>NC_140172.1:58886590-61315247 GCF_963971535.1 Notolepis coatsorum | reverse complement strand
AAAAGGAAGAGAGAGGGAGGGAGGGAGAGAGAGGGGGCACTTGGGGGGGGGGGGGGGGGGACCTGCCGCACGGAGGTCCGCGCGACACACACCTCCGAACGGGAGAGTGATAGAAAGAAAAAAAGGAAGAGAGAGGCTTCTCTCTCTCTCTCTCTCTCTCTCTCTCTCTCTCTCTCTCTCTCTCTCTCTCTCTCTCTCTCTCTCTCTCTCTCTCATGGTATAAATGATTATTTGTGTAAATAAGGTTATACGCCGAAAATACATGTTAGTTTAGGAATAAGGGGCAGGTAACTATATAACTATAAGATTTATTCTTCTTCCTGCTCCTTTTGTCCATGGAATGACTATTTATGATTTTTTAATGAAGAAACTATGATTGTATTATTCCATGTGGCAAATAAAAACTCTGAACTGAACTGAACTCTCTCTCTCTTCCCCCCCCCCCCTCCCTCCCTCCCTCTACCAGTGCAGACTGTGGTCTGACTGTCACTCAAAGTGCTTATGGGCGGAGCCAGGCCATAACAGCCTGATTTCTCGAGGCTGAAAAATGATGGTTTCGAGTACTTGATTAGAAATATAAAACAATGAATTTTTTTGAAAAAAAAATTACAAATGTCTTCAATAGACTAACAGGAATTGTGTAAAGTTGCCCAAATAGTGCTAGGAATAGCAGTGCATAGCCCCTTTAAGAAGATAAGATAGATAAAACAAGTAGATAAAATAGACAACAATTTTTTTTTGAAAGAGCCTCATTACATCATGTCATGGTCCTGTTCTTCAAGAGTGGTGGCCAAGAACCCACTGCAACCTATTGCCTGGTACCTAAGGAATAAACAAACCTAAAACTCTCCATTCTCTCTCTCCCTGTGTGTTCTGCTATTGGGCTCAGCTATACCGCTGCCGTAACACTTACTAGTCATTGGCATCCAACCAGAGTGCAAATGTAACAGTAAAGTGCAATAGTAATATACAATGTACAGGTGATTAAACTGGATATAAAATATATAAATTAGTACTACTGAGTATATTGCTAATCAGATGTATGTACAGAGTTGTAGTATTAATATGTATAGTGATAGAGAAGAAATTACACTATGGTAGTAAGTCATACTGGCCAGCGGTATGACTAGTAAGTGTTACGGCAGCGGTAGCTGAGCCCAATAGCAGAACACACAGGGAGAGAGAGAATGGAGCATTTTAGGTTTGTTTATTCCTTAGGTACCAGGCAGACAGGGTTATAGTTAGGATGTACAGGAATGTGCGGCTTGGGCGAGCAGGAGCGCTTGCTTGAGATCCACAGGGACGTCCGGGCGGGCGGTGTGTCAAGAGACAGCGTAGGCTGGCAGCGATGGCCCTAGGTAGATAGGATAACACTCGGACGATGAGTGACAGTATCCATAGGGTAGATATCGGGGTCAGTGATGAGCGGATGACTCTCAGCTGCGCTGATTGCTGCCACGTGACAGCGTGAGAGCGCTGGGGTAGGAAGCTGCCCATATAAGGGTGTGGAAGCGGGGAGAGAGAGAGGCTCTCGCCGTGATTGTGACAGGACCCCCCCCTCTACGGGCGCCTCCTGGCGACCCTCCAGGCCTGCCCGGGTTGGCTTGGTGGAAGTCCTGGATGAGGGCAGGATCCAGGATCAGCTGATGAGAGACCCAGCTGCGCTCCTCCGGGCCGTAGCGCTCCCAGTCCACCAAGTACTGGAAACCGCGGCCGCGACAACGCACGCCCAGCAGCCGCCGGACGGTGTAGGCGGGATGGTCATCAATGATCAGCAGAGCGGGAGGTTCCGGAGCTGGAGGGGACAGAGGACTGGAGGCCACCGGCTTCAACTGCGAGACATGGAATGAGGGGTGAATGCGCATATGGGAAGGAAGCTTGAGTCTGACGACTGAGGGGTTAATAATAGATAGGATCTCGTAGGGGCCAACAAAACGGGGAGCGAGTTTCCGGGAAACGGATTTGAGTGGAAGGTCTCGGGACGAGAACCATCTGACCTGGTTGGTAGTCGGGAGCTGGGGTCCTGTGGCGGTCAGCAGAGAGGCAGTTCCGGTCAGTAGAGCGGAGCAGGGCGGCTCTGGTGTCCTTCCATATCTTCCTGCAGTGGCGCAGATGCGCCTGAACCGAGGGAACGGCAATCTCCTCCTCCTGAGTTGGGAACAGTGGTGGCTGGTAGCCCAGAGAAGACTCGAAGGGGGACTGACCTGTGGCAGCGGAGGCCAGGGAGTTGTGAGCGTACTCGATCCACGGCAGGTGGGCACTCCAGCCGGAGGGGTTCCGGGCCGTGACGCAGTGGAGGGCGGACCCCAGGTCCTGGTTGGCCCGCTCAGACTGGCCATTGGTTTGCGGGTGGTACCCGGATAAGAGGCTGACTGTGGCCCCCAGGGCCCGGCAGAAGGCCTTCCAGACCTGGGAGATAAACTGGGGACCTCTGTCGGAGACGATGTCCACCGGGATCCTGTGAAGGCAGAAAACGTGGAGCACCATCAGGTCCGCAGTCTCTGAAGCATAGGGAAGTTTGGGGAGAGCGACAAAGTGCACAGCCTTTGAGAACCGATCGACAATGGTTAGAATGACAGTGTTACTGTGTGAGGGAGGCAGGCCGGTGACGAAATCCAGGGCGACGTGTGACCAAGGTCGTCCAGGAATAGGTTGTGGGGGCGGTGTAGCCCAGCAGGTGGTCGGTGGGAGGACTTCCCACGAGCACAGACAGTGCAGGCAAGGACGAAGGCGCAGGTGTCTTCCCTCATGGAGGGCCACCAGAAATGCCGCTTCAGCAGGGACAGGGTCCGGTCGGGGTCCAGGATGACAGGCGAACCGGGAGGTATGGATCCACTGGAGCACCTGGGAGCGGACAAGGTCGGGGACAAAAAGCCGGTTAGGTGGGCCGTTACCTGGATCAGGCTGGGTGCACTAGGCCTCCCTGACGACGGACTGGATCTCCCAGGTGGCGGAAGCCACCAAACAGGTGGAGGGAAGGATGGTGTCTGGGTGATAAGGCCCCCCTTCGGGGGGACAAACTGATGGGAAAGGGCGTCTGGATTAACGTTTTTGGAACCAGGCCTGTAGGTCAAGGTGAAGTTGAACCGACCGAAGAACAGCGCCCATCAGGCCTGGCGGGAGTTCAGGCGCTTGGCCGTCTGGATGTAGGCGAGGTTCTTATGGTCCATCCAAACGAGGAAGGGGATCTCGGAACCCTCCAGCCAGTGCCTCCATTCCTCCAAGGCCAGCTTGACCGCCAGGAGCTCCTGGTTCCCAATGTCATAGTTGACCTCCGCCAGGGTCAGGCGACGAGAGAGGAAGGCCCAGGGGTGTAGTTTCTGGTCGAGAGCAGAGCGCTGGGAGAGGACCGCCCCCACCCCGGTACTGGAGGTGTCCACCTCCACCACAAACTGGCGGGATGTGTCCGGCTGAACGAGGATGGGCGCAGAGGTGAAACGCCTACGCAGCTCCGAGAAGGCGGAGTCCACTTTAGCGGACCAGACGTAGGGCACGGAGGGCGACGTGAGTTGGGTGAGGGGCGCGGTGACCCGGCTGTAGTCCCTGATGAAACGCAGATAGAAGTTCGCAAACCCCAGGAAGCGTTGGAGATGCTTGACGTTGGTGGGCCTGGGCCAGTCCAGCACCGCCTTGATCTTCTCAGGGTCCGCCCGGATCTGGCCGCCCTCTATTATGTAGCCGAGGAACTCGAAGGAGGGGACGTGGAACTCACACTTCTCCGCCTTGACGAACAACTTGTTCTCCAGCAAGCATTGGAGGACCCGGCAGACATGCTGTACGTGCTCCTCCATAGTGTGGGAAAAAATCTGAATGTCATCCAAATAAACAAAAACAGAGCGGTTCAGGACATCACGGAGAACGTCATTGACAAGGGCCTGGAAGACAGCAAGGGCGTTGGTCAACCCGAAGGGCATTACCTTGTACTCGAAGTGACCGAGGGGCGTCTTAAAGGCTGTCTTCCATTCGTCCCCCTCCCGGACACGGACGAGGTGATAGCCATTCCTGAGGTCCAGCTTCATGAAAATGGTGGCACCTTGCAGGGGTTCAAAAGCAGAGTTAATTAATGGCAGGGGGTACTTGTTCTTGACCGTGATGTTGTTGAGGCCACGGTAGTCAATATAGGGGCGAAGAGAACCATCCTTCTTAGAAACAAAAAAGAAACCAGCGCCGACAGGAGAGGAGGAGGGGGTGATAATGCCAGAGGCTAGGGATACGGAAGCCGGTTCTACATTAATTGTTTTAGGCTATCTGGTTGCCATTGACGCTGCAAACCTGTTTTCTTTTGTAATTTTTTTAACTTTTAAATGTCAGTCACGTTTGCTGATCGCCATGGCGACAGAGAAAAAAGTACAACCTGAAATTCTGGGAGTTGTCCAGTGCTGAAGGTCTGGCTCTCTGCATAGCTGGTCTGATGAATGTGTGTGGGTTGGACACACTGTCCAGCGCTGAAGGTCTGACTCTGCACAGCAGAGCTGCTGAATGTGTGTGGGCTGGATGCGCTATTCAATAGCCTCGTTTTTATACAAGTAATATTCATTAAATAAACAATTTGATAGTATTTCCCATATTTGCTGAGCAAGAGTTTTCTGAAAAAGGAATTAAGGACGAATAAATAAAATAAAAGCCAGGGCTAATAAGTTACGCTTTGCAGTATTTCTCTTTTGGTGTTAAAGCCCCAATCCATGATTTATTTGACCATACTGTACATATAGTCACATACATACTTTTTTGATGTGTATATTGAAAATAAGGTTTTTGAAAAATGTCTTACCCTGTAAATCAGAATGTACAGAAATCAAATCAGAATCAGTAGGTCTGTTTTACTCTTGTGGTTACCAACTTTATCAACGTAAACAAACAAAAAAGTGTTAGAGCTGAGTCAATCAACTAGAGAGCAAAAACATGTCCCGATTCCTAGGGATCAGGGCCTTTAATAGTCTTAGGCCTTTATTGCTGCAAATTAATGTAAAAAAAAAGGTGGCCATTTTCTTTACTTGAACTTGAGGACTGCATACTTTTTTTTGCAAAGCTTAGCTTTATACTTTATACTTATAGCACATGCATGAGCCTGGTCTCTTTTGAAATATAACATTCTGAAGTTACTAATGCAAAAATGGAGAATCACTTTCAGTGCTAATGAAATAGAGTAACAAAGGTTTGAACTTGAGTTGAACTTGAACTTGTGTACTCACATTTTTCTTGTGGTTGCAAGATTCCATATTCCATTATTCCAGCATAGAGGTATAAGCTGGAAAACACAGCGGTTCCATAGCCTGAAGTCTTATGTAGTACAGGTCACCATTTTATAAAAACATGTTCAGAAGTGTTTGAGAGAGGTTTGAGTAAACCGTGTGCCAAAAAAGTTCCAAAATCCATTTCTGCCATCCACCGGCGTGCGTTCTGAAGTCTGAGTCACTTCTCATTTTCGCTAGTCAACTTTCACCTACCTATATTAGCACCCCCCCACGTGGGGAATCATTGGAAGCGGACACTCGTTGGCTACAATGCTGACCAATCATTTTCTCCATCAGCTGTGATTGGTCAGTTCTCGAGCGTATACTGTCCGACGTGGCACATAAAAAGATGCTCGTCTGACATATCATCATGTAACTTCAGAACCGAGGCACGGAATTGGTAGAGTGAGGTGGCGTTCGAACAGCGGCAAATAGATATTTCGAACGGTATATTATATGTTTGGCGAAAAATGCAGCCCGAGCTGGTAGACACTCGCAACGTGCATGCATGGGCATGGCGGCCCGATTTCGGGCCGGTGCGTGGTAAGAGTGAACAGGGATTAAGTGGGTCATTTCTGTTATGTAGGTGAAATATCTTTAGCACTCTCGTAGAAATAATCGAACATGAACAAAATGCTGTTCACACCAAATAATAAATCTGATTTTAATCACCTTACAAATTCTTGTCAAGAATTTCATTTTTTTCTTCTTTTGAAATGTTTTTATCCAGAGACGACCAGGGAAGCCTTCCCGGAGACGACGACCCCCAGTCAGATGTCCCGGTTGCCAAGGGCTCAGAGTCGCCCAACTCGTACCTGGATCAGGAGTGTCGGCGGCACTTCCCTCTGGTGGAGGAGGACGCCATCCTGTACTGCTACGAGTACGACCAGAACCACGGGCTGTCACCAGTCCACAGGGACAGCACTCCTACCTATGGTAAGACCCCCTGACCCCGTCCACTATGTGAACGACGTTGACCATTTAGGCTAAATAGATGCTTGGTGGGCATCTCGGCTTTCGGCTCCATAGAAGTATAAGATGAGGACGAGTCAGTGTGTCGTCATAGAAACATTTGAAAAACAAATTCTCCTTTTTACCACTGGGAGACTAATCGTTGTAGGTCAATAAGTAGATGGTACATGGACTGCACACATGTAGCGAAGGCAGCCAAGCAGCTCGTCTGAAGCAGTTAGGAGTTAAGGAGTCTCGCTCAAGGACTCTTCGACGTGAAGTCGGGTGCCACTGCTGCCCCTCCACTAGGGGGTGTTGTCTTCGAGGCCGCCAGGCCGGATTTCTTCTGTGAGAACGTCAGGGATAAGTCCCAACCTCGTCGTACCGGTATCTTTCTATCCTGCACCCCTCCAACCTTTGGCAGCTCTCTGTCTGGCTTTTCGTCATGTTCGCTGACGTTTTGTGTTTCACACTGGGGGAACTTCAATGTGAACTTCATTAACAATTTGAACTTAATAATAATAATGGATTGGATTTATATAGCACTCTTCGTGACACCCCAGAGCGCTTACAGAGTCCATTATTCGTTCATACACAGTCATACCGGTGGTGGTAAGCTACAATTGCAGCCAGAGCTGCCCTGAGGCAGACTCACGGAAGCGTGGCGAATAATCATCGCCTACGGCCCCTCCGACCACCACCAACATTCATTCACATGCATACACATTCATACGAGGCAAGTAGGTTAAGTGTCTTGCCCAAGGACACAACGGCAGTGGGATGGACATGGGCTTGAACGGGATTCGAACCACCAACCGTTCGATCATTGGACGACCCGCTCTACCCCTGAGCCACGCCGCCCCAACTTCATTAACAATGTGAACTTCATTAACACTTTGAATGCCAGCCACGCGTTTTGTCGGTAGTTCATGCCGACCGTTGAGTGCCCGCCAACTAGGGGTGGGAATCACCAGTTTCATCACGATACGATATCGATTCTTTGGACAACGATACGATATTTTCCGATATCACAAAGTCTGCCACGATACGATTTGATTCAGGTGCCTGCGATCGATATGAGACGATATTATATGCCCATTTAACACAATCAGTAACATTTAAATCAACAAAAAAAAGGCAATGGAAATATCATTTGACATTTTTATTTTTGTATCTCTTCCAGACATTTAAATGAAAAACAATCTATTGTTTTTAATACAAATAGACCTCCTGTTCACTGTTTTTGGTTCGTTTTTATTTTTTTCCCGATATTAATATCCTATCACAGCGCTGTATTTTGGCTGGAAAAGGTAGTGGGGAAAAAAACAACAGGCACTTATTTCTGGCAAAATAGGCGGACTCTGAAGCAATGGTGTCTAACGTCTACACACGCTGAGCTGCGCTGAGCTACTGTTGTTGCAGCCGGGCGGATATGATCACGAGGGGATTTTCAAAATAAGAGTATCGCAATATGAATCGATCTTTTTTACGTTACATCGATCCTATTTGATAATTGATAATATATCGATATATCGATCTGGATCGATGTATCGTCCCACCCCTACCGCCAACGCTATATAGCGCTTGTTTGTCGTATTTTTTTTATTGGCGATTTGAATTCATATTTCATCAATCGAGCCTCAGGTTAGTGCTGCAGAGTCTCTCTGAGCTCAATTGGGAAGATACCGACCCCTATCGTCTCTCCCTGTGTAACTGCACCCCATTACTTTAGACTGATGAAGGGGCGGGGGCCAGTTTCCTCATTTTACTTTTCCATCAAGCCAACTGAAGAGACCAAGTGATGGCCGGCCCGGAAAACACGTGGATTATGTATTTACAGTACCCAACGCTGAATCAATAAACGCGATCGATATTTGGAATGGCGATCAGGAATTGGAATAATCTTTTTGGATAACATCTGATCTGAGGTAAGGAATTTATTTGACCAATCTTAGGATAATCAGAGCTGTTTTCACAGATATATCAGCGTTTGCCCTATGCGTGTGTGTGTGTTTGCGAGATCAGGGAAACAATGTCCAGGCACGCACTCCAGGTTTTTCCAAATGTATTGGCAGCCTGAAATCATATCATGACGTTTCGGTGTGAACACACCTTCTTCAGAATGGCTTGCATGAAGGGTAAGTGACCCAAGTTTATACAAGACAAACAGGAAGTGACAACATAGGAAGTGACAACACATTCCAACAAGATCTGCAAAAAAGTACAAAATACCACTTACAAGCACAACCTTTTCAGAATTATGTAAATCAAAAAGAAGCGTGTAAATCAAAAAGAAACATGTACATCACAAAGAGATATATCTATATATATTTTATACAGAGTAGGCCTACATCTTAAACTACTGAACTCTAAACATAAACACTCATGACCCATATAAGCCATCTTTCAATTATAAATATAAAGAATGATAAATGAAAATAATTAACACTTTAATCGCCATGGGTTAAATTCATAATTTACCATCCCTCGCCAGCTCTATTTGTCTATGGAGAAGTTCCCCTTCTTTGCAGGGCTATAACTTTTTAAATTCTATTGCTAAATTGCCATTATTATGGCCCATTCAATGTCCTATATGTATTGTTCAGGGTGTAGCAACGTTAAACTTTTTCATTCACATATTCATACTAAAATATGGTCTAAAGCAGGGGTGTCAAACTCATTTTCACAGAGGGCCACATCAGCATTATGGTTGCCCTCAAAGGGCCAAAGACCGTATAAATGTTAATGTAATGTAAAATAAATGTAGCTACACATTTACATATTGTTAAACATGGTGTTTCTGTATTTATTACTTATTCAAGTTATACATATTGCATATTAATTTGCATAAATGTAAAAATATATGTTAGCTTATGTTATTTTAACAAATAATATTAGTTTATCAGAACCCCATATTACTCCACCAATCAATGATCAAACCATTCAAGTAAATAACAAAGAAGAATATCATCAAATACAAGCTATGACATTAAGTTTGTTCAAAACCTTTTTGTCACAGTCAAGAGGGGCAGAACTAACAACTGTGAGCTGCAAAGAACACATGGGACAGATGTAGCAGATGTTACAAAAACAAATGGCTGCACACAACCTTGCAGAGGCCATACATCCAACTAATGGAAGATAGTTTAATTAACTTTAATTAACAGATTGCAGAATGGGTACAGTACAGTACAGCTCAATACACACAATTGTTAAGGGGATGCAGACCAGAGAAAGACTTTCGACTTGTTTACATCAGGGTCCCCCATTTTCAATGAAATTGAAATGAAATTGCTATTATGTGTCTGCATGAACACACAACTGTAACTGTACTCAAAAATAACAAAATAAGGGTTGTCTCAGTTCACAACTATATTGGTCAAGTTTTGGGTGGGACTTGTTTGCGTCCCTACAGCTTCTTATTCAATTGAGCGAGATGCTCGGTTATGTCACACAGCCAGTTTGCATCTGACAGTTCAGACAATATTTCTTCAACCCTTTGTTACCTATTCCGCCTGGATCTTTTTTGTATTTTGGGCTGTAAAATTGTCAAAGAATGTCTGAGGAGTAAGTGCTTTTGGCTTTTTTCCTTTGTTACCGCAGATGTTCAACACATGTATGTGTAAGAATGTGTAATAACTAAGGCTGTCAAAGTTAAAGCTTTATTAACGCATTAACCCACAATTATTTTAACACTGCTATTTTTTAACCCAATATTAATGTAAAAAAAAGATTTTTTATTTATTTTTTTACCTGAGCTCTTGGGGGGCCACATCAAATGACGTGGCGGGCCGGATTTGGCCCGCGGGCCGTGAGTTTGACACCTATGGTCTAAAGTATAAGTGTGCTGTCCTCCCGATGATGTTCCCAATCAAAGGTAGACGGCCAGCCAAACTCTTCTCCAATAAGCAACACGAGTCAACGTAACTTCCTCGTTTCTTGTTTAATGCAGTTCTTGTTGCTAGGATATGAGTAAAACTGAAACAGAATGAAGTGCATAGTGTTACTACTAGTGCACGTAAAAAGTATAGATATACAGTAAGTGTACTAAATGATTATATGTAGACATGTTGTACTAAACATTCCAAGTATTATGCACATCTACTGTATCTGCCATTAGCATGTATCATAGGTAATAGAATACGAACATAACAGCGACCCATCTACGACAATATACTTCAAAACTGAAAGATAACCTTGCAAACAATAAAGGATTACTTACAGACAATGCTTACGATGGGGCAAATCAAAGGATTGAATGAATGAATGAATGAATGAATGAATGAATGAATGAATGAATGAATGAATGAATGAATGAAAACTTTATTTAACAGATTGCAGAATGGGTACAATACAGTACGGCTCAATACATACAATTGTTAAGGGGATGCAGACCTGAGAAAGACGTTTGTCTTGTTTCCATCAGGGTCCCCCATTTTCAATTCATATAGACATATATGACATACATGACATACAGATAGTCAGTACTGCTACATCTATACATTTATGACATACCAGATTTGCAAATACAGTACTGTTTGTGATACAGAAGGAGTCAAGAAAAGGGAGTATATACATTTGACGTAGAAACTGTACATTGGAGGAGGTTGGGTGGGGGGGGTTGGGTACATTGGGATATTGACAACCATACTGGGTAATTTACATTGGAGGTGGTTGGGGGGGGGGGGGCGGGGGGCACACTGTATAAACAAGTAACACTGTACATTGAGGGGGGGGGGGGGAGGAGACACTGTACAAACAAACACAATTGTACATTGAACTATTGACAAAACCATACTAGGTAAATGACTGTACATTGGAGGGGGTTGGGTTAGGATATTTACAGGGGCCAGTGTTGAATTGCAGTCTCCCGTAGGTGTCCCTTGAGAGAGGTTTTGAAAGTGGGTAGTGATCCACATTCCTTTACAGCTTTGGGTAGGGCGTTCCACATTGATGTGGCATAATTGCGAAACGTGTTTAGTCCCTTATTTGAGCCGAATCTGGGTTTAACATGATTTGTGGAGCTCCCTCTGGTGTTGTGATCGTGGTATTCACTGACCTTTGGGAAGTATTTTGACATGTACATGGGTACCTTGGTCGTGTAGTGTATCTTGTAGACCAGGCCCATTGCAAGTTGTTGTACTCTGTCGTCTACTCTAAGCCATCCTAGGTTGTCAAAGTGGGCAGGGGTGAGGTGGGTTCTAGGAGTAAGGTCAAGCAGTAGTCTGACCAGTTTGTTTTGAGATGTTTGTAATTTTGTTTTTAGCGCCTTTGAGGTGCTTTGGTACCATGAGGTGCAAGCATAGTCGTAGTACCCCTGAATGAGTGCTCCTGCCAGAGTCTTCAGGGTGTTCTTGTTTACCAGAGAGGAGATCCGGTACAAGAATCGAGTTCGTTGGTTGACTTTTTTTATTACATTGGATGCCATTTTGTCACAGGAGAGATTAGCCTCTAGGATGGAACCCAGGTAGGTAATTTCATCTTTCCTTGTGACAATATTGTCACCCACTGTAACTGAGAAGCCGTCGGTCTTGCTGAGTTTGTTATTTGAACCGAAGAGAATGGACTCTGTTTTGCCCATGTGTAATGATAGTTTGTTATCAGCGAGCCATATGCAGATTCTGCCTAGTTCCGAGCTGAGGGTTTTTTCAACCTGTAACTTGTTCTTGTCAGAGACCAGCAGGGCTGAGTCGTCCGCAAACAGGAACAAGTTGCAGTCACAAGCTGACGACATGTCATTTGCATAAATTAGGAACAGTAGCGGTCCTAGTATGCTTCCTTGTGGAACACCACAGCTCACTGTGAGGGGGGGGGGATAGGGTACCGTTTACCTCCACCATCTGTTCCCTCCCCTCAAGGTAGGATTGCATCCAGCTCACTGATAGACTATCAAAACCAATTGCTTTTAGCTTGTCAATCAGAATGGAGTGATTGACCGTGTCAAAGGCCTTTTGTAGGTCCAGCATGACCATGCCGCAGTATTTGCCTGCGTCCACCTCTTGTTTGATGTGGTCATTCAAATAGAGAAGGCATGTGTCAGTGGAGTGGGATGTTCTGAAGCCAGATTGGAATTCGTAGATTAGATTTTTTTCCGCTAGGTACTTTTCGACCTGTTCGTAGACTATTTTTTCCATGACTTTCGAGATGGAGGTGAGAATAGAAACAGGGCGGTAGTTGCCTGGGTCTAATTTGCTGCCCTTTTTGTGCAGAGGGGTCACCCTCGCAATTTTGAAGTCCTTGGGGACGTGTCCCTGTTTTATGGAGAGGTTTATTATGTGTGTGATGATTGGTGTGATGGCGGCTGCTGAGTCTCTGAGGAATTTGGAGGGGATGTTGTCATGGCCAGTGGCCTTGTTAGGTTGGAGGGCGCTCAGTTTATTGAGTACCTCATCTGTTGTTACCATTTCCAGCTTGAAGTCGTCCTTGCGGACCCCTAGGTTTTTGTAGTAAGCTACTATGTGTTCTACCCCATAAAGCCCTGAGTGGGAGGGTAGTTTGTTTACCAGTGTTGTGGCTATGTTTGTGAAGAAAATGTTTAAGTAATTGGCTACATCCAGCTTGTCTGTGATGAGCGTGTTGTCCGTTTTTATGTTTATGTTTGAGAATCTGGTTTTAAGTTTTTTACTGCATCCTAGTTGATTATTGAGTAATTTCCAAAGTTCACGTGGTTTGTTTTTGTTTTCCTCAGTTTTGTCATTGATGAAATTCTTTTTTGCAGTTTTGATCATGGAGTTTACGTCGTTTCTTAGTCTGTTTCTTTCTAGTTTGAGTTCAGTCACGTGGGCTTGGAGTTCACTGCTCGTGCTTTTAGTAAGCTTTGACTGACTTTTACGAAACTCAGAGCATTTTTTGTCTCTGGTTTTCATAGCGGCCAGTATTTCGGAGTGCATCCACGGCTCAGCGCGATTTTTTACCCTGGTGGTTCTTAGGGGGGCCATGTCGTTTAGTATTGCTGAGAATTTGGTTTTGAAACCAAGCCATGTTTCGTCAACCAGTGTACCATTGAGTTCATCTGACCAGTCCAGACTCTCCAGTTCAAGGTTGAAGGCCTCGCTAGAGTAGGTTTTGAGGTCTCTAGATGTGACTGTTTTGTGGCAGCCAGCCTTTTGTTTTAGTTTTTTTCGGGTACAGAATATCATATAATGATCACTTAACCCACATGCTATAACCCCTTTATTTGAGATCTTGGACTTGTCGGAGGTCAGAATGAGGTCAATGGTAGTCTGAGTTGATTCACATACACGTGTGGGTTGGGTGATTAGCTGGCTGAGGCCATGCAGATCACAAAACCTACTGAAGGCCTTGAAGACGGGATTACTATAGATAAGAACAGCATGTTGTTCATAATGAGAACTCTCTCCCTGGTGAAGCTGCAGGTCCCACTTCCTGTTTATCTGTGAGCTACCACTTCCTGTTTTACCATGAGGTCCCACTTCCTGTATATACCAAGTTCGACCAACAGGTGGTGCTAAAGCAAATCAAACCCATATACACTGCTTGGGAGGCAGAACAATAAGTATGTTTTTATCGTTTTCTGCAGCTTTCTCCAGAACTTGATTTATAGCTCCAAATGCATTATATTGATGATGAAATACAGTTTGATAGCAATCGGCGCGAGATAAAAAATGTCAACTGGACGTGATTCTAGAAGTTTCTACGTATCATCTGATGATGACCGGATGGGCGGGGGATCGTTTATAATTCCGTGGGCAGCGTTAGATGATTCATCCAGAGTGGGTCATATGTTCATCAGATCAGTTAGTATAGAAGACGTTAGAAAATAACGTTGAAACTCACCGTGGCTTCCTCGCGCCGCTGGCAGATGAGCGTGGAACAGAATTTTTTCTATTATGGGATGGAGAAATGCCCGATCCATTTCCAGGTTGTATAATAGTATATACGTCCAAATCATGTTGTTTTTTCGAGTTATTTGCACCGATCGATGTTCACTGTATCAAGACGGAGTCTCTCTAACGATAGCGAGTGCCCGGACCACATATGGATGAGCACTTCCGGTTAAAAGGTTCATTTCCGGTTGGCGATATGCCGATCGGCCACCAGATGGCGCTCTTGAACCGCTAGAGAGTTGAGAGGAGATCAGCAGTGTGTCTCAGGGCTCCGGAAAGGAAATATGATTTCGATGACAGATTTTTGAAATATTGACATCAAAGACGAGTTACGGCGTCTTCGGCAGAATGAGCATGGCTAAGAATGACGTGTAAACTCGTCCCCGGCGATCATAGTGTTAAGAAACAATCGAATTAAATGAAATAATCAAATGAAACAGGTCAAAACATTTTCCTCATTGAGGCCTCTAGGCTCTAAACAATCCAGAAAATGAATATAAAAGCTTTCCCTTTGTAGCAAGAGCCTGTCTCTGTCGCCGCCTCTTGGTGGTCTCAAGACTTGCTCTATACCCATGTATTTTAAGCCAGAAATATCATGCCCTAACTTATTAAAGTGCCTTGCAACTGAAGACTTCTCGTAATTTCTTCTTATAGAACATTTGTGCTTAGAAATTCGATTTTTAAAACGTCTTCTTGTTTTTCCAACATAGTAAAGGTTGCAAGGACATTTAAACAAGTAAACCACAAAATCAGAATTACAGGTGATCCGGCCTCTAACAGCGATACTCCTACCTGTACTTGGTTGTAAATAAAATTTCTCTTTAATCATGCCATGACATTCGTTTCTCCATTATAGCAGTTATCTCCCGCCAGAGCTCAAGAGGAGCCTTCCATTTAGTCAGATTTTGAGATATAAACGTATCTGTAATACAGATGACATTTTTGATACACAAGCCAAGAAGCTCTGTCAGAACTTTAGATATAGAGGATATAGTGAGGCCCTTATTGAAAATTATCTTAATAAAACTAAACAGATAAACAGACAATCCCCTTTTACACATAAAGACAAAGTAAAAAGCAACTCAGTAGCATTGGTGTCCACCTTCAGCCCTATTTCTAGAGATATGCGTGATATTGTGAACAAATACTGGTACATTTTAAAGTCAGATCCTAAGATCGGAGGGGTGTTCCAGGAACCACCCAAATACCTCTACAAACGGCAACCTAATTTAAGGGACCAGTTAGTTAAAACAGATTTTCCCCAAAAATTTACCCATTTTATGGCTAATATTCCAAATGGCAATTTTCCATGTTTGTCTTGTACCCAATGTCATGGCATGATTAAAGAGAAATTGTATTTACAACCAAGTACAGGTAGGAGTATCGCTGTTAGAGGCCGGATCACCTGTAATTCTGATTTTGTGGTTTACTTGCTTAAATGTCCTTGCAACCTTTACTATGTTGGAAAAACAAGAAGACGTTTTAAAAATCGAATTTCTGAGCACAAATGTTCTATAAGAAGAAATGACGAGAAGTCTTCAGTTGCAAGGCACTTTAATAAGTTAGGACATGATATTTCTGGCTTAAAATACATGGGTATAGAGCAAGTCTTGAGACCACCAAGAGGCGGCGACAGAGACAGGCTCTTGCTACAAAGGGAAAGCTTTTATATTAATTTTCTGGATTGTTTAGAGCAGTGGTTCTCAAACTTTTTACACCAAGTACCACCTGAGAACGTAGCTGGCTCTCCAAGTACCACCATATGACCGGCGTTAAAATACAGTCTATTCAGCTATGAACAGTTCACGCAGGAGGCAAATGTATTCCTAATACCATTATTTATTGTTGTCTTTTGTCAGACACAGCCACAATGTACAAAGGGATAGCACTAGAACTAGCAAACGCTTCCACACAACTCATACAATGCAAGGGGCATTGAGAACATAATAACTAACATTCTCACATAGCAAGTGAGAAAATTAAGAACAACAGTATTTCAGCAAATGTTCTTAATTCTCTCTCTATCTCTCTCTCTCTCTCTCTCTCTCTCACACAGCAAGCAATTGTCCGTCATTTTCTCTCACACACACACACACACACACACACACACACACACACACACACACACACACACACACACACACACACACACACACGCACACTTAATTTCCTGCATTCTGGTGCAGGAATTTTTGAATGTTTACCCTTTAAATGCCAGTGTTTATGATGGGCATCACAAATTATTGTAAAAAAGAAAAGAAAACACATATTCAATACATTTTTGAATGTTTACCCTTTAAATGCCAGTTTGTGTGATGGCATCACAAATTATTGTTAAAAAAAACACACAAAAAGTAAAATATTTACAATATATCAAATGCAAAGTACATTTTT
Source organism: Notolepis coatsorum (assembly GCF_963971535.1). NCBI lineage: Eukaryota > Metazoa > Chordata > Actinopteri > Aulopiformes > Paralepididae > Notolepis > Notolepis coatsorum. Next base: position 61,298,821 of record NC_140172.1, on the reverse strand, counting down.
CTGGGGGGGATTATTACAGGCTAGGCATGTGTCAATGATTAGCAGCAACACATATTTTGATGGATTTTTTGTAATGTCAGATTTAACACCAATTATTTTCAGAAAAGTGGGAGTATTTCATTTTTTATCTGACATTACAAGAAATCTAAAAATAAATGGTAATGATCAGGGCTGAAGTTGAAAGAAAGATTTATGACTGTTTAGACTGCAATACTCTCTGTCACAGTGATCTCCTGGTTGTTCTCCACTTAGATTATCTAACTATCGCGCTGCCGCAACCAGAAACACTGGCCTGGCCTGCTTCTAAGTTCAGTGGCCTGACTGCACATTTTATTTTTTATTTTTTTGGAAATGTTTTCAAGTACCACCAGCAGTACCACCAAGTACCACTAGTGGTACGCGTACCACAGTTTGAGAACCACTGGTTTAGAGCCTAGAGGCCTCAATGAGGAAAATGTTTTGACCTGTTTAATTTGATTATTTCATTTCATTCGATTGTTTCTTAATTATTTTCATTTATCATTCTTTATATTTATAATTGAAAGATGGCTTATATGGGTCATGAGTGTTTATGTTTAGAGTTCAGTAGTTTAAGATGTAGGCCTACTCTGTATAAAATATATATAGATATATCTCTTTGTGATGTACATGTTTCTTTTTGATTTACACGCTTCTTTTTGATTTACATAATTCTGAAAAGGTTGTGCTTGTAAGTGGTATTTTGTACTTTTTTGCAGATCTTGTTGGAATGTGTTGTCACTTCCTATGTTGTCACTTCCTGTTTGTCTTGTATAAACTTTGGTCACTTACCCTTCATGCTTCATGCAAGCCATTCTGAAGAAGGTGTGTTCACACCGAAACGTCATGATATGATTTCAGGCTGCCAATAAATTTGGAAAAACCTGGAGTGTGTGCCTGGACATTGTTTCCCTATTTTTATGTATGATATCAGAGGTTACAGCACCCAGTGTCAAGTCTAGTGAGGTGAGCGCGTTCTACAACTTTTTTCACTTGTGTGCGAGATCAGGAAATGAGATAATCGATATTTCAGCCCGCTTCTATAGCGTGCATAAGTACACATATACTATCGATAATCTAGCATTTATTTGAAAACTATTCATAAATAGGCCGAAAAATGACAACGTTTTTGTGTATGCCAGAATATTCCAGTAAAGGGCGATTATCACGGAATCTTTATATTTTCCTTGAAAACGAGGGCTTTTCAAAATGCTATAAAACGGAAATGAAGCGATTAAAAAACAATCCGTTTCGACAATGTTGACTGCAAACAAGTCATTGATAAACGACGGGCAGATTAGACACATAATTTAAGACAGAGATTATGCGTTCACAACGCTATCATTGAAGTTGGTGGTGGCATTTAACGGGGGTAAGGCGCACCGCATGGCTGGTAATCAAAGTGTTAACAATGTGAATTTCATTAACGATGTGAAGCAAAAGTGAGGGAAAGAAAAAAGCACAGCTTTCCGGCAACACGGACCACATCCACGTTGACATGTTTCTGGTGAAGAGCAACAAAGAGCCGATGTCTGGTGTCTCACACCTGTCAGCCATACGATCACACTGGGATGATTAGAATTAGTGATGTTGGCGTCTCTCTCTCCCCGAGATGTTTTCAAGACGTCCACGGTTCTTGGATGCTCGTGTCGGTAAAGCTGTATAATAATGTCATATTCATGGACCCCAACCCCCCCCCCCCCCCCCCCCACCCTCTGCCTGTGTGTGCTCTGTGTGTTCCAGGCAGGCTCAGACCCATCTCCATGCCCCTGGAATACAACTGGGTTGGAGACTATGACGACCAGGCCAAACTGAAGAGAGAGAGCAGGAGAGGTGAGTGGGAGGTAGAGAGATGGAGAGAAGAATAAAGAGAAGGGGAACACAGAGAGAGAGAGATAGCTGAGGTGAGTGGGTGGATATATCGTCAATTGGCGCCAGGGGGATGCCGTTTTTATTTTTTACCTCACCCTCTCAGATCTCTGTGCCAAGAAGCGGAGGGGCTGCGCAGGCCTGTCAGGAAGGATAACATGCCGGATATCCTCTTGTCTGCCTCTATCAGTGCCTGCATCCATCTCCCCCCTATGTTCATTAGTCCACATCGTCGCTTCCTTTTCCCTTCACTCGTCCTCCATCTTCTCTCTCTCTTCAAGGTATGCTGTTGCCTTGGCAACTATGAAAAACAGCATTTCCCTCAACATATTTACATTTCCCTGGTTACCGCTGGGCCTGGTAAATGGCAGCTTTTTTAAATGGCTGCTTTTTTATATAGCGCTTTTATCCAAAGCGCTTTACAATTTGTTACTCAAATTTTACCCATTCACTCACACATTCACACACCGACGGTGGAGGCAACCATGCAAGGTGCCAACCTGCTCATCGGGAGGAATTAGGGGTTAAGTGTCTTGCTCAAGGACACATCGACACGCTGCCCGGGAGGAGCGGGAATCAAACCGGGAACCTCCGGCATGCCAGACGACTGCTCTAACTCCCGAGCCACTGTCGCCTGGTGGCAGACAGAGTGGGTAGGGAGTGAACACGAGGATTCCTCTGGGGTGGCGGGATTGCGATTGTCTATCGTGAGCTTTTCAGTAAAAAGTGACGGTTCTATATTTAACCACAAGATATGCAGTATCTTGAAATATACTTGGAGAGCTTTCCTGTCGTTTTGTGGGAAATACTGTTAAGATATTGCAATAACAACTTGCCTGACATGTCTAAGTTCAGTGTAATAATGAAGAGTCTCATTCCAGCGACTGGACTTATAGAGAAGGTTTACGTTATAGTCAATTTACACAAGGCAATTGAAATGTGTCTTTCCACATACACAGCGATGCGTTGCTCATGGGACGCGATTGCACTCCGGGCAACCTAACGCGCGTGCACACAGGAATGCGCTGCACTCGACTGATGCGCCAACTCGCAGTACACACCTGGCTACTTTGCATATCAATAGCGCCGGTCGTCAGGTGTTACATTCTATTCATAGAGGTAATTAGGCATTGTTTTTAGTCTGTCCTTATGCAAGGGACATTTATGCGCATGCGCAGGAGCGCACGCACGTGCCTGGGAGTGCGCGTGCATGTGGCGTCATTAGCGTGCGTGCAGCCTGTGTTGATATGAGCATCGCAACACTGCACATACAGTATCACTCCTAGAAACATGTTCACACCGCGTCCCTGGAACAGTCTTGTGGGTTCAATGCCTTGCTCAAGGGCACTTTGGCAGTGACGGTGGGCGATCTTTCTGGTTACGAGTCAGCCTCTCTACCTAGGCCATTCTGCCGCCTCACACTAGGTTACATAGAGCCTAAATGTATCTGGTCAACGGCACTACAACAGCCTAACACAGGCGGCAGAGAGGATTGTCGATTGTCTACTTTTGTTTCAAGGGCAACGGTAGGGCTCACCGGCTAGACAAGTCTCTTTCTATTCAGGAAAGCATCAGAGGCTGGTTTCTAAAACGTAGTAATGTACAATCCATTACATTCTGTGGCAGTCATTGTCTTGTCTGCACTGCAGTTTCACTGTAGTGAAGTGTAATCACACATGCAACATAGCAGCAGCAGCAACAACAACAACAACAACAACAACAACAACAACAACAACAACAACAACAACAACAACAACAACAACTGTGTGTACAATGTGTAAACAACATCAACATCTCATTATATTCAACATACACACATAGGTCTATTTATCCTTTTCCCCACTGCATGTAAACCATACCTCCAACTAGGGCTGGGCGATATGGCCTAAATATGATATCACGATATTTTCTGACCTTTCGGTTACACATCACGATGTTTTTCCTTTTTTCCCCAAACAATTCATTATGAGGCTTACCAAGACAGTATTTGAGTTTGCAAGCGAACATTAAAGACAAAAGACTCATGCATTTAGCATTTTTAAATTATATATTAGATTTAGATTATTGGATTCTTAGATTATATATTTAGCATTTTAGCCTTTCGTTTTTTTAGATTATATATTAGATTAGATTTAGATGATTAGATTACATATTGTAACTATTTATTTATTTACATGTATGTATACATTTATTATTTGAACGGCTTAAGGCTATATCTGTACTTGATGTTTGTTGGTTGTGTTGCATACTTGAAATAAACTTCAATCAAATCAAATCAAACCCCCCCTCTTAAAAACAAAAACCTGTGTTTAACCTAGCCATCTATAAAACATCATGCTAAAACTGTGAAACAAATGTCCTACTCCCCTAAAGAAAGAAATACATAGCAAACATGACTCAGTTATCCAATAGTGCTGCTGCTTTTTATTTTGTTAAAATCTTTTAGTTAATAAGACTAAAAGACTACAATATATATGACTACAAGGTCCAGAAGCCAACTTCATGACGGCTTCCTGTCCTCGCATTCCATTTCCGGTTTTCCGGTTAACGTTACATTTTCAACAACAGATTGCTGCTAATTAAACACTTCATGGAAACGGAGTAACGTTAACGTTATGTCGAGTTCATACGTGTAGTGTAGTATGAACTCGACATAACGTTAACATTACTCCGTGTCCACTGTTGCAGCCACTGTTGCGTCGCAGATGGATGGTACACTCTGTTAGCTCCGTAGCTAATCCGCTCATAGACTAATTTACCGATAGCAGTACCGTTAACGTCGGAGCTTACTCCTGCGTTTCAGGGGGCATCCCTAGCACCGAGCCACCGCCTCTCTGTCTCTGGCTAGGTGTGTGTGCTTGCGTGCGTGTATGTGCGTGTAGATGACATAATTTGGGCAAGTGTGTGTGTGACTGACTTTTTTTTTCTGCAAGAGGGAGAGGCGAGAGGGAGAGGAAAGCATTTAGCACTGCGCTTGTTAGTCTCATCTCAGCCACGGCGGCCTCTAACGCGAGGGCAAAACATCACGATATCCACAATACATTTAAAAAGTGTATCGTTAATTAACTGTACCCGATATTTATATAATATCGTCATATCGCCCAGCCCTACCTCCAACACCTCCTTGTATAAAGTCTGTGTCTTTTTGAGGACCGTTCGTCGCCGTCTAATATGGTGCTGGAGGACAGAGGTGTCTTTGTATAGCTATATCTATACTTTATAGTATTGCTATCTGTCCATTCTCATTGTCACTTGAGTGCATAAACCGTCGCTTCATAATGGCTTAAAGAAAATAAAAATCCATCGGTTGGTTGTCATTGTGAATATAAGCTTTATCGCAGTTTTCGTCTCATATTTTTTCTGGAAAGCTAGTTATAGGGCTAAAGGCTAATAACGTTATATTGAACAGCATTTCTGTTGTATATATACGAATAAAATAAAACAAACTGATTATCATCCGGACTATTCCAGAGCATCTATGGATGAAATGGGGGCAGTGGGGGACGCCGATTAGTATTATTGATTACCAATAAGAGTATCCATGCAAGTAGCCACATTCACAGATCGATTGCTTGCGTTTTACAACAAGCTCCAATCCGGCTATAATTTGGGTGAAGAGGGTCCTACCGTCAGCCCATGTGATCGCCGGCAGCATTTCCCCATTATTCATCGGCATCTGGTAGATCGATATGTCCATTGGCTGATCATAAATCCCATTATTCCAGGCTGAAATCTGCGCTTCGAACCGTGATCAACGGTGCAGGCTGTTTGTTTGGGATCAGGCTAAAATGAAACGCCCATAGACGGTAAAAAAAAAAATCCACTCGCCCACAATGATACTGCAGTGGAGCGATGGCGCCCCTAAGAGGATCTGGCCGGTATTGCATGTCGCCGATTTCACAGAAGCGGGTAGATCTGCAGAGTCGATGGGGGATGTTGATTCGGTTATTAATATGGAATAAAACAATAACAACTTGCCACGAGTTAACTCGTGGCTCTGGTCCTCAACGCATGGCACCGAAACCCGAGTTAACTCGTGGCCGGTCCCCATAGTGTTAAAGGTGCTATAGATAACATTCAGTCACTATATGTTGCACTAGAGCAGGGGTTCCCAAACTTTTCAGGCCGGGACCCGGAAAATAAGGCGTCAGAGAGCCGCGGCCCAATGCACATCGTCAGGCTTTTTTTTTTTTTTTTTTTTTGCCAGGCGACCGGTTTTTTTAAGCCAAATATCACTTCAATCCTATTAAGTTAGTTCAAGTTAGTTATTCATTTATATGTGCTATTTATGAGAGGGCTAACTTGTTGCAAAATAATAATGATAATAATAATAGCCTCATTAAAATACTATTGTTGCTTCGGTTGTTTCCAGCGTTTTATGTGCATAATCTGTTATTTAGTTTGAAAATGTTCGTTGAAATAAGTAGATTTTTCGTTTTATAAAACCATATAGTCACATTTTAGAATACAATAGAATATCATTTTAGAATACAACTAGAAACACTGTCCTGGCCTGCTTCTAAGTTCAGTGGCCTGACAAAAAAAAAAGAAAAAAAAAAAGTTAATTTTTTTATCATCTCGCGGCCCTCCCGTGGCTGCTCGCGGCCCACCTTTGGGTCGCGACCCTGACTTTTGGAACCACTGCACTAGAGCACCAGCATGTGATTTATCCAATCAGGTGCATTCCACATGGGGAAATGGGAAGTACATGCACACATTTTGGACCCGCAAACGTTTTTTAAATGATAAATTCATTAACACATTGTGCGCCATAAACGGCGTAAATCGTTATTGCCCGCCATGCGTTGAACGCCAACAACGGCGTATCACGTGTTTGGGATCAATATTAAATTTGTTCGCCATGGCATTCATAATTCATCCAGCCTCCTTCCGGATCGCAGCCGGACCCTGTTCTGATATTGCAACGCCTCAATACCGCCGCCTGGTGGATGGTTGGGCGAGTTACACTCACGCCAAACCGGAAGTGGCGATCGGTGCATCGAGGGAATTCCTCCGCCAGAGATATATTGTGGCGTGGATCAATATACACACTCGAGTGCATTTGGATCACTTTTGAAACGCAATAATCGATATCATTTCGGCATTTATTGCATCATACAAACCGGAAATGGATCTAGCAGATCGACGTCAAATAATTGGGATCTTTTTTCTCCAGTCTCATCGGCGAACGGTAAGAGGCAACTAACGTTACTTTCAGCTTGATTGTCAATTTCTTTGTTTGCAATCAGTCTGATCAATATATCAACCCATACTAAATAAAGCCGTTACTGACGATCAAGGAATTATAAACGACCCCCCCCCCTTTCCTTCACGCATGATGAAGCATAATGTATACCGATCATATACATTTGAATTTCTTTATATAGCGTGTATAGGAAAGAAACGCCAATCGATAATCTATCATAGCTTCAAGGCCTATAACTAGCGTTTTTGGAATTATAGCAGAAAAGCTTAAAAACATACTTAAATTCTCTAAGGTATTAACACAACAATGTATGAATGAAAAAATATAACGTTCCCACATCCGAAACGATAGATACCCGATGTTGAATGGGCTATAGTAATGCAGATATAGCTATAATATTTAAAAAGTTATAGCCCTGCAAAGAAGGTAAACATCTCCATAGGCTTACAGCGGTGGCAGAGAGGGCATAATGATGGGCACAATGCATGGCGCCCAATGTGTTAATCAATATTGTTTTTGGGGGGAAAGCAATAGTTTTATTCCACACCCTTCTAAAAGCTCTGTGGATGTATTATTATTATTATTTAAAAAAATGATTACTCTACATAAGAATTGTATCTATAGCAGAGCGTTATTGGCCGCCATGCGTTGAGTGCCAGACCTCGCTGTACAGCGTTATTGAGATCAATATTTCATTTTTTCGCCATGGCATTCATAATTCATATATACACCCGCGGCGCTGCAGCTGGGCCATATAGGTGACGGCAACGACGGCTCAATACCGCCGCCTGGTGGATGGTCGGGCGAGTTACACTCGGCCGTCAGATATTGTTGCATGACTCCCGACAGACACAATGTACATAATGGATCGCTTTCTAAACTTAATAATCAATATGATTTCGGCGTTTATTGCGACATACAAACCGTAAATGGACCTAGGCGATCGGCGTCGTATACCTGGGATCTTTCACCGCCAGTCTCTTTGACCCACGGTAATAGGAATATAACGTTATTTTCAACCCAATTGTGAGTTTCCTTGTGAGCAAACCGATCTGATCAATATATCACCCAACCTACATAAAGCATTTACTGATGATCGGGGAATTATAAACGACCCCCCCCCCCGCCCTTTCCTCCATGTATGATGAAGCATAACGTATACCGATCATATACAGTTGAATTTTTTAATATAGCGTGTATAGGGAAGAAACGGCAATCGATAATCTATATATGCGTTTAGGCCTATAACTCACGTTCTAGGAATTACTGCAGAAAACGATAAAAACATACTTATATTCTAGAAGGTATTTTTGTATGAATGTATGAATGAAAAAGTATAACGTTCCCACATCCTGAACGATAGATAATCGATGTTGAATGGGCCATAGTAATGTCAATATAGCAATACAATTTCAAAAGTTATAGCCCTGCAAAGAAGGTAAACATCTCCATAGGCTTACAGTGGTGGCAGACTGGGTATATTGATGGGTATAACCAATGGCGGGGAATGTGTTAACACATTCTGTGCCACACAGTTTGCCCATCTTATACCACTCTCTGCCAGTGCTGTAAGCCTATGGAGTCGCTCACCTTCTTTGCAGGGCTATAACTTTTTTAATATTATAGCTATATCGACATTACTATGGCCCATTCAACATCGGGTAGCTATCGTTCCGGATGTGGGAACGTTATATTTTTCCATTCATACATTGTCGTGTTAGTACCGTCGTGAATATAAGTATGTTTTTAGACTGTAGAGCAGTAATTCCTAGAACGCGAGTTATAGGCCCAAACGCATATTATACATAATTGATTGGCGTTTCGTTCCTATACACGCTATATTAAAAAATTCAAATGCATATGCTCGGTATACATTATGCTCCATCATGCGTGAAGGAAAGGGGGGGGGGTCGTTTATGATTCCTTGATTGTCAGTAACGGCTTTCCTTAGTACAACATCATACGTTGATCGGATGGATTGCAATGAAATAAATGGACAATCGAGCTGGAATTAACGGTTGATTCCTCTTACCTGTGGCCGATGAGTCTGGAGGGAAAAAATTCCAATTATTTGATTTCGATTTGCTAGATCCATTTTCCGTTTGTATGACGCAATAAACGCCAAAAGCATATTGATTCTTGCGTCTCGAAAGCGATCGAATGCACTCGAGTGTTTGTCTTCATCAACATAACAAGATAGCTCTGCCGGAGGATTTTCCCCGATGCACAGAGCGCCACATCCGGTTTAGAGTGGAATGCAACTCGCCCAAAATCCACCAGGCGGCGGTATTGAGGCATTGAAATATCAGACAGGGTCCAGCTGGCTCCCGGAGCGTTCCTGGATGAATTATGAATGCCAATAGCGAATAAAGGTAATTACGATCATAAAAACAAGTCAACTCGTTGTTGGCGTTATTAGATTGGCGGGCAATAACGAGTAAACTGGTTTTTGGCGCATGATGTGTTAATATAATGTTTTTTCTTATTTGAACAAAAAAAATTTATTCGTTTTTTGTTATATGGTTTTGTCTTTGAGTGAGCAAACATCAAGCCAAATTCCTTGTAGTGTGGGTATATGTACTTATTCTAGTCTGTTGCAGTGGAGGTTTCTCTATGACAACACGTGAAACACAAATTCACTCATAATTCATAATTATTATTAATTTACATATACCTATATATATATATAAAAAAAAAACTATATATATATATTTTTTTTAAATTATTATTATTATTATTTTTTTATTATAAATGTTTTCCTCTGTAAAAAAAATGCCAGTGAATTTTTTTTTTTCAAAAATTGCCAAAATTGCCAGCTCTGAGCAGGCCTGCACTGCAGTATTGCCTGCAGTAATTATTCGTGAAGAAAACTTCACAGGTGTGACCCATTGTTAAATAAATAATAAATAACAGCGAATAAAAATAGGCTATTAACTTCATCTAAGCACGGTCTGTGCAGTTAAACTCTTGCCATTGAATGGAGGATTGATTGATTGACAGCCCTTGACATCCAATACACAGAGGTTGAATATGATTGGCAGCCTTGCAAATCCAATCAGAGATTGCTGCATTGCAAAGTCAAAACGGGCCCAGCTGCATGTCCGGAGGATAGGTTTAGCTCGGGCCAATCTCAAGTTTCTCAAGTTTCTTTATTAGTTGTCATACAGAAGTACAGAATACTTTTATACAAAATGTAACATAAAGAAGCATTTTGTATAAAAGTATTCTGTACTTCTGTATGACAACTAATAAAGAAACTTGAGAAACTTGAGATTGGCCCGAGCTAAACCTATCCTCCGGACATGCAGCTGGACCCGTTTTGACTATGTGAAAGTTGAGACTATGAGAAAGTTGTTGTTTAGTAGTTAGTAAGTTGTACAGCTATAACAAGTCAAGTCAGGCTAAATTAAACTTTGCGCCAACATTAGGACCGAAGTATAAACCAGCAACTGAGCAACATGAAGAAGTGGAGTTATGCATCTGGATCAGAAAAAACGTTGTGGATGAAAAAGTAAGTAGGCTACAGTGCTTGTATGCTAACAGTAGCTAGCCAGCTTAGCCTACATCACAATGATAATCACCAAGCTAACTTACTGTACACACTGTAGGGCTGGACAATTAATCAAAACAGAATCGCGATATCGATTCATAGACCTATGCAATCTCATTTCTAAGTTATGACTATTTTCTTTTATTACATTTTTTTTTTTTTTTACTTTTTAAATTATTTTATCTGGGTTGAACATGATTTGTGGAACTCCCTCTGGTGTTGTGGTCGTGGTATTCACTGACCTTTGGGAAGTATTTCGACATGCACATGGGTATCTTAGTGGTGTAGTGTATCTTGTAGACCAGGCCCATTGCAAGTTGCTGTACTCTGTCGTCTACTCTAAGCCATCCTAGGTTGTCAAAGTGGACAGGGATGAGGTGGGTTTTAGGAGTAAGGTCAAGCAGTAGTCTGACCAGTTTGTTTTGTGATGTTTGTAATCTTGTTTTTAGTGCCTTTGAGGTGCTTTGGTACCATGAGGTGCAAGCATAGTCGTAGTACCCTTGAATGAGTGCTCCTGTTAGAGTCTTCAAGGTATTCTTGTTTACCAGAGAGGAGATCCGGTACAGGAATCTAGTTCGTTGGTTGACTTAGTTTTATTACATTGGATCCCATTTTGTCACAGGAAAGATTTGCCTCTATAGGATGGAACCCAGGTAGGTAATTTCATCTTTCCTTTTAAGATAAGATAAGATATTCCTTTATTGATCCCCTTGGGGAAATTCAGGCATCATAGCAGCATGGGGGAAGGGGGGGGGGGGGTACAGGTAGTGAAAACAACACAAGTTCTAGGTCGATGTCTGGCAGCAGTCGCTGCCCACTGTTGTGGAGCCTGATGGCCACTGGTATGGAGGACTGTCCGAGGCGGTTAGTTGAGTGTCGGGGGGGTATGAGTCTGTGGCTTCCTTGTCACCTTCACCTAATATGTTTTGATCTGGTCAGGTGCGCTGTCACCTAAAATGTTTTGATCTGATCAGGTGCGCTGTCACCTAATATGTTTTGATCTGGTCAGGTGCGCTGTCACCTAATATGATTTCATCTGTTCAGGTGCGCTGTCACCTAATATGATTTCATCTGGTCAGGTGCGCTGTCACCTAATATGTTTTCATCTGGTCAGGTCCGCTGTCACCTAATGTTAATATGTTTTCATCTGTGTCCACTGACCACTGACACACAGTGGGGGATGTTTTAAAAATATTATTTAATATATAATATAATATAATAATTTGTGCTTCACCTAAAAATTTGGTCAGCAGCCTCCACTGGTCTGTTGTGTCCCCCCCCCACAGAGAACTCGCTGCTGCGTTTTGAGGACAAAGCGCCGGGGGACGAGTACCTGACAGGACGCAGCCTGGGGGGGAGCAGGAAGAAGAGCGAGAAGGGAGGAGGCTCCACCCACTACACCCTTGTCCCCGCTCTCCAGATGGAAGTGTCCCTGTCCACGTCCAGCTCCGACTCTGCCTCCCTTTACCACGTCAGTCCCCTTTTCAGGACCTCTTAACTCAATCAGCGCCGGAAGTCTAGAGCATATTTGTTCCTACCACGCCAACGCTCTAAAAGATAGGAATAAGTGGCGGTGTTTGCACGGCTATATATTCTATATTATAGCTATGGATACAATACTATGGCCCATTTGACATCACCTATCTATCGTTCAATATGTGAAAAAGAATATTTTTTTTCGTCAATACGTTCGCGTGTTATACCGTGGTGAGTATAGTTTTAGAGTGATCCTATCTAATCCCAGAAAATTACGATATGCAGCAAAACGTGAATTTCACTAAAAGCGTTGCCGTTTCTAGCCTGGACATGCTACTATTTCCAAATCAAATATATATAATAGGTATAAAAAAGTTGAGATCCAAGGCAGCTCTACAAGTTTTAAAATGCCTTTATTTTATGGCTCACATTATTTAGAGAATTTTTAAATAAACCGACATGTTTCGCCTTCAACACCCTAAGTTTGGGAAACGACCCTAAGTTGGGTGAAAAAAAAATCGACAGCCATTATTAATTTACATTTTTTTCGCCTGTGTGGTCCGTCGGCGGACCGCAAATGACATAATGGTCATAAATCAATATTTCTGGACTGTTCTATAAAACTAGCGATTTTAATTTCAAACATATTCAAGTATAAACATCATGAACATGTCACAACAGCATTTAGAATGTATATTATCATCAATACGTTAGTTTAGGAATATGTTAAAGTGCTATATAGATAGATTTTCCTCTTTGGAATGTACCCATGTACATGTCAAAATACTTCCCAAAGGTCAGTGAATACCACGATCACAACACCAGAGGGAGCTCCACAAATCATGTTAAACCCAGATTCGGCTCAAACAAGGGACTAAACACGTTTCGCAATTATGCCACATCAATGTGGAACGCCCTACCCAAAGCTGTAAAGGAATGTGAATCACTACCCACTTTCAAAAACACTCTCAAAAAACACCTACGGGAGACTGCAATTCGAAACTGGCCCCTGTAAATGTCCTAACACAACCCCCTCCAATGTACAGTAAATTACCAAGTATGGTCTTGTCAATATTCCAATGTACAGTTTTGTTTGTACAGTTGTACAGTGTCCCCCACCCACCCCTCCTACCCAACCTCCCCCCCACTCCTACCCAACCCCCCCCCCCACCCAACCACCTCCAATGTACAGTCCCCCCCACCCCCCCCACCCCCTACCTACCCAATCCAATGTACAGTTTCTACGTCAAATGTATATACTCTTTTTTCTGGACTCTTTTTGTATCACAAACAGTACTGTATTTGCAAATCTGGTATGTCATAAATGTATAGATGTAGCAGTACTGTCTATCTGTATGTCATGTATGTCATATATGTTACGATTAATTGAAAATGGGGGACACTGATGTAAACAAGACGAAAGTCTTTCTCTGGTCTGCATCCCCTTAACAATTGTATGTATTGAGCTGTACTGTACTGTACCCATTCTGCAATCTGTTAATAAAGTTTTCAATCAATCAATCAATCTGTATAATCCGGGAGAGGCGACCATTTTGTAAAACCTTGAACCATGGGAATTGTAGTTTCTTTGCAGCCATTTTGTAAAGGAGATCCATAGGTCTGGTTCTGCGTTGGAATTTTGGAAAACCACTTCCCTTAAAGTTCTATGGGGTTCAAGGTTCAGAGTTCTCTATGAATTATTTCAATAACTGTTATTATTCGGAATAATTCTACCACAAAAGGTAACGTTTTTGACAAATTTGAAAACGCAGTTAGTTTCTCTTGCCTATTGTTAGTGTAACTGAGGGGTTACAAAACCCTGACTGTATTAAAGATTGTGATAGATTAAACCACTACTACATATTATTATTATTATTACTTGCCAGACAGTACAGTTAATTATGGCAGACACTCAAATAGACGGCACGGTGACAAAGAGATATCATTTACAGTCTTTTATTATTATGCAGAAGATACAACTGATAATTACTGGGTCGCTCTTTTATGGCGAATGATATTAGAAAGTCAGAGAGTAGCAAAGTCAATGGGAATGAATAATTCCTAGGCTAGGTATACTAGACCAGACGCCGCATGGCGTGAGATGGCAATATAGGGGGGCAAAACGAGGGTATAGCTGGAGACTGGTGATATCCTCCCACAGAGTTGTAAGCTCCAGAGGAATGAAGAATGTACGGATACTCAGGCTGGTCACTTGAAGAAAAGGGGTTCTCATACGGATCCGGTCTTTATAATCCAAGTGCTCAGTAGCAAGGTAATAGCTGTAATCCAATGCCCGATAGCAATGATGATAGCCAGCCAGCTTCGTCCCCGAAGCTAGCCCGATGTAGAATCTTCAGGGTAGTTAAATCCAAACGACGAGGGTATTAACGATGCTCTTCTCCACGGTACTACGTTTCCACTAAACACTATAAACCAACCAATAATGGTTCTACAATATCGCCGCGGTATGTTCCAATGCTCACATGTCCAATAGTTCTGCTACTAGGTCCACCTCGTGTTCGGATACTAATTACTTTAAGTCCACACACACTTGCTAAGGTTCGCGCTAGTTACTAAACGAACGAACTGCTTGTTAATGCTGCACACCGAACGAACTGCTGTAATACGATTCACACTAAATGACGACTCTTTACTTCACGTTAGGTTAGGTCGAACTTGACTCTGCTACTAGACGAACTCGGTTAACGTTACTGCGTTAACTGTAATGACGAACTGCACAATACGTTAGGTTCAACTACTGCTGCTTTACTTCTGACGAACTTCACGTTACTGCATTAGGTCGAACCGGTACGAACTGCTACTGTTTGCGCCTTCCACAATATATATACTTAGAGGGCTTTCTAGTGCGCAGCCGAAGCTCTTGTCTGGAATCAATGCGCTGGCCCCAGGCATGTCTCAACTTGTCCAGACTCGTCTTTGAACTTGTCTGAGGGGCGCGATTCTTGGCGCCGCCAACGTCAAGGGCATTATCCAATGAGGAAAGCGAATAATGCTATGATTCAAATGGAGGCTTAAAGGGATATAGCTTATATATATAAATAATATACAAGTTATATAAAACAATAAAACGTAGATTCTCAATGTTAATCTGGCCCTTCAGAACAGTTAGCATTCAGCAACAATTAGATTTGAAAATAGTTTCAAAATGGTGCCACCCTGATAAAAATAAAAAAGCTACTGTACATTACAGTATATTTCATTATCTGTTCTCATGCATGCCTGGTGATACTACAGTAAATCCAAATTGAACTCTGGCATTTGAAAGATAATATATGTATATATAAATGTGTGAATTGGCTATAATAAAATTAATTTATAAATCAAATCAAATTTATTTGTAAGGCCCGACAACACACGTTAATGTCCCCATGGGCCGGACACATCTTCTTTAAACAAGTCAAGAAGAAACATAACAATAAGTCAAGAACAAAACAAGAACACCATAAGGTCCAACAAATTTTAAATAAATGCAAAATAAATGAATGAATGCAAACACTCCCAGACATACCCCACGCGAAGGTAAGGAAAAACTCACTAAAACCTAACAATAGGAAAAAATGCACCACAGGCAGTGTGGAGGAGAGAAACCTTAGAAGGGCCATTCAAGGGGGGATCTCCCTTCTTAGATGTCGGTGATAGTAGTGTTGCAGACTGACAGTTGGTAAGCATGCACTCATGTGTGTAGTGAAACACAGATGAGTGCATGCAATAGCAACTGAACATTTTGAAAAATTAAAGATAGAGCTGATAGCGATAGCAACTGAACATTTTGAAAGATTAAAGATAGAGCTGATAGCGGATCTATTTGAGGCACAGGGGCAGCGGATCTATTTGAGGCACAGGGGCGGCGCAAAGAGGGTCGCATCCTCCCCGTCTTAATCACGGGACGCTCAATACTCCGGTCATCGCTCCGAGACAGCCGGAGACAGGGAGATAGGGGGCGGCACAGAGAGGGTCAGATCCTCCCGGTCTTCATCACGGGACATCAGACACTCCAGTCAACACTCCGGGACGCGTCTACCTTAATGATAAGCAAGCAGTGCAAAAATGCGGAAGCATTCGTCACCGCACGCCACTACGGTAAAGCGCCTTTCTTTTCAGGCCCGCTTTGGGAGCTGTCGCGCGGAAATAGGCTGTCTATTGCCATTCTCTTTGACAAACTCTAACCTTAACCAGCTCCTTAACAGCGCCTAAACTTAACCGTTCTAACCTTAACCAACTCCGAAACAATGCCTAACCTTAACCTTAACCTTAACCATGCCTAACCTTAACCATAGAAATTATATTGCCATTCTCTTTGACAAACTCTAACCTTAACCAGCTCCTTAACAGCGCCTAAACTTAACCGTTCTAACCTTAACCAACTCCGAAACAATGCCTAACCTTAACCTTAACCTTAACCATGCCTAACCTTAACCGGCGAAAGAATACACGTTAAAAAAAAAATCACGTTAAAAAAAAAATATTCGATGGGATTCGAACTCGCCAGCAAACGAGCCATAGGATCCACAGCCATGTAGTCTTGCCAATTGAGCTATTTCTAGATACTGAATAAGGGGCGGTGACTTATATATATTGAGCTCCGCTCGTGTCGAACCAAGGCGGGATCTCATGCGCATGCGCGGGCACCTTGCGCGAGCACGCCGGCGCACGCACGCACCTGAGCGAGCACGCCGCCGCCGGTGCACGCACGGGCGCTGGGCGGCGGAAAATGAAAGGCGCATTACCGCACGCCACTACGGTAGAATGCTTCCGCATTCTTGCACTGCTTGCTTATCATTAAGGAAAAGGCCTCCGGCGTGACAGCAACTCACAGGGAGACGGGACAGGTGTTAGACAGATTGATTGATTGATTGAAAAGTTTATTAACAGATTGCAGAATGGGTACAGTACAGTACAGCTCAATACATACAATTGTTAAGGGGATGCAGACCAGAGAAAGACTTTCGTCTTGTTTACATCAGGGTCCCCCATTTTCAATTCATCATAACATATATGACATACATGACATACAGATAGACAGTACTGCTACATCTATTATGTTTGGCTATTATTAGCATGGTGTTATTCACTGTCAAAGATGCAAAGAAAAATCATAATTCATATTCTCCTTTGTTTCATCACAATTTAAGCAAGCCTAGTAATAGACACAATATTTCTGACACTGTGAATACATTCACTGAGGTCCATAGATGTCCCTAGATACAAGAATATGCAAATGGACCTTGTAGAAGTGGAGCAATATTCCATTTACCTAGGTATATATGTTAGGCTCCGGGTGGAAGAGGTTAAAAAGTCAGCGATTTTTATTTTGTTTCACAATGGGTCATGACAAACCAATTACATAATTCAACATATGTGTAACAAACTAACATATTCCAGTTGACTGTATCTTTTTTGGAGGATTCGTTCAAAGGCTATTCATACTTCCATTTGTCTATCTATGGCGGACTCATTCAGAAAAAGTTATTCGGTTGTGGGAGGGATCTGGGGTCACGTGGAGTGTGTTATACGAAATAACAACGTCTAACTTGACTGTTTCAGCCAACAGAATCAAGAAATGTGCATGTCATTGTATAATCGGACATAAAGCTATGACTTAAAGGTGCTATATATAACATTTTGAGCAATCATAAAGTATTAAAAAAAAAATACATCCACAGAGCGTTTATTTTTTTTGATCAACTTTTTCTCCTATTTTTCTGTGTTTTTCTCCCATCCAATTTTGTCGTTATGCCAATTCCCCCCTCCCCTTCCTGCTCGTTGCGCGCATATGCCCCCTACTTGCCGGTCTAGGGAGCCCTGAAGTCTATCAGATGCTTCCTCCGATACATAGGAGACAGCCAGCAGCCTCTTTTCACCTGACAGCGCGGACTCTCATTGGTGAAGTGTAACACGTGGGAGGATCACACTATCTTCACCAGTTCCTTCCCTTGCTGTGCAGGCGCCCTGACCGACCTGTAGGAGTCGCTGTTTACAACTACCAGGATACCACTCACCGGCTTCCCACCCGCTGACACTGCCAATTGTGTCAGTATGTCGACCGGCCAAGCCGGAGGCACCGCTGACAGCCGGTCAGCGGTGTCTCTGCGGTGTCTCTGCGGTGGTAGACAGATGCTTAGTCCGCTGCGCTACCCGGCCGCCCATCCACAGAGCTTTTAGAAAGGTGCAGAATAAAAGTATTGCTTTCCCCCCCCAAAAAAATATTGATTAATGAATTTATAATTTAAAATATTTTGGTGGGTCCAAAACAAATGTTTTTTACATGTTGCGTGTGGCTACTTCCCGTTTCCCCACGTGGAATGCACCTGATTGGATAAATAACGTGCTGGTACTCTAGTGCGACATCTAGTGGCTGAATGTTATCTATAGCACCTTTAAGAAAAGAGCAGAACTCTGGTGAATGGCAGACGTTATATCCTCAACTGTTCCTACTAGTAGGCCCCAAGGAACGTTTAAGAAATAGTTGAGGAAAAGTGTTCACTAGAGTTTCACATTGTTATATTAGATTAGATTAAAATGTATTATAAAGCATAAGTACAGTACAATGAAAATAAGTTTGGCATCCAACCAGAGTACAAATGTAACAGTAAAGTCCAATAGTGATATACAATGTACAAGTGATTAAACTGGATATAAAATATATAAATGAGTACTACTGAGTAATAGTGCTAATCAGATGTATGTACAGAGTTGTAGTATATTAATATGTACAGTGATACAGGTATAAAGACACTATGGTAGTAAGTCGTACTGGCCAGTAGCGTGACTTGTAAGAGTAGGTAAGGGATATGTACAGATATGTCCTCTTCACAACAGGTTTAAATATTAGCAACATTTACTTTTAGGTAAAATCCTTTGGTAGAATGGCCACAATTATTATTTTTGATACAATCTTAATATATATAATAGTCGTTATTAACCAGCATCTTGATTTTGCTGGAATGTTCTTCCTAAAAGGCTGGGGACCTCCCTGCTGTTAAGACAGGCAGAGCTGCGTCTCATCGTCCCGTTTTTCTTTTGTAGATGTTTGAACGGTCCTCACTACTCTCAAGGTCCAAGAAGAAGATCAAAGGTGAGACCAATTCCCACCAGTATTTTATTACTTATTTTTTTAATTGTGTGCTTAAACGTGTCCTCCATCATTTGCTGCACTATACACTATACACTACTATTCCATCCATTGCAAGCCAACGCCCCCCTCCACCCATTAACTCAACTGGACTGTCACTGTACTATTTATTGCACTAGCACTACTGCACTTGGGACATTGATATTATTGATATTATTATTATTATTATTATTATTATTATTATTATTATTATTATTATTATTATTATTATTATTATTATTATTATTATTATTATGTATATGCTATATTCAGTATGTTTGTATGCCAGTGGTGATGCTCTAAACTAAATTTCGTTGTACCAACAATGACAATAAAGATTCTATTCTAAACCTCCGCTTTGCCCCTGATCTCCCCTCTTGCCCCGTGCAGCCGAGAGTTCTCTGTCTTCCATCAGCAAGCGGAGGATCTCCTGCAAGGACCTGGGTCAGGGCGACTGCGAAGGTTGGCTTTGGAAAAAGAAGGACGCTAAAAGCTACTTCTCCCAGAAGTGGAAGAAGTATTGGTTCATCCTGAAAGATACCTGCCTGTACTGGTACATGAACGAGGAGGTAAACATTGTGTGTCACGTTTTTAAATTTTTATCTTTTTTATAAAATGTGTCTTTATTTAAATTTTTCCACATGAAACAAGACACAGCACAATACAGTAATAATAATAATAATAATAATAATAATAATAATAATAATAATAATAATAATAATAATAATAATAATAATAATAATAATAATAATAATAATAATAATAATAATAATATAATAAACAGACAGAATAAGACATGACAATTAACACTTTAATCGCCGGAAACGCCGTTTCTCGTCATTGCCCGCCATGCTCATTCTGCCGAAGACGCCGTAACACGTCTTTGATATCAATATTTCAAAAATCTGTGATCGAAATCATATTTCTCCTCCGGGGACCTGAGATATACTGCTGATCTCCACTAGGTGAATGATATAACGTTGCCCACGGAATTATAAACGACCCCCCGCCCATCCGGTCATCATCAGATGATACGTAGTAACTTCTAGAAGTACCTCCAGTTGAAATTTTTTATCTGGCACCGATCGCTACCAAACTGTATTTGATCATCAATATAATGCATTTGGGGCTATAAATCAAGTTCCGGAGAAAGCTGCAGAAAACGATAAAAACATACTTATACTTTAGACCATATTTGAGTATGAATATGTGAATGAAAAAGTATAACGTTGCTACACCCTGAACAATAGATATAGGACGTTGAATGGGCCATAATAATGTCAATTTAGCAATAGAATTTAAAAAGTTATAGCCCTGCAAAGAAGGGGAACTTCTCCATAGACAAATAGATCTGGCTAGGGATGGTAAATTATGAATTTAACCATGGCGATCAAAGTGTTAAATTAAATTAAATAATATTAAATCAATACATTTTAAAATATGAATTATATATTCAGGTGTAGCTCAGTAGATCAGAACACCACGGGAGTGCCCACCCACCCCTGCTATCCAACCCAAAAAACGGAACCCCCATAGATCACAGGCCCACCACACATAAAGCGAAACATCCCAAGTCCCCACCCGCCCCAACCCCGACAGCCACGACTCCCGGCCCATGAAAACCCTGAATCCAACAACCCAGAGAAACAGAGCATAACGCCTCAATGACACTCCGACTCCCGAGACCCCGAATCCGGGGCCCCCACGGGCCAAAGCCAAGGCCATGAAAACCATAGCAACTGAGGGCCCAAAACACCCCACCCCACGTGCAGTTATTCCACAACCCATGAGACCCCCCCCCCCCTCCCGAGCCGAACCACCGAAATGACGGCCTCCCCCCCGATATTCCACCCCACCAAGCCGCACCCGCATAATGGAGATAGAAAAATAGAAAAATAAAAGATTATAAAAGATCGGAAGTGAAACATCTCGAGCCCCCACCCTCCCCAGCCCCGACAACCACAATCTCCACCCCATGAGGACCCCGAATCCGGCATCCCAGCGAACCAGAACATCATGCCAAATGGTAGACATGGCTGATAATTACGTTGTTAGCAAGAGTCCTCGGCAGGTTCTGTGGTCTTACGCGCGGCTTCCAGGAAGGCATCTGCCTCCGTCACCGACCCAAGCCTCCTCCTCGTCCCCTGCTTGGTCACGATGGATAGCCTGGCTGGGAAGTGTAGAGTTGGTCTGAGACCCAGTTTCCACAACTCAGACATGGCCTCCCTGTATTCCCCGTGTTTACATTTACATTTAGTCATTTAGCTGACGCTTTTATCCAAAGCAACTTACTGTACGACAAGTCATCAGGAAGGGTACAACTCTATCAGCTGAGTAACAATGTTCATCAAAGTGTTGAGTGCTACAGTGCAGATTAGTTTATTAGGACAAGTGCATGACAGTAAGGTTAGTTAGGGTTAGATCTTTTATTTTTATATTTTTTTATTTCAGATAATGGTTGAAGAAGTGCGTCTTTAGTCGATGGCAAAAGATTGGACGGGTTTCGGCTGTCCTAACTGGGGTGGGTAGTTCATTCCACAATTGTGGGGCAAGGACTGAGAATAGGCGACTTCTCTTTGATGACCCTCCCGGAACTTGGATAGGAGTAGGTCTGAGGCAGCCAGAAGATGCAGAACGTAGGGGTCTTGAGGGTGTGTAGTTAGTAGTGTTAATTTTGTCAACTAAAATGATGACGAAAGATGTTCGTCAACGAAGGTTTTTTTCATGACGACAACGAGACGTGACGTGACGTCACGTTATTTTTTTTGTATCTACTTTTTCTCCCCATTTTTCTATTTTTCTCCCATCCCAATTTCGTATTATCCAATTCTTCCCTCCCCTGTCTCGAACGTTGCTAGACCATGCCTCCCACTGGTCGGCTGCAATGTGGACGAAGCCTTGCATCACGTGTCCCCTCCGGTACACGAGGAGGCAGAGCGCGATCTCTCAGTGGCGAGGAGTAACGCGTGGGAGGCTCACGCTGCCCCCGATACTTCCTGATTCTGCTGTACAGGCGCACCAACCGACCTGTAGGAGTCGCTGTCCACAACTTCCGATCCCCACCCACCGGCTTTCCCACCCCCTAATACTGCCAATTGTATTAGTATGAACGACCAGCCAAGCCGGAAGCAACGCCGAGAGCTGGGCTCGAACCCAGCATCTCCTGCGTTAGTGTCGAGCACCTTGCCCACTGCACGTTATTGAAGACCATGTGACGCTAACGAGACTAAATAGTTTATTAAATATCGTTGACCACAACTGAGGACACAAAATGTAATTTACAAAAACCAGGACGAAATTTCTCTTCATGTATGTTGATATTGTTGACTAAAACAAGACAAGACAAAATAATTATAACTTTTCTTAATGCCATCGTCCCGACAGAGCAGTGTGACGGGGAGCTCTGTTATTAGCATTAGCTGAAGAGCTATTTGAAAAGCTAGTTTGTTTTAGCTTAACGTTACCTTGGCTAAAGTTGGGACTATTCATAATCCAGCTGCAGACCTGCAAGCAAAGTACAGCAAGTTGGCAAAGGAGTATTCCAAGGTAAATCACTTTTTAACGTTACATTGTTTGTATTTCCATCTAGCTCGCGTTAACTAGTGGCTAACCTAGCTCACGCTAATATGGCTAACTGATCGACCTCTCGCACACAATTAATGACATGTTGCGGACAGCCATACCGGTGACAATGTTTAGCTTTTAGTGCCAAATGATAAGAGTCTGAGGCGGAGTCTCAAAAGAGAATGTTGAATATTTATTGTGCATTAAAAATCACAACAGAGCCTCTGCTACTAGCTAACCTAAACAGAGCCTTCTGGAAGCAAGTGCACCCTCGTCTTTGGGCCTGGAGCGTCAACCTGGGGCCCGGTAGTGGGAGTGAATGGGGCCCGGGATTTACCAACCTGGTTTGGTACTCTGGTCTTCCTCGCCTCTCCGGGGCGGTCAGCAGTACTCCCCAACTCGCTCTCACTTCCCTGATTACCTCCGTTAACCCTCCCACACCTAGTGACTGATATGCATAAATAGATTCGTTCCTCCCGCAAGCAGTACCCTCCCTTGATGACCACTAGAAACCTTATAATGAAAAGGGAAGAATTGGGTAGGAAGGGGTTAATCATATATACGTTACCCACACCAAAAGAGTTAATACTGGGCACAGGAATGGAGACGCACACAGAACCCCATTTAAGTCTTTATATTAATTGTACTGTTCAGTTACAATGATTTAATAGGAGTGGTCGAATGGACTGAAGTCCTACTATGGCTCCGTGTGTAACTCAATACCTTATAGACACGTATATTATACACCCACCTCTGGGTTAGTATCAGGGATAATATACTTCAATGTGTTTGACTCATCGCCCACGTCTGGGTCAGTACCACGTGTAATACCTCTATCAGGCTTTAATTATATGGCAAGACTAATACCTCTCCAAGGCTTTACTTATGATGCACCAGGTCTGTAACCTCCCCACAGGGAAAGGGTGACTTAAATGGGAATTATTATTAAAGAACCAACACGTTATCACACTCAAAGGAAATAAAAAATGTGGGCCCACTGTACCAGAACAAAAGTCCTATGCTAATGCCGGCATGTAATGTTGATGGGGTACCCCTATGAACTGTAGTTAGCAACCATTAGCTTCGCCCGTAGGCCGCACCACACTGGGTACTGTGTAATGGATCCGGAGCATTGACGCCCTATTGTACTCAACCAAAATGGCGGCCTCGCCGTGCCACCACCGTCCAGGTAGCAAGATGGCGTTGAACGCTCTCGTCGCGGGCGCTAGCAAGCGGGGCTGGAGCAGAGGGCAGTAGCTGGCTGAGAGCGTGTGCTGGGTGATGGCGACCTCTGCTTGACGAAGAACTCCCGTGCTGGGCTGTCGACCGCCGGAGCCGAGCAGACGTCGAAACGCTGGTGAATGCTGGTTGTTGACAGCCGGCGCTGGGTTGACGCGCCTCCATACACTTGCCCTACCTTACACTGAAGCTACTCTCTGGGTCCCAAACAGCCCACCTGCTACACGGTTATACTGTTGCGCAACGTGGCTGACTATACCACCGGTCTTCTTCAGCACCTCGCGCTCGGTGTACACTGGAGTCAATATAGCCGTTAGCAGCATGCTACTTATACCGTCACACTGCTACTATAACACGCTACCTATGGACGTTAGTCCTTGGGTTCAGTTTCTCTTACTCACGCACTATCACGGGTCCTTCTGGGATAACCCGTCATATACTCAAGTTCAATACGTTCGCCCGTGTGGACCACACCACGGGGGCTCTGTCGAGACACGTCTGATCACATCAAAGTCCAAACTCGAAGAGAGCCGTTCTCCCTCTTCCGTCTCCATTGGCTTGCTTCCTTTCCCGTCTCTCTCTCGTACACTCTCTGCCTGCCACCGCCCCCTGCTGGTACCGCCAACTAGTCACAGGGAAAACTGGATGGTAGAATATGATTCAGTGATACTGTTTATAATCCATATTCCAGCCGGTAGAAGAAGGAGGCGCCCGCGTCATTGTTCGAGGGAATATTAATGGAAACTAGTTAGTATGCCTTGGTGCACCAGGGGAGATAAAAGGCAAGTCAGCACTTATAATAGCCATATTTTCAGGGTGCTACACATAGTTGAGCATAGTTGTCATTTAATGATACTAATACTAATCTATACAATCACCTGTTGTTGAATAAATACCATTACTTTCTAGTAGAGCTGGGACGTTAACGGCGTTAACGTGCTGCGTTAACGCAATACTATTATCGCGCGATAATATAATTAACGCATTAATCTAAAAAAAATATATATATATTTTTTTTTTTACATTTTTTTTTTTTTTTTACCTTTATTTACCCAGGGTAGGTTCGCTGAGCACAGATGCTCTTTTTCAGGAACGCCCTGCTTCACATTCACACAGTTCCATTCACACCTGGGAGCTGCCCAGTACAACCACAGTTGACACCATTGGCCACTGAGCAACTCCACTGGAGCAGTTGATTTGCATTGGCACCCAACGGGAAAAATATTATAGGCACTATAAGTAGACATCGCTACATAAAACAAGCTGGTCTGCCTGAGTGACTGGTGGAAGAAGGAGAAATAGAGATTGGACTGAAATGCTTCTTTCTGTTTTGCTCCTGAGAGTGTGCTAGATACTGTACTGGTAATATTATTTATTTGTGTTAACTTCTGAATAAAACAACTTATTAAACACAAGTACATCTTATTGAACATTATTTTGATATTTCATTACCAATTATTATAGCAAAACAGCTTTTTCAAACAGTCTGTAATGCATTTTGGAAATGGGAGATGGGCTCATGGTGTAATGGGCCACCTGGCCTGAGAAACATAAGGAGGAAAGAAAAAGTAAGGACTTACTTCTGGTCATTATTTGGGTAGAACACAAATGTTTGAGCCATTTTAATCTAGATTAATCTAGATTAAATCCAGGATTGCAGATAGATTAATCTAGATACATTTTTTTATCTATGCCCACCTCTACTTTCTATTTATTACTAAAAAAAAAACAGTATATAAAACAGTAGCTGTAAAAAAGAAAAGAAAAAAAAAGTTCTATAATTTATATAATATAATTTTTCTTTTTTAGTACATTAACACATTGACTGCCACGCCCCTTCCGGGAAGTGACCACTTCCGTGCCGCCCATTAACCCCATGTAAACGTAGTTGTAGTTTGTAGAACTAAACCTATAACGCCCTCGAGTCTCATTGAGCTACTTCTGGTCAATGTGCAAAAAACAGATTCTTTTTTCATCCGTACATTTCCGTTTGATACCGTTTTGAATATGAACATAGTCCGGCTGCTTCTGAGCAATTCCAGGGAAAAGACATGAAAACAGCGTTTTTGTGTAATTCAATAAACACGTTGTCATTTTTCGCCTGATTATTGGATCTTCCTGAAATCAACTCTAGATCATCACTATTATCCTTTGTGGTGCACGCATGCAATGTGGTTTAGACCCCCCCCCCCCCCCCCCTCTCCTGCATCCCAACGGCACAACAGCCAGACACATAAACACATATAGCTTAAATCGCAGTAGAAATAAATATCAGATCAACGCAAGCTTTCATATATAGTGTCCTTACCTGGGTCCTCATATATCAACCTGACGTACGCACAGATATGTGCTTAAGCCGTGCGTACGACCATTCCTAAGCAAAGTGTGTGGGATTTATCTATTTGAACTTGTGCTTGACTTTGTGCGTTTATTTATGCACAGGTCGGACCATGCGTAGTTGGCGCCCGGTGATAGAATATTTTTACAACGCGTAAATAAGCACTGACTGCGCTCCGCGTAACTCAACCCGTTATTATTTTGCGCATATATTGCAGAAATACGGGAACGTTTTGATTATATTTAAAAGGCTTTGCCATTGTTAAACGTAATGAGTGGAACCCCGAAGCTGTAAGCAGAATACAAGTCATATGAACACCCACGATATAAACGCATTGCAACGAGAACAGACAGAGGTTATTTGTTGAGTGTATGTGTATACAAAACCCTTGCAATAAATGTGTCTTAAATGAATGAAAAGCATACATGCTCTGGACACAGAGCATATATCGTGTGGGTGATATCATGACTTGTATTCTGTGTCAAAGCCTAAATCAAAACGTCCCTGTATTTCTGCAATCTATGCGCAAAATAATAACGAGTTGAGTTCTAACAAAGAACGTATTACATGCTGATAGAGTAAACTATGATATGAATATGAATATATGATATAAAGGTATACTGGTCCGTCTGCGAGGATATCGAGGACTCGAGTTGGGGGACCCTGATGTAAACAAGACAAAAGTCTTTCTCTGGTCTGCATCCCCTTAACACTTTGATTGCCTAAGGCTAAATTCATGATATACCATAGGTTGCCAGCTCTATTTGTCTATGGATAAGTACCCCTTCTTTGCAGGGCTATAACTTTTTAAATTCTATTGCTAAATTGCCATTATTATGGCCCATTCAAAGTCCTATATGTATTGTTCATTGTGTAGCAACGTTAAACTTTTTCATTCACATATTCATAGTAAAATATGGTCTAATGTATAAGTATGTTTTCATCTCTTTCTGCAGCTTTCTCCAGAACGTGATCTATAGCCCCAAATGCATTATATTGATGATGAAATACAGTTTGATGGCAATCGGCGCGATATAAAAAATTTCAATTGGACGTACTTCTAGAAGTTTCTACGTATCATCTGATGATGACCGGATGGGCGGGGGATAGTTTATAATTCCGTGGGCAGCGTTATATCATTCATCTAGTGTGGGTCATATGTTCATCAGAGCAGTTTATATCGAACACGTTCAAAATTAACGCTGAATCTTACCGTATCTTCCTCGCGCCGTTGGACGATCAGCGTGGTGTAGACCGTTTTCGATTATGGGATGTTTATCCAGATGAACCATTTCCAGGTTGTATAATACTATATACGTCCAAATAACGTTGTTTATTGAGTTAGGGCGAGCGATTGATCATCCAGTGTGTTGAGATGGAGTCCGGCTACCGATCGCGAGTGCCCGGAGCACATAGGATGAGCACTTCCTGTTTGGCGAGCCCCTCCCTCTTGGCCGATCTGCCGATCGGCCACCAGATGGCGCTCTCGAACCGTTAAACAGTTGATGGGAGCTCACCAGTACATCTCAGGGCTCCGGAAAGAAAATATGATTTCGATCACAGATTTTTGAAATATTGATATCAAAGACGAGTTACGGCGTCCTCGGCAACTTGAGCATGGCGGGGAAGGACGCCTAAAAGCGTCTTCCGGCAGTTAAAGTGTTAACAATTGTGTGTATTGAGCCGTACTGTATTGTACCCATTCTGCAATCTGTTAAATAAAGTTTTCATTCATTCAGCCATTAAATGCAATTTGAGAATATAGGCTAAAGCGACGTGTCATGTTTCCAAATAAGATTGGCCACAACGGAATGCTTTCTTTTTTTTAAACTTTTGACCAGTCACCTGGTTCTTTTAGCGTTTATCGCTTTTTCTTCGCATTCATACTTGGTCAAGTTCGACCGACAGAGCAGGCTGAAAGGGTTCAGATGGGGGGGAGAGACACTCTGGGAAAGGCACGGCTGCCGTCCGGGATTCGAACGCGCTCAGCCCCAGATCCGCGCGAGCGCGGTTGTCCACGGCGCTGAAATAGCACTCGCGGTACGTGGTGAGCTACTGGAGCTCCCCCACGGAATGCTTTCTACTTCAATTTGTTGATTAGAATAGATTACCTCGCTCCGTTGAAACTTCACTGAGCTCAGCACACAGACATGATAATAATAATAACAACAACAATAATAATAGCTTCATTTTACATAGCGCCTTTCAAGAGACCCATGCAAGGTCGCTTTACATAGATGGGGGGGGGGAATAACAAAGTAATAAAGATAGTGGACAGACTATGTAAATATGATGATGGGATTCAAGTTCGCGTTTTTATTGATCATAGGCATGCTGTCATAATCAAACATTCTAGAACATTTGTCGTCACAGATCATGTCATAATAGAATATAGGCTACATGGCATGGTCCATCGTGATATTGTGTAGACTGTTATTACTGTACCACCCATTGTGACAACAGCCTTGTGAGCTCCCGCACACAAACATGATGGAATTCAGTTTGTATTGATCACATCATACATGGCAGGCTACATCATACATGGCAGTGAGATTCATTGTTCTTGTATATGCTCTCGTATTATTGTTTATATAGGCTACCCAATACTGACATCAAAATAGATTGTATGCCTCTAGAAATCATATGCAGCAGGTAGAAAATTGACGGAAAATCCGTCGCGATTTGGAATAAAATTGAGGAGAACTTTAATCCCTGGGTATTAATCAAACAAAACGGAAAAAGGCAGTCATATTCCAGCACGGTCTTTATTAGTGTTTGCGCTGCCCAGGCAGCAATGGTTAATAGATATCATATCCGACATCACCGTACGTGTACACGTCTGTCAGCCTGTCTCATAACACGCTTCCCTCGGTTTAGTCCATTTTTCCACATTTCATGGGGGTGTTCCATTACCGTATATGGTTAATCGGGGCGGTTTTGGTATGCAAATACGTGAAAGTGTGCACGAGCCTCGGCGTAGGACCAAGGTGATAGTTATCATGACAGGTGTGCGTAGGACCTGTGTACGCACGTGTGATAAATCCCGTTTTTTTTGTGCGTGCACACATTCTAAATTCTGTGCTTACGTGTGGAAATAGAACATTTTCGGAGGAAAATTGATAAATGAGGGCCCTGGTCTCTGAAGTAATGGAAAAAAAAGAATCCAATAATCTCATCGCCATTCCAGTTATCCACAGCGATCGTGCCTCCGACGTTATTGGCCATTGCTCTTCAACGGGCGGGCAGGGTCAGTTGTCCTCTCCGCTGATCGTATCACCTGCTGCAGCTTGGCCTTGTCCCTGACCGTGGCTGCAGGGAACCAGGTGATGATGGAGAGGGTGAGGATGGACTGGATGATGGCAGTGTAGAACTGGACCATCATAGTCCTCGGCAGCCTGAACTTCCTCAGCTGACATAGGAAGAACATCCTCTTCCGGGCCTTTTTATTGAGAGCGATGGTGTTCAGCTCCCATTTCAGGTCCCGGGAGAGTGTCATGCCGAGGAAGCGGCAGGACTCCACAGAGGCCACCGGGGTGCCTCCCAGAATGATCGGGGTCGGGGGGGCTGCCTTCCGCCTGAAGTCCACTACCATCTCCACTGTTTTCTGGGCGTTGAGGTCCAGGTTGTTGCAGCTGCACCAGCTCAGCAGCCTCTCGATCTCCCTCCTGTAGGCGGACTCGTCCCCCCTGGATAAAATAATCCAATAATCTCATCGCCATTCCAGTTATCCACAGCGATCGTGCCTCCAATCGTAGCCCTTGTCGGCTAGCCTCCTCAAGTTTCAAGTTCAAGTTTCTTTATTAGTTGTCATACAGAAGTACAGAATACTTTTATATAAAATGCTTCTTTCTGTTTTGCTCCAGAGATTGTGCTAGGTAAAAATAGATAAGTGTAAAATAAGTATAGTAAGTATAAAATAGAAGTCAAGTACGTAGACAAAAGTGTTCAATATATACATACAATACATATACAATGTACAATGCAGAGTAGAAAAGTAACTGAGTTACAATACAATATACTATATACTATACAGTACAATGCAGAAATGGGATGAGGTACAATTTAGGTACAATTTACAGTAAGGTGTAATGAGGTATGGGTTGTAGTGCAAATTCTTTACCAATAAATATAAAGTGTGTTTAGGTGTCTAAAGTGGGTAAAGTGGGTGATGCAGTGAGTTGTTTAAAGTGAGTCTGTGCGTGTGGATGTGTGTGCTGTGAGTGCATTTGATGGTTGTTACATAGTGTTATTGTCATTTAGCATTCTGATGGCCTGAGGATAGAAGCTTCTTCTGAGTCTCTCTGTGCTTGCCATGAGACTCCGGTATCGCTTGCCTGACCGCAGCAGTTCAAAGAGGCAGTTGTTAGGGTGGCTGGAGTCTTTGATTATTCTCTTAGCCTTACCCATGCACCGCTTGTTGTAAATGTCTTGGAGAGTGGGAAGCCCACCTCCAATTGTGCGTTCGGCTGAACGGGCCACTCTCTGTAGTCTGCTACGTTCTTGTGCGGTGCGATTCCCAAACCAGGAGGTGATATTGCCAGTCAGGATGCTCTATATTGTGCATGAGTAGAAGTTCTTAAGGATCTTCTGACTGACTTGGAACTTCCTTAGGCGCCTAAGGAAGTAGAGGCGTTGCCGTGCCTTCTTCACAACACTGTCAATGTGTGTGGTCCATGTCAAGTCCTCAGATATGTGGACTCCGAGGTACTTAAAACTGTTCACTCTCTCAACCGGTGCCCCGTCGATGCTGAGGGGGCTGTAGTCCCTGACCCTGATCGCCTAAAGTCCACAATCATCTCTTTTGTTTTGCTGACGTTCAGGGAGAGGCAGTTCTCCTGACACCACTGCGACAGATTCTTTACCTCTTCCAGGTAGGCCCTCTCATCGTTGGCAGAGATCAGGCCCACCACTACTGTGTCGTCAGCAAATTTGATGATTGTGTTGTTGTTCCACTGTGCCACACAGTCGTGTGTGTACAGCGAGTAGAGGAGGGGACTCAGAACACAGCCCTGGGAGGCCCCTATGTTGAGCGTGATGGATGAGGAGGTGCAGTTGTCTGCTCTCACCACCTGGGGTCTACCCGTCAGGAAGTCCAAGACCCACTGGCAGAGGTCATAGTTCAAGCCCAGGTCCCTGAGCTTGGCTATGAGTTTGGAGGGGACTATGGTATTGAATGCTGAGCTGTAGTCGATGAACAGCATTCTCACATAGTTTCCCTGCCTCTTGTCCAGGTGTGATGCTGCTGTGTGCAGCACATGGGCTATGGCGTCCTCCGTGGACCTGTTGGGGCGATATGAAAATTGCAGGGGGTCCAGGTTGATGGGGAGGGAGGAACAGATGTAGCCCTTCACTAGCTTCTCAAAGCACTTCATGGCTATGGAGGTGAGAGCTACAGGGCAGTAGTCGTTGAGGCAAGCGGGCGTAGATTTTTTGGGTACAGGGATAATGGTGGACTTCATCAGACAGGTGGGGATGACAGCCTGTTCTAAGGACAGGTTAAATATGTCAGTGAATACCGGGGCCAGTTGGTCGGCACAGACTTTTAGGATGCGGCCGGGGATGCCGTCCGGTCCTGCTGCCTTCCTGATATTCACTTTCTTAAAGGTCCTCCTCACCTCATGTTCTGTTAACCTGAACACTGAGTCTCCATCGGCAGTGCCCCCCCCTCCATTGCAGTGGTTTGTAGGCTGGTGTTGTTATTCACTGCCTCAAACCTCGCATAGAAGGTATTGAGATGATTTGCTACCTCCGTTAGTGAGGTAATTTCACGGGTATTATCTATGGTCGTTGTATGGATAATTTCCATCTTTTTGTCCAAGGTTCCAACCACTGCTCCTATCTCGGCTGACACGGCTATGCGGTAGGTTTCAAAGCGAGCATCAAAGAGCTCAGCGAATAGCTCTGTGATGAGCACTCTAATAGCCGCCAGGCTAGCGCCACTTAGAGTTGTCTCCGGCGGGGACAGCATTTGAGGTGGCAGCTTCTCTGCTTTAGAGGATGACCTACCGTGCTTAGTTGCTTGTTTGTCCGCCATATTTCACCACTAAAAGTAAACGTTTTTTAAATCATTACTTAAAAGAAATATTTGGAGACCAGTGAGGGTATTAAAATTGAAAAGTTACAAAAGTTGGGGGAGCAGGTACGAAACAAGTCTTCACCCCATGACACCGGAAGCCCCTCTCCATGTTTCTTCTTCTTCTTATTTTTTTTTTTTAAGATTTTTTTTTGGCGTTTTATCGCTTTATTTCTACTGGGCAGTCCAGTAGGGAGAGACAGAGGAGGAATGGGAGACAGAGTGGGGGGAAGACATTCGGGAAATAACGACAGGTCCGTGTCGCGGCTGACCACTGGGGCGCCCCCATGTTTCTTCTTCTAACAGCACAGCAGCTTGCAGGCTTTTGTGATGTATTGGAATCGTCAAACTCTCCTGTTTTCTTTATCAGGATGAGAAGGCAGAGGGATTCGTGAGTCTTCCGGAGTTCAAGATTGATCGCGCCACGGAGTGCCGAAGGAAGTTGTGAGTACTGATCTTTCTGTGGAAACTGAAGCCACGTGATAAAGTACTATGTGCATGGAGAGACCAGTGATAAAGTACTATGTGCATGGATAGGCCAGTGATACAGTACTATGTGCATAGAGAGACCAGTGATAAAGTACTATGTGCATAGAGAGACCAGTGATAAAGTACTATGTGCATAGATAGACCAGTGATCAAGTACTATGTGCATAGAGAGACCAGTGATAAAGTACTATGTGCATAGAGAGACCAGTGATAAAGTACTATGTGCATAGAGAGACCAGTGATAAAGTACTATGTGCATGGAGAGACCAGTGATACAGTACTATGTGCATAGAGAGACCAGTGATAAAGTACTATGTGCATAGAGAGACCAGTGATAAAGTACTATGTGCATAGAGACCAGTGATACAGTACTATGTGCATGGAGAGACCAGTGATACAGTACTATGTGCATGGATAGACCAGTGATACAGTACTATGTGCATAGAGAGACCAGTGATAAAGTACTATGTGCATAGAGAGACCAGTGATAAAGTACTATGTGCATAGAGAGACCAGTGATAAAGTACTATGTGCATGGATAGACCAGTGATACAGTACTATGTGCATAGAGAGACCAGTGATAAAGTACTATGTGCATAGAGAGACCAGTGATAAAGTACTATGTGCATGGATAGACCAGTGATACAGTACTATGTGCATAGAGAGACCAGTGATAAAGTACTATCTCCATAGAGACCAGTGATAAAATACTATGTGCATGGAGAGACCAGTGGTAAAGTACTATGTGCGTAGAGAGACCAGTGATGAAGCACTATGTGCGTACAGACCAGTGTTCAACTCACTGTTCACAAATGCAATGGGTTTGAAAATAATTTGCCAAAATGTTGTGTACGTTGTCACAGTAATTTGAGTCTTGCTGTTTTAAAAACACTGCATCTGTGATTGTGTCCCAAACCTGTCTTCTTGTATGTGAGGTCCTATCTTCTTACTACACATATCTGTGTGTTTAGTAATTGTGCAGACCTGTTTGAAATAATCCTGTTACTTTTAATTCCTTTTGCCAGTGCTTTCAAGGCTTGCCACCCGAAGATAAAGAGTTTCTACTTTGCAGCAGAGAATGTGGATGACATGGTCCGGTGAGTTGATGACACCAGCAAAGGCGCTATGAGTGAGTGACTAGTGCGCTATGCTAGAGTGACTGGTATACAGTTGGACTTCTGGTCGCCTCAGACCCACTCTTATTCAGGCTCCTGGGGGGTCATCAAAGCGAGGCAGGCTATTCTCGGTCCTCACTCCACAATGAATTTCCAACCACAGTCAGGACAGCCAAAACCCACCCAATATTCCACCGTTGACTAAAAACACACTCTTCAAACATAATCTGAGAAAAAAGAAAAAACTACTAACCTTTTTATTGTATTTTATTATTATTATTATTATTATTATTATTATTATTATTATTATTATTATTATTATTATTATTATTATTATTATTATTATTATTATTATTATTATTATTATTATTATTATTATTATGTACTTTGCTACTAAGTAATCTACTATGCCTATACGACTACCCAATATGCTAATAGTCTATACTACTATGCATGGATGACCAGGTGAGACAGGGTTAGTAGGGGGAGGATGACCAGGTGAGACAGGGTTAGTAGGATGACCAGGTGGGACAGGGTTAGTAGGATGACCAGGTGAGACAGGGTTAGTAGGATGACCAGGTGAGACAGGGTTAGTAGGATGACCAGGTGAGACAGGGTTAGTAGGATGACCAGGTGAGACAGGGTTAGTATGATGACCAGGTGGGACAGGGTTAGTAGGGGGAGGATGACCAGGTGACACAGGGTTAGTATGATGACCAGGAGGGACAGGGTTAGTAGGGGGAGGATGACCAGGTGAGACAGGGTTTTTGAAAGGGGTCAGGTTAATTAGTGGATGTCTTTTCCCAGGTGGCTGAGTCGTCTCAGCATGGCAGTGGGTCGCTGTTCAGAGCAGGAGAGACACCGACAGGACCAAGGTGAGAAGAACACAGCTGTCCTCGGCTGTCTAAGAGTCTAGATATTAAAAGGGAATGTTAATATTCAATAACCCTACCCAAGTAAAAAAGTACTATAAAAAAAAAAGAAATGTATTCTATTTATTTTTGGGCTTTCTGTATTTTTCACCCATCCCAATTTAGTCATTATGCCAATTCCATTCCTGGTCGTTGCACGCATTGTGGGGTCACCAGCCACTTCTTTTCACCTGCCAGCGAGGAATTTCACCGGGGGAATGTGACGCGTGCGGAGGTTCGCGCTATTTCCCGCAGATCCCCTCCCTGTTGAACAGGCGCCCCAACCGACCAGTAGGAGTTTCAGTTTACAACGACCAGGACGCGTGAACACTTAAGGTAACTAACTTGCGTTCAGCGTTTCTCTGATTGGCCACGACGCCCACGTGACCGCGCGCTAGCACGCCCCCTTATCCACGCCTGCCGCTCTGTGTGTTGCAGCGCACGGCAGAGGTCCCTGTGTGTTCTCGCCTTCCTCAATTTATACGCATGGAAGTATTGACTACGCCGTAACGAATCATTAAAAAAATATACCGTTAACTGGAATATGTTGTGCCTTTACACATATGTTGGATTATGTAATTGGTTTGTCATGACAAACAAATAAAAAAATCGCGAACTGCATGTAGTCACTGTGTGTTGTTGTAGCCACCGGGTAAATCGCGATTTTTTTATTTGTTTGTCATGACAAACCAATTACACAATCCAACATAGTCAATACTTCCATGCGTATAAATTGAGGAAGGCGAGAACACACAGGGACCTCTGCCGCACGCTGCAACACACAGAGCGGCAGGCGTGGATAAGGGGGCGTGCTTGCGCGCGGTCACGTGGGCGTTGTGAACGCAAGTTAGTTACCTTAAGTGTTCACGCGACCAGGACACATACCCAACCGGCTTCCCACTCGCTAACACTGCCAATTGTGTTAGTAGGGACGACTGACCAAGCCGGAGGTACTGCTGACAGCTGGATTAGATCCCAGAGTCTCTGCGATGGTAGGCAAGTGCTTAGTCCACTGTGCTACCTAGCCACACCTTAAAAGTACATTTCTACCCCGGGAAAATGTCTATGTTCCCCGGTAGCCGCAAAAGGGTCCTATGTTCCCCGGGTCCTATGTTCCCCCTATGTTTCCCCTGTAGCGATAAAGACTCGCCCCAGGCTCGCCACAGCAGTGGATTTCAAAGATAGCCACTTTTATAGATAATTCATCTGTATCGCAACGGAGTCACGGATCTAGTCGGGCCACGTAGCATTATGTTGAGAAAAATCAAATACAATAAACAAGTGTAAAATAAATAATTTAAAACGACGTTTAGCCTATTAAATCGCTTTATAAGTAGTTCTTATTTGCGGTCTGTGTGAGAAGCATCCATCTGCAGAACGTCAGCCCAGCACTCTCTGTCCCCACGCTGTCAGGCCGTCACATGCCCGCTCAGCAGTGCCACCCACCCAATGGCTGAATTGCCAATGGCTGAATTGGAGTATTGCACTGTGCGGGATTGATTGATTGATTGATTGATTGATTGATTGATTGATTGATTGAAAACTTTATTAACAGATTGCAGAATGGGTACAGTACAGTACAACTCAATACATACAATTGTTAAGGGGATGCAGACCAGAGAAAGACTTTCGTCTTGTTTACATCAGGGTCCCCCATTTTCAATTCATCATAACATATATGACATACAGATAGACAGTACTGCTACATCTATACATTTATGACATACCAGATTTGCAAATACAGTACTGTTTGTGATACAAAAAGTGTCCAGAAAAGAGTATATACATTTGACGTAGAAACTGTACATTGGAGGAGGTTGGGTAGGTGGGGTGGGGTTGGGTGGGTGGGGGGGGGGACTGTACATTGGAGGTGGGGGGGGGGGTGGGGGGGGGGGGGGGGGGTTGAGTAGGGGGTGGGTGGGGGACACTGTACACTGTACATTGGAATACTGACAAAGCCATACTTGGTCATTTACTGTACAACTGGGTTAGGACATTTGTGGGGGCCAGTTTCGAATTGCAGTCTCCCGTAGGTGTTATTTGAGTGTTTTTGAAAGTGGGTAGTGATTCACATTCCTTTACAGCTTTGGGTAGGGCGTTCCTGCGGGCAGATCCGCGATGCGTTTATTTAAACTTTATTTAACAGATTGCAGAATGGGTACAGTACAGCTCAATACACACAATTGTTAAGGGGATGCAGACCAGAGAAAGACTTCCGTCTTGTTTACATCAGGGTCCCCCATTTTCAATTAATCTTAAATGTACAGTTCCCTCCCCCTTGTATATATTTACTGTATGTCACAAATGTAACAGTACTGCATTGAGTATGTCATAAATGTCATTATGAATTGAAAATGGGGGACCCTGATGTAAACAAGACGAAAGTCTTTCTCTGGTCTGCATCCCCTTAACCCTTTCCCTGCCACGCTTATGTACATCCTTATACCATCCTCTGCCAGCTCTATTTGTCTATGGAGAAGTTCCCCTTCTTTGCAGGGCTTTAACTTTTTAAATTGTATTGCTAAATTGACATTACTATGGCCCATTCAACGTCAATTATCTATAGTTTAGGGTGTAGCAACGTTCTACTTTTTCATTCACATATTCATATTAAAATATGGTCTAAAGTATAAGTATGTTTTTATCGTTTTCTGCAGCTTTCTCCAGAACTTGATTTATAGCTCCAAATGCATTATATTGATGATCAAATACAGTTTGGTAGCGATCGTTGCCAGATGAAAAATTTCAACTGGAGGTACTTCTAGAAGTTACTATCATCTGATATTGACCGGATGGGCGAGGGGGGCGTTTATAATTCCGTGGGCAACGTTATACCATTCATCTAGTGTGGGTCATAATGATCATCAGATCAGTTAGTATAGAATACGTTAGAAAATAACGTTGAAACTCACCGTATCTTCCTCGCGCCGTTGGGCGATCAGCGTGGAGTAGAACGTTTTCGATTATGGGATGTTGATCCTGATGAACCATTTCCAGGTTGTATAATACTATATTCGTCCAAATAACGTTGTTTATTGAGTTAGGGCGAGCGATTGATTATCCAGTGTGTTGAGATAGAGTCCTGCTAATGATCGCGAGTGCCCGGACGATATATGGAAGAGCTCTTCCTGTTTGACGAGTCACTTCCTGTTGGCGATCTGCCGATCGGCCACCAGATGGCGCTCTTGAACCGCTAGAGAATTTAGTGGAGCTCAGCTGTACATCTCAGGTCCCCGGAGGAGAAATATGATTTCGATCACAGATTTTTGAAATATTGACATCAAAGACGAGTTACGGCGTCTTCGGCAGAATGAGCATGGCTAGGAATGACGTCTAAACACGTCATCGGCGATTAAAGTGTTAATCGGTTCATTTCCGTTTTATAGCATTTCGAAAAGCCCTCGTTTTTCAGGAAAATATATAGATTCCGTGATAATTGCCCTTTACTGGAATATTCTGGCATACACAAAAACGTTGTCATTTTTCGGCCTATTTATGAATCGTTTTCAAATAAACGCTAGATTATCGATAGTATATGTGTACTTATTAGGGCTGACCTTCGATTTTTTTTGGAATTCGAAGCTTCGGGTCCGAAATTCGATTTTAATTCGAAGCTTTGAGATTAAAAAAAAAATAATAAAAAAATATAATTAATTTTATAAAACATTTTATGTTGTGGGACTTGTACAGCACTTTGTTCAACTTTGTCAGTGCTGTAAAGTTTAAACCTTTTTAAATCTTAGACAAACAAAACACTTTGCGTTCATGAAATATTGTAAGCCGTCATTTGAAGCTTTATAAAAGCAGCACAATGAACACAAATCTGTCAGTGCAGAGTCCGACCTCATCTTAAATAACAAACAGCACTCATCTTAAATAGCAAACAGCATTGCTTGTTGTAGTTAACAAAGAGAGGCAGAGTTGATTTTGATAAAAAAATATATAATTTTTTATTATTATATATATTTTTTTATAATCGAATTTTATTTTCATATTCGAATCCCATGCCCATCGAACGAAGCTTCGAAGTATTTAAGACAGCCCTAGTACTTATGCACGCTATAGAGGCGATCTGAAAAATTGATTCTCTCATTTCCTGATCAGCGAGCACACACACACACACACACACACACACACACACACACACACACACACACACACACACACACACACACACACACACACACACACACACAGGGCACACGTTGATATATCTGTGAAAAAAGCTCTGATTACCCTAAGACTGGTAAAATAGATTCCTTACCTCAGATCAGATGTTATCCAAAAAGATTATTCCAATTCCTGATCGCCATTCCAAATATCGATCGCGTTTATTGTAGGGCTGTCTTAAATACTTCGAAGCTTCGAAGCTTCGTTCGATGGCACAAGCTTCGGAAAAAAAAAAAAACGAAGTAAATTTCTTTTTTTTGTCTCCAAAATCTTGCGCCTCCATTCCAATGAAACGAAAGTAAGCGGCGCCTCGACTCCACCTCTCTACAACAAGCACGTGGAGATTATCTGTGTTGAAAACAACAAGGACATGTGCAGCAGACATGTTGACGAAGAAGTCATCAGACGTGTGGTTACACTTTAAAATATGCAAAGACAATGCCCAAAAAGCCGAGTGCCAGATATGCCAGAATAAAATGGCATATCACAACTCTACAACAACTTTGTCAAATCACCTAAAAAACGTAAGTATCGTTGTACACGACGGCGACGCCTCACAAAACATTAATAAGGCTATGCCTAGCTGCTATGACTAATGTGTTACCAAGTTGGCTAATTTAATTGTAATCATCTGCTTTTGTAGGTGCATTGTCTGATATAATTATAAATTATAAATGATAAATTAAATATAATATAATTGTTTGCTTGATAGACGAAGGTTGCAACATAATTATGTAATGTCATGTCGTTGGCTGTGAGAGCAGCCCCACTGCACCCAGGCAGCGCAGCCGAGTGAAACCTTGTTGGCTGTGTCACAGTCACGAAAGGGGCTAATTAATTAATTAATCCAATCCACTTTATTTATATAGCACATTTAAAAACAACAAAGTTTACCAAAGTGCTGTACAAGTCCCACAACATAAGATAAAACAAATATTATAATTAAAATCGAAGCTCGGCCCCGAAACTTCGATTGCCAAAAAAAGCTTCGAAGGTCAGCCCTAGTTTATTGATTCAGCGTTGGGTGCTGGAAATACATAATCCACGCTGTTCTGAGGGCCGGCGATCAACTTGGATCTCTTCAGTTGGCTTGCCGGAGAGTAACATGAGGCCCCCCCCCCCCCCCCACCAGTCTAAACTAATGGGGTGCAGTTACACAGGGAGAGACGATAGGGGGCGGTATTTTACCAATTGAGCTCAGAGAGTGTCTGCAACACTAGCGTGAGGCTCGATTGATGAAATATGAATTAAAATTGCTAATAAAAAAAAAACGACAAACAAACGCTATATAGCGTTGCCGGCACTCAACTGGCGGCATGAACTAACGACGAATCGCGTCCCTGGCACTCAAAGTGTAGGTGAAAAACAGAGTCCAGTAAACGAGGAATTCAGAACATCCCCTTTAACACATCCTGCGCCAATACCGTTGTACGACGTGTTTCAAGTTCATGCGAATTCTGCCAATCCACGGCGTACGACGTTATTGAGATAATATTTCATATTTTCGCCATGTTATTCATATTTCCCTCACGGAGCCTCGTCTGATGCAGTGGGACTCGGCACAACTCTGCAACGCTTCAATACTGCCCCCTGGTGGATGATCGGCGAGCTGCCAAACCGGAAATGGCCGGTTGGATCTCGGTGCGTCTCCGAAATGCGTCCGGCCACTCGCATATCGTTGCGGGACTCTAGCCACACACCGTGGATATGGATCGCTGCCATAACTCAATAATCGACATGATTTGGGCGTGTATTATTATTATACAAATTGGAAATGGATCGACTCGATCCCCATCAAATAACTGGGATCTTTTTGCGCCAGTCTCATCGCCCAACGGTAAGAGGACGTTGACGTTACTTTCAGCCTGTTTGTTTATTATTATCCATGCAAACTGCTCTGATCTATATATCACCCATACTACATAAAACATTTAACGACGATCACAGAATTATAAACGACCCCCCCCCCCCTCCGTTCATCCGCGCATGATCAGTCATAACGTTTAGGATCATGTACAGTTGAAATTTTTAATATAGCGTGGATC
Source organism: Notolepis coatsorum (assembly GCF_963971535.1). Classification (NCBI taxonomy): domain Eukaryota; kingdom Metazoa; phylum Chordata; class Actinopteri; order Aulopiformes; family Paralepididae; genus Notolepis; species Notolepis coatsorum. Next base: position 61,257,626 of record NC_140172.1, on the reverse strand, counting down.
GGCAACAAACGGCATTTGATAATCTATATATGCGTTTATGCCAGATATCTCACGTTCTAGGAATTACTGCAGAAAACGATAAAAACATATCTATATTCTAGACGGTATTTTCGTATGAATGTATGCATGAAAAAGTAAAACGTTCCTACATCCTGAACGATAGATAATCGATGTTGAATGGGCCATAGTAATGTCAATTTAGCAATACAATTTAAAAAGTTATAGCCCTGCAAAGAAGGTGAACATCTCCATAGACTTACAGTACTGGCAGAGAATGGTATAAGATGCTGAAAGTGCGTGGCAGGGAATGTGTTAAGGGTGAATGTCAATAGGCCCGAAGGCGAAAAAGCAGCGTCCAGTGATGTAGAATATCCAAACGAATCTTCAGAGGATTAACGTAACAAGCCTAAAGGCGATAGAGCAGAGTCCAGTAATGAAGAATACATGAAACAGTCCAGGGAATCCAAAACTCACCGGGCAAACTGCCGACGGACAATAGGAACCAGGGAAACACCGACGGGGATAGTAACAGGCATTCCTCCCGAGAACACAGGACCTCCAGGTAGAAAGCACGACATGGCACGACATTCCTCACCGGAGAAAAGAGATGAACTGGCAACGAGTGGATGGCAGTCTGCATACTCTCCTGACGAGCTGATTGCAACCATCCTCAGGTGCGTGAAGCTGATTGCTTGACTCGCCCCCATTGGGAAGCAAGCAATGCTGGCCCAGCCCTTACAGTACCCCCCCCCCCCCCTCCACGGGAGACACCTGGCAACCTGCCTGGCTTGTCGGGTCGGAACGATGGAAATCAGAGAGCAGGGCAGGATCCAAGATGAGCTGGTGGGAGACCCAGCTATGCTCCTCGGGGCTGTACCCCTCCCAGTCCATCAGATACTGGAACCACCTTCCTCGGCGCCGGACGTCCATAAGCCAGCAGACCTTCCACTGGGGATGACCATCCACCATCTCGGGAGGAGCTGGAGGCATAATGGGACTGTGGGAGACGGGCTTAACCCGGGACACGTGAAACACAGGATGGATCCTCATGGAGGCAGGACGTTTTAGACTCACCGCTGTGGGGCTGAGCATGCTTCCGATCTCGAAGGGTCAGACAAACCGGGGGTTCAGTTTCTTGGCTGTGGATTGAAGCGGGAGGTCCTTGGAGGATAGCCACACCCTTTGTCCTGGTTGGTATGCTGGCGCTGGTGTCCGACTTCGGTTAGCTCCACGGCTGGCACGCTTTGTCGCCCGGAGCAAAGCAGCCCTGATGACCTCCCAGATGTGACGACACTGGTCGAGATGGATCTGCACGGAGGGAACTGCCACCTCCGACTCTTGCGCTGTGAAGAGAGGGGGTTGGTAGCCCAGAGATACCTCGAACGGCGAGAGGCCGGTGGTAGAACTGACCAGGGAGTTGATGGCGTACTCGACCCAGGGGAGGAACCGGCTCCAGGATGCAGGCCTCTTGGCAGCAACACACAGAGCTCTGGTTCATCCTCTCCGTCTGCCTGTTAGTCTGTCGGTGATAACCAGAGGATAGGCTAACAGAGGCCCCCAATCCCTTACAAAAAGCCCGCCATACCTGGAAGGTGAACTGGGGCCCCCGGTCCGAGACGATGTCCTGGGGAAGGCCATGGAGGCGGAACACGTGGCTTGTCAGGAGGTCAGCCGTCTCAGGAGCCGATGGAAGCTTGGGAAGGGCCACCAGATGGACCCCCTTGCTGAAACGATCCACCACAGTTAGAATGACTGTGTTCCCCTGGGAGTTCAAGTTCAAGTTTCTTTAATAGTTGTCATACAGAAGTACAGAATACTTTTATACAAAATGCTTCTTACTGTTATGCTCCAGAGACTGTGCAAGACAAGATAAGTATGAAATAAAATAACATAGTATAGCATGTAAATTAGAAGTAAAAAATGAGGTCACAGTGTTCAGTATAGACATATGTACAATGTTCGATGCAGAATAGACGTAACTGAGTTACCATATAATATACAATACTATGCAGTGTACTAATATACAATACTATATAGTGCAAGGCAGAAATGGGATGAGGTGCAATTTAGGTACAATTTACAGTAGGTGTACGAGTTGTAGTGCAAATCCTTTATCAATAAATATAAAGTGTGTTTGTGTGATCTAAAGTGTGGAGAGTGGGTGCTGCAGTGTGTTGTTTGTTTTATTGAGTGTGTGCGTGTGGGTGTGTGTGCTGTGTGCATTTGATGGTTGTTGCATAGTGTTTATTGTTCGTTTAGCAGCCTGATGGCCTGGGGATAGAAGCTTCTTCTGAGTCTTTCTGTGCTCGCCTTAAGACTCCGGTATCGCTTGCCTGACCGCAGCAGTTCAAAGAGGCAGTTGTTCGGGTGGCTGGAGTCCTTGATGATTCTCTTAGCCTTCCCCCTGCACCGCTTGTTGTAAATGTTCTGGAGGGTGGGAAGCCCCCCTCCAATTGTGTGTTCGGCTGAACGTGTCACTCTTTGTAGTCTGCTACGGTCTTGTGCAGTGCTATTCCCAAACCAGGAGGTGATGTTGCCAGTCAGGATGCTCTCTATTGATGAGTAGAAGTTCCTAAGGATCTTCTGACTGACTTGGAACTTCCTTAGGCGCCTGAGGAAGTAGAGGCGTTGTCGTGCCTTCTTCACAACACTGTCAATGTGTGTGGTCCATGTCAAGTCCTCGGATATGTGGGCTCCGAGGTTCTTGAAACTGTTCACTCTCTCAACCGGTGCCCCGTCGATGCTGAGGGGGCTGTAGTCCTTGACCCCCGACCTCCTGAAGTCCACAATCATCTCTTTTGTTTTGCTGACGTTCAGGGAGAGGCAGTTCTCCTGACACCACTGTGACAGATTCTCTACCTCTTCCAGGTAGGCCCTCTCGTCGTTGGCAGAGATCAGGCCCACCACTACTGTGTCATCAGCAAATTTGATGATTGTGTTGTTGTTCCGCTGTGCCACGCAGTCATGTGTGTACAGGGAGTAGAGGAGGGGGCTCAGAACACAAACAGAACACAGGAGGGAGGCAGACCAGAAACGAAGTCCGACGCCACATGGGATCAGGTGCGGCTTAGAATGGGGAGTGGCTGCAGCAGACCGGTGGGTGCTTGGTGAGACTGTGAAGGCCATCACAAACTCCCTGATGTCGTTCCTCATGGTGGACCACCAGAACCGACGAGCCAGGAAGGAGAAAGTGCGGTGGACACCTGGGTGGAACCCGGGACCGGACAGAATCAGGGACGAACAGGCAACGATAAGGTATGTTGCTCGGAGCAGGATGGAAGCGCAAGGCATGTTTGACCACGGTCTCGATTCCCCAGGTAACAACTCCCACCACACTGGCCTCAGGGAGGATGGGAGTCGGATCCCCGGTAGTTGTATCCTCCTTAGTGTGTAGCCGGGACAGGGAATCAGCCTTCATGTTGCGGGACCCAGGATGGTAAGTCAGCGAGAAGTCGAACCGACTGAGGAAGCTGGCCCACCATGCCTGCCGACCGTCGAGGCGCTTGGATGCGTGGATGAACGTCAAGTTCTTGTGATCAGTCCAAATGGTGAATGGTTCCTCTGCCCCCTCCAGCCAATGGCGCCACTCCTCCAAGGCAGCTACCACTGCCAACAGTTCCCGGTTCCCGATGTCATAGTTCTTCTCAGCAGGAAGGAACCGGTGAGAGTAGAAGGCGCATGGATGGACCTTCTGGTCCGACGCTGACCGCTGAGACAGGATAGCCCCCAATCCAGTATCCGAGGCATCCACCTCCACGATGAACTTCTTCTTGGGGTTGGGGTGGAGTAAGACCGGGCGGTGGTGAATCTGTTCTTGAAGGAATGGAACGCAGAGCAGGCAGCTGGAGACCAGTCGAATGGCTGGGAGGGGGAGGTCAGCTTGGTGAGAGGTTCCGCCATGCGGCTGAAGTTCCGGATGAACCTCCGGTAAAGGTTTGCAAACCCGAGGAAGCTCTAGCTCCTTCAGAGAAGAGTGCTCCGGCCACTCTACCACGGCCTGGATCTTGCGGGTCGGCTCGGGTCTGGCCCCTCTCCACGATGACGCCAAGGTAGTCCATGGAATCGGAGTGGAAACGGCACTTCTCCACCTTAACGAAGAGTCGGTTGCGGAGGAGGCATTCGAGTACCCGGCATACATGATGGACATGCTCCTCGAGGGTCCGAGAGAAGATGAGAATGTCATTGAGGTAGACCACCACAAACTCATCGAGCATGTTGCGAAGGACATCGTTCATGAGTGCCTGGAATACCGCCGGGGCATTGGTGAGGCCAAGCGGCATTACCAGGTATTCATAATGACCCCTGGTGTCTTGAAGGCGGTCTTCCATTCGTCCCCTCTCCGGATCCGGACCAGATGGTAGGCGCTCCGGCGGTCCAGCTTAGTGAAGACAGTGGCTTGGGTGAGGGGTTCAAGGGTGGAACTCATGAGCGGAAGGGGATACTTGTTCTTATTGGTGATCTTGTTAAGTTGGCGATAGTCAATGCAGGGCCGGAGGCCTCCGTCCTTCTTCTTCACAAAGAAGAATCCAGCTGGTACCGGGGAGGATGAGGGCCGAATGAGACCTGATGCCAAGGACTCGGAAATGTACTCCTCCATAGCAGTCTTCTCGGAGATGGTCTGTAAAGACGACTGCCGGGGAGGGAAGCGCCAGAGCGGAGGTCGATGGCACAGTCATAAGGCCGATGAGGAGGGAGGGCCTGGGCCCGGGCTTTGCTGAAAACCTCCCCAAGATTATGGTACTCCGAAGGAATGGTCGAGAGGTCAGGAGGAGAGGTACTAGGGGTACTCTGGGGTGATGGGCTGGAGGCAGCCTGAAGACAGTGGGCATGACATGAGGAGCTCCACTCCCGGATGGTGCCGGAGGACCAGGCGATGTGTGGCTCATGCTGTGTGAGCCAGGGATGCCCCAGAACCACTGGGACTGATGGGGAATGGGTAACAAAAAACTGGAGTCTCTCCACATGGTTACTTGCTATGGTGAGGGAGATAGGACAGGTACGATGGGTGACGTTGGCCAGGGGGCACTCATCCAGAGCGAGGGCCTCCAAGGGGTTCCCAAGTGTCTCTAGCGGGATGTTAGCCTGGGTGGCAAACTCGGAATCCAGGAAGCACTCATTAGCCCCAGAGTCGACGAGTGCACCCACCGTGAGCCGCTGGTCTGCCCAGGCCAGGGTAACACTCATCAGATGGTTAGGGAGAGCAGAGGGGCGGGAACAGGAAAAGCGGCTCACTAGGATCTCCCGGGGTTCCAGTGAGCCTGGTCTTTTGGCCGGGTAGGGCAACTACTGAGTCAATGACCCGTAAGGCCGCAATAGAGGCAAAGACTGGCCCTAAAATTGGTCTCCTGTTCGGCCAGACTAAGGCGAGTGCGCCCCAGCTGCATAGGTTCCTCCCCGGTCACAGTCTGGGATGTGGAGGACAAACCAACCGCAGGGGGGGGAGGGGGGGCAGGACAAACAGGCTGTGCAGGAATCCAGTCAGGAGTACAGGAAAACTGGGAAATGGCCACAAACTCTCTGTAGGAATTACAGAAGCTGGCACTCATGGACCAGGAAGCAGTGACCCACTGTGCTGCTCGGCCTGTTAGCAGGTTTGTCACGTAGGCGACCTGGGCAGTCTCCATCGTGAACATGCTGGGTTGGTGTATGAAGACCAGCTCACACTGCATGATGAATGTAGCACAGGTCTCAAAGTTGCCGTCGAAAGGTTGTGGGCTGGAGATCTGAGGCTCTCTGGGAGCTGGGTAGAGAGGCATAGGGTTAGCTGGGGCTCCAGACACCTGTTGACCTGGTGGCGGGGTGGAATTAGCCACAAGGACCTGCAACTGTTGTAGCATCTCAGCTTGTTGACCCGTCAACAATGCCTGCTGGGCAACTAGGGCATCCACTGAGGCCTGGAGTGGCTGGACCTGAGACCGGAGGCCCTGCACCGCAACGGCGGCCGCCTCTAGCTGTTGGGTGTGGGAGTTTGTCAATTGGATCTGAAAAATTAAAACAACCCGTAGGCAAAAAACAGAGTCCAGTAAATGAGGAATTCCCCTTTAAGGGTGAATGTCAATAGGCCCGAAGGCGAAAGAGCAGCGCCCAGTGACTTAGAATATCCAAACGAATCTTCAGAGGATTAACGTAACAAGCCCGAAAGCGATAGAGCAGAGTCCAGTAATGATTGAAGAATACATGAAACAGTCCAGGGAATCCAAAACTCACCGGGCAAACTGCTGACGGACAATAGGAACCAGGGAAACACCGACGGGGATATTAACAGGCATTCCTCCCGAGAACACAGGACCTCCAGGTAGAAAGCACGACATGGCACGACATTCCTCACCAGAGAAAAGAGACAAACGGGCAATGAGTGGATGGAAGTCTGCATACTTGAACTCTCCTGATGAGCTGATTGCAACCATCCTCAGGTGCGTGAAGCTGATTGCTTGGCTCGCCCCCGTTGGGAAGCACGCAATGCTGGCCCAGCCCTTACACATTGTCCGTTATCTCCCACTCTTTTGCAACTTCAAGAACCCGGTTAGCACCTTGTTAGAAAAATTTCTTTCCTCCATTTTTAACACACCTAAAGCAAGTGCAGTTGCCATTTGTCATCGATCAGGTGTGCTGTTACGCTGAGGTAGTTATGATTGCAATGCTTACTGATGTCTAGTGGTCGCCAGTCAATGCAATACATGTAGCTTGTGCTCAGTCATGGTTGAATGGATTGTCTGAAGGGGTGGAGGAGGTTGGGGGAGACGGGGAAGAGCGTGTTAACCTCTTAAATAGGGATGCCCCGATTGATCGGCCAGCGAGCGGTATCGGCCGATATTCAGTATAAATATGAGATCGGTGAATTCCGATAATGCTTTATTTTCGCCAATCGTGAAAACCGATCGATGACACGGAAAACATGATACAATTCTCTGTGGAGTTCTCACTCGCTCTTCTCTCACAGCCACACTCTGCTGCTGCTGCACGTTGTGCCCCTCCTCCTCCTCCTCCTCCTCCTCCCCCTCCCAGACCCATGTCATGTCAACAAACCCTTACCACGGCAAGAGTCGAGTGGATGAGCAGCTCAGAGCTCCTCTTTCAACATAACAAGCATTAAACAAAATGGCCCAGTCATCTATTCACTTTTGTTTAATACATGAGGCGTTGTCTAATGTTATCTAGCTACTGATAGCTCCTGATATCAACGTCTGATATCATCAGTTTGGCATTCGATTTTGCATGTGCTGGCTAGCGTTGGCTAACTAGCTATCGCTCGGGAGCTAACGTTAGCTACCTAGCTAACGTTACTGTTTAAACAAAACTACACAGTCAACTATTCACTTTAGTTTAATACATGATGCATTGTCTAACTGGCTAGTGTGGTATAATGTGTCCTCATGTAAATATATCCCCCTTCCCTGTGTTCCCTTTACCTGTGCCCCCCCCCCCCTCTCTGTGGAATAATCACCCCCCTCCCCTGTGTCCCCAAACCTGTACCCCCTCCCCCCCATCTGACCTATCAAATGGGACCACACACCCCCTTTGTTGAACTATAAAGGGCTCTTCCCGACCACAATCAAGGCTTCTTACCTGGGTAATTTCAGCTGATCACCTGGGGCGAGAGCCTCAGCCATTCTCTCTATGTATTCTATCTGCTTGGTTAATAAACCTTGTTATTATCCAAGCCTCGGTTGACTGAGACATTCTTCATCAGGATATCCACAAATATCCCACAATTGGCGTCTACGAACTTGTGACGGACTTTTTGCGTCCTCCCGGCGTGCTGTATCATTCAACTATACAGAGAAAAGTGAGTATAATAGGATGGTCGACCAAAAATGTATGGAAGGAATTCAAATCTTCCCGCTTTTCTCTGTGCCAGGTGAATATTACAGAATGTTGTCCAATATTGAGATCATGGCTGAGTAGAATAATGTGCAATAATATATCTGATCTGTATTGAGAATCGTTACCAGGGCGCGCGTGCACCTGGGTCCTTTATCAGGCGGTTCTGAGAGGATGGGTTATAGTGCTATTCCCAAAAGTTTAGGCACAAAGGTTGAGGTGCTATTCCTGGTCGAGTCGGAGCCGACCGAAAGCTAAGGCACACACAGGTTGTTGGATTGCTACCCCTAGTCTAGCTGATGCAGACTAAAAATATAGGCAACAAAATAGATACGTGAGCTTATTATGATGTGATATCCTTGGAAAACGCTACTCTGTTAAAAACGTTCTGTGATTCCTTTGCAAAGAGGCGGGAAGTTAGGACCGAGAAGCGGATAGAATCATAATTAGAAATTACCAGAGTAGCGTCATAACATTGTTTCAACCTCAAACTAAGCCCACAATCTCTTCCTTTCCTGAAAACGATGTATTTTGGATTAAATTAACCAATTGATCAATACAGATAGCGGGAAGATTATCACGCGATGTCCTAGTTAGTACATGATTACGCGATGTCCCGAGAGTACGTGAATGTACATTAAACGGGACATCAGTCGCGGAAAGTACATTAAACAGGACATTAGTCGCGAGTAAAAGGGGCCGAGAGTATGATTAAAAGGTATATATAATCTAATATATCGCTGGTAAATTTCGAAGTCAGGTTCGGTCGTTATGATTTTAATAACGATGTGTAGTTATATATCAAGGGTATAAATGCCTTGTCGCAACAGATGTTGGAACAATACAGATGTTGGACGACTAAACGTACAGCGATCCAATACAGTCAGATATACACACACGTTAACTTATATGTATTAATGTTTGTTTGTCTGTTTAAAGTCTCGTTTGTATGTGCATAGTATAGAACCCGCCGCGGCGCGTTATTGAGTAAAGAAACCGACGTATAGCGCGACGAGCATAGGGAGACGAGTACCGTTATACAGAGGATAACATTGAGGTGCAACTCACGGGACAAACTAGGATAGTAATTTCCGGAATCAACAAAACCGGCCCACGGGAACGACCATTTGGGGAAGTATAGTTTTATCGTTTCAGTTTGTTTACGTTTCACATATGCACAGGCGCGTTCATTCGGTAACAAAACGCTGGTTTAGGAATTCCAGGCTATTGAGAGCTCGTAAAAAAAATACTGGATGGATTGCAAAGCGTTATTTCCGAGGCGAATGAGAACGCACGAACGTCGCTTGGAGCGATGACGTCACGCTATGCGCGACATGGAGTTATGATTTTATATTAAACTATCCATAAGCGAACGTAAAGTGTAATGTGCCCAAGGCCAAGGGTGCGTGAAATCCACGTGTAGTATATGTTTTATTTGTATATGTATGTGCGCGCTGCTATTGGAAAATGTTGAGTTGAGGTGGCGAGATGCGGGTTGCTGACGACACGTAACGGATCCAACCCAACACAACAGCTGTCCCCGGTGAGTATAAAAATCATAAATATAGATGCATTGATTGATTGAAAACTTTATTAACAGATTGCAGAATGGGTACAATACAGCACAGCTCAATACACAATTGTTAAGGGGATGCAGACCAGAGAGAGACTTTAGATTTGTTTACATCAGGGTCCCCCATTTTCAATACCAGATTTGTTTACATCAGGGTCCCCCATTTTCAATTTATCAGAACATATTATGACATACATGACAGACAGATAGTCAGTACTGCTACATCTGTACATTTATGACATACCAGATTTGCAAATTCAGTACTTTTTGTGATACAAAAGGAGTCAAGAAAAGGGAGTCATTTGACGTAGAAACTGTACATATACACAACTATCAGTTAAAGCAAATTACAACTATCTCAGATCACTTGAGTGTTTATGTGCTTTAATTTACACATTATAAGTCACATAAAGCTAATTACAATGTCTGTTTCAGAATTATAATACATCTGTGGGCGTACCGGTCATACTGACCATGGGAGCTAAACAAACACTTCCGGTTCCCAATATATGGCAGTACAGGAATTGTAGTCCACATAAACAGCGTTAGATTAGACTTTATAAGCTTTCAATGTTGAAAACTTGGAACACAAACAACATAGATCATGTTTAAAAGTAAGATGTTTAGGTTATATTCACTTGAGTTAATGTGTTTATCTAAAGAACCAATGAAAGATAACTAGCCCTTTCCATTGTAAGACATTTTAAACATGATTCAAAATGTGTGGGTCCACATTCATATGCTTGTGTACATATGCGATATGATTGATAAATGATAACACTATCATTACATCCAAGAACGGGATGGATGAGATCTAGCTAATGTTTGTTGAGCACACAGACAGTCAAAGAGGATTCACCCAGGTTTTAGAAAAGAGTGGAAAATTAACATGTGTTTGTATTTACAGATCTGGCTCTGAGGCGAGATGCAAAACAGTGAATGACTACACCCAAATTGTATCACAAAAGACAGAAAATCCAACAATTTGCATGTCAACCGAGAGACAGTGCAGAGCTGAGAGACAATCGATTGACCATTTGGAACAAATCTACATCCAAAACACCCACATGTAAATTTCTTCAGAGTGGGCACTTGGGAGACAAAGCAATGCAAATGCCTGCACTCGTGACCACAGACTTGATGAACTCACCTAGCGGTGGATGGCAACAGAGAACCACTTAATTAACATGAATTAGACACCGGTGATGAATTTGCAGTTATGAAAATCTACCTAACTCCCATACTAACAATAACTAACCAGTCGTTTTCATCATCTCTTTTCAAAAGACACATGAATTAGAGAAGTGCCCGAGATGAAAGATTAATGATGAAAACAACTACTTACAATCCCCTCCTTCTATTCTCTGTTTATAACCAATAACATGCATGACTTTCCTTAGACTATTCTTTTAACAACTAATACTTTCCATGATTGCAAAATTATCAACCACCAAAATTGAAACACAATTATCTAAATGTACAAGATATCAACAACATTGATCATTTAGCTGACACTTTTATCCAAAGCGACTCACAGGTTCTGTACGACAGGACATCAGGCAGGGCACACCTCTATCAGCTGAGTAACAATGGTCATCAAAGTGTTGAGTGCTACAGTGTAGATTAGTTTATTAGGACAAATGCATGACAGTAAGGTTAGATGACAAAACGAATGATTGTTTTTCATGAAAAATTAACTGGCTACCTAGATTTTATGTTTTTTCCCCACCCTATGCCATGATGAGCCACACTGAGATGTGAAGAACGCCAGAGAAGTCGTGGCGAGGTAAGTATCCTGAGGTACAGCCAACGCATCCTGAGGTAAGATCAAATTAAAATTTGACATCACAGACTATGAAGAAAAATAGCTATTTTATCTGATTCAAGATTTGGCCATTCATTTACTAATTTTATTTAAAGCCTAATGATAAGATTGTAGTGAATGTGACCTTCTTGACGTAAGGAATCACTGCTAATGCAATTGGTTTGCATTTCCTATTGTCAATTAAGTGATTTTATTTACAATGAATTGAATTAATCCCAAAATGATTTTCCACTTTAGCAGAAAGGCGTTGAATCATTTATGTGAGGAGTTTTCTAAGGCAGTGTTTATCACCCTCAGATCACGAATTGGTGAGAGGACAGGACGAGTGAGACGACGCGCGACCTGAACCACGAAGCTGCGGACACAACCAATGACGATTCGGACAATAAGAAGAGATCTAAAGACGATAAAGGGCGAGAATGTCTCCTTCACTATCGCAGCAAGCGGGCAGCCAGAGAGACGACGGTGCCACCCCGACCCTGCTGATAGGCTCCGACCATGCAGACCTCATAGTCCCGATAGACCGGGTCCACACAGGGCCCAGAGGCTGTCCTGCAGCAGTCGAGACCCGCCTAGGATGGACATTACAAGGCCCCCTCGCTAAGTCTCTTAACCGAACAGCAGCCACTAGCTGCCTCCACTCCAGAGTGACAGAAGAAGACACCACCCTCCTACAGCATGTCGAGAGGCTATGGACACTAGAGACAATGCCCTTTAAGAACGAAAAGAAAGACATTCGTTCCAAGGAAGACATTTACGCCATAGCACTCCTCGAGCAAGGGACAAAGAGAGTCAAAGTCAATGGAGTGATGAGATACGCAACTCCACTCTTGAGGCGAGAGGGTATGCCCACCTTCCACACCCCAAAAGAAGCGACGGAGCGGTATCTATTGAACACAGAGCGGCACCTAGCCAGAGACCCCGCTCAAGAGACTGTGTACCGCGCTGAGATTAACAAGCTAATCACAGCGGGACACATAAAGAAAATTGACAACCAGAGGCGACGACAACAACCGTGGGAGAACCATCCAACCCAGCCCACAGACATCCCCAAGAAAGTGGAGCAGAGGACCACGAAGGAGACTGACCAAGGAGACACTGACGAAGAGGAGATCAACCTTTGACGGCCTCCACCCCGGCACTGCAGACCAAACCCATCACCTGCAGATGAGAACCAAGTCCCCGACCATCAAGGTGGATTCCCATGACAAGATTGTCATCCGTGTGAGAGAAAGCGTCCTACTGACTAGCCACTACACCGGCGGGCCCTCGCCCTCCATCAAGTGGTACCGCAATGACGAGAAGAGGACAGCGAAACCAGCACAACACATTCAAAAACGGCCGCCCCCTCGCCCCTCTAGTACCGCGATGACGAGGAACGGGGGGGACCAACCACCACGTTCAAGAACGCCCTGACCACCATGTCTCTAGACCTGATAGGGGCCAAGCGTGAGCACAGTGGCAGACATGTGATGGTGGTGGAGAACAACATAGGCTGCAGGAAAAGACCACTATAGTTGACTGCTACCGGTGACCCTTGACAAGGTACACAGGGAGCGGACGGTGACCTCCTGTAGGCCCCCTCTGAATGAACGACGACCAGTGAATGTTCCCGACTGCATCGTCAAGAAGAGACATCATCAGAGACCTGTAGACCAAGAGACTTCTGAACACACATTGTCCACATTGTTATGTATGTATTTAATTTTTACTGTGTTACTGTTTGGCCCTGCCACACAACAGACCGAGAACAGATGATCAACACGACACAGCAACTGTCAGATTCACAAACAAGAACTGTTTCACAGAGTTCATATGTATCTGGAAAATTATGGACTAAGAATATGATGAAATACAATCAGTAAGATTGCATTAACCAATTTTATAATAGCAATGAGAAATGATCAGAGAGTCACATTGCAAAATGGTATTGTTAAACAGGGCAGAACCAGTTGGATTGTTCCAAGACACCAAGTTTGTTTTGACCACAGAACAATGCATAACGATTATCATAATCACCTTTTATATTAACCACTAGGTTAACGGTTTTCAATTTTATTTTGACACATTAGCCACTAAGGTAATGTCTATTGTATGTATTTATTTAATTTTTATGTGTTACTGTTTGGCCCTGCCACACGACCGACAGAGAACACCTTGTCAACAACGACGCAACATCATTCAGATTAATACCTTCACAAGAAGGAAACTTTTCACACAATTGTATGTATCTGCAAAACGATGAACTAGAGATGTGATGAAAAGAAATCAATGAGAAAGCATTAACAATGGTTAGTAATAATGAGCTAAAATGTATTGCTGAAGGAAGAAGTGACCACATGATCACATTACATCACATTTGAATTACTTAGGTTACAAAATTGTATTGTCAGACAAGAAAGAATCAGTTGTTTTATTCTCTCATAGAAGAGGACATGTAACGTTGTTTTGCACCTATATGGTGATGCACTAGAATTACATACAGAAGCGATGCATAAGACGTTTTATCTCCTCATTTATAGAGAAGAAATGGAGAAAATTGCCTGATTCTAAGTAAAGACCAACAAAACTGAGGCAATCACAGATGAACGTGACACTCAAACTCAGGGTAAATACAACTGGATCCTAAGTAATTTCATCAAGAATCATCACAAAATGTGCAAAAATATATATATATTTGTGAACAGTTTCCCATAAGCAATCATGTTAGTTTTATTAACCACCAGGTTAACGGTTGTTAAAATGTTTTTGTACACATTAGCCTTATGTGTAAATCCGATTCCTAATAATTATGAACACAATTTTGTTTTTTCACCCTGTGCACTCTGACCACACAGACAGTGCATGTATTTAATAGTTTTATTACTATGCCTGTATGCACAAACGATCACATTAGCTCCCCAGAGTCACGACATGAACGACTGAAGGTATGCCAAGATATTTGCACAGCGATAGCTTCTAATGATTATGTTAATTGTTGTTTGATATCAGAGATGAGGACCACTCATTGATATAGGTATTTTGAGCGATTAATAAAAGAAAAGGGTGATATCTATCCCCACATCTCTGATATCAAAATAACACAGACCGCAGTCCAGTCGATCATGTCATGAATCATGTATGTAAATAATTCTATTAATCATGTATGTAAATAATTCTATTTTAAACTATTATCCCCACTTTTACCTGTTCCAAACAATCCTGGTATATTATACATTAATCTCACCCACATTATAAGAAAGAAAAGTGAGTATTGTGGTATAATGTGTCCTCATGTAAATATATCCCCCTTCCCTGTGTTCCCTTTACCTGTGCCCCCCCCCCCCCTCTCTGTGGAATAATCACCCCCCTCCCCTGTGTCCCCAAACCTGTACCCCCTCCCCCCCATCTGACCTATCAAATGGGACCACACACCCCCTTTGTTGAACTATAAAGGGCTCTTCCCGACCACAATCAAGGCTTCTTACCTGGGTAATTTCAGCTGATCACCTGGGGCGAGAGCCTCAGCCATTCTCTCTATGTATTCTATCTGCTTGGTTAATAAACCTTGTTATTATCCAAGCCTCGGTTGACTGAGACATTCTTCATCAGGATATCCACAAATATCCCACACTAGCTACTGATAGCTCCTGATATCAACAAATGCGCATTTCAGTTTAAGAATGATAGGGATGCCCGTGCCGATCGATCAGCCAGCATGAGACCTCCGTTAGCTAGGTAGCTCACGTTAGCTCACTGTTTTAATGAAATGACCCAGTAAAGTAAATAGTTCACTTTATTTTAATACATGGTGCATTGTCTAACGTCATCTAGCCGGCTAGCAATAGCTACAGATAGCTCCTGATATCAATGTCTTATAACATAATTGACATTATTCGTTTTTGCAGCTGAACATTGGCTAATTAGCTATCATGCTTCATAACACTGCGAAGATGGCAATGCTGAATGTGATTTGACCAAAGCAGAGGGGGTCATCCCTATGTTCCCCGGGTCACACCTGGACAAGAGGCAGGGGAACTATGTGAGAATGCTGTTCATCGACTACAGCTCAGCATTCAATACCATAGTCCCCTCCAAACTCATAGCCAAGCTCAGGGACCTGGGCTTGAACTATGACCTCTGCCAGTGGGTCTTGGACTTCCTGACGGGCAGACCCCAGGTGGTAAGAGCAGGCAACTGCACCTCCTCATCCATCACGCTCAACATAGGGGCCCCCCAGGGCTGTGTTCTGAGCCCCCTCCTCTACTCCCTGTACACACATGACTGCGTAGCACAGCGGAACAACAACACAATCATCAAATTTGCTGATGACACAGTAGTGGTGGGCCTGATCTCTGCCAACGACGAGAGGGCCTACCTGGAAGAGGTAGAGAATCTGTCACAGTGGTGTCAGGAGAACTGCCTCTCCCTGAACGTCAGCAAAACAAAAGAGATGATTGTGGACTTCAGGAGTTCGGGGGTCAAGGACTACAGCCCCCTCAGCATCGACGGGGCACCGGTTGAGAGAGTGAACAGTTTCAAGTACCTCGGAGCCCACATATCCGAGGATTTGACATGGACCACACACATTGACAGTGTGCACGACAACGCCTCTACTTCCTCAGGCGCCTAAGGAAGTTCCAAGTCAGTCAGAAGATCCTTAGGAACTTCTACTCATGTACAATAGAGAGCATCCTGACTGGCAACATCACCTCCTGGTTTGGGAATAGCACTGCACAAGACCGTAGCAGACTACAAAGAGTGACACGTTCAGCCGAACGCACAATTGGAGGGGGGCTTCCCACCCTCCAGAACATTAAACAACAAGCGGTGCAGGGGGAAGGCTAAGAGAATTATTAAGGACTCGAGCCACCCGAACAACTGCCTCTTTGAACTGCTGCGGTCAGGCAAGCGATACCGGAGTCTTAAGGCGAGCACAGAAAGACTCAGAAGAAGCTTCTATCCCCAAGCCATCAGGCTGCTAAACGAACAATAAACACTATGCAACAACCATCAAATGCACACAGCACACACACCCACACGCACACACTCACTTAAACAAACAACACACTGCAGCACCCACTCTCCACACTTTAGATCACACAAACACACTTTATATTTATTGATAAAGGATTTGCACTACAACTCGTACACCTACTGTAAATTGTACCTAAATTGCACCTCATCCCATTTCTGCCTTGCACTATATAGTATTGTATATTAGTACACTGCATAGTATTGTATATTATATGGTAACTCAGTTACGTCTATTCTGCATCGAACATTGTACATATGTCTATACTGAACACTGTGACCTAATTTTTTTACTTCTAATTTACATGCTATACTATGTTATTTTATTTCATACTTGATCTTGTCTTGCACAGTCTCTGGAGCGTAACAGTAAGAAGCATTTTGTATAAAAGTATTCTGTACTTCTGTATGACAACTATTAAAGAAACTTGAACTTGAACTTCCTATGTTCCCCGGGTCCAATGTTCCCAGATTGATTGATTGATTGAACATTTACATTTTTTTTTATTATTTTATTAATTATTAATGTCCGCCTTGTTTCGAACTGGTTAAGCTTAGGCCCTCTTTCGAAGTTGGTTAAGGTTAGAGTTTGGAATCAGGGCTGGTGGTCTGACTATCTATCGCTACCGGGGAACATAGGACCCGGGGAACATAGGACCCGGGGAACATAGACATGCTCCCAAGCAGAGTATACACACAGACAGTGGAGCTGTTTGCAGATAGCGAGCATTTTGACTTGTTGCGTGGTGGCGATGTCTCGCAGATAATACAACTACAAGTATAATTATATAATATATATATTTTATATAAAAAAAAATTATATATAATTTATTAAATTTTTTTATAAAAACCAAAAACGATCGGTATCGGCCGATATGGCTCAGACGATTGGTGATCGGTATCGGTGGCAAAAAACGTGATCGGGGCATCCCTACTCTTAAACCCTAGCCCTATTTAAGCCCTATATAATCCGCCTAAAAATACATACCTAAGTAAATGGAAGATTGCTCCACTTCTACAAGGCCTATTTGCATGTTCTTGGTATCTAGGGACATCTATGGATCTCAGGGAATGTATTCCCAGTGTCATAAATATTGTGTCTGTTACTAGGCTTGAGTAAATTGTGATGAAACAGTTTTTTGGCGGATTTTCAGAAAGGGGTAGGGCTAGAGGTTTCCAGATTAATTTATTTTATAATATTTTTTTTACTTGGGTAGCAATGTCAAATAACAAGCTGATAATGATTAATAACCTTACTCTGTCAAATTAATCTAATGATAAAGCCTTTCTCGTTTGGTACACCAGATTACTGGAGTGAGAGTGACCATGAGGATGTGGAGTTGCCTTCAGTACCCAAACAGGACAGTCCACCTCCCCCCTACGACACTTACCCCAGACCGTCCTCAGTAAGTATTTGTCTGGTTGAAATTGTCCATTAAAGTGGTAATCTGCAAGAGCCGCATTTATGTTTGCTTGGGTGACATCTATTGGTGATAAGCGATCATTGCTGTTGCATTTTTGCCCTGTGACGGGAATGTCCTACCAGACACCTGTGTTTAGACCAGCCAAGAACAGCATAATGTAAAATCATTCATGAACTTGCTATAGGTAGAATCACTATTGTGTTATATCAGTAACACAATATTTATTTATATCACTATATTTATTTATATCAAAATTAAGGCTGTCAAAGTTAACCCGTTATTAACGCGTTACGCACAATTATTTTAACGCCACTATTTTTTTTAACGCATGATTAACCTTTTTTTTTTTACTAGACTTCGGCTCAGGTGTATTATTGATACTCTCATTGATACTATGTTTGTTTATGACTCAAAGTGTGTGAGAGAGAGAGAGAGAGAGAGAGAGAGAGAGAGAGAGAGAGAGAGAGAGAGAGAGAGAGAGAGAGAGAGAGAGAGAGAGAGAGAGAGAGAGAGAGAGAGAGAGAGAGAGAGAGAGAGAGAGATGGCTGCATAAAGCAAGCATTTGTTGACTCATGTTGATAAGAGTATTAAAGGTCCCATGTTTTGCTATTCCTTTCACTATTTGGGCAACTTTACACAATTCCTGTGAGTCTATGAGTCTATTGTATTTCTAATCAAGTACTCTAAAGCAGCATCTTTCCACTTCAAGATTTCAAGCTGTTTTGGGCTGGGCTCCGCCCATACTCGCAAAGCACTTTGAGTGGCACTCACCCACAGTCTGCACTGGCAGACAGAGAGAGACATAGAGAGATGGAGAGGGAGACTAATTAATTTCGCCGCAGGGGGCGAACGCTCCTTCAAGGCCGTGGCCCCCAAGCTATGGAACCAGCTTCCCCTGGAGATCCGATCTGCCCCCTCGCTGGAGACATTTAAGGCCCGTCTAAAAACCCACTTCTATTCCCTGGCCTTCAATAAACCCTGATTCTCCCACACCCTAACTCACACACTCCCATGCAATTTTATCCTGCCCCCTCCCTCTTGTATCTCTTCTTATGCTCCTCTGTCCCCTGTGTGCTACTTTACTTTGTGTTCCCCTATCCGTGTGCCCGACTGCGTGTGTGTGTTTCCCTGCACGCGCGTGGTCGGGAGTGTGTGTAAAGTGCTCCGTGTCCCTCCCTCTCTATCTCTCGCTCTCCCTCTCTCTCGCTCGTCACAGTCTGTGTCCCGACTGCCTGTGTGTGTTTACCCGCGCGCACAGTCGGGAGTGTGTGTGGGGTGCTCTGTGTCCCTCTCTCCCTCTTTCCCTCTCTCTCTCTCGCTCGTTCTCTGCTCTCTCTCTGTCGGCGCCCGCACCGCGCCAACCCATTTGAGGAAGTGTCGGTATTTCCACTCGCTCTGTTGTTGAGCGAATGGTTGAGTGGGGGGCGTTAGTTATGCAGATCAGCTCCTTGCTACGTAGGATAGCGAGTCAAATCAGAATGGCTTAGTTCACTGGGGGAAGATCTTGTCTCAACTGAATTGGAGCAATCCGCCAAAATGAGAATTAGAGACACAGACCCCATTGATACAACCCCCCATTGCTAGAAAACAATGCTAAACACTGGAAAAGGCAATTTATAAGACAGGGGACCTTTAAAACTTGAAAAAGGGGCGCCCCAGTGGCGAACCACATAGCGCGCTCAGCCGCGACCCGGGTTCGACTCCCGAACCCGTCGTTATTTGCCGAATGTCTTCCCCCCACTCTGTCTCCCATTCCTCATCTGTCTCTCCCTACTGGACTGCCCAGTAGTAATAAAGCAATAAAACGCCAAAAAATGTATCTTTAAAAAAAAAAATTGAAAAAGATCTGTTTAACACATTCCCTGCCACGGTTATATCCATCAATGTAGCCTCACTGCCACCACTCTAAGCCTATGGAGATGTTCACCTTTTTTGCAGGGCTATAACTTTTTAAATTGTATTGCTAAATTGACATTACTATGGCCCATTCAACATCGATTATCTATCGTTCAGGATGTAGGAACGTTATACTTTTTCATTCATAGATTCTTCCAAAAATACCTTCTAGAATATAAGTATGTTTTATAGTTTTCTGCAGTAATTCATAGAACGTGAGTTATAGGCATAAACGCATATATAGATTATCAACTGCCGTTTATTCCCGATACACGCTATATTAAAAAATTCAACTGTATATGATCCTATACGTTATGATTCATCATGCGCGGATGAAAGGAGGGGGGGGGGGTCGTTTATAATTCCGTGATCGTCAGTAAATGCTTTATGTAGTATGGGTGATATATTGATCAGATCGGTTTGCAGTGAAAAGAATAAACAATTGGGCTGGAAATAACGCTATATTCCTCTTACCGTGCGTCAATGAGACTGGCGGTGAAAGATCCCAGGTATAGGACGTTGATCGCCTAGGTCCATTTCCGGTTTGTATGTCGCAATAAACGCCGAAATCATATCGATTATTAAGTTTATAAAGCGATCGATATGTACTTAACTATAGTATCTGTCGGGAGCCTTGCAACAATGTCTGACGGCCGGATGAATTTAATGGACGCATAGCAGTCATATCCTGTTTACCAGTGTAACTCGCCCGACCATCCACCTGGCGGCGGTATTAAGCCGTCGTTTTTTTTTGCCGTAGGGTCCAGCTGCAGCGCCGGAGGTGTATATATGAATTATGAATGCCATGGCGAAAAAATTAAATATTGATCTCAATATCGCTGTACAGCGTGGTCTGGCGGTATAAGCATGGCGGGCAATAACGTTTTAAAGCGTTTCCGGCGGTGGATGTGTTAAGGTAGATTTAGAACAGATACAAAATATGCTATTAATTTGTGATTAATCGCGAATCAACTATGGACAATCCTGTGATTAATCAGATTACATATTTTAATCAAAATGTTTATATTCTGTATATTTTTCTACTAATCAACTCGTGTATACCATAGGTGCCACAGATGAGTCCTTACCTGGAACCAAAACATGCTCATCTCTCCTCCTCTGAGACATTTCAGTCACGTTCATCTCATGAAGACTTCCGCACTGAGCCCCAGGAAGGCAGCGGTGTCTCCCCCAGGCAGAATTCAGTCAGCCATCATCAGTCGTGGCAGGATCTGCTCGTGCCGTCCTTGGACAACACCGGCTTGCACTACCTGCAGACAATGCCCCTGGAGGTGGCCCTGCTCCGCGAGGCCAGAGGTCAACTGTCCGTGGAGTACCGCAGGCAGTCCACACTGCCGGCACAACGCAGCATGCTTCAGGACCCGTACGGGCCCCCGCCGCTGCCCTTCAGTCCCAGTGTCCCCACGGAGACCGGGGGTAAACCCCGCAGCTTCACTCTGCCCCGGGACAGCGGGCTCCACGCCATCCTGGCAGCCTCAGCCAGTGCCTCGGAACACAGGGAGCCTCAGCGCTATCAGCTCGGCCCGGCCAGAGACATAGGTCAGTCACCACAATGTCTCACCAGAGACATAGGTCAGTCACCACACTGTCTCACCAGATACATACTGTAGGTCAGTCACCACACTGTCTCACCAGAGACATAGGTCTGTCACCACACTGTCTCACCAGAGACATAGGTCTGTCACCACACTGTCTCACCAGAGACATAGGTCTGTCACCACACTGTCTCACCAGAGACATAGGTCTGTCACCACACTGTCTCACCAGAGACATAGGTCTGTCACCACACTGTCTCACCAGATACATAGGTCTGTCACCACACTGTCTCACCAGATACATAGGTCTGTCACCACACTGTCTCACCAGAGACATAGGTCTGACAGTGAGACATAGGTCTGTCACCACACTGTCTCACCAGAGACATAGGTCTGTCACCACACTGTCTCACCAGAGACTTAGGTCTGTCACCACACTGTCTCACCAGAGACATAGGCCTGACAGTGAGACATAGGTCTGTCACCACACTGTCTCAGCAGAGACATAGGTCTGTCACCACATTGTCTCACCAGAGACATAGGTCTGACAGTGAGACATAGGTCTGTCACCACACTGTCTCACCAGAGACATAGGTCTGTCACCACACTGTCTCACCAGAGACATACTGTAGGTCAGTCACCACACTGTCTCACCAGAGACATACTGTAGGTCAGTCACCACACTGTCTCACCAGAGACATACTGTAGGTCAGTCACCACACTGTCTCACCAGAGACATACTGTAGGTCAGTCACCACACTGTCTCACCAGAGACATAGGTCAGTAAACACACGCTCTCACCAGAGACATAGGTCAGTCACCATCAGTGTTGGGCAAGTTACTTTTAAAAAGTAACTAGTTACAGTTACTAGTTACTTCTTCCAAAAAGTAACTAAATTACTTACTCAGTTACAAATTATAAAAGTAACTATTGCGTTACTTTCAAGTACATTTTTTACATAAACAACATACACAAATCTAAACTATTTTAACACTTTGATTGCCTAAGGCTAAATTCATGATATACCATCCCTTGCCAGCTCTATTTGTCTATGGAGAAGTTCCCCTTCTTTGCAGGGCTATAACTTTTTAAATTCTATTGCTAAATTGCCATTATTAGGGCCCATTCAATGTCCTATATGTATTGTTCAGGGTGTATAAACGTTAAACTTTTTCATTCACATATTCATACTAAAATATGATCTAAAGTATAAGTATGTTTTCATCTCTTTCTGCAGCTTTCTCCAGAACGTGATTTATAGCCCCAAATGCATTATATTGATGATCAAATACAGTTTGATAGAAATCGGCGCGATATAAAAAAATCCAACTGGACGGACTTCTGGAAGTTACTACACGTCATCTGATGTTGACCGGATGGGCGAGGGGGCGTTTATAATTCCGTGGGCAGCGTTATACCATTCATCTAATGTGGGTCAAATGTTCATCATAGCAGTTAGTGTCGAACACGGTAATATTACACGCTAAAACTCACCCCAGTCTCCGCAGGCCGTTGGGCGATCAGCGTGGGGTAGACAGTTTTCCATTATGGGATGTCGAAATACCCGGTCCATTTCCAGGTTGTATAATACTATATACGTCCAAATCATGTTGTTTATCGAGTTATTTGCAACCGATCGATGTCCAGTGTATCAAGATGGAGTCCCCGGACCTATAGCGAGTGCCCGGAAGTAATATGGGTGATCAGCACTTCATCCACATAACTTCCTGTTTGGCGCTTCTGCCGATCGGCCACCAGATGGCGCTCTTGAACCGCTAGAGGATTGAGAGGAGCTCAGAACTGTGTGTGAAGGCTGCGGATGGAAAATATGATTCCGATCACAGATTTTTGAAATATTGATATTAAAGACAAGTTACGGCGTCCTCGGCAACTTGAGCATGGCGGGGAAGGACGCCTAAACACATTTTCGGCACATAAAGTGTTAATGTTGCTGTGGGACAAAGTGAGACTAGCCTCCAATCAAATGCCATGTATGTAGATATTATAATTACTATGTTTATACAGTATCTATCTAGGTCGTCCTCGGACGGGCCCTCCATCGGTGCTTCCAGTCATCCCGATCCTCCATGCATCTGGCTAGTTCGCCGGTGCTTTCTGTTCCCGCATCTCTCCTGAGTACGTCCACGTAGGTTAATGTGGGACGTCCTCGTGATCGATGCCCGTGTGTTGGTTCCCACAGCACAAGTTTGCTGGTTGGCATCTCATGGTGTCTCTGGCAGTGACCTGCCAGCCTCATTCTCCTGACTGCCACTTTATCGCTCACCTTTAGCACCCCCCCATACAAGATTGCATTAGTGACATGCTCATCCCTGTTGATGTTGAGCACCACGCGCATCATTCTGGTGTAGCACCCATCCAAGGACTTCTGCAGGGTGGGCTTCAAGGTCCAGCATTCACTGCCATACAAAAGGACAGACTCAACTGTTGCATGAAAGAAGTTGAGCTTGATTTGACGGGGGAGGTTGGATTTCCACACACTGGTCATGCCGTTCAGAGCCCTCCATGCAAGCGCCTTCCTCACTTTAAGGTCTTGCTCGGACGAGTTGACCCACGAGCCCAGGTACTTGAAATCACTGACTTCCTTTAGAGCAGAGCCTCCTGTTGTCCTTAGAGGTGGATGATCCGGGAGGATGTTATACATTATGACCTCGGTTTTCTTGGCATTTAGCCTAAGGCCAACCTTGGCGCACTCCGTCTCCACTGATACAGTGGATCATACAAACACAATAGATGTATTGGAACTTTTTATATGTATTGCCCCTCAACAGGCCACAGCTGGGCAACATTAAATTATGCTTGTTAAGCACTATACCAAAGATAAATAACAAATATATAGAATAGAATAGAATATATCTTTATTGTCATTATTACAGTTGTTACAACAAAATTTTTAAATGCAACCCTAGGTGCTACTGTAGTAAAAATATAAAAACAGTCCTAAACACAGTATTAAATATAAAAACAGGGGTGGGGCATAAATAACATTAATATAAACAGGGGTAAAAAGATAATTGCATTATCCCTAATGTTGTGTGTGTGCGTGGGTGGGGGGGGGGGGGGGTGCAAGGGAGACTGTTTTAAAATTTAGCTGAGTTTAGTGCACATATGGCCCTGGGATAAAAACGAAACTTCAGTCGGTTAGCCCGGGTGGGCATGACGCTGAAACGCCTGCCTGAGCGCAGCGGCACGAGGTGCTTGTTGCCCGGGTGGTGTGGGTCCTTCAGTATTTTTACTGCTTTTTTGAGGCAGCGGGAGTTGTACAGTGAGGGGAGGGGGCAGCCGATAATCTTCTGGGCCGAGTTGACGACCCTCTGGAGCGCCCTCCTCTCTGCAGCTGTGCAGCTGAGAAACCACACATTTATGCAGTAGGTGAGGATGCTTTCCACGGAGCAGCGGTAAAAAGACACAAGCAGGTCTTGTCTGAGGTGGTAGTTTCTCAGTACTCTCAGGAAGTAGAGTCTCTGCTGTGCCTTTTTCACTATCGCCGTGGTGTTGATTTTCCAGGTCAGGTCATCCTCCAGGTGGACACCCAGGAACTTGATGACCGAGACTCTCTCCACACATCCCCCGTCGATATATACAAGGGCTGTATGTCGGTCTTCTTCCTCCTGTAGTCCACGATCATCTCCTGGGTCTTTAGCTTGTTCAGCTGTAGGTTGTTATCCTTGCACAGGGCTGACAGCTGCTCTATTTCGTCGCGATACGCGGTCTCGTCACCTTTTGTGATGCAGCCCACCACGGTGGTGTCGTCAGCGAACTTGATGATGGTGTTGCTGGGGTGGACTGCGGTGAAGTCGTGTGTATAAATAGAGTAAAAAAGGGGACTCAGCACGCAGCCCTGGGGGGATCCGGTGCTGAGGCTGATGGCTGTGGAGGTGATTGATTGAACATTTTAATTAACAGATTGCAGAATGGGTACAGTACAGTACAGCTCAATACACACAATTGTTAAGGGGATGCAGACCAGAGAAATACTTTCGTCTTGTTTACATCAGGGTCCCCCATTTTCAATTCATGACATTTATGACATACACAACATACAGATATAACAATCTAATCTAATCATCTAAACTAATCTAATCATGACATTTAAGACATGCATGACATACAGATATATATATATATATATATATCTCTGAGCACCTGAAGACTGTGCTATTAAACCAGGAAGTGCAGCACTAATGTTGATAAGGCTGTCAGCACTGGCAGTAGAGCCTCCACTACTGTAGTGCCCTGCACTGCACCACAACAAACACAAGAGTGAACAAAAAACGCTCATGGATCCGTGGCCTGTTGTTGACTGCTCGCTTGTGTTGTTTGTTGGATTAGTTTTGGATTATTTGGGCTCGCCAAACAAACTATCAAAACGTACACGGACTCGCGGTCTGTCGTTGACTGAGTCGCTTGTGTTGTCGCTGTGAGGATGCTTTCGAACACCCGCCCACCTCTACCTCTGATTGGCTTACCATGACATTTTACTCAACCTCAGCCAATCGTCAGCATGTATGTGCTTGTCTCGTGCACTGCCCAGGAAGAACAGTAGGCTATTGCCTCTCGGCGCAGAGATCTGTCTGATGAAAAAAACAGCTTCAATCATAGTAACGCGGCGCATTTTTTGGCAGTAACGGTAACGACGTTATTAAGATTGGAACCGTTAGATTACTCGTTACTGAAAAAACTAACGCCATTATTTATAACGCCATTATTCCCATCTGTGACATCCTCCGGGCACGACGCAATTAACACAAGTAGATTTCTTGAACTGATTTTAATGAAGCTTGTTCATTCTCCATCCAAACCGTAAAATCTGTATAACATACAAATGCATACAAAAGATACCATTAACATTGAAAGTCCATTAAAACCATGGTCAGAACAGACCTAGAGAGCTCCGGCTGAGTGTATAGAACGGGGATCAAAGGAAAAATATCAAAGGATCAAAACCAGAGGATTCTCGGGTATAACGCTCAATATATGGCGGCAAAACCTGACTTTTCTCTGGCAGAAAGAGTTAAGGTTAGTTTTAAAGGTCCCATGCATTATAAATGTCATTTTTCAGTCTCTAGCATTGTATTATAGTAATAGGAGTTCGTATCAATGTGTTTTAGGGTCTAAATACCATATTGGCGAATTTCTCCGTTTCAGCCCAGCCCCTCTGTGCCTCTAGTAAATCGGGTCATTTTGATTTGAAGTCCCGAGTCACGTCACTGGGCGCTGTGGATAGACACAGTGATGCGATTGGCTCTGTGGTTGGAGCTAATGCCCGCCCCCATTCTACCTAGACTAGACAGCGAGTGGGGCTGCGGGGCCGAGAGGAAGAGAGAGCCGAGAGGGAGCCGAGAGAAAGGAAGAGAGAGGGAGGGAGAGAGAGGGGGCACTTGGGGGGGGGGGGGTACCTGCCGGCCGCGCGCCACACGGGAGATTGAAAGAAAGAAAAGAAAAAAGTTGCCTCGTCTCATCAGCGAGAGCCGAGTGGGAGAGAAAGGAGAGAAAGGAAGAGAGAAGGAGGGAGGGAGAGAGAGGGGGCACTTGGGGGGGGGGGGGGACCTGCCGCACGGAGGTCCGCGCGACACACACCTCCGAACGGGAGAGTGATAAAAAGAAAAAAAGGAAGAGAGAGGGAGGGGCTTCTCTCTCTCTCTCTCTCTCTCTCTCTCTCTCTCTCTCTCTCTCTCTCTCTCTCTCTCTCTCTCTCTCTCTCTCTCTCTCTCTCTCTCTCATGGTATAAATGATTATTTGTGTAAATAAGGTTATACGCCGACCATTAAGAAAATACATGTTAGTTTAGGAATAAGGGGCAGGTAACTATATAACTATAAGATTTATTCTTCTTCCTGCTCCTTTTGTCCATGGAATGACTATTTATGATTTTTTAATGAAGAAACTATGATTGTATTATTCCATGTGGCAAATAAAAACTCTGAACTGAACTGAACTCTCTCTCTCTTCCCCCCCCTCCCTCCCTCCCTCTACCAGTGCAGACTGTGGTCTGACTGTCACTCAAAGTGCTTATGGGCGGAGCCAGGCCATAACAGCCTGATTTCTTGAGGTTGAAAAATGATGGTTTCGAGTACTTGATTAGAAATATAAAACAATGAATTTTTTTGAAAATAAAATTACAAATGTCTTCAATAGACTAACAGGAATTGTGTAAAGTTGCCCAAATAGTGCTAGGAATAGCAGTGCATAGCACCTTTAACAGTCGCCTAAGGGTTGTGGTTAAGACATAAAGTTAGGGTTAAGGTTAGGGTTCCATCCCCAGCAGGGAAAGTTCTTAAAACTCTGGGAGAGGTGTTTTTTGACCAACAGCTAGACTAGTGGTCCGTATCTGCTTCCATTCATTTGTGCTAAGCTAGGCTAGCTAGGTTAACAAAAAGGTTACCAAGAAATGTCTTCTTAACTCCACTTACGAAGTTTCTAGGACAAAATGGTATTCCTGAATGTATTTTTATCTGGGATAAAAAATTACGTTTTATATTTATAGTCATGACTCAACGAACCATGTCCTAAAATAAATAAATAAAAAAGATGCACTCATATAATAATAATATAAGCCTACTGTAATGATTCGTTACGCATGCGTATAGTGTGTGTGTGCGCTGAGTGCATCTGCCTCATGCATCATCATCAAGCCGTTTCTCTGACATGGTTCGTTGAGTCATAACTATAAATGTAAAACGTAATTGTTAATTATACAAATAGTGTTGTATTTATTATCATTATAATAATTTAATTCCACGGATGTCTGTCTATCGAAGTGATGCAATCCCCATGGACAAAGAAGGCTGTTGAAAAGACGGCCGCACACCGGTCTGTCTGACTTACAACTGCCTTTTCGAGTTCGTAAATCCTACATAAATCCTACAACGAATTTACAATACGAAGCCGTTCGAGAATGCTGAATAAGTACGTAAATTGAGTTACGAAGGAATTCCTTGGAATTCCTTGGTAAATTTCTCGTATGTCCGTTCGAGAATGAGGACCAATATCGGTGTCAGGACTGAAAAAGTTGGATCGGTGCATCCCTAGTTGTGGTGCTGCTCGCATAAATTAGGAATACTTGAAAACAACTGAAATGGCTCTCAAATTGTTTCAAAGCAGAAATGTGTATGAGGCATACCGTAACATTAATTATGCCCAGTTAAGGTTCCACTGTATATAGACAGAATATTTATTTATACTGTGGGTTTTGTTGTAATTCAGCATTTTAGTCATCATTTCATAACACTGTCTCGGCCATATACCGTCATTACGGTTGAATTTGCACATTACCAAAGAATATGCAGTCTGTGTGAATTACAGTATGTTTGTTGTTTTACTTAAAAAATATCGACGCCTGCAATCGTCCTGCGTTCCTGTTTAATGTACAACATTGGCCGTGGAAGAGGAGAGTAACTTAACTTAAAACGCTTGCTGCTGTAATGTACGTTTTGTTGGGGGCAAATCATACAGAGGTACACGTGTTTGGCATCTCTGAGGGGTTAAAATATGGTAACTATTTATAAGTGCTGAGGCTAATAGGCGTTCAGAGCCAGCAAGCGTCAACCGTTGAACATTCTTTGACATTATTTATTTCATCTCCTGTTCCCTGAAGACCCCCAGGACAGTGCTCTACGTGAGGTGTCCTAATCGACTTTCATTTATCTTGGCAGTCAAACTCCTTTAGACCTCACCCCCCCCCCCCCCCCCCCTCTCTCTCTTTCTGTCTTTCTCTTTCTCTCTCTGATAGTGATGTCACTGTGACGTCAATGTTAGGATGTTAGGAGAGCGTGACAAGGAAGACTCCTCTCAGTCCATGTTAATGTTGGATAGTGAGCGGGACAAAGAAGCAGTGCCTGAGGGCTCGTTCTCGCTGTCCTCATTTTCTTCTGTTGCTACATCATTCACTTGCTGCTGTCTGTAAATAGATGGAACAAGATAGAAACATGTAGCAAATACGACACAACACACTTCAAATCACAGTTCACAGCAGTGACAACAGTCCCTTCAGAACACACTTCACTCAAGACAGAAAGATGGCAGACAGATTCAGTCATTGGGAGTCTTAAAGGGGCACATAAAAACAACACTGATTTATTTTGCACATAATCTCAAATGCATCCAAAAACTCTAAAACAGTTTTGCACACATTTATTTAGTTTGACCGTCACTGAGAGTGAATGAGTCTGAATGTGGCCACCGGTGATGTCACCATGATGTCACCTTGTCTCATAGGGACTGCTACCTTATCATTTCATGGAGATAATGGAGATTAAATTAACACAACACAAGGATTCAATGTCCCCGATGACATCACTGGTGGCCATATTCAAAAAAAATTACTCTCAATAAAGGTCAAACTGAATGAATGTGTGCAAAACCGTTTTAGAGTTTTGGGATGTGTGTGAGTATATGTGCAAAAATAAATCAGCAGTGTTGTTTTTTTGGCGAAATGTCCCTTTAAATTGCAGTGCAGTGGAAGAATTGCACCAGAAGAGGGCAGTATATAAAAAGACCAGACATGGGTGACCGGATGGTTATTTATACGGTCCAGGGCCCTCATTCATCAACGTGTCTTACGCACAGATTTGTGCTTACCCTGTGCGTACGATAATTTCTAAGCAAAGAGTGGGATTCATCAATTTCAACTTGAACTTGACTTTGTGCTTATGTCTACGCACAGCTCTGAGCACACTTAGCTGACGCCCAGTGGTAGAATATCGTTACTACGCACAAGCGCTCCTCAGTACATGCATTCGTTCCAACGCGGAAATAAAGACACTGGCGCGTGTTCTGTATGACCCCCGTAATTCATTATAGTTCATTGTGAAATAGCGATATTAGTGTAATTATTGTCAAACCCTAAATAGCATGTGGAATAGGTCTTTCTCTCCGAATGAATGCAGGTTTATATATATAGCGTTATGGGGTGCACTGACTGCGCTCGCAGGAACTGTTTTCAGAGATAGCATCAGATAGGGATGAATGAGGGGCAGTCTAATTGCAGAGAGAACATAATATTAACTAGAGTCCACTACCCGAGACACTTCCTTCATTTGTACCGCAATTTGGGACCCAAATTGGAGCTATGAGCTTAAAAGCTTTTCCGTGCTTATTTGAGAAGGTCCAGCTGCAGAGCCGGAGAGACAGACAGCAGAGAGACAGACAGACAGACAGACAGATAGACACTGTTCCACAGTGTGTGTGTGTGTGACCACTAGTCTCCTAGTAGAGACCCCCCCTCTGGACCACCTCCCAGTAGAGACCCCCCCCCCCTCTGGACCACCTCCTAGTAGAGACAAGTTTTCTGAAATTTATGTTTATATATGCAAATGAGGCACTTCCCCATTAAATATGTGGACATTTATGGATGCAATAAGGCAAAATGAAGTAAAATGAACAACTAAATGTGTGTTATTGACGTTTTATTGTCACTAGTTTCATAGAAGACATGTTTAGGAAGCAAAATATAACAAAATCTCAAAATCAACAAAAAAAGTATATTTGCCTATTCACCTGCAGTGTCTCGCCTTAATCCTCATCTTCGTCTTCTTCCTAGAGAAGTCTCTACTAGGAGGTGGTCCAGAGGGGGGGGGGGGGGGGGGGGCTGAGTCTCTACTATTAGACTAGTAGTCACACACACACACACTGTGGAACAGTGTCTGTCTGTCTGTCTGTCTCTCTGCTGTCTGTCTCTCTGCTGTCTCTCTCAAAATAGTATAAGTGCTATCTTGGCCCTGAGAGTTGCTCTCCGGCTCTGCAGCTGGACCCTCTCAAATCAGCACGAAAAAAGCTATAAGCTTATAAAACGATTTAATATGCTAAACTTTGTTTTAAATTCCTTAATTTACTTTTGTTTATTTCATAAAGATTTTCCCGACATAATGATACCTGCCCCGACCAGATCCGTGACTCTGTTGCGATACAGATGAATTATCTACTCAGAAAGCTTATAAAACAATTTAATATGCTAAACTTTGTTTTTAAATTCTTTAATTCACTTTTGATTATTTCATAAGGATTTTCCCGACATAATGATACCTGCCCCGACCAGATCCGTGACTCTGTTGCGATACAGATGGATTATCTACTCAGAATAGTATTATAAAGTGGCTATCTTTTATGCTGTAGATCACTGCTGGTATGTGCGTGCAGAACCTTTATTTCAGCGGGGACTGTAGTATTTATTTGACGTTACTGTACAATATATGTGTATTAAAAGACGGAGCTGTCTTTTATTGTATTATAATAATTATTAATATTAAAAATAAATTAAGAAAGGCATTCTTATTCCAGCATGCATTAATGACACTAACGGGCAACGGCAAAACAGTGGTTAATGGTCTTTATTAGTGTTTGCGCTGCCCAGGCAGCAATGGTTAATAGATATCATATCCGACATCACCGTTCTCATAACACGCTTCCCTCGGCTTAGTCCATTTTTCCACATTTCATGGGGGTATTCCATTACCGTATATGGTTAATCGGGGCGGTTCTGGTATGCAAATACTTAAAACAGTGCACAAGCTCAAACGTAGGATCAAAGTCATATTCATCATGACAGGTGTGCGTAGAACCTGCGTACGCACGTGTGGTGAATCCCGATTTTACTGTGCTTACGTGTGGAAATAGAACATGTTCTACGTCCACGTTGATGAATGAGGGCCCAGGTGTGTGCTGTTTGTTCACCACCCATCCTCTCTGTCTCTTTAGTCTGTGTTGTTTTATTTAGCAGAGATGTGATAAAAAAAAAAAAAAAAAAAAAAATCGCTATGGATATTGAAATATATCAGTGTATCCTTCAGATAGTTTCTGTATAAAGCCATTATTGATGATCTTCCACCCTACATCACTTCATTACTGGATTGGAACTC
Organism: Notolepis coatsorum; assembly: GCF_963971535.1. Lineage (NCBI taxonomy): Eukaryota > Metazoa > Chordata > Actinopteri > Aulopiformes > Paralepididae > Notolepis > Notolepis coatsorum. The sequence continues at coordinate 61,225,643 of NC_140172.1, read as the reverse complement.
TGGACCTTATCATAATCGCTCTGGTGATTGGCATACATCCCAAGAGTTTGCACTGAATTAGGAAAATCTACTTTAAACGTCTGTGCCCCCGGGCCCTGACACTGCCCTCTTGTTTTGCAAAGCACCATAAAACTCAATACTTTAGTATCCATTGGTCAGTTTGAATCTATAATAGCCAACCATTTCACCTCAATCTGTAGTTGTTTTAATTCATTTGAATTGTTTAATTGACAGATTTTTCTGTTTCTATATTGTTTTTGTATTTATCTATTGTTCCTCTCGACATCATTGTAAGTAAGTAAGTAAGTAAGTAAGTAAGTATTTATAAAGCACATTTCATACATGTCATGTAGCTCAAAGTGCTGTACACAAACATAGGCATATATAACGATAAAAGCAATAAAGTCAGTCACTGTTTAAAAAAAATAATAATAATAACGTAAAAATGAAAACAGTAATTTGCTGACCAGTTTGGGAGAACAGGTCCGCACAAACATGTCCGTTCAGTAGCAACCGGAAGTAGGAAATGCACTAAACCAATGCACTTGTACAGTAGGTAGCAATGTTAGCTCTCATAACGTTAGTGTAGTTACGCTTTTATTAGTGGTCGCGTATTGTATGCGTATGTACCCCGTTCCCTCATCTAAAGAGCCTGCTCTCAATGATCTTTCCAGATTAAATAAAGATTGAATGAAAGGCATTGTAACATACATACTGTATACATACATTGTAACATACATATAATTGTTGGTTTTAATTGTATGAATGAAGAACATTATTTTTAGAACATTCATGGGCCTCCAAAGAGTTGCAGAATTGTTCTCCTATAATGGGGGTAAACACATAGATAACAGCCTTTCCCACCGGCTGTCCTTCTTTACAGACTCAGAGCGGCAGAGCAGGCTCCAGTCGGACTCGTTAGGGGACCTGTACCGGGCGCTGGAGCAGGCCAACCTCTCCTCCATGGCGGACCACAGGCCCGGCGCCCGCCTAGAGTACAAGCGCTCGTTCGTCCGCCGAGTTCACGATCCGCTGCTCAGCGAGAAGCTCCACCGGCTCCAGATCCTCCACAGTACACTCAAGGTACACCAGGGTCTTTTCTTGGGTGTTCTGTGCATTCTCTCTGCCTTCTTGACTTCTGTATTTGTTAAATCTTAAAGTGTTTGCGTGTGTGCATGTGCGTGTGTGTGTGTGTGTGTGTGTGCCCGTGTGAGTGTATCCGGCCGTTCTCTCCTAACCTTGTATCTCCTGTGTTTTTGCAGAATGTTCCTCTTCAAGACACTGATCCGTCACTGGGCTTTTTAGGATGAGAGGACCAGCGCTGTGTGAACCAAGCCTCAGTGGAATAACCATCTACCTAGAAGAGATGTGCCTCACCCAGCCATACCTCCACCCAGCCATACCCCATCCAGTCATACCTCCACCCAGCAGTGTTGGGAAAGTTCACTTTCTACATGAACTAGTTCAGTTCACAGTTCACAATTTTTTAAATGAACTAGTTCAGTTCATAGTTCATCATTCAAAATGTTTAACTAAAGTTCATGGTTTCAAAAATGAACAAATTTATAGTTTATAGTTATTTTTTCAATACGTTGCTGCAAGCTATTATTTGTAAACAATTATTGAACCACAGACAGCAATCGGAATACTGGCATTTCCATAACGCTTTGCTGCCGCCCATTCAGTCCACATTAGTAGCAGCTGCAGCTTTCATCTCTACAGTATATTTTCAAAAAGATGAGGAAATACTTAGCTTGAATTGTCTTTATTATGAAAACAAAAACAGGACTTTAGCTTATTCTCAATGTGCCGTTTAAGGTTTGCTGTCGACGTCGTCGATGTACAGACTTGCTTCTTCAAACCGGGTGGACAAAGTTTACAGACAAACGTTAGATTTTTTCCGTCTGAGTCAGTACTGACTTTAACGTTAAACTCTTTTAAATGCTCATACGCCGACGTCGTAGAGGTAGAGTCTGACTCTGAGCGAGTGCTGCTGCAGCTCTCAGCTTCGTCCATGATACTAATGCTCGCCGATTCCGCGGTTCCACTGTTTGTTGTGAGGAGTCTGATGACGTAGCCAGGGGGTGACAGGCGCGTTGCCAGATTGGGTGGTTTTCCGCATTATTTTGAAGCCTGTTTACGGTGTGTTTTAACTGGGTTTTCGGCTGAAAGGCATATGAAATCTGGCACACCTTTGAACACGTTATAATAGAGTGCTGAGAATGAACGCACTTTTAAACGCCGTTATACAGCGCTGAGAATGAACGCATTTAGCGGAAATACAGTACGTTCAGTTCACGTTCGCCCAAAATACGAACACGTTCAGGTGCATCACTGCCACCCAGCCATACCCCCATCCAGTCATACCACCACCCAGCCATACCCCCATCCAGTCATACCACCACCCAGCCATACCCCCATCCAGCCAGACCACCACCCAGCCATACCACCTAGCCATACCCCCATCCAGCCAGACCACCACCCAGCTAGACCACCACCCAGCCATACCCCCATCCAGCCAGACCACCACCCAGCCATACCACCATCCAGCCATACCACCACCCAGCCATACCACCACCCAGCCAGACCACCACCCAGCCATACCCCCATCCAGCCAGACCACCACCCAGCCATACCCCCATCTAGCCATACCACCACCCAGCCAGACCCCCATCCAGCCAGACCACCACCCAGCCAGACTACCACCCAGCCATACTACCACCACCACATTCCTGCCAGAGGCACCAGAACCCTTCCTCTAGCTACATGGCTCTAAAAACAGATTCCTCCTTCTTCTCCTCCTTTTCCACCTCCTGGTGTTTTCCCTCTCATCATGAAGACGGGGCCTCTCTTCAGTCCCGATCTCAGTCTCACACCAACGTGTCGCTCCAGAAGGCAATAATGCATATAAAAAGTTACCTGTAAGAAGGCACCACCCACAGCATCTCATGACCAGTAGATGAGCCGTCCTCATCCAACATAAAAGATGTCGTGGAATAAGCCCTGCAACTCACTGCTTACTCGCATGACCGTTTTATAACCTTCCCGTCTGTATAGTTGTTGAATTGTTTTTGACGATCACGCCAGAGTTGTGTACAGCCTTTTAACAATGAGTCGATTTTAAACGAACAATAAGCGGTGATATTTTGGATGTCTACAATATTTTATGTCATGCATGTGTGAATGGGAGAGTGTACAGGACATATTATATTTAATATTTTACGTGGAACACAACAGTGACAGCACAGTGCTTTGGGGGTACATATTCCATCTGTCAATCATGTGTTATGCCTCGGTGATTGTGAATGTACACTGTACCGTGCCAAGATAGGGTAAGAAAAGGATATCTGCAGCAAGCAATCCCTCCAGAGAGTGGGCCACAGCAACACAGCAAAGGCTGGCAATAATGAACTAGTACTGTAAATTGTGAAGGAATGATCAGAATACTTGACTATTTTTGTATGCATGCCGTGTACCCAATTGTTTGTAAATGGTTTTGTATTCCAAAGTGTGTGCGGTCCGGAGAGTCTACCAGTGTGAACCCACATTGTGTTTGTTAAAACATTTGTTTTACAGCAGAAAAGTCATTTTTTAAATCTCTGGAAGAGATGAGTAACTGTATTTATAAACTGTTGTATGTATGAGCATGCTTTGTGTAACTGAAGGATTACCATGCCATTTTGAAGTTGATTGAAGTTGCACAAGTGTTCCGTATCGTGGCTACTTTACTTTTTTATTCAATAAACTATGGCATGGCCATACTGAACCTACTTCCCTAAAATTATGATTGGTGAAGATTTCTTAAGTGTATTCCTGAGATAGCATGAATAACTATTTTCTGTAAACTACCTTGCCTGTAAACCTTATTGATCCAATTTGGCCATTTTAGTGACCGCATATTTAGTATATTGTGAGTCCTAAGATTAAGAGGCCCGCCAATCAATTTGGGTAAGATGAGTCTCCAATACAATAAAACAGTTTTATATTTGCATTACAGATTACACATTTAACATCTAGAATGATCACATTATAGTAGAAAAACGAATTCATGGGGGCAGTCGATTCAGTTTCACTCCTGTCAATTCAGGAATTACTCAGCCAACATATTGAAGCAATGTAGTCATGGCAGGTCAGTGACATGTTTGATAAAGATCTCACATTCGGTGGATCAAAGTGTTCAGAATCAGAATCACTTGCATCATAATGGACAGACAGGAATTTGACTTGACATAATCAGCATGTCATAAAACACATCTCACTATGCCACAAAAGACACAACAAGACAAACAAAACAAATAAAAAGACATGCATATAGGCCATGTACGTATTGGATTGTTCATATGGAAAGACAAATATTCCATCTCCTGCTGAAAATACATGTCCAAAGTTCACATGCGTTGTCATGTAAAATTGTCTAAAAACACAACAGTCCAAGCAATAAAATAGTCATAATAAAATGTATAAAAAAAAAAGACATTAGGGTTTTTAATAAAATAAAAAATAAAACGTCCGTTCCTTCTAGTGATGTGACGGTCGCGAACGAAACAGCTCTTAGAGCTGGCTCTTTGAAGTGAACGCTGGGAGCCGGTTCCTGATTGGGAGCCGATAATTTTTTTTAGTTTTTAGTTTTTTATAAAGTCGCACGTGATCGGTCAATAATTTGTGGTGGTGTCTGTGTTTGTCCACACTGAGCAGAAGGGGAGGGGTTGAAATTATGTTCGACTGTACTAGTCGGCACCATCTACAGACCACCAGAGCAGAGTGGTTTTTATGATACACTTGATGGGTGTTTAGCTGGGGTGGAAGATGTAGAAAAGATTCTTATTGGGGACTGGAACACGGATATCGGGCTGACCTTCAAAGCTTTTCTTGGCCGTCGAAGCTTCGGGGCCGAGATTCGATTATAATTCGAAGCTTCGAAATAAAAATAAAAAGATTATAATCTTATGTTGTGGGACTTGTACAGCACTTTGGTCAACTTTGTTGTTTTTAAATGTGCTCTATAAATAAAGTGGATTGGATTCATTAATTAAATTAATAATGAGTCTGGCGGCTGCTCTCTGTTACACAGCCAACAACATTACATTACATAATTATGTTGCAACCTTCGTCTATAAAGCAAACAATTATATAAATATTTATATGTAGTTAATAGAGACAAAGAATTAACAAAAATATTTATTAAGACATGTTTTTATATGGGTCGGGACACTATAAAAAAAATACTATTTTAAGGGGTTATAGTATGCGAGTTAAGCGATCATACATTTTTATGATATTCTGTACCCCGCAAAAAAATAAAACAAAAGGCCGGCTGTCACAAAACAGTCACAACTAGGGACCTTAAAACCTACTCTAGTGAGGCCTTTAACCAATAACTGGAGAGCCTGGACTGGTCAGATGAGCTCAGTGGTACACTGGTTGAAGAAACATGGCTTGGCTTCAAAACCAAATTCTCATCAATACTAAGCAACATGGCCCCCCTCAAAACCACCAGGGTTAAAAATCACGCTGAGCCATTGATGCATTCAGACATACTGACCGCTATGAAAACCAGAGACAAAAAAATTCTCTGAATTTCATAAAAGTCAGTCAAAGCTTACCAAAAGCTTCAACAGTGATCTCCAAGTCCACGTGGTTAAACTCAAACAACAACGAAACAGGCTAAGAAACGATGTAAATACCATGATCAAATCAGCACAAAAAAACGCCATCAATGATAAAACTGAGGAAAACTAAAACAAACCCAGAGAGCTTTGGAAATTACTCAACAACCAACTAGGCTGCAGTAAGAAACTGAAAACCAGATTTACAAACATCAACATTAAGACAGAAAACACTCTCATCAAAGACAAGCTGGATGTGGCCAATTACTTAAACATATTCTTTACAAACATAGCCACAACACTGGTTAATAAACTACCCTCCCACTCTGCGCATTTTGGACTAGAACACATCGTAGCCTACTACAAAAACCTAGGGGGTCGCAAAGACGACTTCAAATTCTAAATGGTAACAACGGATGAGGTGTTAAAAAAAACTGAGCACCCTCCAACCTAACAAGGCCACTGGCCATGACAATATCCCCTCCAAATTCCTCAGAGACTCAGCAGCCACCATCACCCCAGTCATCAGCCACATAATAAACCTCTCCATAAAACAGGGATACGTCCCCAAAGATTTCAAAATTGCAGGAGTGACCCCCCTGCACAAAAAAGGCAGCAAATTAGACTCAGGCAACTAACGCCCTGTTTATATTCTTACCTCCATCTTGAAAATTATGGAAACAAATTTCTACGAACAGGTTGAAAAGTACCTTGCGGAAAAAAAGTTAATCTACGAATTCCAATCTGAATAGAATAGACTTTTAATTGTCATTGCACACAAGTATACAACGAAATTTCAGGGGAACTCCCACAGACCGTAGTACAATATACATGTAACACATAACACTGTACATATAACAGAATATTTTAAATAATAAAGTGCATGATGAGCGGTAAACATAGTGGTTATCAAGTCCAAGTAAAGTGCATGGTGCACGTGAGGGGACAGTCAATGAGAGTTTAACAGTCTGACTGCTTGGGGGAAAAAGCTGTTCATGAATCTTGAACTCTTCGCATGTATGGAGCGGTATCTCCTCCCTGAGAGAAGGAGCTGAAAGAGGTGATGTGCTGGGTGAGACTGGTCCTTGATAATACACTTGGAGCGGTGGAGGCAGCGGGAGGTGAAGACGGAGGTGATGTTTGGTAGAGTCCCGACGATTGATTGATTGATTGAAAACTTTATTAACAGATTGCAGAATGGGTACAGTACAGTACAGCTCAATACATACAATTGTTAAGGGGATGCAGACCAGAGAAAGACTTTCGTCTTGTTTACATCAGGGTCCCCCATTTTCAATTCATCATAACATATATGACATACATGACATACAGATAGACAGTACTGCTACATCTATACATTTATGACATACCAGATTTGCAAATACAGTACTGTTTGTGATACGAAAAGAGTCCAGAAAAGAGAGTATATACATTTGACGTAGAAACTGTACATTGGAGGAGGTTGGGTAGGTGGGGGGGGGGGGGTGGGGGGGACTGTACATTGGAGGTGGTTGGGTGGGAGAGGGGGGGGTTGGGTAGGAGGGGTGGGTGGGGGACACTGTACAACTGTACAAGCAAAACTGTACATTGGAATATTGACAAGACCATACTTGGTCATTTACTGTACGATCCTGCCTGCCGCCTTCACCACCCTCTGTAGAGCCTCTTGCTCTGCCTTTGTGCAGCTGGAGAACCACACAGACACACCGTAGGTCAGCACACTCTCAACCGCACAATGGTAGAAGTTGACAAGGAGATTTTGTGGCAGGCCAGCTTGCTTCAGCTTCCTTAGGTAGTATAGGCATTGCTGGCTTCAGAACATCCCATTCCACTGACACATGCCTTCTCTATATTTGAACGACCACATCAAACATGAGGTGGACGCGGGCAAATACTGCGGCATGGTCATGCTGGACCTCCAAAAGGCTTTCGACACTGTCAATCACTCCATTCTGATTGATAAGCTAAAAGCAATTGGTTTTGATAGTTCATCAGTGAGCTGGATGCAATCCTACCTGGAGGGGAGAGAACAGATGGTGGAGGTGAACGGTACACTGTCGTCCCCCCCCTCCCAGTGAGCTGTGGTGTACCACAAGGAAGCATAATAAGACCTTTACTGTTCCTAATTTATGCAAATGACATGTCATCAGCTTGTGACTGCAACTTGTTCCTGTTCGCAGATGACTCAGCCCTGCTGGTCTCTCTCTGACAGGGACAAGATGCAGGTTGGAAAAGCCCTCAGCTCTAGGATTTACTAACCTAGGGGTAGTGCGCTGGTCCTTCTTGCTCTCCAGGGCGACTCGCAGTAATTCCCCACACACCCACACTTCTCCTAATACTACCCGCACCCTCCCACACCCGGTGGCAGTAGTGATAGATGGTGTACTTTCTCCCCAAAGCAGTACCTTTCCTTGCTGATGAGCAGAGACCTGTCCCAATGATGCCTAGGCAGGGGGTGGGGAAAGGGTTAAACAATAAAATGCATTACCGGGGCAGAAAAGGGTTAAGACAACAGTCTCAGTAACAGACACACACACAGTGCTCCCATTCAGTGTTCTTTACTGACGAATTGATCTGCTTCTTAACACAACTGTAACAATTATATTGTTATCAAAAGGCACCATGAGCAAAGCTCTTCCCGCTTACACAACCCAATAAATACAGCTCTTCCCACACTGGTCAATTATACACACAGTAATGGGACCTGTCCCTTGAAGGGTGGAAATGCTAGGCACCCTAGTGCTCTCACTCCACAGTGGAGAACCAAAGCTCTTCCCACACTAGTCAAGATACAGTAAAGACACCCGCCCTATAAGGGGTTAAATACCTGTTCTTGCACCCGTAGATAATAATAATAATAACTTTGTTTTATATAGCGCCTTTCAGAGGACCCAAGGTCGGGGGGTTAGGAGAGTTAGAGGGAGATGGGTATTGGCTACTGAATGGGAATGTTATAAAGGAACACACGTTATTATTACACTCAAAAACTAAAGCCGGCTTGAAATGGTTGGGGCGCCCTTATACACTGCTCTCCAGCGTTCGTTCAAAGCACCGTTTATCTTCACTCTTACAGAGCCTGCGCCACACAGTGGACTGACTACCGAACACGTTTCAACACTCAGAACGCCGCTGGTACTTATCCAAGATGGCGGGCCAAACCTCAGCACCACTAGTCTGGGTGCTAAGATGGCCGACGGAGATCCCGCGATAACAGCCCGCGGGGCGGAGTAGACGCTGGGGCAGGTGCTGCTGGGCAACGGCTTGGAGAGGCTGGAGAAGCGTGCAGTGTAGTGGCGTCCTCTGCTGGGCTGAAGAGGTGGGCCGGCGTGCGTGCTAAACTGTGGTACTCGCCTAAACACAGCTAAACTGTGGGTCGTGTTGAACCCTCCTGCTATGACGCCTATATACAGCTAATGCAAGGTGGCCAATGTCCACCACCTGGTCTTCGGCGATGCTCGCCTGTTGATTCATTCACAGTGTCTCTGGCACATTAACCAAACGCTAAGCTACCGCAGATATTTCTAGGATAACCCGTTGTGTAACTGAGTTTATCTGATGCATTAATCAAACGCTCAACTACCGCATGTATTTCTAGGATAACCCGTTTTGTAGCTGAGTCTGTTCCCAGTGATGGGCAAGCTACTTGGAAAATGTACAAGTTACTCTCGATTAAATATAGCTCAACTACAATGGAAGCTATCCCCAGATAAATGTAGCAAGCTACACTACAAGAACATGGCAAAAATAGCTAGCTACATCGGCATTTTTTTTTTTTTTTTTTTTTTTATGATCAAGTTTCCACCAAACAAATAGACAGGCAAAATAAATGCTCAGTTTGATCGTTTATTATAAAACTGAAACAAGCCCTCGGTCTGGCTTTTTGTGTCATCCTTTTAACATGAACTTGTATTATGTACAAAATCCAGGAAGGCAAGTTTAGCTGGGTGCAGCCTCTACAAAAAAAAAGAAAGAGACCATTTGGTTTGATCAGTTTTTATAGTATAGTTTGTTGATTACTTTTGATGCAGTAATGGTCTTTTTCTTTTCTATTATATCTTTATGTATTATTTATCCCTAAACTCTGCATCTTCTGGCTGCCTGATACCCTCTCCTAGCTGAAACCTGCCCACTTTATCAACCAAAAACACACTTCTTCAATATCTGAATTTTAACTAATAATAACTGTCTTACTGCATTTTACTATTATGCTACCATGTCTATACTACTACAGTACAGTATGTACTCAAGAGTATAACACTCAAGCTCGACACTGCTAGACAAACAATACTACTTATCCTTGGCTGCTAGATATGTACCACTCCTGCTGACTTGTTGTACACAATTTGTAAGTTGCTTTGAATGAAAGCGTCAGCTAAATGACCAAATGTATTTAAATATGTAACTCACAAAACATTCCATGGCCCCAAAATCATGTGGGGACCCCCCCTGGGGGTCCTGACCCACAGGTTGAGAACCACTGCTCTAGGTGATATTTTCCCTCTTAGTGTATGTACTATTTATGATAGTTTGTTTTTTCTTATCCCCACCCCCATAATATTGTTCATTTTCTGCCTACAGTGAAACATGTTAGTTAAATCTGTTGAGTGTTGACAAAAAGTGCACTGACTTGTGTGCTGTTTGGGAACAGTTGACAATGTTTATGTAAAGCTTTTCATCAGCTTACCTGAATATATGTGTTCTCAAGTTAGTGCTGGGCGTGTGGGATGTTGAGAGAAGCTTCGTTTTTGGCTGACACAATAAACACATATGTTTTAGGCGTTTTTTCAGTCAAACTAAAAATTTTCCAGATAGGGCCATGGAGAGGCATTGTTGTTATTGACATCATCTTCATCAATGCCATCAGCCCTGGAAACATTGAATCCTTCTGCTATTTCGCGCGGACTGGTTCATTCATTCATTCATGGTCTGTGTTTAGATTTTTTTTACTTCCTGGTTTGCCGAGCTGGAGTGGCATGTCCCGACAGTCCCGCCCTATCCTGCCTCTGATTGGCCTACCCGTAATGTTTTGGCCTAATCGTGAGTCGTCATACTCATATCTAAACCAACCAACCAATCATAGTGGGTTTTCTCCAATAGCATCCAGCTGCAGGACAGAAGAACACGACACTCTCAGGACCGAAGACACTTTTCTTTTTTTGTGTCTGTTTCTCCGGATATGTAGCGTGTAGCGTTTTGCTGACGCTACGTCACTACTTGATTCGAAAACTAGCTGCGCTACAGAGATCGCTACTTGATTCAAAAATAGCGACGCTACCATCACGCTACTGAAAAATGTAGTTAAGCTATGTAGCATCGCTACTTGTAGCTAGCTACTGCCCATCACTGTCTGTTCCTCGCGTGCTGACTCGCTGGTGCTCCCGTTTTAGACGTCCTTCTTCCTCCGTGTAGAACGTCAAAGAGAAAGTTCCTCTCTGCTGCACTTGGCGTTGAACCCATTCTTCTTCGCCTGATGTCCTTCCTGCCCAGCGACCACCACCGCCCCCTGCCGGCACCTGTAGTCCTGTCTCGCTATGAAACGTCAATGTTTTGAAGAAGGAGAATCAAAGAGCAGCAAATTAATAGTCAACGTCGGGGTAGGGGTGATCAAATAGAACCGCACGTTAACACTTTAATCGCCGATGACGTGTTTAGACGTCATTCCTAGCCATGCTCATTCTGCCGAAGACGCCGTAACTCGTCTTTGATGTCAATATTTCAAAAATCTGTGATCGAAATCATATTTCTCCTCCGGGGTCCTGAGATATACTGCTGATCTCCACTCAACTCTCTAGCGGTTCAAGAGCGCCATCTGGTGGCCGATCGGCAGATCGCCAACAGGAAGTGACTCGTCAAACAGGAAGTGCTCATCCATAAATCGTCCAGGCACTCGCGATCATTAGCAGGACTAATCTCTCTATCTCAACACACTGGATAATCAATCGCTCGCCCTAACTCAATAAACAACGTTATTTGGACGTATATAGTATTATACAACCTGGAAATGGTTCATCAGGATCAACATCCCATAATCGAAAACTGTCTACTCCAAGCTGATCGTCCAACGGCGCGAGGAAGATACGGTGAGTTTCAACGTTATTTTCTAACGTCTTCTATACTAACTGATCTGATGATCATATGACCCACACTAGATGAATGGTATAACGTTGCCCACGGAATTATAAACGCCCCCTCGCCCATCCGGTCAATATCAGATGATACGTAGTAACTTCTAGAAGTACCTCCAGTTGAAATTTTTCATCTGGCACAGATCGCTACCAAACTGTATTTGATCATCAATATAGTGCATTTGGGGCTATAAATCAAGTTCTGGAGAAAGCTGCAGAAAACGATAAAAACATACTTATACTTTAGACCGTATTTTAGTATGAATATGTGAATGAAAAAGTATAACATTGATACACCCTGAACAATACATATAGGACATTGAATGGGCCATAATAATGTCAATTTAGCAATAGAATTTAAAAAGTTATAGCCCTGCAAAGAAGGGGAACTTCTCCATAGACAAATAGAGCTGGCTAGGGATGGTAAATTATGAATTTAACCATGGCGATAGGGCTGGGCGATATGACGATATTATATAAATATCGGGTACAGTTCATTAACGATACACTTTTTCAACGTATCGTGGATATCGTGATGTTTTGCCCAAGAGGATTGTGTCGCGTCAATCTGTCCACACGTTACTCGTTCATATCTCAGCCCGTGCTGAGATATGCCCATTCCGCGGTCTGTTAATAAAGTTTTCAATCAGACAGATGTATGGAAAGGCTTTTATTATAACATTCGTTGTAGTAAAATCATTATGCCTCATTTAGTCATCCTGTGGAGCACTGGTCTCCTACTCGACGGCCGCGGGGAGCTAACGTTAGTAGCTTTGTTGTTGTTTAGCACACAGGACATTCACGAAGTCAAAAACTAATAGCGCTTGCCGATTGGTGCTAAGAACAGCAGGGCGAGGGCAAGCGGTGTGACGTAATTGGCAGACTCGACTGTCAATCAAAATGATTATGTTTCCGTCAGAATGAATGAATGAAAACTTTATTAAAAGGTTGCAGAATGGGTACAATACAGTACAGGAGGATGAAGACCAGAAAAAGACTTTCGGCTTTTTTACATAAGGGTCCTCCATTTTCAATTCATCAAAACATTTAGAGACATACATATATACAGTAGTTTCATAAAAATGCTAAAATGCTATTGATTGATTGATTTAAAACTTTATTATCATATTGCAGAATGGGTACAGTACAGCTCAATACATACAATTGTTAAGGGGATGCAGACCAGAGAAAGACTTTAGTCTTGTTTACATCAGGGTCCCCCATTTTCAATTCATCATATTTCATATCTAAATCATATAATATCTCATTGCTAAATATATGCAATATATAATCTAATAATCTAAATCTAATATATAATATAAACATGCTAAATGCATGGGTATTTTATTTTGTCTTTAATGTTAGCTTGCAAACTCAAATACTGTCTTGGTAAGCCTCATAATGAATTGTTTGGGGTAAAAAAGAAAAACATCGTGATGTGTATCGTGTATCGCCGAAAGGTCAGAAAATATCGTGATATCATATTTAGGCCATATCGCCCAGCCCTACATGGCGATCAAAGTGTTAAGTTTCCATGTCTGGGTAGGTATGATCAAGAGCGGTCAACTGGTTACAACGTCCTCGTGAACTCAGGGAATGCAAAAGATTAATGTTAGACACCCTGAATAATAGCCAGACATATTCAGTTGGCTACATTTCCCCCTACTTTCAACTTGCAAAGTCCTCTGCAAGTTATACAAGTGGAACACCAGTTTAATACACACATGTATACGGTCCTTAGACCAACAGTTTCACACAACTATTCAAGATTTGCAAACACTGTTCGACATACACACTATTTAGCACGTAGTCATGGCGATACCGGGCGGGTAGCCGACCTCTGGTGCTCCTCTGTGGCCGGATTGGTCCGACTCCTCCCATTTCCGACTCCGTGTCGGACCCGTCTGTTCCCACCGAGAGGTCGTCGGCCGCGGCCTCGTCTTCCTGAGCCACCGGTTGGTCGCCCGCATCGCCCTCCTCGCCCCCGTCTTCGCTGTCCTCCCCTTACAAGTCCGACTCCACCTCTTCCACCGCGTCGGTGTCCGCATCGTCTGCTCCCGCCGACAGGTCGTCGGCAGCGGCCTCGTCCTCTGGAGCTACCGGCGGGGGGCCTGGACCGGCCTCCTCGCCTCCCTCTATGCCGTCCTCTATACGGGGTAGAGGATACGCATCTCGGTGCATCACATTGTTTAGTCCACGGTATTCGCAACAGAATCGCACAGAGCCGTCTTTCTTGATCACTATCACTGCGGGTGACGCCCATGGACTACAGCTCTCCACTAGGACGCCCTGGCCGACCAGGTCTTGCACATGTCGTTTCACTTCCTGAAAGATGTGCGGCGGTATCCGGCGGTGCCGTTGTTTGATGGGATGTGCGTCTCCGGTGGGTATGTAGTGAGTGATCGTGGTCGTGTATCCGTAGTCTCCGTCGTCGATGGAGAACACCGTCTTGCGTTTCTCCAATACCTGGTTCAGTCTGTCCACTTGTGCCCGGGTAAGGTCTTGGAGGTTCGCTTGTACGGGCACGGCTAGTCGTCGGGTCTTCTCGCCGGCGATCGCAGGGGTCGGGTTGTCTCCGGCTTCAACCGCCGCCACTCTCAATCCCCCGGCAACTTCTTCTACGGTCACCCTCTCCTTGGGCAATACTTGACGGGGGCAGTGAAGTTCCGCCAGTCGGGACCGGAGCACGATGGCCGTGTCGGTCGGGTTTAGTAGCCGCACGGGCACCCTCCCATTTAGGGCGTGGGCCACTACATTGGCCACCAGTAGGCCGGGCGGTAGGTTGGCACTCTGAGTACTCTCGAGCAGTACGGGGCGTCATGTCCTTGCCGACGTCTGGCAGCGGCCCTGAACGATCCTTTCACTGCGTGGGGGGATGACTACTGGGTCTCGGCTGGCCACTTTCACATACCCCCTCCTCCCCAGGGCGGTGCACCCGTTCCTCGTGAGCAACGGCAGCGACGACTCGGCGCAGGGCGGCGCTCCCGGCGTCGGAGTGACGACGACCTGAGGGGTGTATCCCCTTGATTCCCTCGAAGAGGTCGTACACCCCGCCGAGTATGTTCATCCCCAGGAGGCCCGGGACGGCGTGTCCCGCGGAGCTGCGGAGGGCGTCGTCTTTTACTATGAACACACATTTTCCGGGGAACGTCATCTCTAGGCACTTCACTTCTGCGTAGAGGCACCCCACCACTGGGATTTCTAAGCCGTTGGCGGCCGTGAGGGTGATCCAGTTGGCGGAGGACAGCCTCTTCTTCGGGAAGTGCCGCTTGAAATGGGTTTCGGTCATGGTGGTAACCTCGGATCTGGTGTTGAAGAGGCAGCAGGTCTTGACGCCGTCTATCTGCACGTTTAAGGTGTAGCAGCCCCCGTATACATCTTGAGCCCCTGGGCCCTCAGCTACCGAGTCGACGGCTCCTGTCGCGACAGCGTCGATCGCCCCTCGCGTTCAGATCGGTGTCCCGACGGGCCCGGGGCTTCGGGCGCGGGGGAAGGTGCTGGGGGCGTGGTCCGACGACTTGGAGTGGACATTCCCTACTGATATGTCCCGGCTGCTGGCAGGCGTAACAGATCAGTCTTCCATCCTCGCTCTGGCGGGGCAGTCCACGCGGGGCAGCGGGCACGTCCCCCCTGGGTCGGCGTCCGGCGATGCTTCTTTGGGGCGCGTCTCGCTCTTGCTGCAGGGCCCGGAGGAACTGTTCTTGGCCCGCGACCAAATGTTCTTGGCCCGCGACCAGCTGTCGGATGGATTCCTGTAGCGTGGCTACGCTAAGAGGGGGTTCGCATCCCTCCGCGGCGGCGGCGTGTATTGTGCCCCGGGCGGAACCCTTAGCGGGGACCAGGACCAGCTCCTCTTCGGACCAGTCGATTGCCGCCAGCATTAATTCGAGGAACGTCCGCATCCCGTCCTCCCTTATATATTTTCTCATCTCCCGTCGCAGCGTTTCGTCCCTTAGGCCTAACACGAACTGTTCCTGCAGCAGGGTTGCGGTGTCTGGGACCTGTGTGGGTGCCCGGCGCTGTAGGCGACGAATCCTCTCCTGTAAGTCATAGGCAAACTGTCTCACGGTCTCGCCGTCTGTTTGTCGGCGGTCCTAGAACTCCCCCAGACGGACACAGACCGGGGTTTTGTCTCCGTACGTCTCCTCCAGCACCCGGAACATGGCGTCCGGGTGCGGGACGGCCTCTTCCATCACGAATCGCACCGTCCGTTTAGCCTCACCTTTCAGGTGTTGTTGTAAAGACTCCACCTGATCTTCGGCTGGCACTCGGCTGGTTCGGAAATGCGCTTTAATTTCCCGGATCCAATCCTCCACTGACGGCTCAACCCTCCCTCTTTCCTCCCCGAACTCACTGCATTTTCGGTCCCGTTGGACGTACACAGTCGGGGTTCGCGGCCGTCTCTGTCGAGGGCGGCCTGGGCCTGTTCTATGGCCACCGCCTGTCGGCCCAGGAGGCCTGCGTGGTCATGGCTTTGGTTCGTCAGAGCCTTCACCAGTGCAGTCAGGTTTTCCATCGTTTCGGTTTCTTCCTCTTTGACCTCGGCGGAGGCGTGCTGGGTGCTTTGTTGCTCTAGTAGGGCCGCTTGGGCGTTGCACCTCTCTTTCAGAGCCTCCACCTGTGCAGTCAGGTTTTTCGTCGTTTCGGCTTCCTCTACTTTTACCTCGGCGGAGGCGTCCTGGGCGTTTTGTTGCTCCCGTAGGGCTGCCTGGCCGCGGCGCCTCTCTTGGAGTGCCTGTTCGGTCAAATCTCTCATCGCTTCGGTTTGTTGCTTCAGTAGTGCCGCCTGGGCCCGGCACTCCTCCTGAAGCGCCCCATACTTCGCCGCCATTTCCTGCGCGCCGCGGGTCTGTTCCTCTGACATCCTGGGTCTCTCTACTGGTCAAGTTCAAGGTCAAGGTTAGGATGTTGATCCTGTTCGTGACGCCAAATGTAGCAGGGTGGATTATCCCTACTTTATGAGAGTAGATGTACGCTGTCACCAGGTAGTAGGAACGCAGCGGATCTGAGTCCAACTGAATCCCCGACTTTAGTGCAGGAGTATTAGGGTGGAGCCTTAGCCGAGGGAGTGGATGGGGCCTAGGATTTACTAACCTAGGGGTAGCGCGCTGGTCCTTCTTGCTCTCCAGGGCAACTCGCAGTAATTCCCCACACACCCACACTTCTCCTAATACTACCCGCACCCTCCCACACCCGGTGGCAGTAGTGATAGATGGTGTACTTTCTCCCCAAAGCAGTACCTTTCCTTGCTGATGAGCAGAGACCTGTCCCAATGATGCCTAGGCAGGGGGTGGGGAAAGGGTTAAACAATAAAATGCATTACCCGGGCAGAAAAGGGTTAAGACAACAGACTCAGTAACAGACACACACACAGTGCTCCCATTCAGTGTTCTTTACTGATGAATTGATCTGGTTCTTAACACAACTGCAACAATTATATTGTTATCAAAAGGCACCATGAGCAAAGCGCTTCCCGCTTACACAACCCAATAAATACAGCTCTTCCCACACCGGTCAATACACAGTAATGGGACCTGTCCCTTGAAGGGTGGAAATGCTAGGCACCTAGTGCTCTCACTCCACAGTGGAGAACCAAAGCTCTTCCCACACTAGTCAAGATACAGTAAAGACACCGCCCTATAAGGGGTTAAATACCTGTTCTTGCACCCGTAGATGGGGGGTTAGGAGAGTTAGAGGGAGAGGGGTATGGGCTACTGAATGGGAATTTTATAAAGGAACACACATTATTATTACACTCAAAAGAAATTAACAGTGGGCCCACATTTAGCAAATAAAGTCCTATCTAAAGCCGGCTTGAAATGGTTGGGGCGCCCCTATACACTGCTCTCCAGCGTTCGTTCAAAGCACCGTTTATCTTCACTCTTACAGAGCCTGCGCCACACAGTGGACTGTCTACCGAACACGTTTCAACACTCAGAACGCCGCTGGTACTTATCCAAGATGGCGGGCCCAACCTCAGCACCACTAGTCCGGGTGCTAAGATGGCCGACGGAGATCCCGCGATAACAGCCCGCGGGGCGGAGTAGACGCTGGGGCAGGTGCTGCTGGGCAACGGCTTGGAGAGGCTGGAGAAGCGTGCAGTGTAGTGGCGTCCTCTGCTGGGCTGAAGAGGTGGGCCGGCGCGCATGCTAAACTGTGGTACTCGCCTAAACACAGCTAAACTGTGGGTCATGTTGAACCCTCCTGCTATGACGCCTATACACAGCTAACGCAAGGTGGCCAATGTCCACCACCTGGTCTTCGGCGATGCTCGCCTGTTGATTCATCAGTGTCTCTGGCACATTAACCAAACGCTAAGCTACCGCAGATATTTCTAGGATAACCCGTTGTGTAACTGAGTTCATCTGGTGCATTAATCAAACGCTCAACTACCGCATGTATTTCTAGGATAACCCGTTTTGTAGCTGAGTCTGTTCCTTGCGTGCTGACTCGCTGGTGCTCCCGTTTTAGACGTCCTTTTTCCTCCGTGTAGAATGTCAAAGAGAAAGTTCCTCTCTGCTGCACTTGGCGTTGAACCCATTCTTCTTTACCTGATGTCCTTCCTGCCCAGCGGCCACCACCGCCCCCCTGTCGGCACCTGTAGTCCTGTCTCGCTATTGTTGGAAATTAACGTCAGACTTTAGGCTCATATCATATATAAATATATTAGTTAATTAGGAACATTGATTAAGTTAAAAGTCATTGATAAATAGGATTACAGTACAATCAGTATCATAAACATTTGAGGACACTGTTTCCCTTTACATTTAGAGGCTTTTAGGCCAAGGTTACAGGGGCCCCCTTATCTCCAGAAAGGTGGCTGGCCGGACAGGGGGGGATGCCTGTGCATTTTCCTATTACATAACGACCTGGTCCATGCTAGATCATATGGGAAGGGACATAGGTGTCTCACACTTGATTGGTCAGCCAGCGAAGACACCCTAGGTGGGACAGTATATCAGACCATCTAGAATAGAGGGAAGGAGAGCTCCTTGGCGACTCTGCTATACACTGCATTGCTGTCAACAAGTTTGTCGTGATTCATGGACCACCCGATAATTCATGTAATTATGCTTTCTGATTATTCAATAAATACCATACATGATGTTTGAACTCATTGTCCTGTGTCTAATATTCGATATCTTTTTGTCCTGATTCGAGGAACAACCAAATGATCCCACATTATTGGCGAGCAACAGCCAGGAGAGGTCAAGAGGCCAAGGAACAACGGGGCTGCTCATCGATGGCGAATACTGAATTCAGAGACCAGGATTAAGGTAGGCAAACATCTTGCTGACATATGTTTTTGGCTCGGAGTTCAGTATTTTCGTTCTGTGAGTAATCTTCGGGCCTCTCCTCCCAAAAACCTACAGTATTGGATAATGAGTTCATGTGTTGTATTGTTTGAATGGTTTGCTTTGGGCTAATCTGGTAAAATTGGTGCGTTTTTTTTTTATTATTATTATTTTTTTTAATTTTAATTTTTTTTTTAAATGTATTCCTTTCAGTGTGAAGGAAACGCCTTGGTAAGCAGGCTACGGTCTTGGTAAACAGACTACGTATTTTTTATTTTATTTTTTTTATTCCTTTCAGTGTAAAGGAAAAGCCTTGGTAAGCAGGCTACGGTCTTGGTAAACAGCCTACGTTTTTTTTTTATTATTCCTTTCAGTGTGAAGGCAAAGCCTTGGTAAGCAGGCTACAGTCTTGGTAAACAGACTACGTATTTTTTTTTATTCCTTTCAGTGTGAAGGAAAAGCCTTGGTAGACAGGCATACGGTCTTGGTAAACAGACTACATTGATTAATGCTGGCCAGCTAGGAAAATAACACAGTGGTGCACGCTGTTCTTTTATTTATAATTTTTTTTGACTGCAGCCGTGTTGGAAGTGAAGTCAGCTATTACAGCGGATTGTGTTATCAATCCTACATACACACACCTCTCTCTCTCTCTCTCTCTATCTCCCTTTACACACACACACACACTTCAGCGCGAATTTGAGTTCTGTATATCAGTCAATTTAAACAAGATAATTAATTGATAGTCAATTCAAGCGGAAATCTCTCTTATTTATTTTTCTCTCTTTTGAAAACAAGGAGCAGCTCAATTAAATACCTCTTTGTAGAAAAGGTTTATTTTGTATATACATTTATGTGTATAAACAAATCGAAATTACAGGACCATACTGGAAAAAAAATAATAGTATATACTGATAAGCACATAAATTTTCTCTCATATTTGTCTATCAAACCATATATCTCTGTCATTTTTCTCTATAAACACACACAAACCCCCTGCTCTCTCACTGTTTGCTGATGGAAATGAATGATTGAATGAATTTGAAAGGTCTGCAGACATTGTGTGTGAGGAGGAAATATTGAAGTTTTTGTTATTTGTAAAAGTATGTTTGATGTAATTTGTGTTCATTTGAATGCTTATCTTGTTGGCATTTGGATAAGCAAGGTTTGACTGTATCATAACAAAACTGAGTTTATATCATCAAACAGTTTCTAGGACGATCCATAATTCAATTTAAAGGAAAAAAGAGTGAATTAAACTTAGCAAACTGTATCTTCTATTTTTGTCCCTGTAAAAAGTTAAATTTGGTCCTTACAGTATAGTCTATAGATTAAAGTGAACAATGACTGATAACAGGCAAGCGGGCTAGCTGCGTTATCTACAGTATAGGTAATCATTACACTTTCAGCACCAGGGCAAATTGACCCTGAGAGCTATATTTAAATTTAAATAACTATAGGGTGTATCATCTGCATTATAAAATTAAGTATTTAGCTAAGTATTGTTATATTCAATGCTGATCTTGCGCTGCTGTGCAAAGGGATGAGTATTGATTTAGTTGACTTCTCTGTCTCCACTGCGGCCGCGTGGGGATGGTGGGGTCTGTGATATCAATACACCTTCTACAGCATTTCAGTGTCGGATTTGTGTGTCATAGTTGTATGTCATAATACATTAATAAACAAACTTGAAACTTTAACTTGAAACTAGTTAATTATAGATAGACAAACTTTTACTCTGTTAAAGTAGGTTTGAGATGGTATCTTCAGGCAAACCACACGTCTGAGGACACAGTAAACTGATAACGCCCTACACAGTGGCTGGCGGAGGTTAATCATTACATTGTCACATAGGTCGGGTACACAGACTGTGGAGTGGATGCAGGGCAGTATCTGTCATAATTGAGGTGAACAGATCATTATTGTTGTATTTTAGTAACACTTCTTGTAGGATCACAGGGTATTGCAATGATTTCATATAAACAAAACAAAAAATTGGGGGATATACTCAATTACAGTTCTGCAATTAAAACTTTAGATAGTCATTTTACCTTGAGCTTGGACTTTGCAGTTTAGGTTTGTAATTTAGAACATTTATAAATAAACTTGGCCCATGCTATAACTTGCATCATTGTTCTCCCACAATTAAGTCAAGATCATACACCAATTACACATGATTTGTGGTATTAGTGGAACATTGTAATTGGCTTAGATTGATAAAGGAAATCAGTTGCATTTCAATAAATCAGTCAATTTGGGCAAATTACGTTTAGTGATGAAATTGGACTACAAACCTTAATCCGACTTCGGGGGGACTATATTATAAGCCCTCACAGTTGATGCTACTGTATTCTATGATAAACCATACCTAAATTAGATCTGAGTTTGATTTTTAAGTGTTACATTTATACTGGCGCAGTATTAAAATATAATATATATATCTGTGTCATTCATATGAAAAATATATATACATCATATATATTTAAATTTGAACAAATACATAAAAACTGTTATAATTAGCACAATGTCACAACAAAAGAAAGACAGGACTTTTGATACAACACAGCTGCAAACACCTGTAATGACCACAGGTTTCCCCCAAGAAGTCAACGCGATTCGTTTCTTAAGTATATCGCTTCATGCATCGGGCATCCAGGCAAGCTCCGGGTGTTGTTGCCATCAGAGTCTAGTGTGTGTGACATCATCAACTGTCGACGGCAACTCAGACTAGAGGGGCTCTCTCTCTCTCTCTCTCTCTCTCTCTCTCTCTCTCTCTCTCTCTCTCTCTCTCTCTCTCTCTCTCTCTCTCTCTCTCTCTTTGTTCAATGATTTAAAGTGGCCAAACGTTACAATATAAATACTAATTGGATAGTTGATGATGAACATTTAATTTCATTATCTGAAATATTATAAAATCATTAAGTCTGCTATAAGCCATTATCCCTTTGTGTACGATTATTATTGTCTCACAGTAGTGTGTATGTACATAATGTGTGTTTTTAGCTGAAGCGAGAAAAGACAGTATGCAAAAGTCTTCTTAGGCACCCAAGAGGTTTTATATAAATTGTCTTACAGTAGTCTTTTATTTTTAATAATAATATAAGCTGCATATAAGGAATACAACCAAATCCTCTGGAATACCATAAAAATGTATCATTATTTTGCATCATGTTGAATCGCATCGTATCCAAATTGAACTCGGCCATCTGAAAGATAATGTGTATTATATATATAAATGTGCAAATTAGCTATAATAAGCGAATTTAGAAACCTGCTGTTATATTTTCTATAATAATATTTCAAATGACATATGGTCCGGATGGGAGAATTCAGTACTGTATCTACAGAACCCTCTGTTTAATCATCTTCCCTTTATTAATTTCCTTAGGTCTTTTGTAAACGGATCTCAAGAAGGTACTGATTAAGATCAGTGGCAGGTTTGAATGTTTAGTCTTTATTAGCAAGTGGTTATTCACTGTCAAAGAGGCAAAGAAAAATCATAATTCATATTCTCCTTTGTTTTATCACAATTTAAGCAAGCCTAGTGATAGACACAGTGTTTCTGACACTGGGAATACATTCACTGATGTCCATATATGTCCCTAGATACCAAGAACATGCAAATGGACCCTGTAGAAGTGGAGCAATATTCCATTTACTTAGGTATGTGTTTAGGGTATGTGTTTAGGGTGTGGCAAATCATTAAGTGATTAAGGTGGCAAAAGAACGAATGTTTTTTTTATTTATTTTTTTTCCCTGTGTCATTTGAGGAACACTGTTAAAAGAGTTGTGATGGTTTTTAGGAGTTTGTGGAGTTTGTGGAGTTTGTGGAGTTTCCCCTGGGTAGGCATAGCAACAAAGCGTTGTTGAGTTGTTTTTTGTTTTAATTTCTTATTTTTGTGTGGTGTTGCGGGTTAAACACAGGCTTTGGTGTTTGTTTGCACTTATGTTGCGTCCCTTTGAGCCAGGGTCGTAACAGTTGGAGGTTTTTGTTTTGCATGGGGTGTCGTGGTGCTGTAGTGTGGGTAGTGATCGTTACATGTTGTGTAACATGGGGGCTTGAGCTGAGCTTCAAACAGGTGAGTCTGCCCTTATTTTTTTGTAATTTGATTTGACTACTTATATGCTGTTAAAATATATAGTTTGGTGGACACCACAGGTAGGTAGGGTCCTTATTTTCTGGTTGTTTGTCAGCTTCCTGTGTACCACTTACTCCTGGGGCAGTCGGAGAAGTGATTAGTACCATCTACTTGTCTTGTACCATACTATATGCTTGACGGGTGGATGGTCAATATGATCTTTGGCTTAGGGAGGGGATTAGGCCCCCCGAACCTTAGGCCAAAACAGGCGGCAGTGAGCTCGCAAGAGTCTGGGAGCACGTTAAACATTGAATATAGTGCTGAGGAGTTACTGAATGGCCTCCGTGCTTAACGAGGTATGAATTAACATACCACTGTGGTACCGTCTAGTCGGCACAGATGTCGCATGTAAGGAAATGTGGGCACTGTGTGGTACGTGGATGACAATCCACACCTAACAGAGGGGGCAGTGCGCCGGAGGGGGCAAAGCACCTGCTGTGAACAGGCGAGGCTGGGGAAAACGGTCAAAGTTTCCATACCCATAGCTAAGTGGGATGGGGATCAGACCGTCGGTTTCTAAACTGAGTGGCTGATGGGCACTACGGACAGTTAGCCACTTGGGGTCCTGACTTGATGACGGACTGTGAGATCGCGATCGACTGGGTCGTCAGCCGGTCAGATAAGCATATGGCAAGGAGACCATAAATGCATCTTTCTTGGGAGGGGATTAGGCCCGCCGAACCTTAGGCCAGAACAGGTGGCGGTGGAGCCGCGAGGCTCCAAGGGCACGTTAAATACTGTATATAGTGCTGGGGAGATAGTGATACTGAATGGCCCCTGTGTCTGATGAGGTATGAATCAACATGCCACTGTGGTACCGTCTAGTCGGCACAGATGTCGCATGTAAGTAAATGTGGGCACTGTGTGGTACATGGATGACAATCCACACCTAGCAGAGGGGCAGTGCGCCGGAGGGGGCAAAGCACCTGCTGTGAACAGGCGAGGCTGGGGAAAACGGTCAAAGCTTCCATACCCATAGCTAAGTGGGGTGGGGGTGAGACCGTCGGTTTCTAAACTGAGTGGCTGATAGGTACTACGGACAGTTAGCCACTTGGGGTCCTGACTTGATGACGGACTGTGAGATTGCGATCGACTGGGTCGTCAGCCGGTCAGATAGCATATGGCAAGGAGACTATGAATGCATCTGGCTCAATGTCATCATCAAACCTTTATTTGAATGTACAGTCAGGCCACAATAAGCCGAAACCGAATGCGTTAGTAGGCGAGTTGTGCTTCTGTGATCAGCAGGTTTGAAAAGAACCACTGGGAAGCAGAGGAATAAGGTGTGTCGATTCAGAGGAATCTGGGTAGTAAGACCTAAGAATTGGAAAGAGACCCAGCCTAAGATAATACGCCCGAAGGTAAAAGAAGGGGACTTCTTCCGTTCACGAGAGGAGACCTTGGCCTGGAAGTGGAGACCTGTATCTCTGTTGGGGGAGAGGGGCCGGCGTCGGAGACAAGGCAGCCCTAAGAAAGGAGCTGGTTGTTCCGATGTAGCGGTCTACCTAAACCTTATGGGGAGGGACAGGTGTATCCAAGTAGGGGAAGGAGTGCATCCGAACGGGAGAGGGGTACTCTTAACTGGAGGGAGGTTGAAAGGGTCAAAGCGAGAGAACTTAGTGGAAAGGGACCCATACCTGGGACTACACTATGTTGGGAGAGGAAAGTGATGATGATGGAAAAAAGAAGCTGATTTGATTTGATTTGAGTTGTCTCTGGAAGGACATATCCAACTCAACGAGGACAGCAGCTACCGACCCCACCAGAAGATGAGAGACTGGTCTAAGGGACCAGCAACCAACTCACTGAGGATCAGGCTTGTAGAAATCTGACATAATGCTCTTACACAGTATGCAATAAGACACACATCATTGTCTTTAGGACTTCGTATTGGCTTAGGGAGGGGGTAGGCTCCCCGAACCTCTAGGCCAAAACAGGCGGCAGTGGGCTCGCAAGAGTCTGGGAGCACGTTAAACATTGAATATAGTGCTGAGGAGTTACTGAATGGCCTCCGTGCTTAACAAGGTGTGAATTAACATACCACTGTAGTACCGTCTAGTCGGCACAGATGTCGCATGTAAGGAAATGTGGGCACTGTGTGGGACGTGAGTGACAGTCCACACCTAGCAGAGGGGCAGTGCGCCGGAGGGGGCAAAGCACCTGCTGTGAACAGGCGAGGCTGGGGAAAACGGTCAAAGCTTCCATACCCATAGCTAAGTGGGGTGGGGATCAGACCGTCGGTTTCTAAACTGAGTGGCTGATAGGTACTACGGACAGTTAGCCACTTGGGGTCCTAACTTGATGACGGACTGTGAGATCGCGATCGACTGGGTCGTCAGCCGGTCAGATAGCATAATGGCAAGGAGACCATGAATGCATCTGGCTCAATGTACAGTCAGGCCACAATAAGCCGAAACCGAATGAGTTATTAGGGGAGTTGTGCTTCTGTGATCGGCAGGTTTGAAAAGAACCACTGGGAAGCAGAGGGATAAGGTGTGTCAATTCAGAGGAATCTGGGTAGTAAGACCTAAGAATTGGAAAAAGACCCAGCCTAAGATACTGCGCCCGAAGGTAAAAGAAGGGGACTTCTTCCGTTCACGAGAGGAGACCTTGGCCTGGAAGTGGAGACCTGTATCTCTGTTGGGGGAGAGGGGCCGGCGTCGGAGACAAGGCAGCCCTAAGAAAGGAGCTGGTTGTTCCGATGTAGCGGTCTACCTAAACCTTATGGGGAGGGACAGGTGTATCCAAGTAGGGGAAGGAGTGCATCCGAACGGGAGAGGGGTACTCTTAACTGGAGGGAGGTTGAAAGGGTCAAAGCGATAGTTTTTCCCACGCTGGAATGGAGATGGTGGAACTTTGTTCGGGGTGGGATGTTGTTTGGACTCATTTGCTCAGGCAGGAGGTGGAATCCTTGGAAACGCTGCGAGGAGGGAGATCTGGTTTGGATTACTTGGCAGACGAAAAACAACGCCATCCACCTCAACACCACAGGGTCAACACCATCCCCTTCGACGCCACAAGGTCAACGCCATCCGCCGTCGATGCCATCCCCCTCAACCCCGGAAGTCATCGTCAAACCCCTCGACCACCAGGAGATCGTCCCCGTTCCCCTCATCACCATGACCCACATTCCCCTCATCACCATGACCCCCGTTCCCCTCATCACCATGACCCCCGTTCCCCTCATCGCCATGACCCCCATTCCCCTCATCGCCACGATCCCCGTCCCCCCCATCACCATCCCCCACCCCAGAAGTCGTCACAACCCCCCCCTCCCCCCCGAGTCATCCCCTGACCCCCAGACCACGCAGTAACAGGTAGACACGGCTAGGCATATGCTGATACAGATTATTATCGCACATCCCGGAGGACTTCACATTTTATTTCTATGACACTGTCACTAGGCGGATGAACAATTCATGTCCAGAGTGCATTGCGTTTTTTTAGAAGCCACTCTGAACCATCACTTCAATAGCCATTCCCCAGGGAAGTTTAGACACACACACAGCAGGAAAGATTATGTGGGGATTTCGACCAGGATGAAGACTTGTCTCATACGAACTGTTGGAACATAATTATGTATGATTATATGATGTGATACTAATGATTGTCATCATGTTGGTTATTGAAATCTTTTTCCGGGTGGATCCATATGTAGTATGTGTTATTTGCTTGCCATGTTTAGGTCATGAAGGCCACAAAAACCGCATTTTTGACATTATTTGCTTGCATTAACACTTTGATCGCCATGGGTTAAATTCATAATTTACCATCCCTAGCCAGCTCTATTTGTCTATGGAGAAGTTCCCCTTCTTTGCAGGGCTGTAACTTTTTAAATTATATTGCTAAATTGCCATTATTATGGCCCATTCAATGTCCTATATCCATTGTTCAGGGTGTAGCAACGATATACTTTTTCATTCACATATTCATACTAAAATATGGTCTAAAGTATAAGTATGTTTTTATCGTTTTCTGCAGCTTTCTCCAGAACTTGATTTATAGCTCCAAATGCATTATATTGATGATGAAATACAGTTTGATAGCAATCGGCGCGAGATAAAAAATTTCAACTGGACGTGGTTCTAGAAGTTACTACGTATCATCTGATATTGACCGGATGGGCGAGGGGGCGTTTATAATTCCGTGGGCAACGTTATACCATTCGTCTAGTGTGGGTCATATGGTCATCAGAGCAGTTTATATGGAATACGTTAGAAAATAACGCTGGATCTTACCGTATGTTCCTCGCGCCGTTGGACGATCAGCGTGGAGTAGACAGTTTTCGATTATGGGATGTTGATTCTGATTAACCATTTCCAGGTTGTATAATACTATATACGTCCAAATAACGTTGTTTATTGAGTTAGGGCGAGCGATTGATCATCCAGTGTGTTGAGATGGAGTCCGGCTACCGATCGCGAGTGCCCGGACGACATATGGATGAGCACTTCCTGTTTGGCGCGCCCCTCCCTCTTGGCCGATCTGCCGATCGGCCACCAGATGGCGCTCTTGAACCGTTAGACAGTTGAGTGGAGCTCACCAGTACATCTCATGTCTCCGGAGGAGAAATATGATTTCGATCACAGATTTTTGAATTATTGATATCAAAGACGAGTTACGGCGTCTTCGGCAGAATGAGCATGGCTAGGAATGACGTCTAAACACGTCATCGGCGATTAAAGTGTTAATTTAGGCCATATAGGCCACGAAAACAGCGTATTTCTTGCAATATTTCATTGTTCCCTATGTCATGTTGATTATCCTGATTGGGGGTGGTTGGGGGTGCCCGTCTGCAAACAGGTCATGTTACCGCTCAAAAACATCTGAGGGTGGTTGGGGAATTTTACCCTGTTTCACAACATCTAACACTTAAAGGTTTTCGCCCCAACTTGCAAATGTGGACCCCCTCTCACTCTCCGAAAAAATAAATGAGTAAATTACTTTAAGTGTAAGCGTGATGATGGTCTGATATTACAATTATATATGATGTGTGGTTTTTTAACGTTAATTCTGGTTATGTTTAGTCATATTCTAGTTTTCTATTTTCATAGGATGTTACCACTGACTGAGCTTGATGGATTTTGATGTATATATTGGAAGGGCATTTGCGATTTATAAGTCCAACTTCGATTGAATCTGGGGCTTGACAGCCCCACAGGAGGAGTATGTATTAAGGGTGGGGCCTATAATTCTAATATGTTTTGTCATACTCCATTACTCTGTCAGAATTTTTTTTGTTTTGTTTAGTTATGTATTTGGTGCTTAACACTTTGATCGCCATGGGTTAAATTCATAATTTACCATCCCTAGCCAGCTCTATTTGTCTATGGAGAAGTTCCCCTTCTTTGCAGGGCTATAACTTTTTAAATTCTATTGCTAAATTGCCATTATTATGGCCCATTCAATGTCCTATATCCATTGTTCAGGGTGTAGCAACGATATACTTTTTCATTCACATATTCATACTAAAATATGGTCTAAAGTATAAGTATGTTTTTATCGTTTTCTGCAGCTTTCTCCAGAACTTGATTTATAGCTCCAAATGCATTATATTGATGATGAAATACAGTTTGATAGCAATCGGTGCGAGATAAAAAATGTCAACTGGACGTGGTTCTAGAAGTTACTACGTATCATCTGATATTGACCGGATGGGCGAGGGGGCGTTTATAATTCCGTGGGCAACGTTATACCATTCGTCTAGTGTGGGTCATATGGTCATCAGAGCAGTTTATATGGAATACGTTAGAAAATAATGCTGGATCTTACCGTATGTTCCTCGCGCCGTTGGACGATCAGCGTGGAGTAGACAGTTTTCGATTATGGGATGTTGATCCTGATGAACCATTTCCAGGTTGTATAATACTATATACGTCCAAATAACGTTGTTTATTGAGTTAGGGCGAGCGATTGATCATCCAGTGTGTTGAGATTGAGTCCGGCTACCGATCGCGAGTGCCCGGACGACATATGGATGAGCACTTCCTGTTTGGCGCGCCCCTCCCTCTTGGCCGATCGGCCACCAGATGGCGCTCTTGAACCGTTAGACAGTTGAGTGGAGCTCACCAGTACATCTCATGTCTCCTGAGGAGAAATATGATTTCGATCACAGATTTTTGAATTATTGATATCAAAGACGAGTTACGGCGTCTTCGGCAGAATGAGCATGGCTAGGAATGACATCTAAACATGTCATCGGCGATTAAAGTGTTAATTTAGGCCATATAGGCCACGAAAACAGCGTATTTCTTGCAATATTTCATTGTTCCCTATGTCATGTTGATTATCCTGATTGGGGGTGGTTGGGGGTGCCCGTCTGCAAACAGGTCATGTTACCGCTCAAAAACATCTGAGGGTGGTTGGGGAATTTTACCCTGTTTCACAACATCTAACACTTAAAGGTTTTCGCCCCAACTTGCAGATGTGGACCCCCTCTCACTCTCCAAAAAAATAAATGAGTAAATTACTTTAAGTGTAAGCGTGATGATGGTCTGATATTACAATTATATATGATGTGTGGTTTTTTAACGTTAATTCTGGTTATGTTTAGTCATATTCTAGTTTTCTATTTTCATAGGATGTTACCACTGACTGAGCTTGATGGATTTTGATGTATATATTGGAAGGGCGTTTGCGATTTATAAGTCCAACTTCGATTGAATCTGGGGCTTGACAGCCCCACAGGAGGGGTATGTATTAAGGGTGGGGCCTATAATTCTAATATGTTTTGTCATACTCCATTACTCTGTCAGAATTTTTTTTGTTTTGTTTAGTTATGTATTTGGTGCTTAACACTTTGATTGCCCAAGGTTAAATTCATTATATACCATCCCTTGCCAGCTCTATTTAACATGGAGAAGTTCCCCTTCTTTGCAGGGCTATAACTTTTTAAATTCTATTGCTAGATTGCCATTATTAGGGCCCATTCAATGTCCTATATGTATTGTTCATGGTGTAGCAACGTTACACTTTTTCATTCACATATTTATACTAAAATATGGTCTAAAGTATAAGTATGTTTTCATCTCTTTCTGCAGCTTTCTCCAGAATGTGATTTATAGCCCCAAATGCATTATATTGATGATCAAATACAGTTTGGTAGGAATCTGTGCGAGATAAAAAATTTCAACTGGACGTACTTCTAGAATTTACTACACGTCATCTGATGTTGACCGGATGGGCGAGGGGGCGTTTATAATTCCGTGGGCAACGTTATATATACCATTCATCTAATGTGGGTCATATGTTCATCATACCAGTTTATATCGAACACGGTAATACTACACGCTAAAACTCACCCTAGTCTCCTCTGGTCGTTGGGTGATCAGCGTGGACAGTTTTCGATTATGGGATGTTGAAATGCCCGATCTATTTCCAGGTTGTATAATAGTATATACGTCCAAATCATGTTGTTTTTTCGAGTTATTTCCACCGATCGATGTTCACTGTGTGAAGACAGAGTCTCTCTAACATTAGCGAGTGCCCGGACTCCATATGGAGTGAGTCCTGCCGGGTTAAAGGTTGATATCCGGTTTAAATCTGCCGATCGGCCACCAGATGGCGCTCTTGAACCGCTAGAGGGTTGAGAGGAGATCAGCACTGTGTGTCAAGGCTCCGGAACGGAAATATGATTTTCGATCACAGATTTTTGAAATATTGATATCAAAGACGAGTTACGGCGTCCTCGGCAACTTGAGCATGGCGGGGAATGACGAGTTCCGGCGTTTTCGGCAGTTAAAGTGTTAAGAGCACCACAGGAGTGATTATGTCGGAAATTAACGTCAGACTTTAGGCTCATATCATATATAAAAATATTAGTTAATTAGGAACATTGATTAAGTTAAAAGTCATTGATAAATAGGATTACAGTACAATCAGTATCATAAACATTTGAGGACACTGTTTCCCTTTACATTTAGAGGCTTTTAGGCCAAGGTTACAGGGGCCCCCTTATCTCCAGAAAGGTGGCTGGCCGGACAGGGGGGATGCCTGTGCATTTTCCTATTACATAACAACCTGGTCCATGCTGGATCGTATGGGAAGGGACACAGGTGTCTCACACTTTATTGGTCAGCCAGCGAAGACACCCTAGGTGGGATAGTATATCAGACCATCTAGAATAGAGGGAAGGAGAGCTCCTTGGCGACTCTGCTATACACTGCATTGCTGTCAACAAGTTTGTCGTGATCCATGGACCACCCGATAATTCATGTAATTATGCTTTCTGATTATTCAATAAATACCATACATGATGTTTGAACTCATTGTCCTGTGTCTAATATTCGATATCCTTTTGTCCTGATTCGAGGAACAACCAAATGATCCCACACTATGAAACGTCAATGTTTTGAAGAAGGAGAATCAAAGAGCAGAGAGTGATCAAAGAGAACCGCACGTTAAGTGTGCATGTCTGGGTAAGTATGATCAAGAGCGGTCAACTGGTTACAACGTCCTCGTGAACACAGGGAATGCAAAAGATTAACCTTAGACACCCTGAATAATAGTGTGGGATAAAATCAATCAATTTATGTCCCTAAATACATTTATTCATATCTTCCTATTATCAGGTCTCAGCCTGTATTTATATGAGCATGTCTGTGGCCTGACTGAGGTGTCACAATCTATTTGTTACCGGAAGGGTCACTGCAGCTGTTGGTAAAAAGCCACACAGCCCCAGAGGCCCAAGAACTGATGAGGTGACGGTTTTGGCTGACCACTGACAGGGAGCATTGTCAGGATCTAGAATAATGTATAATACCTATGAATCAATCCATTTATCTATTGTAAGAACCATAAGATATCTACAAATGTGTGTACCATTAAAATGTGTTATTATGATATGGTATTAAAACAGGCCTATGTGTCACCATGACCCCAGCTGTCTGAAACTACCAGGAGACAGATGTAATTCTAGACCCTTGTCATTTCAACTGTTTACCTTATATAGACATTGTTTAAAGCCCTGAACCTTTCTTCATGCTAATTTGGAAGAAAGCCACCTCATTCGCTCAGAACACCAACCAGCTGACTATAAAAATGACAATATGATTCGGACCGGACACACTTCTGCTCTGCCCTCACCAAAGCTAAGTTGAACTGTCCACTCTCAGCTGTTTGTGTAAATACTCTGTAATATTGAATATTCACTCTGTAATAAATATGTGATTGCTAACACCCTCTCCTCATCTTTCAAGGTCAATAAAAGAATATGCCTTATCAATAGCCAGACATATTCAGGTGGCTACATATCATTACACCTGGGTAAAACAGAATCCATTCTCTTTGGATAAAATAGCAAACTCAGCAAGGCCAACGGCTTCTCTGTTACAGTGGGTGACATTATTGTCACAAGGAAAGATACAATTACCTACCTGGGTTCCATCGTAGAGGCAAATCTTTCCTGTGACAAAATGGCAACCAATGTAATAAAAAAAAATGTCAACCAAGGAACACGATTCTTGTACCGGATCTCCTCTCTGGTAAACAAGAATACATTGAAGACTAACAGGAGCACTCATTCAAGGTTACTACAACTATGCTTGCACCTCATGGTACCAAAGCACCTCAAAGGCCCTAAAAACAAGGCTACAAACATCACAAAACAAACTGGTCATACTACTGTTGGGCCTTACTCATAAAACCCACCTTACCCCTTGTGACGGATACGTCTGTGCACCGCACCCGCACATGTTAACTTGTTCCCTCACCGTATTGTTTGTTTAGTTAGTTAATGTTTGTACACGTTTACATTCATGATGCACATACACAATTTCTATTTCACATAATGACACACGACACATAGACTTGCGTACTGATATCATATCCATTCTTTATTATTTGACTTACATGGTTAAGTAAGTGCATGCATGTTGTTCATTGTTTGTTTCTCCAACTCTGCAGCCAGCCGTCCTCACTCTAAATATCCGGATGGGGGTGGTGGACCGAACCATGTCGCGGGAGATGTCGGGGGGGTTTATTGTATTGTAATTTAGTTTCCTTATATGTATTTCCTTATTAAGTAAGGGATAATGTATAGCTACGAGGTCATTGTCGCAAAATAATTGACCGACAGAGTTTAAACTACCGAGCCGCCTCGGCGAGGTGTTTTAAACGTCAGTGAAGGTCAATTATTTTGCGACAATGATCGAGTATAGCTATACATTATCCCGCTTATTACATGGCTAACTTACTAACAATATACCTAATTCATTTTACATCGACTCGCAACACTGGTTCTGGCTGCGTTCTTGCTCCGCTCGTCGCTCCGCCCCCTGTCATCGCCGGCAGCAGAACACCGGCAGTGTCTAATTGCACTGAAACAGTGTGTGTCAGTGGGCTTGATTGCGAACAGCTGCGCACAGCAGTCATTATTGTCCCACAGCGGTCATTATTGTCTGATAACTGACCTCTGATGCGCGCTATTGACCAATCACAAGCAAGCATTTCGGCGAATGTGAAAACGCCATGTAATAATTAAGATTATTAGTTGTTCAGTTTGGTAGTTGTGTTGTGTGTTGTGTGTTTATTGTTTATTAGATTAATTAGAATTGTAGGATATTATTTAGTAAAATATTAATTATCAATTAGCCCACTTAGATTAATGTATCTGGCCAGGGCCTATATATAGTTTGAGTTCTCAGTTGTCATGGTCTGCTGTTCCGTTCAGGTCTGTTTTTATTCCTGCCTTTTATTATTTGGACCACTTATGTTATGTTTGTAAATTATGTATTTTGTATGGGTAAATAAGACCCTTATTGTTTTGGCTGTATTTTCATGGGTAAATAAAACCCTTATTTTTGCCTACACCACTGTGTCCTCCTCGTCTGGCTGCTTGGTCCCTTACACCCCTGCACATTTTGACAACCTAGGATGGCTTAGAGTAGACGACAGAGTACAGCAAATTGCAATGGGCCTGGTCTACAAGATACACTACACCACTGGGATACCCATGTACAGTACATGTCGAAATACTTCCCAGCGGTCAGTGAATTCCACGACCACAACACCAGAGGGTGTTCCACAAATCATGTTCAACCCAGATTCGGCTCAAACAAGGGACTAAACACGTTTCGCAATTATGCCACAATAATGTGGAACGCCCTACCCACAACTTGAAGGAATGTGAATCTCTACCCTCCTTCAAAACCGCTCTCAAAGAGCACCTACGGGTGGCTGCAATTAGAAACTGGCCCCTCACAGTGTCTTCCACTTCCACTTATGATCTCTTTTAACTTTTTACTACACAGTTCTGTATATCTGAATGTCTTGTATGTCATAAATGTCCTGATGAATTGAAAATGGGGGACCCCGGGGCGGCTAAATGGCGTAGTCGGCAAGGCGCTCGCCATCAATGCAGGAGATGCTGGGTTCGAGCCCAGCTCTCGGCGTTGCTTCCGGCTTGGCTGGTCGTTCATACTAATACAATTGGCAGTATTAGGGGTGGGAAAGCCGGTGGGTGGGGATCGGACGTTGTGGACAGCGACTCCTACAGGTCGGTTGGTGCTCCTGTACAGCAGAATCAGGAAGTATCGGGGGCAGCGTGAGCCTCCCACGCGTTACTCCTCGCCACTGAGAGATCGCGCTGTACAGGTGAAAAGATGAGACGGCTGCCTCCTCGTGTACCGGAGGGGACACGTGATGCAAGGCTTCGTCCACATTGCAGCCGACCAGTGGGAGGCATGGTCTAACAACGTTCAAGACAGGGGAGGGTAGGGAGCTCCAGTAGCTCACCGCGTACCTCGAGCGCTATTTCGGCGCCGGGGACAACCGTGCTCGTCACGGATCTGGGGTTTAGCGAGTTCGAATCCCGGACTGCAGCCGTGCCTTTCCCAGAGTGTCTTCCCCCCATCTGTACCCCATTCAGCCTGTTTCTGTCGGTCATCCTTGACCAGAGTAAATGCGATAAACGCAAAAAAGAGCCAGCGGAATGGCCAAAGTTTAAAAAAAAAAAAAAGACAGGGGAGGGTAGAATTGGATAATATGAAATTGGGATGGGAGAAAAAAAGAAAATGGGGAGAAAAAGTAGATAAAAAAAAAATAGGGAACCCCGATGTAAACGAGACAAAAGTCTTTTTCTGGTCTGCATCCTCTTAGCAGTTGTTTTGTATTGAGCCGTACTGTATTGTACCCATTCTGAAATATGTTGTGACGTACATGGGTATGTGGGTTGGTCATTATCATTATTACTGTATTTGTGACACCATGTGAACATCAGGTTAGTATAGGTCATGTTATGTTTTGTATGTAATGTGTGTGTGTGGCATGGTAACTAACGTCTGTTCTTTTTCTTTCTTTGTCAGTTATATAGTCGTACTGGCGAATCGCGTCCTGCTCTTCGCCATCGAGATATACCTCATCTCCAGTACCTACTGTACTTCATCAACGAATACAACAAATGCACCCAGCACCTGCCAGGCCCCGCCCTAGTGACGTACTATAAAGCACTAGGCGTGGTCACCACTCGCCCTTCCTCTATTTCGTTTCCATCATGGCGGATGCTTGCACCCTGTGAACTAGTGTAATGAAAAGTTTAGAGAAATTGCGCAATGTTGAGTGCTTACCGGAGATTTGCCTACCCCTGGAATATTCGCGGCATGTTCCAACGACACGTCGGGTCTATCCTGGTGTTTCCTCGTCTTGTGGCAGCAGATCGAGGGACAACGTGCAAGGTTTGGCTATCGAGCCGGCTTGTACACAGGTAGGCTCTGTGTCATCAGGCATTAACGCTGGTGTTAGTAATGCTGCTGGTTGTTTTGTTACACAACCGAGTTGTGTGTCTGCGTCAGGGGCGGGATGTTTTGGTGAACGTCCCTCTGAGTTGGACGTTTTCCAGGCGATCCTGGAGCGCGCTGCTAACACTAATGCTATAATGCTGGCTCACTGTTTGAATGTTCCCCGCCATGGGATGTCACTGCTTTTCCCTCCTCTTAACCGGTTCATTGATGAAGGTCAGTCGGTAGCTAATGTGGGGGGTTTTGCTGAGTCTTATTTACCCTTTTTACGGGTGAATGGGTTGACAACAGGGCGCAGGGCGGGTGTGCCGTGGCTAGAGAGCCAGGTAGCATCGATCCTGTTGAACGGTGTCCCACCCGGAAGCCGGCGCTTGAGAGCAAGTCGGCCCGGCAGGTGGCAGTATGGACTGATGAGAGTTATACTGCTACAGGATGGAATTTAGCGGCGGCCAGTGTTGTGGCTCAGCTGACTGTTTTTCTGTCCACATTAGCGTCGGGTAGTGGGGCTACAGGACCAGCCGACGCTGAAAACATTTTGCATGTTTTTGGTGTTATAGAGATCTTGACTCAGTCGCAAGCTATAACTGCGGGGAGGATTAGGATGCTATCAACGCTTGTTAATAGGCATTTCTGGTTGGAGCAGTCTCCTCTTGGGGAGGAAGAAAGGTTTCTTCTCCTTACGGCTCCTCTTTCCTCGGAAGGACTCTTTGGAGGTTGTTGACCTAGGTCCCACACCGCCTCACGATATGCAGCCAGAGGTTGGAGCACGGCCTCGTCAGCGACTGTGGCGAGGCCCTCGACAGGCGGCCATGTTTCCCCCGCCAGTGGTACCCTGGGCGTCGAGTCAACAGGTGTCCACAAGGCCGACAGCCTTGGCGGCCGAGGGATCGGCCATGTTGGATGTGCTCGGCTTGGAATATACAAGCCGTCGCCGTTCTGCCGCGAGCAGCCCGCTCCCCGATCACTCCTTCCCCCGTCACCAGCGGAAAAGGGGCTCTGATAGTTTTCCTTTGGCTGAGGGCCGCAAGCCTTCATTGAAGCGCATGCGGCCCCACGTTTCACTTCTCATGGGGACAGGGGCTGACACCCAGTTGATGGCTGAGCCTGGGTCTGTCCGTGAGAATGTTGTGCTGTCACGTGGCTCCCTCGCCACACGTTGTGCGATTGGTGAGCCTGGTGTTACGGCTGCCACTATTGACGGTGGTCAGCAGGGGGACTCGAGGCCTCTTCGAAAGAATGCTCAGCACGGGTTACCCCGACCTCGCCTTCGCCAGGCGGGGTATCACGTTGATGCCTCCCACTCCCGCGAGATCGGCAGTGGTCTGAAAAGAAGAGGCGCGCATGATTTGGGTGGTAGCAATATCACTGCAGGGCTACGGTGTGTAGGAACCCATGGGGTCCTCACGCCTTGCATGTCTGGCTGCAGAACAACTCCTCAGCATGTTCTGGAGGGGTGTTCAGTGGGGGAGCGTGTGTCACCTAGTTTGATGTCAGCTTCTCCCGTATCAAACCGGCCCTTTCTGTCGGGGTCCCCCCTTGGGTGCGAACGCCCTGTCCGCTTTGGCGGGTTCAGAGGCTACGCACAGCGGGAGGGACCGGGCCGCCTATCTACTGTTCCTTGCGGGTGCGCTCTGGGATTATTATCACATATGGCTACAAGAGTGCCATATGTCAAGGTGGGTAGAGAGAACGTTGAGGCGGGGGCTTGTTTTGCAGTTCGCACAACCCCACCCTCCGTTTTCAGGTTTGGTGCAGACCCTATTGTCAGGGTCAGCAGCAGTGACAGCTCTGGCCGACGAGATCCAATCTTTGTTGGCGAAGCAGGCCGTAGTCGTGGTCCCGAGGGAGGACACGATGTCAGGCATCTACTCCCGTTATTTTCTGGTGCCCAAAAGAACGGGAGGTGTCAGACCTATACTGGATCTGTCCGCGTTCAATCGTCCAATCGAGACCATTCAGAATGTTGACCGTCAAACACCTGCTACTTGCTGTCAGGGTGGGAGACTGGTTCACCTCCATAGACCTGAAGGATGCGTATTTTCACATCCCGATTTTCCCTCCTCACAGGAAGTTCCTACGGTTCCTATTTCCTATAAAGACTACGCCTCTTCCCAGTCAACAGGTGGAGTATTTGGGCTTGGTTCTGAGTTCAAGACCCATGAGGGTAACCCTCTCGGAGGGACGGTCACGGCGCTGCAGGTGATGCGCCTGCTCGGTATGATGCCATCTGCTCACGCTGTGGTCCCTCTTGGCCTCCTCTTCATGAGGAGGATACAGAGGTGGTTCTCCAGTATGAGAATAGACCCGGTGAGGGACAAATGGAAACGGTTGACGGTTCCTTTGTCGATACGGGGGGGATCTCGCCCACTAGAGGATGACTGGTATCCTCATCAACGGGGTCCCCATGGGCAGCAGGCGTTCACACGTCACGGTCTTCACCGACGCTTCCCTCACGGGATGGGGAGGGACGTGTCGGACCGACGCAGTAGGGGGCAGCTGGACGATCCATGCTGCCCGGTCTACCCTGCACATCAATGTGTTGGAATTGAAGGCGGTCCTCCTGGTCCTCAGATGGCTCGCCCACTTGGTGGTAGGCGAGCACGTTTTGGTCAGGACGGACAGTATGACAGCAGCGGCGTATATCAACAGGCAGGGTGGAGTACGCTCCACCCCTCTGCACCGGGCGGCGGTCGGGCTCTGGCTATGGGCGTCTCGCAATCTGCGCAGTCTGAGGGCACTCCACATCCCTGGCAAGGAGAATGTGGGCGCGGATATGATGTCACAGGGCGGTCCTCGTCACGACGAGTGGGAACTGCGCCAAGACATAGTCAGACAGATCTGGGATCGCTTCGGGGAAGCTTCAGTGGATCTGTTTGCGAGCAGACGATCTCACAAGTGCCCCTTGTGGTTCTCGGTCAGCCAGGGAGACAATCCTCCCTTGGGGGTGGATGCCTTCTCAGTGTATCCATGGCCGCCCGGGCTTCTGTACGCCTTTCCCCCCACACACCTGGTAGGTCAGTTGTTGGAGCGGGTACGGTGGGAGCACAGGACCGTGGTCCTGGTTGCGCCGGACCGGGGCACAGCTGTGTGGTTCCCGGTCCTGATCCAGCTATTGGTAGCCCCGCCATGGCCTGTTCCTTGGTCGGCGAGGGCCCTCTCTCAAGCGTACGGGTCGCTGTGGCAGCCCCCGGTGCTGGGCCAGCCTCTGATGGTTTGGCTGGTGAGAGGGTGAGTCTGGAGAGGATGGACCCTTCTGTGGTTGACACCATCCGGAATGCGCGTACTCCCTCCACTATCGCGCTTTACGTGGGTAGGTGGCGTATGTTCCAAGAGTGGTGTAAGGTGGGGGGCCGGGACCCGGTGTCCTGCACCCTGGATGCTGTCCTTACTTTCCTTCAGTCTCTCCTTGATAGACTGTCGGCTTCGACGGTGAGGGTATATGCTGCGGCTATATCCTCTTATCATGAGGGGTGTTGAGGGTGTTGTGTTGTTCAGCCACCCTCTTGTGAAGCGTTTCCTGCTTGGCGCTCAGCGCCTTAAGCCAGTGACACGCTCTCTGGCTCCGAGCTGGGATCTTCAATTGGTCCTCGGTCGGTTGTCCAAGGCCCCGTTTGAGCCTCTTGAGCAAGCGCCTTTGGAACAGCTGTCGTTCAAGACTGCGTTCTTGCCAGCCATCACCTCCGCTAAGCGCGTGGGTGAGCCTTGTGCTCTCTCGGTGCGGCCCTATTCTATTCGTTTCGATAGCGGTGCCACTCTGCGGCCTAATCCAGCCTTCGTGCCAAAAAATATCCGGAGTTCTTTCCGCTCCAGGGATATTATGGTTCAGGCGTTTCATCCGCCTCCTCACGCTAGTGAGTTGGAAGCGGGCCTTCACCTGTCATGTCCGGTCCGGGCTTTGGGGATTTACCTCAGCCGTACTCAGGGCCTCAGGACTACCGATCAGCTCTTTATCTGTTACGGTGGCTCTCGTGCTGGTAAGGCACTGTCGAAACAGCGCCTGTCCCATTGGTTGTGCGGGGGCATTGCCCTTTGCTACACATTGGCTGGGCTGGCCCCCCCTGGGGGCGTCAGGGCGCACTCCACTCGTGGGGTGGCGGCCTCTGCCGCCCTGTTAGGTGGGGCCTCGGTGGAGGACATCTGTGCTGCGGCTTCATGGTCCTCACTGGGTCCCTTCGTAAGGTTTTACCTCATGGACATGACCGGGGGTTCCGTCTCCCAGGCGGTTCTGAGGTCTGGAACCTCTCCTGCTTCCCGTCCTTCGGTGGGGTAGCAGGGGTGTGTGGGTGTGGACCACAATGTGTTGTGTCACACGTGGTCCCACCTGTGCTGTGCGTTTAGGAGGTTCTGGGTCCCTCTTTTTCGCACTTGGGTGGAGTTGACTGCCGCCTCCTCTTCACTAGGAAGGAGGGGTGACGGGACTCCCCTCCCCCCCTGATGTGGGCTTTCGGGTCCTCAGGGGGTGCATTTGTCGGTCCTCGCGTCTGCTCTGTCCCCATATCTCGATGGCGAAGAGCAGGATGCGATTCGCCAGTACGACTATATAACGATAGGTTATGTATATAACCTAGTTATATGAGTACTGGCTGAGCGTCCTGCTCTTAGCGTGCCCTGAGGTCCCTTGGGAAACTTTTCTTTTGGAAACTGTTTTCCGAGGAAGGGCGAGTGGTGACCACGCCTAGTGCTTTATAGTACGTCACTAGGGCGGGGCCTGGCAGGTGCTGGGTGCATTTGTTTTATTCGTTGATGAAGTACATCTCGGTGGCGAAGAGCAGGATGCTCAGCCAGTAACGGTGCCGCCCGTCCCTACACTGAAGAGTGCTGATTGCCTGATGAGTGGCAGCTGACGGCAATCGCCTCGAGGGGCGGGTGGATAAAACCTGACAGCACACGCACACCTGGGCGCCTCATGGAGTCATTTGCCAGTGACCATAGAGTTGGAGGTTGCCCTTGATTTGCCACTGTTCATTTGTGGAATTATTATAATACTGCGTTTTGTTTCCACTGTTGTGTGGTTTTGATCTTGTGTTGGCCTTATTGTCATTAGTGTGTTCTCACGTTCACACTACTTACCTGGTAGGCATTGTGTCTGTTGGTGTTGCTACCAGGTAAGTGTATATATATATATATATATATGTATATTGTGGCCTCTGTGCCACCTGCCACCCGTGTGGAATTTGTTAATATAATATATATGTATTGGGCCTTCTGCCTATTTTGCCACTACTAAATGTAATTATATATCTTGTTGGCCTCTGTGCCTATTTACCACTATTAAGTGGACAGATATATATTGGGTTGTGCACGTTGTGTACATGTGCTGGGTGATTCCCAGACTGCCAACCACATGGCTTGTGGTAGTGTCCTATGACACTAGGTCACTAGGGCTTGTGCTTACCTTTATTATATTTACCTTGTTTGTTCTCCCCTTACCCTTTTCCCTGTTTGTCTATTTGTTGTGGGTTTAATTCCCCTCTTCTGTATTATAATAAATATCATTTACTATTTGGAAAACGCATTTGTTGTTTACTTGCCTACCGGGACCTGTGCTTAAAGCACCTACTGGACGGGCTGTACAGCCCGCTCTAGCTATATTCTATATGGTCATCAGACCTTTGTACATGACATATGTTAATAAAGTTTTCAATCAATCAATCAATTACAGACACCCACAGCACAGTGAGCACATGAAAAGGAGGCAGGGGGAGACGAGAGAGAGAGAACATGCACAAAATTAGTGACAGCAGGAAAAGCAGGAAGATTTGCAATTGGAAAATAAGACATATTCTGGCAGATGGGGGAACAAGATGGCTGCCTGAGCTGAGAGCTCCGCATTTCCTCGACATTTCATTGAATTTTTTACCTCCACTCAGTAAATAATTCAACTATTCTTGTATTCCAACTTGGAGTCAAAAGTACAGACACCAAGATGTCATTAGATCGTGGTGGTCGTGGTGGCACCGGTCGACAGACGTGCAAAGGCAAATAATTTGGCGAGGACCAAACACAAGAAACCAAAAAGGATTAACCTGAACCTACATTACAGGCAATTATGTCAGAATTAAAATACCAACATACTGTGATAGTAGAACAACTGGATGGCATCGACACACGCTTGGGAGATATGACCACCGAAGTATCGGCAATCAAAGTCACACTAAATAAAACCAACCAAGCACTGGAGACACAGAAGCTACGCCTGGATGAAGTAGAAAGCCGGGTCTCAACAGCTGAAGACACTCTGACAACCAACACGAAGACAGCAGACAGTGCAAATAAGAAGATACAAGCGTTAGAAATTTAATTGGACATACTAGAGAACAAAGAAAGGATGAAGAGCTTGGTTTTACTGGGTCTCCCAGAAAAATCCGAACATGGACAAGAACTCATTGGCTATATTGAACAGAAGTTACCACATTGGCTTAAGATCCCTGGCAAACAAATCGACCTAGAACTAGCCATGCGCTCCGGCCGAACCCCACCTGAGCCAGGAAAACCACCAAGACCAACATTGATTCGTCTCCTACGGTTCAGAGATGCTAAATTGATACTACAAACGGCAAAGAGGACACCAATGCAAAGAAGAATATCTTCCGAGGGTTTGCATACCCACATCGACTATGCGTCCTTCAAGAGAACAACATCATCCTCTTCAACAATCCAAAGGCGGTGAAAGAGTTTCTCGAGAAACTCGAACTGTCGTCGTAAGTTTCACATTAACTCTACATTCTGCCACCAAGAGTGGAGGTAAGACGTTGTTAAATTCCCTCCTCATGAAAATCGTGGAGTAGTAGAAATATGTTACACTCCCAGACCAGCCCAAGTCTGGGACAGTATAAACAATAAGAGTCACTACCCCACACAAGGAATTGACAGTAGTATCATGGCGCCATCTAGCGCTCACCTGCAGATGATGCAGTCAGTAAAGTGTTATCTGTTTAGGTTGTTCTTTGGGGTGGTATTTGACAAATAATTACTGAATTCCACGTAGTGATTCTCCATAAAGCTACAGGAGACACTGATACATTTCACTAACACAGGCACTGCCCTCCCCCTACACACACCCCGGTACACACCACCAGATAAAGCCACATAAATTAACAGGATGCCACAAGCCGGATGAAATACGACTGGGTCATTCAGTGGTCACGAAGTCCAGTCT
The DNA here is from genome assembly GCF_963971535.1 of Notolepis coatsorum. Classification (NCBI taxonomy): domain Eukaryota; kingdom Metazoa; phylum Chordata; class Actinopteri; order Aulopiformes; family Paralepididae; genus Notolepis; species Notolepis coatsorum. The sequence continues at coordinate 61,182,585 of NC_140172.1, read as the reverse complement.
CCATTAAATCACAGATCGTTATCCTAGACACACACATGCACCTACTTACACGTAAATGTGCGCTACATGCACTCATGCACGCCGGACATAACAGGCTGACCAATACACACAGACACACAACGTGCACGCAGAACTGAGACCACATACACACTGGACTATGGGATCGCTAATAAAGATCACCCTCACAGGAAAGGGGGGACTTCTTCTGCTTTGACTTCGACTGGACACTGACTGGACGGAGGAGACATGCGGGACTGACTCACAATGACTTGACTTTTATACTTTCCTTTTATATACTCAACCGGCCGGTTGTAACAATCTTTAGATTTCAATTGTACCTTGCTAATTTACTTTTATGTTAAACTGTTTATAATAAATACCTTCAAAAGTGTTTCATCTCTTATATTTTTAAGTATAGTTTACAGCTTTCACGTTTGAATCTAAAACGTGACAATTTGGCGTCCCTGGTGGGCATTCATTCAGACTTACCAGCCTGTTTGCGGGCAATATTGACTGAACATCCACTCTCAGAGGATCCATTTAAAAAAGGTAAGCAGATAAACCTGTTACGTAAAGTCGAAATCTGCATAGTTAAAACAGCCGTTATGAGTGGATGCATTTTCATTATTGTCTAGTGAATAGGTGGCTAGAAATATAAGTAAAACCCATTGAATTGTGTTGTTGAAATGAATATTTGCAAGGTGCAATTTATAACTAGAACTTTTTATTTAATTTTTTTTCCCCCACTCACACATCTCTCTCTCTCTCTTTTTTTTTCTACACTAGGTTAGAACCAACCCATTTGTTTAAGTTAGGGTTGTTTGTTTAAGTTAGAGCAATGAGGGTTTGATTGTGTGTGGATGTGCTCGATGAAAAGCAGTGTGTTTTAATGATTCTGTCCTTTTTTCCCCACTGACTGTTGTTGTTGTTTGTGTTGAATGAAAAGACCTTCTCTGAAAGGCAATGAGTACTGTCATAGGTTAGGAGAGACCCGTTTATTTAAGTTAAGGGTAATCAGTTGTTAAGTAGACATAAAATGGATTGCAGGTCTGGAGTGCGGGAGAATTACGAACAGATTACGATTAAAGGCGCGATCGGCCTTTTCTTAGTCCTGGTATTGGTGTCTCAATTGCGTCAGTCGACTGCAATCCTAGTCTGCGGAATAAGCTTAGTCGATTGAAAAGGTTGTGAGTTACGAAGAACCCATGAATGTGGTTAGCGTATGAGTTATGTTATACCGATATTTCATTCCTGTATTTTGGTGTTGAGTATTGTATTGTACAGGCTTCTTAAATTCTGAGTGTTGTTATATGTCCGGATTGGGATATTTGTTATGTCTTCCGTAGGTCGTTAGCTGTGCAGGCTCCAGGCCTCACCGTCGGAGAACGGTGTGGGTAGAGAGTACTGTAGTAGTGAATGGTATATTATATTGAAATTAGTGTACTGGTGGTAGGGGGGCCATGTCCTGCTCTGCGAGGAGGGGTACTGGTTCAGCGGACTTTTGAACCCTCGCAGCGGCCGCGCGAGGGGGCAGGTCTGTGGAACCAGAATCTATTGAACCCTCTTGGCATTGCAGTTCCTTCACTATGCATTGACGATTAGGTGGATCATTAAAGATAGGCGGGTATATACTCCGAATCTGAGAAGGAGCGGGTGTTATATTATATTATTATGTTATGCTATATAAGCAGTTGTGGGAGCGGGTATTATATTATTGTATTGTGCTGTATAGGAGGAGTGGGTACCTGACTTCTCGTCGCGACCACTCTGGACACCGCCGTGCGCACTGCTGACGCACGACTCGTGGGCTGGAAGCAGTCGTTTTCATTTTGGTTGGATACAGAGGCGTGCCGTGCACCACGCGCATATTCACATAAATATTGTACACTCAATATCTGCGTTATTACCACACGTATAGATGCTGTTGAACCAGCAATCTTTATTTTTTTTAATACAAGTTAACCGTGTTGCGGGGTACAGCCGTGCTGATCATCATTCTATAATGAATTCTGACATTCTAATTGAATATATGATAGCGGGTTATATATGCAAGATGGACAATGGAACACTGGAACTGGGAATATTTGGAGGCACAGTTCGCTTTCAATGCAAACCCGCAAGTGTCTGGGGTGCCGCTGCGCGCACAGGACTGCATTGATGAAGAGTGGACGCACGTATTGGTATATGGAGCATACACTACTGGGACGCGCCGCATATTCGTGGCCGCGGGCTGTTCATGCATTGTTTTTTTTTTGGCCGATGTGGGCCCCTTGCGCTCGGTTCAGCCGACATCCACGTCTTATTACCCGGCCCGAGGAAGAACGATATGCGTCGGGCGCGTTGTCAGGATGGGGGGTGTGTGACATTGACAAGCGGTCACTGCACTAATCATAGAACGTTATGTTACTGGGATTGGGATAAGGATGCTGCAATTATTATAAATTGGAGGACCAGAGGTGTTTTGTTTTTTTTCATTTGATAAATAGGTGAAGTTTTGATTTGTGCTTGCAGCGCCGCCACGCTCCGATGCGAGACAAAGCATGCGTTTCGCTATCTATAACGGCGAATTAGTGAGCGACCATGAATCATAATTTTAGGAATTTGACCCATTATTTGATTTTTATTTCCTGGGGTCCACCAGGAACAGTAATTATTATTGCGATTCTTTGTTTTTTAGAGAAGGTACCAGACACATATTGCATGATGGTGAGATCGGGTTGAATGAAATTACGTGCGTGCACGGTGGCGGAATAACAAAAGTGGACGGATGAATGGATGAGTGAATGAAAACTTTATTTGACGAATTGCGGAAAGGGTACGATACAGTGCGGCTCAATACATACAATTGTTGGGGGGGTGCAGACCTGAGAAGGGCGTTTGTCTTGTTTCCATCAGGGTCTCCCACATATTTTGTATGCTTTATAATAACCATATAGCCTGTATTAAGGGAGACACAATGTGAACCTCTCTTTGTTTACTTTCAATGAAACCATAAAGCAGCCCCCAGAAGACCGATACGATTTGATAAGGGATTTAAAAATGTCCAGCGCCTGTAATATTTAATCACGACATCACGAACAGGACGCAAGCATGTTTATGGGATTCAAGAATGTTAATATTTGTTCCACTAGCACGTATTCTAAGTGGCTCTAGGCGGTCGGATGTCTGGATTCTAAAATGCGACTGTTGCCTTATGATGCCTCGTGAGGTGGAAAGACGGGAAGGGTTTGCGTATAGGATAAATATAATGAAAGTTGTGTTTTAGTCATAAGTCTTCTGAGGACGGGGGTAATTACGGCGGTAGGGTTTCTTTGTTAACAGATGTAAAGCTCGTCTGATTGCTGTCACTGTGGCGAGCTGTAGAAGGTCCTATAGTCATATGCGCGCGCGTGTGTGTTTACCGTTTGAATAATTACGCATAATTCTAATAAGAAATTGATCCTTGTCTGTATTACTTATTCATTAATTAATTTGTCTCTGATGCTGAAGGCAGGTCTGTCTTCTAAGAGCGGTTTTGTTCTGGGCGACCTGGAGCTTACAGAGGTCACCGCTGGCAGCGCCACAAGATGGCATGTAATTAGACGTTGCACTATCTGACATGAGTACGTCTCCTGGGAATACCGATTGCTCTTCCCATTTAAAAAAAAAATAAAGACAATAATTAATATGCTGAGATCAAGACAAGTGCTGTCCAGCTTCACTCCAAAGAGATTAGTACTTTCGACTTGTTGAACTGCAGAATTACACGAGTTTAAATTAATCTTTGGATACTTGCAGAGTCCTGGTTTCACCCCCCCCCCCCCCCCCCTCTCTCTCTCTCTCTCACTGGCACAGCGGAGCACTCAGAGGTCTTAATCCATAAATACTCACACACAAAGGCACAGTCATGAGCGAATAGCTTTAACTCAACTAATTTGACACGAGATGCCACAAGTAACTAAATTATGACTTGACTAAGATTACCCCAAGATTGGGGGATGAGGCCAGGTAGGGTTTAAGTACCAGCGATGAGACACGCATCAATAAATCTTTTTCCCTCCCTCTCACACACACACACACACACACAGCACACACACACCCTAGTCTAGCACACACACCACGCGCACACACACCGACACACACACACACACACCCTAGTCTAGCACACACACACACACACACCCTAGTCTAGCACACACACCACACACACACACACCGACACACACACACACGCACACACACACAACACACACACACACACACTCACACACCACCACACACACACACACACTAGCACACACACACACCAGCATACACACACCAGCATACACACACACACACGCCAACACACACTAGCACACACACGCACCAGCATAGCACACACACACACACTAGCATACACACACACGCGCGCCAATTTGTAGATTACCTGCTTTACACAGAGCATTTGTTTTTTTTTGGGGGTTTTGAGGGCGAGTCTGCTGCACTCACGGCTACGGTGTGCATTGTTGTGTGATGGTACGGAGTGGACGCGTCCCTCTCTCTCTCTCTCTCTTGCGTCCGACGAGTCATGTGTCTGTGTTTTGTAATCGGACTGACAGATGGCTGGACGTGCACGCCGGGGGACAGGGGGCGCAGGGCAACAGCGGATCCTCACGTACTGCTTTGCCTGCGGAAGGCCCGGCCATTGGGCTCGAAACTGTTGGGAAAGGGGAATCCGCGAGGGGGGTCTAGTGTTTGGCCCCTTTTCACAACGAGGTTGTCACCAGCGGGTCCAGTTACAGGCAGCCCCGACACACACGGGCGGCTGCAAGCTCTGACGCACACGCTGATGTTCTCGCTGGCACACGCCCGTACACTGGCGCGCACGATCACGACACGCACACACACACACATACACACGCACACACACGTTGTCTGCACGCATACACAACCTATTACGAACACAGGCACGCATACGCACACACACTCTGACACGCACACACGTACACTGACACATGAACACACGGACTCTGATACACACACGGGCTGACTGCGCGCACATCACACACGACACTCCGCTTCGTTCTCTCTCCCTATTTGCTCCTTATTTTACGTTATTTTAATTTTTTGGGGGTAGATTTTGTGTTATTTTTTCTTTTTTACTCTTTTTAGGTTTTGAGTCTGGGTCGTTTTAAGTATGCCGTTTTATTATAAATCTCTGTCTGGATGTCATTTTAATGTGTTGGATTTGGTAATAATGTTGGCGGGGAAGGCCGCTGTTCTATTCTTCTCTCCCTCTTACTGTTCTCTCCCCTTTTTCTTTTTCTCTCCCATCCCTCTTCAAGGAAGATGTCTGAACAAATTATACAGAAGTGGAGGTCGTGTGAACCGGGTAGCGTAGGCCAGGTATTGGGGGCCACGCATTCACGTTGGCTGGGTAAGGTCGCTGACGAAGGAAGACGTAAAGCCAGTACGAGATTTGTAAAGTGGGCTGGGAGGGTGCAGAGGATAGGGGTTTTAGGACATTGGACGGCAACGGCACCGGCAAAGATTGAACTCAGTGCGTGCGCGACTCAGGCGGCCACTAGAGTGGCGACTGCCACCGCTGTTTTGGAAGGGACGAAATCCTTCGAGTTCAAAGCTATGTCTAGAGCTAAACGGGGACTAGCGGAGGCCGAGACATTCCTGGCTGACTGCTCCTGTTTTCTGGGGGAGGTTGAGTGGACTATAGAAATCTGTATCTCGTGTGGCATGCCTGGTCATCGGTTCAGGGAATGTCCGACACGAGGCTGTTTTTTGTGTACTGATCCTGGGTGCCGCAGAAAGAAATCTTACACGGTGACGAGTAAATCAGGTATGCCGATAGGTAGGACGGCTCAGCACGAGGGGGGCGATCCCCATTGACCTCTATCATGTTCTCTCTCTCCTAGGCCTAGGGGGGAGTAATGGCAGACAGGGAGAATGGCCGCTAATATGTTTGGTTGCCTAAATACGATACTAAGTGCATGTCTGTCTGTGGGTGCATGATTCTGCGTTTATGATTCCAACTAAAACATGTGTGTGTTGATACCGGTGTGAAAGGCAGTATTAACTAATTTTGTTTGTCATGGTTTATTGGGAGGTGCATGGGGTACATGTGTGTCCTGGAGTATGGGTGTGAAGCGTATGTTTGGTTCGATTACTGCATGTTTCTATGATTGTGGTAGGAGTCTGGATGTTGTTGCTTGTTTTTTTTTCCCTTTTTTCCTGCTCTCCTCTGGAGAGGCCGTGACCCATCGATCATGCTGGAATATACCCCTGGTCTGTAAAATGCTGTATAACTCAGTAGAATACTGTATACTCATTAGAATATATATACTCATTGGAATACTGTATACTCGGTAGACTACTGTATGCTCAATAGATTAGATCTGCGTTATGAATGCACTGATATAGGACGGTGTGTGTTTTGTTTGGGGTTTGATTTGATTTATGCAATGTGTTATGTTGGAGTATTTGTTTCTGATTTTTGTCCTTTCTTGTTGTTTTTTTTCTCATTTGTGAAATATATGTGTAATGAGCACGGAGGGTGACGCTGATGAGCCGGAACTGGGAATCTGAGAGTTAAGTGGTTCTTTACACATTTTGTATGAGTTTCAGTCAATGGGTGTCTAGATCAATTGTAAACTGCTTGTAGTTGTCGAGTAAGCTGTGGTATTTTGTGTGCTTTGTTTCTTCCACGGGCTGTCGGGCTGGGGAGTGGCTGAGCGACCGAGGACGCGATGGGGGAACGGTCAGCTGTCGTCCACTTCCTTGGGGACGCTGTGGTCATGATGAGAACCGTACCGAGGCCCTCCTCCTCTCCAAATACCTCTGCCGGTGGTGACGGAACTGATCTTGGGGTGGAATTGCCTTGAGGTGGGTTCTGGAAGCCCCAGACGATATCGCGGGCTGTCGCTCGATGATCGCCTGAAAATGTAGGGCTGGGGCCGAATTGAGGGGGAGGGGCCGGCAACAGGACTTCGGCCTGAATTCGGTGTGGTGCAGTGTCCTCTGGGGGTGATGGCTGACTGACGAGGCTGGAGTGTCGTTCGGCGCTCTCTGCCTGATGGCCTGCGGGGTGTGGACTCAGCAACTGAATTGGACTCGACAACTGGATAAATTACTGGGCTGAAATAATTAATTGGAATAAGAATGTTGGGATAGTAGGTGAGAAAGTATGAATTGATTGAAATTATGCAAAATGTGACTGAACTAGAATTGGACTGTCTTAGAATATGATTGGGGTTATGCGAGATATGACTGAACTAAAATTGGACCGTCTTGAGATATGATTGATATTGTGCAAAATAGGACTGATCTGTCTGAACTGTCTTAAGTAGTATTTCAAGCATGTACGTTGTGCGAGAGTGTCATGCATCATTTCCATATTTTACAGATCCTGGTTAATGTTAAAGTGGACTACTTTATTTTTTTGTTGTTTTTATTCCTCTGTGAAGTTGTGGCAATGAGTTTTTGTTTATTCCTCTGTAACGGTTCGCTCCACTCTCTTCCCCTCTGGGTCATCTGCCCACCTACGATCCCTCCTGTCTTGAGACTCTGGACTCTGCTGGGGGGGGGGGCTGTCGTCTCGGAGGACATCCTTCTTCTACTCCTCCTCCCCCGTTTATCCCCCACTGACTGTGCGGGAAGTGGAGCTGTCCGTTGCCACGTGTTGATATCCAGATAATGGGAGGAAGCTATGCCTGGTCTCTCCTCACCGGATAACACAGACTCTCCTGTACCTGGTACCGGGTGAAGACGCCTCATGTCATAGGCCTCTAGCCTGTTCTGTCTCCTATTCTACCCTCTCTCTCATCTCTCTATACCCGCACCAGGTTCTCTCTCTCCTCTGGGCCCCCCATTGTATGTGGTCACACTCCACAAGGTTGCGTACAAGTCTGATATGTAGAGCTGTGATCCATCGCGGACGTCGGGCGGCGGTGGAGTTTCGTTTTCTTTTGTATTTTTCTATTTTTTAGGGGGCCTTTTGGCGCCCTACGCCCTGGTTTGGGTTGTACACTGTTATGTTTTATTATACACTGTTATGTTTTGTTATACACTATTATGTTTTGATATACACTATTATGTTTTGTTATACACTATTATGTTTTGATATGCACTATTATGTTTTATTATACTCTGTTATGTTTTATTATACACTGTTATGTTATTATTATGCACTGTTATGTTTTATTGTACACTGTTATTGTACACTGTTATGTTATGTTTGACAAACTCACAGTGAGTCTGATGTGCTGTGAGCTGCGCCAAGGGCCGTTACCGTAATAGCGGGACTATGGGACGATGTGTGCCTTTTATCCTCCAGTTGTGTCATAGTATTAAGCGTGTTATTATTCATGTGTTCTTTATTGGCCGTACATTCTGGGCCGTGGTTTGTCTCGGGAGGTTTTTTGGCCACATGCAGGACTCTGTTTGAAGGGACCAGTATGCTCTAGTGGTTTGCGCTATGAGACGGATGGGTTGTTGTGAATCGGCCGGTGTTTTTTTTTTTTTTTTGGGAATGTGTTGTTTGGTTGTTTTTTGATGGTTTTTGCTGTGAGGTTTTTCTTATTATTTCGTTTTTATTCCTAACTTCGTTAGGAAAGGGGGGACTGACAAATAATTACTGAATTCCACGTAGTGATTCTCCATAAAGCTACAGGAGACACTGATACATTTCACTAACACAGGCACTGCCCTCCCCCTACACACACCCCGGTACACACCACCAGATAAAGCCACATAAATTAACAGGATGCCACAAGCCGGATGAAATACGACTGGGTCATTCAGTGGTCACGAAGTCCAGTCTCCATTAAATCACAGATCGTTATCCTAGACACACACATGCACCTACTTACACGTAAATGTGCGCTACATGCACTCATGCACGCCGGACATAACAGGCTGACCAATACACACAGACACACAACGTGCACGCAGAACTGAGACCACATACACACTGGACTATGGGATCGCTAATAAAGATCACCCTCACAGGAAAGGGGGGACTTCTTCTGCTTTGGCTTCGACTGGACACTGACTGGACGGAGGAGACATGCGGGACTGACTCACAATGACTTGACTTTTATACTTTCCTTTTATATACTCAACCGGCCGGTTGTAACAATCTTTAGATTTCAATTGTACCTTGCTAATTAACTTTTATGTTAAACTGTTTATAATAAATACCTTCAAAAGTGTTTCATCTCTTATATTTTTAAGTATAGTTTACAGCTTTCACGTTTGAATCTAAAACGTGACATATTCTGATCCTGTGTTTTGTATAGCCTAGTCCTTGTTCCTGTTGTTTTTTCTTATTGTTTTGTTCTAAGTGCCTGTCTCTCCCCAGCTGTTTTTCATTATTAATTAGTGTCAGTATTTATTGCTTGTTGGTTGGTTGGGTTATTGTGGCATCATTGTCTCCGCGTTGTCCCTGTGTCGTGCCCGTGTTCCCTGGTGTTTTGTCAAGTGAGTTCGTGCCTGTCTACTCCTGTCGTTTTCTTGTTTTCGCCTCTTTGTTATGTTAGCGACCAGTGCCAGTGCCTTTCGTTTGTTTTGTATTTTGGTTATGATTCAGTAAATTTCCCTTCATTAACCCTTTATCTGCCAGGGATTATTCTGATCTTAATCCACTGTCTACCAGTACTGTAAGTCTATGGAGATGTTCCCCTTCTTTGCAGGGCTATAACTTTTTAAATTGTATTGCTAAATTGACATTACTATGGCACATTCAACGTCAAGTATCTATCGTTTAGGATGTAGCAACGTTCTGCTTTTTCATTCACATATTCATACTAAAATATGGTCTAAAGTATAAATATGTTTTTATCGTTTTCTGCAGCATTCTGCAGAACGCGAGTTATAGCTATAAATACATATATTACATCATCAAATGTAGTTTGATACCGATTGACGTCAGATTAAAATGTTCAATTGCACAAGGTCCTAAACGTCATGCGTCATCATCTGCTGGTGACCGGAGGGGGGGGGGGGGGTTATAAGTCCGTGGCCGACGTTAAATCATTCATGTAGTAAGGGCGATACATAGATCACAGCAGTTTATATGGATCATAATATTCAAACACGCTGAAACTTACCGCATCTTCCTCTGACCGTTGGGTGGTCAGCGTGGAGCAGAAAGTGCGCGATTATGGGATGTTAATATATGCGATCCATGTCCAGGTTGTATAATGCTATATGCGTCCAAATCATGTTGTTTATCGAGTTATTGGCAACGGATCGCTGTCCAGTGTGTCGAGCTGGAGTCCCGCTAATGATAGCGAGTGCCCGGACCGAATATGGATGAGCACCACTTCCGGCGCGTCACTTCCTGTTTGGGCGATCCGCCGATCGGCCACCAGATGGCGCTCTTGAACCGTTGGAGAGTTGAGAGGAGATCAACAGGAGATCTCAAGTCTCCTTGGCTGAAATATGATTGCCATCACAGATTTTTGAAATATTGATCTCAAAGACGCCTTACGGCGTCATTGGCAGATTACGCATGGCGGAGAATGACGTCTCTGTCTCGGCTCTTTCATCCTTGTCTGCAAACTGTGTTCTCACCTTCATCATCACCCCCAATCGTAACAGAATGACGCCACCAATCAAGAGCACAGCAGACAAGGTGGCAGACACTTTGACCATCGTTCGTAGCATGGTGGACGGTGATCTGGAACATTACTCGCCTGCCAAGTGGGTATTCTGGCTCCAGATGATCGACAAGGTCGCAATGGAGAGTCCGAAACAGGAGCCAGCGATGCGGGTTATGGCCGACCACGTCACTGCCCTCATGGAGGGGTGTAGGTCGCTCTCTACTACCCTACCCACCAACCGAACCCCAGGTATGGTTCCCATGGCTAGCGTAGCTACGTCAGCTAACCTGTTCCCCATTGTTAGCACAACCCTGTCTGCTAGCTTAGCCCCTGCAGCTAGTCAGGCCTCCCAAGCTAGCACAGTTCCCACTGCTAGCTTAGGCTCTGCAGCTAGCCAGGTTCAACCAGCTAGCATAAGACTCACTGTTAGCGTCGTCTGTCCGTGGTCTTGTCAACTGGTCCGTCGACACGGTTTCATTGCTGGGTTAAGTACTTCTATTCTATTCACATAATATGCTTACTTCATATATTTACTCTATTCACATATATGCTTACCACTTGTATCTATTGCTATGTCCGCCCACTATAATCACGCGAGCTGTCTAACGCCTGTCCCGTCTCCCTGTCTCCCTGTGAGTTGCTGTCCTGGAGTGCTGACCGGAGTGTCGGACGTCCCGTGATGAAGGCCGGGAGGATGCGACCCTCTCTGCGTGCCCTCCTGTCTCCCTGTCTCCGGCGGTCTCGTAGTGGTGACCGGAGTGCTGGACGTCCCGCGATGATGTCGGGGAGGTTGCGACCCTTTCTGAGCCGCCCCCTATCTCCCTGTCTCCGGCTGTCTCGGAGCAATGACTGGAGTGTTGAATGTCCCGTGATTAAGATGGGGAAGACGCGACCCTCTTTGCGCCGCCCCTGTGCCTCAAATAGATTTGCTATCAGCTCTATCTTTAATTTTTCAAAACACTACTATCACCGACATCTAAGAAGGGAGATCCCCCCTTGAATGGCCCTTCTAAGGTTTCTCTCCTCCACACTGCCTGTGGAGCATTTTCCGCTATTGTTAGGTTTTAGTGAGTTTTTCCTTACCTTCGCCCCTGAAGCTAACCAGGCCTCAATAGTTAGCACAGTCTCGTCCGGTAGCCTAGCTCCTACAGCTAACCAGACGTCCACAGCTAGCACAGCCCTGTCCGTTAGCTTAGCTCCTGCAGCTAACAGACCTCAGAGAAGAAGCAAGGCTCGGAGGACTAGCGTGGCTGTTGTGGCTAGCCAGCCCTCCACAGCTGTTCTGGCTGTCGCTGCCAGCCTGGTTCCGGTCAGCGTAGCCCCGGCTGTCACCGTTCCTCTTCCGGCTTCCACGTCCTGCCCAGCCTCTACGCCTGGTCCAGCTGCTACACCAGTTCCAGGCTCCTCATCTCCGGATCCTACGCCACGCCTCGCCACCGAGACCGATCCGGTCTCCACGCCCTGCTCAGCCTCTACACCTGGTCCGGCTGCTACGCCGGCTCCCGGCTTCTCAACTGGTCCTGGCTTGTCGATTGGCCCTGGCGCTCCGTCTGGTCCAGCCCCACGCTGTGACCAGCGCCCTGGTCCTCGCCGTGGTCTTTGCCGGGGGTTGCGCTGGGTCCTACTCCGGGGGTCGTCGCCGCCGCACCTATGTTCCGGCTCTCCTGATCCGGTCCCTAGTCCGGCGGCTGGAGGGTCCCCCGTCCGGGATCCTGCTCCGGGGTCCTTACCCTCGGTCCTTGGCTCCAGGCTCCCTGACCGGCTCCCTGTTTCTCTCCCCCCCCTCCCCTCTCCGGGCCTCTGTTCCCGTCCCCACCCCCCCTCGTCGGGCATCTGTCCCCATCCCCATCCCCCCTCTCCGGGCCTCTGCACCCGTTTTCAGCCCCCCTGGCTACTATGCCCCTCCTGGGTTCTTTGCTCGGGCTTCTGGCCCCAGTTCTCCGGGTCCTCGCCCTTGGGTCACTACCCCACACAAGGAATTGACAGTAGTATCATGGCGCCATCTAGCGCTCACCTGCAGATGATGCAGTCAGTAAGGATCCTCTCTGATTGCATAAAAAATATGCTGTTGTTGCAATTAGTTTATTTGTTACAAGTGTTATCTGTTTAGGTTGTTCTTTGGGTTGGTATTCTGATCCTGTGTTTTGTATAGCCTAGTCCTTGTTCCTGTTGTTTTTGATTATTGTTTTGTTCTAAGTGCCTGTCTCTCCCCAGCTGTTTTTCTTTTTTTGTATTTTCTTTTTTTATAATTTTTTAAACAAACATATAAACAAACATGACAACACACGATAAGATATACAAGCATTATTAACACTTTGATCGCCGGGGTTAAATTCATAATTTACCATCCCTCGCCAGCCCTATTTAACATGGAGAAGTTCCCCTTCTTTGCAGGGCTATAACTTTTTAAATTGTATTGCTAAATTGACATTACTATGGCCCATTCAACGTCCTATATCTATTGTTCAGGGTGTAGCAACGTTATACTTTTTCATTCACATATTCATACTAAAATACGGTCTAAAGTATAAGTATGTTTTTATCGTTTTCTGCAGCTTTCTCCAGAACTTGATTTATAGCAGGGCTGTACGCTAAGCTTTTTCACTAGGGGCACACTTGCCCCTAAATGAGAAATTTAGGGGCAAAGAATATTTTTTAGGGGCACATTTTTAAATAACTATTTTACCATTATAGTAGGGCTGGGCGATATGGCCTCTAAATGATATTGCGATATTTTTTGGCCATATCACGATACACAATATATATCGCAATATTTTGACATTTGCTAAAGCACTTAAAATGCTTGATTTAACCCTTTGATGCATACAGTCACGCCAATATGATGATTATAATAAGTCCCTGCAACATATGTTTGCATTATTAAACCATGAAGATGCTTTAAAAAATAATTTAATGAAAATGTACTAAGAGTAGTCTACTGACACACTAATAAAAAAATTTATTTACATCTAAGACTATTTATATAAAAACTCTTGGGTGCCCTTTTTTTGCACAGTACTGTGTTTTCTATCCACTTTAGCCAAACACACACACACACACATATATATATATATATATATATATATATATATATATATATATATATATATATATATATATATATATACTACTGTGAGAAAATAATAATTACACACAAAGGGATAATGGCTTATAGCAGACTTAATGATTTTAGAATATTTCAGATAATGAAATTAAATGTTTATCATCAACTATCCAGTTAGTATTTATACTGTCTGTAACGTTTGGCTACTTTAAATCATTGAATGTAGAGAGAGAGCGAGAGAGAGAGAGGGGGCGAGAACGCACAAGAGAGCCAGCCCCCCCCCCCCCCCCCCCCCCGGGTTTTGTTCTAGGTTCGCGTTTTGATCGTCTAAGCTGCCGTAGGTGATGACGTCACACTCGAATGTAAACAGGAAGAGTCTAACACGGAGATGGAAAGTGGATGATATACAGAAACGAATAACTAATAAATATGAAGTTATGTTTAAACTTCTGCTGTCAAGCGTTGTCACTTGTCAATATAACCCACCCCCTTTTCTCACTTTTCCACCGTCCCTGCTTCACTCGGGACCACCAGCTAACGTTAGCCTATAGCTCCGCCGTCCCTGCTTCACTCGGGACCACCAGCTAACGTTAGCCCATTGCTCGTGTCAATTAAATTGCATGTTATTAAATGTCCGCGCTGGTCTGTCTAATGAAATTACAACCGCAACATTATGTCGCCTGTACAGCCCTGGTTGTAGGCTAATGTTAGTGTAGTGAAATGCGAATGAAGGGGTGAAATCACTATTCGCAAGCTTGCGAGTAGATATAATTTTTCATTCGCACCGGCCAAATTAGGGGGCAATTTGCGACGATCTCGTCGCAGTGTACAGGCCTGTATAGCCCTAAATGCATTATATTGATGATCAAATACAGTTTAGTAGGAATCTGTGCGAGATAAAAAATGTCAACTGGATGTGCTTCTAGGAGTTACTATGTATGATCTGATGTTGACCGGATGGGGGGGGGGTCGTTTATAATTCCGTGGGCAACGTTATATCATTCATCTAGTGTGGGTGATATGATCATTAGAGCAGTTAGTATCGAAGACATTAAAAAATAACGCTGAAACTCACCGTAGCTTCCTCGCGACGTTGGGAGATGAGCGTGGAACAGACATTTTTCTATTATGGGATGTCGAAATATCGGATCCATTTCCAGGTTGTATAATAGTATATACGTCCAAATCATGTTGTTTATCGAGTTATTTGCAACCGATCGACATCCATTGTGTCAAGATGGAGTCCTGCTAATGATAGCGAGTGCCCGGACGAAATATGGGTGAGCACCACTTCATCTGCATCACTTCCTGTTTGGGCGAGTGGCCGATCGGCCACCAGATGGCGCTCTTGAACCGTTGGAGAATTGAGAGGGGCTCACCAGTACATATAATGTCTCCGGGGGATAAATATGATTTCGATCACAGATCTTTGAAATATTGATATCAAAATGAATATCAGAATAAGCATGGCGGGGAAAGACGCTGAACAGCGTCTCCAGCGATTAAAGTGTTAACAGTGCACATCCAATGAAATCACCATATAGTTAAATGTCTTATACAGGATATACCCCCAATACCTGCTATCTAATACCCTACACACATATGCTCTAGCTCGTACCCCCCCCTCCCGGACCCCCCATTGGATAATCCATCCATTATCCCTTGCTCCTAACCAGACACTACCATTATAATTATGCTAGCTTTTATTTTCTCCACCACTTTTTTTTTTTTTTTTTTTGTGTTTTTTTTTTTTTGCACAAATCTTACAAATATTCAAAGATATATTTCAACAGCATAATATGCAAATTCCAAGATTTCTTTTTTTTTCTTTTTCGTATAGACATATAAAACATACAAAAGACTTATATAGACATACCAAAAACAGACATGGAAATTATAAAAAATACTTACTTAAAAAACATTACTATATGTGCATATATAACCAAGATGCATATACGTTAATGCATATACATATATAATACAATATAAAGTATAGGTACCATCAGGTCAGATCCCATTTTTCACCTTCATCATTGATAATACTGAAACCCCACCTTAATCATTCATCCCCAGACCGTTCAGTCAGGTGTAGAAAACTGTCCCATACCTCAGCGAAGATATCCTCTCTTCCTGCGACTCTATATGTCACCCTTTCATATGATGCTGTCCGGAACATTAGTTCCATCCATTCTTTAAAAGTAATATCAACAGGTGATTTCCAATGTCGTAATGCAATTCTACATCCTGATATCATGGCCATTCTATACCACATTCCCTGGTATTTAGGCAGTTTAATCCCTTTCGGTACTATACCCAAAACACATGCCATTGGGGCGTTATTTATCTTCACATTCAGAACCTTACTTAGGAACCTCACAATTTGATCCCACATTTTCGGGACCTTCTCACATTCGTACAGCATGTGCAGTAAAGTGCCTGTCTCCTTCTCACATCTCCAGCAGATGTCACTGTCCCTTAATTTCAGTCTGGCCAGTTTACTAGGCGTCCAATAGCTTCTGTTCAACACTTTGTAAAAAATAAGTTGTGATTGCGCCTCCCGAGAGAATTTACCCCATTTGGACACCAGCTTCTCCCACATTTCCTCAGTAATATCCTCACGTACATCGTTCTCCCAGCTCAGCCTCAGACCCGCCAACTTGGGTGCATTGTATTCTCTTATAACATCATAGAATCTTGACGCACCGCCTTTCCTACGCCATCCTTTATAAAATATTTCTTGAATTGCAGTAATCGGGCCACACTTTGGCCCTCCCATTGATGACGATACAATGTCTAATCTGTAGGAATTTATAGAAGTTTTTATTATCTATACCAAAATCCTCTTTAATATCCTCAAAAGGTAAAACCCCATCTTCCCCGGCTATATCACCTAGTACATGTATCCCCCTTTTAATCCAGTCGTCCCATATGACTGATTTCTTACCAATCTTTAGTTTTTTATTATACCATATAGAGGCTCTTGTAGTCAGATATGGGCTATCACCAGTCAGCCTGTGCGACTGATTCCAAGTTTCCCTGGCAAACGCCATTAGAGGGTTCTTAAGAGGTATAGGTCTGTCTGATTGTGTCAGAAAGGATTCCAGAGATGAGGGATACACCATTTCCTCCTCTATCTTGACCCAAGCAGGTGCCTCCTCAGTCGAGTGATTCAATTTGGAGAGCTGGGAGAGCGAGAACGCATAGTGATACCAGTCTAGCTTAGGCAGGGATAAGCCGCCATTTTCCTTTGCTGCATACATTTTGGCCCGACCAAATAGTGGCCTTTTGCCCCCCCACAAATATATATTAATGACTTTGTCATACTGTTTGAGTAACTGGGTCGGGAGAGTCAGCGGCAGCATATATAGGATATAATTTAATTTGGGAGCCAATATCATTTTTACTAAGTTTATCTTATCCCATCTTGGCCCAATTCTGGGTCAGAGCACTAATGTGTTCGATTATAGGGCCAATATTGGCTTGCATTAACTCTTTCAGACCTGGGATCAGCTTTATTCCTAGGTATATCAACCCTGACGGCATCCATCTGTATTGCCAGCCCCTCCTGATAGCAGGGGGACAACATTTAGAGAGGCATTGCTTCTGACTTGCTCCAGTTGATTGTGTATCCAGATATTTCGGAGAAGGACTCGATAATAGTTCCAATGACCCCAGCTGCTGTTTGGGGATTGCTGGATACCAATAAGATATCGTCCGCATATACAAATAATTTATGTTCTACCTGCCCCGCTATTACCCCTTTGATGTCTTGATTAGTCCTTAGTGCGATAGCAAGTGGTTCGAGGAAGAGCGCAAACATTTGGGGAGAAAGCGGAGAACCTTGCCTCGTCCCCTGCCCTAGATTAAAGGGCGAGGATACGATCCCGTTGGTCAATACTGATGCCATCGGATTTGTGTATAACAGTTTTACCCACCCAGTAAACGATGGTCCGAACCCGAAGCGCTCTAGCGTGTGAAATAAGAATGCAAATTACACCTTATCAAAGGCCTTTTCGAGAATGAGAAGGCCACTGTAGGTTCTGTATCATTCCTGACCTTCCACATTATGTGTAGGAGTCTGCGGATATTATCAGCTGAGTTTCTCCCCTTCACAAAGCCCACTTGATCGGAATGCACCAAAGTTGGTAGTACATCTTCTATTCTATTCGCAAGTATCTTTGCCAATACTTTTTCTTCCAAATTGCTCAGGGATATAGGCCTATAGTTTCCACAGTATTGAGGGTCTTTGCCCTTTTTCTGTAATAACGTAATAGTGGCCGATCTCAAGCTAGTGGGCAATCCCCCTTTTAACAATGAATCTTGATATACTTTTAATAGTCTCGGAGCGATTATATCACTGAATTGTTTGTAGAAATCGGGAGTAAACCTGTCATCTCCTGGTGCTTTACCCAATTTAAGGCTGTTGATTGCCGCGTGTATTTCCTCTATCGAGACCCCCCCCTCCATTGATTTTACTTGTTGTTTCGATAACGACGGTAATTTTATTTTGTCGAAGAACGCGTCCATTTTTATCTGATCCACCGCCTTCTGTGGGGTATATAAATCCTGGTAGAAGCACCTGAAAACATTATTAATTTCCTTTTTGTCTGTAATAATCTTGTCATCTTTATTACGAATTGAGGATATAATATTTTGATTTTGCATTTGTTTAACCCGATTCGCTAGTATTTTACCCGCTCTCTCCCCTTGTTCATAATATCTTTGGTTGGTCCTAAATAATGCATATTCAGCCTTCTTTTGATATATGTTGTTCAATTCGTATTTGGATTTGTTTAGGTTTCTCCACGTTTCTGGGTCTGGTCTCTGACTGTGCTGTTTCGAGAGTACTTTAATTTCCTCATCTAACGCCGTAATTTTTTGTTTCTCTGCCCTTTTTAGTATTGCACCGTATTGTATGAGTCGTCCTCTCATGTAAGCTTTACATGTGTCCCACATTATGCTGAAGTAGATTCCCAAGCTAAATAACGGTTCTGCTCTGTATCAGAACCGGGTGGTTAGTACTCTGCGTTGTTTCAATAACTCTAAAGCTCTGGGAATTACTTATGAACTTCTCAGCGGTGCAGGCAGAAGGAATCAAGAGGAAAAGGTAGTTAGCAACAGCTGTTTAATCAAAGTTAAGAGTTGTATACAAATTACAATAAAGAATGCTATAATTGTGATCAAAGACACTATGCCGTCTTGATAACAACCAGACTAATATTACATTAGATGAAGAATGATAGTTGTTGATGGCTTTGTTCCCTTTTCTGATGAACAAAGTATAGTTCTGTTTTCCCTCCAAAAGCGATGTCCTTTGTTCTCCTGCTGACCTGCCCGCCTTGAGTGTGGATGGGTGATAGGTGTGTCCTGTTGAGTTGGGTTTCCAGAGTGTCTCTCCCCATCACAACTTCCCATTTTATCCCAAGGCCCAGCGTCTCTGGGTGATGACATCATCAGCTGTGGTTTGTCCAATCACAGCCTCTCTATGTTTGAATGCAACAGAGGCGGTCCTTATATAGTCAACCAGATATATACTTTAATTTGTTTCATTCAATCTAACAATCTACCTTAATACATTGCATTATTGATTTCATAACATATATATTTGAATTGTAATTGATCACCTAAACACAGAGATATTATACTTGAACACATTTCTTATCATTATAACCTATTTTCACTTTAAGTGAAAACTAATTACCTAGTTTAATTATGACTTCAGAATTCTTACCCCAATATAAACAAGCCTATTCTATTTATATTTTAACTTACATCATCTGATTTTACACAGTTTAATATGGCTTCAGAATTATTATCCCAATGTAAACACTCCTAATTATATTTCATATCAAAACTAATCTAAATGGGTTATCAGACCTTTGATGGTCACATGCAAGCCATCAGATACCAACTGCATGTGACCTAATCATTGTCTTTGGCAGACCAATTGGCCACATTGATGTCTCCTAAAAGGAGACACATGTTTCTCTAGAACTTCCTGCCCTTTGTTCTTACACACCCCCTAAGGGGAAGAAGGTTATCTCAACTGCCACCAGCTGCCACTATATGCAAATGACCTCCTGGAGTGAACACAAGGTCTTGGTAACACACATTCTATGAAATTATAGTTAAGGGCCAATTGTTTCACTTCGACTGTTTCTACACATTAGTTTGATTTGAAATCCTATTATGATGATGATCTATGTCCCAAAATCTACCACATTTCCACACTCGGATAGTTTATCTATCCTTAATATGTCAAACATAGATATCATATTAGGATAAAATACATATGGGTTGCCACACTCAGATCCTAAAATTCAACCGTCCCTTCTTTTTTCTAAATCTCCTTCATATGTATACTTATACAACAATATAACACCTTTATTAGCAGTCAATTTTTTGTTATTTTTTCCCCGTGTACAGTCTTTAATAAGCTTGTTTCGTACCAAGATCAATTTCCATTGGTTTCAACTGTGAGTTGTCAAATTCTGACTTGGAGCAGTGAGGAGGGGGGTCAATGTTTTCTAGATTGACCCGGCCTCCTCTTTATTTCTCAGAGCTGGTGCAGTTCACGACTGCTGGATGCGACCACCCATTCTGGGAGGTGGAATTAGAAAGCAAATTGCCTTTCTATCACACCCCGTCTTCTGTCGAGAACATCCTGACTCGTGTTGACCTCTATTAGGGGGTAGGACCCCCCTGCTGTATTTTTCTATTGCTGTCACAGCTGTGGGGAGGTCGTCGCTGGCTGCTCAACCCCCGTTGACCCTTGGATTAGTGGAAGAGGTTTGCTTCTCTCCCCCTCCGCCTGGTCGTTGATAGGGGCGATAGCTGCTCCCCCTTTTCGCTTGTAGACCCCCTGGTCAATGGTTAAGGCCTTGCAGCCCGTCTGTTGACAGCCGGAGTTGTTGCTGAGGCCCAGCCGCCTGTCTCCTCGTTGGTTGCCTGTCGTTTCCCTCTGAAGCCTCAAGACCCGGTCACTGCGTTGGCCGGAACTCTCCCGGCCTGAGAGGTAGACTTCTCAAGACCCGGTCACTGCGTTGGCCGGAACTCTCCCGGCCTGAGAGGTAGACTTCTCCTGGTTCTTCTCTAGGTGCCCTGCAGCGTTGGGATTCCCCATGGACTCTGGGTAGACACTAGCCAGTGTCTGGTTCCCCAGTCTCCCATTTGTATCCTGTAGTGAATATAGATTTCGCTTTGGGACAGTGCAGGTCACTTCTACCACAACAATTGATTGAGAATCCATACTTTTCCTCCCTCAGACTCTCTTTACTGGTCTGAGTTTTGACAACTTTCTTTTCCAAATCATTTATCTATATATTTCATGGCTTCTAGATCGTTAATTTTCAAAATTCTGAAAGATTCACATGGCTCTCATTATATTATGCTGTCAAAACAGTATAACCCACCACCCTTTGATGTGGAATAAAATTCTAAACATCATACCTCCGTCCTCGGACAGCCGCACCCCGGCCCGGACAGTCAGCACTGACATCTCCACTCTCCCAGTAGTCCTGTGTGTATGGCAACAAATCACAGTCCGCCTTAAACACACATCTTCCACACTCTCCGCCAGCCTTCATCAAGCCCACGGAGTCCCCCACAAGCCAATCATCAATTGCACATGTTCACACCCTACACAAAGACTAACTTGGCCAATAGTGACCAAACCTATTGAGTTTCATTAATGTACAGAGAATCATGCTTCCCAACACTTTCACCAATCACGACACACCCCCAGCCCCTAAAACCGGGTATTCAATGGGCGGAGAACAAAAATCCATGAACCAGCTCATGTCCATTCACTTTGTTCCCAGTCCATTTTACAGACATATACTACCCAGTCCTGATGTGTCGATCACTCCCAGCTTGCCAGGTACCCTAAGAAAAAAATATATAGAAAGAAAGGAAACAGAAAACAAAACATACAAAGAAAAACCATGCCAAACCAATAAATTAAAAAATAAACCAATGGTTGTGAGCTTTTTCTTTTTTTCGTTTCAACTAATTTTTAACCTATCATCTAGAGGCTTATGCACCCCCGTATTAACTAAGAAACAAAAAAAAGGGAAATCAAATGAATAAACAAAATGAACGCTCCCGGCCTAAGTCAGGAATTGCTCGTAACACACTAGAAAAGAGAAGTTCTACAGAAAAATAAATAAACACCTATATCTATTGCTCATAACTGTTAATACCCATCTATCAATACTATAAAAAACTAGAAACAACTATGGGTCTTTTTAATCTCCTAATCATGCACTCCACCCTTTGACCAATCTGAATATTGACCAAGCATGGATAATTTACTGACCACTAGCTTCCGCAGTGTCAATATTAACTGTTTAACATAATTTGATTTTCTTGTTAGTCTGATTAGTTCATGCATTTGTCAGTCACTCATCTAACCCCTCTATTTATTTTTTATTCTATTTTTATTCTAACCCGGAGCATATATTTTTTATTCAATCTATTCCATCTTTACCCTAATCAGTTGTATATATTTTTATTCTGCCGGTGGCCTCTGCAGACATGACCTTTGAAAATGACCTTTCACTCCACAGATCCAACAACACTGTCTGTATCCCCCCTTGGGTTGTGGGACCCGGCGGGACGCCCTCCTGTGATCGGATGGCCCTGGGGGCATCGGGCCCAGAGCATGTCCCCGCTGTATGCCACCATCGCCATGATTCCCTTGAGCCGGTTCTGAGGAGAAAGCCACGTACCTTTCTAGTTCAGTCACAGTTCCTTGAGCCTGTTGTTGAGAGGGGCCCGCTACCAGTTCTTGTACAAACGCTCCCTGTTGTCTATAGGACGCCGCCTCTTCCCCCATCTCAGCGCTGGCGGCTTGACTTCCCATTGCTGGGCCCCGCCTCTCATCTTGGCTTTGGTGTTGCGGGGGTCCTGGACAGGGGGAGCTTGCGGGCTGTGGACACTGTACTTGATACCAACCTTGGTTTTGCCCACGCCCACCTCCTCTGTTCCCCCATCGAGGGCCTCCTGTTGTGGATAGATAGTCCCACTCACATTCCCGAGAAAGGTGTCCGAGAGTCCCGCACGCCCAACACTCCATCCGCCGCACCGCGTATCCATTCGGATTCCTGCCTCTGCCTCCACCTCTTCCTCGTGGTTGCCACTGTCTCCCTCTTGGGGTTTGTTGTTGTTCCGGCACAGGACCCCCTTGTGGCCCCAACTGGGCCCGTCTCTGGCCATCTGGTTCTCCATTGGAACCTGTCTCCCCTCCGGGCTGTGTGGACTGGATTAGGCCTTGGAGGTATTCCACTACCTGTCTAGCCTCGGTTAGCTGTTGTTCTAGAGGGAGGCACGTCTTTAACTGGCAGTCACCTGCAACGGACACTTCAGCGTGGATCGACTCGGGTAATACAGTTGTCTCTGGGTCGCTCGCTGCAACGACTCCCTGTGGCGGAGTAAAAGACATTATTTCCAGTCCCTCCGTCACACTGGACACTAGAGGGAAGTCGATCACATTCCAGTCAATCAGGTTAACGTCACTGTTCAATTCGGTCAATGTAATGTCTGCAGAGGTTATCGGCATTACCCCACTACCGGCATTATTTCTTTTCATCACCTTTCGTAATCTCTTTTTCTGTTTTTTGATTTGGGTACGCATTCGATACCGGCCTCCTTTTTTATATTTGAATACAAGGTTTTGTAATGGCCTGAATATCTTTGGCCATTTTTTCGTCACGTTTATTGTGACATCTCCAGTCGTTGAAATAGACAGATTGTCTACCCTTTCTATGGTTAGTGCATCTAACCCTCCAGTTGCTCCTATCTGTGTATTTTCCATTCTCACCTTTCTTCAAACACTCGTAATATCACCGTTTGGAAAGCAAGTTTCTCTGTATTCAAACTATTTTTACCAAACTTGAGTTAATTTCACTCACACTTATATATTGGTGCAAACAGGAATTGATAACTCGCTGTGTGATACTATACCCCCCGACTTTCAACAGTCTCTTTGATTTCCCTGTTGGGGTTCGAAATTGTCAGCGCTGGCCGTCCGTCCTGGAGCAGCTGTGAAGAGAGAAGAAAAAAATACACTTAATTATCAGTGACATTTCCCGTTCACAATCCATCATTTATCTTTAAGCATGGAATGTCGGGCATCTCCTATACTAAAATCACTTGAGAGCATTTGTGACCCCGACCAGTGCTATAGCCTACATGTCTATTTTTCAATTTTCCAGATTTTTCCAGATTGTGAAAGTACAGAATGTAAGCTTTCAAATGATGTGTCATACTTTGAAATCTGAGAATGTTATTATTGTGATGTGCTAATTTTAAATCTTGTAGCAGTCTTTTTTCCCCAGAGACCTAAGCAGAGAAAACAGCTCTTAAAGATTTGACACCTTTTGCCAGGATTCTGCTGGGCGTAAACAATACCTCCCAGCCACACCTCTCCCCTGAATAGTATTAACATAATTAAGTGCTGTGACAGTCATGCTGACAGATCAGATACAAAATCAAACATTTTCTATTGTAGTAGTAATATAACTACTAGTCTGAATAATGTATATTTCAGTTATTGAATTGAAAACCTTTATTTATGTATTCCAATATCTGTTTTATTGATTAATGATATATTTTGAAAGAATGCAGGTTATAGCTGTATAAAACAAATGTCTGTCCCATTGTACCAATCAATGGGATATATTGCATGTTGGCTATAATGATTTTATAAAAAAGAGAGAGATTAAATGCATGGCCATATATTTATACATTCATGTGACATCACAGCATATTCTTTGTATAGCCCAGTGTTTCCTGAAAACAGATATGTACAGTGTTCAGGTTATACATCTATCATTACACAATTACAACCAAAATAGGAAGAAATTATGTTGACCGCAGGGAATTGTAATGCATAGTTGGTAGAACTGGCCAGCGGAGTGATAGACACAAGCCTCATTATTATCATTATCATTGTTCCAACCTTTCATGTGACAACTGGATGAAAATCAGCAGACAATATCAAATCAATTCAAGAGGTTTATTAGTCACATACATACCAGGGCATACAGTGAAATGCGGGTGGTCATGCCCGCATCGATTGTGCAATAATACTAATAATAAAATACATAAACAGGTAATAAGAAGGCATAAGATGTGCATGATAAAAATAGACATGCTAATACAGTTTCAACTCTGTCATTATGCTATACTACAATAATCTAAACTATACAAGAACCACATCGGTTCTTTCCTTTAAAGTGACCTTTCCATTTAGTTTAAAGTGACATTTTTTTTTATTCATTGCATATCATACCAGGGCATACAGTGAAATGCGGGTGGTCATGCCCGCATCGATTGTGCAATAATACTAATAATAAAATACATAAACAGGTAATAAGAAGGCATAAGATGTGCATGATAAAAATAGACATGCTGTCATTATGCTATACTACAATAATCTAAACTATACAAGAACCACATCGGTTCTTTCCTTTAAAGTGACCTTTCCATTTAGTTTAAAGTGACATTTTTTTTTATTCATTGCATACCAGGGCATACAGTGAAATGCGGTTGGCCATGCCCGCTACGATTGTGCAATAAAACAATAGTAATACAAATATAATGTACATGTATGATGTACCGGTACAACAATACAATTCTTCTATGTCCCTATGCTATACTAGTACTACTATACTATCAAGTCAAGTCAAGAATGCAATAATAAGATTCCAATAGGATGAGAATGCGACATTGTGCAATAATACAAGTAATAAGAACAAGTAATAAGAATAAGACATATCAGGTATATGTACATGAGTTTTACAAAAGCTTTTACTCTACAAGAACCACTCCTGTTCTTGTTTAATTTTTTTAAAGTGACCTTACATTGTGAGCATGTGCAGCATGAGTGTGTGTGTGTGTTCATGTTAAAGTGACTGCTAGTACAGTGTGTGTGTGTGTGTGTGTGCTCTACATCCATGTGTCTAACATCGTACAGTCTTCTTGTTCTGAGGTGCTCTAGATGTTGGGAGTGGGCATGTAATGTCTTTTGCGTCATCAGAACAGTATTGTCTTATCTCCTTATAAAGATATTCCTGTCGGTCATTGTCTAGACCAGGTGGGGGGAGGACAGGAAAACCAGAGATGGTTGGGTAGCGTTTTGGGTCTTTCAACAGCTGAAACGTGAATGGCTCTGTATCGTCACAGTGTAATTTCGCCGTCACCATGCCAGGACTGTTGGCATCGAAGCTGAAGTGCTGGTATTTCTTTATTTGTGGGAATCTTTTGAAGAAGCCTCCGAGATGTTGCTGCCAGTCGTGGCTTGGAACATAAACTGTGCCATCTTCGCGACCGACAAGTTGGGGGATATTGACTCCTTTCACTGCAGAGCTTTTCCTGACGATGTCTGCGATGCCTGCCAGGGTGTCGACCGCAGTCTTCCTGTAAACCTGCTTTATCAAACCAAAGCACCAGTCGGGGCCAAATTTAGTGTGGCCTGCAATTAGGAAGTGGAGAGCAAGCTGCAGGTGAAGTTTGTGAATAGTACGCCACGCAAAATACCACAAGACATAATTGTTTTTATTTTGCCCGGAGCAATTGTCGCAGTGCAGGTCCACTGATTTTTCTCCAACTCCATAGTTGGTGAAGAAATGATCCACATAGCTGATAACGGCATTGCTGCCTTTACCAGTTGACATCCCTTCATCAATTAGGTAATTCACTTGCTTCGTCAGCCCTTCACAGTGGACACCGAACAGGCCACATTTGCGCGGTGTTTGAAAAAAGATGGGACCCACTTGAAAAGGGTGAGATGGAAAATGAACCTGCAGGACAGAGAAAGAAGAAAAAGAAAAAAGGACATTGAAATAAGGGACATTGAAATAAGGGAACAGGGGAGGAAATTAGGCCACTTTACTAGCCAAATGCAAGTATTTTTTATGTTTGGCGAGTGATTCATGAAAAAATACTGCTAAAACTATAAGGAACTATTTTTACATTAAAAATTCTCCTCTCTTTTCCTATTCTCTCCTCTCTTCTCCTATTTTCTCTCTCCTCTCTCCTCCCACTCTCATCTTATCTAAATACACTCCAAATACAACTCAAACGTTCCTGTAAGTTTTCCTTTAACAACAAAAAGCAACATTATATTGGATATTCACCTGCTGTGCGTAATCAAAGCTGTAGTGCATCGTGATATCTCTGCTTGCAGGTGGGGAGGGGCCTAGCGACAGATCCATGTTCTCGGCGCATGTGCGCTTTGTGGCGGCAGTCATCTCCTGCAACAGCTCGCGTTCTCTGTCAACAAGGGCCAGATGTTTTAACTGCACCTGGATGAAAGCATGAATGAAAGAAAACGTTATTTAACAGATTGCAGAATGGGTACAACACAGTACGGCTCAATACACACACACACACACACACGGCTAATGAGGTGGCAGTGCTCAGTTATCCTCAGGTTATCCTAATGTCATGTGTGTTGAAGCTAGGGCTGGGCGATATGGCCTAAATATGATATCACGATATTTTCTGACCTTTCGGCGATACACGATACACATCACGATGTTTTTCTTTTTTTCCCCAAACAATTCATTATGAGGCTTACCAAGACAGTATTCGAGTTTGCAAGCTAACATTAAAGACAAAATAAAATACCCATGCATTTAGCATTTTTATATTATATATTAGATTTAGATTATTGGATTATTAGATTATATATTGCATATATTTAGCAATGAGATATTATATGATTTAGATATGAAATATGATTAATTGAAAATGGGGGACCCTGATGTAAACAAGACGAAAGTCTTTCTCTGGTCTGCATCCCCTTAACAATTGTATGTATTGAGCTGTACTGTATCCATTCTGCAATATGTTAATAAAGTTTTAAATCAATCAATCAATCAATAGCATTTTAGCATTTTTATGAAACTACTGTATATTTGTATGTCTCTAAATGTTTTGATGAATTGAAAATGGAGGACCCTTATGTAAAAAAGGCGAAAGTCTTTTTCTGGTCTTCATCCTCCAGTCCACTGTTGTTGTATTGAGCTGTACTGTATTGTACCCATTCTATGTCGTCATCGGACGTTGCTATGTTTGGGTAAATACTGTAAACAAGCCACTATGGACGGGGGTACAGGGGAATAGATGGTGGTAAAAAACAGTCTGTAGTGTAGTAGTGAAAGTAGACTGTACACACCTGGGCCCTCATGCATCAATGTGGACGTAGAACTTGACCTACTTCCACACGTAAGCACGGAATGTAGAACTAGCGCACGCACAGGGAAGTCGGCATTCATCACACGTGCGTACGCAGGCTCTATGGTCCTCCGTGTTGATGAATACCACTTTGTTCTACCGTCAATGCTCGTGCATGATTATCCATATATGGTCATGAAAATGAGGAAACACCCCCATGGGATGTGAAATAATGGACGGACCCGAGCGGAACCCTGAGAAACTCCACGGAGAATTCACTGCTGTCGAACCAAGAAGACACTATCGCGTATTGTGGGATAAATAAAAGGCGGATTTGTAAACGGTGATGTCAGATATCAACGGCTCCCTAAGACCATTGCTGCAATTCTGCCTGGACAGCTCAAAATACTAATAAAGACCGTTCGTTGACCACTGTTTGGCGTTGGTTGTGTGTCATTATAACCGTGCTTGTAATATGAATGCCTTTATTAGTTGTGTTCGATTGGCTATATGATTTTTAGATGCATCTATTTTGTTGTCGGCTAATAAAGACCGCGCTGGAATATGACTGCCTTTTCCCGTGTTGTTTGATTAATACCCCAGGGATTAAAGTTCTCCTCAATTTTATTCCAAATCGCGATGGATCTCCCGTCAATTTTCTACCTGCTGCATATGATTTCTAGAGGCATACTACAATCTATTTTGATGTCAGTATTGGGTAGCCTATATAAACAATATAATACGAGAGCATATACAAGAACAATGAATCTCACTGCATGTATGATAGCCTGCCTTTCAATACATGAACTTGAATCCCATCATATACATAGTCTGTCCACTATAGTGTCATTGCAATGCGTTTTCTATTCTTTCTTATACAGTAAAAAGGGGGAAGAACACTATATTAATATGACTTGTATTCTGCTTACAGCTTCGAAGTTCCACTTGTTTCGTTTAACGTAAAGCCTTTGAAATATAATCAAAACGTTCCCGTGTTTCTGCGGTCTGCGCAGAATAATAACGAGTTGAGCTTTATGATTTATGATGAATTGAAAATGGGGGACCCTGATGTAAACAAGACGAAAGTTGGTCTGCATCCCCAATTAACAATTGTATGTACTGAGCTGTACTGTACTGTACCCATTCTGCAATCTGTTAATAAACTTTTCAATCAATCAATCAATCAAGCTACGCGGAGCGCAGTCAGTCAGTAGCCTACACCCTGTATATTCCGATAACGCTATATAAACCATGCTGCATTCATTCTGAGAGAAAGATCTATTATTCCAAATGCTATTTATAGGGTTTTGACCATAATTACACTACTGTTGCTATTCTACAATGAACTATAATGAACTACGGTTCGTACAGAACATGCCGGTGTTATTATGCACAGAAGCTCATTTCCTTGTTGTAATAATATATTCTACCACTGGGAGCTAGGTACGCCAGGTCTGACCTGTGCGTAGATGTAAGCACGAAGTCAAGTTCAAGTTGAAGTTGATGAATCCCACTCTTTGCTTAGAAATGATCGTACGCACAGGGTAAGCACAGATCTGTGCGTAGAACACGTTGATGCATGAGGGCCCTGGAGTTTCTCCACCTGCAACTTCTCTGGCCTTCCCGCGGCTTGCTGTAATTGGTTATTGTTGGAGTAGCATTGAGAACACAGATCTGTCCTGGGTTTTGTGATCATTATCTGCGGAAGGAGTGCTTTCCACAACCGAAGGAAGGATCTCTGACCAACAACACGAAATCCTGAAAAGACAAGTGTTTTTGTTAGATTGGTAGAATAAGAAAAAGTGGGAACCATGTGTGTGTGTGAGAGAGAAAGAAAGGGGTGGTTTTGTGACATACCTTCTATACTGCTGTAAAGGCGCCACAGGGCAGCTTTGGTCAGATTGGTTGGCAGTAACTTTGCAGTGAAATCCTTGTGACCAGCATGACGGCCAGGCAACACAATCGCATGGAGGACAGCAAAGTTGATCAGAAATTTCACAACCCTTTTTACGTCAAAAAGAGACAAAAAACGCTTGTGATTTCTCGGCTGTTTCTTCCTCTCCCGCGGTGTGAGGCCATCTGTCTTGTAGTGTTTGAAAAGGCTTTTGAGAAGCGCATCGCTGATCCTAAACAAAAATGTTAACAATAGGGAAGAGAATTAATGAATGAAATACACACATTGTACACACTGTATCTGTATGTCATATATTATGTTATGATGAATTGAAAATGGGGGACCCTGATGTAAACAAGATGGAAGTCTTTCTCTGGTCTGCATCCCCTTAACAATTGTATGTATTGAGCTGTACTGTACTGTACCCATTCTGCAATCTGTTAATAAACTTTTCAATCAATCAATCAATCACTCTTGTTTACATTCAGGTGTAGTTTTTAAGAATCCCTATCCTAGCGATGTGCATTACAAAATGGCCGCACAAAAACTACACTACCCAGAATATCCAAAATGGACGCCCTCGCAGGGTAGAATAGGATTCGACGACTATATCTAGACTTTAACACCTATTTAAACCGATTTATTGCTATTGCTAAACATACATATACGTCCAATACAATACATCTACGTCCAATACAATATACAAGCATAAAGACACTTACCCATAAATGAAACAGAACGTTGGACGACAGACAACAACGTCGTGAAATCTGTATGTTGTCCTCGAAGCCACACGAAGAGCGTTCACTCTCTTGGTACTTTGCGTTTTTTCTGAAACATTTTGGCATGTTCCAATAATGGACAACAGACACATGTCCCTTTCTCTTGGTGTCAACGACGCGGTGTCCAATCGGTTTTGGTAAATTAGCTCAACCGACAGTTTTTTTGAACAAGACAGGGCAGATCGTTCTGAATTTTCCTTTCGGCGCGCCTGGCACTTGCAGTGGAAAGAGTTTATCTTTCCGAGTTCCTCTTCTATTTCGCCCTCCACCGTTAAACCAGACATCTTTTCAACTGATCGCATGGTCGATTCAGCTGAAAAGCCCAATGCTACAGTTTCAACGCAAAGGTCTCCGTCTTCCTCTGTTTCACCATCGTCGGCAGGTTCGATTGGATCTGGGACAATTTCATCTGCGTCTTCATCTGCGTCTTCGGTCTCTTCATCGTCGGATGAAAGAGCTGGTGGCGGCTCACCTTCCGTGATGATCATGTAGTCCGTGATGTGGTCACTCATCGTCGCCGAGGAGTCTATACTCATTCCATCTCTTCCTCTATTAAGAGCAGCTGATAATTTTTGTGCGGCCATGTCGATGTTATCTAAGCAGCAAAAAAGTGTTCTCTGGGCTACAGGTCCTGTGAATATAAACACCACACCGTGTGGGGGCGTACCTCACATCAACAGCAGCCTTTCACATGCAAAAATAGGACAGCCCGAGGGAACTGCCCCCACAGCTTCGTGAGAGACGATCAGAGTATGTCTCAAGGAGCCATTTTTAAACACAATTAATGTTCGCTGTTATACTATAAAAAAAAATAAATAAAAAAATCTTTCTCTTCTCGTGAGGAACCTGGGTCGCCGAGTTGTAGGCGCGCACGCTGGGCGGAGTCACATTTGTGCAATTTTCGTTTTGATTTATCAATGACACAGCCTTAATCTTTTTTCAGTTGTCTCCATTGGAAAACCAGAACTCTCAATCCCGTTGTCATGATCCTCCTCCACACAACTCCGGGGAACTTATTTTGCATCAGCCTTCTCCTTCTGTTGGTCAATCAGAAACTTGTTATTTACAGCCTATCATTTCTAAACATCTGTATTGGACATGGTAATTTAGGTGAATAATCTCACTTTTACTCTAATTGCTCTTTGCAAATGACTATGTGTATAATTACGCTTTATCTTCGCTTCTATGTGTAACTATATTTATTTCTGTCCGTGAAAGCCTAACAATGTATTCCGCTCATATTACATTATACATATCAGTAACATACATATTTCACCACACAATTTCTCACACAGTTACTATATTTCCCCCGTAACACCCAACCCCTTAGGTGTTAAAACGCGCTTCTCATGAGAACAGAAATCAATTTTCAGTGCCTTATGTCACTGAAGTCCCCGTGCAGTCAGAACAGTGTCACACAACCCGTTCATAAACACAGGCGCCGACACCATCCCCACATTGAAATCCCTGCCGACCAATGACATCTCACTGGTCAACCCGACCTGTGGCCCACGGCGTCACCCCCAGTTTGCAACCTGGAACGCGAAACCCCGGGCCTCCTACTCAAGGATATTCAAAGATCATTCCACTCACAACCCCTGCCACACACACACAGCACCTCCAACACCAATCAACCACCATAACCACAGTCACCCAAATACCCACACACAATATAACCCAATGCGCGTAGTGTGGCAGCGAGCCTTTGACGAGTGCACGCATAGACAGCGAGCCCACCCCCGCCACGACGTCCAGCAGTCCCCGTACCCCCGCTAAAACGAAAATGTGCGCAGTGTGGCAGCGAGCATCGACGAGTCGCACACATAGCGCATCCCCGTCACCGCGTGGAGGCAGACAGTGAGCTACGACGATCTGTCTACCCACACCCCCATCACAGGCGCAGCCGAGCAGAGTAAATATGCTCCGACTTACGGCCCACCAACATGAACGCCACACAAAAAACACTGACACGGAGTTCACCGCGTTGCCCCGTGTCAGCAGCGCTACATTTCTCCGTTAAGTCAAGAGACCGGAAGGTGGCCGGAGACCTGGAGAGAGCCAGAGAGTACGGCCCCATCGCCGGTTGAGTACGACATCATTGCCCTAACGCCAGCCAATACCACTACCAGCACTAGAAATTCCCTAAAAATAACAATAAAACTGAATATGGAACAACAACATACACTAAACAAGTCCCAAACTCAACCAACTGCCTTTGAACCCTACAGTAAACAGCAATAAACAATAAACCCAGCACTACACCGCGTTTGAAACCCATAAAGAAAACACCATACAATATACAGGCCCAAAACTAGGAGAGAAAGAGAGAGCGTTTCGGGGGGGCCGAGGGGGGAAGAAAATATGGAAGAGAGGCGGCGTGGGAACGAGAGCCCTCGTTCATACCACACCACATCACAACATAGTCTGTGCCCATACCCATGAGGGGAGTGAGGGGGAGGGAGTGAGCGAGAGGGAGAGAGCGAGAGGGGGGGGATAAGAGAGAGAGAGAGGGGGGAGGTGAGAGGGAGAGAGGGGGGAGGCGAGAGGGAGAGGGGGGGAGGAGAGAGAGAGAGAGGGGGGGTGAGAGAGAGAGAGGGGGGGGTGAGAGAAGGAAAGAAAGAGAGGGGGGGGGTGAAAGAGAAAGAGAGAGGGAGGGGGTGAGAGAGAGAGGGGGGGGTGAGAGAAGGAAAGAGAGAGAGGGAGAGGGGGGGGGGTGAGAGAAGGAAAGAGAGAGAGAGGGGGGGGGGGGGGTGAGAGAAGGAAAGAAAGAGAGGGGGGGGTGAAAGAGAATGAGAGAGGGAGGGGGTGAGAGAGAGAGAGAGGGGGGGGGGTGAGAGAAGGAAAGAGAGAGAGGGAGAGGGGGGGGGGGGTGAGAGAAGGAAAGAGAGAGAAGGAAAGAGAGAGAGGGAGCGAGGGGGGGTGAGAGAAGGAAAGAAAGAGAGGGGGGGGTGAAAGAGAAAGAGAGAGGGAGGGGGTGAGAGAGAGAGAGAGGGAGAGGGGGGGGGGTGAGAGAAGGAAAGAGAGAGAAGGAAAGAGAGAGAGGGAGCGAGGGGGGGTGAGAGAAGGAAAGAGAGAGAGGGAGCGAGGGGGGGGTGAGAGAGAGTGTACGAGGGGGAGGGGGGGCCAAGGCCCCACAATCCACCACCAGATTAAAGCACAACAATCCAATCTCACTTTACCAGCACACTAACCCCCAAATGAAAACGTTCTGTGAGCAGAACCCAAAAAATAAACTCATCCTGTCCTCTTCTGCCCCCTACCGTATCCCCAAATAAACTCCACCTTCCCCTTAACAATGGACGCTTGGTGCCCCTACTAAGATGGACGCCGGCGCCCCTACCAAGATGAACGTCCCATCGCGAGACATCCCGAGAGCCCCGTCATGCCATGACGTCAGCACAGTTAGCTTAGCATATTAGCTTCGTTAGCCACGTCGCAGGCCGCCAGACCGCGCACCCTTATGACGTCACAACCGGCGACCGATTTAGCCGTTAGCGCGGCTAGGTAGCATTAGCTTAGCTTCTCCCATGATCCCATAAAAACGTTCCCCAACGACCCATCGACCCGTTTCGCCGTGCGGGCCGACACCTCGCAATGTTAATATAACACCACATTCCCCACAACAGAACCCTAATCCCCTCAAAACGCCAGTGTAGTGATCTAAACAGAAATACAAAAACATAACAGCCTATAGGCCGCCACAAAACACTAGCTTGACCCCGCCGACGTCACCACCGGTGAGCTCAGAACGACTTCCGGGTCCCCGCAACATACTATCCCGTTCACCTAAAACATTATACAACTATTTTATAGAAGTCCAATGTGAAAAATTTTAAGTGCCTAACACATCCCCGTAATCCCAAGACACTATCGATCAACCTTATACATTTGAACCTACGCCTATTTGTCCGCCGCATCCTCCGGTCGGCTCCTGGCTAATACAGTAGCTAACTGCTGCTGCGTTCCACCGGCCCCGAAAAACCGGCGTTATCATTACCTTTCCCCACGGCTAACCGGTGACTTAAATTACATAATAATACAACAATATTCTCATACGTACCACCAATCACACCTAACCATAGCCATTCTCCAACCATTCAATCATACATGCTTCCTAACTACAAATAAAAATACAAACCTCCATTCACGCACATATTATCGTCTCTCGAACGTCGCACGGCAGCGCGACTAGTAAACACGAGATCAAACGTAATCGCACGCACTTTCATACTGAATGTCTAAGCTTACCATAGCTTTGTAATCGAATTCCCACTAAGTACTTATCAGGCATCTCGACCGAATTGTTTTTAAGCACATTGTCTTCGTATCACAGCGCACGTAATTCAATCAACACGCCGGTTTCGCTCAAGATTAAAAAGGGATCTCCGGACCCAATTCGATACTATGCCTAAGGACGAACATATATCTTCATTTAATTCGGCCAATTGGTTCCCGCAGATACGTCCTGTCTATCACGCGATCAGTCAGCAAACCATTCATTATTGAGCCTCTTGAACACGCCGGCCCCTACCTTCTATTAATTACTACGTGTTAATCCTGTAATCGCACAAACCACGTTCCCTGATCATGCAGGTGCCAAATCATCTTTACCATACCTGATTTGCATGTTCTAAATAGCAACAGAGCCCTTCTTATACACAGCTCTCTCCCCATTCAGAACAATCAAATCTTAATCAATCATTACCGCGCCCTCTTCCTGAGAATAATTTTTAGGGAATTTATATACTCAGAACGCGCCCCTGTCGCACACACCAGATTGCCGCGCTTCCTAGCCAGAAAAGCCTTTTATCTGCCGTCATGCGACGCTAATACCATTACACCATGATCAGATAGTCTGTGCACCCAATACGTCATCATATTACAACAATATGAGGTATTTTAATTACTTCACATAATTCTACATGAAGCAATTTCTTTTCCCAACCCCTTGTTGTTCGAACAGAACAGCCCATTCTTCTCCAACACTCACCTCTCTCTCAGGAACGAAGCTCCCGCAGCTGTGTCCCCGTCGTCCGCTGATGAGGTCGATGAGAGAAGGAAAAAAAAAATTCTCGTCCTGGGCCGCCGCTTGTTCACGGGTCGCGACACCAAAATGAAGTAGATTCCCAAGCTAAATAACGGTTCTGCTCTGTATCAGAACCGGGTGGTTAGTACTCTGCGTTGTTTCAATAACTCTAAAGCTCTGGGAATTACTTATGAACTTCTCAGCGGTGCAGGCAGAAGGAATCAGGAGGAAAAGGTAGTTAGCAACAGCTGTTTAATCAAAGTTAAGAGTTGTATACAAATTACAATAAAGAATGCTATAATTGTGATCAAAGACACTATGCCGTCTTGATAACAACCAGACTAATATTACATTAGATGAAGAATGATAGTTGTTGATGGCTTTGTTCCCTTTTCTGATGAACAAAGTATAGTTCTGTTTTCCCTCCAAAAGCGATGTCCTTTGTTCTCCTGCTGACCTGCCCGCCTTGAGTGTGGATGGGTGATAGGTGTGTCCTGTTGAGTTGGGTTTCCAGAGTGTCTCTCCCCATCACAACATCCCATTTTATCCCAAGGCCCAGCGTCTCTGGGTGATGACATCATCAGCTGTGGTTTGTCCAATCACAGCTTCTCTATGTTTGAATGCAACAGAGGCGGTCCTTATATAGTCAACCAGATATATACTTTCATTTGTTTCATTCAATCTAACAATCTACCTTAATACATTGCATTATTGATTTCATAACATATATATTTGAATTGTAATTGATCACCTAAACACAGAGATATTATACTTGAACACATTTCTTATCATTATAACCTATTTTCACTTTAAGTGAAAACTAATTACCTAGTTTAAGTATGACTTCAGAATTCTTACCCCAATATAAACAAGCCTATTCTATTTATATTTTAACTTACATCATCTGATTTTACACAGTTTAATATGGCTTCAGAATTATTATCCCAATGTAAACAATAATTATATTTCATATCAAAACTAATCTAAATGGGTTATCAGACCTTTGATGGTCACATGCAAGCCATCAGATACCAACTGCATGTGACCTAATCATTGTCTTTGGCAGACCAGTTGGCCACATTGATGTCTCCTAAAAGGAGACACATGTTTCTCTAGAACTTCCTGCCCTTTGTTCTTACACACCCCCTAAGGGGAAGAAGGTTATCTCAACTGCCACCAGCTGCCACTATATGCAAATGACCTCCTGGAGTGAACACAAGGTCTTGGTAACACACATTCTATGAAATTATAGTTAAGGGCCAATTGTTTCACTTCGACTGTTTCTACACATTAGTTTGATTTGAAATCCTATTATGATGATGATCTATGTCCCAAAATCTACCACAATGCCACTATCATCTATTGACCCTTCATTAAGTTCCCAGAATTCCTTAAATATAGTTCTAATGTATGCACACGATCCTTCATCATTTAACATCAGGTTATTGAATCGCCATCTCCGAGATCGTTGCCCTTCCTCCATGGATGTGATCACTAAATCAACCGGAGCATGGTCAGATATTACAATGTTCCCTATCCCAGTATCTGCTACTTGTTCTACCAGTGCGCTAGAGATCAGGAAATAATCTATTCTAGAGTATGAGGAATGCGGGTGAGAGTAAAACGTGTAGTCTCTTTCATGTGGGTTCATAACCCTCCAAATATCCACTAGACCCAATTCCTCTATCAGTACACCAACCGCCAGTCTCCCTGCGTTGTCAGCGGTCCTGGGTTGATACGATTTGTCCATTAAGGTGTTTCCAACCAGGTTGAAGTCCCCCCCTATGATTACTTACGTTGCTATTCCCTATTTTCCTGATCACCTCACATACTTCATGGAAAAAGTCTGAGGACGACCCGTTGGGCGCATATATATTAGCTAAGGTAGTCCTCTGTCCCTCTAAATCAGCATCCAGTATAACCCATCTTCCCTCATCATGTGAGAAACTATTGTGCACCTTTACGTCTATGTTTTTTCTCACCAATATTGCCACCCCCCTCTTCCTAGAAGAGAACGTACTATAGAATATTTGTCCCACCCAATCCCTCTTAAGCTTGGCCGACTCCTCCTCATCCAGGTGCGATTCCTGAATTAGTGCAATATCCGTCTTTTTTTGTTTCAAGAACGTCAGTATCTTTTTTCTCTTAATGGGATGATGACATCAGTCTATATTCCACGATACTATTTTAATCAGCCCCATATTCCTCATAATGTACCTCCCCTGTGCAATCCAGGACGTAGTACCTCTATGTCTGGGGCGCAATCTCCCACATTTCTATATCTAGAACCTGAGACTGTGAAGATATTATACAATAGTATAGTACACAATGAAATAAAAAAGAACATATAAAAACATAAATACATTTCCCCCCCCCACATTTACCCAAGCTACGTTCGATAGGACCCCAGATAGAACAATTGTACCGAGGGTGAGATCTATACTATTAATAAATAAAATAATAAATACTTGTTTTCTTGAACAGGAAGTGACTCACTTTTTTTTTTTCTCGGCCCGGGCTAGACGCAATAGCGCTCTGAGTGCGCGTCACTGTGTGATCGCTGTATCCGTAGCAGCCAATCAGTGCGTAACACGTTGTGCGTTGAAATATGACTATTATGTTGGAATCCGGGCGCGATTTGAAGCGGTCTAGGCAGCAGCAGTCAAGAATTTCTGTAGCCGCATTTCGCGGAGACGATCTCTGATTGGCCGAATCCACTTTCTAATGTTCCAATTCTAGCTTATTCTAGCTTGGTAGAGATAGTTGTGTTGTTGTGAGATGCAGCTGTTTGTCTTGGAGCGTGATGGCAAATTCTTTCAACGGTTAGGCTTAGGCACTCTTTCAAAAGTTGGTTAAGGTTAGAGTTTGTCTTAGAGCATGGCGATAGAACACCAGGTAGTTTGCAGGCTGTTCGAGGCGGACATGGACAAAGGCACTCACAGTACTTGTTGGCTATTAACAAGCTATATTATGGATGCAGTGTGGAGGGACATGCATGGACAATGGATGGACATCAACACAGGCTGGATGGACAATGCCATGGAGTGGATATACTTTATCAACAAGCCCTTCTCTGCCAACAACAAGGTAGATTAGCGATATTTCTCTCTCTCTCTCTCTCTCTCTCTCAGCCACTCAGATAACGCTTCTCTCTCTCTCTCTCTCTCTCTCAGCCACTCAGCTAACGCTGGCTTCTCTCTCTCTCTCTCTCTCTCTCTCTCTCTCTCTCTCTCTCTCTCTCTCTCTCTCTCTCTCTCTCTCTCTCTTTCTTTTGGATTGAAAATGCGTGGATTATGGCTTGTTCAATATCGTCTATGTTTGAATGAATGAATGAAAACTTTATTAACAGATTGCAGAATGGGTACAATACAGTACGGCTCAATACACACAATTGTTAAGGGGATGCAGACCTGAGAAAGACGTTTGTCTTGTTTACATCAGGGTCCCAGATTTTCGATTCATATCGATAGTTTAATAGCTAGCCTTGGCTCGTTTAACAATATGCAAAATATGTGTACAGCCCTGTACTCATACTGAAGTTATTCTTGGTATATAATACTACATATACTAGGTCTGATTGTGTAACGAATCGATTCAACGTCGCGCTGTGTGTGAGAGAGAGAAGGAGAGAGAGGGAGAGATCTGAGTGTGTTTGGAGACGGAGCGAGTTTTGTTTCTAACTTTTCTATTTATATATTGTGTTTCAAGTTGTGAATTAGACTATACTTTATTTGACTGGTTGTGTGTTGTTGTAGTAACAGCTGAGCGACTCGTTCATATGAGCCGATTCATTGCCGTGAGCGTGAGTCGAATCGCTCACGTCTTGCCATGAGTGTAAATGTCCCCTCGTCCCCATTTGTACATAAGGAGCATTTGGAGTCTTGTTTAAGACCCATTTTTTTCAGTCTTATAGGAGTCAAGTATGTCCTGTGAATATAGTTAAGATTTATTTGTTGATGGTCCGGGTTCCTTGATGTAAATCGAACATTTGCCCAGGCTTCTTGCCAATCAAAATCACTTTCCAGGTCTGGTATATCCCTCCTCCAGACGGAGTCTAGGTGGAGGGTTTCATACGAGGACGTTAGTAATTGATGATAAAAATCTGAAACAAAACCTCTCAATGTCTCTCTTTCATAGAAGAATTTGTGGTATCTGTGGTGTTCAATTGGTATCTTTAATGGCACACCGTGAGACTTCAAACATAACAATAACTGTGTGTAAAAAAAAATTGTGGACTCGGTGAGATTACATTTTTTGCGTATTTCTTCATAACTACAAAAACCCTGTTTGTTAAAAACATCACCTAATGAGTGTATGCCTTGCTTTTCCCATATAGGGAATCTTATGTCGTTTTCCAATCAAGAGTGCATTGTTATTGAATAAGGGAGTATGATTATGCCATTTATGTGGGTTAGAATATTTTTTTTGTGTTTCACGCCATATCCGGATTGCATGAGTAATTATGGGGCCAAATTTCCGTTTGCATTGTTTAATTGATAATTTAGTGTATGCTATGTCCTTCAGTCTATGTGGGGCTACTATATTTTCTTCTAATTTTCTCCAGGATACTAATGCTTGGGGATCAAACCATGTTGTCAATGGTCTTAAAGTGTACGCCTTAAAATAGTGGAAAAAATCTGGAAATGCCATACCACCGTCTGCTTTGTTTCTCTGTGCGGTGGATCTTTTTATACGTGGTGGTTTGTTATTCCAAATAAATGTGTATGTGGAGGAGTGTAATTTTTTCCAGTAACGGTAACGGTGGGTAACGGTAGCATTGAGCTGAAGAAGTTGATTCTAGGTAGTACGTCCATCTTAACTATTGATATCCGTGCCTGTACTGAGTTTTTAAGTTTTGACCACCTATCAAGGTCGTCTTTGATTTTGTTTTGGATTTTTATGTAATTGTGCTTCACCGTTTGTCTTATGGTGGGGAATATTTCCACTCCCAAACATCTAAAGTGTTTTACCATATGTATCTCTTCTGGGAGGGTTATATTTTTTTGCAGGAGCGTTAAGTGGAAGGAAAGCCGACTTCGGCCAATTTATCTTAAATCCCGATAAATCTCCAAAGTCCTCAATCAACTCGAGCAGATGAGGCAATGTGGTGTTGGGGTTTTGCATGAACAGTATTACGTCGTCCGCATATAAACAAATTTTATGTTGTGTGCCCTTGATTACGATTGGTTCTATGGATTGGGATTGTCTTATATATTGTGCTAAAGGCTCTAATGATAGATTGAATAGTCCGGGTGTTGTGAAGGATCAGATTAAACCGAATATATATATTTATTTATGGATATATATTTAATAGTATTTGTATATCGTTTGATATCCCTTGTATATTCCTTGTACATATACACTGAATATCCCTTTAGTCTACTAACAGCCCATAATAGTTTCATTCTCTCATTGGACAAGAACTTGGCGCCAGCAGCCAAGCCCCTTGGTTCAAGTTCAATCGTGCCGACGAACATGTCGTTACTAGCCCGGTTCCGCGTAGGAATACGTCTGGCGAAATACGAATGGTACTATTTGTTCACAGCGCATATATATATGGCGCAAGTAAAGTAGAATTTTCTTTTAGTCCTTTAGCCCTTAGTTCTTTACCCTCCAACCTAGTGGCAAGACGTTAAGCCTCACCCACGATACACGTGTGGTGCAGTATGGTCAACTTGGCCTCAGAATGGCATTGAGACATCGTGTGGATTAATAGTTGAATTGTCATAGTTTGGCACTATACCGTCGAGTGGGACGTATTTCTATTAAGTTAATAATAGTCTATTATGTATGGTGCATCGTTCGGTTAGAGTTATACAGTGAGTAGTACCCCCATCGTTTCCTCGCGTTATCTAGAGTCTTAACCAGGCTGGGCAGACCACGTGTGGTGCTTTCATCCGAGGAGTTCTGGGCTAGGACGAGTGGACCTGCACATTGGATTACCTTACCCGGACGACGGCGAGCCCTACACGGCTTGGATTATCTACTTGCTTTGGGTGCTTTGATTTATGCCATGGATAACAGCCAACACTGGTGAGTGTTGGAACTACCCCCCGAGAGGAGTCCAGGTGAGACGGCGCTCTACCCCGAGTGAGGTCGCCTCACGTCTCTTCGTTGTGGACCGGCAGCTACCGTCTACAAGAGGGCCCAACTGTATTCATCTGTGGACCAAGGTTCTGTGGGCACCGTGTTCAGCACTCTGAATTCTCCCAAGAAATCATTGGCCAGATGGGATATCGCCGGCGGCTCTCCTAACCCCCCCCCCTACTGACTTACAACCAGCAGGACCCCCCTTTAGTATATCCAGCTATAATCATTAAGTACCATCGCTATAGTTCCCTAAAGAACCAGGTTGTATACTTGCTTCCTGCGTAACCAGAGATTGGACATTCAATGTTGATTTGCATACGAATACTCATTTGCCTTACAAGTGCATTCAAATCATAAATGTCATTAAGTGAACGTTGTATATACCCTTTGCTATATATTAAATATTCGACTTATACATTTGTGTGGACTTGGTTTCATGGTGGGAAAGTGTTCATCATATCTATATCATGTACTGTGTGGCCAGTAGTTAAAGTACATAAAGCGGTAGTGGTTTAATGATACCATACTTATCAATACAGTCAGGGAATTGTACCCCTCAGTTACAATTGGTCCTTCGAGCCGGAGGGTAACTAGTGTAATATTAATATAGTGTTATTAATATTGAAATGGCCTATGATGAACACTCCACGAAACGGTCCTCCTAACGTAGAACGCCCGCGGCGCAGACGACAGACACCTCAGGATTACGCTGTCAGTCAACTACCTAGCCTTCGACAAACGGTAAACGCGGTAAAAGTAGAAAGTAAAATTATGTCTGACCTTAACGACCAGGTTACCCCGACCACAGAGGCCCTAGTGGGTTCTAATGTAACTGACCAAGCTCACGGTGGGGACCAGGAGGGAGCTGACATGCCTTTACCCCCCGCCAATACCGAAGAAGTAGTCCCCGACCAGCCCCGGGAGGAAGACAACCCTACAGAGAGAGAACTCTGCACGGAACAAGATGAGGAGAGCGCCGAGGAGATAGAGCTCCAGGACTCCCCAACGAGTACAGCCAGGAGCGGCTCACCTCTACAACCGTCTTCC
Organism: Notolepis coatsorum; assembly: GCF_963971535.1. Lineage (NCBI taxonomy): Eukaryota > Metazoa > Chordata > Actinopteri > Aulopiformes > Paralepididae > Notolepis > Notolepis coatsorum. Next base: position 61,139,924 of record NC_140172.1, on the reverse strand, counting down.
CCCAGCGAAGCGGAGAGGATGCTATCACAGGCGTTCCTCGTCAGCCTGACAGCCTCTACCGAACGCGATCGACTCCAGGGTGAACGCGATCGACTTCAGGGTGAACACGATCGACTCCAGACACAGCAACGGAGCGAAGAAGAGCGCATACGCCTGGAGATGAGACGCCTTCAGACGGAAGAGAATATGGCAAGAGACCGAGCAGACACCCAGCGTGCCGCTGCCGGTGCCCAAAGAGAAACAGAGCGCGACCTCGCTCTCATCCAGCGCGAAACCGAGCGCGACAGACTACAGGGCGAGCGCGACAGACTACAAGCCGAGCGCGACAGACTACAAGCGCAGCTAATGGAGCAGCTGATCACCAAGGCAACACCCTCTCCCTCCGCCAGGGGTTCAAGGAACTCGTCGAGACAACAGTCAAGGGCAGCATCCCCTAACCGAGCAAGCGACCCTGAACTTGACCAACAGACCAAGCCTATACCCCCCGCAGACCCCCTTCCCCGACCGGTCCAAGCGAGACCCAGCTACAAGGAAGGAGCGGCATACACTGCGGAGAAGCTAAATAAACGACTACAGGATCTAGAGGACCTGATAGAAGAAGAAGAGGGAGAGGAGGAGAACCAAGCCCGACGACAGCACAGTACTCCACCGGACCAGGAGGTCCAGTACAGCCCAGGCTATACCCCCGCGGCGCTGCGCTACAGACCCCCGACTCTATTCACGGGTGAGCATGACGCACGACCAGCCCCGAGGAATAGCACCTGGACCAGCGGGCCATGGTACCCTGCCGGTACCAGCCCACAGAGAGGCGCAAGAGGAGACTCGCCTAGGAGGCCTCTCCCCCAACGCTCGCCGATGTATCAGCCATCCACGGCGTCATACATTGGCACACCGACGTTTCCAGACTTCACCTATGAGAATCGAGCACAGTACACGGAGCTCCGGATGTGCTTAGAGACAATGATGGTGGATGTCGCTGATGAACGCCACAAGTATGCAATATTACTGAAGCACCTGAAAGTACCCCGAGCGCACAATATAGCGCTAGCCTATGCCACCTCTACGACCCCATACACCGCGGCTCTAGCAGCGCTGGACCAGAGATATGGACGTATATGGGATTACGTAATCCAAGAGATAAGGCATATTGACCGCCTACCCCCAGCAACAGACAATCGCTCATTAGACGACCTGTCTATAAAAGTGCAGTCCCTGGTAGGGATGCTGGGAGCGCAACGAGAAAAGGGTATGCATGAGCTATACGCCAACTCTAACGTCGAGAGGATTTTAGAGAAGCTGCCACCCGCCAGACAAGAGCGCTTTAGGCGGCAGAGAGACCACCGTGATCCTAACGGTCCCGAACCATCCCTCCTCGATCTAGCCGACTTCCTGGCGAGAGAAGTCAGCAGCCTACGACTGGATACGTTCGTGCGGAGCACACCAAGCTCCAGAGAGGGACCTAGGAGAATAAACGATGGAAGAAGATCGGTGACTGTCATGCACCAATCAGAATCAGTACCGAGCAGTAAGAACCACAGTACCCCCTCGAGAAAAGAGAAGTGGAAGATGGTGTGCCCGTACTGCGAGAAGGAACACTGGCTGTCACAATGTGACCTGTTCAAGAAGATGAATGCAGAAGAAGTGAGTCAATGGAGAAAGTCCAACAGGCGCTGTTACCGATGTGCGCGCAGTCACATGGCAGCCGAGTGCCGCCTAAAGAAGAGGTGCAGTCGGTGTGACGGAGCCCACCTAGATGTCCTACACGACAGTAACAGAAGAAAGCCTGCACCTGCACCATCGAGCAGCACAAAGGCAAGCGTCATGTACATTGACCCCGCCAGCAGCAGCGGCGCCCAAGTGCTCTTAAAGGTAGTCCGTGTAACATTGAGCTACCAAGATAAAGTCATGGACACTTACGCCGTCCTTGATGACGGGTCAGAGAAGACCCTTCTGCTCGCGTCCGCTGCGGCCCAGCTGGGACTGCGGGGGAGCGAGAACCAAATGACAATTCGGACAATAAGAAGAGATTTAAAGACGATAAAAGGCGAGAATGTCTCCTTCACTATCGCAGCAAGCGGGCAGCCAGAGAGACGGTATAGGATTACAAATGCTTTCACCAGCCAAGAAATAGGACTATCACAGTACACCTACCCCATCGCCAAGCTGATGGATAAATATGTGCACCTGCGTCAACTACCTATCCCGCTCATAGACGGCGCCACCCCGACCCTGCTGATAGGCTCCGACCATGCAGACCTCATAGTCCCGATAGACCGGGTCCATACAGGACCCAGAGGCTGTCCTGCAGCAGTCGAGACCCGCCTAGGATGGACACTACAAGGCCCCCTCGCTAAATCTCTCAACCGAACAGCAGCCACTAGCTGCCTCCACTCCAGAGTGACAGAAGAAGACACCACTCTCCTGCAGCATGTCGAGAGGCTATGGACACTAGAGACAATGCCCTTTAAGAACGAAAAGAAAGACATTCGTTCTAAAGAAGACATTTACGCCATAAACCTCCTCGAGCAAGGGACAAAGAGAGTCACAGTCGGCGGAGTGATGAGATACGCAACTCCACTCCTGAGGCGAGAGGGAATGCCCACCTTTCACGCAAAGAAAGACGCTACGGAGCGGTATCTATTGAACACAGAGCGGCGCCTAGCCAAAGACCCCGCTCAAGAGAGTGTGTACCGCGCTGAGATTGAGAAGCTAATCACAGCGGGACACGTGACAAAGATTGACATTAAAGAGGCCGATCAGACGACCGAATCATGGTACGTGCCGCACCACAAGGTCCACCACAACGGCAAGGATCGCATTGTGTTTAACTGCAGCTACCAGATCGGATCCCAGAATCTGAATAAAGAGCTCTTGCCCGGCCCCACACTCGGCCCCTCTCTACTAGGCGTGCTACTACGCTTCCGCCAGGACAAGGTGGCTATCAGCGGGGATATCAAAGGGATGTTCCTGCAGGTGAGACTAGTGGAGGAGGACAAGCCCCTGCTGCGGTTCCTATGGAGAGAGAGGATCGGAGATGAGCACCCCGCCATCTATCAATGGGAAGTCCTCCCTTTCGGAACTACATGCAGCCCGTGCTGTGCTACATTTGCACTACAGAAACACGTCGCAGAGGACCCAGCAGCAGATGAAGAGGTCCGACACAGTGTGAAGAACAGTTTCTACGTGGACAACTGTTTACAAAGCGTTTCGACTCAAGAAGAAACCGAGGCTCTCCTACTCAAGCTACGCGCCTCCCTGATCAAAGGCGGCTTTGATCTCAGGCAGTGGGCCAGCAGCGACCCGCACGTATTGCGCAGCCTCTCCCCCGCGGACAAGGCTGCCAGCAGCGAGACCTGGATGGCGACCATCCCAGGAGAAGCCCAAGAAATGACACTAGGATTAGTCTGGCGCTTCAAAACAGACTCGCTCCACTATAGACACAAACCCCTGACCACGGAGCAGGGAAGGTCGACGGCGACACCGACCACCAGACGGAGTGTGTACAGAACACTCGCCAGACAATATGACCCGTTGGGATGTATTCTACCTTACACCACCAGGGCAAAGATGATTGTACGAGCACTATGGGACAAGGACCAGGGCTGGGACGACTCAATACCCGCACCCCTTGCCTCCACATGGAGAGAGTGGGAGACGGAACTCCGCTCACTCCCAGGCGTCAATATACGCCGCAGCTACTTCCCACCCACAGTGAGGCCAGAGACATGCAAGATGGATCTACACGTCTTCAGCGACGCCTCCGAAGTAGCCTATGGATCAGTGGCCTACTTGCGTGCCCAAGAGAAGGGAGGAGAGATACACACCGCCTTCATCCTGGCTCGCTCAAGAATAGCCCCACGAAAGCAACAATCTATCCCGCGTCTAGAGCTCTGCGCAGCCCTAGCAGGAGCGCATCTAGCCACGTTAATCCAACGTGAACTCACCATTCCGGTGCACAGAACAATCTTGTGGTCAGATTCCACGACAGTACTCACATGGATCAAGACTGATTCATGCAGATACAAAGTCTTCGTGGGAGTCAGAGTCACCGAGATTCAAGAGTTAACAGAAACACAACCCAGCTGACGTCATCACCCGGGGAATGTCCCTAGATGACCTCACCCGTCACAACATCTACAGTGACGGACCAGAGTTCCTCAAGCTCCCGGAAGGAGAGTGGCCTACGCCCACCCCACGGGAGGCGAGTAAAGAGGAGGCTGAGAACAAGAAACCTATGTTCTGTGGACTGAGCACAGTCGCCTCCACAGACCCCAACATAGATGATTGCCTCACCCTACAGAGTGCGCAACTAAAGACATTTCTGTGGCACCACCCAGAGATTCAGCCCACTGCCGACATTTCAGCAGCTGACTACGAAGAAGCAGAACTTCTTCTACTACAACGAGCCCAGAGAGACTCGTTCCCCGACGAGCTAGACTGTCTACAGGGAGGAAAGCCCGTCCCATCAGACAGCAGATTGCTCCACCTGGCACCCGAGAGCGACGCCCATAATCTCATCAGAGTGGGTGGTCGTCTGCGGAGGGCCCCCAATCTACCGGATGACGTTAAGTACCCGATAGTCTTGAACAGCCGACACAAGGTCACAGAGCTGATCATAAAGAAATACGACGAGGATGTACACCACGCAGGAGCAGAGAGAGTCTTCGCGGAGATCAGACGTCGCTATTGGATACTTCAAGGAAGAGAAGCAGTGCGACGCTTCCAGCGAACCTGTCTAGACTGCCGAAAGTGGCACGCGCAGCCCAGCATACCCCGGATGGCTGACCTACCTCCCTGTCGCCTCCGACTCGGCGACAAGCCATTCCACTCCACAGGCATGGACTGTTTTGGCCCGTTGTATATAAAGAAAGGAAGAGGAACCGAGAAGCGGTGGGGTATTGTATTCAAATGCATGACCACCAGAGCGATACATATCGAACTCCTTCCAACCATGAGCACAGACTCATTCCTTATGGCCTTCCGAAGATTCACATCACGGAAAGGAAAACCGTCTACATTGTTGTCTGATCACGGGACAAACTTCAAAGGCGGAGAAAGAGAGCTGAGAGAGAGCTTCCAAGCTATGGGCCCAGAACTTAAGACCCACCTCGCTCCATCCCAGATTGACTTCCAGTTTAATCCCCCGAACGCACCCCACTTCGGTGGAACCTGGGAACGAGAAGTACGTTCTATAAAGACAGCCCTGTACGCCGTGCTTGGGGCCCAGACTGTAGCGGAAGAAGTCCTAATGACAGTCCTCACGGAGATCGAGGGAGTATTGAACTCCAAGCCCCTCGGCTACGTCTCCAGTGATATAGCAGATGTCGACCCAGTCACCCCCAACACACTCTTGATGGGGCGGCTGGACCCCGCGCTACCCCAGACAATGTACAGGCCTGAAGAAGCAAACGGCCGAAGAATGTGGAGGTACAGTCAAGTACTAGCTGACAAGTTTTGGAACAGCTTTCTACTCCACTACCTACCGTCTCTACAGACCCGCCAGAAGTGGGTAAAAGAGAGAGACAATTTGACAGAAGGAACAGTCGTCATGATTATCGACCAGTCACTACCCAGAGCTATGTGGCCGGCTGGCCGCGTAAGCAAAGTGATCACCGGTGCCGATGGCAAGGTCCGAGCAGCTGAGGTGCTCGTCCAAGGGCGAACTTACACACGACCCGTGGCGAGGCTAATAGAACTGCCCAGACTCCCAGACACTATCGATGACGACCATGACCCCACGACTTTGTGAGTTGACTGACCCTTACAGCGGACCTTGAGTGGTAGACAGTGCGGTTAATCTGTCTCTGCTTAGCTAATTAGGTGGGACTAATTAGGGGGCGGCTGTTGTGAAGGATCAGATTAAACCGAATATATATATTTATTTATGGATATATATTTAATAGTATTTGTATATCGTTTGATATCCCTTGTATATTCCTTGTACATATACACTGAATATCCCTTTAGTCTACTAACAGCCCATAATAGTTTCATTCTCTCATTGGACAAGAACTTGGCGCCAGCAGCCAAGCCCCTTGGTTCAAGTTCAATCGTGCCGACGAACATGTCGTTACTAGCCCGGTTCCGCGTAGGAATACGTCTGGCGAAATACGAATGGTACTATTTGTTCACAGCGCATATATATATGGCGCAAGTAAAGTAGAATTTTCTTTTAGTCCCTTAGCCCTTAGTTCTTTACCCTCCAACCTAGTGGCAAGACGTTAAGCCTCACCCACGATACACGTGTGGTGCAGTATGGTCAACTTGGCCTCAGAATGGCATTGAGACATCGTGTGGATTAATAGTTGAATTGTCATAGTTTGGCACTATACCGTCGAGTGGGACGTATTTCTATTAAGTTAATAATAGTCTATTATGTATGGTGCATCGTTCGGTTAGAGTTATACAGTGAGTAGTACCCCCATCGTTTCCTCGCGTTATCTAGAGTCTTAACCAGGCTGGGCAGACCACGTGTGGTGCTTTCATCCGAGGAGTTCTGGGCTAGGACGAGTGGACCTGCACATTGGATTACCTTACCCGGACGACGGCGAGCCCTACACGGCTTGGATTATCTACTTGCTTTGGGTGCTTTGATTTATGCCATGGATAACAGCCAACACTGGTGAGTGTTGGAACTACCCCCCGAGAGGAGTCCAGGTGAGACGGCGCTCTACCCCGAGTGAGGTCGCCTCACGTCTCTTCGTTGTGGACCGGCAGCTACCGTCTACAAGAGGGCCCAACTGTATTCATCTGTGGACCAAGGTTCTGTGGGCACCGTGTTCAGCACTCTGAATTCTCCCAAGAAATCATTGGCCAGATGGGATATCGCCGGCGGCTCTCCTAACCCCCCCCCCTACTGACTTACAACCAGCAGGACCCCCCTTTAGTATATCCAGCTATAATCATTAAGTACCATCGCTATAGTTCCCTAAAGAACCAGGTTGTATACTTGCTTCCTGCGTAACCAGAGATTGGACATTCAATGTTGATTTGCATACGAATACTCATTTGCCTTACAAGTGCATTCAAATCATAAATGTCATTAAGTGAACGTTGTATATACCCTTTGCTATATATTAAATATTCGACTTATACATTTGTGTGGACTTGGTTTCATGGTGGGAAAGTGTTCATCATATCTATATCATGTACTGTGTGGCCAGTAGTTAAAGTACATAAAGCGGTAGTGGTTTAATGATACCATACTTATCAATACAGTCAGGGAATTGTACCCCTCAGTTACAATTGGTCCTTCGAGCCGGAGGGTAACTAGTGTAATATTAATATAGTGTTATTAATATTGAAATGGCCTATGATGAACACTCCACGAAACGGTCCTCCTAACGTAGAACGCCCGCGGCGCAGACGACAGACACCTCAGTACTTAGAGGATTACGCTGTCAGTCAACTACCTAGCCTTCGACAAACGGTAAACGCGGTAAAAGTAGAAAGTAAAATTATGTCTGACCTTAACGACCAGGTTACCCCGACCACAGAGGCCCTAGTGGGTTCTAATGTAACTGACCAAGCTCACGGTGGGGACCAGGAGGGAGCTGACATGCCTTTACCCCCCGCCAATACCGAAGAAGTAGTCCCCGACCAGCCCCGGGAGGAAGACAACCCTACAGAGAGAGAACTCTGCACGGAACAAGATGAGGAGAGCGCCGAGGAGATAGAGCTCCAGGACTCCCCAACGAGTACAGCCAGGAGCGGCTCACCTCTACAACCGTCTTCCCCCAGCGAAGCGGAGAGGATGCTATCACAGGCGTTCCTCGTCAGCCTGACAGCCTCTACCGAACGCGATCGACTCCAGGGTGAACGCGATCGACTTCAGGGTGAACACGATCGACTCCAGACACAGCAACGGAGCGAAGAAGAGCGCATACGCCTGGAGATGAGACGCCTTCAGACGGAAGAGAATATGGCAAGAGACCGAGCAGACACCCAGCGTGCCGCTGCCGGTGCCCAAAGAGAAACAGAGCGCGACCTCGCTCTCATCCAGCGCGAAACCGAGCGCGACAGACTACAGGGCGAGCGCGACAGACTACAAGCCGAGCGCGACAGACTACAAGCGCAGCTAATGGAGCAGCTGATCACCAAGGCAACACCCTCTCCCTCCGCCAGGGGTTCAAGGAACTCGTCGAGACAACAGTCAAGGGCAGCATCCCCTAACCGAGCAAGCGACCCTGAACTTGACCAACAGACCAAGCCTATACCCCCCGCAGACCCCCTTCCCCGACCGGTCCAAGCGAGACCCAGCTACAAGGAAGGAGCGGCATACACTGCGGAGAAGCTAAATAAACGACTACAGGATCTAGAGGACCTGATAGAAGAAGAAGAGGGAGAGGAGGAGAACCAAGCCCGACGACAGCACAGTACTCCACCGGACCAGGAGGTCCAGTACAGCCCAGGCTATACCCCCGCGGCGCTGCGCTACAGACCCCCGACTCTATTCACGGGTGAGCATGACGCACGACCAGCCCCGAGGAATAGCACCTGGACCAGCGGGCCATGGTACCCTGCCGGTACCAGCCCACAGAGAGGCGCAAGAGGAGACTCGCCTAGGAGGCCTCTCCCCCAACGCTCGCCGATGTATCAGCCATCCACGGCGTCATACATTGGCACACCGACGTTTCCAGACTTCACCTATGAGAATCGAGCACAGTACACGGAGCTCCGGATGTGCTTAGAGACAATGATGGTGGATGTCGCTGATGAACGCCACAAGTATGCAATATTACTGAAGCACCTGAAAGTACCCCGAGCGCACAATATAGCGCTAGCCTATGCCACCTCTACGACCCCATACACCGCGGCTCTAGCAGCGCTGGACCAGAGATATGGACGTATATGGGATTACGTAATCCAAGAGATAAGGCATATTGACCGCCTACCCCCAGCAACAGACAATCGCTCATTAGACGACCTGTCTATAAAAGTGCAGTCCCTGGTAGGGATGCTGGGAGCGCAACGAGAAAAGGGTATGCATGAGCTATACGCCAACTCTAACGTCGAGAGGATTTTAGAGAAGCTGCCACCCGCCAGACAAGAGCGCTTTAGGCGGCAGAGAGACCACCGTGATCCTAACGGTCCCGAACCATCCCTCCTCGATCTAGCCGACTTCCTGGCGAGAGAAGTCAGCAGCCTACGACTGGATACGTTCGTGCGGAGCACACCAAGCTCCAGAGAGGGACCTAGGAGAATAAACGATGGAAGAAGATCGGTGACTGTCATGCACCAATCAGAATCAGTACCGAGCAGTAAGAACCACAGTACCCCCTCGAGAAAAGAGAAGTGGAAGATGGTGTGCCCGTACTGCGAGAAGGAACACTGGCTGTCACAATGTGACCTGTTCAAGAAGATGAATGCAGAAGAAGTGAGTCAATGGAGAAAGTCCAACAGGCGCTGTTACCGATGTGCGCGCAGTCACATGGCAGCCGAGTGCCGCCTAAAGAAGAGGTGCAGTCGGTGTGACGGAGCCCACCTAGATGTCCTACACGACAGTAACAGAAGAAAGCCTGCACCTGCACCATCGAGCAGCACAAAGGCAAGCGTCATGTACATTGACCCCGCCAGCAGCAGCGGCGCCCAAGTGCTCTTAAAGGTAGTCCGTGTAACATTGAGCTACCAAGATAAAGTCATGGACACTTACGCCGTCCTTGATGACGGGTCAGAGAAGACCCTTCTGCTCGCGTCCGCTGCGGCCCAGCTGGGACTGCGGGGGAGCGAGAACCAAATGACAATTCGGACAATAAGAAGAGATTTAAAGACGATAAAAGGCGAGAATGTCTCCTTCACTATCGCAGCAAGCGGGCAGCCAGAGAGACGGTATAGGATTACAAATGCTTTCACCAGCCAAGAAATAGGACTATCACAGTACACCTACCCCATCGCCAAGCTGATGGATAAATATGTGCACCTGCGTCAACTACCTATCCCGCTCATAGACGGCGCCACCCCGACCCTGCTGATAGGCTCCGACCATGCAGACCTCATAGTCCCGATAGACCGGGTCCATACAGGACCCAGAGGCTGTCCTGCAGCAGTCGAGACCCGCCTAGGATGGACACTACAAGGCCCCCTCGCTAAATCTCTCAACCGAACAGCAGCCACTAGCTGCCTCCACTCCAGAGTGACAGAAGAAGACACCACTCTCCTGCAGCATGTCGAGAGGCTATGGACACTAGAGACAATGCCCTTTAAGAACGAAAAGAAAGACATTCGTTCTAAAGAAGACATTTACGCCATAAACCTCCTCGAGCAAGGGACAAAGAGAGTCACAGTCGGCGGAGTGATGAGATACGCAACTCCACTCCTGAGGCGAGAGGGAATGCCCACCTTTCACGCAAAGAAAGACGCTACGGAGCGGTATCTATTGAACACAGAGCGGCGCCTAGCCAAAGACCCCGCTCAAGAGAGTGTGTACCGCGCTGAGATTGAGAAGCTAATCACAGCGGGACACGTGACAAAGATTGACATTAAAGAGGCCGATCAGACGACCGAATCATGGTACGTGCCGCACCACAAGGTCCACCACAACGGCAAGGATCGCATTGTGTTTAACTGCAGCTACCAGATCGGATCCCAGAATCTGAATAAAGAGCTCTTGCCCGGCCCCACACTCGGCCCCTCTCTACTAGGCGTGCTACTACGCTTCCGCCAGGACAAGGTGGCTATCAGCGGGGATATCAAAGGGATGTTCCTGCAGGTGAGACTAGTGGAGGAGGACAAGCCCCTGCTGCGGTTCCTATGGAGAGAGAGGATCGGAGATGAGCACCCCGCCATCTATCAATGGGAAGTCCTCCCTTTCGGAACTACATGCAGCCCGTGCTGTGCTACATTTGCACTACAGAAACACGTCGCAGAGGACCCAGCAGCAGATGAAGAGGTCCGACACAGTGTGAAGAACAGTTTCTACGTGGACAACTGTTTACAAAGCGTTTCGACTCAAGAAGAAACCGAGGCTCTCCTACTCAAGCTACGCGCCTCCCTGATCAAAGGCGGCTTTGATCTCAGGCAGTGGGCCAGCAGCGACCCGCACGTATTGCGCAGCCTCTCCCCCGCGGACAAGGCTGCCAGCAGCGAGACCTGGATGGCGACCATCCCAGGAGAAGCCCAAGAAATGACACTAGGATTAGTCTGGCGCTTCAAAACAGACTCGCTCCACTATAGACACAAACCCCTGACCACGGAGCAGGGAAGGTCGACGGCGACACCGACCACCAGACGGAGTGTGTACAGAACACTCGCCAGACAATATGACCCGTTGGGATGTATTCTACCTTACACCACCAGGGCAAAGATGATTGTACGAGCACTATGGGACAAGGACCAGGGCTGGGACGACTCAATACCCGCACCCCTTGCCTCCACATGGAGAGAGTGGGAGACGGAACTCCGCTCACTCCCAGGCGTCAATATACGCCGCAGCTACTTCCCACCCACAGTGAGGCCAGAGACATGCAAGATGGATCTACACGTCTTCAGCGACGCCTCCGAAGTAGCCTATGGATCAGTGGCCTACTTGCGTGCCCAAGAGAAGGGAGGAGAGATACACACCGCCTTCATCCTGGCTCGCTCAAGAATAGCCCCACGAAAGCAACAATCTATCCCGCGTCTAGAGCTCTGCGCAGCCCTAGCAGGAGCGCATCTAGCCACGTTAATCCAACGTGAACTCACCATTCCGGTGCACAGAACAATCTTGTGGTCAGATTCCACGACAGTACTCACATGGATCAAGACTGATTCATGCAGATACAAAGTCTTCGTGGGAGTCAGAGTCACCGAGATTCAAGAGTTAACAGAAACACAACCCAGCTGACGTCATCACCCGGGGAATGTCCCTAGATGACCTCACCCGTCACAACATCTACAGTGACGGACCAGAGTTCCTCAAGCTCCCGGAAGGAGAGTGGCCTACGCCCACCCCACGGGAGGCGAGTAAAGAGGAGGCTGAGAACAAGAAACCTATGTTCTGTGGACTGAGCACAGTCGCCTCCACAGACCCCAACATAGATGATTGCCTCACCCTACAGAGTGCGCAACTAAAGACATTTCTGTGGCACCACCCAGAGATTCAGCCCACTGCCGACATTTCAGCAGCTGACTACGAAGAAGCAGAACTTCTTCTACTACAACGAGCCCAGAGAGACTCGTTCCCCGACGAGCTAGACTGTCTACAGGGAGGAAAGCCCGTCCCATCAGACAGCAGATTGCTCCACCTGGCACCCGAGAGCGACGCCCATAATCTCATCAGAGTGGGTGGTCGTCTGCGGAGGGCCCCCAATCTACCGGATGACGTTAAGTACCCGATAGTCTTGAACAGCCGACACAAGGTCACAGAGCTGATCATAAAGAAATACGACGAGGATGTACACCACGCAGGAGCAGAGAGAGTCTTCGCGGAGATCAGACGTCGCTATTGGATACTTCAAGGAAGAGAAGCAGTGCGACGCTTCCAGCGAACCTGTCTAGACTGCCGAAAGTGGCACGCGCAGCCCAGCATACCCCGGATGGCTGACCTACCTCCCTGTCGCCTCCGACTCGGCGACAAGCCATTCCACTCCACAGGCATGGACTGTTTTGGCCCGTTGTATATAAAGAAAGGAAGAGGAACCGAGAAGCGGTGGGGTATTGTATTCAAATGCATGACCACCAGAGCGATACATATCGAACTCCTTCCAACCATGAGCACAGACTCATTCCTTATGGCCTTCCGAAGATTCACATCACGGAAAGGAAAACCGTCTACATTGTTGTCTGATCACGGGACAAACTTCAAAGGCGGAGAAAGAGAGCTGAGAGAGAGCTTCCAAGCTATGGGCCCAGAACTTAAGACCCACCTCGCTCCATCCCAGATTGACTTCCAGTTTAATCCCCCGAACGCACCCCACTTCGGTGGAACCTGGGAACGAGAAGTACGTTCTATAAAGACAGCCCTGTACGCCGTGCTTGGGGCCCAGACTGTAGCGGAAGAAGTCCTAATGACAGTCCTCACGGAGATCGAGGGAGTATTGAACTCCAAGCCCCTCGGCTACGTCTCCAGTGATATAGCAGATGTCGACCCAGTCACCCCCAACACACTCTTGATGGGGCGGCTGGACCCCGCGCTACCCCAGACAATGTACAGGCCTGAAGAAGCAAACGGCCGAAGAATGTGGAGGTACAGTCAAGTACTAGCTGACAAGTTTTGGAACAGCTTTCTACTCCACTACCTACCGTCTCTACAGACCCGCCAGAAGTGGGTAAAAGAGAGAGACAATTTGACAGAAGGAACAGTCGTCATGATTATCGACCAGTCACTACCCAGAGCTATGTGGCCGGCTGGCCGCGTAAGCAAAGTGATCACCGGTGCCGATGGCAAGGTCCGAGCAGCTGAGGTGCTCGTCCAAGGGCGAACTTACACACGACCCGTGGCGAGGCTAATAGAACTGCCCAGACTCCCAGACACTATCGATGACGACCATGACCCCACGACTTTGTGAGTTGACTGACCCTTACAGCGGACCTTGAGTGGTAGACAGTGCGGTTAATCTGTCTCTGCTTAGCTAATTAGGTGGGACTAATTAGGGGGCGGCTGTTGTGAAGGATCAGATTAAACCGAATATATATATTTATTTATGGATATATATTTAATAGTATTTGTATATCGTTTGATATCCCTTGTATATTCCTTGTACATATACACTGAATATCCCTTTAGTCTACTAACAGCCCATAATAGTTTCATTCTCTCATTGGACAAGAACTTGGCGCCAGCAGCCAAGCCCCTTGGTTCAAGTTCAATCGTGCCGACGAACATGTCGTTACTAGCCCGGTTCCGCGTAGGAATACGTCTGGCGAAATACGAATGGTACTATTTGTTCACAGCGCATATATATATGGCGCAAGTAAAGTAGAATTTTCTTTTAGTCCCTTAGCCCTTAGTTCTTTACCCTCCAACCTAGTGGCAAGACGTTAAGCCTCACCCACGATACACGTGTGGTGCAGTATGGTCAACTTGGCCTCAGAATGGCATTGAGACATCGTGTGGATTAATAGTTGAATTGTCATAGTTTGGCACTATACCGTCGAGTGGGACGTATTTCTATTAAGTTAATAATAGTCTATTATGTATGGTGCATCGTTCGGTTAGAGTTATACAGTGAGTAGTACCCCCATCGTTTCCTCGCGTTATCTAGAGTCTTAACCAGGCTGGGCAGACCACGTGTGGTGCTTTCATCCGAGGAGTTCTGGGCTAGGACGAGTGGACCTGCACATTGGATTACCTTACCCGGACGACGGCGAGCCCTACACGGCTTGGATTATCTACTTGCTTTGGGTGCTTTGATTTATGCCATGGATAACAGCCAACACTGGTGAGTGTTGGAACTACCCCCCGAGAGGAGTCCAGGTGAGACGGCGCTCTACCCCGAGTGAGGTCGCCTCACGTCTCTTCGTTGTGGACCGGCAGCTACCGTCTACAAGAGGGCCCAACTGTATTCATCTGTGGACCAAGGTTCTGTGGGCACCGTGTTCAGCACTCTGAATTCTCCCAAGAAATCGTTGGCCAGATGGGATATCGCCGGCGGCTCTCCTAACCCCCCCCCCTACTGACTTACAACCAGCAGGACCCCCCTTTAGTATATCCAGCTATAATCATTAAGTACCATCGCTATAGTTCCCTAAAGAACCAGGTTGTATACTTGCTTCCTGCGTAACCAGAGATTGGACATTCAATGTTGATTTGCCTACGAATACTCATTTGCCTTACAAGTGCATTCAAATCATAAATGTCATTAAGTGAACGTTGTATATACCCTTTGCTATATATTAAATATTCGACTTATACATTTGTGTGGACTTGGTTTCATGGTGGGAAAGTGTTCATCATATCTATATCATGTACTGTGTGGCCAGTAGTTAAAGTACATAAAGCGGTAGTGGTTTAATGATACCATACTTATCAATACAGTCAGGGAATTGTACCCCTCAGTTACACCGGGACTAAGAGGGCAACCCTGTCTAGCTGAGCGTGATACCGGAAAGATTCCGGAGGTGATTATACCTGTTGTAATCATGGCCGATGGGTCTTTGTATACTACTTTAATCATATCAATGAAACCTTTACCTAACCCCATCCTTTCTAATACTGCCTATAGATACGACCATTCCAGCCTGTCAAAAGCTTTCATTGCATCTAGGGATAACATCGCCTTAGGTATGGTGTCGTCCTTGTCAGCATCTAGTACGTGCAGTATTCGTCTTATGTTATCAGTGATCAAGCGGCCTCTTATGAAGCCAGTTTGGTCCGGATGAACTAAAGACGTCATATGCTTTTGTAATCTGATGGCTAATAGAGTACAGTTTGATATCGGTTTGATATCGGTTCCGAGGAGGCTTAAGGGTCTATAACTACCGCACACGGTGGGGTCTTTGTCTTTTTTAAGGAGGACTGTTATGAGTGCAATATTGTCGTTCTTATGGAAGTTCCCCTCCTTGACTGAGTATAAAATCATATTTAGTAATAAGGGTCCAATTATGTCCCAACAAGAGAGGTACATTTCTGGTGGGATACCGTCTCTTCCAGGAGCCTTACCACTTTGCATTTCGGATATGGGTTTCTTGAGTTCCTCTAGTGTGATCGGTGTTTCTAACTGTTTAGCGTCATCCTCTGAAAGTTTAGGGAGATTCATTTGATTAAGATATGTGTCCATGTTGTTTTGATCGAAGGTCGTTTCTGATTTATACAAGTTGGAGTAGAATTCTTTGAATGTTGCGTTTATTTTTTCAGGGTCTGTAACAAGTACTTGTTGTGCTCTAATAGTAGTTATATCTGCAAATTTTGCATTAACTCTTAATCGCATAGCTAATAGGTGACTTGGTTTAGAACCTTGAGAGTACTGCTGTTGTCTTGTGCTACGTATTTGTATTTCCGATTGTTGTCTGTATATGGCATTAATCTCTTTTTTTAGTACATTAACTTGATTTTCCAGTCGAATCGAGTTGTTGTATTGTAAAGAATTAAATAACGTTGAGTAAAGCATTTCCAGTTCTGCCAGTTTTGAGCATCGATTCTTGCGCATTTTGGAGGAAAAGCTATCAGTGAAATCCTTGATCATTCCCTTTACCGACATCCATAATATTCTGGGGTCCTGCACCGAGTTTGCATTCCTCCGTAGGAATACTGTAAGAGCTTCTTTGAGTTGTGTAATGAATTCCTTGTTATTAAGCAGCATCGAGTTAAATCGCCATCTTGGGGCTCGGGAAGATAGTATACCAAATGTTCCTTTTAGGAGTAAATAACAGTGATCTGATAATGCATTGGGTATCATTTCCACATCATATTTATCAAATAGTCTCGGGGATGCAAAAACATAATCTATTCTGGATAATGTGTTATGTCTCGCAGATCGACAAGAGTACTTCCGGCTCGTGGGGTTAAGTGATCGCCATAAGTCATTTACACCTGTAATCTTCGACCAATCCTTTAATGCATTAGATGCATTTTTTTGTTCGTTGGAAAAGGAGGGGTAAGATTTGTCCATCCTTGGATTCCAAATGGCATTAAAATCCGCACCAATTATAAATGAGTAATCGGGAAGGTCTAACATTGCTTTGGTAAGTGTAGTGAAGAAACCAACTTCATACAAATTTGGGGCGTATACCGCTACCAACGCTATTTTCCTGTTCTTGTGTACAATCTTAGCTATAGTTATCCGACCATCTGCATCAGACCATACTCCCTTCAATTCAATATTCAACTTCCGTCTAACGACTATGGCTACTCCCCGAGTTCTCGTTCCAAAGGAAGAGTGACTAATGTTATGATATGTGTTGTCCGCTAACGTATCTATGTCTTTCTCTAAAATGTGCGTTTCGCTTAGCAGAGCCACGTCAACCTGGTCTTTTTTCATCAGTGTGAGCACGCTTTTGCGTTTGTGTTGATTATTTATTTCCCCAGTGTTCCAGATCATTATATTCAAACTAGCCATAATCTATACATGTTGTTGTGTAGTTGTTGGTAATGCTTCTGGAGTGCGAAGCAACAATAGATATACATCCAACTATTGAGGTCCCGTTGAGAGCCGAGCTTAAAAACATACATATATACAAATAAAAATCCCCTAATCCCCCCTCCCACGAGAGTCGTACAGGACTGTGTTCCATAGACACATCCTACGCGTATGACTCCCTCCCTTAAGCCACCGGGTTGCCCAAAATGAGCTTTGTAACCCTAATCTTCCTATGCTAATTGCCATAGGATCTACAACTTTCATTCTAATTCAATAGAATGTCGTTTTTTGGTCTTGCGCCTTCCCATTAATGTAATAACAATAGTGTGAAAAATGAAAAATATACATTCATTGATATATTCATTTGAACCTTCTACTAACTTATGTTGGAACCATCAGAAAGAGGAAAAGAGTGGAGAAAAATATTAACATCATCATCAAAAAAAAAATATAAATAAATAAAAAAGAAAATAAAAAAAATAGTGAGAATTAAAATAAAACTCATCAGAGAAAAAAGAAAATGAAATAAAAATGAATAAAGAGAAAAACAGAGATTTTTAGAGCTACATTATGCAAATCACTAAATCAATGGAGTAATTATTTAAAATATTAGAATAACCTTGTCATGCTTGTACCTTTAGATGTGGCTGATGTTTTTTTAAAGCCTTATTAAACTTACGTCATTGGATCATTATGCTTATACATACCGGATGTTAATGTTAAAGTTACAGGCCTTCGTTGTAGGAGTGCATTATATTCTAGAAGGTTGTAGAATACCCTTGTGAATTCGTAAACACTGCTGTTATGTTCCAGAATGATCTTCCTACCCAGGAGTCATGACCTAATAGTATTTTCCGGAATATTCCATTGTGCCCCTGAGCAGTCGAGAGAGGAGTCCAGAATGTTCCAGAATGTTCCCAATGTCAATATTGGATTATTGTCTCCTCAGAGACCAGAAGTCTTTAAATATAATGCCTTACGAACCGTATTAAACACCTTGTGCCTTGGTGTTGCCAGCATGCATATCATCTATTGCTTTTGTTGAGCCGTGGTAAAGTCATTCTAATAAAAGTACTAAAATTCAAAGAGGAAAACAATTGAGAAAAAGAGAAAGATGAGTAGGCTTATCTGATTCGAGCCTATGTCGTGTCCGGCCCCGGGGGACCAGATCCATGTTGCTTCATGTAATCCTCTGCGTCTTTAGGCGTGCGTAATCCGTGCCTAATACCATCTTTCCCCAAGATCGATAGTAGTGCCGGGTACTTAAGGCTTGGTTTAAGACCTCTCTTGTACAATCTCTGCATCACATCCTTGTAGGGGACACGCTGAGCGATGGCCTCCTTGCATAGATCTTCGTAGATAGATATTGAATTATCACCATATTTCAGTTTCCCCCTTTGATTGCGCGCCCCTCTGATGATTGCGTCTCTTATTACTGTCTTGCGCAGAGTGGCAATGATAACCCTCGGACCGTTGCCTCTTTGGTCTTGTGTACCGACTCTGTAACATTGGTCCACTATCGGCGCTGTGGGTAGGGTGTGGTTACCTAGAATCTCTGCTAACACAGTTGGAAAACTGTCGTCTGTGCAATTGACTGATTCATCCAGACCCACAATATGGATATTGTTTCGCCGGTAGTAACGTTGGATCTCGAGCCGCCTCTCCATTGCTTCCTCTTCGATGTCTTGTGTTTTCTTCTGAAACGCTTCTTCCACCGGTTTTATCTCCTTCGTTAACTCTGTAAATCCATCGTTAACGGTCTTCTCGTTCTCTTGGACCACCAGTGTAATTCCTATCACCGTATTCTCCACAGCAGTGATTCGCTCGGCCTGTACAGCGGCCGCTTTTATAACCTCTTCGAATTTAGCATCGATGTGTGCTTTGAATTCATCTTTGAGTTCATCGATGTGTAATTTGAAAGCGACCATCTGATCCTTCCCTACTTGTATCTGATCTTTTATCAGGTTAGTCAGAGAATTGAAGTCGGGTTGTGTGATTTCACTGCTTGTGTCAGTTGACGTTGTAGGTGCGTTTGGGTACACGGTGGGTTTGATGTACATTTTCTTCTGAAATTCCTCTGCTTTATCTCTCACGGTGTTTTTCCCTGCCGTTACCATTATGTTGTCGTCTGCTGTCACCCTCTCGGGGCCTGTCGTCGTTGGTCCCGGTATATTCTCCACTATTGTCTCCCCGACGGGGCCTGTCAACAACGGTATTGTTGTACTGGCGACAGTTGTATCCTTCGAACGTGTTAAAACCTGCACCGTTGGAATGTCAGCTCCGGGTCTCTTTCCACTCTTTTTCTTGTCCTTAGGATCCATGTTGAATCTTTATGTCTTTTGATATAGTTAGTAGAAGGTCTTATTTAATATATACGATGTGGTTTAATCTCATTAGTGTTGTTAAAATAAGGTTTTTAAACTAAATTAACGTTGACGGGAGCGGAGCAATAACAAAACGAGCTCGCTACATACTGCTGTCAAACCGGAAGTTTTTCCCCAGCTGTTTTTCATTATTAATTAGTGTCAGTATTTATTGCTTGTTGGTTGGTTGGGTTATTGTGGCGTCATTGTCTCTGCGTTGTCCCCGTGTTGTGCCCGTGTTCCCTGGTGTTTTGTCAAGTTAATTCGTGCCTGTCTACTCCTGTCGTTTTCTTGCTTTCGCCTCTTTGTTATGTTAGCGACCAGTGCCAGTGCCTTTCGTTTGTTTTGTATTTTGGTTATGATTCAGTAAATTTGCCTTCATTAAGTATCACCCTTTGTCTCTGTCTCGGCTCTTTCATCCTTGTCTGCAAACTGTGTTCTCCTCACCTTCATCATCACCCCAGTGGCGGCCGGTGGGTACTTCGCCACTAGGGGCGCTATACCAAACATTTTGCAAACATGTACAGTACAGTACCACGCAACAGACTCATGGCAAGACGTGAGCGATTCGACTCACGCTCACGGCAATGAATCGGCTCTTATGAACGAGTCGCTCAGCTGTTACTACAACAACACACAACCAGTCAAATAAAGTATAGTCTAGACTCTAATTCACAATTTGAAACACAATATATAAATAGAAAAGTTAGAAACAAAACTCGCCCGTCTCCAAACACAGGCAGATCTCTCCCTCTCTCCTTCTCTCTCTCACACACAGCGCGACGTGGAATCGATTCGTTACACAATCAGACCTATTATATACCAAGAATAACTTCAGTATGAGTACAGGGCTGTACACATATTTTGCATATTGTTAAACAAGCCAAGGCTAGCTATTAAACTATCGATATGAATCAAAAATCTGGGACCCTGATGTAAACAAGACAAACGTCTTTCTCTGGTCTGCATCCCCTTAACAATTGTGTGTATTGAGCCGTACTGTATTGTACCCATTCTGCATACCCATCTGTTAATAAAGTTCTCATTCATTCATTCATTCAAACATAGACGATATTGAACAAGCCATAATCCACGTATTTTCAATCTGAGAGAGCTGCAGTAGTTAAATCAATGAGCCATCGACATAGTCAGTGTGGTAACGTTAATATTATTGCATCCAAGATTGATACACGGCTGGCTAGGCAGTTGGTAGTCATAGTCTTGTGTTATAAAATAAATAAACAATCAGCAATGTCTCGCTTCATGAATGGCCAGCAGTAGCCTAACAGTACTGCTCCTAAAAAAAACTATTTACAAACGTTAACGTTAACCACAGAGAGAGAGAGAGAGAGAGAGAGAGAGAGAGAGAGAGAGAGAGAGAGAGAGAGAGAGAGAGAGAGACTCACTGTTTAGTTGAAACGTCCAGGGCAGGAGAGCTTGATAAACGTGTATAATCCACTGATGATGTATTCCAGACCACTGTCCACTGTAGTCTGTCTCCAGACTGCATCCGCCATATAGCTTGTTAGCCAAGTGTTAGCTCGTTAGCACAACACAAGTACATTCCTTTGTCCATTTCCGCTCGAACAGACTGCAAACTACCTGGCGTTCTATCGCCATGCTCTAAGACAAACTCTAACCTTAACCAACTTTGAAAGAGTGCCTAAGCTTAACAGTCTAAAGAACTTGCAGTCACGGCACGCTCGTCTAAGACAAACAGCTGCCTGCATCATTCTCACAACAACACAACTATCTCCACCGATCAACCTAGGAACCAACCTAGCCGGAATAACCTAGAATTGGAACATTAGAAATTGGATTCGGCCAATCAGAGATCGTCTCTGTGAAATTCTGCTACGGAAAAAAATACTGGCGTCGGCCAATCAGAGAGCGTCTCCGCGAAATGCGGCTACAGATATTCTTGACGCTACTGGCTAGACCGCTTCAAATCGCGCCCGGATTCCAACATAAGTCACATTTCAACGCACAACGCGTTATGCACTGATTGGCTGTGACGGATACAGCGATCAAACTGTGACGCGCACTCAGAGCGCTATCGCGTATAGCCCGGGCCGAGAAATAAAAAAAATAAAAAAAAATAAAAAAAAATTTATGTCACTTCCTGCTCTGGAAAACGAGTGTTTTTTAATTGCGATAATAACGTTATATTGTGCATTGGAAACACAAACATACTTAAAATGAGAAAAGTCAAGATAGACTGCGCTCACAAATTATAACACTGGGTGCTGAAATCCCGTCGAGTATAATAGAAAAAGAAAGCAATACGCTTGGACCAGCACTCACAGATTTTGGTATATTTAATGGCAGCCTGAAACAAACATGTTTCGGAACTATTATGTTCCTTCCTCAGTGTTGATGGCTAGCCATACTTAAAATGAGTAAATATTATTAATTTTAAACATGTTTATATTATTTATAGGGCTATAAAACTAAAAACTAAAAACTTATTTTTCTTGTTCTCTCATATAACCAGGGTAGGGCCTGAGGGGGGGCGGCGCCCGAGCGCCCCTAGTGGCGAGCCGCCACTGCATCACCCCCAATCGTAACAGAAATATCCATCTACGAAAAGCTTGTGTGTGTTGATTGTTTAGTCTAGATCCGCTTGAATCTGTTTTGTATACACCGTTCTGCAGTCACGTTTGCGCTCATACTTCCTGCAACAACGAGTGACGTCACACGGACCGTACCATTTGAAAGGGGTTTACCCCACGATAGACGTCAACCCTTGAAAGCTATAATACTATCGCAATGAATGCTTCTCTCGACTCTACACAATTAAGCATGGATGAAATAGAAGAACTATTTTCATGATGGACATGGGGGGGAGGAGAGGTTAAAATAAATGAGGGTAGGAGCTCCGGGCACCACACCATTTATGAAAACATTAGCATTCTTTCGTTTTTATTTCTCTACTGTTTTCTTTCTCTGGCCTACTAAAAGTGAAGCCAACACAATGTTGTGGGTTTGGGAGCCACAACAAGGGTCGGTATTTGAATGTTATTGTCTTTTTCTTTCTTGTTTTTTATTTTCTTTTCTAAATATCTCAATGCATACAGTGACAATATATTCATTCATAACTAATATTAATAAGATTTTGCAACCATTATGTAAGATTTGATAATAACCTCATGGAATGTCAAAGGCTTGGGTAATCCCATTATAAGGACACAGAAATTATCTGTTCTAAAAGAGAAGAAGGTACATATAGCTTTCCTGCAAGAAACATTCTTATCAGAAATTGAACATCTAAAGCTACAAAAGGATTGGGTGGGACAAGTGTATTTTTATTCATACAAAAGTCACAATAGGGGAACTGCTATTCTAATCAATAGAACCACACCATTTAAATTAGAGAAAAAAATCATTGACCCAAATGGGCGGTATGTTTTGATTTCAGGTTCTATTAACACATTGGACACCAACAACGTGATCATTCGTTATTGCCCGCCATGCGTTGAACGCCAACAACGTGATAATTCGTTGTTGGGATCAATATTTAATTTTTTCGCCATGGCATTCATAATTCATCCAGCCTCCCTGCGGGACTGCAGCTGCACCCTGTCTGATATTGCAACTCCTCAATACCGCCGCCTGGTGGATGATCGGGCGAGTTACACTCCACGCCAAACCGGAAGTGGCGCTGGTGCATCGAGGAAATCCCTCCGGCAGTAATATCTTGTTACGTGGGTCCAGACAAACACTTGAGTGCATCGGATCGCTTTCGAAACGCAATAATCTATATGATTTCGGTGTTTATTGCGTCATACAAACGGGAAATGGATCTAGCAGATCGACGTCAAATAATTGGAATATTTTTCCTCCAGTCTCATCGGCGAAGGGTAAGAGGAATATAACGTTATTTTCAGCCCGATTGTTTATTCATTTCACGGCAATCCATCTGAACAATGTATCAACCATCGGCGTATTTAGACCACTTTTACTGGGTCACGTGCCCCAGTATTGATCAGTTGTGCCCCAGTATAAAATGTCCCCAGAAAAAGAAAAAAAATATTGCATGCACACGCGCCTCCCTTGAGCGTGCAGATCTTGCAGTGTTACCAGGGCTACTAGATCCAGTGTTCAGATGATGTTGTTGCGGGAACGCGGAAATGGAAGTGCGCACAGACCAGATGGATGGGATGTTGTGAACCGGTTGAGAACAGTGGCGTCGCGTAGGTAAAATAACAGGGGAAGCCAAAAAAAAATTATAAAAAAAAAAATTATTAAATATTTTTATTAATATTATTATTATTTTTTTTTAAGTCAAGCAGTCACCATGTACACTACAGTATGGCTCGGCGGCCAGTCAAACTTTCTTTTTATTTATTTAACAGATTGCAGAATGGGTACAATACAGTACGGCTCAATACACACAATTGTATAAGGGGATGCAGACCAGAGAAAGACGTTTGTCTTGTTTACATCAGGGTCATTAATACTGCTGGAGCATTGGTTAATTTTTGGTCCGATTTTTCCTTGCACGATTTTGCGCGCCGCGTGGGAGCAAATTCGAGACACATATTCAGTTGCAAAAAGGTGTCCCACGGTCTCCTCTATGGCCGTGAATATTTTCACGCGGATCGGAATCACGGCGCGCCCGTGGGACACTTTTCCGTTTCGGCGAGTTTATTCCACGCTTTCTGTTTTCCTTTTCTAAGCATTTTAGGGGCTACATGTGAATGAGTAAAAGTTGCGGGACGCCCAGATGTTTCCACGATAGAAAGCTCGCGTGGATCCCATAATAGGCTCACTTAATACAGCGTTTTTAAAATCACGCGACATTTTCAGGGTCGCGAGCCGACCTTTTCCCCTCGTTTTCGATGATGGAAGTGATTTAGGAAAAGCTTCGGCACGCCGAGAGGTCCCCGTGGATTTAATCTCGCGAGGATCGGGGCAATATTCGGCCCGTGGGAACAGTTACGGGTTAATACAATGTTCAGAGTGCAGAGGGGAAAATATGCTGAGTGTTTTCCTCTCAGCCCCGTTTTAAACTTTTAGGGTGTGGCAGTCAGCTCGAATCTGATTGGCTAGGATCGGATTTGGACTCTATAATGCTGGAAGCCTGGAGAAAGAGACCTACCATCTGCCTCCTCTCCTGCTGCAGTGAGCATAGTGAGGCTGACAGTGTGTTAGAGGGAGTGAGGAGAAGAGGGAGACATTTAAAAAAAAAATAAAAAATTATAACACAGATGCACAGATGAAAAAGAATGTAAACTATATTAAAAAAAAAGTATATATATATATATTTTTTTTTTCATATTTGATATTAATTCATATTTTAATATTAGGGAGGCATGGCTTCCGTTGGCTTCCATAAGGATTCGCCACTGGTTGAGAACGAACAAACTTTCTTCGGGAGCTTCTGTGAATATAGCGAGGTCGGTGTAGAAGTCCTAGTTGTTTGATGACAGAGATGTTGGAATTGTGCAGTTGTTCAGTTTATGCAATTGCGGGGCGAGATATTGTAGCATGTCAGGGGAGGGGGGTGTGAGCCGTTAGCCATGGGCTAGACACGCCGAAATGGAAAACTGCTAGGCAGGAGAAGATCCACAGCATGACAAGAGGAGACGGGTAGCGATCAAGCACAAAGCCCAACTGTACTGGTGAAGCCGGGAGGCTATCCGAGAAAAATAGCAACATAGCCGTGGTGCTGGATGGACTGGAGTATCCGGGTGATGTCTCGCTGACGGTGGGAGCTTGAGCAGATTTGCCGGTCTTGGAGGAGATGGAAGCAGGTACAGACAACCACCGGCCGTAGCCAGGGTTTAGAAATTAGGGAGGTCCATTTATTTTTTTGGCCCAGACCGGCCCACTATAATCGGTCGGACACCACCCACCAGTACACCATCCTTACGGTCCCCTTAAATATGCGTACCTACTGTACTATTCCCCCCCCCCAACCCATTACAAAGCTGGGTAGTAAGTGCCATGGACAAGTGGACCAGTGTACTCACTCGCTCTTGGCTGAATCTTGTTTTGGGTGGTGATGTAAAAACACCTGCATCATAGCAGGCTCAGGATGGGCAACGTAGTCTATAGCCTGTTCATCCCTGTCTCTCTCCTCCACAACCTGGCTTATAAGGAGAGAGATGATTACAATTAACTGGTACATTCAGGTCCAGAATTGTTGCAATCCCCTGACAAAGATGTGCAAAAAGCTGTACAATTTAAACAATACCATACTGGTAATGAAAAAATAGTTGTTTATTCAATGAATGCATGGAGCAGTTCCATCTTATTTCATTTGATACTAACTACTCAGTTCATACAGATTTCAAGTATTCAAATATCAATGATGAATATTGCATAAGGTTTACACAGTTAATAGATCACCTTCTTGTTTTATATTCATCTTATATGGCAATTAAATCAATGGTGTGTTTGTTTGGGGAGTTTGACCTATGTGCATACCACGTGAAGGTGCATGATCAATGGACAGCACAAAAACTATTTGTGTAGGTGGAGACTAGAGCTACCACAGATAGTAATAAGTTATTAAGAGTAAGTAATCCATACCATATATATCCTAATAGTTACCTTATTACCATACTTGGCTGAAAACAAACTTTGCTGCCTGTTGTGAATGTGTTTTTCCCTGTAGGCTAATACATAAGTAGGCATACATTTTTGCAGTTGAGGAAAAATTTGCAGTTGAGTAGGCTATAATGTGCTGTGTTTTTATGTCTTCCATCGAGGACCACCTTGGAAATAAGTGTTAATGCTTGTTAATGAATGCTTTTAGGTGATATCCTCAGGAATACAAATTGGTCAAGATCATTTGTTTTTATGATGTGTTTTTAATTTCCAAATAAATCTAATCAAATAAAAAAGCAGTTTTTGCAGTTGAGCTACTGGTGTTGTATATTATACAGCCTTTTCATGCATCTTTATCAAGGGAACCTGTAACTGAGGGGTACAATTCCCTGACTGTATTGATAAGTATGGTATTATTAAACCACTACCGCTTGTACTTTAACTTCTGGCCATCCAGTACATGATATAGATATGATGAACACTTTCCCACCTGATGAAACGAAGTCCACACAAATGTATAAATCGAATATTTTATATAGCAAAGGGTATATACAACGTTCACTTAATGACATTTATGATTTGAAATGCACTTGTATGGCAAATGAGTATTCGTAGGTAAATCAACATTGAATGTCCAATCTCTGGTTACGCAGGGAGCAAATATACAACCTGGTTCTTTAGGGAACTATAGCGATGGTACTTAAATGATTATAGCTGGATACACTAAGGGGGGGGTCCCGCTGGTTGTAAGACAGTAGGGGGGGGTTAGAAGAGCCGCTGGCGGTATCCCATCTGGCCGACGATTTCTTGGAAGAATTCAGAGTCCTGAACACGATGCCCACAGAACCTCGGTCCGCAGATGAATACAGCTGGACCCTCTGGTGGACGGTAGCTGCCAGTCCACAGATGAAGAGACGTGAGGCGACCTCACTCGGGGTAGAGCGCCGTCTCACCTGGACTCCTCTCCGGGGGGTAGTTCCAACACTCAGCAGTGTTGGCCGTTATCCATGGAATAATCAAAGCACCCAAAGCATGTAGATAATCCAAGCCGTGGAAGGCTCGCCGTCGTCCGGGTAAAGTAATCCAATGTACAGGTCCACTCGTCCTGGCCCGGAGGTCCTCGGATGCAAGCACCACACGTGGTCTGCCCAGCCTGGTTAAGACTCCAGATAACGTCAGGAACGATGGGGGTACTGCTCACTTTATAACTCTAACCGAACGATGCACCATACATAATAGACTATTATTAGCTTAATAGAAATACGTCCAACTCGACGGTATAGTGCCAAACTATGACAATTCAACTATTAATCCACACGATGTCTCAATGCCTATTCTGAGGCCAAGTAGGCCTTACTGCACCACACGTGCGTCGTGGGTGAGGCTTCGCGTCTGTTACTAGGTTGGAGGGTAAAGAACTAATGGACTAAAAGAAAGTTCTACTTTACTTGCGCCATATATATATATGCGCTGTGAACAAATAGTACCATTCGTATTTCGCCAGACGTATTCCTACGCGGAACCGGGCTTGCCACGACATGTTGGTCGGCACGATTGAACTTGAACCAAGGGGCATGGCTGCTGGCGCCAGGTTCTCGTCCAATGGTAGAATGAAACTATTATGGGCTGTTTAGTAGACTAAAGGGATATTCAGTGCATATTGTACAAGGAATATACAGGGGATATCAAACGATATACAAATACTATTAAATATATATCCATAAATAAATATATATATTCGGTTTAATCTGATCCTTCACAACAGCCGCCCCCTAATTAGTCCCACCTAATTAGCTAAGCAGAGACAGATTAACCGCACTGTCTACCACTCAAGGTCCGCTGTAAGGGTCAGTCAACTCACAAAGTCATGGGGTCATGGTCATCATCGATAGTGTCTGGGAGTCGGGGCAGTTCTATTAGCCTCGCCACGGGTCGTGTGTAAGTTCGCCCTTGGACGAGCACTTCAGCTGCTCGGACCTTGCCATCGGCACCGGTGATCACTTTGCTTACGCGGCCAGCCGGCCACATAGCTCTGGGTAGTGACTGGTCGATAATCATGACGACTGTTCCTTCTGTCAAATTGTCTCTCTCTTTTACCCACTTCTGGCGGGTCTGTAGAGACGGTAGGTAGTGGAGTAGGAAGCTGCTCCAAAACTTGTCAGCTAGCACTTGACTGTACCTCCACATTCTTCGGCCGTTCGCTTCTTCAGGCCTGTACATTGTCTGGGGTAGCGCGGGGTCCAGCCGCCCCATTAAGAGTGTGTTGGGGGTGACTGGGTCGACATCTGCTACATCACTTGAGACGTAACCGAGGGGCTTGGAGTTCAATACTCCCTCGATCTCCGTGAGGACTGTCATTAGGACTTCTTCCGCCACAGTCTGGGCCCCAAGCACGGCGTACAGGGCTGTCTTTATAGAACGTACTTCTCGTTCCCAGGTTCCACCGAAGTGGGGTGCGTTCGGGGGATTAAACTGGAAGTCAATCTGGGATGGAGCGAGGTGGGTCTTAAGTTCTGGGCCCATAGCTTGGAAGCTCTCTCTCAGCTCACTTTCTCCGCCTTTGAAGTTTGTCCCGTGATCAGACAACAATGTAGACGGTTTTCCTTTCCGTGATGTGAATCTTCGGAAGGCCATAAGGAATGAGTCTGTGCTCATGGTCGGAAGGAGTTCGATATGGATCGCTCTGGTGGTCATGCATTTGAATACAATACCCCACCGCTTCTCGGTTCCTCTTCCTCTCTTTATATACAACGGGCCAAAACAGTCCATACCTGTGGAGTGGAATGGCTTGTCGCCGAGTCGGAGGCGACAGGGGGGTAGGTCAGCCATCCGTGGTATGCTGGGCTGCGCGCGCCACTTTCGGCAGTCTAGACAGGTTCGCTGGAAGCGTCGCACCGCTTCTCTTCCTTGAAGTATCCAATAGCGACGTCTGATCTCCGCGAAGACTCTCTCTGCTCCTGCGTGGTGTACATCCTCGTCGTATTTCTTTATGATCAGCTCTGTGACCTTGTGTCGGCTGTTCAAGACTATCGGGTACTTAATGTCATCCGGTAGATCGGGGGCTCTCCGCAGGCGACCACCCACTCTGATGAGATTATGGGCGTCACTCTCGGGTGCCAGGTGGAGCAGTCTGCTGTCTGATGGGACGGGCTTTCCTCCCTGTAGACAGTCTAGCTCATCGGGGAACGAGTCTCTCTGGGCTCGTTGTAGTAGAAGAAGTTCTGCTTCTTCGTAGTCAGCTGCTGAAATGTCAGTGGTGGACTGAATCTCTGGGTGGTGCCACAGGAATGTCTTTAGCTGCGCACTCTGTAGGGTAATGCAGTCATCTATGTTGGGGTCTGTGGAGGCGACTGTGCTCAGTCCACAGAACATAGGTTTCTTGTTCTCAGCCTCCTCTTTACTTGCTTCCCGTGGGGTGGGCGTAGGCCACTCTTCTTCCGGGAGCTTGAGGAATTCTGGTCCGTCACGGTAGATGTTGCGACGGGTGAGGTCATCCAGGGACATTCCCCGGGTGATGACGTCAGCTGGGTTGTGTTTGGTGTCCACATACCGCCAGCTCGCTGCTTCTGTTAACTCTTGAATCTCGGTGACTCTGACTCCCACGAAGACTTTGTATCTGCATGAATCAGACTTGATCCATGTGAGTACTGTCGTGGAATCTGACCACAAGATTGTTCTGTGCACCGGAATGGTGAGTTCACGTTGGATTAACGTGGCTAGATGCGCTCCTGCTAGGGCTGCGCAGAGCTCTAGACGCGGGATAGATTGTTGCTTTCGTGGGGCTATTCTTGAGCGAGCCAGGATGAAAGCAGTGTGTATCTCGCCTCCCTTCTCTTGGGCACGCAAGTAGGCCACCGATCCATAGGCTACTTCGGAGGCGTCGCTGAAGACGTGTAGATCCATCTTGCATGTCTCTGGCCTCACCGTGGGTGGGAAGTAGCTGCGGCGTATATTGACGCCTGGGAGTGAGCGGAGTTCCGTCTCCCACTCTCTCCATATGGAGGCAAGGTGTGCGGGTATTGGGTCGTCCCAGCCCTGGTCCTTGTCCCATAGTGCTCGTACAATCATCTTTGCCCTGGTGGTGTAAGGTAGAATACATCCCAACGGGTCATATTGTCTGGCGAGTGTTCTGTACACACTCCGTCTGGTGGTCGGTGTCGCCGTCGACCTTCCCTGCTCTGTGGTCAGGGGTTTGTGTCTATAGTGGAGCGAGTCTGTTTTGAAGCGCCAGACTAGTCCTAGTGTCATTTCTTGGGCTTCTCCTGGGATGGTCGCCATCCAGGTCTCGCTGCTGGCAGCCTTGTCCGCGGGGGAGAGGCTGCGCAATACGTGCGGGTCACTGCTGGCCCACTGCCTGAGATCAAAGCCGCCTTTGATCAGGGAGGCGCGTAGCTTGATTAGGAGAGCCTCGGCTTCTTCTTGAGTCGAAACGCTTTGTAAACAGTTGTCCACGTAGAAACTGTTCTTCACACTGTGTCGGACCTCTTCATCTGCTGCTGGGTCCTCTGCAACGTGTTTCTGTAGTGCAAATGTAGCACAGCACAGGCTGCATGTGGTTCCGAAGGGGAGTAATTCCCACTGGTAGATGGCTGGGTTCTCATCTCCGATCCTCTCTCTCCATAGGAACCGCAGCAGGGGCTTGTCCTCCTCCACTAGTCTCACCTGCAGGAACATCCCTTTGATATCCCCGCTGATAGCCACCTTGTCCTGGCGGAAGCGCAGTAGCACGCCCAGTAGGGAGGGGCCGAGTGTGGGGCCGGGCAAGAGCTCTTTATTCAGATTTTGGGATCCGATCTGGTAGCTGCAGTTAAACACAATGCGATCCTTGCCGTTGTGGTGGACCTTGTGGTGCGGCACGTACCATGATTCGGTCGTCTGATCGGCCTCTTTAATGTCAATCTTTGTCACGTGTCCCGCTGTGATTAGCTTCTCAATCTCAGCGCGGTACACACTCTCTTGAGCGGGGTCTTTGGCTAGGCGCCGCTCTGTGTTCAATAGATAGCGCTCCGTGGCGTCTTTCTTTGTGTGAAAGGTGGGCATTCCCTCTCGCCTCAGGAGTGGAGTTGCGTATCTCATCACTCCGCCGACTGTGACTCTCTTTGTCCCTTGCTCGAGTAGGTTGATGGCGTAAATGTCTTCTTTAGAACGAATGTCTTTCTTTTCGTTCTTAAAGGGCATTGTCTCTAATGTCCATAGCCTCTCGACATGCTGCAGGAGAGTGGTGTCTTCTGTCGTTCTGGAGTGGAGGCAGCTAGTGGCTGCTGTTCGGTTGAGAGATTTAGCGAGGGGGCCTTGTAGTGTCCACCCTAGGCGGGTCTCGACTGCTGCAGGACAGCCTCGGGGTCCTGTATGGACCTGGTCAATCGGGACTATGAGTTCTGCATGGTCGGAGCCTATCAGCAGGGTCGGGGTAGCGCCGTCTATGAGCGGGATAGG
Organism: Notolepis coatsorum; assembly: GCF_963971535.1. NCBI lineage: Eukaryota > Metazoa > Chordata > Actinopteri > Aulopiformes > Paralepididae > Notolepis > Notolepis coatsorum. The sequence continues at coordinate 61,108,576 of NC_140172.1, read as the reverse complement.
TAGTTGACGCAGGTGCACATATTTATCCATCAGCTTGGCGATGGGGTAGGTGTACTGCGATAGTCCTATTTCTTGGCTGGTGAAAGCATTTGTAATCCTATACTTTCGCTCTGGCTGCCCGCTTGCTGCGATAGTGAAGGAGACATTCTCGCCCTTTATCGTCTTTAAATCTCTTCTTATTGTCCGAATCGTCATTTGGTTCTCGCTCCCCCGCAGTCCCAGCTGGGCCGCAGCGGACGCGAGCAGAAGGGTCTTCTCTGACCCGTCATCAAGGACGGCGTAAGTGTCCATGATTTTATCTTGGTAGCTCAATGTCACACGGACTACCTTTAAGGGCACTTGGGCGCCGCTGCTGCTGGCGGGGTCAATGTACATGACACTTGCCTTGGTGCCGCTCGATGGTGCAGGTGAAGGCCGTCTTCTGTTACTGTCGTGTAGTATATCTAGATGGGCTCCGTCGCACCGACTGCACCTTTTCTTTAGGCGGCATTCGGCTGCCATGTGACTGCGCGCACATCGGTAACAGCGCCTGTTGGACTTTATCCATTGACTCACTTCTTCTGCATTCATCTTTGTGAACAGGTCACATTGTGACAGCCAGTGTTCTTTCTCACAGTAGGGGCACACCATCTTCCACTTCTCTTTTCTCGAGGGGGTACTGTGGCTCTTACTGCTCGGTACTGACTCTGATTGGTGCATGACAGTCACCGATCTTCTTCCATCGTTTATTCTCCTGGGTCCCTCTCTGGAGCTTGGCGTGCTCCGCCCGAACGTATCCAGTCGTAAGCTGCTGACTTCTCTCGCCAGGAAGTCGGCTAGATCAAGGAGGGATGGTTTGGGGCCGTTAGGATCCCGGTGGTCTCTCTGCCGCCTAAAACGCTCTTGTCTTGCGGGTGGCAGCTTCTCCAAAATCCTCTCGACGTTAGAGTTGGCGTATAGCTCATGCATGCCCTTTTCCCGTTGCGCTCCCAGCATCCCTACCAGGGACTGCACTTTGATTGACAGGTCGTCTAATGAGCGATTGTCTGTTGCTGGGGGTAGGCGATCAATATGCCTTATCTCTTGGATTACGTAATCCCATATACGTCCATATCTCTGGTCCAGCGCTGCTAGGGCCGCGGTGTATGGGGTCGTAGAGGTGGCATAGGCTAGCGCTATATTGTGCGCTCGCGGTACTTTCAGGTGCTTCAGTAATATTGCATACTTGTGACGTTCATCAGCGACATCCACCATCATTGTCTCTAAGCACATCCGGAGCTCCGTGTACTGTGCTCGATTCTCATAGGTGAAGTCTGGAAACGACGGCGTGGCAATGTATGACGCCGTGGATGGCTGATACATCGGTGAGCGTTGGGGGAGAGACCTCCTAGGCGAGTCTCCTCTTGCGCCTCTCTGTGGGCTGGTACCGACAGGGTACCATGGCCCGCTGGTCCAGGTGCTATTCCTCGGGGCTGGTCGTGCGTCGTGCTCACCCGTGAATAGAGTCGGGGGTCGGTAGCGCAGCGCCGCGGGGGTATAGCCTGGGCTGTACTGGACCTCCTGGTCCGGTGGAGTACTGTGCTGTCGTCGGGCTTGGTTCTCCTCCTCTCCCTCTTCTTCTTCTATCAGGTCCTCTAGATCCTGTAGTCGTTTATTTAGCTTCTCCGCAGTGTATGCCGCTCCTTCCTTGTAGCTGGGTCTCGCTTGGACCGGTCTGGGAAGGGGGTCTGCGGGGGGTATAGGCTTGGTCTGTTGGTCAAGTTCAGGGTCGCTTGCTCGGTTAGGAGACGCTGCCCTTGACTGTTGTCTCGACGAGTTCCTTGAACCCCTGGCGGAGGGAGAGGGTGTTGCCTTGAGGATCAGCTGCTCAATTAGCTGCGCTTGTAACTTGTCGCGCTCGGCTTGTAGTCTGTCACGCTCGGTTTCGCGCTGGATGAGAGCGAGGTCGCGCTGGTTGAGAGCGAGGTCGCGCTCTGCCTCTCTTTGGGCACCGTCAGCGGCGCGCTGGGTGTCTGCTCGGTCTCTTGCCATATTCTCTTCCGTCTGAAGGCGTCTCATCTCCAGGCGTATGCGCTCTTCTTCGCTCCGTTGCTGTGTCGAGTCGATCGCGTTCACCCTGAAGTCGATCGCGTTCACCCTGAAGTCGATCGCGTTCGGTAGAGGCTGTCAGACTGACGAGGAACGCCTGTTGTAGCATCCTCTCCGCTTCGCTGGGGGAAGACGGTTGTAGAGGTGAGCCGCTCCTGGGTGAGCCGCTCGTGGGGGAGTCCTGGAGCTCTATTTCCTCGGCGCTCTCCTCCTCTTCTTCCGTGCAGAGTTCTCTCTCTGTAGGGTTGTCTTCCTCCCGGGGCTGGTCGGGGACTACTTCTTCGGTATTGGCGGGGGGTAAAGGCATGTCAGCTCCCTCCTGGTCCCCACCGTGAGCTTGGTCAGTTACATTAGAACCCACTAGGGCCTCTGTGGTCGGGGAAACCTGGTCGTTAAGGTCAGACATAATTTTACTTTCTACTTTTACCGCGTTTACCGTTTGTAGAAGGCTAGGTAGTTGACTGACAGCGTAATCCTCTAAGTACTGAGGTGGCTGTCGTCTGCGCTGCGGGCGTTCTACGTTAGGAGGACCGTTTCGTGGAGTGTTCATCATAGGCCATTTCAATATTAATAACACTATATTAATATTACACTAGTTACCATCCGGCTCGAAGGACCAATTGTAACTGAGGGGTACAATTCCCTGACTGTATTGATAAGTATGGTATTATTAAACCACTACCGCTTGTACTTTAACTTCTGGCCATCCAGTACATGATATAGATATGATGAACACTTTCCCACCTGATGAAACGAAGTCCACACAAATGTATAAATCGAATATTTTATATAGCAAAGGGTATATACAACGTTCACTTAATGACATTTATGATTTGAAATGCACTTGTATGGCAAATGAGTATTCGTAGGTAAATCAACATTGAATGTCCAATCTCTGGTTACGCAGGGAGCAAATATACAACCTGGTTCTTTAGGGAACTATAGCGATGGTACTTAAATGATTATAGCTGGATACACTAAGGGGGGGGTCCCGCTGGTTGTAAGACAGTAGGGGGGGGTTAGAAGAGCCGCTGGCGGTATCCCATCTGGCCGACGATTTCTTGGGAGAATTCAGAGTCCTGAACACGATGCCCACAGAACCTCGGTCCGCAGATGAATACAGCTGGACCCTCTGGTGGACGGTAGCTGCCGGTCCACAGATGAAGAGACGTGAGGCGACCTCACTCGGGGTAGAGCGCCGTCTCACCTGGACTCCTCTCCGGGGGGTAGTTCCAACACTCAGCAGTGTTGGCCGTTATCCATGGAATAATCAAAGCACCCAAAGCATGTAGATAATCCAAGCCGTGGAAGGCTCGCCGTCGTCCGGGTAAAGTAATCCAATGTACAGGTCCACTCGTCCTGGGCCGGAGCTCCTCCGATGCAAGCACCACACGTGGTCTGCCCAGCCTGGTTAAGACTCCAGATAACGTCAGGAACGATGGGGGTACTGCTCACTTTATAACTCTAACCGAACGATGCACCATACATAATAGACTATTATTAGCTTAATAGAAATACGTCCAACTCGACGGTATAGTGCCAAACTATGACAATTCAACTATTAATCCACACGATGTCTCAATGCCTATTCTGAGGCCAAGTAGGCCTTACTGCACCACACGTGCGTCGTGGGTGAGGCTTCGCGTCTGTTACTAGGTTGGAGGGTAAAGAACTAATGGACTAAAAGAAAGTTCTACTTTACTTGCGCCATATATATATGCGCTGTGAACAAATAGTACCATTCGTATTTCGCCAGACGTATTCCTACGCGGAACCGGGCTTGCCACGACATGTTGGTCGGCACGATTGAACTTGAACCAAGGGGCATGGCTGCTGGCGCCAGGTTCTCGTCCAATGGTAGAATGAAACTATTATGGGCTGTTTAGTAGACTAAAGGGATATTCAGTGCATATTGTACAAGGAATATACAGGGGATATCAAACGATATACAAATACTATTAAATATATATCCATAAATAAATATATATATTCGGTTTAATCTGATCCTTCACAACAGAACCCTTATCCTAATGATTTAAAAAATAATATTATGATGATACGATATGGACCTAGTAGTTGGGTCATCTGTGGCACTTCGTTTCTCAATGGATTTTTTAAAAAGGCAGGGGAAATTTGTGAGAGACCAAAATCCAAAATGGCTGCCGTGGAAATTAACTTTTTAATGGTTTGACCTACAATGATGCCCAATACATGGTACCAGCCCCCTCTCAGTCATGTACCAGCCCCTATCAGTTATGTACCAGCCAGCCCCTCTCAGTCATGTACCAGCCCTCTCTCAGTCATGTATACCAGCCCCCTCTGTCATCTACCAGCCCCCTCTCAGTCATGTACCACAGCCCCATCTGAGTCATGTACCAGCCCCCTCTCAGTCATGTACCAGCCCCCTCTCAGTCATGTACCAGCCCCCTCTCAGTCATGTACCAGCCCCCTCTCAGTCATGTACCAGCCTCCTCTCAGTCATGTACCACAGCCCCATCTCAGTCATGTACCATAGCCCCATCTCAGTCATGTACCACAGCCCCCTCTCAGTCATGTATACCAGCCCCCCTCTCAGTCATGTATACCAGCCCCCTCTCAGTCATGTACCAGCCCTCTCTCAGTCATGTACCAGCCCCCTCTCAGTCATGTACCAGCCAGCCCCCTCTCAGTCATGTACCACAGCCCCCTCTCAGTCATATACCACAGCCCCCTCTCAGTCATGTACCACAGCCCCCTCTCAGTCATGTACCAGCCCCTCTCAGTCATGTACCAGCCCCCTCTCAGTCTTGTACCACAGCCCCCTCTCAGTCATGTACCAGCCCCATCTCAGTCATGTACCAGCCCCCTCTCAGTCATGTACCAGCCCCCTCTCAGTCATGTACCAGCCCCCTCTCAGTCATGTACCACAGCCCCCTCTCAGTCATGTACCAGCCCCATCTCAGTCATGTACCAGCCCCATCTCAGTCATGTACCAGCCCCCCTCTCAGTCATATACCTGCACGACTGGCGGGGGGGGGGGGGTGCTTAGTAAGAGATGTGATTGGGCCAGCCCAGTGTCAGTCAGTACCAATGGGCCGATGACTCAGCCTAGTAGTGGGCCGGTCGTTGACCAAAAAAGAAAAAAAAAATATATATATATTTTTTAATAGTTACAAATAGTTACCGAGGTCCGGACCTCGGTGACCTCATAGCTGGCTACGGCCATGGCTGTACCTAATGGAGTCCGACTTGGTAGCTAAAAAAAAGTTGAAAAAACTCGATACAATATGCATAGGGTTAAGCTGAGATAAACAGTAAGGTAGCTAATTAAGATAACCACAACTGTAAACAGCATGCATAAAAGCTCAATAGTATAATACTACAGTTAGTTTCAAGTAAACATGATAAATATGAAGCAAAAAGGTTCACTGTGTACCTTCACTGTCTGCCCCCACCTTGTTTCATTCATACTGTTTTACATTTTTTATCACACAAAACAAATAGCACTTGTATTTATAAATGTGATCTAGCTGAGATAAATGGCTAATATTAACCATACTGTTTATGCTGTCTATATTGGTTGTAATTGAGATAACAGTTAATGTATTAAGTATTTTTACATAAATGGTTATGGCTTTATTGTTTTAAAATCCCAATAATGTTGTGGGTTCACCAGACACACACATATTGGGTGAGTAACCAAAACGCGTACACCACACAAGTATGAATATTACTTGTATGACATGTATCAGCATCAAATTAAAACAAATAAAGAACTGGCTATTCATCTACTAATCCTATGGATTTTTGAATTATTAACACTTCACTGCTAATAATGCTCAGGAAAAGATGGCTGAAAAGACTTCTATTAATGCAGTGATTTTATCAGCTTGGATACCAAGATTGATGGTTACCTGCAATGATGTGGTGGCTGAGAAGGTGAAGCATCTACAGTTTAATAAGATTAATAACAAAATGTACTATATATAGCCTACCGTCTGCATCGAATATGAAATAAAGGCATCTAAATGATACATTTTTTCTTAAAAAAAAACAAGCTCAATCAAAAGATTCTACATGATTCCAAAATAGTGAAGAAAATGACATTAGGAAGAACAAAGGCAGAGGCTCTGGTCAAAGACATCCTTGCCCCAATGGCAGTGGGTGATGTTCTCAAGGCCTTAATCAGACAAACCCCTCCCATTCTCCATACAGACGGATGCATCTAACCTAACCCTAAAACCGAAATAAAGTTAAAAATAAAATAGTTACAAAATCCGCCCATTTTCGCCCAAAAACCGCCCAAAACCGGCAAAAATAAATTTTCATCCTTGGCATCCCTAAGTGCCCCCCTGTGCCCCAGTACAGTGCTTGGTCTAGATACGCCCCTGGTATCAACCCATACTAAATAAAGCCGTTACTGACGATCAAGGAATTATAAACGCCCCCCCCCCCCCCCCCCCCCCCCCTTTCCTTCACGCATGATGTAGCATAATGTATACCGATCATATACATTTGAATTTTTTAATATAGCGTGTATAGGAAAGAAACGCCAATCGATAATTTATCATATGCTTCAGGGCCTATAACTCGCGTTTTTGGAATTACAGCAGAAAACCTTAAAAACATACCGGTATTCTCGACGGTATTAACACAACAATGTATGAATGAAAAAATATAACTTTCCCACATCCGGAACGATAGATACCCGATGTTGAATGGGCCATAGTAATGTCTATATACTGTAGCTATAATATTTAAAAAGTTACAGCCCTGCAAAGAAGGTAAACATCTCCATAGGCTTACAGCGGTGGCAGACTGGACCCAATGATGGGTACAATGCACGGCGCCCAATGTGTTAATGGAATATCTACCACCACTTTCCTTAATATTTACGCTCCTAACACAGATGACCCTGCATTTATGTCTGATATGGTATTGCTTTTCAATGAAAACTGCAAAGGATTTGGGGTCATAGGCAGATACTTTAACTGTGCACTGAATCAGAAGATGGACAATAACACACAGTCTAAAAGTAACAAACCAAAGTCCATAAAAGTACTCAAAGGTTTATGCAAAGAAAGTGGCCTAGTTGATGTGTGGTGTGAACTAAATCCAAAGGTTAAAGACTACACTTACTTTTCAAACGCCAATATCTCATATTCTAGGATTGATTACTTTTTGATCTACTCAAGACATCTGCATATGGTAAAAAACTGTTGTATCAACCCAATCACACTATCAGACCATGCGAGAATCGACTTGACCGTTCGTCTGGATGGAGAAAAGTTCACTCGTAGGCAATGGAGATTCAATACATCACTGCTTAGGGATGAAACATTTAGATACAAAATTAAGGTACGGATAAAAAATTATATAGATGAAAACAATGATCCTAACATGGACCCAAACATAATCTGGGAAGCTGCTAAAGCTAGAACTAGAAACTACTAGAAAAAGAAATTGAAAGATGCGAAGCCCTCCATAAAGTTGCAGCAACAGAAGACAACTGGAAACATTTAGTAACTGCCAGAGCCAAATTAAATATTAAGAATTAAGACCTATGAATTTGGCAACAAACCCAGTAAACTATTAGCCCACCAACTAAAGAAAGAACAAGCCGAAAGGACCAAAAAAGCAATTCGGTTGAACCTGTTCCACACGTGGTGAAAATCTGCCTGAAATATATACAAGTTTCAAGTTCAAGTTTCTTTAATAGTTGTCATACAGAAGTACAGAATACTTTTATACAAAATGCTTCTTACTGTTACGCTCCAGAGACTGCTAGACAAGATAAGTATGAAATAAAATAGTATAGCATGTAGAATAGCTAATAGAATAACTGAGTTACCATACAATATACAATATACTATGCAATGTACTAATATACAATACTATATAGTGCAGAGCAGAAATGGGATGAGGTACAATTTAGGTACAATTTACAGTAAGGTGTACGAGTTGTAGTGCAAATCCTTTACCAATAAATATAAAGTGTAAAGTGTGTTTCGGTGATCTAAAGTGTGGAGAGTGGGTGCTGCAGTGTGTTGTTTGTTTAAGTGAGTGTGTGCGTGTGGGTGTGTGTGCTGTGTGCATTTGATGGTTGTTGCATAGTGTTTATTGTTCGTTGAGCAGCCTGATGGCCTGGGGATAGAAGCTTCTTCTGAGTCTTTCTGTGCTCGCCTTAAGACTCCGGTATCGCTTGCCTGACCGCAGCAGTTCAAAGAGGCAGTTGTTCGGGTGGCTGGAGTCCTTGATGATTCTCTTAGCCTTACCCCTGCACCGCTTGTTGTAAATGTTCTGGAGGGTGGGAAGCCCCCCTCCAATTGTGCGTTCGGCTGAACGTGTCACTCTTTGTAGTCTGTAGGGCTGACCTTCAATTTTTTTTTGGCAATCGAAGCTTCGGGGCCGAGCTTCGAATTAAAAAAATATATATATATATTTTTTTTTATAATATTTTTTATTTTTTTTATCTTATGTTGTGGGACTTGTACAGCACTTTGGTAAACTTTGTTGTTTTTAAATGTGCTCTATAAATAAAGTGGATTGGATTAATGAATTAAGTAGCCCCTTTCGTGACTGTGACACAGCCAACACGGCTGTGTGATTTAATTCAAGGTGGATCGCTGTTGTCGTTTGAACAACTTCAGATTTCATGGGAACTACCAATCCCCCAAATCAAGAATGTTTAAGATGAATGAAGTAAGATTTTGATTATTTGAAATATGGCCTGTGTAGACTAAACTATGCGCAGAATTATGTCAGTCTACAAGGTCCGGCAATGTAGACCTTGTAGACTCCACTACAGACCAATTATCAGTGAATGTTCATGCATTTTTAAGAAGGGCTACTTCCACAAAAAAACAAAGAACTCATCACAAAAACATCACAGTAGCACCTTATCTAAATGTTCTATTTCATATATGGAGATTCATATTTATTTATGTATTGCATGCATTTCTACATTTTATTTCCTATTTTGTTTATTCATCCCAGTATCTTTCTTTCTTATGTGTGGAATTCTACAAGGCATTTACATTCACATTAACATTTAGTCATTTAGCTGACGCTTTTATCCAAAGCGACTTACAAGTTCTGTACGACAGGTCATCAGGAAGGATACAACTCTTTCTTTGTTCATCTTTCTTTCACCAAAATATAAACAAAGAATCAAGAGTACTTTAAGTGTTCTGTGTTTAATGGGTGCTCCTATATCATTGCAAGAACTCAAAACATCTCTGGAAACTATGAATAAAGGCAAGTCTCCAGGGTGGGATGGCATTCCCCCAGAATTTTATTTGCGGTTCTGGGACGTCTTAGGCCCGCTACTACTTGAGATGATTAATATATCCATATATAAAGGCTCCTTAGGGAGAGACGTGAATATGTCCCTAATCTCTCTTTTATTAAAAAAAGGTAAAGATCCAAACCAGTGTTCTAATTGGCGCCCTATTTCTTTAATTAATACAGATGCCAAACTATTTTCTAAAGTATTATCTTGCCGTCTTGAAAAGTTTTTACCTAAACTGATTCACCCAGATCAAAGTGGTTTTGTTAAAAAAAGGCTTTCGTCTGATAATTTGCGACGTCTCCTTCACATTGTCAACTCCGCCTCTCAAGCTAAAGTGTCGTCAGCTGTTCTCTCTGTTGACGCAGAGAAGGCCTTTGACCGTCTGGAGTGGACCTATCTTTGGGCTGTACTGAAACATATGGGACTAGGTCAAAATTTTATAAATATGGTAAAAATAATATTTTCTAATCCATCAGCCAGTGTCATAACCGGAGATATTAGTTCTCCTCCTTTCAAAATCACTCGTGGAAGTAGGCAAGGGGATCCGATCTCTGCAAGCTTGTTTATTTTATCCCTTGAACCTTTAGCCCAAGCTATACGGCAATCAGAAAACATTAAGCCAATCTCTGTAAATTCTACTGATCATCATATTTCGCTTTATGCGGATGACATCTTGTTATATATGGAGAATGTATCTCAGTCTCTCTCAAGCCTCCTGAAAATCTTTGAAAAATTCAGTTCAATTTCAAGTTATAAAATAAACTGGACCAAATCAGCACTAATGTACCTAAGAACCACTCCTAACTCTGTGCTTGACCATGAGATCCCGGTTGTAACACAATTTAAATATCTTGGTATTGATATATTTCCTTCAATTGAAAAAAATGTGTCCGTAAACTACAATAGAACCATTAGGTCAATCATAAATGATCTCAATCGATGGTGTAATATACCTGTCTCCCTTTCCGGAAGAGTCTCTATTATCAAAATGAACATATTACCTCGAGTAAACTTCTGTAGTTCCATGATTCCTATTGCCCCACCTGTTGCTCATTGGGAAAATTTACATAGAGCAGTCTCAAAATTTATATGGCGAGGCAAGCGAGCTCGGGTTAAACTTACTACCTTACAAAATGAGCGGCAATCTGGTGGTTTAACTGTGCCAAATTTTAAGTTATATTTTCAAGCGTTATCATTTCGTCCTCTGTTGAGTTGGTTTAATTTAGATTCTGAGGCCCCCTGGCTTAATATTGAAAAACATATTGTGGCGCCGATTCGTTTACAAGACATTGTCTTTACAGATATTTCACTAAAGCAATGTAGATTACGTTATGGTCCGATAATAGCGCATGCCATATCTTTATGGCGCAAATATGAAAAGTTACTTAATTGGGATACTAAGTGGCATGAACAGACTCCCTTATTTCATAACCCGTTTTTGCTTAGCGGAGGCCGCAGTTTTGTAGCTCAATCATGGTCCAACTGTGGCATTCATGTACTTGGCGATGTTATGGAGGACAATGGTCTAAGAACATTCTCAGATCTGAAAGAGTCATATAACTTACCTGGCACCTCCTTTTTTTTATATTTACAGCTCCGCTCGGCTATGCGAGCCTATGGAGTTCCATGGACCAAACCAACTACTCACCCGTTAATTACTTTCTCTAAAAAAACTGCAGGTCTCTCCAAAGGACAAGTCTCTATAATTTATAAAGATCTATCACAAAGATGTACTTCGTTAATACCTGTTATCCAATCGTGGAGCACAGAATTGGGATTAGAACACCATCACTATCAATTGGAACAGAGTTTGGGGAAATGTTACTATGGCATCACGAAACCCAAATCATCAGCAGATTCATTTCAATTTTGTCCATAAAACATATTTAACCCCCCAGAAAGCTTATAGAATGAGACGTGCTATGTCACCAAACTGTACACTTTGTTCTCTAAATACTACTGGTACTTTTACACATATGATGTGGGAATGCCCCACAGTTAAAAGTTTCTGGGAACAGATAACTAATTATCTATCTAAAGTATTACAAAAACATATTCCCTGTTGTCCCAAATTACTTCTCCTTAATGATGATGATTCTTTAGCTTTAAGTATTGTTCAGAGACGATTTTGGCTGGCAGGAAGTACTGCTGCAAAAAAAATGTTGGCGCTGCGATGGCAAGCTCCACACTCTCTGCCCTTTAATCACTGGAAACAGTTATTAGCTGATGTTGTAACAATGGAGCTTTCTACAGCTAGATTAAATGGGGCAAGATATCAAACAATAGATAGCTGGAACCATATTCTCTATCAAGTTAGGACCTTCAATATATAGCTAGCAGGACATAACTAATATCTGTATAATTCCTTTTAGTTTTTTTTATTTTTCTTGGTCTTTGTTGAAATTTTTGTTCAATTAATTTTCTTCTCAGGCCTATGACGGGGTGGGTTGGGTGGGGGGTTACTATTATTATTATTATTATTATTATTATTATTATTATTATTATTATTATTATTATTATTATTATTATTATTATTATTATTATTATTATTATTATTATTTTATTTATTTTTTGTCAACGGTGGTTGGTGCAGGGGTTAGGGGGTAGGAGTTTTTTATTTTAAATGAGGCAAGGGGCAAGCCAATGCATGTAATTGGCAAATAATTTAAATGTATGTTTTTATGTGCATTATGTGCATTGTATGTGCATTATATATCCTGCCTTTTCTTCCAAAAAATGAAATAAAAATATATAAAAAAAAAAAAAAGGAAAGAAACAGATTCAGGTAATGCATTTATATAATGTATCATTAATTAACATTTACATTTTACATCTTGTAATTTACCTGATGCTTTTATCCAAAGCGACTTACAAGTTCTGTATGACAAGTCAGCATGAAGGGTACAACTTTTTCAGCTGAGTAACAATGTTCATCAAACAGTGCTGAAACATGGGTGCTGCAGTGTTGAGTGCATAGACATAAGACATATTAGTATAGTAGGAGGAGCGTATGGTAGTATAGGACAGTACAAAGGTTAGTGTTTTATTTTTTCAAATATTGATTGAAGTTATCAAGTGGTGTTCAAACCTTCCAGCTCAATATGAAGTGTCACTGTCCATGGTGCTGAAAACTCCAAGTTTCTGAAATTGGAGCTGGGCCATGCATACTGTTTTGCTTTTTATTTCAGTCAAGAGAGTGGTGACACACTCCCGATACATCTCATGTATGAATTAATTGATTGTCTCGTGTAGTGATAGACTAGATTAATTGATTAATCAATATTTTACGTTTTGTGTGTGTGTGTGTGTGTGTGTGTGTGTGTGTGTGCGCGCTGCACAGACAGAGTTAAATAAATGTTAAATGAATGAGATAAAAAAAAAAAATAAATAAAATCAAGAGCACTCCTGTAGTCTCGCGAGAGGTGCAGAAATGGGATTTGACGTCAGAGGAGACGCTCCAAGCTGCGCTTGAGTGCACAGACTGGAGCGTGTTCCGCGACACAGATAACATTAATGTCTACACGGAGACAGTGCTGGACTTTGTTCGTACTTTGGTGGAGGAAACAATCCCCACTACCACAATTAGAGTTTACCCAAATCAAAAACCCTGGGTAGACAAATCCGTCCGTGAAGCTCTGAAAGCGCGCACAAGAGCATACAACGACGGCCTGGTGGCAGGCAACATGAATGACCACAAGGTGGCGCGATACAACGTAAGGAGGACAGTGACAGAGGCAAAACGGCGCTACAGGGATAAAATTGAACTCCAGTTTGAACAGGCTGACTCCAGAGCTATGTGGCAGGGGCTCAAAACGATGACAGACTACAAAGGCACCTCCCTCAAACTGAACAGTGACATCTCCTTAGCAAATGACCTCAATACCTTCTATGCGAGGTTTGATGCTGGTAATAACAACACCAGCCCACAAGCCACGGCAATGGGGGGGAGGGGGTCTGCTGCTGATGGAGACTCAGTGTTCAGGGTAACAGAGCATGAGGTGAGGCGGACCTTTAAAAAAGTGAATATCAGGAAGGCAGCAGGACCGGACGGCATCCCCGGCCGCGTCCTAAAAGTCTGTGCCGACCAACTGGCCCCGGTATTCACTGACATATTTAACCTGTCCTTAGAACAGGCTGTCATCTCCACCTGCCTGAAGAAGTCCACTATTATCCCTGTACCCAAAAAATCCAAGCCTGCTTGCCTCAACGACTACCGCCGTGTAGCTCTCACCTCCATAGCCATGAAGTGCTTTGAGAAGCTAGTAAAGGGCTACATCTGCTCCTCCCTCCCCATCAACATGGACCCCCTGCAATTTGCATACCGCCCCAACAGGTCCACGGAGGACGCCATAGCCCATGTGCTGCACACAGCAGCATCACACCTGGACAAGAGGAAGGGGAACTATGTGAGAATGCTATTCATCGACTACAGCTCGGCATTCAATACCATAGTCCCCTCCAAACTCATAGCCAAGCTCAGGGACCTGGGCTTGAACTATGACCTCTGCCAGTATATATATATATATATATATATATATTTTTTTTTAAACTTCGATTTTTTTTTTAATGTTCGAAGCTTGTGCCATCGAACGAAGCTTCGAAGCTTCGAAGTATTTAAGACAGCCCTAGTAGTCTGCTACGGTCTTGTGCAGTGTTATTCCCAAACCAGGAGGTGATGTTGCCAGTCAGGTGGAAGTGGGTAGATTCCAGGGTAAACCTGAGGAGGAGCGGTTGTGTGTTCTGTGTGATCTGGGAGTGGTGGAGGATGAATATCATTTTGTTTTTTATTGCCCTTTGTACACCACTTTGAGGAGGGCTTTATTTGAAAAAATTCAAATTGTAAACCCAGATTTGTTTTGGCAGTCTGAGAGTTGTATGTTGAGTTGTTTTTTTTGTGGAGGACATCTTCGGTTTTGCAGGATTTTTGGAGAAGGCATGGCACCTGAGACAAAACACACTGTATCCTATATAATTGTATTTGAATTCACCTTGTTTTTCTGTTTATTTACATTGAGTACAGCTTGTGTTATATTACGTTTTATTGTATTTTCTTGTATTTTTTTATGGCCATCTTGGTCTATGTCATTTGTTAAGTAATTGGTAAAGTATATTATTATATACTGATTGTTATGTGTCTTGTAAGCCCATATGGGCCGGGCATACATCTGTATGTAAGACACGAAAATAAAAAATATCAAATCAAATCAAATCAAATCTCTATTGTACATGAGTAGAAGTTCTTAAGGATCTTCTGACTGACTTGGAACTTCCTTAGGCGCCTGAGGAAGTAGAGGCGTTGTCGTGCCTTCTTCACAACACTGTCAATGTGTGTGGTCCATGTCAAGTCCTCGGATATGTGGGCTCCGAGGTACTTGAAACTGTTCACTCTCTCAACCGGTGCCCCGTCGATGCTGAGGGGGCTGTAGTCCTTGACCCCCGACCTCCTGAAGTCCACAATCATCTCTTTTGTTTTGCTGACGTTCAGGGAGAGGCAGTTCTCCTGACACCACTGTGACAGATTCTCTACCTCTTCCAGGTAGGCCCTCTCGTCGTTGGCAGAGATCAGGCCCACCACTACTGTGTCATCAGCAAATTTGATGATTGTGTTGTTGTTCCGCTGTGCCACGCAGTCATGTGTGTACAGGGAGTAGAGGAGGGGGCTCAGAACACAGCCCTGGGGGGCCCCTATGTTGAGGGTGATGGATGAGGAGGTGCAGTTGCCTGCTCTTACCACCTGGGGTCTGCCCGTCAGGAAGTCCAAAACCCACTTGCAGAGGTCATAGTTCAAGCCCAGGTCCCTGAGCTTGGCTATGAGTTTGGAGGGGACTATGGTATTGAATGCTGAGCTGTAGTCGATGAACAACATTCTCACATAGTTCCCCTGCCTCTTGTCCAGGTGTGATGCTGCTGTGTGCAGCACATGGGCTATGGCGTCCTCCGTGGACCTGTTAGGGCGGTATGCCAATTGCAGGGGGTCCAGGTTGGGACAGATGTATCACTCCAACTTCCACTCAAGGGCCAGAGGAGCAGCCATATTAATTGATAAAAACACACCATTTACTATGTCAAGTGTAGAGGCTGACTCCGCAGGGCGCTATATTATAGTGGTGGGGAAGCTCCATTAATTCCCGGTCATTCTAGCTAATATCTACGTGCCAAACTGGGACAATCCTTCGTTCTTCACCAGCC
This sequence comes from Notolepis coatsorum, assembly GCF_963971535.1. Lineage (NCBI taxonomy): Eukaryota > Metazoa > Chordata > Actinopteri > Aulopiformes > Paralepididae > Notolepis > Notolepis coatsorum. The sequence continues at coordinate 61,093,050 of NC_140172.1, read as the reverse complement.
TTTTTTCTCGCCTACCAGATATGACCTCGCACCATCTCATCCTAGGCGGCGACATGAATTCCGCACTCTCCCCGGTGCTGGACCGTAGCTCGCCCAGAAGGGCCCCCCTGTCATAAATCGTATGGGGTAGCTGGCGTATGGCGGTTTTGTAATCCTACATCCAGAGGATATTCCTTCTTCTCCCCGGTCCATAACACCTTTTTGCGCATAGACAACTTTATTTTGGATAAAAGGCTCCTCTCCCTCATAACCAAATGTGACTATGGAGCGATAGTTATTTCGGACCATGGTCCCTTGATTATGAGAATGAGTATCCCCAATACACAGCTTGGCCACCGCCAGTGGAGACTCAACCCGCTGCTCCTGTCAGAGGAAGCCTTCACAAGCTTCATCACCTCGGAAATCGCACTATTTCTCGACATTAATCAGACCCCTGGAATGTCCTCTTTAACTATATGGGAGTCACTGAAGGCATACTTAACACTTTCGCAGCCACTGGGATGAGTCTAATTAATCTCAAGAGGACCAGGAAATGTAAACAGACGTGGGGCTGTTTGTAGAGCTAAATCTATACTTTATAGTATTACTATCTGTCCATTCTCATTGTCCATTGAGACCATAAACCGTCCCTTCAAAATGGATGAAAGAAAAAAATATTTCATCAATACGTTCTCATTTTATAGCGCCGTGAATATAAGTGTTATACCGGATTTGGTCTAGTATATTTCCTGGGAGGCGAGATAAAGGGCTAATAGCTAATAACTTTATATCTAATGGCATTTCCGTTATACACTCAAACTGCATATGATCGGCACGATCCTCAAGCATGTATGCATGAAAGGGGGGGGGGGCGGGGGACGTCGTTTCTTATTATTGATTACCAATAACCGTGTTCGTCTAAGTAGCCACATAGGCCGATCGGATGGATGGCTATCAAAACAAGGCCCGATCGGGATGTACTTTACGTGAAAAAGATCTTACCGTGGGCCGGTGGGATCCCCCCCGGGTATTTCCCCGTTATCGATTGCCATCTGGTAGATCGATATGTCCATTGGCTGATGATAAATCCCCTTATTGCATAGTGAAATCGTAAGGTTATGTATATAACCAAGTTCTATGAATACTGGTGACGCTCAGCGTCATTCTGCACTAACCTCACTTCGTGCCCAGCACTGAATAAAAAACTCCACAATGTACCTTTACATACCGACATCCATCTGGCCACACCCCTATCCGCTTACCTTCATAAGCAGGTGTGTGGTCACCTACTCGCCTCCTTCCCAAACTTTCACCACAAGGCGAGGTCAAGGGCCGCAGTGGCGTCCTGACGCTGAGCGTCACCAGTATTCATAGAATTTGGTTATATACATAACCGTACGTTCTATTTCATACTGGTTTCCGCTCAGCGTCATTCTGCACAGGAGCTGAGCGGAAGCCAGAAGCTCGACAAATGTACCCCGCTGAGGCCCCCCACAACCATCAGACCGGAGAGGACCGAGCCCCCCGACCCTCCCTAATGGAGGGATACCCTCCCTATTGGAGGACGGGAGGGAGACGGATCCGACCATGCGAAGAGGAACTCGAGCAACTCAACGCACAGGGTGAGCAGACCGCGGCTTCACCCCACGACTACGCACACGCACAACCCGCATGCCACCAGGGAACGAACGGAAGGAACAACCTCATTACTGCCCCCAAAATTACGGAGTCAAGAGCAAACTCAACCCCATGGTAAGGCCGTAGCAGCGGAGCGCGAAGGAAGACCCAGACCCCCTGAAGGGACTGGATCCCCTGGAAAAAGGGGGCCCGGAGAGGTCAATGACGCCAAGCATCAAGACCTCACCAGGCCGTCACTTAGTGACACCGCCCCCCACATCGCCAGCGTATTCGGACAGGGCCCCTCCAAGAGAGGGCCCTCCCCCCCACTAGTACGCCGCCTGGCACACTGACCCTGCAACACAGGCAGTCAGCATGGCCGTAACATTGAAGCACTCAAAAGGTTAACCATAACGGAAGCAGGCAGCGTACCGGGGAAAACCAGGCAGCAGGCTGTAGACCCGAGCCTGGAGCACTGCGGACGAGACAGGCGCCAAAGGGGTCAACTGAAAACAGCACCCCGGCGGAAGGGGCGTATGCTGGCATTGTTGCGCACCATGACAAAGCCTCCATCAAAAAAAAAACACCCAGAGGGGTCGAGGCAGAGAAGGCTGACACGATTGGCAGACGTCATGAACGTGCAGGGGCACACTCAACCGGGTAACCCGGGAGTCGACTCTGCTCCAACACACCAGGGAATCAACCACCCTCTTGGTACCACATACAGTGGTTGTTCCTATAACCCCTCAAGAAAAAACTCCAAAACACACCTGCGGGTATACGCCAGCTATACCGCAGTACAAGTGTTTCAGTTTCCAAAAAGGGTTATTCCAAGCCTACGGTTCAACAAAACATTACTTCGGACCGTAAATTTTTTTTTTTACATTCTTACATCCCGCCACCCTCACCACAGAGAGGAGACGGGAATCCTCAGAGAGACTTCCCACGTGAGCCATAGATTGAAAAGTCACGGTAACATTGACTCATGTGACCAACAGACTCAAGTTACATGTATATCGAGCGTAGTAGATCATTAAGTTCCTACAATCTGCCCCGACAACTTGACAATAACAGACCCTACTGGTCTGAAAAAACTCACAGAAGCTGTCATCCAATAGAAACGTGCCTAGTGACATTTGCTATGACGGGGGGAAACCCAGGACTCAACCGCCTGTGATAGGTGCGGAGTCAGGGAAACCCTTCCCCCCCTGTGCCAAGCTGCCTAACAGCTTGGCCCTGACCGAATGAAAAGAGAGTCCAATAAACCCCCTGACCAATCAGAAGAGGGAAGGAGGGGTTTATACGGTACCCCCTCGCAAGCCCAACCCTTGCATACGACAACAACAAACAGCCATATGAAACCTTAAGTAGCCAATATGCTAATGAACAGCGCAAGCTAATTCAATGCACGCTAGCCACAGACACATCTGTGAACAGGGTTTATAACAAGGCCACGTTATGTATGTGTGAACCCGACACCCGTATCCATGTTGTAAGACACAGAAAATCTGATAGAGAGAGAGAGCGGCTGAGCCGCGGTACTTTTTCATACGAGCATTACTGCAGACCAACACAATAGTGTTGCGGCTCAATATCACTGTTTAAGCAACAGAGCACACAACTAACCTCTACCTTTATGTGAAGATTTAGGTCGAGGCAGAAAAACCCTTTTTCAACCGAGTGTAAGCTGCAGGCCTTGCTTAAGCTCTAACATGAATGTAGCGTCTAGCCCTCCTATCAAACCCATACTAGCGAAAGATTCACACGTCGTATCCCCATCATATGTTTGGTGAGGGCATCCCGCCGCTGAGTCGGAGGTTCTAACCCAACCTCAGCGTACGAGGAATCCCAAGGAGACATCTCACCCCCCTCCAGTGTTACCTGGACGGGCGGGGGACATGTCTCCACCGGGGCTTCGAACAAGAACCCGTCCGCTTCTACCATGTAGTCCTCTGTTTCCATCGGCCATGGAGAATCAGACGCATCCTCATCCGGCTCCAGCAACTCACCAAAACCAGGCCGTTCGCATCTACAAGCCACCATCTTGCGACGGGAGCGAGCTGACGCAAAAGGTTTGCATCTCAAATCCCCCGCAACCAGAGGAGCCGGCCGCCCAACAGCGGACGACTCCCCGGAGGCAGAGGAACCAGAGCCGGAACCAGGCCATCGTACAGGAGACGGCACTGGTGCACCAGCTCCTTGGAGAGGCAAACTATCCATCGGACGCCTACCGGGCGTGGCTGCCGACCACGAGAGAGGCCTCAACCCCGCTCCAAGACGCACGACAGAGGAGGCAATGGAGAACCGCTGGTGAAGGGTGACGTTGCGAGCGCGACCCTCCGAGGTAAACATTATGACTTAGCTTTTTTCTTTTTAAATATATGAGAGAAGAAAAAAGCAAGAAAAAATGTAAACACGTATCAACTTTCTTCGACTAAACAACCTCGTCAAGTGTGGGTATATACCAAGGCACTTCCTTGTGGTGAAAGTGAAGAAGGAGGCGAGTAGGTAACCACACACCTGCTTATGAAGGTAAGCGGATAAGGGTGTGGCCAGACGGATGTCGGTATGTAAAGGTACATTGTGGAGTTTTTTATTCAGTGCTGGGCACGAAGTGAGGTTAGTGCAGAATGACGCTGAGCGGAAACCAGTATGAAATAGAACTGCGATGCAAAACGTAATCCAAGCTACAGGCTGCAGATCCAGAATCGAGCTAACTGAAAACTCCATTGAAAGTCAAAAAAAATTGTCCACCGTTCAGCCACAGGGCACACTCCATTATCGCAACAGCGCCCCTAAGAGGATCTGGCCGGTAATCCACGTTGGCGAATTCAAAGAGTAGGGTAAATCTGCAGTGCCGCTCGGCGACCTTGAATAGGTTATTAAAATGGAATAAAAGCCAAAACAACTTGCCACGGATATATCCGTGCTTCTGTCCACAACGGGTGTAATCGAAACACAGATATCCGTTGTTCGTCCCCATTGTGTTAAAGGACCGAGGACGGATATATCCGTGGCAAGGTTGTTTTGGCTTTTATTCCATTTTAATAACCTATTGACTGATATATCATCAGCCAATGGACATATCGATCGATCGATAACTGGGAAATGCTCGGGGGGATCCAACCGGCTCATGGTAAGATCTTTTTCACGTAAATTACATGCTGATCAGAGCTTGTTATGATACTCAACCAGGCGATCAGCGTATGTGGCTACTGAGATGAACACGGTTATTGGTAATCAATAATCAGAAACGACGTCCCCCGCCCCCCCCCCTTTCATGCATACATGCTTGAGGATCGTACCGATCATATGCAGTTTGAGTTTTAACTGTAGCTTCTGTATAACGGAAATGCCATTGGATATAACGTTAGTAGCTATTAGCCCTTTATCCAGCCTTCCAGGAAATATACTAGACCAAATCCTGTATAACGCTTATATTCACGGCGCTATAAAATGAGAACGTATTGATGATTTTTTTTTCTTTAAGCCATTTTGAAGGGACGGTTTATGGTCTCAATTGACAATGAGAATGGATAGCAATACTATAAAGTATAGATTTAGCTCTACAAACAGCCCCACGGACTGTGCAAGTCTGTTTACATATGCTGGTCGTCTAGAGTGATATTAGACGCATCCCAGTGGCCGCCAATGTGTTAAAGAACTATCATTTGCTGCACCAATCACAAGAAACCACATGTTTATCCCCTCAATGATGGATAAGGCCTTCGACAGTTGGGTTGGAAGTGGAGTGATTGCACTGTCTGACCTCTATATAGACGACACCTTTGCCTCCTTTGAACAGCTGGTACAGAAATACAAAATCCCTAGGTCACACTTCTATAGATATTTGCAACTCCGGAGCTTTGTAACTTCAAACTTGGACTGCTACCCACTGTGTCCTCCTGCCTCTCTCTTAGACTCAATCCTGAACTGTAAATTGATCCAGAAACAAGCTATAAGCAGAATCTACGAATTACTTAATAGAAGCAACTTGACACCTCTGGACCTCTGGACACATATTCCAGTTAACGGTATATATTTTTTAATGATTCATTACGGCGAAATCAAAAATTACATTAACTCGAGGATGGTATGCCTATGGTATTCCTCCCTGCGGTACCAATATTATTCTATGACACCCCCGCCCCCATTCGCTAACCAACCAATCACTGCTACGCAACATCAACGCAAGGTTGTTCAGATTAGATTTTGGGGAGAGGTACGCAACATCCTCACAACACCTCATCCACCGTTAAGGATAAAAAGAGAAATAAACGAACCAGGAACACGACTATTACCTCGCCCCCGGTACCGCCAGGAAATAGTTTCAACCTACTCTCGGAAACACGCATATCAACACCCAAAGCAAAGTGACTTAGAAGCGTGGCTAACGACGCTAGCGAAGCAAACAGTGAGCGGAACGGACCTCACGCTAACGAAGCTAATAGCAGGAATACCGGAGCTCACGCTAACACTAGCGAAGCAAACAGCGGGCATGCCGGAGCTCACGCTAATGCTAGTGAAGCTAACAGCCGGCACATCGGAGCACACGCTAACGACGAGACGACGAGGAAAACAGAGCCACGAGCGACGCGGCTAGCAAACACGACCCAGACTGAGCAAACGGCTAACAGCGAAGAGACTACCATGCGCCGAGGAGAACGTCGCGGTAGCCGACGCCGAAGGTACGAGACCAGTGTTAACATGCCGGCTATTGAGAAGGCTAGTGGTACAGCTAGCGAGGCTTCACCAAGGCCACAGGACTGTGGTAAGAACCGGCAGACTAGGCCTAATCCAAAAACAAACGGCCCCAAAACTGTTGGAAAGAAAAATGCTAACCTCACACAGAAAACAGACTGCATACTGATTGGAGATTCCACAACAAGGTATGTGGAGATGGCAAACACAGAAAATATATGTCTAGACAACACATCTGTGAAAGAGCTGGTCGAAATACTTCCAACACTCATCAGACCGGGCATAACAAAAATTGTCATTCACTCTGGATCGTTTGACATCCTGAGAAAGAAGACGGACACAGAGACTTTGAAAGAGGATTTCACACGTTTAATGAACACACTAGACAAACATCAGTCTGTGTACATAGACACTGATGTGTCCATCAGTGGACCAATTGCATGCTTTCGCAGAGGACAAGAAGCCTTTAGTCGACTCCTAAATTGTAATTCATGGTTAGGGTTTGCATGTCATTGTCTTATACACGGACTGAAATTCATTGACAATTTCAATGTTTTCTGGAATAACCCAGAACGCTTTCAAAGAAATGGCTTCTTCCCAAATCGCTTAGGTTCAAGGCTTCTAGCAGCAAACATGCGTCATGCCTTAATGGCCTCCAAGGATATCAAACTCATACCAGCACAAGAGATAATCACAAAGGACACAATCTCGCCACGAGGTGCAGCAGCAGCACAAGGCGTCCCCCCCCCATATCACACAAGGCCATCTCGTCTGATCAAATGTCCCCGAAAGCACTAGATTACAGTACAGTTTAGTACAACTGCCATGCCATCTCTCAAAACATACCGGTAATCATAACCAGCCAATGGCATGGTGAAAAATATACGCCATCAATGCGTTTACCTGCTATTAACCTCAGGGCCATCATGGTCAAGCCAACGCAGACCTCCTCTAAAGAAGTCCAACAAATAAAATTAGCCCTCCTAAATGTCAGATCACTGAATAATAAAACATTTTTAGTAAATTATCTGATTAAAGAAAATAACTTAGATTGCATCTGCCTAGTAGAGACATGGCTAAATAATGACACAGCTACATCAATAATGATAGAAGCTTGTCCACCAGACTATAATTTTCTTCAAATACCCAAAAAAATAGAAGGGGGGGAGGGTCCTACTAATCACCCCAAAGTACCAGAAAATACCAGAAAATACCAGAAACTACCCCAAAATACCCCAAAGTATACCCCAAAATACCAGAAACTACCCCAAAATACCAGAAAATACCAGAAACTACCCCAAAATACCCCAAAGTATACCCCAAAATACCAGAAACTACCCCAAAATACCAGAAAATACCAGAAACTACCCCAAAGTATACCCCAAAATACCAGAAACTACCCCAAAATACCAGAAAATACCAGAAACTACCCCAAAATACCCCAAAGTATACCCCAAAATACCAGAAACTACCCCAAAATACCAGAAAATACCAGAAACTACCCCAAAATACCCCAAAGTATACCCCAAAATACCAGAAACTACCCCAAAATACCAGAAAATACCAGAAACTACCCCAAAGTATACCCCAAAATACCAGAAACTACCCCAAAATACCAGAAAATACCAGAAAATACCAGAAACTACCCCAAAATACCCCAAAGTATACCCCAAAATACCAGAAACTACCCCAAAATACCAGAAAATACAAGAAAATACCAGAAACTACCCCAAAATACCCCAAAGTATACCCCAAAATACCAGAAACTACCCCAAAATACCAGAAAATACCAGAAACTACCCCAAAGTATACCCCAAAATACCAGAAACTACCCCAAAATACCAGAAAATACCAGAAACTACCCCAAAATACCCCAAAGTATACCCCAAAATACCAGAAACTACCCCAAAATACCAGAAAATACCAGAAACTACCCCAAAATACCCCAAAGTATACCCCAAAATACCAGAAACTACCCCAAAATACCAGAAAATACCAGAAACTACCCCAAAGTATACCCCAAAATACCAGAAACTACCCCAAAATACCAGAAAATACCAGAAACTACCCCAAAATACCCCAAAGTATACCCCAAAATACCAGAAACTACCCCAAAATACCAGAAAATACCAGAAACTACCCCAAAATACCCCAAAGTATACCCCAAAATACCAGAAACTACCCCAAAATACCAGAAAATACCAGAAACTACCCCAAAGTATACCCCAAAATACCAGAAACTACCCCAAAATACCAGAAAATACCAGAAAATACCAGAAACTACCCCAAAATACCCCAAAGTATACCCCAAAATACCAGAAACTACCCCAAAATACCAGAAAATACAAGAAAATACCAGAAACTACCCCAAAATACCCCAAAGTATACCCCAAAATACCAGAAACTACCCCAAAATACCAGAAAATACCAGAAACTACCCCAAAGTATACCCCAAAATACCAGAAACTACCCCAAAATACCAGAAAATACCAGAAAATACCAGAAACTACCCCAAAATACCCCAAAGTATACCCCAAAATACCAGAAACTACCCCAAAATACCAGAAAATACCAGAAACTACCCCAAAATACCCCAAAGTATACCCCAAAATACCAGAAACTACCCCAAAATACCCCAAAATACCAGAAAATACCAGAAACTACCCCAAAGTATACCCCAAAATACCAGAAACTACCCCAAAATACCCCAAAATACCCCAAAATACCAGAAAATACCAGAAACTACCCCAAAGTATACCCCAAAATACCAGAAACTACCCCAAAATACCAGAAAATACCAGAAACTACCCCAAAATACCCCAAAGTATACCCCAAAATACCAGAAACTACCCCAAAATACCCCAAAATACCAGAAAATACCAGAAACTACCCCAAAGTATACCCCAAAATACCAGAAACTACCACAAAATACCCCAAAATACCAGAAAATACCAGAAACTACCCCAAAGTATACCCCAAAATACCAGAAACTACCCCAAAATACCCCCAAAATACCAGAAAATACCAGAAACTACCCCAAAATACCCCAACGTATACCCCAAAATACCCGAAACTACCCCAAAATACCAGAAAATACCAGAAACTACCCCAAAGTATACCCCAAAATACCATAAAATACCAGAAACTACCCCAAAGTATACCCCAAAATACCAGAAACTACCCCAAAATACCAGAAACTACCCCAAAGTATACCCCAAAACACCAGAAACTACCCCAAAATACCAGAAAATACCAGAAACTACCCCAAAACACCCCAAAGTATACCCCAAAGTACCAGAAAATACCCCAAAATACCCTAAAATACCCCAAAGTATACCACAAAGTATACCCTAAAATACCAAAGTATCACGAAATACCCCAAAGAACCTCAAAGTTCCCCAAAGTATACCTCAATGTACCAGAAAATACTGGCTCAGAGGTAGAGCAGGTCAACTAATGATCATATGGTCAATGGTTTGGTCAGTGGTTTGAATCCCAGCTCCTTCTGTTCACATGCCGAAGTGTCCTTCAAGACACTGAACCCCAAATGACTCCAATAAGCAGGCTAGCACCATCTGGCTGCCATTGCTCTGTGAGTGCATGTGTGAATTGGTGAAGGAGAGGCAATTATAAAGCTATTTGTGCAGGTAGGAAAGTGCTATATATGTGGAGTCCATTTCCCATTCCCAAAGTACCACATATTTTCAAAACAAATGTTTATTTTAATATATTATAATCTCCAAATGTAATAACATCTGTATTGAACACTGAACAAACAGTATACATTTTTTTTTATCAATTTTATTTTAAATGTTCAACAATAACAAAACAACATCAACAACAATAATAACAGAACAGTATAACATTTTTGAACCAAATTCCAGTAAGGACAGAAGAAAAGAGACAACTATAGGCTATACATGACAACATAACAGGACATTCTAACTGTGTCATTACATTACATTCAGGTCCACAAGATGGCTACTTAAAAAACTAGAATACACACTGAACTAGGAAGAACAGCTTTTTCAAGCTTCACACCTTGGTCATGGAATGGGCTACAAGACCATATCCACTTAGATACCCTGGTCTCTCTCAACAAATTTAAATCTGTATTACATAACTTCCTACAAAAAGAATTTCGCTGCTTTCTGTAGTCGGGTCCCAACTGCAAAACTGCTAAATTACTGTATTACCCTGTATTTTACTGTCATACACCTTTACTATTATGTAGACTATTCTGTTTTGTGTTTTTGTGTTTACATGTATTGTATATTGTATACATCACACAAGAACATAATAAAAGTGCATATATACAATATACAATACATCACACAAAAACATTGCTGTCTGATATATTGCAAATGTTATTGCTGTCATCTTGGCCAGGTCTCCCTTGCAAAAGAGATCTTGTATCTCAATGGGACTTCCTGGTTAAATACAAAATAAATAAAACATTCTGTGTCATCTAAAAAAAAACATATATAAAAAAATATAAAAAACGAAATCAAATCTCTTATGAGCATGCATGAAGTGAACATACTTATGTCTTCACTTTTCTTCTTTTTGAAGTTGTTCGCTCATTTTTTGCCGTTCTTTTTTGGCCAGGCTTTTTGGCTAGCTGGGGTACCACTGGAATGCTCAACTGACCATCATTTGATTCTATTGTTTTAGCCTTAGGTACCATCTTAACTTTCAAGAACTTTAAATATAGCTCATTCTGCTCATCTTTAGTTATAGTGTCCCATATGACATTGGGGACCTCATATCTTTTAAATTCTGGCTTTAAAGTATAATTACCTTGGCCATGAAGGCATCTGCGCACATCTATATTTTGAAGTTGAGAAATTTGTTGGAGTTTTAATATCAGATCTGGTAACTTTTGTGGTTTCCAATTAGTAGCCAGCTTAATTACATGATTCATTGCTTCACAATTATTATTTGTCCAATTATCAGGAATCCATTTATTTCTGTTCTTTGTCTCCATTATTTTCTTTTTCAATGTAGGTATTAACTTAGAGAAATATGTAGTGAACTCTGGGCAATTTGATTCTATATATGTTTCAAGTTCAAGTACCTTTTCACAAAAGTCATACTCGTTTTTACAGTAGGTAAGAGAATTAGCATTATGGAACAGCTTATTCTCAAGTACTGCTCTCTTTTTTGCGTCCATTCCCACTTTATGTGTTAGATAATGTTTCACATTATCCCGAATATGTTTTGAACACAAAATATGACTTGCTTCAGGAAACAAAGACTCTATGGCCTTTAAAATAGCCCGTTCCTGATCGGATCCAATAACTATGTCCTCACTGATATTTATTTCTGTTGCTAAATATGCCACCGACAACTTTGATTTCAAATGGGCAAAGAAATCATGGTAAGTCTCAAAGCTGCCGTCCCAGTGCAAATACAGTGGCCCAATGAATAATGGTGGCTCTCCAGTCTCTTTCTTAAAAAGTTTTGGGTTTTTGAACACAGTCACTGTTAAGAAGCAAGCCCCCAAATTAAATGTGCGATCCACTCCTAAAACAGATGTAGCATCCTGCCCACAACAAAATCTTCTAACATCTTCTAATTGTTCATCAAAGTAAAGGATGACACAAGGTGGTTTTCCCTTCCTAGAAATTATTTGCTGAACATAATGATTTTCCTGCAACATATTCAGAACTGTCTGAAGCTCATCAGCAGTATTGGTTCGATTACCAGAAGGCCTCTGGTCTTTTGATACTTGATGTTTTATATTCCTGACTTGTTTTAAATCTCGAGGTGCATTTTCCTCATCTTCCATAACTAACTGTGCGTATACATCACGAGGTGTCTGGGTTTGTACCGCCTGAGCCACTCTTTCAGTCACCTCTGTTTGTGTTCTGATAAACTGAGATGGATTTTTCTTAGCATTTGCATGATAACTGAGTGTTATGGGGAATGTGCCTAGATATTCCCACACTGCAATGTCGGCCCTGTTCACTGGAAAATATCCTGGAGGCCTCTCAATCCATGTTATCCTCCTCATGAAATTAGTATCCCTCTTAAGTTTAGTGTAATAACGGCCCATTATTACAATATATGTTGCCTCTGGTTGTGGGTCTAATTTCTGCCAAACCTTGTTTCTTATCTTGCCATATACCCCCTGTCTAAAATGTACATGTGTCAGTTGACCATTTTTTAGCACATAGTGTGTTTTTGAGGTGTTACCTGAGGTGCTCTTCCAGACTCCACAGTCATCAACAAAAATGCTGTGTTGATTGTTCTCTCTTCTCATTCTATTGAGGGAATTGTTTATAAAGAAACATTCGTTTTGTTTCATTCCTTTAGGGACATGCCTCAACACATTATCTTCTGGTACACCTGAGATCAAGGCGAAGATTCTGTTTATTTCCATAAAACGGCCTTGAAGACAAGTTGATTCAGACTCTGTTGGGTCAAAGCTGTTTATGGTGTCAACCATAACAGCAGACTGAAACTGATGAACTAGTTCAGACTTAATTGAACCATCATTTTGCCTGAATAAGTTTATGTTGACCATGTTGTCTTGGAGGTCAGGGTCACACTTCCTTTTGTCATTGACTTTAATTGTTGTCTTAGTTGTGTCATGGTTGTCTTCAGTGTTTGCATGTTTTCTGGTTGGAAGCCTTGAAAAGTCTTCTTCACTGAATAGTGATTCACAGTTGTCCTCCTCTTGGCTGAAATTGTTTATGTTAACCATGTTGTCTTGGAGGTCAGGGTCACACTTAATTTTATCATTGACTTTAATTGTTGTCTTGGTTGTGTCATGGTTGTCTTCAGTGTCTGCATAATTTGTCTTTGGAAGCCTGGAAAGGTCTTCAGAGAATAGTGAATCATAGCTGTTGTCATCATCTTGTCTGAAATAGTTTACGTTAACCATGTTGTCTTGGAGGTCAGGGTCACACTTCCTTTTGTCATTGACTTTAATTGTTGTCTTAGTTGTGTCATGGTTGTCTTCAGTGTTTGCACGTTTTCTGGTTGGAAGCCTGGGAAAGTCTTCAGAGAATAGTGAATCATAGCGGTTGTCTTCATCTTGTCTGAAATTGTTTACGTTAACCATGTTGTCTTGGAGGTCAGGGTCACACTTCCTTTTGTCATTGACTTTAATTGTTGTCTTGGTTGTGTCATGGTTGTCTTCAGTGTCTGCATAATTTGTCTTTGGAAGCCTGGAAAGGTCTTCAGAGAATAGTGAATCATAGCTGTTGTCATCATCTTGTCTGAAATAGTTTACGTTAACCATGTTGTCTTGGAGGTCAGGGTCACACTTCCTTTTGTCATTGACTTTAATTGTTGTCTTAGTTGTGTCATGGTTGTCTTCAGTGTTTGCACGTTTTCTGGTTGGAAGCCTGGGAAAGTCTTCAGAGAATAGTGAATCATAGCGGTTGTCATCATCTTGTCTGAAATTGTTTACGTTAACCATGTTGTCTTGGAGGTCAGGGTCACACTTCCTTTTGTCATTGACTTTAATTGTTGTCTTAGTTGTGTCGTGGTTGTCTTCAGTGTTTGCACGTTTTCTGGTTCGAAGCCTGGGAAAGTCTTCTTCACTGAATAGTGATTCACACTTGTCCTCCTCTTGGCTGATGATGATCACATTCTCTTTTGGAGGAGCTGAAAATGGAACTAGAGGCACAAAATGATTGACATCAAAAATTTCGTTGTATGGCTTCCAAGACACTGATGTCCACATGATGGTAACATTCGTGCGATTTGCTCGGATCCCTCTTCCTTTGACCAACTGTGTCAATGGAGGCTGTGAAAAACTTCTGGAAACTATAAAAACATAAAAGAAAGAAAATGTGTTATTATTAATTTCTTATTATTAATTATATGCAAAACAATGATTTTGATCATCTTTTACAGTAACATTCTGGTATATTGTGTGTATTGTCTGTTCATTTCCAGGTACATGACACACACACACACATATATATATATATATATATATATATATATATATATATATATATATATATATATATATATATATATATATATATATATATATATATATATATATATATATATATATATATATATATATTGTAGAAGCAGAAACCGACTTGGTGGATTTATATTGTTAGAATATTAGAACTTACATTGTTTAGACTAGAGGTCACTAGAGGTTGTATTTATGTTTAAACACTAGGGGGCAAACCACCTCCATTATAGCCCCACCTCTATAAGTAACCTAGCTAATTACTGTGACAGGTGCACCTGTTATGCACCTGTTATGAAGAATAATTTTTCCTACCTGTTTCACCGTTTGGAACTGACAAATAGAGCAATTGACAACTGTTCTGATTTACCCATTAATTTACTATCATTCCTTTTTGGACAATAAAACCTTGCAAACTGTACCAGCCGCAACTTGGACTTTCTTCCATATTTACATCACAAACTTTGTTACTGAGTAGAGAACTAAATACGGGTGCATCGTGACGCCTGTCAGCACATCGAGGAATGACAGGCGGCCACTACATATATATCCATCCATCCATCGTCTTCCGCTTATCCGTGGTCGGGTCGCGGAGGCAGCAGTTCCATACATACATACACACACACACACACACACACACACACACACACACACACACACACACACACACACACACACACACACACACACACACACACACACACACACACACACATACATACATACATACATACATACATATAGTATTGCTTAATTATATACTCACCAGGTGGGAAATAGCTCTGTATTGGAATTCCCAGCACTGCTGTGAGGGCAATGATATGGTTCATATCCGAGTAGGTGCCCAGCAAGGGTGTTGTTTCTAGATAGTGTTGGTAATCACAGATAATGACATAGTCATTATCCCGGTATGGAGAGCAATAATTCTTATGTTGTTGATCATACCAGCATGGATGCTCCGCCATTTCAATGGTCACTAGAACTCTTAAGAGCTTGTGGTACTCTTCTGTCCCAAAACAAGCTGCAGAGGTAGCCCTATACAAACAGTTCCCATCAGCACCCGTCTTCAGGGGTCTGTACTCCAATGTTAGAGGAGGCTGATATTTGGTCAAGATGTCGAGTGAGACAGTATCTGTAGGGGCCATGATGGTGTCATTACTGAATGCAGGAAAGTTAATCCCATAATGCTTAAACAAAGCCTTTTCATTTTTACATTTCCTTTGAATGTCTTCCACTCCTGTTGCACCTTGAATTCTTTTAAGACTTTTGTCTAAACTAAATGGGCTTCTTGTGCATTGCTGGCAGAAAAAGTCCATCTTGTTCCAGGTGTGGATCTGTCTTTCAGTCATGGACACACAGGGGGCATGAAAGATTGACTTGCATTCATGACATTCAATAAATGGTTTTTCACACAAATCTTTGCATATCTGACATCTTTTCTTCTTTTGTCCCCGTGTGTATGCCATGGTTTTTTTTTTCCAGAAAGGATGACTGTGATGGTGGTAGATGAAGTTAGAGGAAAAGGGAAAAGGAGGAGCAAGAGAAGAAGTAGCTAGCTCTAGAAAATAGCAGAATTTTCTTTTGCTGCCCTCTACTGGACAGGTTTTTTTATTGATTGAATTGATTGATTGATTGATTGATTGAAAACTTTAATTAACAGATTGCAGAATGGGTACAGTACAGTACAACTCAATACACACAATTGTTAAGGGGATGCAGACCAGAGAAAGACTTTCGTCTTGTTTACATCAGGATCCCCCATTTTCAATTCATTAATGACATTTATGACATACACAACATACAGATACATATATAAAAATATAATCTAATCATCTAATCTAATCTAATCATGACATTTATGACATACATGACATACAGATATACAGTACTGTTACATTTGTGACATACAAGATATGCAAATATACAATACTGTATTTTGGGGTATTTTCTGGTATTTTGGGGTATTTTGGGGTAGTTTCTGGTATTTTGGGGTATACTTTGGGGTATTTTGGGGTAGTTTCTGGTATTTTCTGGTATTTTCTGGTATTTTGGGGTAGTTTCTGGTATTTTGGGGTATACTTTGGGGTAGTTTCTGGTATTTTCTGGTATTTTCTGGTATTTTGGGGTAGTTTCTGGTATTTTGGGGTATACTTTGGGGTAGTTTCTGGTATTTTGGGGTATTTTGGGGTAGTTTCTGGTATTTTGGGGTATACTTTGGGGTAGTTTCTGGTATTTTCTGGTATTTTATGGTATTTTGGGGTATTTTGGGGTAGTTTCTGGTATTTTGGGGTATACTTTGGGGTAGTTTCTGGTATTTTCTGGTATTTTGGGGTATTTTGGGGTAGTTTCTGGTATTTTGGGGTATACTTTGGGGTATTTTGGGGTATTTTCTGGTATTTTGGGGTATTTTGGGGTAGTTTCTGGTATTTTGGGGTATACTTTGGGGTAGTTTCTGGTATTTTCTGGTATTTTGGGGTATTTTGGGGTAGTTTCTGGTATTTTGGGGTATACTTTGGGGTATTTTGGGGTATTTTCTGGTATTTTCTGGTATTTTGGGGTATTTTGGGGTAGTTTCTGGTATTTTGGGGTATACTTTGGGGTAGTTTCTGGTATTTTCTGGTATTTTGGGGTATACTTTGGGGTATTTTCTGGTATTTTGGGGTATTTTGGGGTAGTTTCTGGTATTTTGGGGTATACTTTGGGGTATTTTGGGGTAGTTTCTGGTATTTTCTGGTATTTTGGGGTATTTTGGGGTAGTTTCTGGTATTTTGGGGTATACTTTGGGGTAGTTTCTGGTATTTTCTGGTATTTTGGGGTATACTTTGGGGTATTTTCTGGTATTTTCTGGTATTTTGGGGTATTTTGGGGTAGTTTCTGGTATTTTGGGGTATACTTTGGGGTATTTTGGGGTAGTTTCTGGTATTTTCTGGTATTTTCTGGTATTTTGGGGTATTTTGGGGTAGTTTCTGGTATTTTGGGGTATACTTTGGGGTATTTTGGGGTAGTTTCTGGTATTTTGGGGTATACTTTGGGGTATTTTGGGGTAGTTTCTGGTATTTTCTGGTATTTTCTGGTATTTTGGGGTAGTTTGGGGTAGTTTCTGGTATTTTGGGGTATACTTTGGGGTATTTTGGGGTAGTTTCTGGTATTTTGGGGTATACTTTGGGGTATTTTGGGGTAGTTTCTGGTATTTTCTGGTATTTTGGGGTATTTTGGGGTAGTTTCTGGTATTTTGGGGTATACTTTGGGGTAGTTTCTGGTATTTTCTGGTATTTTCTGGTATTTTCTGGTACTTTGGGGTGATTAGTAGGACCCGGGGGGGAGGAGTTGCAGCAATCTTCTCCTCAAAACTCTTGTTTAGAATCACAGAACGAGGTGAGTTCTGTATCATTAGAGGATCCGCTCGGCATCACTCATGCACTGTCCTCGCACGTGCACGTGCACTGAATAAAATTCCACAAATGTACCTTTAATACCAGTATTCGTCTGACCACACCCCTCGTTAGCTTACCTTCATAAGCAGGTGTGTGTTGAGTTAAAACTCATGAGTGGAGCATGTCAAGACACCTCAGACAACTACCAACTACATCTCCCAGAGTGCATCAGCTGCAAGATGGCTGCCGTTGGCTGATTGAACAGCTGTTAAAGGCTGGTGGTGGAGACACTCACAGAACAAACAAACAAAGCAAGCTGAAGGTCGACCCAAGGAGCTCTACCCCCAAAGACGCCAATGGTCGGTTATGTTCTACTTATTCTACTGTTTATTTATACTTCTGCTTAAATGTGGTTAAAATCAAGCTAATTCAATTGTGTGTTTAGTAGCTCCAACTGTTTCAGTCTACACATTCACTTGCTTGAGAGTTGGATTTCATTTATGTTTAAAAGTATCTCTTTACAAATTAAGACCAAGTTAAAAATGTTAAAATGATTTAAGAATTTGAAAGACTACTAAAAAGGTTGACAACTCATGTTTAAAGGTTTAAAATGCCTTGTTCAATCAGAGCTGATCTACAAGCTTAAAGTTTAGCTATATTTCTTCACTTATTCAATTTAAAATACCAAATGTTTACTTGACTTGAATCAAATGTTTACTAACTTGAATCATTTATTAAAGGTTACAATTCAGAAATGATTAATTGAAAATGACTTTAATAATTGGGTTAAAATGTCGACTTTATGAGTTAATTTAAGACTGTTAAAATGTCGACTTTATAAGGTAATTTAATACTTTACATTTTGGCATTCATTGTGTAAACACTATCGTTAAAAGACGTTTGATTATTTAAAATATATATTTAATGTTTAAGATCAACCATGTTTAAAAAGAACTTATTGGTTTGAAAAGATGGTTATTGTTGTTTATTGTTTATGTTTATTGCATTGTTAAAACCCTTTTCTTTGTTTTCGAAGGTTTTCAACCTATATGAAGAACCAACCAGTCAAGAATCAACTGCAACTGAAACTGTTGAAAAGTTGAAAATAAAAATTGACTTGGAGTTGGAACTTGGAGTTGTTTCCTTATGTCCTTTGGAGTGGAAAGCAAGAGTTGACTTTACAGTTGAAAACCAAGTGCTAGCAGTGGAGGACGAGGATAAAACTGCTTCGACCCAATACTGCTGACACGGAAGGATAAAGATGGCTGCAGATATGGCGGAGGTCAAAGAACTAAAGAAGGAGAGGACCACAGCAAAACGCCGCTTCACCAAACAAGCCAACCACATTGCCAGAGGAGCAGACACCATGCTGCGATCCGAGCTGATGGATGAGTTCAGCACACTCTCACTCTGTTATAGAGCCGTGCTTGAGGCAAATGATGAATTCAGGTTTGGGCTGGAGGCTGAAGTAGAACCTGAGGATGAAGAGAAAGGGCTTGACGAGAAGCAAGAGGACGACCTCAAACATACTTCAAAAGAAGCCGAAACAAAGATGGCAGAGATCAAAGACATTGTGCAGCTAATCCTGTGGTCCAAATATGGAAAACATGAGCTGGAAACAGCTATTGATGGAGCTGAGAAAGTAAGTGAAGCAGCAGGAATTGTGCCAGTGAGGACTGAATCCTTAGAGTGCTATGAACAGCACCTAACGCTCTCAGACGAGATGGGAGACAAGGCCATCTCTATAATGTCCACGTGGGAGAAATGGATACCTGACGAATCCAGAGATGAACTGAATGCGAGGCTCAAGAAGCTAGAAGACACCCTTCTCAGGCTGAAGATGAGGAAACCTCAGTTTACATCTGCACGCAGCCTGAGGAATGCTGAGCAAGGCACAGGAGTTGCACCACACCGTTGGTGAGGATAAAGCCAACCACCCTACCTACCTTCTCTGGAAATAAGAGAGAATATCACAGATGGAGAAAAGATTGGGAAAGCCTGCAAAGGCAGGGAGAGCCATCCGGATCCCCTGAAGTTAAAAAGATCCAGCTCTTGGACAGCGTGGAGGAGAAAATCTCCAAATAACTCAGACTTTCTACCTACACTACAGCCAGAGACATTTTCAGAGTCTTAGAGAACAGGCATGGAAATAAATCAAGCATCACTGTGGAAATCCTTGAAGAGCTCGACAGGATACCATATGTAAAAGGAAACCAGCCAAGAAAGGTCATCGACCTTATACAAACTGTGGAGAAGGCTCTGTCAGATCTCACTGAATTGGGCAACTCTGGGGCCATAAACAACGCACTTGTGATCAAATCAATTGAAAGCAAGTTACCTGACTTTATCAAGAGAGACTGGTTGATGTTCATGGTAGATCCCAGCAGCAATGTCACAGCAGAGAACCATTTTGACATGCTCTTGAAATATTTGAAGAACCAGGAAGACGTACTGGAGAGGCTTGATCAACTAAGAATTGTGGAGAAGACTGACAAGCCAGATCGCCCGGACAAAAAGAATGAAAGAAAGTTTGCCTCGACAAAGAACACAAAGAGACTAGAGCTTGACGTATGTGTTGTCTGTGGCGACAGTGGACATAACCACAAACTGTTCTTTTGCCGGAAATTCAAGGGACTGAAGCTTTCGGAGAAGACGGCTGCCTTGAAGAAGCTGGGAGCATGCAGGAAATATCTCGGATGCCATGACGGAACTGCATACTGCAGAGAGACATTCCTATGCAGAAATGCAGACTGTAAGAAGGGAGGAAATGCCGCAGACCACCACTATATCCTCTGCCCAAAAGGAGAATTCAAGCCCCGATGGGAAGAAGGAAGAGGTGGAAGAGACGGCAACAAAGGCAAACTCACAGAGGAACACGAGTCGTTCTTGTCTGAACTCTCCTCTGAAATGGCAGATCGAGGCAGAAGGGCTTTTACTAACAAAACTACAGTGGCACTCAAAACCTCCGGCCAGTCTGAACTACTGCGAAGAAATGGTCTTGTCAAGCTTCCTGTCATCATGATGCTGATGAAAGTCACTGCAAACGCTGGTCAGAAAATTGGAACATTGATTGACCTAGCGTCAGATACAAACTACATCACCCATAAGCAGTGTTGGGACTAACGCGTTACAAAGTAACGCGTTACAGAAACGAAGTTACTTTTTGCCGCAACTAGTACTCTAACGCATTACTTTTGAAATTCAGTAACGCTACTTACATTACTGAATGGTTTGTTAGTTCGTTACTGCGTTCTTTTTATGTAGATTCATAGCGAGCGTCCTTATTTCGCCTGCGTTTGTTTTGTTTACTGTAGACTGAAAGGCGCTATATAAAACGAAGTATTATTATTATTATTATTTCTTTCCGTAGCCTCATTCTGGTTTTCGCACTTCTGATTGGCCACTGACGTTCTGAAAGAAATAGACGCTCTCTACAGTAAACAACAAGAGGACGCTCGCTATGAATCTACATAATAAGAACGCAGTAATAATAACGAACTAACAAACCATTTAGCAACTACTTGGAGAGATAATTAATATACAACATGGAAACGAGATAAAGAACATGTTTGAAGGGCTGCTGGAGTCAACTGGACTAACGTTACATCTCGACCACCGCAGACTGGTGACGGTGAGTGCAATGTGTTCACTGAAACTCAAGATCAACGGATTTTGACTGTACGAAATCTGCCAGGGAATCTCATAATACTAATCAAACAATATAAATATAGTCCTTTCATGCACAATTGATATCCTAACTATTCTAACGTTGCAATGCTTTGATTGATATCTTAAACAACGCTGCAAGATGGTTATGAATGAATTAATGAATGGATGAATGAATGAATGAATGAAAACTTTATTTAACAGATTGCAGAATGGGTACAATACAGTACGGCTCAATACATACAATTGTTAAGGGGATGCAGACCTGAGAAAGACGTTTGTCTTGTTTCCATCAGGGTCCCCCATTTTCAATTCATATAGACATTTATGACATACACAACATACATGACATTTATGGCATAGGGACATATAGGTATTTAGTACTGATACATTTGTGACATAAGCGGTATTCAAATATACAGTACTGTTACCCCTAGATCCTGACAGAGTATATACATATGATGGGGAGGGGACTGTACATTAGGAGGGGGTGGGTGCGTGTAGCTTTATGCCAAGCAAGCAGTGCAAAAATTTAACGTAGTGGCATGCAGTAATGCGCCTTTCATTTTCCGCCGCCCAGCGCCCAGGTCGCGCGGAAATAGGCTGTCTATTGCCATTCTCTTTGACAAACTCTAACCTTAACCAGCTCCTTAACAACGCCTAAACTTAACCGTTCTAACCTTAACCAACTCCGAAACCATGCCTAACCTTAACCATAGAAATTATATTGCCATTCTCTTTGACAAACTCTAACCTTAACCAGCTCCTTAACAGCGCCTAAACTTAACCGTTCTAACCTTAACCAACTACGAAACAATGCCTAACCTTAACCTTAACCTTAACCATGCCTAACCTTAACCGGCGAAATAACCTTAACCGGCGAAATAATACACGTTAAAAAAAAATCACGTTAAAAAATATTTTCGATGGGATTCGAACTCGCCAGCAAACAAGCCATAGGATCCACAGCCATGTGTCCTTGCCAATTGAGCTATTGGTAGATACTGAATAAGGGGCGGTGACTTATATATATTGAGCTCCGCTCAAGGCGGGATCTCATGCGCATGCGCGGGCACCTCGCGCGAGCACGCCGGCGCACGCACGCACCTGAGCGAGCACGCCGCCGCCGGTGCACGCACGGTAGCATTTGTCTGAAAAGAAGGGCGCTTTACCGCACTATCGTGCGGTGACGAATGCGGAAGCATTTTTGCACTGCTTGCTTGGCATTAACGTACAGGCGGGTGGGAGAGAAATATACATACAGCGGGGAGGGAATATATAATGAAACGCTCTAGACCACATTGCTTAGCAGAGTTCGGTGATGTGAATGGAAACTGTCAAGTTGATCAACCGATTTTGAGTATATGGGGCATGGGACTTGAGCAATTTTTATTTTTAATTTTTTTTTAAATAACTAAATAGTTACTTTTCACAGTAACTCATTACTTTTGGGTGTAAGTAACTAGTACAGTAACGAAGTTACTTTGAAATGAAGTAACTAGTAAAGTAACTGAGTTACTATTTTTCAGTAACTAGCACAACACTGCCCATAAGGCTGCTGAAAGACTTGGGTAGAGAAGAGAGAAGATAACATTGATTGTGCATGGGGTTGGAGGAATGGCCATGAAGGTGGACACTCAGAGATACCTCCTCAAAGTTAGAGTGAAGACTCCTACAGGCACTGAAAGAGCCCACGAACTAGTCTGCTACGGCCTAGATGAAATCGCCAAGGTCCATCAAGTGATTCAACCAGAGAGGTTGCAAAGGTTTTTCCCGGAGGTCAAGCTTGAAGAGCTGGAAAGGCCAGAAGAGGTTGAACTACTCATAAGCCACAGAGAGGGAAGACTCGCTCCCCAAAGAGTAAAAGTAGTTGGAGACCTCGTCTTATGGGAGAGTCCACTGGGGAAGACGGTGGGCGGAGCACATCCTGATCTGCATGAAGAGGTGGACGTGGAAGCATATGAATCAAGAACTCACTTTGCTCGCTCCATGAGAACAGCAGCAGTCAAATATCAAGAGACATTCACAGTTGCCAGTAACCGTGAGTTCCTTGAGTGGTGGCACTGGGACAGCATCGGAGCTGCATGTGAACCAAGATGTGGAGGATGTCGATGTGGAAACTGTCCACCAGGAGGAAAAGAAATGACCCTGGCAGAGGAGAGGGAGTATGAAATCATTAAAGGAGGCCTCAACTACAAAGATGAGGATGCTCACACCCCATCTCCACACTGGGATGCAAAATATCCTTGGACTGTAGATCCTGTCTCTCTCCCCTACAACAAAAGTGCAGTCCAGGCCTGCTTCTTAAGGATGGAAAAACAACTGAGCAAAGAACCAGACTGGAAAGTCGCATACACAACCCAAATCCAGGAAATGGTCGAACGAGGAGCAGCCATAAAACTCACCGATGACATCATTGACAAGTGGACTGGACCAGTGTGGTATGTGAGCCACCTGGTGGCACCAAACCCCCATTCAGTGACAACACCAGTTCGGATTGTCTGGAACAGCAGCCAGAAATACAAAGGCGTGAGCATGAATGACATCCTTCTTAAGGGACCAGATGTACTCAACCCTATTAGAGCTGTACTGCTACGGTTCAGAGAAGGTGTGCATGCAGCTCTAGGAGACATAAAGAAGATGTACAACTCTGTGTGGCTGGAGCAGCGTGAGATGCATCTACACAGATTCCTCTGGAGAGACAGCCCAGAAGAGGAGATCAGTGAATATGCAATCACCAGAGTCAACATCGGGGACAAACCTGCTGGTTGCATCGCTCAGTTGGCTATGAGAGAAACGGCGAGCCTGCCCAGCTTTGTTCACTTGGAAGATGAACGCAGAGTCATTGAAGAGGACAGTTATGTGGACGACCTCTTGACCTCCCACAATAACCTGGATCAACTCGACAAAATCACTGCAAAAGTTGAAGAGATTTTGGGAGCTGGAGGCTTCTTCCTCAAACCATGGGTCCGGTCAGGGCAAAGTGGGAGGAAAGGAACAGAGAAGGAAGTCCTAAAAGAGGAACAAGGGAAAACCTTCATTCTCCCAAATCAAATGAGGGAAGAAGACAACAAAGCCCTAGGCATCGGCTACCAAGTGGACGAAGACAAGCTCTACATGTTGACCTCAGTTAACTTTTCCAAAAGAAAGAAGAAAATGAGAGTTGGCAAAGATCTCCTCAAAGAAGAGGTGAGAACCGAAACACCAAACCCACTGACTAGAAGGGCTCTCTTAAGCCAAGTAGCCGGGCTGTACGACCCAATTGGCCTAGTAGCACCGGTCAAGCAGAAGGGAGCAATTCTTGTCAGAAAGGCATTCCAAGAGGGAGGAGGTGGCAAGCTGACCCAAGAAACCTGGGACAAACCACTCTCGGAAAGCATCAGAGAAGAAGCCATACAGCTTTTTGAAGAATATGTACAGCTTGGTCAGGTGAAATTCTACAGAAGCCTCACACCAGCTGACTGGAAAGGAAACCCTTGGGGCATCACATTCTCTGATGGAAGTGACAAAACCTTTGGAGCTGTGATGTACTTAAGGTGGGAAACATGTCATGGCATTGAAGTTCGGTTCGTGGAATCAAAAGCCAAACTGACACCTCTGGATCAAAAGGGAGAAGCTGTAAAAGCTGAGATCTGTGGAGCAGTCTTCGCAGCCAGAATCAGGAAGTATGTGGAAAAGCATGCTTGAATGAAGATCGAGAAATGGTTCCATCTGCTGGACAGTCAGACGGTCCTTGGGGCAATCCAGAGAGACAGTTATGGGTACCAAAGCTTCTTTGCCAACAGAGTGGGTGAAATCCAAAAGACTGCACCAGTGCAGGACTGGTGGTGGATCCGTGGAGGTCTGAACATAGCTGACATCATTACAAGAGGAGGCACTCCTGAAGATTTAAAAGAGGATTCCACCTGGCAAAATGGACCAGATTTCCTGAAGTGGCCAGTGGAGGAGTGGCCCATTAAATCAGCTGGAGAGGTAGCTGCCCAGGCCAGGGAGAACGTAAACACACTCCAAAGGAAGGCATTTTCAGCTGCAATCACACAAGCTCAAGCTAAAATCAGTCCGCAGGAAGACGACCCTCTGACCACACAGGAAAGTCAAAAGGAAATGCCAACTCTTCTAAGAAGGAAGCCCACTGGCTGGGTCAAAGATCTTGTGGAAATAAGAAGATTCAGCAACCTGTCCAAACTGGTGAGAGTCATCGCCTGGGTCTATCGAGCTGTCAAGCAGTGGCTAGAGAGGAAGTGCCAGGTGCCAGGGCAGTCAAAGTGGGAGGCATCACCCAAACAAGCTGGGTTGACTGTAAAAGAACTTGACAATGCATCTGAAGACCTTTTCCTTGCTGCTCAAGAAGCTATAGCCTTCCCAGAGACGACTCTAAGCAGATTGGCAGTGTACAAAGACGTGAACTCTGGACTCCTACTTTGTGGAGGCAGAATCC
This sequence comes from Notolepis coatsorum, assembly GCF_963971535.1. NCBI lineage: Eukaryota > Metazoa > Chordata > Actinopteri > Aulopiformes > Paralepididae > Notolepis > Notolepis coatsorum. The sequence continues at coordinate 61,067,330 of NC_140172.1, read as the reverse complement.
AGATGTTCAACGAAGTGAAGACTGCAGTGCCAGTCTTACCTTTTGAATCGTGGGTGTCTACATTGCTGGCACAAGAATCCCACAAAGCAAACCATGAGGGAGTAGCAGGAACCCTTCTTCGCATGAGGAAAAAGGCTTGGGTGATAAAAGGCCAGAGACTTGCCAAGAGGGTAGTTGACAGCTGTGTCGTTTGCAGAAAGAACAATGTAAAACAGTGTCAACAAATCATGGCTGACCTGCCTCCAGAGCGAACAGGCCCAGCTGCACCCGTTGAATTCACCACCATGGACCTGTTCGGCCCCTATGAAGTGAAGGATGAGGTCAAAAAGAGGACCAGACTCAAAGTATGGGGAATCGTCTTCTGCTGCATGGCTTCCCGAGCCATGCACACTGAAGTGGTGAGTGACCAGTCATCCGAAGGATTCCTGCTCGCCTATCAAAGGTTCACTTCGCTGAGAGGATACCCCAGGAAACTCTGGTCAGACCCTGGCTCTAACTTTGTGGGAGCCAAGCCTGCTCTGGAAAAGCTTTACAAATTCCTTGACCAACTGAACAGGCCTGAACTTGAAGGAAGAGCTGCCAAACATGGCACAGAATGGTCGTGGAAGATCCACCCCGCAGACTCTCCCCACAGGAACGGTGCAGCAGAGGCAGCTGTCAGAATAGTGAAGCGGGCCTTAAGAAACCTTGGTGGAGAAGGTGTTTTCACATGGGGAGAATTCCAAACGTTTCTCTTCATGGCAGCCAACCTTGCTAATGAGAGACCCATCGATGCAAGAACTCAAAGCAGGGAAGACTGCATAGAGTACATCACTCCAAACTCTCTGCTTTTAGGACGTGCCCATCCTAAAGGTGACCCTGGAGACTTTCAGTTTGATGGCTACCCATACAAAAGACTTCAGAATATTCAGGCAGAAGTCAGCAAGTTCTGGAAGAAATGGAGCCAATTGGCCGGTCCTAATTTGTTCATAAGGAACAAATGGCACACCAAAGAGCGAAATGTTGCTGTTGGAGATGTGGTCTGGTTGGCTGACCAAAATGCCCTGAGAGGACAGTACAAGCTGGCTAGAGTAGTCGGTGTCAACGCTGACCGCAAAGGCATCGTAAGAGATGTGCTGGTGAGGACCTTTCCCAGCTATCCTGTCCCCATCACGAAAGCAAATGACAAAGGAAAGCCCACAAAATCAAACAGTGAAAAAACCAAAATCCCGGCCACAATTCTGCATCGAGATGTCAGACGGCTGGTCATTCTACTTCCTACTGAAGAACAACAGAGGCGTGAAGGACTTGAGTGACCTCTGTGGTTAAGAACCCAGGAGCTCAAGTGGGAGGTGTTGAGTTAAAACTCATGAGTGGAGCATGTCAAGACACCTCAGACAACTACCAACTACATCTCCCAGAGTGCATCAGCTGCAAGATGGCTGCCGTTGGCTGATTGAACAGCTGTTAAAGGCTGGTGGTGGAGACACTCACAGAACAAACAAACAAAGCAAGCTGAAGGTCGACCCAAGGAGCTCTACCCCCAAAGACGCCAATGGTCGGTTATGTTCTACTTATTCTACTGTTTATTTATACTTCTGCTTAAATGTGGTTAAAATCAGGCTAATTCAATTGTGTGTTTAGTAGCTCCAACTGTTTCAGTCTACACATTCACTTGCTTGAGTTGGATTTAATTTATGTTTAAAAGTATCTTTACAAATTAAGACCAAGTAAAAAATGTTAAAATGATTTAAGAATTTGAAAGACTACTAAAAAGGTCGACAACTCATGTTTAAAGGTTTAAAATGCCTTGTTCAATCAGAGCTGATCTACAAGCTTAAAGTTTAGCTATATTTCTTCACTTATTCAATTTAAAATACCAAATGTTTACTTGACTTGAATCAAATGTTTACTAACTTGAATCATTTATTAAAGGTTACAATTCAGAAATGATTAATTGAAAATGTCTTTAATAATTGGGTTAAAATGTCAACTTTATGAGTTAATTTAAGACTGTGTTAAAATGTCGACTTTATAAGGTAATTTAATACTTTATATTTTGGCATTCATTGTGTAAACACTATCGTTAAAAGACGTTTGATTATTTAAAATATATATTTAATGTTTAAGATCAACCATGTTTAAAAAGAACTTATTGGTTTGAAAAGATGGTTATTGTTGTTTATTGTTTATGTTTATTGCATTGTTAAAACCTTTTTCTTTGTTTTCGAAGGTTTTCAACCTATATGAAGAACCAACCAGTCAAGAATCAACTGCAACTGAAACTGTTGAAAAGTTGAAAATAAAAATTTACTTGGAGTTGGAACCTGGAGTTGTTTCCTTATGTCCTTTGGAGTGGAAAGCAAGAGTTGACTTTACACCTGCTCTCCTCCTCGCTTTCACCACAAGGAAGTGCCTCGGTAGTACCCCACTTGACGTGTTGTTAGTTGAAAAGAGTTGTGACGAGTTTACATTGTGCTTAGTTTTTTCTTCTCTCATAACTGTTCAAAGGAAAAAGCTAAGTCATAATGTCTTCTTCGGAGAGTAGACCCACTCTTCACCAGCGGTTCTCCATTCCCGCCTCCGTCGTGCGTTTTGGTGCGGGGCTGCTGCCACTTTCGTGGTTGCCGACCCAGCCCAGGAGGCAGCCGATGGGTAGTTTGCCTCTCCGAGGAGCCGAGGCATCGGTGCCGTCGCTCCGGCGATGGCCTGATCTCGACTCTGGTTCCTCTGGTTCCAGGGAATCGTCCGTTGTTGAACGGTCGGTTGTTTTGGGTCCGGAGGATTTGCGACGCAAACTTTTCGCGTCTGCCCGTTCACGTCGCAAGATGGTGGCATGCAGGCGCGAACGGCCTGGGTTTGGGGAATTGCTGGAGACCAGCGAGGATGCGTCCGGCTCTGGATGTCCGATGGAAACTGAGGACTTCATGGAAGAGTCGGACGGATTCTTGTTTGAAGGTCCTGTGGAGGCGAGTATCCCTCCTATCCAGGAAACACCGGAGGGGCGCCTTGTTCGAAGATGTCGAGGAACCACCTCGGCCTCATCAGCAGGATGCCCTGCTATCAGCCACATCAGACTGTGGCTCCTCAATGGGTCGAAGCCTGCTGCATGTGAGGGATGCGGGTTCGGTGGAGGAAGGTCAGCAGGGGGAACTGCGGGCTTTGTTTCCCGAGCTCATGGCGGTAGCTGCCGCTGCAAACGGCGTGCCGCTGCCGCTGCCATTGCCTGCTCCTGTCCCTGACGATCTCATAGGTCATCTCTGGCAGCGTCGCCCGGTGAGAGGGGTGGATGTTGTCTACCCATTTTTCCCCTCAATGGGGGCCTATGTTCGTCAGGGTCAGGCGGTTTCTAACATCATGGGACTTGCCCCCGCCTACGTACCAGTTACGCGGGTGTCGGGGTTGGTCAAAGGTATGAGAGAGGGCGTGCCACGGCTTGATAGGCCGATGGCCGCTCTCCTCTGTCCGGATGTGGTGTGGGAACCATTATGCAAGCCGGTTCTCCATGGAAGATCGGCTAGGCGATTGGCATATTGGGGTGACCAGTCATTTATCGCTGGTACACAATCGCTGGCTGCGGCTTCTAACATCGCCCACCTGGCTAGATTTGTATCGGGGATAATGACGGGCGGCATGGATCTGACCGAGGTAAAATGCGATCAGATCACCCAGGCGGCAGGAGCTGTCCTGCACCATACCCAGGTGCTGGCCATAGCCTCGGGGAAGACGCGCGCCCTGGCCACCCTGATCCGGCACCACCTTTGGCTGGAGCAGGCTCGAGTGCCGGAGAAGAAGAGAACCCCTCTTCTGACGGCCAGCCTCTCCGATGCTGGACTGTTCGGGAAGGCCCTGCAGCTGATGACCTCAACATGCAGAGAGATGGCAGAGGAGAGATCCGTTCTCCAACCCCATTTTCCGCCTCCCGTCCTTGCCGGTGGAGTCAGAAGGCTTCCACGACGTCGAGCTCCCTCCGCCGTGCCTACCACTGCCTCCGCCGCCGCTGCTGGCCCCTCCAAGAAGGCCAGGAGAAGAGACGGCGCTTCTGCTACCGCCGGCCCATCCACGACCGGAGGAGATGGTAGGGAACGTCGAGACCAGCAGACAGTTACCTACCGTCCCTCCGGGGCTCCTCGGGGTGGCAAGACTCGAGCGGCGCGAGGTGGCAGACGCGGCTAAAAGTGACTTTTCCCTCTGTGTCCCCTCTCCTCTACACCCTCCCCGGCCCCTCATGATTATGTTTTTGTGCCTGGAAATATAGAGTTCCCCGATATAAGGGGAACTGTATTATTGGCCAAACAAACTGTGTTTCTTCAACAAATCATATGATGGGGTTGCGTAAATGTGAATCTGCACTATTACATTGAGGGATGAGTCATGTTGTGTTACGAGATTAGGCAAGGTCTGCAAGCATACACTCAGTCGTAGGAGGTTCTATTAGCCTGATGCTCCACATGCAGGTAGAAACTGGTGGTATTTCCATTGCTTGAACAAAGTAAATGTGTCCCACAACGCTGTTGTGTTAGTTGCAGTAATACTCGTACACACACGTTCCACGGCCTGGCCGTTACTCTCCGTCAGCGTTGCTATGTATGACATAGAAAGCGGGTGTAGGATTCACACACATACGACTTGTTTTGTTATAAATCCTGTTCACATTTGTGGGTAGCGGGCATTGTATTAGCTTACGCTATACATTGGCATTCTATCGAAGGTTTCAAAATGCTACAGTTGTTATTATGTGTAGGGAAAAAGGGTTTTTTGTGAGGGGGTGTCGAATAAACCCCTCCTGTCCACTTGGTTGGTTTAGGAGATTTTTTCTCATTCTGCTGAGCCAGTCAGGGCCGAGTCGTTCGAACGTCTTGGCAGGGAGGGGGGGGGGGGGGAGGGTTGTCCTGCCGACTCCTATTACAAACAGGAGCCGTGTACAGGGTTTCCCCCCGTCATAGCAATGTTGCTATGGCGACGGCTTCCGTGAGTTAAGATCTTTACGTAAGGTTGTGGTGTTAAGGTGTCGAGTTAGAGCGTAGGGCTTGCGGGTCTGCTACGCTCGATTTATGTGTAAACTTGAGTCAGTTGGTCACGTGACTCACAGTTGGCATGTCTTTTTCACAACTACGACTCATGTGGGAAGGCTTCTGGGAAAGTTCGGTCGGTACTCTCTGACAAAAGGAGTGACTGGATGTAAAAAATAAAAAGTTTTTTACTCCCAGCTGTGCAGTTGGGTTCATACGGTTGATGCTTCTTCTTTATTATTATAAAGAGTTGGATGAATCTATATGAATTGGAAATGGGGGACCCTGATGGTAACAAGACTAACGTCTTTCTCAGGTCTGCATCCCCTTAACAGTTGTATGTATTGAGCCGTACTGTATTGTAGGGCTGCACGATTTTGGGAAATAATCTAATTGCGATTATTCTGACAGATATTGCGATTGCGATTTGCGATGCGATTATAACATATTTAAAAAAAAAATTACAAGAAGAATGTTGCTGCTTTCTGTAGTCGGGTCCCAACTGCAAAATTACTGTATTACCCTGTATTATACACTTTTACTATCATGTAGACTATTCTGCTTTGTGTTTACATGTGATGTATTGTATACATGCACATTTATTATGTTCTTGTGTGATGTATCGCACATTTTATTGCTGTGTGATGTATTGCAAATGTTATTGCTGTCATCTTGGCCAGGTCTAGCTTGCAAAGGAGATCTTGTATCTCAATGGGACTTCCTGGTTAAATAAATGTTTTTTTTTTTTTTGCAGGCTTGGCGATTTGATAATTGCATCATTCCAAATCGCGATTTCGATTAAAAAACGATTAATCGTTATATTGTACACATTCTGCAATCTGTTGAATAAAGTTTTCATTCATTCATGGAGTTGGTTGCATCCCGCCCCTCTTGTCGTTCCCCTGGGCGCCTTGGGGATTCAATAAGATGGTCTACATGGCCTATTATTGATGTGGATATGCCCGACGCACACATAGTGCTAGCTCGGGATGTTCTGCTGGACATTAAGCAACTGACTGGTGCGCCTTGGTTGCTTGGGGTTAAAACAGCGTTTTTATAAAGCAATTGGGATGGGGGTTTTTCCTCTTCCGACGACCTGTGTGGTTGTTGACGGGTTCTCGTTCATATCAGGGGATGATAACGGAATGGATCTGGACATATGTAGAAGGGTCTCACGCCCTGGGGGTGGGCCACCGGGCGCGGTTCGCACCGAACGTCTGGGTGGCGCCTTCTTTTCATGTTTAAGATCAACACGCATATCTGCCCCTTCTCCTGGAGTTGGCATGTTGGCGTGGGTAGGGCACGGGACTGGTTCTGGTCACGCTGGTCCGGATCAGTTAAACCCGTTGTCCGCCGGGGATGCAGATCTGCTGTTCTGGTACCCTGAGGAACTTGGGCTTTTTTTCAGGGGAAAAAATGCTAGGTCGGTCCGGGTGTCACAGGGTTAAGCGCTATGGAGCCCTTGTTGGGTGCATTGTATTCTACACTGTCGTAATGGCTTACGGCCGTGCCAGCCTGTACACGCCCGATCTCGTCGGATCTCGGCCGCCACGCAGGTTGGTCTTGGTTAGTACTTGGTTGGGTGACCTCCTGGGAATACCAAGTACGGGGTGTTGGGGCTGGTTTTCCATTCTTGCGCTCTTCTCTTACGCATGGCGAAGAGGGGTCTGTTGGAGTGGTCTTTGACCTCCTCAGGGGACCCTGTGCTCCCCGTATCACCGGGCCCGGTCCGAAGTAATGTTTTCGTTGACCCGTAGGCCCGGGATAACCCTGTTGGAAACTGGAACACGGGTACTGCGGCAGTGCCGCCGGTATGTTTTGGAGTTTTTTTCCTGAGGGGTTATGGGACCAACCACCGCATAGGGTAACGATTAGGTGGTTGGTTCTCTGGTGTGTTGGATTAAGGCCAGTGTGAAGTGTGAAGAACTTGCACTATTCTTTAACAACAAAATAACCTTGATCAGGGCCAGCATTACTCATGATGGAAATAAAGCTGATTGCAGCAAACCGCGCAATGTAACCATGAGAAGATTCACATGCATCACATTAGATGTACTCTGCAAAACTGTCTCAGAATGTAACTCCTCCACCTCAGTCATTGACCCTATACCTACAGCTTTCTTCAAACGGGTGTTTAATAGTGTTTCAAGCCCTGTGCTAGATATCATAAACACTTCCCTTAGAACTGGTATTTTCCCAGATGCCTTTAAAACAGCAGTTGTAAAGCCATTACTAAAAAAACCTAACTTGGATAGTAATGAAATGGCAAATTATCGTCCAATATCCAACCTACCATTCATTAGTAAAGTACTTGAAAAGATAGTTTCAGTTCAAATAAATTCCTTTCTTGAAGAAAACATCATCTTAGAAGAATTTCAGTCAGGATTCAGAAAATATCATAGCACTGAAACTGCCCTCACCAAAATAATCAGTGACCTCAGGCTAAACTCTGATGAGAATAAGATCTCCATCCTTATCTTGCTAGATCTCAGTGCAGCATTTGATACAATCGATCACGATATTCTAATCGATCGTCTTGAAAACCATGTCGGTTTCTCAGATGTGCTAGGCTGGTTTAAAACATACAGAGGGAGGAAATTCTATGTTAAACTAGGAGATCACATGTCTGATATATACGACAACAACTATGGAGTTGCACAAGGGAGTTGCTTAGGTCCTTTACTCTTCTCCCTTTACATGTTACCGCTGGGTGATATCATCAGAGAACATAATGTAGATTTCCATAGCTATGCGGATGATACACAACTGTACATATCTGCTGAACCAAATGATACAGCGATTAGCTCCATTACAGACTGCTTACTGGCAATAAATAAATGGATGAGTAAGAACTTCCTGAAACTAAACGAGAACAAAACTGAAATTCTAATTATCGGCCCCAAAACTAAAAAATAAACATTAATAAAGAACCTGGGAGGACTAACCCCTTGGATCAAATCTGAGGTCACTAGTCTCGGGGTTATCATAGATTCAGAACTGAACTTCAATTCTCATATTAGCAAAGTGACGAAAACATCGTTCTTCCATCTCAGAAATATAGCAAAAGTACGACCATTTATTAATCAGAACGATGCTGAGAAGCTAATTCATGCATTCATATCTAGCCGGTTAGACTACTGTAATGCACTTTTCACAGGTCTCCCTAAGAAAACCACAGAGAGGCTTCAGCTAATCCAAAACTCTGCAGCCCGACTGCTAACTAGAACCAAAAGGAGAGAGCACATTAGTCCAGTCTTAACTGCTTTACACTGGCTTCCTGTAACATTTAGAATTGACTTTAAGGTCCTTCTCCTTACATACAAAGCTCTAAATGGACAGGGACCTAGCTACATCACCAACACTCTAATAAATTACACACCAGCAAGAACACTGCGATCATCAGCTGCTGGACTACTAGAGGCTCCCAGAAACAGTCAAAAGAGGATCGGTAATGCAGCCTTTATCAACTATGCCCCAAAACTGTGGAACAAACTACCCCAAAACATCAGAGAAGCCAACTCGCTAGACATCTCTAGATTATATTATGTATATTATATGTTGTACCACTGTATTGCACATCGTCGCGGGCAAGACCAGCCGCATTTCATTGTATACCTGTATGCCGTGACAATTAAAACTCTTGAATCTTGAATCTTGAATCTTGAATCTCTTTGCTCAGGCATTTCACTGTGGGGTAATGCAGGCAAATATCTGAAGATAGATATCTGCTACCACCTAGTGGCAAGGGGAAATATTATTATAGAAACATCAGGGATATCCTGACACAAATTGTACTTACCTGCACTATTCTTACCCTGCCTACTTTTATACACTGCCTATCAAATTCACGTGTCGGTTATCACACTTTTTACTTCTTACTGATGACTATTTTTAAACTGAATCATTTTAAACTATTTTTATTATTTGTATTACTGAATCAAACTGTAAACAGAGCTATTCTTACCCTACCTACTTTCATACACTTCCAATGAAATTCATATGTATGTTAGAGTGATGCTCTGTTGTGAGGAGAAGATGACTTTTGACCTAAATCTAGCAAAGTTGTTTACCATTCCAGTTAGGTACATCGTGCCAAGGTTGATTCTCCTAACTGGGCCATTTTCATCTGCTTGAACAATCTTATCACACTTTTTACTGTAACCTTGCTATTTACATTTTTTATTTTTATGCTCGCTTATGCCTGTATTTTTTACTGTTGTTGTATGTCCGTTCTATTTTATAATTTTTAGACTATTTTTAAACTTAATCATTTTAAACTATTTTATTATTTGTATTACTGAATAGAGAGCCTATTAGGATGTTAGATCCTAATGTGAAACACTGTGATTTACCATACCTTGCTATGCTCGCTCATGCCTGTATTTTTTACTGTTGTGAAGCACTTTGAACTGCAACCTCTGTATGAAAAGTGCTATACAAATAAAGTTATTATTATTATAACAGTCTACAAGACCCTCTACAACATGTTGCGTTGAAGTCGTGCTGATGTTGTGTTGCAGTTGCGTTGCAGTTTCTGTAGCATGCAGAGGCCTTTAGATGAGCCAATCACAGAGGACACATGGGACAAAATAATAGTGAGGATTTTCTCGTCCTCCATATGCCTTAAACATGCTGTTATCCAGTTTAAAATTGTACACCGACTGCATTGGTCTAAAGACAGGCTCTCTAAAATATATCCTGACATAGACCTATATGACCGCTGCAGACAGGCTCCGGCCACTCTGCTCCACATGTTCTGGACGTGCCCAAAGTTGCACACCTATTGGCAGGCCATCTTTGACACCTTCTCTAACATATTTGGAAAGGGAGTAGAGCCATCTCCATATATTGCAATATTCTGAGTGGCCCCAACGGACATCCACTTTAGATGGTGGGAATCTAGAATGTTGGCCTTCTGCTCACTATTGGCCAGAAGGCTAATACTGTTCAAATGGAAAGACCCAGGACCACCAGTGTATGGCCACTGGATGAGAGAGGTCATGCATCATATCAAACTGGAGAAGATCAGGTATACTGTCAGAGGTTGTACCGAAAAATTCCACAATATTTGGGATCCTTTCCTAACTTTCTTTGAGGGTATGGAAGCAGATAATGTGACAGAGGCGATCTGACTGACCTTCCTAGTCTCTCAGCTTATTATTCTGTTATTTTGTGTTCTTACTTTTCTTTTTCTCTATATACGGAATGTAAGAGATGCATATGTCACTGCTGTCTGGTGATTTAAAAGCTAAAAGGAAAAAAAACAATGATTAATAAATGCTTTAATGTCAGAATGACTCTGTCTGGTATAGGGGTGGGGGGAAGGGAGGGAGGGAGGCAGTGGCGGCTGCTGGATGCTTCGCCACTAGGGGCGCTATACCAAACATTTTGCAAACATGTACAAGGCACGCATTGGCGAATATTATCACCATTGCCATCGATCAATATATGATCACAGTCAGTCAAATGCAACCACGTTTCCAATAGCCCAACACAAACACGCACAGCTCTCTCTCTCTCTCTCTCGCTCTCTCTCTCTCTCCCTCTCTCTCCCTCTCTCCCTCTCTCTCTCTCTCTCTCTCTCTCAGATCGATTCAATAAGAAACACATATGTATATATTGTCATTTTAAACAAGTTACCATTCATTGTCTGAGTGGTTATGCTCTACCCGCGGCGAAATTAGAGAGAGAGAGAGAGAGAGAGAGAGAGAGAGAGAGAGAGAGAGAGAGAGAGAGCGAGAGAGAGAGAGAGAGCGAGAGAGAGAGAGAGAGGGGGAGAGAGAGAGAGAGAGAGAGCGAGAGAGAGGGGGAGAGAGAGAGAGAGCGAGAGAGAGAGTGAGAGAGAGACCGAATTAACTCACTGTTTACGTGGTCCACTCACTGTTGTCCCGACTCCCCAGACTGTTGATGTATATCAAGCCAGAGGGCTTGATAAAGTGTATAATCCGCTGTTGATGATATATATCCAGTCCACTGTCCAGACTGCCATATAGCTTGTTAGCTGTTAGCAGTTAGCACCACACAACAAGTAGTTTGATTTCTTTGTCCATTTCCGCGTCGAACAGACTGCAAACTACCTGGCGTTCTATCGCCATGCTCTAAGACAAACTCTAACCTTAACCAACTTTGAAAGAGTGCCTAAGCTTAACCGTCGAAAGAACTTGCAGTCACGCTCTAAGACAAATAGCTCGCATCTCAGTCACAACAACACAACTATGATCTCTACCACCAAGCTAGAATTGGAACATAGAAATTGGATTCGGCCAATCAGAGATCGTCTCCGTGAAATGCTGCTATGGAAAAAAAACTGACGTCGGCCAATCAGAGAGCGTCTCCGCGAAATGCGGCTACAGAAATTCTTGACGCTGCTGCCTAGACCGCTTCAAATCGCGCCCGGATTCCAACATAATAGTCATATTTCAACGCACAACGCGTTACGCACTGATTGGCTGCGACGGATACAGCGATCACACAGTGACGCGCACTCAGAGCGCTATTGCGTCTAGCCGGGGCCAAAAAAAAATAAAAATAAAAATAAAATAAGGTGAGTCACTTCCTGTTCAGGAAAACGAGTATTTTTTATTTTATATATTAACGTTATATTGTGCATTGGAAACACAAACACTTAAAATGAGTAAATATTATTCATTTTAAACATGTTTATATTATTTATAGGGCTATAAAACAAAAAACAAAAAAAATATTTTTCTTGTTCTACTCATATAACCAGGGGCCTGAGGGGGGGCGGCGCCCGAGCGCCCCTAGTGGCGAGCCGCCACTGGAGGGAGGGCCTTATTCTCTTTTTCTTTTGGCCCATGTGGGACCGCTGTACCCTGCTACCTATCTATAACATATTTTAACATATTGAATAACCGTATCTCAAAATGTATTTGGTCCAATAAAAAACCAAGGATTAAATGACTGACTGAGTCCATGGGTGTTATACAACGGCATGCAAATTTCTCGATTCTGATTGGCTGAAACAGTCAAGTTAGACGTGGTTATTTCTCATAACCCACGCTCGTGATCCCAGAACCCGCCCACAACCGAATTACAATCACTCCGCCGTTCGTGGTTTTAGGAATTAAACCAAGATGGCGGACAATAATCTTTATGAATGGATGTGTAATTCAAAAACGATTCTGTCACCTGGAATGTGTTAGTTTCTTACACAATGTTGGATAATGTAATTGGTGGGTCATGAGTCATTGTGGAACAAAATAAATATCGCGCAAAGTCTGTTCGTCAAAAGGACACTCATTTCACTTAATACAATCTACAATCAATCAATCAAACCAATAACAACCGCTCACTTCACTGTTCGACGGCATGCTGTGAAGCAACCTATTCAAAATATAAATCGAGGGAGATTATGTCTGTCACTGAATGAATGAATGAATGAATGAATGAATGAATGAATGAATGAATGAATGAATGAATGAAAACTTTATTTAACAGATTGCAGAATGGGTACAATACAGTACGGCTCAATACACACAATTGTTAAGGGGATGCAGACCAGAGAAAGACGTTGTCTTGTTTACATCAGGGTCCCCCATTTTCAATTCATAGTGACTGGCCATAGATGTGAGTCTTCCCTGCAATCCTATTGGACCCCAAATTTTTAAGACAGGCGAAATTATAGCCATGTTCTCGCAGGCTCATCTGCGCAAAAGCACATTGCAGAAGGTGCAGAAGGTTCTGAGAATTTTGTTCCAGCTAAGAGGCAAAATAACGACCCAGATACTCTTTTCACAAACTGCACTATAACCGGGAATGTTACCATCAATGTAAATAAACCATAATCACCCTACAAAAACAGTACTGTATTTGTAAATCTGGTATGTCATAAATGTCTAGATGTAGCAGTGTCTATCTGTATGTCATATATGTTATGATGAATTGAAAATGGGGGACCCTGATGTAAACAAGACGAAAGTCTTTCTCTGGTCTGCATCCCCTTAACAATAATTGTGTATTGAGCTGTACTGTATTGTACCCATTCTGCAATCTGGTAATAACATTTTCAATCAATCAATCAATCATTCCAATAACAACCACTAACTTCATAATTCATCTGTATCGCAACCGAATCACGGATTTCGTAGAGGCAGGTCGCATTATGTCGGGAAAAATGAAATGAAATGAACAAATGTGATTCAAAGAAGTTAAAATGAAGTTTAGCCTATTAAATTGTTTAAAAAGCCTATAGCCAATGACGTATTTTAACGCTACTGGCGAGGACTGCGAGGAGGGGGAATTGAATTGCAACCGTGTACAAGCAAAACTTTGACTGTAAACGGTGTCTAACCTGACTGCATAAACGCAACGTCCATTATGCTTCAATTAATGTGTGTTTATTGTATAGCAATACGATTGGATGAATTCGGCAATTGTATAAAGATGTAAGCACTGTCTATCTGTAATACAATTTTCAATCAATCAATCATTCAATCCCATAACACACGCTCACAGATGGAATGCCTTGAAACAGTGCTGCTCACGGAGGCAACGTCTCTTCTTTTTTTTTGGAACTACTTTTTCTGCGGATGGTTTTGTCAATAAATCTTCAATTAATGTGTGTTTATTGTATAGCAATAAGGTTGGATGAATGCGCCAGTTGTATAAAAGCCATTACATCACGCACAGTCGTGGGTTATGAGAATTAGACCATGCCTAGGGGGGTCTAACGACCACTCATAACCCACTCCTGCGCATGATGTAATGCTTAAGTCTAGGTCTTCCCAATCTCCAACACTACTACTGGTCAGCCCAACTTCGAACTATAGTATCATGGTCATTGGGAGGACCAGACTCACACTGGATACAGATAGAAGCGGGACATGTTGATCCTTTACCTCTAAACTCTCTTATATTTATAAAGAATTTTGATAAAATAGAAAATATAAAGCAATACTTCACGGTTGTGAATACCCTGTCTGCATGGATAGATTGCTCAAAAAAGTTTGGCATAACTAAATGCATCTCTGTTTATTCACCATATTCATCAAAACCCTGACCTAAAAAAATATTTTCACTGGGGGTAACTCAACTTAAAGACAGTTTTCACCAAAACTGGAAATTAAAAGCATTTCAGGAGCTAAGTGAAGAATAATATTCCTAACTCAGACTTCCTAAAATATATGCAAAATCAAAGCACTTTAAGTTCACTTACTAAAGAAAACAAGTTAAGCTTTGAAATGACAGAATTGGAAGAAAAACGAACTACCTCATCCACAATTAAAGGTAAAATCAGTGAACTATATGACATTCTAACTAATGAATGCCAAACAGTCTTCCCAGCTCTATTAAGGTGCTGGGAGACGGACCTGGCAACGGAATTTGAAGAAAACAATTGGCAAGACATCTGTGATCAAACTTTCTTTCCCTTTACAAGCATTAAGATCAAAGAAAGTAATTTCAAATGTATTCATAAATTCTACCTTACTCCTGTAAAAATGCACAAAATCTCGAAAGAAAACTCACAGAATTGCCCAAGATGTAAAATTAAAGAAGGAACATATATGTTCTGGCAATGTAGCAAATTGAAGCATTTCTGGAACAAGATTCACTTACTTACTAAATCTGTCATGGAGCTGGAATTTGAGTTATCACCATGTGTCTATCTATTAAATAATATAACAAACGGCCACTTAGACCAAAAAAAATGCAGACTGTTGGTATACATAACATATTTTGCAAAAAAATATATACTTCTTCTATGGAAAAATGAAATTTCACCAACATTCAATATGTTCATAGAACAAATATCTCAGTTTCTTCCCTTAGAAAAGATAATGCTTGAAAAGCACAACCAGGGTCACTTATTTCAAGAACTTTGGAATCCACTCTATACTCAACTGGAAATTCATAATATAGTCTTATAAATGTGTCATATCTAATAGACATGGAGTTTTAGCAGATTAGATTAGCTGATCTGTTGAGGCTCTTTGTCTGCGTGTAAGTGCCTGGTTGCCTGCACGTGGCTGTCAAACCCCGCCCCCACGGGGTCGGGTCTGGGAACGGGAGCTGAACACGCAGCGGCCCGGACCCTTCCCTGTCGGAGTAGCCATCGCTAAGCGGGTGTGAGCAACCGGGTGCTATAAACTGTCACTGTTTACAATACCGACATTTGCACTTTTATTTCTTATTACTTATTTACTTACGATTTATTTATTGTCTTTTTATTTTAATATACATTTTGTTGTTGTTTGTTTGTTTATTTGTTTATTTGTGTATGTGTGCATATGTGTGTGTGTGTGTGTACCTGTGTGTGTGTGTGTGTGTGTGTATGCCTGTATGTGCGCGTGTGCGCGTGTATGTATGTACGTGTGTGTATGTCCCAGTGTGTGTAAGCGTGAGTGAGAGATGGGAGAATGGATTGAGTGGGGACCACAGTGAAAGTAATCTGTGTCGTAATCCAAACTACTGTACTACGCAGTGACGTCATCACGTCACAGGCAGTAGCCTAGGTGGCGAGAGGGTTTGACGGTTAGCAGTTGTGTTGTGTAATGTGGCCTGGAACTACACTGAGTAAACGCTCTGATACAAAACAACCATCTCTTCATTAATGTTGTACCACAAACATTACAATCTGATGTGAGGTAAGGAATTTATGTTACGAATCTTGGGGTAATCAGATGTTCCTATCACCGGCATCGGCGCGTGTGTGTGTGTGTGTGTTGACTGCAAGCAAGTCATTGATAAGCGACGGGTGTATTAGACCCATAGCCATAATTTAAGATATAGTTTAAGCGTTCGCAAATGTCCCCGTCCTCCCATTGACTTCAGTGCTGGCACGCTAGCCCTAATTTGGTCATATGGGCGTGGCTTTGAATGAGTTAATGAAGGTGCCAGTGTGTCTACTGCAACTGTTGTTGCTGCTGCTGTTAATAAAACTGTTAGAGGCCATAGAGCTTGTATCCTGTAGCTTACTTTGCTTTGCTATACTTATAGTTGGCAGTAGTTTTCTGTTCTGCCTTAAATATATATCTGTTCTGTATTGTATTACTAATGTGTTCTTTTCTCATTTTCAGGAAGCACTGATGGGGTGAGCCGCCATTTAATTTGGGTATTGTTTTCTCCTGTTTTTGTTAGTTAATGGTTTAGGTTATGAATGTAATTTATTTTTACCATAGGTTAGGTTGGTTTGTTTTGAGAATAGTGGCGTTTGTTTGTTGTTTTGGCCTTGGCTCACCCTTGAGTTACCTGTGCTTCCTTTATCAATAAATATAGTTTTTGTTTACAAACCTGGTCATCCTTTTTATCAACCAATATTTATGTTACAGCCCTTTTACCCTTAGACCTCAGGGGCCGTAACAACACATCTTTAGTACTATTCTCTGCTGTGTAATATTGATTATTGATTAATACTGTATGCAAGACTTTTTCTGTGATGTGTGCGTTTGTGCAATGACATGTCATTTCCTTCTTTCCTTCATTCTGTTTCCTGAATTTCCCCAAGGGGATCAATAAAGGAATATCTTATTATCTTATGTCGAGAGGAGTATGGCTAATGAAAAAAAGTATGGTTAAATGGAAATCGTGGGTATGATTTGAGATACATTCTTCGCATGTATGAACAAATCAATCGTGCGCACATATTTCCCATCCCATAATGTGTCCCCCCCACTTCTCAAACTAAAGTTTCGCCCTTCTGCTGAAGGACATGCAGACCCCCAACCTGACCCAGCTGGCTTCAATCTTCCTGAGCATCCCTGTCACTAATGCGTTAGTGGAGAGGCTGTTCTCCCTCATGAACACCAGAGAAATAGATGCAGCATGGAGCCTGTGAAGAGTGAAATTCAAGTCAATGTGAATTTCTCTGACATGTCAATATTTTTTATAAATATGCTCTAGGTCAGAAAGGTTTACTTGAAGCTGCACAGTCCAGCAATAAATATGAATTCCTCAAGCACTAAAGGCCGATACAGTATGTGCACTATGGTGCTCTCCATGATGCTGAAACCTTTTGAGGTTTGGAAGCAGTAATGAAGGTGCAATTTATATTGACCTACAATTATTATTTAAAAAAATATACTGTTACAGCCATTTGCTTAACCTACTGTTCCCCATAGGCTACTTAGATTTTCTTTACGAGTTGTTTCCTATTGTTCACTGCATTTAAATTGGTAAGTGTATATTATATGTATTTCACTTATGCAGGATAACACTCTTTGTAGGCCTACTCATGTTATTATACATCCTGTATATACCTGTGATATATTTACATGTCAAATGTTAATTCAAGTTAAAGAATATATATATATATATATATATATATATATATATATATATATATATATATATATATATATATATATATATATATAGTAATTAAAGTATTATCATTTTAATAATTGTAAAATGTTGTCAGATTATCATTGAATGAATTTCCTTTTACTTTGTAGTGTTCTGGATAGGTTTAGAATCAAGAAAGCCAGTGTAGATCATGTATGCACTTCAGTATCACATTACAAGAGAGATCACAGGGTACATGTACATCTTAACTATAGCCATAGGACTCGGGAACCTCTATGGGTCGGTACCGTCAGTAAGTAATTTAACAGCATGTTGGATTGCATGGTATCATCTTCTATATAGTATAATTAGCTATTAAGACACAACAATATTGTTTTTAATACATTAAATGCTTATATTTTGATCAAAATGATTAATACATTATTTAAACATGATTCTTGCATACGTATTCAGTACTGTCCCGCAATTTCAACAAATGTCCTGCATTTGGATCATACGGATTTGGTCGATGTAGTATTTGGAAAGTGTTCTGAGACATATTTCTTTCTTAACTACAGGCTATTTACAAGTACACATTTCAATTTAATTGTTTGGTTTTCACACACTAAATTGTGACCACTTGCTATAACTCGGCTTCAAATTGCATGCTTGCAAATAAAATATTTCAATAGTTAATCCTTATTAACTGAAAACTGGCAGATTCTAAAAGGGTCAACGTGATTCATGTGGAATGGGTGATGAACCCGGCTATGAAAAGATTATGTCACATATAGCTAAAACAGATCATTGTATTACATCTCTAACTAAGGGTGTGTAGTTAGAGATGTAATACAATGATCTGTTTAGCTATAAAAACAAGACCCCTACCCTCTGCATCTTCTGACCGCCTCAGACCTACTCCTATCCGAGCTCCGGGAGGGTCATCAAAGAGAAGCCGCCTATTCTCAGTCCTTGCCCCACAATGGTGGAACAAACTTCCCACCACAGTTAGGACAGCCGAAACCCGTCCAATCTTTCGCCGTCGACTAAAGACACACTTCTTCAACCAATATAAAAATAACTAAAAAAAATTAACTAACATTACTGTCATGCACTTGTACTAATATACTAACCTACACTGTAGCACTCGACACTTTGATGAACATTGTTACTGCAGCTGATAGAGTTGTGCCCTTGCTGATGACTTGTTGTACAGAACTTGGATAAAAGCGTCAGCTAAATGACAAAATGGAAATTTACATGCAGGACAGTCACAGATAGCATATAGTCAAGTCAAGTACATTTATTTATAAAGCACATTTAAAAACAACCCACGTTGACCAAAGTGCTGTACAGACCAGGGCAGGTAGTAAAATTACACAGAATAAAATAAAAACAGAGTTGATTGGCCCAAATCAACAAATTAAAAACATCATAGGCACAAATCAACTAATATAGGTACAAAACACTGTATCAGGACAGGTGGTTCCAAAGGCTAGAGAATAAAAGTGTGTTTTGAGCCTGGACGTAAAGGAATCAACAGAGGCTAGAGAATAAAAGTGTGTTTTGAGCCTGGACGTAAAGGAATCAACAGAGGCTAGAGAATAAAAGTGTGTTTTGAGCCTGGACTTAAAGGAATCAACAGAGGGGGCATAGAACATGTAAAAAGGCTCTTACACAGTTTTACTTAATGGTGGATGTTATTGATTAGAAAAATCATAGCAATGATGTTTGCCAAAACACTTAGTAAAAAAATAACACACATTTGTTTTATGTTGGAACAATCACTTCAGCACTGAAGATGATCCCAACAAGATTTTGTGTATCGAGTAGTGAACGTTTAATTTTCTTTATGGCAATACTGCTACATACTCGATACAGTGTGAGAAAGACGTGAGAGAGGGAATGACATGTGACCCCAGGTAACGGGCATTCAAACTCACAACACAATTCATGCATCTGCATCTGACTCAATCTGACAAGCCATCACACATTTCAAGGAATCGAAACTGTTCAAATGGAAAACAATTTGAGAGATCTACTGCATACAGTATATGCACGCACTTGCAATATAATCCAAATATTTTTGGTGTCGAGGGCATTTTATTCTCCTTTTCTTGCAAAGGAGACAGTGGTAAAATTATGATCCGATGGAATCCTCGTCTGGAGGAGGGATATACCAGACTTGGAAATAAATGTTGATTTGGCAAGAAGTCTGGGCAAACGTTCGAATTGCGTCACGTAACCCGGACCATCAACAAAATAATCTTAATTATATTCATAGGACATACTTGACTCCTATAAGATTGAACAGAATGGGACTTAAACAAGACTCCAGATGTTCCTTATGTACAAACGGGGATGAGGGTACATTTATGTACATGTATTGGGATTGCCCACCAGTTAAGATATTCTGGAAAGAAGTGGCCCAGCAATTATCAAATTTCTTATTTCTGAACATACCTGTACACCCCTCTGTATTGCTGTTGAATGATGTTTTTCAGTATGGAGCCCCTATACAGCTAAAGAGATTAGTTTTATCTGGTCTCACAGTGGCTAAAAAGCTGATAGCATCACGATGGTTTCAACCGGAAAAAATTTGTCGGATGGGTTCTTACATATCTCGATGTGATCTATCTAAAAATATCTACAGCAAGAATTTTAGGTGTCAGTGAAGCCAAAATTGCAATCTGGTTAGAAGTGGTGGAGAGAATAAAAGATAGCATATGAATTGTAGTGCCTGGTTAGGAGCGAATGATAATGGATGGATTATCCAAGTGGGGGTCCGGGGGGGGGGGGGGGGGGGCTGGGGGGGGGGCTCGGCAAGCGAGAGCATATGTATGTAGGGTATTAGATAGCAAGTATTAGGTGTATATCTCGTATACTACATTTATTTAAATGGTGATTTCATTGGATGTTTACTGTTAATGCTTGTATGTCTAATTTTATGTTATGTCTAAAAAATTATAAAAAAATTAAATACAAATGATCAGATATGTTATTGGTTCAAATACTTATTCATTACCTTTGTTTACATCATCATTTTGGTCTTTCTAATCTTTTCTGTAATTTCCCACTGTGCAGTAATACATTTGAAATGTCATATATATATATATATATATATATATATATATATATATATATATATATATATATTTATTTATTTTTTATTTTTAATAAGCATTCTTGGCTCTTACATTGGTATCAAACCTCTCTTCTTACCTTGGAACATTTTAAATAGTGGTCTTCTTATGGCTTCAATACATACTCCATAGATCGCTGGATTAAGCACGAGAGGACAAACAACATAGAACAGGGCAAAAAACAACCGAGAACTATATGATAAATGACTGAGGTCAAAGCGTGTCTGTAATACTTCAAGATAGCCCCCGATATAGTAGCTGCTTACTACAATCAGGTGTGGACCACAGGTTTTCAGGGCTTTGATCTTAGACTCTTTGCTTGATGAGGCACATATTATAAATATACGTATGTATGAGTAAATGATCATCGCTAGTTGTGGTACTGTATACAAAAAAAGACATACCACACCTACTATGTTAAAAACATATGTATCTGAGCAGGCCAGTTTTATCAAGGCATAATTAATGCAGTATAAATTATCTAAAGAGTTCTTACAATACCGTATCCGAAGAACTATTGAATAAAAGTGAATGAGAAAAGCTATCAAGGGGTAAAGCCAAGTAAATGCAATGATTTTGTACACTTTGGTCAGTGTCATGATTGCATGATATTGCAGTGGATGGCATATGGCCACATACCTATCGTAACTCATTGCTGACAGAATAGTACATTCAATACAAGCATATGTGTGAAAAGCATAGATCTGTAGTTTGCAGTAAGGTAGAGAGATCTCGTGTGAATGTGAGAGGATGTTACACAGCATCGCTGGCAATAGACCAGTGCCTCCATAGAGGCCATTAGCTGCCAAGCTACACACCAACAAATACATTGGCTCGTGCAATGATTTCTCAACACAGATCACTCTCATTAACATGACATTTTCAGCAATAATAAAGAGGTATAAAAAAAGGATAACGCAGAAGTACATGGGCTTCATTTCTTCCATCCCATAATATGTAGACAGAATAATAGAGGTCACCTCAGATGAATTGTCCATGCTGGAACAAAGTGTTGTAAGAAAGCATATATTATACACAGCATAGTACACAATATCTTGTTTCGTAAAAATATATTAGAATACATTTTTCTTTCAAATGTGATGTGTGTGTTCAAATGTATTACCTCCGTGCAACACCCTCAGGAATGCAGTGTGTACACAAACTAACAGAACTGAGGAGTGTTTATACTTTCCACCTCTTGATAATCCACGTCACACGTTCTCATTGACGCTCCTGTGATGACACTATATTCAAATCCTGTGAGAGGAAGTGAGTAGACTATACTACTTATTAGGGGGTCTTCATTAGCTGACACCATAGCGAGGGCTAATCTTACAGGGGTCCAAGAAAACAACAACAAATATTTTACAGAACAGAAAAACACATTATTTACATACATTTCACCCGAGGTCAGGTAACAAGACAAAGTAGGTCAGGTAACAAGTAACAAACAGTGAAAATACCCGAGAGGTAACACACCGGGAAAACTACAACTAAGGGGGATCAAACTAAACTAAACCAGTGCGACTGTTTAACCTTTTAAATATACAGTATATTCAGCCAAAACATTGCTACTATCCACTATTTCAAATCCTACCTCTCTTACTGCTGCCTACTTGGGAAAAGAAGAAAAAACGTCTCACTTCTTGAAATGTTATACTACTGACTTACTTAACGCATTCTGCACCAACCACGTAATATTACGTGTTTGCTCGCCAACCGTTGAGCACCAAACACGTAATATTACGTTTTTAGATAGTTTTTTATTTTTTTCGATTTGAATATTCTATACACTCTCACGGATCTCGGTGTTATCATTGGAACTCATTCTGAGATCCCGAGAGTGCAATGCCGGCCGAATCCTGCTAGGTGGCAGTATCGCCTACCCTTTGAAACCTTATTTCACACTGTGTGTTACATTTTATATGGTCCGGGCGGAGAATTTGGACCCAGGCAAGTGAAACGCTTCATTCGAGCACCTTGGAACGCGTCCAGCACACTTGATGCATATTGTGTGCCATTTCATGTCAGGGACCCAATGGCCATCAATACTGGAAATCGCGATCAGACAATTGGAATATTCATTTTGGAATAACTCCTAGCAAAGGTAAGGACTATATGACATCAATCCTACTTCGATCCTACAATGATTTCACAACTATCGCAACGATCGATGTATGTAGTATTCAAAACATATGCCGTTGCTGACGATCAGAGCATCACAAAATGACCCCCCCCCCTTTGATGCCTTCATGATGAAACATAATACCTATTATATACCTTTGATTTGGAAATAATATCGTGTCCAGGCGAGCAACGCGAACGACTTTCGCAAAATGCACATAGCGCACCATAACTCAGCTTCCAGGAATTAGCCCGGATCACTCTGAAACTATACAATAATCACCACGGGATAACACGCGAACGTATACATGAAAAAACATTTTTACATGTTGGACGAGAGATAGTGACTGTCAAATGAGCCAAAAATATTGTCTCCATAGCTATAATATAGAATATAGATATAGCTCTGCAAACATCATGACGCACAGTGAAAATGCCTATCTTTTAGCGTGGCCCATTGACTACAGGGATGAGGATAATAGCTGGCGCTGAATGAGTTAATGAAGGAAATATGTGGGCTATGTGTAAGCAGATATGAAATGTTAGGGGTAATAGGTGCTATAGATAAAGATTTTATGTAGAGTAATACATTTTTTTTAAAACATGTTATAATACATACACAGAGCTTTTAGAACGGTGCAGAATAAAAGTATTGCTTCCTCCCCCAAAAAACAATTGATTAATAAATGTATAATTTCTTAGGTTTTTGCTGGTCTAAACTTTATGTTGTTTACATGTTGTAGGCATGTATCCCCTCCCGACTTCCCATTTCCCCACATGGAATGCACCTGATTGGATCAATTATATCCTGGTGCTCTAGTGTGACATCTACTCCTCTACTCCCTGTACACACACGACTGTGTGGCTCAGCGGAGTAGCAACACAATCATCAAATTTGCTGACGACACAGTAGTGGTGGGCCTGATCTCTGCAAACGACGAGAGGGCCTACCTGGAAGAGGTCAAGGTCCTGGCGGGATGGTGCCAGGAAAACAGCCTCTCCCTGAACGTCAGCAAAACAAAGGAGATGATTGTGGACTTCAGGAGGTCGGGGGTCAAGGACTACAGCCCCCTCAGCATCGACGGGGCACCGGTTGAGAGAGTGAACAGCTTTAAGTACCTCGGAGCCCACATATCCGAGGACTTGACATGGACCACACACATTGACAGTGTTGTGAAGAAGGCACGACAACGCCTCTACTTCCTCAGGCGCCTAAGGAAGTTCCAAGTCAGTCAGAAGATCCTTAAGAACTTCTACTCATGTACAATAGAGAGCATCCTGACTGGCAACATCACCTCCTGGTTTGGGAATAGCACTGCACAAGACCGAAGCAGACTACAAAGAGTGACACGTTCAGCCGAACGCACAATTGGAGGGAGGCTCCCCACCCTCCAGAACATTTACAACAAGCGGTGCAGGGGCAAGGCTAAGAGAATCATTAAGGACTCCAGCCACCCGAACAACTGCCTCTTTGAACTGCTGCGGTCAGGCAAGCGATACCGGAGTCTCAAGGCGAGCACCGAAAGACTCAGAAGAAGCTTCTATCCCCAGGCCATCAGACTGCTCAACGAACAATGAACACTACACAACAACCATCAAACGCACATAGCACACACATCCACACGCACACACTCACTTTAAACAAACACACTGCAGCACCCACTCCCCACACTTTATATTTATTGATAAAGGATTTGCACTACAACTCGTACACCTTACTGTAAATTGTACCTAAATTGTACCTCATCCCATTTCTGCTTTGCACTATATAGTATTGTATATTAGTACACTGCATAGTATATTGTATATTATATGGTAACTCAGTTACGTCTATTCTGCATCGAACATTGTACATATGTCTATACTGAACACTGTGACCTCATTTTCTACTTCTAATTTACATGCTATACTATGTTATTTGATACTTATCTTGTCTAGCACAGTCTCTGGAGTGTAACAGTAAGAAGCATTTTGTATAAAAGTATTCTGTACTTCTGTATGACAACTATTAAAGAAACTTGAAACTTGAACTTGACATCTAGTGGCTGAATGTTATCTATAGCACCTTTAATTATTTGACCTGGGCTATAATTACAGAAAGCAAGAAATCAGTATATTGAACAACAATCATGGTACATATCATAAGAAGGCTTATAACAAGGCATCTGGACATTTACAAGAAAGGCGTTAAGTACTAGATTTCAAGGTGCTTTACAGGCTTCTTATGACATGTACTAAGATTGTTGTTGAATATGGGTAATTGTCAGATGTGATAGATGTAGTATTTGGAAAGTGTTCTGAGGCAGTTATTTTTTTCTTAACTATAGGCTATTTACAAGTACTTTCATCTCAATTGAACGGTTTGTTTTTCACACAATAAATTGTGGCCCCTTCACATAACCCAGCTTCAAATTGCATGCTTCCAAATAAAATATTTCAAAAATGAATCTCACATTAACTAAAAACAGGCAGATTCTAAAAGGGTGAACATGGCTCATGTGGAATGGGTGACGAACCCGGCTATGACAAGATCCTGTGTCACATAGCTGAAACAGATCATTGTATTACATGCAGGACAGTCACAGATAGCACATAGTCAAGTCAAGTACATTTAATTAATAAAGCACATTTAAAAGCAACCCACGTTGACCAAAGTGCTGTACAGGCCATGGCAGGTAGTAAAATCACACAGAATACATTTTACATAGGCATCAATACACACAATAGTGCATAGGCACAAATCAACAAATTTAAAACAGATCATAGTCACATGGACAAAATAATTAAAAACAGGGCATAGGCATAGGCACGAAACACCGTATCAGATGGATCCAAAGGCTAGAGAATAAAAGTGTGTTTTGAGCCTGGACATAAAGGAACCAACAGAGGCTAGAGAATAAAAGTGTGTAGATTTGATAATAAAAAAAAGAGAATAAAAGTGTGTTTTGAGCCTGGACGTAAAGGAATCAACAGAGGCTAGAGAAAAAAGGAGAGGCAGTTAAATCATTTTGTGTCCTGTACTGTGCAGGACAGTGATGCAACAGTAGCAGGACAGTGGATCACAGTGATGTAGCAGGACAGTGATGTAGCAGGACAGTGATGTAGCAGGACAGTGATGTAGCATCACAGTGATGTAGCATCACAGTGATGTAGCAGGACAGTGATGTAGCAGGACAATACATCACAGTGATGTAGCAGGACAGTGATGTAGCATCACAGTGATGTAGCAGGACAATACATCACAGTGATGTAGCAGGACAGTGATGTAGCAGGACAGTGATGTAGCAGGACAGTGATGTAGCAGGACAGTACATCACAGTGATGTAGCAGGACAGTGATGTAGCAGGACAGTGATGTAGCATCAGCGTGATGTAGCAGGACAGTACATCACAGTGATGTAGCATCACAGTGATGTAGCAGGACAATACATCACAGTGATGTAGCAGGACAGTGATGTAGCAGGACAGTGATGTAGCAGGACAGTACATCACAGTGATGTAGCAGGACAGTGATGTAGCTGGACAGTGATGTAGCAGGACAGTACATCACAGTGATGTAGCAGGACAGTGATGTAGCAGGACAGTACATCACAGTGATGTAGCAGGACAGTGATGTAGCAGGACAGTACATCACAGTGATGTAGCAGGACAGTGATGTAGCAGGACAGTACATCACAGTGATGTAGCAGGACAGTGATGTAGCAAGACAGTGATGTAGCAGGACAGTACATCACAGTGATGTAGCAGGACAGTGATGTAGCAGGACAGTGATGTAGCAGGACAGTGATGTAGCAGGACAGTTAAAGGTGTATTCCACCCAAATGGTTAGCAGGACAGTGATGTAGCAGGACTGTACAGTACAGTACAGTGGACAGTGGTAAAATGGCTGCAGGACAGTTAAAGGTGTATTCCACCCAAATAGTGTTAAAGGTTATAACCCAAATCGAATGATTTTAAAGGTGTATTCCACCCAAATTGTTTTAAAGGTTATAATACAGTAGCAGTACAGTGGATCACAGTGATGCAACAGTAGCAGGACAGTTAAAGGTGTATTCCACCCAAATGGTTAGCAGGACAGTGATGTAGCAGGACTGTACAGTACAGTGGACAGTGGTAAAATGGCTGCAGGACAGTTAAAGGTGTATTCCACCCAAATAGTGTTAAAGGTTATAACCCCAATCGAATGATTTTAAAGGTGTATTCCACCCAAATTGTTTTAAAGGTTATAATACAGTAGCAGTACAGTGGATCACAGTGATGCAACTGTAGCAGGACAGTTAAAGGTGTATTCCACCCAAATGGTTAGCAGGACAGCCCCATCACAATGTGCAGGAGGTGTGTACAGTAGCAGTACAGTAGGTGTACAGTAGCAGTACAGTAGGTGTACAGTAGCAGTACAGTATCAGTACAGTAGGTGTACAGTCGCAGGACAGTTAAAGGTGTATTCCACCCAAATGGTTAGCAGGACAGTGATGTAGCAGGACTGTACAGTACAGTACAGTGGACAGTGGTAAAATGGCTGCAGGACAGTTAAAGGTGTATTCCACCCAAATAGTGTTAAAGGTTATAACCCAAATCGAATGATTTTAAAGGTGTATTCCACCCAAATTGTTTTAAAGGTTATAATACAGTAGCAGTACAGTGGATCACAGTGATGCAACAGTAGCAGGACAGTTAAAGGTGTATTCCACCCAATTGGTTAGCAGGACAGTGATGTAGCAGGACTGTACAGTACAGTGGACAGTGGTAAAATGGCTGCAGGACAGTTAAAGGTGTATTCCACCCAAATAGTGTTAAAGGTTATAACCCCAATCGAATGATTTTAAAGGTGTATTCCACCCAAATTGTTTTAAAGGTTATAATACAGTAGCAGTACAGTGGATCACAGTGATGCAACTGTAGCAGGACAGTTAAAGGTGTATTCCACCCAAATGGTTAGCAGGACAGCCCCATCACAATGTGCAGGAGGTGTGTACAGTAGCAGTACAGTAGGTGTACAGTAGCAGTACAGTAGGTGTACAGTAGCAGTACAGTAGGTGTACAGTCGCAGGACAGTTAAAGGTGTATTCCACCCAAATGGTTAGCAGGACAGTGATGTAGCAGGACTGTACAGTACAGTACAGTGGACAGTGGTAAAATGGCTGCAGGACAGTTAAAGGTGTATTCCACCCAAATAGTGTTAAAGGTTATAACCCAAATCGAATGATTTTAAAGGTGTATTCCACCCAAATTGTTTTAAAGGTTATAATACAGTAGCAGTACAGTGGATCACAGTGATGCAACAGTAGCAGGACAGTTAAAGGTGTATTCCACCCAAATGGTTAGCAGGACAGTGATGTAGCAGGACTGTACAGTACAGTGGACAGTGGTAAAATGGCTGCAGGACAGTTAAAGGTGTATTCCACCCAAATAGTGTTAAAGGTTATAACCCCAATCGAATGATTTTAAAGGTGTATTCCACCCAAATTGTTTTAAAGGTTATAATACAGTAGCAGTACAGTGGATCACAGTGATGCAACTGTAGCAGGACAGTTAAAGGTGTATTCCACCCAAATGGTTAGCAGGACAGCCCCATCACAATGTGCAGGAGGTGTGTACAGTAGCAGTACAGTAGGTGTACAGTAGCAGTACAGTAGGTGTACAGTAGCAGTACAGTAGCAGTACAGTAGGTGTACAGTCGCAGGACAGTTAAAGGTGTATTCCACCCAAATGGTTAGCAGGACAGTACATCACAGTGATGCAACAGTAGCAGGACAGTTAAAGGTGTATTCCACCCAAATGGTTAGCAGGACAGCCCCATCACAATGTGCAGGAGGTGTGTACAGTAGCAGTACAGTAGGTGTACAGTAGCAGTACAGTAGGTGTACAGTAGCAGTACAGTAGGTGTACAGTCACAGGACAGTTAAAGGTGTATTCCACCCAAATGGTTAGCAGGACAGTACATCAGTGATGCAACAGTAGCAGGACAGTTAAAGGTGTATTCCACCCAAATGGTTTTAAAGGTTCTAATACCAAAATGTGTCTTCCCGAATCATTTTAAAGGTGTATTCCACCCAAATGGTTTTAAAGGTTCTAATACCCAAATGTGTCTTCCCGAATCATTTTAAAGGTGTATTCCACCCAAATGGTCTTAAAGGTTCTAATACCCAAATGTGTCTTCCCGAATAATTTTAAAGGTGTATTCCACCCAAATGGTTTTAAAGGTTCTAATACCCAAATGTGTCTTCCCGAATCATTTTAAAGGTGTATTCCACCCAAATGGTTTTAAAGGTTCGAATACCCAATTGTGTTATGGTGTCTTCCCCAAATCCTTTTAAAGCTTATAACCCCAAATCGTTTGAATGAATAAATGAATGAAATGGGACTATGAAGACTTTATTTGTAACACATGTGAGATGGGCAGCACACACGCATTCCTTTGAGGGGGTTGCCATTGAAATGTCATCTGCGCTTGACCCATCCTGTCATCCTTCATCCTGTCGTGGGTCCGCTCCAATACAATACCTTGCCAATCCAAGTGCTCCTGTTCATCTTCATCAGGGACGTGACAGCATTAGCGATCAGTTCTGCATGTTTTTCCATTCTTTCGTTTTTATTTTTGTATGTGTATTCCCACAAATAGCTTTAAAGGTGTATTCATCCCAAATGTTTCTAAAACTTTATTCCACCCAAAGTTAAAATACTACTTCATGTTCAACTCCTAAAGGTATATATGCTTGAATTACATTCAAGTAATCTCATGACTTCCAGCTGGCTATAATGGAGGCGGTGAGCCCTCTAGTGTTCAAACATAAATAAGACACTATTCTAGACAAAATTAATTCTAATATTCTAGCAATACAAATCCAACAAGTTGGCCTTGGCCTCTACACACCGGCGCCTAATTGTGCCTTAAACTAAACACAATTACAAAATATATATATATATATCGGAGAAGCTACCGACATAATCAAAACACTCATATGGCCCTTAGACTGTGTCTACGTACGTGACTTCTATTTTAACTTCTATTTTTTTTACATGCTATACTATTTTATTTCACTTATCTTTTGTCTAGCAAAAGTATTCTGTACTTCTGTATGACAACTATTAAAGAAACTTGAACTTGAAACTTGATACATGACATACAGATAGACAGTACTGCTACATCTATACATTTATGACATACCAGATTTGCAAATACAGTACGGTTTGTGATACATGGCAGGCATGTTAGACATCGTTTTGCCTCCTGAGCACAGTGATGTACAGGTGCAGCTCAATAAATTAGAATATCATGGAAAAGTATATATTTAGCTGTATTGATGCAGTAATTTGTGCAAAAGGAGCCCCAACCGCGTGAATACTTTCGGTAAGCAACAAGCCCTTCCGCGTTGCTCTGATTGGCCGAGCGTGCGCATGCACATGAGCCGCAACAAGCCCCTCAGCCAGGCAGCAATACTAAGGTCCGCTTAATGCAATTTATACAAATGGAAGTATTGATTTCGCCGTAACGAATCATTAAAAAAATATACCGTTAACTGGAATATGTTGTTTCTTTACACATATGTTGGATTATGTAATTGGTTTGTCATGACAAACCAATAAAAAAGACAAACCAATTACATAATCCAACATATGTGTAAAGAAACAACATATTCCAGTATCTTTTTCTGATCAGTTAGGAGTTGTTTAGAAACAGTGTAAATAATAACAATCAAATAGCACACAAGCTAACACTACTACTACAAGCACAACACATAAACAAGCACATCATTTGTGATCAACTGTAATCCTCATTGTGCAGGTGTTCTCAGTGAGCATGGTGAGGTCATGTGCACACATTCAGATTGTCTTGTCCTTTCATGGTGCTGGTCCTCAAAAAAATTGCAGTTACTTTGTTGGGCAAAAAGAGCAATAGACTTAAGCTAAATTCAGGCAGCCAACCACGTCCAATGGCTGCCGATATCCTCCACCCTAAAAAGGTGCAGGATCACAGAGCCTGAAGAAGAGTCGAGCAGGAGACCAAACACACCCAGGACAGGATGACCACAGTCAGCAGATGAGGGATGGAGCAGGAGAGATGAGGAATGAGATAGGACTAAACAGACCAGTAAGTAGTGATTCCGGGCCCCCTGGGAGACATGCCAAGGAAAGAGAAAAAGTAAAGCATTGTTAGTTAGTATTGTGGATATATGATGCTAATTATGTGAGTTAGTCAACTGGCCTACTAGAAGGCCTTTTATATGAGATATTTGGTATGGTCAAATATTCAGTATACTCAAGTCCCATTATGGAATATGGGTTTATTTCTGTGGCCACTACTGATGACCATTTTGTATAATGCGTCATTGACAGCAACATCATGTGAAAATGTGCCCCATTGCATTGGAGCCTGGTGAGAGGATACAACATAGTGCTATGTGTCTAAGTACTAAAGCGATCAGTGAAATCTTGGCCTGTACAGCAATATCAGAACCTGAACCAATCCCAGCTACTCACATAACCTGGTTTTAGGTAGAAGCATAAATGTCATAACCTGGCAGATCTCAAAACAAACTGGTCAGACTACTGCTTGACCTTACTCCTAGAACCCACCTCACCCCTGCCCACTTTGACAACCTAGGATGGCTTAGAGTAGACGACAGAGTACAGCAACTTGCAATGGGCCTGGTCAACAAGATACACTATACGACTAAGGTACCCATGTACATGTCAAAATACTTCCCAAAGGTCAGTGAATACCACGA
Source organism: Notolepis coatsorum (assembly GCF_963971535.1). Classification (NCBI taxonomy): domain Eukaryota; kingdom Metazoa; phylum Chordata; class Actinopteri; order Aulopiformes; family Paralepididae; genus Notolepis; species Notolepis coatsorum. The sequence continues at coordinate 61,036,104 of NC_140172.1, read as the reverse complement.
TCACAACACCAGAGGGAGCTCCACAAATCATGTTAAACCCAGATTCGGCTCAAACAAGGGACTAAACACGGTTCGCAATTATGCCACATCGATGTGGAACGCCCTACCCAAAGCTGTAAAGCAGGGGTCAGCAACCTTAGGCACGAGTGCCACCATTGGTACACATTATCTAAACCAACATGGCACACTAGCAAATGTGTAAGAGGAACCTTTTTGGAAATGTTGAGTTACCTCCCCATGCAGTTACCTCTTTCACAGCCATTGGCAGTTGCACAGCCTGTTATTTATGGTACTGTAGGTTGACTGATATACCAGGGATATTTCATGGTCAGAGCCAATGAGAAGGGTCAGTCTGTTGTTGTTTGCCGAACATTGAGTGTTAAACGCCATTTTGAGACCAAACATGAGAACTTTAAAGGATGAGGCAGACAAGGCTGAATGTGTCCAGGTATGGCAAGCAAGCATCTCATAAAGACGGCAGCATTCTCTTATATATTTATGAGAGGAAAATGGTTATTAAAACTATTGCTATGCACATTGCCTATATGGATGGAATAGAATTACAGTCTGTTGGAGATTTACATTGTGATGTGGTTTCATAATTAACCTTAACATTGATATGGCACACTGGTTAACAAGAACATTTTAAAATGGCACTTCGTATCAAAAAGGTTGCTGATCCCTGCTGTAAAGGAATGTGAATCACTACCCACTTTCAAAACCACTCTCAAAGAGCAACTACGGGAGACTGCAATTCGAAACTGGACCCTGTAAATGTCCTAACCCAACCCCCTCCAATGTACAGTAAATGACCAAGTATGGTTTCGTCAATATTCCATGTACAGTTTTGCTTGTACAGTTGTACAGTGTACTTAGTATAATAGTAGTAGTAAAGTATAATTTCTGGGTACTTTTTACACCCCTGTTTATGAAGAATTGAAAATGGGGGACCCTGATGTAAACAAGACAAACGTCTTTCTCTGGTCTGCATCCCCTTAACAATTGTATGTATTGAGCTGTTTTGATTGATTGATTGAAAACTTTATTAACAGATTGCAGAATGGGTACAATATAGTACAGCTCAATACACACAATTGTTAAGGGGATGCAGACCAGAGAAAGACTTTCGTCTTGTTTACATCAGGGTCCCCCATTTTCAATTCATCAGGACAGACATACATGACATACAGATAGACAGTACTGCTACATCTATGTACTGTACTGTACCCATTCTGCAATCTGTTAATAAAGTTTTCAATCAATCAAACACAACTACTGTACATAACGTTAAATAGACCGTGGACGACGTACCCCCCCCCCCCCCCGCCCCCATACACAACCTACAGCATAACTTCCCACAGTAACGTTAACCAAATACTGTGGGCGACGCAGCCCCCCGCCCCCCTCCCACATACAACCTACAGCATAACTTTTATATCAGTATAATACAACTCTCAAAGCCAACGTAGAGTTTGTGCACTACTGTACATTTTAACTAGCACATACCAGCCTCGGGACTCGGCAGTTCTGTTGTACAATGTGGTAGAAAAGATCGCTCCTGTGAATTGAAAAGCAAGCCCCGCCCCCAGCCTAGTGAATGAGAAAAGCCTGCCCTTAGTGGAGCAGGACAGTCCCTACACAGTACACTGCTAGTTGCTACATCACTGTGATCCAATGTCCTGACTCCTGCTACATCACTGTCCTGCTGCTACATCACTGTGATGTACTGTCCTGCTACTGTTGCATCACTGTCCTGCACAGTACAGTTTATGATGAATTGAAAATGGGGGACCCTGATGTAAACAAGACAAACGTCTTTCTCTGGTCTGCATCCCATTAACAATTGTATGTATTGAGCTGTTTTGATTGATTGATTGAAAACTTTATTAACAGATTGCAGAATGGGTACAATACAGTACAGCTCAATACACACAATTGTTAAGGGGATGCAGACCAGAGAAATACTTTCGTCTTGTTTACATCAGGGTCCCCATACATGACATACAGATAGACAGTAGTAGGCATACTGCTACATCTATGTACTGTACTGTACCCATTCTGCAATCTGTTAATAAAGTTTTCAATCAATTCAATCAATCAAACATGTATATATTCCCTCCCCGCCGTATGTATATTTCTCTCCCACCCACCCACCCCCTCCTAATGTACAGTCCCCTCCCCATCATATGTATATACTCTGTCAGGATCTAGGGGTAACAGTACTGTATATTTGAATACCGGTTATGTCACAATTTACAAATGTATCAGTACTAAATACCTATATGTCCCTAATACCCTATGCCATAAATGTCATGTATGTTGTGTATGTCATAAATGTCTATATGAATTGAAAATGGGGGACCCTGATGGAAACAAGACAAACGTCTTTCTCAGGTCTGCATCCCCTTAACAATTGTATGTATTGAGCCATACTGTATTGTACCCATTCTGCAATCTGTTAAATAAAGTTTTCATTCATTCATTCACAACTCTCAAAGCCAACGTAGAGTAGAAAAGATCGCTCCTGTGAATTAGAAAAGCCAGCCCCGCCCCCAGCCTAGTGGAGCAGGACAGTCCCTACACAGTACAGTACACAAAATGATCAAACTCCTACTGGAAAAAAGTGTGCTTTGAGCGTGCACGTAAAGGAATCAACAGAGCAGGCATAGAACATGTAAAACGGTTCTTACACAGTTTTCCTTAATGGTGGATGTTACCGATTAGAAAAATCATAGCAATGATGTTTGCCAAAACACTATTAGTAAAAAAAAACACACATTTGTTTCATGTTACTGTAGAACAATCATTCCAGCACTGAAGATGATCCCAAAAAGATTTTATGTATTGAGTAATGAATGTTTTATTTATTTATGGAAATACTGTTTTGTTAACTGGTACATACTCGATTCAGTGTGAGAAAGACATGAGAGTGTGAGGGCTGTGTGTGTGTGTGGGTCATGAGCAGATAACAGGGACTCTTAAAGTTATCCATGAAATGGACAACCACTAGACTGCTTACGCAGATATTTTAGGAGAGGGGAAAAATTTAACAACAGAAAACAACCTTTACTGGTGGAAATCTCAAAGTGAGTCATTAAGAAAATAAATCAAGTCCCAAAAACAGGACTACTCTCAATAAAGAGGTATAGTATAAAAGTAAATAAGCCACAAGGACACCTCCTAATAAAGGAGTTTATATTGGAAAAAGTAAAACAATAAACCTCCACTAACGGAGTTTGTGTAGAATCACGTGAGTAGCCTAAAATAAGAATGACTACCATAAAGCTCAATTCTGAATCAGAGATCAGACTACACTTCAATATAATGAGCGTGACCAAAAGGACAGCCAACACTAGGAAAATGAAAAAGCAGTTGACACTGCGATCTCCAAACTTAAATAGACTCCAGATGGCCATAGGCACAGCTGCACTGCATCAGGTGCAATCAAGCCCACACACCTGCCGACCCATGAGGCAATTAACCACAGGGAACAGGGATTGACAACTATCCCTCACAGAGAGGTGAAATAAAGCAAAAATAGACAGCTGTCCCTCACAGAAAGGTGAAATAAGGCAAAAACCATGACAGAGAGAGGGAATGACATGTGACCCCAGGTAATGGGCACTCAAACTCACAACATCATCAACACATCTGCATCTGACTCAATCTGACAAGCCATCACACATTTCAAGGAATCAAAACTGTTCAAATGGAAAACAATTCGAGAGGTCTACTGTATATGAATGCAGGGGCGTAGCTGGGGGGGGGGGGGGGGGTAGGATGATCTCAAGGGCCCAGCACTGGGGGAGGGGGGGGGGGGGGCAGAGAACACTGTTATTATCTTTTTATTAATATGGTTTTATTATTATCCTAAAGTAAGTTAATGTAGATGACTCAAAAGTATAATTGCCCGTATAAAAATAAAACTTCACAAAAGAAACAAAAAGGTGCTTGTTACTCTGTTTGACAGAATGAGCACCCCTCCCTTCATTCATTGCATGGTATGGGCGCCTGAGCAATGGAGCAAGCGGAGCAGGTGCATCCCCACAATTGACCTTGGGGGAGCAAAAGGTGTGCTTTTGCACCCCCACTTTTTGATCATATGAAAAATATGATATCACTGTAAACATAAGTATGTAATTTCAATCAAATTAATAATACGCAATGAAATAACTTGTGCTGATTATAGACATTTAATAGCTAGTTTTTAAGTTTCCAAAGATTGCGACCCCCCCCCCTGCATTTCACTCACAATGGTTTGATCAACTGCCTCCCACCCACAGCAGTCCTGATGCATGTAGGCTGAGTGCGTGTGTGTAAATATCACCGCAACCGAGTCTGACGTTGGTGGCAGACCTTTCCAGTAAGTTGTTCAAACAAAGGATATGTTAGACATGTCTTTACTTCTATCACTCAATACAATAAAACACATTTATAATCATCACCTTCTCTTCATTTTCGCTGCATTGAATTACAGGTCACTCTTTATGTTAGCTAGCTGTTAGCTGACGTTTGCTAGCTAGCTAGTAACATCAACCAGTGTGTGTGTGGTTGACTAGCTGGCAACCTGGTAGATCGAAGCCCATTAGAGTTTGAGTTTATTAGGATCCCCATTAGCTGTTGCATGACAACAACTAATCTTGCTGGGGTCCACACAAAACATTACATTCGACAAGACTTTTACAGAACACGTCAAATGTATATACTCTCTTTTTTAGACTATTTTTGTATCACAAACAGTAATGTATTTGTAAATCTGGTATGTCATAAATGTATAGATGTAGCAGTACTGTCTATCTGTATGTTGTGTATGTCATATATGTCACTATGAATTGAAAATGGGGGACCCTGATCTAAACAAGACGAAAGTCTTTCTCTGGTCTGCATCCCCTTAACAATTGTGTGTATTGAGCCGTACTGTATTGTACCCATTATGCAATCTGTTAATACAATTTTCAATCAATCAGTACCTTGGTCAAAGGCAGTGGCAGGAGTATGTACCTAGCATGCATGTCTTTTGATGCTTTGATGCTCTTGCATTTGACACTCAGACTATATAAGTACAAGAGAAAGTCCCTGAAAGTAGCGTTAATGTCTGCACAATAATTTATGATAGAACCACTACTATCTTTTATAGAGGTCATCGAGTGCTTATGTTAGAGTTGTTGAGCTGGAATGCAAGAATCTTACCTGCCTTCTCCCCACTCTCGTAATACTACCTCTTTAGATCATATCATCATCATCATCATCATCATCATCATCATTAAACCAAAAAAGTACCCAATTGTCAAGATTGCAGTCAAATATGAATCTACCGCTCAATGTAGTAGCAGTTCATTTTCAAATACTGTAATTACAACAAATATTACTCACACATCCTAGCTCGCTGATAGGATGTCACCTTGGCGCCCGGGGGCTGACCATCAGCCAATCCCCAGGTCTCTTCCTGACACAGTCATTTGCCCACAGCTGTACTCAATCACATATCAATTAGTCAATAATGTCAGAAATGTTCTGGGCACAGCTGTGGAAAAGACATCCTGTAACTCACAGTTCAAGCAGTTCATAGTTACGTCTCAGCTATGCAGTAATCCACAGTTACGTTATGTTACTCCAACAGTACTGGTAATCAGACCAGGCTGCAGAAACAAATTAGTGGTGGGGGGCATAAAATGTTCTCGGGGGGGCACAATGGTTTTTCAACACAGGTTCCCTTTTATACGTTTCAGCTGGGACAGCGGCGCTGTGGCTTGCTTGCCGCTGCCCACGGTGCTGAACTAAACAGCAGAGAGGCAATTGAAAAATCTAATTTCTCTCTATCTTAAGAACTTTCACTTATACAAAAACAGACTGAACGGATATATATAACAGACCTGCTGGGGCAGCGGACAGAGAGCAGGGGACACAAACAGGCTGGATAAGATGGTCAAGAAGGCCAGTAGCGTGGTTGGGGTGGAGCTGGACTCTAGCGAGGGTGGCGGAGAGGAGGAACCTTGCTAAGCTCCAGGCCATCAGGGAAAACCCCTCCCACCCACTACACACAGACTTGGCTGACAGGAGGAGCATGTTATAGTTATAGGCTCACACTACCTAAATGCAGCACTGAACGGCACAGGAAGTCCTTCATTCCGACAGCCATCAGACTATACAATGCATCACTGTGCCTCACTGCATCACTGAGCACAGAGTGACAATTACCATCTTCCTGGACTCTTACTTTTTAAACAGCACTGTGCATTATTACACCTACTGTAGACTTCAGTATATTTTTACTGTATTTATTTACTGTATCTTTTATTCTATTTTTATTCTATTTAATTTTATTCTATTCTTAGGCCGTTTGTTTTGTTATTCTTATTTGTGACTTGTTCTGTCTAAATGTTTAATGTTGAGTGATTAGCAGTGTCAAATTTCCCTCAGGATAATACATTTCTATTCTATTCTATTCTATATCTTTGAAAAGTCTCCATTTATTCAACACTTCTGAATTCACTGACAAACTGAACTGAACTGACAAAAATAAGGTGCATAAAAAAGCAAACAAAATTCCTCCACAGGCTACTCACCATCATAAGTAGAGCGGCAAGCGGCGTTTGGGGACAGAGTGAAATCTTCTTAAAACACTGCCCCTCCACTCATTCCTGAACTTTTTTGTTAAGTCATTCTCAAATGCCAACTGAATTAAATTGGTCTTAGTTGCGTCGATGAAGCATACTAAGGCGATGTTCTGTAAAGACGTTCTTGAGGGTAGAAAACGAATTCTCACAGAGTGCTGTGCTAGCTTCAGTAGTGTTGTTGTTGACATCAGTGCCCACTAGGGCTGTCCCCGACTAAGGATTTGGATAGTTGACTTTGATTGAAAAAAAGAAAAAAAAATATTTTTACCAGGGTGGGCACAGCTGACTCAGTGGGCGGGCCCATGGCGCCGGGACTGCTGGTAATCCAACAGGGGGCCATATTCCACAGTCTGTAGGTGTCCAAAAAATTTGCTTGTGAGAAAAAGGTGCATGTTAAAATTACAGTTATTAGGAAAGGGTTTAGGCGGGGGAGCCCTGTTCTGTCAACCTCTGACACTAGCTGCTCACTTTTTTTGGTTCGCAACTTTACTGTTGTAGCTTTCCAAAGAGCCATCTGGTGTGATCCTCTGTGATCTAACTGTCTTCTGTGATCATTTATCCATATATCCATGGCAGCTGTTGTTGTTGCCTATACTGAGGTGAGAGATATCGGTGTTTTCAATGTATGTAATGTATATTGGGGGAGATGACAGCAGCTGGAAAGGCCAGGTCAGAGAGGTCTAAATGTGCATGGTTTAGCAGAGGGTGGTGGAAGCAGTCAGTGTGAGCAGCACACTGAGCAGCGAGCAGGGTGTTTACATTCCATCAAGAACATCAACAAGCTGATAAGAACAGCAACAGGCACAGGAGCGAGGGATGGAGGGTTTGACAGTAATGAAACGTTTTGAAATGTGTGGTAAAGGTTATTAGCAGTTGTCATGACAGCGCGTCGCATGACAACCAGGAGAGGGGCGAGGCCGTCATTGCTATGACGAAGATCCTATAAATCTGACAGTGTTTCCGGGTGTAAGGCAGACTAGACTGAGACTAGGGCAGACTTAGAACGACGAAGAACGACTTTGAGACGGCTCCCTCCTCTCATCACAGAGAGGGGGGGGGGAAAAGGCCACATCATCATTAGCTTCGGCTAACACGAGGAGGGTTTTGGCTAACGACAAGGCCTTCACCATTGGACTGAACACACAGAAGAGGCGATAGCAATGACAATACAATCTGATAACATCTGGGCTGAGGCTTTCTGTTTATATAATAAACAACGCCCTTTCAAGAAAGGTATTATGCTGTCAAGGTGTCGAATTCTTACGAAGGTGGTGAATTATTATGGTTGCGGATTGCATTAACGGGGAAAGATAAGGATTGTACAGCCAGTATATGAGACATCGGAGGGAAACAAACACAACGTAGAGGTCAGTGGATGGAGATGATAACACGAGCCAAACAGACGAAGACGTGATACTGGCTGATTTATCAGAATCCAACAGAGGGCAGTATGTATCCCATGATGCATTGGTTTAGTCTGTTGACGAATCAGAGGCCATTTTGCTTGTTGCCGAGCAGATCGATATGGAAATAGATAGATTAACATGAGACTCACCTCACTAGGGCACAAGTATCTTTTTTTATTATAAAAAAAGGAAAGTCTGCATGCAACGCAATAGCCCAAATAATGAGTAGAATAACTTGAGCATAATACAGAATGTGTAGATTCTCCTGTATGCATTTGGTTAGTATTGTAACACATGTAACGGTTGTGACAACGTCACCTCAAACTTCGATGCCCCGAGCGAGTTTCGAACACGGGTCTCCCACACCGCGTGCAACAGCACAGACCGCTATACCAAGAAGTGAACTCACTGCTTTGTAACGTGTCTATGTGTCTTTTTTTTATTTATTTATTATTATTATCTTTTTCCCCCTCCTTTTTCTGATTTTTTCTCCCATCCCACTGTTAGTCGTTATGCCAATTCCCAACCCCCTTCCTGGTTGTTGCGCACCCTCCCCTACTGTTGGTCCGGGAGGCCGGAGACTGTCACATGCTTTCCTCCGACACATGTGCAGCCAGCCGGCAGCCAGCCTGGCAGCGCAGATTCTCACCGGGAGAGTTTAATGTGTGGAAGGTCACACTACCTTTCTCCTGATCCTACCCTCGCTGTGCAGGTGCCCCGACCGAACTGTAGGGGTCGCTGTCCACAACGCCCAGGACCCACACACGGCTTCCCTCCCCCTAACTCAGCCAAACGAGTTAGTATAGCGATCAGCCCAAGCCAAGGCAATGCTGACTCTCCGGGAGTCGAGACCACAGCCTCTTGCATTGGTGACGAGCACAATCTCCGCTACGCCACCTGACCGCCCTTGATGCATTTGTTACTGATGCTCCAACATAAAAGGTTTACCAATAAATATAAAGTGTGTTAAAGTGTCTAAAGTGCATTGTGTCTTGTATATGCTCTGAGTTTGCCTCATAACATGACAGGTGTGGCAGAATAGTCCCCCCACCCCCTCAAACAATCCCCCAGCCATGTTTCAATGCCCCCCCATACCATTACCATTCACCTTTTGTCTCTCACCTTCAACCCCCCCCCCCCCAAGTTCAAGTTTGTTTATTATTTGTCACAAACAAAATACACGTACTTTACAGTGAAATGCCTTGTTTTGTATGAGCCCCTGAGGATGTGCTTCATACAGTAAAAAAAAGTAAGTAAAAGAGGAATACACTATACAATATACAATCTACAATAATTATACAATCTAAAGTACAATTGCTTTCACTACATATGGCTAACACTACATCACTTAAAACGATATTCACATTAACTGATATATTGTAGATTCTAAAGTATTCTAGCAAATAACTTCTCAAAAGAATATCACTCCTGCAAAAGGATGTGACACAATACACTTGAAACTTTCTGATGCAACTCTTTAATGGGTAAACACAATTACTAGAGGTCATTAGTCCACTTCTCTTCTCCGTCCCTTTGCGACAGCTGTTAAAAACAAGAGCTAAGCCCTAAGGAAACCCTGTTTGGCCAGTAGCCTTTGAGAATAGAGTGACTAGACGGAAAGTGAAGAGTAATGACCTCCCATTGGACACTGATGTAACACTGAGGAGACTGTATCCAAGGACTCCGGTTTGTTGTTTGCTGCACTAATGCAAATTATAGTAAACATCTGTAAATGGCCTTGTGACCTTGACTTGCATTAGGTTTGAGACAAAACAAGCTTGTCATCAAAATAATCCTGGATCCCAACTTAATTATGGATTAAGCCTTGGTGTTCATTATTGATAATAAATGACAACCGACGTCCGCAGAGATCTAATGTGTTCATTGCATCTGCATCTGCTTGTGCGTGTGCGTGTGTGTGTGTGTGTGTGTGTGTGTCTACCAATATGTTTTCACATCTGTTCAGGAAAGAGCAATGAAACAAACAGCATGGGGCCTGTGAGACAGAAATGAATCGATGACCTTTAACCTGCAGTAGGTACCTTCTTGTCATTTAACATTTAGTTTGAATTATGATACAAAAGAAAGCGTAAAAGGTAGTCACTGATGAGTAGGATAATGTGTGAGTGTTTCATTTACTACAATATCTCCGATACTGAGTAATGGCAGGGTAGACTGGTTTTTGGCCACAAGTTTTCTTGTATGCCCCCTACAGTATACATAGTGTAAGGACATACACTATGTATACTCTAGGATTGGATGTGCATTGGGAGTAGATTAACTTGTTTCAAGAAGACACATCATGTACCATCTGCCCCTTCACTCTGACTGGTGTATATAACTTTCCACTGGTCAGAGAAGCGGCCTCATGATATACTAATCTGACCAATAGCTTGCTTTAAAAATTCTCATTGGTCCAACACAGGAGAGCGTGGACAGAGACGTTGTTCCCTCATATAGTTCTATGGTTGTTCCTACTAGTCAAGTGGGCGCTAACACAGTGTGAAGAGAGTGCCTATGAGAGTCTGGCTATGAGAGACTACTAGTGGAACAAAACAATCAGAGTGGAATGAAATGTATTCAGATTTAAATGTGATGAAAGCTGTAAACAAATACTGTTGCTTGGTTGTGGTCTGTAACACAAAACCAGTGATATCACCTGTGATAGTGAGCTAGCTAGCAAAATGGAAAAGTGTTTGACACCACCAGGAGCTTAAAGAAAAGCTGACACACCCCAGGTGGCCATCATACTCGGCCCAATTCCGGCTACCGATCGGCACACTCGGCATATGTCCGGCATGGCACGCCAACGATGAGCCGGATCTGGCGCGGTAATGGTTGCCGGGGCAGAGCCGACTCGGGCTCGCCAAAGATAAACCGGCTCTGGCCCGGCTCTGGTTGCCGGGGCAGAGCCGACTCGGGCTCACCAAAGATAAACCGGCTCTGGCCCGGCAATGGTTGCCGGGGCGGAGCCGACTCGAGCTCGCCAAAGATAAACCGGCTCTGGCACGGCAATGGTTGCCGGGGCAGAGCCGACTCGGGCTCGCCAAAGATTAACCGGCTCTGGCCCGGCTCGGCTTGCCGTGCCAGAGCCGACTCGGGCTCGCCAAAGATAAACCGGCTCTGGCACGGCAATGGTTGCCGGGGCAGAGCCGACTCGGGCTCGCCAAAGATAAACCGGCTCTGGCCCGGCAATGGTTGCCGGGGCAGAGCCGAAGTTTCAGTCAAGCGACGCCGCCCCCACACACAACATGGACCGCAGCTCCCCAAGCTAACACAAGCTAACACAACATGGACCGCAGCTCCCCAAGCTAACACAAGCTAACACAACATGGACCGCAGCTCCCCAAGCTAACACAAGCTAACACAACATGGACCGCAGCTCCCCAAGCTAACACAAGCTAACACAACATGGACCGCAGCTCCCCAAGCTAACACAAGCTAACACAACATGGACCGCAGCTCCCCAAGCTAACACAAGCTAACACAACACAGACTGCAGCTCCCCAAGCTAACACAAGCTAACACAACATGGACCGCAGCTCCCCAAGCTAACACAAGCTAACACAACACAGACTGCAGCTCCCCAAGCTAACACAAGCTAACACAACATGGACCGCAGCTCCCCAAGCTAACACAACATGGACCGCAGCTCCCCAAGCTAACACAAGCTAACACAACACAGACTGCAGCTCCCCAAGCTAACACAAGCTAACACAACACGGACCGCAGCTCCCCAAGCTAACACAAGCTAACACAACACAGACTGCAGCTCCCCAAGCTAACACAAGCTAACACAACACAGACTGCAGCTCCCCAAGCTAACACAAGCTAACACAACATGGACCGCAGCTCCCCAAGCTAACACAAGCTAACACAACACAGACTGCAGCTCCCCAAGCTAACACAACACGGACCGCAGCTCCCCAAGCTAACACAAGCTAACACAACACAGACTGCAGCTCCCCAAGCTAACACAAGCTAACACAACATGGACCGCAGCTCCCCAAGCTAACACAAGCTAACACAACACAGACTGCAGCTCCCCAAGCTAACACAAGCTAACACAACATGGACCGCAGCTCCCCAAGCTAACACAACATGGACCGCAGCTCCCCAAGCTAACACAAGCTAACACAACACAGACTGCAGCTCCCCAAGCTAACACAAGCTAACACAACATGGACCGCAGCTCCCCAAGCTAACACAAGCTAACACAACATGGACCGCAGCTCCCCAAGCTAACACAAGCTAACACAACATGGACCGCAGCTCCCCAAGCTAACACAAGCTAACACAACATGGACCGCAGCTCCCCAAGCTAACACAAGCTAACACAACATTGACCGCAGCTCCCCAAGCTAACACAAGCTAACACAACATGGACCGCAGCTCCCCAAGCTAACACAAGCTAACACAACACAGACTGCAGCTCCCCAAGCTAACACACGCTAACACAACATGGACCGCAGCTCCCCAAGCTAACACAAGCTAACACAACACAGACTGCAGCTCCCCAAGCTAACACAAGCTAACACAACATGGACCGCAGCTCCCCAAGCTAACACAACATGGACCGCAGCTCCCCAAGCTAACACAAGCTAACACAACACAGACTGCAGCTCCCCAAGCTAACACAAGCTAACACAACACGGACCGCAGCTCCCCAAGCTAACACAAGCTAACACAACACAGACTGCAGCTCCCCAAGCTAACACAAGCTAACACAACACAGACTGCAGCTCCCCAAGCTAACACAAGCTAACACAACATGGACCACAGCTCCCCAAGCTAACACAAGCTAACACAACACAGACTGCAGCTCCCCAAGCTAACACAAGCTAACACAACATGGACCGCAGCTCCCCAAGCTAACACAAGCTAACACAACACAGACTGCAGCTCCCCAAGCTAATACAACACGGACCGCAGCTCCCCAAGCTAACACAAGCTAACACAACACAGACTGCAGCTCCCCAAGCTAACACAAGCTAACACAACATGGACCGCAGCTCCCCAAGCTAACACACGCTAACACAACACAGACTGCAGCTCCCCAAGCTAACACAAGCTAACACAACACAGACTGCAGCTCCCCAAGCTAACACAAGCTAACACAACATGGACCGCAGCTCCCCAAGCTAACACAAGCTAACACAACACAGACTGCAGCTCCCCAAGCTAACACAAGCTAACACAACATGGACCGCAGCTCCCCAAGCTAACACAAACTAACACAACATGGACCGCAGCTCCCCAAGCTAACACAAGCTAACACAACATGGACCGCAGCTCCCCAAGCTAACACAAGCTAACACAACATGGACCGCAGCTCCCCAAGCTAACACAAGCTAACACAACATGGACCGCAGCTCCCCAAGCTAACACAAGCTAACACAACATGGACCGCAGCTCCCCAAGCTAACACAAGCTAACACAACACAGACTGCAGCTCCCCAAGCTAACACAAGCTAACACAACACAGACTGCAGCTCTCCAAGCTAACACAAGCTAACACAACATGGACCGCAGCTCCCCAAGCTAACACAAGCTAACACAACATGGACCGCAGCTCCCCAAGCTAACACAAGCTAACACAACACAGACTGCAGCTCCCCAAGCTAATACAACACGGACCGCAGCTCCCCAAGCTAACACAAGCTAACACAACATGGACCGCAGCTCCCCAAGCTAACACAAGCTAACACAACATGGACCGCAGCTCCCCAAGCTAACACAAGCTAACACAACATGGACCGCAGCTCCCCAAGCTAACACAAGCTAACACAACATGGACCGCAGCTCCCCAAGCTAACACAACATGGACCGCAGCTCCCCAAGCTAACACAAGCTAACACAACACAGACTGCAGCTCCCCAAGCTAACACAAGCTAACACAACACAGACTGCAGCTCCCCAAGCTAACACAAGCTAACACAACATGGACCGCAGCTCCCCAAGCTAACACAAGCTAACACAACATGGACCGCAGCTCCCCAAGCTAACACAAGCTAACACAACACAGACTGCAGCTCCCCAAGCTAACACAAGCTAACACAACACAGACCGCAGCTCCCCAAGCTAACACAACACAGACCGCAGCTCCCCAAGCTAACACAACATGGACCGCAGCTCCCCAAGCTAACACAAGCTAACACAACACAGACTGCAGCTCCCCAAGCTAACACAAGCTAACACAACACAGACTGCAGCTCCCCAAGCTAACACAAGCTAACACAACATGGACCGCAGCTCCCCAAGCTAACACAAGCTAACACAACATGGACCGCAGCTCCCCAAGCTAACACAAGCTAACACAACACAGACTGCAGCTCCCCAAGCTAACACAAGCTAACACAACACAGACCGCAGCTCCCCAAGCTAACACAACACAGACCGCAGCTCCCCAAGCTAACACAACATGGACCGCAGCTCCCCAAGCTAACACAAGCTAACACAACACAGACTGCAGAATCAACCAAACTCCCCTCTCCCCCATGCTGCTACGATGCCTGAATTTCCTCAAGGGGATCAATAAAGGAATATCTTATCTTATAATTATCTAAATGAATAACAAATTGTTAATTATGACTATTGTAAACAAGACAAATGTCTTTCTCTGGTCTGCATCCCATTAACAATTGTGTGTATTGAGCCGTACTGTATTGTACCCATTCTGCAATCTGTTAATAAAGTTTTCATTAATTCATTCTCCTTTTGGATTGCCCAGCTGCTGCTAGCCTGCTAGCTAGCGTTTTAGCTTGCTAGCCTGCTAGCTAGCGTTCATTCTCCTTTACGATTTTGATTATGATGTTCATCCAAACATTACTTTGCATAATCTATGCAATAGTGTCATTGCATAACTCCTCTGTGTGTTGTTAGGTTGTCACTAGATGTTGTAACTGGACTGTGGTGAAGCCCTGAGTTAGGCCCACATGCTACCTAGACTGTGATGAAGCCCTGAGTTAGGTCCACATGCTGCTAACTGGACTGTGGTGAAGCCCTGAGTTAGGCCCACATGCTGCTAACTGGACTGTGGTGAAGCCCCGATTTAGGCCCACATGCTAACTGGACTGTGGTGAAGCCCTGGGTTAGGCCCACATGCTAACTGGACTGTGGTGAAGCCCTGAGTTAGGGCCACATGCTAACTGGACTGTGGTGAAGCCCTGGGTTAGGCCCACATGCTAACTGGACTGTGATGAAGCCCTGAGTTAGGCCCACATGCTGCTAACTGGACTGTGATGAAGCCCTGGGTTAGGCCCACATGCTAACTGGACTGTGGTGAAGCCCTGGGTTAGGCCCACATGCTAACTGGACTGTGATGAAGCCCTGAGTTAGGCCCACATGCTGCTAACTGGACTGTGATGAAGCCCTGGGTTAGGCCCACATGCTAACTGGACTGTGATGAAGCCCTGGGTTAGGCCCACATGCTGCTAACTGGACTGTGGTGAAGCCCTGAGTTAGGCCCACATGCTGCTAACTGGACTGTGGTGAAGCCCTGAGTTAGGCCCACATGCTAACTGGACTGTGGTGAAGCCCTGGGTTAGGCCCACATGCTGCTAACTGGACTGTGGTGAAGCCCTGAGTTAGGCCCACATGCTAACTTAGGTTGACCAAACGTCCTCTTTTGCCCGGACATGTCCTCTTTTCACGCCCTGTCCGGGGCCCCCGGGGGGGTTTTATAAATTCATGAAAATGTCCGGGTTTTATTGTTTTTCACGGGACAAATAAGCATGTAGTTAAATTGACTTGCACGTTGCACCGAATACTACGGTAGGCCTACTCTGTTGCATGTGACGTATTCCCAGAGAAGACTGCTTTCAGTGCTTTGTGGGCGGCGCTACTGCACTCACACACAAACAGAGGAGGAAGTGGACAGATCGGACCAGCATTGATTCTGCTCACAATGCCAAAGCGAATGTACATTACAAATGAACTGCAGAGATAATACCCAATTTACTGCAAAGAGAAACCGCCTATTCTCAGTCCTTGCCCCACAATGGTGGAATGAACTACCCACCCCAGTTAGGACAGCCGAAACCCGGCCAATCTTTCGCCGTCGACTAAAGACTCACTTCTTCAACCATTATCTGAAATGATAATTAAAAAAAATTAAAATAAAAATCTAACCCTGACTAACCTTACTGTCATGCACTTGTCCTAATAAACTAACCTACACTGTAACACGCAACACTTTGATAAACATTGTTACTCAGCTGATAGAGTTGTACCCTTCTTGCTGTCTTGTCGTACAGAACTTGTAAGTCGCTTTGGATAAAAGCGTCAGCTAAATGACTAAATGTAAATGTATTATTTAGAACATGAATTCATATTTTTTTGTTATTTATTTTGTCCAGTAAGACTTGAAAATAGCTATTATTTTGTTATAAGTTGATTTTTAGAGATGTGTCAGATATATTACTTTAGGCATAATACAGCATGTTGAGTAACTTTGGTTATAGAGAGATATTATTTTGTTATATAAAATAATATAAATAATAATTGTCTATCCATAAAGAGGAGGCATACTTTAAATATATAACAATTATAAGGCAGCATTGAGTAGAGTAAGTATCTTGAGGCTGGGGGCAAAAGAGTGTCCTCTTTTTTGGAAATCACAATGGTCACCCTAGCTAACTGGACTGTGATGAAGCCCTGGGTTAGGCTCACATGCTGCTAACTGGACTGTGATGACGCCCTGAGTTAGGCCCACATGCTGCTAACTGGACTGTGGTGAAGCCTGAGTTAGGCCCACATGCTGCTAACTGGACTGTGATGAAGCCCTGAGTTAGGCCCACATGCTAACTGGACTGTGGTGAAGCCCTGAGTTAGACCCACATGCTGCTAACTGGACTGTGGTGAAGCTCTGAGTTAGGCCCATATGCTAACTGGACTGTGGTGAAGCCCTTAGTTAGGCCCACATGCTAACTGGACTGTGGTGAAGCCCTGGGTTAGGCCCACATGCTGCTAACTGGACTGTGATGAAGCCCTGAGTTAGGCCCACATGCTAACTGGACTGTGGTGAAGCCCTGAGTTAGACCCACATGCTGCTAACTGGACTGTGGTGAAGCCCTGAGTTAGGCCCACATGCTAACTGAACTGTGGTGAAGCCCTGAGTTAGGCCCACATGCTAACTGGACTGTGGTGAAGCCCTGAGTTAGACCCACATGCTGCTAACTGGACTGTGGTGAAGCCCTGAGTTAGGCCCACATGCTGCTAACTGGACTGTGGTGAAGCCCTGGATTCCTGAAGCCCTGAATTCCTAACCTTAGAGAGTTCCTCTCCTAGCATTCTTTGGAGTGTACTGAGATCCTTATGGGAGATGAGCAAAGCTGAATCATCTGCAAATAAGAATAAATTACAAGAACATGCTTCTCTCATATCATTTATGTACAATAAAAATAGCAATGGTCCTAAAACATGTTATGTTTTGATGAATTGAAAATGGGGGACCCTGATGTAAACAAGACGAAAGTCTTTCTCTGGTCTGCATCCCCTTAACAATTGTGTGTATTGAGCTGTACTGTATTGTTTGTACCCATTCTGCAATCTGTTAATAAAGTTTTTAATCAATCAATCAAAACCGTGGTCAGTCTGTGCGGAGAAACAAGGATCCGAGCATGGTTGCCAGATCGGATTAACAATATCCGAACCGCCCATTATTATCAAAGGTCTGTCAGATGAAGGCGGACTCTCAAATCTGGCAACACTGATGCGTTGCATTGTGGGGGATCCCGGTTTGAAATTTGAATTGAAGCGCGTTACAGAAGAGTCTGCACCACGTCGTGAGCATTGCAACTGTTGCATCTTCCCCTCAGGTAATTGTGTGCAACACATATATTTTATTATTTATAAGTAATGCGTGCCGCTGATATAAATGAGTGCTGTTTAGTCTGTGTTTTCAGTGACTACTGTAACGTTATTAGCTCGATATTATGAAACTGGCGGGGTCTGTAAACTACCGGAGCTGCTAACTGGCTAACGGTATGACTAGCTAACGTTGGTACCTATACTGTACCCGGAGCTGATAGCGTTATGACTATGAGAGCTAACTTTTGTTAGCTTGGGGAGCTGTGGTCCGTGTTGTATTAGCTTGTGTTAGCTTGGGGAGCTGCGGTCTGTGTTGTATTAGCTTGTGTTAGCTTGGGGAGCTGCGGTCTGTGTTGTGTTAGCTTGGGGAGCTGTGGTCCGTGTTGTATTAGCTTGTGTTAGCTTGGGGAGCTTACTAACCCTACTGTCATGCACTAATAAACTAACCTACGCTGTAACACGCAACACTTTGATGAATATTGTTACTCAGCTGATAGAGTTGTAATAAAATATATAATTTCATTGTTGCAAATACTGTTACAGTGCTGGATCTCATCAATGAGATGAACGCAGAAGACGGCTCAAGAACAACTACTTCAAGTGGTCGTAAGTGATGTATACATTTTTTTTATTGTGTGTGTGACTGTGTATGTATATATAATATATACTTTTTAATCTGGGACATCATTTCAAAGAGTCATCCTGTAATGCCCTCTCTCCCCCCCTCTCTCTCTCTCTCTCTCTCTCTCTCTCTCTCTCTCTCTCTCTCTCTCTCTCTCTCTCTCTCTCTCTATATATATATGGGTAACGCATGTATTCCTGGTAACCTGCCCCATTTCTAAGCCATATAACCCAGGACGTTATACGAACAACATTAAAATCTTTTCTCATGTCAAGAATGTTATAGATGCCAAATAATTCACCTTTAAAAAAAAAAAATCATGAGAGAATTAAAATGTTTTGGTTGTTTTGTAGGGATATCATCATCATGTAACATAATACCATAGTTCTCCCCGAGTTATCTCAAGAGAATTCAAATTTAGCTGAATCTGAAGGAAAAATCCGGGTATGGGATATGAGTCAACATAGTTCATGACCTTCAATTGATAACAAACATAAAAGGCTTAATTTTCATGGCAGATGCATGATATGTTTTGGGCATGATCTTGGCACCCCAATGAACAACCAAAATGAGTTTCGTCTTTTGTGGCCAATTATTTGAGGAGATAATTACGTTTCACATATTGATCCCAGGTTACCGCGAATACCTATCCTCACAATTCCAGATAAACACTTAAATCTCCTATTTTACTAAAGATTGGTGAGATTTTATTTTTGGAAATCATAACAGCAATAATAAGGGTTAGGTGTAAACCAGAATTACTAGAATGTGTTGTGTTTTGTCTGTTAAAATGAGCAAAAACAAGGAAAGGGTATTCCCAGTAACTTAAAAACAAGTGCAAAAAATACAGTTCTAGAACAAGTATTTAAACTTTTTCTATATTCAAGAAAGTGGAAAGGAACCCAACATTTTCAATTGTCTGCACACAATCGTTGTTTTGTTATTCACCACCATGCCCCTAGTCAGTCTACACCACCACCATGCCCCTAGTCAGTCTACACCACCACCATGCCCCTAGTCAGTCTACACCACCATGCCCCTAGTCAGTCTACACCACCATGCCCCTAGTCGGTCTACACCAACCTGCCCCTAGTCAGATATGCTTACTTTTGGTTAGGCCTCCAAATTAAGATAATCTGGACAAACCTGTCAGATTTTCTGATTTATATGTAGACCGGTTTGAGTTTATTGTAGTGATGTTACTGTGTTTCCAAATCTCAGATATTAACTTGTTAAGTGTTTGTTTTTTTACAGTATGTAAAACCCTACTGTCATGCACTAATAAACTAACCTACGCTGTAACACGCAACACTTTGATGAATATTGTTACTCAGCTGATAGAGTTGTAATAAAATATATAATTTCATTGTTGCAAATATACTGTTGCAGTGCTGGATCTCATCAATGAGATGAACGCAGAAGACGGCTCAAGAACAACTACTTCAAGTGGTCGTAAGTGATGTATACATTTTTTTTTATTGTGTGTGTGACTGTGTATATATAATATATACTTTTTAATCTGGGACATCATTTTCAAAGAGTCATCCTGTAATGCCTTCTCTATCTCTCTCTCTCCCAAGACGGTCAAGATCTACCAAGTCTTCAAGATCTTCAAGTGGTCATGCTTGTAAGTGATGTATAAAATGTTTTATTGTGTGTGTGACTGTGTATATATATACTTTTCAATCTGGGACTTTCATTTCAACAGCTGGAAAGGGTCATCCTGTGTTGATGGATGCTACAGTATATTGTATGTAGATGTGCATGACGTGGACTAAATTAGAGGTCCTAGATATGCAAAATAATATTGAGAATCACTGGCCTTAGACTATCTACTAACGTATTCTCGCTCTCTCTAGGTTCATGGCCACTAATGACTTCAGACCTTCAGAAGGACAGTATGCTGGATGAGGAAGGTCTTGGCCATGCTGCGATGGCTCCTAGAAGACAAGAACGGAGAGGTGCTGGACCTGGCTGTCAAATGGTTTGTAATGCTACAGTATATTGTATGTAGATGTGCATGACATGGACTAAATTAGAGGTCCTAGATATGCAAAATAATATTGAGAATCACTGGCCTTAGACTATCTACTAACGTATTCTCGCTCTCTCTCTTTAGGTTCATGGCCACTAATGACTTCAGAGCTTCAGAAGGACAGTATGCGTGTAGCTTATTGCCAGCGGAAGAGTGCAAGAATGCTTCCGCATTCGTCACCGCACGCCAGTACGGTAATGCGCCTTTCCTTTCGCCCCGCTCAGACAAATGCATGTAGTACATTGCAACACAACGCAGCATTTCCGCGTACATTGCAACGAATCACTTGGAGTTTGAAAGTGATATCAGAAGAAACTACTCAACCTCGGCTGTCTTTAACTAGCAGGACGCTAGTGGACTAGTCGCTAAAATATATATCGTTTTATATATAATTGTACCAACACAGATATTAGGCAGTACACACATTGTCCTGCAATACATACAGTGAATGCACAGCTACATTCGCGATATATTTCTATCGCTGCTGCGGTCTACAGTGAAATGCAATATTATTATTATTATTGTAAAGATTATCATTACAATCGCAGCCTGGAGAGGCAATGTTACAAGTGTACGAGGGTTGTGTGCAAAGAGCACAGCCTCTCAATTTGCACAACGTGCACAAAATAATAATTGTAATGATCTTTACAATAATAATAATATTGCATTTCACTGTAGACCGCAGCAGCGATAGAAATATATGGCGAATGTAGCTGTGCATTCACTGTACATGTATTGCAGGACAATGTGTGTACTGCCTAATATCTGTGTTGGTACAATTATATATAAAACGATATATATTTGAGCGACTAGCCCACTAGCGTGAAGGGGCTCCTTTCCTCAGAGCAGCCCGCTTGTATCACCACGCTCGGCGCTGCTGCGATGGTGCAGGAGGTTGCCTCGCTAGTGGGCTAGTCGCTCAAATATATATATCGTTTTATATATAATTGTACCAACACAGATATTAGGCAGTACACACATTGTCCTGCAATACATGTACAGTGAATGCACAGCTACATTCGCCATATATTTCTATACATGAAATGCAATATTATTATTATTGTAAAGATCATTACAATTATTATTTTGTGCACGTTGTGCAAATTGAGAGGCTGTGCTCTTTGCACACAACCCTCGTACACTTGTAACATTGCCTCCAGGCTGCGATTGTAATGATAATCTTTACAATAATAATAATAATATTGCATTTCACTGTAGACCGCAGCAGCGATAGAAATATATGGCGAATGTAGCTGTGCATTCACTGTACATGTATTGCAGGACAATGTGTGTACTGCCTAATATCTGTGTTGGTACAATTATATATTTTAGCGACTAGCCCACTAGCGTCCTGCTAGTTAAAGACAGCCGCGGAAATGCTGCGTTGTGTTGCAATGTACTACATGCATTTGTCTGAGCGGGGCGAAAGGAAAGGCGCATTACCGTACTGGCGTGCGGTGACGAATGCGCAAGCATTCTTGCACTCTTCCGCTGGCAATAAGTTACACGCGGACAGTATGCTGGATGAGGAAGGTCTTGGCCATGCTGCGATGGCTCCTAGAGGACAAGAACGGAGGTGCAGGACCTGGCTGTCAAATGGTTTGTAATGCTACAGTATAAATTATTGTATTACATCACACTCGCCATCAATGACTCCACCATCACCCCCTCCCCCCTAGTCTGCAACCTCGGTGTCATCCTCGACCCCACCCTCTCATTTGACCCCATGTCCGCTCCATTGTCAAAACTTCATATTTTCACCTCCGCAACATTGCCAAAATCCGTCACTGCCTCTACCCCCTGCTGCTGAATCCCTCATACACGCCTTCATCTTTTCCCTCCTGGACTACTGTAACTCCCTCCTCACTGGCATCACCTCCCGCTCCCTCCATAAACTGCAGATGGTCCAAAACTCAGTTGCCCGCCTCCTCACTAACACCCGGTCCCGCGAACACATCACTCCTGTCCTCCACTCCCTCCACTGGCTCCCGATCAAGGAATGCATTAACTTCAAAACACTACTCCTCACCTTCAAAGCCATCCATAGCCTGGCCTCACCCTGGTCTTAAACTTTTTACACCAAGAGAACGGTGGGGAGAGAATATATACATATGATGGGGAGAGAATATATACATACAGTGGGGAGGAGACTGTACATTAGGAGGGGGTGGTTGGGAGAGAAATATACATATAATAGACAGTCTCCTCCCCACCGTATGTATATATTCTCTCCCCACCATATGTATATTTCTCTCCCACCCACCCACCCCCTCCTAATGTACAGTCTCCTCCCCACCGTATGTATATATTCTCTCCCCACCATATGTATATTTCTCTCCCACCCCCTCCTAATATACAGTCTCCTCCCCACCGTATGTATATATTCTCTCCCCACCGTATGTATATTTCTCTCCCACCCACCCCCTCCTAATGTACAGTCTCCTCCCCACCGTATGTATATATTTTCTCCCACCCCCTCCTAATGTACAGTCTCCTCCCCACCGTATGTATATATTCTCTCCCCACCGTATGTATATTTCTCTCCCACCCACCCCCTCCTAATGTACAGTCTCCTCCCCACCGTATGTATATTCTCTCCCCAACGTATGTATATATACCGCCATCTTTCTCCCGGGTTGGTGTGATCACATGACTGACAAAGCCGTGCAGTGATAGGCCAGAAGTCAATTCAATTGCATCCAGGCTCGGTTGCTTATCCTGTCTGGGTAGCCCGGATGATGGTTTTTTACATCGAATTTTATACACCGCAATTATGCATCGAATTTTTTTACATTGAATTTTATTATACATTCGAATTTTTTACATTGAATTTTTATTTCACATAGGTACATTCGGAGCAAAAAAATTCAGATACATGATTTTCAAAGTAATTATTTTCAATGCTATAAATTCGGTGTCTGAAAAAATTCAGATACATTTTTCAAAGTAATTATTTTCAACGCTATAAATTCGGTGTCTGAAAAAATGCAGATACATGTTTTCAAAGTAATTATTTTCAATGCTATAAATTCGGTGTCTGAAAAAATTCAGATACATGTTTTCAAAGTAATTATTTTCAATGCTATAAATTCAGTGTCTGATAAAATTCAAAAATCAGATACATGTTTTCAAAGTAATTATTTTCAATGCTATAAATTTGTTGTCTGAAAAAATTCAGATACATGTTTTCAAAGTAATTATTTTCAATGCTATAAATTCAATTCAGATACATGTTTTCAAAGTAATTATTTTCAATGCTATAAATTCGGTGTCTGATCAAATTCAAATACTTCTGTCACTCATTTGCTTCCATACTGTGGCTCTTGTTGTATTTTGTTATCTTGCTTTCCTTCTCTCTCTTCTCTCTCTCTTCTCTCTCTCTTCTCTCTCTTCTCTCTCTCTATCTCATCCTCTTCTCTTCTGTCGTTGAATTTGTGGTTCGTTCTTTTTATTTGCCTTTTTCACTTTTCGTGTAGGGCAGTGAGTGGAAGTCCCGTCCCCTCCACGTCGGGGACCAGCACGCCTCGCCGGGGCCGGCGACAGCTCCCCCAGACCCCCGCCACGCTACGCCCCCACGTCACCTATTCCCCCGTGGTCCGTAAGGCTATGCCCACGCCTCCCGGGGTGCCCCAGGGGCGCCTCCCGGCCTGGCCCCCTGGCGCTTTTCTCCGGAGCCCCCCCCAGGGCCAGGGGCCTCCCCCTGCCGGCCCCCCGCCACCCCACCATGGCTCACCTCGTCAGGGTCGCCACCCGCCACCTCGCTGGGGTGACGCGGGAGGAGGGGGGTCTCCATGGAGGGCGACGGTTGCTTCTACAACCAGGACTACGAGCCGCCCGCCTATGAGCAGAGCCCCGCATAACATTGGGGTCTTGTGCTTGGCACTCCGAGCATGGCACTAACACTGTCACGGTTAGGAGTTTGATTCCTGCTGGGGCCACCCGTTGTGAATGATGTATACAGTCATTCCAAAGCACTTTATGTCCTAGTAATAGAGCTGTGCTATAGAGATGCTGTCATTCATTCATAACCAAACCAAAAGACATTTTTAAACAACGTCTTACTAAATGCAGGCTTTCATTTACAACTGAACGGCCATATCACTCGTTTTTGTATTAATTCTCCTAAAAAATGTTGCTAAGCTAGACTAACATGAAAGTTTAAGTGAAAGTACACACTTGAGTAAAAGTAAAAGTTTCTACTTTTAAATGTACTTAAGTAGTAAACAGTGAACTTTTTTTCTGACTATATTCTTCTGATAGCAGGTGTTTAATCAAAGATCCCCTGTGGGAGAAGCTGTTGCAGGGGAACAATGGGTTCATTTCATTGGAGGCTTTGTCGTTGGGTTCAGAGAGGAGGATGTGCTATTTTTTTGTTAATAAATGTTTAAATATCTATTCAAGTTGTCATTTTTAACTGGAAAAAGTAGCATGTATGGGGGTAATTGTTACTTTACTTGATATTTGAGCTTCACTGCAGAATGGTGTATATTGTGTACAATGTGCACATACACTGAGAATATATTTCAGTGAGGTAGGAGACAGCATGTAAACTTCTGAATTGTTCAATGAGGGACATGCCAATACTCCATTGGTAAAGGGAAGGGTCCTTAAATATGTGGCATTGTATTACTAATCAACCATTTCCTACTGTATTTCCGGTAATGTACGGTCATAGGCAGATAGTGGAGTAGCTCTGGCAGATGGGTACACAGTAAATTCCGCTGACTCAAACTGAGTACATTTCACTCAAACTGAGTAAAATTTCTTTACTCAGTTTGAGTCAAATCTACTCTGCGTAATTTACTGTGTAGTACCAGTATTGCATTGGCAGTGTCGGCTAGGCTTCGGGCAACCAAACCTGGCCCAGCGTGTGTGGGTCGCATCTGGGCTGCTTTAGGCAACCGGACGTTCACCGCTTCCGGCAACCCCGGACATGGCCCAGTGTACTCGGGCCGGAATCGGCCAGTCAGTCATTGCCGCCTACTGGGCCGATTCCGCCAATTCCGGACGTTCACCGCTTCCGGCAACCCCGGACCTGGCCCAGTGTACTCGGGACGGAATCGGCCAGTCAGTCATTGCCGCCTACTTGGCCGACTCTGGCAGCCGGACTTGGGCCGACTAATTTCTTCCGGCCTGCCGGATACAGGCCATTAATGGGCCGGAACTTTTTGGCCACCTGGGACCCATAGCATATGTTCCAGGTAACATCACTCACGTTACTCTAATGTGAACAGTGCATGGCTGTTTAGCTGCAGATGCCCCCAACTTGGTAGGCAAGCTGCACTAGTTCGTAATTGTAAGCTAGTTTGAACGTGGATCCTTGTATAGTGGACTGATACAGTACTTGTTCTTTGCTAAATCCACAGACAGCAGATCCCTCTCGCTCCCTGCCCAAGTCCATGGTGACTGTCTCCGCTATCTCACACGCCCCGTCTCCAGTGCAATCCGCTTTAGTTGGCAGCCGACCCAGTTATGCAACGCCAAGTCCCTGCCCCACTGCTCTGATGCTGTCTCTGTATACGGCCAGGCACCTCCGAATAACCTCTTCATGTTCCGACGGCCCGGGCGAGACTTTGCATGTGCTATAAATGGTTGAAGAATAGCTTTGAAATTACTTTGGGTATGCAATCGACAGGCATTTTATGCTAAATTTGCAGGACCGTTAAGAGATAAAGCATGGATGAAACAAAGGCCCCATGCCTCTCTCTTCCGTCTGCCAGGGAACCATGGTCACAGCGTTGACAGTTTTTCCAGGGCATCATGGCAGCAGCCCATTTTGGGCCTGTTTTAAATGTGACACCTTCAGTCATGGTTCAGGCGGAGAATAGTGAACCTAGCACATAAAAAACAGACAGGGTAGACAGACCTGAGATAATAGATGGATGAGACTGTCATCAGAGCAGGTTCACATTATCGTAATTTGTGTCAGTACACACATACGTGTGTCTCTGTCAGGCTGGGGAGGCATCTGCAAGATTTTCCTCAAGAAGGATAAGGCTGGTTGATGTTTCTTCTTGACTTAAGAAGACGTGTCCGGCCCATGGGGACATTAACGTGTGTTGTCAGGCCTTACAAATAAGTTTATTTGATTTGATTTGATTTGGTTGTCAGGCCAAATAGGATCTGTCCATGGTGCTGAAAGCTATGGCAGAGGTCCCATTTGAGCACTGAGGATTCAATGTTTGAAGACAGCGTTCTTCCTCAAAGTCACATCAGCCAAATAGGCGAGTCAATATATGGTTTAACCCCAAAAAAATGTATACAAAAGGTTTTTCAATGGATTCTGGTAGTATTGGGCGTGCTAAATAACATACTAAAAGTCGACCAAAATCGACCCCTCCGAAAGCCGTAATTTCCAAGATTGCGTCCCAGATGGCGCCGGGGCGATTAAAATGGCTATATCTCAAATTAAGAAAATGGTGCAAAGGATTTCTCAACTGATTCTGGTACCTCTGGGCATGCTCACTAACATACTAAAAATCTAGGAAAATACACCTTCCAGAAAGGCTTCATTTTCAAGATGACGTCCAAAATTGCGGCTGGCCAAGCTTAAAATGGCTATATATATGTCAATATAAAAATTATATAAATGATTTTGTCATTTGATTCTGGTACCCCAAGTACCCCTAGACATACTTAGGAACATACTAAAGTTTTAGGGAAATACACCTTCCGAAGAGGCTTAATTTTCAAAATGGTGTCCAAAATGACGACTGGGAGCTTAGAATGCCTGTATCTCAAATGGGAAAACATTTCTAAAGGATTTATAAACTGATTCTGGCACCTCTATACATTAATAACGAGCAAAATATCTAGCTAAATATATCTGCTAGGAATGCATCATTTGCATCATCAAAATGGCTGCCTGTAGCTTATTTTGGCTAAAATTAAAATTGGTTATTGTAACTGAGGGGTACAATTCCCTGACTGTATTAATCAAGTATTGATATCATTAAATCACTACCGTCTTGTACATTACTGGCCAATACCGTACAAAGGTATATTAGATGACAACACTTCCACAATAACAGGTTTCCACTCAAATACTCATTTAGAATATTTATTACATCAAAATAGTATTACATTATATACTTTGTTCACTTTAGATGCGCTTATAAGGCAAAGAATGTGCAGGCAAATCAATAATGAATATTAAGTAATTAGATCTAGGGATATTCTGGGAAGGGGGGGTGTACTACCGGTTGTAAGCCAGCAGGGGGGGGGCAATGCTCTATGAAAGTCAATGGTCCACGGAGGCGATATCACCCTTGTGTCAGCGGGGAATGCAGCCTGGTCCCAGGGTGCGTGCCGCGTAGGTGAAAGCCGTGGAGTCTCTGGTACGACAGAGACTGGCTCGAGTGATGGTCTCACGGGCAGGTGTAGATCCCACAGTAGCGGGGTAGACGGTTCTCTGTTCCAGCAGCTTGGTCAAAGCAATGAAGAATAATAATCCTTGCCGGAAAGTGGCACTGCTGGCGGGGTGTAAATCCTCCGTGGTGCGCTGTAGGTATCCTCCGGTGCGCGGTAATGCACGGTTGAACTTGACGTTACTACTATCCTATTAGCACGCGGAATAAGTGCTCTATGTAGACGCACAATTACTCACTTCACGTGGTCTTTGACTCGTAATGAAGGCTTTACTAATAAATAGAGAACGATACGTTAAACCAACGTACTAGGATAACACGAGGCTCTATCTTGGGGCAATGCGAGCCCTACTCTGCACCACACGTTGCGTAGTGGGTGAGGCTTTACTCGGTAACTGAACCAGACTGAACTGAAGGCGAACTGAAAAGGAAGTTCTGTATTTGCTGGTCATATTTATACGTACGGTGGACAAATAGTGCCATTCGTATTTTGGTAGCCGTATTCATGGGCAGAAGCTGGGCATGTACAGACATATCTCGTCGGTACCTTTGAAGTCAGCTCTAGGGGGTAAGGCACTGGCGCCAGGGGATCGCTTCCAATAGGAGAACGAATATTATGGTCTGTCCGGTAGACTAAAGGGATATTCCGTATATATGTACAAAGAATATACAAGGGATATCAAACGATATACAAATATTATACATGGGATCTCAGGCAATAAATATATATATTCGGTTTAATCTGACCCTTTGTAACAGTTATTATATTCAACCTAGAAAGCTGGCTTTGGTGTTGAACACAAAATAAATGACCCACTTATTGTGGTCTTTAGGCCTACTCATCATCATCTTCAGGATCCTCTGGGAGAAACTTGTTATGTGGATTGTCACATTCATGAAGTTGACATGGTCCACAGACAGTAGTACAAGGTAGTCCATATTTTCTGCATGAGCAGCGAAGT
Source organism: Notolepis coatsorum (assembly GCF_963971535.1). Lineage (NCBI taxonomy): Eukaryota > Metazoa > Chordata > Actinopteri > Aulopiformes > Paralepididae > Notolepis > Notolepis coatsorum. The sequence goes on along the minus strand of NC_140172.1, from coordinate 61,007,285 downwards.
GTCTTGCAGGCAGTGGTACAGTTACAATGAATGACCTTCAAGAGACTGTCTGGAGCAGCATTCATTGTTGACATGAGTGGGACAAATCTATTGTCCTGCAGGTTCCAGCCCCAGTCTAGAGCATCTATACCATCATCTGTTCCCATCCAGACCATGACCTGGTAGTATGCTCTACGACAGTGGAATTTGGTAGCAGATTCAGTTGGTGGTAGACGTTCAGGCGTTACCGTTGATGAAGCTGAGACAACCTTCTTGCTGAAAATGTTATATCTCATTTTTGCAAGCGAATCTGTGCACTTTCCACCAAAAAAGACAGCCATTGCTTGGCACCCAAGGTCATCGATCACATCTGTTGTCTGGTTTGGTACAGTGAATGCATTGGCACAAGTCTGAAGGACAGGATCCCCTTTTACAAGTTTTTGGAATGCTGTCTTTTTGCCAACTCCGAAGATCCGGGAAGTTGTGTCACAGCCAGTCACAGCATGGATGAACAGCAACTGAGAACACACATCCTGTCCGAATACTTCTTTCAAATGGTTTATGGCGTACACTTTAAAACTGCCATCAGCTTTCGACTTGTCTGATCTGAAATAAAGGCCCTTGCTATCTCTCTGTGCATAGTAAAGAAGTAAGACGAGGAGATCAGTATCTTCTCCAATCAGCGTTGTGGTGTGAAGAAGAGATGATCCCACTGCGGCCCTTACTATGTCTACATCAGCATCTCCAAGTGAATTGACCACAGTGCAATCCCGTTCTTTCAGTTCATCACTTATCATGTGGATCAGTTTCTGTTTATTCAGATCTCTTGACAGGAACTCCTCCTTCTTACCTGAGAACTCTGTCTCAGCAGTGAAGTTGACAATGGGATGAATATTGTTTCCTCTTCTTTGATGTGTGTTGTCTTTAATGGATGGCCCATCCTCATAGCCATCAAACACAATGGTTGTAGCTGAGCCATAATGTTGGATGGTGAAGTCTGCATATGACTGTGCAATTTTACCATAGCTTTGTCCGTGCTTCCATTGTATTCGGTGAAGGAGTGAACCACCATCAAGAACATAATGCTCCGTTTCTGGTACAGAATCTAGGATTGCATCACTTGCATGATCACAGATCGCGTGCGCTAGTTGTGGTTTATCAGCTTTGCGGAAGACGTTTCCGGCTTCAAAGAGGGCAAGAGGGAAAGGACTGAGTTCGTAACGCATAACCTCCTCCAATGACAGCTCTCCAGTTTGGGAGACAATAAGGAAACGTTGAAAAAGAAGTGCAGAATCAATTATTCGATCAGGAGCAACCTTGATAGACGATTTTTGTCCAAGGGTTATGGCTTTATCCTTTCTACTAAATGAAAATGTGAATGCCGGCTGTCCGATCATTTTGTGCATGATGTTGCGTCCAACAGAGTCATAATCATGCACGTTCACTCCATCCTCAGGGACAACACCTGTAACAACATACCTTAAAGAAGAGTCTGGAGAGAAAGGTGAACATATAGCAAGTTTTGAAGTGATCTTCTCCAGGTCAGCAGCATCCCTTTTCATCCTTGCCTCTGTTGAATCCTTGTGCTGTTCTGATGTTGTGTATGTCTGGTTTGAGAACTCCTGCATTGCGGTGTTATACTCTGATGTTATGCCCTTTGACATTGTCCAAAGGGATCTCTGATTGTCGGTCATTCCACTTCCATGTGTCATCCCTCCTGTAGTCTTCAATGACCTCATCAATGTTGTTTCGATTACAAGATCTGAGCTGAGGCCTGCCCATGATTGGCTGCTGCGACGGATAACATGAAAACCCTTTTCAAATTGTCTGAAGACATCTGGGTGGTTGATGTGAAGCTGACTCATCTCTTGGACATAAAAGTGTGCCGATTTCAAGTAATTGTAATGCCCAGCCGCAGCGAATATCGGCATGTATTCAGAAACAGCGCGTAGGTGCAAAAGCCAGGAACCTGTGCGATCTGCTGTTATCAGTGACCTAGCAACTTCTAACATGTGTTGGTAATTTAGCCACAACTGACTAGTTTTGGATCTAGCACACAGTTCCATCTTCCTTTTTCCCAGCTCTTCATTTATTGTAATGAGGGTCTCTGATGTGAACACTGTTTCCAATGGCATTTCACCCTTAACTATTGAGGTATACATTGCTTCAGACTGTTCAACCATTGCTGCAAATTCATGACTATCATCTACCATTTCTGATATTATCATGCGGAAATGTGTGCTACAAGCATTATGATACACACAGTCTGCAGCATGTAGATCACTATTATAGTATTCAATTCTACCTTTGACTTTGAATGACCACTCATCATTTCGTTTATCACAGCTTTGCAATATAGACTTTGCAAAGTTGTCTGTTTTCACGTAACTGTAGTCGGCACGTCCTTCATGAACATTTGTGCCGCAGAAAAGGCAATCAGTTTGGCTATTGAATAGAGCTTCAGACTGCCTAGTACTAGTCCTTTTATTAGTGGTACTTGATTCACCGCTCTGTTTCCTCTGTAAATGTAAATCAATATCTCGGCTATGTATGTACATTTTGCGGCATTCTGAATGTACTTTCATGCCAGCAGTCACATGAACAGTGTCACCTCTTTGGTAGCACTTTATAATAACACCCTGTTATAATACATTTAGAAGGTATTTGTAGATAATGAACTAATCATGAACAAACCATTTATATACATTCATAAATGATTATTAAATCATTTATAACTATATTTGTATAACATTTACAGATTAGTTCTACATTATTTATAACTCATTATCAACATTGTTTGTACTTGATTTGTTCATCATTAAATAATGTTGTTTAATGTGTAGTAACACATTTGTAGATGCTTTGAAAAATGGATATGAAAAAACGACTATAGCGTATCTCCATTTATTTTTCATGTTCAACAAATGATTTGTTAAGACATTCATAAAACATTTATAAATCATTTGCAGATGCTATCGTGGGGGCCAATCTAAAGTGAAGCCTATTCATCATTAACAAGTGTCTAATACAGTTAATTATTTGTTTACTTTTTCATCACATGTTACAAATGTTGTAGGCAGCTTTCGGATACACCCTTCTTTGTGACATCAAACAGTGACAGAATTAGGACTAAAGTTAAATGCAATTTTATTAACATATAAAATACATGTACATGACATAGTGTAACATCGGGGGGCACTAGGACCCAGGAGTACCCTGGCCAGGTATTGAAGAGTATCTAGAGAGGAAGTCTCACGCGAGCGAGACTTGACGTCACGTGTGTTGTCGTCTGTTTGAATGGAAGCACAAGTTATCCGTGCTGCGTCTATACTTAAGCTTTTAATAAGGTATGAGAAGGTTAAACACCTTTTTTTGTTGGTAAATCTATTCCATAATTTCCTACCTACAAACAACTCTTATATGTTGTGTAGACGTTCGTGTAGATGTGGTGGCCGCTAACGTTACATTTGGTCCTAATGTGTGCTCAGTGTGCTCAGTGATAATGACACGACACAAATAATTATTACTCTTGTGTCGTGTCGTCATCACATACATACTGAGCACTGAGCACACATTAGGAACAAATGTAACGTTATCGGCCACCACATCTACATCAACGTCTACACAACATATAAGAGTTGTTTGTAGGTCGGAAATGATGGAATAGATTTACCAACAAAAAAAGGTGTTTAACCTGCTCATACCTGAAAAGCGAAAGTATAGACGCAGCACGGATAACTTGTGCTTCCATTCAAACAGACGGCAACACACGTGACGTCAAGTCTCGCTCGCGTGAGACTTCCTCTCTAGATCCTCTTCAATACCTGGCCAGGGTACTCCTGGGTCCTAGTGCCCCCCGATGTTACACTATATGTCATGCACATGTATTTTATATGTTAATAAAATTGCATTTATCTTTAGTCCTAATTCTGTCACTGTTTGATGTCACAAAGAAGGGTGTATCCGAAAGCTGCCTACAACATGTGATGTGATGTGATGAAAAAGTAAACAAATAATGAACTGTATTAGACACTTGTTAATGATGAATAGGCTTCACTTGAGATTGGCCCCCACGATAGCATCTGCAAATGATTTATAAATGTTTTATGAATGTCTTAACAAATCATTTGTTGAACATGAAAAATAAATGGAGATACACTATAGTAGTTTTTTCATATCCATTTTTCAAAGCATCTACAAATCTGTTACTACACATTAAACAACATTATTTAATGATGAACAAATCAAGTACAAACAATGTTGATAATGAGTTATAAATAATGTAGAACTAATCTGTAAATGTTATACAAATATAGTTATAAATGATTTAATAATAATTTATGAATGTATATAAATGGTTTGTTCATGATTAGTTCATTATCTACAAATACCTTATAAATGTATTATAACAGGGTGTTATTATAAAGTGCTACCACCTCTTTTAACACTAGCTTTATTGATCCCATCAGCACCTTTCTGACGAATCTCAACAAAATCACTTCCATCTTCCAATTTACAAATGGGACAGATCTGGGCACTGAATTCACTCATCACTTTAGAAATCAGATAATGGTCAAAAAGAAGGATTCAACTATGCTAGCTTGAGAGCTGGAGAGTGCAAACACCTCTGTCAAAGACTAGAATGAAACTGGGGCTTAAATAACACTGCCAGGCCAGACACGCCCAGGCATGCCCAAACACAGGACTAGGTCAGAAAAGAAAGAAAGAAACTGATTCAGAAAAAGAAGGCTTCAACTATGGTAGTTTGGGAGCTGGAGAGTGCAAACACCTCTAACTATAACAACTATAATGGTCAAAAAGAAGGCTTCAACTATGCTAGCTTGAGAGCTGAGAGTGCAAACACCTCTGTAAAAGACTAGAATGAAACTGGGGCTTAAATAACACTGCCAGATCAGACACGCCCAGACATGCCCAAACACAGGACTTGGTCAGAAACTAAAAAATTTAAATAAACTGATTCAGAAAAAGAAGGCTTCAACGATGGTAGTTTGGGAGCTGGAGAGTGCAAACACCTCTAACTATAACAACTATAATGGTCAAAAAGAAGGCTTCAACTATGCTAGCTTGAGAGCTGGAGAGTGCAAACACCTTTTTTAGTAAGCTATTTGTATTTGTATAGTCATTTTAAGCTCCTGGGCGCCAGTTTGGACGCCATCTTGAAAATGATGCCTTTCCGGAAGGTGTATTTTCCTAGATTTTTAGTATGTTCACAAGCATGTCTAGAGGTACCAGAATCAAGTGAAAAATCATAGTTATATATTTTTTTCTATTGAGATATATAGCCATTTTAAGCTTGGTCTGCCGCCATTTTGGACGCCATCTTGAAAATTAAGCCTTTCTGGAAGGTGTATTTTCCTAGATTTTTAGTATGTTAGTGAACATGCCCAGATGTACCAGAATCAGTTGAGAAATCCTTTGCACCATATTCTCAATTTGAGATATAGCCATTTTAATATCTCCACCGCCATCTGGGACGCCATCTTGGAAATGGCGGCTTTTGGGGGGGGTCGATTTTGGTCGACTTTTAGTATGTTATTTAGCACGCCCAATACTATCGGAATCCATCGAAAAACCTTTTGTATACATTTTTTTTGGGTTAAGTGCTTTTTTTTCATAGATTGACTCGCCTAAAAGGAGTGCACAGTTTATGCTGTTTTTACAGTAATCAGGAATGACTGGAGCAGTGTGGTGTGGAAATCCAACCTGGCCTTTGTACCGAAGAACAGCAATAGTTCTTACAGATAGAGGATTATCATCCTGGATGCCTGCCTCTCCAGTTCATGACCTGTGTGAGGGAAATGAACCCAGATCAATGAGTGTGGATAGTCAAAGATAGACTTGGTATATAGCTGGATGACCCAACGAGGACAATTGCCTCTGTCCCCAGGTGAGCTTCAAGATTCCACTGAGACATGGTTTTTTATAGTGGAGAGAGGGGCATTTTGGGTAGACTGACCCAGGGGGGGGGGGGGGGGGGGGGTTGAAGGTGAGAGACCTCATCCCATTTCTGCATTGTACTGTATTGTAACCAGTGTTGGGCAAGTTACTTTAAAAAAGTAACTAGTTACAGTTACTAGTTACTTTTTCCAAAAAGTTACTAAATTACTTACTCAGTTACAGATTATAAAAGTAACTAGTTACTTCAAAAAGTAACTATTGCGTTACTTTCAGATAAATTCTTAACATAAACAACATACACAAATCTAAACTATTTTAATGTTGCTGTGGGACAAAGTGAGACTATAGCCTCCAATAAAATGCCATGTATGTAGATATTTTAATTATGTTTATATAGTGGATCATACAAATACAAACACAATAGATGTTTTGGAACTTTTTATATGTATTGCCCCTCAACAGGCCACAACTGGGCAACATTAAATTATGCTTGTTAAGCACTATACCAAAAATAAATAAGAAATATATACTGATTGTTTGATTGATTGAACATTTTAATTAACAGATTGCTGAATGGGTACAGTACAGTACAGCTCAATACACATAATTGTTAAGGGGGTGCAGACCAAAGAAAGACTTTCATCTTGTTTACATCAGGGTCCCCCATTTTCAATTAATAATGACATTTATGACATACACAACATACAGATATAAGAATCTAATCCATACCTGTCAACTCTCCCGTTTTTCCCGGGATTCTCTCGTATTTCACCCTTCTTTCCCGCCGTCCTCCCGTTTAAATATTTTCCTGTAAATCTCCGGTTTTTTCATACAAAAATGCTAGATTACCCGCTGTGAAGACGACAGGCAGCAGCCAGGAGCCCCCCCCCCCCCCCCAGGGCTGACATAATGGCTGTAATCAACAAAAGCGACCGCAATTCAAATGGATGATATGCATTGAAATGACAGTAGGAAACCCCCTTAGGGGCCCCATGGCACGTGTGTTAAAAAATTAATAAAAATAAAAATAAATAAATCTTCATGTGTGAATGAAACTTTCAGCCAGCAATACCTACGTATAATAAACAAGCTAAATTAAGAGGATTTATCCATCTGGAGCAGAAAAAAGATGAGGAGGATAATAAACTATGTTTCTATATTTTTATAACAACTGACTATCTCAATTTCTACAGCTTACTGTCATGGCTCATTTTAAATATTCCACAACAGAACTATTACATACTATAAATATGTATTCTAGGAGAATATATATGTAATGTGCGAACAATCTTGTGTGTACAAGGCGGACATTTCTATCCCAGAGCCCGTCGGAGCTAAACCAATCAGAGAGGGTCTTCGCTGTACGCGGGCTAGCCAATCAGAGAGCGTCTTCGCAAACTACGGCTACGAAAAAAATAATCACGCTTGCCTCTCGGCTCTAGAGATCTAGTTGGTCTGATGAAAAAAAACTGCTTCAATCATAGTAACGCGGCGCATTTTTTGGCAGTAACGGTAACAGCGTTATTAAGATTGGAAGAGTAATCCGTTAGATTACTTGTTACTGAAAAAAGTTACAGCGTTAGTAATGCTGTTATTTATAACGCCGTTATTCCCATCACTGATTGTAACTCAGTTACTATTTTTTTTCTACTCTGTAGTGTATATTGTATATATGTATATTGAACACTTTTGTTTACACTTTGTTTACGTACTTGACTTTCTATTTGATCTATTTTTATCTAGCACACTCTCAGGAGCATAACGGAAAAAAGCATTTAATATAAAAGTATTCTATATTTTTGTATGACAACTAATAAAGAAACTTGAACTTGAAACTTGAACACAACAATTGCTGATCTTGGTTATGGGGGAGCTATCCCTGGAAAGGCTCATTCCAAACAGCGGTTAGATTATTGGATTCCAGACGCAATTAGTCTAGCCTACTCCAATGTATGTCTGAATCGAGAGCAGTCAATCAGATCACATTCAACTTCAACTGTCTCTGCATCAATCGTGCTTAATGCAGGGATCAGTGTGGAGGACATTTGTATGACTAAATCATGGTCCTCACCCTGTCCCTTCATTAGGTTTTAACTAGGGGACATAGTGCTAGATTTGAAGCAAAGCGTTAACAATAGATATGAATGTATTTATAATTACATGAGTTAGCATAGAGCTTCAAAGCTGTAGATTTATGCAAAGGACTCTATGCCACTCATTGTTTATGATTAGCGGGTTGGTAGGTAGACTTGTGTTCAGGAGCCAATGGCTATTCGGGGATTACCCATAGTGCTAGCTTTGAAGCTCTGCACTAACTCATAACGAGAGATACATTCATATATATTGTTTTGCACACTGGCAAGCATCTTTGCTTTGCTGACATACTATACCCTCTATGCCACGCTGGCCAAATAGTAGTATTCAACAGGGCAGTCGAGTCAACATTGGGGCATCCTGATGACATGCCCAGCATAACTAATGTTGTGTTATTGTAACCTCAATACTCCTACAGTTAGCAAGTATTTCAGTATGAGGCATGCAGTTACAACAGGTAACACCCATGGTTTGCTGCAGGCACCCTATGTGGAAGAGATCTAGGAGCTTAATGTGCTGCTTGTACGTAACCCAGGCTTCACAGCTGTAGAGGAGGCTGGTTATACAGTAAGCTGATAGCATGATAGACAACAACCTTGGTGTGCAGATACAGATTCTTCATCTGAAATACCTGGCATGAGAATCTCGCAAAGGCAGCTGAGGCTTGCTATTGGTCCAGTTTGGGATTTCATTGTCTATGCTGCCTAAAATGTTTCTGAACTGTGGGAACCAATAACACAAGCTTTGCTATGAAGTCAGGAGTCCATCAAGGATATGTGATGTTTGCCATATTATTGAGTGGGAGATGATCTCAAATGGGATAAATAATGCTAATAAACTTAATCATATTATTATTAGGCTATTCTGTGCACAATCTGTCTGTAATGCCATTCAACACCTGAAGAACATTTCTAAGATAAGATAAGATAAGATAAGATATTCCTTTATTGATCCCCTTGGGGAAATTCAGGCATCATAGCAGCATGGGGGAGGGGGAGGGGAGGTACAGGTAGTGGAAGACATGGTACAGGTCATAGAATTATAGTACAGTTGAGAAGTAAAAATAAAAATAGAATAAAAAGGCAGTGTAAACAATATAACAATATAATTAACTCTGGACATGTGCATATGGGCAACAAGGTGCAAGATGAGGGCATGTATGCCCTCTCAGTTATATTTGCCCTACAATAAATATAGTTACAATATATAGTCTAATAAACCAATAATCTACATCTAATCTAATATATAATAAAAAAAAAAAAGCTAAATGCAAAAAATGCTAACGCTCTGAAGTATACAGTATACACATAAGGTGCAGTATGCATGAGATGCCGTGATATACATAATACGTTATCTATTGTCCTTTTAGGTGGGAGTCAGACTCAGTGATTCCTAATAGTTGGATATCTGGCAGCGGTCCCTGCCCACTGTTGTGGAGCCTGATGGCCACTGGTATGAAGGACTGGCTGAGGCGGTTAGTTGAGTGTCGGGAGGGGGGGTATGAGTCTGTGACTGAACATTCTTCTCATCTTGACTAGCTCATCGTAGAGGGGGTGGGTGGGATTCTCCAGGATAGCAGCCAGCTTCCTTCTTATACCCCTCTCTGCCACCACCTCTAGTCTGACCAGCTCGACTCCCACCACAGAGCTAGCCTTCCTTACCAGCTTGTTCAGTTCGTTGATGTCCCTCGAGTTGATGTAGCCCCCCAGCATGCCACGGCATAGAAGAGGACGCTGGCCACTACAGACTGGTAGAATGACTGCAGCAGTCTATTGCACACGTTGAAGGACCTGATTCTCCTCAGGAAGAACAGCCTGCTCTGTCCCTTCCTGTAGAGCGCCTCTGTGTTGTCCGACCAGTCCAGTTTATTGTCCATGTGAAACCCAAGGAACTTATATGACTCCACCACCTCCACCTCCACCACCTCCACCACCTCCACCACATCCACCTCATCTACATGTCATATTCTCTTGGCTCTGTTTGTGGCGGGTATGTCAGTTAGGGCTTAAAAGTACATGCAGCCATGGCCCATCAATACATGTTGGAGAGGTGAAACATGTTCTGAAATTAAGGCAGACTGGCAGAAAAAGACCCAACCATGGAAGAGGTGACAGCCTGACTACACTCAGAACTGGACACAAAAGAACAACTACAACTACGACTGAGAACAAGAACGGGCTGACTGATGATGAGTGACAGACAGGTCACACGAGGACATCTGCTGGATCTGGGAGGAAACACAAGGAAAGAAACAAGAGGGGGATGGAGAGACCGAGTAAAGAAGGAAACTGAGGTGGAACTAGGCTGCCGATTAGGATAGGTGAATCACCACAGGCTGTCGGTTAGAACAGTATAATGTCCAATAAGTACTTATCACACACATCACCGGCCAAACACACAGGTGTCTTTAGGCACTTTATTAACTGGGGTCGACAGTATGAATATTTGGTTATAGGGAAGGGAAAAACAAGCATATTATACAGAGGTCTATAATATTCTGCAGAATAGCCTATACAATGCCCTCTAAATGTATTAAGCGATGGCCAGGACAGAATAAAGTTTGACAACGTTTTACTAGTACAAACTCAAATCAACATGCAAATAGTAAAGAACCGCTTATGGGATATTGGATAATGGGATAACGTGCACATGGCTCTGGGAAATGTAGCTGCTAAACTACATTAAACTAGTGCCATGCATACACAACATTATCAACTTAGCACATGAAACTCAAGTTTCAAGTTCAAGTTTCTTTATTAGTTGTCATACAAAAATACTTTTATATGAAATGCTTTTTTCTGTTTTGCTTCTGAGAGTGTGCTAGATAAAAATAGATAAGTATAAAATAGTCAAGTACGTAAACAAGTGTAAACAAAAGTGTTCAATATACATATATACAATATACAATGCAGAGTAGAAAAAAAAGTAACTGAGTTACAATACAATATACAATGTAAAAAGTACAATGCAGAAATGGGATGAGGTACAACTTGGGGTAAGGTGCAATGAGGTATGAGTTGTAGTGCAAATCTCTTTACCAATACATATAAAGTGGGTAAAGTGGGTGCTACAGTGAGTTGTGAGTTTGTGAGTTTGTGAGTTGTGAGTTTGTTACATAGTGTTATAGTCGTTGAGCATCCTGATGGCCTGGGGATAGAAGCTCCTTCTGAGTCTCTCTGTGCTTGCCATGAGACTCCGGTATTGCTTGCCTGACCGCAGCAGTTCAAAGAGGCAGTTGTTTGGGTGGCTAGAGTCTTTGATTATTCTCTTAGCCTTACCCCTGCAACGCTTGTTGTAAATGACTTGGAGAGTGGGAAGCCCACCTCCAATTGTGCGTTTGGCTGAACGGGCCACTCTCTCTCCAGGAGGTGATATTGCCAGTCAGGATGCTCTCTATTGTGCATGGTTGGAAGTTCTTAAGGATCTTCTGACTCACTTTGAACTTCCTTAGGCGCCTAAGGAAGTAGAGGCGTTGCCGTGCCTTCTTGACTACACTGTCAATGTGTGTGGTCCATGTCAAGTCCTCGGATATGTGGACTCTGAGGTACTTCTTTTTGTGATCAAATCTTTTTATTTTCAAACATGAAACAACACAGTTCACAACATAATAACAATAATACAATCCATACAACAATAATAATACATAAACAGACACCAAAACAAAAAAAATCGACTCAACACTACAATGACTAGACAATAAATAAAACAGATTGTACAATTAACACCCTAAGCCCCCTCCCTCACCACCCATCACAGCCACGATCCCCAACCCTCGAGAGCCCCAAGTCCGGTACCCCGGCGAGCCAGAGTATCATGCCTCTTTAACACCCTGACTTGCAGAGGGCCCAAACCAAGCCCCCCCCCCCCCACCCCTAGCCCGTGACACTCCGACACAATCAAAAGGGGCACAGAACACAAACATAATGGGTTTCCTGAGCCCCCTCCATCTACAGGCCCGGCAGCCACGAACCCCGACCCTGGGGGATCCGCAGTCCGGCGCCCCCACGAGCCAAAGCATCACGCCTCTTCAATGCCCCAACCCGCAGAGACCCCAAACCACAGCCCCCCCCAGTCCGAGCCCACAACCACCAGACCCACATCTAAAGGGGGCCCAGAATATATACATAATTAAAACAATAAAAAACAAAAAACATGTGGACAATGGTCTTCGCTCGCTCTTCACCCCCCCCCCCCACACTCACCCCAGGACCCCAACGTGAATACATAATATATGGTAGATTATCTAGCAATCGAACATTATATGCGCTCTTTAAGTTTTGCAACCGCTGCCAACCAGATAGCAATATTCGCTTTGTTAACCCCTACAACTCGTGCAGTGGATATCTCCAGATATATCACATAAAGGTAGGTAAGAATCCATACCTTCGGGCATAGCTTGTCTGGGTGTATCCACTGTGAGGCAATCAATTTCTTTGCGGCTGTGAGGCCAGCTAAAATGAGTCTCTTCACATGTGTAGAGGTCGGTAATTGGGAAACCTCATTCAGTAATAATACAGAAGGTAGGACAGGTATAGTCAGAGAGAAGATATCTGATAGGACTCCGAGGTACTTGAAACTGTTCACTCTCCTGACCGGTGCCCCGTCGATGCTGAGGGGGCTGTAGTGCCTGAGCCCCGACCTCCTAAAGTCCACAATCATCTCTTTTGTTTTGCTGACGTTCAGGGAGAGGCAGTTCTCCTGACACCACCGCGCCATAACCTCTACCTCTTCCAGGTAGGCCCTCTCATCGTTTGCAGAGATCAGGCCCACCACTACTGTGTCGTCAGAAAATTTGATGATTGTGTTGTTGTTCCGCTGTGCCACACAGTCGTGTGCAGTGATGCCACAGATTACTTGTAAAAGTAATCTGATTACTGATTACTCCTTTAAAAAGTAATCCAAGTTACTTTACTGATTACTTGATTATCAGAGTAACTTAGTTACTTTGAAAGTAACTAGGTTACGAAGTCGTCGTCGTTCCCCCAACAGTTTTTTTTAAACGCTTTATTGAAAGTGCATAAATTGTTTTTAACTTGTTTCTCTGCACATAACGTAAATTGTTAAACTAGTGCTTCAGCTTCTGTACCATCAAGTATGGTAAAGCAACAGTCTATGATGCTCACAGCATTAGAGCAGCCAGCCAGTGGTTTTACAAAACCAGTGTATCACATCTAACAAATGCAGGCTGAACTATTCAATTATATCAACTGTAACTATTAAATTGTTTTTATAAATGTCTCTCTATAAACATACAATCAGTCTCTCTTTAACATGTAAATTAACTGTAAATCTGGCAAATAAGAGCTTTTGCTCTGCCACCATCAAATATACATTAATCAAAAGGGAAAGAAACAATCTCTCTCTTTTGCTGTTTGGCTGGCCTCCGAGTCCTCCTGTACCTAGTCGAAGCGTCGGCTAGTGTTGTGATTCCAGATGCTTTCAATGCAATTGGATGTGCTGTTTTTAGCGGTAGACAGTATTTTGTTTCCTCCGCATATGAATGTTTTTTTCACCCGGCTTAGCTGACACAAACTTGAAGTAGTGACTGAGGCTACGTTTAGACAAGCGTTTTGGGGTGGAATTCTCCGTGCTGCAAACGAGGCTGTAACGACGGAGCCCTGCTGTCACACGATTGGCGCATATGTCACATGACGTGCTGTGAAGACCCGCCCTACTCTGCCTCTGATTTGCAGACTGTCGATGGGGAATGTGATTGGACCAAAGCAGAGTCACTCACAGACAGAGGGTCCAGTCACGCCGCGGGACACATTGTGTATTTAACCCTTTCACTGCCACACGACGTCACTCCCAAATAAGAAAAACAGCTCAAAATGTATTTTTGACTGTCGAAAACGAAATAAAATACTGCATTCCGCCTGCATTATGAATTTATGATGAGATAGTAACGAAATAGTAACGCACAGCCACTTGGACAAGTAACTGCAATCAGATTACTGGCTTTTAAAGATTAACGCGTTAGATTACTATTTTCGGGGAAAAGTAATCAGATTACAATAACGCGTTACTTAGTAACGTGTTACTGGCATCACTGGTCGTGTGTGTACAGCGAGTAGAGGATGGGGCTCAGAACACAGCCCTGGGGGGCCCGTATGTTGAGGGTGATGGATGAGGAGGTGCAGTTGCCTGCTCTCACCACCTGGGGTCTACCCGTCAGGAAGTCCAAGACCCACTGGCAGAGGTCATAGTTCAAGCCCAGGTCCCTGAGCTTGGCTATGAGTTTGGAGGGGACTATGGTATTGAATGCTGAGCTGTAGTCGATGAATAGAATTCTCACATAGTTCCCCTGCCTCTTGTCCAGGTGTGATGCTGCTGTGTGCAGCACATGGGCTATGGCATCCTCCGTGGACCTGTTGGGGCGATATGCAAATTGCAGGGGGTCCAGGTTGATGGGGAGGGAGGAACAGATGTAGCCCTTCACAAGTTTCTCAAAGCACTTCATGGCTATGGAGGTGAGAGCTACAGGGCGGTAGTCGTTGAGGCAAGCTGGCGTGGATTTTTTGGGTACAGGGATAATGGTGGACTTCTTCAGACAGGTGGGGATGACAGCCTGTTCTAAGGACAGGTTAAATATGTCAGTGAATACCGGGGCCAATTGGTCAGCACAGACTTTTAGGACGCGGCTGGGGATACTGTCCGGTCCTGCTGCCTTCCTGATATTCACTTTCTTAAAGGTCCTCCTCACCTCATGTTCTGTTATCCTGAACACTGAGGGCTAGATCCACAAAGAATGGATTGCACGGAGCAAGTTGCACCCTAACTTACAATTCATTATGAATTGAAAATGGGGGACCCTGATGTAAACAAGACGAAAGTCTTTCTCTGGTCTGCATCCCCTTCATAATTTTGTGTGAAGAGCCGTACTGTATTGTACCCATTCTGCAATCTGTTCATACAATTTTCATTCAATCAATCAATCTGCACGGTGAAGGGCGCCGGACACCTTCCGAAGTTTTCTGATGACTCTGCGATAGTGGGATGTATAAAGGACGGTGACGAGAGGGAATACCGGGAACTGATAGTGGACTTCGTCACATGGTGAGATAAAAACCAGCTGCAGCTAAATGTAGTGAAGACCAAGGAACTGGTTGTGGAGCTGGGGAGGAGGAGGAGTGCACCTGTGACCCCCGGGGAGTTGATGTGGACATGGTTGAGGTGTACAAATATCTCGGTGTGCACATCGACAACAAACTGAACGGGGCAAAACACGCAGAGGCACTGTACAAGAAGGGCCAGAGCCGACTCTACTTCCTCAGAAGGCTGAGATCCTTCAATGTCTGTACAAGGATGTTGAGGATGTTCTATGAGTCGGTGGTACTTCTTGTACGCTGTGACCTGCTGGGGCCACAAACAGGCTAGATAAGCTGGTCAGGAAGGCCAGTAGCGTGGTTGGGGTGGAGCTGGACTCCCTAGCGAGGGTGGCTGACAGGAGGAGCATGTTCAGTGCTAGGCTCACACTACCCAAATGCAGCACTGAACGGCACAGGAAGTCCTTTATTCCAACAGCCATCAAACTATACAATGCATCACTGTGCCTCACTGCATCACTGAGCACAGAGTGGCAGTTACCATCTTCCTGGACTTAGTTTGAAACAGCACTGTGCAATATTACACCTACTGTAGACCTCAGTATATTTTTACTGTATTTATTTACTGTATATTTTATTCCATTTTTATTCTATTTTACTCTACTCTTATCCTAGGCAACTTGATTTGATTTGTTGTATTATTCTAATTCTTGACCTGTTCTGTCTAAATGTTTAAATGTTGAGCGATTTGCAGTGTCAAATTTCCCACAAGATAATAAAAGTATTTCTATTCTATTCTATTCAATAAGGGGATGCAGACCAGAGAAAGACTTTCGTCTTGTTTACATCAGGGTCCCCCATTTTCAATTCATAATGAATTGTAAGTAAGGGTGCAACTTGCTCCGTGCAATCCACTCTTTGTGGATCTAGCCCTGAGTCTCCATCAGCAGTGGCCCCCCCTCCATTGCAGTGGTTTGTAGGCTCAAACCTTGCATAGAAGGTATTGAGATCATTTGCCAAGGAGATGTCACTGTTCAGCTTGAGGGAGGTGCCTTTGTAATCTGTCATCGTTCTGAGGCCCTGCCACATACCTCCTGTTCAGCCTGTTCAACCTTATCCCTGTAGCGCCGTTTTGCCTCTATTACTGTCCTCCTTACGTTGTATCTCGCCGCCTTGTGTTCATTCATGTTGCCTGTCACAAGCCCGGCATTATAAGCTGAGGTGCGCGCTTTCAGAGCCTCACGGACGGATTTGTCTACCCAGGGCTTTTGGTTTGGGTAAACTCTAATTGTGGTAGAGGAGATTGTTTCTTCTACCAGAGTACAAACAAAGTCCAGCACTGTTTCAGTGTAGTCATTAATATTGTCTGTGTTCTCGCGGAACACGCTCCAGTCTGTGCATCCTAGTGCAGCTTGGAGCGTTTCCCCCGTTTCCACAGACCAACGCTTCACTTCTCGCGTTACTACAAGAACGCGCTTGAGACTTTGTTTATACTCCGGTATAAGGAAAATGGCGTCGTGGTCAGATTTGCCGAATGGGCTAAGAGGCTGTGACTTGTACCCGTTATTAAATTGCGAGTAGCAGTGGTCTCAGCTGATAGAGTTGTGCCCTTCCTGATGACTTGTCATACATAACTTGTAAGTCGCTTTGGATAAAAGCGTCAGCGAAATGACTAAATGTAAATGTAAATAATACAAATAATAAATACAGAATATAAAAATCTAATTATATTATCACAGACACCACAAAAGACATTTCCTCCCCCACTCCCCCATACCAGGACCCCCGGACCCCCCAGGACCAACACCCAACCCTGCTCCGCTGCTAGATGGTGGTATTAAAGGTCCCCTGTCTTATAAATGGCATTTCCAGTGTTTATCATTGTTTTCTAGCAATGGGGGTTTGTATCAATGGGGTCTGTGTCTCTAATTTGAAGGTTATCCTATAACCCTAGTTATTAGAGTATAGCGAGCGCTCTGCTCTATTGGAACAATTCCTTTAATCATATGCTATCATGAAAACTTTCAACCACGTGTACGCACCCACCTGCCTGACCACTCCCACATCCGCTCATATATAAGCGGGGTCATGGCCATACTACCAGCTCCTTCCCCAGTCTTTCACCGCCGAAACGGAAGACACGTGGGGTCCTCAGTGAGTCGGAGCAGAGCGCTCGCTATACTAAAATAACTAGGGTTATAGGATAACCTTCGTAATTTTTCGTATAGGTTTGCGCACTGCTCTATTGGAACACAAGAGTGGAGCAGAGCGGAAAGCCTGACAGATGTACCCGCTGAGGCCCGCTACAACCATCAGAATACCGGGGAGGATCCGGGCCCCCCCGACCCCCCTAGTGAGGGACGGGAGGGAGAGTGGAACCGACTGTGAGAAGAGAGTTTAGCACCTCAAACGCACAGGGTGAGCAGACGTGGGACTTACCTTTGTTTAGAAGGGCCCGCGACTACTCTGACGCGCATCCCGCACGGGAACGGACGTGAAGCAAAAACCCCCGTCACAGCCCCCGACATCGCAGGGTCGGGGTCAAAAAAACCCAACCCCGTGGCAAGGCCATAGCAGCTGGGTGCGGAGGAGGCCCCAGCCCCAGGCCACATCCCGGGGGTCAGGACCCCCTGAGAAAAGGGGGCCTGGCGAGGTCAACGAGGCCAAGGCATCGAGACCCCACCAGAGGGTCACTGGTGACACCACCCCTCACATCGCCAGCGTATCGGACAGGGCCTAAAATAGGTGAAGGCCCCTCTCCCCCTGGCACGCAGCTCCGAAGCGCTCCCAAGGAGGCTTCCCCCCCACAATGTCGTGGAGCCAGCTGACACACCGGGGAGACAACCCTCCAAGGAGGTTGATCCCTCAATCCAGGTCGGCAGGTCTTAAGAGCAGAACTCGACCTGCGCCCGGAGCACTGCGGACTAGACAGGCGCCTAAGGGGCTTACTGTAAGAACAGTATCCCGGCGGCGGAAAGGGTGTTCGGTATGCCGTGCACCATGTCACAATCTCATGGGGCCACGAACCTCGGAGTGAGCCAACTCCGCCAGCGAACAGATTCCACCACGAACCCTGACCCAACCAATTTATTAATCCCGCAGGGTCGAGGTTCAGAGAAAGAGTTTGACACAATTGGCAGACGTCATGAAAGATGCGGGGGCATACTCTCGGGCAGCCGGGGTCAGACCCGGGCTCAACCAGAGAGTCGACTCTGCTACCAACACACCGGAGAGACAACCACCCCCCTATGTTTATTAACAGAAAGTGGTTGCTCCCTTAACCCACTAAGAAACCCCGGAAACATAACTGCACGTATACACAGGCTATACAATGCAGTTCAAACGTTTCAGGTTTAAAAAGGGTTAACCCAGGCCACAGGTCGATGAGGGGGAGGCCCGACCTGGGCCTGGAGGAAGACCTGGGCCTGAATACTTTCGACAACAAAGTCGTGTTTCCGCGTCTCTGATTGGCCAGGTCATGTGACATGTACGCCCAATCGTGGGACCGCAAGTTTCTACACTGGTTAAGCTTAGGCGCGCTTTTGAAGTTGGTTAAGGTTAGAGTTTGTCTTAGAGCATGGCAATAGAACGCCTGCCCTGATTCCAAACTCTAACCTTAACCAACTGCGAAAGAGTCGCCTAAGCTTAACCAGTGATAAACTAGGCATTAGGTAGTTTGCAGGCTGTTAGACCCGGAAATAGGCGCCAAACTTGCCATCCCACGATTGGCACACATGTCACATGACCTGGCCAATCAGAGCGCAAAACTCGAACGCGGAAACAAACATTTGTTGCGACCGGGACCTACACAGGGATGCATAGAGGAGATGACAGAAACAGCCTCCCCGACAGCCCCCTCCCATCCCCGGTTTAGCAGGGAGGGAGGGGTGAAAACTAATGGAGAAGGACCAACCCACCTAACATTGTGCAAAAAACTACAGTATGTACCAATGCACACCACTGTTAAGGGCAACTCGTAGTGGCATCTATATGACACACACATTCATGACATCAACCCCTGTGACGTCCGGCCTGCCCTGGCATTTTCCCCCCGGAAAAGCTCAGGGTCCTTCGGTGTACCAGAACTTGTCTGCGCCCCGGTGGACAATGGGTTAAACTGATCCGGTCCGGCGTGACCAGGACAAGTCCTGTGCCCTTGTCACGCCGCCGCCCCCAGTCCTAAGAGGGGGGTAGGTACGCGTGTCGATCCAAAACATCACAGAGGGCGCCACCAAGACGGTCAGTACGCGAACGCACTGCTCCCGGTGGCCCACCTAATGGGTGTGAGACCCCCCTGCCAATGTTTTGATCTACTCCGTCATCTCCCCCCGGAGATGTACGCGAGCCCTTGAGTCTAACCTAGTGCACTGGAGCTCGGTAGAGACAAAAATTTCCTTCCCAGCCGACCGCATAAAAAACGCAATTTTTATGATGTTGGGCAACCAAGGTGCGCCGGTCCCACAAAGCGTATTCAATCATTGAAAAAACACCCTGGGCCAGCGCTGATCGGTCTCGTAAGACCACATGCTGATTTCATAAAACAGCGTGTATGCTCGCAAAGAACCCGAGAACAGTGAGGGCGAATTTCTGACAAGAAAGAACCCCACAAAGTTTCCCCTTGCTGTCTTGGACGAGCAGCAGGGAGCCGGTCTACAAAAGACACAGACACGGGTCCTCACACGACGAGCCTGGGAATAACAACCGCGTCAATTCTGCTCTTTATGTAAGAGGGGAAGACAGCGGTTTTCCCAGAGAGACCTCAACGTGAGTAAAAACTATTGGAAAAAGGTTCATGTAATAATTGGACTAAGTGACAAAACGGCCCAATAAACACTACTGATAGAGAGCAGAGCAGAAGAACAAATAGTCTCGACTGCATTGCATCACCTAGCTTTTACAATGACAGTGGTCTGTAGCACAGGCCCTGAAACTCACGGATATGTCTCATGGCCAATAAGAAAACGTGCCTGTGACGTCTTGCATGGCCGGGGAAATCTCCTGTGTCCCACCTATCCTAATATGGTGTGGGAAACAGGGAACCCCCCCCCCCCCCCCCCTCCCTGTGACGAGCTTTCTCTCTCAGCTCGTCAGGGAGACTGATAGGTAGAAAGGCACAACCTCTCGGCCAATCAGTTTCGTAAAGGATATAACTATATCCGGGGGGGGGGTTTATTTGTCCACCCCTCTCAACACCTCACTCCAGATACGATGCAATAAAAAAGGCAGAGCCGTGACACCAGCCGCATAGCGCGCTACATGAAAGCACATATACCTGCTAGGCCAGCTAGGGTAATAGCTTTACATCCTGTACGCCAGCCACAGCCGATAACCTCGTTTGTGTAAAAAACTGGTTTTATTTCACGGCGCTGGCTTATGTGCGAAAAACTTGCCACCCGCTATTTTTATCATTACCCTTAACCTCTTCCACCCGTGGTGAAAATCCGCCTAAAATATATACCTAGGTAAATTAAATATTGCTCCACTTCTACAAGGGCCATTTGCATATTCTTGGTATCTAGGGACATCTATGGACCTCAGGGAATGTATTCACAGTGTTTGAAATATTGTGTCTATTACTAGGCTTGCTTAAATTGTGATGAAACAAAGGAGAATATGAATTATGATTTTTCTTTGCATCTTTGACAGTGAATAACACCATGCTAATAATGACCAAACATTAAAAACTGCCACTGATCTCGTTCAGTACCTTCTTGAGATCATGTGTACAAAAAATCGAAGGAAATTAATAAAGGTTGACTCCGGCTGTCGGCGTTGCCTCCGGCTTGGACCAGTCGTCATACTAACTCAATTGACAGAGTTAGCGGGTGGAAGTCGATGGGTGGTAATCTAGACATTGTGAACAGCGACTCCTACAGGTCGGTTGGGGACGCCTGCACAGCAGAGACAGGAAATGGCGGGGGTAGTGTGAGCCTCCCACACGTTACACTTCGCCCATAAGAGTCCGCGCTGGCAGGTGAAAAGATGTGACAGGCTGCCTCCTCGTGTATCGGAGGGGACACATGATGCAAGGCTTCTATCCTCCCTACAACCGGCCAGTGGGGGGCATATGTGAGCAACGTTCAAGACAGGGGAGGGGAGAATTGGCACAGCAGAATTGGGATGGGAGAAAAATAGAAAAAGAGGAGAAAAAGTGGATAAAAAAAAGGAAATTAATAAAGGGAAGATGATTAAACAGAAGGTTCTGTAGATACAGTACTGAATTCTCCCATCCGGACCAATGCAATTTGAAATATTATTATAGAATATAGAATAGGAGGCTTATAAATTACCTTATTATAGCCAATTCACACATTTATATATATATACATATATTATCTTTCAAATGCCCGAGTTCAATTTGGATTTAGTATCACCAGGCGTGCATGAGAACAGATAATGATATCTACTGTAATGTACAGTAGCTTTTTTATTTTTATCAGGGCGGCACCATTTTGAAACAATTTTCAAATCTAATTGTTGCTGAATGCTAACAATAGGGAAGAGAAACTAACTGCGTTTTCAAATTTGTCAAAAACGTTACCTTTTGTGGCTTATTATCCCGAATAATAACAGTTATTGATATAATTCATACAGAACTCTGAACCTTGAACCCCTATAGAATCTTCCAGATAGTGTAGTTCTGAAAAATTCCAACGCTGATCGACAGCTAGTGATGTCTATTACGAAATGGCAGCAAAAAGGCTACAATTCCCATGGTTAAAAAATATCCAAAATGGTCGCCCTCGCGACTAGACTTGTCCAAATCGAAAAGTTAAATCTATCTAATGACACTTTTAACCTATTGCTAAACTAACGTATTGATGATAATATACATTCTACATGCTGTTGTGACATGTTAGTGATGTTAATACTTGAATACGTTTGAAATTAAATTTATTTTATACAACAGTCAAAAAAGATATTGATTTATGACCAGATGTCATTTCGGGACCGTGCCGGTCCCGTCGGGTGGAACAGGTTAAGCAAAGAAAAAATATCAGACTAAAGAGAGGGACTCAAAAGGTCCTTGGTTCATATGTACAACTCTGTAAGCTAACACCCATACCAGTTGTGGACTCAATGCTACGTTTACCTAAACGTATTACATGAAACACACACAACTCTCATCATACAATAAAACCCCAAGTTCACTTTTACTCATGTAAGAAAGAACGCTGTCTTAAGTAGAGAGAAGGACATAAGCCCTTGGCCTTGCTAAGTTATACACAATAGCGACCAACGCAAATTAGAGAAAACTGCACAAACTCTCCAAGCAAGAACGCAATACCAGCATTCTTAGCTGTGGGTTTAAAATTGCACATGTTGTATCCCCCAAAATACAGTGAATCAACACACGTTTTGTTAACAAAAAATAGTGCCTCTTCAGGAGGGACCCTTTATTTAATAAACAAAATCATATTTGGGGAGGGGGGGGGGGGCAGGGGTAGCAGGGGTCACTTGCGTCGCCCACCGCACGCAGGGTGCCGTTTGCCCCCACGGGCAGCTGGCCCGGAGGGATGGGGCTGGGGAGCCGTCTGGCCACGTCGTTCCCTACCGTTCCACCCGGGCGCAGGATGACTGGCGGCAGCTGTGGTGGTGACCTCTTCTCCTCCACTCTTGGGCTTCTTGCTGGCAGGGCCAGCAGTGGCGGTGGCGACGGCCGAAGACCTGCTCCGGTGTTGCCTCCACTCCGGGGGAAGTGGGGTTGGAGGACGGACCGCTGCAACTCCCTTTGCACACCTTCTTCCACTTCGCTCGCATCCCTCACGTTCGGGAGGCTATACTCACTGTCTCCGTGGGAGCCAGCATCCGGTGCGGCTGATAGCAGGGCATCTCGTCTCGGGGGTGGAGACTTTAACGCAGTCCCGGAGTACGAGGCTCTCCAGGAAGACACAGCACCCTCTGCCACTCCCCGAGGGGGAGAGTGCTCTGTCTCCACCGGAGCTTCGAACAGGAATGCCCCCGCCCCCTCCATGTAATCCTCAGTTTCCATTGGACGCGATGGAGAGTAGGCGAGGGAATCCCCGCTCGGGGCCAGCTCAACACAGCCGCTAAGCTGTCCGCCCCCGCTGCTCATCGCCGTATGACGAGAACGAGCAGAGGCGAAGAGCCTGCGTCGCAAATCCCGGGCCACAAGAGGGACTGCCAGCCTGCCTGCTGACTGCCTTTCGGCGGGGGGGGGGGGAACCAGAACCGGAACTCGGCCACCTCACAGGAGATGAGAGCTCGACGGTCCCTCTCCTCTGGACGCCGCTGAGGCGCACCTGTCGGCCACAACCGTGGAGCCAGGAACGCTCCACTAAAAGGATATTGATAATCTCTTGGATCTTCCACTTATAATGTAAATGAACCCTGGGTTCTTTTAATTGAATGTCGGTGTGGTGAGCAGAGATGAGACACAGAGTCAGATGGCAGTCTGCAGTTTACTGAACACTCACAGCACGAATAGATCACAATCCGGACCACCGCATGCATGCCCCTCCACACACGGAGCGAGCAGTTGCCAAGTGGTGGTCGCAATAATACATCATCACATAATTTATACATTTGTCGTTGGACACCCCTCCTCCTGGCTTAATGATTGATAGTTGTCACCGTCATAGCTGAGGACAAAGAGAATACGCCGGGAAGAGAAGGTAGAGGGAGGGGAATTTTCAGTACGTGCCTTTCATTAAGGGTGGGGGCCGAACGATAATTGGTCTCTGGGGTCCCCCGCATTTGGGCGGGTTGTGTATCTGTGTGTATATGTTTGTGTATGCGTTTGAGTGAGTGTGTGCGAGGCTAGACCCGAGTTCATGTCCTCAGTTTTAATCATTACTCTTTCACTTCGTGCTATTCATGACACTTTTGTGATACTTAAGCAACCAAGCGGTGGCCATAAATTCTATGTGTGTTTATCTGTGTGTATGTTTGTGTGTAAGTGTGTGTGAAACGAACTGTCTATCGGTGTGTATGTGAGTGTGTGCGCCCGTGTCAGACGGCCAGGGCTTCAGACGCAGGCAGCAAGAGGAGATGTGCGCCTGCGTGCACGTGTGTGTGTGTGTGTGTGTGTGAAGAGGGGGCTAGAGCCACAAGGTCAACAGGTCACCCAAACCGTGTGTGGAAAACAGACTGGGCTCTAGCCTGCACCACGGGTCAGCAGGTCAAACCAAATGCAGAAGAGGGAACACAGACTCAGCGAGGGTGGGTTTAATGGTTTAAATATAAGATATTAATTGATGGTTGATATTATCCTTTCACCATGACGCACGGAGGAAGCCGTGACTGTGAAGCGCTGGTGGAGGTCAGAACGATAAGCGTCTAAGCTCTCCGGTGGTGAAGACATTATCCTTTTCTTTTCTCGAAAATTTGCGAGAGAGAGAAAACAAAAGCACAATGTCAATGCAGCTCCTTTACCAATAACTACTTTTAGCACTAAACTTAACGCAGTGCTATACACGGACTTCACGGTGGCCATGACCCCGCTTATATATGAGCGGATGTGGGAGTGGTCAGGCAGGTGGGTGCGTACACGTGGTTGAAAGTTTTCATGATAGCATATATGATTAAAGGGATAGTTCCAATAGAGCAGAGCGCAAAGCTATACGAAAAATAACTCATTTTGGCTCATCAGTCTAGTCTCGAGTTCACGAGATCCTCTCCCACTCAACTAAGCCATTCTGATTTGACTGTTTTGCTGACGTGAGTAAGGCACTGGTTGTAGTCACCGCCCACAATCAACAATTCGCTCAAAAACAGAGCGAGTGGAGTTACTTCCTAGTTGATGTGCGCGGGTGCCGACAGAGACAGCAGAGAATGAGCGAGAGAGAGAGGGAGAGAGAGAGATAGAGAGAGAGAGAGAGAGAGAGAGAGAGAGAGAGAGAGAGAGAGAGAGAGAGAGAGGGACACAAGCATTTACACACAACCTGTCAACCGCGCGCGGGAGTGTGTGTGTAAATGTGTGTGCGCGCGGGGCTGGAGCTTCTCCACTCGCATATCACTGTCAAAATATCATTGTGCATGTGTTTCGTTAACACTGAAGAGGTATCGCCTTTGTTATTTCTGGACTCAGCTTTATTACTGGACTGCCTCGTAATCCCTGCGTTCGGTTGTTGACATTCCTCTTTTTCTCTGTTCCTCTCCGAGTGGATTGACAGTAAGCTGCAGAGCCGCAGAGCCAGAGGCCGCAGCGCCACAGAGTCAACTCTGCTCTGGGCTAAGCTGCAGAGCCGCAGAGCCAGAGGCCGCAGCGCCACAGAGCCAACTCTGCTCTGGGCCGAGCTGCAGAGCCGCAGAGCCTACTCTGCTCCAGGACATTCCCCCTGAATGCTTCATGTTGTTTTTTCGCTCTTTCTGTTTGAAAATAAATACGCCCTTAGTTTTTGGCTAACTCTGAACTACCTGTCTGTGTCGTGCTGTTGGGGTTGTTTACAAACCATAACATTACGACCCGACCCTGTCGACCCCAGCCGACACAGACAGAGTTAGAGCAGCTTTGGCGGTCCAGATCCAGCGACCACACCCAACAGTTAGGTGCGGCTGCGGCTGCTGTTCAGGACCTCCGGGCCCAGGTCCAGCCTATTCAGAATTCTCTTGACACTCTAACCACCCAGCAGACTACCCAGGGTAATCAGCAGGCTGATATTCTGCACCAGCTACAGGCTCTCAGTGCAGCATTTAACACCCTGCTTTTAACCCCACCTGCGGCAGGAGTCCCAGCCAGACCACCACCCGCCGCCGCGACAGACCCTGCACCTCCCGACCTCGCTCCTCGGGAGCCCCATCTCTCCAACCCACGATGTTTCGACGGTAACTTTGAGGACTGTGCCACGTTCATCATGCAATGTGAGTTGGTTTTCATTCATCAACCCAGCCGATTTACGACGAGGGAGCCCGAGTAGCTTTCATGACTAACCTGCTCACAGGCCCAGCAGCACGGTGGGTTACTGCTTCCTGGTCAATGAGGGC
Source organism: Notolepis coatsorum (assembly GCF_963971535.1). NCBI lineage: Eukaryota > Metazoa > Chordata > Actinopteri > Aulopiformes > Paralepididae > Notolepis > Notolepis coatsorum. Next base: position 60,981,300 of record NC_140172.1, on the reverse strand, counting down.
TGATTTTTGTTTTTCATACCCAGACTTCGTGGCAGAGCTCCGAAGGGTTTTCCACCACCCAGCTTGTGGCCAGGACCCGGGAGCTCGGTTGGGCACCTTCCGGCAGGGCAGTGGCAGTGGCAGTGTCACCGACTACACACTGGAGTTCAGACTGGCCGCAACCGAGAGTGGTTGGAATGATCGGGCGCTTCATCTCACCTTTCTGAAGGGGCTCAACGACGCGGTAAGGGACCAGCTCGCGACCCGGGAGGAGCCCGATTCACTCAAGGGCCTAATCAGCCTCGCCATTCGCATCGACGGACGCCTCCGGGAGAGAAGGGCGTGAGAGAGCCCGACTGGGACCCCCAGACGTTCCCCAGACCCCCCATACTCGTGACTCTACTGCCGACCGTCCTGCCTCCTCCGCGACTGGCGGTCTCTTTCCCTCCCGATCTGTGACCAAGGAGGAACCCATGCAGCTGGGACGCACACACCTTAGCCCGGGCGAACGGGAGTCCAGGCTCAGGTCCGGCCTTTGTCTCTACTGCGGCCGGGATGGACACTGTATCTTCAATTGTCCTACCCGGCCAAAAGACCAGGCTTGCCGGGACCCCGGGAGATCCTGGTGAGCTGTTTTTCCTGTTCCCACACCCATGCACCTCCTAACCGTCTGACGAGCGTCACCCTGGCCTGGGCGGACCAGCGGGCGACGGTGGGTGCACTCATTGACTCGGGTGCTGATGAGAGTTTCCTGGATGTTAAGTTTGCCACCCAGGCCAACATTCCACTTGAGAACCTCGAGAGGCCCTTGGAGGTTTTCGCGTTGGATCAGCACCGCCTGGCTGACATCACTCAACGCACCTGTCCTCCTCACCATTGCTGGTAACCACGTTGAGAGACTCCAGTTCTTTATTACCAGATCCCCTCTTGTCCCAGTAGTCCTGGGTCGGCCCTGGCTCGCGCTGCATGAGCCCCACATCGCCTCGTCCTCCGGCACCATCATGTGGTGGAGCTCCTCCTGTCATGCCCAGTGTCTTCAGGCGGCGTCCAGTCCTTCGCCCCGGAGTTCCCCTTGTGTGCCGCCCTCGGACCTCTCAACTATTCCCCCCGAGTACCACGACCTCGGGGAGGTTTTCAGCAAGTCCCAGGCCCAGGCCCTTCCTCCTCATCGGCCTTACGACTGTGCCATCGACCTCCGCTCTGGGGCTCCCCTTTCCAGCCGCCTCTACAGTCTGACCGTCCCTGAGAAGGCAGCGATGGATAAGTACATCTCTGAGTCCTTGGCAGCAGGCCTCATTCGGCCCTCGTCCTCCCCGGTGGCGGCCGGCTTCTTTTTTGTTGGTAAGAAGGACGGAGATCTTCGGCCCTGCATTGACTATCGCCAACTCAACGAGATCACCACAAGTATCCTCTTCCTCTCATGAACTCCACCTTCGAGCCCCTCACCCAGGCTACCGTCTTCACCAAACTGGACCTCCGGAGTGCCTACCATCTGGTCCGTATCCGAGAGGGCGATGAATGGAAGACCGCCTTCAAGACTCCCAGGGGTCATTACAAGTATCTGGTGATGCCGTTTGGCCTCACCAACGCTCCGGCGGTATTCCAGGCCGCTCATGAACGACGTCCTCCGTGACATGCTCGAGGAGTTTGTGGTGGTATACCTTGACGACATCCTCATCTTCTCCAAGACTCTCGAGGAACATGTCCAGCATGTCCGCCGAGTACTGGAGCGCCTCCTCCACAACCGGCTCTTCGTTAAGGCAGAGAAGTGCCGCTTCCACTCCGACTCCGTCGATTACCTTGGCTTCATCGTGGAGAGCGGCCTGACCCGAGCCGACCCTCGCAAGATCCAGGCTGTGGAGGAGTGGCCGGAACCCTCCTCTCGGAAGGAGCTACAGAGCTTCCTCGGTTTCGCAAACTTTTACCGGAGGTTCATCCGGAACTACAGCCAAGTGGCGGAACCGCTTACCAGGCTGACCTCTCCCTCCCTGCCGTTTGACTGGTCTCCAGCGGCCTGCGCTGCGTTCCATTCCCTCAAGAAGAGGTTCACCACCGCCCCGGTCTTGCTCCACCCAGACCCCAAGAAGCAGTTTATCGTGGAGGTGGACGCCTTGGATACGGGACTAGGGGCTATCTTGTCTCAGCGGTCGGCGACGGACCAGAAGGTCCATCCGTGCGCCTTCTACTCTCGTTGTTTCCTTCCTGCTGAGAGGAACTATGACATTGGCAATCGGGAGCTGCTGGCGGTAGTGGCTGCCTTGGAGGAGTGGCGTCATTGGCTGGAGGGGGCCGAGGAACCGTTCACCATTTGGACGGACCATAAGAACTTGACGTACATCCGTGCATCCAAGCGCCTCAACGGCCGGCAGGCAAGGTGGGCCAGCTTCCTCAGTCGGTTTGACTTCTCGTTGACTTTTCGCCCTGGGTCCCGCAACACGAAGGCCGACTGTAGCTGAGGGGCTACACAACCCGGACTGTATTAAAGATTGTTTAGATTAAACCACTACTAAATATTATTACTTGCCAGACAGTACAGTTAGATAAATATGGCAGACACTCAATTGACGGCACGGGACAAGGATATCAAGTTTACAGTATTTTAATAGTCATATCAATATACAACTGATTTATTATGTTGCTCTTTTAATAGTAGAATGTCAGAGTATCAAAGTCACGGGGAATGAATATTTCCTAGGTTAAGAATACTCGACCGGAGCTCTGCAGGGAGTGAGAGAAGGCGATGTAATCCAAGTGCCCGATGGCAGGGTTAATAGCTCTTAATCCAAAGCCCGATGGCAGAGATGGTAGCTAGCTAGCTTCGTTTGTACTGGAAGCCAGCCCCGATGACGGTCTTCAGGGAGTAGTTAGATCCAAACGCCGATGGTCTTAACTATACGCTTCTCTATGTTACTTCGCTTACACAAGTCACTATACTGTGCCAATAATGGCTCTACAATATTATGGTCGTATCTAAGTAGCTACTAGCTATCCGTAACGATACACCGCGGGTAGGTTTGTGTACAACGGTACCGAACGTATTACAATCTTGCTCGGCTGCTTCTCCTGTTCTGCTACTGCCGACTCATTACTTCCACTGTTCACATGTTCACTCGTTCTGCTCGTTAGGTTACTGTGTTCTCGTTTCTCTGCTTTCGTTCACACACTACGGCTGCTTGCGCCATCTACAATATATATACTCAGACTGATTTCTAGAGCGCAGCCGAATTACCTGTCCGGAATCAATGCGCCTGCTAAGGGTATGTCTGAACTTGCCCGGACACGTCTTCGAACTTGTCTGAGGGGTGCGTCTGCTGGCGCCTCCAATGTCAAGGGCGGTGCCCAATGCGGCGAGCGAATAATACTATGATGCAAACGGAAGCTTAAAGGTATATAGCTTATATATATAAACAATATACAAGTTATACAAAATAATAAACGCAGACTTTCAGTATTAATCTGGACCCTTCAGAACAGCCGCCTCCTAATTAGTCTGCACCTAATTAGTAAATAAATGGGGCACAGATTAATATTAAGGTCAAGTCAACTTCTCCATAATGCGCTATGGGGAGTTGGAAACAATCTACAAAGTCAGTGGGTCATAGTCGTCGTCAGGGGATTTTGGGATCTCCGGCAGCTCTATCAATTTGGCTACAGGTCTGGTGTAGGTCCGCCCTTGGACGATGACTTCTGCCGCTCTGACCTTCCCATCGGAACCAGTAATCACTCTGCTCACACGGCCGGCCGGCCACGTAGCTCGGGGTAGTGACTGGTCTATTATCATTACGACGGTATTCACTGTCAGGTTGTCCCTGTCTTTAACCCACTTCTGACGGGCTGGAAGGGAGGGCAGGTAGCGTAGGAGGAAGCGGGCCCAAGACTGGTCGGTCAGCACTTGGCTGTGTCTCCACATCCCCCGTCCGTTCATCTCGTCCTGTCTGTACACCGTCTGAGGAAGGGCCGGGTCCGGCCGCCCCATCAAGAGGTGGTCTGGGGTGATGAGTTCGATGTCAGCTACGTCGCTTGGAGCGTAGCTGAGGGGCTTGGAGTTCAGAACTCCCTCTTCTTGAGCCCCCAGGTAGGCCACCGGTCCGCACGCCACTTCTGGGGCGTCGCTGAAGACGTGCAGGTCTGTCCGACACTTCTCCAGTCGCACGGCAGGGGGGAAGTGACTACGCGGGATGGCCACCTCGCGGAGTGAGACAAGTTCACCCTCCCACTCTCTCCATGGGGTAGTTAGGTACTCGGGTATGGGGTCTTCCCAGCCCTGCTCCTTGGCCCACGGTTGTCTCACCGGCATCTTCGCCCGCTTCAAGAGTGGGGTTGCGTATCTGAACACTCCGTCGACCTCGACTCTCGTAGTCTTCTGATCTAGTAGAGCGATGGCATACTTGTCCTCTTTGGGCCGAACCATCTTGCGTTCGGTCTTGAATGGCATCGCGTCTAGTGTCCATAGCCTCTCAACGGGCTGTAAGAGAGTGTTGTCTGTGTCGCTCACCTTGGTGTAAAGGCAGCGTGTGGTCGTTGGTTGGCTGGCAGGTCCGTAGAGGGGGCCCTGGAGCGTCCACCCCAGTCGGGTCTTAACCGCGGCTGGGCATCCTTTGGGTCCGATGTGGGCCGCCTTGATTGGGACAATGAGGTCCGCGTGGTCGGAGCCAATGAGTAGGGTCGGTGTAGCTCCGCTGATGAGCGGTATGGGCAGTAGGCGTAGGTGGTCGTACTTCTCCATCAGCTGTGGGATGGGGTAATCGTATCGTGACAAACCTATGTCGTAGCTCATGAGCGCCTTGCTGATGCTGTACCGCTTCTCAGGGTGGTCGATCGCGGCAATGGTGAACGAGACGTTTTCACCTTTAATTGTCTTTAAGTCTCGACTAATGGTACGGATGGTCATCGTCTCCTCTGGGCCCCACAGGTCCAACTGGGTTGCGGCGGAGGCGAGGAGGAGTGTCTTCTCCGACCCGTCGTCGAGGACGGCGTAGGTGTCGAGTACCTTGTCCCTGTGACTGAGGAGTACTCGTACTACCTTGAGGAGCACTCTGGGGCTCCCACTATTCGCGGGGTCGATGTGGAGCACTTCTGTTCCCGAGTTGCTTTGTAGAGCTAATCTTTGCTTGTGGGCCTCGCGCAGTGTATCGCAGTAAGCGTGGTCCTGCGTGTTAGTCTTACTCCACTGATCCATTTCGGCGGGGGTCAGTTTCTTGTATGCGTCGCACCGTGACTTCCAGTGTCCGCTGTGGCAGTAAGTGCACCAGGGGGGGGGGGGGGGGGGCAATGGATCTTCTGTGGGGGGGGGGGGTAAATATTCCATTCCTCTGTGGCGGCAAAGTTGTGACTCGTCTGTGGTGACACCGACTCGGCCTGGTACATCACTGTGATGGGCCTACTTTGGTCTCCTGGTGGGCGCTTGTTGCTCTCGTGCAGTGCTTCGAGGTGGGCGCCGTCACACTTGCCACACTTCTTCTTAAGGCGGCATTCTGCTGCCATGTGGCCGCGCGCGCAGCGGAAGCAGCGGCGGTTATCTTTAAGCCACTGACTTACTTCGGCTGTAGTCAGTCTCTTGAAGGCGTCGCACTGTGACAGCCAGTATTCACTGTCGCAGTATTGACAGGCAATCTTCCATTTCTCCTTGGCGTGGGGGTTGTGACTCGTCTGCCGTGACACCGCCTCGGCCTGGTGCATCACGGTGATGGGCCTGCTTTGGTCTTTAAACCTTCTCGGTCCCTCTTTAATGTTCGAGCCACCCCATGCGAAGGTGTCTATTCTTAGGCTGCTGACCTCCCTGGCTAGGAAGTCAGCAAGGTCCAGGAGTGACTGTTCTGGGCCATTCGGGTCACGGTAGTTTCTTTGCCGCCGAAAACGTTCTTGGCGGAATGGGGGGAGCTTCTCCAATATGCGCTCCACGTTGGAGTTGGCGTACAACTCGTACATCCCCTTCTCTCGTTGGGACCCGAGCATCCCTACCAGGGATTGTACTTTGACGGATAGGTCGTCCAGTGCTCGGTTGTCTCTAGCCGGGGGGAGACGTTCAATCTCACGTATCTCCTGAATGACATAGTCCCATGTACGTCCATAACGTGCGTCGAGGGCCACTAGGGCATCAGAATAGGGAGTCTGTGAATTGGAGTATGCTAGCGCTATGTTGTGCGCTCTAGTTACCTTGAGGTGCTTAAGGAGGATGGCATACTTGTATGACTCGTCCTGTACTCCGGACATAATTGTCTCTAGGCACATGCGCAGCTCGGTATACTGCGCTCGGTCTTCTCTTGTGAAGTCTGGGAATGTGGGTGTCCCAATGTAGGATGCCATGGATGGCTGTGACACTGACGCCCGTGGGGGGAGAGGCAGAGGCCTCCTTGGCGAGTCTCCCCGTTTGTGGGGTCGTTGGTTCGTGCTGGGTGGGAACCAGAGGCTGGGTTCCCAGGCATTATTCCTCTGTGCTGTCTGTTGCTCGAACTCCCCACTGGGACGTGTTGGGGGTTCATAACGCAGCGTGTCGGGACTAAGACCGGGGCTGCACTGTTCCTCCTGGTCTGAGATGGGTCCGTGCGGGTGGGCTTTCTGTCCTCCCTCGTCCTCCGCTAGGCTTTGTAGTCGCTCGGTTAGCTGCTCTGCAACGTAAGCAGGTTCTTCCCGTAGGCTGGGTCCCGTGTAGATTGGTCGGGGAGGGGAAGGTGCCCTCGACCCGTGTCGTGATGATCTCCGGGAGCTCCGGGTGGAAGAGTGGGGCGTCACCCTCTGGAGCGCTTGCTCCATCATTTGTGCTTGTAGGCGGTCTCGTTCTGCCTCGCGCTGCGCATTTGCGCGGTCTCGCTCCATGGTTTCTTGAGCCTGAATGCGCCTCTCTTCCAGTCTGAGATGTATCGCGGCGTCAGCCTGGAGGCGACTCTCTTCCAGTCTGAGATGTTCGCGCTCACTCTCTCGTTGCGCCTGGAGGCGGTCTCTTTCGGTTGAAGCTGCCAGCGTGGCGATCAGGACTTGCGCTAGCCTCTGGTCGGTCTCGCTTGGGGATGACGCTGATGATGGTGATCTGGAGTCGGCAGGGCTTGGCGGTGACCTGGTCTCTTTACGCGCTCCGAGGTCCATCTCGGGGGCGCTGTACTTTATCTTCTCCCGCGCTCCGAGGTCCATCTCGGGGCACGGTGCTCTTTTCTCTGGTGCGCTCCGAGGTCCATCTCAGGGGCACGTTCTTTATCCTCTTGCGCTCCGAGGTCCATCTCGGAGGCGCGGTCTTTATCTTCTTGCGCTCCGAGGTCCATCTCGGGGGCGCGGTGGTCTATGGGCATAGTCAAGTCATGTCCCGCTTGTCCCCCCCCGTGAGCTAAGTCAGTTTCACTTAAACCAGCTTGGGTCTCTACCGGTGGGGCTGACAGGTCGATAAGGTTGGGCATACTTAAGCTACTAATTTTATCCGTGCTTAACGTCCTTTTAGATAAGCTAGGAGGTAGATCTACAGCGTAGCTCCCCAAGTGGGGAGGACGCTGACGCTGGCGCCTAGGGCGCTCTAGTGTGGGAGAGCCGTTTGGAGAGTGTCCGCCGCTGGCCATATTATTATTAATATGATTATTATTACTGATACCCTCCGGCTCGAAGGACCAATTGTAGCTGAGGGGCTACACAACCCGGACTGTATTAAAGATTGTTTAGATTAAACCACTACTAAATATTATTACTTGCCAGACAGTACAGTTAGATAAATATGGCAGACACTCAATTGACGGCACGGGGACAAGGATATCAAGTTTACAGTATTTTAATAGTCATATCAATATACAACTGATTTATTACGTTGCTCTTTTAATAGTAGAATGTCAGAGTATCAAAGTCAGGGGGAATGAATATTTCCTAGGTTAAGAATACTCGACCGGAGCTCTGCAGGGAGTGAGAGAAGGCGATACAGGGCAAAGCATGGTGGGTAGCTGGAGACGATGATTTCCCCTGTGGAGTTGTAAGCTCCAGAGGAATTGAAGAATAGTCGGATAATCCTGTGGTCACTGAAGGAAAGGGGTCTCGTACGGATCCAGTCCTTGTAATCCAAGTGCCCGATGGCAGGGTTAATAGCTCTTAATCCAAAGCCCGATGGCAGAGATGGTAGCTAGCTAGCTTCGTTTGTACTGGAAGCCAGCCCGATGACGGTCTTCAGGGAGTAGTTAGATCCAAACGCTGATGGTCTTAACTATACGCTTCTCTATGTTACTTCGCTTACAAGTCACTATACTGCGCCAATAATGGCTCTACAATATTATGGTTGTATCTAAGTAGCTACTAGCTATCCGTAATGATACACCGCGGGTAGGTTTGTGTACAACGGTACCGAACGTATTACAATCTCGCTCGGCTGCTTCTCCTGTTCTGCTACTGCCGACTCATTACTTCCACTGTTCACATGTTCACTCGTTCTGCTCGTTAGGTTACTGTGTTCTCGTTTCTCTGCTTTCGTTCACACACTACGGCTGCTTGCGCCATCTACAATATATATACTCAGACTGATTTCTAGAGCGCAGCCGAATTACCTGTCCGGAATCAATGCGCCTGCTAAGGGCATGTCTGAACTTGCCCGGACACGTCTTCGAACTTGTCTGAGGGGCGCGTCTGCTGGCGCCTCCAATGTCAAGGGCGGTGCCCAATGCGGCGAGCGAATAATACTATGATGCAAACGGAAGCTTAAAGGTATATAGCTTATATATATAAACAATATACAAGTTATACAAAATAATAAACGCAGACTTTCAGTATTAATCTGGACCCTTCAGAACACCGACTCTCTGTCCCGGTTACACTCCAAGGGGGCTCCAACCACTGAGGATCCTACTCCCATCCTCCCAGAGGTCAGGGTGGTGGGAGTGGTCACCTTGGGCATCGAGACCGTGGTCAGGCGTGCCCTACGTTTCCATCCCGCACCCAGCAACGTACCTTTTCGTCGCCTCTTCGTCCCCGACTCAGTCCGGTCCCGGGTTCTCCAATGGGGCCATACCAGCCGGTTTGCCTGCCACCCCGGCGTTCACCGCACCTTCTCCTTCCTGGCTCGTCGATTCTGGTGGCCCACCATGAGGAACGACGTCAAGGAGTTTGTTCTGGCCTGCACGGTCTGCGCCTGCAGCAAGGCCTCCCACCAGGCACCCTCGGGGCTATTACAGCCACTTCCCATTCCGAGCCACCCTTGGTCCCATGTGGCGTTGGACTTCGTCACGGGTCTTCCACCGTCCCAGGCAAACACAGTCCTTCTGACTGTGATGGATCGTTTCAGCAAGGGGGTTCACCTCGTGGCCCTTCCCAAGCTTCCCTCAGCTTCCGAGACAGCGGACCTCCTGACAAGCCACATGTTCCGCCTCCATGGTTTCCCCCAGGACGTCGTCTCGGACCGGGGTCCCCAGTTCACTTCCCAGGTATGGCGGGCCTTTTGCAAGGGTTTGGGGGTTACTGTTAGTCTTTCGTCTGGTTACCATCCACAGACTAACGGACAAACAGAGACGATGAACCAGAGCGTGGTTGCTCTCCGTTGTGTTGCCGCCAAGAAACCTGCTTCCTGGAGCCGGTTCCTCCCCTGGGTCGAGTACGCCATCAACTCCCTGGTCAGTTCCGCCACCGGCCTCTCGCCGTTCGAGGTATCCCTGGGCTACCAACCCCTTCTTTTCCCTGCACAGGAGTCGGAAGTGGCAGTTCCCTCCGTGCAGGATCATCTCGACCGGTGTCGTCAAGTCTGGGAGATCACCAGGACGGCGCTGCTCCGGGCATCGGAGCGCGCCAGTCGGGGAGCTAACCGACGCCGGATCCCTGCGCCGACGTACCAACCTGGGCAGAGGGTATGGTTGTCCTCCAAGGATCTTCCGCTTCGATCCTCCGCCAAGAAGCTTAACCCCCGGTTCGTCGGCCCTTTTGAGATCCAGAGGGTGCTCAGTCCCACAGCGGTGAGTCTTAAGCTTCCTGCGTCCATGCGCATTCATCTTGTTTTTCATGTGTCCCGAGTGAAGCTTGTCTCTCTCAGTCCCCTGATGCCTCCTGCTCCAGATCCGCCTCCTCCCGAGATGGTGGACGGACACCCCCAGTGGAAGGTCCACCAGCTCATGGACGTCCGACGGCGAGGACAGGGTTTCCAGTATCTGGTGGACTGGGAGGGATACGGTCCGGAGGAACGGAGCTGGGTCTCCCGCCAGCTCATCATGGATCCCGCCCTGATCACCGACTTCCATCGGTCCCATCCAGGGAAGCCGAGGCCGGGCAGGTCGCCGGGTGGCTCCCGTGGAGGGGGGGGTACTGTGAGGATTGGTCCATTACCACTCGCTTCCAGGTAGCAATTACGTACTGTGAGGATTGGTCCTTTACCACACGCTTCCAGGTACCAATTACCTCCACACACCTGAGGGGAGTTTCGAATCAGCTCGAAGGGAGCCCTTATATACTCTGGGTTTCTGAAGGTTCATTGTCGGGTCGTTTTGCTTACCTCTGCCTGCAGCTTGTTCCTCCCGTGTTGTTCTCCATCTGTTTCTCCAGTACGCCTTGGAATTCGCCGCTGTCGCCCCTCTCTGCTCCCGTGGACCCGCGCCACGTATATCTCACCTTGCCCCTTGGTGAGTTTTTTGGAAGTGTGTTTTTTGATGCTCTGTTTTTCCTCGTTTTTCCTGGACTCAAGATCTATCTGTTTTTTGTGTGTTTCGTTAACACTGAAGAGGTATCGCCTTTGTTATTTCTGGACTCAGCTTTATTACTGGACTGCCTCGTAATACCTGCGTTCGGTTGTTGACATTCCTCTTTTTCTCTGTTCCTCTCCGAGTGGATTGACAGTAAGCTGCAGAGCCGCAGAGCCAGAGGCCGCAGCGCCACAGAGCCAACTCTGCTCTGGGCTAAGCTGCAGAGCCGCAGAGCCAGAGGCTGCAGCGCCACAGAGCCAACTCTGCTCTGGGCCGAGCTGCAGAGCCGCAGAGCCTACTCTGCTCCAGGACATTCCCCCTGAATGCTTCATGTTGTTTTTTCGCTCTTTCTGTTTGAAAATAAATACGCCCTTAGTTTTTGGCTAACTCTGAACTACCTGTCTGTGTCGTGCTGTTGGGGTTGTTTACAAACCATAACAGAAATTAATTAGTATCCCCCTCAATCTCTCTATATCTCTCTCTGTTTGCTAGTGCAGACTGTGGGTGACTGTCACTCAAAGCGCTTATGGGCGGAGCCCAGCCCAAAACAGCTTGAAATCTAGAAGTGGAAAAATGCTGCTTTAGAGTACTTGATTAGAAATACAAAACAATGCATTTTTTAGAATTTTTTTTTTACAGATGTGTTCCATAGACTCACAGGAATTGTGTAAAGTTGCCCAAATAGTGAAAGGAATAGCAAGACATGTCCCCTTTAACTTTCTCGGCCGCTGCGACCCACAGCTCAATGCTGGCCTGTCCCACTCCAATTACACGTGCAGTAGAGATTTCCATATAAATTACATCCAGTAGTGTCAAATACCAATAATCATTGGGTCTCATTCACCAACAGACTTACGAGAAAAAGGGCTTTCTCTTAGGGCCATTTGAGACCTTTTTAGTTGTTATTGATTTCCAAAAACTAGCTACTGGTGGACAATCCCAAAACATGTGCATATAAGTGCCAGTGGCCCTCAGAGAGCACAAAGTGCACCGAGAGTCAGTCACCAGTCCCATAGCAAACAGCTTCCTAGGTGTGAGATACATCCAATGAATATAATTAAAATGTATTTGTTGATGATTAGGGTTGCGGGAGGCTAATGTAACATGTGTCCAAATATCATCCCAGTCAAACTCAGAGTCAAATTCTGGGATGTCCCCTCGCCAGACTGTATCCAATGATAATTTTTTATATGTGGATTTGATTAACCTCTTTAGCCCGAGCGGTCCATCGGCGGACCGCAGATGACATCACGTCATAAATCAATGGGTCTCATTCACCAACATTGTCATAAGATTTATCTTACGACAACCACCTCGGAAGGTCATAAGAGAAAGTCGCCGACAATTACACCCAGATTCACCAACGCGTGGAGAGGCTGTCTTAACTCGCCAAAATTATCACAGCTGCGATGCCCATAATGAGATACGACACTCATTGATAAACTTGAACGCGCGTTCCCGTTTACTTCATTTTCATACAGACACGCCTCCCCAGCTCATTAGAATGTGAGGGCAGGTGTGGAAATAGAGGTTCGGCATTGCCCCGTATTCAAGTTACAGGTAGCGAGGAAGCACTTTGCGATGGATCAAAATTTGATTAGATTAAAATATATTGTCATCACACAGCACACTATATACCTATAGTGGAATAGACTGTATTGTCAGAAAATAAATAAAAACACTACACCAACAGCTAATCGCGTGGATATATCTATAGTGGAATAGACTGTATTAATATTCCATATTTATACCATCTTGTTGCGCGCTCCTGCCTGGCCACCTGTTCATCGCACACACACACACGCACACACGTGCGTGTGCTGTATAGTCTACGTGCGTAATGAATGAACAGTAGGCTTATATTATTCTAATGACTTGTTTTATTAGGAGATCACAGATACTGCGCTGCCCTATAGTAGTACAGTATACAGTACACATCTTAGCGTGACATCTCCACAGAGTCGGCGTGAACGGACCGGACTCTGCGCGGCATGTCCGCAATCATTTGAGGTTTCAGTCAAGCTTATCACCGCGTACAAATGTCCTCATGGCAGTTTACTACATTTAATGCAGGTCGATGTCAACCAACATGCCATACAAAGCTGACTGTATTTACAGTAGATTTAATTCTCGGTTCTTCCTGCACGCCTGGTGATACTAAATCCAAATTTTACTCTGCCATTGGAAAGAGTATATTTGGCCCGATCCATAGATGTGCAAGTTGGCTATAATAAGGTCATTTATAGGCCTGCTATTCTATATTGTATAATAATATTTCAAATTGCATGTGACCGGTACTGAATTCAGTACTGTATCTACAAAACCTTCTGTTTAACCATCTTCCCTTTATTCATTTCCTTAGATTTTTTGTACACATGATCTCAAGAAGGTGCAAGCTCAGTGGCAGTTTTTCATGCATACATAAGGTCTACCTGTGATCATAAAAGCGCAGTGATTCACTGTGCCAGTCTACTCCGCTGCTCTTTTTATAATCGCAAGCCCTTTTTCACACAGACTTTGCGGCATTATACCGCAATATGGATTCTCTTTTTCCCCCCAATCTGCTGGCTTTGGGTTGTCCACACGGAACCTAGCAAGACAGTATATGTGTGTGCATTCAAACAGAATGTTGTGATGCTGCTCACCCGAATTGGAGTTCTGAAATAGGTCATTCATCTGTGGTTTTGTAGTAAAGAGAGGGGAGGAGGGGAGAAATTAAGGTTATTCTATAACCCTAGTTATATTAAATGATTACTGGCAAAGCGTCCTATTTGACTAATAAAATTTAAGTACGTAGCCCTGATTCCGTGATAATAGCTCTTTACTGGAATACACAAAACACGTTGTCATTTTCCGGCTGATTTATGAATTGTTTTCAAATAAACGCTAGATAGTATATGTGTACTTATGCACGCTAGAGAAGCGGGCTGAAAATTCGATGATCTATTTCCTGGTCAGCGCTAACGTCATACACGCACACACAGCCACACACACACACACACACACACACACACACACACACACACACACACACACACACACACACACACACACACACACACACGTTGAGATATATGTGAAAAATACATCTGATTACCCCAAGACTGGTAACATAGATTCCTTACCTCACATCAGATGTTCTGCAAAAAGATTATTCCAATTCCTGATCGCCATTCCAAATATCGATCACGTTTATTGATCCAAGGTTAGGTACTCAAAACACATATTCCACGCTGTTCTGAGGATCCACACTGAATCCGATCGTTTCCGGTTACATGCCTGAGAAGTAAAATGTGGATTCCGGAGTTTTTTTTTCTCATACATTTCCATTGAGTCCAATCCAATGGGTGCATTACCATCCGGGAGACGATAGGGGGCGTAATTTTCCCTGTTCGAGCTCATAGACAGTCCCAATGGTAATGTGAGGCTAGATTGATGAAAAATGAATGGATATCGCTAATAAAAGCAATAACGATTCAATTATTTTGGGATTTTGGGATTCACGAACGGTCCCTTCTCCTGGATTCAGTCTTAACACTTTGAGTGCCAACGACGAGATTAGTCGTCCTAACTCGCCATGCGTTGAGTGCCAATGACGAGTTTTCTCGTCTTTTAATCGTTATTTATTTTATTAGTGATATCCATACATTTTTCATCCATCCAGCCTGACGTTATCATTGTGAATGGGTCTGAGCTCGAAAAGGGCAAATACCGCCGCCTATCGTCTCCCGGATGGTAATGCACATCATTGGATTGGATTGGGTGGCCATGTGCATCAGAAAGAAAGTCCGGTCCGGGGTTTTCCCATTTCTGGCAAGCAGTATCGTGTTACCAGATTGACTGAGGACCCTCAGAGCAGCGTCGATTGTGTTTCGGACTATAACGTTGGATCAATAAACGCGATCAATATTTGGAATGGCGATCAGGAATTGGATTCATCTTTTTGCAGAACATCTGATGTGAGGTAAGGACTCTATTTTACCAGTATTGGGTTAATCAGATGTTTTTTTCTCAGCCATCGCAGCGTGTCTGTGTGTGTGTGTGTATATGACGTTAGCGCTGACCCAGGTCATGGATAATAGATTTTTCAGCCCGCTTCTCTAGCGTGCATAAGTACACATATACTATCGATAATCGAGCGTTTATTTGAAAACGATTAATAAATCAGCCGAAAAATGACAACGTGTTTTGTGTATTCCACTAAAGAGCTATTATCGCGGATTTCTCTGGAATCACTAGAAATCTTCAAAACTATACTCGTATTCAAAACAGTATAAAACGGAAATGTACCAATGAAAAAACAATCCGTATTCCAATGTACAGTGTACAGTGTTCATCTTCCATACACTTAACCGTAACATAACTGACTCACCCAAACAACGTGTTCCCGGGTCCACATTCACGCACAAATCCATACTCTCAAAACTTTAGAAAAACGTTTTGATACCCGAATCCACAATCATCCGATGTCTGGAAGTTGACCCATCGTCCATTCAACCTTAATAAACGGACGGCCACCGGTCCATAACCGCATTCTATAGAAGAATAAGTCTTGATTTGTCGTGCAGATGAACACACATGCGAGATGGAAGACCGACAGGAACACGCGCGTTGCGTCATCCTGCTCTGCTGAGCTCTGACTGAGAGAGAGAAAGACAGACTGCCCTGCCCTGCCCTCTGTTGGCGCGTGCTGTGCACTACAACCAACCAGCCGTCCCTGTTAAAACTCTGTGTCAGTGTAATATAAAGAAACAAAAGAAATATGTGATTTGGCGCAGTCTGTGACGTCACGTATTGAAAATCATACAGACGGGATTTCGAAATACCCTGGTATACCATAATACCGTCATACCGCCCAAGCCTAGTTGTAGCGCATAGTGAAACCCGACACTTCCTCAAACGGGAGAGGCAGAGAGCGAGCGAGCGAGAGAGAGGGAGAGAGAGAGAGAGAGGGAGAGTGAGGAAGATAAAGATAGTGAGAGTGAGAGAGGCTCATACGCTGCGTTTCTCTGAGCGATCTCTCCTCAGCTGTCTGCCCCTGCTTACACACACACTCGCGACAGAGCACACATACATTCTCTGAGCATCTCTCCTCAGCTGTCTGCCCCTGCTTACACACACTGGCAACAGAGCACACATACATTCTCTGAGCATCTCTCCTCAGCTGTCTGCCCCTGCTTACACACACTTGCGACAGAGCACACATACATTCTCTGAGCGATCTCTCCTCAGCTGTCTGCCCCTGCTTACACACACTTGCGACAGAGCACACATACACACACGCGCGTCGCGCTGTCGTCTCTCTGTCTGTCTCTCTCTCTCCCTCTCTCCCTCTCTATCTATCTCTCTCTCGAGTCGGGAGCACTAGCATATCACTGTAATATCTTTGCGCATGCTCCCACATGCATGCCCGTATTCAGATCCGTACAATAATAATCACAGAGGTATATATTGTCATTTGAAAAAAGTTACCAATGCATTGTCGCATGGGATTATGCCCCCCTGCAGCGAAATTAATTAGTATCCCCCTCAATCTCTCTCTATCTCTCTCTGTGTCAGTCGCAGACTGTGTGGATGACTGTCACTCAAAGTGCTTATGGGCGGAGCCAGGCCAACACAGCCTGAAATCCAAAGTGAGAAAGATTTGGCTTTTGAGTACTTGATTAGAAATATAAAACAATGAATATTTTTGAATAAAACCTTACAGATGTGTTGAAAAGACTCACAGGAATTGTGTAAAGTTGCCCAAATAGTGCTAGGAATAGCAATGCATGTCCCCTTTAAGCTGCGAGGGCCCACATGTGGGCCCTTTTGAGGACGATTTGCCCACCGGCACCTCTAGTGGCTCGGTGTGCATATTTTGTAATACAATATATATATCGAATTGAAGGCTTATTTGTTGCCTGTCAGGCTTATTGAATGCTTATTTGTTGCCCGTCAAAATCCGTTTAGCGGTTCTCGAGTTACATGCCCGTATTTGAGGCTTGTGCAAAGCACACGGTATTGCGCAAAATACCACTTCCGACTCTTGGGGCTCTAGTTCCGTCAATCATTTGGCGATCTCGAAAATGATTGTGGAGGGTTGTAGCCAATGAGTGTGGCTTTCCAATGATACCCCACATGGGGATGTTTGAATCTACAAAACAAAAGAAAATGAACGAGCGAAAACAGGAGGAGAAAAACAGCAGAATTAATTGAAGTCTATGAGAAAACCAAAATCACTCCTAATCACTCATTTCTGAATGGATCTTTATGAAATTTGGACATGTACTACATACGGCTTCAGCCTATGGGTCCGTATGGATTTGTAAGCCATACCACCTTCTGGGGAAATACTACCTCTGGACTACTAACTACTACAGAACTACAGTTCAGACCTATGTTCCTCTATTTCATTAGCACTAAAAGTGAATCTTCTTTCTGGAATCAGAAACTTCAGAATGTCATCTTTCAAAAGAGACCAGGCTCATGAATGTGCTATAAGGATAAAGTATGTTGTTTTGGTTTGCAAAAAAGTATGCAGTCCTTTTTGGTTAACCGGTTAAAGTGTCCTTTTCTTGTGTGTTTAAAGTGACCTACTGTATGGTGCATTTGTTTGTGCGAGTGCAGAATGTTGTGTTGTGAGTGTGTATGTGTGTGTTCATGTGTGCTTGCGTGTGGAGAGATCAGTGTTCATTGTTCTGATGGCCTGAGGGAAGAAGCTGAGCCTTAGTCTCTCTGTTCTTGTTGTGTGTATACAGAGGTGCTTGCCTGACTACAGCAGCTTGAACAGGCTGTTGTTGGGGTGGTGAGGGTCCTTCATTATTCTGCAGGCTCTGGATTTGCACCTCCTATTGTATAAGTGCCAGTACATCAACCTACTCCTGGTAAGCCTTCTCGTCATTGTTAGAGAGGGGATCAGCCCCACCACCGCTGTGTCATCTGCAAACTTCACTATGGAGTTGGAGCTGAACCTGGCCACACAGTCATGTGTGTACAGTGAGTACAGCAGGGGGCTGAGAAAACAGCCCTGGGGGGACCCGATGCTCAAGGTGATTGAGTTGGAGGTGTGTCCACCCACCCTGAACCCCTGGGGCCTGTCGGTCAGAAAGTCCAGGATCCAGGCGCTCAGGGCGGTGTTCAGACCCAGATCAATCAGCTTGTCAACCAGTCTGGTGGGGACTATGGTCTTGAAAGCTGAACTATAGTCAATGAACAGCAATTTCACATATCCCCCCTTCTGACTGTGAAGGTGAGAAAGGGTGTTGTGTAGTACCTGGGAGACTGCATCGTCAGTGGACCCGTTTGTCCTGTATGCAAACTGCAATGGGTCCATGTTACTGGGGAGGGAGGCACAGATGTAATCCTTGACCAGCCTCTCAAAGCATTTCATGACCACAGAGGTGAGTGCCACCGGTCTGGATGACTCAGAATGGACACTGGCCGGGTGTATCCAACTGAGCCCTACAGAGAGTGGTGCGCTCAGCCGAGTATTGCACTACCACCCCTGCAGGTCCTATACAACAAGAGGTGCAAATCCAGAGCCTGCAGAATAATGAAAGACCCTCACCACCCCAACTACAGCCTGTTCAAGCTGCTGCGGTCAGGCAAACGCCTGCGAACACCAGCAACTAGGACAGAGAGACTTCGGCTCAGCTTCTTCCCCCAGGCCATCAGAGCCTTGAACACTGAACTCTCCACACACAAGCACACATGAACACACACACAACACACACTGTACACGCTCACACACTAGCAGCCACTTTAACATGAGCACACACACACTCATGCTGCACACGCTCACACTTATGGTCACTTTACAAAAGGAAAGGTCACTTTAAGAATAGTATAGTATAACTTGAGATTGTATAGCATTGTATAGCAGTGTACATAAAGACCCAGTGCCTCATCCGTAGCTAACAGTGTATTGCACTACCAGAGGACCTAGCATGTCCTACCATGCTCTGTAAATAACTCATGTACATATACCGATATGCCCTACTTTGTTTACCTGTTTTATTGCACAATGTCGTTCTATTGGATTCCTATTATATATTACTATTGTTATTACTATATTACTATTGTATTATGCACAATCGTTGTGGGCAAGACCCCCCGCATTTCATTGTATACTTGTATGCCATGACAAATAACACTCTTGACTTGACTTGACTTGAAAGTTTGTGATGTAAATATAGTAGAATGTCCAAGTTGCGGCTGGTATAGTTTGCAGGGTTTTATTGTCCAAAAAAAGAATAATAGTGAATAAATGGTTAAATCAGAACAGTTGTCAGTTGCTCAATTGATCAGTTCCAAACAGTGAAACAGGTAGGAAAACGTATCTCCTTAACAGGTGCATGCATTACACAGATTAGCAAGTTTACTTATAATAGAGGTGGTGTGCCCCCTAGAGTTCAAACATAAATATGACACCAAACATATATAGAAATTCTACAAGTCGGTTTCTGCTTCTACACACCTACCCCTAATTGTGCACTAAACGAACACAATTACAAACATATATTAAAGAAGCTACCGACATTGTTAGGGATTAGTGTTGGCGGAGGACCCAAACGCAGAACAGGACGAGGAGAAAGCAATAGGCAACAGCGAGACACGGAGCCAGGGGTGAAGTCAAAAGGATAATGCTTTACTTGAGCACAAAATAAAGAAGGCACAGCAATGGCCGGCAGAGGGCAAACTACAAAACAACGAATAATCTCATAAATAAGAGCAAGTCCCAAAGGCACAACAAAAATCATTGCAAGGCAGGCAAAGAAAAATAGAACAACTGACTACAAATAAAACCCTAAAAAACTAGACGAACTTTACACAAAAACAAAGAATGGTGGAACAAACAACTGAACACTAGGAAACCTACTAGGAACACAGGAGAACAGAACATGAACAAGGACATGGAACAGCAAACAGCGTGGACACCAAAACACAAGCAAACACTAGCAGGGATCTCAAACAATGAACCGACAAAGGGAGGCTGGCAGACGAGACAGATATACACACACTAATTGACACATGAGGGTGATTGGGAACGAGACGCACCTGGGAGCAAAACAGAACTAACACACAGGGGTACAGGACAAAAGATAACACAAGGCCAAACACACTGGGGAATACACTAAAAGACAGAAATAAACATCTAACAAAAGTATGGGAGCACACAGGGTAACAACATGACAGAAAGTATATTAATCACAAAGGACAGATTGACAAGGAAGTGGGTGATCAAAAATAGAGGTAGTAGCGACGGAAGTCCACAGGATGGCAGTAGTACAGAGTGAGGAGCTGGGAAAAGTTTGTCCAAAGGTGGCACTGGGGGCTGTTGAGGAGGATGGAAAGGCGGGGACGGTCCTCGGGAAGGTGGACCCTTACAGACATAAACCAATTTCAATTTCATATCATAGTTCTAAACACAAATAGCTTGACTGGGTCCTGGCCTCCACCTGTCCCTGTGCATGGGAAGAACACATGTTAGTGATTCAAATAACAGTCAAGGTATTTCAAAGCATTAGGCTGTTGGTCAGGCTTTGTCCAACAACTGGCTCCATTGTTATGGGTACTTTTCTACAAATATAAACAAACAAAATCTATTCGAGCCAAAGAAAAATTATGCTTTTTTTCACAACAGAGCCATAGCTCTGATAGGCTATATATGTCTATTCAATGTCTATTCAATGTTCATTGGTTGTGACTCTCCATCAGGGTTATCAGGACTTGTCTGCGGTAAGTCGGTCAGGAAGTCTCAGCCATTCTTTCCCAGGTTCCTTTATGCCGTTTCCTCTTGTAGTTCCTTCTCTTGGAAACTTGGTTATTTTGTTTTTCTATGGTGTATTTCCTGTCATCCTCTCCAACACTCTTATCCTCAGCAGGTCTTTGCAGAGTAGAGCTACATTTTGGGAGATGCACTATGCTGCCGTCTTTCTCCTCTTCAGGACGGTGCTGCTTGGTTAGCCTTTTTGGACTGGCTGCGACTGCTGTTGTCCTGCTTCTGAGAGCTCTTGTTTCAAACACTGGAAGTTCAGCAGTGAGTTTGTTACGTGCATCTTCAATGGTTGGTTTAGCTGGTGCTGTTTCAGGTTCTTCTTCTTGCATTTAATTTGCACCACTCTCCTCCACAGCTGCCACAATGTATTTATCCTTTTCAATGTCTGACACAGTGATTTCCTCTGTCACTGCTTCTTCTTCTGTGGAAACAGACTTTAAACAATCATCTACATAGAACTTGCTTCGAACAGTGTCAACTGCTTCAGCTGAGAATGCTTTTGTTTTGTCCTCTGCAGACTTTAGTAGGGCATAACTTGCACAGCTGGTTTCCCTTTGCTTAAATGAAAGTGCAAATTGATAATGTCCATCTCTTTTCACATCAGAGTTCGACACAATCTCCACAAATCTTTTGTCTTCAACAGACTTTTCCTCATATTTCCTTTCTGGGAAATCATGGTTCTATTGTCCAATGAGAAGATCGTTTAAGTCTGCTACTGAAATCCGATTAGCGGTGACAGATGAGTGCAGTCCGTCTCCATCATCCTTGTTTAGTGGTCCATTCACTATCCATTCTAACACTGTTTTAACAGCATACGGTCCCTCATTCTGACTGTTAACACTTTCACTGCCCAAGCTTAATTCCTTTTTACCTCCTTGAATGCCCAGCACCACTTCAAAGTTGAACTTCAGTTTGAACAGGCTGACTCTAGAGGCATGTGGCAGGGCCTCAGAACAATGACAGATTACAAAGGCACCCCCCTCAAACTGAACAGTGACATCTCCTTAGCAAATGATCTCAATTCCTTCTATGCGAGGTTTGAGGCTGTGAATAACAACACCAGCCTACAAACCACGGCAATGGGGGGCGGGGGGGGGGTCTGCTGATGGAGACTCAGTGTTCAGGGTAACAGAGCATGAGGTGAGACGGATCTTTACAAAAGTGAATATCAGGAAGGCAGCAGGACCGGACGGCATCCCCGGCCGCGTCCTAAAAGTCTGTGCCGACCAACTGGCCCCGGTATTCACTGACATCTTCAACCTGTCCTTGGAACAGGCTGTCATCCCCACCTGTCTGAAGAAGTCCACCATCATCCCTGTACCCAAAAAATCTACGCCCGCTTGCCTCAACGACTACCGCCCTGTAGCCCTCACCTCCATAGCCATGAAGTGCTTTGAGAAGCAAGTGAAGGGCTACATCTGTTCCTCCCTCCCCATCAACCTGGACCCCCTGCAATTTGCATATCGCCCCAACAGGTCCACGGAGGACGCCATAGCCCATGTGCTGCACACAGCAGCATCACACCTGGACAAGAGGCAGGGGAACTATGTGAGAATGCTGTTCATCGACTACAGCTCAGCATTCAATACCATAGTCCCCTCCAAACTCATAGCCAAGCTCAGGGACCTGGGCTTGAACTATGACCTCTGCCAGTGGGTCCTGGACTTCCTGACGGGCAGACCCCAGGTGGTAAGAGCAGGCAACTGCACCTCCTCATCCATCACGCTCAACATAGGGGCCCCCCAGGGCTGTGTTCTGAGCCCCCTCCTCTACTCCCTGTACACACATGACTGCGTGGCACAGCGGAACAACAACACAATCATCAAATTTGCTGATGACACAGTAGTGGTGGGCCTGATCTCTGCCAACGACGAGAGGGCCTACCTGGAAGAGGTAGAGAATCTGTCACAGTGGTGTCAGGAGAACTGCCTCTCCCTGAACGTCAGCAAAACAAAAGAGATGATTGTGGACTTAAGGAGGTCGGGGGTCAAGGACTACAGCCCCCTCAGCATCGACGGGGCACCGGTTGAGAGAGTGAACAGTTTCAAGTACCTCGGAGCCCACATATCCGAGGACTTGACATGGACCACACACATTGACAGTGTTGTGAAGAAGGCACGACAACGCCTCTACTTCCTCAGGCGCCTAAGGAAGTTCCAAGTCAGTCAGAAGATCCTTAGGAACTTCTACTCATGTACAATAGAGAGCATCCTGACTGGCAACATCACCTCCTGGTTTGGGAATAGCACTGCACAAGACCGTAGCAGACTACAAAGAGTGACACGTTCAGCCGAACGCACAATTGGAGGGGGGCTTCCCACCCTCCAGAACATTTACAACAAGCGGTGCAGGGGGAAGGCTAAGAGAATTATTAAGGACTCGAGCCACCCGAACAACTGCCTCTTTGAACTGCTGCGGTCAGGCAAGCGATACCGGAGTCTTAAGGCGAGCACAGAAAGACTCAGAAGAAGCTTCTATCCCCAGGCCATCAGGCTGCTAAACGAACAATAAACACTATGCAACAACCATCAAATGCACACAGCACACACACCCACACGCACACACTCACTTAAACCACACAAACACACTTTATATTTATTGATAAAGGATTTGCACTACAACTCGTACACCCACTGTAAATTGTACCTAAATTGCACCTCATCCCATTTCTGCCTTGCACTATATAGTATTGTATTAGTACACTGCACAGTATTGTATATTATATGGTAACTCAGTTACGTCTATTCTGCATCGAACATTGTACATATGTCTATACTGAACACTGTGACCAATTTTTTTTTTTTTTTTACTTCTAATTTACATGCTATACTATGTTATTTTATTTCATACTTATCTTGTCTTGCACAGTCTCTGGAGCGTAACAGTAAGAAGCATTTTGTATAAAAGTATTCTGTACTTCTGTATGACAACTATTAAAGAAACTTGAAACTTGAAACTTGAATGTTAACGTTAATATCGCCTAATCTATGTTTTAAATTATGTGTCTAATCTGCCCGTCGCTTATCAAAGACTCATTTTCCAGTCAACATTGTCGTAGCAGATTATTTTTTTATCGCTTCATTTCCGTTTTCGAGCATTTTGAAAAGCACTCGTTTTCATGGAAAAATTAAGACATTGCATGGTAATCGCCCTTTACTGGAATATTCTAGAACGTTGTCATTTTTCGGCCTATTTATGAATCGTTCAAATAAACGCTAGATTATCGATAGTATATGTGTACGCATGCACGCTCTGGCCGCGAGCTGAAAATCGATTCTCCTATTTCCTGACCGCTCGCACAGTCAATCAGCCATATCACATAATCACAGAAAAGCTTATATCTCCGTGAAATCTAGTCTGATTATCCTAAAACTAGTAACATAGATTCCTTACCTGAGATCAGATGGTATCCAAATGGATTATTCCTATTCCTGATCGCCATTCGAAAAAATCTATCCTTTTATTGATTCACTGTGTATACTGTAAAAACACATAATCCCCGCTGCTCTGAGGCTCACTAGTGGAGCTGATCGACCCCGGCTGCGTGAATGAGAAGTAAAATGTGGAGTCAGGGATTTTTTTTCTCATTCATTTTCATTGAGTTCAATCCAAAAGGGTGAATTACCATCTGGGAGACGATAGGGGGCGCTTTTTTCACATCTGAGCGCCTCGAGTGACTGAATTTCCAACAGACTCGGTTGATGAAATATGATTTCAGATCGCTAATAAAAAAAATAAAAAAAAATAAAACGAAAATATACAAGAATTCTCGTGAGTGGGCATTCAACCCGCGGGGGGTAAACCCGAGAAAACTTGGGTTGGGCAATCAAAGTGTTAATGACCTTCCACGGTTCCATTAGTTGTGGCGCATTAGTTCCAATGAGCAGTCCAACAGGCGCATCAACTTCCGTCAAATGAATCTTCTTCAGGTAGTCCCACCTCTCTAGTGCAGCTTGTGTAGGCATGTGCTCCTTGGCTACAGGGATTTCAATAAGGGGTGTAAAAAGTACCCAGAAATTATACTTAAGTGAAAGTATGGGTACCGTCTCTAAATCTGACTCAAGTAAAAGTCAAAGTATCTGGCTAAAAACACACTTGAGTAAAAGTAAAAAAGTCCTACTTTTAAATGTACTTAAGTACTAAAAAGTAAAAGTAAATATATTTTTTGAAAGGGATAGACCAGGGGTCTCAAACTCATTCCATCGTGGGCCAAGTTTTCATTTTAACTATACATTGCACCAGGTGAGTTAGTTGAAGAGGTGAGCCAATTAGTGAAATCATCAGCTGGTGTTTAGGCAAGGCTGGAATGAAACCAAGCATACACTGCCCACAATGGAATGTGTTCTGCGATAGACAATGCTGAAATGAAAGAACAGAGGACACTTTTTTTGCATTAAAATTATTTAATGCACTTCTCCATTGAAGGTAAACTAACATGGACGGCATTCACATCACAGCATGAATAATATCACATTATTAAAAACAGAATGGTGTATCCTGAATAATATCACAATATTAACCACAGCATACTGGATTATCCTGAATAATATCACAATATTAAAGGCAGAATACTGGAGTACCCTGAATAATATCACAATATTAAAGACAGAATACTGGAGTACCCTGAATAATATCACAATATTAAAGACAGAATACTGGAGTACCCTGAATAATATCACAATATTAACCACAGCATAATGCGGATCTGACTGTCTATTCTTCTGATGTGTTCCTCGAGGGTCTTGGAGAAAATGAGGATGTCGTCCAGGTATACCACCACAAACTCCTCCAGCATGTCACGGAGGACGTCGTTCATGAGCGGCTGGAATACCGCCGGAGCGTTGGTGAGGCCGAACGGCATTACCAGGTACTCGTAGTGGCCCCTGGGAGTCTTGAAGGCGGTCTTCCATTCATCGCCCTCTCGGATACGGACCAGATGGTAGGCACTCCGGAGGTCCAGCTTGGTAAAGACGGTAGCCTGGGTGAGAGGCTCGAAGGTGGAGTTCATGAGAGGAAGAGGATACTTGTTCTTAATGGTGATCTCGTTGAGTTGGCGATAGTCGATGCAGGGTCGAAGGTCTCCATCCTTCTTCCCAACAAAAAAGAAACCGGCCGCCACCGGGGAGGAGGAAGGCCGAATGAGGCCTGCTTCCAAGGACTCAGAGATGTACTTCTCCATCGCAGCCTTCTCAGGGACGGTCAGACTGTAGAGGCGGCTGCCGGGAAGGGGAGCCCCAGAGCGGAGGTCGATGGCACAGTCGTAAGGCCGGTGAGGCGGAAGGGCCTGAGCCCGGGACTTACTGAAAACCTCCTCGAGGTCGTGGTATTCGGGGGGTATAGTCGAGAGGTCCGGGGGCGGCTCACAAAGGGATCTCCGGGGCGAGGGACAGGACGCCGCCTGAAGACACTGGGCATGACAGGAGGAGCTCCACCCCCTGATGGTTCCGGAGGACCAGGCGATGCGGGGCTCATGCAGCGCGAGCCAGGGCCGACCCAGGACTACTGGGACAAGAGGGGATCTGGTGATAAAAAACTGGAGTCTCTCAACGTGGTTACCAGCAATGGTGAGAAGGACTGGACAGGTGCATTGAGTGATGTCAGCCAGGCGGTGCTGGTCCAACGCAAACACCTCCAAGGGTCTCACGAGGTCCTCTAGTGGAATGTTGGCCTGGGTAGCAAACTCGAAATCCAGGAAACTCTCGTCAGCACCCGAGTCAATGAGTGCCTCCACCGTCGCCCGTTGGTCCGCCCAGGCCAGGGTGACGCTCATCAGACGGCTAGGTGGTGCACAGGTGTGGGAACGAGAAAAACGGCTCACCAAGATCTCCCGGGGTCCCGGCGAGCCTGGTCTTTTGGCCGGGTGGGGCAGTTGGAGATACGGTGCCCATCCCGGCCGCAGTAGAGGCAAAGGCCAGACATGAACCTGGCCTCCCGTTCAGCCTGGCTAAGGTGTGAGCGTCCCAGCTGCATGGGTTCCTCCTCGGGCACCGAACGGGAGGGGAAGGAACCACCAGTTCTGGAGGGAGCAGGACGGACCGCAGTACCGTCACGAGTGCGGGGGGTCTGGGGGACGTCTGGGGATCCCAGTCGGGCTCTCTCACGCCTTCTCTCCCGGAGGCGTCCGTCGATGCGAATGGCGAGGTCGAATAGGTCCTCGAGGGAATCAGGCTCCTCACGGGTCGCGAGCTGGTCCCTTACAGCGTCGTTGAGACCCCTCATGAAGGTGAGACGAAGCGATTGATCGTTCCAACCGCTCTCTGTTGCGGCCAGTCTGAACTCCAGCACGTAGTCGGTGACCCCGCCACTGCCCTGCCGGAAGGTGCCCAACCAAGCTCCTGGGTCCTGGCCATGAGCTGGGTGGTGGAAAACCCTGCGGAGCTCTGCCACGAAGTCTGGGTAGGAAAAACAAAAATCAGCCCTCATCGACCAGGAGGCAGTAACCCTCTGTGCTGCCCGGCCTGAGAGCAGGTTAGTCATGTAAGCCACTCGGGCTCCCTCTGAAGTAAATCGGCTGGGTTGATGAAGAAAAACCAACTCACATTGCATGATGAATGTGGCACAATCCTCGAAGTTACCATTGAACAACCGTGGTTCGGAGAGACGGGGCTCCCGAGGTGCGGGGTCGGGAGACGCGGGGTCCGCCACGGCTGCGGATGGTGCTCTGGCCGAGACTCCTGAAGTAGGTGGGGTTACAAGCAGGGCGTTAAATGCTTCACTCAACGTCTGTAATTGGTGAAGAATATCAGCCTGCTGATTACCCTGGGCTGTCTGCAGGGTAGCCAGAGAGCCAAAGGACTCCTGAATAGGCAGGACCTGGGCTCGGAGCTCCTGTACAGCAGCCACAGCCGCACCTAACTGTAGGCTGTGGTCGTTGGTCAATTCGATCTGGACCGCCAACGCTGTCCTGACTCTGTCTGTGTCGGCTGAGGTCGTCATGGTCGGGTCGTAATGTTATGGTTTGAAACCGACCCCAACAGCACGGCACAGACAGGTAGTTCAGAGTTAGCCAAACACTAGGGCGTATTTATTACAGAATCAAAAATTTGCCAAATAACAAATCAGAATTAACAAAAAGGAGAATGCCTTCGGCAGAGTTGTCTGCGGCTCTGCAGATCCTCCCGGTTTAGAGGTGGGGAATCGGCGTAGGCGCCACTACCTCTGCGGCTCTGCAGATACTCCCGGATCCAACTCGGGGAGGAAACGGAGAGAGAGAGAGAGAGAGAGTGGTCAATAATCAATCCAACTGTACACAGAGGCAGTGCAGTTCAGTCCTCCTTAGCTGAGTCCAGTATAAATCACAAGTGACTTGATCTTCGGTGTACCACACACAAGTTAGCTGAGTCCAGTACAAAACAAAACGGTATTTCTTCAGTGTTATCCTAACACACAAATTAGCTGAGTCCAGTACAAAACAAAAATGGTATTTCTTCAGTGTTATCCAAACACACAAAAAACAGATAATCCAAAAGGTTTGTTTCCAAAAACGCGTAAAGCGGGCAACGAGGCACAGCTCCAACGGATGATCGAGATATACACCAGCGGCGACTTCCAAAGACGTCCTGGAGAAGAAGTAGACGAGGCACAACAACGGGGGGGGGACAGGCAATAGCAGTAGTAATCCAAAACGACCCGACAACGATTGATAGAAGGCCCGAGTATATGAAGCCTCTGGAGCGCTAATTACAAACTACAACAGGTGCGTGATGGAAATTGGTAATCGCTCCTGAAGCGTGTGGCGGGGTATGGGCCAATCCTCACACTTCTAAGGTTCTGTTTAAAATAACTATAAAACAAATTCTATAAAACAAATTTTTAGTTTTTCATGTTCTTTTGATATTGGATGTGTTTCTAGTAAGAAGATAAACTGCACCTATTCTTTCTTAAGTTTCGTCATCACCTTACTCCTTTTGATCTGACTATTCATACCATTAACATTCAACAACATCATGTTGATACCCTTAACTTGTGTCATATTTATTTTCCAAATGTTCTCCCATTCTACCCATGTCACATAAAATAATATTTGTGGTTGTAGCCACTGCTATCCCTGTCTGACTTATAGAACCATAATAAACAATAACATCAAGAATAACATTTGGTACTTCCATGGTAGTAGAGGATCTCAGTCGTATCCCTCTTTCGCCCACGGGTGGGTGGGGAGTAGTGGCTCTCCTAGTGAGAGGGCTCCCCCTAGTGGCAAGAAGATGCGCACTATACATGTCCAACTTGTTCTGTGTGACGCCGATCACCTAGATCCATTTCCGGTTTGTATGGCGCAATAAACGCCGAAATCATATCGATTATTGCGTTATGGCAGCAATCCATATGTACTATAGTGTCTGTCAGGAGTCCTGTAGCGAGATGTGACTGCCGGAGGAATTTCCTCGATGCACAGATGACAACTTCC
Source organism: Notolepis coatsorum (assembly GCF_963971535.1). Lineage (NCBI taxonomy): Eukaryota > Metazoa > Chordata > Actinopteri > Aulopiformes > Paralepididae > Notolepis > Notolepis coatsorum. The sequence continues at coordinate 60,952,529 of NC_140172.1, read as the reverse complement.
GTTTTTTTTGTGTGTAACTCACCCAACCATCCACCAGGCCGCGGTATTGAGCCGTGCAGTCCCATCTAGGGTCCCGCTAGGGCACCGGGGGTTGGGTGGATGAATTATGAATGCCATGGCGAAATTTTTTTATATTGATCTCAAGAACGCTGTACAGCGATGTTGGCGGTCAACGCATGGCGGGCAATAACGCTGGAAAGCGATTTTGGCGACCAATGTGTTAAGTGAGCAGACTTAAAACAAAGGCATTTTACCACTAATTTGCAAATACTGGAGATGCCGTATTTAGAATATGCAAAATATGTTGATATTGTGATGTGTCTGTGTGTGATGTATTTTAGGTGTGATATGATTAGTTGGTAACTGGTTGACCAAGGTGCTAAAGTTCTGGCAGTCATGACAGACTGCCATTTTTATTTATATTTAATACATTTTATATATTTATTTTGCCCCTTTAGTTATTGCCTGGACTAGTTCCACCCATTACAGTTTGTAAATGACTAGAATATGACGTGGCAGGAAGAACCTAAGGCCTTACAATATGTTCTTGGGGATTGAGATCATGTGACTTGATTTCACAAGAGATGAAAAGTGAAGAATATAAAACTTCTCAGCTCTGGTTGTGGAGAGAGAGACATCACAGAAAGGTAAAATATCTTATTTTCATATTATTCTTGTACAAAACAACATACTGTATGGTGTGCCATGCATAAAAATATGCTTCTTTACAGCAACTTCAGAAATGTGTCTCAGCATGGCCAATTCATCTGCAGTGACGTCTATTCTTCTGTCTGCATACAATGAAATGGAGGAAATGAAGCCCACATATTTTTGCATTTTCTTTTTTTTATACATCACTATTATTGCTGAAAATGTACTTTTAATCTCAGTGATTTGTGTTGAAAAATCATTGCATGGTCCAATGTATATCTTGGTGTGTAACTTGGCAGCAAATGGCCTCTATGGAGGCACTGGTCTATTGCCAGCCATAATGAATAATGTCTTATCACATTCATATGAGATCTCTCTACCTTGCTGTCAAGTACAGATATATGCTCTACATACTTATGCCATTATTGAATTTACAATTCTAGCAGCAATGAGTTATGATAGGTATGTGGCCATATGCCACCCACTGCAGTATCATGCTATTGTATCATTGACTAGAGTGTATAAACTTATTGCATTTACTTGGCTTTACCCCTTGGTAACATTTGCCATATATTACTCATCAACTCTTCGTCTAAGGATTTGTGGGAAAACTATAGCAAAATTATATTGTGCAAATTTTTCACTGGTAAAACTGTCATGCACAGATACATCCGCTATGAACATAGTAGGATTACTATCTGTTTTGTTCTATGTATTTCCGCAGATAATAATGATTGTTTACTCATATGTACATATTCTGAGAATATGTATATTTTCATCCAAAGAATCCAAGCTCAAAGCCCTCCAAACCTGTACTCCACACCTGTTTGCAGTAATTAATTATTCTTTGGGGTGCTTCTTTGAATTAATACAAAATCGATTTGACATGAGTTATTTACCTTACCAAATACAGATATGTATGTCTCTGTACTTTTTGATAATCCCTCCCATTCTCAATCCTGTAATCTATGGTGTTAGTATTCGATCCATAAGAAAACCACTATTTAGAATTGTCAGAGGTAAGAAAAGTAGACTAACACCAATTTAGTACACACTTTTTAATTTTTTCAAAGATTTCTTGCAAATGTAAGGTGGTGAATGACGGGGATGATAGGAGAGAGCAAGGGGAGGAATGAAGGGGATGATAGAGGGCAAGGACAGGAAAGACAGGAAAGACAGAGGGTAAGGGGAGGACATATGATAAAGCATGCCTAAAGATTGTATTCTTAAGACTGATGCCTTTATAACCACATAGGATAATCTATCTATATCTATTGCTTACTCTTGTGATGTCTGATCAAATCTCCACTTTAGATGAAAAGGACAATATGCTTTCCATTTTAACCATTTGAATTGTGGAATTGTCCTGGTGGCTTGTCAGATACTGTGTGTTAATGATGATGTGTTTGAGTCTCCCTCATGACTGGGTCATGTGTCATTATGTCTCTTGCATATTTGCTGTTATTCTGCAGTTTGTAGCACATAATACAGCAGTAATACCATAAAACAACATTTTCAACACTCAATAAACATTTATTTGGATATGTGTAAGTGTTCAAGTGCTTCTTCCAGGATTAAACTCTTGTAAAGTTTTAATTAATGTATTTATTTATTAATACCAGCATCTTGACACACATAGACAAATCAACAAACATTGCATGTCTTTTTTTACAATCAGTAAGATTGATATTGTTTATTGTTGTCTTAGATGACATTTGTTTTCACAGCCTGCAAACCAGTACACCATTAAACAAGGACACTATAGTAACTGCATGGAACTGTGGAATAGTATTTGACACATTTACTTTGTACTTATATTTTGTCCTGCATGGCAAACATAGCAAACTGAAATTCGTTTTTTACTTGCCAGGCTTTTTCCTGATGCATTATTTTTTTCATTATATTTAAATTTATTATATATTCACTATACATCATATTTTGTCTTTCAACTATTTATTATCTTTGTGACATGCAATTTGAAACTGTGTTGACAGTGTGACAACTGGCCCACAATTTAGTGAGTGAAATCTGATATTGGCAAGTCTCCCAGTTCAAAAGGGAGAGGGAAAAAAACTCTTTTAACTTATATTTGATGAGAACTTTATTGACATGTTAAAATAGGCAAGCATTCAGAAAATACAATTTGAACCCTGTTAACAGTATGCTGTCAGTCACTGTTACTGTATCACACACATTTTACCTTGCCCATTACAGTGTTCACAATTTTTACAACCCATAAGACAAAAAGTCTACAAGACCAAAACAGTTTATAAATATGTTACTTCCTGCAATGCTCCACCTCAGTTATGTCATATTATTTATTTTGCTTTATTGAGATCGATTTTTGATGTACCACTATTCACATGATTTCCATCGTTTTTTGTGTCTATATATATTGTACATGAAAGAGAAATGTGTCTAAGCATTGCCAATCCATCTGCGGTGACATTTATTATTCTGTCTGCATACAGCGAAATGGAGAAAATTAAGCAGAATTTTATTTTATTTTAAAATTAGTATTATTGCTTAAAATAAACATTTTATCACAGTTATTTGTATTGAGAAAACCATTGCATGAGCCAATGTACTTCTTGGTGTGTAACTTGGCAGCAAATGGCATATATGGAGGCACTGGTCTATTGCCAGCCATAGCCATACTGAATAATGTCTTATCAAATTCATGAGATACAGTATCTCTACCTTGCGGTCAAGCACATATCTATGCTCTACATACGTATGCAATTATTGAATTTACAATTTTAGCAGCAATGCGTTATGATAGGTATGTGGCCATATGCCATCAATATCATGCTATTGTATCATTGACTAAAGTGTATAAACTTATTGCATTTACTTGGCTTTACCCCTTGGTAGGGCTGACCCCTATTAGTAGAATAATCGACTAATCGGTCAAAAGGAGCCGTAGTCGACTGCCAACCTCTTAGTCGGAAAAAATTAATTATTCTTTCCAAAACAAAATAGGCCTAGAAGCGTGGCTAACGCTAATGGCACGCATACCAGAGGCTAACTGCCTACGAAAACAGGCACAGAGGCACTGAAAGAGGATTTCACCCATCTAATGAACACAATAGACTAGACAAATATCAAGATGTATCCATCAGTGGACCAATTGCATGCTTTTGCACAGGACAAGAAGCCTTCAGTCGACTCCTTCAGACATTAAGCACCCCCCACAGCCAAAATGGAATGATACAAATATTATATATATATATATATTTTTTTTTGTCGACTAATAGTCGACTAACGGCACATCTTGGCCAATCATAGTCAACTATCCAAATCCTTAGTCGGGGACAGCCCTACCCCCTGGTAACATTTGTCATCTTTTACTCATCAACTCTTCAGCTAAGGTTTTGTGAAAAAACGATAGCAAGATTAAAATAGCAGGTTTACTATCTGTTATGTTTATATATTTCCACAGCTAACCATTGTTGTTTACTCATATATGTACATATTCTGAGAGTATATTTTCAACCAAATAATCAAAGCTCAAAGCCCTCAAAACCTGCACTCCACACCTGTTTGCAGTTATTAATTATTCTTGGGGATGCTTCTTTGAAATATAAAAAAATCGATTTGACCTTTGTTATTTTCCTTACCAAACTGATATGTTTGTCCCAGTACTTTGCTATAATCCCTCCCATTCTTAATCCAGTAATTTATAGTGTAAGTATTCAATCCATAAGAAAACCACTATTTAGAATGTTCAGAGGTAAGAAGAGTATAGACTAGGGGTGTGCGGAGACGTCATTATCTGTATCTGTATTTGGATTGTATTTGGATAGAAGACCAGACATGGGCATAAACTGGATTTCTTTTCTTTGCACCAATTATTGTCCAATACAAGATGGTAACTAATGTAATCTTAATGAACATTAGATTAAAGTAAGTCACGTTAAAATGGTATTTTCTAACCAAATATTTATTGTAAATGGAATTATTGTGCCTCCAAAGCATCACATTGATTTAATATTGACATAAAATGAATTATGAATATATAGTTATACCTCATCATACTGTTACTTGTCATGTGTGCTCTCTCTCTCTCTCTCTCTCTCTCTCTCTCTCTCTCTCTCTCTCTCTCTCTATCTCTCTCTCTCTCTCTCTCTTTTAACTACCCCTGGTGGACATTGAAACAATCAGAAACTGAACAAATATTTAGAACAGTATTACATAACAGTAATAGTATACATAGATTTTGCCAGTTTTAATTTTTTTTATTTGATGTCATCTCTTTTTACACAGCCTGTAGATGATTATGAGCCAAAAAAAATTGTGCCATTTAGCACCCTTTTTGTTTAGAGTGTAGAACAGCAGGCCTTTCAACACAGCCCACTTTCCCTCTCCTGCTAAATCAGGTGTGTTATGTTTACGCAGCTTGTAGACTAATAATATGTAGGCTGCCCATAAGATTGTTCTCTGACAATACAGTTTAATCAAATCGAATCTAATATTTGTATGATGTTCTGAAAACAAAATCAGCTTTATAGAGCAGAAAAAGAGCGGAAATGCTAGCCTAATTATGAGTGTCGGAAACTAATCTTTCCTACAAAAAAATGCTCTTTCCTACAAATTCATATTGGCTCATATGTTCAAGATTTAGTTTCTAAGGTCTATCATCTATTGGATTATTCAATACAGTACATAACAATGATAAATAGCCTAATTATGAAATGGATGGGCTGTTTTGCATGAGGAGGAACTTGCAAAAGTTTAACTCATTCAGCATCAATCACAAGTATAGTCTGGTTAACTCGCCATCGCTTGAGCGCCAATCACGAGTATAGTCGGGTTTTGGTCGTTATTTATTTTATTAGCGATATCCATTCATTTTCATCCATCCAGCCTGATGGTATCGTTGGGAATGGGTCTGAGCTCGCAAAAGGGCAAATACCGCCCCCTACGCCTTCCGGCTGGTATTGCACTCCACTGGGAATGGTATAGTTTTTTTTCTGGGACGATCCAAGCCGTGCGGGCGTGGTTTAAATAATCAGGCGAGGTAACCTAATTTCAACGATACATCTGCGATGCTGCCCCCCCCCCCCCCCCCCCTCATATGCAACGCTGTTGAACGTGGCACGGACCTCCGCGCCCAGTACTTCAAATGGCGATCAGATAATTGGATTATTTATTTTGCATTACATCAGATACAAGGTAAGAACATTATATATAAATTTGATCATTGATCCGATATGTATTTCTACCCCGATCGACACTGTATCTGTGTGTGTATGTGTGGCTGTTTTCCGTTGGGTGCAGGAGGTGGGGGGGGGGGGGGGGGGGGGGAGCCGCGCTACGAGGGCCATTTCAGGTATGCACGAGGAAGGACAATAATGATGATCTAGCGTTGATTTCAGGAAGATTCAATAATCAGCCGAAAAATGACAACGTGTTTTGTGTATTCCACTAAAGGGCTATTATCGCGTCTTTCTCTGGAATTACTAGAAATCACCAAAACTATACTCGTATTCAAAACGGTATAAAACGGAAATGTACCGATGAAAAAACAATTTGTTTCGTACATGTTGACTGCAAGCAACTCACTGATAATCGATGAGTGTATTAGACCCATAGCCATAATTTAAGATATATTTTAAGCACTCGCAAATCTCCCAGTCCTCCCATTGATTAAAGCGGTGGCGCTCTAGCGCCCTCTCGCGCACTTAAGCGGTGGCGTCCAATGAGTTAATAGTAGTGGAAAAGATTTCGACATGTACTGTCAGTGGCCAACAGCAGGTATATCCCCGAATGGCCCAGATTCTCAAAAATGGCGGCAATTCCAATATAGTGGACCAGTGGCGGTTGGAATGCCCCACAGGCCCTGAGGCAAGATTGACAGCTCTTGACAGCTCGGGCCAGCTCGGGCCCCCCCCCCCCACACACACACACCACCCGGCACCGGGACATCCCTCCCTCCTCCCACGTGTGCGCAACACACACGTTAATAAGAACGCTTCAATAAGGATGTACACACTGAAAGTCCCGGAGCACGGAGGGTCATAAAAAAATAAAGAATGATCAAATCGCTTTTGTCTTCTCTTCTACTGTGAAGCCAAGCTGGGTCATGCAGGTCTCTCTCCCATCTCTCTCTCCTATGATCCCATCTCTCACACACAATTCTGGAAATTCCTGGAATAGTGGAATAAAACAGGAAAAAATGTTTCAGCACCACGGAGAGTGTTCTCCGCACTGACGCGGTGCGGGCCGTGAGGCCGCGGCGGTATATAAAGCCCCAGGCTCGCCACAGCAGTGGATTTCAAAGATAGCCACTTTTATAGATAATTCATTTGTATCGCAACGGAATCACGGATCTAGTCGGGCCACGTAGCATTATGTCGACAAAATTCAAATAGAATAAACAAGTGTAAAATAAAGAATTTTAAACGAAGTTTAGCCTATTAAATAATTTTATAAGCGTTCGTTTATTTGCGGTCTGTGTGAGAAGCATCCATCTGCAGAACAACAGCCCAGCTCTCTCTGTCCCCACGCTGTCAGGCCGTCACAGGCCCGCTCAGCAGCGCCACCCACCCAATGGCTGAATTGCCAATCGCTGAATTGGAGTATTGCACTGTGCGGGATTGATTGATTGATTAAAAACTTTATTAACAGATTGCAGAATGGGTACAGTACAGTACAGCTCAATACATACAATTGTTAAGGGGATGCAGACCAGAGAAAGACTTTCGTCTTGTTTACATCAGGGTCCCCCATTTTCAATTAATCATATGACATACAGATAGACAGTACTGCTACATCTATACATTTATGACATACCAGATTTGCAAATACAGTACTGTTTGTGATACAAAGTGTCCAGAAAAGAGTGTATATACATTTGACGTAGAAACTGTACATTGGAGGAGGTTGGGTAGGTGGGGTGGGGTTGGGTGGGGGGGGGGGGGACTGTACATTGGAGGTGGGTGGCGGTGGGGGGGGGGGTTGAGTAGGGGGTTGGTGGGGGACACTGTACACTGTACAGTGGAATACTGACAAAGCCATACTTGGTCATTTACTGTACAACTGGGTTAGGACATTTGTGGGGGCCAGTTTCGAATTGCAGTCTCCCGTAGGTGTTCTTTGAGTGTTTTTGAAAGTGGGTAGTGATTCACATTCCTTTACAGCTTTGGGTAGGGCGTTCCTGCGGGCAGATCCACGATGCGTTTATTTAAACTTTATTTAACAGATTGCAGAATGGGTACAGTACAGTACAGCTCAATACACACAATTGTTAAGGGGATGCAGACCAGAGAAAGACTTCCGTCTTGTTTATATCAGGGTCCCCCATTTTCAATTCATCATAAATGTAGTTCCCTCCCCCTTGTATATATTTACTGTATGTCACAAATGTAACAGTACTGCATTGAGTATGTCATAAATGTCATTATGAATTGAAAATGGGGGACCCTTGTGTAAACAAGACGAAACTGTACTGTACCCATTCTGCAATCTGTTAATAAAGTTTTCAATCAATCAATCAATCAATCCCGCACAGTGCAATACTCCAATTCAGCCATTGGCAATTCAGCCTGTGACGGCCTGACAGCATGGGGACATAGAGGGCTGGGCTGTTGTTCTGCAGATGGATGCTTCTCACACAGACCGCAAATAATCGAACGCTTATAAAATGATTTAATAGGCTAAACTTCGTTTACAATTCTTTATTTTACACTTGTTTATTCTATTTGAATTTTGTCGACATAATGCTACGTGGCCCGACTAGATCCATGACTCCGTTGCGATACAAATGAATTATCTATCTTTGAAATCCACTGCTGTGGCGAGCCTGGGGCGAGCCTTTATCGCTACCGGGGAAACATAGGGGGAACATAGGACCCGGGGAACATAGAACCCTTTTGGAACATGGGAAACATAGGGGGAACATAGGACCCGGGGCATGGCGCAATGCAGTCTGTCGATCCAGTCCCACGAACGGCAACTCCATTCAGTCCCGGGCCCGGGCCCCCCCTCCCCCCAAACCCCCCGCAGGCCCTAAGGCGGCTGCCTCGGCTGCCTCGCCTATATCGCCGCCCCTGTAGTGGACTTCATAGGACCTTATGGCAATGTGTTTGAAATGAGTAGATATCTCTGGATATCAGTTTCATTACTATATAACTAACGGATCAGGACATAAACATTCTGATGGTGGAGCTAGAGGAAAGGTTATGGAGAAATCTAAACCAATAGGTATCTTCCTATGGTCATGAATGTGCACAGCAAATTTGAAGATTAAAATAAAAGCTGTTTGATAAACTAATTGTAAAATTTTAAGTTTGGTCTGATGGTGGTTCTAAAAAAAGGTTAATGACATGGGGTAACCAAAATAGAATTGTCAAACCAAAATAGAATTCATCCTCTCTAGGCCCTCTAGGGGTCATGAATGTGCACCTCAAATTTGAAAATATTCAAATCAAAGCTATTTGAGTTATCACGTTCACAAGTAGGATATGAACGTTTGGCCTGATGCTGTTACTAGATGAAAGGTTATGGGGTCACCAAAGTCAATAGTCTACATCAGGGGTGTCAAACTCATTTTCACAGAGGGCCACATCAGCATTATGGTTGCCCTCAAAGGGCCAAAGACCGTATAAATGTTAATGTAATTTAAAATAAATGTAGCTACTCATTTACATATTGTTAAACATGTTGTTTCTGTATTTATTACTTAATCAAGTTACACATATTGCATATGCATTTGCATAGATGTAAACATATATGTTAGCTTATGTTATTTTAACAAATACTTGTAGTTTATCAGAACCCATATTACTCCATCAATCAATGATCAAACCATTCAAGTAAATAACAAAGAAGAATATCATCAAATACAAGCTATGACATTAAGTTTGTTCAAAACCTTTTTGTCACAGTCAAGAGGGGCAGAACTAACAACTGTGAGCTGCAAAGAACACGTGGGACAGATGTAGCAGATGTTACAAAAACAAATGGCTGCACACAACCTTGCAGAGGCCATACATCCAACTAATGGAAGATAGTTTAATTAACTTTAATTAACAGATTGCAGAATGGGTACAGTACAGTACGGCTCAATACACACAATTGTTAAGGGGATGCAGACCAGAGAAAGACTTTCGTCTTGTTTACATCAGGGTCCCCCATTTTCAATTCGTAATGAAATTGCTATTATGTGTCTGCATGAACACACAACTGTAACTGTACTCAAAAATAACAAAATAAGGGTTGTCTCAGTTCACAACTATATTTGGTCAAGTTTTGGGTGGGACTTGTTTGCGTCCCTACAGCTTCTTATTCAATTGAGCGAGATGCTCGGTTATGTCACACAGCCAGTTTGCATCCATCTGACAGTTCAGACAATATTTCTTCAACCCTTTGTTACCTATTCCGCCTGGATCTTTTTGTATTTTGGGCTGTAAAATTCTCAAAGAATGTCTGAGGAGTAAGTGCTTTTGGCTTTCTTCCTTTGTTACTTCATCAATACCTCAGATGTTCAACATACATGTATGTGTAAGAATGTGTAATAACTAAGGCTGTCAAAGTTAAAGCTTTATTAATGCATTAACCCACAATTCTTTTAAGGCCGCTATTTTTTAACCCAAGATTAATGTTACATTTTTTATTTGATAATTTTTTTTTACCAGAGCTCTTGGGGGCCACATCAAATGACGTGGCGGGCCACATTTGGCCCGCGGGCCTTGCGTTTGACACCAATGGTCTACATCCTCTAAGGGTCATGAATGTGTACAGCACATTTGAAAATATTTGAATGAATGTTTGGCCTGTTTCTGTACAACAAGTCAGCAGGAAGGATACAACTCTATGTAACATTGTTCGTCAAACAGTGTTGAACATGAGTGCTACAGTCTTGAGTGCATAGTAGTATAGACATATTAGCATAGTAGGTAGTAATATAGGCATGTTAAATTACTTAGTAGCAAAGTGCATAATAGTAAAAGACAGTGCAAAGGTTAGTATATCCCCAACATTGTCGTATCCCGACACAATACATATAATTACATATATAATATGTAATGTAATCCAATCCAATCCAACTTTATTTATATAGCACATTTAAAAACAACAAGGTTGACCAAAGTGTTTCACAATCAATCAATAATATAGTAAAAAAAAAAACACATAAACACAATACAATGCACACATAACTACAAACAAATTACGGCAGCAGACTGTAAATTTTTTTAAATTCTAGGGAGAACAAATGTGTTTTAAGATGGGACTTAAACATTGGGAGCGTTGTGGCCAGCCTAATGTGGGGGGGCAACTCGTTCCAGAGTTTGGGGGCTGCAACCGCAAACGCACGGTCCCCCCTGTACTTTAGCCTGGATTTAGGGACAACAAGGAGGGACTGGTCAGCAGACCTCAGAGACCGTAATGGGGTGTAGGGGTGCAGGATCTCAGTGAGGGATGGGGCCAGGCAATGTATTGCTTTATTATGCAAACAACAGGATCTTAAAATGTATCCTAAACTGCACAGGCAGCCAATGAAGGGAGGCGAGGACAGGAGTGATGTGCTCCCGTTTACGTGTCCCTGTCAACAGCCAAGCAGCAGCGCTTTGGACCAGCTGAAGACGTGACAGCGAGGCCTGGCCAATGCCAACGTAGAGCGCATTACAGTAGTTTAGAGTGTGTTACAGTAGTCCAGCCGTATTGTCACAAAGGCATGCATAACTCTCTCAAAGTCTTTAAAAAAGAGAAGAGGCTTGACGTTGGAGAGTTGCTTCAGCTGGAAGAAGCTGGACCTAACCACCCCCATGTTGGTAACGAAAGGTTATCCTATAACCTAGTTATATGAATACTGGCTGAGCGTCTCGCTCTTCGCCATTATGAGATATCTCTTATTTCCTAGCACATAATGTGCTCACGAAACAACAAATGCACTCACATGCACGTGACCAGGCCACGCCCCTGCGTCCCACTATATGACGCCGGACATGGTCACACTCCACCTTCCTCAGAAAGATTTCCAACACTGAAAACCCATCCAAGGGACCTCAGGGCGCTAAGAGCGAGACGCTCAGCCAGTATTCATATAACTAGGTTATAGGATAACCTTTCGTTATATTATCATACTGGCCAATCGCGTCGCGCTCTTCGTCATTATGAGATATGGGGCAGAGCAGACGCGTGGCCCGACAAGTGTACCCCCTGAGGGCCCGTAAGCCCCAACCAGCGAGGTGGGGACTCCCGTCCACCCGCCCGTCCTAACGAAGGGGGGGAGGCAGTCAACTCCACCAAAGTGCAAAAAAGGGGGAACCAGACACCCCTGAAAACGCACAGAACCGCCTGGGAGACAGAACCCCCAGTCATGTCCACGAGGTAAAACTTAACAAAGGGACCCGGGAAGGACCAGGAGGCCGCAGCACAGATGTCCTCCACTGAGGCCCCCCATAACAGGGCGGCAGAGGCCGCCACTTCACGAGTGGAGTGCGCCCTGACGCCCCCAGGGGGGACCTGTCCAGCCAATATGTAGCAAAGGGCAATGCCCTCGCACAACCAATGTGACAGGCGCTGCTTGGACAGTACCTTACCTGCGCGAGGGCCACCGTAACAAACAAACAGTTGATCGGAAGCCCTGAGATCCTGCGTCCGACTGAGGTAAACCCCCAGTGCACAGGCAGGACACGACAGGTGAAGGCTTGCCTCTAACTCACTAGCGTGAGGAGGCGGATGAAATGCCTGAACCACAATATCCCTGGAGCGAAAAGAGATCCGGATATTCTTTGGCACGAAGACTGGATTAGGCCTCAGAGTCGCACCGCTATTGGCCCGAATAGACAGGCACTCAGGCCGCACCGAGAGAGCACACAGCTCACCCACACGCTTAGCGGAGGTGATGGCCAGAAGGAACACAGTCTTAAAGAACAGCTGCTCCAATGGCGCTTGCTCAAGAGGCTCAAACAGGGCCTCCGACAACCGGCCCAGGACCAGTTGGAGGTCCCAACTCGGAGACAGAGAACGTCCCACAGGCTTGAGATGCCGAGCGCCAAGCAGGAAACGTTTCACAAGAGGGTGGCTGAACATCGTACCGCCCCCAAAATCCACATGACAAGAGGATATAGCTGCGGCGTATACCCTCACTGTCGAGGCCGACAGTCTATCCAGGATAGACTGGAGGAAGGAAAGAACAGCGTCCAGGGGGCAGGACACCGGATCCAGGCCCCCAACCTTACACCACGATGGCTTGCTTCGCCAACAGAGATTGGATCTCTTCGGCCAGAGCTGTCACCGCTACTGTCCCTGACAACAGGGTCTGTACCAAACCTAAAAACGGAGGGTGGGGTTGTGCAAACTGCAACACAAGTCCCCGCCTCAGCGTTCTCTCCATCCACCTCGACATATGGCACTGTTGTAGCCATATGTGATGATAATCCCAAAGCACACCCACCGCCACTTGGCACTGGTCCGCCACAAACCGTAGATAGGCGGCCCGGTCCCACCCGCTGTGCATTGCCAACCCTGGACTCGCCAACCGCGCGAGCAGGGCGTCTCGCGTAGCCGGGATATCGCACCCTGACACTACCAATGAGGCAATCGCACCCAAGGGGGGACCCCGACAGAAAGGGCCAGTTTGATACGGGGGAAGCTGACATCACACTGGGTGACATAAGCTCCCCCACTGAACATCTCCCCGGCATGGACTGCTGAGGATACCCTGCTCTGCAGCTGGACATGTGGTCTCCACACTGCCAGATAGGGTGGGTTCCTATACACCGTAGCCCTGCAGTGATATTACTACCACCCAAATCACACGTGCCTGACTGACCACCGCCGGTCTTCCTGCCGTGAGAGGCACTAACGTGATACCCGGCCTGGCAAGGGCAGGCTGGGGGAACTCACGCTGCGACCCCCTGGGCCTCGAGTTCCCCCGCTGACAACCTTCATCGTTGACAGACACAACACCAGGCTCACCAAACACAGACGCAGAACATGTGGCGTGGGAGCCGCTTGACAGCACAGCATTCTCATAGGCAGACCCAGGCCTAGCCAGCAACTGGGTGTCAGCCCCTGTCCCCATGAGAAGCGAAACGTGGGGCCGCTTGCGCTTCGCTGAAGGCATGCGGCCCGCAGCCAAAGGGGACAAATCAGAGCCCGTACCCCCCTGGTGTTGGGGGGGGGGGGAGTGATCGGAGAGCGAGCTAGACACAGCTAGACGGCGACGGTTTCTTAGGGCATGCTCATCTAATGTAGCCGATCCCTCGGCCGCCAAGGCTGTCTGCCTTGTGATCACCTGTTTTTGTTGTGTCCAGGGTACCTCAGGCGGGGGAAACATGGCCGCTGGTCGGGGGCCTCGCCACAGTCGCTGGCGAGGCCGTGCCCTCACCTCTGGCTGCGTGGTGCTAGGCGGTGTGAGGCCTAGGTCAAATACCGCCCGAGTTCCTGCGGAAAGACCAAAGACTCCCTCTGCGGAGAGGGGAGCCCTGAGGAGGAGAAGCCTTTTCTCCTCCTCAAAGGAAGACTGCTCCAACCAAAGATGTCTGTGAACAAGCGTTGACAGCATCCTAGTCCTCCCTGCGGTTATAGCTTGTGACTGGGTTAAAAGCTGTATAACCTCAAAAACATGCACAATGTTTTCGACGTCGGCTGGCCCCAAGGCCCCACTACCCGACACCATTGTGGACAGAAAAGCAGCCAACTGAGCAATGACACTGGTCGCCGCTAAATTCCATCCTGCTGTCGGCTTCCGGGTGGGACACTGTTCAACCATGCCAGGGCAAAGGACCGATGCTACCTGGCCCTCTAGCCATGGCACACCTGCCTTGCGCCCTGTTGTCAGCCCATCCACCTGTATAAAGGGTAAATAAGCCTCAGCAAAACCCCCCACATTAGACACCGATTGACCTTCAGCAATGAAATGGTTAAGAGGAGGGAAGAGTGGCGACAGCCCACGGCGGGGAACAAAGGAACAGCGTCCCAGCATTGTAGCATTAGCATTAGCCGCGCACTCCAGGATAGCTGGGAAAACACCCAAAACAGAGTCATGATGACCATGTCTTCTCGAGAAGTCCTGTGCAAATGCAGACCGTTTTCTAGATCAAGAGGTTATTGTTACTGGTGATTTTAACTGTAATGTCCATCCAACTAGTCGTTTAAACAATGGTCTACTTGCAGAGTTTATGAATTTTTGCTCAGTTTTTGATTTTACACAATTGATTGATGATTTTACCAGAATTACTAAGACTAGCAGATCTATCATTGACCTTATCTTGTCATCTGACAAAGAAAAAATATGTCAATCTGGGGTGCTACCTTTAGGAATCAGTGACCATTTTGTCACATACTGCACAAGAAAGATCTGTCCCAGCCAGATAGGCAAACACAGCACGGTTAGGAACAGGTCAATGAAAAAGTACAACCTGGAAAAATTCCAACAACTATTGCAGTCTGAAGACTGGAGTCAGGTTACAGAGTGCGACAAAGCTCAGGAAGCTTGGATCATTTTTAAAGAAATATTTCTATCGGTTTAGACAAAGTATGCCCCATCAGGCTTGTCAGAGTCAAACAACGTTCCAAACCCTGGATGGATTCAGACATCTTAGAACAAATTCGGTTAAGAGACAAAACTCTGGCAACATTTAGAAAATGTGGCGATAGCGCTCTATTCGATGAGTATCGACATATGCGAAATAGAGTAACCAGCCTGGTAAAAAAGGCCAAAACAGAATACTACAAAACAAAATTCCAAGAAGTGAAAAACTCCCCCAAACTTTGGCAAACTCTAAAAAATCTGGGGGCTCCCATTAGAAACAATTGTTCAGCTTCTTCAAAGATTGGGTTGGATATTGATAATGAAATTTGCTTTGACGGTGCAAGGGTGGCCCAAAAATTCAATAATTTTTTCACTACAGTGGCATCAACACTTGTGAAGAAGTTACCCGAACCCACTGGACAGTTTGGTAGTAGTCATGTATTTAATTATTATTCAGATAAGGTTGCACAGGATTCCTTCAAATTACAACCAGTGGACATGGCCCTGGTAGAAAAAACGATCAATACCCTAGGCAAGGACAAAGCTACTGGAATAGACGGCTTACCAGTGAGGTTTATCAAAGACGGAGCAAACCAGATTAGTGAACCTCTAACACATATCATCAACCTATCACTGAAACATCGTACCCGACGACTTAAAATGTGCCAGAGTGGTTCCACTACACAAAAAAGGAGATAGGACAAACGAGGGAAACTATTGTCCAGTTTCTATTCTCAGCGTCATCTCCAAAGTTCTTGAGAAGGTCATATTTAATCAAATATCAGATTTTCTTAAACAGACAGATCTCCTTTATCAATTCCAGTCTGGCTTTGGCCCTGGGTATTCTACGGATGCTTGCCTGATTTATCTCACTGACCATATTCGAACCCAGATGGACTGTGGCAAACAAACTGGCATGGTTCTGATTGACCTGCAGAAAGCGTTTGATACTGTTGACCATCAGATCCTGCTTGAGAAGCTCAAAGCCTGTGGGATGGACAATGGGTCAGTGAGATGGTTCAGGTCGTACTTGACTGGGAGGACCCAGGTTGTGAACATAAATGGTGTTGCATCTTCATATAATGAAATAACATGTGGGGTGCCGCAAGGCAGCATCCTTGCTCCATTGCTCTTTTCATTATATGTTAATGACATGGTGTCTGCAGTATCCTGCAGACAACTACTGTATGGTGACGACTCAGCACTTCTGGTGTCTGGAGACGACACGGCAGAAATTCAAGCCGGTCTCAGTAGGGAGCTGGAAAGCCTTCACAAATGGTTAGTTGACAACAGATGATCAATTCACCTTGGAAAAACTGAGTCAATTCTATTCAGCTCAAAACATAAATTAAAGGAATGTTCCCGACTTGAGATCAGCTGTAATGGCTTCAGCGTCGAGTCTAGAGACTGTGTTAAATACCTAGGTGCAGACCTCGACCTAACACTCTCAGGGAAAACAATGGCCCTGAAGGTGATCAAAAAAGTTAACACAAGGGTGACATTTTTGCACAGAAAAAAGAGGTTCTTATCACTGGAAACTATGAAATTGCTTGCCAACTGCATGATCCTCAGCCAATATGATTATGCATGTACGTACTGGTATAGTGGTGTTACAGTGGAAAGTAAACACAGGCTACAAACCAGCCAAAATAAGACCATACGATTGGTCCTAAATCTGCCACCTCAAACCCATATTGAGCCATGTCACTTCAATGAGGTGGGATGGCTCCCTATGGAGCAGAGGGTCTCCTTTCTGAAACTGGGACATATGTATAAAATGTTAAATGGATCTGCCCCCAGATATTTATGCTCTGCCCCCAGATATTTATGCTCTGCGTGGCCAGGTCCACGGACGACAGTTACGGTCTGGACAGCTCTCAGTTTATGAGCCTAGAAAGGGTTCCTATTCACAGAATGGCTTTCTGTCTACAGCCTGCCGGCTGATGAACTCTCTGCCCAGGGCCATCCAAAACTCCCCCACTATTGCTGTCTTCAAGAGGGCTGTGAAGCGACATTTGCAACAATAGGTTGCAGAGGGTGCTTGGCCACCACTCTTGAAGAACAGGAACATGACATGCTGTAATGAGACTCTTTCAGAAAATTGTGTTGTCTATTTTATCTACTTGTTGTATCTATCTTATCTTCTTAACTCTTTTTTTGTGATTTATTGTATTCTTCTTGGGACCATGTTGGAAACAAGTCGACAGACTTTCACATGTTATCCTTGTACCCCTTGTTTTTATACTTTTGTATAAATTGTATGTACTAAATAAAAATCAAATCATCAAATCAAATCATCATGTTTTCCCAAATATCCTGCCCCACGCGCCAATACATAACTCGGCTGTCTCACGGGACAACGAGCAGTATCACTCATGCTAGTATCAATGCCTGTTAGCGCAGGCCCTACCTGTGCACGACGTAGTTCGACTGCTAACTGTCGCGCAACGTCCCTCGATCCGCTGTCACAAGACGAGGAAACCCCAGGACAGGCCCGATGCGCTGTTAGGATGTGCCGAGAAGATTCCAGGGGCTGGTGAACCTCTGGCGAATACCCAACATTGTGTAATTTCTCCCTGCGTTTCATAACCTGCTACTTCCGTGTTGGAAACAAAAAGAGGAAGGTGGAGTGTGACCATGTCCGGCGTCATATAGTGGGACGCAGGGGCGTGGCCTGGTCACGTGCATGTGAGTGCATTTGTTGTTTCGTGAGCACATTATTTACATTTACATTTACATTTAGTCATTTAGCTGACGCTTTTATCCAAAGCGACTTACAAGTTCTGTACGACAAGCCATCAGGAAGAGCACAACTCTATCAGCTGAGTAACAATGTTCATCAAAGTGTTGAGTGCTACAGTGTAGGTTAGTTTATTAGGACAAGTGCATGACAGTATGGTTAGTTAGGGTTAGATTTTTTTATTTTAATTTTTTTTAATTCAGATAATGGTTGAAGAAGTGCGTCTTTAGTCGACGGCGAAAGATTGGACGTGTTTCGGCTGTCCTAACTGGGGTGGGTAGTTCATTCCACCATTGTGGGGCAAGGACTGAGAATAGGCGACTTCTCTTTGATGACCCTCCCGGAGCTTGGATAGGAGTAGGTCTGAGGCGGCCAGAAGATGCAGAGCGTAGGGGTCTTGAGGGTGTGTAGTTAGAGACCATTGACCGGAGGTAGGCGGGAGCAGTTCCCTTTGCCGCACGGTATGCTAGGTCGAGGGCCTTGAAGCGGATTCGTGCAGCAATGGGGAGCCAGTGCAGGTCCCTAAGAAGTGGGGTGACATGGGCCGACTTCGGTAGGTTTGAGATCAGGCGGGCCGCTGCGTTCTGAATGAGTTGAAGAGGCTTAGTGGCAGTGGCCGGGAGGCCAGCGAGCAGTGCGTTGCAGTAGTCGAGGCGGGAGATGACTGTTGATTGGACGAGGAGTTGGGTGGCTTCTTTTGTCAGGAAGGGGCGTATCCTTCTGACGTTGCTCAGGAGGAATCGGCAGGTTCTGGTTGTCGCTGCGATGTGAGCAGAGAAGTTCAACTGGTCGTCGAGGACAACACCAAGGTTCTTGGCGGTCGGGGACGCGGTCACAGCTGCATTCTCGACTGTGATGGAAAGGTCGGTCAGGGGGGAGGATTTGGCCGGCAGGTGGAGCAATTCTGTTTTGCTTAGGTTCAGTTTGAGGTGGTTGGTCGTCATCCAGGCGGAGATGTCGGACAGACAGGCCGAGATCCGCTCAGAGACGTGGATATCTGAGGGAGGGAAGGAGAGGAAGAGTTGAGTATCGTCGGCATAACAGTGGTAGGAGAAGCCATGAGACGTGATAATGTTACCCAGTGATTTAGTGTAGAGGGAGAAGAGAAGGGGTCCTAAAACCGAGCCCTGGGGGACACCCGTCCGCAGGGGGCGGGTGGCCGACAGGGTCCCTCTCCATGACACTTGGTAGGAGCGGTCATTGAGGTATGATGACAACCATGTCAGCGCAGAGCCAGCCACTCCCATTCCTGCGAGGGCCGCGAGGAGGATCTGGTGGTTGACTGTGTCGAAGGCTGCAGATAGATCTAGGAGAATCAGGACAGAGGAGAGGCCTTTCGCTTTTGCTAAGTGAAGTGCCTCTGTGACCGCAATGAGGGCTGTCTCTGTGGAGTGACCAGTCCTGAAGCCTGACTGATTAGGGTCTAGGAGGTCATTCTGTAAGAGATAAGCAGTAAGTTGGTTGGATACAGCACGTTCAAGTGTTTTAGAAAGGAAGGAGAGAAGAGAGACAGGACGGTAGTTGCCTATGACGGTAGGGTTCAGGGATGGTTTTTTTATGAGGGGCGTGACTCTGGCTTGTTTTAGGGAGGTGGGGACCACCCCCGAGTTGAGTGAGGAGTTGATGGTTGCAGTTAGGAATGGGAGGATGTCTGGTGCTATGGTCTGGAGGAGTGGGGAAGGTAGCCGGTCCAGCTGGCATGTAGTCGGACGGTTCGACGTTACCAGTGTCAGGGTCTCGGCTTCTGTAATGGGAGAGAAAGATGACAGAGTGAAGGATGAGGTTCTCGATTCAGCATTTGGAATGGGTGGGGGTTGGGAGAAGGAGCTGCGGATGTTCTCCACTTTTTCCTCAAAGAAGATCGCAAAGTCTTCGGCAGAGAAAGATGAGGGAGGGGGGGGTGGGGGGGGAGTGAGGAGGGAGGACATGGTAGCATGCAGTTTGCGAAGATTCTTGGCAGAGGCCTCGATCCTATGGTGAAAGAAAGAAGCTTTGGCATTAGTAATGGTTTTGGAGAATGTTAACAAGAGGTTGTGATATGTGTCGATGTCAGCAGTGAGGCGTGACTTTCTATACTTCCTTTCAGCTGCTCTCAGGACCTGTCTTTGTTCTCTCACTGGATCTGTCAGCCATGGACTGGGTGGGGAACGGCGGGCAGGTTTCTCAACGAGGGGACAGAGCTTGTCGAAGGAGGTTGCAAGGGCTGAGAGGAGGGTGGAGGTTGCCATCTCTGTGGAGAGAGCAGAGAAGGTGTCACTCAAAGGTAGAGTGGATAGTATGTCAGAGGAGAGGGTGGAGGGGGATAGGGAGGGCAGGTTGCGTCTGAGTGAGACGGTTTGAGTTGGGGTGAAGACCTTTCAGTTAAGCATGAGAGTTAGTGAGAAGGATATGAAGGAATGGTCAGATACATGTAGGGGAGTTACCGTGGTGTTAATGATGCTGGAGTTACGGGAAAATATGAGATCCAAGGAGTTGCCTGCTTTGTGGGTGGGAGGCATGGCAGTGGGAGTCAGGTCAAATGATTGTAGGAGGGAGACTACTATGACTGACTGAGATGAGTCAGGGAGGTTGAAGTCGCCCAATAGAAGGAGAGG
Source organism: Notolepis coatsorum (assembly GCF_963971535.1). Lineage (NCBI taxonomy): Eukaryota > Metazoa > Chordata > Actinopteri > Aulopiformes > Paralepididae > Notolepis > Notolepis coatsorum. The sequence goes on along the minus strand of NC_140172.1, from coordinate 60,932,059 downwards.
GGTACCATCTTCCGGTAAGGAGCTTACATTATGTGCTAGGAGATAAGAGATATCTCATAATGGCGAAGAGCGAGACGCGATTGGCCAGTATGATAATATAACTATGGGTTTGACACATGAGTCAAGGGGGCCCATGTCTGGAGGTGAGGTACAAACATAACAAACAACCTCGTTTTTTTTGTCATTTAAATTAAAAAAGTTCAGAGCCAGCCAAGCTTTTATGTCACTGAGACAGTCTAACAGGGGGTTTTAGAGTGTTGGGCTCATCACGCTTTAAAGGCAGTTATAATTGTAGCTTGTCTGCATAAAAATGTAACGAGATGCCATGGTTCTTGATAATAGACACTAAGGGGAGTCAAAGTCAACTTTATTGTCATTTCCCATAATGTGCAAGACATACAGAATAAGGCTAACCCTATCTGCCTATTGGGACATCATAATTGGGCTACAAACTTGAAGACGTGGTATTATTTGGATTATCGAAGCTTTTGGACTGCAATAAGAAGATTTTGGATCTGTTTACCGCGCACAGGATCTACCAAAATGAACTGATAAGACACTTGGACACTTGGACTAATAATGCAATCAGTCATTTGGACGGAGTTGTTAAAACTCACTCCACTCAAATCAATAGAGTTATATTCCACTCTATTCAAATCAAATTTAAAGGGACGTGGCTGGGATAAATTGTGCCAGTCAGTCAGCCAAAACAAATTCTTGGACCAAGGTCGAACCGAGAGCTCTGGAGTCGAAGGCTCTCTGGGAGATAAGAGTGGCGAGCGGCATCCCACAACCCCAATCCCTAGTCCCCCCCCCCCCCCCCTTCCTCTGCATTGGCCCTGCACTGTCGGCTGCCTCGTGTGAGGGAGACCTCCCCCACCCAGGACTTGGCTTGTGCACTCCCCCCCACCTTAAACCCCCTCCCACCCCCCCCCCCCCCCCCCCCCCTACAGCCCTGTAACAACCCCAACCCACTCCCCCCTCCTTCCGTAAATGGCGCTGCCTATGACGGCTGCCAGTCTGTTTGCGGTGGTGAATATGCATATGTTTGTCTCAAGGCTCTGTACCATTATTACTATCTAAAATGTAATAATTGTGGAATATTACTGTAATGAGCTGTATGTGTATGATCCAAGCGTCCTATGATCCTCATAGGAGCATAACAGAAAAAAGCATTCCATGTGAAGGTATTCTGTATCTTTGCATGTCAACTAATAAAGAAACTTGAAACTTGAAACTTGAAACTTGATACAGAAACATTTAATTATGTTCCCCCCTTCTCACGGTGTATATAAAAAGATTGACAATATAAACATAAAGTAACTAATAGGACACACACAATATACAGGACTAACCAGCTAAAAATGAAATGAATGAGTGAAATAAATATAGAGGTAAAAGAGAACTTAGTGCAAATCTTCTAGCAGCAGTGGTACATAGTAAAATAAATAATGGCACACAGTAAATTTCGCAGAGTAAATTTGACTCAAACTGAGTACATTTTACTCAAACAGTAAAATTTACTCAGTTTGAGTAAAATTTACTCTGCAAAATTTACTGTGCAGTAAAATAAAAGAATGGCAGTAAAGTGGCAGTGAGTTAGTAAAGTAAAGTGGCAGTGTGTGTGTGTGTGTGTGTGTGTGTGTGTGTGTGTGTGTGTGTGTGTGTGTGTGTGTGTGTGTGTGTGTGTGTGTGTGTGTGTCAGTGGGGGGGGGGGGGGGGGGGTCCTAGTCCAGAGTCTGTGGGGGCAGAGTTCAGTTTCCTGACAGCTTGATGGATAAAGCTGTCTTTCAGTCTGCTAGTCCTATAGCTCGGAGGCTCCTTATTCTCCTCCTGGAGGGCAGGAGAGTAAAGAAACATTGTGAGGGGTGGGTGATGTCGCCCGATATGCGTAGTGCTTTGCAGGCCAGGCGTGTATTATAAATGTCCTGGAGGGAGGGGAGGGGGGCACCAACGATCCTCTCAGCTGTTCTGACTGTGCGCTGCACAGACCAGGCTGCAGAAACAAATTAGTGTGGGGGCATAACATTTTCTCGGGGGGGCACAATGGTTTTTCAACACAGGTTCCCTTTTATACGTTTCAGCTGGGACAACGACGCTGTGGCTTGCTTGGCGCTGCCCACGGTGCTGAACTAAACAGCAGAGAGGCAATTGAAAAATCTAATTTCTCTCTATCTTAAGAACATTCACTTATACAAAAACAGACTGAACGGATATATATAACAGACCTGTTGGGGCAGCGGACTGAGAGCAGGGGACACAAACAGGCTGGATAAGATGGTCAGGAAGGCCAGTAGCGTGGTTGGGGTGGAGCTGGACTCTAGCGAGGGTAGCGGAGAGGAGGAACCTTGCTAAGCTCCAGGCCATCAAGGAAAACCCCTCCCACCCACTATACACAGACTTGGCTGACAGGAGGAGCATGTTATAGGCTCACACTACCTAAATGCAGCACTGAACGGCACAGGAAGTCCTTCATTCCGACAGCCTTCAGACTATACAATGCATCACTGTGCCTCACAGCATCACTGAGCACAGAGTGACAGTTACCATCTTCCTGGACTCTTACTTTTTAAACAGCACTGTGCAATATTACACCTACTGTAGACTTCAGTATATTTTAACTGTATTTATTTACTGTATCTTTTATTCTATTTGTATTCTATTTCATTTTATTCTATTCTTAGGCCATTTGTTTTGTTATTCTTATTTGTGACTTGTTCTGTCTAAATGTTTAATGTTGAGTGATTTGCAGTGTCAAATTTCCCTCAGGATAATACATTTCTATTCTATTCTATATCTTTGAAAAGTCTCCATTTATTCAACACTTCTGAATTCACTGACAAACTGAACTGAACTGACAAAAATAAGGTGCATAAAAAAGCAAACAAAATTCCTCCACAGGCTACTCACCATCATTAGTAGAGCGGCAAGCGGCGTTTGGGGACACAGTGAAATCTTCTTAAAACACTGCCCCTCCACTCATTCCTGAACTTTTTTGTTAAGTCCTTCTCAAATGCCAACTGAATTAAATTGGGCTTGCGTCGATGAAGCATACTAAGGCGATGTTCTGTAAAACGTTCTTGAGGGTAGAAAACGAATTATCACAGAGTGCCGTGCTAGCTTCAGTAGTGTTGTTGTTGTTGACATCAGTGCCCACTAGGGCTGTCCCCGACTAAGGATTTGGATAGTTAACTTTGATTGACAAAAATAAATAAACCAGGGTGGGCACAGCTGACTCAGTGGGCGGGCCCGGCCCCCTAATACCCGCCCATGGCGCCGGGTCTGGCGCTGCAGGGTCTTGTGGCAGGATGCCATGCAGCCGCTGTACGACACGGCTGCAGCTGGTCAGGAGGCTCTCGATGCTGCCCTGGTAGAAGGAGCACAGGATGGAAACTGAGGCTCCAGCTCTTCTCAGTTTGCGGAGGAAGTAGAGGCGCTGTTGAGCTTTCTTGGCCAGTGATGCAGTGTTGGTGTTCCAGGAGAGGTCCTCTGTGATGTGCAGGAATTTGGTGCTGCTCACTCTCTCTACCACTGCCCCATTGATGGTCAGTGGAGGGTGCTGGGTGTGCGCTCTCCGGAAGTCGACAACAACCTCTTTTTATGTATATAAATACATAATATTAGAGTATGCAAATATGTTGGTATTGTGATGCTTCATTTTATTTGCATTGTGTTACAGCAGGGTATTTTAGGTGTGATATGATTAGTTGGTAACTGGTTGACCAAGGTGCTACAGTTCTGGCAGTATTGACATGTGGTGTACTGTGGATGTGTCTCTCCCAACCTTTTTATTTATTTATTTTGACCCTTTTGACCCAGTTATTGCCTGGACCGGTTCCACCCATTACAGTTTTTGTAAACTAGAATACAACGTGTGCTCGTCATGAGGGCAGGAAAAACCCAAGGCCTTACGGTATGGTATGTTCTTGGGGATTGAGATCATGTGACTTGATTTTGTCAAGAGACATGTGACTTGATTTCACAAGAGATGAAATTGAAGCATATAAAAGTTCTCAGCTCTGTTAGGTTGTGGAGAGAGAGAGAGAGACATTACAGAAAGGTAAGATATTTTATTTTCATATATTCCTGTACAAAACAACATACTGTATGGTGTGCCATGCATAAAAAGTATATGCTTCTTTACAGCAACTGCAGAGATTTGTCTCAGCATGGCCAATTCATCTGCAGTGACGTCTATTATTCTGTCTGCATACAGTGAAATGGAGAAAATGAAGCCCACATATTTTTGCATTTTCTTTTTTTTATACATCACCATTATTGCTGAAAATGTACTTTTAATCGCAGTGATTTGTGTTGAAAAATCATTGCATGAGCCAATGTATTTCTTGGTGTGTAACTTGGCAGCAAATGGCCTCTATGGAGGCACAGGTCTATTGCCAGCCATACTGAATAATGTCTTATCACATTCATATGAGATCTCTCTACCTTGCTGTCAAGCACAGATCTATGCTCTACATACGTATGCAGGTATTGAATTTACAATTCTAGCAGCAATGAGTTATGATAGGTATGTGGCCATATGCCACCCACTGCAGTATCATGCTATTGTATCATTGACTAAAGTGTATAAACTTATTGCATTTACTTGGCTTTACCCCTTGGTATCATTTCTTATATATTACTCATCAACTCTTCAGCTACGGTTTTGTGAAAAAACTATAGCAAAATTATACTGTGCTAATTATTCACTGGTAAAACTGTCCTGCACAGATACATCTGCTATAAACATAGCAGGATTACTATCTGTTTTGTTCTATATATTTCCGCAGCTAATCATGATTGTTTACTCATATGTACATATTCTGAGAATATGTATATTTTCATCCAAAGAATCCAAGCTCAAAGCCCTCCAAACCTGCACTCCACACCTGTTTGCAGTAATCAATTATTCTTTGGGGTGCCTCTTTGAATTAATACAAAATCGATTTGACATGAGTTATTTACCTTACCAAACACAGATATTTATGTCTCTGTACTTTTTGATAATCCCTCCCATTCTTAATCCAGCTATTTATGGTGTAAGTATTCAATCCATAAGAAAACCACTATTTAGAATAGTCCGAGGTAAGAAACGTAGGCTAACACCAGTTTAGTAGACAAGAATGCTTGTTCTCAAAAAAATTATTTCATGGCATTACTGATTTATTTGACAGTGTATTGTGGTGAATTACAGGGTTGATAGGAGAGAGCAAGGGGAGGAATGACAGAGATGATGGATTATAAGAATGACAGGAATGATAGAGGGTAAGGGGAGGACATGCGATAAAGCCTTCTCTCACTGAGCTTCCAGGCTGTGACAAGAATCCTCTTATTAATTGATCATTGTGTGCCTAATATTGTATTGTTAAGACTAATGCCTTTATAACCACAGCGCCAACAGATTGTCTCCTATCTCTTGCTTACTATTGTTATATCTGATCAATATCCACCTTATAGATGAAAAGGACAATAGACTACCTACTTTCTATTTGAACAGTTTTAATCCTGGAATCGTCCTTGTGGCTTGTCAGATTAAATCAAATACTGTGTGTCTGGGGTCACGTGTCATTCCCTCTCTCACATATTTCATGTTATTCTGCATATAATATATTAAAGCAGTAATGCCATAAAACGACAATAACATTTTCAACACTCAATACAATTTCATTGTAAGTGTTCAAGTGCTTCTTACAGCGTAAAAATCTTTTGTTTGAAAAATGTATATTATTAAAAAAAATGTAACTCATACCAGCATCTTGACAAATCAACAAACATGGCATCTACATTTTCCAATCAGTAAAATTGACAGATTACTTATTGTCGTTTTAGAGGACATTAAATTTTGTTTTCACAGCCTGCACAAAGCAGTAAACCATTAAATAAGGAAACTAGGAACTGGAACTGTGGAATAGTATTTTACATATTTACTGTGTACTTGTATTTTGTCTTGCATGGCACACATAGCAAACATAAAGGAACATGCCAACGTTTTGGGAAATTTGCTTATTTGCCATCTACCCTGGAGTTAGACAAGCAGATACATTTTCTTCTCTGTGCATGCATTAAGGTTAGAGAACAGCCGCACCATTAGCCTAGCTTAGCGCCATTCACTGGAAGTAGGTGTGCCAGTGTAGCCTAGTTCCCATCAGTCACAAAATACACTCCAAATACAACACCAAAACGTTCCTGTAAACATGTTGTGACCTGTGTAAAACTCCATGCAATGCTTCACCTAGATTATGCCATTTTATTTATTTTACTTTATTGACACATATATTTTCTATGTACAGTACCACCATTCACATGATTTACATTGGCTTAACACTTTGACTGCCGGAAAACGCTTAAAAGCGTCATTCCCGGCCATGCTCAAGTTGCCGAGGACGCTTTACAGCGTCTTTAATATCAATATTTCAAAAATCTGGGATCGGATTCATATGTCCCCTCCGCTGGCCTGAGATCCACCAGGAGGACCCACTGAGCTCTCTGGCGGTTCAGGAGCGCCATCTGGTGGCCGATCGGCGCAATCGCTTAACAGGAAGTGCCGTAGAGGTTGTGCTGGACGGCCGTATTACTTCCGGGCACTCGCTAATAGGTCCCGGGACTCGATCTCGACACACTACATAGCGATCGATTGCTAATAACTCGATAAACAACATGATTTGGACGTATATACCATTATACAAGCTGGAGATGGACCGGGTAAATCTACATCCCATAATGATACAATTTCTACTCTACGATGATCGCCCAACGGCGCGCGGAGACTGGGGTGAGTTTTAGCGTGTAAAGTTACCGTCTTCGATACTAACTGCTATTATCAACATTTGACCCACATTAGATGATTGGTATAACGCTGCCCACGGAATTATAAACGCCCCCTAGCCCATCCGGTCAACATCAGATGACGTGTAGTAACTTCTAGAAGTACATCTAGTTGGAATTTTTTATATCGCGCTGATTGCCATAAAACTGTATTGCATCATCAATATAATGTATTTGGGGCTATAGATCACGTTCTGGAGAAAGCTGCAGAAAGAGATGAAAACATACTTACACATTAGACCATACTTTACTATGAATATGTGAATGAAAAAGTTTAACGTTGCTACACAATGAACAATACATATAGGACTTTGAATGGGCCCTAATAATGGCAATGTAGCAATAGAATTTAAAAAGTTATAGCCCTGCAAAGAAGGGGACTTTCTCTATAGACAAATAGAGCCGGCAACCTACTATAATGAATTTAACCCATGGCAGCCAAAGTGTTTTTTAATATGTTGTACATAAAAGAGACAGTTTTGTCTCATCTATTCCCCTGTCTGCATACTAAATGAAATGGAGAAAATGAAGGCCACATATTTCTGCATTTTCCTTATTTTTTTGCTGAAAATTTACTTTTAATCACAGTGATTTGTGTTGAAAGATCATTGCATGAGTCAATGTATTTCTTGGTGTGTAACCTGGCAGCAAATGGCCTCTATGGAGCCACTGGTCTATTGCCAGCCATACTGAATAAAGTCACATGTATATGCAATCTCTTTACCTTGCTGTCAAAAAGATAGGAGAGAGAAAGGGAAGGAATGACAGGGATGATATCATACGAGGGTAAGGGGAGAAGGGCAAAAAAACCATCCATCTATTGAGTAAAAAACATCTTGTGGTGGTTCACACTGTAAAGAATCCCTTTACTGAAAAAAGGTGATTTACCTTAACTCATTGGACACCAGACCCGATGATAGTCGGGTTAACTTGCCGACTGTTCAGCGCCAATCACGAGTATAGTTGGGTTTTAATCGTTATTTATTTTATTAGCAATATCCATTCATTTTCATCCATCCAGCCTGATGTTATCGTTGGGAATGGGTCTGAGCTCGCAAAAGGGCAAATACCGCCCCCTACACCTTCCGGCTGGAATTGCATTCCACTGGGAATGGTATAGTTTTTTTTCTGGGACGATCCAAGCCGTGCGGGCGTGGTTTAAATAATCAGTCGAGGTAACCTGATTTCAACGATACATCTGCGACGCCCCCTCATATGCAATGCTGTTGAACGTGGCACGGACCTCCGCGCCCAGTAATTCAAATGGCGATCAGATAATTGGATTATTTCTTTTGCATTCAATCAATCAATCAAATCCTTTATTTAACCAGATAAGCATCATTGAGATTAAAATCTCTTTTTCAAGAGCGATCTGGCCAAGCAAGGCAGCAGAAAGTTTCAACATAAAAAAGAACATCACAATAAAATACAGATAAAACATTTACATCAAGCATTACATCAGATACAAGGTAAGAACATTATATATAAATTTGATCGTTGATCTGATATGTATTTCTACCCGATCGACGCTGTATCTGTGTGTGTATGTGTGGCTGTTTTCCGTTGGGTGGGAGGGGGGGAGCGGCGCGCTGGTCTAAACAACATTGCATGCGTGCACGAGGAAGGATAATAATTATGATCTAGAGTTGATTTCAGGAAGATTCGATAATCAGCCAAAAAATTACAACATGTTTTGTGTATTCCACTAAAGGGCTATTATCGCGTCTTTCTCTGGAATTACTAGAAATCACCAAAACTATACTCGTATTCAAAATGGTATAAAACGGAAATGTACAGATGAAAAAACTATCCGTTTTGTACATGTTGACTGCAAGCAACTCACTGATAATCGACGAGTGTATTAGACCCATAGCCAAAATTTAAGATATATTTTAAGCACTCGCAAATCTCCCACTCCTCCCATTGATTAAAGCGGTGGTGCTCTAGCGCCCTCTGGCGCACTTAAGCGTGGCGGTCAATGAGTTAATTGCTACCTCTCTATCTTTTTATTAAAATTTTGTATGCTTGCTTATGCCTGTATTTTTTACTGTTGTGAAGCACTTTGAACTGCAATTTCTGTATAAAAGATACTATACAAATAAAGTTATTATTATTATTATTATTATTATTATAGGGCGAGAGGCACATATTCAGAGCTACATGTGTTTTCTATGCTGAGTGTATAGTATTGTTTGTGCATTGCATCATTGTTTGTAAAACTTGAGTTACTCTTGTATATTTACTTCAGCAACAAACTTCATTACATTATGTCAAACAGTATTGCATTGTATTGTTTCATTTTTGTATCCTGTGACCTTCTACATCTCCTTTTGCTCACTTTTTTTGTCTTGGATTCATTTATTTATTCTCGAAAAGGACAATTGAGGTCACCCTAATTTTCAATGTTGTCGAGATTTTTTTTACAATATAATAATAATAATAATAAATAATAATAACTATCTATATAGCACTGTTCACACATGGACTGCAGCCCAAAGTATCCCACAGCAAATAGCACAAAATGTGCATACAGTTGACAGAATAAAAACAATGCATAAAGTGCAGACATAAGAAGAATAGGTATAAAAGACAATAAAAGTAGAACGTGCAGACATAATAATAGGCATAAAATAAGTACAATAAGTACAGTGTTGCTCAAAGGCATGTGAACCCCCCCGGAACAGCCAGTCCCCCAAACACCCCACATATCAACGCCCACCGCGTGTATCCTTTCCGCAACGGAATTCGGTTTCCGGGTTCCTCTGATTGGCCGCGACCCCCACGTGACCCGCCCCCCTATCCACCGCTCTGGCAGACAGAGCGAGCGGCCGCGGACTCGCTCGCTTCCTCAATTTATACGCATGGAAGTATTGACTGAATGAATTAATGAATGAATGAATGAATGAATGAATGAATGAATGAATGAATGAATGAATGAAAACTTTATTTAACAGATTGCAGAATGGGTACAATACAGTACGGCTCAATACACACAATTGTTAAGGGGATGCAGACCTGAGAAAGACGTTTGTCTTGTTTACATCAGGGTCCCCCATTTTCAATTCATATAGAACGACTACGCCGTAACAAATCATTAAAAAATATATACCGTTAACTGGAATATGTTGTGCCTTTACACATATGTTGGATTATGTAATTGGTTTGTGTAGTGGCCGACTGTCATTCCTCTGTGTGCTGACAGTCGTCCACGATGCACCCGCTATTGCCTTTTTACACTGTACCAAAGTTGTTGATGTTAAATTAGTTGAATGTCCACAGTTGCTCCTCTTACGGTGTACAGGGTTTATTGTTGTCCAAATGAAAGTGATAATGAATTAAAGGTTTGACAGAACAGTTGTCAGTTGCTCCGTGCTCGGTTCCAACAGTATAACAGTGAAACAGTTCCAACAGTGAGACAGCGTTTGAAGGTAAGTCCTCGGCAGGTGCACAGGATCCCATTGATCACCTTGGCCATTTATAGGAGTGGGCTGCAATGGGTGGTGAGCCCTCTAGTGGCCAAACAGTCTAAAGGTTCTAACAATAAGACAGTCTAAGGTCGCTTTCACACAGGGGCTGTTTGGTCCGGACTTTCGGACCAGAATTCGATAGTCCGGTTTTTCGGGTCTGTGTGAATGCGCGTCGAACTCGGTCCGCGGACCAAGCAGGCAAACTCTAGTCCGCCTGAAAACGTAGGTCTCGGTTCGGCTTCATCGAACCAAATGCGAACCAAATATAGGAAGTGATTATTATTACCACTGCTCGCAGCACTCACTGCAAAACAAGCACACTGCATCTAATCTCTCTATCTATCTATCTATATATGTCTGTGCATCTTGGGAAGAAGGAAGAAAAAACGCGGCTTATTATTATTACGGAGGCGCGCGGCTTATTATATTATTAAAACAGCTACTTGTGGGCACTCATAAAAACACTGTGGTCTACAAGTTGTTTAGCGAGAGGATGGTGGTAATGTGCTTCAATAGAACAATGGATCAATGCCATGTCAAAACTCGGCTCCGCTGATCTGGAGGGCTCCGCAGTACACACACAGACACACACACACGCGCGCACACACGGGATCGCAGCCACACACACATTTCCACTGTCCAATAGACAAGCGCCCTTTTCGACCGCGTGACATTGTTCAGAAGGTCTCGGTCCGCCTCACAGATATCTGTGTGAAAGCAGGCGAACCAAATGAAGAATGCATAATAAAGCATGTCATGACCGAAGGAAAGGAAAACAGCCCGCATGCCAGAAACAGGCCGCCCAATCTCCCCCGGTCCCAGCGACCTCGCCACCACGAGGAAACCAGCAAACCACAGGCCCCCACCCCACCCCAAACTCCACATAGGAATGACAGGTCACGTGCCCCAGGACCTGCAGCCACACCAAAGGAGCCACGCAGCAATGCAACGACTCCAAACACTCAAGCAGAAAGACACAACACACGCCAGCGAACCGAGGGAGCCCAACGATGAAAACCAACCAAAATCTCAAAATCTTACTCAAGTAAAAGTCAGAGTATCTGGCTAAAACACAGTTGAGTAAAAGTCAAAAAGTTTCTACTTTTAAATGTACTTAAACTGTTAAGCTGTAGCCCTATTTTCAGAAATGTCGTCTAAAGGTACATGCTCAAGTAAATGGATGATTGCTCCACTTCTACAAGGTCGATTTGCATGTTCTTGGTATCTAGGAACATCTAGGGACCTGGGGGTATGTATTGTCAGAACGATTGTGTCTGCTACTAGGCTTGAGTAAATTGTGATTAACACTTTGATCGCCATGGTTAAATTCATAATTTACCATCCTTCGCCAGCCCTATTTAACATGGAGAAGTTCCCCTTCTTTGCAGGGGTATAACTTTTTAAATTGTATTGCTAAATTGACCTTATTATGGCCCATTCAACGTCCTATATCTATTGTTCAGGGTGTAGCAACGTTATACTTTTTCATTCACATATTCATACTAAAATACGGTATAAAGTATAAGTATGTTTTTGTCATTTTCTGCAGCTTTCTCCAGAACATGATTTATAGCCCCAAATGCATATTGATGATGAAATACAGTTTGATAGCGATCGGTGCCAGATAAAAAATGTCAACTGGACATACTTCTAGAAGTTACTAAGTATGATCTGATGATGACCGGATGGGGGGGGGGATCGTTTATAATTCCGTGGACAACGTTATATGATTAATCTGGTGTGGGTGATATGATCATCAGAGCAGTTCGTATCGAAGACATTAAAAAATAACGCTGGGACTCACGTGGCTTCCTCGCGCCGTTGGGGGATGAGCGTGGAACAGAGATTTTTCTATTATGGGATGTAGAAATACCCGATCCATTTCCAGGTTGTATAATAGTATATACGTCCAAATCATGTTGTTTATCGAGTTATTTGCACCGATCGATGTTCACTGTGTCAAGATGGAGTCCCTCTAACGATAGCGAGTGCCCGGACGAAATATGGGTGAGCACTGAGCACCACTTCATCCACATCACTTCCTGTTGGGCGATCTGCCGATCGGCCACCAGATGGTGCTCTTGAACCGTTAGAGAGTTGAGTGGGGCTCAGCAGTAGATCTCAGGTCTCCGGGGGAGAAATATGATTTCGATCACAGATTTTTGAAATATTGATATCAAAGACGTGTTACAGCGTCTTCGGCAAAATGAGCATGGCGGGGAATGACGAGTTTCGGCGTCTCCGGCGATCAAAGTGTTAAACAAAAGGAGAATATAAATTATGATTTTGTTTGCATCTTTTCCGGTGAATAACACCATGTTACAATTGTGCAACCACCGAGCTTGCTCACTGAGCTCATTCACCACCTGCTTGAGATCAAGTGTACAGAAAATCTAAGCAAATTAATAAAGGGAAGATGATTAAACAGAAGGATTTGTAGATACAGTAATACATTATAATCCATTTGAATTATAAATTCATATTTGACCTTGAACTTGCCCCCGACCTCTATGGATAGGGAAAAAGCTCCTCTTTCTAATGGCTGTGTTAAATCTGGATTTAGTCATTTCCTCACAGTTTTACGATAAAAGAGAGATTTTCCGATGTCAGGGCGGCTGAGTGGCACAGTGGGCAAGGCGCTCGCCACTAACGCAGGATATGCTGGTATCGAGCCCAGCTCTCGGCGTTGCTACCGGCCGGCCGTCATACTAACACAATTGGCAGTGTTAGAGGGTGGGAAAGCCGGTGGGTGGGGATTGGACGTTGTGGACAGCGACTCCTACAGGTTGGTTGGGTGACGCCGGTACGGCGGAAACAGGAAGTATCGGGGGCAGCGTGAGCCTCCCACGCGTTACTCCTCGCCACTGAGAGTTCGAGCTGTTGCGGTGAAAAGATGCGACAGGCTGCCTCCTCGTGTACCGGAGGGGACACGTGATGCAAGTCTTCTATCCTCACTACAGCCGACCAGTGGGAGGCATAGTCTAGCAACGTTCAAGACAGGGGAGGGAAGAATTGGAAATACGAAATTGGGATGGGAGAAAAAATTGAAAATGAGGAGACAAAGTGGATAAAAAAAAGTATACGGTCTGTATTGATTGATTTATATATATGAGATTTGTACTTTGTAGGTCTGCATTTTAAATGTGAGGAGTAAAAAGTATGTATTTTTTCTCTGAAATGTAATTGAGTAAAAGTACAAGTATACAAACCTAATAATACTCAAGTAAAGTACAAATCCCCCAAAACAGTACTTAAGTATTGTAATGAAGTACAATTACTCAAGTACTTTACACCCCTGATAAGGGTCATGAATGTGCACAGCACATTTTAAGATTCAAATAAAAGAAGTTTGAGATCAACCAATTATGGTAATGATGGTGGTGCTCAGGGATGCAGTGCTGGGCATACGCGGTCCAACAACGTTTGGGCTTCGTCACTGAGGCAGAATTGCGCGCATCCTATTATTATGCAAAGTCTAGGTTATCACCTAGACTGTGTGTGTGTGTGTGTGCGTGTGTGTGTGTGTGGAGTGTTGGTCGTGTGTTATGTGACAAAAGACCGCCCGTCTCGTCCCCAGCTCCGACTCATGAAAGAGGAGAGATACATGTATGCGCGTGCGCGCGGGAGCGTTTGGCCTTGGCCCATATTACGACTGCACCCCTGGTGGTGCTTTTGTCACCAAAATCAATATAATTGATCATCTAGGGGTCATGAATGTGCATTGCACATTTGAAAAGATTCAGATGAAGGCTATTTGAGTTATTACATTCACAGGATATGAACATTTGGCCTGATGGTGATACTAGAGGAAAGCTTATGGGGTCACCTAAATCTATTTTCTTCATCCTCTAAGGGTCATGCATGTGCACAGCAAATTTGAAAAGATTTTAATTAAGGTTTGGCTTGATGGTGGCACTAGATCTGCCACGGCGGTCAGGGTGAATCCATGATATCCTGTGAGAACTGGGGTCTGGAGCACAGCCCAATTGCTGAATACACGAGAAGAGATAGGAGCGGTTTCAAGGGTGTTTAATGTCAATTGAGCAACACAGGAATTGGGGGAAATAGAACGGGGTTATGTTCTGTCTTGTGGCTGCCGCGGCGGCAGTGAGCGAGCAAGCGGTCCTGGTGCTTGTCTTCGGAGCTGCTGGGTTGCAGCGGGAGAACAAGTGTTCCTCTTCGGGAACAGGTGACGTCCAGGCAGGGACGGCGGTCCTTTGGGGCACAGGAGAGAAACGGGTTAGAGCAAGCAAATACACAGTGGGTATCTAGCAGCAGAGCTTTCGGTAGAGACGTCGTACCTGGGCAGTGGTAATTAATACCACGACAGCTTCTGGTCAGCGTCGAGGTGTAGAAATAGTCCCCCCATCAGGGAAGGCTTGAGTGCAGCTGTGGAGAGTGGGGTGCTTGACCGCGTGTGAATTAGGGGGATGGAATACAGCTGGGCGTATGAGGGTGAAGGAAGGGGTGACTGGAGAAAGAGAGGATGAGGAGGAGTGCGCAGTGGATGGAAAGGGGGATGAAGAGGAGCGTGTGGAGGACGTGAGGGGAAAAGGAGGGGGAGTGAAGTAGGCCCGTGCTGTGATTATGACAGGACCCCCCCCCTCGCCGGGTGGTCGTTTATCACCAGCGGAGGAGGGGGCTCTGGAGCAGGGGGAGACAGGGGACTGGAGACCACCGGTTTGAGCTGGGAGACATGGAAGGAAGGGTGAACGCGCATATGGGGGGGGAGCTGGAGCTTGACAACAGAGGGATTAATGAGGGACAGGATCTTGTAGGGCCCCACGAAACGGGGGGTTAGCTTCCGTGAGACTGATTTGAGTGGCAGGTCCCGAGATGAGAGCCATACCATCTGACCCGGTACATAGGCGGGAGCCGGGGTCCGGTGGCGGTCGGCGAAGCGCCGGTTCTGGTCCGCAGTCCGGAGCAGCGCAGCCCTCGTCTCCTCCCAGATCGTCCTGCAGCGACGGAGATGGTCTTGCACCGACGGCACAGCGATCTCCTCTTCCTGGGCAGGGAACAGCGGGGGTTGGTAGCCCAAAGATGACTCAAAGGGGGACTGACCTGTGGCCGCCGAAGACAGGGAATTGTGGGCGTATTCAACCCACGGCAGGAAGGCGCTCCAGCCGGAGGGGTCCCGGGCTGTCACGCAGCGGAGTGCGGATCCCAGGTCCTGGTTGGCCCGCTCCGACTGGCCGTTGGTCTGTGGGTGGAACCCGGAGGAGAGGCTGACCGTGGCCCCCAGAGCCCGACAGAAAGCCCTCCAGACCTGGGATATGAACTGAGGGCCCCTGTCGGAGACGATGTCAGCCGGGATCCCATGGAGCCGGAAGACGTGGAGTACCATCAGGTCAGCAGTCTCTGCAGCAGAGGGGAGTTTGGGAAGAGCAACGAAGTGCACAGCCTTTGAGAAACGGTCAACAATGGTAAGGATGGCAGTGTTACCGTGTGAGAGGGAAAGGCCGGTGACGAAGTCCAGGGCGACGTGCGACCAGGGCCGACCGGGGACTGGGAGCGGACGAAGGAGCCTGGCGGGCGGTCGATGGGAGGCCTTCGCACGAGCACACACGGTGCACGCCAGGACGAAAGCGCTGGTGTCCTCTCTCATGGTGACCCACCAGATGTGCCTCTTCAGTAGGGATAGTGTCCGGTCGATCCCCGGGTGGCACGCAAACCGGGAAGCGTGAACCCACTCGAGCACCTGGGAGCGGACGAGGTCAGGGACAAAAAACGCCGGTTAGGTGGACCGTTACCTGGGTCCGGCTGGGCACGCTGTGCCTCCCTGACGATGGACTGGAGTGCTGCAACGCTCATCATAATGGCAGGAAGAACCCAAGGCTTTATGGTATGTTCTTGGGGATTAAGATCATGTGACTTCATTTCACAAGAGATGAAAAGTTGAAGAGTATAAAATATTCTCAGTTCTGTTCTGTTAAGTCATGGAGAGAGATACATCACAGAAAGGTAAGATATTTTTTAATTTAATATATTCCTGTACAAAACAACATACTGTATGATGTGCCATGCATACAAATATGCTTCTTTTTTACAGCAACTGCAGAAACGTGTCTCAGCATGGCCAATTCATCTGCGGTGACGTCTATTATTCTATCTGCATACAGTGAAATGGAGAAAATGAAGCCCACATATTTTTGCATTTTCTTTTTTATATACATCACCATTATTGCTGAAAATTTACTTTTAATCTCAGTGATTTGTGTTGAAAAATCATTGCATGAGCCAATGTATTTCTTGGTGTGTAACTTGGCAGCAAATGGCCTCTATGGAGGCACTGGTCTATTGCCAGCCATACTGAATAATGTTTTATCACATTCATATGAGGTCTCTCTACCTTGCTGTCAAGCACAGATCTATGCTCTACATACGTATGCAATTATTGAATTTACAATTCTAGCAGCAATGAGTTATGATAGGTATGTGGCCATATGCCATCCACTGCAATATCATGCTATTGTATCATTGACTAAAGTGTTTAAACTTATTGCATTTACTTGGCTTTACCCTTTGGTAGCATTTTTCATCTTTTACTCATCAACTCTTCAGCTACGGTTTTGTAAAAAGAATATAGCAAAATTATACTGTGTTAATTATTCACTGGTAAAACTGTCCTGCACAGATACATCTGCTATTAACATAGCAGGTTTACTATCTCTTGTGGTCTATTCATTTCCACAGCTAATTATGATAGTTTATTCATATGCACATATTCTGAGAATATGTATATTTTCATCCAAAGAATCCAAGCTCAAAGCCCTCCGAACCTGCACTCCACACCTGTTTGCAGTAATCAATTATTCCTGGGGCTGCTTCTTTGAAATATTACAAAGTCGATTTGATATATGTTATTTACCTTACCAAATGCAGATGTTTTTGTCCCTGTACTTTGCTATAATCCCTCCCATTCTTAATCCAGTAATGTATGGTGTAAGTATTAAATCCATAAGAGAACCACTATTTCGAATTGTCCGAGGTAAAAAGAGTAGATTAAAGCCAATTTAGTAGCCAAGAATACTTTTTCAAAGATTGTCACATTACTGATTTATTTGACAGTGTAATTTGATGAATGACAAGGATGATAGGAGACAGCAATGTGAGCAATTAAAGGGATTATAGAGAGCAAGGGGAGGCATGACTGATTCTTTTTCAGATTTTCTGTTTCTCAGACTCATTGTGTGCCTGAAGATTGTATTGTTAAGACTGATGCCTTCATAAACACAGCATTTACAGATCATCTCCTACAGATACAGCCCTGAAAAATCAAGCCTCTACTGCTCCTCTACCACTACTCCACCACTCCACTCCAAACTGATTTTGTGACTCCTATTGTTCTGGACCGGGCCAGATTTCACACCTCCACTGCCTCCCACATGCTGGGGAGATTTTCATCTTAAACTTGTATTCGTCCCAAATGTCCCAGCCCCATCCGATTTCTTAGCTTTTTTCACTGTTTATTTATCATGCATTGCAACACTAATATGGTCAGTACCCCAAGTCAGACTGCCCATATACAAATTATCTTGGGGGTCTGACGTCAGTAGCCCCCGACCCCCTCCCTGGGGAAGCACTTAAGTTAAGTACCATCCCTTTGTTTATGTTTAGACCCAGCCACCAGCCCCCGAAAATAACACCTGAGTGCTAGTTCTAAAGTGACAGAGGAGTGGCAGAAGGGAACTGAATCTGAAGGGCTTCATCTGTATCTCTTGTTTACTATTGTGATGTCGGATCAATCACCAATTTACCTAGATGGAAAAGACAATAAACTATACTTTCCATTTGAACAGTTTTAATACTGGAATTGTCCTGGTGGCTTCAGATTGAATCTGATACTGTGTGTTAATAATGTTGTGGGTTTCGTGAGGTTGTTGTGAGTCTCCCTCATGACTGGCGTCACATGTCATTCCCTCTTACATCTTTCCTGTCATTATATATATATATATATATATATATATATATATATATATATATATATATATATATATATATATATATATATATATATATCATAATATTATAATAAAGCAGTAATTCCATAAAATAACAACATGTTCAACACTCAATACAGTTGAAGTTGGATCATTTTAAGTTGAAGTGCTTCTTCCAGCATTAACTACAGATGTAGCCCTTAGGACCCTCCACCATACTACTGTGGTGTAAAGTCAAATTGGAGCTTGCTAGAGGCTTTCGTTAGTGGTGATATAATTGATACATAGATGCTATATTAACACATTTCTGTTTGTTGGGAACCGTTTTTGGATCATAGTTTTATGAAACCGAATGTTTTGATGGCTAAACGCGACACCTAGGAGCGTTTCTGCAGAACCAATCAAAACTTGTTACAACATCAGGTGACTTGATGGCATTACTCCAGCCCAGGAACTAGGAAGTAAATCACCTCCGTTGACAATATAGTGGACTTTGTTCTGCACTCTGTAAGGTCTTAATTCATATAAATTAATATTGAAATGCCCTGCTCCATATCCAGAACTATTATCAGAGTGGCAACTGCACTCATACAGGTCCTTTCCAAAATATCATGATTGTCGTTATGCCAATTCCCAATCCCCTTCCTGGTCGTTGCGCACTCTACCCCCTACCGTCGGTCCGGGAGGGCGGAGACTATCACATGCTTCCTCCGACACATGTGTACCCAGCCCACCACTTCTTTTCACCTGGCATCGCGGACTCTCACTGGGAGAGTGTAACATGTGGAAGGTCACACTACCTCCCTCCAGATCCTTCCCTCGCTGTGCAGGCACCCCGACCGAACTGTAGGAGTCGCTGTTTACAACGACCCGGACCCACCCACCGGCTCCCCTCCCGCTGACTGCCAATCGAGCCAGTATGACGGCCGGCCAAGCCAGAGGCAGCGCTGACAGCCGGATT
Source organism: Notolepis coatsorum (assembly GCF_963971535.1). NCBI lineage: Eukaryota > Metazoa > Chordata > Actinopteri > Aulopiformes > Paralepididae > Notolepis > Notolepis coatsorum. The sequence goes on along the minus strand of NC_140172.1, from coordinate 60,912,863 downwards.
CGATACCAGTGTCTCTTGCGTTGGTGACGAGCGCTTAGTCTGCTGCGCCACCCAGCCGCCTCTAATACTGTAGCTCTTTTTTATTTTTTTTTATTATTTTATTATTGCAAAGCAAAAATTATTAAAAGTCAGTACTCAACACACAATGCATAATGAAACTAACAATTAAGGTGGCTAAATGACATGCAAGTACAGAAACAGAAAACAAAAAAAAGTCTATAATAATATTTTACCGTATACAGTGTATATCCAACGAAATTACCAATTATACCAATGCCTTATACAGGATATACCCCTAATACCTATTATCTAAAACCCTACACACATATGCTCCAGCTCGAACCCCCCCCTCCCGGACCCCTCCTTGGATAGTACCTCCATTATCCCTCACTCCTGACCAGACACTACCATTATAAGCTAGCTTTTATTCTCTCCACCACTTCTAACCACATTGACATTTTGGATTCGTTGAGACCCAGAATTCTTGCTGTAGATATTTCTTGATAAATCACATCGAGATATGTAAGAAACCAAACCTTCCGGCACATTTTTTCCGGTTGAAACCAGCGTGATGCGATCAGTTTTTTAGCTACTGTGATACCCGATAAAACCAATCTCTTTAGCTGTGGATTTACTGCAAACTCAAAAACATCATTCAATAGTAATACAGAGGGGTGTACTGGTATATTCCAAGATACGAGTTTTGATAATTGATGGGTCACATCTTTCCAGAATGCCTTAACTGGTGGGCAGTCCCAATACATGTGCATAAATGTCTCTTCGTCTCCATTTGTACATTGGGAGCATTTTGAGTCTTGTTTAAGACCCATTCTGTTCAGTCTTATAGGAGTCAAGTATGTCCTGTGAATATAGTTAAGATTGATTTGTTGATGGTCCGGGTTCCTTGATGTAAGACGGACATTTGCCCATGCTCCTTGCCAATCAAAGTCACTTTCCAGGTCTGGTATATCCCTCCTCCAGACAGAGTCTAGTTGGAGGGTTTCATACGAGGACGTTAGTAATTGATAATAAAAACCTGATACAAAACCTCTCGATGTCTCTCTTTCATAGAAGAATTTGTGGTATCTGTGGTGTTCAACTGGTATGTCTAATGGAACACCGTGAGACTTCAAACATAGCAGTAACTGTATGTAAAAAAGCCATGTGGACCCGATGAGACTAAACTTTGTGCATATTTCTCCATAACTACAAAAACCCTGGTTGTTAAAAACATCCCCTAATGAGTGTATGCCTTGCTCTTCCCATATAGGGAATCTTATAGGACGTTTTTCAATTAAGAGTGCATTGTTATTGAATAAGGGAGTGTGATTATGCCATTTTTGTGGGTTAGGATATTTCTTTTGTGTTTCACGCCATATCCGGATCGCATGGGTAATTATGGGGCCAAATTTCCGCGCACAGTGCTTGATTGGTAGTTTAGTGTGTGCTATGTCCTTCAGTCTATGTGGGGCTACTATGTTTTCTTCCAATTTTCTCCAGGATACTAATGCTTGGGGATCAAACCATATTGTCAATGGTCTTAATGTGTACGCCTTAAAATATTGGAAAAAATCTGGAACTGCCATGCCACCGTCTGCTTTATTTCTCTGTGCGGTGGATCTTTTTATGCGAGGTGGTTTGTTATTCCAAATAAATTTGTATGTGGAGGAGTGTAATCTTTTCCAGTAACCCTCTGGAGGGGGTAACGGTAGCATTGAACTGATGAAGTTGATTCTAGGTAGTACATCCATCTTAACTATTGATACCCTTGCCTGTACTGAGTTTTTAAGTTTTGCCCACCTGTCCAGGTCGTCTTTGATTTTATTCTGTATTTTTGTGTAATTGTGCTTCACCGTTTGTCTTATGGTGGGAAATATTTCCACACCCAAGCATCTAAAATGTTTTACCATAGGTATCTCACCTGGGAGGGTTGTATCTTTTTTTGCATGGGTGTTAAGTGGAAGGAAAGCAGACTTCGGCCAATTTATTTTAAATCCCGATAAATCACCAAAGTTCTCAATCAACTTGAGTAGATGAGGCAATGTGGTGTTGGGGCTTTGCATGAACAATATTACGTCGTCCGCATATAAACAAATTTTATGTTGTGTGCCCTTGATTACGATTGGTTCTATGGATTGGGATTGTCTTATATATTGTGCTAAAGGCTCTAATGATAGATCGAATAGTCCGGGACTAAGAGGGCAACCCTGTCTGGCTGAGCGTGATACCGGAAAGATTTTGGAGATGAATGTACCTGTTGTAATCATGGCCGATGGGTCTTTGTATAATACTTTAATCATATCAATGAATCCTTTTCCTAACCCCATCCTTTCTAATACTGCCCATAGATACGACCATTCCAGCCTGTCAAAGGCTTTCATAGCATCCAGGGACAGCATCGCCTTAGGTATGGTGTCTTCCTTGTCTGCATCTAGTACGTGCAGTATTCTTCTTATGTTATCAGTGATCAGGCGACCTCTTATGAAGCCAGTTTGGTCCGGATGAACTAAAGACGTCATATGCTTTTGTAATCTGATGGCTAATACCTTAGAGTACAGTTTGACATCGGTTCCGAGGAGGCTTAAGGGTCTGTAACTACCGCACTCGGTGGGGTCTGTCTTTTTTGAGAAGGACAGAAATGAGTGCAATATTGTCGTTTTTATGGAAGCTCCCCTCCTTGACTGAGTATAAGATCATATTTAGTAATAAGGGTCCAATTATGTCCCAACAAGAAAGGTACATTTCTGATGGGATACCGTCTCTTCCAGGAGCCTTACCATTTTGCATTTCGGATATGGCCTTCTTGAGTTCCTCTAGTGTGATCGGTGTTTCTAACTGTTTAGCGTCATCCTCTGAAAGTTTAGGGAGAATAATTTGATTAAGATATGTGTCCATTTTGTTTTGATCAAAGGTCGTTTCTGATTTATATAAGTCGGAGTAGAATTCTTTGAATGTATCGTTTATTATTTTGGGGTCTGTTTCAAGTACTTGTTGTGTTCTAATGGCAGTTATATCTGCAAATTTTGCATTAATTCTTAATCGCATGGCTAATAGGTGACTAGGTTTAGAACCTTGGGAGTACTGCTGTTGTCTTGTGCTGCGTATTTGCATTTCCGATTGTTGTCTGTATATGGCATTGATCTCTGTTTTTAGTACGTTAACTTGATTTTCTAGTCTAGTTGAGTTGTTGTATTTTAAAGAATTAAATAACGTTGAGTAAAGCGTTTCCAGTTCAGACAGTTTTGTGCATTGATTTTTGCGCATTATGGAGGAAAATCTATCAGTGAAATCCTTGATCATACCCTTTACCGACATCCATATTATTCTGGGGTCTTGCACCGAGTTTGCATTCTCCCGTAGGAATACTGTGAGAGCTTCTTTGAGTTGTGTAATGAATTCCTTGTTATTAAGCAGCATCGAATTAAAACGCCATCTTGGGGCCCGGGAAGATAGTATACCAAATGTTGCTTTTAGGAGTAAATAACAGTGATCTGATAGTGCATTGGGTATCATTTCCACTTCATATTTATCAAATAGTCTCGGGGATGCAAAGACAATCAATTCTGGATAATGTGTTATGTCTCGCCGATCGACAAGAGTACTTTCGGGTCGTGGGATTAAGTGAACGCCATAAATCATTTACACCTGTAATCTTTGACCAATCCTTTAATGCTTTAGATGAATTTTTTTGTTCGCTGGAAAAGGCGAGGTAAGATTTGTCCATCCTTGGATTCCAAATGGCATTAAAATCCGCACCTATTATAAATGAGTAATCGGGATGGTTTAACATTTCATCGGTTAGTGTAGTGAAGAAACCCTCTTCCTACAAATTTGGGGCATATACCGCTGCCAACGCTATTTTCCTGTTATTGTGTACAATCCTAGCTATAGTTATACGCCCATCCGCATCCGACCATACCCCCTTTAATTCAATATTTAACTTACGTCTGACGACTATGGCTACACCTCGAGTTCTCGTACCAAAAGAAGAGTGACTAATATTATGATATGTGTTATCCGCTAACGTATCTATGTCTTCCTCTAAAATGTGCGTTTCGCTTAGTAGAGCCACGTCCACATGTTCTTTTTTCATCAGTGTGAGCACGCTTTTGCGTTTGTGTTGTTTGTTTATCCCACCAGTGTTCCATATCATTATATTCAAACTAGCCATAATCTATACATATTTTTGTGTAGTTTTTGGTAATGCTTCTGGAGTGCGAAGCTACAATAGATGTACATCCAATTATTGAGGTCCCGTTGAGAGCCGAGCTTAAAAACATATATATATACAAATAAAAATCCCCTTTTTTCCCCTCACCCAGAGAGTCGTACAGGCCTGTGTTCCAAAAACACATCCTCCGCGTATGACTCCCTCCCTTAGGCCACCGGATTGCCCAAACTGAGTTTTGTAATCCTAATCTTCCTATGCTAATTGCCATAGGATCTAACATTTTCATTCTAATTCAATAGAATGTCGCTTTTGGTCTTGCGCCTTCCCTTACTGTAATGAAATATTATGAAAAATGAAAAAAAAAAATACACTTTCATCGATATATTCATTTGAACCTTCTACTAACTTATGTAGGAAACACCAGAAAAAAGGAAAAGATTGTAGAGAAACATTAACACCTTAATATGAAGAACAATGGGAAAGAACAATGTAAGATAAAAGAGAAAAATAAAAAAAAGGAGTGAGAGATAGAATAAAACTCAACGTGGAGAAGCCACTAGAACAGAATTGAGTAAATAGATAAAAGAGAAGAACAGAGACTTTTAGAGCTACAATGTGCCAATCTCTACATCAGTGGAGTGATTATTTAAATTATTAGAATAACCTTGTTGTGCTCATACGTTTAGGTGTGGTTGATATTTTTTTTTTTAAGTCTTATTAAGGCCTGATTAAATTTCAGTCAATTGATCATATGCTTATGCTTATACACACCGGATGTTAATGTTAGAGTTGCTGGCCTTCGTTGTAATGGTGCATTATATTCTAGAAGGTTGTAGAATACACTAGTATATACTAACAGACTGCTGTTATGTTCCAGAATGATCTTCCTACCCAGGGTTCATGACTGCTAGTATTTTCGGGATATTTCTAAGTGACCCAGAGCAGTCGAGCGATGAGCCCAGAATATTCCAGATTGTTCTTAGTGACAATGATATATTCTTGTCGCCACGGAGACCAGAGGTCTGAAAATATAATGCATTACGAATCATATTATACACATTATGCCTTGGTGTAGCCGGCATGCATATCATCTGCTACTTTCGTTGAGCCCGGATAAAGTCATTCTAATACTGATATACACAGAGAAAGAGAGAGATGAGAAGGCTTAGCTGTTGTTCGACAGTGTATCGCTCTGCCTTGGGGGTTCTGCTCCATGTAGATTCCAGTATTCCTCGGCTTCTTTAGGCGTGTGTAATCCTACCCTACGGCCGTCACTGCCCATGATCGATAATAGCGCTGGGTATAATAGCCTTGGTTTGAGGCCAGACTTGAACAATTTCTGCATCACCTCCTTGTAGGGGAAACGCCGAGCGATGGCCTCTTTGCAAAGATCCTCGTAGATAAATATTGGGTTTTCACCATGTTTCAGCTTTCCCCTTTGGTTGCGAGCAATTTTGATGATGTCATCTCTTATTGCCGTCTTGCGCAGAGTAACAATGATGACTCTTGGTCCGTTGCCTCTTTGATCCCGAGTACCGATTCTGTAAGCTTGGTCCACTATCGGCTCTGTGTTTAGAAAGTTGTTACCCAAAATCTCTGATAGCACTGTTGGAAACTTGTCGTCTGCGCAATTGACTGCTTCATCAAGTCCTACAATGCGGATGTTATTTCGCTTGTAGTAGCGTTGGGTTTCGAGTAGCCTCTCCATCGCTTCATCTTTAACTTCTTGTATTTTCCTCCGGCATGCCTCTTCCACCCTTTTTATCTCATTTGTTACCTCTGTCATACCAACGTTGATGGTGTTCTCGTTCTCTTTGACTGCCCGTGTAATTTCTGTCACCGTATTCTCCACTGTCGTGATTCGCATGGACTGTACAGCGACCGCTTTCATAACTTCTTCTAATTTAGCATCGATGTGTTCGAATTTAGTATCGATGTGTGCGACGTGTAATTTGAAAGCTACCATCTGTTCCTTAATCAGATCCTTGATCAGGGTAGTCAGGGAGTTAAAGTCGGGTTGTGTAATTACACTGCCAGTGCCAGTTGATATTGTAGCTGCAGTGATGGGGCCGACGGGTTTGTTGGCTATTATCTTCTCAATATCCTCTGCTTTGTCCTTCACGCTACTTTTTCCTGTCGTTCCCGTTGTGTTGTCCTCTATTGTCTCCATCACGGAGCCAGTCGCCGATGTACCCGGTATATTCTCCTTTATATTCCCATCGGGGGTTGTCAGCAGCGGATCTGCCGGCGCGTCGCCTGTTGGTTTCTTGGAACGTGTATCAATCGTCGCTGTTGGATTCGCTGCTTCTTGTTTCTTTCTACCCTTTTTCTCATCCTTACCCCCCATGTTGAGTCTTTATGTCTTTTGATATAGTTAGTAGGAGTTCCTATCAATACATACGATGTGGTCTAATCTCTTTGGTATCTGTTAAAATAATGTTTTTGAACGAAATTAACGGTGACGGGAGCGGAGCTGTTACCAAATGCGTGTGCTACATGTTGTAGCTAAACTGTAGCTCTTTTCTGTAGTTTAATAATAGGATCTATGTTTGTTTTATAAACATTCCCCCAGACCTCAACACAATATGACATGTATGGCACAACAAGTGAAAAATACAATATATGCAAACATTTCTGATTTAACAGCTCCCTTGTTTTGTACAGAATGCCAACAGATTTGGCTAATTTACCTTTGATATATTGTATATGTGGCTTCCAACAGAGTTTGTGATCTATAATCACACCTAAGAATTTTGTTTCATATACTCGGTTCCATTTAAATTCAGTTTAATTTCACAGTCGGTAGGAACACCACCAAATACCATACATTTAGTTTTGTTTTAATTAAAGACAACTTATTCCTATCAAACCATTTCTTTAACTTTATCAATTCCCTTTCTACTGTTTTCAATAATTAGTTTATGTCCTTCCCTGAACAAAGTAAATTAGTATCATCAGCAAACGTAACAATTTTCAAAATATTCAATACTGTAAAAATATCATTTAAATAAAGTATAAATAACTTGCGTCCCAATATGGAACCCTGTGGAACACCACAAGTTACTCTTCTAAGATGTGATTCTGTATTATTAATGTTTACATATTGAAACCTATTATTTAAATAACTTCTTAACCAATAATGAGTGACACCTCTTATTCCATACTGTTCCATTTTTTGTAAAAGCAGGGAATGATCAATTGTGTCAAATGCTTTACATAAGTCAATAAATACACCTATTGAGGGTTGTTTTTCATTAATTGCTGTTGATATATTTCCCACAAAATCTATCACTGCTAAGGATGCTGATCTATTGCTCTTAAAACAATATTGATGGTCACTCAATAACCCATATTTTTCAATAAAGCCATCAAGTCTACTTAAAAAAAAATTTAGTATCTTTGAAAATTGAGGTAGCAATGATATAGGTCTATAATTTGATATAGTATGTATGTCACCACTTTAAAAAATTGGAACCATCTTGGCCATTTTCATATCAGGAAAAATACCAGTTAAAAAGGATTTGTTACATAAGTGAATGGTTTGACGACACAGTCAAAGACTTATTTTATGCGGTCAGGTGGCATAGCGGAGATTGCGCTCGTCACCAACGCAGGAAATGCTGGGTTCGAGCCCAGCTCTCGGCGTTGCTACCAGCTTGGCTGGTCGTTCATACTAATACAATTGGCAGTATTAGGGGGTGGGAAGCTGGTGGGTGGGAATCTGGCGTTGTGGACAGCGACGCCTACAGGTCAGGTCTCGGCGCTTGCTCAGCGGGGGCAGGACTTGGTGGAGATAGCGTGCCCTCCCACAAGTTACACTTCACCAATGAGAGTCCTCGCTGCCAAGTGAAAAGACGTCACTGGCAGTCGGCGCACGTATCGGAGGAAGCGTGCGATCGGCTTCGGGACGCCCTTGTACCGACTCGTAGGAGAACATGCGTACAGGAACCAGGTAGGGGAGGGGGGGAATTGGCACAACGACTAAATTGGGACGGGGAGAAAAACTGAACAATTTGAGAGAGAAAAAAAATAAAATAAAAAAAACGTCTTTTATAGTTGACAGGCAGCTCTGTTTCACGCCGGTGAGCACTTTGAAGTGTTCTCGTGCACATCCGTCATATAACACTTGGCATTTCATGTCCTGATACATGTTCTTGATTATGCTTCTGTATTTTTTAGGGATTCCATAGTGTGCCATGAGTTTCCAAAGCAGCTTGCGGTCTACACTATCGAATGCCTTTTCAAAATCGATGAAATTGACATATAGACAGATGCGTGCCATTCTATAGATTGCTCGATGATGATCCTGAGGGTGGCAATTTGGTCACTGCACGATCTACCGTTCCTGAAACCGGCTTGGTTTTCTCTCAGTTTATCATCAACCCCTTTTCGCAGTCTGTCCAAGATAATGCGGTTGAACACTTTGCCTGGTGTTGAGAGCAACATAATCCCACGATAGTTGTTGCAGTTCTTAAGGTCTCCTTTCTTGGGTATAATAGCAATGGGACCGTCCTTTCAGTCTGTTGGTACATTTCCTTCTTTCTCCAAGATCCTTTTGATCAGCTGGTGTAGCATGGCTGAGGTTTCAACGTCTGCCTGTTGAGATCAGAGACTCTGTATAGGATTGTTAGTAACTGTCTAACTGTACATATGACTGTTTACACTTGTAACTGTTTACCTGCGTAGACAATTGTCTCCACCAGTGATTGCCTAGTTGCATATATATCTGTCCCCACTGGAGGGTGCTCTAGGCGGAGCCACCCAGGTATTCTACCTTAGGGCAACTATAAAAGGAAAGGTGCCCACCCCTTTCGTTCTCTCCCCCAATGTCTCTCAGAGAGAGAAGAGTTGTACTACTACTGCTGCTGACATGTGAATAAAAGAAGCCATGCCAGTTCAGGCACAAGATAGAAACCATGCCTCTTGACCACATTATTGTCGCCCTAAGTTGAGTTATGTTAACAGGTTATGGGCCCAGGTAACGCCGGCGCAAAATAGTGGAGGTACTGTAGCAAGCTTAGCTGAAGTTATAGGCTAGGATAGCACCGGGAGCACCGCGTGGCTAGTCGCTAGGCCAACCAGAGTAAAAGCTAAGCATACCATTAACGAAGAGGATGGAAAACGAGAGAAGAGACAAGTGGCCGATATTCAATGGAAAAGCAGAGAACTGTGAGCTCTGGGGAGAGCGCATGCTGTGCTGCATGCATGGGGCGGGGCTGAAGGAGACGGTCCTGGCGACCCCCACGGGAGAGCTGACGGCGGAGGGGCAAGCCCTGGACGACCAGCACGACGCAAGAGCGTACTGTGAGTTAGCGCCGATGCTCGACGACACCAGTCTGGGGCTGATATTCCACGACCCTAAAGATCGAGGCAGAGAAAGCCTGGTGGTACTGAGGGAGCAAATCACAACGCCACTGAGGAGTGCCGGAGAAGCACCAAGCGATGGGCTAATGATGGCGATGATAATGAGAGGACTACCGGAGCTGTACAAACCGTTCACACTCCTGGTAACACACGGTTCAACGGACATTACGTTGGGACAGTTCAAGGCTGAGTTAAGGAACTTCGAGGCCTCAGAAGACACCCACCCAGCCGCCACGGAGCAGGGGGAGAGGGTGCTGAGAGCCCGTGCGACGCCAAGAGAGATAACCAGGACCACGACGGAACTGGCGTGTTGGCGATGCGGAGATAGGAGCCATCTGAGAGGCGAATGCACAGAGACTGTCTGCTGTGGCTTCTGCAAATCCACGGGGCACACAGACAGAGCGTGCATGAAGAAACACAACCAGAACGCGCGATACGCGCATGGACAAGATGGCGACTACAGGCGAAACGAAGGCCACGCACAAAATGGCGGCTACAGACGAGTCGGAGGCCACGGACAAAATGGCGACTACGGACAAGATAACGGCTGTGGACAGGATGACGACAGCGGACACGACGGCGGCGACTATCGACGTGAGATGAATCGAGACGACGCCGGGAGAATCGATGGCGGCGACTATCGACGTGAGATGAATCGAGACAATGCCCGGAGGATAACGGGACAAGGAGACTGCGCTTTTGGAGCGCGGACGGTGGGCATCGCCGGACCGGCCCAGCCGCAGCCGGCCCAGAGAAGGGGTCTGATCGTGGACTGGACACAGGTGCGTCGTCCCATGCCACCAACGACAGGAGTCGGTTCAAGAACTTTGAACAACACTTTCCACCCAGAGAGGCACTGCATGGAGCTAGCGGGCGGGGGACGCACCTGCGGATTGGCGCAGGAGAGGGAAGAGGCCGTATGATTCTGACCGGCCCGCAAAAGATTACATGATAATATTTTTTTTTTCATGTCAACGTTCACACGCACAATATACGCTTACCTAGGATTTGACTTGATTCAACAACAAAGCAGTCGGGGCAATGGCAAGCCGAAAACTGTCGAAAGTGTGGTTATTTGAAGTTTGGATTATTTTTTTCACAACTGAGGTAGGTAGATTACATTTTTAGAGACTAAAGTACCGAAAAAGGGTACCGTTGGGTACCGGTATCGATTCACAGGTACCGGTACCGTATCAGTTCAAATGTGAATGGTACCCAGCCCTACTGAACACACAACTGCAGGGCAAGGGCATTTTTGCTCATGAAATGCATAGCCATGTGAAAGCCTTCATGACAAAGTTGCAATTAATTTCAAGGCAACTAGGCAACAACAATCTCAAACACATGAAAACCCTGAAAGAAGTCAAACCATCAGCTGATCACCGGCACAGGTACTCATCCATGTTGGGAGCACTGGATGATGAATTTTCAAGGCGTTTTCAAGATTTCAAAAAGGTTGAGGATGAAATGCAGCTGGTTTCCTCTCCCTTTACCTGCAGTGTTGATAGTTGTTCAGCTTGAACTCATTGACCTGCAGTCTGATTCACTACTGAAAGAGCACTTTAAGTCAGCATCACTGCTAGAGTTCTACTCTGCTCTCAAGGAGGAGAACTTTCCAAACATGAGGAGACATGCTCAGAAGATGTTGGTTCTCTTTGGATCCACCTACATATGTGAACAGACATTCTCAGTCATGACGTTTACCAAGTCCAGGTACAGATCCTCTCTCACTGATAAACATCTGGCAGCTGTGCTTCGCATCTCCACCTCAGACATGCAACCAGACTTTGATGGACTTGTTAAAGCTCAACAGAGACTGGATTTCTCACACTGAATGAAAAAAAAAGAACTGAAGAACACTAAAATGTGGAAATATAACAAGTGAAATGGGACACTTTTTTTTCTTTTTTTTGCACAGTTCTGAAAACATCAAATGTTTAATATAGGCATGTAAAGTAAAAAAGGCTACAAAACTGGGACACTTTTCTTTACACAGTTCAGTGACATGTCTTGTTTATTTTGGCTATAAGATGATGTGATGTCTTTAGAAAGCTAAGAAAATCCTTGTTTCAATAGTATATGAAACTCAAAATAATAACTTTATTTGTATAGCACTTTTTCATACATGCCCTTTGTTATTAATGTTTCACATTTTGTTTATCATTTTGGAAATAAATTCTATTTGAATAAATGATATTTTTGAAAGCTAACCTCACCTTTTAATTGCCAAATAATAACATACACTCTTACCAGGGGTCAAAACAATGCCATTTACTGCTTTTTATATAGAAATAAAATGTATATTATGCATAATTGAGTTTGGAATTTTGGCCCGGCCCTCCAACATATTTTCAGTTGCTCATTCGGCCCCCTGGGAAAAATAATTGCCCATCCCTGCTCTATACGGACCATCGTTCTTACAAGGACTATTCTCTGTAATAGCTGCTACTGCAAGCGGCGCCAAGGTATTCTTCGATAAAGGTAAATGTGTGTAGCGAGATGGCCAGTCACGATATTCAGTCATGGCACGAGATTATGGGTCATTGTAATTACAAGGGTTTATTGAAATTGCAAATAATGTCAGAGGGTATGTACATTGAAGGGGGGAAAGCGTAGGCCTGACAAATTGTGCAACGTGCAAAACGGGGAAGTTTACCCAACCGAGAGACAGAAATCCCACAGACAGAGTAAGGGTATCACTTGTACTAGTTGACATGGACCTAGCAGGCCCAGTAAGCAACGAGTCCATAGGAGGTTTTAAGATATGTACAGTCTTTTACAGACGTGTGTACAGGGGCAGTGTTTGTTTACTTTATCAAAGAGAGGGGTGACACACTCCAGGCCACGGAAGGATTCCTGGCAGACGTAGCCCCTTATGGTACAGTAAGATGTTTGAGATCCGACCACGAAACCGAGTTCGCAAAATAGAGAGTTCCAATCACTATTGGGAAGGTATAATATAAGACACGAGACGTCACGTCCATATCCCATGCACCAGAGCGGGGTGGCAGAGAGGGAATGGCACACCCTTTTCGAAATGGCTAGGTGTAAGTTAGCAGATAGTAACCTACCTAAGAGCCTGTAACAGCGCTGACAGGAAAGAAGTGTAATCTAGCCAGAATGCACCGATTTGGATCAGTGTGTTATGCGCACCTGCAGGACAGGGGAAAACCCAAGTCCAAGGATGTAAAAGGATTTTTCGTAGGACACGACAGAGGAAGTCCTGCTCTCCTAGTTTATCATCCCGGTAAAGGGATAGTGCAGGAACACATGCTAGTCAAGTTTGTCACGAAGGCAACTTGTGAGAGCGAGACACAGACAGAGGAGCCAGAGCTGGACTCCAGAGCAAGGTGTGTAGAAATAGAAACACATCACCCCACTGTACTTAGTACAGTTGTGCAGACAGACAGTCAGCAACCCCCAGAGGGCGATGACGAGGAGCACCTGAGGGTGACGTCAAGTGCCTCAAGCAGTGGGAGGTATTCCACAAGGGAACACAAACCCCCAGAATGTCTAACAGGCTATGCCAGGAAAGAGAGTGACGAGGAGGACAATACACCTACCCCCGTTGAGTACTACTACAGGGTAGTCAGTGGGGTAAACCCAACCTTTAAAGAGGCCAAAATGTCCCCCGAAGAGGGCAAACATACAGTGGGAGGGAAAATGGATGTATTTAACCAAGTTACCAGAGGGCAGGCAGTCAGTGGGAGGGGAAGGGGGTGTTCGATCCAGGAAGGTATTGAAGACCACGGTAAATACAAAGTATGGTTCATAGAAAATGTATTGAATGCTGAAGAATTGAGCCATATGTTTGGTCCCATGTTTAAGTACAGAGGTGGATGAGTTACCAGGTTTAAAATGCAGAAATAGATCATATGTTTAATCCCATGTTTAAGTACAAAGGTGGGTGGTTTACAATGTTAAAGTACAGAGATGATTCTATGTTTAAAATACAGAAGTGGAGGATTTGATCATCGCTCCAGACCACAAAAGAAAGACCTAGGCAGGTTAAACCATTTTATAGGTATGGACTTCGAACAGTCTGTCAACTGTGTACAAATGAGGCGGTCCGGTGGCGTAGCGGAGATTGTGCTCGTCACCAATGCAAGAGGCTGCGGTCTCGACTCCCAGAGAGTCAGCATTGCCTTGGCTCGGGCTGATCGCACTAACTAACTTGTTTGGCTGAGTTAGGGGGAGGGGAGCCGTGGGTGGGTCCTGGGCGTTGTGGACAGCGACCCCTACAGTTCGGTCGGGGCACCTGCTCAGCAAGGGTAGGATCTGGAGAGAGGTAGTGCGACCTTCCACATGTTACACTCTCCCGGTGAGAATCTGCGCGGCCAGGCTGGCTGCAGGCTGGCTGCACATGCGTCGGAGGAAAGCATGTGACAGTCTCCGGCCTCTCGGACCAACAGTAGGGGAAAGTGCGCAACAACCAGGAAGGGGGTTGAAAATTGGCATAACGACTAACAGTGGGATGGGAGAAAAATCGGAAAAAGAAGGAGGGGGAAAAAGATAAGAAATAAATTGAAGAAAAAAAACTGTGTACAAATATCCCAGAAGAGATATGTGGGAAAAGGTCCTGAGATGTTTTGACTGAAGTAAGAAATGTATAGATAAACTGTGGGTAACTTCATTCTGTTGGACAACCTGTACTCACCCTGACATATGTTCTGTAGTGAGTAAGAATGTCATAGTATTTTTGTTTATCCCACAGAGAATCATTGAACTACGTCAAAAATATGTTTTTCGTTATCCCAGAGGTGCTGCAGACGGACAGCGGTGTTTTCAGAAAAGACAACAAAGGTTTAAGGGCTTAGAGCCTACAGGGATACTATCAACCTGTTAAGCTGAGTATATGTTTCTAGCTATGACAATGAAAAATGTGTTTATCTAGAGCAACTGCTCGAAGTGATGAAGATAAGGTTATGAATGTATTGTTCAAAATGCAGTAGGTAATTGAAATATATCCTCTATACCAAATATGGTGTTTTTGAAGAATGGGCGTTCTGTCAAAACCGTTTAAAATGATGAACATTGTGTATATATGGAGACTGTTGTTTATAAGGACAACCAGGGGACCATTGTGATTACTAGGAACCTAAGGTGTCAATATAGATGTAAACATGTCATTATAAATAATATCATCTCATCTCTCCCCCAACGAACTCGATTCTTGTACCGGATCTCCTCTCTGGTAAACAAGAATACCCTGAAGACTCTGGCAGGAGCACTCATTCAGGGGTACTACGACTATGCTTGCACCTCATGGTACCAAAGCACCTCAAAGGCGCTAAAAACAAAATTACAAACATCTCAAAACAAACTGGTCAGACTACTGCTTGACCTTACTCCTAGAACCCACCTCACCCCTGCCCACTTTGACAACCTAGGATGGCTTAGAGTAGATGACAGAGTACAGCAACTTGCAATGGGCCTGGTCTACAAGATACACTACACGACCAAGGTACCCATGTACATGGCAAAATACTTCCCAAAGGTCAGTGAATACCACGATCACAACACCAGAGGGAGCTCCACAAATCATGTTAAACCCAGATTCGGCTCAAATAAGGGACTAAACACGTTTCGCAATTATGCCACATCAATGTGGAACGCCCTACCCAAAGCTGTAAAGGAATGTGGATCACTACCCACTTTCAAAACCTCTCTCAAGAGACACCTACGGGAGACTGCAATTCAACACTGGCCCCTGTAAATATCCTAACCCAACCCCCTCCAATGTACAGTCATTTACCTAGTATGGTTTTGTCAATAGTCCAATGTACAATTTTGTTTGTTTGTACAGAGTCTCCCCCCCTCAATGTACAGTTTTGCTTGCTTATACAGTGTGCCCCCCCCCCCCAACCACCTCCAATGTAAATTACCCAGTATGGTTGTCAATATCCCAGTGTACCCAACCCCCCCCACCCAACCTCCTCCAATGTACAGTTTCTACGTCAAATGTATATACTCCCTTTTCTTGACTCCTTCTGTATCACAAACAGTACTGTATTTGCAAATCTGGTATGTCATAAATGTATAGATGTAGCAGTACTGACTATCTGTATGTCATGTATGTCATATATGTCCTGATGAATTGAAAATGGGGGACCCTGGTGTAAACAAGACGAAAGTCTTTCTCTGGTCTGCATCCCCTTAACAATTGTGTGTATTGAGCTGTACTGTATTGTACCCATTCTGCAATCTGTTAATAAAGTTTTCAATCAATCAATCAATCAATCAGGTATGCCATCAGATACGAAAGAATGACACCGGTTTACTGTCAAACGGACAACAGAGTAATAGATACTATGAGGGAGCCTGTTTTCAAATGAAAACTGACGTGATTTGTAAAGGTCATGTTTAATGTGAAGGTATTGAATGTCATACCCTATGGATGCTTTTGAGTTTATATATATTATTTCCTTTGTTAAAATGTTTTTCCAAGAAGTCAGCCAGTATGCTAAAAAGTGGGAGTGTTGAGATCAGAGACTCTGTATAGGATTGTTAGTAACTGTCTAACTGTACATATGACTGTTTACACTAGTAACTGTTTACCTGCGTAGACAATTGTCTCCACCAGTGATTGCCTAGTTGCATATATATCTGTCCCCACTGGAGGGCGCTCTAGGCGGAGCCACCCAGGTATTCTACCTTAGGGCAACTATAAAAGGAAAGGTGCCCACCCCTTTCGTTCTCTCCCCCAATGTCTCTCAGAGAGAGAAGAGTTGTACTACTACTGCTGCTGACATGTGAATAAAAGAAGCCACGCCAGTTCAGGCACAAGATAGAAACCATGCCTCTTGACCACATTATTGTCGCCCTAAGTTGAGTTCTGTTAACACTGCCTTTAAATCTTCTGCTGGAATGTCATCTGGCCCTGCTGCCTTGCCACGTCGCAATGCATTGATGGCCTTTTTCACCTCATATCTTGTTGTGGGGGCACAGTTGATCTCCAGCATGTTGCGACACTATTGTGATTAAATGGCTGGACATGATAGCTTCTAGCTAAATCTAGTGCACCCATCCATTTGTTTAATGCAAACGATTGTCATTACACACTGTCCTTTATAAACTAAATAAACTTAAATATCTATGTAACGTTATAGGACTATAGATGGAAATGATAGCTTCTAGCTAAATCTAGTGCACCCATCCATTTGTTTAATGCAAACGATTGTCATTATACACTGCCCTTTATAATCTAAATAAACTTAAATAGCTATGTAACGTTACAGTACATAGGACTATAGATGGAAATGATAGCTTCTAGCTAAATCTAGTGCACCCATCCATTTGTTTAATGCAAACGATTGTCATTATACACTGTCCTTTATAAACGAAATAAACTAAACTAAAGGTGCCTAAATTATGCATTACTATATTTCATCACAATATAATAGATATAGCTAGGCTACTGACATTGTCATTGTGATAATGTCAGTAGTAGCTAGCTGTATCTATTGTTTACACTTGAAATGTGTATTTTTATTTTGTCACAATATTATTTGAAAAATATTGTGTAAAATTGAACTGTATTTCTGAGTTGCAGCACTTAAAAACATTAAATGGACTGTTATATCTTATTCAATTGTGGACATTTATTCATTCCCACTTATTAGACACTATTTCTGATGGTAAAATTAGCATAAAAAGCAAAATACAGAATTCTGAAATATTCAATCAATCAATCAAATCCTTTATTTAACCAGATAAGCATCATTGAGATTAAAATCTCTTTTTCAAGAGCGATCTGGCCAAGCAAGGCAGCAGAAAGTTTCAACATAAAAAAGAACATCACAATAAAATACAGATAAAACATTTACATCAAGCTCCAATTTCAGGCAAGTTATCAAACAGGCAAATGATCAAACACAGTTGCACTGACCAAGGGGAACTGAGTTCGTAGGATTTTAAAATGGCTTTGAATTCTCCGAGGGTGACCAGTCCTGGTAATTTTAGGTCCTCCTGTATCTTGTTCCAAGATGAAGGAGCAGCATATTTAAAAGCCCTTTTTCCCAATTCAGTTCTCATATGGGGAACTTCCAGTGTTAGAACAGCTTGAGAACGAAGGGCATACTTATATTGCTTTGTGCACAGAAGCACACTTAGGTACGAGGGAACCAGTTTAAGCAGAGCTTTGTGCACCAGAGAGAGCCATCGAGAAAATCGTCGTATTTGTAGAGATGGATAACTTGCAATGGTATATAGGGTGCAATGGTGCACTCGATTTCCACATCCCGTGACAAAGCGTAAGGCAGAATGGTACACAGTATCAAGCTTTCTAAGGTACTGATCAGGTGCATACATATAGAGTAAGTCACCATAATCGAGTAGTGGTAAGAAGGTGGTCGAGATCAGGTGACTTCTCACTTTAAGTGAAAAACAGGACCTGTTTCTGAAAAAGAAGCCGAGTTTAAGCTTCAGCTTTGACACAAGTTTGTCTTTGTGAGATTTAAACGTAAGGTTCTCGTCCACTGTAATGCCTAGATATTTGTAGGAAGCAACCCTTTCGATGTCAGTCCCTCCAGCAGTAACCAGTGTGGGAAGATCAGCTGGGAGTCTCTTCCCATTTGAGAAGAGCATAAACTTTGATTTGCCAGCATTTAACACTAGCTTAAAGGATAACTCCACTATTTTGGGAAATTAGCTTATTTAACATCTTCCCTGGAGTTAGACAAGAAGATGCATACCTTTTTTGTCTCTGTGCGTGCATTTTAGCTTTGGGAATAGATGCTCCGTTAGCATAGCTTAGCTTCATCACTGGAAGTGAGGCAGGACAGTAGCCTTACAGTGCCTTACAGTGTATTGCAAGGTCTGACATTGACCAAACTTGATATGCATGACCTTGGTGGGCTCTAGGTCAACTCCTGAAAAGGGGGTCAATGTCAGACCTTGCAATCAAAAGTTAGGGGCGCACTGAAATTATGGCAAGGGTTATTAGTAGGGATGTCCCGATCCGATCACGTGATCGGAATCGGCGTCGATCACGTGCTTTTCAGAGGCTCGGGGATCGGGAAAAAATAATAATAAAAATCGGCAGTCAAAAAAAGAAATTTTATTCAACAAACATGACCATGTCCACGTCTTAAACTCATACGGAGGCCTTAGTTTTGGTTTTAAATTACATAATATATCATCATTAATGTATTTATTGTCACACAGAGCAGAATAATTGTCCACACCAAACACATTCCCCTTTAATTTTCACCGTTGCAACAAACACCCCTTTAATTTAGACGCTACACGCTACACGCTCGACCACATCACAACAACAACAGTACAACACGTCGCTCCCGAAACACGGTTAATATCCACTGACTTGAGCAGCTAGACTTAATGTCAGAGGTTTGGAACTAAGCATTTTAAAATAGAAAGTCAAGCCAGTTGCAATGTTTGCAAGGACAGGCTGGAGGCGAAGTTTTCAGACTAACTTTTCACCTGGAGGATAACGTTACGTGACTGAGGATTATCGTCGGCGTTTCAGACCAGAATGGACCATTACGTAAGTCGAACACTGAATGTATACTAATGTGCAAACATATATTGAAACTTTTAATATTTCTCATATGAAGCAGAAGCACATTTCTCAGGGTGAATGTAATAACAAAAGCCTCCGCTCTCGCGCCCCGGACTATTATAGGCAACAGATGGGCTTGTCTCGCTCTGCCAGTTTCTGACAAAAATGCGTCAAAATTGATTACTAATGTGAAAGATCGGATCGGAAACGATCGGATCGATAGATATTTAAAATCACATGATCGGGATCGGATCGGAAGCAAAAAAAGGCGATCGGGACATCCCTAGTTATTAGCCCCCTAACTTTTGATTGCAAAGTCTGACATTGACCCCCTTTTCAGGAGTTGACCTAGAGCCCACCAAGGTCATGCATATCAAGTTTGGTCAATGTCAGACCTTGCAATACACTGTAAGGCACTGTAAGGCTACTGTACTGCCTCACTTCCAGTGATGAAGCTAAGCTATGCTAACGGAGCATCTATTCCCAAAGCTAAAATGCACGCACAGAGACAAAAAAGGTATGCATCTTCTTGTCTAACTCCAGGGAAGATGTTAAATAAGCTAATTTCCCAAAATAGTGGAGTTATCCTTTAAGCTGGGTAAGATGTGACTGAACAATGTCAACGGCAGATTGCAAGAACTCCATCGTTTGCACAACACTTTGAGATGAGCAATAAATTACTGTGTCATCAGCATAGAAATGGTAAGCAGCATTAGACAGGTTGATACAAAGATCATTTACATTAAAATTTACATTAAAACGGAAAAAACGGAATTTGGGAAAAAATAAAATGGAATTTGGAAAATAATAAAGCGGATTTCATATGGCTCTACTCTCTCTGTTGAGGAGCTCCCTAAAGTGCTCAGTCCACCTTTGATGTTGTTCTTCCTTGGTGGTGAGGAGTCGTCCTTGTTTGTCACAGATGTGTGTGTTTGTCTTCACCCCCTCCCCCCTCCGTTCACCCCCCCCTTATTCCAGCCATTTAGAGACCTGCCCACATTAGCCTCAATAGAAGCGTCAAAAAAAATATTGCATTACCAACAACCATACAACAACATGTATAGATTATGGCTAGTTTGAACATAATGATATGGAACACTGGTGGAATAAATAAACAACACAAACGAAAAAGCGTGCTCACACTGATGAAAAAAGAACAGGTGGACATAGCTCTGCTAAGCGAAACGCACATTTTAGAGAAAGACATAGATATGTTAGCGGACAA
This sequence comes from Notolepis coatsorum, assembly GCF_963971535.1. NCBI lineage: Eukaryota > Metazoa > Chordata > Actinopteri > Aulopiformes > Paralepididae > Notolepis > Notolepis coatsorum. The sequence goes on along the minus strand of NC_140172.1, from coordinate 60,892,583 downwards.
CACATATCATAACATCAGTCACTCTTCCTTTGGAACGAGAACTCTGGGAGTAGCCATAGTCGTTAGACGGAAGTTGAATATTGAATTGAAGGGAGTATGGTCTGATGCAGATGGTCGGATAACTATAGCTAAGATTTTACATAAGAACAGAAAAATAGCGTTGGTAGCGGTATACGCCCCAAATTTATACGAAGTTAGTTTCTTCACTACACTTACCAGAGCAATGTTAGACCTTCCTGAATACTCATTTATAATCGGTGCGGATTTTAATGCCATTTGGAACCCAAGGATGGACAAATCAAACCCCTCCTTTTCCAATGAACAAAAAAATGCATCTAATGCATTAAAGGATTGGTCGAAGATTACAGGTGTAAATGACTTATGGCGTTCACTCAACCCCATGACCCGGAAGTACTCTTGTCGATCTGCGAGACATAATACATTATCCAGAATAGATTACGTTTTCACAACCCCGAGACTATTTGATAACTACGATGTGGAAATGATACCCAATGCATTGTCTGATCACTGTTATTTACTCTTAAAAGGAACATTTGGTATACTATCATCCCGAGCCCCAAGATGGCGATTTAACACGATGCTGCTTAATAACAAGGAATTCATTACACAAATCAAAGAAGCTCTTACGGTATTCCTACGGATAAATGTGAATTCGGTGCAGGACCCCAGAATATTATGGATGTCGACAAAGGGAATGATCAAGGATTTCACTGATAGCTTTTCCTCCCAAATACGCAAGAATCGATGCTCAAAACTGGCTGAACTGGAAACACTTTACTCAACGTTATTTAATTCTTTGCAATACAACAACTCGGTTCAACTGGAAAATCAAGTCAATACTAAAAAAATTGATTAACGCCATATACAGACAACAATCTGAATTGCAAATACGTAGCACAAGACAACAGCAGTACTCCCAAGGTTCCAAACCAAGTCACCTATTAGCTATGCGACTAAGAGTCAACGCAAAATTTGCAGATATAACTACCATTAGAGCACAACAAGGACTTGTTACAGAACCCAAAGAAATAAACACGACATTCAAAGAATTCTACTCCAACTTATACAAATCAGAAACGACCTTCGATCAAAACAAGATGGACACATATCTTAATCAAATTAACCTCCCTAAACTTTCAGAGGATGACGCTAAACAGTTAGAAACACCGATCACACTAGATGAACTTAGGGAGGCCATATCTGAAATGCAAAGTGGAAGGGCCCCTGGAAGAGACGGTATCCCACCAGAAATGTACCTCTCTTGTTGGGACATAATTGGACCCTTATTACTAAATATGATTTTATACTCAGTCAAGGAGGGGAACTTCCATAAGAATGACAATATTGCACTCATAACAGTCCTCCTCAAAAAAGACAAAGACCCCACCGAGTGATTGATATGATTAAAGTATTATACAAAGACCCATCGGCCATGATTACAACAGGTACAATCACCTCCGAAATCTTTCCAGTATCACGGTCTTCCAGACAGGGTTGCCCCCTTAGTCCCGGACTATTCGATCTATCATTAGAGCCTTTAGCACAATATATAAGACAATCCCAATCCATAGAACCAATCGTAATCAAGGGCACACAACACAAAATTAGTTTATATGCGGACGACGTAATACTGTTCATGCAAAACCCCAACACCGCATTGCCTCATCTTCTCAAGTTGATTGAGGACTTTGGAGATTTATCGGGATTTAGGATAAATTGGCCGAAGTCGGCCTTCCTCCCACTTAACGCCCCTGCAAAAAGAAATATAACCCTCCCAGAAGAGATACCGATGGTAAAACACTTTAGATGTTTGGGAGTTGAAATATTCCCTACCATAAGCCAAACGGTGAAGCACAATTACATAAAAATCCAAAACAAAATCAAATACGACCTTGTCAGGTGGTCAAAACTTAAAAACTCAGTACAAGCACGGATATCAATAATTAAGATGGACGTCCTACCTAGAATCAACTTCTTCAGCTCAATGCTACCGTTACCCCCTCCAAAGGGTTACTGGAAAGAATTACACTCCTCCACATACAAATTTATTTGGAATAACAAACCACCACGTATAAAAAGATCCACCGCACAGAGAAACAAAGCAGACGGTGGTATGGCATTTCCAGATTTCCACCACTATTTTAAGGCATACACTTTAAGACCACTGACAACATGGTTTGATCCCCAAGCATCAGTATCCTGGAGAAATTTAGAAGAAAATATAGTAGCTCCACATAGGCTGAAGGACATAGTGTACACCAAATTATCAATTAAGCAATGCGAACGGAAATTTGGCCCCATAATCACTCATGCAATCCGGATATGGCGTGAAACACAAAAAAAAGACTCTATCCCACATAAATGGCATAATCATACTCCCTTATTCAATAACAATGCACTCTTGATTGGAAAACAACCTATAAGATTCCCTAGATGGGAAAAGCAAGGCATACACACATTAGGAGACGTTTTCAACAAACAGGGTTTTTGTAGTTTTGATGAGATATGCAAAAAATTTAATCTCACCAAGTCCTCATATTATTTTTACGCACAGTTATTGGCATGTTTGAAGGCTCACGGTGTTCCATTAAGGATACCAATTGTACACCACAGATACCACAAATTCTTCTATGAAAGAGAGACATTGAGAGGTTTTGTTTCAGATTTTTATCATCAATTACTAACGGCCTCGTATGAAACCCTACATCTAGACTCAGTCTGGAGGAGGGATATACCAGACCTGGAGATAGACTTTGACTGGCAAGAAGCCTGGGCAAATGTACGCCTTGCATCAAGGAACCCGGACCATCAACAAATCAATCTTAACTATATTCACAGGACATACTTAACTCCTATAAGACTGAACAAAATGGGTCTCAAACAAGACTCCAAATGCTCCTTATGTACAAATGGGGACGAAGGGACATTTATGCACATGTACTGGGACTGCCCACCAGTTAAGATATTTTGGAAAGAAGTGACCCAGCAATTGTCAAATCTCTTAACTCTGGATATACCTGTACACCCCGCTGTATTACTGCTGAATGATGTCTTTGAGCATGCAGTACCTCCACAGCTAAAGAGATTGGTTTTATCCGGTATCACAGTGGCTAAAAAGCTGATAGCATCACAATGGTTTCAACCGGAAAAAATGTGCCGTAAGGTCTGGATTTTTACATATCTCGATGTGATTTATCAAGAAATATCAACAGCTAGAATTTTGGGTCTCAATGAATCCAAAATGGCAATGTGGTTAGAAGTGGTGGAGAGAATAAAAGCCAGCATATAATGGTAGTGTCTGGTTAGGAACAAATTATAATGGTTGGATTATCCAATGGGGGGTCCGGGAGAGGGGGGTACGAGCTGGAGCATATGTGTATTTGTATATCCTATTGTGTGTTGTCATGTTTGTTTATGTGTTTGTTTAAAAAATAATAAAAAAATAAAATACAAAAAAAGATGTGTGTGTTTGTCTGTCTAAACCTGTTCTGTGGTGTGGTCAGGTGATGTGGCTTTGTGAACGGGTTTGTGGGGGTAAACTGTCCTTCCTATGACCAGGTTGTAGTCCGCACAGGCGTTTTCATTCATGCTGCCGATTCCATGCTTTCCCATAATCAGTTTGTATCCATTGTTGTTGTTCCCAATGTAGTATATTTTTGATTGGTTAACACTTTGAGCGCCACGCCGTGTTTTCCTTTTTACCCCCTTGAATGCCACAGTCCACTCCCAATGTTAACGTTAATATCGCCTAATCTATGTTTTAAATTATGGCTATGTGTCTAATCTGCCCGTCGCTTATCAAATAATCATTTTCCAGTCAGCGTTGTCAAGGCAGATTGGTTTTTTATCGCTTCATTTCCGTTTGAGAGCATTTTGAAAAGCACCCGTTTTCAGGTGAAAAACAGCCCATTCTGTGATAATCGGCTTTTACTGGAATATTCCAGAACGTTGATATTTGTCTGCCTATTTATGAATAGTTTTCAAATAAACGCTAGATGATCAATAGTATACGTGCACGCATGCACGTTCGAGCCGCACGCTGATAATAGCTGCTTTCATTTCCTCATGGATTTTACAGTGAAACAGATAGAGCACATATCACAAAAAAGCTTATATCTCCTCGAAAACGAGTCTGATTATCCTAACACTGATAACATAGATTCCTTACCTGACATCAGATGGTATCCAAATGGTATATTCCAATTCCTGATCACCATTCGAAAAAATCGATAAGTGTATAGATCTAACGTGTATACAGTAGAACTCATGATCCGCGGGGCTCAGAGGATCCAGAATGAACTCTGGTAACTCCAGCTGCATCAGTGGACTGTAAAATGTGGACTGGAATATTTTTTTTCCCCATCCATTTTCATTGAGTCCATTCCAAAAGGGTGATTTACCATCTGGGAGACGATAGGGGGCGCTTTTTTCACATCTGATCGCCGGCGGCCCCTGGGTAGGCTAGGGTAGGCTCGCGTGATGCAATATTTCAGATCGCTAAAAAAAAAAAAATAATAATTCCGATAAATCTCGTGAGTGGCTTTCAACATAACTATCGTAAACCCGAGATAAGCCGTGAGTGGCGCTCAAAGTGTTAAACATTATTATAACATAATCAGAATGGCCAGTTGAGAGCAGACAATAATGTGGATTTAGCCATCTGTCCCAATGGCTGGAACCAAAGCTCACTCAAAAATACAGGTTCCCCAGAGAGAGAGCCCCCACTTGGAGGTCAAAACCAGTTGATTAGGGTGTGACAGAATGACCTTTTGTTACTAGACTGAGGAACACACACACACACACACGCCACACACACACCCACCCACAGAGAGACAGACAGACAGACATCAGATACCACTCACACAGAGACACAACAAACCAGTTTATCAAGTATTGAGGCCAATCACAGAGGAGGGTTAGACTCACTTTTTTAGTGAAGATTGTATTTAAACCACTTGTAACACAGTCTAGCCGAGGCTGTTGTCATGGATGGACCTATCTTCTGCTGTGCTATGAACCTGCTGTTTGCTGCTATGCTGAAATAAATCAACAACCAACCAAGGAGACATTTACTCTGACCTGTTGTTCAAGCCTACCTTTCTTCTCATGGACCAGAACCAACTATTTCTTCAAAATAAATCTACAACACCAACCTTTGCATTCATGTCGCCCATGTGGAGAAAGATGTCGTTTTCTCTCCTGGCCTGGAGTAGCTGTTGTAGCTGGTTGTAGAAGTTGTCCTTTATTTCGTCATCTGTGGTGTTGGTGGGTGCATAACATTGTATGACATGTAGTTTAATTATTTTATGGGTGGTTTTAAATCTTTATGATGATTCTGGAGTTGATGGGCTCCCAACTGATGAGGGCCCTCTGCGCTTCTTTGGAAAGCATGAGTGCCACTCCCTCCGTGTGTGGTGCTTTCTCATCCGGGTGTCCGGATAAGATTATGGATTCACAAGCAAGTCTAAGATTTGTCTCTTGGAATGTCAAAGGCATCCAGGGTGACCCCTCTGCACAAAAAGGGCAGCAAATTAGACCCAGGCAACTACCGCCCTGTTTCTATTCTTACCTCCATCTCGAAAGTCATGGAAAAAATAGTCTACAAACAGGTCGAAAAGGACCTAGCGGAAAAAAATCTAATCTACGAATTCCAATCTGGCTTCAGAACATCCCACTCCACTGACACATGCCTTCTCTATTTGAACGACCACATCAAACAAGAGGTGGACGCGGGCAAATACTGCGGCATGGTCATGCTGGACCTACAAAAGGCCTTCTACACTGTCAATCACTCCATTCTGATTGACAAGCTAAAAGCAATTGGTTTTGATAGTCTATCAGTGAGCTACATGCAATCCTACCTTGAGGGGAGGGAACAGATGGTGGAGGTAAACGGTACCCTATTCCCCCCCCCCCCCCTCACAGTGAGCTGTGGTGTTCCACAAGGAAGCATACTAGGACCGCTACTGTTCCTAATTTATGCAAATGACATGTCATCAGCTTGTGACTGCAACTTGTTCCTGTTTGCGGACGACTCAGCCCTGCTGGTCTCTGACAAGAACAAGTTACAGGTTGAAAAAACCCTCAGCTCGGAACTAGGCAAAATCTGCATATGGCTCGCTGATAACAAACTATCATTACACATGGGCAAAACAGAGTCCATTCTCTAACAAACTATCATTACACATGGGCAAAACAGAGTCCATTCTCTTCGGTTCAAATAACAAACTCAGCAAGACCGACGGCTTCTCAGTTACAGTGGGTGACAATATTGTCACAAGGAAAGATGAAATTACCTACCTGGGTTCCATCCTAGAGGCTAATCTTTCCTGTGACAAAATGACATCCAATGTAATAAGGAGCACTCATTCAAGGGTACTACGACTATGCTTGCACCTCATGGTACCAAAGCACCTCAAAGGCGCTAAAAACAAAATTACAAACATCTCAAAACAAACTGGTCAGACTACTGCTTGACCTTACTCCTAGAACCCACCTCACCCCTGCCCACTTTGACAACCTAGGATGGCTTAGAGTAGACGACAGAGTACAGCAACTTGCAATGGGCCTGGTCTACAAGATACACTACATGACCAATGTACCCATGTACATGTCAAAATACTTCCCAAAGGTCAGTGAATACCACGATCACAACACCAGAGGGAGCTCCACAAATCATGTTAAACCCAGATTCGGCTCAAACAAGGGACTAAACACGTTTAGCAATTATGCCACATTAATATGGAACGCCCTACCTAAAGCTGTAAAGGAATGTGAATCACTACCCACTTTCAAAACCACTCTCAAAGAACACCTAGGGGAGACTGCAATTCGTAACTGACCCCTGTAAATGTCCTAACCCAACCCCCTCCAATGTACAGTAAATTACCTAGTATGGTTGTCAATATTCCAATGTACAGTTTTGCTTGTTTGTACAGTGTCCCCCCCCCAACCCCCTCCAATGTACAGTAAATTACCTAGTATGGTTGTCAATATTCCAATGTACAGTTTTGCTTGTACAGTTGTACAGTGTTTCCCCCCCCAACCCCTCCTACCCAACCCCACCCCACCCAACCCCACCCAACCTACTCCAATGTACAGTTTTTATGTACATTGCAAATGTATATACTCCCTTTTCTGGACTATTTTTGTATCACAAACAGTACTGTATTTGCAAATCTGGTATGTCATAAATGTATAGATGTAGCAGTACTGTCTATCTGTATGTCATGTATGTCATATATGTCCTGATGAATTGAAAATGGGGGACCCTGATGTAAACAAGACAAAAGTCTTTCTCTGGTCTGCATCCCATTAACAATTGTGTATTGAGCTGTACTGTATTGTACCCATTCTGCAATATGTTAATAACGTTTTTAATCAATCAATCAATCAATCAATCAATCAATCAATCAATCAATCAATCAATGGCCAAGTCAAGAGAGGTAGAATACTCTCCCACCTAAAACATCTTGAAACCGAAATAGCCTTCCTGCAAGAATCCCATCTGACCACAAAGGATCATCATAGGTTGAAGGCCTCTTGGGTTGGACAAACCTTCCATTCCAATTTCAATAGCAAAGCAAGGGGTACAGCTATTTTAATACATAAAACAGTACAGTTCAGACCAACTAAGGTTACTGCAGACCCCCAGGGCAGGTTTATTATAGTTTCAGGATCCCTTAATAATGTCATGGTAGTGCTAGTTAATCTATATGCACCCAATTGGGATGACGCAGCATTCATGGGAAAGGTAATAGCATGTTTACCTGAATTGAACTCTCACCATTTGATTCTGGGGGGCGACCTCAACTGTGCAATAAACCCACAGCTAGACAAATCTAACCCGAAGTATCTCTCTCCTTCTAAAATGGCCAAATCAATTACATCATTTGTGACCCAAATAGGATGTGTGGACCCATGGCGTCTGAGTAAAAAACACTTTTCTTTCTACTCTCAGGTCCATAAAACATTCTCTAGAATTGACTATTTCTATATTGATAATTATTTCATTCCGGCTGTCAATACAGAATACTCAACTATAGTGATATCGGATCCCGTCCCATTGTTACTTGACATCTCATTCTCACTCCTACAAAAATCCCACCCCCCTTGGAGGCTGGACTGCACATTGTTGAGTGATGATGGATTCTGTCAAACAATATCCAAGGTGATTGACGAATTCCTTATAACCAATAACCCTGACATCATATCCCCATCCCTACTCAAGTCAAGTCAAGAGTCAAGTCAAGAGTTTTAATTGTCACGGCATACAAGTATACAATGAAATGCGGGTGGTCTTGCCCGCAACGATGTGCAATACAGTGGTACAACATATAATAGAATCCAATAAAAATACAGTGGTACAACATATAATAGAATCCAATAAAAAACAACAGTGCAATAAACAGGTAACATGGTGTGACATCTCGGTATCTGTACATAGTATTTACAGAGCATATAGGACATGCTAGGTAGCTTTAGTAGTGCAATACACTGTTCCTGTTGTTATACTAATTTAAAGTGGCCTTTCCTCTTGGCCATAAGTGTGCGTGTGTGCGGCATGAGTGTTAAAGTGGCTGCTAGTGTGTGAGCGTGCTCAGCGTGCGTGTCGTGTGTGTGCTTGTGTGTGGATAGTTCAGTTTCTGTGGCTCTCAATGTTCATTGTTCAAGGCTCTGATGGCCTGGGGGAAGAAGCTGAGCCTAAGCCTCTCCGTCCTAGTAGCTGTGGTTCGCAGGCGTCTGCCTGACCTCAGCAGCTGGAACAGGCTGTTATTGGGGTGGTGGGGGTCTTTCATTATTCTGCAGGCTCTGGATTTGCACCTCTTGTTGTATAGAACCTGCAGGGTAGGTAGCGCAATACCCGTGGTACGCTCGGCTGAGCGCACCACTCTCTGTAGGGCCTTCTTGTCCTGTGCCGTGCTGTTTCCATACCAGGCAGTGATGTTTCTGGTCAAGATGCTCTCTACAGCTCCTGAGTAGAAGGACTGGAGTATCTTCCCCGATACTCTGAACTTCCTTAACTGTCTCAGGTGGTAGAGGCGCTGCTTCGCTTTCTTTACTACTGTGTCTATGTGTGTTGACCATGTCAGATCCTCTGAGATGTGGACCCCCAGGTACTTGAAGCTGCTCACCCTGTCCACGGTAGCCCCGTTAATCATCAGTGGTGTGTGTGTCTCCTGCTGTCCTCTCCTATAATCCACAATCAGCTCCTTGGTTTTACCAATGTTCAGGAGCAGGCTGTTGTCCTGGCACCAACGTTCCAGTACCTCAACCTCCTCCCGGTAGGCCTTCTCGTCGTTGTCCGAGATCAGCCCCACCACCACCGTGTCGTCTGCGAACTTCACTATGGAGTTGGAGCTGAACTTGGCCACACAATCGTGTTTGTAGAGTGAGTACAGCAGGGGGCTTAGAACACAGCCCTGGGGGGACCCGATGCTCAGAGTGATGGTGTTGGAGGTCTGACCCCCCACCCTGACTGCCTGGGGTCTTTCACTCAGAAAGTCCAGTACCCAGGCGCTCAGGGCGGAGCTCAGACCTAGCTCGATCAGCTTGTCCACCAGTCTGGTGGGGACTATGGTGTTGAACGCTGAGCTGTAGTCAATGAACAACAGTCTCACATAGCCCCCCTTCTGACGGTCAAGGTGGGAGAGAGTGCTGTGCAGTACCTGGGAGACCGCGTCGTCAGTGGACCTGTTTGTCCTGTATGCAAATTGCATAGGGTCCATATCACTGGGGAGGGAGGCACAAATGTGGTCCTTGACCAGCCTCTCGAAACATTTCATGACCACAGAGGTGAGTGCCACCGGTCTGTAGTCATTTGGACATGTTGGGGAGGGTTTCTTCGGTACAGGGATGATGGTAGACATCTTGAAGCAGGCAGGGACCACTGACTCCGCCAGGGATTGATTAAATATGGCGGTGAACACCGGGGCAAGCTGGTTTGCACAGCTTGCTGGTTTACTCTGGGAGATGTTAAAGGCGGTAGTTAAAGGAGAGATTATATCCCACTCTGCAAGACAAAACAAACTGAGAAAACGAAAGCAGGAACAGCTCATGGAAAGTATTGCAAAATTAGACAGACAATTATCAGTATCCCCATCCCCTGAATTAGACAAGGAAAGACAAAATCTCCAAATGGAATATAATTTAATTTCAACTTGTGAGACTGAAAAACAACTTTTAAGATTACGTGGGTTTTTCTATGAACATGGGGAGAAGGCAGGACGCCTTCTGGCACACCAAATTAAGAGCCGATCGACATCCCAACAAATTTAACAAATAAGGACTCCCTCTGGAGAACTCACAGTCATCCCATCTCTTATTAATGAGACCTTTAAAACATTCTACTCCAAGCACAAACTCCTGCGGATGACACAGATATGACAGGGTTTCTTGACAACCTGGAATTCCCATCCATAACCTGCATGCAAGCGAGCAAAATGGACCAACCTCTAGTACTTGGTCATATAGCAGACTCGATTAGACTGATACAAAGTGGCAAGGCCCCTGGCCCAGATGGCTATCCATAAAATTCATAGATAAATTAACCCCCCTCCTGTTAAAAATGTTCAATCACTCTCTGGACCAAGGGGCTCTGCCTCCAACTCTCACTGAGGCCTCAATAACCTTACTATTGAAACTGGGTAAAGAACAATCTGACTGCAGCTCCTACCGCCCTATCTCCCTTTTAAATGCAGACTATAAAATCCTAGCAAAAACACTAGCCATGCGGCTAGATTCGGTTAGGCCAGGTATCATATCATTAGACCAAACAGGGTTTATGAAAAACAACAACTCCTTCTCTAATATCCGGCGCCTTCAAAATATTCTTCACTCTCCTGCATCCGGTGAGACACCAGAGGTGGTGGTCTCCTTGGATGCGGAGAAAGCATTTGATATGGTGGAGTGGGGGTCTACTAGAGGTCCTTAATAGGTTTTGTATGGGTCCCAAATTTATTTCTTGGATAACACTTTTATACTCGGCACCTAAAGCATCTGTGAGTACTAATGGGATGATATCTCAATATTTCACTCTTGGTAGAGGTACCCGCCAGGGATGTCCTCTGAGTCCTTTGCTATTTGCCATAGCAATCGAACCTTTATCTATTGCGCTCAAATCCGCCAACTCCAATCAAGGAATCTTTAGATATGGTTTGGAACATATACTCTCATTATTATTCATTTCTGATCCACTGTCTACCATCCCCCAGACTATCAGACTGCTGAATAGATTTGGAACCTTTTTTCCCAATAAATTCTTATTTACGGTAAATCTTAAAAACATCGGTAAACAAACGTAGTGCGGAAAATATACACTTTGACTGCTGTTTTGATAGGGTTAAGGTCTTTACTCTTGGCTACATTTGAAAAAGAAAGACAACATTAGCATGCAACAAACCACATATGGGAAGTTTTTCAGACTTTTTGCAACCGGCACTTTGGCAACCCCTAGTGGCTCGGGTGTGCATATTTTGTAATACAATATATATATATCGAATTAAAGCCCCATTTGTTGCTTGTGGATAGCCCTTTCAGGCAAAACCATTGAGCGGTTCTCAAGTTACATGCCGGTATTTGAGGCTTGTGCAAAGTACACAGCATTGTGCAAAATACCACTCCCGACTCAGGCTGCAGTAGTTCCGTCAATCTAGATCCGATCTCGAAAATGATTGTGGATCATTGTAGCCAATGAGTGTGGCTTTCCAATGATACCCCACATACATGTATGAATCTAAAAAACTAAAAACAACTAAAACACGAAAACAGGAAGAGAAAAACAGCCAAATGAATTGAAGTCTATGAGAAAACTGAGTTTTTCTTTGTACACAGTTTACCAAAATCACTCCTAATCACCCATCTATGAATGGATCTTTATGAAATTTGGATATGTACTACATAAGGCTTCTGGCTATGGCTCTGTGGATTTTTAAGCCATACCACCTTCTGGAGAAATATTACCTCTGGACTACTAACTACTACAGAAAAACTTGAGTAACACGTTTTTTCTACAACTCAAGTCCAGACCTATGTTACTCTATTACGTTAGCACTAAAAGTGATATTTCTTTCTGGAATCAGAAACTTCAGAATGTCATCTTTCAAAAGAGACCAGGCTCATGCATGTGCTATAAGTATAAAGTATGTTGTTTTGGTTTGCAAAAAAAGTATGCAGTCCTCAAGTTAAAGTTTAAAAATTGCCACTTTTCTGCCGCTTGATAAGAGGTTACGGTCTGTATTGATCGATGTATGATAAAAACAGCAGGGTCCCCCAATTACTGTATTGCATTGTATTGTTTCATTTGTGTATACTGTGGGCTTCTAAGTCTCCTTGTGTCCACTTTTTTGTGTTGGATTCAGGACTGAATAGCGATAGTAATGAAGTATAACTAGTTATATAAATGTGGGCAAAGCATCTTGCTTCACCTATTGGATTTCTCCATGCACCAATTTTATCTTTCAGACACTAGGGAAAACAGGGAGAAAAGCAAGATGCTTTACCCTGCATTCATATAAATAGAGTTATACTACATAACTATCATTATATAACATGAAGGCTCTGCCTCTTGGACTAATAGGTGAAGCAGAAGCACACCCCTGATCAATGTACCCCCTGCTGGTCCTAATGACAAAAAGAAACAGGAGATAGAATAACCAACGCCACAAAGATAGGCAAGAGGAAAAGTTAAGATGTGGCAAGAATCAAAGATCCCAGAAGAAATGGTTAAAAAGTAAAAACCCACAAGCAGAGGAGCGGCTCGGTAGGGCAGTGGACTAAGCACTCGCCTACCACCTCAGAGACTCTGGGATCTAATCCAGTTGTCAGCGGTACCTCCGGCATGGTCAGTCGTCCCTACTAACACAGTTGGCAGTGTTAGCGGGTGGGAAGCCAGTGGGGTATGTGTCCTGGTCGCGTCTATGCCTTCTACAACGCTGTTCGGTTTCCGGGTTCCTCTGATTGGCCACTAAGCCCACGTGACCCTACGCTAGCACGCCCCCCTTATCGCTTACGCCGCGCATGCGCATGAGCCGCGCCAAGCTCCTCAGCCTCCTCATATTTGCGAATGCATAAACTGTATCTTATGGCTTCGCAAATATGAGAGCTCTGTCATTGAAGTGGGTGGTGGCAGCGTAACAGCGTTCACCCTGATGTAAAGTAGCGATTTTTTATTGGTTTGTCATGACAAACCAATTACATAATCCAACATATGTGTAAAGAAACAACATATTCCAGTTAACGGTATATTTTTTTAATGATTCATTACGGTATAAATTAGGTTAACTGGAGCTGCGTATTGCTGGCTCTCATATTTGCGAATACAACAGCGTTCACCCTGATGTAAACAAAACAAGTCATTGATAAGCGACGGCCATATGTGAGAACTGGGGTCTGGAGCACAGCCCAATTGCTGAATACACGAGAAGAGATAGGAGCGGTTTCAAGGTTGTTTAATGTCAATTGAGCAACACAGGAATTGGGGGGAAATAGAACAGGGTTATGTTCTGTCCTGTGGCTGCCGCTGCGGCAGTGAGCGAGCAAGCGGTCCTGGTGCTTGTCTTGGGAGCTGCTGGGTTGCAGCGGGAGAACAAGTGTTCCTCTTCGGGAACAGGTGACGTCCAGGCAGGGACGGCGGTCCTTTGGGGCACAGGAGAGAAACGGGTTAGAGCAAGCAAATACACGTGGGTATCTAGCAGCAGAGCTTTCGGCAGAGACGTCGTACCTGGGCAGTGGTAATTAACCGGTAATTAAAGCAACTCCCGGACCACGTAGGCCGGGTGGTCGTCTATCACCAGCGGAGGAGGGGGCTCTGGAGCAGGGGGAGACAGGGGACTGGAGACCACCGGTTTGAGCTGGGAGACATGGAAGGAAGGGTGAATGCGCATATGGGGGGGGAGCTGGAGCTTGACAACAGAGGGATTAATGAGGGACAGGATCTTGTAGGGCCCCACGAAACGGGGGGTTAGCTTCCGTGAGACGGATTTGAGTGGTAGGTCCCGAGACGAGAGCCATACCATCTGACCCGGTACATAGGCGGGAGCCGGGGTCCGGTGGCGGTCGGCGAAGCGCCGGTTCTGGTCCGCAGTCCGGAGCAGCGCAGCCCTCGTCTCCTCCCAGATCGTCCTGCAGCGACGGAGATGGTCTTGCACCGACGGCACGGCAATCTCCTCTTCCTGGGCAGGGAACAGCGGGGGTTGGTAGCCCAAAGATGACTCAAAGGGGGACTGACCTGTGGCCGCCGAAGACAGGGAATTGTGGGCGTATTCAACCCATGGCAGGAAGGCGATCCAGCTGGAGGGGTCCCGGGCCGCCACGCAGCGGAGTGCGGATCCCAGGTCCTGGTTGGCCCGCTCCGACTGGCCGTTGGTCTGTGGGTGGAACCCGGAGGAGAGGCTGACCGTGGCCCCCAGAGCCCGACAGAAAGCCCAGACCTGGGATATGAACTGAGGGCCCCTGTCGGAGACGATGTCAGCCGGGATCCCATGGAGCCGGAAGACGTGGAGTACCATCAGGTCAGCAGTCTCTGCAGCAGAGGGGAGTTTGGGAAGAGCAACGAAGTGCACAGCCTTTGAGAAACGGTCAACAATGGTGAGGATGGCAGTGTTACCGTGTGAGAGGGGAAGGCCGGTGACGAAGTCCAGGGCAACGTGCGACCAGGGCCGACCGGGGACTGCGAGCGGACGAAGGAGCCCGGCGGGCGGTCCATGGGAGGCCTTCGCACGAGCACACACGGTGCACGCCAGGACGAAAGCGCGGGTGTCCTCTCTCATGGTGACCCACCAGAAGTGCCTCTTCAGCAGGGATAGTGTCCGGTCGATCCCCGGGTGGCACGCGAACCGGGAAGCGTGAACCCACTCGAGCACCTGGGAGTGGACGAGGTCAGGGACAAAAAGCTGGTTAGGTGGACCGTTACCTGGGTCCGGCTGGGCACGTTGTGCCTCCCTGACGATGGACTGGATCTCCCAGGTGGCGGTGGCCACCAGACAGGAAGTGGAAAGGATGGTGTCGGGGTGTGTGGGCCCCTCCTCAGGGACGAACTGCCGGGAGAGGGCGTCTAGCTTGGTGTTCTTGGAACCAGGCCGGTAGGTCAGGGTGAAGTTAAACCTAGCGAAGAACAGCGCCCAGCGAGCCTGGCGAGAGTTCAGGCGCGTGGCCGTTGAAACATAGGCGAGGTTCTTGTGGTCCGTCCAAACCAGGAAGGGGACCTCCGATCCCTCCAGCCAGTGCCTCCATTCCTCCAGGGCTAGCTTGACCGCCTGGAGCTCCAGGTTCCCGATGTCGTAGTTGACCTCGGCTGGGGTTAGGCGGCGTGAGAAAAAGGCGCAGGGGTGCAGAGGCGGAGTCCACTGCGTCAGACCAGACGAAGGGCACCGAAGGCGAGGTGAGTTGGGTGAGGGGCGCCGCGACCAGGCTGTAGTCCCTGTAGTCCCGCTGATAAAAGTTGGCAAATCCCAGGAAGCGTTGGAGCTGTTTGACGTTGGTGGGACGGGGCCAGTCGGACACCGCTCTGATCTTCTTGGGGTCCGCCCGGATCTTGCCACCCTCTATGATGTAGCCGAGGAAGCCGTTGGAGGAGACGTGGAACTCACACTTCTCCGCCTTGACGAACAGCTTGTTCTCTAGAAGACGCTGGAGGACCCGGCGGACGTGCTGGACATGCTCCTCCATGGAGCGGGAGAAGATCAGGATGTCGTCTAAGTAGACGAATACGGAGTGGTGGAGTACGTCACGGAGAACGTCATTGATGAGGTCCTGGAAGACAGCAGGGGCATTGGTCAGGCCGAAGGGCATTACCTTGTACTCGAAGTGGCCGAGTGGTGTCTTGAAGGCCAAGGTGGTAGGCGTTCCTGAGGTCCAGTTTTGTGAAGATGGTGGCACCTTGCAGGGGCTCAAAAGCAGAGTCGATTAAAGGTAGGGGGTATTTGTTCTTTACCGTGATGTTGTAAAGAAGCTGGACTCAATACTTAATACTCAATAAATCCATATCTTATCAATAGAGAGACGGACACAGAATTCAATTGGAATTGCCGCGGAGGACTGGTTTTAATGCAAGACAAAATCATCAGTGACATCAGACAGCCAAAAATCCTATATTCCTAAACTAGCAGTGTTCTTTTATACCCCATATGACACATAACCTACGTCAGACATGCGTCAGACTTACGTGTTTAAGTTGTTTACCAAAATGGGCACAAAATGCGTGCAAATGACTTTATGCTGGTGTGAGTGTGTGTGAATTCATGTGTGTGTGTGTGCGTGCATATATATGTGCGTGCGTATAAAGGTGTGTGTGCTGGCGCTACTGTTATGTAATATCCTTCTATTGTAGTTATCAAATCCAAATGAGACAGACTGTCTCCTCTTAGTGATTGCACCTTAGTTCACACAACAATGGGTCCATTTACTCAAATATAGCATAGTTCATAATTATAGCCCTACAGTATTACAGTATCATATAGGCCTCCCTCTGCTCCCACATATAGCTGATCAGAGGCTTACCGGCATATGGTGCAAAAGACCGTATGTCAACGTGTGTGTGTGTACGTGTCAATGTGTGTGTGTGTACGTGTTAACGTGTGTGTGTGTGTCAATGTGTGTGTGTCTATGTGTGTGTGGGTGTGTGTGTCTATGTGTGTGAGTGTGTGTGTGTGTACATGTGTGTAAAAGAGTGTGTCTTACTGGCGTCTTAATGTCTCTCTGATATTTCCTGCTAATTACATAACTGGTCAAAGTATGTATAAAGTGTAGGTGTGTGCGTGTGTGTCAATGTGTGTGTGTCTATGTGTGTGTGGGTGTGTGTGGGTGTGTGTGTCTATGTGTGTGTGTGTGTGTGTGTGTGTGTGTGTAAGGCCAACAAGCCATTGTGACTGGGACCCGGTAGCCTGTATCATTTCCGCAACCGTTTCTATTTCCGGGGCTGGCCTGATTGGCCGCGACGGCCACGTGATACGCCGTGGCACGCCCCCGCGGCAAGCGCGCTGCCGTTGGCGAAAGCAGGAGAGCGTAGATTTCGCTGTGTATCATTTATGAGAGAGCGTAGATTTCGCTGTGTATCATTTAATCATTTAACATTTGAAAGGCATACATTGTTGTCATACAGAAGTACAGAATACTTTTATCCAAAATGCTTCTTACTGTTACACTGTTAGAGACTGTGCTAGACAAATGAATGACTAATTCGGTCAGAAATAACGTTAGTAAGCACTGCTTATATGCTTATTATGTCTGCGGGGTACAGTAAACGTTTCTCCCGGTACATTCTGAAGAGCACACCGCTGTATGTTGGAGAACCAGCGGTCTTCCGCTCCTCCTCACTCGAGTGAGAGAGCCCCTCGCACGGCTTTGCTCTCTCACTCGAGTGAGGAGAAGCGGAAGACCGCTGGTTCTCCAACATACAGCGGTGTGCTCTTCAGAATGAGAGAGCCCCTCGCACGGCTTTGCTCTCTCACTCGAGTGAGGAGGAGCGGAAGACCGCTGGTTCTCCAACATACAGCGGTGTGCTCTTCAGAATGAGAGAGCCCCTCGCACGGCTTTGCTCTCTCACTCGAGTGAGGAGGAGCGGAAGACCGCTGGTTCTCCAACATACAGCGGTGTGCTCTTCAGAATGTACCGGGAGAAACGTTTACTGTACCCCGCAGACATAATAAGCATATAAGCAGTGCTTACTAACGTTATTTCTGACCGAATTAGTCATTCATTTGTCTAGCACAGTCTCTAACAGTGTAACAGTAAGAAGCATTTTGGATAAAAGTATTCTGTACTTCTGTATGACAACAATGTATGCCTTTTAAATGTTAAATGATAAATGATTGCATGATACACACTGAAATCCTGCGCTCGCGCATCCTGCTTTCCATCGCCGCCGCGACAATATTATTAAACAGCGGCTCTGTCATTGAAGTGGGAAAAGTGAGCCGTATTGTATATTAGTACATTGCATAGTATATTGTATAGTGTATGGTAACTCAGTGGGGAAAGTGATGACAATTTGCTGCTGCGGAGTTGTTGCCGCGTTCTATTCTATTGTATTCTAAAATGTGACTATATGGTTTTATATTAACTTAATAAATAAACAAAAACGAAAAATCTACTTATTTCAACGAACATTTCAAACTAAATAACAGATTATGCACATAAAACGCTGAAAACAACCGAAGCAACAATAGTATTTTAATGAGGCTATTATTATTATCATCATTATTTTGCAACAAGTTAGCCCTCTCATAAATAGCACATATAAATGAATAACTAACTTGAACTAACTTAATAGGATTGAAGTGATATTTGGCTTAAAAAATCGGTCGCCTGGCAAAAAAAGAAGAAAAAAAAAGCGTGACGATGTGCATTGGGCCGCGGCTCTCTGACGCCTTATTTTCTGGGTCCCGGCCTGAAAAGTTTGGGAACCCCTGATCTATCAGAACAAAGTGAATGAGTATACTTAAAAATACACATAACTTGGTACATATACAAATATGCAGGATATACATTAGATATATCTTGGTTATACAAAACATTCTTCTTAATTAGAAACATGCCATTAGCAGGAGTGAAAAAACCATGTTGCGGATATTTTTCATGGAAAAACTCATGCCCAGTGCCGTCCTCTTGGCACATGAAATGCTATGTTTCCTTGTTGTTATTCATGAACCATCAGCATGCACAAGTTTAACCTCCTTCAACACATTTCTATAAATAGTGAATGTATTCCCTATTTGTAATTGATTTTGTTTTAAACAAATACCATATATTATCATTGTATTACAGAACACTATATGAAGCTATTCCCTCATATGTTGAAACATCTTGGTAATACTGTTAACTAATAGTACACACTTCCCTTGTTCGGGAACCTTTCTCGTCTCCGTTCCTGTGTACTCATAATTCATCCGACTTCCGAATTCCACTCCTCATTCTATTCAACCTTACTGTCGTCCCACATTTGTGTTACCCTGCTCCCATCAATTCCCGTTCTTCCTGCTGCGGTACTTCGTAGCAACCTGGATCCAGATAAAGGGCTGATGACTGTATGCCTTGTCCATTCATCATCATCATTGCTCCTTGTATGCCAATTTCTGTGTCCATTTGTCTGTCCATTGTCCTTCGGCACCATCTCGTCACCCAGGGTCCAATGCAACATGCCAACAAGAAGATTACAATTAGTACCACTACCACAGATACTGCTACATTGGCTAAAATGGCACCCCATTTTCCTAAATTTTGCTCTAGCCAATCCCATGAAAGACCCTCACTGCCAGAATTCACCTTAACACTTTGGTCGCCATGGTTCAAATTCATAATTTACCATCCCTAGCCAGCTCTATTTGTCTATGGAGAAGTTCCCCTTCTTTGCAGGGCTATAACTTTTTAAATTCTATTGCTAAATTGCCATTATTATGGCCCATTCAATGTCCTATATCCATTGTTCAGGGTGTAGCAACGATATACTTTTTCATTCACATATTCATACTAAAATATGGTCTAAAGTATAAGTATGTTTTTATCGTTTTCTGCAGCTTTCTCCAGACTTGATTTATAGCTCCAAATGCATTATATTGATGATTAAATACAGTTTGGTAGCGATCGTTGCCAGATGAAAAATTTCAACTGGACGTGGTTCTAGAAGTTACTACGTATCATCTGATATTGACCGGATGGGCGAGGGGGCGTTTATAATTCCGTGGGCAATGTTATACATTCGTCTAGTGTGGGTCATATGATCATCAGAGCAGTTTATATGGAATACATTAGAAAATAACGCTGGATCTTACCGTATGTTCCTCGCGCCGTTGGGGGATGAGTGTGGAGTAGACAGTTTTCGATTATGGGATGTTGATCCTGATGAACCATTTCCAGGTTGTAAAATACTATATACGTCCAAATAACGTTGTTTATTGAGTTAGGGCGAGCGATTGATTATCCAGTGTGTTGAGATGGGGTTCGGCTACCGATCGCGAGTGCCCGGACGGATTATGGATGAGCACTTCCTGTTTGGCGTGCCCCTCCCTCTTGGCCGATCTGCCGATCGGCCACCGGATGGCGCTCTTGAACCGTTAGACAGTTGAGTGGAGCTCACCAGTACATCTCATGTCTCCGGAGGAGAAATATGATTTCGATCACAGATTTTTGAATTATTGATATCAAAGACGAGTTACGGCGTCTTCGGCAGAATGAGCATGGCTAGGAATGACATCTAAACACGTCATCGGCGATTAAAGTGTTAAGCTCAGTTTTCAGTTTTTCCAATTTTTCCATAACAACAGCAAAACTTCCATCGGTGGCGGTATTATTTGGAATGTATGTACAACAGAATTTACCGAACATACTACAGACTCCGCCCTGGGCCGCCATCAACCAATTCAACACCTGTCTATTCTGCCCAGTCATTATACTTGCAGCGTGTAATTGTTGGCCTATGGCCGTGAATGCAGCATGTGTATAATTCATATATTTTTGTTGATTTAGATACAGGTAATTAATCCAATTGACGTTAGTGTTAATTGTTATCCATGGCAAGATGGAGGCTAACCCTGATGCTACTACATTTTGGGCCCTGAACTCCTTTGGAACGCCAGTGGGCTGATTAATTTCATTCAACACAACCCCATCTGGTACTCCAGGAGACCACAGGCCTCTCCTTGTTCTATCAAGCTTATTTAAAGCTTCCTCCACTTGAATCATCTCGCTCACTCCTTCATACAATAAGACTACATTAATTTTTAGTCTTACCAGGGCACACATACCTACCCATCATGGTGGAAGTTCATTTTGCAGAATATTGTCCCCACACATCCAATAACTATCTGCAACCGCAAATGCCTGCTCACTTAACAGATACAAAAGTGGATTGGTAATTTTTATAGTTGCACACGTTTGATCCAGTGGTTCTGGATTTTCAAACCAAAGTTTTCTTATGAACAAACTCCTCATCCCTGACTCTGGAAACCATGACACTACCCACGTGGTCTTGCAGTTTACTGTTGTGTTGCCTACCACAACTCTTTTCTCATCTGTCGCATGTCCTCCATTGGCAAAACACTCATACTCTGCTAGTTCGTCTACTCTATAATCTGTGATTGGTTCCTTCTGGTCCGTACTAGTCTCAAATTCCTTACAGGCTTCCTTAAAGTTTACTTGAATATCGGGATGTTGAAATAGAAAAAGATTTGGGGCTGCTAAGTGCTCATGTATTCTTTTTGAACCATATAGCAGTCTACACTGAATTCCACACATTGGAAGTTCAAACAATGGTGATACATCATCTGTGGGAGTAAATCTACCCTCTCTACACTCTCTCTGTTGTGTTTTGGCACATTCTTCAAATGTATATGGCTCTGGAATTACTATAGGTAGAGCTAATGGCGATTCTGCACACATGATACATTCGTCAGACATCATCCTCTTCACTGTATATAACGCCCAGTTATACCAACCATTTTCACTAGCCCTTGTCCATAATTCATCAGTTGATGTTCTCAGACTCCTCTGCCTCGGTATCAGTACCTCCCCTTTAACTCCTCCCTTTGATATATCCCCGTTGTTAGGTATAATTAACCGTGTACCGTGCTTCAATCTGCACTGTAACCAGTCTTCAAACAACAAGACAAGAGAGGTTTGATCGTACAAGTTCTGCAGTAACAGGGAGCGTGTCTGATGGTCAGCACACACTGAAGAACACTTCCCGTTTGCAGTGCTTTTATTACAGAGAGCTTACACAGACACAAAGGGAACATGTGCTATATTTCAAGCAACAGTTAATTAGAGCTGTCTGTCTGGGAGGCCCAACTTTCATTGACCTTCCGTTAGCGAAATACATGTCTGTCACCAGAAAGAGGAACTCCACTTTCTAAGCCGGTACGTGCACTTAGAAGCATTTACCAAGAGACATGTTAGTACAGAGACATAATGAATTAGGAAACACAGATACATATAGAAATCAACGTCATTTGTTTTTACAGTTCATTGTCATCCTTAGCACATTCTTCATCATAGTCTGGGGGCGTGTCTTCATCTAATTGTTGCAGGGCTATGTAATTCCCGACCATCCCCGAGAACATCTTTCGCATCATGTTTTTTATCAGAGGGAAAATGCATGCCGTGAACACACACAGAATCAACATTATGGCTATCAGGAACATAAACACCTTCACCAATAGTACCTGCCACCCCCGTTCCATCAACCAATTGAACCAGCCCTGTCCAGTAACATGATCTTTAGCCATTACTTTCTGTAACTCTCTTAGTCGGTCCATTGCATCTGTCATATTTTTTGAATGCACGTCATCTGTAATATAAGTACAACAGGTAGTTCCTATCAGCACACATGTGCCCCCTGAGGAAGCAGTGATCAAATCAAGAGCCATCCTGTTTTCCATAACCACTGTACGAATAGCATCTATCTCGTGGTTCTGGAGTGTGTCTACTTTAAGGGAAGAGTTAATGTACAGCCCAAGCCTGTAATCCATGGTTTCAAGCCGTAGGATGTTTTTCAACACTCCTATGTGTGGGAAGAGGGTCAGTACTGCTTTGTTGCCATCTGACCAGTGTTTAAACTCGGCCGGTACATCAGAACCCCATACAGCGTCATGAGGTTTCAAAGGCTGCTCTGAACCTCTCTTGTGTCTATTCTTAGTGACAGGCCGTTCCCCTGGCTCCAGGAAGAACGTATGATCAGTCACAGATATGGGCGTGCAGGTGCCTGTCCAATACTTTGGCAGTAAGGGGTAAGCGTTGTCTCCGCACAACCACCATCCTCCCTGCACCCAATAGGTTCCGTTTGATACCCCTGAGAGGTCCACTGGAGCACCTTCTCCGTGAACCACAATTTGGTCACAATTGGTGGTATTCCCCATGGGAATGTCACCAATTGCCTGATAATAGCATATTGGGTGGTTTGCACCTTTTGTATCGAGGACTACACGCTGGGGTCTCAGTTTTTCAGAGGTTTTCTTCCAATTGATCCAAAAATTACGGGCGCATGTGCCCTTGGTAATACCTGGGCTGTATGGGTGAGTGTCATTAATGATCAGGCCTTTATGCTGGTACCCTATCCCACCCATACTTGCATAACACATGGCTCGTGACTTGTCCATCATTTTTCCGTAGAGGGTCACCTGGGAACTAGAATAGGGAATGCGCGAGCACACATAACACTCATTTTTATCATAGCTTTTTGCCAAGGTGTTCACATAGAAATACCATTTATTCGTCATTCTAGGTGCTTTGTGTGTTCCTGTGTTGTAGTCCCAGGTTGGATCTTTGAGATATGTCCATCTCTTGTGCAGTGAGAGGAGTGTTTCATCACCAGTGAGTCTTGGAGTCCCTGAGTCATTGTCATCGTTAGGAACCAGTGGTAGATACGGTAGGCAGAATAACACGAGGGATGTGAGTACTATTGCGCATGTAACCATCAGTATAACCACAGTTATTTTCATGTTCGTCCCCATTTTCTAATGTGTAATATTTGTTGTTTTCTTCACCAGGGTTTGAGACGATTAATTCCTAATGAACTAACCCCCTTTGTAGTGCTGGACTTCCAATTACACGTCGAGATTGGGCAGGATTTCAAGCTTTTTACAGTGTGATTGATGGATCCAAGAGGGTCTTCCTTCCACCTTCACTGCAGTCGGTGTGGTTAGCAGCACCTGGAATGGTCCGTCCCAGCGTGGCGTGGCCCAGTTGGCTCTTCGGAACACCTTTACCAGCACCTGGTCACCTGGTTTGAGAATGCTGACCTGTGGGAGAGATAAGGGCTCAGGCAGATCATTTGCTTCCTTAATTGTTTTATTCTTAAGCATAACAGCCATCCATTCTGCAAGAGTTGTCTCTTCTGCACTTTTAGTGAGATCTGCCGCAATAATAGGCATTGGAAAATGGCGGCCATACAGAATTTCGAATGGCGTTAACCCTTCTGCTGTGGGTGTCACTCGCATATAAATTTTTACTAAATGCAAGCAATCTGGCCATGGCCTTCCTGTTTCCTCTACACATTTTCTCAGTCTTTGTTTCAGAGTGCCATTTGTGCGTTCTACCAGTCCAGCACTTTGAGGGTGATAAGCACAGTGGTTTTTTAATTCAATACCGAGCGTTCGTGAGCAGAGCGTGATGACCTCATTTCACAAAATGGGTTCCGTTGTCGGATCTTATTATGGATGATATTCAGTGTGTTGAAAAGATGTCTTTAGTATGTTTGCTACTGTAAGTGCTGTTAAATCTTTTGTTGGAAATATTTCTACCCATTTAGAAAATGCATCAATTATTACCAAACAGTATCTTAGTTTACCGTTTTGAGATAGTTCTATGACGTCCATATGTATCACTTGAAATGGGTGTGTGGGTTTAGGGAAACTTCCTATTTTTGGTCGGCAGCCACCCTGCGAGTTATTTTTACAACAGATCAAGCATGCTCTACAAAAATGTTTTGTATAGTTTTGGTAATTAGGAGCATAGAACACTTTCATCACTTGTGATAACATCCCACAGCTTGAGACATGGGTAACCCCATGACTCAATATAGCTGCCACCTTATACATAGCTTTAGGCAGAACCAGCTTGTCCTGTATAGTGAGAAGTCCCCTGGGGTTTCTTACAGCGCCTGCGCGCGTCCATGCCTGTTGCTCCAGTATGGGTGCAGCGTTTTGCATGTCTAGTAGGATTTCACAATCGATGGGCGTGTTTACAGACGTGTCACTTACGAAAGTGTCATGTGTCTTTGGGTTTTTTCCCACAGCTGCTAATTTCGCCATCTTGTCTGCAAAGTTGTTTCCTGTGGTAACCAACGAGGTGTCTGTCTTGTGTGCGGCACATTTACACAATGCAAGCGAATTTGGTAATGAGACCACATCTAAAAGTTGTTTTAGTAGTTCCCCATGAGTCACAGCTTTTCCTGTTGAGGTAATCATTCCTCTGCGTGCCCACAACTGTGCAAAGTGATGGACTGCAGAAAAAGCATACTGGCTGTCAGTATATAGGTTAATCTTTTTACCCTCTGCCCATTTGCAGGCTGCAATTATGGCTGACAATTCAGCTGCTTGGGCAGATAGGTGTGATGATAATTTTTCTCCTATGAGCAGTGTATCTACGGTTGTTACTGCGAATCCTGTATGTGTTTTGCCATACTGATCTTTTGATGATGAGCCGTCAACAAAAACGTCTATGTAGCCTTGTTGAGGTGTGTCATGCATGTCTTGTCTCGGTTTGGTAGCTTGGTCTGTCTCATAAATGCAGCAGTGGGGTGTACCATCCTCTGCTGTTGGCAAAAGTGTTGCTGGATTCAACATGGTGCATCGTTTCAATGTTATGTGAGGTTGTGAGAATAGAGTGGCTGTCAAGTATAAGTGTCTGGCTGCTGTGAGGAATGTTAATTTAGCTTGTAGTAGTAACACATCCACAGCGTGTGGTACGAATACTGTCAATGGGCTATACAACACTAACTCAGCAGTTGTGGTGACAGCCATACTCGCCGCGACGGTGGCCTGTACACAGGGTGGTAACGCTCTAGCCACTGAATCTAGTCGGCTAGAATAATATCCTACTGGGCGTCTCTTGGACCCATGTGGCTGGGTGAGTACTGCGCACATGTGCCCATCATTATTGTGTACGAACAGTTCAAAAGGCAGACTGTAATCTGGAAATGCCAGAATAGCATTTGATTGTAACAACTTTTTCATTGTTATGAATGCTTCGTCAGCCTCAGGTGTCCATGTTAATTTATCTGTCAAAGCCATCTCTGTAGTGTAGATTAGCGCCTGTAGGGGTGCTGTTGTTCTAGAATATTCCGGAATCCAAATTCTGCAATAATTACACATTCCCAAGAAACTCATTAGATGTCTTTTATTTTGTGGCTTGGGGGCCTCAGAGATTGCCAGCTTTCTGTTTTCGTGCAGCCGTTTACCTTGCTGTGAGATCTGGTGACCTAAGTACGTGACCTCTGGTTGCACAAATTGAAGTTTCGAAAGGGAAACTTTGTTTCCTGTTTTTGCTAAATGTTGTAGAACCTCTAGTGTTGTATCTCTGCACTGGTCAGCTGTGTTTGATCCTATGAGGATATCGTCCACATAAATCAATATTTGACTATGTTTTTTAGGAATGTACGTAGACATGCATTTCTGTATATTTTCTGCAAATATTGAAGGGCTCTCACTGTACCCTTGTGGGAAGCGAGTGTAGGTGTATTTTACTCCTTCAAACGTGAATCCAAACCAATGCTGAGCGTCTCGGTGTAGAGGAATTGAGAAAAATGCATTACTCAAATCTATGACTGAAAAGACTTTTTTCTCTGGTTCTAAACTGTTCAGCAATGTGTGTGGGTTAGGTACGTTAGGTGCTCTTGGAATTACTGCGCTGTTGACTGTTCTCAAGTCTTGTATTAGCCTCCATTTGCCAGTGATTGCTTTTTCCACAGGGAATATGGGTGTATTACACTGCGCTTTGGGTGAGCGAATTATAATACCTGCCTTTTCCATGTCTGAAATGACTGGTCTGATGCCGTCCATTGCCTGCTTTTTCAATGGGTACTGGCGAGTCACAGGCCTGTAATCTGATCTGGGAGTAATAGTTACTGGCAACGCTGTGGTCATTAGTCCCACGTCAGAGGGCCCCTTTGACCATAAGGAGGGAGGAAGCACTCTCAATTCTGGGTGGTCCTCCAAACTTAATAATCAAAAGGCTGGCTGTCCCGTCATGTGGACGGTGGGAGTGGTCACTGTCGTCCAGCTTAGAGGTTTTCTCCTGAGGGTTTTATCACAGGAGAACTCCCACCCTCCTGTCTGTTCTGGATACCATTTCACTTGATTTCTAGCCCTGGCCACAAAGTCTCCTAATTGGTACCATTTTGTACCGGGCTCTTTTGTGAGCGAGATGTGTGGAGGGTGTGTAGCCAGATCGTTGAACATTTTTGGCCATGAGACATCAACAACACTACTCACTCCGTCAGAGTAGACATATGCACACGTTATCTTTTGGGGTCCCAATTTACTAATCTTTTTATCAAAATCTGGGTCAGGACCTGTTGTCCTTTTGAATCTGATTGTTGCGTGTAATTCCTCTGGCTTTTGAATATCGGCTGGGCCTTTAAGAGCCTCCTGTGCTACAGCTATTAGTTGTTTAGTGATAGACATAGGTTCTCTAGTGACTAGATCTAGTGACCACCAGTACCTGGGGTTCCCCCTTCCCTGTACGAGGAACATTTCTGATCCCTCCTCGTGATCATCTCCTGTGTGATCCCATCTTACTACCGCTATACCCGTTTGGCCTGGTATTAGGGCTAATCCGAGTAGTGTCAGTGCGTCTCTCCCCAGGAGATTTACTGGACAGCACGGATCCACTATTAGTGGGATGGAAACTGATCGTTGAGAGATAGGGTCCAGTATGGTCACTGGTGCTGTGAGCTTCTGTGGAGTGACCAGGCCATTAGCCGATTTGACTAATATTCTTCTTCCTGTTTTTACTGCCTTTGGCGGGCTTTTCCTGACTAGTGACGTGCAGGCTCCTGTGTCACACAGGAACTGTACTTTTTCTCCGTTTACCAATAAATTAATATAGGGCTTGCGGTCTTTGCTTTTGAGGTCATATGACGCTAATATCAGGCCTACATCTATATAGTCAGTGTTTTGGTAAGGGTCATGATTAAGTGGGTCAGATTCCGAATCAGAGTCAGACTCAGAGTCTCTTCCTTGTTTAGGAGGGCAGTTTGGGTTGTGGTCTCGGCCTAGTCATTCTTTATTGTTTTCGTTATAGTCTCCACTACCTTGGGTGGGGCAGTCTCGGGCGAAATGACCTTTGCCCCCACACGTGAAACATTTGTCATTTTTAATGTCACGTCCTGGGTATTGGCCTCTGCCTCTACCCCTACCTTGACCCCTGCCTTGACCCCTTCTATTCTGGCCTTGACCCCTTCCTCTCCCACCATAGTTACTAGGGCCCTGGTAGTAGATTCCCATACCTCCCTCATCGTCTTGGTAGAATACCTTGGCTATTTTTAGCTTTTTCTTTGCCTCCACCTCGGTGGCGTGTCGAGCATAATTTAGTGCTTCCGTCAGTGAGCCAGTTTTCCAATTTACCCAATTTTTCTTAAGCCACTCCCTAAGGTGGGCTAGTAGACCCTCAATAAAGGCCATTTTCAGCTGTTGTTGGTAAGTACCGTTGGCATCAACATCATATGGGATGCCACTATGTTGTCTGAACACACCTTGTATCCTGTCTAGGAAGTCAGCTGCTAACTCGTCATGTTTCTGTTGTGAGCCATGAATTCTGCCATAGTCTGCTCTCATTCTGTACTCGGTTCGTATACACTCATACAATGCGGTCAGTGCGGCTGTCAGTGGTACGTCCCTTAATGCAACCCCAGCCGCGTCGCCTGTATAATCCCCTTGTATTTTGTACCATCTACTTCCGAACACCGCCATCAAAACTCTGAGCATTTCTACACCATCCAGTCGGTAGGACATTCTCAGCCCCTCCAACTGGGTGATGAGTTCATCAGGTCCTGCTCCGGGCTTTGGTAACCCCTTGACATGCTCTAGAATGTCGGAGTGTCCCCAGGGCCGGTGCACCTCTGTGAATCTTGCATTATCGCCCTCGATTCCATAATGGGGATTTGGAACTTGGAGCATTGGCAAATTATTTATCACCTCAGTGTTGTACGGGGGAGGGCGTTCACTAGTTGTATGTTCTATCGGCAGTGTGGGGTATAAGCTATCTTCTACTGAGTGTAGGTTCAGTCCTGTCATCTGTCTGGTAACAATTCTGTTTTTGCTTATTTTAGCTGCCGCCTCTTGTTTTTTATTCTCCTTTTCTACTCTCTTAGTGTTACAAAGGATCAGATTAAACCGAATATATATATTTATTGATTGATATATATTGCATAATATTTGTATATCGTTTGATATCCCTTGTATATTCCTTGTACATATACACGGAATATCCCTTTAGCCTAGTACAGACCATAATATTTCATTCTCCTATTGGACAGCGGTCCACAGGCGCCAAGGCCATGCCTCCAGAGTCAGGTTCAAAGCCACCGTCAAGACATGTCTGTACATGCCCGGCCTTGCCCAAGAATACGAGACAGAAATGAGGTTGGCACTAGATTGTTCGCCGTGCATATAAATATGGCGCAGGTGAATACAGAAGCACTTAGTACTTAGAGAAACTTAGAGAAACTTAGTGTTGTTACCAATAAGTTGAAGCCTCACCCACGATACGACGTGCGGTGAAGTATGGCCTGTTTGGCCCCAAATAGAGCATTGAGACCGCGTGCGAATTAATAACTGAAGTGTCAGAGTTTGGCGCTATACCGTTGAGTGCGACATATTTCTATTAAGTCAGTAATATTCTATTTGTGTATAGTGTATCGTGCGGCTAAAGTTCTACAGTGACCAGCATCACCAACGTTTCCTCGTATCAGCTAGAGTGCTTATCCAGGCTGGGCTGCTTTCATGGCGCTTTCACCCGAGGAGACCTAGACGAGGACCGCGTGAACATGTACACTGGATTATCTACCCGACGACTGCATAGCCCTTTACGGCTGGATTATATTTGCTTTTGGTCCTGTAATTAATGGAGCGGAGAATCGCCGACGCCCACACGTGTGTGGGATTTACCCTGTGAGGAGCCACGTCGAGTCTGCGCCTCAGAGAGCCTGAGGCAGGCTAGCTTTCTTCCCTGTGGAGCTACAGGCTACGGAGAACAGCTGTATTCGTCTGTGGATCAAGATCTTATTGCACCGTCTCCCGTACTCGGAGTCTCCTTATCATCGTTGACCCAGACTCTATTACCGACAGACCTCTACCCTTGCTGGCTTACAACCAGGGGGACCCTTCCAGTATCTCCCGCTATATATTACTAGTGTACCATAGATATAATTCCCTAAGATTCAGGTTGTATGATTACCTCCTGCGTAACCAGAGAATGGACATTCATTATTGATTTGCCTACGCACATTCCTTTGCCTTATAAGCGCATTCAAAGTAAAATAGAGAAGTATATTATGTACCTTTTGCTGCAATAAATACTTAATTACAACTTTGTGTGGAACCGATTCATTGTGGGAAGTGTTCATCATTATATATATCATGTACTGTATGGCCAGTAATTAAAGTACATAAGACGGTAGTGGTTTAATGATACCATACTTATCAATACAGTCAGGGAATTGTACCCCTCAGTTACAATTGGTCCTTCGAGCCGGAGGGTAACTAGTGTAATATTAATATAGTGGTATTAATATTGACATGGCCAATGATGAACACTCCACAAAACGGTTCTCTTAAAGTAGATCGCCCGCAGCGTAGACGGCAGACACCTCAGTACTTAGAGGATTACGTTGCCAGTATACTACCTAGCTTTCTACAGACGGTAAACGCGGAAAAAGTAGATAGTAAAATTATGTCCGACCCTATCGACCAGGCTACCCCGCCAATAGAGGCCCTAGTGGGTTCTAACGTAACTGACCAAGCTCACGGTGGAGACCAGGAGGGACCTGACATGACTTTACCCCCCGCCAAGACCAAAGAAGTAGTCCCCGGAGAGTTCCAGGATAAAGACAGCCCTCCAGGGATGGAACTCGACCCACTACAAGAAGAGGTGAGCACCCCGGAGATGGATCTCCTCGACTCGCCACAGGAGAACGGATCTCCAACGAGTACTACCAGGAGCGGATCACCCCAACCAGCGTCTTCCCCCAGCGAGGCGGACAAGATGCTGGCACAGGCATTCCTCGCCAGCCTCAACAGAGCGCGATCGACTCCAAGCACAGACGCTTAGTGAGCGCGAACATTCTTCCATGGAAAGAGAACGCCTTCAAGCGCAGCAACGGAGCGACGAAGATCGTATACGTCTAGAGATTAGACGCCTCCAGACGGAAGAGAATATGGGAAGGGACCGGGCCGAAGCCCAGCGCGCCGCCGCCGAAGCCCAGCGCGCCGCTGCCGGTGCCCAAAGAGAAGCAGAGCGCGACCTCACTCTCACCAAACGCAAATCCGAGCGCAACCGATTACAAGCGCAGATAATGGAGCAGCTGATCACCAGGGCAACACCCCCTCCCTCCGCACGGGGCTCCAGGGCCTCGTCAAGACAAGGGTCAAGGGCACCCTCCCCTACCCGATCAAGCGACCCTGAGCCCGACCACCAGAGAGAGCCTATACCCATCTCCGAACCCCTTCCCCGACCGGTCCAAGTGAGACCCAGCTACAAGGAAGAAACGGTCTACACCGCGGAGAGGCTAAATAGACGACTACAGGATCTAGAGGTCCTGCCAGAGGAAGAAGAAGAGGGAGAGGAGGAGAGTCAAGCCCGACAGCAGCACAGTACTCCACAGGACCAGGAGGTCCAGTACAGCCCAGGCTCTACCCCCGCGGCTCTGCGCTACAGACCCCCGACTCAATTTACGGGTGAGCTTGACGCACGACCAGCCCCGAGGAACAGCACCTGGATACGCGGGCCATGGTACCCAGCAGGTACCAGCCCACCAAGAGGCGTAAGAGGAGACTCGCCTAGGAGGCCTCTCTTCCAACGCTCACCGATGTGCCAGCCATCCATGGCATCATACATTGGCACACCGACATTTCCGGACTTCACACACGAGAACAGAGCACAGTACACGGAGCTACGAATGTGCTTGGAGACAATGATGTCCGATGTAGCTGATGAACCGTACAAATATGCTATCCTACTGAAGCACCTCAAGGTCCCCCGAGCGCACAATATAGCGCTGGCCTATGCCACCTCTACTACCCCATACACCGCGGCTCTAGCAGCACTCGACCAAAGATATGGACGCATATGGGACTACGTAATACAAGAGATAAGGCATATTGACCGCCTACCCCCAGCCACAGACAATCGCTCACTAGATGACCTGTCTATCAAGGTACAATCCCTGGTAGGGATGCTGGGGGCGCAAAGAGAAAAGGGTATGCACGAACTGTACGCGAACTCTAATGTCGAGAGGATTTTAGAGAAGCTTCCGCCCGCCCGACAAGAGCGCTTCAGGCGGCAAAGAGACCACCGTGATCCTAACGTCCCGAGCCATCCCTCCTAGACCTAGCCGACTTCCTGGCGAGAGAAGTCAACAGCCTACGGTTGGATACGTTCATGCGGAGCACACCAAGCTCCAGAGAGGGACCTAGGAGAGCAAACGATGGCCGCAGATTGGTGACCGTCATGCACCAATCAGAATCAGTACCGAGCAGCAAGAACCACAGTACCCCCTCGACCAAAGAGAAGTGGAAGATGGTGTGCCCGTACTGCGAAAAGGAACACTGGTTGTCACAATGTGACACGTTCAAGAAGATGACCGCCGACGAGGTGAGTCAATGGATAAAGTCCAACCGACGCTGTTACCGATGTGCGCGCAGTCACATGGCAGCCGATTGCCGCTTAAAGAAGAGGTGTAGTCGGTGTGACGGAGCCCACCTAGATGTCCTACACGACAGTAACAGAAGAAAGCCTGCACCCTCAAGCAGCACAAAGGCAAGTGTTATGTACATTGACCCCGCCAGCAGCGGGGGCGCCTGGGTGCTCTTAAAGGTGGTCTGCGTAACATTGAGTTACCAAGACAAGGTCATGGACACTTACGCCGTCCTCGACGACGGGTCAGAAAAGACCCTTCTCCTCGCGTCCGCTGCGGCCCAGCTGGGGCTGCGGGGGAGCGAAAACCAGATGACGATTCGGACAATAAGAAGAGATCTAAAGACGATAAAGGGCGAGAATGTCTCCTTCACTATCGCAGCAAGCGGGCAGCCAGAGAGACAGTATAGGATTACTAACGCTTTCACCAGCCAAGAAATAGGCCTGTCGCAGTACACCTACCCCATCGCCAAGCTGATGGATAAATATGTGCACCTGCGTCAACTACCTATACCGCTCATAGACGGTGCCACCCCGACCCTGCTGATAGGCTCCGACCATGCAGACCTCATCGTCCCGATTGACCGGGTCCACACAGGGCCCAGAGGCTGTCCTGCAGCAGTCGAGACCCGCCTAGGATGGACACTACAAGGCCCCCTCGCTAAGTCTCTTAACCGAACAGCAGCCACTAGCTGCCGCCACTCCATAGTGACAGAAGAAGACACCACCCTCCTACAGCATGTCGAGAGGCTATGGACACTAGAGACAATGCCCTTTAAGAACGGAAAGAAAGACATTCGTTCCAAGGAAGACATTTACGCTATAGCCCTCCTCGAGCAGGGGACAAAGAGAGTCAAAGTCAACGGAGTGATGAGATACGCAACTCCACTCCTGAGGCGAGAGGGTATGCCTACCTTCCACGCCCCAAAAGAAGCGACGGAGCGGTATCTATTGAACACAGAGCGGCGCCTAGCCAGAGACCCCGCTCAAGAGACTGTGTACCGCGCTGAGATTAACAAGCTAATCACAGCGGGACACATAAAGAAAATTGACATTAAAGAGGCCGATCAGACGACCGAATCATTGTACGTGCCGCACCACAAAGTCCACCACAACGGCAAGGATCGTATTGTGTTCAACTGCAGCTACCAGATCGGATCACAAAATCTGAATAAAGAGCTCTTGCCCGGCCCAACACTCTGCCCCTCTCTACTAGGCGTGTTACTACGTTTCCGCCAAGACAAGGTGGCCATCAGCGGCGACATCAAAGGGATGTTCCTGCAGGTGAGACTAGTGGAGGAGGACAAGCCCCTGCTGCGGTTCCTATGGAGAGAGAGGATCGGGGATGAGCAACCAGCCATCTATCAATGGGAAGTCCTCCCTTTCGGAACCACATGCAGCCCATGCTGTGCTACGTTTGCACTGCAAAAACACGTCGCAGAGGACCCAGCAGCCGATGAAGAGGTCCGACAAAGTGTAGGAAATAGTTTCTACGTGGACAACTGTCTGCAAAGCGGCTCGACGCCAGAAGAAGCCGAGGCCCTTCTACTCAAGCTCCGCGCCTCCCTGATCAAAGGCGGCTTTGATCTCAGGCAGTGGGCCAGCAGCGACCCGTAAGTATTGCGCAGCCTCTCCCCCGAGGACAAGGCAGCAAGCAGCGAGACCTGGATGGCGACCATCCCAGGAGAAGCCCAAGAAATGACATTAGGACTAGTCTGGCGCTTCAAAACAGACTCGCTCCATTATAGACACACACCCCTGACCAAGGAGCAGGGAAGGTCGACTGCACTACCGACCACCAGACGGAGTGTATACAGAACACTCGCCAGACAATATGACCCGTTGGGATGTATTCTACCTTACACCACCAGGGCAAAGATGATTGTAAGAGCGTTATGGGACAAGGACCAGGGCTGGGACGACCCCATACCCGAACACCTTGCATCCACATGGAGAGAGTGGGAGACGGAACTCAGCTCACTCCCAGGTGTCAACATACGCCGCAACTACTTCCCACCCACAGTGAGGCCGGAGACGTGCCAGATGGACCTGCACGTCTTCAGCGACGCCTCCGAAGTAGCCTACGGTTCGGTGGCCTACTTGTGTGCCCGAGAGGAGGGAGGAGAAATACATACTGCTTTCATCCTGGCTCGCTCAAGAATAGCCCCACGCAAGCAACAATCTATCCCGCGTCTAGAGCTCTGCGCAGCCCTAACAGGAGCGCAACTCGCCACGTTAATCCAACGTGAACTCACCATTCCGGTGCAAAGAACAATCTTGTGGTCAGACTCCACGACAGTACTCACATGGATCCGGTCTGATTCGTGCAGATACAAGGTCTTCGTGGGAGTCAGAGTCACAGAGATTCAAGATTTAACAGAAGTAGCAAGCTGGAGGTATGTGGACACAAAACACAACCCAGCTGACGTCATCACCCGGGGAATGTCCCTGGATGACCTCACCCGTCACAACCTATACAGTGACGGGCCAGAGTTCCTCAAGCTCCCGGAAGAAGAGTGGCCTACACCCACCCCACGGGAAGCGAGTAAAGAGGAGGCCGAAAACAAGAAATCTATGTTCTGTGGATTGAACACACTCGTCTCCACAGACCCCGACATAGACGATTGCCTCACCCTAGAGAGTGCGCAGCTAAAGACATTCCTGTGGCACCACCCAGAGGTTCAGCTCACTACTGACATTACTGCAGCTGACTACGAAGAAGCAGAACTTCTTCTACTACAACGAGCCCAGAGAGACTCGTTTCCCGATGAGCTAGACTGTCTACAGGGAGCAAAGCCCGTCCCATCAGACAGCAGATTGCTCCACCTAGCCTCCGAGAGTGACGCCCATGGTCTCATCAGAGTGGGTGGTCATCTGCGGAGAGCTCCAGACTTACCGGATGACGTCAAGTACCCGATAGTCTTAAACAGCCGACACAAGGTCACAGAGCTGATCATAAAGAAATACGACGAGGATGTGCATCACGCCGGGGCAGAGAGAGTCTTCGCAGAGATCAGACGTCGTTATTGGATACTGCAAGGGAGAGAAGCAGTGCGGCGCTTCCAGCGAACCTGTCTAGACTGTGTAAATGGCGAGCGCAGCCCAGTATACCCCGGATGGCTGACCTACCTCCCTGTCGCCTCCGACTCGGCGACAAGCCCTTTCACTCCACCGGTATGGACTGTTTTGGCCCGCTGTATATAGAGAAAGGAAGAGGAACCGAGAAGCGGTGGGGTATTGTATTCAAATGCATGACCACCCGAGCGATGCATATAGAACTCCTTCCAACCATGAGCACAGACTCATTCCTTATGGCC
Organism: Notolepis coatsorum; assembly: GCF_963971535.1. NCBI lineage: Eukaryota > Metazoa > Chordata > Actinopteri > Aulopiformes > Paralepididae > Notolepis > Notolepis coatsorum. The sequence continues at coordinate 60,856,902 of NC_140172.1, read as the reverse complement.
TTCCGAAGATTCACATCGCGGAAAGGCAAACCGTCTATATTATTGTCTGATCACGGGACAAACTTCAAAGGCGGAGAAAGAGAGCTGAGAGAGAGCTTCCAAGCTATGGGCCCAGAACTTAAGACCCACCTCGCTCCATCCCAGATTGACTTCCAGTTTAATCCCCCGAATGCACCTCACTTCGGTGGAACTTGGGAACGAGAAGTACGTTCAATAAAGACAGCCCTGTACGCCGTGCTTGGGGCCCAGACCGTGGCGGAAGAAGTCCTAATGACAGTCCTCACGGAGATCGAGGGAGTATTGAACTCAAAGCCCCTCGGTTACGTCTCAAGTGATGTAGCAGATGTCGACCCAGTCACCCCCAACACACTCTTGATGGGGCGGCTGGACCCCGCGCTACCACAGACAATGTACAGGCCTGAAGAAGCGAACGGCCGAAGAATGTGGAGGTACAGTCAAGTATTGGCTGACAAGTTTTGGAACAGCTTCCTACTCCACTATCTACCGTCTCTACAGACCCGCCAGAAATGGGTGAAAGAGAGAGACAATTTGACAGAAGGAACAGTCGTCATGATTATCGACCAGTCACTACCCCGAGCTATGTGGCCGGCTGGCCGCGTAAGCAAAGTGATCACCGGTGCCGACGGAAAGGTCCGAGCAGCCGAAGTGCTCGTCCAAGGGTGGATCTACACCCGACCCGTGGCGAGGCTAATAGAGTTGCCAAGACTCCCCGATACTATCGATGACGACCATGACCCCATGACTTTGTGAACTGCCCTACCCCTCACAACAGACATTGAGTAGTGGACAGTGCGGTTAATCTGTCTCTGCTTAGCTAATTAGGTGGGACTAATTAGGAGGCGGCTGTTACAAAGGATCAGATTAAACCGAATATATATATTTATTGATTGATATATATTGCATAATATTTGTATATCGTTTGATATCCCTTGTATATTCCTTGTACATATACACGGAATATCCCTTTAGCCTAGTACAGACCATAATATTTCATTCTCCTATTGGACAGCGGTCCACAGGCGCCAAGGCCATGCCTCCAGAGTCAGGTTCAAAGCCACCGTCAAGACATGTCTGTACATGCCCGGCCTTGCCCAAGAATACGAGACAGAAATGAGGTTGGCACTAGATTGTTCGCCGTGCATATAAATATGGCGCAGGTGAATACAGAAGCACTTAGTACTTAGAGAAACTTAGAGAAACTTAGTGTTGTTACCAATAAGTTGAAGCCTCACCCACGATACGACGTGCGGTGAAGTATGGCCTGTTTGGCCCCAAATAGAGCATTGAGACGCGTGAATTAATAACTGAAGTGTCAGAGTTTGGTGCTATACCGTCGAGTGCGACATATTTCTATTAAGTCAGTAATAGTCTATTTGTGTATAGTGTATCGTGCGGCTAAAGTTCTACAGTGACCAGCATCACCAACGCTTCCTCGTATCAGCTAGAGTGCTTATCCAGGCTGGGCTGCTTTCATGGCGCTTTCACCCGAGGAGACCTAGACGAGGACCGTGTGGACATGTACACTGGATTATCTACCCGACGACTGCATAGCCCTTTACGGCTGGATTATATTTGCTTTTGGTCCTGTAATTAATGGAGCGGAGAATCGCCGACGCCCACACGTGTGTGGGATTTACCCTGTGAGGAGCCACGTCGAGTCTGCGCCTCAGAGAGCCTGAGGCAGGCTAGCTTTCTTCCCTGTGGAGCTACAGGCTACGGAGAACAGCTGTATTCGTCTGTGGATCAAGATCTTATTGCACCGTCTCCCATACTCGGAGTCTCCTTATCATCGTTGACCCAGACTCTATTACCGACAGACCTCTACCCTTGCTGGCTTACAACCGGGGGGACCCTTCCAGTATCTCCCGCTATATATTACTAGTGTACCATAGATATAATTCCCTAAGATTCAGGTTGTATGATTACCTCCTGCGTAACCAGAGAATGGACATTCATTATTGATTTGCCTACGCACATTCCTTTGCCTTATAAGCGCATTCAAAGTAAAATAGAGAAGTATATTATGTACCTTTTGCTGCAATAAATACTTAATTACAACTTTGTGTGGAACCGATTCATTGTGGGAAGTGTTCATCATTATATATATCATGTACTGTATGGCCAGTAATTAAAGTACATAAGACGGTAGTGGTTTAATGATACCATACTTATCAATACAGTCAGGGAATTGTACCCCTCAGTTACACTTAGTCTCAACTGTCTTGGCTACTCTGGCCTCTTCTGCTGCTGCTACTGCTGCTACTATTTCTGCCCGTCTGTGCATTTCAGCTGCTACCAGTCTGTGCACTTCGCCTGTCAACAAGGATGTGTGGACGGTCACCTCCTCCTCCTCCGCTTTTTGTGCCAGGCCGAGCAGCGCTGCACTTGGCTTCCTTATCTTATCTGCGTCTGTTTTTTTCTTTGCCTCGTCTAACCACCTCTGTGCAATAATCTTTTGCTCCGTAAACTTAATCTGTCCTTTCGTAGAGGTGGTGGTTATGATTTTCATATTCAGCTCATCCAATACTTTCTTGCAACTGTCTGTAGTACAGTAGCCTGTAAACCCATGTTTTTTCTTCCATTCAGCTACGTGACGCATATTTTCCGGATCCTTATTAAACATGCATTTCTCATCTTCCGTGAGGGCTTTACTTTGTGATTTCCCCATGGTAATTATCTACTCATGTATATTTTCAGAGATACCTTTGTCAGTTTAGCAATCCCAGTAGAAATCTCATGAATGACTCCAGTGGTCAATTGGAAACTGTGAGAGACAATCTTCTACAGGTCTCCACTCGGAGAACCCGCGGTCTCGTCTCTTGGTGTTTAAAATTCACACAGTTATTCCAATCTTTTAATTTATGAGATTAATTACCTTCGCCAACTTCTAGTATCTCTTAGAATTATACCATATATTTCTCTGATCCATACGTGTACACAACAAATATTCACACACTCTACTCAAACATCACTATTTCCCAGAAATATTTCTTGTGATTTTAAGTGCCATTTTTCCTGGTAAAGGCTACCTGTGTTTCTAGAAGAATATTTATTTCAAAATCCTATACACAACAATATTCACAAGCATTTACTTTTACTTTAAGCGTTACTATTTTCCAGAAATATTTCTATGTAACCTTAAACAGTATAACTTCAATGAGTATTTTGCTATAGATTTTGTGCTTACCCGTCGTGTTTTGCTGCTGTTGTTTACTGGTGTTCTGGTCGGATCACGTCAATCTCTCACCCAGTAGAGAGGGGCAATGGCTATGCACCGGCCGGGCCACGAATTCAACGTCCCCGGACTTTCATGGAGCCGTCTAGGGCTCCAGCTGTCGACAGACTTCGGCGTTGCGGTATCTCTCGCCTGGGTGGTTGATATCTTGCGATCCGGCTCTCGAAGGACCAAAATGTTAGGTATAATTAACCGTGTACCGTGCTTCAATCTGCACTGTAACCAGTCTTCAAACAACAAGACAAGAGAGGTTTGATCGTACAAGTTCTGCAGTAACAGGGAGTGTGTCTGATGGTCAGCACACACTGAAGAACACTTCCCGTTTGCAGTGCTTTTATTACAGAGAGCTTACACAGACACAAAGGGAACATGTGCTATATTTCAAGCAACAGTTAATTAGAGCTGTCTGTCTGGGAGGCCCAACTTTCATTGACCTTCCGTTAGCGAAATACGTGTCTGTCACCAGAAAGAGGAACTCCACTTTCTAAGCCGGTACGTGCACTTAGAAGCATTTACCAAGAGACATGTTAGTACAGAGACATAATGAATTAGGAAACACAGATACATATAGAAATCAAGGATAATGACTATAGTCGTTCATCTGTCATTCATTTGCAGATAACGTATACATAGAGTATAAACATATCTTTGTTTATCTTTGACACCCGTAATCCTCATTACTGTATATATCATAATCTTCATCCTCTTCGTCTGCCTGTCCCTTGACCTTAGTCCCTGGTGTGTTAATTTCCGTTTGATTAGTTACGGTTAAATTTTCTGACGCTGGCGCTGTTATATTGGATGTCAGTGTCCCTAATATGTTTGCCTCTGTCTGATTTGTCACTGTACTGATATTGTCTGATCCAACTATGCCTTGTTCTTCCATCGGACTTGGTGGAATAGGCTGAATTATTACTATAGGGGGCACTGTTACCTCCTCAGACTGTATGGGAATTATCGGTTCTAACTGGTCTATTTGCGGGGTGTGACTATTAAGGTCTACTTTCCATGGATACACTCTTTGGTAATCTATCCCCTTTTCATCTCTCTCTTTAATTTCTATCTGGTATGTCCTATTTGAATGAATCATGCCGGCATCTATTTCCACCACCCACTCATTCTCCTCTACCACCACATTTAACTTGCACTGATTCATTCCCCATACCGCTGGACTAGATGTATGTGTATGTATCCATCCACACAGCAGAATGGCCGCTGGCCTCCCTTCCTCTGTCTGTGTTTCCAGCATTCGAACCTCTCGTCTAAATGTTCCAGATGTCAAGGGTTGTATTGGGATACTTATTTTTAGTGTTTCATTTTCTAATTTGCCATACAGAGGTGATTCCCTCTCTGTTACAATTGTAACAGCAATTGTGACAGTACAATTTATACTGAGCTTGTTCAGGAAGGCTGGCATGCATCCGGGCCCCAAGTGGGCTGGTGTGGTCATGTCTGCATTGTACTTATCTGAGTTAGGAGTATCATCATTATTGGAGAACAGTTGGCCGTCTGGTGCATTGTCTCCTGGGTCTCTCAGGTCTCTCTTGAGCCTCACATCTGGCCTCTGCTGCTCCTGTATCCCCCGCTTGCCTGGTAACATCCACAACTGAATGATTACCATCGAGACTACACACAACATTATCATTTTGTTAATTTTTGTCACAGTACTGTCCTTGTTGGTGGTCCGAACTTTCTTGCAGTGGTTTAGATGATACCAGGTCAGACTTCCCGCGACCTGGACTGCAGTCGGCGTTGCTCGCACCACGGTGTAAGGTCCTTCCTGTCGGGGTTGATGCCACTTCCTTCGGAAGGCCTTAACATAGACCAGATCCCCTGGCACCACTGGCCTCTTGATCTCCTTGTCTAGGTCTGGTTCTCTCCTTTTTTCCTGTAAGTAGATTGTCCTATTGACGGCAGTTAATTGCTCTATATACTCTTTCAGCTCCGTTTGAAGCTGCTGGAGCGGAGGTCCTTTGTATGGACCTCTAAACTGTGGAACTGGCATACTACGACCAGTTAACATCTGATGAGGGGTTAGATTTGTAATTATATGTGTTTGAGTTCGATAGCTCATAAGTGCCAGTGGCAAGGCATCCACCCAATTAAGCTTGGTGCTTGCACAGATATTGCTTATCTTACTCTTTAAGGTCTGATTTACCCTCTCACAGATACCTTGACTCTCAGGGTGATAGACTGCACCCAATCTTTGCTTTATCCGTAAATGTTGTAGGATACCTTTAGCTACCTTTTGCACGAACGCGCCCCCATTATCACTGGAAATTTCACAGGGGACCCCAAATCTTGGACAGACTTCTCGCGTTAGGAACTTGATAACCGTTTCCGCACCCAAATCTTTGGATGGAACTGCTTCTACCCATCGGCTAAAGCGATCAATTACTACCAGCATGTAGCGTTTTCCCTGTACAGTTTTAATCATGTCTATGTAGTCTAATACTAAGTGTTTAAATGGCCCTTCTGGGACTGGAATATGCCCCACTGGTGTTTTTATTCCCTTACGAATGTTTCGTTCAGCGCAGACCTCACACTGATACAGTATCTCATCAACCATAGCCTGCATGTATGGTGACCAGTATCCTTGTTGCCTTATCTTCCTCATCACCTCCCCCCTTGCACAATGATCTACATTGTGCACCTGTGAAGTTAGAATTGTTAGTAGGGTTACTGGCGCTATTAAAAGTCCTTCATGTGACCTCCATAACCCCTTTTCATCTACCGTAGCCCCTCTTTCTCGCCACGTATCCTGCTCTTTTTGGTTTGCCTCCTTCTGTATCAATATGATGTCTTCAGGTGTCATAATAGGTTCTAGTGATACTACCGGTGCCAAAATGGCTGTTTGGCACTTTGAAGCTGTTTTGGCAGCCTCATCGGCTGTATTGTTCGCTCGTATTACATCATCATTACCTTTCCTATGGGCCTGGCACTTGATGATGGCTAATTGTGTAGGCAACATCATAGCTGACATTAAATCATCTATCTGATGTTTGTGTTGAATAGGGCTACCATCTGTTTTCTTGAAACCTCTCTGTTTCCATAGGGAGCCGAACAAATGGCAGACACCATGTGCATACGCACTGTCACTATATATGTTTGCTATTTTACCTTGTGCTAGTTTGCATGCCTCGGTAAGTGCCTTTAGCTCGGCTAATTGAGCTGAGCATGGTTGATCACAGCTTTCAGCTTTTGCTACAGTAAACGTATCCTCCTCCTGTTTCACTATAGCAAAACCAGCATTGTTACGACCCCTGTGTGTCTAAGGGTAAAGGGCTGTAACATAACAGTTGGTTGACAGAAAAGATGGACCACGTTTGTAAACAACAATGATATTTATTGAGAGATGCAAAGGAAGCACATGTAGCTCAGGGGTGAGCCCAGGCCAAAACAACAAACAAACACCACTATACTCCAAATAAACCCAATCTAATCTATGGTAAAAGAAATTACATTACCTAAACTACTCTTACCTAACCAAAACAGGAGAAAACAATATCCAAAGGAAATGGCAGCTCACCCCATCTGTGCTTCCTGAGAAAGAGAGAAAAACACATTAATGATACATTAACACAACAAAATGGAAACATAACAAAACAATCTATAGGTAACAATGCTCTCTCTGCGGCCATACAATCACAAAGGCACTTTCACTATTACAAAGGCCTATAAACAAAAAGGGATATTATCAAAGTACAATGCCACAAAATAACACTAGGCCTAGCCTCATGCCAGAGAGAGAGAGAGACTGAAGGGAGAAGCCATGTTTTAACAGGTGTGTGGTGATCCATGATTGGGTGGTGTTGATTGAGTGTTGGAGTCTGGAAAACCATCCACCAATCGGTGCTGTGCTGGGTAATGGAAGGGCAGGCCGCGTGTAGCTTTATGCCAAGCAAGCAGTGCAAAAATTTAACGTAGTGGCATGCAGTAATGCGCCTTTCATTTTCCGCCGCCCAGCGCCCAGGTCGCGCGGAAATAGGCTGTCTATTGCCATTCTCTTTGACAAACTCTAACCTTAACCAGCTCCTTAACAACGCCTAAACTTAACCGTTCTAACCTTAACCAACTCCGAAACCATGCCTAACCTTAACCATAGAAATTATATTGCCATTCTCTTTGACAAACTCTAACCTTAACCAGCTCCTTAACAGCGCCTAAACTTAACCGTTCTAACCTTAACCAACTCCGAAACAATGCCTAACCTTAACCTTAACCTTAACCATGCCTAACCTTAACCGGCGAAATAACCTTAACCGGCGAAATAATACACGTTAAAAAAAAATCACGTTAAAAAATATTTTCGATGGGATTCGAACTCGCCAGCAAACAAGCCATAGGATCCACAGCCATGTGTCCTTGCCAATTGAGCTATTGGTAGATACTGAATAAGGGGCGGTGACTTATATATATTGAGCTCCGCTCAAGGCGGGATCTCATGCGCATGCGCGGGCACCTCGCGCGACCGGCGCACGCACGCACCTGAGCGAGCACGCCGCCGCCGGTGCACGCACGGTAGCATTTGTCTGAAAAGAAGGGCGCTTTACCGCACTAGCGTGCGGTGACGAATGCGGAAGCATTTTTGCACTGCTTGCTTGGCATTAACGTACAGGCGGGCAGGCCTGGCAGGGACCAATGGTGGAGGGAACAATGGCTGGAGGGAGAAAAGAAAAATGGAGAACACACACACATGGAGACACACACTGGGGAATATATACATTGGGATGTAACACCCCCGTACATAAGACAAAAACATGTTTGACACATAACACCAACTAAACATGTTTTTTTTTTTTTTAACAACGAGATCTCCATCTCTGAGATAACATGTACTTCAAAACAAAGAGCTATGAAAAAAACTAAAATAAGCCGTCGGTACCACAATGAACCAGTCAAACAAGTTGACCGCACGAGAGATTTAACTCCGAGATAGAGCATCCGCCAACACATTCTCAGACCCCTTCTTATGCTTTATGCTGAGGTTATAATTTTGCACTATGAGCGCCCAACGCATGAGGCGCTGATTGTGGTTGTACATCCGCGACAGAAAAACCAATGGGTTGTGGTCGGTGTATACTACCACTGGTAATACGCTCGAACCGACATACACCTCAAAATGTTGCAACGCATACAACATAGCCAAAGTCTCCTTTTCAATAGTGGAATAGTTTAGTTGATGTTTGTTAAATTTCCGGGAAAAATAACAAACCGGGTGACTGACACCATCGTGATCTTCCTGTAATAACACCCCTCCAGCTCCCACCCCGCTGGCATCCACCTCCAGCTGGAACGGCAGGGAGAAATCTGGAGCAGAGAGAACAGGGGAACTGCATAAGAGAGCTTTAACACCATCAAATGCATTTTGACAATCAGCTGTCCAAATGAATGGTTTGGACGGGCTACACAGGCTAGTGAGAGAAGTGACGACAGAAGAAACGTTTCGGCAAAAACCACGGTAATACCCAGCCATCCCAAGGAATCTACGCAATTCCCGCCTAGTAGTAGGCACTGGAAAAGTTGTGATTGCAGATATTTTTGCATCCACCGGACGCACTTGGCCTTGTCCTACCTGCTTACCAAGATAGGTAACCGTAGCCTTGCCGAACTCACACTTGGCAAGGTTAAGGGTCAGGGAGGCTCCAGCTAAGCGGTCAAAGACAGTTTGTAAGGTTGTCATGTGGTCACACCAGTTGGTCGAATAGACAACCAGGTCATCGAGATAGGCATTACAATTTGGAACACCAGCCAGGACTAGGGTCACCAGTCGCTGGAAAGTGGCCGGGGCATTACGCATTCCAAAAGGCATTACAGTATATTGCAAAAAATTGTCAGGAGTAACAAACGCCGAGATTTCCGAGGCACGGGGGGTCAAAGGGACCTGCCAGTAACCCTTTAACAAATCTAGTTTGCTAACATAGGTGGCAGATCCAAGGTTGTCAATACAATCTTCCATGCGGGGCAGTGGGAAGGAATCAGGCACGGTGACAGCATTTACCTTTCGGAAATCAGTACAAAATCTAGGAGTTCCATCCGATTTGGGAGCTAACAAGCAAGGTGAACTCCAGGGACTGCAACTTGGCTTGGCTAAACCATGTTTTAACAAATAGTCAACCTCCTGTTGCATCATGGCCCTCTTGGTGATGTTAACATGGTATGCATGTTGCTTGATAGGCACAGCATTGTTAACATTAATATCATGGGCCAATACAGAAGTACAGGAGGGAACATTACCAAACAGAGCCATGTAGGCCTGAATCAAATTTGTGATGTCCTCTCGCTGCTCCTCAGGTAAGTGTGCTAAGTGAGTGGGCAGGTTCAATAACATCTCAGTGTTGGACAATCTAGCACCCTGATGGGCTGCATTGCGCAACTCTAAGCCATCTACATCCTCACCACTAACGTCAGGAGAGTCCGGAACTATTGGAGTTGAGGCAACAGCAGAGACGGCCAGTCCGGCTGTCTGGTCTGAGGTCTTCACCTGCACACTATCTCTGGAAAAATATGGTTTAAGCATATTGATGTGGCAAACACGAGAGTGACGTTTACGATCAGGGGTGCGAACTACATAGTCTGTATCACTTATTTTCTTGTCTATTGCATACGGTCCGGAAAAACGAGCGGAAAGAGCAGAATCAAGGATAGGTAACAGGACTAGAACCTTATCACCTGGCTGGAAAGATCGAGAAACAGCTTTCTCGTCATAGTGCCGTTTCATAGTTCTCTGGGAAGAAGAGAGCGCTTCTTTTGCGAGAGAGCACGCCTGATGCAGTCGCTCTCGAAACTGGCTAACAAAATCTAGAACATTAGTGGGTGTGCTGGCACCCTTTGACATGAACCATTCTTTAAGAACTTTCAGAGGCCCTCTAACAGTGTGCCCAAAAACGAGCTCAGCAGGACTGAAACCAAGAGACTCCTGTATGGTCTCTCGCGCAGCAAATAGAACAAGGGGGACACCCTCATCCCAATCTTTCTCTGTGTCTAAGCAATATTTACGCAGCATGGACTTTAAGGTCTGATGCCAACGTTCTAGAGCCCCCTGAGTTTCAGGGTGGTAGGCACTGGACACTATATGTCGGATACCCAGGGACTGTAACACTTGCTCAAATAACCTAGACAGGAAGTTGGTGCCTTGGTCAGTTTGTACTACCTTAGGCAGTCCAAACGTGGAGAAGAACTTCGTCAAAGCCTTAATTATTACAGGCGCTGTAATTCTGCGAAGAGGGATAGCCTCAGGGAAACGGGTGGCGGTACACATTATTGTCAACAAAAACTGATTGCCGGCTTTGGTCTTTGGCAACGGACCAACACAGTCAACTATGACATGTTCAAATGGTTCACCGACCGCTGGTATAGGACAGACGGGAGCAGGTGGAATTACCTGGTTTGGCTTTCCGGTGATCTGACAAGTACTACAGGTACGACAGTACTGTGCTACATCGGACTTCAAACCGGGCCAAAAGAAATGTTGAAGTATTCTGTTGTATGTTTTAGTGACTCCCAAGTGTCCAGACCAAGGGTGGTCATGGGCCAAGAACAGTACATGCTGACGATAAACTGCAGGGACAACAATCTGATAAACAGTGCTCCAGTCTGGTACCTGATCTGGTAGCCCTATCTCCGATTGTGCATGCTCTGCCAGTCTTGTACCATGGGACCTCCATGTACGCATCAAAACTCCTTCATCCACAAAATAAGAATGCAACTCTCTCCTCTGTTCTGTTTCAAAAGAAGAGAAACATTTTGCAAGAGAAGGGTCAGCCTTCTGGGCAGTAATTAGCATTTCCCGAGTAACGGGTAACTTCAATGCGTCGGAACTAGTTACAGTTGTCTGTGGGGGTACCTTACTATGAGTCGGTGGTTTGTCAGCGGTATCAGAAGTTGGAGCCAGCAACTCCTCCCTGACAAAGGCTGAAGCAAAAACAGAGTCAGACAAATTAATTTCATCACCTCTCTTTTTCAATTGAGCCCGAGTGACAACACTTGCAGAAAAAACTTCAGGGAAGTTCTGTGACAAGTCATCAGGCAGAGAATCTGTGTCTGGGTGATCCAACACTTCCAGCACAGCGTTCACCTGTCCTCCAGCTAAATCATTTCCCATGATAAAGGAAATGCCTTTAACTGGCAAGGAAGGTCTCACCCCTATTTTAAAGAAACCAGTGACCAAATCAGATTGTACATGAATACAGTGTAACGGGGCTGGCACGAAAACCATCTCAATACCTTGAACTAGGACACTAGAACCACAGGAAGATTTCTCAGACAGAGGTAGTACATCAGAGAGGATAAAGGATTGTGAGGCTCCAGTATCTCGTAAGATCTGAACTGTACACTGATCTTTTGGATCCCCTGTCAAGGAAACTAAACCCTTGGAAGTAAATGGCCTGAAACAAGGATCGAGAACATCCTGATCATTGTGCATCTGTTGATCGGAATCAGGTGCCATTTTAATCAGACCAACCCCTTTGGGTTGTCTAAAGTTCTGAGAGGACGGTTGCTGCTTACGTTTCAATGTTAAACAGTCAGAAATAACATGACCAGATTTATGACAGTAGTAACATGTCCGCTCCTCTTTTGAGCGTGGAGGTGACATTTTTGGTCGGGGGTGTGTGAATTCTGGATGGTTGGGGACAGAAGGTCTCTGAGAGAAATCATGGGGGAGAAACGAGTCACGCCTATCTACAAACAGTTTTATGGGTTAGCGCAAACTCATCAGCTAATACAGCAGCCTGCTGCAGAGTGGACACTTTCTGCTCACTCAGGTAAATTACAATACGCTCTGGCAAACGATTCTTAAACTCTTCTAATAGAATGAGTTCTCTGAGAGAGTTAAGATCTGAGGCCTTGCTTGCTGCACACCATTTATCAAAGAGTTCCCTTCTCTCTAGCAAACTCTACAAAGGTCTGGTTGACAGCTCTCTTGTGACTGCGAAACCTCTGCCTATAAGCTTCGGGCACAAGCTCATATGCACGAAGGATGGCAGCCTTCACAGTATCATACAGTAAACTATCTTCTAGGGAAAGTGTTGAACAAACCTCTTGGGCTTTACCAGTCAATTTGCATTGAAGCAACGAAGGCCAGACCTCTCTTGGCCAGCGCAATGAAGCAGCAATACGCTCAAACACATTAAAATAAGTATCAACTTCTGTCTCTCGGAACGGAGGCACCAAAGCAATGTGTTTACTTATATCAAAAGTGTGTGATGAATAAGCTGTGGAGGAGGACATACCAGGGCCTTGTGGAGGAGTCGGTGTAGCAGAGTTGGATTCACTCCTTAGGACTTCCAGCTCCAACCTCCGCAGTCTGAGCTCTTTTTCCACTTCATGCTCAAGCTCCAACCTACGAATGTTAACAGCCCTTTCATTTTCTGCCTCAAGCTCCATTCTACGAAGCCGATACTCCGCCTCACGTGCTTGTGCCTTCTCCTGAGCCTCCATCTGGAGACGTGCTATTCTAACCTTGACCTGGGCCCCTTCTCGAGACCCAGTTGACACAGGAGAGGTCAAGTGAAAATGTGGCAATGTGACTTTCACACATGCCTTCTCAGCACTTTCACCATGAGCTTGCTCCTCAGATACAGAAGGCTGTGCTTCAGTAGGTTCACCAGGAGGACTTGCATGTTCATCAGAGACCACAGGTAAAACAAGCGTCCCCTGCTCCAACAGCTTATCTACCACAAGACACCTGATATCCTGCTTAAGATGCTTCTGTTGAACCGAGAGTTTAAAATGTGTGGCAATCTCCACTAAGTCTGCCTTGCGGCAGCTGTCTAGCGCTTCCCAAGTAGGATTGCTCAAGAATTTCCCCAGATCAAAAGTACTAACTGCCATTATTTTTTTTACACAAATGCCATTTTTACACACAAATCAATTAATTACTATACAAGTGTAAACAAACACAGTTCACCAAATCCATCAACCAACAATTGAACACGGGTTACAAGATCCAGGCAGAGCCCCCATTTATGTTACGACCCCTGTGTGTCTAAGGGTAAAGGGCTGTAACATAACAGTTGGTTGACAGAAAAGATGGACCACGTTTGTAAACAACAATGATATTTATTGAGAGATGCAAAGGAAGCACATGTAGCTCAGGGGTGAGCCCAGGCCAAAACAACAAACAAACACCACTATACTCCAAATAAACCCAATCTAATCTATGGTAAAAGAAATTACATTACCTAAACTACTCTTACCTAACCAAAACAGGAGAAAACAATATCCAAAGGAAATGGCAGCTCACCCCATCTGTGCTTCCTGAGAAAGAGAGAAAAACACATTAATGATACATACAACAAAATGGAAACATAACAAAACAATCTATAGGTAACAATGCTCTCTCTGCGGCCATACAATCACAAAGGCACTTTCACTATTACAAAGGCCTATAAACAAAAAGGGATATTATCAAAGTACAATGCCACAAAATAACACTAGGCCTAGCCTCATGCCAGAGAGAGAGAGAGACTGAAGGGAGAAGCCATGTTTTAACAGGTGTGTGGTGATCCATGATTGGGTGGTGTTGATTGAGTGTTGGAGTCTGGAAAACCATCCACCAATCGGTGCTGTGCTGGGTAATGGAAGGGCAGGCCTGGCAGGGACCAATGGTGGAGGGAACAATGGCTGGAGGGAGGAAAGAAAAATGGAGAACACACACACATGGAGACACACACTGGGGAATATATACATTGGGATGTAACAAGCATGATTACCCATATGATCTCTATAGCATGATCCATCCACATAATATACCACATCCACATTTGGTATTGGTACTGACTCTAAGTCAGGCCTCAGTCTCGTGTACTTCATCGTTTCAGTAATGCACTCATGTGGTTCTCCCTCAAAATCGAGTGGTATCGTATTGGCTGGGTTGGTTGTTGCACATTTCTTTATTGTGATATCAGGATAGGTCAAGAGTGGTGTGTACTGTAAACACCTTGCCTGTGTAGCTACAAACTTCCCCTGATCTATCAGTTCAGCAATCTTATGGTGTGTGTAAATGGTCACTGGATACCCCATAGTTACCGTAGATGCTTTCTCATATGCATAATGTACAGCTGCTAGTCCTTGATAGCACGGTGGCCAACTTTGAACTACATTATCCAACTTTATACTGTAGTATGCAATCGGTTGCTTCTGTCGTCCACTGCATGCTTCCTGCATCAACACTGCTGAAGCATACATGTTTTGTCGATTTGAAACATATAACAAGAATGGTTTGTTATAGTTTGGTGTTGCCAAGGCAGGAGCTCTCTGCATTTCCTGTTTGATTGTCTCAAATGCTATCAGGGCCCCCTCTGTCCATCTCAGGGGAGCTATTAGTGATTGGCTCCCTATTATTTCCCTTAGAGGCGCTGTGACCTCTGCATCATTTTCAATCCAGTCTGAAGAATACCCTGTCATCCCCAGGAATGTCATCATTTGTTGAACAGTTCTGGGGCGTGGCGCTTTACCAATTCCCTCTAACTGTGAGGACGATATTGCAATGGAATTTTCTGAAATTGATCTTCCCAGGTATTCTACCCTTGGCTGACAGTATTGTAATTTAGCCTTTGAAACTTTATGTCCTCCTTCTGCCAACTTTTTTTGCACTTTTATTGAATCCAGATGGCACTCATCTAGTGTCTTAGCACATATAATGATATCATCCGCGTAGTGTATACATGTCCCTCGTGTATCTATACCCTCAAGGTCCTGTTTCATAATTTGGTTGAAAACCTGTGGGCTGTTTTTGAATCCCTGAGGTAATCGCGTATATGTTAACTTCCTTCCTCTATACGTGAATGCAAACAGGTATTGTGATTCTTCATCTAGAGGAATGCTAAAGAATGCTGAGCATAAATCTATTACCGTGAAAAATTTACAATCAACAGGAATATTTGACAAAAGGGTGTGGGGGTTTGGCACGTCGGTTTGGCAATCTTCTACAATGTCGTTTATCGCTCTGAGGTCGTGAACCAATCTGTATTTTGATTTATCCGCTTTTAATACTGGAAAAATCGGGGTATTGCATCTGCTGTCAGTTTGTACTAACACTCCTGATCTCATTAACCCCTCAATCGTTTTGCTTATGCCTTCCTCTGCTTCTCGCTTTAAAGGATATTGTGGCCGATTTGGTAATTTTACGTGTGGTTTCAACTCTACTCTTCCTGGGTTTTCAGATTTAACCACCCCCACATCTGTGTCATGGCTTGACCATAACTGATCTGGGACCTGTTTTAGCATGTCCTCTAACAATGGACTTTTCCTCTCATCATCATCTGATGTTTGCTGCGTCATCATTTCCACTGGTATCATTATTGTTTGAGGTTGACTCGTCATTTCCACGTCACACATGATTTTTGTTTGTTTTGCAACCTGCATCATGGGTCCTATGTCTCTAGTTTCAAAGTTTTTGTTTACTAGTAAAGTGACATGTGGCCTGGATTTAGGAACATTATACCATTCTGTGATAAAACTGGTTTTTGAATCTATATTTAACGCGGCCCCCAATTATTATATATTGACCTCTCAAATCGATTTTTTGACCTTTTGTTCTGCTGTCCCACTCTTTTTCAAATCCTGTGCTCCCTGAATGATCGTAGTACATTGTATAGTGATATTGCAGCTGTGGCACTGTTGCCTTTGGAATTTGCGCTTTTATGAACCCCTTCCATCTGTCATATGCTCTCGTTACTGGCTCAGTTATCTCACTCAGCCAATAGACTTTTGCCTGGTCTGATTGAACAACAAATTGTGTGTCTACCCCTGATCTATCTATGTAAATACCTTGTGGAGAACACCAAATTTGAATCTTTAGTTTACATAATGCATCTCGTCCCAGTAGATTGATTGGGGTCTGATCAGAGACTATGACAGGAATTATTGCCTCTTTTCCTTGTGTTACTAATCTGAGGGGTGCTGTTATTGGTAACATTTGTCTTACTCCCGAGAATCCTATCGTCTTAACGTATTTACCAGACATGGGGAGATGCTTAGCATGTTCTGGACTGACGCACGTGTACGTTGCTCCGGTATCGATTAGCATTGATACTGGTTTGTTTTCAATTTCCACCTGCAACATGGGCGCTTTATCAGCTGCCATGCTTACAATTGGAAATTGAACCCCCCTTTTAGGATTCTCTGGGCACCCCTAGTAACCATGGATTGGCAGGTCCTCTCTGTCTATTGGACTGACCTCCATAACCCCTTCCACCCCCATTGCGGTTCACCTGCTGTTTTGGACAGGTGTTTGCCATGTGACCTGGATCTCCGCATAGCCAACAAACTCGTGGGCGTGGCCCCGTGTCAGCAGCTCTGCAGTTTCTGGATATGTGCCCAGTTTTATTGCAACAATAGCATATAACCTCATCAATGCTTCTCTGACCGTTTGGGCAACCATTTTGTCTCATTCCACCGTATTGTGGTATGGTTCGTTGTTGTGGGTACACATTAACTACCGGTGGTTGTGCAGGTGGTGCAGGGCTAATGTCAGGCATGACAGTTGCTTGTATTTTGTTTTTGTGATTAATCTCATTAATCTGTAACTGGATTAATTTTCGCTGGGTGTTCAGGTCTTGGTCTTTCAGTCTTTTTTCATCCTTTCTGTGTTTTTCCACAGCGTGACACACATGATCACAGAACTGGCGGTATGCCATTGATGTGAGAGCAACCACATCTGCTAATTTATTTTGCACCGGTAACGGCATTGCTTCAATCACAGCGTTTCTAAACAACGTCTCTAGTACCGGAATGTGTTCAATTTCCTCCTCGGTTTCTTGTTTCCACTGTTTTAACAAACGGTTAATGTATGCCGCCGGGTTTTCTGTTTCTTTGAGCGCTTCCCCTTTAAGAGATTTAGGCTCAATTCTTGTCGGATACTCATCTCTCAATGCCCGCCATAATTCCGTTCGGTATGCATTGAACTCAGTTCCATCTGCCATAGAGTCAGTCATCCATCCATTTGTGTGATACCTGAGAATTTGTTCCATAGTGGAAGCGCCAAGACTTTGGGCCCATATGGCTTTTATGTCTCCGATCGCTAACATTCTGCCAATTGTCTCTTCCGCAAATGCTCTGATCCATTTTGATGCACCCTCATGGATGTCAGGCAATTTAGCAATTAACCCTGCAAGATCTTGTGTCTGCCACGGGATATAGTGAACTTCTGTGCCCTTTACCAAAATTGGATACATCCCCTCTGTGTATCTGTACGGTGGTCTAATTGTACGTCTAGGATATACGGGTCTGGATGTTACAGCGAAGTTTGCCTCCACCTCCCTGCTTCCTCTCTGTTGATTTTCCACCCTTGGTGATCCCTCTGTTGTCCCTCTTGCCCCACCCTCTTGTGTGACCTGATCAATCATGGTCTTGTAATGTCCATCTATGTCATTTTCCAACTGATGAATATCCTCCCTTGTTGTCTCTCTCTGCGATGGATCTATCCAGTAGGAGGGGTGTAGAGACTTATTGATCCCCCTTGTCTCTCGTCTTTTTGCATAGCAATCCAATATTGGTCTCATACTTGGCCCTGTTGGCTCTATTCTGTTTTTCCTTCCAGTACTGCAGTGTGCTGGCTCCCACTGTGATGTTTGTGGCTTTGTTATGTCACACACAGGCGATGTGTTCCCTGCTGTAAATGTCACTCCTCTGTCATGTGCGCGCTGCTGGTGTTCTGGTGTCCCAAGATTGATTAATCTTACTCCTTCTTCTATACTTTGAGATGATGCTCCTCGGGGAGCTGCGTTCTCGCCACCCTCCCCCTCCCACTCATAATTTCCTTTGATCTCGATTGTCCCTGTTAAAGCTGGGTAGAGTCCTGCTGTTTTGTCTGTGTCTATGTTTATCTGTTTGTTATTTTTATTTGTGGTTCTGCCAGCATTTCTGACCTGTTGTCTGTATTTCTGGCCTTCCTCCCTAAACCAATCCAGAATTTTCAACTCTTGTTCCCTTTTGCCTTGACGTTTCTTCGAATTCTGTCTTGGTTTGTAATCTTTAATTCGAATTTCCATATCATCGCATGCACTTACATCAAAGGTCCCCTCCTCTGGCCACGATGTAGCTAAAGATTTCGTTCTCTTTCTCCATTTGATCGAAACTTTCAGAATTTGTTCCTTTAATTCTGGGTGTTGGCTCGCAATTATGCAAACTGGCGTTATTATACTCATCTTGTGTTAATAGTCTGTCTAGTAGTTAACTAGTTGCTAAATAGTTTATAGTTTATTATTAATACTTCAAGTTAACACTTTCCGTGCCACTCACAAGATAACTCGTGTTTTTTATAGGTGGTTGAAAGCCACTCACGAGATTTCTCGGAATTTTTTTTCTTTTCTTTTTTTAGCGATCTGAAATCATATTGCATCACCCGAGCCTACCCGAGTATAGCCGAGCGGCGCCGGCGATCATTGTAGAAAAAAGCGCCCCCTGTCGTCTCCCAGATGACATAAGTGATTTTGGAATGGACTCAATGAAAATGAATGGGGAAAAAAATCCGGTATTCCACATTTTCCAGTCCACTGATCCAGCCGGGGTTACCACAGTTCATTCTGGAACCTCAGATCCCCGCTGATCATGGAGTTCTACTGTATCGCATTGGATCCATACACTTATCGATTTTTTCGAATGGTGATCAGGAATTGGAATATACCAGTTGGATACCATCTGATGTCAGGTAAGGACTCTATGTTATCAGTGTTAGGATAATCAGAGTAAGTTTGATGAAGTTATAAGCTGTTTTGTGAAATGTCCGCTTTCGGTTTCACTGTAAAAGTCCGAGAGGAAATCAACGGGGCGATTATCCGCGCGCGGCTCGAATGTGCTTGCGTGCACGTATAATATTGATCATCTAGCGTTTATTTGAAAACGATTCATAAAAAGGCAGACGAAAATCAACGTTGTGGAATATTCCAGTAAAAGGCGATTTTCATAGAATGCTCCAGAATGGGCTGTTTTTTATTTGAAAACGGGTGCTTTTCTAAATGCTCTGAAACGGAAATGCCGCGATAAAAAAACAATCTGCCTTGACAGCACTGACTGGAAAATAGTCTTTGATAATGCGATGGGCAGATTAGACACATAGCCATAATTTAAAACATAGATTAGGCGATATTAACGTTAACATTGGCGCCGATGGTGGCATTCAGCCGGTAAAAAGGAAAACCCGGCGTGGCGCTCAAAGTGTTAATTGGGTTCATGTACAACAACCAACAATCACCTTCTGCTATTTGAGAACCAAGAAAGAGCAGAGTCAAACAGACTGAAATACCAAAATGCTTTAAACGTGTGTGTGTAATGAATGAGACAGATGTCACTCTGTGGAGTGAAGCTGATCAATTTATACGACCTTGCTTCTTTGAATCTCCTTGTGTCGTCTCTCTCATTTGTGTTGAAAACCGGAAAGAAAAGAAAGTAAATAAACAAAGCAGTGATTAATAACCAACAATCACCTACTGTTGAAAAACAAAACAGAAATGTCAAAATGAAATAATAAAATGTTTTAAATGTGTGTAATGAATGAATGAGACAGAAGACCCAGAGAAGCTGATCAATTTATACAACCTTCTCTTTGAATCTCCCTGTGTTGTCTCTCTCATTTGTGTTGAAAACCGGAAAGAAAATAAAGTAAATAAACAAAGCAGTGATTAATAACCAACAATCACCTACTGTTGAAAAACAAAACAGAAATGTCAAAATGAAATAATAAAATGTTTTAAATGTGTGTGTAATGAATGAATGAGACAGAAGACCCAGAGAAGCTGATCAATTTATACAACCTTCTCTTTGAATCTCCCTGTGTCGTCTCTCTCATTTGTGTTGAGAACCGGAAAGAAAAGAAAGTAAATAAACAAAGCAGTGATTAACACTTTAATCGCCGATGACGTGTTTAGACCTCATTCCTAGCCATGCTCATTCTGCCGAAGACGCCGTAACTCGTCTTTGATATCAATAATTCAAAAATCTGTGATCGAAATCATATTTCTCCTCCGGAGACATGAGATGTACTGGTGAGCTCCACTCAACTGTCTAACGGTTCAAGAGTGCCATCCGGTAGCCGATCGGCCAAGAGGGAGGGGCGCGCCAAACAGGAAGTGCTCATCCATAATCCGTCCGGGCACTCGCGATCGGTAGCCGGACCCCATCTCAACACACTGGATAATCAATCGCTCGCCCTAACTCAATAAACAACGTTATTTGGACGTATATAGTATTATACAACCTGGAAATGGTTCATCAGGATCAACATCCCATAATCGAAAACTGTCTACTCCACGCTCATCCCCCAACGGCGCGAGGAACATACGGTAAGATCCAGCGTTATTTTCTAACGTATTCCATATAAACTGCTCTGATGACCATATGACCCACACTAGACGAATGGTATAACGTTGCCCACGGAATTATAAACGCCCCCTCGCCCATCCGGTCAATATCAGATGATACGTAGTAACTTCTAGAACCACGTCCAGTTGAAATTTTTCATCTGGCAACGATTGCTACCAAACTGTATTTGATCATCAATATAATGCATTTAGGGCTATAAATCAAGTTCTGGAGAAAGCTGCAGAAAACGATAAAAACATACTTATACTTTAGACCATATTTTAGTATGAATATGTGAATGAAAAAGTATATCGTTGCTACACCCTGAACAATGGATATAGGACATTGAATGGGCCATAATAATGGCAATTTAGCAATAGAATTTAAAAAGTTATAGCCCTGCAAAGAAGGGGAACTTATCCATAGACAAATAGAGCTGGCTAGGGATGGTAAATTATGAATTTGAACCATGGCGATCAAAGTGTTAATAACCAACAATCACCTACTGCTACTGTTAAAAAACAAAACAGAAATGTCAAAATGAAATAATAAAATGTTTTAAATGTGTGTGTAATGAATGAAATAAATTGTGTTGAAAGCGATGATTAATAATTATATTCTTAATGTTTACCATAATATATGTATATATATTATAGTTGTATTTGTCTTTAGTTCAACTATAGTCTAGTCTGCCTGCTGTCCTGTCCTATCTATTGATGTCACAGAACAGATTCACTAAATTCCAACCCCTTTTTTAGACTCCTCCCTTTGATACTGTCTTTCTGTAACGGAACCCGTGGTTCAGTTGTGTTTTATCCTCTGTGTGTTCTGAATGCCTTATAGTGAATACAGTTTTGGGGGGAAAACAGGAATTCCTTAAAGCCAGACAACAAAAAAAGGCCCCACCAATTTATTTCTTTTTAGTTCAGACCTGATTATTACAACAGTGTATCCTGCCTAATCAAACACAACTGCCTGTATCACACTACAGTATTTTCCTTAAACAAAATAAAACACAACTGCCTGTATCACACTACAGTATTTTCCTTAAACAAAATAAAACACAACTGCCTGTATCACACTACAGTATTTTCCTTAAACAAAATAAAACACAACTGCCTGTATCACACTACAGTATTTTCCTTAAACAAAATAAAACACAACTGCCTGTATCACACTACAGTATTTTCCTAAACAAAATAAACTACAACTGCCTGTATCACACTACAGTTATATTTCGTATTGCATCGCGTCCCGCTCTGAGCCTTACGAGATACTCCTATCTCCTGTGATACCTAATGTATCTCCCACGAATAAAAACACATGCACCCCACCTGTATGGGGCCCCGCCCCTTATGGTGGCACCGCCCATATAACCATGACCCTGGTCATGAAACACCCTTCCTCTATTTTCGTCCCAGCGTATTGGATGCGTGCACCATACGAGCTAGCGGAATGAAAAGATTAAGGAAGATTAATAATGTTGGAAGCTTACCGGAGGTTGCTGGCCCCTGGCATCTTCGACGCATGTTTTCGGCGACACGACGGGCCTGTGATGTTCCTCGTTTGATGACTGCACATCGAGGTTCAGCTGTACAAGGCTGGCTGTCGGGCCAGCTTGTACTCAGGTAGGCCCTGTGTCTTCAGGCATGGGTATTAGTGTTAGTAATGCTGGTTTGTTTTGTTAACACAACCATGTTGTGTGTTGGCGCCGGGGGCAGGATGGTTTGGTGAACGTTCTCTGCAGGGAACGGTTTCCAAGCTGTCTTGGGCGTGCTGCTAAAACATCTAAAGCTATGCTAACATGCTATCGCTACTGCCGCATGCTATTACTACTGCTAATTGCTATGCTGTTTTAATGTCTCCGCCGTGAGATGTTGTCACTCTCCCGCCTCTTGCCCGGTTCATCAATGAAGGTCAGTCGGTAGCTGTTGTGGGGTTTTTGAGTTCTATTTACCTTTTTCGGGTAAATAGGTTGACAACGGGGTAGGTCGTGGCTAGGTTCCTAGCCAGGTATTTTACCTTGTGTTCCGGCGGGGTTTGTTGAACGGTGTTCCCATCTGGGTTGGCGTCGGGTAGTGGGGCTATGGGTCCAGCCGACATGATAAACATGTTGCGTGTCTGTGCACAGGCAATTGTTGTCTTGGATCCCACATTGCCTGGCGTTAGGCTGCAGTAGTATAAGGGCAGGGCCGCCTGGGAGAAATGTGAGGCCCTGTGCGTTTTTAGACGCGAGGCCCCCCATCTCCTGGGGCGGCCCTGTGTAGGGGGCTATTGTTTCGTTTTGTCACTCTGCTATGAGAAGGTCTGTCTTGCTACAGCTTTCTCTCCTCTCAAACCATTCATACTGACGGTCAATCGGTATACTGGGGGAGTAGTGCGGGGGGGGGCTTTGTTTACCTTTTTTGGTAAATGGGCTAAACTAGGGCTGGTGTTCTGTTGTGAATATTTTGAATGAAGACGGGTCTGGTCCGTCTCCCCTTAACTTTGTGTGTATGGGTTTGCTCATTCTACAGTTTTTGTGGTTTAGCTCTTTTATTCATTTAACCTTTTCATGGTGCACACCACAGTGGCGGGTGCTGTTTGCAATCACCACTGGTGCTCCATGTTAACGTCAGTCCTTTGTTTTTGATATATTGAAACAATGCCCCGCCCGGCCGACACCTTGGGTGGGTCGGCCTGGCGAGTGGCTGGTGGGCTGTTAAGGCTTGTACCGCCACGGTATGGAATTGGCAACGATTAGAACTGTGTTCGAATTGGTGTTTTTTCTATTAAAAAAAATTGTGTCTGGTGGAGGGGCCTTGGGGCCAGCCGACGTCGACACATCGCGCGAGGTTGTTGACGTTATTAGCTTTGACCCAGCCGCAAGCTATAACCGCTCAGGGTTCCCCTCTCCGCAGGGGATTTTGGTCTTCTGCTGGAGCGCGGGCGGTATTGTCCTAGGCCCTACACCGCCTCACACCGCGCAGCCAGAAGAAGAGAGAGCACGGCCTTGTCAGCGGCGATGACGGGGCCCTCGACAGGCGGCCATGTTTTTCCCCCGCCAGAGGTATCCTGGGCGTTGATTCGACAGGTGTCCACAAGGCCGACAGCCTTGGCGGCCGAGGGATCGGCCATGTAGGATGGGTTCGGCTTGAACAAACAAGCCGTCACCGTCCTGCCGCGAGCAGCCCGCTCTCCGATCACTCCCTTCCCCAACACCAGCGGAAGAAGTGGGCTCTAAAAAAGTATGATTGTTTCCTTTGGCTGCGGGCCGCGTGCCTTCGTTGATGCGCGGGCGGCCCCCCTTTTCGCTTCTCATGGGGACAGGGGCTGACACCCAGTTGATGGCTGAGCCTGGGTCAGTCCGTGAGAATGTTGTGCTGTCAAGCGGCTCCCACACCTTGAACTGTGTTGGTTGAGCCTGGTGTTACGTCTGTCAACTTAAGTGTTGTCAGCAGGGGGGCTCGAAACCTTTTGAGGCACACAGTGCGGGCTTCCCCGGCCTCGCCTTCGCCAGGCCAGGTATCATGTTGGTGCTCCCACTCCTGAAATATTGGCAAGTGGTCGCAGCTCACATGGTTTGGGGTGGTAGTAATATCACTGCAGGGCTACGGTGTGTAGGAACCCATGGGGGCCTTACACCTTGCATGTCCGGCTGCAGAACAACTCCTTCAGCATGTTCTGGAGGGGTGTTCAGTGGGGGGGCTTTTTTGATCGGAAGCCCCCCGTATCAGACAGGCCCTTTCTGTCGGGGTTCCCCCTTGGGTGCGATTGCCTCGTGGGTGGTGTCAGGGCAGGTGTTCCGACACGGAACGCGCTCCTCGCACGGTTCCAGGGTTGTCTTCGCACAGCGGGGGGACCGGGCCAACTATCTACAGTTCCTGGCGGACCTGCGCCACGTGACGGCGGGTGCGTTGGGAGTGTCGTCACATATGACTATGGCAGTACCATATGTCGAGGTAGATGGAGAGAATGGTGAGGCGGGGACTTGTGTTTACACAACCCCACCCGTTTTCAGGTTTGGTACAGACCCTGTTGTCGGGGTCTCCAGCAGGGACAGCTCTGGTCGACGAGATCCAATCTCTGTGGACGAAGCAAGCCATCGTCGTGGCGTTCTCCTCCCGGTGTTCTCTGCCCGAGAAGTCGGGAGGGAGGGGTGTAAGACCCAGGCTGGACCTGTCCCATGGGAAGGTTCAGCATTTTTTGGATCGTCTCCTACCTGTTGAACACTGTCAGGTGGGGGTCTGGTTCTCCTCCATAGACCTGTAGGATGCGTATGCGCATCCCCGATCTTCCATCCTAGGGCTTACCTACGCTTCCTTTGCAGGGTTAGCGTATGAGTACCAGAGGCTGCCGTTCGGTTTTCTCTGGCTCCCCGCATCTTCACCAAGTGCGTGGAGGCCGCACTGGGGCCTCTGCGTCATCCGGGGTTACGGAGTGTTCTGCCCTGATGACGTTCTGGTCCTTCGCGGTCAAGGTGGATCGTCAGGTCTCGTACCAGGCAGGTCTCTACCAGCCTGGGGTTGCTGTAGACTGGATGTAGAGTATTCCTCTTCCCAGTCAATGGTTGGAGGGCTATGGGCATCCATCTCAGAGCGTGTTGTCAACACGCTCGGGAGGTTCCGTCCTAGGGCGGTTACGGCGCTGTCTCACGTCGCGTTTTCACCGACGCCTCCCTCGCTGGTGATGCGTCGGGCCAACGCAGTAGGGGGCAGCTGGCAAACCATGCTGCCCGGTCTGCGCTACGTTCAATGTGTTGGTGTTGAAAGCGGTCCTTCTGGTCCACAAATGGTGTTGATCAGGACGGACGATACGACGTCAGTGTCGTGTATCGACAGACAGGGAGGAGTACGCTCCCCCTGTCTGCACCAGGCGGCGGGCGGCTGGCTATGGGCGTCCTCCATCTGCGCGGCCTAAGGGCTCCCCACATCCCCGGCAGGGAGAATGTGGGTGCAGGTGTACTGTCGCGGGGCGGCCCTCATCCTGACGGGTGAGGATTGTGTCTGGACATGGCCAGGCAGGTCTGGGACCGATGCCGTGCCGCCAGGGATTCTTCCCCATACATCTGTTAGGTCAGTTGTTGGGACGGGTACGTTGAGGGGCGCAGGTTCTTGATCCTGATGGTGTTACCATCTGGAATGCGCATGCTCCCTCCACTGTCGCGCTTACGCGGGCAGATGACGTATGTTCCGAGTGTGGTGTAAGGCGGGGGGCCGGGACTCAGTCTCCTGCCCCCTGGATGCTGTCCTTAGTTACCTCCAGTCTCTCCTTGATAGACTGTCGGCTTCGACGGTGAGGGTATATGCAGCAGCTATATCCTCCTATCATGAGGGGTTTGAGGGGATGTCTTGTTCAGCCACCCTCTTGTGAAGCGTTTCCTGCTTGGCGCTCAACGCGTTAAGCCGGTGCAACGCTCCTTGGCTCCGACTTGGGATCTTCAATTGGTCCTCGGTCGGTTGTCCTTGGCCCCGTTTGAGCCGCTCGAGCGGGCGCCGTTGGGACAGCTGTCCTTCAGGACCGCGTTCCTTCTGGCTGTCACTTCCGCTAAACGCGTAGGTGAGCTCTGTGCTCTCTCGGTACGTCCAGAGTGCCTGTCTTTTCGGACCGATTGCGGTGTCACTCTGCGACCTAATCCTGCTTTCGTGCCTAAGAATATCCGGAGTTCCTTCCGCTCCCGGGATATTGTGGTTCAGGCGTTTCGTCCTCCTCCTCACACTAGTGAGTTAGATGCGGGCCTTCACCTGTCATGTCCAGTCCGTGCTTGGGGATTTACCTCAGCCGTACTCAGGATTTCAGGGTTACCGACCAGCTTTTTGTCTGTTACGGTGGGGCTCGTGCTGGTAAGGCACTGTCGGAGCAGCGCCTGTCCCATTGGTTGTGCGAGGGTGTTACCCTCTGCTACACGTTGGCTGGGCAGGATCCCCCTGGGGGCGTCAGGGCGCACTCCACTCGTGGGGTGGCTGCCTCTGCCGCTCTCCTGGGTGGGGCCTCGGTGGAGGCCATCTGTGCTGCAGCTTCATGGTCCTCCCCGGGCTCCTTTGTAAGGTTTTTCCTCATGGACATGACCGGGGGTTCTGTCTCCCAGGCGGTTCTGGGGTCTGTGGCCTTTCCTGCTTCCCGTCCTTTGGTCGGGTAGCAGGAGTGTATGGGTTTGGGCCACAGTGTGTTGAGTCACACGTGGTTCCGCCTGTACGGTGTGTTCAAGGGGTTCTAGTTCCCTCTTGTTCGCATTCAGGTGGAGTTGACTGCGCCCCCCCTTCGTTAGGAAGGATGGGGTGACAGGGCTCCCCGCACCCCTTGATGTGGGCTTACGGGTCCTCAGGGGGTACATCTGTCGGGTCTCGCGCCCGCTCTTCCCCATTATCTCGTAAGGCTCAGAGCGGGACGCGATGCAATACGAAATATAACGATAGGTTATGTAGATAACCTAGTTATATTAGTATTGGCTAAGCGTCCCGCTCTGCGCGCCCTGAGTTCCCTCTTGAGGGATCTTTTCCTTGGACGGGTTTTGGCGAGGAAGGGTGTTTCATGACCAGGGTCATGGTTATATGGGCGGTGCCACCATAAGGGGCGGGGCCCCATACAGGTGGGGTGCATGTGTTTTTATTCGTGGGAGATACATTAGGTATCACAGGAGATAGGAGTATCTCGTAAGGCTCAGAGCGGGACGCGATGCAATACGAAATATAACGATAGGTTATGTAGATAACCTAGTTATATTAGTATTGGCTAAGCGTCCCGCTCTGCGCGCCCTGAGTTCCCTCTTGAGGGATCTTTTCCTGGGACGGGTTTTGGCGAGGAAGGGTGTTTCATGACCAGGGTCATGGTTATATGGGCGGTGCCACCATAAGGGGCGGGGCCCCATACAGGTGGGGTGCATGTGTTTTTATTCGTGGGAGATACATTAGGTATCACAGGAGATAGGAGTATCTCGTAAGGCTCAGAGCGGGACGCTTAGCCAATACTAATATAACTAGGTTATCTACATAACCTATCGTTTTTTCACATACCAAATAAAACACAACTGCCTGCATCACACTACAGGCTCTCTCTTATATTTGCGCACACAGCCTTACGGCTTCGAAAAAAGAAAAAGGGGAATTCCAAAAAGAAAACAAAACCAAGCAAGCCAACTGTCTCTTCCTCAAAACAGCCCTTGTAGCAAACAAACAACACGTTTTGTCTGACAAGCAACTTTTGTCCAAGAGACAAAACCATGCAGTCTGTGTCTACATGCAGTTTTTGGAGAGTCACACCTGGGCCCCGTTCCCCGTACCTGGATAACTGAGTTAGCCGGATAACTTTAACTGGATAACTGAGTTAGCCGGACTTTCCGGTTCCCCGTACCTGGATTTTCCAAATCACCATGACAACAGATCCAAAAGTTTGAGCCTGGTCGAAAGCAGAGTTTAAGTTCAAGTTAGCCTGAACCATCGCCACGCCCCCGCAAAGAAGTGACAGCCCGTTTCCTGAAATTATTCCCACAGTCTACGATCTGCATTATACCATTCTGAATTACGTTTTTGTGCTCCATTCTTCCAGAGGGGGCTTTTGAAATGTAAAATAGACCCAAAATGCTGATACTAAATTCACTTTGTCCTAAATAATGCACGTTATATATACTGTGGCGCTCGCTCGTGCGATGTACACATTATGTGGTTATTTTAATTGTAACTGGGATTAAGATGTCTGATGAGATGCGCTGTTTGACGGATTTGAGAAATTGAATGAGCCGTTGTCACATTAATGAATGAGGATAAAGAGATAAAACTTCATTCAAAACAAAGAATATTCTAAACACGGGTCTCTCGTTCATTAATGTATAAACAATGAATTTATCCCATCTGGCACAGTGGCTCAGCGGTAGTGCTCAATCCTGGCAACCCAGCGACCGGGGTTCTAAACCCCGTCTTTCCAATATAAATTTTTGGAATATAATATTAATGATTATACGCAAAGGTAGCATAGTTTTAAGTTAAAATATTTTAAATCTACATGCATTGAGGATGTCATTCTTTATATAGCTCTCAACGTGCACCAAATTGAATTATTCCTATATTGCAAAAAGAAGGAGACGACTGGGTCTCGAACCCCGGTCGTCTGCGTGAAAGTCAAAAGAACAACCCGTTAGACCACAGAGAAGATAAGTAAAAGATCGACCATACATCAATCAATGGGTAAGGGAGCCGTATCGTTATTCTGTATAACAGTTTTACTAATTATTTTCGCTAGCAAGATCTCATTTGATTATTCAATCCAGCAGGCAAGTTTAAAGAAATATAATCTGATTGATTGAGGTAATGAGGGACTTGAAATTAGCCTATAGATAACGCATTTAACTTGTCGGCGAGGCGATTGAGCCGTACTGCAATATGTTAATAAAGTTCTAAATCAATTAATCAATCAATGCCGCTAGAGAATCAGATTCTCTGCTATCGATACGTGCTGGCTTTTCAACTGAAGCGGCCGCGCGCATTTAGCCTGGGTCGCAAGTCTGGCTTGAGTTAACGAGACTGAATCCACCTTCGAGGAACAGGAAAATCCCGGCTTCAAACATCGGGTTAACTGAAGCTGGATAATGACATCTTGATCGACTTAGTTGAACCAGGTACAAGAAACAGGGCCCTGCTCTCCCACACAATTGAAAAACAGCTGTTGGCCTCACGCCCAGACCGACCGCTTTTCCAATGCAACTCACTTTGGCCCAGTGTCCACTGTCCAAAAATCTCAAACCAATCACACATTGGTTTCAACAGAATTTTACTGTCCCCGAAATCCTACAATCTTACTTGGTATATTTCAAATTACTGAATCCACAGACCAGTTCACTGTATTGTCAACAACCAGCATTTTGAAAACATAAAGGGAAAACTTTCTGAGATAAAGAATAAAAAAAAGTCATAGAAAAAATAAAGAAAAAAGAACACAGCATTGATCAATTTATTCACAACTGAATCCCTCCTCCGTCTCTCAGGTTCTTTTGAAAAACAACTTCCTAGTCTCTTTCCCGCGACACAAAACACAGCATTTCAAATAATTGGAGCAAACCTCACCTTGTTTTTTCTTTTGCCGGCTGCTGTCTTTTTGTTTCAGGGTCCAGAGACCCCGGAAGCGTTGGTCAACCAGGACTAGCTCGCCAATATAAAGAAGCTGGACTCAATACTTAATACTCAATAAATCCATATCTTATCAATAGAGAGACGGACACAGAATTCCGAGGACTGATTTTAATGCAAGACAAAATCATCAGTGACATCAGACAGCCAAAAATCCTATATTCCTAAACTAGCAGTGTTCTTTTATACCCCATATGACACATAACCTACGTCAGACATGCGTCAGACTTACGTGTTTAAGTTGTTTACCAAAATGGGCACAAAATGCATGCAAATGACTTTATGCTGGTGTGAGTGTGTGTGAATTCATGTGTGTGTGTGTGTGCGTGCGTATATATGTGCGTGCGTATAAAGGTGTGTGTGCTGGCGCTACTGTTATGTAATATCCTTCTATTGTAGTTATCAAATCCAAATGAGACAGACTGTCTCCTCTTAGTGATTGCACCTTAGTTCACACAACAATGGGTCCATTTACTCAAATATAGCATAGTTCATAATTATAGCCCTACAGTATTACAGTATCCTATAGGCCTCCCTCTGCTCCCACATATAGCTGATCAGAGGCTTACCGGCATATGGTGCAAAAGACCGTATGTCAACGTGTGTGTGTGTATGTGTCAATGTGTGTGTGTGTACGTGTCAACGTGTGTGTGTGTGTGTGTCAATGTGTGTGTGTCTATGTGTGTGTGGGTGTGTGGGTGTCTATGTGTGTGTGTGTGTGTACGTGTGTGTAAAAGAGTGTGTCTTACTGGCCTCTTAATGTCTCTCTGATATTTCCTGCTAATTACATAACTGGTCAAAGTATGTATAAAGTGTATGTGTGTGCGTGTGTGTCAATGTGTGTGTGTCTATGTGTGTGTGGGTGTGTGTGTCTGTGTGTGTGTGTGTGTGTGTGTGTGTGTGTGTGTGTGTGTGTGTGTGTGTGTGTGTGTGTGTGTGTGTGTGTGTGTGTGTGTGTGTGTGTGTGTGTGTGTGTAAGGCCAACGAGCCTGTGACTGGGACCCGGTATGGTTTGGATTTCCTACTACTTCCTGCCGCCCTGTTAACCCTTAGAAGTCTAACCTAAATAGCTCCTCCTCCTGAGAATTTCCCCCTTTTTTTTGTTACATAATATAAAATTACAGATTCATACCTTCAAAATAAGCCATCAATTGTCAAATTTGAGACGACAGTTTTCAATCAATGTCCTATCAAACATTCTGGTACAGTCATTGCCAATTTGCAGCAGGAGCCTCTGAAGAGAATTCAGTGAATTCAGCTAATGATAAGGGAACTACACTCCTTCCCAGAATTCAATGTGATGTCAATGTTAATTTCAATGACTAATTCACACCATGAAACAAAGGCCCAGCAGGGAACATTTACAGCTGAATGGGGGTATAGTGTGACTGATCAATACAGGCAACACACACTTTGATTTGATGCCATGCATATACACACACTAGATAGACAGAGGTTTAGATATTTAGATAGATATATAATAGTAATATAATAGAAAGAGAGAAAGAAAGAAAGAAAGAAAGAAAGAAAGAAAGAAAGAAAGAAAGAAAGAAAGAAAGAAAGAAAGAAAGAAAGAAAGAAAGAAACAGAGAGAGAGACATTTATAATAATAATAATTATTATTATTATTAAATAGAATCATTTTCTATAGGCTTGCCGTGGTAGTCAGTGATACTGGTGTATACACACACTAGATAGACAGAGGTTTAGACATTTAGATATATATATATAGATATATAATAGTATAGTAATAGAGAGAGAGAGAGAGAGAGAGAGAGAGAGAGAGAGAGAGAGAGAGAGAGAGAGAGAGAGAGAGAGAGAGAGAGAGAGAGAGAGAGAGAGAGAGAGAGAGAGAGAGAGAGAGAGAAGAAAGAAAGAAAGAGATACAGAGATATACAGAGAGAGACATTTATAATAATTATATTATTAATTCGTTTTTTACACACACACACACACACACACACACACACACACACACACACACACACACACTAATAACATGATCATAACCAAACCAATTTCAAATGTATCATCAAGTACAAAATAGATTTGATCGTAATATTTATGAGAATGCATGTTTTTTCACACTACAGGAGGAGTATGTCACAGTATGATATCATAATGGAACATTCTAGAACCTTAACCTTAACCATGCCTAACCTTAACCGGCGAAAGAATACACGTGTAAAAAAAAAAATCACGTTAAAAAAAATGTTTTGATGGGATTCGAACTCGTCAACAACGGACCGCAGGAGCGCAGGACCGCTGCTCTGCCAGGTGAGCTAAGCGCCGAATGAAAATCATGGAACAGTAACAGGCCACCTCTCTACTCTAGACCAGAGAGCTGTCATCACCGTGATGCGCGCTTGAATGAACTGCGAACTGCAGGACTATTATTATCAACGACAGACAGTGAGAAACACAACCCCCCCCCCCCCCCCCTCTCGCGCTGAAGAATATGCATATTAGATCACTCAGTGATTAACACCTATGCGCTGTTTGTGTGTGCGCGCGTGCATGTACGTGACGCGTTGTAGTTTCGGGGGAATACAGGGATATTTAGAACTATACAATTTCGCAAGAATTAAACATATTTACAAGTCGTATTATGTTTAGCAAGTAAGGATACATATAGATTACACTATATGCACTCGAAATTGTCTTTGTTCTATTTTTACAGATTTTTGAAAAACGGGACTTCCTGAGCATTTGTGAGAGATTCTAATTCTTTTGTTCTCCGCCCACGGGAGCAATAAGCCCCGTTGACTTCTAAGGGTTAAAGGCCTCCTATTGTCAGCGCCAGTGACAACAGATGCAGGTCTCGAAGACACTAGTACAAAGTTACATATTTCATATACATTACATTATATATTACTTTTAATGTATATATTCCACTACAGTTGAGACCCCGGTAATCGATACAGGGGCGAAGGGAACGATCCTTCTTGGAAACAAACAAGAATCCTGCGCCGACAGGAGAGGAGGAGGGGGTGATTATGCCCGAGGCCAAGGATTCGTGAACGTACTTCTCCATTGATTCTCTCTCTGGGCGCGAGAGGTTGAACAGGCGACTAGCGGGGAGTGGCGCCCCGGGGAGTAAATCAATGGCGCAGTCGTATTGCCGATGGGGAGGCAGGGAGAGAGCCTGTTGTTTGCTGAAAACTGCTTTCAAATCGTGGTAGGCCGGCGGAATTGCGGACAGATCTATGTTCTCTTTGGGGGGGTGCGATCCAGCTAGTCACCAGGCCGGTAGGCCAATTGATAACGGGATTGTGTAACTTGAGCCAAGGCATGCCAAGGACAATGGGATTGTGGGGAGAGTTGGTAACGTGAAACCGAATATTCTCGCTGTGATTCCCGGATAGCAGAAGGCGAAGGGGTACGGTGTGGCGAGTAATCCGCGTGAGAAGTTTCCCGCTTAACCCCCGGGCGTCACAGGGTAGCGGCAAGGTGTCAGTAGCGATGTTGTAACGGGAGACTACTCCGGCGTCGATGAGGTTCTCGTTGGCCCCTGAGTCAACCAGGGCAGATAACGGGAGTGATTGGTTATTCAGACACAGCGTGGCGCGGAATAGCATGTTTGGGCCAGAGCTGGGAGCGATATCTAGACTCGAACAGACGCCCAGGGCTACTGTCGAGCCCCGTCGTTTGGGCGAAGCGAGCAAGAGGCAACGGAGTGACCCGTTTGACCGCAGTACAGGCATGCTCCTGTAGCGAGCCTGTGTCAGCGTTCGCTGGGAGGGAGACGTGAGCGGTCGAGGTCCATGGGCTCGGAGGAACTATTTTCTTCAGCGCGGGCGGCGCGACGAGGCGGACCGGGTATAGGCGAACGAGCGGTGCTAGCTTTCTCTCGACGACGTTCCCGAAGACGCAGGTCCAGTTCCCTGGCCAAATGGATTAGCTCGCTCAGGGAGGTGGGTCTTTCTTTGGACGCAAGCTCGTCTTTAATAGCGTCGTTCAAGCCCTGGCGAAAGACGCCTCGCAACGGTGTGTCACCCCAGTCGGAGCCGGCGGCGAGGATGTGGAAATCGATAGCGTATTCCCTTACGCTGCGGCTTCCCTGGCGGATCGAAAACAAGCCGGAGGCCCCCTCTGAGCCATCTGGAGGGTGGTCGAACACTTTACGCATGTCGTCGACGTACTCGGAGTACGAATTGCAGAGGAAGGAATTGTTGAAGTGGAGAGCGGTGGCCCATTTCAACGCCGCGCCTGTAAGCAGCGCCGACAGGTAAGCCACTTTAGACCTATCGCTGTGAAACGTGTGGGGTTGTTGTTCGAACACTAACGAGCACTGGAATACAAACGCACAGCATTTGGAGACGCTTCCGTCGTAACGTTCTGGTGCGGGGACAGGGGGTTCTCTATGCGGGGGGCTTGGTGCACAGGAATTGGGGGGAAATAGAACGGGGTTATGTTCTGTCCTGTGGCTGCCGCGGCGGCAGTGAGCGAGCAAGCGGTCCTGGTGCTTGTCTTGGGAGAAAAATTATTTTTTTGTTTTTTGTTTTATAGCCCTATAAATAATATAAACATGTTTAAAATGAATAATATTTACTCATTTTAAGTATGTTTGTGTTTCCAATGCACAAACGTTAATATATAAAATAAAAAATACTCGTTTTCCTGAACAGGAAGTGACTCACTTTTTTTTTTTAAGTTGGTTAAGGTTAGAGTTTGTCTTAGAGCATGGCGATAGAACGCCAGGTAGTTTGCAGTCTGTTCGACGCGGAAATGGACAAAGAAATCAAGTACTGTCTTGTTGTGGTGCTAACAGCTAACAAGCTATATGGCGGATCGGATGCAGTCTGGACAGTGGACAGTGGTCTGGATATACATCATCAACAGCGGATTATACACTTTATCAAGCCCACCACGTTTCAATTAAACAAAGTGAGTTTATGCTGTTGTGAGATGCAGCTATTTGTTGTTATCTCACACAGTACTTGTTGGCTATAAGCTATATATGGATGCAGTGTGGAGGGACATGCACAATGGACAATGCCATGGAGTGGATATATACTTTATCAAGCCCTGCTGCCTGCTCTGCTGTCAATTTAACAACAACAACAACAAGGTAGATTTGCAATACTCTGTCTTAGCTGGTGAGTCGCGATCTTTTTCTCTCTCTCTCTCGCTCTCTCTCTCTCTCTCTCGCTCTCTCTCTCTCTCTCTCTCTCAGCCACTCAGCTAACGCTTCTCTCTCTCTCTCTCTCTCTCTCTCTCTCTCTCTCTCTCTCTCTCTCTCTCTCAGCTAACGCTTCTCTCTCTCTCTCTCTCTCTCTCTCTCTCTCTGCGTGTGTTTGGAGACGGAGCGAGTTTTGTTTCTAACTTTTCTATTTATATATTGTGTTTCAAGTTGTGAATTAGACTGTACTTTATTTGACTGGTTGTTGTGTGTTGTTGTAGTAACAGCTGAGCGACTCGTTCATAAGAGCCGATTCATTGCCGTGAGCATGAGTCGAATCGCTCACGTCTTGCCATGAGTCGGTTGCGTGGTACATGTTTGCAAAATGTTTTGGTATAGCGCCCCTAGTGGAGAAAAATCCAGCAGCCGCCACTGGTGGTAGGCGAGTGCTTAGTCCACTGCCCTACCGAGCCGCTCCTCTGCTTGTGGGTTTTTAACCATTTCTTCTGGGATCTTTGATTCTTGTCACATCTTAACTTTTCCTCTTGCCTATCCTTGTGGCGTTGGTTATTCTATCTCCTGTTTCATAGACACAGAAATTAGTCTAGAAGAGATAGAAAAAGTCCAGATCACGAAAAAAGAAGTTGAAGAGGCTGTGAAGTCACTGGCCACGGACAGATCGCCCGGCGAGGATGAGATCCCTGCTGAACTGATTAAGAACTCTGGTGACAGATGCATCGAGCTCCTTGTGAAACTGGTAAACAACATCTATAACTCAGGAAATATTCCAAATGATTTCCTAAAATCAATGTTCATTCCGATCCCAAAGACCGGAAGAGCCACAGAATGCAACAATTACAGGACTATCAGTTTGATATCTCATGCATCAAAAGTACTCCTGAAAATCATCAAGAACAGAATAGAACCCATAATTGAACATCAGCTCTCGGATAGCCAAATGGGTTTTCGCAAAGGAAAAG
Source organism: Notolepis coatsorum (assembly GCF_963971535.1). Taxonomy (NCBI): domain Eukaryota; kingdom Metazoa; phylum Chordata; class Actinopteri; order Aulopiformes; family Paralepididae; genus Notolepis; species Notolepis coatsorum. The sequence goes on along the minus strand of NC_140172.1, from coordinate 60,821,142 downwards.
GAACAAGAGATGCAATCTGCCAACTCAGAATCATTGGTGAAAAATCGATAGACCAACAGAAGAAGCTGTATATTTGCTTCATCGATTTCTCAAACATTGATGAGAACAATGGAAGAATTCAAAATACCAGTTTCTGACCGAAGAATAATTGCCAACTTATACTAGAGGCAGAAGGCTAATGTTAGAATAGGAAAGGTGAAATCAAGAGACTTCCCGGTGGAGAAGGGTGTAAGACAAGGATGCATCTTGTCCCCTGTACTCTTTAATATGTACAGTGAATCACTTATGAAAAAAGGTCTGAGAGGAGGGAAAGGAGTAAAACTTGGCGAAGAGAACATCACCAATATAAGATACGCGGATGACACTGCTATAGTCTGTAACTGTCAAGAAGATCTACAGGACATGATGAATAAGCTCAATGTCGAATGCAAAAACTATGGAATGTCGCTAAACACAAAGAAAACTAAAGTAATGATCATTGAAAAAACACCAGGAACAGGTGGATGGAGAAAAACTTGAACAAGTGAAGGAGTACATGTACCTTGGAAGCTGGATCAGTGAAGGTGGAAGAGCTAACATGGACATTAAGAGAAGAACCGGAATTGCAAAGGGCGCATTCTGGAACCATAAAGAATTATTGAGAAGAAACATAAGTTGGAAAATGAAGACCAGGATTTTGGAAACGTATGTTATGTCAGTCTTTTCATACGGAGCAGAAGCATGGACGCTGAATGAAGAGGCAAAGAGGATGATAGACTCTTTTGAAATGTGGACGCTGAGGAAGATGCTGAAGATAACATGGAAGGATAAGATCAAGAATGAGGAGGTACTGAGAAGAGCGGATATGCAAGGAGGACAGCTGCTGGAGAGGTTGAAAAAGAGAAAGATGGAGTTGTGCAGGCATGTTCTGAGAGGATCCAGCGGGGAGATGTTCAAGAAGGTGGTGATGGGGAAGGTGGATGGAAAGAGAGGAAGTGGAAGACCAAGAAGAGGCTGGGTAGACGACGTCTGTGATTGGAGCGGAGTGAGAGGCGGAGTCACGGAGTTGGAGAGAAGAAGTGGGGACAGAATGGGTTGAAGAGAGATAGGCAACCTTCGGAACAAAGAAGCCACCTAATGATGATGATATTAGACACATAGCCATAATTTAAGATATAGTTTATGCATTCGCAAATATGAGGAGGCAGAGGAGCTTGGCGCGGCTCATGCGCATGCGCGGCATAAGCGATAACTGGCGGCGATAAGGGGGGCGTGCTAGCGTAGGGTCAGGTGGGCTTAGTGGCCAATCAGAGGAACCCGGAAACCGAACAGCGTTGTAGAAGGCATAGGCACGTCCTGGTCGTTGTAAACTGTGACTCCTCGGTTGGGGCGCCTGTTCAGCAGGGAGGGGAATCTGGGGGAAATAGTGTGAACCTCCGCACGTGTTACGGTCCCCCAGTAAAACTCCTCGCTGTCAAGTGAAAAGAAGCGGATGGTGACTCCACATGTATCGGAGGAGACATGTGGTAGGTCTACACCCTCCCCAGGCCGACAGTGGGGCAATGCACGCAACAACCAGGAAAATAATAGGCATAACGACTAAAATTGGGATGGGTGAAAAATACAGAAAGCCCAAAAATAAATAGAACAAAAAAAATATATAAAGCAGGTCTCATGTACAATGTGGGGAAAATAATACATTAGCCATAATGGAGACTGACAAGATGAGAATGGCTGACCGTAAGAGACAAGCACCTTGCCCTTGTCAACACTAAAAATAGGCAAGGTGAAGGTGAAAAGAGAGCCCACAAGCTCAAGAGAAAGGACCGTGGCAAAAGTTACAAAGTAATCAAAGTTACGCATTGTAAAATGTGTAAAGTAGGTACTGTAGCTGTACTATTCATACGTAAAGAGGAGAGGTAAAGGAGGAGACTATGACGCTGCTGCACATGTCTTCCACGAGACTCTGAGGAGAGCAGAGGAGGCAAATACCTGCGTTAAGTGAGCTCTGACACTTACAGGAGGGGTCTGACCAGTCTGGGTGTAAGAGTGAGCTATACCCTCACACAGCCAGACATTGTTTAGACAAAGCACCCCCTCTGGCTGACTCACCATGACAAATTAGCAGTTGTCGAGTGGTTCTGAAGTCAGCTGTGTGTCTCACATAGATGGAGAGTGCATGGATGGGACATAACAGATGCATGTTCCTCTCCCTATCGTCAGAATTGGGAGGAAAATAAAATGCCAAACAAAAAGAACAATCTCTCTGGAGCAGAAATAGCTCCTAATGTTAGGGATGAAGGCAGGGTTACATCTCAGAATAACACTGCTACCATGAGCATTCTAAACATTTTCACTGGAACCAGCTGATTGAGTGAAGAGAGATCTAGAATGGGTGGTGGGTCCCCCCCCCCCCCCCCATATATGCCTTCCTTGTCATCCTGTGGAGGGACAATGGAGATGACCTGTTTGGATAGCGGCATCTGAGTAGAGAGGGCTGATGCTGCTGCAGTACGGTATGGTTCACACCTGAGAACAGAGGGTAGGGGGGCTGCGAATCGCAGCGAGAGCCCCAGTCTCAGTGTTCTGCCTAACCATTCTGACAGATGGCACTTTCCACATTGTAGAATGGGCCTGTAGTTGAGGCTGGCTGGCTATGAACTCGCTGCCAGCTACATTTTTTACTAATACTATTTTATACTTATACTGTACTATGGGAAGTGCTGTCTGCTCTGAAACAGTGGGAAGGCTTTTGGCTGGGGACGACCAAACCATGTCAGTGTTTATGGGTGACTGAAAACTTCAGAGGGGATATGTTTTCTCTGTTGATATAGGCATGTGCTCTTTCCTTGACGATGTAATTTCGCTCAGTAAGAGCACTTTTTTTTGGGTTATTTGCATTGTCAAAAACACCACCAACAACAGCATCAACATATGTACATGTTTGGAGTGCAGGTACTAACCAGGCTCCCCCCCACACTTGAGCCTCTTGGAACCTTGGGAGTTGGACCAGGTGAGGGCCAACTTGGCAGGTGGCTTGCTGCGGCCCCGGTCTCTCATTCGACAGCCAAGTGGCTGGGCCAGCCTGCGCAGCAGAGGCAGCAGCAGCAGAGGCGGTAGCAGCAGGAACGGCGCTGCATTTCCCAGGCCTGGAGTCACGGTGGGAAGCCTGCAGGGGAGCATGGCGATGACTGGAGGAGGGTGGCTTGCCCTGGGAAGGTCTGCAGGACTCTGTGGGAATCTATATGGATGATGGGGCTGAGGGATTGAGTTGACTGAAATGGGAATCATTTGAATTTTGGATATTCCATGTTTACCTGTTGTCGTTTTTTCATTCAATGTATTCAATCATTAGAAAATAGCGACAGTCAGTAACAGCAGGCCTACACAAACACAACTTCAAGGAGCAGAGAAGAACTTTCAAGATGTATGTACAGTACTTCTTATAGAGTAAAGCTAACTAAACAATGCACTCTCAGTAGAGTGCAGACCTTCGCCAAGGCCTTGTTATGTACCATGAGCTTGATCACTCCTGTGTCACTGGGCATGCAGGTGAGGGCTGCTAATTAGCTAATTGCTGCTGATTGGTTACCTGCTGGCAGGTTAAAACCAGTCTCTGAGACACACATGCACTCTGTCTGTGGCTAGAGGAGTGTGTTCAAACAGAGAGTTGTCACATTCTCTCATTCTTGTTCTTTAGTTTGTACCAGTAATTCATTGTTAGAGTAGTATTTTGGGTTAAACACAGGTTTTGGTGTCGGTTTGCACATAGGTTGCGTCCCTTTGAGCCAGGGTCGTAACAGTTGGGCGCTCGTCCGGGAGTGAATTTGGAAACAAATACCCCTAGAATTTGTTTGGTGTTTTTTGTTTTTGTTTTGCATGGTGTGTCGTGGTGCTATAGTGTGGGTGGTGTTCGTTACATGTTGTGTAACGTGGGGGCTTGAGCCGATCATCAAACAGGTGAGTATGCCCTTATTTGTTTGTAATTTGATGTGACTACTTATTGCTGTTAAAATATATAGTTTAGTGGTCACCACATGTAGGTAGGGACATTATTTTCTGGTTGTTTGTTAGCTTCCTGTGCACCACATACTCCTGGGGCAGTCAGAGAAATGATTAGCACCATATACTTGTCTTGTACCATACCATATACTTGACGGGTGGATGGTCAATATGATCTTTGGCTGGTAGCAGGTATGGTTGAAGAGGGTTAGGTCTACAGGGCATAGGGTAGGATAGGGGGCCAGAAAACACAGGTAGTGTGGTAGGGCCTGATATAGTTTTTTAGGGTAGACATGTGGTGGGCCGTTTTGACTGCAGTTTAGATGTAGAAGCTGTAAGTAGTCATATCAGGTTATAGGGGGGCACCTGTTTGAATGTGTTTGTTGTATTTATTTTGTTTGTTTTGAGTGTTTGGATAGCCTACCTGTTAGCACCTGACCTCTTGCGCGTATGACACATCTATTTATTTCAGGGTGGTTGTTTTTTTATTTAATTTTTTCAAACTAGAAAGGTGCGCTCAGTAGAGCACACATTTCCACCGCGTCTCCTTATGGTTATTAGTATTTACATTAGCATTCTTTATGGTTCTTCAGTGGTTCTTCAGTGGTTCTGTAGTGTTTCTTCAGTGGTTCTTTGGTGGTTCTTCAGTGCTTCTTTAGTGGCTCTTTAGTGGTTCTTCGTGGTTCTTCAGTGGTTCTCAGGTAAATTGTGTGTAGGTTAGGGTGTTTTTGGTGATTCTAAAGTGAGCAGGTTGTGGCGCTGGTGCAGTATGGATGGCTTCCATACAGGATTTAGTTGATCACCCTTCTGATGAAGTGTTGGAAAGGTTTTCCAAGGAACAGCTTCTGGAGCTTGCTGTGCACTACAAGGTGGAGCTTACTGCCAGTGAGAAGCGTTTGAAACCGACTGCCTTGGGTGCTTTGAGGGCTTTGCTCGTTAGGGAGCAGGTGCTTGCGGCGAGGGTGGAGGAGCCTCCTTTGTCTGACGTGTCTCCGCTGCTATCTGTGGTGGCGGAGGGTGAGTGGAGGCTTAGAGAGTTGGAGTTTAAGGAAAGACAGCTGCTACAAGAGCGTGAGGAGAGGAGAGAGGAGCGTGAGCTTAAGGAGAGGAGAGAGGAGCGTGAGCATGAGCGTGAGCTTAAGGAGAGAGCAGGCATTAAAGCGTTCCGTCTTGGGACGGATATCCGTCCATTTGATTTGGAGATTCCGTCATTTGATTCGGAGTCGTGACGGATTTTAACCTGAGCCAATCAGATGCGTCAAATATAATTTTTTCCCCTACCGCGGCCGCACCAAGCAGTCATTTGCGAGCAATCGGCAAATTCTCAGGCAAATGCAATCAACCAGAAGGCGAGATTGTTCTGAGTTTACAGCGCTTTTAACCCGCCTCCGCTGTGCTCGGCACCAATGGGAAGCGGCCATTTGCTTTTTGTTTCTGAAACTCCGCCATTGCTCTCTAGCTCTACTCGAGAGTAAACTTGACTCATCAACATGCGGCAACTTTTCCGAGACAGTAAGTTCATTTGACTTATTCTAGTCTAAAGAAACATATATATTACTATTGCTATTGATAAATCTAGGTAACGTGAATGCCACAAAACGAATGCCTTTTGTTAATCAGAATGTTATTTACGCGACAAGTTCAACCAGTGTGTTGTTGTTGTTGTTGGTGGTGGTGGTGGTGTTGTTGCGTGTGTGTGCTTGCGAATCCGTGTATGATAAATGTATGAATGTTGATAAATCTAGGTAACGTTAATGCCACAAAACGAATGACTTTGTTAATCAGAACGTTATTTGCGTTGAATTGTTTTTAAGCTCAATAAACGTCTTTCTCCCATTTGTCCGGGAGATCTCTGGGTAACAGTACTGTATATTTGCATATCATATATGTCACAAATGTAACATTACTATCTATATACCTGTAGTATGTCATGTATGTCACTATGAATTGAAAATGGGAGACCCTGATGTAAACAAGACGAACGTCTTTCTCTGGTCTGCATCCCCTTAACAATTGTGTGTATTGAGCTGTACTGTATTGTACCCATTCTGCAATCTGTTAAATATTGATTGATTGTTATTAACACTTTGATCGCCATGGTTAAATTCATAATTTACCATCCCTAGCCAGCTCTATTTGTCTATGGAGAAGTTCCCCTTCTTTGCAGGGCTATAACTTTTTAAATTGTATTGCTAAATTGACATTATTATGGTCCATTCAATGTCCTATATCTATTGTTCAGGGTGTAGCAACGTTATACTTTTTCATTCACATATTCATACTAAAATACGGTCTAAAGTATAAGTATGTTTTTATCGTTTTCTGCAGCTTTCTCCAGAACTTGATTTATAGCCCCAAATGCATTATATTGATGATGAAATACAGTTTGATAGCGATCGGTGCCAGATAAAAAATTTCAACTGGAGGTGGTTCTAGAAGTTACTACTTATCATCTGATGTTGACCGGATGGGCGGGGGGTCGTTTATAATTCCGTGGGCAACGTTAGATGATTCATCTAGTGTGGGTGATATGATCATCAGAGCAGTTTATATCGAACACGGTAATAATAAACGCTGAAACTTACCCCAGTCTCCTCGGGCCGTTGGGCGATCAGCTTGGAGTAGACAGTTTTCTATTATGGGATGTTGATCTAGATCAGACCTGGGCATTGTACGGATGATTCTGACCGGCCCGCGAAAGATTACATGATAATAAAAAAAATAAATGAATTTCTTCATTTCATGTCAACGTTCACACGCACAATATACGCTTACCTAGGATTTTACTTGATTCAACAACAAAGCAGTCGGGGCAAGCCAAAAACGGTGGAAAGTGTGGTTATTTGAAGTTTGGATTTCTTTTTTCACAACTGAGGTAGGTAGATTCAATTTTTAGAGACTAAAGTACAGAAAAAAGGTACCGTTGGGTACCGGTATCAATTCACAGGTACCGGTACCGTATCGGTTCAAATGTGAACGGTACCCATCCCTACTGAACACACAACTGCAGGGCAAGGGCATTTTTGCTCATGAAATGCATAGCCATGTGAAAGCCTTCATGACAAAGTTGCAATTAATTTCAAGGCAACTAGGCAGCAACAATCTCAAACACATGAAAACCCTGAAAGAAGTCAAACCATCAGCTGATCACCGGCACAGGTACTCATCCATGTTGGGAGCACTGCATGATTAATTTTCAAGGCGTTTTCAAGATTTCAAAAAGGTTGAGGATGAAATGCAGCTGGTTTCCTCTCCCTTTACTTGCAGTGTTGATAGTGCACCCACTGATGTTCAGCTTGAACTCATTGACCTGCAGTCTGATTCACTACTGAAAGAGCACTTGAAGTCAGCATCACTGCTAGAATTATACTCTGATCTCAAGGAGGAGAACTTTCGAAACATGAGGAGACATGCTCAGAAGATGTTGGTTCTCTTTGGATCCACCTATATGTGAACAGACATTCTCAGTCATGATGTTTACCAAGTCCAGGTACAGATCCTCTCTCACTGATGAACATCTGGCAGCTGTGCTTCGCATCTCCACCTCAGACATGCAACCTGACTTTGATGGACTTGTTAAAGCTCAACAGAGACTGGATTTATCACACTGAATGAACAAAAATAATAGCTGAAGAACACTAAAATGTGGAAATATAACAAGTGAAATGGGACACTTGATATTTTTTTTTCTTTTTTTTGCACAGTTCTGAAAACATTAAATGTTTAATATAGGCATGTAAAGTAAAAAAGGCTACTGGGACACTTTTCTTTACACAGTTCAGTGCCATGTCTTGTTTATTTTGGCTATAAGATGATGTGATGTCTTTAGAAAGCTAAGAAAATCCTTGTTTCAATAGTATATGAAACTCAAAATAATAACTTTATTTGTATAGCACTTTTTCATACATGCCCTTTGTTAATGTTTCATATTTTGTTTATCATTTTGGAAATAAATTCTATTTGAATAAATGATATTTTTGAAAGCTAACCTTGTAGTGCCGGAGGAAAGAGGAATGAACGGAGGTAACGTAATGCTTGTTTATTATACAAAGCCACGTCAGTGAACAAGAACACAAGAGCACATGAATCAATGAATGAATAACAGCGAGTGCAACCGCAATAGATGTCCCCTCTGGCCACGGCGCCAGATCATTCGTTCCCTCCCACTACACAACACATTCAGAGGAGAAACACGTAACCTCGTAAGGAGGGCGTAGTGGAGTCCTGTGGCCATCGTGACGGATGAACACGAACCTTGCCGAGTGCAGCTCCGGGGGCATCCTCGACGTAGGGACCCCATGCTGCGTAGTCGGGACCGGGACGAAAGTCCTGGCGCTGTCCAGCAGCGAGGCGCGCTGAGCAGCGGCAGACCAGGGCTCTGTCGACCTGGGAATAAAGTCACCGGGGACCCGTAGCGGCTGTCCAAAAACCAGCTCGGCCGACGACGACTGGAGGTCCTCCTTTGGCGCCGTCCTGAGCCCCAGCATGACCCACGGGAGCTTGTCCAGCCAGTCGGCGTCCGTGAGGCTGGCTCGAAGGGCGGCCTTCATGGAGCGATGAAAACGCTTGCAGAGCCCATTTGCCTGCGGATGGTAGGCGGTCGTACGGTGGAGCTTGACCCCCAGACTCTCCACCACCGCCGCCCACAGTTCCGAAGTGAACTGTGAGCCACGGTCAGAGGAGAGATCAGCCGGGGTGCCGTAGCGGGAGACCCACACCGCGATGAACGCCCGGGCCAGGTCGGGGGCCGTCGTTGAGGAGAGCGGGACCGCCTCCGGCCAGCGAGTCATCCTGTCCACCATGGTGAAAAGGTAGTTGTATCCGTGCAAGGGGGGCAGCAGTCCTACCAGGTCCACGTTGACATGGTCGAACCTCCGCTCGGGCACGGAGAACTGTTCCAGGGGGGCCTTGATGTGCCGATGCACCTTGGCGCGCTGGCAGGCGGTGCACGTGTCGACCCAGGCTCTCACATCCCTCTTGAGCCCTTGCCACACAAACTTCTCCGACACCAGTCGCGAGGACGGCTTCCTGCCAGGGTGAGACAAACCGTGTATGGCCTCGAAGGCAGGGCGTCTCCAGTTGGCGGGGACCACCGGCCGCGGCTGACCCATGGAGACGTCGCACAAGAGCGTAACCCCCGCGTCCCCGAACACTACCTCCTCCAGGCGCAGTCCAGTGTCCGACGACTTGAGCGCTTGGACGGCAGGATCGGCGGCCTGGTCCGCAGCCATGCTGACGTAGTCCAAACCCAGCTGCACCGCACCGACCACCGCCCTGGAGAGACAATCTGCCACCTGGTTGGACTTCCCAGCAACGTGCTGGATGTCCGTGGTGAACTGGGACACGTAGGCGAGCTGGCGCTGCTGGCGGTCGGACCACGGCTCTGCCGCCTTGGACATGGCGTGCGTGAGCGGCTTATGGTCAACGTAGGCCGTAAACTCGCATCCCTCCAGCAAGAAACGGAAGTGCCTGACAGCAAGCCACAGCCCGAGGAGCTCCCTGTCGAACATGCTGTACCTCTGTTCCCTGGGCGACAGCTGGCGGCTGAAGAAGGCAAGCGGCTGCCAGGCGTCCCCAACCCACTGCTCGTACACCGCTCCCACAGCAAAGTCAGAGGCGTCCGTGGTGAGAGCGGTGGGCGCAGAGGGCGAGGGGTGGGCCAACATGGCCGCGCGGGCCAGGGCCTCCTTGGTGTCTTGAAAAGCCTTGACCCGCTCCGCCGTCCAGTCCACCGGCTGCTTCAGCGCCTTGCCCTTCTGGGCGTCGTACAGAGGCCGCAGGATGTGAGCGATGTGGCGGAGGAAGCGATAATAAAAGGTCACCATCCCGATGAACCCCTTGAGCTCGCTGACTGTGCGGGGGCGCGGAAATGCGGCGACCGCTTCCACCTTCGAGGGGAGGGGGGTCACCCCCTCCGCGGAGACCCAATGCCCGAGGAAGTCGATGGCGCCCCGCCCGAACTCACACTTCGCCGGGTTGACGATCAGCCCATGCTGGCTGAGCCGTGAGAACAGGGTTCGGAGGTGGGACAGGTGCTCCTCCTCTGTGGTGCTTGCTACGAGGATGTCGTCCAAGTAGACGAAAAGGAATGGCAGGTCCCGGAGCACCGAGTGCATGAGGCGTTGGAAGGTCTGCGCCGCGTTCTTCAGGCCGAACGGCATTCTCAGGAACTCGAAAAGCCCAAAGGGCGTGACGACGGCCGTCTTGGGGACGTCCTCGGGGTGCACCGGTACCTGATGGTACCCCGTACCAGGTCCACTTTTGAGAAGAAGCGATTGCCTGCCAGGTTCGCCGCAAAGTCCTGGACATGCGGGACCGGGTAGCGGTCAGGCTTGGACGCGTCGTTGAGGCGGCGGTAGTCCCCACATGGGCGCCACCCACCGTCTGACTTACGGACGATGTGCAGGAGAGACGCCCAGGGGCTGTTCGAACGCCGAACGATGCCCACCTGCTCCATGTGCGCAAACTCCGCCCTGGCGACGGCCAGCTTCTCCGGGTTGAAGCGTCTGGCCCTGGCGTAGAAAGGAGGCCCACTGGTCTCAATGTGGTGCTCCACCCCGTGTTTCACCGTGGGCGCGGAAAAAGTTGGCTTGCCCAGGTCGGGGAACTCAGCGAGTAGCCGAAGGTACTGGTCACTTTGTGTATTGGACCACCCGCCGTAAACGGCCTCCCCCTGCGTACATGCAAAGGAAGCAAAAGTCTGTGAGTTGACCAGGCACTTGTTCCCCACGTCCACTAGCAGGTTGTGGGCGCACAGAAAATCCGCGCCAAGGAGGGGGAATGTGACAGCCGCCACGACAAAATCCCACGAAAAACATTGTCCTCCGAAGCACACGTCCACCGCCCTTGTGCCGTAAGAGCGGATGGGCGTGCCGTCCGCACCCGCCAACTGCGGATCGCGCTCCTCCCTTGCCACATCCGACAATGGAATGATGCTCCACTGGGCACCCGTGTCGCAAAGGAAACTGCGACCAGAGGCGGTGTCTCGGATGAAGAGCAGCCTGTTGGTGACGCCAGCGCTCAGGGCCACTACTGAGCGCCGGCCCCGCCGTTTCCCGTAGGTCCGAAGGTGCAGGGCGAGCGGCACCGTCTGGCCTTGGCGCCAAACGTGGCATGGAAGAAGCAATGGCCCGCTGCGTTACCGTGCTGGCCAGAATGTCTGGCGTCCTCCCTCGCTCTCCTGCGACGGTCCGGTGGCGGGGCGGTCACGGGAACGAGCAGGTCAGTGGACCGCTGGGGCATGGCCAAAACAAAACGGTCCGCCTCCCTGGCCAGGGCGCGGGGGGCCACGATGTCGGTGTTGGCCAGTGCCATCCTCACTTGTGCCGGCAGCGTGCGCATGAACAGCTCCGTAAAGAGGATCATGGGGTCTTCGGTCCCCAGCAAATTCAGCATCCTCTCCATGCGCGCAGAAGGTCTCTCGTCTCCCAATTCCGACATAGCAAATAGGCGGCGCACCCTCTCTGCAGCGGACAGTTCAAAAGTGTCTAGCAGTAGGGTCTTGAGGCGCTCATATTTGTTTGTCGCCGGGGGATCAGACAAAAAACCTACCACTCTAGCTGCGGTGGAGCTGCCCAACACTGCCACCGTGTGGTTGTACCGGTCGTCGTCATCATGTACGTTGCTCTTGTTGAAGTTTGCCTCGACAATAGCAAACCATGCAGCCTGAGTCGACTCCCAGAAGTCAGGTAGCCTGAGCGTGGGCACGCGCGCACCATGCGCTTCCCTGACGGGGGATGGTGATGGCTGCCGATGGCCTGAACGTCTCCCTCGTCCGGACATTTTGAAAGAATGTTCGTTCGCTGATTATTGTACACAATTCGGTAACAAAAATCCGCGTCGGGGTCACCAGTGTAGTGCCGGAGGAAAGAGGAATGAACGGAGGTAACGTAATGCTTGTTTATTATACAAAGCCACGTCAGTGAACAAGAACACAAGAGCACATGAATCAATGAATGAATAACAGCGAGTGCAACCGCAATAGATGTCCCCTCTGGCCACGGCGCCAGATCATTCGTTCCCTCCCACTACACAACACATTCAGAGGAGAAACACGTAACCAATAATGTAGTCACTACAACCTCACCTTTTAATTGCCAAATAATAACATACACTCTTACCAGGGGTCAAAACAATGCCATTTACTGCTTTTTATATAGAAATAAAATGTATATTATGCATAATTGAGTTTGGAATTTTGGCCCGGCCCTCCAACATATTTTCAGTTGCTCATTCGGCCCCCCGGGAAAAATAATTGCCCACCCCTGATCTAGATGAACCATTTCCAGGTTGTATAATACTATAAACGTCCAAATAACGTTGTTTATTGAGTTAGGGCGAGCGATTGATTATCCAGTGTGTCGAGATGGAGTCCTGCTAACGATCGCGAGTGCCCGGATGAAATATGGGTGAGCACTTCCTGTTTGGCGCGTCACTTCCTGTTGGGCGATCTGCCGATCGGCCACCAGATGGCGCTCTTGAACCGTTAGAGAGTTGAGTGGAGCTCAGCAGTATATCTCAGGTCCCCGGAGGAGAAATATGATTTCGATCACAGATTTTTGAAATATTGATATCAAAGACGTGTTACGGCGTCTTCGGCAGAATGAGCATGGCGGGCAATGACGAGTTTCGGCGTTTCCGGCAATTAAAGTGTTAACAGATTGCAGAATGGGTACAATACAGTACAGCTCAATACACACAATTGTTAAGGGGATGCAGACCAGAGAGAGACTTTCGTGTTGTTTACATCAGGGTCCCCCATTTTCAATTCATCATAACATATATGACACACATGACATACAGATAGACAATACTGCTACATCTATACATTTATGACATACAAGATTTACAAATACAGTAGCCTATTGTTTGTGATACAAAAATAGTCTAAAAAGAGTATATACATTTGACGAAGAAACTGTACATTGGAGGTGGGATGGGGGGGGGTTGTAACTGTACATTGGATTATCGACAAAACCTTACTTGGTCCCAAGAAGAGGGTCTTGTGTATTAAATAATGTTTTCATTCATTCATTCACTCTGGATCTTGTAAATCCAGTAGCAATACACACAATTGTTAAGGGGATGTAGGCCAGAGAAACGCGTTTGTCTTGTTTACATCATCAGTGTAACTGAGGGGTTACAAAACCCTGACTGTATTAAAGATTGTGATAGATTAAACCACTGCTAATTATTATTATTATTACTTGCCAGACAGTACAGTTATTATATGGCAGACACTCAGAATAGACGGCACGGTGACAAGGAAATATCATTTATAGTCTTTATTATTATGCAGCAATGTACAAAATGGGAATTACTTAGTCGCGCTTTTATGGCGAAGAATATGATAAGTCAGTGAGTAGCAAAGTCAGTTGGAATGAATAATTCCTAAGATGGGTATACTAGACCAAACGCCGCCTGGCGTGGGATGGCACTATAGGGGGGCAAACGATGGTACCGCTGGAGACAGGGGATATCCTCCCAGAGTTGTAAGCTCTGGAGGAAGGAAGAAGGTTCGGATACTCAGTCTGTTCACTTGAAGAAAAGGGGTTCTCATACGGATCCGGTCCTTATAATCCAAGTGCTCAGTAGCAAGGTAATAGCTGTAATCCAATGCTCGATAGCAATGATGATAGCCAGCCAGCTTCGGTCCTTGAAGCTAGCCCGAGGTAAGATCTTCAAGGTAGTTAAATCCAAACGACAGTGGGTATTAACGATGCTCTTCTCCACGGTAGTACGTTCCACAATCACTATAATCCAACCAATACTGGTTCTACAATATCGCAGCGGTAGGTTCCAATATGCACATGTCCAGTAGTTCTGCGACTAGGCCCTCCTCGTGTGCTGGCACTAATTACTAAGTCCACACACACTTGCTAAGGTTTTACACTAGCTACTAAACGAACAAACTGCTTGTTAATGCTGCACACCGAACGAACTGCTGTAATACGATTCACACTAAATGACGACTCTTTACTTCACATTAAGCTAGGTCGAACTTGACGTTACTGCATTAGATCTGACACTTTCACTTGTTCACTTCGCACGTTAGGTTCACACTACGGCTGCTGCGCCTTCCACGATATATATACTTAAGGGGCGTTCTAGTGCCAAGCCTCAGCTCTCGTCTGGAATCAATGCGCCGGCACCAGGCATGTCCCAACATGTCCAGACTCGCCTTTGAACCTGACTCAGGGGCGCGGTACTTGGCGCCGCGAACGTCAAGGGCATTATCCAATGAGGAAAGCGAATATTACTATGATTCAAACGGAGGCTTAAAGGGATATAGCTTATATATATAAATAATATACAAGTTATATAAAACAATAAAACGTAGATTCTCAGTATTAATCTGGCCCTTCACAACAGCCGCCTCCTAATTAGTCCGCGCCTAATTAGTAAAGGGAGACAGATTAATGGACTGCTCCATACTTGTTGTGAGGAGTAGGGCAATCTACAAAGTCAGTGGGTCATGGTCGTCATCAGGGGAGTCAGGGAGCTCCGGCAACTCTATCAGCTTCGCCACAGGTCGGGTGTAAGTCCGCCCTTGGACTATGACTTCTGCCGCTCTGACCTTCCCATCGGCACCAGTAATCACTCTGCTCACGCGGCCGGCCGGCCACGTAGCTCGGGGTAGTGACTGGTCTATTATCATGACGACTGTGTCCACCTTCAGGTTGTCCCTGTCCTTTACCCACTTCTGACGGGCTTGGAGGGATGGTAGATAATGGAGGAGGAAACGGGTCCAAAACTGGTCGGCCAATACTTGGCTGTATCTCCACATTCTCCGGCCGTTCATCTCATCATGTCTGTACACCGCCTGTGGAAGGGCAGGGTCCAGCCGCGCCATCAAGAGATAGTTTGGGGTGACTGGGTCGACGTCTGCTACATCACTTGAGACGTAACCGAGGGGCTTAGAGTTCAAGACGACCTCGATCTCCGTGAGGACTGTCATCAGGACTTCCTCCACCACGGTCTGGGCCCCAAGCACGGTGTACATAGCAGTCTTTATAGAACGGACTTCTCTTTCCCAGGTTCCCCCGAAATGAGGGGCGTTCGGGGGGTTGAACTGGAATGTGATCTGAGCGGGAGCGAGGCGGGTCTTAAGTTCTTCACCCATAGCCAGGAAGCTCTCTCTCAGTTCTCTTTCTCCTCCTTTGAAGTTTGCCCCTTGGTCGGACAACAACACAGACGGGGTTCCTCTCCGGGCTTGAAATCTCCGGAAGGACATGAGGAATGAGTCCGTACTCATGGTCTGGAGGATTTCTATATGAACAGCTCGGGTGGTCATACACTTGTACACAATGCCCCACCTCTTCTCTGTCCCTCTTCCTTTCTTGACGTTGAATGGGCCGAAGCAGTCCACGCCCGTGGAGTGGAAGGCCCTCTCGCTGAGTCGGAGGCGGCAGGGAGGCAGGTCGGCCATCATCGGTATACTGGGCTGTGCTCGCCACTTGCGACAGGTTAGGCAAGTCCGTTGGAAGCGACGTACTGCTTCTCTCCCTTGGAGTATCCAGAAGCGTCGTCGGATCTCAGCGAAGACTCTCTCTGCCCCCGCGTGGTGCACCACCTCGTCGTACTTCTGTATGATCAGCTCGGTTATCTTGTGTCGGCTGTTGAGGACGATAGGATGCTTAGCATCGTCAGTCACGTCCGGGGCCCGTCTCAAACGACCACCCACCCTGATGAGGTGCTGGGCGTCGAGCTCTGGGGCCAAAGTGAGAAGTCGGCTGTCTGAGGGGACTGGCTTGTCCCCTTTCAGGCAGTCTAGTTCTTCTGGGAATGAGTCTCTTTGGGCTCTCCTTAGCAGAAGGAGTTCGGCCTCTTTGTAGTTTGATGCGTCAAGGTCTGTGGTGGGGGGAACCTCAGGGTGGTGCCACAAGAATGTCCTTTTCTGAGCACTCTCAAGGGTTAAGCAGTCGTCTAGGTTCGGGTCCGTTGGAGCCGGGGCGTGCGTCAGCCCGCAGAACATAGACTTCTTGATCTCTGCCTCCTCTTGACTCGCCTCCCGTGGTGTGGGGGTAGGCCACTTCTCCTCCGGGAGCTTGAGGAACTCAGGACCGTCACTGTAAGGGTTAAGACGTGTGAGGTCGTCTAAGGACATCCCCCGTGTGATGACATCTGCTGGGTTCTGCTTAGTGTCAACGTATCTCCAGCACGCTGATCCTACCAAGTCTTGAATCTCGGTGACTCGGACTCCGACGAAAACTTTGTATCGACAAGAATCGGACTGGATCCAAGTGAGCACAGTCATGGAGTCTGACCACAGGATTGTCTTTCGCACCGTTATGGTGAGTTCGCTTTGTATCAGCGTGGCGAGTTGCGCGCCTACCAGAGCTGCGCAGAGCTCTAGACGCGGGATAGATTGCTGCTTGCGGGGAGCTATCCTTGAGCGAGCCAGGATGAAGGCTGTGTACTTCTCCTCCCTCCTCTCGGGCTCTCAAGTAAGCCACCGATCCGTAAGCCACTTCTGAGGCGTCACTGAAGACGTGCAGGTCTATCTGACACGTCTCCAGCCGCACTGTGGGTGGGAAGTAGCTCCGTTGAATGTTCACATCTTGGAGCGAGTCGAGTTCTCCCTCCCACTCTCTCCAGGTGGAAGCCAGGTGCTCGGGTATGGGGTCGTCCCAGCCCTGCTCCTTGTCCCACAGTTCTCGTACCAGCATCTTCGCCCGAGTGGTGTAAGGTAGGATACACCCCAGCGGGTCGTATTGGCTTGCGAGTGTTCTGTATACACTCCGTCGAGTGGTCGGTAGAGGGGTCGACCTTCCCTGCTCCTTGGTCAGGGGTGTGTGCTTGTAATGGAGCGAGTTGTTTTGAAATGCCAGACGAGGCCCAATGTCATTTCCTGTGCTTCACCTGGGGTGGTCGCCATCCAGGTCTCGCTACTTGCTGCCTTTGTCTCTGGGGGGAGGCTGCGGAGTACGTGAGGGTCACTGCTGGCCCATTGCCTAAGGTCGAAGCCGCCTTTGACCAGGGAGGCTCGTAGCTTCAGCAAGATGCTCTCAGCTTCTTCTGGCGTTGATACGCTCTGTAGGCAGTTGTCCACGTAGAAACTCCTTTCCACGCTGTGTCTGACCTCGTTGGCTCCAGGGTCTTCGGCCACGTGCTTTTGTAGCGCGAACGTGGCGCAGCATGGACTGCATGTGGTGCCGAAGGGGGGGACCTCCCATTGATAGATTGAGGGTTGTTCATCGTCGATCCTCTCTCTCCACAGGAACCGCAGCAGGGGCTTGTCTTCCTCCATCAGTCACACTTGTAGGAACATCCCTTTGATGTCGCCGCTGATTGCTACTTTGTCCTGGCGGAAACGTATTAGTACGCCGAGGAGGGAGGGGCCGAGTGTCGGGCCGGGCAGGAGCAAGTTATTCAGGTTCTGTAGTCCGATCTGATAACTGCAGTTAAATACAATGCGGTTCTTGCCGTTGTGGTGGACCTTGTGATGGGGCACGTACCAGGATTCAGTCGTCTGGTCTGCCTCTTGGTCGTCGATTTTCTTTATATGTCCAGCCGTGATCAGCTTGTCGATCTCGGCGCGGTATATCGTTGCTTGAGGGGGGTCTTTAGCGAGACGCCGCTCGGTGTTCTGTAGATAGCGTTGTGTCGCTTCTTTTGATGCGTGGTCGGAGCCTATGAGCAGGGTCGGTGTGCCGCCGTCGATGAGCGGTATAGGCAGTCGGCGTAGGTGCTCGTACTTCTCCATCAGCTGGGGGATGGGGTAGTTATAACGTGACAGACCTATGTCATGGCTTGTAAATGCATTAGTGATGCTGTACCGCTTCTCGGGCTGCTCGACCGCTGCTATTGTGAATGAGACGTTTTCGCCCTTTATGGTCTTTAGATCTCGCCGAATAGTACGGATTGTCATTGTTTCTTCGGTACCCCGCAGGCCCAACTGGGCTGCGGCGGAAGCGAGGAGGAGAGTCTTTTCTGACCCATCGTCGAGGACGGCGTAAGTGTCCAGGACCTTGTCCTCGTAGCTTAAGAGCACTCGGACCACCTTCAGGAGCACTCGGGAGCTCCCGCTCTTCGCAGGGTCTATATATAGGACATCTGCTCTCGAGCTGCTTTGTGGTACGAGTCTCCGCTTGTTGCTATCGTGTAGGACATCCAGGTGGGCGCCGTCGCACTTGCTGCATCCTTTCTTCAGGCGGCACTCAGCTGCCATGTGGCTGCGTGCGCAGCGGAAGCAGCGGCGGTTCGCTTTGATCCACTGACTCACTTCGTCAGCGGTCAACTTCTTAAAGGTGTCGCATTGAGACAGCCAATGTTCGTGTTCACAATACTGGCAGGTAATCTTCCATTTTCCCTTCGCGGGGGGGGGGGTGTTATGGCTCTTGTGCCGCGGCACTGACTCGGCCTGGTGCATCACGGTCACGGACCGGCGGTTGTCATTGAACCTCCTCAGTCCATCTTTAGGGTTAGAGCCACCCCACGCGAACGTGTCTAGTCGTAGACTGCTGACCTCCCTGGCTAGGAAGTCAGCCAGGTCTAGGAGGGATGGTTCTGGGCCGTGGGGGTCACGGTGGTCTCTCTGCCGCCGAAAACGCTCTTGACGGGCTGGAGGGAGCTTCTCCAGTATCCGCTCCACGTTGGAATTGGCATATAGTTCATATCTCCCCTTCTCCTTCTGTGACCCGAGCATCCCCACAAGGGATTGCACCTTGATAGAGAGGTCATCTAGTGCTCTATTGTCTTTAGCTGGGGGGAGGCGGTCGATATCCCGTATTTCTTGAATTACGTAATCCCATATGCGTCCATAGCGCGCGTCGAGGGCCACCAGAGCATCAGAATAGGGGGTTCTTGAGTTTGAATATGCCAGCGCTATGTTATGCGCTCTGGGTACTTTAAGGTGCTTGAGGAGGATGGCATATTTATAAGACTCGTCGTGTACCTCGGACATGATAGTCTCTAAACACATGCGTAGTTCAGTATACTGTGCTCTGTCCTCACGCGTAAAGTCTGGGAATGTGGGTGTTCCAAGGTAAGATGCCATGGATGGCTGGGACACCGACGCGTAGGGGGAGAGGCCTCCTTTGCGAGTCTCCCCGTACGGGTGGTCGTTGGTTAGTGCTGGGTGGGAACCAGAGGCCGGGCCCCCAGGTACTGCTCCTCGGTGCTGACTGTGCTGACCCATGGGTTGGGTCGGGGGTTCGTAACGCAGCGGCTCGGGGCTGAGGTCGGGGCTGTACTGGGCCTCCTGGTCCGAAATAGGTTCGTGCTGGTGGGCTTGATGTCCTCCCTCATCCTCCGTTAGGCCTTGAAGTCTCTTAGTTAGTTTCTCGGCGACGTAGGTGGGATCTTCCCGTTGGTCGGGTCCCGTATGGACTGATCGGGGAGGGGAAGGTGCCCTCGACCCGTGTAGTGATGATCTCCGGGAGCTCCGGGTGGAGGAGTGGGGGGTCGCCCTCTGGAGTAATTGCTCCATCATCTGCGCCTGTAGACGGTCTCTTTCCGCCTCTCGCTGTGCATTGGCGCGGTCTCGCTGAATGTTTTCTTCAGTCTGGAGGCGCCTCTCTTCCAGTCTGATGGTCATCGCTGCGTCAGCCTGGAGGCGACTCTCTTCCAGTCGGATGCGTTCTCTTTCCACTGCAGAATGTTCGCGCTCACTCTGTTGTTGCGCTTGGAGACGTTCTCTTTCGGTTGAAGCTGTCAGCGTGGCGATCAGGGCTTGCGCTAGTCTCTGGTCAGCCTCGCTGGGGGATGACGCTGATGAGGGTGATCTGGCGTTGACAGGACTTGTTCTCTTTACGCGCTCCGAGGTCTATCTCTAGAGCGCAGCTTCTTATTTTCTCCCGCGCCCCGAGGTCCATCTCTGAGATGCGGTACTCTTCTCTTTGGTGCGCGCCGAGGTCTATCTCGGGTGCGCGCTCTTTGGTCTCTTGCGTTCCGAGGTCCATCTCGGTGGCGCTGTCTTTATCCTTTGGCGCTCCGGGGTCCATCCCGTGGCGCTGTCTTTATCCTTTGGTGCTCTGAGGTCCATCTCGGTGGCGCTGTGGTCTTTGGGTATAGTCACGTCATGTCCCGCTTGTCCCCCCTGTGAGCTAAGTCAGTTTCGTTTGAACCCACTGGGGTCTCTACTAGTGGGGCCGACAAGTCGATAGGATTGGGCATGCTTAAACTAGTAGTTTTATCCGTGCTTAACGTCTTTTTAGATAAGCTAGGAGGTAAAACGAAAGCGTAGTCCTCCAATTGTGGAGGGGGCTGACGTTGGCGCCTAGGGCGCGATAGTTTGGGAGAGCCGTTTGGAGAGTGTCCGCCGCTGGCCATATCACTATTAATATGATTAAGATTACTGATACCCTCCGGCTCGAAGGACCAATTGTAACTGAGGGGTTACAAAACCCTGACTGTATTAAAGATTGTGATAGATTAAACCACTGCTAATTATTATTATTATTACTTGCCAGACAGTACAGTTATTATATGGCAGACACTCAGAATAGACGGCACGGTGACAAGGAAATATCATTTATAGTCTTTATTATTATGCAGCAATGTACAAAATGGGAATTACTTAGTCACGCTTTTATGGCGAAGAATATGATAAGTCAGTGAGTAGCAAAGTCAGTTGGAATGAATAATTCCTAAGCTGGGTATACTAGACCAAACGCCGCCTGGCGTGGGATGGCACTATAGGGGGGCAAACGATGGTACCGCTGGAGACAGGGGATATCCTCCCAGAGTTGTAAGCTCTGGAGGAAGGAAGAAGGTTCGGATACTCAGTCTGTTCACTCGAAGAAAAGGGGTTCTCATACGGATCCGGTCCTTATAATCCAAGTGCTCAGTAGCAAGGTAATAGCTGTAATCCAATGCTCGATAGCAATGATGATAGCCAGCCAGCTTCGGTCCTTGAAGCTAGCCCGAGGTAAGATCTTCAAGGTAGTTAAATCCAAACGACAGTGGGTATTAACGATGCTCTTCTCCACGGTAGTACGTTCCACAATCACTATAATCCAACCAATACTGGTTCTACAATATCGCCGCGGTAGGTTCCAATATGCACATGTCCAGTAGTTCTGCGACTAGGCCCTCCTCGTGTGCTGGCACTAATTACTAAGTCCACACACACTTGCTAAGGTTTTACACTAGCTACTAAACGAACAAACTGCTTGTTAATGCTGCACACCGAACGAACTGCTGTAATACGATTCACACTAAATGACGACTCTTTACTTCACATTAAGCTAGGTCGAACTTGACGTTACTGCATTAGATCTGACACTTTCACTTGTTCACTTCGCACGTTAGTTTCACACTACGGCTGCTGCGCCTTCCACGATATATATACTTAAGGGGCTTTCTAGTGCCAAGCCTCAGCTCTCGTCTGGAATCAATGCGCTGACACCAGGCATGTCCCAACATGTCCAGACTCGCCTTTGAACCTGACTCAGGGGCGCGGTACTTGGCGCCGCCAACGTCAAGGGCATTATCCAATGAGGAAAGCGAATATTACTATGATTCAAACGGAGGCTTAAAGGGATATAGCTTATATAAATAATATACAAGTTATATAAAACAATAAAACGTAGATTCTCAGTGTTAATCTGGCCCTTCACAACAATCAGGGTCCCCCATTTTAAATTCATAGTGACATTTATGACATACACAACATACATGACATCATGACATTTATGACATAGGGACATGCATGCCTTACAGGTATATAGTAATAGTACTGTTACATTTGTCACATATACGATATGCAAATATACAGTACTGTTACCCAGAGATCCTAACAGTAAATATATACATATGATGAGGAGGAGACTGTACATTAGGAGGGGGTGAGTGGGTGGTAAAAAAATATATACAAACGGTGGGGAGGATACTGTCCATTGTTGTTGTGGCATAATTGTGAAACATGTTTAGTCCCTTGTTTGTATGATAACAAGCTGTTTAGTTCATGGTTCAAAGTAATGGGAAAAGGGTGCTATCTCGCCATCAATCAGAAGCTAGCCACAAGACTTGCATTCATGCTCTCCAGCACACAGCCTCCCTGCCTGGCACAACAACCACAACAGTAGGGTCTATAGTCACAGTCAGGACAGTAGGCTCTACAAGTAGGCTCCCTTAAAACGCTAACACTATTAAAAAAAAAAAAAACAGTGGAGGTTAAAATAAGAATATGACTTGGCCAGAAAAAAAGTTGAGCGTGAGCTTAAGGAGAAACACATGTTGCTGGAGCACGAGCGTGCGCAGAAGGAGCTTGAATTTAAGCATGCTGCCTTGCAGGCGGGGGCTCTGCAGTCAGAGTCGCGTTCCGGTTTTGATGTAGGCAAGAATATTAGGATGGTGCCTCCTTTTTTTGAGAAGGATGTGGAAAGGTATTTTCCCCTTTTTGAACGGGTCGCAACCACATTGAAGTGGCCTGATACAGCCTGGACCCTGCTGCTGCAGTGTGTTCTTGTTTGTAGGGCGCAAGAAGCCTATACTGCTCTGTCCCTTGAACAAAGTGCTGACTATGAGCTTGTTAAAGCTTCCATATTGAGGGCTTATGAGTTAGTCCCCGAGGCCTATCGTCAGCGTTTTAGAGGTTATCGCAGGTCGGAGGGACAGTCGTATGTTGAATTTGGAAGAGAGAAGGAGAACCTGTTTGACAGGTGGTGCACCTCTCAGAAAGCAGAGTCAAGAGAGCAGCTTAGACAGTTGATTCTCCTAGAGGAATTTAAAAGATGTGTTCCTGATACCGTTTCCACTCATCTAAACGAGCGTAGGGTATTGAAGATAGGTGATGCTGCTGTCTTCGCTGATGAGTTTGTGTTGACACACAAGTCCGTTTTTGTGGAGGACTACCGTGTTGAGTCCAGGGATAGGCGTCCTTTTCAGGGGGGCCGTTTCCCAAAACCTGTGTCTGCTGGTCAGTTAACTTCACCTCCTAGGCGGGGTGGTTCTGCTAGTGCATTCCCAGAAGGGATTATATGTTTCTACTGTAAAGAGCCTGGTCATATCGTTGCTGGCTGCCCGGTGCTTGAACAGAAACATTTCAGAACGGTGGCTCTGGTAGAAACCATATGCAGAACACCTATGCCAATGTTAGAGGGTGATGGGGAAAGTATCAAACGTGTGGACAAAGAGCTCGAGGGTTCCTTAAGATTTATGATGGATGGATTTGTTTCCCTGACTAATGCACTAGAGTCCAAACAGGCTATAACAATTTGGAGAGATACCGGAGCTTTTCAGTCCCTCATTCTGGAGGGGATTTTGCCGTTTTCAGAAAAGTCTTCTTTGCATTCCGGTGTCGTTGTTCGTGGCTTTGGAGGTGGATTGGTGGATGCACCTTTGCATGAGGTCACACTCAATTCTCCCTTAGTATCAGGCAATGTTGTTGTGGGGGTATGTTCTCACATTCCCATAAGAGGGGTGTCCTTCATTCTAGGGAATGATTTGGCTGGTGACAAAGTGTTGGCTATTCCAGTTGTAACTCCCATTCCTGTGGTTTCTGAGGTCCCTAATGAGCTGGCACAGAAACATCCAGGAGTGTTCCCTGTGTGTGCTGTGACACGGGCAATATCAAAGGACAAAAGTGATGTTGTTGATACTTCGACTTGTGACATTATACTTAGTGACACATTCTTTGTTGAATTGAAAAGTGTACCTGTTGAGAATTTTGGAAAGCACACTATGGATGTACCTCTGCATAATGATTCTCTTGGTTGTGCCTTTGTGTCAGGCCCGGTGGTGAAACCAGAGTTGACATGCGTGCCGGATAGGCATGTGGCAGGAGATGATCTGGCAGCGCAGTGTCTCAAGGTCTTCCCAGCCTGTACGGTGGCTGAGGCCACAAACGAATTGGAGGATGAGTGTGGGAAGGATGCTATGAGAGATGCTGTTCATTCACGTGACACCGTTCTAGTTGAAGAGGCTACAAGGCCTGGCTTAGGTTGCCAGCCTTCCCACAGTAGCTCTATTGTTCCTGATGTTTCACGTGTGGGCAGGGATGGTCCCAGTATGTCAGTTGATGATTCTGACATTGATTCACGTGCCCACACTGACTCTCTGCCATGCACTAGGTGTGCTAGTCAACCTAGTTACCTGTGTCCTGTGGAGCAGGAGCCGCCTTCGCGACCTGGTCTGATGAGTGGCAACCATTTTGATCAGGACAATGTTATTTTGTGTGACACCATTTTAGATGGTGTTCCAGACACTTTTGTGACTGATGTATTGCCATGTTCCAGGGACGGTGGGGCTGTGCCTGAGGCGGTGCATCCTACTCTGGATGTTCACGGTTTGCAGTATCCTGAACTGCCAGTGCCAGGTGGGATGGATATGGGCGCTGTGGTGGTATCAGAGATCTATGGTTTTTGTTTTTCTGTGTTCTGTCCTGTTGAGCGCAGTGAGCTTAGCTCTCAAATTGATTTTGGTTTGCAGTCTATTTTTGACAGATCGGTGGAGGGGCCTGTTGAAATGGAGCTCATATATGATAAGGTATTGGTTTGTCGATGGGGTCCTGAGTCTTACGTCTTAGTGGAGGAGGCGCCTGCCCCACTCCAGCCATATACCGCAGTGGCGGAACCTTTTGTGAGGTCTAGCTTGCCCGAGAGTCGGGACAGGGTTGTTTTTTGTTTTACACAGCATTGGCGAATGTTCCACAGTGGGGAGCATGCGACACGGTTGGTGGTTGTGAGAGAGAGGATTCAAATGCACATTCTATTGGTCTCTGATTGGTCGAGATGTTTAAGGAGGCGGGACTTACGGGTATGTCATACCTTATAAGGGCATATAGCCAAGTTTGATGGATTGTAACCACACACCCTTTTTTAGATGATGTATGACCCCTTAGGGCAGGGGTGCCTAACCTTTTTTGAACCAAGATCTACTTTTTAATTTACCACCTAGCCGAGAGCTACCAGCCAAAATTGTATAATTGTAAGCCGTCATTTGAGGCTTTATAAAAGCAGCATAATGAACACAAATCTGTCAGTGCCGAGTCCGACCTCATCTTAAATAACAAACAGCATTGCTTGTTGTAGTTAACAAGGAGAGGCAGAGTTGATTTAGCAAAAAAAAAAAAAATTAATAATAAAATTTTATTAATCAAGATCTACTTGAAATCAGCCCGCGATCTACCTGTCGATCGCGATCGACTGGTTGGGCACCACTGCCTTAGGGCTTCTCTGATTGGTCGAGAGGTTCAAGGAAGCGGGACATCCGGTTTAGGAGGCGGGACATCCGGTTTCGGAAGGGGAGGGGGTTATAAGGGCGGGGACGTTTTCAGATTTTTTTTCAAAATAAAAGATTTTTTAATTGAAATTTTTTTTCAAAATAAAAGTTTTTCAAAAATTACTTTTTTTTTACTGTCAGAAATAAAAGTTTTTTTTTTTCAAAATAATCTTTTTTTTTTCAGATTAAACATTTCAGAATGTGTGTATTTGTGTATTCCAAGGTCTTAAAGTGGAGATGAAGCAGTGAGCAATGTGATCCTAGTTTGTTTGTTGTGTACCTTGTGTAAGACAGGGTTCTATAATCAAATGTGAAATCTATCTTATTTGTCTGAAAAATATAATATAATATCCCTGTTTTCAACATGGGCGCCGCCATTTTGTTGCTGACGTCATGGCTGACGTCATACCGTGGCTTGGGTGTATACACTCTGGTTAGCTGCCTATATTGAATGGGTCAGTCAGCAGATAAAATGTTGCCTACAAAACAACGGGACCGCGGTGGTTCTGTTTGTATTGCTCCTGGCTGTTCAAACTAATTTTACCATGTGAGAGAGAGGAAAGTTGGTTAATTTCCACAAACTACCAGTGAAAAAAACAGTGTTGTTGACATGTTGGCTCGGGCTGCCTGCACCCAGACGGCGCGACCAGCCTGTTGGACAGGGAAGGAGGATCTGCAGCGAACACTTCATTGCCTCGGATTATGTTGTTGGGGTGGGATGTTTGTCCAGAAGACCACTAATCAGCTGAAGCCGGACGCGGTTCCCTCGGTCTTCGACAGACAGACCGGCGTTAGCTCTCGGGGCCCGGCGTTAGCTCTCGGGGCCCGGCGTTAGCTCTCGCTAGCTAGCGTTAGCAACCGGAGCGTCGCGGAGCATTCAGCCTGCTGGCTACACAGCTTGTGTAGCCAGCAGGCTGAATGCTCCGCGACGCTGGTTGAAGTGGGTCTAGGTAGCCAGCAGGCTGAATGCTCCGCGACGCTGGTTGAAGTGGGTCTAGGTAGCCAGCAGGCTGAATGCTCCGCGACGCTCCGGTTGCTAACGCTAGCTAGCGAGAGCTAACGCCTGGCCCCGGCTGGTGCCAACTAGCTAGCGATCGCTCCCGAGAGCTAACGCCGGTCTGTCTGTCGAAGACCGAGGGAACCGCGTCCGGCTTCAGCTGATTAGTGGTCTTCTGGACAAACATCCCACCCCAACAACATAATCCGAGGCAATGAAGTGTTCGCTGCAGATCCTCCTTCCCTGTCCAACAGGCTGGTCGCGCCGTCTGGGTGCAGGCAGCCCGAGCCAACATGTCAACAACACTGTTTTTTTCACTGGTAGTTTGTGGAAATTAACCAACTTTCCTCTCTCTCACATGGTAAAATTAGTTTGAACAGCCAGGAGCAATACAAACAGAACCACCGCGGTCCCGTTGTTTTGTAGGCAACATTTTATTTGCTGACTGACCCATTCAATATAGGCAGCTAACCAGAGTGTATACACCCAAGCCACGGTATGACGTCAGCAACAAAATGGCCGCGCCCATAATGCTAAATGCTTCAGAAATGTACACAACAAATCGTTTTTTCTTAGAAACTGCTTATTTTTATAACGTGACTTCTTCTGTGGCTTATCTAAATACTAATGTGATGCTATGAATATGTATTTATCGCACTGCTTCATCTTCCCTTTAAGAAAAATACAATAAGTATTTGTGTATTCCAAGGTTTTCAGAATAAACATTTCAAATGTGTGTGGGGGAATGTTTTTAAGCACAAATACAATATGTATTTGTGTATTCCAAAGTCTTCAGAATAAGTGTGTGTGTGTGTGTGTGTTTTCTTGGATAAATGCAAGAGAGTGTTTAGACACTTGTGTTCAGAAAATGGTTGCATGGAGGATTAGAATGTGTGTGTGTGTGTGTTTTCTTAATGCCAAATGCAAAATACAATGTGTGTTTTCTTCCAAGTGGTATGGTTTCTACCAACCCCAAGTGACATGCGTCTCCCCTCTGTTTCTGTCTACCTCTCAGTAGACTGAATATCTCTCCCTCTCTGTCAAACTGCAGCTTCTCTGAAATTCTGAAGTGACAGCCCCCTTAGCTGTCATAGAGGAGGAGTATGAAGATAGCGTATGGGAGGGCTTGAAACTAGTGTATGCACATTCTGTCACTGGGACCAGATTTATGACCGGGTTCGACTTCTCCTTTCTGTAGAAAAAACGTGCGGCCCCCAAAGGTGTGTGTGTGCGTGTATGTGTCTGTTTTCTTGGATAAAGCCCAATGCATGTTAGGGGAATATTTTTTAAGAAAAATACAATGTCACAATCTTTAGACATTTGTGTTCAGAAAATTACAAATGTAATGTGCCTATATTTTTTAGTTTCATATGGAAGAGTGTGTTTAAGCAAAAGTCTAAATAAAAGAAAATACAAATGTAAGTGAATAATAGGCTGATGTTGTTTGAAAAAAGAGTGATAACTTGTAAACAGGGGTTCTAACTAACCACAATAAGTATGTATGTATGTATGTATGTATGTATGTATGTATGTATGTATGTATGTATGTATGTATGTATGTATGTATGTATGTATGTATGTATGTATGTATGTATCTATGTATCTATGTATGTAGTGTCTGTGTGTGTGTGTGATTATTTTTGTTATATTGATGTAATGTGTCTATATTTTAGTTTCTTGGAGAATATCATAATCTTTAGACACTTGTGTTCAGAAAAAGGTTTCAGAATAAGTGTATATGTTCAGAATAAAGTTTCAGAATAAGTGTATAGGTTCAGAAAATACAAATGTATCCCCTTAGTGATCTTTGGGTGTCAAAGTGAACCATTTCATTAGCCTGCAGGGGTCTAGGGTTTGAATGTATCGTTAATACGGTCCTGCGAAGCGTTTTAGTTAAAATAGATTCTTTTAAAAAGGTAGCATTACAGTGTTTTGTATTATTATTCACATTAATTATTACACTTAAAGATATGATTAGGTATAAAAGTTATATGTGATAGCTTAAAGAGTTGGGCTGAAAATAAATGTCTGTGTGGGTGTGTGTGTGTTTCGGGGGTGTGAATAAGGCCCTCTTAGGGGCCTTTCTCACTCACTTATTCTGTCCGTACCGGTCCGTAACGTCCTCATTCTGGGTCAGAGTGCGAACTCCCCCCCCCCCCCTCTCCCCCCTCTAGTTTCTGTACACACTCAGTCTTTGTTCGCTCCGGGTTCTGTTTACGGTTTGCTTTTTGAGCGTTTACGCTTGCCGTAGGCGATGATGTCACGCTCGAAAATGTAAACAGGAAGTGTGTTAACACGGAGACTGGAGACTGTATGCTGATATAAAAGAAACAAATAACCAATAAATATGAAGTTATATTTGAACCTCTGTTGTCAAGCCTTGTCAATATAACCCACCCCATTTTATCACGAATGGATGGTGTTGTAGAGTCCGCTTTTGAGCGTTTTGCAGGGATAACGATTACGCTAAGCTAACGGCTAACGCTAGTTATCTTAGCCTTTTACTAGTAACATTGCTGCATCGATTATATTGAATGTCATTGATCTACTGGTCGACCACGGCCGACTGGTTGGGCACCACTGGTCTAATAGAAATAAATGCAAATAAATGCATTCGAACAAGAAAGTATAGTATACAGCAATGGCTAACGCTAAGCTAACGGCTAACACTAGTTAGCTTAGCCTGTCCAGCAGCTAACATTATCCCATCGCTCGTGGCAATTATATTACATGTCATTGATCTACTGGTCGACCACGGCCGACTGGTTGGGCACCACTGGTCTAATAGAAATAAATGCATTCGAACAAGAAAGTATAGTATACAGCAATGGCTAACGCTAAGCTAACGGCTAACACTAGTTAGCTTAGCCTGTCCAGCAGCTAACATTATTCCATCGCTCGTGGCAATTATATTACATGTCATTGATCTACTGGTCGACCACGGCAGACTGGTTGGGCACCACTGGTCTAATAGAAATAAATGCATTCAAACAAGAAACTAATGTATAGAAATAGCATGGCAAACAAAAATTGCCAGGCCTAATGCGAGCCAGAAGTGCTGTGCTTTGTAATGTGGCTTCATGTTTTCATCCACTGAGCTGTGAGGTTCCACATGCTTGTTTTTGGTTGAGGTCTGAACTCTCAAATTGCCCATAAATATCGTTTTTGTGGGTATTGTCCAGTGTGGTTTTATCTGCCCAAAATTCAAGCAAGCATGACAGTAATGACGTTGTGTGTGTCACGCCCCCCGCTCCCACGGCCCGATTCCGAGACCACCTAATCCAACTGTCCCAGGTTCAGCGGGGGGTAAAACGAATCAGTGCCGGCTCGATCCCAAAAAGGCGTGTGTCCGTCTGAGTGAGAACACTCCCCCCCGTTCCCGGGAGCAGTGATTCGATCCCAATACGTGAGTGAGAAAGGCCCCTCAGGTGTTAAAACAGCCCATGGGGGCGTGAAGTTTAGGGGACAAACTTAGAGTAAAACTCTGTAGAACATTATACTCATAGCATATATTTAGTTCACACAATAGATGGGTTCACATGAACATAATCTCACCAAAGATTTTGACAATGTATTTTTCCCCTAAACATACATTTGTCCTAATAAACTAACCTACACTATAACATGCAACACTTTGATGAATATTGTTACACAGCTGACAGAGTTGTATTATAATTATAATTTGGATAAAAGCGTCAGCTAAATGACTAAATCAAAATGGTGTAATACCAACTATTTGACAGTTTGGGACACGGTGGTGATTCTTATTTCTTATTTCGTAAAACGAATACAATGTTGACTGGAAAATGAGTCTTTGACGAGGTTAAGAGAATACATGCCATAGAAAGACTTTTGTCTTGTTTACATCAGAGTCCCCCATTTTCAATTCATCAGGGCATACATGACATACATATATACTGTAATGCTACATCCATACATTTAGGACATAGCAGATTGCAGATACAGCACTGTTTGTTATAACTTGTAAGGGTGTGTCTGTCCAAGCTGTTTTAACTGTTTCAATAGGGTATTTCATATGTCGTTAATTAAGACTTATTGCTGGATATAGATCACATCAAAGCAATGAATGTCCATCTACTGTATCAATGCTAGGCCTACATTTATAAAGCATTTATAGGTCAAATACCTTATTTACTATGGTTCAAACCTCACCAACACATCTAACCCCAATTTATGTCACAGTATCCTGAAATAGCACAGAGTTTGGGTAGAAGGCCTTCATGTGATAGCTAGGTCTGTAATGGACTTTCAAAAACTTTGAAACTATAGGTCATCAATACCTTCCATCCTCTTTTTTACCCCCGAAAACCCCATTCAATATAGTTTGCTGTACCTCAAATGTAATGTTCAGAAAATATGTCTCAGTAAGTGTTGTGAAGGGCCAGATTAAAGCTGAGAATCTACATTTATTGTTTTATATACATTGTATATTATTTATATATACACGGTATATCCCTTTAAACCTGCGTTCGAACCATAGTAATATTCACTTTCCTTATGGATAATACCCCCCCTGACGGTGGCGCCAGGCAGTCTCGCACTCAGACAGGTGCAAGGGGCGAGTTTGGGGCAAGTCAGGACATGCCCTTGGCAATGTATTGATTCCGGGCAAGTGGTTAGGTTTGGAACTAGAAAGCCACTTAAGTATATATGCTGGCGCAGGTGCGCACAGCAGCAGTTCGTCTAAGCAGCAGCAGTGTGACAAGTTCGTCTAAAGTGTGACAAGTGTTCGGTAACAGTGAAGTGAGCAGCAGTGCGTCTAACAGAGCGTGGAGAACCACGTGCGAATAGAATAGTAAAGTGTCAGAGTTTAATGCAGTAATGTCAAGTTCGACCTAATCTAATGTGAAGTAAATAGTCGTTCATTAGTGTATATCGTGCAACCCAGTTCGTTCGTGTGTAGCATTGGACATGTGCACAGGAGAACCAGCGTCGGCGATTGCAGAACCATTACTGGTTGGATTATATTGATTTGGAACGTGTTACCCGGAGAAGAGCCTCGTTGATTTCCACTGTCGTTTGGGATTCAACCTCGTGAGGATTACAACTCGGGCTGGCCTCATGGACAGAGGCTGGCTAGCTGTCATCAGTGCTATCGAGCATTTGGATTACAACTATTGCTTTGCTGCTGATCGTGGGATTTACAATGACCGACTCCTGTACGTGGAGTCTCTTTATTCTTCATTGAATCAGACTGAGTATCCGAACATTCCTCTACCCCCCTCTAGGCCTTACACCCCGGAGGGAACCCATTGTCTCCAGGCGGTACCAGCGTTGCCTTCTATAGTTGCTATTATACGACAGGTGGCGTCAGCTTAGACCCATCGTAGTATTCCTGCTATTCCCAGTGACTCATGCTACTGACTGACTTTATGCATATTCTTCGCCATACAAGCGCAACCCTAATTCTCATTCTGTAACCTAATGTTGCATAATAATAAAATACCCTCAAATACTATTTCTTTGTCAATGCCGTGTTCTTGTGAGTGTTCACCATCTATATTCGATGTACTGTCTGGCCAGTAATTAAAGTACATACCTAGCAGTGGTTTAATCTATCACAATCTTTAATACAGTCAGGGTTTTGTAACCCCTCAGTTACAGTAAGCGTTTTGTGTATTTTTAGGTATTTTGTTGTTGCAGTCAATTGGGACCAGGTCTAGTTAACACTTTAATCGCCATGGGTTAAATTCATAATTTACCATCCCTCGCCAGCTCTATTTGTCTATGGAGAAGTTCCCCTTCTTTGCAGGGCTATAACCTTTTAAATTCTATTGCTAAATTGCCATTATTATGGCCCATTCAATGTCCTATATGTATTGTTCAGGGTGTAGCAACGTTAAACTTTTTCATTCACATATTCATACTAAAATATGGTCTAAAGTATAAGTATGTTTTTATCGTTTTCTGCAGCTTTCTTCAGAACGTGATTTATAGCCCTAAATGCATTATATTGATGATCAAATACAGTTTGGTAGGAATCTGTGCGAGATAAAAAGTTTCAACTGGACGTACTTCTAGAAGTTTCTACGCATCATCTGATGTTGACCGGATGGGCGGGGGATCGTTTATAATTCCGTGGGCAGCGTTAGATGATTCATCCAGAGTGGGTCATATGTTCATCAGATCAGTTAGTATAGAATACGTTAGAAAATAACGCTGAATCTTACCGTGGCTTCCTCGCGCCGCTGGCAGATGAGCGTGGAACAGAATTTTTTCTATTATGGGATGTAGAAATGCCCGATCCATTTCCAGGTTGTATAATAGTATATACGTCCAAATAACGTTGTTTATTGAGTTTGGGCGAGCGATCTATTATCCAGTGTTTCAAGATGGAGTCGCGGGAGCTATAGCGAGTGGCCGGACCACATATGGATGAGTACTACCGGTTCAAAGGTTAATATCCGGTTGGCGATCTGCCGATCGGCCACCAGATGGCGCTCTTGAACCGCTAGAGAGTTGAGAGGAGATCAGCAGTGTGTCTCAGGGCTCCAGAAAGGAAATATGATTTCTGTAGAGGTGGATGGCAATGAATAAGACACTGGAGAGAGTGGATCCATTTCAATTGACTATTCTTTGTTTAGTTCCTGCATAGCATTTTACACATCATGGCATGCAATGCCTCACTTCCTGTATTCATGCTTCTTCTTCATGCCTGTCTAGGCAGGTCACCTCTGTTGACACCAAGTGGTGCAAATAAGTAACTGCATGCTTCACACTGTGTAACAGTAGGACACAACATTTCCTCTCTTTGTAGAAAAAACATTTCCTCAGAGGCTAAATAAAATTATCTCAGAACCTGCATTCAGGCATAACCATTTTCCTTAACTGTACTCAGTACTGTATGAATAAAGGTTAGTAAACCAGAAAATATAAGAAAGGTGAACATGAACATGAACACAAAATACTCTGTTTCACAGATCTGAAATAGGATACAACTGTAGGATTTTTCTTTTCTTTTTTTTAACACTACATTGCATACTTTTGAAAATACAACAAACAAAAGATCTGTTGACAAGCTACATTCGGAAGACCAATATCTAATCAGTCACATATTCTTGCATCCAGTTAGGCTTCTTTCTGACTCGTGGTTTCTTTGGAGAGGATGGAGAGGCAAGGTCAGGTGAATCAGGAATGTTCTGTGGCTTTACGGCTGCACAGCGATCAGGAGCTAGGTGAGAGGCGTTCCATCTTCGGCCATCTTCCAGCAAGTATGTGCTTTGGCCGACCTTCTTAGTGACTCTCAGGGGAGCACCAAACTTTGGGTGAGCTTTGGGCACATGGAGAGGTGTTTTCACCCGTACACTATCCCCTTCTTGAAAAGGTGGAGTGCATGCGCCTCGTTTTCCATCAGTATAAGTCTTCATCTTGTGTTGATGGCGTGTGACTTTCTCTCGTACCTGTTCATCCGAGACAGGGTCAGTATGAGAGCGCGGCAGGACAGTCAACTTTGTGCGCATCTTCCGGCCATACAGTAGTTGATAGGGAGACACACCTGTAGCTGCATGCGGTGTGGCACGGTAAGCCATCAGGAAGGCAGTAATGGCAGGTTTCCATGGTACAGACTGTATGATAGCCATCTGCACAGTCTCTTTCAGGACACGATTGAAACGCTCTATGGCGCCATTCGCAGCAGGGTAGTACACAGAGACTCTGTGGTGTACAACATCCCGTTCAGCTAGGAAAGCAGCAAAGTCAGCTGAAGTAAACTGTTTTCCATTGTCTGTCACAATGGATTCCGGGTTTCCTTGTTTACTGAAGACGGAGGAGAGGAAGGATGTAACATCCTTTGTAGTGATATTTGCAGTGAAAGCGACCTCTGGCCACTTGCTGTAGTAGTCAATCAGAGTGATGGCATATCGACAGTCCCATGTAGCTGTTTCAAAAGGACCGACAATGTCCATTGCAAGCTTTTGCCATGGCCTGTCCGGGAATGTAACTGGTTGTAGTGGAGCAGGGCGTGGCTTTGCAGTCTTGTCATTGGACTGGCATGGCTGACATGACTGAATTGTAGAGTGGACCAGGTCATCCATCTTTGGCCACCAGTAGTACTCTCTCAGGCGTTGCTTTGTTCGCACCACTCCTTGGTGTGTCTCGTGTGCAAGAGCCACCAGAGTAGCACGCAGTGCGATTGGCACAACCAGACGTGCTCCCCGAAGCACCAGTGAGTTTTCCACTGACAGTTCATGACGTATGGGGAAGTATGGGGCAACTTCTGGACTCAGCATTTTCACCTTTTGTGGCCAGCCACGTGCAATCTGTTTACGGAGTGCAGAAATCTCCGGGCAAGAGGCAGCAGCAGCCTCAAAGTCAGTAATGGGCAGAGCAGCAAGAGCATCAGTGATGTAGGCAACCATTTCGGGCTCCGCATCCAGGGCAGGGTCAGGAGCTCCAGGAAGTGGAAGACGGGACAGGCAGTCAGCCGTGTAGTTGTCTGACCCTGGGCGGTAGATCACATCATAGTCATAGGTCAAGAGCCTGGCAGACCAGCGTGCAATGCGCATTCCAGCACGACCTATGCCTTTAGTAGTAAGCAGTGTAGTGAGGGCTTGATGGTCAGTACGTAAGGTGAATTTTCGCCCCCACAAGTATGTGCGCCACTTTTCCACTGCCCAAACACATCCCAGCGCTTCCTTTTCTACAGTGGAGTATTTGCGTTCCACTGTGTTGAGAGCCCGGGAGGCAAAAGCCACTGTATGTTCCTCCCCGTCAGGATGAAGCTGGGTGAACACAGCTCCCAAGCCGTAGTCTGAGGCGTCAGTAGACACCACTGTATGCAGGGAAGGATCGAAAAGGGCAAGGGCAGTACTGTTCACCAGTAGCAGTTTAATTGTCTGAAAACTCTTCTGTGCCTCACTCGTCCAGTGAAAGTCAATGTCTTTCCTGATGCATGCCCGCATTGGCTCAGATTCTGTTGCATAGTTCGGGATGAACTTTGAATACCATGAGACTAGGCCTAGAAAAGAGCGAAGGGCAACGCCATCTGTCGGAGCTGGGGCATTCAAAACAGCTTCGATGTGCTCTTTGTCAGGCGCAATACCTTCAGCTGACACCACGTGGCCCAGGAAGCGTAGACTTGACTGATTATAGCAGCACTTTTCCTCATTCAGGAGTAGACCTGCCTCTTGCAGGCGGTGTAGAACTTGCTTCAGTCGAGCATCATGTACTGTGCTGTTGGCTCCATAGATGATAATATCATCCAGATAATTCTGCACCCCTGGCAGGCCTTTGAGGATGGTAGCCATCATCTTTTGGAATGCAGATGGTGCAGAGGAGAGGCCATAGGGCACACGGCAGTAGCGGAAGAGTCCTTCATGGGTAATGAAAGCAGTCAGGTCCCTACTTTCCTCATGTAGGGGCACCTGGTGGTAGGCACTAGCCAGATCAATGGTTGAAAACACTGTGGCCCCACGCAGAGTGGACAGCAGCTCATCTATGTGTGGAATTGGATAGCAGTCTGTAATGACAGCCTTGTTTGGCTCTCGGAGATCCACACACATACGAATGTCTCTTGTCTTCTTTCGTGTGACAACGATAGGAGACACCCAGGGGGAAGCATCAATCCTCTCTATCACACCAGCAGCCAGCTGTCTGTTTATCTCTTCTGTGACTGCATCTCTCACAGACAGGGGCAAACGGCGCAGTTTTTGTCGAACCGGGGGAACAGAGGCAGAGACTTTGACCCGGTGCACAAACTTTTTAGCACAGCCAACTAGTGGGGGAGAGGTAGAGAGGTGCAGCACAGGGGCAGTTGGAGCAGAGGCAAAAGGAGGAGGAACCACAGCACCTCCTACAATGTGAATGTTCAGTGCAATCATCAAGTCCAGGCCCAGCAATGGGGTCCCCTTCTCCACCACAAAGAAGGTTGCTGCAGCAGTGACATCATCTCTAGTCACCAATGCTGAAAGACATCCCAGCACAGGTATAGGTGACTTGGTGTATGTGATTAGTTGAATAGAAGGTGGTGTTAGGTGTGACTCACCAAAATGTTCTTCAAACACACTTCTGGGCAGTATGGACACTGGGGACGCAGAGTCAACAACCAGGTCCATGGCATAGACTGGTGAGCCTGAAGGCTGGATCTTGACATTGCATTTTATTTTATCAGATTTACCGGCAGCCTCTTGAATGCACAGGACAGTCAATTCAGGAATCTCCACTTCTCTTACTTGATGTGTAGGAGCAGAGCGGCACACTCTGGCAAAATGTCCCTTCTTGTTACAAGTTTTGCAAGTAGCCTTAGCAGCAGGACATGAGGGAGCATTTGCTAGGTGACTGTCAGATCCACATCTGAAACATGTACGGGAGGACTTCCCAGTTGCAGCAGTAGGTGCAGGTGTGAATGGTTTATGCTGAGGCCGTGATCGAAATTGTTTCTTTTGCACTGCTTGTACTTGAAAGCTAGGTTTATCTCCAACCATGCATTTAGCTTGTTCAGCTGCAGACTCAATCTGTGTAGCAAGTGTGATAGCCTTGTCTAGAGTGAGATTAGGCTCCAGTAGTAGCTTCTCCCTAATATGGGCATTTGTAACATATTGGATAAGCTGATCACGCAGCATCTCATCATTCTTATCACCAAAGTCACATGATGATGCAAGCTCTCTGAGAGCAACCACATATTGGGCAACAGTCTCATGTGGGCTTTGTACCCTTTTTCTGAATGTGTGACGTTCCACTACCACATTAGTCATTGGTGTGAAGTGTGCACTTAATGCAGTAACAGCAGCATCATAGGTATCACCTGTGTTTGGCAATGAGTGAAAAGTCCTCTGTCCTTCTGTTCCAAGGCAGTGAAGAAGAACAGCTCTTTTCCTTGCATTAGGCCAAGCATTCCCTGTTGCATTTATGACCAGTAGGTAGTTGTCAAACATTAGCATCCATGTCTTGAAAGGAATTGTAGGCTTTCCAGGGCATTGCAAAAACGGAGCAGGATTATGCACATTTACAGCCATCTTCACAAATAAATTGTCAAAAATAGTCTTCTGTAATCAAACTGTAGCAGGTGGGTTATCTCGTCGCCAATTTGTAGAGGTGGATGGCAATGAATAAGACACTGGAGAGAGTGGATCCATTTCAATTGACTATTCTTTGTTTAGTTCCTGCATAGCATTTTACACATCATGGCATGCAATGCCTCACTTCCTGTATTCATGCTTCTTCTTCATGCCTGTCTAGGCAGGTCACCTCTGTTGACACCAAGTGGTGCAAATAAGTAACTGCATGCTTCACACTGTGTAACAGTAGGACACAATAATTTCGATGACAGATTTTTGAAATATTGACATCAAAGATGAGTTACGGCGTCTTCGGCAGAATGAGCATGGCTCGGAATGACGTGAAAACTCGTCCGCGGCGATCATAGTGTTAAAAAAGGGGTCAATGATCTCAAATGACTACATGGTAAACAACTGTCATGCAAGACTGCAGTTCTAATGTGCTACACAAGTAAAACAGACATAATATTTGCAAATAGTATTCTTCTAAACAGTGTATTACAAAATCTTTGTATCTAATGTAGATAATATACAATTATATCATTGTCACCTGAAAACATATTGCAGGATATTTAGCAGAAACTAGTTTCCATCTGTACACAGAGAACATGATAACACATAATCCTATTGAATTCTGAATTTCTTGTTTAATGGCTGAGGGTCAATTATACACTTAAAACAGACATATCAACCTAGTTTTTTTTACCTGTTTGCATAATGATAAGAAAATAGGTTAAATAAAACAATGTGCTTCATTACAAATGTATTTTAGACGTTTTAGTAACATCAAGCCCTAATGGTCTCTCTCTCTCTTCTAAGATACAGTATACAACAAATACATTTCTGAAGTACTCTACAGAACAGCGTCGAGTTTTTTTTTCAGGTACAATAAGAAAGCCCCTGCAACTTTAAGCTCTCAATATTTTGGACCTGTATTACAAACTACAGTTACACACAGCATGAAATATTCAATCAACACAAAGATGACGGTTCTAGGGTAAATAAAATGTAATTCAGTCAACATATATATCTGAGTTAGTAGGGGCTAGGAGATAGGTAATGTTTTGAAAATATATGTGAGGGTCTGTGTGAGTGTGTGTGTGTGTGTGTGTGGGGGTGTGAAATGGGCCCCCTTAGGTGTTAAAAAAACCCACATGGTGGTGATAAGTTTAACAGTCTAGAGGACATGCCGACTTAGAGCAGAACTATGGAAGGGTTCACATAACATAATTATGCTCTCTACTGGATTATGTAATAATAATGCACAAAGTAGATTCAAGAGAACATGCAAACTATTTATTAATTTCAGATTATTTGACTTGCTCCAAGACCAGATGACGGTCGAAGGAAACTCAAGATATTATATTAGATGTTTTTAAAAGGGGTGAATTAACTATTTTTAGTAGATTGAATCATTAGTCAGAAGGATAATGTTAATTTGTCAAGGGGTTGACATATATCACCCCCCAAGACACCTCCCTCCTCTGTAAGACAAACAGTATGGTGCTGTAATTACAGTGATTAGGCTAGTTTGCCTGTCTTAATTTTTTTATCAATCTGCTTTTTTTTGTATTTTTAGGTGTTTGTTTATGTTTTATCAGTCATTAGGACCAGATCTAGCTCGGAAAAAAGGGGTCTATGATCTCAAATGACTACCCGTAAAAGGTATACCAACTGTCATGCATGAATATAGTTCTAATGTGCTACACAAGTAAAACAGACAATATGCAAACAGCATTGTTCTAAACAGTGTATTACAAAATCTTTTTGTATCTACTATAGACAGTTTGTATTTATATCTTTGTTATATGAAAACATGTACTATGGTAAAAACATGATATCACATAATCCTAGTGAATTCAGATTTTTTTATTGAGTGTCAATTATAAACATATCAAATCATGAAACTGACCGATACAGCTAAAATAGACGTTTACACAATGATGAGGTAAAAAACAATACAAATGTATTTTTAGTACGCTCAACCCCCAAAGGTATTTTCTTTAACCTGTTCTAAGGTATACAACTAGCACATTTCTGAATTACTTTGCAGAACAGTGTCTAGTTTTTTAGCCCCCCTGAGTTTTATGCTCTCAATATTTCGATATGCATTAAATCCTACAGTTACACACAATAGGAGATATTCAAACAGCTCAAAGATGATCATTCTAAGGCAAATAAAAATATAACTCACTCACCATAGTTAGTGTATAGTATGGTTAACATGTATGAAAGTAACAAAGCCGTTATTAAAGTTGTTGATACAATATTATAATTCATAATAATTATGCAGAAAAAAGCTAAATACAGAGTATTACCGACAGAGGTTGTTTGCTCATAGTCCCCAGATGATTGAAGGAAATTCATTTTAACAACCATTTAGCATGAAACATCTTAAAACAAAGATGTATTTTTATTCATTATAACCATGAAAATAATACAATGTTAGGTTTTACCGTGATTATAGTGTTCACAGATAGGAATGTATCCAGGACGGGGTCCTTTATACATCAGTAACCCTGAACAGACTTGTGAAGTCAGAGATAGGAATGTATCATTCACATTCAATTATCCAAATGTACTCAGTATGTGTGAAATTTACTCTGCGAAATGTATTGTGTAGCAAAAACAATTCATATTGTTTCAGTGATGGCCTGGTTGACAGGTCTATTGTTGATTTGTATTATTTGTAATTTCACTTTAAAAACGTGTACAAAAAAGATAAATATCCGACTCCTGCTATGGGAAGTACGCCTTTTTCTATACATAACGGTGATGGTATGCTTTATTGTAACTGTTTGACTGTTTGGTTGTTTTATTGTAACTGTTTGACTGTTTGGTTGTTTTAGTGCAACACTACTGTCAGCAACATTTAAGAAGGATGAACCCTTGAAAGGGTCTGAGATGCATTTACGTCCTATTGATAGGTTTGCAAGGATATGTATGACTGTGTTGCATTCATTTATTTTAAATTTGGTGGACTTTATGGGGATCAACAAACTCTGCAGGGGGCCTACACCTCTGGCTGCTAGGGGTAGTGGTATTGTTTACATAGCAGTGTTGACATTTTCTTTTTTTCTAGGGTCTCTCTAAGAGGGAACTCTCTAAATATATAGGTTTTTTATCCACCCCTGACCGCCTATATAGCGCACCCGTCCGCACCCGTGAACATTACATTTGAGGTACAGCAAACTATATTGAATGGGGTTTTCGGGGGTAAAAAAGAGGATGGAAGGTATTGAGGGCCTACAGTTTCAAAGTTTTTGAAAGTCCATTACAGACCTAGCTATCACATGAAGGCCTTCTACCCAAACTCTGTGCTATTTCAGGATACTGTGACATAAATTGGGGTTAGATGTGTTGGTGAGGTTTGAACCATAGTAAATAAGGTATTTGACCTATAAATGCTTTATAAATGTAGGCCTAGCATTGATACAGTAGATGGACATTCATTGCTTTGATGTGATCTATATCCAGAAATAAGTCTTAATTAAAGACATATGAAATACCCTATTGAAACAGTTAAAACAGCTTGGACAGACACACCCTTACAAGT
The DNA here is from genome assembly GCF_963971535.1 of Notolepis coatsorum. Classification (NCBI taxonomy): domain Eukaryota; kingdom Metazoa; phylum Chordata; class Actinopteri; order Aulopiformes; family Paralepididae; genus Notolepis; species Notolepis coatsorum. The sequence continues at coordinate 60,780,428 of NC_140172.1, read as the reverse complement.
TATCACAAACAGTGCTGTATCTGCAATCTGCTATGTCCTAAATGTATGGATGTAGCATTACAGTCTATCTGTATGTCATGGATGCCCTGATGAATTGAAAATGGGGGACTCTGATGTAAACAAGACAAAAGTCTTTCTATGGCATGTATTCTCTTAACACTTTGAGCGCCACGCCGGGTTTTCCTTTTTACCTGCTGAATGCCACCATCGGTGCCAATGTTAATGTTAATATCGCCTAATCTATGTTTTAAATTATGGCTATGTGTCTAATCTGCCCATCGCATTATCAAAGACTATTTTCCAGTCAGTGCTGTCAAGGCAGATTGTTTTTTTATCGCGTCATTTCCATTTTAGAGCATTTAGAAAAGCACCCGTTTTCAGATAAAAAACAGCCCATTCTGGACCATTCTATGAAAATCGTCCTTTACTGGAATATTCCACAACGTTGATATTCGTCGGCCTTTTTATGTATCGTTTTCAAATAAACGCTAGATGATCAATATTATACGTGCACGCAAGCACATTCGGGCCGTGCACGGATAATCGCCGCGTTGATTTCCTCTCGGACTTTTACAGTGAAACCGAAAGAGTCCATTTCACAAAACAGCTTATAACTTCATCAAAATTAGTCTGATTATCCTAACACTGATAACATAGAGTCCTTACCTGACATCAGATGGTATCCAACTGGTATATTCCAATTCCTGATCACCATTCGAATAAATCGATAAGTGTATGGATCCAACGCGATACAGTAGAACTCCATGATCAGCGGGTCTCAGACGCTCCAGAATGAACTGTGGTAACCCCGGCTGGATCAGTGAACTGGAAAATGTGGAGTACCGGATTTTTTTCCCCATCCATTTTCATTGAGTCCATTTCAAAATCCCTTATGTCATCTGAAAGACGATAGGGGGCGCTTTTTTCCACATATGCTCTCCGGCGGAGCTCGTGTATACTCGGGTAGGCTCGCGTGATGCAATATGATTTCAGATCACTAAAAAGAAAAAAAAAATCCGAGAAATCTCATGAGTGGCTTTCAACCACCTAAAAATAAACCCGAGATATCTCGTGTGTGGCAGTTAAAGTGTTAACCTCGTCAAAGACTCATTTTCCAGTCAACATTGTATTAGTTTTACGAAATAAGAATCACCACTGTGTCCCAAACTGTCAAATAGTTGGTATTACACCATTTAGATTTAGTCATTTAGCTGATGCTTTTATCCAAATTATAATTATAATACAACTCTGTCAGCTGTGTATCAATATTCATCAAAGTGTTGCATGTTATAGTGTAGGTTAGTTTATTAGGACAAATGTATGTTTAGGGGAATATATTTTTAAGAAAAAATACATTGTCAAAATCTTTGGTGAGATTATGTTCATGTGAACCCATCCATTGTGTGAACTAAAAATATGCTATGAGTATAATGTTCTACAGAGTTTTACTCTAAGTTTGCATGTCCCCTAAACTTCACGCCCCATGGGCTGTTTTAACACCTAAGAGGGCCTTATTCACACCCCCGAACACACACACACACCCACACAGACATTTATTTTCAGCCCAACTCTTTAAGCTATCACATATCACTTTTATACCTAATCATATCTTTAAGTGTAATAATTAATGTGAATAATAATACAAAACACTGTAATGCTACCTTTTTAAAAGAATCTATTTTAAATAAAACGCTTCACAGGACCGTATTAACGATACATTCAAACCCTAGACCCCTGCAGGCTAATGAAATGGTTCACTTTGACACCCAAAGATCACTAAGGGGATACATTTGTATTTTCTGAACCTATACACTTATTCTGAAACTTTATTCTGAACATATACACTTATTCTGAAACTTTTTTCTGAACACAAGTGTCTAAAGATTATGATATTCTCCAAGAAACTAAAATAGAGACACATCAATATAACAAAAATAATCACACACAGACACTACATACATAGCTACATACATACATACATACATACATACATACATACATACATACATACATACATACATACATACATACATACATACATACATACATACTTATTGTGGTTAGTTAGAACCCCTGTTTACAAGTTATCACTCTTTTTTCAAACAACATCAGCCTATTATTCACTTACATTTGTATTTTCTTTTATTTAGACTTTTGCTTAAACACACTCTTCCATATGAAACTAAAAAATATAGCCACATTACATTTGTAATTTTCTGAACACAATGACATTGTATTTTTCTTAAAAAATATTCCCCTAACATGCATTGGGCTTTATCCAAGAAAACAGACACATACACGCACACACACACAGACACCTTTGGGGGCCGCGAGTTTTTTCTACAGAAAGGAGAAGTCGAACCCGGTCATAAATCTGGTCCCAGTGACAGAATGTGCATACACTAGTTTCAAGCCCTCCCATACGCTATCTTCATACTCCTCCTCTATGACAGCTAAGGGGGCTGTCACTTCAGAATTTCAGAGAAGCTGCAGTTTGACAGAGAGGGAGAGATATTCAGTCTACTGAGAGGTAGACCGAAACAGAGGGGAGACGCATGTCACTTGGGGTTGGTAGAAACCATACCACTTGGAAGAAAACACACATTGTATTTTGCATTTGGCATTAAGAAAACACACACACACACACATTATAATCCTCCATGCAACCATTTTCTGAACACAAGTGTCTAAACACTCTCTTGCATTTATCCAATTTATCCACATTTGAAATGTTTATTCTGAAAACCTTGGAATACACAAATACTTATTGTATTTTTCTTAAGACCTTGGAATAAACAAATACACACATTCTGAAATGTTTAATCTGAAAATAAAAAAAATTTATTTTGAAAAAAATAAACGTTTATTTCTGACAGTAAAAAATTAATTATTTTTGAAACTTTTATTTTTGAAAAACTTTTATTTTGAAAAAAAATTTAAATAAAAAAAACGTTTATTTTGAAAATAATTCTGAAAACGTCCCCGCCCTTATAACCCCCTCCCCTTCCGAAACCGGATGTCCCGCCTCCTAAACCGGATGTCCCGCCTCCTTGAACCTCTCGACCAATCAGAGAAGCCCTAAGGGGTCATAAATCATCTCAAAAAGGGGGCGTGCTTACAATCCATCAAACTTGGCTATATGCCCTTATAAGGTATGACACACCCATAAGTCCCGCCTCCTTAAACATCTCGACCAATCAGAGAAGCCCAAAGTTCAAAAGGGGGCGTGGCTACAATCAAACTAAAAGGGGCGTGTTTTGCATAATCTGACAGAATGTGCATTTGAATCCTCTCTCTGTCGTGTTCGACAGGGGCCGGCCCGTTATCGCTGTTGTGGTAGTGGCCCTGACAACTAATGGGTCACAACATTTTTTGTTTATGGGTTTGATGTGTGGTGGTTGCCTCTTGGGCAACCATTTTGGTGGGGGAGGTGTTATGTACCATGAGCTTGATCACTCCTGTGTCACTGGGCATGCAGGTGAGGGCTGCTAATTAGCTAATTGCTGCTGATTGGTTACCTGCTGGCAGGTTAAAACCAGTCTCTGAGACACACATGCACATGGCTAGAGGAGTGTGTTCAAACAGAGAGTTGTCACGTTCTCTCATTCTTGTTCTTTAGTTTGTACCAGTAATTCATTGTTAGAGTAGTATTTTGGGTTAAACACGGGTTTTGGTGTCGGTTTGCACATAGGTTGCGTCCCTTTGAGCCAGGGTCGTAACAGCCTAATAAACTAACCACTTTGCTGTTACTTCAACATGCAATATTTTACTGGATTTTACTAGATGACAAAGGAGAGTTGCTGATATTACCAGTCTCAAAATACCCATTGTGCAACTCCATATGTTTGTGATCACAGTCACCAAAATCCATAGGTTTGTCCCTCTAAGGGTCATGAATATTCACAGAAAATGTTGTGACTATCAAGGACTCCTCTCATCTGAATCATGGACTGTTTGCCCTCCTCTCATCTGAATCATGGACTATTTGCCCTCCTCCCCTCTGGGAGAGTACAGGAACCAGTGGCGGCTCTGCCACTAGGGGCGCCAGGGCGCCGCCCCCCCTTCAGGCCCTGCCTGGTTATATGAGAGTAGAACAAGAAAAAGTATCTTTTTGTTTTTTGTTTTATAGCCCTATAAATAATATAAACATGTTTAAAATGAATAATATTTACTCATTTTAAGTATGTTTGTATTTCCAATGCACAATATAACGTTATTATCTCAAATAAAAAAACACTCGTTTTCCTGAGCAGGAAGTGACACCAAGTTTTTTTTATTTTTTTTATTTTTTCGTATTTCTCTGCCCGGGCTAGACACGATAGCGCTCTGAGTGTGCGTCACAGTTTGATCGCTGTATCCGTCACAGCCAATCAGTGCATAACGCGTTGTGCGTTGAAATATGACTATTATGTTGGAATCCGGGCGCGATTTGAAGCGGTCTAGCCAGTAGCGTCAAGAATTTCTGTAGCCGCATTTCGCGGAGACGCTCTCTGATTGGCCGACGCCAGTATTTTTTTACGTAGCAGAATTTCACAGAGACGATCTCTGATTGGCCGAATCCAATTTCTAATGTTCCAATTCTAGGTTATTCCTAGGTTGGTCCTCCGTTGGTGGTAGAGATTTGTGTTGTTGTGAGATGCATGCAGCTGAGCGTGCCGTGACTGCAAGTTCTTTAGACTGTTAAGCTTAGGCACTCTTTCAAAGTTGGTTAAGGTTAGAGTTTGTCTTAGAGCATGGCGATAGAACGCCAGGTAGTTTGAATTCGGAAATGGACAAAGGAATGAAGTACTTGTGTTGTGTGAGCAACTGCTAACAAGCTAACACTTGGCTAACAAGCTATATGGCGGATGCAGTCTGGACACAGTGGACAGTGGTCTGGAATACTGTACATCAACAGTGGATTATACACTTTATCAAGGCAAGCCCTGGACGTGTCAACTAAACAGTGAGTCTCTCTCTCTCTCGCTCTCTCTCTCTCTCTCTCTCTCTCTCTCTCTCTCTCTCTCTCTCTCTCTCTCTCTCTCTCTCTCTCTCTCTCTCTCTCTCTCTCTCTCTCTCTCTCTCTGTGGTTAACGTTAACGTTTGTAAATAGTTTTTTTTAGGAGCAGTACTGTTAGGCTACTGCTGGCCATTCATGAAGCGAGACATTGCTGATTGTTTATTTATTTTATAACACAAGACTATGACTACCAACTGCCTAGCCGGCCGTGTATCAATCTTGGATGCAATAATAACATTACCACACTGACTGTGTCGATGGCTCATTGATTTAACTACTGCAGCTCTCTCGGATTGAAAATACGTGGATTATGGCTTGTTCAATATCGTCTATGTTTGAATGAATGAATGAATGAATGAGAACTTTATTAACAGATTGCAGAATGGGTACAATACAGTACGGCTCAATACACACAATTGTTAAGGGGATGCAGACCAGATAAAGACGTTTGTCTTGTTTACATCAGGGTCCCATATTTTCGATTCATATCGATAGTTTAATAGCTAGCCTTGGCTCGTTTAACAATATGCAAAATATGTGTACAGCCCTGTACTCATACTGAAGTTATTCTTGGTATATAATAGGTCTGATTGTGTAACGAATCGATTCCACGTCGCGCTGTGTGTGAGAGAGAGAAGGAGAGAGGGAGAGATCTGCCTGTGTTTGGAGACGGGGCGAGTTTTGTTTCTAACTTTTCTATTTATATATTGTGTTTCAAGTTGTGAATTAGAGTCTAGACCAGGGACGTGCACAGGACTTTAGAAAGGCAGGTGCCGAAAAAGTAGAAAAGGGCATCTTTTATAAAATGCAATGCGAGCGTGCACAGCGCGCAAGCCCGATTTTTTTGGTTAATACAAGTCTATGGTACATTCAGTTTCACCGATGTCACCAAAACTACATAGTGTCCCTTTAATAACACAATATGCGCTCCAGACCAACAGCTGCGGGCGCGCTGTGTTGAGAGAGCAAGAGAGAGAGAGAGCGAGAGAGAGCGAGAGAGAGCGAGAGAGAGAGAGAGAGAGAGAGCGAGAGCGACAGAGAGAGCGAGAGAGAGAGAGAGAGAGCGAGAGAGAGCGAGAGAGAGAGAGAGCGAGAGAGAGAGAGACAGAGAGAGAGAGAGAGAGAGCGAGAGAGAGAGAGAGCGAGAGAGAGCGAGAGAGACAGAGAGAGAGAGCGAGAGAGAGACCGCATGAACTCACTTGTTAGTTGAAACGTGGTCCAGGTCAGCAGGGCTTGATGAAGTATTATGTCCACTGTCCCACAGGCCACAGTCACAGACTGTTGTCTTGATGTTTATCCACTGTGCAGACTGCATCCAGCCAAATCGCTTATTGTTAGCACTGTAGCTTTGTTGTTGTCAGCACACATTATCTCTTGAGATAAAGCTGGGAACGAGGTTACAGCACACGGGACATTCACAGGAAGTCAAAAACTAATAGTGCTTGCCGATTGGTGCTAAGAACAGCAGGGCGGGTACAAGCGGTGTGACGTAATTGGCAGACTCGACTGTCAATCAAAATTATTCTGTTTTCCGTCAGAACGAATCCAGGCTGGAAGGACCTATTATTTACGAGAGGGGTGGCATTTCTCTCTCTTTCTTTACCTAATATTTAGATGCTATCGTGACATCTTTCATTTGGAAGGGCAGGGCAGTATATCTATATGTGCAACAGTAAAAAAAAAAAAAAAAAAAAAAAAAAAAGAGGGTGGCATAAAAAGGGCACTTTCTAATGAAAAATGAAAAAGGCAGGTGCCCGGGCACCCCTTCACCCCTATGTGTGCACGTGCCTGGTCTAGACTATACTTTATTTGACTGGTTGTGTGTTGTTGTAGTAACAGCTGAGCGACTCGTTCATAAGAGCCGATTCATTGCCGTGAGCGTGAGTCGAATCGCTCACGTCTTGCCATGAGTCTGTTGCGTGGTACTGTACATGTTTGCAAAATGTTTGGTATAGCGCCCCTAGTGGCGAAGCACCCACCGGCCGCCACTGACAGGAACCTTCACTCCAAGTCGTTCCAAGTCAAGCAGACTCCGGAACAGCTTCTTTCCCTCAGCTGTCATCTCTCTGAACTCTGTGCCACGTTGACAGTCACCCCCCTTTAATAAAAATAAGACAGCTTTTAGAAAGGTGCGGGATAAAAGTCCCCCCCCCCCCCCGCAAAAAAATATTAATGAATAGATCATTTCAAAAAATTGTGTGGATCCAAAATGTATGTTGTCCCCCTCTCTACTTCCCATTTCCCCACATGGAATATACCTGCTTGAATAAATCACATGCTGGTGTTCTAGTGCAATATCTAGTTGCTGAATGTTATCTATAGTACCTTTAAAGTTTGAACTGATGGTGGCGCTAAAGAAAAGGTCACCAAAATCTTATGAATTGTGAATGTGCGGGCACATTTTAAAAGATTTGTATGAAAGCTATTTGAAATTGTAAAATTAAAGGTTTGACCTGATGGTGGTGTTAGATCTGCCATGGTGGTCAGGGTGAATCCATAATATCCCCAACATTGTTGTTCACGGATATAAATACAACTTTTTTTTGCAAAATATGTTGGTATTGTTCATTCATTTTATTTGCATTGTGTTACAGCAGGGTATTTTAGGTGCGATATGATTAGTTGGTATAACTGGTTGATCAAGGTGCTGCAGTTCTGGCAGTATTGACATGCAGTGTGGATGTGTCTCTCCCCATCTTTTTATTTATTTATTTTGCCCCTTTAGTTATTGCCTGGACTGGTTCCACCCATTACAGTTTGTAAACGACTAGAATACGACACTCGTCATGAGGGCAGGGACAACCCAAGGCCTTACGGTTCTTGGGGATTAAGATCATGTGACTTGATTTCACAAGAGATGAAAAGTATAAAATATTCTCAGTTCTGTTCTTTTAAGTTGTGGAAAGAGAGACATCACAGAAAGGTAAGCAATTTAATTTTCATATATTCCTGTACACAACAACATACTGTATGGTGTGCCATGCATACAAATATATGCTTCTTTACAGCACCTACGGACATTTGTCTCAGCATGGCCAATTCATCTGCGGTGACGTCTATTATTCTGTCTGCATACAGTGAAATGGAGAAAATGAAACCCACATATTTTAGCATTTTCTTTTTTATATATATCACCATTATTGCTGAAACTGTACTTTTAATCTCAGTGATTTTTGTTGAAAAATCATTGCATGAGCCAATGTATTTCTTGGTGTGTAACTTGGCAGCAAATGGCCTCTATGGAGGCACTGCTCTATTGCCAGCCATAATGCATAATGTCTTATCACATTCATATGAGATATCTCTACCATGCTGTCGAACACAGATCTACGCTATACATACTTGTGCAATTATTGAATTTACAATTCTAGCAGCAATGAGTTATGATAGGTATGTGGCCATATGCCATCCACTGCAGTATCATGCTATTGTATCATTGACTAAAGTGTATAAACTTATTGCATTTACTTGGCTTTACCCTTTGGTAACATTTGTTATCTATTACTCATCAAGTCTTCAGCTACAGATTTGTGGGAAAATTATAGCGAAATTATACTGTGGTAATTATTCACTGGTAAAACTGTCCTGCACAGATACATTTGCTATTAACATAGCAGGTTTAGTATTTACTTTGTTTTATGTAGTTCCACAGCTAATCATGATTGTTTACTCATATGTACATATTCTGAGAATATGTATATTTTCATCCAAAGAAGCCAAGCTCAAAGCCCTCCAAACCTGTACTCCACACCTGTTTGCAGTAATCAATTATACTTTGGGGTGCTTCTTTGAAATATTACAAAGTCGATTTGACATGAGTTATGTGCCTTACCAAATACAGATATTTATGTCTCTGTACTTTTTGATAATCCCTCCCATTCTTAATCCTGTAATGTATGGTCTAAGTATTCAATCCATAAGAAAACCACTATTTAGAATTGTCCAAGGTAAGAAAAGTAGGCTAACACCAATTTAGTAGACAAGAATGATTTTTCTTAAAAAATAAGATTTTCATGGCATTACTGGTTTATTTGACAGGTATGATAGGAGAGAGCAAGGGTAGGAATGACAGGGATTATAGAGAGCAAGCTCAGGAATGACAGGGATGATAAAGCCTTCTGTCACTGAGCATCAACCAGGCTGTCACAAGAATCCTGTTATTAATTGATCATTGTGTGCCCAAAGACTCTATAGTTAAGACTGATGCCTTTATAACCACAGCATTCACAGATCATCTCCTATTTCTTGCTTAATATTGTGATACACACATCAAGCACCAGGTTCCTCTAGGCCAGGGCCCAAACAGCTTGTATACATTTAGTAGTTAGACCAATGTGCATATTTAAAGTGCTGGAGGTATTGAGGGGTGCAAATCTGTTGTATGGCCAGCTCATAAATCACTGCTAATGCCTCAAAAAAGTTCATTCAAGATGGTGGCCACCGAAGCGGTTGAAATATATTTATGTATATATCTTTTTGACTAAACAAGGTAGAAACTTAACTGAAATGTGCTATTGTAGGTTATCATATATGGAGAGTCCAATGCCATATTGAGTTATGTGATCAAATATGAAAAAACTGCTTGAAATATTTATTGCAATACATTATTTTTTGAAGATGAATCATTTGTCAACCAGATAAGATCCACAAGCTCCATCCCCACCAGGAACACAGAGGCACACTACTGTACATTATGATTGAAATGTTAGCAGGAAACATAATAGGGATGCAAAGTGTATTTGTATTTGCTACCCACAGTTGAAACCCGTCCAATCTTTCGCCGTCGACTAAAGACGCACTTCTTCAATCATTATCTGAAATGAAATTAAAAAAAAATTACTCTAACCCTAACTAACCTTACTGTCATGCACTTGTCCTAATATACTAACCTACAATATTAGCACTCAACACTTTGATGAACATTGTTACTCAGCTGAAAGAGTTGTACCCTTCCTGCTGTCTTGTTGTACAAAACTTGTAAGTCGCTTTGGATAAAAGTGTCAGCTAAATGACCAAATGTAAATGTAAATGTATTTGTTCTATAATGTATTTTAGAACTGAACTTTGCAATGAAGTATTAAGAGCAAAGTATTGCTCTGGCCTTTCTTATTATGTATTGTGCCTAAAAATGAATACAACTTTAGGTAAACATACTTATTGCTGTTGTTCTGTAAAGTAATTCAGAACTGTAATTGTTCTATAATGTAGCTGCCTTAGAACAGGGGAAAAGGTGGGGTATATGTGAAAGGCCTATGGCTCTGACATACAAAAAAAACTGCTGTGCTGAATAACGTGTTTTTTTTTACCCTTTTCTTATCAACCGTATTGTGTAAACATCTGAAATACAGGGTTGATATGTCTATTTTATGTGTTTTTTTTAACAAGGTTTTTTTATTTGAAGATTCAATTTTTCACAGGCGGTCCCACATGGGCCAAAAGAAAAGAAAAAGAGAATAAGGCCCTCCCTCCCTCCCTCCCTTCCCCCCACCCCTATACCAGACAGAATCATTCTAAGATACCTTAAAGCAGTGGTTCTCAACTGGTCTAGCCTCGGGACCCAACATTTTCCTTAGTCATTAAGTCGCGACCCAACATTTTTAACCACTATGATTTATGTAAAAAAAAAATATTTGCAATAATACGCAATCTTTCAAAACATGAAATAAACACAAAAAAGTGCAACAAAAGTGCAACTATTGCTAAAAACCCAATGAAATAAAAGAATAATAAATAATATATGCTTCTTAGCAGATTTCTTAGCTTAACATAACATACCTACATTTGGGGGAACTAATGGGATAACTGAGTTTGCAACAAAAGTGCAACTAGGGCTAAAACCCAATGAAATAAAATAATAATAAATAATATGCTTCTTAGCAGATTTCTTAGCTTATCATAACAGACCTAAGTTTGGGGGAACTAATGGTAAATGGCTGCTTTTTTATATAGCGCTTTTATCCAAAGCACTTTACAATTTGTTACTCACATTTTACCCATTCACACACCGATGGCGGAGGCAACCATGCAAGGTGCCAACCTGCTCATCGGGAGCAATTAGGGGTTAAGTGTCTTGCTCAAGGACACATCGACACGCTGCCTGGGAGGAGCAGGAATCGAACCGGGAACCTCCGGATTGCCAGACGACTGCTCTACCTCCTGAGCCACTGTCGCCCCTAATGGGATAACTGGGGTTGCAACAAAAGTGCAACTAGGGCTAAAAACCCAATGAAATTAAATAATAATAATAAATAATTATGCTTCTTAGCAGACTTCTTAGCTTAACATAACAGACCTAAGTTTGGGGGAACTAATGGGATAACTGGGATTGCAATAAAAGTGCAACTAGGGCTAAAAACCCAATGAAATAAAATAATAATAAATAATATGCTTCTTAGCAGATTTCTTATCTTAACATAACAGACCTACGTTTGGGGGAACTAATGGGATAACTGGGGTTGCAACAAAAGTGCAACTAAGGGCTAAAAACACAATGAAATAAAATAATAATAATAAATAATATATCCTTCTTAGCAGACTTCTTAGCTTAACATGCAGGGAACTAATGGGATAACTGGGGATGATGTTTGCTCCTGACAAGAGTCTCAAAGTCTGGGGTGATGGTATACAAAGCAACTCTGAGGTCATGCTCAATGTCCAATCTGTTCCCCCGCTTTGTCTTCAGCTGGACCAGAGCTGAGAAGCCACTTTCACAAAGATAGGTAGTGAAAAAAAAAAAATATTACTTTTTTTTTTACTTTTAACTTTTTCTTTTACACACACATCCGCGACCCACTCAAAATGGCCCCGCGACCCACTTTTGGGTCGCGACCCACCAGTTGAGAAACACTGCCTTAAAGCATTCATTAATCATCGTTTTTTTTTCTTTTTAGCTTTTAAATCACCAGACAGCAGTGACATATGCATCTCTTGCATTCTGTATATATAGAAAAAGAAAAATAAGAACATAAAATAATAGAATAATAAGCTGAGAGTCCAGGGCCCTCATTTATCAACGTTGCGTACGCACAGATATGTGCGTAATCCGTGCGTACGATCGTTTCTAAGCAAAGTGTGGGACTTATCAATAGGCGTGTTCGAGATTGGCGAGGCGGACGTAGATCTGCGCAGGTTTTACTACGGCCTCGCCAAGCGCGTTGCATGACGGTTAGAATGTTGTCCGACTTGCTCTGAAAATCTGACGAGACGAGGCGCGGGAGCGAGCCACGCACAGCCTTCAGAGCGAGGCTCCACAGTACCTCTCACCCGGCTGCTCCACACAAACCCATGATGGGAAACGACTTGCTATGGTCGCGCAAAGCGCCTATTGGCTCAGAAAAGTTGTCAGTCACCAGCCACGTGACAGCCAGGGAGTTATGAGACGTTTGATTGATTGATTGAAAACGTTATTACAGTACGGGTCCCGTCTACCAGTCTATCAGATATATTTATTATTATTATTATTGGATACAGGAGTTTGGGCAGAGGTACATTCCTCATATCAACTCTGATTGCACGCACGCTAATGACGCCACGTGCACGCTCGCTCCCGGCCACCATCTACCATCTAAAGTGGATGTCCGTTGGGGCCACTCCGAATATTGCAATATATGGAGATGGCTCTACTACCTTTCTAAATATTTTAGAGAAGGTGTCAAAGATGGCCTGCCAATAGGTGTGCAACTTTGGGCACGTCCAGAACATGTGGAGCAGAGTGGCCGGAGCCTGTCTGCAGCGGTCACATAGACATAGAGGGTCTATGTCAGGATATATTTTAGAGAGCCTGTATTTAGACCAATGCAGTCTGTGTACAATTTTAAACTGGATAACAGCATGTTTAACGCATATGGAGGACGAGAAAATCCCCTGTATTATTTTGTCCCATGTGTCCTCTGTGATTGGCTCATCTAAGTCTGACTGTCTCCCATCTGCCCTAAGGAGATCCACTTCTATTAAGTAATTAGTAGATTCTGCTTATAGCTTGTTTCTGGATCAATTTACAGTTCAGGATTGAGTCTAAGAGAGAGGCAGGAGGACACAATGGGTAGCAGTCCGAGTTTGAAGTTACAAAGCTCCGGAGTTGCAAATATATATAGAAGTGTGACCTAGGGATTTTGTATTTCTGTACCAGGTGTTCAAAGGAGGCAAAGTTGTCATCTATATAGAGGTCAGACAGTGCAATCACTCCACTTCCAACCCAACTGTTGAAGGCCTTATCCATCATTGAGGGGATAAACATGTGGTTTCTTGTGATTGGTGCAGCAAATGATAGTTCCTTAAGGGAGAAGGTTCTTCTAAATTGGTTCCATACTTTTATCGAGTGAATGACAACTGGGTTAGAGGTAAATCTAGACATGGGCTGTGTGAACGGGAGTTTAGCGCATAGCAAGGCAGACAGGGAGGTGGATTTAACCGACGCCCTCTCCAGTACTGTCCACCAGGGGGCTGTGTCCTCGCCCTTTGCCCAGTATAATAATGATCGTATATTCGCTGCCCAGTAGTAGTACATAAAGTTGGGAAGCGCCATCCCACCCATTGCGCAGGGTCTCTTGCAGCATAGTTCTTTTTATCCAGGGCGTTTTTTTGTTCCAGATAAAGGAAGATATCTGGTTATTTATCTTGGAGAAGAATGTCTTAGTCAGAAAGACTGGGAGACTCTGGAATACATATAAAAATGTTGGCAATATGTTCATCTTTATTGTATTGATTCTCCCACCCAAAGAGAGTGACAGGGGGTCCCAACGTTCAATATCTTTCATCAGATTAGATAATAAAGGTTGATAATTAGCCATATATAGGTCTTTATGTTCATGCATGATCCATATCCCGAGATACTTGAACTTTTTAGGGCTGATTTTAAATTAGCTCAGAGGTGTCCGACCCGTTACGGTTCCGACAGGCATCAATTCGCTTTTTTGAATGTTGATTTTGTAGCCGGATATTTTGCAGAAGTCTGCAAGTAGGGACATTAACTGAGGGAGACTCGTTTGGGGTTGTGATATATACAACAACATGTCGTCCTGAAAGGAAAATCTATCACGGGCCTCCTCCTATAATGTAAACTAAGTTCTTTTAGTTGAAAGAAGCGGTGAGACACAATTGAGTCTGGAGTCAGATGGCTGCAAGGTTTTTATCTCAAAGTACACAGAGAACACAAGAAGGACAAATCTCAATCCGGACCACCTGCTTGAATTCAGACAACCGCAGAATGGCCCCTGACGACAGACAACGACACACTTTTATACAGTACTAGCTAAACACACCTCTTTTCTGACTTGATGATTGATAGTTGTCACGTCATAACTTGAGGACAAAGAACTTTAGGCGGGAACAGGAGTAGAAGGAGGGGCCGTTTTCAGTACGTGCTTTCCAGTAAGGGTGGGGGCTGAACGATAAGTGTTCCCTTGGGTCCCCCCCATTTGGACGGTTGTGTCTCTGTGTGTACATGGTTGTGTATGCGTTTGAACTTAGTGTGTGCGAGACTAGGCTGAGGTCATGTCCTCAGATTTTGATCATCACTCTTGTCCTTGACACTTTGTGATACTTAAGCGACTTAAGCGACCACCTGCTGTCCATAAATCCTATGTGGGTTTATCTGTGTGTATGTTTGTGTGTAAGTGTGTGTGAAACGAACTTTCTATCAGTGTGTGTGTACATGTGTGCGTGCATGTGAGCCGGCCAGTCGTCAGACCCAAGCAGCAAGAGGAGATCTGCTCGTGGGTGCATGTGTGGGTGTGTGTGGGTAGAGGGGTCCGGAGTCAAAAGGTCGGCAGGTCGGCAGGTCAAACCAAGCTGTGTGTAAAAACAGACTGGGCCAGACAGCCTGCACCACGAGTAAGTAGGTCAAACCAAATTAGAGTTGGCTTCGGCCTGCAGAGTAAGTAGGTCAAACCAAAATGCGGGAGAGGAGAGAACAAACTCATCGAATAAGATATTAATTGATGGTTGATATCCTTTCAGTCCCCCTTTTGTCATAATACATAATTATGACACAACCATCAACCATCAAACACAAGCATGGATGACCACCAATACTATCATCAATACAGTGCAGGTGTGGGAGTCCCGCAGAACGAAACAGAGTCCTAGCAAAAACCCCTCGCATGTTGGAGATCTCAGAGTCCTTGATCCCTGCACAGTCAGTGGGTAGAGGGAGACGAGGGAGGCGATGTCCTTCGAGACGACTGCCTCCATCTCTCCAGTAGAGTCCAGTGTCGTCAGGGCCGTAGATGGGCAGGCCATAGATCAAAACCGTGAAATACTAATAACAATTATACAATATAACCCAGGAAACTAATATGAGGATACAGTCATCAAAATGTATTGTAACTTTATAGAGGAATAAAAAAACAAAAAAAATAACCTAACAATAAACTGACGTCTATTTAACATTAACCAGGATCTGTAAAATATGGATAACCTAACAATAAACTGACGTCTATTTAACATTAACCAGGATCTGTAAAATATGGAAATGATGCTTGACACTCCCGCATAATGTACATGTCTGAAATACTATTTTAAGACAGTTCAGACAGTTCAGTCATATTTTGCATATCAATCATATTTTAAGACAGTCCAGTCACATTTTGTACAATTTCAATCAATGTAGACCCTCTCATTTTAATATTCTCATCTTAATTCATCCAGTTGCTGATTCCACTCATCCCCACTCTTGAGACTGTGAAAACACCAGTCTCAACTCAGTCCACAGCAGTCCACCGCAGTCCACCGCAGGCCACCAGGTAGAGAGAGCGCCGAACGACACTCCATCCTAGTCAGTCAGTCAGCCATCACCTCAACCCCCAGAGGACACTGCATCATACTGAATCTCAGGCCGAAGTCCTGTTGCCGGCCCCTCCCCCTCAATTCGGCACCAGCCTTACATTTTCAGGCGACCATCGAGCGACAGCTTGTGATATCGTCCGGGGTTTCCCGAACCCACCTTAAGGCATTTCCACCCCAAGATCAGTTCCGTCACCGGCAGAGGTATGGAGAGGAGAAGGGCCTCGATACGGTTCTCAGCATGACCACAGCGTCCCCAAGGAAGTAGACGACAGCTGACCGCTCCCCCATCGTGTCCACCCACTCAGCTGATCGCTCAGCCACTCCCCAACCCGACAGCCTGTGGAAGAAACAAAGCACACAGAACACCACAGCTTACACAGCAGAATAACACCCTGTATGAGAAACCCATCGATTGATTGAAACATATACAAAATGTGTAAAAGAACCACTCAACTTTCAGACTGCAATCACTGGCTCATCGGCGTCACGCTCCGTGCTCATCATCACCCATTTCACAAATGAAAAAATCAAAAGAGAGGACCACATCAGAAACACATACTCCAACAAAACATATAGTAAAAATCAAATCAAAACCAATCAAAACACACATTGTCCTATATCAGTGCATTCCTAACGCAGATCTAATCTATTGAGTATACAATATTCTAATGAGTATACAGTATCCTACTGAGTACACAGTATTCTACTGACCAGGCTAGCCCCAGGGGTATGGTCCACGGCCTCTCAGAGGAGAGCAGGAAAGAAGAAAAAAACAAGCACCAACATTCTGTCCCCATAGAAACATGCAGTAATTTGGCTCCTCTATCACCACCCACTCAGTCAAAAAATTTAAGGAAATAGGAACCAAATCAAAACCAAACATAACATTCACACACATGTACTAGTTGGAACATACATGCATAATCACGCATTCATACAACAGACAGACATGCATTTAGTATCGCATAGGCAAACAAACACCAGGAGCCGCTGGAATGCCCAGGGGAATCTCCATAGCCACTTTTAACTTCTCCCAGAAAACAGGAGCAGCCAGCTAAAAACGACTCAGCTTCCTCTTCCCACCCAGGACAGCTGTGTCCTCTGTGCTGAGTTTTGAGAAGGGAGAGAGAGAGAGGAAGAGAAAGAGAGAGCGACCCAAGAGAGAGATAGATAGAGAGAAAAAGTTGAGAGAGCGAGTGAGGATGAAAAAGAACGAGGGAGATTAAGAGAGAGAGAGAGAGAGAGCTTGGGAGAGAGAGAATAGTCAAGGTGAGCGCGAATGTAATAGGGAGAGGGGCAGTGTCAACAACTGGTCAGACAACGGCCATAGGTAAGTAAATGTTAAGTGCCCCACTCAAAGGGGCTGTGTACGCCTCCACGCCTCCCCCTCTCACTCCGCGCCGGTTCTCTCTGTCGGGCAGGTAGGTACGGAGCCCTGTAGGGACATTCTCGGGACCAATGACCAGGCATGCCACACAAGAAACAATTTCCTGACCCCGGCTCATCAGGTGGGTAGGGGGTAGATGGACAGGGGCCTCCCCCGGACCACTGACCACACAAGAAACAGTCTCCTGATCCAGATGGGGGGTAACCCTGCGGTTCATCACCCCGCCCCCCCAGTACGCTCTCTGCCCATTTAACAAATCGTTTACTCGCCTTCATCCTTTCTCTCTTGACTACCATGTCAACCCATCTTGAATGTGTGGCTGCCAATACCTGCCCTATGCTACCCGGTCCACAGGCTTCCCACCTTTGTATAATTCGTTCAGTCATTTTTCTTGAAGAGGGAGAGAGAGAGAAGTAAGAGAGAGAGAGAGATAGATTGAGAGAGAGGTAGACAGAGAGAGATAGAGTGAATGGGAGAGTCAGTGAAAGAGTGAGTGAGTTAGTCTGAGAGAGAGAGACAGAAAGAGGGAATGGGGAGCTTAGCTAGGGTGCGAGTTACCGTGAGAGAGAGAGGGAGAAGAGAGAGAGAGAACGAGAGAGAGAGAGACAGAGAGAGAGAGAGAGAGGGAGAGCGGGAGAGAGAGAAAGAGAGAGAGATGGTTAGAGAGAGAGCGAGAATGAGAAAGAGAGAGAGAGAGATGGTTAGAGAGAGAGAGAGCGAGAATGAGAAAGAGAGAGAGAGAGAGAGAGAGAGAGAGATGGGCAGAGAGGTAGAGGGGGGAGAGAGAAATTCCGTTCAAGAAGCCTCCCACACGCGCCTGCGAGGGAGTGAGAGAGAGAAAAAGAACGAGAGAGAGAGAAAGAGAGCGAGAGAGAGAGGGAGAGCGGGAGAGAGAGAAAGAGAGAGAGAGAGATGGTTAGAGAGAGCGAGAATGAGAACGAGAGAGAGAGAGATAGTTAGAGAGAGAGCGAGAATAAGAAAGAGAGAGAGAGAGAGAGAGAGGGGCAGAGAGGTAGAGGGGGGAGAGAGAAATTCCGTTCAAGAAGCCTCCCACACGCGCCTGCGAGGGAGAGTGAGAGAGAGAAAAAAAGAACGAGAGAGAGAGAGAGAGAGAGAGAGAGGGAGAGCGGGAGGGAGAGAAAGAGAGAGAGAGATGGTTAGAGAGAGAGTGTGAGTTAGAGGGAGAGAGTGAGAGGAAGAGCGGGAGAGAGTGCGAGAGAGTTAGAGAGCTTAAAGAGAGAGAGAGAAGCAAGAGAGAGAGATAGAGAGAGAGAGAGAGGGAGAGAGAGAGAGAGAGAGAGAGAGCAGAATGAGAAAGAGAGAGAGAGAGACAGAGAGAGGGAGAGAGAGAGAGAGAGAGGGGGGAGATAGAAAAACGCTCTGTGCCCCAAGCACTTTCCAGTTAAGTATCGAGTTTCACTTCTCAGGTCAAAGGTCAATCCTAGCCCTGTTTAGAAAGAGGCAGGGGGGTTTTAGAGAAGGAGAGAGAGAGAGAGTGAGATTCATCCAGACCAAGCAGGAACAATGTGCTGGCTCGCCCTAGTTCAGCACCACGACGGAGGGAACAGCTCCGTACCACGGTGCACGTCTCCGGAACAATATGCTGGCTCGCTATATTTCAGCACCACGACGGAGGGAACAGCTCCGTACCACGGCGGCTCCAGTGCACGTCTCCGTGTCCTGTCTGTGAGCCCCTCGAGAGCACAGGAAGACTGAGAGAGAGAGAGAGAGAGAGCAGATTTGCTTCCTCTCTCATTGCATCAGTCTAAACAAAAATAGTAGAAAGCGCTAACAACATAACGCACTGGTTTGTATTCCGTGATGAATATTCAATTACCCACTTGACTCGACTGGAGACACATGGCTTACCCATCATATGGAACTTCATACATTTGTTACACATTATTAATTCAACACACATATCAGCAACCATGAATAACTTTTTCTTACCACTTTCCTTTTAACTAATTGTGACCGTGACGACGGGGGCCACGTTGGAAATGCGTTATTATACCAATAATCCACCCAATATAGCTTACCTCATACCACGTCCCCTCGGAACGGTGCTATTTTACCAATAAACCAATATAGCTTCCACGTACCACGTTCCTTGGAACGGTGCTATTTTACCAATAAACCAATATAGCTTCCACGTACCACGTTCCTTGGAACGGTGCTATTTTAATCCATGACCACGATAGCTATCTCTCCACGCAACATGGCCGTGACGACGAGGGTCATGGAGAGAGATGCTATTAAATTCCACTGGATAAAGAAAACAAAAAATTTATGAATTTCCACATCGATTGCACAGCCAAGTGCCTCGTGTTCCAGAGACAATATTCATACCATCACAGATCTCATCAGACACAGGTACATTTCCTCATTACAATGACAATCCTATCCTAAATTTGGAATGGCCAATTGCAGAAATGTATTAAAGGCTTCCTGCTCATTTGAAGAAAAAGCACCGGCACCCGTTTCGACCTGGACCACTGCATTCAACCGTTACGACTCGTCAGTCAGTCCCGGGACGAATGCAAAATGGATAAGAAGACAAAACCAAGAAAAAAAAAATACAGATTATAGATCCATCATTCCTGTGCCCTCACATATAAATTTTATCTCTAGTCCCTTGTCACCAGTATTCCTCCTCATTATAATGACAAATCATAAATTTAGAGTTTTCAATTTGCAGATAGTTCAATTAAATAGGTTGTCTGCTCACCTTATCAATTTTTAGCACTTGTTTTGTCACTGACGACGAGACACCGGTGTCTGGGGCTCCAGACGGCAACTGGTTCACCGCGATCAATCAATCCCAGCTGGGGCCTCCAATTGAAAGGAAAATCTATCACGGGCCTCCTCCTATAATGTAAACTAAGTTATTTTAGTTGAAAGAAGCAGTGAGACACAATTGAGTCTGGAGTCAGATGGCTGCAAGGTTTTTATCTCAAAGTACACGGAGAACACAAGAAGGACAAATCTCAATCCGGACCACCTGCTTGAATTCAGACAACCGCAGAATGGCCCCTGACGACAGACAACGACACACTTTTATACAGTACTAGCTAAACACACCTATTTTCTGACTTGATGATTGATAGTTGTCATAACTTGAGGACAAAGAACTTTAGGCGGGAACAGGAGTAGAAGGAGGGGCCGTTTTCAGTACGTGCTTTCCAGTAAGGGTGGGGGCTGAACGATAAGTGTTCCCTTGGGTCCCCCACATTTGGACGGTTGTGTCTCTGTGTGTACATGGTTGTGTATGCGTTTGAACTTAGTGTGTGCGAGACTAGGCTGAGGTCATGTCCTCAGATTTTGATCATCACTCTTGTCCTTGACACTTTGTGATACTTAAGCGACTTAAGCGACCACCTGCTGTCCATAAATCCTATGTGGGTTTATCTGTGTGTATGTTTGTGTGTAAGTGTGTGTGAAACGAACTTTCTATAAGTGTGTATGTACATGTGTACGTGCATGTGAGCCGGCCAGTCGTCAGACGCAAGCAGCAAGAGGAGATCTGCTCGTGGGTGCATGTGTGGGGAGAGGGGTCCGGAGTCAAAAGGTCGGCAGGTCGGCAGGTCAAACCAAGCTGTGTGTAAAAACAGACTGGGCCAGACAGCCTGCACCACGAGTAAGTAGGTCAAACCAAATTAGAGTTGGCTTCGGCCTGCAGAGTAAGTAGGTCAAACCAAAATGCGAGAGAGGAGAGAACAAACTCATCGAATAAGATATTAATTGATGGTTGATATCCTTTCAGTCCCCCTTTTGTCATAATACATAATTATGACACAACCAGTCCGCATAAAGCGAGACTTTATGCTCCGAGCTCGCACGCATGATCCCTTTGATATCGGTGTTCTGTCTCAGAGCCAGCACAAGGGGCTCCATTGCGATCGCTAAAAGGAGTGGAGATAAGGGACATCCCTGTCTCGTACCCCTATGGAGTTCAAAGTAGGTGGATAGATTGTTGTTGGTGCGAACGGCAGCCATCGGAGATGTATATAGAACTTTAATCCAAGCTATGAGTTTAGGGCCAAATCCAAACCTCTCCAGTGCGTGAAAAAGATAGCCCCACTCCACCCGGTCGAACGCTTTTTCAGCATCAAGGGAGAGGACCATCTCAGGTGTTCCGGGTGGAGAGGGGCTATAAAGGATTTTTAGGAGTCGTCTGATGTTAAAGAAAGAGTACCGGTTCTTGATAAAGCCTGTTTGATCCGGTGAGATAATGGAGGGGATTTGATTTTGATTTTATTACGGATCCCCATTAGCTGGTGCCATGGCAACCAGCTAGTCTTCCTGGGGTCCACACAAAAAAACATACAACAATTATTGCAAAACATAATTATTAAAAGTCAGTACTCAACATACAATACACAATGAAAATAACAATTAAGATGGCTAAAATTACATGCAAGCAAAGAAACAGAAAACAAAAAAACAAAATACAAAATACAGTGTTAAATACAATTTAAGATTTTTTTTAAAATTGAATCTTTTTAAGAATTGCTTTTAGAATGCTCATCAATGTTACTAAAACATCAATTTCACCATACCTTTAAAAAGAAAAAAAACACACAGAGTAATCAGAAGAAGTTTTGGATAACATGGCTGCAGCTACACTCATGCATGACATATATTAATTTCCTTCCGGATTATGGCTCCTTTGAGTTTCTTTTTAAAACTGTCCTTGTTTTCCGTCCGTATAATATGTAATGGGATCCTATTCCAGTATGTTATGGCTCTATACATTGCAGTTTTCTTTAGACTGTTGGTTCTAGGCAGAGGTAGGGTGAAGCAACTACTTGAAGCATGTCTGGTACTCATAGCCAAGCTCAGGGACCTGGGCTTGGGCTATGACCTCTGCCAGTGGGTCTTGGACTTCCTGACTGGCAGACCCCAGGTGGTGAGAGCAGGCAACTGCACCTCCTCATCCATCACCCTCAACATAGGGGCCCCCCAGGGCTGTGTTCTGAGTCCCCTCCTCTACTCCCTGTACACACACGACTGTGTGGCTCAGCGGAGTAGCAATACAATCATCAAATTTGCTGACGACACAGTGGTGGTGGGCCTGATCTCTGCCAACGACGAGAGGGCCTACCTGGAAGAGGTCAAGGTCCTGGCGGGATGGTGCCAGGAAAACAGCCTCTCCCTGAACGTCAGCAAAACAAAGGAGATGATTGTGGACTTCAGGAGGTCGGGGGTCAAGGACTACAGCCCCCTCAGCATCGACGGGGCACCGGTTGAGAGAGTCAACAGTTTCAAGTACCTCGGAGTCCACATATCCGAGGACTTGACATGGACCACACACATTGACAGTGTTGTGAAGAAGGCACGACAACGCCTCTACTTCCTCAGGCGCCTAAGGAAGTTCCAAGTCAGCCAGAAGATCCTTAAGAACTTCTACTCATGTACAATAGAGAGCATCTTGACCGGCAACATCACCTCCTGGTTTGGGAATAGCACTGCACAAGACCGAAGCAGACTACAAAGAGTGACACGTTCAGCCGAACGCACAATTGGAGGGGGGCTCCCCACCCTCCAGAACATTTACTACAAGCGTTGCAAGGGCAAGGCTAAGAGAATCATTAAAGACTCCAGTCACCCGAACAACTGCCTCTTTGAACTGCTGCGGTCAGGCAAGCGATACCGGAGTCTCAAGGCGAGCACAGAAAGACTCAGAAGAAGCTTCTATCCCCAGGCCATCAGGCTGCTAAACGAACAATGAATGAACACTACACAACAACAACCACCAAACGCACATAGCACACACATCCACACGCACACACTCACTTTAAACAAACACACTGTAGCACCCACTCCACACACTTTATAGCACACACCCACTTTAAACAAACACACTGTAGCACCCACTCCCCACACTTTATATTTATGGATGAAGGATTGCACTACAACTCGTACACCTTACTGTAAATTGTACCTAAAATTGTACCTCATCCCATTTCTGCTTTGCACTAGATAGTACTGTACATTAGTACACTGCATAGTATTGTGTATTGTATATTATATGGTAACTCAGAACATTGTACATATGTCTATACCGAACACTGTGACCTCATTTTTCTTCTTCTAAATTCATGCTATATTATGTTATTATGTTATTTGATACTATCTTGTCTAGCACAGTCTCTGGAGCGAAACAGTAAGAAGCATTTTGTATGAAAGTATTCTGTACTTCTGTATGACAACTATTAAAGAACTTGAACTTGAACTTGGTATTATGGTCATGTCTATCATTGGTGGATAAAAGAATACAATTGAGTGGGTTTACCCAAGGTACAAATGTTCTTTAAAAACCTAATCAAACTGCATGCTAGTCTCTCGTCCACCCTCATCCACGACAGTCTAGCATGCACTCCCTCCAGGCGGCGAGCCAGTACTTTAGCGAGGACCTTGACATCGGCATTAAGGAGGGATATTGGACGGAACGAGACGCATTCAAGTGAATTCTTGTCTTTCTTAACACTTTGGATGCGATTTATTAGCGATCTGAATTCATATTTCATCAACCGAGTCTACTGTTGGTAAATCAGCCACTCCAGGCGCTCAGATGTGAAAAAAGCGCCCCCTATCGTCTCCCAGATGGTAATTCACCCTTTTGGATTGGACTCAATGAAAAGTCATGAGAAAAAAAAAACCGGACTCCACATTTTACTTCTCACACATGTGACCGGAGTCGATCAGCTTCATTCTGGACCCTCAGAGCAGCGGGGATTATGTGTTGTACAGTATACGCGGTGGATCAATAAAAGGATCGATTTTCGGAATGGTGATCAGGAATTGGAATAATCCATTTGGATACCATCTGATCTCAGGTAAGGAATCTATTTGACCAGTATTAGGATAATCAGACCCATTTTCACGGAGATATAAGCTTTCCCCCTATATGTGATATGGCTGTTTTGACTGTAAAAGCGATCAGGAACTGAGAGAATCAGCACCAGCATGCACACGTACACATATACTATCGATAATCTAGCGTTTATTTGAAAACAATTCATAAATAGGCCGAAAAATGACAACGTTCTAGAATAAGCCAGTACAAGGCGATTATCATGGAATCTCTTCTTTTTTCCGTGAAAACGAGGGCTTTTCAAAATGATATAAAACGGAAATGAACCGATAAAAAAACAATCCGCTTCGACAATGTTGACTGGAAATGGGTCATTGATAATGCGACGGGCAGATTAGACACATAGCCATAATTTAAAACATAGATTAGGCGATATTAACGTTAACATTGAAGTGGTGCTGGGCATTCAAGCACTAAATGTGCGCCCCCTGCTGGGCATTCAAAGTGTTAAGGATTAAGGAGATAACTGCTTGGCGCATGGTTGGAGGAAGAGAATTTGTTGAGAATGATTAATCGAATACGGATAGCAGCAGCGGGGATAGCTGGACTGAGAATTTTTTTTTAAGTCTGTAGGGTAGCCGTCTGGCCCCGGGGATTTGCCACTTTGCATAGATCTAATTGCTGATGCAATCTCTGCGACCGTAAGGTCCTCCTCCAGATCTGCGGCCATCTCTGGGTCGACTGTCGGGACATGAAGGGTCCTATAAAAACCATCCAGCGTGGAGGGGCCCACTTGCGAGTCCGAGGTGTATAACGATTGGTAGAAAGTTTGAAAGCATTTATTAATTTCAAGGTTGTCAGTGGCTTTTGAGCCCTGCTCATCATTGATAATGGGGATGGTCTGGTTGGTGGTTCTTTGTCGCAACTGATGGGCAAGTATCCGTCCGGCCTTTTCCCCGTGTTCATAGTACCCATGTCGTGATTTAGTGATGAGGTATTCATAGTGCTGTGACCAGTGATGCCAGTAACTTTGTTATTGTAAAGTTATTGTAATCTGATAACTTTTCCCCGAAAATAGTAATCTAACGCATTAATCTTTAAAAGCCAGTAATCTGATTGCAGTTACTTGTCCAAGTGGCTGTGCGTTACTATTTCGTTACTATCTCATCATAAATTCATAATGCAGGCGGAATGCAGTATTTTATTTCGTTTTCGACAGTCAAAAATACATTTTGAGCTGTTTTTCTTATTTGGGAGTGACGTCGTGTGGCAGTGAAAGGGTTACACAAGAATGTGTCCCGCGGCGTGACTGGACCCTCTGTCTGTGAGTGACTCTGCTTTGGTCCAATCACATTCCCCATCCACAGTCTGCGAATCAGAGGCAGAGTAGGGCGGGTCTTCACAGCACGTCATGTGACATATGCGCCAATCGTGTGACAACAGGGCTCCGTCGTTACAGCCTCGTCTGCACGGAGAATTCCACCCCAAAACACTTGTCTAAATGCAAAATTAAAAGTGAAACCGCAAGACGACTTTTGCGGTTTCTGTTCAGACTTCCATCCCAAAACGCTTGTCTAAATGTAGCCTCAGTCACTACTTCACGTTTGTGTCAGCTAAGCCGGGTGAAAAAAACATTCATATGCGGAGGAAACAAAATACTGTCTACCGCTAAAAACAGCACATCCAATTGCATTGAAAGCATCTGGAATCACAACACTAGCCGACGCTTCGACTAGGTACAGGAGGACTCGGAGGTCCACCAGCCAAACAGAAAAAGAGAGAGATTGTTTCTTTCCCTTTTGATTAATGTATATTTGATGGTGGCAGAGCAAAAGCTCTTATTTGCCAGATTTACAGTTAATTTACATGTTAAAGAGAGACTGATTGTATGTTTATAGAGAGACATTTATAAAAACAATTTAATAGTTACAGTTGATATAATTGAATAGTTCAGCCTGCATTTGTTAGATGTGATACACTGGTTTTGTAAAACCACTGGCTGGCTGCTCTAATGCTGTGAGCATCATAGACTGTTGCTTTACCATACTTGATGGTACAGAAGCTGAAGCACTAGTTTAACAATTTACGTTATGTGCAGAGAAACAAGTTAAAAACAATTTATGCACTTTCAATAAAGCGTTTAAAAAAAACTGTTGGGGGAACGACGACGACTTCGTAACCTAGTTACTTTCAAAGTAACTAAGTTACTCTGATAATCAAGTAATCAGTAAAGTAACTTAGATTACTTTTTAAAGGAGTAATCAGTAATCAGATTCTGTGGCATCACTGGCTGTGACAAACTGTCAAAAAGGGCTTTAGTTTTTGAGATACCCCTACCGGAGGTAGAACAAAACACAAGCATGTTTTTCCTCATCTCTAAGGTCTCCCATATATGAAATGGATTCTTGTATAAAAATATTTGACTGAAAAACTTGTTCAATTGATAGATATTGTTATACACCCCCAAAGGAAAAAACTACCAAAATATAGCCTGGCCGTATGGGAGTTGAGACATGTAAACTCATGTAAATTAATAATATAAGCTCTAAGAGCTTTCAAACTTGACCTGCTAGCAGTCAGACAGTTGCTTAACCTAATAGAAAAACCTGGATGTGAATATCTTTATGCATGTAGGAAATATATACCTATGTACACATACTTAAAATAAGCGGACATGTAAAAGATTTATATCTATGCAGAATGTTCTCATTTACTTTGTAGTAGCTCTGCCATGGATTGTCATAGAAACACACATGAGGGCTTTTTTGGAAAGGTGTGGTTGTGCTGAATCCAGCAATACCACCTGTGTAAATATAGCATGCATGGTCAGGGAGTTACATCAGTAAATGTATGAGGTGTCCTAAATGAAAGAAAATGAAACATTGACATAATGAAGTCTTCAGTCCAAAGCCCATTATCAGTGGTGAGAAGCATATTGACAAATTCAATGTTACTGCAAAGTAAAGTCACTTGAGGTAATGTTCTGGTCTATAATGTTAATATATTTATGATACATTTAATAAATTATACATTTGATACGATACATTTTATGATACTTCATATGGAAACAAAGATCCAATTGAATCAGGTTGAAATTGAAATAGAACACCTTTATTTCAATCTACTGCGTTCTGAGCCCCCTGCTGTATTCACTGTACACACATGACTGTGTGGCCAGGTTCAGCTCCAACTCCATAGTGAAGTTTGCGGACGACACATGGTGGTGGGGCTGATCTCTAACAATGACGAGAAGGCCTATCGGGAGGAGGTTGATGAACTGGCACACTGGTGCCGGGATAACAGCCTACTCCTGAACATTGGTAAAACCAAAGAGGTGATCATGGATTTTAGGAGAATACAGCAGGGGACACACACGTCACTGCGGATAAATGGGGCTATCGTGGACAGGGTGAGCAGTTTCATGTACCTGGGAGTCCACATCACAGAGGACCTGACATGGTCAACACACATAGATTCTGTGCTGAAAAAGGCGAAACAGCGCCTCTATCACCTGAGACAGTTAAGGAAGTTCAGAGTATCGGGGAAGATACTCCACTCCTTCTATTCCGGGGCTGTAGAGAGCATTCTGACTGGAAACATCACTGCCTGGTTTGGAAACAGCATGGCACAGGACAGGAAGGCCCTCCAGAGAGTGGTGCGCTCAGCAGAGCGTACTACGGGTATTGCACTACCACCCCTGCAGGACTTATATAACAGGAGGTGCAAATCCAGAGCCTGCAGAATAATGAAAGACACCCACCACCCCAACAACAGCCTGTTCAAGCTGCTGCGGTCAGGCAAGCGCCTACGTACACACGCTACAAGCATAGAGAGACTTCGGCTCAGCTTATTCCCCCAGGCCATCAGAACACCCACTCACAAGTACACACACACGCAGCAGCAGTGAAACCTAAACACGTGAAGTGCGAAGTGAACAAGTGAAAGTGTGAATCTAATTTAGTGTGCAGCAGTAACGAGAAGCGCGTGAACCTTAGCAAGTGTGTGTGGACTTAATGTAATTAGTATCAGAACACGAGGTGAACCTAACAGCAGAACGATTGGACATGTGAGCAGTGGAACCTACCGGCGGTGTATCGTTACGGATAGCTAGTAGCTCCTTAGATACGACCTTGATATTGTAGAACCATTGTTGGTGTATTATAGTGAATTGTGTAAGCGTAGTACCGTGGAGAAGAGCATCGTTAATACCATTGGCGTTTGGATTTAACTACACCTGAAGATCTGCATCGGGCTAGCTTCGAGGACGAAGCTAGCTAGCTATCATCACTGCCGTCGGGCATTGGATTAAGAGCTATTACCCTGCCAGCAAATGCCAATGTCTTTCAGTGGGCTTGACTTGCACTGAGTTTTGCTCTTGCTCTTTTCCCTGACAGCCCAAATATGATCCATTTAGTCACTGATGATAATGTGGATGAGTGACAGTGATGTGTTGCTAGAATCAAGAATCAAGAGGTTTATTTGTCACATACATACCAGGGCATACAGTGAAATGTGGGTGGTCATGCAATAATTTGCAATAATAAAATAGACAGAAAAAGAACAGGTAAGACATAGGATGTGCATGATAAAAATAGACATGCTAAATTCCTGAGAAGGCACTGGTTCCTATGTACACTACTATACAATATACAATTTTAACTCAGTCATTATGTATTACTTACTATATCTAAACTATACTATACAAGAACCACATCTGTGAAATGGTAAATGGCTGCTTTTTTATATAGCGCTTTTATCCAAAGCACTTTACAATTTGTTACTCACATTTTACCCATTCACTCACACATTCACTCACACATTCACACACCGACGGCGGAGGCAACCATGCAAGGTGTCAACCTGCTCATCGGGAGTAATTAGGGGTTAAGTGTCTTGCTCAAGGACACATCGACACGCTGCCCGTGAGGAGCGGGAATCGAACCGGGAACCTCTGGATTGCCAGACGACTGCTCTACCTCCCGAGCCACTGTCGCCCATCTGTTCTTTCCTTAAAGTGACTTTTATATTCTTCATTCCTTTAAAGTGACTTTTCCATTTTGTTTAAAGTGATTGTTTAAAGCGGTTGCAGCATGTGTGTTGTGTGTGTGTGTGCTCATGTGTACTTGTGAGTGGAGAGTTCAGTGTTCTGATGGCCTGGGGGAAGAAGCTGAGCCGGAGTCTCTCTGTGCTCGTAGCGTGTGTACGTAGGCGCTTGCCTGACCGCAGCAGCTTGAACAGGCTGTTGTTGGGGTGATGGGGGTCTTTCATTATTCTGCAGGCTCTGGATTTGCACCTCCTGTTATATAAGTCCTGCAGGGGTGGTAGTGCAATACCCGTAGTACGCTCTGCTGAGCGCACCACTCTCTGGAGGGCCTTCCTGTCCTGTGCCGTGCTGTTTCCAAACCAGGCAGTGACGCCCTCTCGATGAGAATCCGCGCTGCCAGGTGAAAAGAAGCGGTGATTGGCTGGACGTGTGTCGGAGGAAGCACGTGGTAGCCTCCACTCTCCCAGATGATCTGACTGTGGGGGGTAAGTGCGCAGCGACCAGGAAGTGACTGGGAATTGGCATACGACTAACATTGGGATGGGGAGAAAATCGGAGGAAAAATGGAGGGGGAAAAAGATCAATAATAAAAAAAAGAAGGAGTGGAGTATCTTCCCCGATACTCTGAACTTCCTTAACTAGTGTCTCAGGTGATAGAGGCGCTGTTTCGCCTTTTTCAGCACAGAATCTATGTGTTGACCATGTCAGGTCCTCTGTGATGTGGACTCCAAGGTACTTGAAACTGCTCACCCTGTCCTATTTATCCGCAGTGGCGTGTGTGTCACCTGCTGTATACTCTTAAAATCCACGATCAGCTCTTTGGTTTTACCAATGTTCAGGAGTAGGCTGTTATCCCGGCACCAGCGTGCCAGTTCATCAACCTCCTCCCGATAGGCCTTCTTGTCATTGTTAGAGATCAGCCCCACCACCATGTGTCGTCCGCAAACTTCACTATGGAGTTGGAGCTGAACCTGGCCACACAATCATGTGTGTACAGTGAATACAGCAGGGGGCTCAGAACGCAGTAGATCAGGGGTCTCAAACTTGCGGCCTGCGGGCCAATTGCGGCCCGCGGAATGATATTTTGCGGCCCCCTACTGGACATCAAAGTTTAGTGTTAATGCGGCCCGCGCGCAACTGTTTGCCGAGTCGTTGCGTGAGAGTTGGAAGTTTTATTTATTTTATCACTTGTAGGCTACCATAGCGCAGGCCCATGACAGCAACGTTATGTTAGTGACTTGGTTGAAACGTGATATCAAGTAAAGTGGAAGTCAAATGCATCCTCGCTATCTCTCTCCTCTGCGAGCAGTGCTCTGCATGTCCGGCTGCACTGCCACTGTCTGTCTGTGTGTACGGGTCTGGTCCAATCACATACGCGTCCCGTCAGCGTTTTTCCCCCTCACCCACAGTCTGCGAATCAGAGGCAGAGTAGGGGAGTAGGGCGGGTCTTCACGGACTGCATGTTGTCTCTCTCTTTCAGTTCAAGTCGGAGCAGAGTTGACAGCGCATCTACAGTAAACTCGCTCCCAGTTTTATCTCCGTGAGATAAATGTAGCTATTAGCCTATTTTCGCCAGCAGGCAGCCAGGGTCCTACTAATCACCCCAAAGTACCAGAAAATACCAGAAAATACCAGAAATTACCCCAAAATACCCCAAAGTATACCCCAAAATACCAGAAACTACCCCAAAATACCCCAAAGTATACCCCAAAATACCAGAAACTACCCCAAAATACCCCAAAATACCAGAAAATACCAGAAAATACCCCAAAATACCCCAAAGTATACCCCAAAATACCAGAAACTACCCCAAAATACCAGAAAATACCAGAAAATACCAGAAAATACCAGAAACTACCCCAAAATACCCCAAAGTATACCCCAAAATACCAGAAACTACCCCAAAATACCAGAAAATACCAGAAAATAACCCAAAATACCCCAAAGTACACCCCAAAATACCAGAAACTTCCCCAAAATACCCCAAAATACCCCAAATTATACCCCAAAATACCAGAAACTACCCCAAAATACCCCAAAATTACAGAAACAACCCCAAAATACCCCAAAGTATACCCCAAAATACCAGAAACTACCCCAAAATACCAGAAAATACCAGAAACTACCCCAAAATACCCCAAAGTATACCCCAAAATACCAGAAACGACCCCAAAATACCCCAAAATACCAGAAAATACCAGGAACTACCAGAAACTACCCCAAAATACCCCAAAATACCAGAAAATACCAGAAAATACCAGAAACTACCCCAAAGTATACCCCAAAATACCAGAAACTACCCCAAACTACCCCAAAATACCAGAAAATACCAGAAAATACCAGAAAATACCAGAAACTACCCCAAAATACGCCAAAGTATACCCCAAAATACCAGAAACTACCCCAAAATACCCTAAAATACCCCAAAGTATACCCCAAAGTACCAGAAAATACCAGAAAATACCCCAAAATACCCCAAAGTACCCCAAAATACCCCAAAGTATACCCCAAAGTACCACAAAATACCCCAAAATACCCCAAAGTATACCCCAAAGTACCAGAAAATACCAGAAAATACCCCAAAATACCCCAAAGTACCCCAAATAGTGTGTAATAGTGTAATAGTGTAATAGAAGTAATAGTGTGTAATAGTGTAATAGTGTGTAATAGTGTAATAGTGTGATAGTGTGTAATAGTGTAATAGTGTGTAATAGTGTAATAGTGTGTAATAGTGTAATAGTGTAATAGTGTGTAATAGTGTAATAGTGTGTACTAGTGTAATAGTGTGTAATGGTGTAATAG
The DNA here is from genome assembly GCF_963971535.1 of Notolepis coatsorum. Lineage (NCBI taxonomy): Eukaryota > Metazoa > Chordata > Actinopteri > Aulopiformes > Paralepididae > Notolepis > Notolepis coatsorum. The sequence goes on along the minus strand of NC_140172.1, from coordinate 60,748,594 downwards.
TGTAATAGTGTGTAATAGTGTAATAGTGTGTAATAGTGTGTAAACGTGTAATAGTGTGCTAGTGTAATAGTGTAATAGTGTGTAATAGTGTAATAGTGTAATAGTGTGATAGTGTGTAATAGTGTAATAGTGTGTAATAGTGTAATAGTGTGTAATAGTGTAATCGTGTAATAGTGTGTAATAGTGTAATAGTGTGCAATAGTGTAATAGTGTGTAATAGTGTAATAGTGTGTAATAGTGTGTAAAAGTGTAATAGTGTGCTAGTGTAATAGTGTAATAGTGTAATAGTGTGTAATAGTGTAATAGTGTAATAGTGTGTAATAGTGTAATAGTGTAATAGTGTGTAATAGTGTAATAGTGTAATAGTGTGTAATAGTGTAATAGTGTGTAATAGTGTAATAGTGTAATAGTGTAATCGTGTGTAATAGTGTAATAGTGTGTAATAGTGTAATAGTGTAATAGTGTGTAATAGTGTGTAATAGTGTAATAGTGTGCTAGTGTAATAGTGTAATAGTGTGTAATAGTGTAATAGTGTGATAGTAGTAATAGTGTGTAATAGTGTAATAGTGTAATAGTAGTAATGTGTAATAGTGTAATAGTGTGTAATAGTGTACTAGTGTAATAGTGTGATAGTGTGTAATAGTGTAATAGTGTGTAATAGTGTAATAGTGTGTAATAGTGTAATAGTGTAATAGTGTTTAATAGTGTAATAGTGTAATAGTGTGTAATAGTGTAATAGTGTGTAATAGTGTGTAAAAGTGTAATAGTGTGCTAGTGTATTAGTGTAATAGTGTGTAATAGTGTAATAGTGTGTAATAGTGTGTAATAGTGTGTAAAAGTGTAATAGTGTGCTAGTGTAATAGTGTAATAGTGTGTACTAGTGTGTAATAGTGTGTAATAGTGTAATAGTGTGTAATAGTGTGTAATAGTGTGTAATAGTGTAATAGTGTGCTAGTGTAATAGTGTAATAGTGTGTAATAGTGTAATAGTGTGATAGTGTAATAGTGTGTAATAGTGTAATAGTGTGTAATATGTGTAATAGTGTAATAGTGTGTAATAGTGTGTAATAGTGTGCGCGTGTGTTTGTGTGCGTGCGTGTGTGTGTGTGTGTGTGTGTGCGCGTGTGTGCGTGTGTGTGTGTGTGTGTGTGTACGTGTGTGTGTGTGTGTGTGTGTGTGTGTGTGTGTGTGTGTGTGTGTGTGTGTGTGTGTGCGTGTCTGGGTCTCTAGCACTCATGATGGATTCCAACTTGTATGGCATCTTGATGGAGGAGCTGTGGAACAAGGGAAACCAACCAGGGGGGGAGAGAGAGGGGGAGAGAGAGATAGAGAGAGAGAGAGAGAGAGAGAGAGAGAGAGAGAGAGAGAGGAGAGAGAGAGAGAGAGAGAGAGAGAGAGAGAGAGAGAGAGAGAGAGAGAGAGGGGGGGGAGATGGAGAGAGAGAAGGGGGATAGAGGGAGATGGAGAGAGAGAGAGAGAGGGGGGGGAGATGGAGAGAGAGAGAAGGGGGATAGAGGGAGATGGAGAGAGAGAGAGAGAGATAAGGGGGATAGATGGAGAGAGAGAAGGGGGGAGAGAGAGAACGGGGAGAGAGAGAGAGAAGAAGGGAGAGAGAGGGAGGGAGGGATAGAGAAAGATGGATAGAGAGAGAGAGAGAGGGGGGAGATGGAGAGAGAGAGAAGGGGAGAGAGGGAGATGGAGAGAGAGAAGGGGGATAGAGGGAGATGGAGAGAGAGAAGGGGGAGAGAGAGGAAGAGAGAGAAGAAGGGAGAGAGAGGGAGGGAGGGAGAGAGAAAGATGGATAGAGAGAGAGAGAGAGGGAGAAGAGGGGGAGAAGGAGCTATTTATATAGCTCTTTTATCCAAAGTGCTTTACAATTTATGCCTCACATTCACTCACACACCCGACGGCGGAGGCGACCATGCCAAGTGCCAATCTGCTCACCGGGAGGAGCAGGGCTTAACCCTTAGGGGTCACGCTGGAGCTTTGAACCCGTCGGCGGACAACAAAAGAAATTAGAATCCCTCTTAAATGCTCAAAAAGGACATATTTTCAGAAATCGATAAAAATAGAAAAATGGCCATTTCTAGTGCTTTGACATGTAAGGTATACGTCCCCCAACTTGCTAAACCTAATACGACTTGTAAATTCTTGCTAGATGGTATGCTTGTAATAATCTCCATTTGCGATAAGAACTACAACGCGTCACGAAACGCACATACATGGACGCGCGCACACACAAACAGCGCATAGGTGTTAATCACTGAGTGATCTAATATGCATATTCTTCAGCGCGAGAGGGGGGGGGGGTTGTGTTTCTCACTGTCTGTCGTTGATAATATAATCTGAAGAGGTCCTGCATTATTATTATTTTTATTATTATCATTCTCGAGAATACACGGGACCCAACGGAACGTTAATTATGTATTAAAAGTAGTCTAACATGCTTTCATCCTCGCCCGTGTATATACCCACGTCGCGCTAAAACAACATACTGTATGGCAGAGACAGAGTGCATGTGTGTACGAGTTATGAGTTATCTCGCAGTTCATTCAAGCGCGGCATCACGGTGATGACAGCTCTCTAGAGTAGAAAGGTGCGCTCACAGGGGCGTAGCTGGAGATTCTGGGCCCCATGAAAGAATCATTTGTGGGCCCCCAATCTATTAAAAAATGTGGGGCCCCCAATCTATAAAAAAAATTGGGGCATTTGCTGGGCTCTTGGAATCATCCTAACCCCCCCATCTGTATCTCCCTCTTTCTTTCTCTTCCTCTATATCCCTCTCTCCCCCCCCTCTCTCCCTCTATCTCTTCTTTCTTTCTTTCTTTCTTTCTTTCTTTCTTTCTTTCTTTCTCTTTCTTCTCTTTCTTTCTTTCTTTCTTTCTTTCTTTCTTTCTTTCTTTCTTTCTTTCTTTCTTTCTTTCTCTCTCTCTCTCTCTCCTCTCTCTCTCTCTCTCTCTCTCTCTCTCTCTCTCTCTCTCTCTCTCTCTCTCTCTCTCTCTCTATCTCTGTGTCTGTATCTCCCTCTTTCCTTTCTCTTCCTCTATCTCTTCTTTCTTCTTTCTTTCTTTCTTTCTTTCTTATCTTTCTTTCTTTCTTTCTTTCTTTCTTTCTTTCTTCTTTCTTTCTTTCTTTCTTTCTTTCTTTCTTTCTTTCCTTTCTTTCTTTCTTTCTTTCTTTCTTTCTTTCAGAAACAGAAAGAATGCCCCCGCACAGAGGTGAATGCTCTCAAAAAGAAGGATGCTAGGGGCACCATTAGGTGGCTACGTGATGGCCCACTGGTCTTTGTGAAGTGGATGGACACACGTGAAGTCTCTGTTTGCTCCACAATCCACGAGTCATTCGCTGGAAAAACTGTATAATAAAAAACAAGCACAGTGAGACCTGGTCCATTGAGAACATTGCATGCCCAACACCTGTCCTGGAGTACAACAAGTACATGGGAGGCGTTGATTTGTCTGACCAACTCATCCAGTACTACTCTGCACACCACAAGACCATGCGATGGTACAGGACTTTGCTCTATCATTATCTGGACATTGCCGCCACTAACTCCTACCTTCTTCACATGGAGCTCTGCAGAGAGCAGCAGGTGCAGCGGATGACCCACCTGGTCTTCCAGCAGGAGCTGGTAGCTGAGCTGTGTGCGTCACAGTTGTACAGGTGCCAGTGGACAACCTACCCACGGCAGTGGACAATCTACCCACAGCACCAGTGGACCGCCTACCAAGGAACCATTCACCTGTTGCGATCACGCAACAGGCAGATAAATCCCAGAAGGCCACGGCTGGCCGCCTGTTTTGCGTACATTGTAAGATGAAGACCCCCTGGAAGTGCTGTGAATGTGGTATGGCCCTCTGTATCATTCCAGACAGGAACTGCTTTTTCACATATCACTTAGTGTGATACAGAACAGGCAGATACAACCATGAGGAGACACCTATTTTTTTTTATATACATGTGCATCATTTTATTTTTTTGTAGATTTTGCCTAAATTCATTGTGGTCGCGCTCTCTGCCAAATATCATATGAGGCACCTTGTATTACTATTGTAATCCAAACGTGATATATAGGGTTGTTCATTGTACAATACAATTGATACAGTTGATGTTTCTTGTTGATTATTATTCTCTATGTGTTTTTAATAAAATTGTGTGATATTCTATTCCAGTTGTCTTTGGTCTTTGTTTTCTCCCACATTGAGTTTCTCCACCACTCTCTCAACAAAATTACGCATAGCTGGGAATCCATTCCTTGTGCCGTCAGAACCATCTAGAAGGAATACTACATCATTTCTGGCAGTGTCATGATCAACTATAACGGTGGTTGGTACAGTACTGTAAATACCATCTGAGTAGAGTAAGTAAGTAAGTAAGTAAGTAAGTAAGTAAGTAAGTATTTATAAAGCACCTTTCATACATGTCATGTAGCTCAAAGTGCTGTACACAAATATAGGCATATATAACGATAAAAGCAATGAAGTCACAGTGATCAGTTAAGATCAATGTTTAAAAAAAATATATAATAATAATAATAATAATAATAATAATAATAATAATAATAATAATAATAATAATAATAATAATAATAATAATAATAATAATAATAATAATAATAATAATAATAATAGTAACAGGATTGATGTTGTAGTCTGAAAAAATGCCAGGAAATGCTCAGAGAATTGTTGCATATATAGAACACAAATGTTCTAGAATGTTCGATTATGACATCATACTGTGACATACTCCTCCTGTAAAAAAAACGTGTGAAAAAACATGCATTCTCATAAATATTACGATCAAATCTATTTTGTACTTGATGATACATTTGAAATTGGTTTGGTTATGATCATGTTATTAGTGTGTGTGTGTAAAAAAACGAATTAATAATATAATTATTATAAATGTCGCTCTCTCTCTCTCTCTCCCTCTCTCTCTCTCTCTCTCTTGAAATCTACAGTTACACATTGCTGTATTTAGTGAGGTAAATGAGTACAAGACATGTTTCACAGACACACACACACACACACATACACACACACATACACAGACAGACAGACACAGACACACACACACACAGAAACACAGAAACAAACGATCAAATTAAAAGCTGGATATAAATCTGCCACACGTGCTGTCAGTGAGTTTACTAAGTCAAGGATGTCTTACTTTCACACACGCGCGCACGCACACACACACACACACACACACACACACACACACACACACACACACACACACACACACACACACACACACACACACACACACACACACACACACACACACACACACACACACACATTTACACATTTACACATTTACACATTACATTTACATCTAGTCATTTAGCTGACGCTTTTATCCAAAGCGACTTACAAGTTCTGTACGACAAGTCATCAGGAAGGGCACAACTCTATCAGCTGAGTAACTAACAATGTTCATCAAAGTGTTGAGTGCTACAGTGTAGGTTAGTATATTAGGACAAGTGTATGACAGTAAGGTTAGTTAGGGTTGGATTTGAATGTGTGTTGTTTGGCTTAGGTTGAATCCAGCCTCATCAATGAAAATAAATTCATGCGGCTGTGCAGCAAGTTCCTGCTGTTGTGTGAACAGGCTTGGCGTCCACCCCAGAAGGTCTTCTAGTCATTCTAGAGAAATACAACCACAAATTGTTATTGGTTTGCTTCTTTTTTTTTGATATGGTACAGTACTGTAAATACCATCTCTCTCTCTCTATCTCTCTCTCTCTCTCTACTACTTTTGGATATGAGCATTTTTTCAATACCCAACTATGTAGTGGCCGCTTGTCGCTAGGCTAGGCCTCCTGCTGGGTCCATTCACTGGAATAACAAAGGAATGACTGGGCCTTTGCTCCAGGTGTGAAATGGTTCTAGTGACAATGATCACATTGAATTCTGGGAGTGTAGTTCTCTCATCAGATAGCTGAATGAACTTGGATCAAGTTCTAGTCCTATCCTGAAAAGTAGTTAGGATTTTACCAGAATGTTTGATAGGACATTGATTGAAAACTATCGTCTCAAATTTGACAATTGATGGCTTATTTTGAAGGTATGAATCTGTAATTTTACATTATGTAACAAAAAAAAAGAGAATATTCTGAGAAGGTGGAGCTACAAACTTTAGACCTCAGGGGGTTAAGTGTCTTGCTCAAGGACACTCGGACACGCCGCCGGGAGGAGCCGGAATCGAACCGGGAATCTTCTGATTAACCAGACGAGCGCTCGGCTCTACCTCCTGAGCCCTCTACGTTTTTTATGTCTCACTCTTTGTCTCACTAAACCTTTACTGCGTTAATCCCTTCCTGGATGCAGCCAGAGTACAGAGTGCCTCAGTCACTACAGCCATAATGTGGAGACACACACACACACACACACGCACGCGCGCACACACACACACGCACACACACGCACACTATTACACACTATTACACTATTACACACTATTACACTATTACACACTATTACACTATTACACTATTACACACTATTACACTATCACACTATTACACTATTACACACTATTACACTATTACAATAGCACACTATTACACTATTACACTATTACACACTATTACACACTATTACACTATTACACTATTACACACTATTACACAAAATTACACTATTACACACTATTACACTATTACACACTATTACACTATTACACTATTACACTATTACACACTATTACACTATTACACTATTACACACTATTACACTATTACACACTATTACACTATTACACACTATTACACTATTACACTATTACACACTATTACACACTATTACACTATTACACACTATTACACTATTACACTATTACAAACTATTACACACTATTACACACTATTCCACTATTACACTATTACACTATTACACACTATTACACTATTACACACTATTACTACTATTGCACTATTACACACTATTTGGGGTACTTTGGGGTATTTTGGGGTATTTTCTGGTATTTTCTGGTACTTTGGGGTATACTTTGGGGTATTTTGGGGTATTTTCTGGTACTTTGGGGTATACTTTGGGGTATTTTGGGGTACTTTGGGGGTATTTTGGGGTATTTTCTGGTATTTTCTGGTACTTTTGGGTATACTTTGGGGTATTTTATGGTATTTTGGGGTAGTTTCTGGTATTTTGGGGTATACTTTGGGGTATTTTGGGGTAGTTTCTGGTATTTTCTGGTATTTTCTGGTATTTTGGGGTATTTTCTGGTATTTTGGGGTATACTTTGGGGTATTTTGGGGTAGTTTCTGGTATTTTCTGGTATTTTCTGGTATTTTGGGGTAGTTTCTGGTATTTTGGGGTATACTTTGGGGTATTTTGGGGTAGTTTCTGGTAGTTTCTGGTAGTTTCTGGTATTTTCTGGTATTTTCTGGTATTGTGGGATATTTTGGGGTAGTTTCTGGTATTTTGGGGTATACTTTGGGGTATTTTGGGGTATTTTGGGGTAGTTTCTGGTATTTTGGGGTATACTTTGGGGTATTTTGGGGTAGTTTCTGGTATTTTCTGGTATTTTCTGGTATTTTGGGGTATTTTGGGGTAGTTTCTGGTATTTTGGGGTATACTTTGGGGTATTTTGGGGGTAGTTTCTGGTATTTTCTGGTATTTTCTGGTATTTTGGGGTATTTTGGGGTAGTTTCTGGTATTTTGGGGTATACTTTGGGGTATTTTGGGGTAGTTTCTGGTAGTTTCTGGTATTTTCTAGGATTTGGGGGTATTTTGGGGTAGTTTCTGGTATTTTGGGGTAAACTTTGGGCTATTTTGGGGTAGTTTCTGGTATTTTCTGGTATTTTCTGGTATTTTGGGGTATTTTGGGGTAGTTTCTGGTATTTTGGGGTATACTTTTGGGTATTTTGGGGTAGTTTCTGGTAGTTTCTGGTATTTTCTGGTATTTTGGGATATTTTGGGGTAGTTTCTGGTATTTTGGGGTATACTTTGGGGTATTTTGGGGTATTTTAGGGTAGTTTCTGGTATTTTGGGGTATACTTTGGGGTATTTTGGGGTATTTTCTGGTATTTTCTGGTATTTTGGGGTATTTTGGGGTAGTTTCTGGTATTTTGGGGTATACTTTGGGGTATTTTGGGGTAGTTTCTGGTATTTTCTGGTATTTTCTGGTATTTTGGGGTAGTTTCTGGTATTTTGGGGTATACTTTGGGGTATTTTGGGGTCGTTTCTGGTATTTTGGGGTATACTTTGGGGTATTTTGGGGTAGTTTCTGGTATTTTCTGGTATTTTCTGGTACTTTGGGGTGATTCGTAGGACCCGGCAGCCAGCAGAAAAATATGGCATTTTCAAAGATGGTCAGTCAAAGAAAAGTCGACTGCAATTCAAAGGTTAATGTACTGAAAAATATGCGTTCATCCTGAGTCCCAGCACCAAACCAATTATGTGACTATTTGCCAAGAAATGGTAGCTATTTGAAAATAATGTATGACTGAAGTGATGGAGACCATGTTTGAAGGCAAACAAAAGCAAATCCCCCTCAGATCGCACAGCAACCAGAATAACTGAAATACTGGCTGGTGATTTGATTAAACAGCTTTGTGATAGAATAAAAAAAATGCACAGTGCATTTCCATAGCTGTGGATGAGTCCACTGACACCACTGAGAAGCCTATGTTCTGAAGAACCGTTCATGTTCTGAAGAACTGTTCATGTTCTGAAATGTTATTGCTAAAGATTGAGAAGATTGGATCAGTTGTACTTTTTTTTTGAATACTTGAAACCCTTTTTGTGTGGAATATTTGATGCGGCCCAGCCTCACCCAGACTCTACCTCCAGCGGCCCCCAGGTAAATTGAGTTTGAGACCCCTGCAGTAGATTGAAATAAAGGTGTTCTATTTCAATTTCAACCTGATTCAATTGGATCTTTGTTTCCATATGAAGTCAAATCATAAAATGTATCATATGAAATATATAAATTATTAAATGTATCATAAATATATTAACAATATAGACCAGAACATTACCTCAAGTGACTTTACTTTGCAGTAACATTGAATTTGTCAACATGCTTCTCACCACTGATAATGGGCTTTGGACTGAAGACTTCATTATGTCAATGTTTCATTTTCTTTCATTTAGGACACCTCATACATTTACTGATGTAACTCCCGGACCATGCATGCTATATTTACACATGTGGTATTGCTGGATTCAGCACAACCACACCTTTCCGAAAAAGCCATCATCTGTGTTTCTATGACAATCCATGGCAGAGCTACTACAAAGTAAATGAGAACAATTTGCATAGATATTCATTTTTTACATTTCCGCTTATTTTAAGTATGTGTACATAGGTATATATTTCCTACATTCATACAGATATTCACATCCAGGTTTTTCTATTAGGTTAAGCAACTGTCTGACTCTTAGCATGTCAAGTTTGAAAGCTCTTGGAGCTTGTATTATTAATCTACATGAGTTTATATGTCTCAACTCCCATACGGCCAGGCTATATTTTGGTAGTTTTTTCCTTTGGGGGTGTATAACAATATCTATCAATTTAACCATTTTTGTAGTAAAATATTTTTATACAAGAATCCATTTCACATATGGGAGACCTTAGAGATGAGGAAAAACATTGTTGTGTTTTGTTCTACCTCCGGTAGGGGTATCTCAACATTTTGGGGGCATTGTCACTAGGCTATCAGCGGCAGCCTGTCATGTTGACAGGAGATCAAACTCAGTTCGTAGTGCCATACGTTTTTTCAACGTGTCAGCTGATGGCGAGTGGCTATGTAATCTATCTAGCTGCAGAATCTCGTTTGTCAGTTGTTTAAGGCGTGCCGTGTTTATCTTCCTTTGGTTGGCGCAATATGAAATCACCTGCCCCCTTAACACTTTGAATGCCCATCACGAGATATCTCGGGTTATCAGCCCGCGGGTTGAATGCCCATCACGAGAATTCTTGTTAAATTTTTTTTATTAGCGATCTGAATTCATATTTCATCAACCGAGTCTACCGATGGTAACCCTGCCCGCCAGGCGTTCAGATGTGAAAAAAGCGCCCCCTATGTCTCCCAGATGGTAATGCACCCTTTTGGATTGGACTCAATGAAAATGGATGAAAAAGAAAAACTCCGAAATCCACATTTTACTTCTCACGCATGTAACCGGAGCCGATCAGATTCATTCTGGACCCTCAGCACAGCGTGTAATATGTGTTTTACAGTATACACGTTGGATCAATAAAAGGATTGATTTTTGGAATGGCGATCAGGAATTGGAATAATCCATTTGGATACCATCTGATCTCAAGTAAGGAATCTATTTTACCAGTCTTAGGATAATCAGACCTGTTTTCACGGAGATAATAAGCTTTTCCCCTATATGTTGATATGGCTGTTTGACTGTAAGAGCGATCAGGAACTGAGAGAATCGATGTTCAGCTCGCGGCACCAGCGTGCACACGTACACATATACTATCGATAATCTAGCGTTTATTTGAAAACTATTCATAAATAGGGCAAAAATGTACAACGTTCTAGAATATTACAGTACAGGGCGATTATCATGGAATCTTATTTTTGAACCGATAAAAAAACAATCCGCTTCGACAATGTTGACTGGAAATGAGTCATTGATAAGCGACGGGCAGATTAGACACATAGCCATAATTTAAAACATAGATTAGGCGATATTAATGCTAACATTGAAGTGGATGGTGGGCATTCAAGCACTAAATGTGCGCCCCCTGCTGGGCACTGAAAGTGTTAAGTACGCCTTCAGTGACTCCCATTATAGTTAAAGAAGACATTCCAGGGGTCTGGTTAATGTCGGAAATAGTGCGATTTCCGAGGTGATGAAGTTGGTGAAGGCTTCCTCTGACAGGAGCAGCAGGTTGAGTCTCCACTGGCGGTGGCCAAGTTGTGTATTGGGGATACTCATTATCATAACCAAGGGACCATGGTCCGAAATAACTATCGCTCCATAGTACATTTTGGTTACGAGGGAGAGGAGCCTTTTATCCAAGAGAAAGTTATCTATGCGCGAAAAGGTGTTATGGACCGGGGAGAAGAAGGAATATCCTCTGGATGTAGGATTACGAAATCGCCATACGTCAGCTACCCCATACGATTTAAGAAAGAGCTGGATTGCGCAGGCTGATTTAGACAGGGGGGCCCTTCTCGGCGAGCTACGGTCCAGCACCGGGGAGAGTGTGCAATTCATGTCGCCGCCTAGGATGAGATGGTGCGAGGTCATATCTGGTAGGCGAGAAAAAAGGCTGGTGAAGAACGAAGGATTGTCCCAGTTTGGCGCGTAGATATTAGCTAGAATGACCGGGAATTAATGGAGCTTCCCCACCACTATAATATAGCGCCCTGCGGAGTCAGCCTCTACACTTGACATAGTAAATGGTGTGTTTTTATCAATTAATATGGCTGCTCCTCTGGCCCTTGGGTGGAAGTTGGAGTGATACATCTGTCCCACCCACCTAGTCGGGCATGGTCCGATGTTCTTAAGTGTGTCTCCTGGAGAAACGCTATATCCACGTTGAGCTGTTTTAGATGTGTAAGTACCTTCTTTCGTTTTACTGGGTGGTTGAGTGATTTAACATTCCAACTCACAAAATTGACAGAGCACCCGTCCAACCCTACGGCATCACCCGTGTTGATCATAGTAGACGAGAGAGGACATGCATCTGGAACCTAGAGAGAGCTCAGCACAACTGCAGGTTAAAAGCAAAACAGACGTCTGATCGATTAAGCATGTTGAATGTACAAGTCTGGTAACCCCCCCTGACACCTATAAAAAACAAGGTGCCCAAAATACCCTTCAGAAACGAATCCACACATAAAGTGCTTGTGTTGGAGGTTCTCTATAGAGCCAGCCGCTCAGGCCCTCGTCGAGCCCCTTAGGTAAAAAGAAATAAAAATAAAAAAAATAAAATAAAAAGAGTTGAAAAATAAAGTAAAGGTAAAAGTTTTTACTCAGATCTTGGTACTATATGAAATCTTCAGCTGCCCAGTGAGGTACACCCAACCAGGTAAGGTAATATAGGTGGCAACGTTAAACGGTAAGCATAGCAGTAATATATTAACATTAACAACATCACATAAAGCAGGCCCCAGAGTAAGGCCGAACACCATACTCCCAAACAAGGGCAACCAACGTGCCCCGTTAAACACAGAAATGGGTGCCTGGTTGGGTGATCTAGAACAAATTGGAAGAAGTGTGGGTGTGTGTGTGTGATCGTGCGTGTGTCCATGTGTCTATAAATGGGTGTGTGCCTGGGCGTATGCCCTTCAGTGTTCGTGCAGTTGCGTGCATGTGAGCATATGTGTGAGTGTGCGTGGATGTGTCGGACACAGACGGGGTGCAAGAGTATGAGTGTGTAGGTGTGAGTGTATGGGTCTATGCCCATGTGTTTGTGTAGTATGTAAACGTGTATGTGTGTCTATATGTGTGTCTGTGCATGTGCGTAATATGCACCTACATGTGTGCGTTATGTCTAGATAGTGTATCCATTAGGAGTGCGAGCGTGTGCGTCAGCGTAGGTGTGAGCGTGTGTGTACATGTTTATATGTCCGTATGTGTATACACATATTGTCCTATTGGAGCCAAAATGATACACTGTTCATATCACCTGTACATCATAAGTTGCTGTTAGTGTAGGATCAGAGAACCGCTGGATGTTGAGTGAATTGTATAGCTTAATAACAACCAGTGGTAAACTCTCGAAGCTGGGTGGGTGAGCCACCCAGCTTGATATATGGTATCCAGTGGTGCCCACGTAATGCTAGGCAGGTGATGCCACACATAGACCATCACTACAGTAGCCTCTATACATAATGCCCTGTTGAAGTTAAAGTGATACACTGTTGTTCACATCACCTGCATATCACAAGCAGCATGCACACATTGATACATCTCTCCTTTCTATGTGGTCTGTCGATATAGGATCAAATCTCCGTGTTCGTGTGTCAATGTATATGTGTGTGTGCTAGGGAGTGTGCGTGTGAGTTGCTACCTCATGGCACTGACAAAAGAGAGAAAAAGGACATGACCAGCTTGTGACTCCTAGAGAGAGAGATGGGCGCCTGGGTAGAGATTAGTTATTAGCTTCGTTGTGGGGATAGTTTCTGGCTGGCATCTCTCTCTATAGGCCTTTCACTTTGAATTATACTTGGGTAGGGTCAGGAATTCGCTGGGGATTGGTGAGTTACTTAGCTTGATATACAGTATCCAGTGGTGCCTTCTCAATGCTATGCAGGCGATGTTACACATAGATCATCACACAGTTAAGATGATACCAAAGGCAGCCTACCCGACCTCTCCCGTTGCTGCATGCACAATGTTCTTTCTGACGTAGCCCATCGCTTGATTGATTGATTGATTGAAAAGTTTATTAACAGATTGCAGAATGGGTACAGTACAGTACAGCTCAATACACACAATTGTTAAGGGGATGCAGACCAGAGAAAGACTTTCGTCTTGTTTACATCAGGGTCCCCCATTTTCAATATCATCATACATGACATACAGATAGACAGTACTGCTACATCTATACATTTATGACATATCAGATTTGCAAATACAGTACTGTTTGTGATACAAAAGTGTCCAGAAAAAGAGTGTATATACATTTGACGTAGAAACTGTACATTGGAGGAGGTTGGGTGGGTGGGGTGGGGTGGGGTTGGGTGGGTGGGTGGGGGCTGTACATTGGAGGTGGGGGGGGGGGGGGGGGGTGTGGGTAGGGGGGGACACACACATTGTACACTGTACATTGGAATACTGACAAAGCCATACTTGGTAATTTACTGTACAACTAGGTTAGGACATTTGTAGGGGCCAGTTTCGAATTGCAGTCTCCCGTAGGTGTTTTTTGAGAGTGTTTTTGAAAGTGGGTAGTGATTCACATTCCTTTAGAGCTTTGGGTAGCGCGTTCCACATTGATGTGGCATAATTGCGAAACATGTTTAGTCCCTTGTTTGAGCCGAATCTGGGTTTAACATGATTTGTGGAGCTCCCTCTGGTGTTGTGATCGTGGTATTCACTGACCTTTGGGAAGTATTTTGACATGTACATGGGTACCTTGGTCGCGTAGTGTATCTTGTAGACCAGGCCCATTGCAAGTTGCTGTACTCTGTCGTCTACTCTAAGCCATCCTAGGTTGTCAAAGTGGGCAGGGGTGAGGTGGGTTCTAGGAGTCAGGTCAAGCAGTAGTCTGACCAGCTTGTTTTGAGATGTTTGTAATTTGTTTTTTAGTGCCTTTGAGGTGCTTTGGTACCATGAGGTGCAAGCATAGTCGTAGTACCCTTGAATGAGTGCTCCTGCTAGAGTCTTCAGGGTATTCTTGTTTACCAGAGAGGAGATCCGGTACAAGAATCACTTGCATCGATGAACTCTTTATCTTCTCCCTTGTACGTGATGCGAAATCGGGCTGGAAAGAGAATGCCGTACCGGATGTCCTCTCGGCCTCGTAGTAACTTCCTCACCTCTGGCTTTGGCGACGCTCGTGGCATAGTCCAGGAAGATTGCAATAGTCACTCCGTTGGCTTGTAATGGAGCCTGGGCGTGTGCCCGGCTCAGCACCTCGACAGTCTTGATAGTAGTGAAGCTTAGCCACAATGGCGCGTGGCTTCCCGTCCGTCCTCTTCGGCCCCAGTGTTCTGTGCAAGCGGTCGACCAGCACCTCAGCTCGAGCCTTCCGTCTCAGCTACTCCTAGTATCCTTACGTTACACCTCCTCATTCTTCCTTCCATGTCCTCACACTTTCCCCTTGAGACCGGCCACCTCTGTCTTTAAGTCTTTGACTGCGGTTTCTAACGTTACCACCTCATCTGACCACGTCGAAAGGCCGTCTTCCATGTCCTTAATTGAGGCCCCCATTTTGTCCACCTCCTCGTGGAGTGTCGCAATACAACTTCGCATTTCCGCTTTCATCTCTTTCAGATAGTTTCTAATAAGGTTGAACTCTTTGGAAAGTGCACCTTTCAATTCTGATTTTCGCTGCGAAGTCCGATTTTAGCGCGAGGAGAATCTCCGCCTTCAAGGCTGCGGTGTCCACGCCGGGCATCTTTGGCGATGTGGTTAGCGGCGGCTTGGAAATGGGACTGGAAGTCGAGGCTTTGTCGGGCCTACTGGAAGCCGGACCGGTGTATTTGTATTTACGTAGGTTCGCCGCCATCTGTCCGTGAAAACATTGTCCCCTGGCTTAACACATTGGCGGCCACTGGGATGCGTCTAATATCACTCTAGATGACCAGCATGTGTAAACATACTTGCACAGTCCGTGGGGCTGTTTGTAGAGCTAAATTTTTTTTTTTTTTTTTTTTTTATTATTGCAATTATTGTAGAGCTAAATCTATACTTTATAGTATTGATATCTGTCCATTCTCATTGTCAATTGAGACCATAAACCGTCCCTTCAAAATGGCTTAAAGAAAAAAAAAATCATCAATACGTTCTCATTTCATAGCGCCGTGAATATAAGCGTTATAAGGGATTCCGGCTAGGATATTTCCTGGAAGGCTAGATAAAGGGCTAATAGCTACTAACGTTATATCCAATGGCATTTCCATTATACAGAAGCTACAGTTAAAACTCAAACTGCATATGATCGGTACGATCCTCAAGCATGTATGCATGAAAGGGGGGGGGGGGGGCGGGGGACGTCGTTTCTGATTATTGATTACCAATAACCGTGTTCATCTCAGTAGCCACATACGCTGATCGCCTGGTTGAGTATCATAACAAGCTCTGTTCAGCATGTAATTTACTTGAAAAAGATCTTACCATGAGCCGGTTGGATCCCCCCGAGCATTTCCCAGTTATCGATCGCCATCTGGTAGATCGATATGTCCATTGGCTGATGATATATCCCCTTACTGCATAGTGAAATCCGCGATCCAAAACGTATTCCGTGCAACAGGCAATAGCGATCGCTTCAACGTTGCGTACGCACAGATATGTGCGTAACCCCTGCGTACGATCATTTCTAAGCAAAGTGTGGGACTCAAATTGAACTTGTGCTTGACTTTGTGCGTATATCTAAGCACAGCTCGGAGCATGCATAGCTGACGCCCGGTGGTAGAATATGAAACCTGCATGTCTGCAACGCGGAAATAAGCTTCCGTGCATTACTTCCAACACTGCCGTGTTCAACTTCAACTTCCCGTAATTCATTATAGTTCATTGTAAAATAGCAACAGTAGTGTATTTATAACGGGCTCACGCGCGAACAAGAGGTTGGCCAACTTGGCCTGCTTGTTTGGCACGGGGGGGCAGACGCAGAACACCCACCTCCAAACGCGATTAAATATTGTTTCAAATAAAAAGCGACATACTATTATTTTGTGTCATGTTTCCAAATAAGATTGGCCACAACGAAATGCTTTCTACTTCAATTTGTTGGTTAGAGTAGATACCTCCGTTGAAACTTCACTGACTAAAAGTAAAAGACAGTATTTTTTTTCTGTGAGCTCCGCGCACAGACGTGATAATAATAATAATAATAATAATAATAATAATAATAATAACAATAATAATAATAGCTTCATTTTATATAGCGCCTTTCAAGAGACCCAATGTCGCTTTACATAGATAGGGGGGAAATAACAAAGTAATAAACATAGTGGACAGACACAACATATAAATATGATGATGGGATTCAAGTTAACGTTTTTATTGATCACATAGGCAGGCTATACATGGCACGGTCCATCGTGATATTGTAGATGGATCGAGCAATAGACTGTTACTGTACCACCCATGTAGCTGTCAAAGCTCCATCACAAATGCAGTTATGTGAATAGAAAGGAATTCCACTCAGTGATGGGCATTTGCCTGATAAAATGTATTAATTTAATGTCGTCGCTGCCGGGAGGAAAGGCATGCTGCAAGGGTTTACTGACTGTCATACAAATAATTAACCAACTACATACTGTAACTTTTCAGTGCAAGTTCTTATTTACATTGTGACAACAGCCTTGTGAGCTCCCACACACAGACATGATGGAATTCAAGTGCAAGTTTGTATTGATCACATATAGGCAGGCTACACATTGCGTATAGGCTACATCATACATGGCAGTGAGATTCATTGTTCTTGTATATGCTCTCGTATTATTGTTTATATAGGCTACCCAATACCGACATCAAAATAGATTGTATGCATCTACAAATCATATGCAGCAGGTAGAAAATTTACGGAAAATCCGTCGCGATTGGGAATAAAATGAAGGAGAACTTTAATCCCTGGATATTAATCGAGCAAAACGGAAAAAGGCAGTCATATTCCAGCACGGTCTTTATTAGTTAATATGGTCTTTAAGTTAATAGATATCATATCCGACATCACCGTACGTGTACATGTCTGTCAGCCTGCGTATTTCTCCATAACACGCTTCCCTCGGCTTAGTCCACTTTTCCACATTTCATGGGGGTGTTCCATTACCGTATATGGTTAATTACGGGCGGTGCTATATGCAAATACGTAAAACCGTGCACGAGCTGCAGCGTAGGATCAAAGTGATATTTATCAAGACAGGTGTGCGTACGACCTGTGTACGCACGTGTGATAAATCCTGTTTTTTTTGTGCGTACACACATTCTAAATTGATAGAAAGATAGAACACTTTCTAAGAACTGTTGATAAATGAGGGCCCAGGTGAGTAGAAAACTACATTAGAGATCCAGAAAAAAAAAGACAGCTTCTGCCACAGGGAACACTGCATTATCGATACAGCGCCCCTAAGAGGATCTGGGCGGTAATGCACTCTCGATTTCAAAGAGTAGGGTAAATCTGCAGTGCCGCTCGGCGACCTTGAGTAGGTTATTAAAATGGAATAAAAGCCAAAACAACCTTGCCACGGATATATCCGTCCTCGGTCCTTTAAGCATGGATTTGAAACACGGATATATACGTTGTTGGGCGGGATTGTATTAAACAATGTATCCTGAGTCAAATTCACCAAGTTTTGTGAAGTAGAAAGCTTATTAAATTAAAGGTGACATGCATTATAAATGTCTTTTTTAAGTGTCTAGCATTGTATTATAGTAATAGGAGTTGTAAATACCATATTGGCGGATTGCCGTCATCCAGGTCATTCATTTCCTGGTTGAAAAAATCAGGTCATTCTGATTTGACTCGCATGGTGACGTCACGTGGCGAGGATGGAGCGGATAGTGATCCGATTGGCTCTGTGGTTGTAGCGCACCAAAGGGGGTTTGACAGAGAGCGAGAGAGAGAGGGAGAATCAGATAGACCCTTGCGACAGAGCACACATACACACACGCGCGTTGCGCTGTCGTCTCTCGGTCTGTCTCTCTCTCTCCCCCTCTCTATCTCTCTCGATTCGGGAGCATGAACTAACGCACTGTCTATAGCTGTAGCGAGCGGCACAGTGGACTTCCTCAAACGGGAGAGGGAGAGAGAGAAATAGAAGGGGACCTGCGTATATCCCACGCAGCTGTGTTTACACAGTGCTCTCTCTCTCTCTCTCTGCCACTTGCAGACTGTGTGGATGACTGTCACTGAAAGTGCTTATGGGCGGAGCCCAGCCAATAACAGGCTGAAATCTTGAGGCTGGAAAATGATGCTTTTGAGTACTCCATTAGAAATATAAAACAATGATTTTTTTGTAAATAAACCTTACAGATGTCTTCCATAGACTCAAAGGAATTGTGTAAAGTTGCCCAAATAGTGCTAGGAATAGCAATGCAGGTCCCCTTTAAAATAAAGTAGAGACTCGACGAGAGCTAGAACAAACCGCGTGCTACCCCATTGCCAGCCTAGCCACCCAATTTCATGATTTCATGTTTTATATATCAGTGACAATCAAACAACAAAGTAAACAAAGAGGCCTATTAAGATGTTAGATCTAATATGAAGAATTATGTGATTTAATATTCTATGCCTTATCTTGACTTGACTTATCTATTTAGCTGCTGTCTATTTTATGCTCATTTCATGCTTAATTTTATGCCTATGTCTTTTTTACTGCTGTGAAGCACTATGAAAGGTGCTATACAAATAAAGTTTATTATTATTATTATTATTATTATTAACACATTGCCCGCCGGGGGTTATGCCCATCTAATGCCCCTCTCTGCCAGCGCTGTAAGCCTATGGAGATGTTTACCTTCTTTGCAGGGCTATAACTTTTTAAATTGTATTGCTATATTGACATTACTATGGCCCATTCAACATCGATTATCTATCGTTCAGGATGTGGGAACGTTATACTTTTTCATTCATACATTGTTGTGTTAATACCTTCTAGAATATAAGTATGTTTTTAATCTTTTCTGCTGTAATTCCAAAAACGCTAGTTATAGGCCCAAACGCATTACATAGATTATACACGCTACACCAAAAAACTCAAATGTATATGATCGGTATACATTATGCCTCATCATGCACAGAGGAAAGGGGTCGTTTATAATTCCCCGATCATCAGTAACTGCTTTATGTAGGTTGGGTGGATATATTGATCAGATGGTTTGCAAACAAGGAAATGCACAATCGGGTTGAAAATAACATTTTATATTTTTTTCAACAACATACTAGTCCTTGGGCCGGACGAGATATCGGTACCGAAAAGGCGGCAAAACCTTACCTATTTTAAAGTGTTCATAGGGTCAATATAAGTTAATTAAAATATGATAGACTTTCCATAGGAGCAGCTTTTTATATTTTTTGACTGTTTGTTATTTTCCTCTATAGGCGGATTTTCATCAGTTCCAAAAAGAACACAGACAGCCAATAGCACATTAAAATTTCTATAACACTCTTTTTGGACATTCCTTTTTATAAATTAAACAAACCTGTGTCCAATTAAATTAGTTGATGAAGTGGGTGTGGCCTATTATTTGGTGGTGGAGCAGTTCTTTCAGGAATCAAAGCTGAATGGGACACAGCTGTCACAGCTGACTGGTAAGATAAATCCAACTTTAAATGTTACTACATGTTAAGGGTTATGAAAACACATATACAATATATATGTATACACATGTGCATGAGAATTTAAGAAGCATATTTGATTGTTTAGAGACATATTTTGTTACTAACTGTATGTTTCATTGCATAAGGGCAATAACGTAAGGCATCATGCAGGGGTCCTAAAAGTGAATTTGAACATTAGCCCTGAATAGCCGATCTACAAGCTAATGTAAAAACAAAATATTGATTTATCTATTTCAGAGAGTCACGCCATCATAGAGCAGTTCTTACAGGAATCAAAGCTGAATGTGACACAGCTGACTGGTAAGACAAATCTAACTTTTTATTCTTGTGTTTAAACAAATATATATATATATTTGTTTGTTTAGAGACTTTTGTTTGTTTAGTGCTACTTTAGAAGTGCATTAGCGTCAGATTTCAAGCTAATTAATGTAAAAACTAAATATTAATTTGTCTATTTCAGAGTGTCACGTCCTCGTGAAAAAATGAATCGAACTTCAGTCGTAGGCAGCAGCAAGGTATGCATCATCCACTGCTCTGACGGGATTTCTGACTCAAACCTGGTGTCACCCCAAAACATGGACTCGTGGAAGTCCTTGCTGAGGGCAGCAGAAATCAGACATCATATCCCAATTTTGGACATAGCCAAAGACTTGTGTGAAGGAGAAATTCCAAAAGTACTGTATCATCGCCGATGCCGTAGCATCTTCACATTGAAAATCACTAGACACTATCACTCTAAAAACAGCATCTGCCTCAAAAACAGCATAGATGCCTCTGTAGCAGCAGAAGAAACTTCTAGAAGACCATCTAGAGATGCACCAAGCAAATCAATAGTGTATGAAGTGAAGTGTATCTTCTGCGAAAAATCAAGCAAGTATATGAAGGGCCAAAACACGAGGGAACCTCTCATACAATGTTCAGAGTTGCGCGCAGATGACATGATCAGAAAAGCAGCAGTCATCAAACTGGACCAGAGAATGCTTGCTATCACTAGTAGAGAGCTTGTTGCTGCTGAGGGCCAATATCATAGGTCTTGCTACCGTGCATACACATCTCATATTACATCTGGGAAGCCTGCTACCTGCTCTAAGTCAAGGAAAGAAAGTGGAGATGCAGAAAAACAGTATGAGGTAGCAGAAAAAAAAGCCTATGACGAAGTGTTTTCATACATTAGGAATGAACTCTTTCCCAATCCAGAAGTAATACCCATGACAAACTTCTCATAAAGACTAGAATCATCCATGAAGTCTCTTGGGGTCAGCCAGATCAAGGACTCAACTAAGAAACATATCCGCCGTAGGATGGAAGACGAGCTTGGCGGATCCATCCATATCTTTCCTGATGAAAATGGAAAGCTTCTTCTATACCCAGACAGCCTATCAAGGACTGAGCTTGTCAAAACAGTATTGTCCTTGAAAATAGAACTGCAACATATCAGATCAGTGAACCCTGATGATGCTGTAACAAAGGCAGCTTTGCTGATGAGAAATGCTATTAAAAAACAAGACACCAAACAAGTGTGGCCACCTGATGTAGAACAAGGTGAATTCTTAATTCCTGAATCCATCACTCAGTTCTTGCAAACACTACTGAGTGGAGACTGCAACAGCCCGTCTGAAAGAGTAAAACGACTTGTCACCTCCTTTGGTAGTGACTTGGTCTTTGCAGTCACATGTGGCAGAATCAAGCCACCAAAACATTGTTGATATCCTGGAGAACTGCTGGCTGAATCCATTCAGTCCAGACCAATGTGAGTTTGTCAGCTTGTCAACAGCAACTGTTGCCCCACCAGATGTGGGCAATGACCTACTTGATGCTCATAAGATAGGAGAGCAAGCCTATCAAGCCTTCAAACATGAACGTCTCGAGACAACTCCACCAACTACAAAGTTTTATGACAAGATCACAAAGAATAAGCTGAAAACATTTTCAGAGGTCGGTAAAAAAACACGCAGCAAAGGGCAAGGCAAGGAAGTAATTCTGAAGGCTGATAGGAATCTGTTTGGCCACATGGTTCTGATGGCCCAGAGCCGAGAACTACACATGAGAGATGTGTTGGCACATCCACTGGGACCCGTGCCCTGGGCCCTAGCTAATGGGGATGGATCTCTTCGCAAGACAAACAAGGCAACTCTTGCCAGAGAGTTGGAGAAGAGTGTTGCCCCAGCAGAAGTAATCCCCAAACCATCAACAACCATCATCGATGGAATGAGCCTTGTCCAAAAAATGAAAGGAGATGACAAGACATTTGCACAGCTGGCAGAATCAACCCTAGCCAAGGTCTTGCATGAAGGTGGCAATAGTGAACGGATTGATGTTGTCTTTGATGTTTACAAGGACATGTCAATCAAAAATTCAGAAAGGGCAAACAGAGGTGCAGAAATGGGGATCCAGTTCAAAAACATTGTTTCTGGCCACAATATTCAGCAGTGGAGGAAACTGCTCTGCAGTGCTGCAAACAAAGCCAGTCTCATCAAGTTCTTGGTGGAGGAATGGAAACGGCCCAAGCACAGAGATAAACTGCAAGATAAGACACTGTATGTCACTTGTGAAGAAGTCTGCTTCAAAATCACCAAGGACCAGTGGGAGGAGGTAACACAACTGAGATCTACGCAGGAGGAAGCCGACACCCGCATGCTATTGCATGCTCTCCATGCAGCAGAGTCTGGCTACAAGGCAGCGATCATCATAGCTGATGACACAGATGTTCTGGTGCTGTCCCTTGGTTTCAGCAAGGACATTCCATGCCGTGTGTACCAAAAATGTGGCACACAGAACAGGACAAGATTTCTGGACATCACTCGGTGAAAGTGTTGCTGATGCCTTGATTGGCATGCATGCGTTCACCGGTTGTGACACTATAAGTGCATTTGCAGGACGTGGGAAAATGGGCACCTTCAAACAATTGAAGTCAGACAGGGCATACCAAGAAGCCTTCCTTGAGCTGCGCCGTGCTTGGACTCTCTCTGATGAGCTCTCCAAGAAGCTGGAGGAAATCACTTGCCGCATGTATGTACCCTCTACACACACTACAGAAGTCAATCTTCTTCGCTACCAACTTTTCTGCACCAGGCGTGGAGAGGTAGAGTCCAGCCAGCTTCCACCATGTCAGGATTGCCTGTTTATGCATTCAATTCGTGCCAACTATCAGGCTGCTATCTGGAGACGGTCTCTTCAAACCCAGCCATATGTACCAAGCCCTGTGGACCATGGGTGGACCACAAATGATGAAGGGCAGCTGGAAATGCAGTGGATGCGTGGTTCCCCAGCACCAGATGCTGTCTTGCAGTTGCTATCCTGCAAGTGTGTGAGGTCATGCAAACTACCTGAGTGCACATGTCTCAAGAATGGGCTGAAATGCACAAACCTGTGTAAATTACAAACCTGTGGCAACCAATGCAGTGAGGAGGAGACCCCTGCACAGCTGACAGACTCAGATACTGATGATGCACCACTCAAAAAAAGAAAGAAAAAAGTAAAATATGCACAACTGTTTCCTTTCCTTTAAAGTAATGATAACAAGGGGCTAGGTAATTGAACCTCTGTGACTCAGTGATGTTATGTGACATTGTAACATATTTCTGTTATAGCTGATACTGTGTATGTCACCTGTGTTTTGGTTTGTGCTGATGTCATAACTAGGATTGCCTTTTTACGGTCTACTTTACACAGGATGATTGTATAGAGTGTATACATCTGTATACTTTATTTTATTTTGTTGACTGTGTTGGCTCCTTGCTCTGCAGCAGATTATTTTACATTATTTTTGTATCATATTAAAGTTGTCTTGTGCTGCTATTCGTCTGAAATTACTATACTACTTCTATGTCCTGTATCTGTATCCCTGTGGGATCAATGAAGGTATCTATCTATCTATCTATCTATCTATCTATCTATCTATCTATCTATCTATCTATCTATCTATCTATCTATCTATCTATCTATCTATCTATCTATCTATCTATCTATCTATCTATCTATCTATCTATCTATCTATCTATCTATCTATCTAACTCTAAAACCAATTGAATAAGGTATTGAGAAGAACAATATAATTTGTCAAAAAGGTTCCTTAATTAGACAATATACATTGCAATTATTTAGTACTTAAGGGTTTATTACAAGTATCTGTGGCTGGCTAATAGTTCAACACACCCAAAGGAGATGATATAATGAAAGAAGATGATTTCCAGGGAAGGCACTTTTTAGTTTTTTGAATATACAATTTTCACAGATTTGAGGTATAGTGCAGAATTTTGGCTACAGAAAGAGTCATTTTCAAGATAGAAAGGTCATCTTGGGCTTAAATTGAAGCTTAGGGATATGGGAAGTTTTCTATATACAAGTGAGGCAGTGATATTCACCGTAATGTGCTGGAAAATAACCATCTTTGTTGTTATTTGTTAAGCGGACAGTATATTTCTTTGTGTTTCTGTGGATGATGCAGGTCATATTTAACAATCCAATGGTAGCATGCCCCAAAATACTATTCTGCTACTTACCCCTATGTGTCAAGATACTACATGACACATTTTAGACTACCAAGTCGATTTTTGTAATTTTAGTGAATTAATGTATGCCTTTACACAATTTCGCCAGAGCCATATACCAAAAAGGGGGGTTTGAGGTGATAACCACTAAAAAGCTGCCAGTCAGCAAGGTCTATCATATCAAAACCTAATCTAGGGATGTATAGGAATTAAAAAATCACAACTAAACTTTGCCGCCTCACCGGTACCGACATGTCATATCTGGGCACTTGGCCCAAGGACTATACATAGACAATACATTTCAGCATACAAAATTATAAAGGCTCATCAACAAGAAATAAAAATAAAAAAGATATACAAAAATGAGAAAAGAAAAAGTGTGGCATGGGTCCTTCGGTCCATTCTATATTTGCATCCTTTATTTAAATTTTTCATCATTTACTTGTATCCTTTTCAATCCCCTGTGATGTCGTTCCTTCCCCTCCTATATTCTTCCCACTTTTCCCATTTCAATTCAAACTTCTCTTCTTGCAGCCTCAGCAGATGTGTGATTCTCTCCATTTCCTGTATCCCCTCTACTATCTCTATCCATTGCTCCTTCGTCGGCACTTCTACCCTGTACCACAGTTTAGTTAAAGCTTTTTTGGCTGCCACTATTAGTATATTAATCAAGTATTTGTCTTCCCCTTGAATTCCTTCCTGTGATAGGTTCCCCAGATACAACAGCCAGATAGCTTTCTACTGAACGCACAGAGAAGTAACTGGTATCTATCTTCTTGTCTCTCTCTGGAGAAGACGGTAAGCCAATTTCCCAAAATGTTGAGCTGTTCCTTTAAGTAACATGGAATGTTCCTTTTCCATCCAGAGTGTACTCATTAACACTTTCACTGCCACACACGAGATATCTCGGGTTTCCGATAGTTATGTTGAAAGCCACTCACGAGATTTCTCTGCATTTTTTTTTTTTTTTTTTTTTTGCGATCTGAAATCATATTGCATCACGCGAGTCTACCCGAGTATACCAGAGCACCGCCGGCGATCAGATGTGGAAAAAAGCACCCCCTATCGTCTCCCAGATGACATAAGGGATTTTGGAATAGACTCAATGAAAATGGATGGGGAAAAAAATCCTGTACTCCACATTTTGATGAAGATATAGGCTGTTTTGTGAAATGGGCTCTTTCGGTTTCACTGTAAAAGTCGAAGAGGAAATGAACACGGCGATTATCCGTGCGCGGCTCGAATGTGCTTGCGTGCACGTATAATATTGATCATCTAGCGTTTATTTGAAAACGATTCATAAATAGGCCGACGAATATCAACATTCTGGAATATTCCAGTAAAAGACGATTATCATAGAATGGTCTAGAATGAACTGTTTTTTACCTCAAAACGGGTGCTTTTCAAAATGCTTTCAAACGGAAATGAAGCGATAAAAAACCAATCTGCCTTGACAGCACTGACTGGAAAAGGATTCTTTGATAAGCGACGGGCAGATTAGACACATAGCCATAATTTAAAACATAGATTAGGCGATATTAAGCGTAACATTGGCACCGATGGTGGCATTGAAGCGATACCTCTGGCGCCACCTTGTGGCATTCAAAGTGTTAATGTCCACGTTGTCTGTCGGGAAATGGAGGAAGTTACCCTTTATCAGATTTTGGGGAACAACAGCACCGTTGTCATCCATGGTCTCTCATGTCTTCTTGGCCAGAGCAGTGTCAAGTTGTATTACCTCACGGTAACTCGTGACATGACCTGCATAGTGAAACATGTTCACCAGCTCTTTCAAATGTGTAGCTTGGTGAAGGGTACTGGCCATTCCTATGTGCTTTGGAGTGAGGAACTTGTCTCCATTGTCTGTGTACATGATCCTGAGCAATGACGATGATTCTAAGCCGCCGCCTGGCTTTGTTCTTATTATCGTCCACTTCATCATCCTCCAGTATTGACCACCTACAGTAGTAACAAGTTCAGAAACATGTACAGGTTAGCGGGTATGCTTGTCTATTGCTCTGTCTTCACTGATGTATATCCCTTCTTGCTTGGGATGTGACAACATTTCACCATGGATCCGCAATGCAACGTGGGCCGTGGTCAGGAGGGTATCATTATCCTCATGTTTGAAAGAAGGAATGAGTGTATTAATATTGGTGATGTCATCTTTCAACATAGCTAATACTGGAATATGCCGGAATTTGGATAGAACCAATACAGTACAAGTTTAATTTCGAGCCTGATCATGCAGTACAACAACTTTGTATATGCCGTCAAGATGGTTAAACCTGTTAAGGTGTTTATCCCCCCCAATTGGGGGACCCTGCTGTTTTTTTTTGTGATCAATTTTTTTTTAATTTTCAAACATAAAACAACAACCACCAGACCCACATCTCAAGGGGGCCCAGAACATATACATAATTAAAAATACAATAGAAAACAAAAAGAAAAAACAAGTGGACAATGGTCTTCACCCCCCCCCCCCCCCCACACACACTCACCCCAGG
Source organism: Notolepis coatsorum (assembly GCF_963971535.1). NCBI lineage: Eukaryota > Metazoa > Chordata > Actinopteri > Aulopiformes > Paralepididae > Notolepis > Notolepis coatsorum. The sequence goes on along the minus strand of NC_140172.1, from coordinate 60,721,648 downwards.
ACCCCAACGTGAGTTAAATACATAATATATGGTAGATTAGGGACCCTGCTGTTTTGATCATGAATCGATGTAAGGGCTGCGGGTGTGTGTGGGTCACGAGCAGATAATAGGGACTCCGTTATCCATGTAACGAATAGCGTAAGGTTATTCTATAACCCTAGTTATATGAGTATAGCGAGCGCTCTGCTCTATTGGAACTATCCCTTTATCCAGTCTAATAATGAATAATTTTCTCCAGGAGGACCCAGCCCTAGGAACAACCTGAGGGCCAGGACCCCCTGGAAAGGGGGCCCGGTGAGGTCAACGATGCCGTAGCATCGGGACCCCACCAGACGGTCACTGGTGACACCACCCCCCACATCGCCAGCGTATCGGACAGGGCCCAAACCAAGAGTAGGCCCTTCCCCCCTTTGGCACGCCACTCTGAAGCACTCTACAGTAGCTTACTGCACCTGGTATTCCCAGGGGGTCTCCCATCCAAGAACTAACCAGGGCCGAACCTGCTTAGTTTCCGAGATCGGGCGTGTCCAGGTCGGCATGGCCGTAAGCCCCAAGAGGCTACCCCCCCACAATACTGTGGGGCCAGACGGCGCGCCGGGGAGACAACCCCCAAGGGGGTCGATCCCTCAATCCAGGCAACAGGCCAGAACTCGACCTGTGCCTGGAGCACTGCGGACTAGACAGGCGCCTAAGGGGTCTACTGTGAGAACAGTACCAGGCGGAAGGGGTGTTTGGTATGCTGTGCACCATGTCATGACCTCCACAAACCCGACCCCTCCAGCGGGGTCGAGGTTCAAAGGAGAAGCCGACACAATTGGCAGACGTCATGAAAGATGCGGGGGCATACTCTCGGGCAGACGGGGTCAAGCCCGGCCTCAACCCGAGAGTCGACTCTGCTACCAACACACCGGAGAACCAACCACCTCCCTATGTTTAGTTTAACAGGAGGCGGTTGTTGCCTTAACCCACCAAGAAAACTTTAGAAACATAACTGCGCGTATACACAGGCTATACAAGCAGTACAAGTGTTTCAGTTTTCAAAGGGTTAACCCAGGCCAACAGGTCGACGAGAACGAGTCCGGACCTGGGCCTGGCGGACCGGGACCTACACAGGGATGCCTAGAGGGGTTGACAGCAACCACCCCGACAGCCCCCTCCCATCCCTGCCCAGCAGGAGGAGGGAGGGGTGAAACAAATGGAGAAGGACCAGGCCCCCTAACACAGCGCAAGGTACAACACAGTATGGACCAAGCATGCCACTGTTATGGGCAACTCGTAGTGGCATACATATGACACACATTCACGACATCAATGCCTGCAAAGCCCGGACCGACCTGGAATTTCCCCCCTGGAAAAGCACAAAGTCCTTCAGGGTACCAGAACAGCAGATCTGCGCCCCGGCGGACAACGGGTTAACTGACCTGGTCCGGCGCAACCAGAACCAGTCCCGCGTCCTAGTCACGCCGCCATCACCAGTCCTAAGAGGGGGGTAGGTACGCGTGTCGATCTAAAACATCACAGAGGGCACCACCAAGATGGACAGAACGTGAATGCGCTGCTCCTGGCGGCCCACCTCATGGGCGTGAGACCTCTCCGCCAATGTAATGATCTACTCCGTCATCTCCCCCCGGAGATGCACGTGAGTCATCGAGTCTAACCTAGTGCACTGGCGCTCTGTAGAGATAAAAATCTCCTTCCTAGTCGCCAGCATAAAAAACGCAGTTTCTATGAATTGGGCAACCAAGGCGCGCCGGCCCATAACGTGGTTCCACATTGGAAGCACCCAGGGCCAGCGCTATATGCACGTCAAGAACCCGAAACTCATCAATGGTGAATTCTAATAAGAAACACCAGACAACGTTCCCTCCATGCTGTCTGGGACGAGCAGCAGGAAGTCGGTCAATAAGACACAGACACAGGTCTTATATGACGCGTCTGAGGGCAACCCCGTCAATTCTGCTCCTTACATAAGAGGGGAAGACAGAAGTTCCCCCAGAGAGACCTCTACGTGAGTAACTATTGAAAAAGATACATGTAATAATAATTGGGCCAAGTGACCAACTGCCCAATACACACTGTAATAGAGAGCAGGGCAGAAAACGAACAGTTTTCTAATGCATCGCATCATCCAACTTTGACAAAGACAGCGGTCTGCAGCACAGAGCCTGTAACCTCACGTATGTCTCCTGGCCAATAGGAAAACGCGCCCAGTAACGTATCCCATGGCCGGGGGGAAATCCATGGAGTGGAACCAGGGAACCCCCCTTCCTGTGATGCGCTGCCCCTCAGCCGACAGGAAGACTGACAGGCAGGAGGTATCTTACCTGCACCAACGAACACAGGACGAAAGGCCGTAACACGGGTTGGTCTACCACGTTGACGAAGGCCTCTCGCTGGCAAGGCCAGAAGAGGCAATGGCCGGAGCCTCGGTCCTGGCGTGACGGCCCCCTCCTGCAGCCGGTCTTGGCGCAGACCCGACGACATCTTCTGCCAGAGATGACGTCGTAGTCAGAGTGCCAGGGCCCGCTATTCTCACTGCTAGCGCCAATGGTTGTAGCATAAGCTAAACAGCTAACTCTAGGCTAACTGATAGCATCAAGCTAATGTTTCCAGCCGAGCGCAGCGGCAAGCTAAGCGGCTACTACTGAAAGCTGTACAACGTGAGAAAAAGCAATACAGGCCAACACTTCAGACAGCCGCTGTCTTTTCCTCTTCTTATCCGAAGAAAAAAGGGAAAAAGGCAACACACGCCCCTCTTCAGAACGGTGTTTACCAGACACAGCGGTATCGGCAGCATGCCCCTCGCGGGCTGCAGCCGACCTGAGCCGGAGATATTCTCATAACGAAACACCAAGCTCACCCCCCTCGCGCTGTTTTTTCATCTTGAAAAGCGGGGCCAGCGCGGCGGCAGAGGGTATCCGTTTGTCCAGAGAATTGAACCGCAGATTCGGAATCACGGTCCCAGGAAAACAAAGCTACGACTTCACTGAGGAGGAGCTAATGTTATCGTGGGGCATCAGACTAGAACCCCCGCAGCGAAAAGGATTCTAGCCTGGAGCCGACCTTCGTAAGCTGTGCAGTTGTCCCTCCACAAATGACACACCTGGCGCCCGCATCGCAAAAAACATCACCCGCCCAGAGAGGCCGTCAGCCCTCACACAGCCGACCGCCTCCCAAGCATAGTGTCCAGCTGCAGAGCTGGAGACAATGCCGGCGGGGATTGCTCAGCGACGCGCGCCCCTAATGCGAAGCGCTGGTGGAGGTCAGAATGATCATCATCTTCTAGACACTCCGGTGGCGAAGACATTATCGCTGTATTTCCTTGAAAATTGTGAGAGAGGGCCTATAACTTTTTAAATTCTATTGCTAAATTGCCATTATTATGGCCCATTCAATGTCCTGTATCCATTGTTCAGGGTGTAGCAACGATATACTTTTTCATTCACATATTCATACTAAAATATGGTCTAAACAGTATGTTTTTATCGTTTTCTGCAGCTTTCTCCAGAACTTGATTTATAGCTCCAAATGCATTATATTGATGATCAAATACAGTTTGGTAGCGATCGTTGCCAGATGAAAAATTTCAACTGGAGGTACTTCTAGAAGTTACTACGTATCATCTGATATTGACCGGATGGGCGAGGGGGCGTTTATAATTCCGTGGGCAACGTTATACCATTCATCTAGTGTGGGTCATATGATCATCAGATCAGTTAGTATAGAATACGTTAGAAAATAACGTTGAAACTCACCGTATCTTCCTCGCGCCGTTGGACGATCAGTGTGGAGTAGACAGTTTTCGATTATGGGATGTTGATCCTGATGAACCATTTCCAGGTTGTATAATACTATATACGTCCAAATAACGTTGTTTATTGAGTTAGGGCGAGCGATTGATTATCCAGTGTGTTGAGATGGAGTCCGGCTACCGATCGCGAGTGCCCGGACGGATTATGGATGAGCACTTCCTGTTTGGTGCGCCCCTCCCTCTTGGCCGATCTGCCGATCGGCCACCAGATGGCGCTCTCGAACCGTTAGACAGTTGAGTGGAGCTCACCAGTACATCTCATGTCTCCGGAGGAGAAATATGATTTCGATCACAGATTTTAGAATTATTGATATCAAAGACGAGTTACGGCGTCTTCGGCAGAATGAGCATGGCGAGGAATGATGTCTAAACACGTCATCGGCGATTAAAGTGTTAACGTTACATATATCACAACAAGCTACCTGCTTCTCTCGTTCCTGCGTACACACTGTCTCATAACACTATTCGCTTCTTGCATAGCCCACCTGTATCCCACTATGCATCACTCTTAAAGGTGCAGACCCTAATCTTATAACACTACCCCCACTCTGGATGGCAATTAACAATTAAATATAATAACATTCCAGCACCCTTATGACTACACACAAAATATCCTAAACAGATTACATAGACTTTTTTTCTTCTTTTTTTTGAACACCCCTTGAGTGTCTGGAGTCCTTTAGGGTCACAATGCCCAAGAACATCTCGCCTTGACGGAGTAACAGTCCATAAGAAACAGTCCATAAGAAACAGTCCATTATAATCCTAATAGTTGTTTCCCTTGAGAATAGAGTGTAATGGTGGAGGGTAGTGCAGTGTTAGGAGTTTAAACAGTCCACCTCCTTTCAGTGCTTCTGAGGTTCCGACACATTCTGAAAAAGAAGCATGAAACACACCTACAACGCAATGAATACAGCCCCAATATAACCACAGCTCTAACTTAATATTAAAGGCAACCTTTCAGTATCCTCTCTAGCTTCTAACTGAGTAAAACACCTGCTTCACCTGTTAACCCCAAAATAAACGTATGGTCTCACTTTTCTCACCATAAACAAGATCACAACCAAAAGTAGACTTGCTCATGATGCCACAGTGCCTCAAGTTTTTTTCTTTAACAAAACAATACAAAGTCTTTCAAACAACAAAAACTCCTTTCAACTCTTTTTTTTTAACAGGAGTAATATAACTTTTATTTATTTTTTGTAAGTCACCCACTCTCCATCTGTATCTGGAGGTCTCCTGGTCCTGCTAGACCTGCCCCTGGATGTTTGGCACTGAGTGGAGTCCATAACCGTTGCCTTTTGAGTATGTTGCACTGCACTACCCCCACTAGCATGAACCTCCTCCGTACTCGACGAGACTTGGGCTGTGTGTGGCGTAGAGGGGAAAGCAACAGGGCTCAAGGGAATGTCTGTAGATGACTCTGCTTCCTGTCCACTATCACTCCCCGCCGCCATATCAGGGAACAGATTAGCCAGGAACAGGTCAGAGTCGATGAGGCTGGTATCTGGAATGGGTGGTAGAACCTCAGCAGGGTTCCAGACTTGTGCTTGTTCGATGACCCAGACATTATCCAACAGGGTACGGGAGTGGTATGGTTTGGGTTTGTCATGGTGCACTACTTTGACTTTTGCCTTAGGCCCCTTTTTGATGCGGTACACCAAGTTGTCCAGTTGGCCTAGGACAAAGTATGGCCCCTCGTATGATGGCAATAATTTCCTCACCTTATCTCTTACTCTCTTGGTGCCTTTTACTAGGTGCCAGACAGCATCACCTGTGTGGTACAGAGTGCGGCAAACGTTCTTGTCATATTGCTTTTTGGCCCGTTCCACAGACTGACCTAGGGCGATCTGGTGAGCAAGCTCCAGCCTTTCACGGAGCTGAGTGACATACTGTGGAGGAGTCTGGGCACTTTCATGGCCGGGTGGCAGACCAGCCACCAGGTCAATTGGCTCAGTCACTTCCCACCCAAACAACATCATGTTGGGGGTAAACCCAGTGGAGCTGTGCTTTGTTGCCCTGTAGGCCATTACAGCATAGGGGATCATGATATCCCAATCCCAGTGGCAGCGTCCAGCTGTTGTGGCTAAGATATTTTGCAGAGTGGCATTGAAACGTTCAACCGGCCCATCAGACTGTGGCCTGAAAGAAGTTGTGCGCGTCTTCTCGATTCCAAGTAGTTCACACATTTTCTGAAACACTTGTGATTCAAAATTAGTGCCCTGGTCACTGTGCAAAGTCTGGGGAGCTCCAAAGCGACATACCCATTCAGATGTGAATACTTCAGTGACAGTTACAGCCTGCTCATCTGGTAGGGGATAGGCTTCCAACCATTTGCTGAAGTAGTCTTGAACTACTAACACATAGCGATTATGACGATCAGTCTCGTTGAGGGGGCCCATTACATCCAGAGCCACTCGCTCCATAGGTGCTCCAACGCGGACAGTGCCCATGGGGGCCTGGGGTGTCTTAGAGGGCCTGGCTCTGGCAGCACAGCTAGTGCATGTGCGGCACCACAGCATGACATCTTCTCTCATATGATACCAGTAGTATCTTGTCTGCAGACGGGTGAGAGTCCGATCCACTCCAAAGTGACCCCCCACAGGACCATCATACATTTGTTTCAGGACATATGACTGGTACGTACGAGGTAATATTATATGAGGGTAGAATATGGTTTCCTCTGCACAATAGAAGCGTCACACCAGAATACCTTCTTTGAAATACAGTCTTTTCCACTGACTCCAATATGTTTTGGTGGCGGGGCTATGAGGTGAGATCTCCGCCCATTAGGGATGTTCTGTTCCCTGTTCCAGACATTTCCTGATGGGAGTGATATCAGGGTCAGCTATCTGAGCCTCCCTCAGCTGCTTAACGGTCCAACCGTGGAATAATTGCGCCTCTGTAGTCTCTGTGAGAAGAATCCTTTCTTCAGTTTGTGAATTTCCATCAGACCTTAAGTCCTCCACACCTGTACTTCCCATTCCAGGGGATGGGGAGTCCACTACCCCCACTAAGCTCAACTCTATGGGATGAGCTTCAGTAGTTCCTGCTGTCACACTACCGCCCAGGTCACACTGCACATCTTGATGTCTTGACTTTTCCATGTTCAGCAACGGGTCTGGCACTTTGCAAGGGCAGAACTGACGACAAGGCCTTCTAGACAGAACATCGGCATTGCAGTGCTGCCGTCCTGGGCGATGGATCACCTTGAAGTTGTATTCACCAAGCTTCTCAAGCCATCTGGCTAGCTGTCCCTCAGGCTCCTTCATCCGTATTAGCCAGCAGAGGCTACTATGATCCGTGCGGACGGTGAAAGATCTTCCCAGCAGGTACTGGCAGAAGTGTGATGTGAATTCCACCACGGCTAGCAACTCCCTCCGTGTGGTACAGTAGTTTTGTTCAGTCTGGGAGTCTTCTACTGCCATATGCCAGCACACGCTCCTCACCGTCCTGCATCTGAGAAAGGACAGCTCCGATTCCAGTGTCACAAGCATCTGTGTCTAGAATGAGGTCCCCGGTATCAAGGGGGTAGCCAAGGACAGGTGCAGTGGTAAGTAGTTGCTTTAGTTTATCAAATGCCTCCTGGCATTCCTGTGTCCAGTGGAAATGGGCATACTTTTTGGTCAGGGCATGTAGAGGTTGATCGACAGCAGCAAAGAATTTTACAAAACGTCTGTAGTATGACGCAAGGCCTACAAACTGGCGGACCTCACTGACGTCGGATGGTGTAGGCCATTCTCTGACTTTCTGAACTTTCTGTGAGTCTGTAGCGACACCCTGCTCAGAGACGATGTGCCCGAGGTAGGCCACTTGCCGTTGGAACAGGCAACACTTTGCTGGTTTCAATTTCAACTTGGCTAGGCGCAGTCGGTCAAACACCTGGGATAGCCGCTGCAGCATTTCCGGTACATCTTTTCCCAGTGTAATGATGTCATCTAAGTATACTAAGCAGGTCTCCCATTGCATGCCAGCAAGGACGCAGTCCATTATACGTTGAAACATTGCTGGGGCGTTACATAGCCCAAACGGCATGACATTCCACTCAAAGAGCCCCTTCCTGCTGCAGAATGCTGAGGCCTTGCATGCTCTGGGGGTTAGTTCCACCTGCCAGATGCAAGGTCCAGAGTGCTGAACCATTTGGTGCTGGATAAGGTGTCCAGAGTAACTTGAATACGAGGTAATAGGTACAGTCATTCAAAGCCCTTTAGTCCACACAGAGACGATAAGTATGGTCCTTTTTGCGTACCATTACAATGGGCGCGGCCCAACTGCTGTGGCTGTTACGGGCGAGTCCAGTCTCGAGGCTCTGCTGTATCAGCTGGTCAGCATTCAGTTGTTTTTCCTGGGCCATGCGGCGGGGGTGTTATTTCACTGGGACACCTGGCAGGGTTTGAATGTCATGTTGCACTAGGTTAGTGCGGCCTAGGTCAGTGGGTCCTGTAGAGAAAATGTCGCCGTAGACTTGCAGGAGCTTCGCTAGACTGCACTTTTCCCCGGTAGTTAGCTCAATGGAACTCTGGGCGCACAGAGTGGTGAGATGTTCTGGCACGGTGGGGAAGGCACGGTCAGACTGTTGGGATTCAGTGATGATGGTAGGGGGCTCCATTATCTCGACAGACTAGAGAAACCCTGCTACAGCTCCTTTCTTACTGGGCTGCGCTTCTACTAAGACCCGGGCCACCAGCAATCGGTGCTTCTCAACAAAGCCTTTTGTAAGGCATAGCAGCACCTCTCCTTTCACAGGGGTCCGGAAATGAGCATTTCCCGGTATAATGTACTCACGTCCTGGTGCTAGAACTGTGGTGCGAGCTACTCTTACTGCATGTGCTCTCGGCCTGTTGTCCGGATGGAAGTATGGTATTTGTTCACCGAACAACACAGGGCAAGGCAAGGCAAGGCAGGGACATTCCCAGGACCAATGCCATGCAGGGACTGTACAGTTGATGGCTGGATAGGTGGTCTGACCTCCGGGTGGATAGAATTATAGCATTGCAAAGGCAGCACATTTCTCCCTGCCCCAGAGTCTAAGATGGCACAAATCTCCATGTCATACATCAGCAGGTGGATACACATTTCTGGGCTCTCACCTTTACCACTGGACCCTCTGCATGCATTTTGGTTTTTGGAGACATTCGAAACTGTGTCCGCCTGCAGCTTAGTTGGGTTTGTTAGAGAGTGGCAATTACGCCACATGTGTCCAATACCCGAGCAGTTGTGACAGCGGATGCTATCCCAATTTGTATCTTTTTGTCTCCTTTGTTTGTATTGCACGGGTGGTTCTGGTTCTGCTTTGTGGGTGCTGGTGCTGCACCATTATTTCCCTCAGCTTCATCAGAGTGGGCATAATCGCGCACCATAGCCATTCTGGTTCTCCGCTCAGCTACATTCCGTGCTCCAGTCTGCATGAGCTGTGCAACGCTGGTAGCTGCTCTCCTGGTAGTTTCATAATGACGAGCAATGTCGTAAGCTTGGGCTAATGTGCGAGGTCGGTCTTCTAGGAGCTTCTGAATAATGTTGGCATCCCCCATAGCATTACTGAACACCTCAACACTGATTGCATCCTGCTCCTTTTCAGAACGGTCAGCGTATGCAATAGACACTTTCTCATATATGTCGTCCCTCAAGATGTGTAGTGCCTCACCTGGCAGGCGGATTCGTTGCCTTAACTCGATGGCAACAGCCACTGCATACTCTGATGATGGGCCATAAGCAACCTCCACCTCCTCAACAATGTCTCTGTAGTCCCAGCGTGCTGACCTTGGGTTGCGGTGGACCACTGCTCCTGCTGCACCTACGAGACAGAACCTCAACTGGACAGCCATAGTGTTCTCTGACCAGCGATTAGCCTCAGCACAGCTCTCAAAGCGGTGCAAGAATTCCTTCCATGGTGTGGTGCCATCATACTGACCCGGTCGTAGTGTAGGAATCCTCTCTCGCTGAATACTGTCGTCCTTGCTGTCTGAAGACAGGTTGTACTGCACACGCCGGGGCAGCCGGCCACATAGATGGAAGCCTGCTCGCCTGCGATGGGACTGATCATAGCCATAAGTCACAGCTTCATTACCTCCATGGACCGGTGTACTCTGCCTGTGGTGTACAGCGCCCTCTGGCTGCACCTGACGGGAACACACACCCGGTGTCACAGGGATGGAAAGCAGGGTTGCAGGTTCTATATGTGCGGAATAGACTGTCACATTGTTCATAGGTGTGCTCTCCATAAAGGCTGCAGGTTTAGCAGCAATGCAGGGGTTAATGTTATGGGTAGCTGCATCTCCTATGGTCATTGAATGCATTTGTCCATACAACATCTTCATATGGGGAGGCTCAGTTCCATAATGACTTTGCTGCATTGCAATGCCACTGTCTCTCATACTTTGATCATTCATATGAGCAAAAGGGTTTGTGCTTGACAACGACAGATGAGCATGTGGGTAATTGTCACTGGCCATTATCAATGGTTGTTTATTATGTGCAGTAAATGGGTTTGACATTGCACCAGTAGGAGGCAGCTGCCGATCACCTGTTATGAACGGGTTGAGACTTTGTCCATGTTGGTAATCAATTTCACGTCTCAGGTTAGCCATAGGGCTGGGCGATATCACGATAACGATAATTATCGCGATATATTTTAATAATCGGTATCGGAAAAAATATATCGAAAAAAGAAATATAGATTTTTTTTTTTTACCTGCAACAGGGCAGTTTTAAAACCAGAGACTGTGGACAGACTTGTCTTTCTTGCCTGCAACTTAAAGTAATGGCTTTGCTTGTCCAAATGACAATACTGACCAAATTGAGATTTATTTTTCTCTTGTCCATTTATTTTGTTTGCTTTCTAATTAAAAATACAGTTTGAAACCGTCTGTACACAGTAGGCTATGTGTGCTAGCAGAGCTAGACTCCAGTCACGAGTCACGGTGGACATGTGCTGTGGTTTGTCCACCAAAAAAGCGCCAAAAGATAGAAAAGAAACTAGCAGAGCCAGAACTGTTCAACTCCCCATGGAGCCACAGCCAGCAGAGAAGCCTGTTTATTTTAGCTTTCAAACCAGCTGCAGCCTGAGAACTGGAGTGTGAGGGGATGTAACAATAAAGATGGCGACAACGACAAAGAATTGCTGCAAAATAAACATACACCTGTTGTTGTTTATATATATATATTTTTTATACTTATAATAATATCGATAATATCGAATATCGAGTGATATGATATTGTTATCGATATCGTTATCACGATATCATTTTTGGCCATATCGCCCAGCCTTCTCCCCCCCCCCCCCTGTTTTTTGGGGAACCATTTGGGAATACTGTATATGCCCTCCTTTTCATCCTGTGGAGGTATAATGGAGATGACCTGTTTGGATAGCGGCATCTGAATCTGAGTAGAGAGGGCTGATGCTGCTGCAGTACGGTATGGTTCACACCTGAGAACAGAGGGTAGGGGGGCTGCGAATCGCAGCGGGAGCCCCAGTCTCAGTGTTCTGTCTAACCATTCTGACAGATGGCACTTTCCACATTGTAGAATGGGCCTGTAGCTGTAGTTGAGGCTGGCTGGCTATGAACTCGCTGCCAGCAACATTTTATACTAATACTATTTTATACTTATACTGTACTATGAGAAGCGCTGTCTGCCCTGAAACAGTGGGAAGGCTTTTGGCTGGGGACGACCAAACCATGTCAGTGTTTAGGGGTGACTGAAACTTCAGAGGGGATATGTTTTCTCTGTTGATAGGCATGTGCTCTTTCCTTGAAGATGTAATTTTGCTCAGTAAGAGCACTTGTTTTTGGGTTATTTGCATTATCAAAAACACCAACAACAACAGCATCAACATTATGTACATGTTTGGAGCGCAGGCACTAATCAGGCTCCCCCCCACACTTGAGCCTCTTGGAACCTTGGGAGTTGGACCAGGTTGTTGGGGCCCGGTCTCTTATTCAACAGCCAAGTGGCTGGGCCAGCCTGCGCAGCAGAGGCAGCAGCAACAGAGGCGGTAGCAGCACGGTGGGAAGCCTGCAGGGGAGCATGGCGATGACTGGAGGAGTGTGGCTTGCCCTGGGAAGGTCTGAGTTGACTGAAATTGGAATAATTAGAATTTTGGATATTCCATGTTTACCTGTTCATTTTTTCATTCAATGTATTCAATCATTAGAAAATAGCGACAGTCAGTAACAGCAGGCCTACACAAACACAACTTCAAGGAGCAGAGAAGAACTTTCAAGATATATGTACAGTACCTCTTATAGAGTAAAGCTAACTAAACAATGCACTCTGCATTACGATGAATTGAAAATGGGGGACCCTGATGTAAACAAGACGAAAGTCTTTCTCTGGTCTGCATCCCCTTAACAATTGTATGTATTGAGCTGTACTGTACTGTACCCATTCTGCAATCTGTTAATAAAGTTTTCAATCAATCAATCAATCTCTCAGTAGAGTGCAGACCTTCGCCAAGGCCTAACAAACTAACCACTTTGCTGTTACTTCAACATGCAATATTTTACTGGATTTTACTAGATGACAAAGGAGAGTTGCTAATATTACCAGTCTCAAAATACCCATTGTGCAACTCCATATGCAATAGAGGGATGGTCACAGAGTCACCAAAATCCATAGGTTTGTCCCTCTAAGGGTCATGAATATTCACAGAAAATGTTGTGACTATCAAGGACTCCACTCATCTGAATCATGGACTGTTTGCCCTCCTCTCATCTGTATCATGGACTATTTGCCCTCCTCCCCTCTGGGAGAGTACAGGAACCTTCACTCCAAGTCGCTCCAAGTCAAGCAGACTCCGGAACAGCTTCTTTCCCTCAGCTGTCATCTCTCTGAACTCTGTGCCACGTTGACAGTCACCCCCCTTTAATAAAAATAAGACAGCTTTTTAGAAAGGTGCGGAATAAAAGTACCCCCCCCCCCCCAAATAAAATAATTAGTGAATAGATCATTTAAAAAAGATGTGTGGATCCAAAATGTATGTTGTCCCCCTCCCTACTTCCAATTTCCCCACATGGAATATACCTGATTGAATAAATCACATGCTGGTGTTCTAGTGCAATATCTAGTCGCTGAATGTTATCTATAGTACCTTTGAAGTTTGACCTGATGGTGGCGCTAAAGAAAAGGTCATGACATGGGGTCACCAAAATCAATAGAATTCATCCTCTGAGTTATGAATGTGCAGAGCACATTTTAAGATTTGAATGAAAGCTATTTGAAATTGGAAAATTAAAGGTTTGGCCTGATGGTGGTGCTAGATCTGCAATGGTGGTCAGGGTGAATCCATAATATCCCCAACATTGTTGTTCACGGATATAATTACAACTTTTTGGTATGCAAAATATATGTATTGTTCATTCATTTTATTTGCATTGTGTTACAGCAGGGTATTTTAGATATTTTCTTCATCCTCTAAGGTTAATGAATGTGCACAGCAAATTTGAAAATATTTTAATTCAAGTTTGGCTTGATGGTGGCACTAGATCTGCCACGGCGGTCAGGGTGAATCCATGATATCCCTGACATTGTTCTCATTGTTATCGTGACAATAGATATAAATACCAATTTTTTTGTATTTAGAGTATGCAAAATATGTTGGTATTGTGATGCTTCATTTTATTTGCATTGTGTTACAGCAGGGTATTTTAGGTGTGATATGATTAGTTGGTAACTGGTTGACCAAGGTGCTGCAGTTCTGGCAGTATTGACATGCGGTGTGGATGTGTCTCTCGCCATCTTTTTATTTATTTATTTTGCCCCTTTAGTTATTGCCTGGACTGGTTCCACCCATTACAGTTTGTAAACGACTAGAATACGACGCTCGTCATGAGGGCAGGGACAACCCAAGGCCTTACGGTTCTTGGGGATTAAGATCATGTGACTTGATTTCACAAGAGATGAAAAGTATAAAATATTCTCAGTTCTGTTCTTTTAAGTTGTGGAGAGAGAGACATCACAGAAAGGTAAGCTATTTTATTTTCATATATTCCTGTACAAAACAACATACTGTATGGTGTGCCATGCATACAAATATATGCTTTTTTACAGCACCTACGGAAATTTGTCTCAGCATGGCCAATTCATCTGCGGTGACGTCTATTATTCTGTCTGCATACAGTGAAATGGAGAAAATGAAACCCACATATTTTAGCATTTTCTTTTTTTTATACATCACCATTATTGCTGAAACTGTACTTTTAATCTCAGTGATTTTTGTTGAAAAATCATTGCATGAGCCAATGTATTTATTGGTGTGTAACTTGGCAGCAAATGGCCTCTATGGAGGCACTGCTCTATTGCCAGCCATAATGAATGTCTTATCACATTCAAATGAGATCTCTCTACCTTGCTGTAAAGCACAGATCTATGCTATACATACATATGGAGGTATTGAATTTACAATTCTAGCAGCAATGAGTTATGATAGGTATGTGGCCATATGCCATCCACTGCAATATCATGCTATTGTATCATTGACTAAAGTATATAAACTTATTGCATTTACTTGGCTTTACCCCTTTGTAGTATTTGTCATCTTTTACTCTTTTACTCTTCAGCTACGGTTTTGTGGGAAAATAATAGCAAAATTATACTGTGTTAATTATTCACTGCTAAAACTGTCCTGCACAGATACATCTGCTATTTACATAGGAGGTTTAGTATTTACTTTGTTTTATGTAGTTCCACAGCTAATCATGATTGTTTACTCATATGTACATATTCTGAGAATATGTATATTGTCATCCAAAGAATCCAAGCTCAAAGCCCTCCAAACCTGTACTCCACACCTGTTTGCAGTAATCAATTATTCTTTGGGGTGCTTCTTTGAAATATTGCAAAGTCGATTTGACATGAGTTATGTGCCTTACCAAATACAGATATTTATGTCTCTGTACTTTTTGATAATCCCTCCCATTCTTAATCCTGTAATGTATGGTCTAAGTATTCAATCCATAAGAAAACCACTATGTAGAATGGTCCAAGGTAAGAAAAGTAGGCTAACACCAATTTAGTAGACAAGAATGCTTTTTCTTAAAAAAGATTTTCATGGCATTACTGATTTATTTGACAGGTATGATAGGAGAGAGCAAGGGTAGGAATGACAGGGATTATAGAGAGCAAGCTCAGGAATGACAGGGATGATAGAGAGCAAGAGCAGGAATGACAGGGATGATAAAGCCTCCTGTCACTGAGCATCAACCAGGCTGTCACAAGAATCCTGTTATTAATTGATCATTGTGTGCCTAAAGACTCTATAGTTAAGACTGATACCTTTATAACCACAGCATTCACAGATCATCTCCATCACTTGCTTACTCTTGTGATACGGCAGTAGGCGGAAATCCCACGGGGCATTTCCCTCACAATGGTTTGATCAACTGCCTCCCACCCCCAGTCAGTGGCACATGATGCAGGTATACACTACAGTGTGTGTGAGGGAATATCACTGTGACCGAGTCTGTCATTGGTGGCAGACCTTTCCAGTAAGTTGTTCAAACAAAGGATATATTAGACATGTCTTTACTTCTACCACTCAATACAATAAAACCCATTTATAATCATCACCTTCTCTTCATTTTCGCTGCATTCACTCTTTATGTTAGCTAGCGTTTAACAGATTGCAGAATGGGTACAATACAGTACGGCTCAATACACACAATTGTTAAGGGGATGCAGACCAGAGAAAGACGTTTGTCTTGTTTACATCAGGGTCCCCCATTTTCAATTCATAGTGACATTTATGACATACAAAACATACATGACATCATGACATTTATGGCTTAGGGACATACATGACATACAGGTACATAGTAACTTACTAGTAGATCCTGGTAGATCGAAGCCCATTATAGAATGATAGAAGATAATATGTTAGAAGCCCATCTCCTACTGTAAATAACCTGCACACTGTGTGTGTGTGTGCGTGTGTGTGTGTGTGTGTGTGTGTGTGTGTGTGTGTGTGTGTGTGTGTGTGTGTGTGTGTGTGTGTTGTGTTTGTGCGCGTGTGTGTGTTTGTATAGCCAGCCAGCCAGCCAGGTAGAACTTTTCAGAACACCAAAACACAAAGTAAGAACCCTATAGCCTAATATCTCAAAGACTTAGACTAGTTGAAAATGTTCATAAGTAAGAGGTGAAATTCTAATGGAAATGTTTCATAATGATGTCATTAGGCAGAGCAGGCAAGATATGGTACACAGACAGCAGAGCTGGGGACAGATAGGCAGGGGCAGACTGGCAGAGACAGGAAGTCTCAGGTAACATTACGAAATGTTCTCTCTTTTTTAGACTTGTAAAATATGGACATAATTGGACAATGCCATGGATTGATCATGATATGATATTTGTTATTTTGTTAAGTTCAGTTTTTAGTACATGGCAATACACTTACTAATTATTTATTTTGTTATTTTATTTAAAATAGCATACTTTGTGTGACATACTTGTCCATAGCTGTTGTTTGAAGAGTTTAGACACTGACTGAACAATAAATAAGTATTTTTAAAGGATATTCTGGTTGATTTATTTGGGTTATTATTCATTGAAGTGGTTCTGCTTTTAGAACTGTACTTATTTTGAGCTTTTTGTTCTTGTAAAGCTATTGTAGTAGACTCAGGCCAGTGGCACATACCCAATGACTATATAAATGTATCAGAAAAAGTCAAATAAAAAGGTAAATTCAATGGTTCTCAATGGAGATTATTTTAGATGAGATAGCACCATGCTGGGCGGCTAAGTGGCGCAGTGGGTAAGGCGCTCGCCACTAACGCAGGAGATGCTGAGTTCGAGCCCAGCTCTCGGCGTTGCTACCGGCTTGGCTGGTCATTCATACTAACACAATTGGCAGTGTTAGGGGTGGGAAAGTCGGTGGGTGGGGATTGGACATTGTGGACAGCGACTCCTACAGGTCGGTTGGTGCGCCTGTGCAGCAGAATCAGGAAGTATCGGGGGCAGCGTGAGCCTCCCACGCGTTACTCCTCGCCACTGAGAGATCGCGCTGTTCAGGTGAAAAGATGCAACAGCTGCCTCCTCGTGTACCGGAGGGGACACATGATGCAAGGCTTGGTCCTCACTGCAGCCGACCAGTGGGAGGCATAGTCTAGCAACGTTCGAGACAGGGGAGGGGAGAATTGAAGGGAGAATTGGCGAGGCGAAATTGGGATGGGAGAAAAATAGAAAAATAATAAGGAGAAAAAGTGGATACAAAAAAAAAGATAGCACCATGCTCATTTTTACGAAAACTGCACCCATAGTCCCATACACAGTGTACAGTACCATTGCCACCTACTGGCCTTTCTTTGTATTGCTGGCTGTAAATACAAATACCTGCATACATACGGAAACACTGCTATAACTATTAATAGTAGTAGTACAACATCCACAAAACAAATTTTCCCTGGGATTTTTATAAACTTTGGACTGTATGACTATAAGACTTCAGGCTATGGAACCGTTGTGTTGTCCAGCTCCTACCTCTCATCTGGAACCCAAAAACAGGAATCTGGCGAGAAGTCAACACAAAAGTAAGAAAATATATTGAATGTTGAATTAATAGCGTGTTTTGCTTTACATCGTGTAAGTGTGATTGATATCGCAACTGGGATTGTTCCGAAGCAAATAAGTCAACACGTGAATGCAGCGTGACATGAATGCATATGGGAATAGGAGCGAGTGTTTTAATACAACTGATCTCCATTTTGACGTAATGCAAATACATCAGAAAAGTTGGGACAAGTTCAACCCTTCAGTTAACTACCTATCAATTATCCAGTAGTAGTAATTATGGTTCCTTAATATACATTTAACATATTACAACCTAGTACAGCAACGTTACATCACTACTTTTGGTGTCCCCCCCCCCTGGAATTGCTCTTGAGAAAATGTAATGTAATTGTCCCCCCCAAAGTTGATATCAGATTTTCGCCCCAATCAAGCACACAGCTTGTATAAATTTAGTAGTTAGACCAATGTGCATATTTAAAGTGCTGGAGGCAAATGCGTTTAGGGGTATTGAGGGGTGCAAATCTGTTGTAGGCCCAGCTCATAAATCACTGCTAATGCCTAAAGAAAATTCATTCAAGATGGCGGCCACCAAAGCGGTTGAAATTAATTTATGTTATGTACATATCTTTTTGACTAAACAAGGTAGAAACTTGACTGAAATGTGGTATTGTAGGTCCTCATATATGGAGTCCAATGCCATATTGAGTTATGTGATCAAATATGAAAAAGCTGCTTGAAATATCTATTGCAAAACATAATTTTTTGAAGATGAATCATTTGTCAACCAGATAAGATCCACAAGCTCCATCCCCACCAGGAACACAAAGGCACACTACTGTACATTATGATTGAAATGTAAGCAGGAAACATAATAGGGATGCAAAGTGTATTTGTTATAATGTATTTTAGAACTGAACTTTGCAATGAAACTCAAAGTATTAAGAGCAAAGTATTGCTCTGGCCTTTCGTATTATGTATTGTGCCTAAAAATGAATACAACTTTAAGTAAACATACTTATTTCTGTTGTTCTGTAAAGTAATTCAGAACTGTAATTGTTCTATAATGTAGCTACAGTACCTTAGAACAGGGGGAAAGGCGGGGTATATGAGAAAGGCCTATGGCTCTTGACATAAAAAAACTTTTTTTTTCCTTACCCTTTTCTTATCAACCGTATTGTGTAAACATCTGAAATATAGGGTTGATATGTCTATTTTATGTGTATCTGCCAATTTCATGATTTTATGTTTTATATATTAGTGACAAGATAATCAAACAACAAAATAAACAAAGAGGCCTATTAACTCATTGGACGCCAGAGGTCGCTGTGTACCGTGTGGTGTGTTTGCAGGGCTCAAACTATATTAAATATCATAGCTATGGATATAATAATATTGCCCATTTTACATCGAGTATCTATCGTTCAATTTGTGAAAAAGAAATAATTTTCCATACATTCCCGTTTTATACCGTGGCGAATATGAGTATAGTTTTAGAGTGATCCTGTCTAATCCCAGAAAACGACTCTATGCAGCATTTAGTGCATTTCACTCAACTGTGCCGTTTCTCGCCTGTATCAACAATCAATCTGAAATCAACGCTATATTATCGGTATTATGTTTCATCATGAATGCATGAAAGGGTGGGGGGGGGGGGGGTCGTTTTTCCATGCTTTGTTCGCCACCAACGGAATACGTTACACAAGCACATTATACACATACGGTCGGATCACTGTGAATGGATTCTTGGATCAACGCAAGATTGATAGCATATAGCCCTTACCTTGACTAGGATGTACTGCAAAAAGAATATTCCAATTATCTGATCGCCATTCCAAGTATTGATGTCGATCGTGTTGCCAACATAATCCACCAAAGAACATGAACTGGGAGTGCTTGATTCTCCTCAATCCATGCATTATAAACGCTTGTCCTGCCCGACAAGGAAAACCCGGACCGGACTTTTTAGATCGACGCACACCCAAAGCTAGAGAGTTTCCAAGGATGTGCAATACCGGCCGCAAGGCGGCAGGTGGCAATATTGGACGTTTGCGATCTCAGACCCATTCCCAATGATAACATCAGGCTCCCTCGATGGATTATGAATGGAAATAGCGAATAAAAGAAATAACGACCAAAACCCGACAACCAGACCCGACAAAATACTCGGGTCTGGCGCCGAACGTTCGGCGAGTTAACCTGACTATACTCGGGTCTGGCGCTGAAAGTGTTAAGACGTTAGATCTAATATGAAGAATTATGTTATTTAGTGTTCTATACCTTATCTTGACTTGACTTATCTATTTTGCTGCTGTTTATTTTATGCTCATTTTATGCTTAATTTTATGCCAATGTCTTTTTTACTGCTGTGAAGCACTATGAAAGGTACTATACAAATAAAGTGTATTATTATTATTATTATTATTATTATTATTATTATTATTATTATTATTATTATTATTATTATTATTATTATTATTATTATTATTAATACACATTTTGGCTTAGTAAAGTAAGGTATCCTCAAATAACACACTTCGACGTAAACCAACATTTGACAAGCAACTTATTTATTTCTAACATGACAGCAATTGATTGATTGATTGATTGATTGAAAACTTTATTAACAGATTGCAGAATGGGTACAATACAGTACAGCTCAATACACACAATTGTTAAGGGGATACAGACTAGAGAAAGACTTTTGTCTTGTTTACATCAGGGTCCCCCATTTTCAATTCATCAGGACATATATGACATACATGACATACAGATATACAGTACTGCTACATCTATACAATGACAAGAATTAATTGCATGAGTGTATCATATCTGCTGTCAAAGCATTATATGCAGTCCAGTCCTGTAGGCAGGGCCGCCTGGGAGAAATGCGAGGCCCTGTGCGAGATTTTTTCATACAGTGACCATATTCTTAAATAATAGCGCTGCCCGAGGCTAGGCATGATACAGTCAACATATAGCAAGAGAGAGAGCGAGAGAGAGCTCCCATTCTACAGTCAATATACAGTGTTATCGCTGCACAGACCCGGCAATGCCCCTGACCCTCCACCAGAGCAAGGCCAGAGAGAGAGAGAGAGAGAGACACATTGGAAAGAAACAACCCAAAACCAGAGCAAATTGAAATGCTATTTGGCCCTAAACAGAGAGTACACAGTGGCAGAATACCTGAGCACGGTGACTGACCCAATACTAAGAAGATCCTTGACTAGGTACAGACTCAGCGAGCACAGCCTAGCCATCGAGAAAGGCCGCCATAGGCAGACCTGGCTCCCAAGCGAAGACAGACCCACTGCACAGAAGATGAGGTGGAAACCGAGCTCCACTTCTTAACAACCTGCCCACTATACCAAGACATACTTCCCACAAATTGCAAACACCCAAAGAGACTTTGAAAACATCGACAATAACTCAAAACTCCCATACCTACTGGGAGAAATACAAGAATGTGAAATAAAGCCCATTTGAATTGAAGAGAGAGAGATAGATAGAGCATGTCTGTGTGTGTTAGAAAGAGAGATAGAGAGAGAGCATGTCTGTTTGTGTGTGTGTGTTAGAGAGAGAGCATGTATATGTGTGTTAGAAAGAGAGAGAATATATAGAGAGAGAGCATGTCATTTTGTGTGTTAGAGAGAGATATAGAGCATGTCTGTGTGTGTTAGAAAGAGAGAGAGAGAGAGAGCATGTGTGTTTGTGTGTTAGAGAGAGAGAGCATGTCTGTGTGTGTGTGTGTTAGAGAGAGAGCATGTATGAGAGATATAAGCAAAGATGAGCCCCTAAAGGATATTCAACTTTTAATGGAAGAACAAAACAGAAGGAAAAGATAACTTCACAAAGGCAACATGAATATACATAGATCCAAAAGGACAAAGATCAACACTTAAATCCAAAGAGAAGATGGTCTATACCAGAGAAAACAAAGTAGCAAGGAGCCAATGGCCGACATCAGCTAAATAGGCTAACTGCAAATAGAGTAGCCAGGTACTGACACCAGGCCACACACCGTTAGCTACTACAACAGCTAGCCGGCCCGCTTGGCTCAATATAACGTTAGCTAGCCGGCCCGCTTTGGCTCAATATAACATTAGCTACAACAGCTAGCCGGTCCGTTTGGCTCCCGAGAGAGAGAGAGAGAGAGAGAGATATATCCACGGCGGGAGTAGAATAGAGTGCATTAAAAACTCACCAAACGTCCAAGAGGATGGAGACAACCGCGTGGAGTTGACGAAGTTCATCTGCCGAATGACCGTCCTCTTCATCTTGGCATAACAATGCTGCACGCGCTCTCTCTAGGTTAGCTAACGCTAGTTAGCCTTTAGCTAAGCTAGCTACTAGCCGACATCATCGTGGCTATCCCGACTGAACCACACGTTAGCACTCGATATTATAACGTAGCTAAAGCTAACTAGCTGTCCCTGCCTTTAGCTAAACCGACATGGCCAGCCTGACTGAACTGTCTAACATGCAACAACTTTCATCTTCAGTCCATCTGCCGAATGACCGTCCTCTTCCTCTTGGCTGGCATAACTAAGCATAACCTCCAAAGCTGCACGCGCGAAATAGTCAGACGCAGCTGACGCACGCCGGCGTACACATGATGTAACCCCTCCCTTCGTTGAAACCAATAGTATGTCTGCTGCAGAGCCCCAGAGCTCCAATAGTGAGTATGCAGAGCCGCAGAGCCAGGAACAAGTCACACACATTCTACAAACGTGTCTAATGTGAAATATATAAGCATATAAGCAAAACTAGATTTTAGGTCTGTGATGAAAAAGGGCCTCGCGGGAAGGGGGGCCTCGCAAAAAAAAAAAAAAAAAAATTATTTTTATTTTTTTGTGCGAGGCCCCCCTTCACGCGAGGCCCTGTGCGACCGCACTGCTCGCACACACCCTGAGGCGGCCCTGCCTGTAGGCTACAGGTAAATGTGCAACTTATTCTTATAAAATAGCCCATCTGGCATAGTTAACATGATCGTACCTGAAGAGGAATGGCAGCATGCGTTTGAACCAGAATTCAGCATTCGGGTCATCAATTGTAAGAGCTGCTGGAAACTCTTTCATGGGTTTCTGAAATCAGTCTGTAGTCAGTTTGTCAACCATCTGTGCAATGTGATCGGCATTTATGGATGTGCAGTCATCTGAGAGTTTGGCTCTCAGTGCAACATCAACCCCATCCAAGTACACATACTGTAGAGTCGTGGGAAGAGTATTTGACAAAGTGCATGTAGGGTAGGTTTGTGTGTCCTGATGGTACATGCATACCCCTTTCCTCCCATGACATGCTGTGCGGCATTGGCTTCCAAAAGAACACACCTTACCCATAGCTCACTCAAGCCAGACTCACTCATGTTCGTCCTATTACACCCATAATATTCATGGTGATGTCCTCCAAGGCAAGGTATAAGCACGTCCTTGTACTCATCTACCAACCACTTCATTTCCAGCAGCTTCGGCTAGAGTGCCTCATCCACCATCAGAATGACATGCTGCTGTCCCATTGGAGCATGAAGCACTCCCTTAACGACTGTGCTCAATGTATGGAGTTCAGATGCAGGAACCTGTATGATAGGTAGGTACCCTACAGTAGTTTTCTCCGGGTTGACAGTGCTCACCTTTTGGTTGTACAATGTTCAGGAAGACATTGGTTTGTGAGTTGACAAGATGAAGGACATATCAGTTGCGTGCACATTCTCTGTTGAAGGACATTCCTCAGGTGACTGTGTGAAACAATTAGCTGTGATCACACTGTGCAAGTATGGTGCAAGTATGATGTCTGTCATTGCTTCTGGGATTTGGAATATTCCTGTCTTGGAAATATATATATTCCAATGAGCATATCACCTTCAGGTGGACCGTGTTGCCAGGCAGCCGTGTAGTGTATTTTTGATTGGTTATTAACACTTTGAGTGCCAGCGACGAGATTTCTCGTTAGTTCATGCCAACCGTTGAGTGCCAGCCGACGAGAAATCTCGTTTTTAATCGTTATTTTTTTATTATCAATTTCCATAAATTTTTTCATCAATCTAGCCTCATGTTACCAGTGGGGATCTGTCTGAGCTCGAACAGGGAAAATACCGCCCCCTATCGTCTCTCTGGATGGTACTGCACCCCATTGGATTGCACTGAATGAAACGCATGGGGAAAAAAGAGTCCGGAATCCACATTTTACTTGTCAGGCAAGTAACCAGAGACGATCCCAGTCATCGCCCACCATCAGAACAGCGTGGAATATGTCTTTCGACCACCCAGCGTTGGATCAATAAACGCGATCGATATTTGGAATGGTGATCAGGAATTGGAATAATCTTTTTGGAGAACATCTGATCTGAGGTAAGGAATCTATTTGACCAGTATTGGCATAATCAGAGCTGTTTTCACCTATATATCAACGTGTCCCATATGTGTGTGTGTGGCTGTGAGTGTGTGTAGCTGATCAGGAAATAAGATAATCGATTTTTCAGCCCGCTTCTATAGCATGCATAAGTACACATATACTATCGATAATCTAGCGTTTATTTGAAAACGATTCATAAATAGGCCGCAAAATTACAACGTTTTGTGTATTACAGTAAAGCGCGATTTCTGCAGAATCTTCTTTTTTTCTGAAAGTTTAAAAAAACGGAAATTAACCGATTAAAAAACAATCAGTTTGAACAATGTTGACTGCAAACAAGTCATTGATAAGCGACGGTCGTATTAGACACATAGCCATAATTTAAGATATAGTTTATGCGTTCACAAATGTGAGCGCTCTGTCATTGAA
This sequence comes from Notolepis coatsorum, assembly GCF_963971535.1. NCBI lineage: Eukaryota > Metazoa > Chordata > Actinopteri > Aulopiformes > Paralepididae > Notolepis > Notolepis coatsorum. The sequence goes on along the minus strand of NC_140172.1, from coordinate 60,697,560 downwards.
TAGAGCGTTGCCACTCAACAGGGTATATAGGACTGGCACGGCCGGCACGGAAAGTGTTAATGGTTATTAAACAGTAAACAGCACAAATTGTTATTAAGAAGCAATATGGACAGAATACCAGACAAAGATGTCGATTGCAAGAGCTCTGACATCACCACGATGGGAAGCGTCTATGCGAATACCAACGCAGTTGTGCGATTTGCGAATCTGATTGGCCACTGACGTTTCTGGTCATGTGACATGTGCGCCCAATGGCGTGACGAGCTGTGTCTTTGCCCATTTCCACGTCAAACAGCCTGCAAACTACCTGGCGTTCTATCGCCATGCTCTAAGACAAACTCTAACCTTAACCAACTTCGAAAGAGTGCCTAAGCTTAACTGTTGTAGCCAATTTAATGATTTTCTGTTTTTGTATTACTGTATGAAGGCACTGTGTCATCATGAAAGTGTTGACCAATTAGCAGGCAGTGGGCTCAGGAGGCGGGGCTCATGTGTGCTCAAGTGCAATCTATATGTATGGGTTCACAGGTGTGCAGCGGCAGGGAATTTGGGTAATATTCACAGGGAAGCCACACTATCTTTTTACCGTGCTCGTTTGTTTGTTTTCAGTTACTTTGCGTAAATTTTTGAGTTTATTTTGTATGCTTATATTTGTCCACACAGCAAGTAGTAATAAAACACTCTCAACAGTGACCAAGGAGAAGACATCATTTATTATCAACAAGCATCACGCGTAGGAAAGAGCTTCACCCAGTATTCCCTCACTGGCAACATTTTCTTGTTAGGTTGCCCTTACACAAGTAAAAAGATAAGCTTCTAAACAAGATTGTTTTCAAAGACGGACAGATACGGAAGGACTCAAGGAACAGCGGCCCTTTTCATTGACGTTTTCTGCCGATTCAACCACAATATCAACAACACGGAACAGCACATCAAAGAAATTACGGTGAGACGGATTCATGAATGAATGGAATAAAGTTGTGGAAGGAGTCGCCTCGCGCAGATGGATAAAGGCAAATCCTACCATGAATTCTATATAAAATCTCCGCCTATTGCTTGACATTGTAAACATGAGTAGCGTGGGGAATCAGGAAATTAACGTCGAAATGGAGGCAGCTGTCAATCAAGATGAAACAGACAATGAACTTGGCAAAAGGCTTTCTAAGCCCACATTTAAAGCTTTAGAAACGAAGATCATGTTGTTACATAAAGAAAGGAACTTTGGACTGAAACAATTGTGTAAAATAGCTAAAGAGTTGGATCAAATGATGTGCTCAAATGAAAATATTTCCGTCATGCAAATTAAGCACGACACACTGTGGAAGTTGGTTGGTGAAACTACCCGGGTACATGAATCACTAAAACCTCTATTACCCGACGACGAAATGTGTAAACAAACAGAATGGTTTCAAGGTCACCTGCACAATGTTAATCAAATCATGGACAAAATGGAGCAATGGGTGTGTGCTAATAGGGAGCAGTGCATGCCCACACAAGTTGATGACAATGATTACGAATTAAATGATGTGCCCAATGCAACTGAGGGTGTGGTTGACACAAAGAACAATGCTGTTTCAAGTACAAATGAGGTTCTGAATAACAACGGTTCAAATAACAATGCTGCGTCCTATGCAAACGAGGGTCTTGATAATGATGGTTCAAACATCAACTTTGTGTCAAATAAAAAAGATGAGGTGAATTGTATTGGGCCAGATGACAGTGTTTCCAATACGGGTCAATCAAGGGTGTCACGTGGTAGTTCTACCCGACACTCAGAGCATCGGGTCCCCCCAGGGCTGTGTTCTAAGCCCCCTGCTGTACTCACTCTACACACACGACTGTGTGGCCAAGTTCAGCTCCAACTCCATTGTGAAGTTCGCCGACGACACGGTGGTGGTGGGGCTGATCTCGGACAACGACGAGAAGGCCTACCGGGAGGAGGTTGAGGTACTGGAACGTTGGTGCCAGGACAACAGCCTGCTCCTGAACATTGGTAAAACCAAGGAGCTGATCGTGGATTATAGGAGAGGACAGCGGGAGACACACACACCACTGAGGATTAACGGGGCTACCGTGGACAGGGTGAGCAGCTTCAAGTACCTGGGGGTCCACATCTCAGAGGACCTGACATGGTCAACACACATAGGCACAGTAGTAAAGAAAGCGAAGCAGCGCCTCTACCACCTGAGACAGTTAAGGAAGTTCAGAGTATCGGGGAAGATACTTCAGTCCTTCTACTCAGGAGCTGTAGAGAGCATCTTGACCGGAAACATCACTGCCTGGTATGGGAACAGCACGGCACAGGACAAGAAGGCCCTACAGAGTGTGGTGCGCTCAGCCGAGCGTACCACGGGTATTGCGCTACCTCCCCTGCAGGCTCTATACAACAAGAGGTGCAAATCCAGAGCCTGCAGGATAATGAAAGACCCCCACCACCCCAATAACAGCCTGTTCCAGCTGCTGAGGTCAGGCAGACGCCTGCGAATTCTAGAGACTAAGACGGAGAGGCTTAGGCTAAGCTTCTTCCCCCAGGCCATCAGAGCCTTGAACAATGAACATCGAGAGACACAGAAACTGAACTATCCACACACAAGTACATACACGACACGCACGCTGAGCACGCTCACACACTAGCAGCCACTTTAACACTCATGCCGCACACACGCACACTTATGGCCAGAGGAAAGGCCACTTAAAATAGTATAACATCAGGAACAGTGTATTGCACTACTAAAGCTAACTAGCATGTCCTATATGCTCTGTAAATACTAATGTACAGATACCGAGATGGCACACCATGTACCTGTTTATTGCACTGTTTTATTGGATTCTATTAATATGTTGTACCACTGTATTTTATTGGATTCTATTATATGTTGTACCACTGTATTGCACATCGTCGCGGGCAAGACCAGCCGCATTTCATTGTATACCTGTATGCCGTGACAATTAAAACTCTTGAATCTTGAATCTTGAATCTTGAATGTCATCAAACATTTCCGCATCCATATTGGCACAGGCCGAGGTGGTGGCACTTGTGGTATTGGAAATGGCATTAAAAGAAAGCCATGAAATGGAAGCTCAGGAGGTACAATTAAAAGCAAAAATGGAAGCCCAGGAGGCACAAATAAGGAAAAGACGACAATTACTGCAAATACAAAGTCAAATTGCTGCCCAGACAGCTAAGGTAAATGTTCTCAGGAACAGAGGGTCTGACATTGAAAGCAGAGTTACAGATGGAATGAACTCTTATGCATCAAAAGAAAAGGCTGTTCTCAACCCCTCTGCTGTACAATTCATTCCATCAATGTCGGATTGTCATGTCAGCTATCCACCAATAAGAGGGAATGAACCTGCAATGACAATTGATGCACAGCCAGTGGATTCAGCACAGCAATACAGATTTCCACCAACAGGAGGCAGCAAACCTGCAGGACCAACTCAATCACACCAAAAGCTATCTAAACAGCCCAGCACTGTAGCCACTCGGCACAAGGAAATCAGTTCTCACGGAACCAAAACAAAACCAAGTGCCTTCACTGCAAGCATGCCACAGCGATCTCAACACCTACCTCCTACTGTGTGTTCACCGCAGCAACCCAGTCAAAGCAGTGAGGACCAAGGCAATACCCTCACGATCATGCAGAAGCAAAATGACATTACAGCATTACTTGTGCAACAGCAAGTTTCCTTATCATTACCCCCCAGGGATATACCAATCTTTGATGGAAACCCTTTTGAATACAACACATTCATTAGAGCCTTTGAACATGGAGTGGAAGGAAAGGTTGTTAATAGTGTGGACTGCTTGTACTACCTGGAGCAGTACACTAGAGGGCAACCTAAAGAGCTGGTAAAGAGCTGTCAACATATGCCATCCGACAGGGGGTATCACAAGGCAAGAACTCTTCTGCATGAACGTTTTGGAAATGAGCAGAAAATAGCCACTGCGTATATGGAGAGAGCGTTTGGATGGGTACCTATAAAATCAGAGGATATCAAGGCTTTGCAAGCATTTTCGCTGTTTCTACGCATCTGTTGTAATGCCATGGAAGACATCAGCTATATGTCTGAGATGAACATGCCATCAAACCTACGGGCAATAATTATGAAGCTACCTTACAAACTCAGGGACAGATGGAGAAACATCGCTTTTGAATACCAGGAGAGACACCATCGTCAAGCAGGTTTCAGTGAAGTTGTCACCTTCATTGAAAGACAAGTGTCTATCGCATCTGACCCACTGTACGGGGACATTCTAGACAATGTTGTCTCAATGTCAAAATTAAAGATTGGAAACAAATCTTCACAAGGACGCCTGCAGGAGAGAGGAAGCAGTTTTGCTACGTTTGTGGCACCCGTTGAGTTTGACAAACCAATACGAGAATCCTGTCTACTATGTGAAGAGGGTCACAGTGTGGAAACATGTTTTAAAATGGAGAAGAAGCGGCATTGTGAGAAAATAGACTTTCTAAAAAGAAAGGGTGCTTGCTTTGGATGTTTACATGTCGGGCACATAAGTTCACAGTGCCATAGTAGGTTGTTTTGTAAAATATGTAACCTAAGACATCCTACCATTCTCCATATTCATGAAAGGGAATGGCAAGAACTAAGATCACGACAAGATGGCACACGAGATGAAAACGGAATGAGTCAAGTCACCACTCCCAAAACTTGTGGCCACATAGGGGCCGGAGCACAAAATTGCGTCTTGTCTATTGTACCTGTCAAAATCAAGGCAAAGAAAGGCAATACAGTCTTAGAAACCTATGCATTCTTAGACCCCGGCAGTTCATCCACCTTCTGCTCTGAGCAACTCATGAGGAAGCTCAACTTGACAGGAAGGAGCACTAGATTCCTGATGAAAACAATGAACCAAGAAAACTTCGTCAACAGTCAAGTCATTTCAGGACTGGAGGTTGCAGCACTAAACAGCAACACCTACATTGAATTACCTGATGTGTACACCCAACACAAGATGCCTGTGACTCGCTCTAACATCACGCGACAGAAGGACTTATATGCTTGGCCATATTTAAACACTGTGGAAATTCCTGCTATTGACGCTGACGTGGAGTTGTTGATAGGAACTAACACTCCAGACGCAATGGAGCCATGGGAAGTGATAAACAGCAGGGGTAAAGGACCTTACGCTGTTAAAACTCTGTTGGGATGGGTTGTTAACGGACCATTGAGAGAAGGCGGTGACGGTGGGATTGGCTGCCCCACGGTCACAGCCAACCGCATTTCCATTGCTCAGATAGAAGAATTGTTGGTTGAACAATACAACCATGACTTCAATGAGAAATCAACAGCAGACAAGCCAGAAATGTCCATAGAAGATCTCAAGTTCATGCAGATTGTCAACACTTCAGCCGAACTAAAGAATGGACATTACTGCTTGCCATTGCCTTTTAGAGAGGACAATGTTGTTATGCCCAACAACCGCCACCTTGCTGAGCAAAGAGTCCTCGGCCTAAAAAGGAAATTAAATAAAAACCCTATCTTCAAAGAAGAATATACTAACTTTCTCAATAACGTCATAAGCAACGGCTATGCGGAGAGAGTGCCAGAGGCCTCAGTTAACGCTGTCATCATCAACAGCGCACCACAAGCAACAAATCAGCTGATAACTTACTTCTCCTCATGGAACAAACTTAAGACCTCAGTTGCGTGGTTTCTTCAGCTAAGGAAGACGCTGCAGGTGCTGCTTCAAAGGAGAAAATAACTACAAGCTGCTCTGTGCAGCACCGAGTTTGACATAACTCACAAGAACAAAGTGGAAGAGGACATGAAGAGTTTCAGAGCCACAATGGGTGGTCACACCTTATGTCCTGAAGACATCGACACTGCAGAAAGAGCCATCATTCAATACTGTCAAATGGACAAGTTCAGTGATGAAATCACTGCTTTAAAAGAAGGAACATCTGGAGTAGAGAAAGGCAGCCACATTTGCAGACTTGATCCAGTACTGGATCATGGACTTTTGAGAGTGGGAGGAAGACTTAGCAAAGGAGCAATGCCCGATGACATAAAACATCCAGTCATTCTTGCTAAAGGTCAACACATCACCACTCTCATCTTACGCCACATGCATGAACAGCTGGGACACTGTGGAAGGAACCACCTGCTTTCGGGACTTCGCAGACGGTACTGGATCACCAAAGCAAATGCGGCTGCCAGAAAAGTACTCAACTCCTGCGTTGTCTGTCGACGAAACAGAGGAAAGCTGGGCGAGCAAAAAATGGCAGATTTACCAAAGGAAAGGTTGCAAGCTGACTTTCCACCGTTCACAAATGTCGGCATAGACTATTTTGGACCATTTGAGGTAAAGAGAGGCCGTGGCCTCATCAAACGATACGGAGTTATTTTCACATGCATGGCCAGCCGGGCAGTCCATTTGGAAATGGCCTACTCATTGGACACCAGTTCTTGCATTAACGCCATACGCAGATTAATTTCTAGAAGAGGCCAAGTGTCACACATTAAGTCCGACAACGGCACCAACTTTGTTGGGGCAGAACGTGAGCTGAGAGAAGCTTTAACTCACCTAAACCAAGAGAAAATATCAAACTCACTACTTCACCTTGGAGTAAAGTGGAGTTTCAACACTCCAGCTGCATCTCATCATGGAGGAGTGTGGGAAAGGGTCATTCGCATGGTCAGGAAGGTGTTGACTTCTGTTCTTCACCAACAACATTTAGACGATGAAGGATTACAAACATTCCTGTGTGAAGTAGAGGCCATATTGAACGACCGTCCCATTACGAACGCCTCAGAGGATCCAAATGACCTTGAACCTTTGACCCCGAATCACATTCTTCTGTTAAAGGGCAAACCTTCCCTACCACCAGGGCTCTTCAGCAAAATTGATTCTTATTCCAAACGTCGATGGAGGCAAGTTCAATTCCTCTCCAACCTCTTTTGGCACCGGTGGGTTCGAGAATATGTACCACTGTTACAGGAGAGACAACGATGGACAAAGGACAAGAGGAACTTTGCCACAGGGGACATCATCATGATTGCAGACTCTAATGCCCCTCGTGGATCCTGGCTGTTGGGCAAGGTACTGCAGACCTTTCCTGACAGACATGGACTTGTGCGATCCGTGAAAGTTCAAACCAAATATAACATTCTGGAGCGACCAATCACCAAGATCTGTCTTCTTTTGGAAGCTGATTAGATTAGTAACCATTTTTTCCCTTTGGACATAGGAGAAGTTTCCATGATCATAAAGATCTACTTTCTATTGGACACTGAGTAGACTGAAGCCACTTTTCTATTACTGGGGGTACTAACCCTACTGGATTACACAAACTTTATGAACTACATGACTTTTGAACTATTGCCAAGATCTGTCTTCTTTTGGAAGCTAATTATATGATTATCTGTTTTTTCCTGCAGACTGCATGAGCTTTGAGCACTACGAGTTAAATATCAACGCGGACTACGCACTTGGCTACAACCACTTGCATGCATTGAATTGTTATATGTTTATATAGTATCAATTGGGGCCCGGAGTGTTGTAGCCAATTTAATGATTTTCTGTTTTTTTATTACTGTATGAAGGCACTGTGTCATCATGAAAGTGTTGACCAATTAGCAGGCAGTGGGCTCAGGAGGCGGGGCTCATGTGTGCTCAAGTGCAATCTATATGTATGGGTTCACAGGTGTGCAGCGGCAGGGAATTTGGGTAATATTCACAGGGAAGCCACACTATCTTTTTACCGTGCTCGTTTGTTTGTTTTCAGTTACTTTGCGTCAATTTTTGAGTTTATTTTGTATGCTTATATTTGTCCACACAGCAAGTAGTAATAAAACACTCAACAGTGACCAAGGAGAAGACATCATTTATTATCAACAAGCATCACGCGTAGGAAAGAGCTTCACCCAGTATTCCCTCACTGGCAACATTTTCTTGTTAGGTTGCCCTTACATTAACCGTTGAAAGAACTTGCCGTCACGCTCTAAGACAAACTCTAACCTTAACCAACTTCGAAAGAGTGCCTAAGCTTAACCGTCTAAAGAACTTGCCGTCACACGTTTGGTGCACATGTCACATGACCAGACACGTCAGTGGCCAATCAGATTAGCAAAACGCACAACTGTGTTGGTATTAGAATATAGGCCGATGGGAAGCATTCACCCCAATCAATACTGACTTCATCCTGAACCTGATTTCATCAGGCAGGTCACAAACCAGTTCAAATGTGATTAACAATTGAGTGACAGAAACACACACATACACATACACATACACACACACTAGCACAGACACAATACCTCACTCACACACACACACACACACACACACACACACACACACACACACACACACACACACACACACACACACTCTCTCTCTCATGTGACTTCTTAGGGACCACAGTATCATCTAGATTCTAGAACAAGACAAACTGGTTCTAGGTTAAGTGGACCACACACACACATCGTCCCAGATTTATGGATGACTCACACACCCTCACACATCAGAAACCCACACAGACAGAGACCAAACTGGTTTACCATAGGTAGGGATGGCTAATCATATCACAGCATTTAGATTCGGTTTGGGCACATATAAACGACTCATCTTGACATTAGATGACACACACGACAGGACAAGCTGTGTGTCAGGGAGATTTTGATATCCTGTGATTGCTTTGAAGAATTACCTTGTTGCTGTTTGCCAATAAAACAACCCACCCAGCCTTTTCTTCTCCTCCGAACGGATCTAGAACCAAACGTGCCAAATTAAGTCACGTTAGCCGCTAAAAGAACACGCCAACATTTAGGGAAATTAGCTTATCTTCTTCTTCTCGAGAGAGAAAGACATGAAGATAGATACCAGTTTCCTCTCTGTGCGTTCAGTAGAAAGCTATCTGGATGCATGTTAGCCTAGCTTAGCACAATGAATGGAAGCGGACATGTACGGGTAGCCTTCGGGAGAGGTGTTAGTTGGACAATGCTTTGTTCTTATTATCGTCCACTTCATCATCCTCCAGTAGGCATTGACCACCTACAGTAGTAACAAGTTCAGAAACATGTACAGGTTAGTGGGTATCCTTGTCTATTGATTTCATGTTGATAGACTCTAAACTGATATCCAGTGTTGTGTCCACACAATACCATACTATGCTGATAAGTGATCATGCTCCCATGTCACTGGATGTTAGATTCACTAGACATAGAAATGAGCGCACCTGGATATGGCGTGAAACACAAAAAAAATATTCTAACCCACATAAATGGCATAGTCATACTCCCCTATTCAATAACAATGCACTCCTGATTGGAAAACGACCTATAAGATACCCTAAATGGGAAAAGCAGGGCATACACACATTAGGAGATGTTTTCAACAAAAGGTTTTTTTGTAGATATGAAGACATACATAAACATTTTTATCTCACCAGTTCCACACATTATTTTTACGCACAGTTATTGGCATGTTTGAAGGCTCATGGAGTCCCATTAAGGATACCAATTGAACACCACAGATACCACAAATTCTTCTATGAAAGAGAGACATCGAGAGGTTTTGTATCAGATTTTTATCATCAATTACTAACGTCCTCATATGGAACCCTCCCCCTAGACTCAGTCTGGAGGAGGGATATACCAGACCTGGAAATACATTTTGATTGGCAAGAAGCCTGGGCAAACGTTCGACTTGCGTCACGTAACCCGGACCATCAACAAATTAATCTTAACTATATTCATAGGACATACCTGACTCCTATAAGATTGAACAAAATGGGACTTAAACAAGACTCCAGATGCTTCTTATGTACAAATGGGGACGAGGGTACATTTATGCACATGTACTGGGATTGCCCACCAGTTAAGATATTCTGGAAAGAAGTGTCCCAGCAATTATCAAATTTCTTAATTCTGAATAAATTATACCTGTACACCCCTCTGTATTGCTGTTGAATGATGTTTTTGAGTTTGCAGTCCCTATACAGCTAAAGAGATTAGTTTTATCTGGTATCACAGCGGCTAAAAAGTTGATAGCATCACGATGGTTTCAACCGGAAATTTTTTTTCAGAAGGTTTGGATTCTTACATATCTCGATCTGATTTATCTAGAAATATCTACAGCAAGAATTTTAGATGTCAGTGAATCCAAAATTGCAATGTGGTTAGAAGTGGTGGAGAGAAGAAAAGCTAGCATATGAATTGTAGTGCCTGGTTAGGAGCGAATGATAATGGATGGATTATCCAAGTGGGGGTCCACTCCGGGGGGGGGGGGAGCGAGCGATAGCATATGTGTGTAGGGTATTAGATAGCAAGTTGTTGAATGCCCACGCTAGGTCTTAGGTCAGATCGATAACTTCATAACTCATTGGTCTGCTCATCTTGACATCAAACAGCGTCCTGCGAGGTGGTTGACATGCAGAACCAAACAAGTCTACAAAATGTTGTTGTTACTACTGACCGACAAGAGATAGCGAATGCACCGTTCCGACCCCCGTCAGTCATCGACCTTAGGTCGAGTGATTGAAGTTGCGGAATCTTTTATTTTATTTGCACTGGGACGGACTCTCTTTATTCAGAGGAGGTCCATTTCCCTTATCCGTTGCACGTATTATCACTATATGGCTTTACTTGATAATCCCATTATACAGCACACGTATTATCACTGTATGGCTTTACTTGATAATCCCATTATAGCTAGGGATAAAGCCACTTACACATATTATCACTGTATGGCTGTACTTGATAATCCCATGATACAGTACACGTATTATCACTATATGGCTTTACTTGATAATCCCATTATACAGTACACGTATTATCACTATATGGCATTACTTGATATATATTTCTCTCTTTAGGCCTGAGCTAGGGATAAAGCCACTTATTCTATTTTGCCTTAATGCATAATCATATGTCTCCTTCTTCTCCGTCTGGCTAAAGCCTTACTCAGGAGGTTTTTTACATCATAAATCAGGCACATTACTGGACCGCGTGGTTGACATATTTCTCCTTTTACTCCGTCTTCATTAATCAAAACGCAAAGGGTGAAGTTACAAGGCAAAACACATTTCATGCTTACCCGGTCGTCTGGTCAGAAGAAAGGATACAAAGGATATTTATAAAGAGGTATTTTTAATTAGAAAAAGCTAGTTACAAGAAGAGACTGAAGTGGAAAATTTCCAATTCAGTTTAAAACAGAACATCTCATCATGCACGGCTTGTGCCCAGTGTCAAGCACCATTCTTCTCATCTCTCAAAAAAGTCTGGCCCTTGAAAGGGCAACCGTCCCTTTTATATCCATCTTACAATATTTCCGATTGGTCTAAACACAGTGAAGTCACAGGGATGTCATTTTTGTTTAGCAAACCAGAGTACAATACGTAATTCGTATGAGTTCCTCCTTCTTGGTACTAACGTTACTTCTCGTTACCTAGTGGTTTTAAGTAACAGAAAGTCCCTTATTCCTTCAGAACAGACAACTGCTTTGTCTGTGGGGATCACGTGACATGGTACCGGGCACGAAGCCATCCCTAGGATTTCTTATCAAGCTTCCTAAAAGATCTCCTCCAGAAAACAGTTTTTACCCATCATTCTTTTAGTATTATTCTCTAATGACAGTTAATTATAAGCATGCCATTTATGAAAACTTTTACTGTACACATTAAACATTTAATTGTTATATAGTTTTTTTAAGATTTCCCTCTATAGATTCAGGACTCCCTGTTTTTCAACCCGCAACCTTTAATCCCCTTCCCGTCTGAAAGGGTTAACATTTTACAGCTCTTTCTCCTCTGTCTCTGTCTCTCTCCTCTCCTGAGGCCCACATTCCGCAGGTTGACTCCCTTTTCACAGTTTTTCACAGACAACAGGCCCCTTCTATGGAGACATTAAAGGCTCAGTTCCATTTTTTATAAGTAGAGCCATCATAGAGCTATCTTTCCAGAGTTTAGTTTAAAGATTTATACTGGTCATATAGGAACGACTCAGGATGTCATTGTCCAAAAGTGTCACTTGTTCTGTGGCACTTCACACCCACTCTGCCGTCCTGGGAGGTCATTGTCCATCGTCAATTGAATAATTGAATAATGAAGCATATGATTACATGTGAAAAATAGGTATATACGGCTATATTGGAACGACTCAGGATGTCATTGTCAAAAAGTGTCACTTGTTCTGTGGCACTTCACACCCACTCTGTCATCCTGGGCGGTCATTTTCCATTGTCTTAATAGCGTCTGTACTGGGGGACGAGATGGCGATTGTGGGGTCACGTGGCTGTGACTCTCCACACCCCCTCTGCCATCTCGGTACCTTGTTACCCTGGTAGCCGGCGGGAAGACTTGCATCTGTTGTTCCCTGGCTGGACGGCTCGACAGGATAGGGGTCACGTTGTTGCTTGGTATCCGGCGGGAAGACTTGCATCTGTTGTTCCCGGCCGATGCACCCAGGCTGTTGTCGTCTTGGTCATCTTGGTCATCTTGGTCATCTTGGTCACCTTGGTCATCTTGGTCATCTTGGTCATCTTGGTCATCTTGGGGTCGCCCCCTCTGACCTCTTGGGTCTCTCCCATAGATTGAGGTAGGTTGATTTGTCACTTCTCGGGCGACCCCCACGGGTCCCCGAGAATTGTAGCAGCAGTCCTCTATTGAAGTGTGGTTGGCCTGGTCTTGTGACCCTGTCCGTAGGCCTCGCAGGACATCACAGATACAGTCCACAGAGGACTCATTTCTTTTCTCTCTTTCAGGTCCATTCAGGGCTCTCGTCGCCCTGTAACCTGGGTCCAGGCCGATGTCTCTCTGTCCGGTCTGGGAGGTCTAGGAGGTCTGGGAGGTCTGGGAGGTCTGGGAGGTCTAGATGAGGACCTTGAGGATGCTCTGGAGCTTGACCTATCGTGTGACCCTGTCCGTAGGCCTCGCAGGACATCACAGATACAGTCCACAGAGGACTAATTTCTTTTCTCTCTTTCAGGTCCATTCAGGGCTCTCGTCGCCCTGTAACCTGGGTCCAGGCCGATGTCTCTCTGTCCGGTCTGGGAGGTCTAGGAGGTCTGGGAGGTCTGGGAGGTCTGGGAGGTCTAGATGAGGACCCTGAGGATGCTCTGGAGCTTGACCTATCCCGGTCTTCCTCCAGTTCCGATTTCTGACCTGAGTCAGTATATTCCTTCTTGCCATCCGCTGCGTCGTCCGCTGACTCCGGGGGACAGCCCCCCCCCCGTCTAAGAGTGTGGCACTGGTTCAGGTTTTGTCCCTTTACCAGCGCACCTTTACCAGCGCACATTGTTCACAGGCCTTTCGGACTGTTATCGCTCTTTGTTTGGCTTTAGGTATGAGAATGTTGTTAGTTCTCAGGTATACCAACATCCTCTTATTTCCGGCATGTCCAAGGTTATCATATACCTGTCTGTTCATGTGGGTAGCCTCGTCCTGTTAGCAATGGCTAGTTAGCCTGCTATTCGCTCCTGCTCGCAATAGCTATTTCAGCCTGCTATTCGCTCCTATTCGCAATGGCTATTTCAGCCTGCTCGCAATGGCTATTTCAGCCTGCTATTCGCAATGGCTATTTCAGCCCGCTATTCGCAATGGCTATTTCAGCCTGCTATTCACAAAGTAGAGTTTTTTTCTACTTAAGTTCTGACTTTAAGTAAGCATTTAGTTACTTCAAGTCATGAGTAAACCTTTTTACCGTAATCACAAAAATATACTTTAAGTGTGATTCTTTTTTTGAGTAGAACCTTCTACGTTTTTGACTGTAAGAAAACATTACGTAACTTTTTAGTCATGAGTAACCGCTACTTCAAGTCGTTACTTATCAACCCTCTCTTGTTCCTGATTTTTTACCAATTTACTTTTGGCTGTCTGCTGCGCTCTGCAGACCATCTACGTCACCAGTGTTCCAGATCTCGAACATTAGGAAGAGTCTTGGTTGGAGAGGTTCTGCCGATAAGACCAATCTTGAGTAAGGTTGACTCAAATCTGTAACTAATTCTACTCCAGAGACACCTGACAGCAGTTATTTCAGTTAATATTCTTTCGGCTGTTGATACCTATTTAATTATTATACAGCCCAACTCACTTGAACTCATGTTCTAAGCCCCGGAACCTCCAATCCGTTTTGACAGACCTATAAACCAGTGACTTGGCCGCCTAAGCACCACAGCGTCCTGTATGCTGAGGCTTCCAAGTCTCCACAAATCTGATAGGCCCGTCGGATACAGAGACCCTGATGCTCGCTCTGTCCCCCCGCGTCAAGGTGCTAGTGTTGTCAAAAATATCGAAGTATCGATAAATATCGATACTGAATATTTAAAACAGTTACGATACTCATTTCCCGAAATACCGATACTTTCTGTAGTATCGGTACCCGCTGGCAGTGTTCTACCGGAAGTTTGTTGACACGCTGTTCAGAGCACGCTTGCCCCTCCAGCTGTTCAGAGCACGCTTCCCCCTCCAGCCCTCCCCCTCACAGAGCGAGCCGTCGGCGTCTTCACTCTTCAGTAAACATTTTAGCTGAGTGAACTAAGATGGCAGATGCAGCGCCTCCACAACTTAAAGATAAAGAAAACAGCAGAAGTGCTGTTTGGAAGTACTTCGGTTTTGAAGTAAACACAGAAGGGAAAGTTAAAGATGTCACAATGCCCATTTGCAAGCGGTGTTACAGGGCAGTGCCAACGAAAGGTGCCAACACCTCAAATATGGCAAAACACCTGAAGGACCGGCACGCGGATCTCCACAAAGAAATGAAAGAGGTTTGTGACTGAAGCATTAAACCACTAACTCTAGTTTAATACAAGATACGTTGTCTACTGATGGCGCATCATATCAACAGCTGATTCGTTGTACGTTACAGCTATTAGCTAACGTTAGATAGCTACTGCTAGTCGTTCCTCTGTTAGCTTATGCTAGCTAGCCGGCTACCGCATGGAAACGGAGTAAAATTACGTTTAAACGTTATGTCGAGGTCATACAATACTACACTCGACACGAGGTTGGTTAACGTTACCAGCCCCGGAGAAATCTCTCTCTCTCTCTCTCTCTCTCTCTCTCTCTCTCTCTCTCTCTCTCTCTCTCTCTCTCTCTCTCTCTCTCTCTCTCTCTCTCTCTCTCTCTGAGGTTAACGTTACCAGCCCCGGAGAAATCTCTCTCTCTAATGAAAATTGTTGTAGTCATATATTTTAGTCTTATTAACTAAAATATTTTAACCAAATAAAAAGCAGCAGCACTATTGCATAACTAAGTCATGTTTGCTATGTATTTCTTTCTTTAGAGAGAAACAACGGGTTTTAAAAGTCTTATATTTCTCTTTTCTTATAGTACCAGAGAGAAGCTGAGGAGAATCGACCAGCAACAGCACAGCAGCCTACCCTACCAGCATTACTTGAACAACAAAGGAAGTATCATGCAAACTCAAAGGAAGCCAAGAAACTTAACAGGGCTGTAGCAGAGTACATATGCATGGATCAGGTCCCTGTCTATACTGTTGAGAAACATGGGTTCAGACAACTGCTTGGACAGTTAAATAACAAGTATTCCCTTCCTTCACGGAACCACTTCATGTCAACTGAAATCCCTGCCCTATATAATGAAACAAAAGACAAAATCATGGAGAGCCTTAGGGGGAAACCCTTATTTTCATGCACCACTGACTTGTGGACCAGCAGGGCCACGTCCACATTCATGGCAGTAACTCTGCAGTTTATTACAGAATCCTGGGACATGCAGAGCTGGTGTTTGGGCTGTGTTGGGCTGCACTCAGAGCACACGGGGGACAGTTTGAGAGAGGCGTTGGAGGAGATGGTACATGAAACATGGAAGCTGGACATGTCAAATATGGCTGGCAGTGGCATCACCACTGATAATGCCTCAAATAACAAGAAAGCATTTAAGCAGGACTTCACATGGGTCCCCTGCTTTGGGCACAACCTTCACCTAGCCATTAGCAAGGGTCTGGATATAGGCCGTGTGTCTGCAGCACTGTCGAGGCTGAGAAAGACAGTGTCTGCCTTCAGCAGGTCACCAAAGATGTCCCGACAGCTGAAGCAGAAGCAAAAAGAGTTGCAACTGCCTGAACACAAACTGATCCATGATGAGCCGACACGCTGGGACTCAGCGTATCAAATGGTGGCGAGATTTCTGGAACAGCAGCAAGCGGTCTGTTCAGTTCTAGCCGACGATCGGAAGAAATGGCACCTCATGCCTAAAGATTCAGACATTACAATTCTTGAGACTGTAAAAGATATATTGAGCCCTGTCAGCTCTTTCACTGATGCCCTTAGTGGTGAAAAGCACACCACACTCTCCTCTGTCCTGCCCCTAATTTGGAAGTTATCTTCAACTTTGACCATTGAGGAAAATGACAGCCTCCTCAAATGTGAACTTAAAGAAAATATTGGTACAGATCTCAACGAACGATATAACGACGTCGACGGGGCTCTGCAGCTGGTGTTGAACACAGCCACGTTTCTCGACCCAAGGTTCAAGGACAGTTTTGTTATGTTAAGAGACGAGGTCAAACGAAATCTGATGGACACTCGCACTGAAACAGGAAGACAAACACCCGCTCCTCCTCCTCCATGTGCCACTGCCATGCAACCACTACCACTACCAGGCGTACCAGCGAAGAAAAGTAGAACGGATCTGAAGGGACTGTTAACCAGCATACAGGGGGAAAAGAAGGGTCAACATGGTGGTGGCGAGGATGCAGAGGACGCAGAGGCTGAACTAAAAAACGAGTTCACAATATATGAAAAGATGCCTGAACTCAGCGCAGGAGACGACCCACTCGCATGGTGGAGGACACATGAGAGAACTTTACCTCACCTTGCCCAGCTGGCGAAAAAGTATTTGTGCATCTCTGCTTCAAGCTCAGCTTCAGAACGTGTATTTAGTACGTCAGGGCTCATTTGCAGTCCAAGAAGGGCACGGCTTACAGAGGAGCACATTGACATGCTGGTGTTCCTAGCAAAAAATCTGAAAGTTGTAAAGAAACTTTAGGCTAGTACATTATTACACTACTTGCACCACCTTATGTGTGATTAGTCTGAGGCCGTTGAATAAGTGCACTACCTATTTAAAAAGAATTTAACTTGAAAATGCACTTTTTTTTTGTACTTGCACTTTAGTGCCTTTTGAATGTGTGCTTAATGCAAAAAAGTTTGAATTATTGTTTTAGTCATTCTGCTGTCTAAATGCCCTACCTCAAGAAGAATATTGTTTCATTTGCTAGTTGCTGGCTGCTACTTGAAAATGCATAAGATTGCAGTTTTTTTTTTTACTTGAGGCCTTTATATAAGGTATGATAAGGTATAAGTACTAAGTAGGTATTGTGCATCGTTCGGTTCGAGTCCTACAGTTATCAGTACCCCCATCGTTCCTGACGTTATCTGGACGCTTATCCAGGCTGGTCAGACCCCTAGTGGTGATTGCATCCGAGGAGCTCCGGGTCAAGAGCGACTGGACCTGTATATTGGATTACTCTACCCGACGACGGCGAGCCTTCCACGGCTCTTATGCTTTATGTGTATCACTAGTAGGTAATGTAGAAGGTATGAGAAGGTGGTATGAGAAGGTATTAGAAGGTGGTATGAGAAGGTATTAGTAGGTGGTATGAAGGTATTAGAAGTTGGTATGAGAAGGTATTAGTAGGTGTAGGTGGTATGAGAAGGTATGAGAAGGTGGTATGAGAAGGTATTAGAAGGTGGTATGAGAAGGTATTAGTAGGTGGTATGAGAAGGTATGAGAAGGTGGTATGAGAAGGTATTAGTAGGTGTAATGAGAAGGTATTAGAAGGTATTAGAAGGTGGTATGAGAAGGTATTAGAAGGTGGTATGAGAAGGTATTAGTAGGTGTAATGAGAAGGTATTAGAAGGTGGTATGAGAAGGTATTAGTAGGTGGTATGAGAAGGTGGTATGAGAAGGTATTAGAAGGTTGTATGAGAAGGTATGAGAAGGTGGTATTAGTAGGTGTAATGGTATGAGAAGGTAATGCACTACCTAAGAAGAACTTGACTTGAAAATGCATAAGATTGCACTTTTTTCTTACCCTGCCTTTTGAATGTGTCCTTATTGTTTTCACTAATGCAAAAAAAAGTTTTAATTATTGTTTACTACTACTAGTACTAGTAATTTTGCTGTTGTGAAGTTATATGTTACACATATAGCCCTCGCCCTGTTATCTTTATCAAAACTGTTACCAACTGTAATACAAACAGTTCAGTTTGTCAGGTACATGCAACACAGATTACAGTGAGTGTTTACATCTGTCTGCTTGAGAAAATACTATGTTCTAACTTCTGCATCTGCAATAAAAATGATTGAAGTGAGATGAACAGTTCTTTTTAAATGTGTGATCTAAAGATAAACAAAGGGTTTTAAAAGTGTTATATTTATCTTATCTTATAGTACCAGAGAGAAGCTGAGGAGAATCAACCAGCAACAAAAGCTAAATTTGTTTAAAAAAAAATATATATATATATAATATATATATATATTTTTTTTGATATCGAAATGGTATCGAAGTATCGATACTTTTCAAGGTATCGTATCGAAGTCGAAATTCCAGTATCGTGACAACACTACAAGGTGCTAAGCTTGATGAGAGTTTGCAGAGTCTCAATTTGTTACCCATAGGCGCTGGTGAGTGTACATCTCATGCAGCTGATATGGTTGGTAGGGTGCTAACCTACCAAATGGTTGCTGTCAGGAAATCCCTTCTGAATGAAATAGATTACAAATTCACTTTACTTTACTCTGGGTTTAGAGCAAGGACGGACATCTTTACATATTATACTTAAAATATATCGCTGCTGTCGGGACAAAACCTCATAACTCCAAAAACCCAACTTTTCAGCAGATGAAAAAAACTAACACAGATTTGAGGGTGAATAGAGTTAGGAGGTTTAGACAGATGATCGGTTTAATGCTTTCCCATTGTTTAAACTTTGTAAAACCCACACACACATATGGAGGATGATCTACGGAGTTGATTTATATAATAAAAAAAAAAAATGGAGTTATGAGGTTTTGTCCCGACAGCAGCGATATACAAAATGCATGTAGTATTCTATGTCATGTTTCTTCCTAAATGACAATAACACTACATATTCTTCCTCTTGACAGATGAGCGGTATGTCAAGTGCAGTTTGCACTTGCTTGAGTGTCACGTGTCAGGGCCCCAGAAGGTAATTTCTCCCTTTGTTGCCCTCATCTCTGCTTGCTGCTCTGGGGTTAGTTTCTCCCCCATGTTTCTCCCGTCAAGTGCAGGTTGCACTTGCTTGAGTGTCATGTGTCAGGGCCCCAGAAGGTAATTTCTCCCTTTGTTGCCCTCATCTCTGCTTGCTGCTCGGGGGTTAGTTTCTCCCCCATCTTATCCCCTGGATCTTGACCGGGGGTCCTTACTTCTCTTTCCATCATTTGGGCCATTGAAGCCCCTTTGGTGAGCTAGCGTCTCCTTGTGCTAGCTTCTCTTGAGCTATTACTCAATATGTTGAGTAATCAGAACTGTGTTCAGTTTCAGAGGTATTTAGCTCCCCATCCTGTTCAGGCTCAGACTCAGTTTCACCTGAAGGCGTCATCTGTGGCCTCGGGTTCTGATCCTTCATCTGAATGTCGCCATCCTCCTCTTCTGGGCCATAGAAAATGGAACAGTGCTCATAATTGATGTTTTTGGCCTTTAGGTACTCGTCTAGAGAGTTGAACGCCTCTATGTCAGTGGAGGGAGATACTCGTTTTGAGGTGGAGCCTGGCGCCTCATAAAGAGGAAGAATGACTACATCGTCTTCTTGGTTTTTTCCATTTCCACACTCGTCTTTGATAGTGCGTCGCAGTGTTCTTGAGCGAGACACATCACCCCTTACTGCCCCCGTTAAGCAGGTTGGCACCTTGCATGGCTGCCTCCGCCGTCTGTGTCTCTTAAGCCCTTGCAGGTTCCGGAAGCTCATGTAACACTGGTCACAGTAGTATGGTTTCTCTCGTGTGTGTACCATGTGGTGTAGTGTAAGGTTACGCTTCGCCTTGAAGCTCTTTCCACACTGGTCACAGCAGTAAGGTTTCTCTTCTGTGTGTACCGTGTGGTGAATTTTAAGCTCTCCCTTCGTCTTGAAGGCCTTCTCACACTGGGCGCAACCGTAAGGTTTATTTTCTGTGTGTACCACGTGGTGACGTTTAAGGTGATCCTTCGTCTTGAAGCTCCTTCCACACTGGTCACAGCAGTAAGGTTTCTCTTCTGTGTGTACCGTGTGGTGTTGTTTAAGTTCTGCCTTCGTCTTGAAGGTCTTCCCACACTGGTCACAGCAGTAAGGTTTCTCTTCTGTGTGTACCACGTGGTGTCGTTCAAGATCTGCCTTTCTCTTGAAGCTAATGTCACACTGGTTACAGCAGTAAGGTCTCTCTCCTGTGTGTACCATGTGGTGACTTTTAAGATCCCCCTTCGTTTTGAAGGTCTTTTCACACTGGTCACAGCAGTAAGGTTTCTCTCCTGTGTGTACCACGTGGTGTTGTTTAAGGTGATGCTTTGTCTTGAAGCTCTTTCCACACTGGCCACAGCAGTAAGGTTTCTCTTCTGTGTGTACCGTGTGGTGTTGTTTAAGTTCTGCCTTTCTCTTGAAGCTAATGTCACACTGGTTACAGCAGTAAGGTCTCTCTCCTGTGTGTACCATGTGGTGTAGTGTAAGGTTACGCTTCGCCTTGAAGCTCTTTCCACACTGGTCACAGCAGTAAGGTTTCTCTTCTGTGTGTACCGTGTGGTGAATTTTAAGCTCTCCCTTCGTCTTGAAGGCCTTCTCACACTGGGCGCAACCGTAAGGTTTATTTTCTGTGTGTACCATGTGGTGTAGTGTAAGGTTACGCTTCGCCTTGAAGCTCTTTCCACACTGGTCACAGCAGTAAGGTTTCTCTTCTGTGTGTACCGTGTGGTGAATTTTAAGCTCTCCCTTCGTCTTGTAGGCCCTTCCACACTGGTCACAGCAGTAAGGTTTCTCTTCTGTGCCAATTACTGCTTGCTGTACAGCCGGCAGCTCTGGATATTGTGATTTGCTTGGTTCTGTGAATTCCTCACTTCCCGCAAACGTTTCGGGGGACTCTGGGTGTTCCTCCCGTTCTCCTGGGTGGTCTAGACCCAGGTCGGGTATGGACACTCCCAATCCCTCATCCGAGGGTGATTCCTCCTCTATGATGTGGGAATGATTGTGAGACATCATGTTAGCACTGGTTTGTTAGCCGATGGTGAGCTAGTTAGCTTCCGTCTGGCTTCGTGTCACGTAGCCTCGGGCTAGGTAGCCATCCAGTTAGCATTCAGTTCACTCCTGGCTTGTTGGCGGATGGCGAGCTAGTTAGCTTCCGTCTGGCTAGGGCCAGCTCATGGGTGTTAGCACTGGCTTGTTAGCCGATGTCGTGCTAGTTAGCTTGCAGTTCTGTGAACGGTCGTTTTGACTTCGCTTCACATCCAGTCTCCCCTCCTCACAAACAGTATCTTTGGGCTAGGAGCCATCCAGTTCGCCTTTCTGTGAACGGTCGTTTTGACTTCGCTTCACATCCAGTCTCCCCTCCTCACAAACAGTATCTTTGGGCTAGGAGCCATCCAGTTCGCCTTTCTGTGAACGGTCGTTTTGACTTCGCTTCACATCCAGTCTCCCCTCCTCACAAACAGTATCTTTGGGCTAGGGAGCCATCGCCTTTCTGTGAACGGTCGTTTTGACTTCGCTTCACATCCAGTCTCCCCTCCTCACAAACAGTTATCTTTGGGCTAGGGAGCCATCGCCTTTCTGTGAACGGTCGTTTTGACTTCGCTTCACATCCAGTCTCCCCTCCTCACAAACAGTATCTTTGAGCTAGGGAGCCATCGCCTTTCTGTGAACGGTCGTTTTGACTTCGCTTCACATCCAGTCTCCCCTCCTCACAAACAGTATCTTTGGGCTAGGGAGCCATCGCCTTTCTGTGAACGGTCGTTTTGACTTCGCTTCACATCCAGTCTCCCCTCCTCACAAACAGTATCTTTGGGCTAGGGAGCCATCGCCTTTCTGTGAACGGTCGTTTTGACTTCGCTTCACATCCAGTCTCCCCTCCTCACAAACAGTTATCTTTGAGCTAGGGAGCCATCGCCTTTCTGTGAACGGTCGTTTTGACTTCGCTTCACATCCAGTCTCCCCTCCTCACAAACAGTATCTTTGGGCTAGGGAGCCATCGCCTTTCTGTGAACGGTCGTTTTGACTTCGCTTCACATCCAGTCTCCCCTCCTCACAAACAGTATCTTTGGGCTAGGGAGCCATCGCCTTTCTGTGAACGGTCGTTTTGACTTCGCTTCACATCCAGTCTCCCCTCCTCACAAACAGTATCTTTGGGCTAGGGAGCCATCGCCTTTCTGTGAACGGTCGTTTTGACTTCGCTTCACATCCAGTCTCCCCTCCTCACAAACAGTATCTTTGGGCTAGGGAGCCATCGCCTTTCTGTGAACGGTCGTTTTGACTTCGCTTCACATCCAGTCTCCCCTCCTCACAAACAGTATCTTTGGGTAGTTGGCTCTCGTTTTGGGTAGGGCCAGTTCGCTTCCTGTGGGCAAAGCACGAAATTATGTTGCACTTGTAACTCCCCCCAGAGCTCTATAAACATTATGTTACCCTTTAGTTGTGAGTAAACGTTGCTTTAATCACCAAGATAGAGCTTTCTATTCATTTGTGATATCCCCGAGTACAGCCTTCCACTCGAGTCGCCAGTAGAGCTTTCTACTTAAATTTTTGCCAAATCTGTAATTTAATTTTACTCCAGAGGCTTTTGACAGTAGTCCTGTCTTCTTCGGCCGTTTAGCACCTATTTTGGTTAGTATAAATGCACATCGCCAGGGACGCCATGTTGAATGCCCACGCTAGGTCTTAGGTCAGATCGATAACTTCATAACTCATTGGTCTGCTCATCTTGACATCAAACAGCGTCCTGCGAGGTGGTTGACATGCAGAACCAAACGAGTCTACAAAATGTTGTTGTTACTACTGACCGACAAGAGATAGCGAATGCACCGTTCCGACCCCCGTCAGTCATCGACCTTAGGTCGAGTGATTGAAGTTGCGGAATCTTTTATTTTATTTGCACTGGGACGGACTCTCTTTATTCAGAGGAGGTCCATTTCCCTTATCCGTTACACGTATTATCACTATATGGCTTTACTTGATAATCCCATTATACAGCACACGTATTATCACTGTATGGCTTTACTTGATAATCCCATTATAGCTAGGGATAAAGCCACTTACACATATTATCACTGTATGGCTGTACTTGATAATCCCATGATACAGTACACGTATTATCACTATATGGCTTTACTTGATAATCCCATTATACAGTACACGTATTATCACTATATGGCATTACTTGATATATATTTCTCTCTTTAGGCCTGAGCTAGGGATAAAGCCACTTATTCTATTTTGCCTTAATGCATAATCATATGTCTCCTTCTTCTCCGTCTGGCTAAAGCCTTACTCAGGAGGTTTTTTACATCATAAATCAGGCACATTACTGGACCGCGTGGTTGACATATTTCTCCTTTTACTCCGTCTTCATTAATCAAAACGCAAAGGGTGAAGTTACAAGGCAAAACACATTTCATGCTTACCCGGTCGTCTGGTCAGAAGAAAGGATACAAAGGATATTTATAAAGAGGTATTTTTAATTAGAAAAAGCTAGTTACAAGAAGAGACTGAAGTGGAAAATTTCCAATTCAGTTTAAAACAGAACATCTCATCATGCACGGCTTGTGCCCAGTGTCAAGCACCATTCTTCTCATCTCTCAAAAAAGTCTGGCCCTTGAAAGGGCAACCGTCCCTTTTATATCCATCTTACAATATTTCCGATTGGTCTAAACACAGTGAAGTCACAGGGATGTCATTTTTGTTTAGCAAACCAGAGTACAATACGTAATTCGTATGAGTTCCTCCTTCTTGGTACTAACGTTACTTCTCGTTACCTAGTGGTTTTAAGTAACAGAAAGTCCCTTATTCCTTCAGAACAGACAACTGCTTTGTCTGTGGGGATCACGTGACATGGTACCGGGCACGAAGCCATCCCTAGGATTTCTTATCAAGCTTCCTAAAAGATCTCCTCCAGAAAACAGTTTTTACCCATCATTCTTTTAGTATTATTCTCTAATGACAGTTAATTATAAGCATGCCATTTATGAAAACTTTTACTGTACACATTAAACATTTAATTGTTATATAGTTTTTTTAAGATTTCCCTCTATAGATTCAGGACTCCCTGTTTTTCAACCCGCAACCTTTAATCCCCTTCCCGTCTGAAAGGGTTAACATTTTACAGCTCTTTCTCCTCTGTCTCTGTCTCTCTCCTCTCCTGAGGCCCACATTCCGCAGGTTGACTCCCTTTTCACAGTTTTTCACAGACAACAGGCCCCTTCTATGGAGACATTAAAGGCTCAGTTCCATTTTTTATAAGTAGAGCCATCATAGAGCTATCTTTCCAGAGTTTAGTTTAAAGATTTATACTGGTCATATAGGAACGACTCAGGATGTCATTGTCCAAAAGTGTCACTTGTTCTGTGGCACTTCACACCCACTCTGCCGTCCTGGGAGGTCATTGTCCATCGTCAATTGAATAATTGAATAATGAAGCATATGATTACATGTGAAAAATAGGTATATACGGCTATATTGGAACGACTCAGGATGTCATTGTCAAAAAGTGTCACTTGTTCTGTGGCACTTCACACAAGTATTAGGTGTATATCTCGTATAATACATTTATATAAATGGTGATTTCATTGGATGTGTACTGTTAATTAATTCTTGTATATCTAATTTTATGTTGTTATGTTTATGTTTATGTGTATGTTTAAAAAAAATAATAAAAAAAATAAAATATAAAAAAAGAAATTAGCGCACCTGGAGATTTGACAACACAATCTTAAAAGAGAAGAGTTTCTTAAAATATATGTCAGCTAGGCTAACTGACATTATAGCCACAAATGATACAGGGGATGTGGATGACTCAACACTGTGGGAAGCTATCAAGGCAGTGCTTAGAGGTAGCATCATATCATACGTGGCAGAAAACAAATGTCAAAAAGACTAGTGGAGTTGGATGATTCTGTGTCTCAACTAGAACACCTATACAGGGTCTCTGCGGATCCCGACACCCTGAATTCTATAGTCTCTCAAAGACATGAGTACCAGGGACGTGCACTGCACAGGACTTTAGAGGGGCAGGTGCTCAAAGGCTGAAAAGGGCACTATACCTGTGTGTGTTTTAACCGAGCGCGCATAGCGTGCAAGCCCAATTTTTAAGGGCCCTTTTCGGGCGATATTGAATATTGAACTATAATAATCAGTGCTGGAGCTCACTTATCCTTGAAAGACACTTTTATCACTGACTTAAAAGGCCTATACAGGGCGGTCAGGTGGCGTAGCGGAGATTGCGTTCGTCACCAACGCCGGAGATGCTGGATTCGCGTGTTCGAATCCAGCTCCCGGCGTTGTCACCAGCTTGGCTGGCCGTTCACACTAATACAATTGGCAGTATTAGAGGGTGGGAAAGCTGGCGGGTGGGTCCTGGGCGTTGTGGACAGCGACCCCTACAGTTCGGTCGGGGCGCCTGCTCAGCGAGGGTAGGATCTGGAGAGAGGTAGTGCGGCCTCCCACACGTTACACTCTCCCAGTGAGAATCTGCGCGGCCAGGCTGGCCTGCCGGCTGGCTGCACATGCGTCGGAGGAAAGCATGTGACAGTCTCCGGTCTCTCGGACCAACAGTAGGGGAAAGTGCACAACAACCAGGAAGGATGGGATGGGAGAAAATTTGGAAAAAGAAGGAGGGGGGAAAAGATAATAAAAAAAAAAAAAAAAGGCCTATACATCTCCATAAATGTTCAGGGGGGAGGGAATAAGTGCTTACCCTACAGACCCCAAGAAGTGCTGTATATTCTGTATTGTTTAATATAAATGCATTTTTTATTCCAATCCCGATTTGTATTTGAGATTCCCAAATTCCATCGGACTTGACTTCTTCGTGTCCCTCAATGAGTGTAATACCAGCATATAATGCGCCACAGCGGTTTCTATCATCATCATCATCACCACCCACGCTATGCATAAAATATATAGGTCCGCGGAGAGGCACGCTGAGGAGGCTGTGCAAACTGCAATGGAATATGGGGCATCTCTCTCTCTTTACCTAATATTTTTATTATATCCTGACATTTTTCAATTGGAAGGGCAGTCTATATGCATAACAGTAAAAAAAAAATTATATATTTTTTTCTTTTTTTTAAGGGCACTTTTTTTATGAGGCTCAAGCACCCCTTGGGCTCTATGTGTGCACGTGCCTGATGAGTACAATACTATTTTATCTGCACAGGTCAATAAGCAATTGAACATGATGAAACAGATACAATTTGAAATAGAGGACAAACCTCAGAAACTGCTGGCACATCAATTAAGACAGGCGCAAGCTTCCTGTGCAATACTAAAAATAAAATCAGACACAGGCACTGTTCTTACAGACCCTAAAGAGATAAATGCATGTTTTAGTTTCAAGTTCAAGTTTCTTTATTAGTAGTCATACAGAAGTACAGAATACTTTTATACAAAATGCTTCTTTCTGTTACGCTCCAGAGACTGTGCTAGACAAAAATAGATAAGTATAAAATAAAATAAGTATAGCAAGTAAAAAATAGAAGTCACGTATGTAGACACAAGTGTTCAGTATGTACATATGTACAATGTTCAATGCAGAGTAGAAGTAACCGAGTTACCATACAATATACTATACAATATACTAATATACAATACTATATAGTGCAAAGCAGAAATGGGATGAGGTACAATTTAGGTACAATTTACAGTAAGGTGTAATGAGGTATGGGTTGTAGTGCAAATTCTTTACCAATCAATATAAAGTGTGTTTAGGTGTTCTAAAGTGGGTGCTGCAGTGAGTTGTTTGTTTAAAGTGAGTGTGTGCGTGTGGATGTGTGTGCTGTGAGCATTTGATGGTTGTTACATAGTGTTATTGTTCGTTGAGCATCCTGATGGCCTGGGGATAGAAGCTTGCCATGAGACTCCGGTATCGCTTGCCTGACCGCAGCAGTTCAAAGAGGCAGTTGTTTGGGTGGCTGGAGTCTTTGATAATTCTCTTAGCCTTACCCATTCACCGCTTGTTGTAAATGTTCTGGAGAGTGGGAAGTCCCCCTCCAATTGTGCGTTCGGCTGAACGGGCCACTCTCTGTAGTCTGCTACGGTCTTGTGCTGTGCTATTCCCAAACCAGGAGGTGATATTGCCAGTCAGGATGCTCTCTATTGTGCATGAGTAGAAGTTCTTAAGGATCTTCTGACTGACTTGGAACTTCCTTAGGTGCCTGAGTTGCTGTGCCTTCTTCACAACACTGTCAATGTGTGTGGTCCATGTCAAGTCCTCGGATATGTGGACTCTGAGGTATTTGAAACTGTTCACTCTCTCAACTGGTGGAGTTCTATTCAAAACTGTATACATCAAATGGCAACCATGACATTGATGCTATTAAGGCATTTCTCTCTGAATTAAACCTACCTCAGCTAAATGGCGAGGCAAAAGCTGCACTGGAAAGGGACATCTCCATAGGAGAAATATTAGAGGCAATTACAGAATTCCCGAACAATAAAGCACCTGGCCCTGACGGCTTTACTGCAGAATTCTACAAGCACTACTCTAAGGAACTATCTCCACTGCTGCTTCGCATGTTTAAGCATGCCGCATCGGATGGTAGACTTCCTCAAACGCTGTATAATGCAAATATTTCATTAATTTAAAAAAAGGGCAGAGATGAGCTAGAACCATCATTCTACAGACCTGTGTCACTGATTCCAATTGAAACTGCTTAGCAAGATGCTGGCCAAGCGGTTAAAAGTTCACATTCAGAAGATAGTGCACCCGGATCAAACAGGCTTTATTCCTAATAGACATATCTATTACAACTTAAGACGTTTATTCAATATACTTTATACTAAACACAATACAGGGACAGTTGTGATTTCAGTGGATGCTCAGAAGGCCTTCGATCAGGTCGAGTGGCCATTATGTATGTGACCCTAGAGGCATTTGGTTTCGGGAAGGTATTTATTGACTGGATACGGATTTTGTATGCTCATCCCACAGCAAGTGTAGTTACTAACCAGGATATTTCTTCTCAGTTTCCATGCTCTCCTTATCTTTTCAATTTAGTCATAGAAACACTAGCTAAAAAAATTTGACAACATCCTAGAACAGTGGTCACCAACCCGTCGATCGCGATCGACTGGTCGATCTTTGAGACTTTCCCTGTAATTTTTTTTTTTTTTTAGATCTTTCCCTGAGAGTCCACATTACAGTTCTATTTTTGTTTTGATGTGAAAAGTGATGCTGCACTTAGCACTGACTGCACTTAGCACTGACTGAGAAAGTACACATTACAGTTCTACTTTTGTTTTGATGTGTATGGTATATTGACTTGAGGAAAACTGTGCATTTCATAACTAATGTATCTATGTGAAGTGACCATATGCAGGGACATAGTGTAAGGCTCTTGTAGAAGCAAAGTGGTTTCAACCAACCCCCCACGAGACAACTGCTTATCTATAATACTACATCACATTCTAGGGTGTGACAGTTGGTGGTACAGCGAACAGGTCACCAACCCCCATTATGCTAAACTGTTTGGGTCAACATTCTGTGAGAACCTCTAGGCAACCCCCGCTATGTTAAACTGTATTGAGAAAACAGGAGATAACCCCCACTCGAGTAACTGGTTCAGCAAAGACAGCTGCATGCAGACCAGAGACCAGATACTGGCTCTGACATTATAAGACAGGAGTAAGGATCAGTAATAAATAGTACATGCTTCAAAGTGGAATGAAAAAGCATGATATTTGATTGGCTTTGATTGGATTGACAACTCTATAAAGAAACCAATAAAACATCTATATAGATAATTAGAATCAAGAATCCTGGTATATTTATCACAGTTATATTACAAAGGTTCAGTCTGTCTCGTCACCAACCCCGGAGCTGTGAGCTGGATTCGCCTGTTCGAATCCAGCTCACAGCTCCGGGGTTGTCACCAGCTTGGCTGGCCGTCTGCACTAATACAATTGGCTGTATTAGAGGGTGGGAGAAGCTGGCGGGGTGGGTCCGGGTCGTTGTAAACAGCGACTCCTACAGTTCGGTCGGGGCGCCTGCTAAGCGCAGATAGGACTTGAGGGGGATAGTGTGATCCTCCCACACGCTACGCCCTCTCAATGAGAATCCGCGCTGCCAGGTGAAAAGAAGCGGTGATTGGCTGGACGTGTGTCGGAGGAAGCACGTGGTAGCCTCCACTCTCCCAGATGATCTGACTGTGGGGGGTAAGTGCGCAGCGACCAGGAAGGGACTGGGAATTGGCATATGACTAACATTGGGATGGGAGAAAAATCGGAGGAAAAATGGAGGGGGAAAAAGATCAATAAAAAAAAAAAAAAATCAGTCTGGTAAATACAGATATCATGTTGTCCTTGACCACTGTTTGGTATAAAAATTTAGGCAAAGAGTAAACTGTGATAATACTGGAAGTGTGTAATTCATATACACTGGAGATACATCTTGTAAATGTTTATTGTGACATGCCTCTGTGGAGGACTGCCACAGACCGGACCCCCTGGGGCTGCAGAAACCAGCCCATATACGACAAGGAGATCACCTGATTGGAACCCAAGAACAGAAGACCTGCTGTTTTTAGAATCAAGACAACTGATTGGAACAAACTCCATATTTAGAGATAATTGTGATTGGCTGAAAACCCAGTCTAAAAATGATGTCATATAGCCTATAAATATCTGATGAGTGGGGTTAATTCAATAGGCCAGAACTCAACCCCAGGGTCTGGTCTCCACTGCACACTAGATGAATGATATAACGTTGCCCACGGAATTATAAATGACCCCCCGCCCATCCGGTCAACATCAGATGATACGTAGTAACTTCTAGAACCACGTCCAGTTGACATTTTTTATCTCGCGCCGATTGCTATCAAACTGTATTTCATCATCAATATAATGCATTTGGAGCTATAAATCACGTTCTGGAGAAAGCTGCAGAAAACGATAAAAACATACTTATACTTTAGACCGCATTTTAGTATGAATATGTGAATGAAGAAGTATAACGTTGCTACACCCTGAACAATAGATATAGGACATTGAATGGGCCATAATAATGTCAATTTAGCAATACAATTTAAAAAGCTATAGCCCTGCAAAGAAGGGGAACTTCTCCATAGACAAATAGAGATGGCGAGGGATGGTAAATTATGAATTTAACCATGGCGATCAAAGTGTTAATAAAATGAGAAAGTCCACATTACAGTTCTACTTTTGTTTTGATGTGAAAAGTAATGCTGCACTTAGCACTGACTGAGAAAGTACACATTACAGTTCTACTTTAAAAAATGCTAATTGTAAATATGTTTGTCAATGTTAATAATATGAGAAAGTCCACATTACAGTTCTACTTTTGTTTTGATGTGAAAAGTGAATGAATGAATGAATGAATGAATGAATGAATGAATGAATGAATGAATGAATGAATGAATGAATGAATGAATGAATGAAAACTTTATTTAACAGATTGCAGAATGGGTACAATACAGTACGGCTCAATACACACAATTGTTAAGGGGATGCAGACCTGAGAAAGACGTTTGTCTTGTTTCCATCAGGGTCCCCCATTTTCAATTCATATAGACATTTATGACATACACAACATACATGACATTTATGGCATAGGGACATAATGGTATTTAGTACTGATACATTTGTGACATAAACGGTATTCAAATATACAGTACTGTTACCCCTAGATCCTGACAGAGTATATACATATGATGGGGAGGGGACTGTACATTAGGAGGGGGTGGGTGGGTGGGAGAGAGATATACATACGGCGGGGAGGGAATATATACATGCGGTTAGCACTGACTGCACTTAGCACTGACTGAGAAAGTCCACATTACAGTTCTACTTTTGTTTTGATGTGAAAAGTGATGCTGCACTTAGCACTGACTGCACTTAGCACTGACTGAGAAAGTACACATTACAGTTCTACTTTATAAAATGCTAATTGTAAATATGTTTGTCAATGTTAATAATATGAGAAAGTCCACATTACAGTTCTACTTTTGTTTTGATGTGAAAAGTGATGCTGCATAAGATGACTGCACTTAGCACTGACTGAGAAAGTACATATTACAGTTCTACTTTGACGTTTTAATGTTGGACCAAAGCATTGCATGTACTTAGAATACAGGCAAATAAAAGTAATTTAGTTTAAAGTACAATCTTGGCTGTCTTTTTCTCTCAACGCTTCAATAGGTAGATCTTGCCTTCACCAAAAAAAAGTGATATTGGGCTTAAAAAGGTTGGTGACCACTGTCCTAGAATATCACCTCTCTCCATTAAAGGGCAAAAGCATCATGTATCAATGTATGCAGATGACATTTTGTTATACGTATCTAACCCACAGGAGTCCCTTCCTCCAATTATGGAATTGTTTAATTATTTTGGCTCTCTTTCAGGTTTTCAAATTAATTGGGATAAAAGTGAATTAATGCCAGTACAATTAAATAAGGATAGCTCCTCAATGAACTCTGTCCCCTTTAAGATTACCAAAGATAGATTTACTTACCTAGGAGTGACCGTTACTAAAAAACCTGAACTCCTACTTGAAGAGAATTGGAAATAAAAAATAAAACAGTTGAAACAGAATATAGATTTTTGGAAGACCCTCCCATTGTCACTGGTTGGGAGAGTAAACGCTATTAAAATGGTGGTTCTTCCGAGATTTACATACATTTTTCAGTCAATCCCAGTATTCATACCACAGCGGTATTTCAAAAAGTTGGACTCGATTATAATCCCCTTTATTTGGCAGAATAAAGCTGCACGTATTAGCAAAAAACACTTATGTAAAACAAAAAATGAGGGTGGCTTTGGTCTTCCAGACTTCATATGTTACTACTGGTCTGCACATTTAAACAATATGGCTTTCTGGAGAAGTGCTAACCTTACTGAGGGCATGGAGGAGGTCACTCCCGCATGGCTCTCAATGGAGCAAGCAGCTTGTCAGGGAACCTCTCTCCTAGCCCTTTTGAATAGCCCTGTCAAGATAAACAAATCACTATATGAAGGGAATTTTATAGTACATAGCTCCTTGAAGGTATGAAAACAGATTAAAACATACTTGAAAGCTCCAAATATGTATACAGACACTCCAATCAGTAATAACCATGCCTTTAAGCCATCCACTATGGATCAAGGGTTTGCACAGTGGAAGGTGAACGGTATAGGGTGCTTGAAGGACTTGTACCAAGGGGGCCAGTTTTTATCATTCGAACAACTGAGGGTCAAATATGATTTACCATCGACACATTTGTCCCGCTATCTAGATAAGGACTCATGTAGATACATGGTCAGACTTTCCTCAGCATCAAGCACTGGAAACTATAATTAATGTTAGACCAGGTAGTAAAGGGGCGGTGTCAAAAATATACCAGACACTTTTCAATCAGATAATAGTTAGCACAGAAAGATATAGGACTGAGTGGGAGTCAGAACTGGGGATACCCCTCAATGAGGAATTCTGGGAAACGTGTCTTACAAATATTCACTGGTGCTCTGTAAATGTTAGAATTAACTTGATTAAATTTAAAGTGATACACAGGTTGCACTACTCAAAGGTGAAAGTGAATAAGATGTATCCGACCTAGCGTATCAGCATTGTGTAACAAATGTAAAAATCAAGATGGTACCCTTACACATCAACTCTGGTCTTGTCCCAACTTACACATGTTCTGGTCTGATATATTTGACTTTTATTCAAAAGCTTTTAATAAACAGTGGGAACCCTGCCCCTTAGTGGCCATTTTGGGCTCTAGCGACGATGCTACTAGGTACTCTGACAATGAAAAATGGCCGATATATCTAGGTGCTGTATTGGCTAAAAAGCTCATCATGAGACTCTGGAAGTCTGATGCAGCACCCTCATTTGAAATGTGGATGAGAGAGCTGGGTGAGACCCTCTACTTAGAGAGGCTTAGATTTTAAAATACAGGACGGAGAAAAGTGTTTGATAAGACATGGGGACCGGTGTTGGATTACTTAAAGGGTCTGAGGGAGGATGAAGATGATATATAAATTCAAAGTGTTACTATTTTTATTTTTTTTACCTTCTCTTTCTCCTATTTTTCTCAGATTTTCTCCCCGTCCGAATTAGTCGTTGTGCCAATTCCCCCCCTCCCCTACCTGGTTGTTGTACGCATGTTCCCCCACGAGTCGGTACAAGGGTGTCCTGATGTCGAACGCACGCTTCCTCCGAGACGTGCGCCGTCAAGCCAGTGACGCTTATTTCACTTGGCAGCGAGGACTCTCATTGGTGAAGTGTAACGCGTGGGAGGGCACGCTATCTCCACCAAGTCCTGCCCCGCTTAGCAAGCGCCGAGACCTGACCTGTAGGCATCGCTGTCCACAACACCAGATTCCCACCTGCCAGCTTTCCCACCCCCTAAGTCTATGTGTCCACCAGGGACATTTTTTTCAAGGCGGACCGCTTTGAAAAAAAAAAAAAGAAAAGCTCAGAGCGTTTTTCTGAGGCTCGCGCCAGCCGCGGCTCCGCCCCTTCCTCGATGAGTTACCTTGATGAGCACGCTCCTTTCCAAAAAGTTTAACTAGTTTCAACTTTATGAGCTGGGATCGCTCCGACCAAAAACGCTGCCGCCGCGAGCTCATAAAACGCGAGGCACGGCTCTGGGAAGAGGAGCACGCCTGTCGCTTCTCCAGCATAGAAATGAATGACAGAAAGGAGCTGACAACTCATAAAACGTCCACTATGGACAGAAGCCCTAATACTGCCAATTGTATTAGTATGAATGGCCAGCCAAGCTGGTAGCAACGCCGAGAGCTGGGCTCGAACCCAGCGTCTCCTGCGTTGGTGACGAGTGCAATCTCCGCTACGCCACCTGACCGCTTCAAAGTGTTACTCTTATTACAGTAATGTCTGAAGGTATATTCTCTGTTTGGTCTTGGCTTTTAGCTTTTTCTAATGCTTTGGTCTTTTGGTCTCTTTCTTATTTTCCAGCAAGAATGTAGCTTATTTAACTATCCTGTTTATTTGTATGTATAAATCCGCCAAATAAAAGAATGTTTATTTTTTTTAAATCTTTTTTGTTATATGCCGCTGTAAAATTGTTTTTGAACAAGAAGAAAAATAAGATTGCTTGTGTGCATCATTATGGAATGTAACTAAAGTAATGTGCAATAAAAATACTTGTAAAAAAAAAAAAAAAGGGACACAAACACAAACAAGATACTAAGAGAACCAGCTGAAATAGAGAAGACATTTGAAGAATACTATAAGAAACTATACACGCAACCGATAGCGGCAGGAGAAGAGGAGATAGAGACATTCTTAGAAAAATTTGATCTACCATCGTTAGGGAAGGAACAGAATGAAATATTAAACACAGAGATTACAGAACAGGAAGTGGGGAATGCGATCAGTAAAGCAAAGAACAGTAAGTCACCGGGTAGCGACGGATTCCCCTCTGAATTCTACAAAACATTTAGACAGCCCCATATTAGAAGCAGCATTCAGACACACGATGAAAGAAGGCACAATGCCACCTTCATGGAAAGAAGCCATAATTACCACAATTCCAAAAGAAGAGAAAGATAGAGAACTATGTAGCAGTTTCAGACCAGTGTCCATACTTAATGTAGATTACAAGATGTATACATCAATAATATCCAAAAGATTTGAGACATTTATGACAGATATTATAGACGAAGACCAGACCAGATTCATTAAAGGAAGACAGACACAGGATAACATAAGGAAGACAGTGCAGATAGTAGAGGAGATACAAAAGGAAGGAGGAAATGCAGTATTAGTTAGCCTAGATGCAGAAAAAGCATTCGACAGTGTAAGCTGGATATTTCTATATAAAGTATTGGAGAAATTTGGATTAGACAAAAACGCTATGAAAACAATTAGGGCATTATATCGAGAACCGACGGCAAGGATTAAGGTAAATGGTAGTCTGACGGACAGGATTAAACTAGAGAGAGCTACCAGACAGGGTTGTTGTCTTTCGCCGACGCTCTTCAATGTATTCATCGAACCACTGGCTCAACTAATTAGACAGACCAAAGACATCAAAGGGGTGGAGATAAGGGGAACAGAACATAAATTGGGACTGTTTGCAGACGATGTGATAGTATATATGAGACAACCAGACACAAGCTTTCCGATACTGATGGATTTACTGACAGAATATGGATATTACTCAGGGTATAGACTCAACGTGACAAAGACACATACTTTAGCACTGAACTACACTCCAACGATAGAAATCAAAGAAACATACCAAATTAAATGGGACATGGACAGGATCAAGTACTTAGGGGTGAACATTACAAGAGGGGTGGAGGGGTTTACGAGGCAAAATATACACAGATTAATCAGAAAATCAAGAGAGACCTAGAAAGATGGACAGTAATGCCCATAGATTTCAGCTCAAGGATCGAAATCATTAAGATGAACATATTACCAAGGTTATTATACCTATTTCAGTCTTTACCTATATTAATACCACAAAAACAATTCAGGGAATGGGATAGACAGATATAAAGATTAATTTGGGGGGGGGGGGGGACCAAGGATCAGATATGTGACTCTACAACTACCAAAGGAGAAAGGAGGAATGGCAGTACCCAGTTTAGAAGACTATTACTATGCAGCACAGCTTAGGACAATAGGACAGTAGCATGCTGGTGCAATGTGAATTATGAAGCCAAATGGAAAGATATAGAAACCAAAAGAGAGGGATTCAAAGTGCAGGCACTAATAGGAGATAGGGAGCTGTTCAGAAGACAGGAACAACTACTAGACCCAATTACCAAATTCACTATAAACATATGGAACACAATAGTAAAGAAATACAAGCTAGAAAAAGAATTCAAGATACTGAGATGGATAACACACGACAACAAATTCAAACCAGGGATAGACGACCATGGGTTCAAAAGATGGGAACAGGGAGGGGGGGGGATAACAGCAATATGTACAATGATAGAAGGAGGGGAGATGCAGACTCGGACAAATAGGGACAAGAGAATAGAGACCACTTTAGATATTTACAGATTAGAGATTACTATAACAAAGAAATAAAACAAGACAGAGACAAAGAACAGAATGGGATAATTAAGATAATGGTAAAATCATATGAAGGAAGGAAGGGGAGGGTTATATCAGCACTATATCAGGCAATAATGGACAGTAAGGGAATTACAACCTTGTATATAAAATAAAAGTGGGAGAAAGAATTATAAATAGAGATAACAGAGGAGGAATGGTATAACACATGTAAGACACAACAATCAACCACAGGATCAAGGATATGTAGGGAGTTTGGGTGGAAAAACATAATTAGATTCTTTATAACACCAGAAATACAGGGTAATTACATGCCAACACAAAAGCCATGTTGGAGAAAATGTGGGCAAGAAGTAGCGAACCACACACACATATTCTGGGAATGTCTGAAAATAAGAAACTATTCGGAGGAGATAGGAGGGATAATAAATGAAATAGTAGGATATGAAATACCCCAGACAGGTCAAGTACTATACCTAGGGAACTTGACACAGAAAAAAATTCAGGGAGAAGACAAATATCTGATTAAGATACTATTAGTAGCAGCCAAGAAAGTATTGACTAAACTGTGGTACAGGGTAGAAACACAGACGAAGGAAAAATGGATAGAAATAATAGAGGGGATACAGGAAATGGAGAGAATCACACATATGCTGAGGCTACAAGAGGAGAAGTTAGAGTCAAAATGGGAAAAGTGGGAGGAATATAGGAAGAAGAGGAACGACATCACAGAAGAATGAAAAGGAAACAATAAAATAAATTGAAATGTAAATAAACAATGTGTGAGGGCTGGCCCAGTACTGCACGCTTCTCAGTGCCAATTACCATCACGCACCTGAGAGGAGTTTCAAATCAGCTCGGCGGGAGCACTCTTATACTCGGTTTGCTGATCATTCTGTGTCGGGTCGTTTTGTCACCACCAGCTCTACTGCTGTTCCCTCTCGTTGTTTCTCCAGTGCGCCCCTTGGAAGTTGGTGCTGTGTTTCTCTCTCTACCTCCGTGGACCCGTGGACGCGTGCCTCGTTACCCACTTCGACCTTGCTTTTGGTGAGTTCATTTGGAGGACTATTTTTCCATGAACTGCAATCCTCGTTCTGTCCTGGACTCTCCGCCTTGGTTCAGTTTTTTGTGTGTTTCCTACAACACTGAAGAAGTGTAAGATTTGTTTGGTTACTGGACTCTGCCCTGTATTTTCTGCGTTCTGGGACTAATACGATTCTCCGTTTCCTTTTCCCCGCAAGTTGGGATAACCTAAGGCTGCAGCGCTGCAGAGCCGCAGAACCGCAGAGTAGACTCTGCTAAGGACAGCGCTGCAGAGCCGCAGAACCGCAGAGTAAACTCTGCTAAGGACAGCGCTGCAGAGCCGCAGAACCGCAGAGTAGACTCTGCTAAGGACAGGGCTGCAGAGTCAACCCTGCTGTGGGCAGTGCAGCAGAGCCCTACTTGACTAGAAGACATTCCCCTCTAATGGAGTTACTGTTTTGTTGCACATTTCTGTTTTTTGTGAAAATAAACACGCCCGTCGTTTTTGGCTAATTCTGAACTACCTGCCTGTGTCGTGCTGTTGGGGTTGTTTAATTGCCACCGCTGTAAGCCTATGGAGATGTTTACCTTCTTTGCAGGGCTATAACTTTTTATATTATATATTATATATTTAATATTATATTAAATATTATAGCTATATTGACATTACTATGGCCCATTCAACATCGGGTATCTATCGTTCCGGATGTGGGAACGTTATATTTTTTCATTCATACATTGTTGTGTTAATACCATCGAGAATATAAGTATGTTTTAAGCTTTTCTGCTGTAATTCCAAAACTTGAGTTATAGGCCCTGAAGCATATGATTATCGTTTGGCGTTTCTTTCCTATACACGCTATATTAAAAAATTCAAATGAATATGATCAGTATACATTATGCTTCATCATGCGTGAAGGAAAGGGGGGGGGGGGGTCATTTATAATTCCTTGATTGTCAGTAACAGCTTTATTTAGTATGGGTTGATACATTGATCAGATGGATTGCAAACAAAGAAATGGACAATCAAGCTGAAAATAACATTAGATTCCTCTTACCGTTCGCCGATGAGACTGGAGGAAAAATATTCCAATTATTTGACGCCGATCTGCTAGATCCATTTCCCGTTTGTATGACGCAATAAACGCCGAAATCATATAGATTATTGCGTTTCGAAAGCGATCCCAATGCACTCGATTGTGTCTCTTGATCCACATTACAAGATATTACTGCCGGAGGAATTTCCTCGATGCACCAGCGCCACTTCCAGTTTGGCTTGGAGTGTAACTCGCCCAATCATCCACCAGGCGGCAATATCAGACAGGGTGCAGCTGCAGTCCTGCAGGGAGGCTGGCTGAATTATGAATGCCATGGCGAAAAAATGAAATATTGATCCCAACAACGAATTATCACGTTGTTGGCGTTCAACGCATGGCGGGCAATAACGAATTATGACGTTGTTGGCGTCCAATGTGTTAAGACAAGTCACAGGTGATTTCTTGGGAACCGGAAAGATAGTAGATTCCTTGAAGCTCTTGGAATGTGTACATGCTATGTCCTTCATTCATTGAGGGGAACTATTTATGACCCACTGACTATAGCATGCTGTGAATGTGAGCACCCATTCTAGTTCTACATGGCATACATAGAAAACTGAAATTAGTTTTTTACTTGCCAGGCTTTTCACTCATTGCACATGAGTGTATTATATATTTACTATATATCATGTTTTTAGTTTAAAACTATTTACTTTCTTTGTGACATGCAATTTAAAAGTGTGTTGTTGTAAACATTTTACATTTGGATATGAACCTAAACCACTTAAAATTAAGAATATATACTCTAGAAAATGTCCTTAGGCTATTTGATGAGAATTGTATTGAAATGTTAAAATATGCAATCATTCAGAAATAAAACGTTCTCCGTACAACAGTATACTGTCAAGTAATTTGTACTGTTACGGAATACATAATCTAGTGTCTACACATGTGTGTTAAATGTGTTAGCCTACATACACAATAAAGCTAGCTATCGGACTGAATAAAACAAGTAGTCTACACTGTGTCGGAGGTAAGAAGAGAAAGTTTATTGGCACATGCGCATTATAAATCATGACGACAGGTCTTCGCAGGAACCAACAGTTGTCCAGAATAGTGCCTGTAAATGAGACTGATTAATTACACGTTATTACATTATGCCCAACTCAGGCTCATCTTTACTGCAGACAAAACAAGAATTATTATATAGTCACTCATGCAAAACTTACAGTATGTACCTACATCTTATGGTTACATAGGTCTTTCCAAACAAGTAGCATTTGAATCTTTCAAATGTGGCCTTTGTTATTGGCTTGGTCAACACATCTGCCATTATGTTGATAAAGCCACCTTAGGCTGTTTCCTGCATTTCCAGGATATTACTGGACCCTTTTTAGTTAGGCTAAAACAGTATCCAGTGGTGCTTCGCCTGTCGTTCTGATCAGACACCCAATCGGCATCACTATAGCCTTCTAGTTTAACACTTTCAGTGCCAGCAGGGGGCGCACGATTTAGTGCTTGAATGCCCATCCACTTCAATGTTAGCGTTAATAACGCCTAATCTATGTTTTAAATTATGGCTATGTGTCTAATCTGCCCGTCGCTTATCAATAACTCGTTTTCCAGTCAACATTGTTGAAGCGGATTGTTTTTTTATCAGTTCATTTTCGTTTTATAGCATTTTGAAAAGCCCTCGTTTTCAAGGAAAATAAAAAGATTCCATGATAAAAGACGTTTACTGGAATATTCTAGAATACACAAAAACGTTGTCATTTTTCGGCCTATTTATGAATAGTTTTCAAATAAACGCTAGATTATCGATAGTATATGTGTACGTATGCACGGTGGGGCCGCAAGCTGAAAATCGATTATCTGAGCGATCGCACACACACACACACACACATAGGGGACACGTTTATATCTCAGCGAATACAACTCTGATTATCCCAAGACTGGTAAAATAGATTCCTTACCTCAGATCAGATGTTCTCCAAAAAGATCATTCCAATTCCTGATCGCCATTCCAAAAATCAATCACTACTGTCTACTATCGATTGGCTACTGTGAATATATATTCCAGACTGATTCCCGTCCCGCGATGACTTCCATGTTGAGCAGACTGCTTGCCAGCTCAGGGAGCCAGCTGGCCCCGCCTCTACATATCGACAGGTCAGTCTAAGCGACTGACGTGCAGTTACTCAGGGATAGACGATAGGGGGCGCTTTTTTACATTCTGAGCTGCTGATGGGGCTGGTGTACCAACGGGAGACTCGGTTGATGAAATATGAATTCAGATCGCTAATAAAACAATAATTGTCATCGTGGGCATTCAGGCATTGGGCTGATAAAACGTCATATGATGTGATGGGCACTGAAAGTGTTAAGGCACTGGCCAAAACATTGAAAGTATGGGAGCCCTTCAGTCTTCTGCAGCAGAACGCCTTTCAAAGCTTTCAGTGTCGATCCAGTAGTGGTTACCCCAATGAAACTGCTTCGTCGGGCTGTCCAGCAATCTGTTGTTGTCGCGATCCATTCAACTTCACTCATACAGTAGCAGCAGTGACTTTCTCTTTCATGGTTTGAGCAGCTTTGCTGATCTTCAAGCGGACAGTGGGCCTCGTAATGACGTTAGTGCTTGGTCGCAAACCATTTATCAGGTTTTTGAATGATGGCAACTCAACAACACTATAAGGTTGGAGTCCTTGAACTATGTATTTTTTATGTAGATATGGCCATGGATGCTCGTCTTGTCCATCCACGCCGTCGCCGACCGTTTCGTCCTCTTCATCACTCATTGTGGCCATCTTCT
Organism: Notolepis coatsorum; assembly: GCF_963971535.1. Taxonomy (NCBI): domain Eukaryota; kingdom Metazoa; phylum Chordata; class Actinopteri; order Aulopiformes; family Paralepididae; genus Notolepis; species Notolepis coatsorum. The sequence goes on along the minus strand of NC_140172.1, from coordinate 60,656,521 downwards.
ATGGCTTGTCACTCTGACTCTATTCTTCTGATAGCAGGTGTTTAATCAAAGATCCCCGCTTTCTAGTCTTGCACAAGGACCAATCAGCATGGGTATGGGCAGGTTTATTTTCCATTGATGGGGATTTGATTGGCTGTTTACCTGCGGTCGCAAGATTAATAACGTTAGTTTGGCCAGATAAACAATTCAAAAATACTAATTAAAATGGTTGGACCTGCAAGATTTGTACTTTGTACTTTGTAGGTCTGCATTTTAAATGTAAGGAGTAAAAAGTATGTTTTTTTTCGCTGAAATGTAATGGAGTAAAAGTATACAAACCTAATAATACTCGAGTAAAGTACAAATCCCCCAAGTATTGTAACAATTCAAAGTACAATTACTCAAGTACTTTACATCCCTGTAGGTGATCATGCAATAGCTTATTCCAATTATGTCCAGATTGCTTTAGGCCATACAAGGACTTGTTCAGTTTACAAACTAAACGTTAATTAGTATTAGACTCTGTTTCAAATCCCTCTGGTTGCTCCATGTATACCTCACAGTCCACTGGGGAATGTACAGTAGGTATGCTGTTTTTACATCCATTTGAAGAAACATGAGGTCCTCCTGTGCTGCTTTCTGCATTAGAATCCTCACGGACGTCATACTAGCAGTCGGGGGGGAAAGTATTTGTATAGTCTATTCCCTCTACTTGACTGTAGCTTTTCACTACGTATCTGGCTTTGAAAATCTTAGACTGATCGGGTCTCTTTGATGACAAACTGCTCTTTTTATTTTAGGCAGCTTGCACAGGGTGAAGGTCTCATTCTCTTTCAAAGAGTTAATTTCTTCCCCCATTGCTTTAGTAAGAATTTGTTTAGATCTTTCAGAGCTAGCCTCTCTATATGTTTTGGGTACACCAAATACAGCTCGATAGAAATAATCCACATCCTGCTCATCTTCAGTATGTTCTGTCTTACACTGGTCTTCAGTATGTTCTGTTTATGTTCTGTCAGTTAGGGCTGTCCCCGACTAAGGATTTGGATAGTCGACTTTGATTGGCCGAAATTTGCCGATAGTCGACTACCCCCCTGAATGCAAAAATAATAATAATAATAATAAATAAATTATAAATAATTTAAATAAAAAATAAAAGATTATCACTCCATTTGGGCTGTGGGGGGGGGGGGGGGGCTTCCTGTCTGAAGGAGTCGACTGAAGGCTATTTTGATATTTGTCTAGTCTAGTGTGTTCATTAGATGTCCTCTTTCAGTGCCTTCAGTGTTTTCTTAGGCAGTTAGCCTCACTGGTATGTGCGCCATTAGAGTTAGCCACGCTTCTAGGCCTCTTTGCTTTTGGAAAGAATGATACAAAATAAAAATTAACCCTTGAGTCAACCTTTAAAAAACCCACTACCTGCGGTGGCCGGGTAGTGCAACGGACTAAGCGGCTGTCTACCACCGCAGAGACACTGGTATCGAATCGGGCGGTCAGCGGTGCCTCCGGCTTGGCCGGTCGTCATACTGGCACAATTGGCAGTGTCAGCGGGAGGGAAGCCGGTGGGTAGTAATCTGGTCGTTGTAAACAGCGACTCCTACAGGTCGGTCAGGGCGCCTGCACAGTGAGGGAGGGAAGTTGTTGTGAAGGGCCAGATTAAACTGAGAATATATATTTATCATTTTAATATACTTTGTATATTATTTATATATATACACGGAATATCCCTTTACCTGCGTTCAGACCAGAGTAATATTCGCTCTCCTATTGGACAGCGCCCCCAGGCGCCAGCGCGCAAGCCCCCAACGGCAAGTTCAAAGACAACTGCAGGCATGTCAGAACATGCCCGGAGTCAGCATAGTAATACGAGACAAGGACTGAGGTTGGGACTAGATATTCACTTAAAGGGGAACTATCTTATAAATGGCCTTTTTGAGTGTTTAGCATTGTTTCCTAGCTATGTGAACTTATATTAATATGATCTATGTCTAAAAATTCTCATATTGGCGCATTCTTCCAATTCTCCTCTCACAATATTCACCCTCACTGAACTGAGTCGTTTGAAAATGTGCCTATATGTGATGTCATATAGTCAGTGATGGGCAAGCTACTTGGAAAATGTAGCAAGCTACACTACAAGTTACTCTCGATTAAATATAGCTAAACTACAATGGAAGCTATCCCCAGAGAAATGTAGCAAGCTACACTACAAGAACATGGCTAAAATAGCTAGCTACATCGGCACTACTTTTTTTTTTTTTTTTTACTTTGTGATCAAGTTTACACCAAACAAATAGGCAGGCAAAAAAATAGCTCAGTTTGATTGTTTATTATAAAACTGAAACAAGCCCTCGGTCTGGCTTTTTGTGTCATCCTTTTAACATGAGGAAAGAACTGTGGAAACGTAATAAATAAAAGGCAGTGAAACAATAATAAAATAAACACAAATATATACTCCCTCTATTAGAATGGAGACTTTTCAGCACAGGATAAACTACTGTTTCAACTCAAACCACAGTAACAAAATGACAATAACCTGGCCAAAGAAAAAGTGCAAGAAACATTTGTCTACAAAATAGACATTAACGAAATCCTATGTAACATTTATACATTCTTAAGTACGGAAATAAGCAGCATGGGGTAATCGGCATTGGAACTATACTACTACAGTATGTACTCATGTGACGGATCATACTGGTCTGCGTTGTGTTTGATGTTAAATGAGAATGTCCCGAGGGGGAGTCGAACAGGGGGCTCCCGCGTCCACGGGCGACGACACAGGCCGCTGCACTAAGAAGTGAATTCACTCCTAACTACCGTACCTATGCGTCTGTTAACCCTGTTATGGGGAAGTGAGTTTAATTTACCAGCCCGCACTGCCACAGTCACTCGTCAACACACCTGTTTCCGTGACTGTGGACATACCCACGGGCTTCCCCGTTACACTCACCTCCCTAAACTCACGCCCCTCAGGACATCCGGGTCACTGGGCACCACTGTGACGGATCATACTGGTCTGCGTTGTGTTTGATGTTAAATGAGAATGTCCCGAGGGGGAGTCGAACAGGGGGCTCCCGCGTCCACGGGCGACGACACAGGCCGCTGCACTAAGAAGTGAATTCACTCCTAACTACCGTACCTATGCGTCTGTTAACCCTGTTATGGGGAAGTGAGTTTAATTTACCAGCCCGCACTGCCACAGTCACTCGTCAACACACCTGTTTCCGTGACTGTGGACATACCCACGGGCTTCCCCGTTACACTCAGAGTATAACACTCAAGCTTGACACTGCTAGACAAACAATACTATCCTTGGCTGCTAGATATGTAACTCACAAAACATTCCATGGCCACAGGTTGAGAACCACTGGTCTAGGACGATCTTTTCCCTATTTTTTTCTTTTCTCCACCCCCCAATGTACAGTGTCCCCCTACCCCAAACCCCCCCCCCCCCCCCCCCAATGTACAGCCCCCACCCACCAACCCCACCAACCCAACCTCCTCCAATGTACAGTTTCTACGTCAAATGTATATACACTCTTTTTCTGGACACTTTTTGTATCACAAACAGTACTGTATTTGCAAATCTGATATGTCATAAATGTATAGATGTAGCAGTACTGTCTATCTGTATGTCGTGTGTGTCATATATGTTATGATGAATTGAAAATGGGGGACCCTGATGTAAACAAGACGAAAGTCTTTCTCTGGTCTGCATCCCCTTAACAATTGTATGTATTGAGCTGTACTGTACTGTACCCATTCTGCCATCTGTTAATACACTTTTCAATCAATCAATCAATAATATTGTTCATAGCAGCTAGCCTATCTCAGACAGACTGTTAGTTAAAGCTGTTGATAAAAAGTGCACTGACTTGTGTGCTGTTTGGGAACAGTTGACAATGTTTATGTAAAGACAGTAAGGGTTTTCATCAGCTCACCTGAATATGTGTTCTCAAGTTAGTATTGGACGTGTGGGACGTCGAGAGCAGCTTCGTTTTTGGTTGACACAATAAACACCTAAACACATATGTTTTAGGCGTTTTTTCAGTCAAACTCATAAACGTGTCCAGGTAGGGCCATGGAGATGCAGTGTTGTTATTGTTGTTGACATCATCTTCATCAATGCCATCAGTGGAAACATCAAATCCCTCTGCCATTATTTCGCGCTGTTATTGTAAATTCATCCATTCATTCTCATTCAGTGGTCTGCGTTTAGATTTTCACTTCCTGGTTTGCGGCCTGGAGTCCCGCCCTATCCTGCCTCTGATTGGCCTACCCGTAATATTTTGGCCTACCATACCCAATCGTGAGTCGTCACTCATATCTAAACAAACCAACCAATCATAGTGGGTTTTTTACGGGGAGTTTTTTTTTCTCCTCGCAGATCTTCCTGTCTAGACTGCGAAAGTAGCGTGTAACGTTTCTCGTCGCTACGTTACTACTTCGTTCTATAAATAGCTCCGCTACAGAGACCGCTACCCTGGTTAAAAAGTAGCGAGCTACCAGCACGCTACTGAGAATTGTAGTTAAGCTATGTAGCTTCGCTACTTGTAGCAAGCTACTGCCCATCACTGCATATAGTCACTGCTGCATGTTAATGTTGAGATAGACGACGACGCTCCGCAGTGGTTTAGGTGGCACCTGCAGCCCAGGCTCAAAACAGCTCGAAATCTTGAGGTAGAAAAATGCTGTTTTTGAGGACTTGATTAGAAATACAAAACAATGAATAAAAAATATATATATATTACAGAGGTGTTCCATAGACTCACAGGAATTGTGTAAAAGTGCCCAAATAGTGAAAGAAATAGTAAAATAGTTCCCCTTTAAGTATATATATATTGGCGCAGGTGTAAACAGCAGTAGTTCATCAGTTCGTCTAAGTAGCTGTTTCATCAAGTTCGGTGATACAGTGAAGTGAGCAACCTTGCGTCTAAACAGAGCATTGAGAACCGCGTGCGAATAGGATGGTAAAAGTGTCAGAGTTTAATGAAGTAACGTTGAGTTTGACTTAATCTAATGTGAAGTAAATAGTCGATCATTTATTGTATATCGTGCGGCCACAGTTCTTCCGTGTGTAGCATTACCCATCGGTTTGTCGTGTCTTTAGCTAGTGCACTTAACCAGGCTGTGTGGCCTAAATACGTCGCCCACACCCGAGAAGTCCTAGGCGGAGAACCGTTGGACATGTACACAGGAGAATCGGCGTCGGCGATTGCAGAACCATTCCTGGTTGGATTATATTTATTTGGGACGTGACCACCGGAGAAGAGCATCGTTGATTTCCACTATCGTTTGGGATTCAACCTCGTGAGGATTACAATTCGGGCCTGCCTCGTGGACGGGGCTGGCTAGCTGTCATCAATGCTGTCGGGCATTTTGGATTACAATTATTGCTTTGGCTGCTGATCAAGGGAGTTTACAAGAACTGACTCCTGTACCTGGAGTCTCTTTATTCCTCATTGAATCAGACGGAGTACCCGAACATTCCTCTACCCTCCAGGCCTTACACCCCGGAGGGAACCCATTGTCTCCAGTCGGTACCAGTGTTGCCCTATATAATTGCTACTATACAACAGGTGGCGTCAGCTTAGACCCATCGTAGGATTCCTGCTATTCTTAGTGACTTATGCTCTTGACTGACTTTACGTATATTCTTCGCCATACAAGCGCGACCCTAATTCTCATTCTGTAACCTAACGTTGCCTAATAATAATAAATTACCCTCCAATAGTATTTCTGTGTCAATGCCGTGTTCTTGTGGGTGTTCACCATCTATATTTGATGTACTGTCTGGCCAGTAATTAAAGTACATAACTAGCAGTGGTTTAATCTATCACAATCTTTAATACAGTCAGGGTTTTGTAACCCCTCAGTTACAGAAGTGGTGAAGGTAGTGTGACCTCCCACGCGTTACACTTCACCAATGAGAGTCCTCGCTGCCAGGTGAAAAGAGGCTGCTGGCTGTCTCCTATGTATCAGAGGAAGCATGTGATAGACTTCATGGCTCCCTAGACCGACCAGTGGGGGGCACATGCGCGCAACGACCAGGACGGGGAGGGGGGAATTGGCATAACGACTAAATTGGGATGGGAGGAAAATACAGAAAATAGGAGGAGAAAAAGTGGATAAAAAAATAAAAACCCACTACCTGTCTCCCTAGTGACCGAAACTGCGATCTCAGTAAAACATATCTTTTTCACGTATTGTTCCAATTTTCTTTCATGCATATCATTATTGACTTCAGTCCTCACCATACATATGGAATATTTATTCATTTTCATTTAACCATTTCTTAAATTAGGGTTAGGGTTAGGGTTGGGGTTAGGGGGTTAGGGTTGGGGTTAGGGGGTTAGGGTTAGGGTTGGGGTTAGGGGGTTAGAGTTACCTTAACTCTAACCCTAACCCTGACCTGTCCAGTTCTGTGACTAGGGTGAAAGGTGTGACACTTTTTGTTCACACGCTCAATAGTGATTGTTTTTAAAAAACAAACATGGATTATTTTAATGTGAGTCCAAGATGTGATACTGAGCTACCTTTTTGGCATATACGTACATAAAATCTAGCCAACGCTATCCACAAACACATGTAAAAAAAAAAGGGCTTTTTGACCAGAACTGACTTGAGGGTTAAAAAAATTATTTAATAATTTTTTTTCTTTTTTTTTGCCTTAGACTAAGAGGTTGGCAGTCAACTATGGCTCCTTTCGATCGATTAGTTGACTATGAACTTTGAACTACTAACATGAACTTTGACCTATTGAATGGAAGTTGTGTGTAAATGCTCTCCAACAAATATGACCCTACTTGGCCTAAAGGGGGCACTATAATTAAAGGTCAAACTTTAGAACTTTGAAAGGTCACAACTCCTATACGCCATAAATACGATTTACACAAAACATGGTACAGACATCCATCTATATTCACTCTACAATTTGCCTCAAAGACCAATAAATTCCACCATATTGGATTTTCCGCCATATTGGATTTTAAGTAAAACACAATTTTGACATCTCCTAAACCGTATGTCAGATTACTACCACATTCTGCTGTGTATCATTATTGGATGAAGCTTATTAAAATTAGTATAAGGAGTGTTGCTATCTCAATATTAACCAATTCAAAAAGGCGTGGCTAAGTACATAAATAGATGCAAATCAACAACCGTTAGGCCAATCATCACGAGATGTCGAGGGTATGTCCAGATAACAACCAGCAATATTCTCTGAAAATCTCATTCAAATTGACCATTACACTACAAATGCACAAAATGTATGTGATGTGGCATAACACAAAACGGACTATAAATCAAAGGTTTTTGTCCAAACATTACAGAACTTGCTGAACTGTATGTATGAACTTATTTTGCAATCTTGATGATCAATATTGGCTTGAAACCCGCAGATCGCTTGCGGCTATATTTCATTTATTTTGCCCCTTTAGTTATTGCCTGGATTAGTTCCACCCATTACCGTTTGTAAATACAATGTATGCTCGTTATAATGGCAGGAGGAACCGAGGGACTTATGGTCTGTTCTTGGGGATTAAGATCATGTGACTTGATTTCACAAGAGATGAAAAGTGAAGAGTATAAACTATTTTCAGTTCTGTTCTGTTAGGTTGTGATGAGAGAGATCACAGAAAGGTAAAATATTTTATTTTCTTCCTGTACAAAAAAATATACTTTATGGTGTGCCATGCATAAAAATATGCTTCTTTACAGCAATTGCAGAAATTAGTCTCAGCATGGCCAATTCATCTGCAGCGACGTCTATTATTCTTTCTGCATACAGTGAAATGGAGAAAATGAAGCCCACATATTTTTGCATTTTCTTTTTTTTATATATCACCATTATTGCTGAAACTGTACTTTTAATCTCAGTGATTTGTGTTGAAAAATCATTGCATGAGCCAATGTATTTCTTGGTGTGTAACTTGGCAGCAAATGGCCTCTATGGAGGCACTGCTCTATTGCCAGCCATAATGCATAATGTCTTATCACATTCATATGAGATATCTCTACCATGCTGTCGAACACAGATCTACGCTATACATACTTGTGCAATTATTGAATTTACAATTCTAGCAGCAATGAGTTATGATAGGTATGTGGCCATATGCCATCCACTGCAGTATCATGCTATTGTATCATTGACTAACGTGTATAAACTTATTGCATTTACTTGGCTTTACCCTTTGGTAACATTTGTTATCTATTACTCATCAAGTCTTCAGCTACAGATTTGTGGGAAAACTATAGCGAAATTATACTGTGTTAATTATTCACTGATAAAACTGTCCTGCACAGATACATTTGCTATTAACATAGCAGGTTTAGTATCTACTTTATTTTATTTAGTTCCACCGCTAATCATGATTGTTTACTCATATGTACATATTCTGAGAATATGTATATTTTCATCCAAAGATTCCAAGCTCAAAGCCCTCCAAACCTGTACTCCACACATGTTTGCAGTAATCAATTATTCTGTGGGGTGCTTCTTTGAAATATTACAAAATCGATTTGACATGAGCTATTTACCTTACCAAATACAGATGTTTATGTCTCTGTACTTTTTGATAATCCCTCCGATTCTTAATCCTGTAATGTATGGTTTAAGTATTCGATCCATAAGAAAACCACTATTTAGAATTGTCAGAGGTAAGAAGAGTAGGCTAACACCAATTTAGTAGACAAGAATGCTTTTTCTTAAAAAAAAGAAATAATAATAATAAAAAATAGATTTTCATGTCATTACGTATTTCTTTGACAGTGTAATCACTGTAATGTGAGGAATAACAGGGATGATAGGAGAGAGCAAGGGGATGAATGACATGGATGATACAAGGCAAGTGTAATGACAGGGATAATTTCTGGCTTTCTGTCACTGAGCTACTGTACCAGGCTGTCACAAGAATCCTGTTATTAATTGATCATTTAGTGCCTAAAGACTGTATAGTTAAGACTGATGCCTTTATAACCACAGCAAGCATTCACAGATCATCTCCTATCTCTTGCTTAATATTGTGATACCCACATCAAGCACCAGGTTCCTCTAGGCCAGGGGTTTCCAAAGTGGGGGTCGCCAGATGATAAAGAAAAATATATATATAAAATTATTTTTTGCAGTCATGTCATCACAAACACTGGCATTTAAAGGGTACAAATAAAACAATTCACTAGAATGCAGGAAATGAAGTCTTTGTAACACAACATTTTAAAAAGTGGCCTGACTGGGGCTATTATTTCGCACTATATTTCCTGGCTTGAATGATTTCCCCAGTCTGGCCCTGGTTAAAAGCCTCCAATGCTTATTAGTGTGTGTTCGTTTGAACGTTTGCATGTTTCAACCATACATTTCCATTTATAAAAAAAAATACAATTATAATAATAATAATCATTTAATTTTTTTTACCTCCTATAATAGTGGGGGTCGCGGCTCTCTGACACTGTTATTTCGGGGGTCGCGGCCTGAAAACTTTGGGAACCCCTGCTCTAGGCCAGGGCCAAAACAGCTTGTATACATTTAATAGTTAGACCAATGTGCATGTTTAAAGTGCTGGAGGCAAATGCTTTTTAGGGGTATTGAGGGGTGCAAATCTGTTGTATGCCCGGCTCATAAATCACTGCTAATGCCTCAAAATATAGAAATTCAAGATGGTGACTGATTTGTGTTGAAATTAATTTATGTACATATCTTTTTGACTAAACAAGATAGAAGCTTGGATTTTGTAGGTTTTCATATATGGAGAATCAAATGCCATATTCAGTTATGTGATCAAATATGAAAGAAACTGCTTGAAACTTATATTTATTGCAAATATTTTATGTTTTTGTCAACCAGATATTATCCACAAGCCCCACCCCTCTCCCTCCCCACCAGGGACACAGAGGCACACTACATATGATTTAAATGTTAGCAGGAAAAATAATAGGGATGCAATACCCATTTTGGCTTAGTAAAGTAAGGTATCCTCAAATCACAGACTTTGACATAAGATAAGATAAGATATTCCTTTATTGATCCCCTTGGGGAAATTTAGGCATCATAGCAGCATGGGGGGGGGGGGAGGGGGGTACAGGTAGTAAAACAACACAGTGTACAGGTAGTAAAAACAACACAGGCAGTGTAAACAATTTGGTCAATATGGTCAATATAATTTACTATCTGACTAGCTGAAGAAATATTCACATTATTCACAGTGTCACATAAGGTGCAGTATGCATGAGGTAGTGTTATAATTTACTATCTACTGAGTATACATTATTCACAGTATCACGGTATCCACTGAAATATACATTATTCACAGTATCACAGTATCACAGTGTCCACATAAGGTGCAGTAAGCCTAAGGTAGTGTAGGTTGTCCTCCTTGGGTTCCTATAAGTCCCAGGTCAATGTCTGGTAGCAGTCGCTGTCGCTTCCCCCTGTTGTGGAGCCTGGAGGCTGCTAGTCGCTGCCCACTGTTGTGGAGCCTGATGGCCGCTGGTATGAAGGACTGTCCGAGGCGGTTAGTTGAGTGTCGTGGGGGAATGAGTCTGTGGCTGAACGAGCTTAAGCAACATGTGACAAGCGATTTGTTTATTTCTAACATGACAGAGTTTATTATATATGCTGTCAAAGCACTATATATGCAGTCCAGTCTTGTAGGCCACAGGTACTGTATATATGCACACATGAACTTATTCCTAGTCATCATGAGTGTTCTGGCAGTTGTCGCCAAGTTTCCTGCAGTTGCATGCCTCAATGCATTCCATGTGGTTTTTCCTGCAGATGCAGCATTGGCTGAAGCACCCCTTTGTACAACCACATGAGGTTATCTCCCTGCAAGCTTTTGGGATAGGTGGCAGAGATAGTAGCCATGGCAGTAACTGACCGTCCAGCGTCCAGGTGCTTCCATGGAGGAAGATCAGGATATGGGGAGTGTGCTTGGTTCCAGACACTTGCTTGATAGTGTGAACGCATGATGTGAAAGCTTGCTGCATCTGAGGTTGGTGGAAGAGTCTCTTGTGCATGACCAATACAAAACAACTTGACTCGTACTTTGTTGCATGTATTTACTTCGGGCCCGCCATATATCTTACAGATTAATTTATCTGTTGTCTGTTCTCTGTAGCAATGTTTTCAGCGAGAGGGCCCTTCAGGCCAAGGCTAATCAGATCAGCATGATGTTGCTGGAACACCTGCAACTCGTGTGTCCACTTGATCAGTAGATAGCAACATGCAAATTGAATGTACTGGGGGAAGAAATGTATACAAAAAGGGGTAATTATATCTATATGTAGAAGAAGGACGTCTGTATCATACTGACACAACTATAATTTCCATATGAGCATGGATGCAGTGAAAAATCAGCCGGGTATCAGCTTCTTCATGGTCAGCTCTCTGAGAGGAGACTTTGAAATCTGGATCAGATGACTTGACAGTGATGGCTTTGGCGAACCCTGTGCTACTACAACTACTGGTCCATCTGTAGGGCTGTGTTCAATCAGATGGTTTGAAAATAGTAGAGCGAGATCTGCTTTATTTTCATCGAGTGCCATGAAGCTAAACCAGTCTGATGCGAGAGGAACTGATGACTTGTTTTATTACAACGTATTGGTCAGTGGCGCTGCTTGCATTTGGTCCTTGTACCTGCTTTGATTGATTGTCAGGCGGCTTTCCATGTGCCATCACGAGTGCTTGGCCATAAATGAGCAGGCAGCTGTGTTTGATTTGATTTGATCTTTATTTATCTCGAACATTTCAACCATAAAACAAACACACACATTTCTAATACATTTTTTATATTTTATTTTTTAAATAATACAATAATCAGCATAGCTCAAGACAATGGTTTTGTTCGAGAAGGGACAGAATGAAGCAAAGCTTATCTGGTCCTGCCCCTTCCTTACAATATCATATTAATATGTAATAAGTTATCTATCAAATTGAGTGTAACATTTGCAGGAGTTTGGACTTGTTGCATCAGTATGTTTTCTAACACAGACTTGTTGGTGGACATGCTTCTTAGAAGGACATGCTTCTAAGCTCCTTACCGGAAGATGGTAACCCTCTCCTTCTATTGGGCGACTTCAACCTGCCTGATTCATCTCAGTCGGTCCCAGTGGTCTCCCTCCTACAATCGTTTGACCTGACTCCCACTGCCATGCCTCCCACCCACAAAGCAGGCAACTCCTTGGATCTCATATTTTCCCGTAACTCCAGCATCATTAACACCACGGTAACTCCCCTACATATATCTGACCATTCCTTCATATCCTTCTCACTAACTCTCATGCTTAACCGAAAGGTCTTCACCCCAACTCAAACCGTCTCACTCAGACGCAACCTGCCCTCCCTATTGCTCTCCACCCTCTCCTCTGACATACTATCCGCTCTACCTTTGAGTGACACCTTCTCTGCTCTCCCCACAGAGATGGCAACCTCCACCCTCCTCTCAGCCCTTGCAACCTCCTTCGAGCTCTGTCCCCTCGTTGAGAAACCTGCCCGCCGTTCCCCACCCAGTCCATGGCTGACAGATCCAGTGAGAGAACAAAGACAGGTCCTGAGAGCGGCTGAGAGGAAGTATAGAAAGTCACGCCTCACTGCTGACATCGACACATATCACAACCTCTTGTTAACATTCTCCAAAACCATTACTAATGCCAAAACGTCCTTCTTTCACCATAGGATCGAGGCCTCTGCCAAGAATCTTCGCAAACTGCATGGTACCATGTCCTCCATCCTCACTCCCCCCCACCCCCTCCCCCCTCATCTTTCTCTGCCGAAGACTTCGCGATCTTCTTTGAGGAAAAAGTGGAGAACATCCGCAGCTCCTTCTCCCAACCCCCACTCATTCCAAATGCTGAATCGAGAACCTCATCCTTCACTCTGTCATCTTTCTCTCCCATTACAGAAGCCGAGACCCTGACACTGGTAACGTCGAACCGTCCGACTACATGCCAGCTGGACCGGCTACCCTCCCCACTCCTCCAGACCATAGCACCAGACATCCTCCCATTCCTAACTGCAACCATCAACTCCTCACTCAACTCGGGGGTGGTCCCAACCTCCCTAAAACAAGCCAGAGTCACGCCGCTCATAAAAAAACCAACCCTGAACCCCACCGTCATAGGCAACTATCGTCCTGTCTCTCTTCTCTCCTTCCTTTCTAAAACACTTGAACGTGCTGTATCCAACCAACTTACTCCTTATCTCTTACAGAATGACCTCCTAGACCCTAATCAGTCTGGCTTCCGGACTGGCCACTCCACAGAAACGGCCCTCATTGCGGTCACAGAGGCACTTCACTTAGCAAAAGCAAAAGGCCTCTCCTCTGTCCTGATTCTCCTAGATCTATCTGCAGCCTTCGACACAGTCAACCATCAGATCCTCCTTGCGGCCCTCGCAGGAATGGGAGTGGCTGGCTCCCATTCCTGCGAGGGCCGCAAGGAGGATCTGATGGTTGACTGTGTCGAAGGCACATAAAATATTACAACATAATACCAATACCAACCACCTCAGTTCCAGCAGCTTCGGATAAAGTGCCTCATCTACTGTTTAATATCTGCAATGGGGGAAAACATGTGAAGTAAGTATTATTCCTGGACACTGCTTGTGGATCTTATCTGGTCAATGAATTATTATACATCATTTTGCAATACATGATTTTCAAGCAGTTTCTTCACTTTTTATCTCAAAACCGAATAGCATTGGATTCCCCCATATATGAAAACCAACAAAAGCACAAGTTTCTACCTTGTTTAGTCAAAAAGATATGTACATAATTACATTTCAGTCCGTCGGTGGTGGCCATTTAGAATTTCAAAATGTTGAGGCTTTAGCAGTGATTTTTTAGTCCAGCACCCCTCAATACCCCTAAATAGCTTATATAAATGAACACCATTTGCCTTTCGGTTTAAGATTTTTAGAAAATTGTCTAAGCTGCCCCAGGATGGCTTTGTATACAAATGCAAATGTGACTCACACACATCCTGAAAATGAGATGACATAAAACATAATGTGTACATGCCATACGCCCTTCATTCATTGGGGAGAACCAGACCCGGACTGGCCATTGGGAGCACCGGGAGTTTTCCCGGTGGCCTGACCTGGACGCGTAAATACTTTCGGCAACCAACATGCCCTTCCGCATTGCTCTGATTGGCCAGCGCTCTCCTGCGTGAATACCAGCGCTCTACGCTCGTTTACCCCCTACGCCGCGCATGCGCATGAGGCTCCCCCCAGGTGCTCGTTTACAGAGTGTACAAATACGCTTGTGTTATGATACAGGAGCTAAATAGGAAGTACTTGAGGTCGTTGTTAAATACGTGTGTTTTAATAAACAGTATAACTGTAAAAGTAATGTTGAATTGTCGTGTCGTGTCGCTAAACTAGACAAAGAGGTTTGAAAATACGAGCGTCTTGCGAGAGCGGCGGGGTTTGGCGTGTAATGACTAGCGATGAATATTATGTGTTTTAAATATGTTGCGACCGTCGGATTGTTGTTAAAAATGGAGGGATACTAGCTAAGGTGTGGGGGAGTTGGCGTATATAAGTTGATTGCTTTAAAAACGGAGAGAAATGTCGTATTTACGCTGTTTAAAACGGGGTGATGGGCGAAAATCTTTGGTTTTAGCTTAACGTATGGGGTGGAGTTCAATTCGCGAGCGGGTAAGGGGCCTACGTAATGTTTAAAGAACAAGATCTAAGGTTATGTGGAATATACAAATATAGACGTGAAGAAAGATTTTGAAAATATGTTTTAATTAGTTGTTAAATTAGATAAGTTGCCGGTGAGGTAATGTTAGAGTGACGCGGCGAGGAAAGATTACGTATGTCCGCTTCCGGTTTGCGCGATGAGCTCTGGGTATCGTAGTGTTAGTGTTTAACGTTATGCAGTGTTTATGTTTCAATATTGTGTGTTTGTGAATGTTAAATGTGGGGAATGTTTGTGCTGCTGTGTGCGGATGTGTGTGTGGAGGTGTGGAGCGTTTGTGGAATGTATATTAGCTGGTGGCTATGCATCAATATAGAGAGAGTAGTGACGAATGCATAATGCCGCGGCGGCAAAACCTATTAATATTACCTATGTGTTGATGGAATCGCATCAATATAGAGAGAGTAGTGACGAATGCATAATGCCGCAGCGGCAAAACCTATTAATATTACCTGTTGTAGCCAATTTAATGATTTTCTGCAGCTACTTCATTGAATGAAGGCACTGTGTTACCATGAAGGTGTTGACCAATTAGCTGGCAGTGGGCACAGGAGGCGGGGCTCTGTTCTCAGGCACAGCATATAGGTAAGCATTCACAGGTGTGCAACAGGAGGGAATAGGGTAATTATCACAGGGAAGCCACAATGTTTTTTAACCGTGCGCGTTTGTTTAGTTTTCAGTTATATTGAGTCACTTTTCAGGTTTACTTTGTAGCACTTATCCTTTGTTTAAGTTACAGGTTAAACACAGAGTTTACGTTATGCTTATTTTTGTCCACTCTGCAAGCAACAATAAAACTCTCAAACGTACTCAACGAGAAGACATCATTTATTATCAACAAGCACCACGCGTTGGAAAGAGCTTCACACCATATTCCCTCACTGGCATCTTTTCTTGTTCGGTTGCCCTTACATTACCTATGTGTTGATATAGAGAGAGTAGTGACGAATGCATAATTTTACCTATTAAAACCTGCTATTAAAACCTGCACAGCTTGCGGCTGTGTGGCGAAAAGCTGCTTGGCGTGTGAGTGCCGTCAAAAAGAAAATGCGCATGCGTGCTGTACCGGCGTAGGGGGAAAACGAGGGTAGAGGGCTGGCCGATCGCTGGCCAATCAGAGCAACGCAGAAGGGCATGTTGTTTGCCGAAAGTATTCACGCGACCTGGACAGATAAAAAAAAATATTATTATTTTTTATTTTTTATTATTATTATTATTTTTTTGCCTAAATTGTACCTCATCCCATTTCTGCTTTGCACTATATAGTATTGTATATTAGTAGATTGCATAGTATATTGTATATTGTATGGTAACTCAGTTACTTCTATTTTGCATCGAACATTGTATATGTCTATACTGAACACTGTGAGCAGGGTGCGATCCACGGGGGAGCTGGGGCAGCCATGGCTCCCTTAGATCAGACATCAGCTCCCCTGAAAACATGATTTGTGAATCTTTGGGGGGTCTCTAAATTACTGAAAATAAATGCTACTTTTGCCATGCATTTCTCTGTAATTTTCTGTATCATCATCGTGTATAATAATAAACGTATGCTATTTTGGATGTATGATTAATGATTTGCGCACTAATTCACACACGTAATATGGCAACATGCATGCTATTCTTGCAATTACCATTCGGAGCGAGGCGGCGCTGCAGCCTGCACGCACGGCACAAATCAAAGCCGTTGTCGGTTACACCTGCTGCTGGTGCTGCTCCGGTGGCGGGGACTATTATATCTCTGACAACAACGGCCGGTGGAGTTAGTAAGTCAGGAGCCTGAGAGATAATCACGAGATACTGTAGACAGTGTTGGATGATGATCTATCATCTATCTAACTAAATGGATACTTTTTTTTATCATGGAATGTGCTGTGGAAGCCCAGACAGACCAGGCTGCAAAAACAAATTAGTGGGGGGGCATAAAATGTTCTCGGGGGGGGCACAATGGTTTTTCAACACAGGTTTTCTTTTATACGTTTCAGCTGGGACAGCGGCGCTGTGGCTTGCTTCGCGCTGCCCACGGTGCTGAACTAAACAGCAGAGAGGCAATTGAAAAATCTAATTTCTCTCTATCTTAAGAACTTTCACTTATACAAAAACAGACTGAACGGATATATATAACAGACCTGCTGGGGCAGCGGACTGAGAGCAGGGGACACAAACAGGCTGGATAAGATGGTCAAGAAAGCCAGTAGCGTGGTTGGGGTGGAGCTGGACTCTAGCGAGGGTGGCGGAGAGGAGGAACATTGCTAAGCTCCAGGCCATCAGGGAAAACCCCTCCCACCCACTATACACAGACTTGGCTGACAGGAGGAGCATGTTATAGTTATAGGCTCACACTACCTAAATGCAGCACTGAACGGCACAGGAAGTCCTTCATTCCGACAGCCATCAGACTATACAATGCATCACTGTGCCTCACTGCATCACTGAGCACAGAGTGACAACTACCATCTTCCTGGACTCTTACTTTTTAAACAGCACTGTGCATTATTACACCTACTGTAGACTTCAGTATATTTTTACTGTATTTATTTACTGTATCTTTTATTCTATTTTTATTCTATTTCATTTTATTCTATTCTTAGGCCATTTGTTTTGTTATTCTTATTTGTGACTTGTTCTGTCTAAATGTTTAATGTTGAGTGGTTTGCAGTGTCAAATTTCCCTCAGGATAATACATTTCTATTCTATTCTATT
This sequence comes from Notolepis coatsorum, assembly GCF_963971535.1. Lineage (NCBI taxonomy): Eukaryota > Metazoa > Chordata > Actinopteri > Aulopiformes > Paralepididae > Notolepis > Notolepis coatsorum. Next base: position 60,639,140 of record NC_140172.1, on the reverse strand, counting down.
CTATATCTTTGAAAAGTCTCCATTTATTCAACACTTCTGAATTCACTGACAAACTGAACTGAACTGACAAAAATAAGGTGCATAAAAAAGCAAACAAAATTCCTCCACAGGCTACTCACCATCATAAGTAGAGCGGCAAGCAGCGTTTGGGGACAGAGTGAAATCTTCTTAAAACACTGCCCCTCCACTCATTCCTGAACTTTTTTGTTAAGTCCTTCTCAAATGCCAACTGAATTAAATTGGCCTTAGTTGCGTCGATGAAGCATACTAAGGCGATGTTCTGTAAAGACGTTCTTGAGGGTAGAAAACGAATTCTCAGAGTGCCGTGCTAGCTTCAGTAGTGTTGTTGACATCAGTGCCCACTAGGGCTGTCCCCGACTAAGGATTTGGATAGTTGACTTTGATTGAAAAAAAATAAAAAATAAAACGTTTTTTTTTTCTTTTTTTTTTTAATTATTTTTACCAGGGTGGGCACAGCTGACTCAGTGGGCGGGCCCGGCCCCCTAATGCCCGCCCATGGCGCCGGGACTGAGCCCAGACCGTCCAAACATCAACAAGTGAGTTGTCTATTGTGGATTCAAGAGGTTTATTTGTCACATACATACACAAGGCCTACCTACTACAGGCTACAGTAACGTCTGCGATCACAGTATCCGACTGTCCGACTCCGCCCCCCCCCCCCCCCCCCCCCCCCCCCGCGCGCAAAAAAATATTAAGGTTCCTTGGCTCACCCAAAGACCATGCTATGGTTCGCACACTGACTGTGACCTCTATTTTGTGCCTGTACTCTGTTTAAATGACGTCACGTGCGCATGCGCATACATGTTCCCTTGCGTGCGCACAGAACAGATGATTATTATGCATAAATAGTAGGAAACATGTTTGTATAGGAAATTACTAGTTTTAGTTTAGTTTTTGTAAATATTGCCTTGAAATAGAGAAACTGAAAAAGGTAGCAGGATGTAGCCTTCAATATATAAAGAAATTATATTGTCAACAGATATGGTTGAAAAACAAACAATGTTTTAAATGTAATTGTAGTTACAATTTCTTTAATTGAATTAACTTAAACTAGAAAAGTAAATACAAACTAAATTAACAATGTAATTTACAGTTTACAGAAGGACAATTTCCTTCTGAAGCACAATTTAAGAAATGTCTCATCCTTCCAGTCGGGACCATTTGTAGTGTTTCAAGTTCAAGTTTTAAGTTTCTTTAATAGTTGTCATACAGAAGTACAGAATACTTTTATACAAAATGCTTCTTACTGTTACGCTCCAGAGACTGTGCTAGACAAGATAAGTATGAAATAAAATAGTATAGCATGTAAAATAGAAGTAAAAATAGAGGTCACAGTGTTCAGTATAGACATATGTACAATGTTCGATGCAGAATAGAAGTAACTGAGTTACCATACAATATACAATATACTATGCAGTGCAAAGCAGAAATGGGATGAGGTACAATTTAGGTACAATTTACAGTAAGGTGTACGAGTTGTAGTGCAAATCCTTTACCAATAAATATAAAGTGTATTTAGGTGATCTAAAGTGTGGAGAGTGGGTGCTGCAGTGTGTTGTTTGTTTAAAGTGAGTGTGTGCGTGTGGGTGTGTGTGCTGTGTGCATTTGATGGTTGTTGCATAGTGTTTATTGTTCGTTGAGCAGCCTGATAGAAGCTTCTTCTGAGTCTTTCTGTGCTCGCCTTAAGACTCCGGTATCGCTTGCCTGACCGCAGCAGTTCAAAGAGGCAGTTGTTTGGGTGGCTGGAGTCCTTGATGATTCCCCTAACCTTATTAGTGGCAGGTTCCACAGCTCAAGCAACCCCCCACCAATTGGTACAGGGCTTGTATTTTGGTTTTGCACTTCTCGTTCTTTGTTATGCTATTGCTATGCTATTGTTATGCAAAGACTATAGGTGATAGGTGAGTACCGGTACTTGGCGCGCCGCACACGGCGCGACGAGTCAAGTGAGTTGTGAACGCATTTTTGTGATCCGTGCGCGTACTTCTGCTCAGAAAAGTGTTGGGACGGCGTGGTACCGCGTGGCATGACCACTGCATCCCTGGTGGGGAACAACAAGGATTTCACTGTCAGCGACAGAGTTGGAGAACTATCTGACTCTCTCCCTCTCACGGCTCACACACACACACACAAATGGAGCCGTGCTGCCGCATGTGATTGGTGGAGGCGGGACCAGGCCATACAACTGATTGACAGCTGAGATGGCGAATGGAATGGCAGATGGCACTCACACTGAGCCAGGTAGTGAAGTGGGGGACTCGGGAGAGAGATAGAGCGAAAGTAACGTTGATGTCAAGATGGACAGTGGAAGAAAGAGAAAGGGTGGAGCAGAGAGGAAGAAAGAAAAAAAAAAAAGGCCCTTGCAGGAGATGCTGCTAAATCCGGGAACATTTATCAAATGTTTTCTTGCACCAAGGTCAAGGCACCAGCAGGTTAGTCAGTGAGAAAAATAAACATGTGGATGTTAGCTAGCTAACGTTACCATGCAATGGATCATCATCTCCCCTGTCAAAAGCCCAATGTTAAATCTGCCAAGAAACAAATACATAATTTAACCCTGGCCTTGTGTCTGAAAACTAAAGTGTTATACTCTTACCATATTAGGGGACTAAATTGAAAAACACCATCAAAATATTATATGTTGAAATAATTTCCCACTTTTTTTTCCATAAATATTTTATTCAACTTCAGCCCTGATCATAACCATTTTTCGTTTTTTTGTAATGTCAGATTAAAAATGAAATACTCCCACTTTTATGAAAAGAGTTGTTGTTAAATCTGACTTTACAAAAAACAATATGTGGTGGTTATGATCAGGGCTGAAGTTTATGAAAGAGATAGTAAAAAAAATTCCAAGATAATTCAAAGATTACACACATTTGCCATATATATTGGCTACAATAATCACTGCCAAGTTATCAAAAAAATAAGAATCTGATCAGAGACAAGGGTTAAGTTGTTGTTCCCTATCTAATTTCCTCAAAACATCTAGTCTAGTTAATGTGATCAATATTATTTGACAATTGATGCTTTTTGTTGGAAATTTCAGTCAGTGAGCTCATACTTTGAGCTCATAATTTTATAGTTAAAATTATTGAGACAATGCAGTCTTCTGTCTTCGTTGTGCATGCATCATGCATGCGTGTGCTCACCACACGCGATACATGTGTCACACTATTCTGGCAGTGGCTACTGTTATTATAGTATTGTTAATGAAAGGTTATGTTATTTAATGTTTGTGTAAAGGGCTATTTTAACTGTTTTAAATGGGTAGTAACAACAGATGAGGTACTCAATAAACTGAGCGCCCTCCAACCTAACAAGGCCACTGGCCACGACAACATCCCTTCCAAATTCCTCAGAGACTCAGCAGCCGCCATCACCCCAGTCATCACACACATAATAAACCTCTCCATAAAACAGGGACACGTCCCCAAGGACTTCAAAATTACGAGGGTGACCCCTCTGCACAAAAAGGGCAGCAAATTAGACCCAGGCAACTACCGCCCTGTTTCTATTCTCACCTCCAGCTCGAAAGTCATGGAAAAAATAGTCTACGAACAGGTCGAAAAGTACCTAGCGGAAAAAAATCTAATCTACGAATTCCAATCTGGCTTCAGAACATCCCACTCCACTGACACATGCCTTCTCTATTTGAATGACCACATCAAACAAGAGGTGGACGCAGGCAAATACTGCGGCATGGTCATGCTGGACCTACAAAAGGCCTTTGACACGGTCAATCACTCCATTCTGATTGACAAGCTAAAAGCAATTGGTTTTGATAGTCTATCAGTGAGCTGGATGCAATCCTACCTTGAGGGGAGGGAACAGATGGTGGAGGTAAACGGTACCCTATCCCCCCCCCTCACAGTGAGCTGTGGTGTTCCACAAGGAAGCATACTAGGACCGCTACTGTTCCTAATTTATGCAAATGACATGTCGTCAGCTTGTGACTGCAACTTGTTCCTGTTTGCGGACGACTCAGCCCTGCTGGTCTCTGACAAGAACAAGTTACAGGTTGAAAAAACCCTCAGCTCGGAACTAGGCAGAATCTGCATATGGCTCGCTGATAACAAACTATCATTACACATGGGCAAAACAGAGTCCATTCTCTTCGGTTCAAATAACAAACTCAGCAAGACCGACGGCTTCTCAGTTACAGTGGGTGACAATATTGTCACAAGGAAAGATGAAATTACCTACCTGGGTTCCATCCTAGAGGCTAATCTCTCCTGTGACAAAATGGCATCCAATGTAATAAAAAAAGTCAACCAACGAACTCGATTCTTGTACCGGATCTCCTCTCTGGTAAACAAGAATACCCTGAAGACTCTGGCAGGAGCACTCATTCAGGGGTACTACGACTATGCTTGCACCTCATGGTACCAAAGCACCTCAAAGGCGCTAAAAACAAAATTACAAACATCTCAAAACAAACTGGTCAGACTACTGCTTGACCTTACTCCTAGAACCCACCTCACCCCTGCCCACTTTGACAACCTAGGATGGCTTAGAGTAGACGACAGAGTACAGCAACTTGCAATGGGCCTGGTCTACAAGATACACTACACGACCAAGGTACCCATGTACATGTCAAAATACTTCCCAAAGGTCAGTGAATACCACGATCACAACACCAGAGGGAGCTCCACAAATCATGTTAAACCCAGATTCGGCTCAAATAAGGGACTAAACACGTTTCGCAATTATGCCACATCAATGTGGAACGCCCTACCCAAAGCTGTAAAGGAATGTGGATCACTACCCACTTTCAAAACCTCTCTCAAGGGACACCTACGAGAGACTGCAATTCAACACTGGCCCCTGTAAATATCCTAACCCAACCCCCTCCAATGTACAGTCATTTACCTAGTATGGTTTTGTCAATAGTCCAATGTACAATTTTGTTTGTTTGTACAGTGTCTCCCCCCCCCCCCCTCAATGTACAGTTTTGCTTGTATATACAGTGTGCCCCCCCCCCCCCCCAACCACCTCCAATGTAGATTACCCAGTATGGTTGTCAATATCCCAGTGTACCCAACCCCCCCCACCCAACCTCCTCCAATGTACAGTTTCTACGTCAAATGTATATACTCCCTTTTCCTGACTCCTTCGGTATCACAAACAGTACTGTATTTGCAAATCTGGTATGTCATAAATGTATAGATGTAGCAGTACTGACTATCTGTATGTCATGTATGTCATATATGTCCTGATGAATTGAAAATGGGGGACCCTGATGTAAACAAGACGAAAGTCTTTCTCTGGTCTGCATCCCCTTAACAATTGTGTGTATTGAGCTGTACTGTATTGTACCCATTCTGCAATCTGTTAATAAAGTTTTCAATCAATCAATCAATAGTGCATCAGTAAACTGAATGACAAAGGGCTTACAAAATGCAAGTAAAAAGAAAAACAAACTCTATAGAGATTTTATCAAATTAAGAACAAGAAAGCGTATATATAAGAATTTTTCTTCTTCCTGCTCCTTTCGGCCATGGGATTTGGTGGATTATATTAATATGTACTGTTGTCCTGTGGTAATGCACGAATAAATAAATAAATAAATGATGATGATGATGATGATGATGATGATGATGATGATGATGATGATGATGATGATGATGATGATGATGATGATGATGATGATGGATATGGTATTGTGCTCTTGCTCTGTTTGAATAGGTGGAGAGTGGTTAACTGTATTATAATAGTAAATAGAAAAATATGTTATGCTCTTGCTTTTTTCTTTTTGAAGGTGGAGAGAGTAGCATTGCTAGTGCCACAACAGTAGTGAGTAATGAACAAGAGAAGCCCACTATATCAGAGCAACCTGCAGGTACGAAACATTTACTTTACATTTATATTAGACCCAATTTATACAGTTTATGGTATTTTTAATCATGGAACATGTAATCATGAGTTTTAAACAGGTGTACTCAAATTTGTGGGTATTGTGCGCTTGCTCTGTTCTTTGAATAGGTGGAGAGAGTAGCAGTGCAATGGCAGTGCTAGTTAGGCAGGAGCCTTTGGAGAGAGAGAGGGGTCTAGGACCCAGCACAGTGATGACTAGGGATGGGAATTGATAGGATTTTATCGATACGATTCCATTATCGATTCTGCTTATCGATTCGATTCTTTATCGATTCCCTTATCGATACCTGATCAATTTATAATTTAAATAAATAAATTGGAAATGCAACAGAACTACATTTAGTCATTTAGCTGACGCTTTTATCCAAAGCGACTTACAAGTTCTGTACGACAAGCCATCAGGAAGGGCACAACTCTATCAGCTGAGCAACAATGTTCATCAAAGTGTTGAGTGCTACAGTGTAGATTAGTTTATTAGGACAAGTGCATGACAGTACGGTTAGTTAGGGTTAGATATATTTTTTTTTTATTCAGATAATGGTTGAAGAAGTGCGTCTTTAGTCGACGGCGAAAGATTGGACGTGATTCGGCTGTCCTAACTGGGGTGGGTAGTTCATTCCACCATTGTGGGGCAAGGACTGAGAATAGGCGACTTCTCTTTGATGACCCTCCCGGAGCTCGGATAGGAGTAGGTCTGAGGCGGCCAGAAGATGCAGAGCGTCGGGGTCTAAGCTGGTTAGAATAACAACATGCAACTTGACATTTCTGATTGTCATTTATTGTTGAGCCCCCATGTCAGAAAAATACAAACACTGTAAAAAATAAAACATTAACTATAGCCTACACTTAAATAAAATAATGTATTTGAGATTCTCTTAAAATGTATTTATTTTTTTATTCTTAAACGAATTTAATCTATTGAATAACAGGTTGTTATTCCTCTGACTTCTGTCTCTCACTCACACACTCTCTCTCACACACACACACACACACACACACACACACACACACACACACACACACACACACACACACACACACACACACACACACACAGAGAGAGAGAGCTCCCTCCCCGGGCCCCTGTCCTTTAAAGTATTGGCTTGTGTTGCTACACGGACACATTTGTATGTTGCACCATGGTACTTCCTGTCTGACGGACTCAGAGTAGACTAGTAGAGACTTAGTAAACAAACAATCCGGCTCTTATTATATGTGAACTAAAGAGTACAAGGTTTACACAACAGTCCCCACCCGCTGTTTTATTGTATTTGTACCTGTACTATCCGCTGTCAGCTGTTTATCTCTCTTTGTGAGCTTGATTAAATAGCGTTAGCTCACGTTAGCTAGCGATAGCTCCGCGGCTAATTTTAGCTCACCCTAAACTAAATCAATGACTGTTCTAAAGCATTCAAGTAGTTTTCACTGCACATAGAAGTAGCCAAACAGCGGGAGCATTTCGGGAGCATAATACCAAAACCCAGGCAATTTCGAGCCCTTAAGGAATCAAATGGAGTCTGCCATGGCTACATGCTAACGTAACGTAACTGTAGGCAGCGATAAGGGAATCGAAAGTCACAGGAGCCACACGGTTCCAGGCATCGGCCAATTAGGAACCGGTTCCCAACGGGAACCGGTTTTCGATTCCCATCCCTAGTGATGACAGCGGAAAGTGACAGTGAAAGAAGAGAACAAGCATTTGAATATTTTTCGCGGCCTCTATCCAAAGATTTTGAATAATTTTTCAACTACCACCCACAACAAACCCCTCTAAAACCAATTCCCAAAGTGTTCCACTCAAAAGATGGTACAAACAGAAAATGGCTGTCCTACAATGATGCAAACCACTCCCTATTCTGCTTGGTATGTCTTGCATTCAGCAAATCTGACAATGACAGTGCATTCACCAGAGGATGCATGCAGACATGGAAACATGTCCATCAGAGAATAAAGGAGCATGAGCAAAGAAAGGCCCATAGAGAGAGTGCTGAAGCCTATTTCCTCAGAGCTAAAAAGGCAGACATCAGTAGCCTAGGGTGCCCACCTGTCCCGCAAAGCGTCCCGCTACAACAGAACAATGTCCCGCATATCATGGTCAAAACAATAATAATAATAATTATTATTATTTAAAAAATGTTTTAAATGTTGTTCATTTAATGCCTCGCTCCAATTAAGTGTGTCAGTGTCACTCGAGTCAGAAGAAACACGCACCTCTAGTCTACCCCTGCGGGGCCAGCCGTGTAACAGTGACAGCCAATGAAATGGGTGCATTTGTCACGCTGTCCAAGGTGCTGAACTCGTGCAGCTCTGTGTTGAGGCTTGAGTCCCGCTCGGGGCAAGAGCCTGCTGCCTGTCCGCCGACCCCTCTGCCGGTGAACACGCACCTCTACCCCCCAATTGCCGTATTTACGGCGTGTCGACTTTAATAAACGGCACGGCTCAAATACTTGACATACCGGAAAGACAGGGGTCGGCCGAAGCTGTCCAGAAAACCGTGAGAGAAGCTTGCCACCTCGCCGGCCACTAGCCCCCATCACTCACAGACACCGGGTCCGGTAGAGCCGGTATAGGCTACAGAGAGATGTTTGGTGTTCGCTATCAAGTATGACACTGATGGTATTCAGTTGAGTACTTTATTGAACACTCGCATCAAGTCCAGCTACTAGCATACAATGCATATCCTTCAGTCTCCCTCTACCGCCTCTACATACGACTCGCCTCTCTCAGGTGGAGAGCGCCCTCTCCTGGCCTGGTGGAGGTATCGTAACATCTCTCTTTACATAACAAATTGAAAGCATAAATGTGTCTTTTAGACTACCCACATCTGTGTCACTTAGATTAACTCCAAAGTGTACTACTGGGTTATGATAACTTCATATGCCCTTAACCTTAAACTTATACATCACTAACATTTTGATGAAAACTCTTAACATTGTAATAACATTGTTCAACGCTCTCGCCTCTTGTCTTTGTTCTCTCTTTATGTTACATAGTCTTTTGAGTATCTCACAGGTCTCTGAATGTTGGATCTGGTTCTAGTGTGTTTTGGGGTTTGGGTGTCTTGGTGATCTTCTGACTCCCCCCTTGCGACCTGTGGTTCTCTATTCTCTGGTGTGTCTGTATCAGTCTCTGTATCCCCGTCGATTAGTTCTTCCCCAGGGGATATAGGGATCTTTTCTGTCACTGGCCGGATGTCCTTTCGGTTCCGGCGGTATTTCCTTCCCTTTACCAGAACGATGTAAGAGCGGTCACTGTGTTGATCGATGCATGTTCCGAGTGACCATCTACTGTCTGGGTCTTTGGGGTGAAGCAGGACTCTCACAGTTTGTCCTTGGATGATCACAGGCATGTCCCGTGCTTGTGTGTCATATTGCCGTTTCATTGTCACTGTTTTGGCTTGCTTCCGTTCAATGACATTCCTCACCACGGTGGGCTTCATCTGCGTGTCCCTGGTGGGCAGGAGTGTCCGTGTCCTCCTGGACATGAGTCTCTGCACTGGAGAGCTCCATAGACCCTCTGTTGGAGTGTTCCTCCATGCCAGGATGGCTTTCCATGGGTCTTCTCCATCCAGGATGGTCTTCTTCAGCAGAGTCTTTGCTATTTTCACTGCCGCCTCTGCTTTGCCGTTGCTCTGACTGTGGTAGGGTGATGATGTCTTGTGGCTGAAATCCCATTCCTGCGCAAAACATTGAAAGTCTATTCCTGAAAACGGAGGCCCATTGTCCGTGAACACAATGTGAGGGATTCCATGTCTGCTGAAGTGCTTTTTGCAGCATTCCATAACGGTAGATGATGTGTAGTCTGCCAGCTCGTCTAGTTCCCAGTAATCTGAGTAGTAATCCACCATGATGAGGTATGTGGACTTGTTGACTGTGAGCAAGTCCATTCCCACCTTTGACCATGGGATGTGAGGGATTGGTTGGGGAATCAGTGTTTCCCTTTGTTGTCTTCGTTGGACTGCGTTGCATGTGGAGCAGTCATTGACAAAGTTCTTTACGTCGTTCGTTATGCCTGGCCAGAAGACGGTCTCTCTGGCTTTCCTGAGGCTGGCTTCTACGCCTGAGTGGCCTTTGTGAATCTTTGATAAGAACATGGGGTGTAACACTGTAGGAATGAGTACTCTGTCCCCTTTAAAAATAAGTCCATTTTCGACCGTGAGTTCCTCTTTGTAGGTCCAGAATGGATGTAGTAAGTGGCCTACGTCCTGTTTGTACTCTGGCCATCCCTTGATGACTCTCGCTTGTAGTGTTTGAAACACTGGGTCTTGTGCTGACTGAGTTCTGATGGTTTTCAGCGTCTGTGTGGAGATGTTGATGTTACTTGCGTGCTCTACGTGTTCTATTTCCTTCGTAGTGAGGCCCATGGCGTAGATCGTGGTTGGTGTCTGCATCTCTGTGTGCACCGTGTTGGGTAGTGGCGCCCTGGATAGGAAGTCGGCCACATGTAGGTCTTTGCCTTGTTTGTATATCACCTGTAGTTGGTATCTCTGTAGTCTGAGCAGCATCCTCTGTAGCCTCTTGGGTGCTGAAAGTAAAGACTTTTTAAAGATAATTTCCAGTGGTTTGTGATCAGTGTGTATTGTGATATAGTCTCTGCCATGTATGTACTGGTCGAACTTGTCGCACGCGAACACAATGGCTAGGCATTCCTTCTCTATCTGTGCATACCTTTGTTCTGTGGGCGTCAGCGTCCTGGAGGTGAATGCTACAGGTTGTCCATGTTGTAGGAGGACTGCTCCTAGGCCTGTCTCGCTGGCGTCACACTGGAGGGTGACCTCTTCCTTGAGATCGTAGTATTTGAGTACTGGGTGGTGTGTGACCAAGTGTTTTATGTTCTCTAGTGCTGCGTCATGTTTCGGTAACCATGTCCATTCTATGTCTTTATCTGTCAGTCGTCGCAGTGGTTCGCATACGTCTGATAGACTAGGTAGGAACCTTGACAGATAGTTAATAAACCCCAACAGCCGTTGGAGTGACTTGACATCTGTCGGCGTCTGCATGTTCTGGATGGCAGTGATTTTCTCCGGATCTGGACACAAACCTTCTGCCGTGAGACGATGACCCATGTATGTCACGCTGGGAAGCTTCAGCCTGAGTTTCTTCTTGTTGAGTTTCAAGTTGGACTCTCTGGCTCTCTGCAGCAGGGCTCTGAGATTTCCGTCGTGGTCAGCCATCGCTTCTTCATTGGTGTTTCCACATCCGTACACCAAAATGTCATCTGCTATCACACTCACCCCCTTTAGGCCCACCAATATTTCATGCTGCCTCCTTTGATATTCTTCTGCTGCTGGTTTTATACCAAAAGGCATCCTCAGCCATCTGTATCGTCCTTCGAGAGTCCAGAATGTGGTTAGATGACTGCTTGCTTCATCTAACTTCACCTGCCAGTATCCATCTTTGGCGTCCAGCACTGAAAATATTTTTGCATTTGCTATGTCTGGTAACACTTCTTCTACCGTGGGCATCTGGTAATGTGACCTCAACAAAGCCTTGTTTAGTGCACCTGGGTCAAGGCATATGCGTAGTTTGTCCTTCTTCTCTGTGACCACCATGTTGCTGATCCATGGCGTCGGCTCTATGACCTTGGTTATGATGGCTCCCTGTTCCATTGCTCTTATGGCTTTGATTACCCTCTCTCTTATTGGAATAGGCGTCCGTCGTGGCAGTTGTTGTACTGGCTGCACTTTGGGGTCTATTTCCAGGTGTAACTCTCCTGGTAGACAGCCAAGCCCCTCAAAGACATCTTCATATTTAGAAATAATCTCTTCTGCTGTCTGGGGATTATCTGTGTTCGGCTGGCTCTGGATGTCAACACTGTGAATTACATGTTTATGATTCACATTGATCAGGTTCAGTCTCATGCAGGTTTCCGCTGAGAGCAGTGGGGTCTGCTCTGTATCCATTATCTGAAATCTGAGGTTGTATATCGTCCCTTCGTGATCCGCTTTGAGTTCATATTCTCCTCTGGGCTTTATCAGTGTGCCATCATATAGCTTCAGTGTGGCTTCGCTGTGTAGTAGGTTCGGGTTCCCGTCCTGTAGGATGCGTTGTAGGTCAGTGAAGCCCATTACATTGACTGTAGACCCTGTGTCAAGCTGACACTTCAGAGTCTCGCTGGGATCATAACTCAATGGTTTATCCGTCTGTGCTGTTAGTTTGAGATTAATGAACCATTTGTTTGTAGCGTTTTCCAGTGAGTTCACTTGAGAGATATACCACATTTCCTCTGATTGTTCATCCGAGTCTCCCTCTTTGTCTATCATGTGTAGTTGAGGTTTGTGTTGGTCCTTCTTACACACTCGGGCAAAGTGATTCCGTTTGCCACATGCTTTACAGGTGACCCCATATGCTGGGCATTTGGCCTTCTCATGCATTGATCCACAGTAGTGGCAGAGAGAGTCTTTTTGTGGTCTGTGTTTGGTGTCACTGTAAGTATTGGGTTGCCTATACGTCTTCTGGGTACGTGGTTCTGACTGACGTCCTCATGAGGTATAGCTTGATTCAAAGCTGCGTCCCCGGGAAGCGTAATGTACAGCCTCCTGTTCTCCTCCTATTTTCTTAATTTGGATTTGTGTCTGTTCACTGGATCTACATGTGTCTATTGCTTTCATTAGTGTGAGTTTTGGTTCTCTCAGCATTCGTGCTTGTGCACTGGAATCTTTGGTGCCCATGACTATCCTGTCTCGAATGAGCTCTTCTTTTAGTGCATTAAATTCACATGTGTCTGCTAGCTTCCTCAATTTGGCTACATATTGGTCTGACGTTTCACATTGGCTTTGTTTACAGTCATTAAACAGAAATCGTTCATATATTACATTCCTGTTTGGTTCAAAATGTGCCTGTAATGCCTGTAGTATTTTCACTACGTCAGCCCTGTCTTCATCTTGCATGTGCAGGTGTCGTTGTAGCTGATGGCATTCTTTACCCATAATAGTTAGTAGAGTAGCCACTCGTATCTTCATTTCCTTTTTATCTCGTCCCGTGGCTATTTCATAGTTTTCCCATTGTGCGCGAAAAAACGTCCAGTTATTGTAGACGTCTCCTTTCATGTCCATTGGTTCTGGAACTGGGATGTTGTACGTCGTCATGTTAGCCACTTAGCTGTCCGTGTCGTTACCTTAGCAAGTTAGCTGTTCGTGCGGCTACTGGTTAGGTTATCGTTCGACGTATTTTTAATTTCTTTTTTTCATCTTTATCCTTGTCTTACTTGTCCTCTTGGCATGGTTCTGGCTTCTGACACCATGTTTGGTGTTCGCTATCAAGTATGACACTGATGGTATTCAGTTGAGTACTTTATTGAACACTCGCATCAAGTCCAGCTACTAGCATACAATGCATATCCTTCAGTCTCCCTCTACCGCCTCTACATATGACTCGCCTCTCTCAGGTGGAGAGCGCCCTCTCCTGGCCTGGTGGAGGTATCGTAACAAGAGAGAGCCTCGCCGAGCCAGCCAGCCAGGGCACGTTAAATAAATCGTGAGGGGAAAGAAGAAAAAAAAGTTAAGCGTAGGCTGTGTGTTCTCAGTGAGAAGATCCTCCCGCAGCGGTGCTTTTGTGCAGTTACAAATCCAGGTGCTATGGTGAAGCATCTACAGTTTAAGATGAATAACAAAATGTGCTATATATAGCCTACCGTCGGTGTCGAATATGAAATAAAGGCATTTAAATAATAAATACATTTCTTTCATTTTAATTAGCAATTAAAAAAATGTATACAAAAAAGAAATCATATATTCTTTTTCCTCACCTACGAGTCCCGCATTGTCCCGCAAAAGCAGTGCTGCTGTCCTGCGACTGAACAATTTTGACCTGGTCACCCTACAGTAGCCTCCTGAGTGAAAAACAAATCTCAGCACATCGAGATCAGGTCAGGAAGAAGAGGCAGGTTATGGAACGTATCATTGACATACTCAAAGTAATTGGAAAGCGTGGTCTTAGCTACAGGGGAGACGTACATGAAGCTGCATATAGCCTTGACGACCCAACCATAGACCATGGCAATTTCTTGGAAATGATATTGTTGCTCAGCCGATATGATGTCTGCCTCCAAGAGCATGTAAACGACAGTATCGAGAAGAGCAAGAGGCAACATGAGAGGAAAGGTACAGGAAGAGGGTCCCTCGTTATTTTGTTGTCCAAAACAACTGTCAACAAGTTAATTGATGTCATCAGGGTCTTAATTCAAGATGTGATTGCTGCTGAAGTTCAGGAGGCAGGGATGTTTTCAGTACAAATAGACACCACACAGGATTTAACATCCAAAGACCAGTGTGCTGTAGTTCTGCACTATGTCACCGACGTTGTCCATGAGAGACTCATCTGTGTTATTGACTGTGAGTCAGCAACGGGACAGTATTTTGTGGAGCTCCTTAAACAGACCCTGGAGAAGGTGGGCATTAACATCAAGAACTGCGTAGAGAACTCAAGGGAGCTGCTAATATGCAGGGACAGTATAAGGGCTTCTCTGCATTGCTCTCAGGAGAGGCCCCTAACCAAGTTCACACTTGGTGTTACTCGCATGTGCTGAATCTGGTGCTTACAATCAATCAATCAATCAATCAAATGTATTTATATAGCACGTTTAAACATGGCGCTTGTCAACCAAAGTGCTTCACATAGCTAAGCTAAGAACAAAGAAAAGTATAAAAAAAAAAAAAAAAAAAAAAAAATCAACGGATAGACAAAGGAAAAACAGAACAACACGTCAACAAGTAAGGCAAGAGTCAAAGTGAGTCAGGGAAGGCCAGGCAATATAGGTGGGTTTTGAGTTTTGATTTAAAAGACTCGATGGAGGGGGCAGATTTAATGGACATGGGGATGCTGTTCCAGAGGTCAGGGGCTGCGACCGTAAAAGCACGTCCCCCCCTAGACTTGAAGTTAGACCTACGGGTGGTTAGGAGACCCTTATCAGCCGATCTGAGGGCCCTGGCGTTGGTATAGGGGGTGAGGAGGTCTGCTAGGTAAGCAGGGGCCTTACCATTTAGGGCTTTGTAAACCAATAAAAGGACCTTGAAGTCTATTCTAAAGCGCACCGGGAGCCAGTGGAGGGAGGCAAGTACAGGGGTGATGTGAGCTCTCTTCCGGGTACCTGTGAGCAGTCTAGCGGCAGCATTTTGGGGAAGTTGTAGACGGGCTATGGTGGATTTATTTAGCCCCAGGTACAGGGAGTTACAGTAGTCTAAGCGTGAGGATATGAAGGCATGAATTACTCTTTCCAGGTCTGAGGGGGAGAGAATGGCCTTGATCCTGGCTATGGACCGGACCTGGAAAAAGCACCCCTTCACCACCGAGTTTACCTGCCTATTGAAGGAAAACTCTGGGTCAAAGAGCACTCCCAGGTTTTTAACAAAGGGCTTGACTAGGGGAGACAGGTTACCCAGGCTGCTGGCAATGACACTGGTTTAGTTCGGAGGGCCGAAAAGGAGGATTTCACACTTTGACTGATTGAGCTGTAGAAAATTGTGTGCCATCCAGCATTTGATGTCGTCTAGGCAGGAACGAAGACTGTCGAGATTGTTTATATTGTTAGGTTTCATGGGG
This sequence comes from Notolepis coatsorum, assembly GCF_963971535.1. Taxonomy (NCBI): domain Eukaryota; kingdom Metazoa; phylum Chordata; class Actinopteri; order Aulopiformes; family Paralepididae; genus Notolepis; species Notolepis coatsorum. The sequence goes on along the minus strand of NC_140172.1, from coordinate 60,623,703 downwards.
AGATAGACCTGAGTGTCGTCGGCATAAAAATGGAAAGAGATGTTGTGTTTTTTAATGATCAGACCAAGGGGCAGCATGTATAGGGAGAATAGGATAAGGCCAAGGATGGAGCCTTGTGGAACCCCGCAAGAGAGGCAGAGGGGGAGGAGCAGTTTCCGATATTAATGGAGAAGCTTCTATCACTGAGGTAGGAGGTGAAGCATGATAGGGCTGTGCCACTGACACCAACTGCCTGGTGAAGACGGTCAATGAGAATAGCATGGTCTATTTAAGCATTACATCACGCGTAGGAGTGGTTTGTGAACAATAAACCATGCCTAGGGGTGGTCGTTAGACCCCCCTAGGCATGGTTTATTGTTCACAAATCACGACTGCAAGTGGTGTAAAGCTTTTATACAACTGCCACATTCATCCAACCTTATTTCTATACAATAAACACACATTAATCGAATATTTATTGAAAAAACCATCCGCCAGAAAAAGTAGTTCCCACAACTACAAAAAAGACAATTTGCCTCCATGTGGAAGCAGATCGGAAGTGCATCCAACCAACTAACACATCCAACTGTGTATTATTGGAATGATTGAGAGAAGTTGCCTCATGTGGAAGCAGCTTGAAGTGCATCCAACCAACTAACACATCCAACTGTGTATTATTGGAATGATTGATTGAAAATTTTATTACCAGATGCAGAATGGGTACAATACAGTACGGCTCAATACACACAATTGTTAAGGGAATGCAGACCTACTTTCCATAAAACTTCATTCTTAGATGCTTCTATAGAAATTAGGTAAAACAAATTAAAAAGTTTTCTTTGCCCTATAGGAAAAAAACGTTTTCTTCGCCCTATTCTTTTATTTATTTTTTTAAACCTACTGTAGAGGGCCTAAACTTAACCAGTTGGAAACCAAGCATACAGTAATAAAATTAGCAATCAATCAATCAATCAATCAACTCAATAGGCCATGCTCACTTAGAACAGCGCAGCACCCAGCTCTCTCTCAGTCTGACTATCCCCCGCGTTGCAGGCAGAGTGTGTGTGTGTGTGGAGAATTATCCAGCGCCTTTCCTACAGAGATATTATTATTATTATCATTATTATAGGGGCACTTATTATACAAGTATTATTTATCATCTGGTGCCACCTAGTGGGCGTTTACTGCAACTGTAGGATGCCTGGGGACTGAGATTTGGACAGGTGAGGCTGATTCAGCGTCTCTGTGACGCACTATTTAAGCGACACACGTAGCCATATGCCTGTAATGAGAAAAGCCCTGTGGGCGATCTAACTGGCTAACGGTACGTTGCATTGTATTATCTCTTGTATGCACTGACTCTGTTCATAACTATCATTTATGTATGTAGCGCATGTGGCTAATGGATGCTGTTTTGTTTCCTGTTTTGTATAGGTAAATAATCTACTGACCGATGCTAAATGCTGACAGCTACTAACTGTTACCACTGACTGCTGCTAAAATGCTACTGACTGTATCGACTCTACTGGCTAAATGCTACTACTAACTGGCTAAATGCCACTACTACTAACAAGCTGCTAAATGCTAAATGCTGCTAACTAAGGACTAATGCTACCAGCTACGAGCTGTCTAAATTGACCATCTAGTGGCTATTAGTCAATGACAGTGGAATATTGGAGCGTTTGGATGGGATATCCTAAATAAATAACGTTCAAGCAAGAGTCTGAATTGTTTCCTTTGGTCCGGTATAAACAGTTGATCGCCTGCACCCTTCCAATGGGGAGATCTAGTTGACATATTGACAGTGACTGCTAGATAATTGGACAATTATTTACCGACGCGCCCGCTATGAGACGGGACGGACGGAACGCAGAAGCAAGTGCCCGCGTGAGATACCCCTCAACGTCAAGGTGGAACCAGGACGGAGTGGATACACACGACGGGGCACATTGGAGAGGACGCAGTCAGCTCAAGGGAAGTGAAACGTTGATGTTGACTGCTTATTGGGTTGGAATCGCCGTATTCCGCCCACATGCTGGTTGCTTGAAGTGGTGGGGTCGCTGAATTCCATCCAATGCTAATGCTAACACTGCTAGCTGCCAATGCTAAACGCTAGCCATTAACCAACCAATGCTAATACTGCTAGCCACCGATGCTAACGCTGTTAGCCAAAGACTGCTAACACTGCTAGCTGCCAATGCTTAACGCTAGCCATTAGCCAACCAATGCTAATACTGCTAGCCACCAATGCTAACGCTGTTAGCCAAAGACTGCTAACACTGCTAGCTGCCAATGCTTAACGCTAGCCATTAGCCAACCAATGCTAATACTGCTAGCCACCAATGCTAACGCTGTTAGCCAAAGACTGCTAACACTGCTAGCTGTTAATGCTAAACGCTAGCCATTAGCCAACCAATGCTAATACCGCTAGCCACCAATGCTAACGCTGTTAGCCAAAGACTGCTAACATTGCTAGCCACCAATGCTAACACTGCTGGCCACCAATGCTAGCTAAAGAACATTATCATTGACACCCATGCCTTGGCTGTGTTGAACTAGGCAACTACATTGTTGCTCCAAACGCTGTGAACATTATCATTGACACCCCTATGCCTTGGCTGTGTTGAACCAAGCAACTACGTTGTTGCTCCAAACGCTGTGAACATTATCATTGACACGCCTATGCCTTGGCTGTGTTGAACTGTGCAATTATATTGTTGCTCCAAACGCCGTGAACGGTACTATTGATGAGCTGACCTAAAGTGACTGTTTCTTCAGACAGTCTTCAATTTGCTCTTCACGTCATGAACTGTACTATTAATGAATTAACCAAAAGCTGTAACGGTGCTCACCAACTCTATCCTACTTGCTCACTCACATTGTGGTCATTACCAGGTTTCAAGTGAGTGAAGCGAAGCTACGTTGACCCACTATACGGTCCCGTCATTATCCCCTGCTGGGAACAGTGTCATTGTAATCACACTGCTACACGCCAACTGTACAACTGTGCTTCTGACTGTTAACCCCATTGTTTACTACTGCCTGTGACCAGTGACTCAGCCGCAAAAGGAGCTCCAGTTGGGGCAACGGCTGACTGGGACAAGATGGAGGGTGTAGATGTGGAAGAGCTAAAGAAGAGGCGTACTGTGGCGCAGACAGCTTTCACAAGGAGAGCCAACCAGGTAGCTGACAATGTTGACACCGCATCGCCAGTGGAGCTGGTCAACGACAAGAAAGCTCTTCAAGTAGAGTTTGCTAAGCTCGTTGACACGACGGGAGACTATGTTGGAGCATTGGAGGAGGCCGACGGAGCCGCACATGCTACCGTGATAGCCGACGCCACAGCAAAGAAAGACGCGAGCAAGCAGAGGAAAGCGGCACTGGAGAAGAAGATCTTCTCAGAGGTATGGTCCCGCTTCGTTCAGCCAGAGTTAGGCCCCCTTGAAGTGGAGTTCAAGGAGGCCTTGGAAGAGACAAAGAGACTCTGCACCCAATGGGCACCCAAAGACAAAAGAGCGTTGGAGGGGAACAAATTGGAGAGGAGACTCAACGCCTTCGAACAGATGGTGAGAGAGTGGAGATACTTTCTTCCAACTCCCAACATAGCTGAATTGGGGAAGCGGTACAGGCACCTAGACGAGGAAAGAGCAGCACTAATGGACAGGTGGTCGACCCTCCTAGAGCCTGGAGGAAAGGGCGGCTTTGAGCTGGATGACGAGGATGAAGAGGAGGAAAAGGTATGCAACGTTGAAAGGGATGGCGACATGACCAGCCCACCTGGCGTCGCCAGGGACGCTCCTCAACATGCCACTGAAGCTGACCCCTCCCCGTCCGCCGACGATAAAGGTGCGGTCGCTCATGCCCATTCACCTCCCCAGTGTAACAGCGGTCAAGCAGAGGGCGCTTATGGAAGCCCTCCCTTGCCTCCCGGCAGCCATGAGGAGGCCTCCAACGCCGTCCATCTCCAGTATGGAGTAGGGACCGCAGGAAGTGGGCCTCTCCATCATGTTGGAAGGCAATCATCCCCACGGGTAAGACAACCCAGCAGGGAACCCCGTTTCAGTTCATCCGTCACCATCTATATTCATGCCAACCCCACTGACACGCCTCAGTCACGAGGTGACCGCGCCACGCCACCAGGTGATGAGGGCGCAACGCAGGAAGGTCTCGCTCACCACAGAGACCACCAGGGGGCCCGACCTAGGATCAAGCTTGCCGCCATCAATCTACCCAAATTCTGTGGGGACAGAAGGACCTATTGGCGCTGGCGGGATAACTGGGACGACCTCCAGGCGCTGGCAGAACCCTCAGGTTTACCAGTGTGTAAACTGTATCACCTACTGGACAGTGTGGAAGAGCCACTGAGGAAGAAGCTTGGGCTGGATCGCTGCAGAACCGCGGATGACATCTTCAGGCTCCTAGACAACTGCTTTGGGGACAGGAGCGTGACCGCAAGCCTGATCCTCAAGGACCTGGAAGAAATGCCTGCAGTGCGAAGCAGCCAGCCTAGGCCGATGATAGACCTGGTCCAGGCAGTGGAAACCGCACTGTATGACCTGAAGGACCTTGGAATAGAGGATGTTATCAAGAACCACTTAACTGTCGCCGCCATAGAGAGGAAGCTGCCTATAGGCATGAGAGAGAAGTGGATCTCCTACGAGCGTGACCCCGCAAATGGCGTCACGCCCAGAAGCTACTTCGACAGGCTCTTGTCATTCCTGAAAGGACAGGAAAGGATCCTCGAGAGGCTAGCACAGCTGGAGATCAGAACCACCCACGCTGGCGATAGACCAACCCAGCGTGAGATGCTGAGCGACAGAGGTAGTGAAAGACAGTCATTTACCAGAACAACAGTGAGTGATGTCAGGAGGGAGTCCCAGAGGGACCCGTGCACCATGTGTGGAGACAAAGCACATGGAGGGAGACTTTACTTCTGCCCGGCCTTCAAGAAGGCTTCATTGACGGAGAAGAGAGCCCAGGTGAAAAAGGCAGGGATGTGTGCCAAATGTCTTGATTATCACGGGGTTGACAGCGGGTGCAGGGAGAGATTCTTCTGCCATGAGGAAGAGTGTGTGGAAGAGGACGGCCCTGTCGAGCATCATTTCCTCCTCTGCCCCAAGACGCAAGGGAGGAGTGAAGCAACCGAGGAGCCACGAGCTAGGAGAGGACCCCAAGGCCTGACAGAGAAGCAGGAAAAAGTCATCGCTGGGTTTGCGCTCCAAATGGAAGCATTCAAAAAGGCCTTCACGAACAAAACAACCTCCAAAGTGTGCGCCAGCAAGAGCCTGTTGGACAAAAGTGGCATAAAAGAATACCCAGTCCTCATGATGCTCATGGATGTCACAACAAGAGGAGGAGACTGTGTTGGAGCGTTGATGGACCTCGCCTCCGACACCAACTATATCACTCACAGAGCCGCCAAGAGACTCGGGCTGACCGGCGAGCCAATCACACTGGTCGTGTACGGTGTTGGGAAGATGGCAGTCAAAGTCGATACCAAGAGGTATGTGGTGGCAATCAAGGTATGGACCCCGAAGGGGACCTCAAGGTGCCATGAGATGCTCTGCTATGGCCTTGAGGACATTGCCAAGGTGGACCGAGTGGTGGACTCTGAGCAGCTGGAGCTGTTCTTCCCACGTGTCCAGCCAGGAGAACTGACCCGGCCCGAGACCATCGACCTGCTCATCAGCGCCCGGGAAGGTCGCTTAGTCCCACAAAGAGTGGGGAGAGTCGGCGATCTGGTGCTGTGGGACGGCCCGCTGGGCAAGACTGTGAGTGGTGCGCATCCAGACCTCTTTGAGGGGGTAGAGTTGACGGCACGCCAATCATTGACCCACTTCGCGCACTCCATGGGGACGAAGGCCGTCGAAGTGAAGAAGCACCTTGCGGTAGACCTGACCGAGAGTGGCCGCCCGCCTGGTGCGAAGGAGCAACCTGCATCACTCCCTAACGACCATAGGATCTCACAGTCGGCACTCCTGAGAACGGAGAAAGCCTCAGGAGGGACCTCGCATGGCGTTGAGCCTACACCAGACAGGCCCGGTCTGGTCAAGGTGGGAGGCGTAACGCCACAGAAGCCAAACCAAAGACACTGGTGCAAAAACGCCCCAAGAGGGACCCAGAGTGGAAAGGAGCCTACACCAGGCAGACCCGGTCTGGTCAAGGTGGGAGGCGTAACGCCACAGAGGCGAGACCAAGGACACTCGTCCAAAAGCGCCTCGAGAGGAACCCCAAGTGGAAAGGAGCCTACACCAGGCAGACCCGGTCTGGTCAAGGTGGAAGGCACAGCGCCACGGAGGCGAGACCAAAGACACTGGCCCAAAAGTACCTCAAAAGGGGCCTCAAGTGCAAGGAAGCCCACACCAGGCAGGCCCGGTCCTGCAAAATGGGATGCAGTGACGGGCAAGGAACTCCAAAACACGTCCGATGAACTATGCCTGGCTGGGCAGGAAGGAGAAGTCCACAGGGCCAACCACGAGGGCGTTGCTGAAACCCTTTCACAATTGAGGAACAATGACCAAGTCAAGGACGTCGAAAGTCGCCTGTTTCTGGCACAAAGAAGGACGTCAAAAGTCGCTTGTTTCTGGCACAAAGAAGGACGTCGAAAGTCGCCTATTTCTGGCACAAAGGATGTCGAAAGTCGCCTGTTTCTGGCACAAAGAAGGACGTCGAAAGTCGCCTGTTTCTGGCGCAATTGAGGACGCCGAGGATTGCCTGTTTCTGGCACGATTGAGGATGGTGTGGATTGCCTGTTTCTGGCACAACTGAGGACGTCGAGAATCGCCCGTTGCCGACATAACTTACGTAGTTTTCACGGACGCCGTTGAGCTACCACTGTAGATAGAACGAGTTGTATCTTTTCTTTTGTTTCCCTTTAAATATAAGTACATTTGTATGGGTAGAACAATTTGTATGGTTTGGGTCGTTTTCTGAGCCCTTACGGCCAGAATACTAGGTGGGAGGTGGAGAATTATCCAGCGCCTTTCCTACAGAGATATTATTATTATTATCATTATTATAGGGGCACTTATTATACAAGTATTATTTATCATCTGGTGCCACCTAGTGGGCGTTTACTGCAACTGTAGGATGCCTGGGGACTGAGATTTGGACAGGTGAGGCTGATTCAGCGTCTCTGTGACGCACTATTTAAGCGACACACGTAGCCATATGCCTGTAATAAGAAAAGCCCCGTGGGCGATCTAACGGTACGTTGCATTGTATTATCTCTTGTATGCACTGACTCTGTTCAAAACTATCATTTATGTATGTAGCGCATGTGGCTAATGGATGCCGTTTTGTTTCCTGTTTTGTATAGGTAAATAATCTACTGACCGATGCTAAATGCTGACAGCTACTAACTGTTACCACTGACTGCTGCTAAAATGCTACTGACTGTATCGACTCTACTGGCTAAATGCTACTACTAACTGGCTAAATGCCACTACTACTACCAAGCTGCTAAATGCTAAATGCTGCTAACTAAGGACTAATGCTACCAGCTACGAGCTGTCTAAATTGACCATCTAGTGGCTATTAGTCAATGACAGTGGAATATTGGAGCGTTTGGATGGGATATCCTAAATAAATAACGTTCAAGCAAGAGTCTGAATTGTTTCCTTTGGTCCGGTATAAACAGTTGATCGCCTGCACCCTTCCAATGGGGAGATCTAGTTGACATATTGACAGTGACTGCTAGATAATTGGACAGTGTGTGTGTGTGCGTGTGTGTGCGTGTGTGTGTGTGTGTGTGTGTGTGTGTGTGTGTGTGTGTGTGGGGGGGGGGGGTGTGGCGGTGGGTGGAGACTAGAGCGAGCGCTGACAGTCGAAAGGAAAAAGAAATTGAAAATTAATCAATCAATCAATCCGCGATTTTTCTTTTGTTACAGAATGATTCAAGACCCATCAATTACATCATCCAACATTGTTTAAACGACTAAGACATTCGCTGTGACAGAATCGCTTGATATTTAGTCGTTTAGTCGCTATCAACATATCCATTTGTAAAGATTATTGTCCACCTTCTTGTGATCCGGCGGATTGATGTGATGTGATTCGGTTGTGGGCGGGTCCTGGGCCAGCAAGCGTGGACTGATCGCAATACATACGTGTAAATGGACTGTTTCAGCCAATCAGAATCGAGAAATTTGCATGCCGTTGTATAATGTATCGAAAGCTGCACTGAGGTCTAAGAGCATAAGGACAGCACAGTCCCGGTTGTCGGTAGTGAGGAGCAGGTCATTGGTGACCTTAAGCAGGGCAGATTCTGTGCTGTGGTTGGCTCTGAAACCTGACTGAAATGTGTCCAGGATGTTATTCAAGTGCAGGTAGGGAGACAGCTGGGACAGAATAGCCTTTTCAAGGACCTTTGATAGGAATGGGAGCTTGGAGATTGGCCTGTAATTATTGAGCTGGGTGGAGTCTAGGTTGGGTTTTTCAGAAGGGGCTGGACCACTGCATGTTTGAAGCAGGTTGGAACGGTACCAGTGACTAGGGAGGTGTTTATGATAGAGAGGATGCTGGGGCCAGTTGTGGGAAATACTTCTTTGAGAAGAACAGAGGGAACTATGTCAAGGGGGGAGGTGGTTGGTTTCATGGCTGAGACTATATCTGTGAGAGTAGAGAGGGTGATGGGTTGAAAACAGGCCAGGGTGGATGAACAGGGCGGCAAGACATCTAAGCTACGTGTAGGTGGTGTGATGTTGTTTCTGATTACAGACACCACTGGGGTTGTAGTGGCAAGTGCATCCCTTTTCTCTTTGTTGAACGACATTGCCGGATTCACTAGGGAGTCCTACAAGCGCATGCAGGTATGTAAAGGAACCAGTGGGGACAAACGGCACAGATGGCTTGGTTTAATTGGAGAAACTCGCTGGGGGGCCAAGGACCATGCCTTGAAGAAAGTGTTTGGAGGCTTTGTAAAGCCTGACCATGCACTCTACACAGATGTGGTGATCACCATGATGACAATTGAGGAGGATGAGACCATGAAACCTGTTGCCAGAATCAAGGTCAGAGGGTACCTGGAAGCACTCCTGAGGTATGAAACCGTACTCACCACTCAGGTGTTTCTCCGGATTTTTTAGCAGACTTCCCCAGTCTCAAAGTACTTGCAAACAAGTGGCATGGATATTTTAACAGCCCAGCGCTTGGTGATGGGAACCGAAGACAACCTGAAGAAGTGTGCCAGGGACTTTGATGGTGCAAAGAGGGCAGCAGACACTTGTCGAGTGGGCCAATGGCATTCTGCAGGAGCAGCAGGACTGTGATGCTGAAGTGCAAACTGCTCTCCCAGAGAAGCGACACAATTTTTTTTAAATGCCAGGTGAATTGGCAGAAGACGAGCCCATCACAGATGCTATGTTGGATTATAAAGTCAAGATCCACAATGTAGTCCTCGACACTGTGATCGACAGTTTTCACCGGCGTTATGCAGCGAATGCAGTATTGTGCTCAGATTTAGCCTGCATGGACCCGAAGAACTTCCTTGAAATGAGGACAAAGGGCCTTCCAAACGCAGCCATGAAGGAGCTCAGCAAGTGCCTGCTGAAGTTTGATGAGTGTGCCACAGTGGAGAACTTGCAGGCAGAACTGACAGACCTGGCAACACAATGGGAGAGACTGAAGATGTCCCCTTTGGATGGGTACAGCACCAGAGACAGGGGGAAAACATGGAGCTGACGAGCAGACATTGCTCAACATGTAAAAACTGTGCAATATGTTGCCATCTGCTCTTGTCACAGTAAAATCTACTGACAGATGCCTACCATGTTATTGGTATGGGCTACAAGTTCCTCCTCACTTTATCTGTTACCCAAGCGGCCTGTGAGAGAACCTTTTCTACCCTGAAGTTCGTCAAGAACCGGTTAAGAACCTCCCTCACCCAGGATAACCTCGAAGCTTTCCTTTTGATGTCAGCGGAGAAGGAGATTCTGATGGGACTTGACCGAGACAGCATAATTGACAAGGTGGCAGAGGGCAATGAATTACTGCGCCGCCTACTGACCTACTGAAGGTAGGACAATCTCTAAACTTGGCTAGATAGTGAGTAGTGACTGTCACTGACTTTTAGTGTTATGAATGTTTTTGTATGCACATCCAACTGAAACACACACACCACAGTATTTCTACTGATCATGTTAATGTAAATTATCATTGTTCATTTACAAATAAAAGTTACCATTAACACTTTAATCGCCGGGAACGCCGTAACTCGTCTTTGCTCGCCTTGCTCATTCTGCCGAAGACGCCGTAACTCGTCTTTGATATCAATATTTCAAAAATCTGTGATCAAAATCAAAATATTTCTCCTCCGGAGACATGAGATGTACTGGTGAGCTCCACTCAACTGTCTAACGGTTCAAGAGCGCCATCTGGTGGCCGATCGGCAGATCGGCCAAGAGGGAGGGGCACACCAAACAGGAAGTGCTCATCCATATATCGTCCGGGCACTCGCGATCCGGACTCCATCTCAACACACTGGATAATCAATCGCTCGCCCTAACTCAATAAACAACGTTATTTGGACGTATATAGTATTATACAACCTGGAAATGGTTCATCTATATCAACATCCCATAATCGAAAACTGTCTACTCCAAGCTGATCGTCCAACGGCGCGAGGAACATACAGTAAGATCCAGCGTTATTTTCTAACGTGTTCCATATAAACTGCTCTGATGACCATATGACCCACACTAGACGAATGATATAACGTTGCCCACGGAATTATAAACGACCCCCCGCCCATCCGGTCAATATCAGATGATACGTAGTAACTTCTAGAAGTACCTCCAGTTGAAATGTTTCATCTGGCACCGATCGCTACCAAACTGTATTTGATCATCAATATAATGCATTTGGGGCTATAAATCAAGTTCTGGAGAAAGCTGCAGAAAACGATAAAAACATACTTATACTTTAGACCATATTTTAGTATGAATATGTGAATGAAAAAGTATAACTTTGCTACACCCTGAACAATGGATATAGGACATTGAATGGGCCATAATAATGTCAATTTAGCAATAGAATTTAAAAAGTTATAGCCCTGCAAAGAAGGGGAACTTCTCCATAGACAAATAGAGCTGGCTAGGGATGGTAAATTATGAATTTAACCATGGCGATCAAAGTGTTAAACAGATGCAACACAGATAAAAAAAAATTCAAATCAAATCTGCTGCCTTCATTGACAAATTGTGTTTATGTATTTTGTGTGTGTGTGTTTCTTGAGTGCATGTCTCTATAACCTCTATGTTGTGTGTTCCAGAGTCTGTCCCGACACTAAGCCCACCTCTGCAGGCTGGCAGTCAGAGCAGTGTGGGTCTGTCTAAGCCCACCTTCACCCAGCAGCTGTCCATCCCTCCTGACTCCTGCAGCAGTACCTCCAGCTAAGCTGACACTTATTGTTAGGGTTTGTAACCGACCTCAAGCACAACGGCACAGAGAGAGTTGTTTCAGAGTTAGCCAAAGCAAGGGCGTATTTATTCTCAGAGTCACAAGGTTGAATTAAGTTGAGCAACAGAACAAACGGGGAATCTGGCATGTGAAGATTGTTGCGGCTCTGCAGATTCTCCCAGTAGGTGGTGGTGAGGAATTAGCTTGTGACGTCTGAAGCCGCTCTGCAGATCCTCCCAGCTTTCACTCCAGGTGGAAACGGAGAGAGAGAGAAATCTGAGTTAGCCCAGCGCACAACAGAAACAGAGAGGTGACTGATCCAAAATAAATATCCAAGTGACTTGATCTTCGGTGTAACACACACAGTTAGCAGAGTCCAGAGAAAAAACAATACGGTAATCCAAAGTGTAATTCCAATACAAAAATAGGTGAGAACAGTATAACAAAAACGGGATCTCTTCGGTGTTTCACAAACACACAAAAAACTGGTGATCCAAAAAGAACTGTTTCCAAAAACTCACCAGAGCGCAACGCGTAAAGCGGGCAGATAAACGAGGCGCAGCTTCGTACGGGGAATCAGGTTCTCCACAGGGATTACTTCACAAAAGTCCTGGGGAGCAACAGACAGGGAACAGCGACGGGAAAGACAGGCAAATGCAGGAGTATATTCAAAATGATCCAACATCGATATTAGGGGGATCAGGGTATATAAAGCCACAGGGCGCTGATGACAAGCTGAAACAGCTGCGGGATGAAATTGATCATTGCTCCAGAAGCGTGTGGTGGGGAGAGCACCAATCAACACGGCACCTTACAGGAACGGAGCGTGTGGCGGGGAATGCAATTAATCAACAAAATACCTTAAAGGAACGGAGCGTGTGGGTGGGGAGCGGACCAAACCTCACACTTATCCTAGTTTGACACCCGTACACTTCATTCAACAACCTGCACCCACCACTGATTTTGTACATAGTTATTTATATTTATTATTGAATAAATATTGGTTAAACGTTAGTCCTTGTGTCGTCTCCCTCCTTAATGATATGTACTTTTGGTTTTATTTGAGGTTCATAACAGTACATTGTACTAAGCAATTGTTGGCTCATTAGTTTGTGATTCACATGCACTAAAATGCACCAGAATGCAGGAAATTAAGTCTTTGTAACTAAAATGTTCCTGGTGGGGGACTCCCAGACCCCCTGCTTAAAAAGTGGCCTGACTGGGGCTATATTTCGCGCTATATCTCCCGGTATGAATTATTTCCCCAGTCCGGCCCTGGGGAGAACTACCTATGACCCACTATAGAATGCCATGAATGTCCTGGTGGGGGACTCCCAGACCCCCCGCTTAAAAAGTGGCCTGACTGGGGCTATATTTCGCGCTATATCTCCCGGTATGAATTATTTCCCCAGTCCGGCCCTGGGGAGAACTACCTATGACCCACTATAGAATGCTGTGAATGTACAGTATGAGAAGAACCCATTCTAGTTCTACATGGCATACATAGCAAACTGAAATTATTATAATCTTTTTACAATTCTGAATGTTCGGGCGGATGGACATGGTGGTGGTTGGATGGGTGGGTGTGTGGCATTGTGGGTGGTCTGGGATGGCGCTGGGGCCTTTGGGACGCTTTGGGGTGCTGTGGGTGTTGTGGTGGGTTCTTCATGCGGGCAGTACCTGGCGTGTCGGTGGGTTGGGGGAGTTCAGTGGTGGGGATTGGCCGGGGTCCGTCGGGGCGCGTGTGGGAGGCTGGTGTTCAGCTCTGAGGGGGGTTTGGTTGGAGCCTATGGCGCCTATGGCTTCGGCTGGGCCTTTCCCTTTCCCGGACCTTTCCTGGAGTTGGGTGCTGGCAGTGTGCGAACCATACCATGGTCTTCGGGGGAGCTCATTATATTTTGGGGGGGGAGCAATAATGATAATAATACAGTTACTGTAATTAGGAAAAGCAGGTCTTACCTTAACACAGAAGCGACCACAAAGGCCTGGGATCAGCTGCCTGCGAGATGCATCCTCACTTGCTGTTAGTGGCGCGCTAAAGCAGGGTAGTTATTCCAGACTGCTTTTACAGTATTAAAATTACTCGCCACCAGTGATGCCACTAACGCGTTACTAAGTAACGCGGTATTGTAATCTGATTACTTTTCCCCGAAAATAGTAATCTAACGCGTTAATCTTTACAAGCCAGTAATCTGATTGCAGTTACTTGTCCAAGTGGCTGTGCGTTACTATTTCGTTACTATCTCTCATAATGCAGGCGGAATGCAGTATTTTCTTTCGTTTTCGACAGTCAAAAAATACGTTTGGAGCTGTATTTCCTTGTATTGGGGGAGTGACGTCACAGCACGTAACCTCACGTGTTGTTCCATGCTGGTGGGCGGTGGCTGTTATTGTTATTATCAGGATAGCGAGCTAGCAGGGAGACGCTGCGCGCGGCTCAGAGGAGCCTTCCCTCGCGCGGCACAGAGGAGCCACTGGTCTACTTCACGTTTGTGTCAGCTAACGCGCGGCTCAGAGGAGCCTTCCCTCGCGCGGCACAGAGGAGCCACTGGTCTACTTCACGTTTGTGTCAGCTAACGCGCGGCTCAGAGGAGCCTTCCCTCACGCGGCTCAGAGGAGCCTTCCCTCGCGCGGCACAGAGGAGCCTTCCCTCGCGCGGCACAGAGGAGCCTTCCCTCGCGCGGCACAGAGGAGCCTTCCCTCGCGCGGCACAGAGGAGCCCCTCGATGTTAAGCCGGGTGAAAAAAAACATTCACTATGCGCGCGGAGGAAACAAAATAATGTCTACCGCATCTGTAATCACAGCACGACCAAACGGATAGAGTGCAGGTATGTTCCACCTTTGAGTTAAACATCTTTTGCATTGCACTATTCATGAACATGGAACACCATACTGCAGTATGTAGGTTGTCAGTAGCCCACAATAATAATAATAATAATAATAATAATAATAATAATAATAATAATAATAATAATAATAATAATAATAATAATAATAATAATAGCATAGGAGGAGCAGTACCGTTTAATAGGCTGTTTTTTAAGATCATGAGCTTCAGATACTGGATAGGTATTCAAACATAAAGAACATTTTCTTGAAGTATAACACTCCAACCCATCAAGTGCTCCTGTGGAATGGCTTTTTAGTCTGGGAGGGTTGGTGCTCACGCCTAGAAGGAACAGACTTTCTGACAAGAGGTTTGAGAAGATTCTGTTACTGAGATATAATCACTGGTTTACTCACCCCTTTCCCCTGTTTCACTAGGAACATTAGAACCATATCTGAATAGGGCAGGCCTCAAAGGTAGGGTACATATCAGCCTACATGTGGTGTTATTGACCATTTATCTTTTGTGAAATCTATAGATCTATAGATAGGCCTACCTGCCCTATTAGTACATTTTACTCAAACTGAGTACATTTTACTCAAATTTTTTTTGTCATTCTTATGTTGTGGCAGCAGCAGGGACGACGACTTCGTAACCTAGTTACTTTCAAAGTAACTAAGTTACTCTGATAATCAAGTAATCAGTAAAGTAACTTGGATTACTTTTTAAAGGAGTAATCAGTAATCAGTAATCAGATTACTTTTACAAGTAATCTGTGGCATCACTGCTCGCCACCCACCTGATGGTGAAGATCTGCCCAATTCTCAAAATCTGCATGTCACAGAAGTAGTCCCTGCAGCAGGTGTAACGTTGTTAGTATCGCCAGCAGTCAATTTAAAATTGTCTGCGATTGAAGAAGTAGATTCTCTTACCGGCTCCTGCTCAGTCGAGTCGATTGGCTGCTTCGCCTTCTTTGTAAAACCAAAATTGGTTAGAAGGCTTACTTCTTTGATTTTTCGTTTAACTTTCGACATTATCCTGAATACCTGTATTTTTTTTCTTTTAAAACGGCGGGGGAAGTTTGATTTGTGCCTGCAGGCTGCAACGCCGCCACGCTCCGAATGGTAATTGCAAGAATAGCATGCATGTCACCATCTATTGCAGGGGTTCCCAAAGTCAGGGATGCGTTCTTCATGGGACGGGGTTGCACTCCGTGCACCGAAAGATTTGAGCAGAAGCGCGTGCACGCACATGCACGGCACGCGCGTGCACACAGGAATGCGCTGCACTCGCCAACTCGCTATAAGTACCCACCTGGGCTACTTTGCATATCAATAGCACCGGTCATCAGGTGTGTTAAATACGTGTTAATGTGTTACATTCCATTTGTAGAGGCAATTAGGCATTGTCTTTAGTCTGTGCTTAAGCGAGGGAACATTTATGCACATGCGCGGGAGCGTACGCACGCGCCTGGAGCGCGCGTGCACGTGGCGTCATTGCGTGCGTGCAATCAGAGTTGATATGAGGAACGCACCTCTGGTCGTGAGCCGCCGCGGGGGGTCGCCAGATGATAATTTTTTTTTAAATGTCCAAAAAAAATGTAATATATATATATTTTTTTATGCAGTCAGGCCACTGAACTTAGAAGCAGGCCAGGCCAGTGTTTCTAGTTTCACCAGCGCAATAGTTAGATAACCTAGGTGGGGAACAACCAGGAGATCACTGCAACTCACACAAGTTTGAGAACTATCTCTCTCTCTCTCTCTCTCTCTCTCTCTCTCTCTCTCTCTCTCTCTCTCTCTCTCTCTCTCTCTCTCTCTCTCTCTCTCTCTCTCTCTCTCTCTCTCTCTCTTGCTCTCACACACACAAAGGGAGCCGCATGTGATTGGTGGAGGCTTACAAAAACAAATAAAAAAAATCCTGCACCAGAATGCAGGAAATGAAGTCTTTGTAACAAAAAAAATCCTGGTGGGGGACCCCCAGACCCCCTGCTTAAAAAGTGGCCTGACTGGGGCTATATTTTGCACTATATTTCCTGGCCTGAATGATTTCCCCAGTCCGGCCCTGGTTAAACGCCTCCAATGCTTATTAGTGTGTGTGCATTTGAACGTTTGCATGTTTCAACCATACATTTCCATTTATAATAAAAATAAAAATAATTTAAATTTTTTACCTCCTATAATAGTGGGGGTCGCGGCTCTCTGACACCGTTATTTGGGGGTCGCGGCCTGAAAAGTTTGGGAACCCCTGATCTATTGAACCAACGGTGAATTAGTGCACAAATGATGAACCATACATCAAAATAGCCTAATTTTACGCATTATACATGATGATGACGATACAGAAAATTACAGAAAAATTCTAAATGCATGGCAAAAATTGCATTTATTGTCAGTATTTTAGAGACCCCCCAAAAATTCACAAATCATGTTTTCAGGGGAGCTGATGTCTCATCTAGGGGAGCGCTCCCCTGTGGTTCGCACCCTGGGTGCTGGTCTCTTGTGTGTGCTTCGATGGATTTTGGTTGGTTTTCATCGTTGGGCTCCCTTGGTTTGCTGGTATTTTGGGGATTCCTTGCGTGGGGGGCTCCCTACGGCTTCTGCTGTGTGTCGGGGGTCCCGGTGTCGCCGTCCGTGGAGCTACATGTCTTCTCATTTGACCACTGTTGTCTGTCTGCTTGACTGTTTGGAGTCGTTGTCTTGCTGCGTGGCTCCTTTGGCGTGGCTGCAGGTCCTGGGGTGTGTCATTCCACCATGGAGTTTGGGGGTCGGGCGTGGGGTTCGCTGGTTTCCTCGTGGTGGGGGTCGAGGGGGCAGGGGGGGGGGGGGGGCACTTTGGGCTGCGGTCCATGAGTGAAAGGTGCTATATAGATAGTTATTATTATTATATTTTAAAAGAAAAGGGGGAAAAAAAGTATGCATTGAAATGTCTGTAAGACATTGAAAATGAAGTTGACATCAATTGTCCTTTTCCAGAATAAATAAAGGTTTGAATTTAATAAAATGTATTTCCATTATATTTAAATGTATTATATATTTACTATATATCATATTTTTTGTTTCAACTATTTATTTTCGTTGTGACATGCAATTTAAAACTGGCCCACAATTTAGTGAGTGAAATCTGACCTAAGCAAGTCGTCCAGTTCAAATACAAGAGGGGAAAAAAGTGTATACTTAACATATTTACATTTGGATATGAACTTAAACCACTTAACACATTCAGGGCCATTGTGGGCCATCTAATATCACTCTAGACGGCCAGCATTTCAAAATAGACTTGCATAGTTCGTGAGGCTGTTTGTAGAGCTAAATCTATACTTTATAGTATTGCTATCTATCCATTCTCATTGTCAATTGAGACCATAAACCGTCCCTTCAAAATGGCTTAAAGAAAAAAAAAATCATCAATACGTTCTCATTTTATAGCCTCGTGAATATAAGCGTTATATGAGATTTGGGCTAGTATATTTCCTGGAAGGCGAGATACAGGGCGCTAAGCTAATAACATTAAATCGAACAGCGTTTCGGCACTACAGAAGCTAGAGCTAAAACGCTAAATGCATATTGTCGGTATTGATGGTCCACCATGAATGCATGAAGGGGGGTGGGCAGGGGACGTTGTTTCTGATTATTGATTACCAATAACCGTGTTAGCCTCAGTAGCCACATTCGCTGATCGGGTGGATGCAGACCAGGCTGCAAAAACAAATTAGTGGGGGGGCATAAAATGTTCTCGGGGGGGGCACAATGGTTTTTCAACACAGGTTTTCTTTTATACGTTTCAGCTGGGACAGCGGCGCTGTGGCTTGCTTGGCGCTGCCCACGGTGCTGAACTAAACAGCAGAGAGGCAATTGAAAAATCTAATTTCTCTCTATCTTAAGAACTTTCACTTATACAAAAACAGACTGAACGGATATATATAACAGACCTGCTGGGGCAGCGGACTGAGAGCAGGGGACACAAACAGGCTGGATAAGATGGTCAAGAAAGCCAGTAGCGTGGTTGGGGTGGAGCTGGACTCTAGCGAGTGTGAGGTTTTTGTCCGCTGCTCACCTACTTTCTCTGTCTTCTTTAAGCCTACTGTTAGGAATTCCCTACTCACTCTCTCTAGCCCCCACCCTCTCGTTCTTTACTCTCGTTTACTCTCAGTGGCCACACCTGGACTATTATCAATTACCTCTCGCACCTGTGGTGGCAGGCTAATTAGTTCCCCTGTGGGCTTTAAATACCAGGGCTCTTCCCCTCGTTTCGGCGTGGGGTCGTGTTGTATTCATGCTGAGTCATATTCTCTAACATCTAGACTCTTTCGGGAGATCCTCTGGTCTACCAATGCTGTATATGGATTTCTCCAGCCTTGAGATGTTTTGCTCCAGCCTTCGTCTGCTGTCGCCGTAGCCTGTGGAGGAGACTGTTCTGCGCTCCCTGTACTTCCACGGGAGGCACCCCAGCGCTCCACTGCAGACCCCAGCGCAGCTGTTCGTCCTGACGCACATCTAGACCAACGCGCATCTCCCGGACCCTCGGGCTTGGCACGCTCTCCAGTCACCAGCGCGCAACGCGCATCTGCAAGGGCTTGGCACGCTCTCCAGTCACCAGCGCGCAACGCGCATCTTCAAGGGCTTGGCACGCTCTCCAGTCTCCAGCGCGCAACGCGCATCTTCCAAGGATCCTCGTGCTTGGCACGCTCTCCAGTCACCAGCGCGCAACGCGCATCTTCAAGGGCTTGGCACGCTCTCCAGTCTCCAGCGCGCAACGCGCATCTTCCAAGGATCCTCGTGCTTGGCACACTCCTCCTCGCAGACGCACCCCGATGCGTCTCTCGGTTCCGACGCGCACACCAAGGTGTGGCGCGCCACTCTGTTCCTCGGCTCCGACAGCGGCTACCCGGTGGACGACACCCTCGCCACCGCCGCTGTTCCAGCACTCTGTTCCTCGGCTCCGACAGCGGCTACCCGGTGGACGACACCCTCGCCACCGCCACTGTTCCAGCACTCTGTTCCTCGGCTCCGACAGCGGCTACCCGGTGGACGACACCCTCGCCACCGCCACTGTTCCAGCACTCTGTTCCTCGGCTCCGACAGTCGGCTACCCGGTGGACGACACCCTCGCCACCGCCACTGTTCCAGCACTCTGTTCCTCGGCTCCGACAGCGGCTACCCGGTGGACGACACCCTCGCCACCGCCACTGTTCCAGCACTCTGTTCCTCGGCTCCGACAGTCGGCTACCCGGTGGACGACACCCTCGCCACCGCCACTGTTCCAGCACTCTGTTCCTCGGCTCGGACAGCCAGCCACCCGGTGGCGATGCCCTCGCCCCGCTGCTGTCCCTGTACCATTACGCATACGCCTGGGTGAGTTTTGATTGTGATGTCACTCACCCAGCGTAATGCCTCTTGCCCCCGTTCCCGCTGCTGTTTCCTGTACCATTACGCATACGCCTGGGTGAGTTTTGATTGTGATGTCACTCACCCAGCGTAATGCCTCATGCCCCCGTTCCCGCTGCTGTTTCCTGTACCATTACGCATACGCCTGGGTGAGTTTTGATTGTGATGTCACTCACCCAGCGTATTGCCTCCTTTAGTTCTCACTTAGTTAGTAGTTTGGACATTCCATCTCCCACTCTGTTTTTGTTTTCACTTAGATAGTATTTTTGGACATTACATCTCCCCCTGTGTGTTTGTCACACGAAGATATTATTACTTTGTTACTTTGATTATTTGGACTGTTCTGCATCTGCTCTGTTTGTTCCCTTTTGAATATTAACCCTCTCCTCTGTTCTGCAGAGCGGCCCAGATGTTTTCCCACCAGTCCCCAGTTCCTCCCTGTCCCCAGCCCGCCTCCGCGGGTCTCTGTCCCCTGTTCCTCCCTGTTCCCCAGCCCGCCTCCGCGGGCCTCAGTCCCCTCTGTCCCAAGTTCTCCCCTTCTAGTTCCACCTAGTTCCTTGTCCCTTGTTCTCCTAGTCCCCAGTTCTCCTGTTCCCTAGCTCTCCTTGTCCCGACTTCTCCTAGTCTCTAGTTCCTCTGTTCCTTTAACCTTCCCCTAGTGTTCCTTAACCTTCCCCTAGCGTTCCTTTAATGTTTCCCCTAGCGTTCATTAACCTTCCCTTAGTGTTCCCTTTTCCTGCCCGCCTCTTAAAGGCACCTAGTTTTTCCCCTCTTGTTATATTTCCTGTATTTGTGTTCTCCCTTAAAGGGACAGTGCCCTTTTTCCCTGTCTCTCAATAAATATCTGTTTCTTGGCAAACCATCATACCTGTCTTGTGTTGTGCGATTGGGGTCGGTTACAAACCATAACAGTACGACCCCACCAAATCGACGACCCCAGCCAGCACAGACGGTGTATGTTGAGTTTGCCTTTTTTTTCTTTCTCTTGTTCCCTCTAGTTCCCCTCTAGCTCCCCTGTTAGCTCCCCTGTTAGCCCTGTTGGCTTCCCTGTTAGCCCAGTTTAGCTCCCCTGTTGGCCTGTTAGCTCCCCTGTTAGCCCTGTTGGCTTCCCTGTTAGCCCTGTTTGACCCCCCTGCAGCTTGTTAGGCCTCTACTACCAGCATGGCCCCTGTAGCTAGCCAGGCCCAAGCAGCTAACCCGGTCCCTCTGCATGGCCTCCACTTTTTTGTGTAGTTTCCCCACTGCTAGGACTGCCCTTTCAGCTAGCAAGGTCAGTTTATCTCCCACTGCTAGGACTGCCCTTTCAGCTAGCAAGGTCAGTTTTATCCCCACTGCTAGGACTGCCCTTTCAGCTAGCATGGTCAGTTTATCCCCACTGCTAGGACTGCCCTTTCAGCTAGCAAGGTCAGTTTATCTCCCACTGCTAGGACTGCCCTTTCAGCTAGCAAGGTCAGTTTCTCTCCCACTGCTAGGACTGCCCCTTCAGCTAGCATGGTCAGTTTGCTCCCACTGCTAGGACTGCCTTTTCAGCTAGCAAGGTCAATTTATCCCACTGCTAGGACTGCCCTTTCAGCTGGCAAGGTCAGTATTCCCACTGCTAGGACTGCCCTTTCAGCTAGCAAGGTCAGTTTATCTCACACAGCTAGGACTGTCCTTCCAGCTAGCTTGTTCTCTCATGCTGGTCCAGCCCTGTCTGCCAGCCTAGCTCCGGCAGCTAGCGCAGCCTCTATGTTAATGTAGCAGTACAGCTGGCATAGGCCCTGTAGCTATCAGTGCCTTGGCAGCTACCCTTTCCCCCTGCTAGCCTAGCTCGGCAGCTAGCGCAGCCTCTATGTTGATGTAGCAGTACAGCTAGCATAGGCCCTGTAGCTATCAGTGCCCTGGCAGCTACCCTTTCCCTCTGCTAGCCTAGCTCGGCAGCTTGCACAGCCTCTATGTTGATGTAGCAGTACAGCTAGCATAGGCCCTGTAGCTATCAGTGCCCTGGCAGCTAACTTTCCCTCTGCTAGCCCTTTCCCGGTGCTACCATGGTTACCCCTTAGCTACCCTGCTTGCCCCTCAGTTTCTCTAAACCAGTTCTCTAGACCGGTTCTCTAGGCCAGTTCTCTTGGCCAGTTCTCTAGGCCAGTTCTCTAGACCAGTTCCTCTAGACTAGTTCTCTGGACCCAGTTCCTCCTGACCCGGTTCCTCTAGGCCCGGTTTCCTCTAGGCCGGTTCCTCCAGTTACCCCTCGGCGACCCTGTTTCTTTTGCTAGCCCCACTCTTGTGGTGGCTTCCCCTGCTGGCTTGGCCAGTACCTTTTGTTTTTGTCTTGTTTTGCCCCCTGCCACTCTGTCTGTATTTGTTTTGGGTCGCCAGGTGGCTCCCGTTGAGGGGGGGGTACTGTGAGGTTTTTGTCCGCTGCTCACCTACTTTCTCTGTCTTCTTTAAGCCTACTGTTAGGAATTCCCTACTCACTCTCTCTAGCCCCCACCCTCTCGTTCTTTACTCTCGTTTACTCTCAGTGGCCACACCTGGACTATTATCAATTACCTCTCGCACCTGTGGTGGCAGGCTAATTAGTTCCCCTGTGGGCTTTAAATACCAGGGCTCTTCCCCTCGTTTCGGCGTGGGGTCGTGTTGTATTCATGCTGAGTCATATTCTCTAACATCTAGACTCTTTCGGGAGATCCTCTGGTCTACCAATGCTGTATATGGATTTCTCCAGCCTTGAGATGTTTTGCTCCAGCCTTCGTCTGCTGTCGCCGTAGCCTGTGGAGGAGACTGTTCTGCGCTCCCTGTACTTCCACGGGAGGCACCCCAGCGCTCCACTGCAGACCCCAGCGCAGCTGTTCGTCCTGACGCACATCTAGACCAACGCGCATCTCCCGGACCCTCGGGCTTGGCACGCTCTCCAGTCACCAGCGCGCAACGCGCATCTGCAAGGGCTTGGCACGCTCTCCAGTCACCAGCGCGCAACGCGCATCTTCAAGGGCTTGGCACGCTCTCCAGTCTCCAGCGCGCAACGCGCATCTTCCAAGGATCCTCGTGCTTGGCACGCTCTCCAGTCACCAGCGCGCAACGCGCATCTTCAAGGGCTTGGCACGCTCTCCAGTCTCCAGCGCGCAACGCGCATCTTCCAAGGATCCTCGTGCTTGGCACACTCCTCCTCGCAGACGCACCCCGATGCGTCTCTCGGTTCCGACGCGCACACCAAGGTGTGGCGCGCCACTCTGTTCCTCGGCTCCGACAGCGGCTACCCGGTGGACGACACCCTCGCCACCGCCGCTGTTCCAGCACTCTGTTCCTCGGCTCCGACAGCGGCTACCCGGTGGACGACACCCTCGCCACCGCCACTGTTCCAGCACTCTGTTCCTCGGCTCCGACAGCGGCTACCCGGTGGACGACACCCTCGCCACCGCCACTGTTCCAGCACTCTGTTCCTCGGCTCCGACAGTCGGCTACCCGGTGGACGACACCCTCGCCACCGCCACTGTTCCAGCACTCTGTTCCTCGGCTCCGACAGCGGCTACCCGGTGGACGACACCCTCGCCACCGCCACTGTTCCAGCACTCTGTTCCTCGGCTCCGACAGTCGGCTACCCGGTGGACGACACCCTCGCCACCGCCACTGTTCCAGCACTCTGTTCCTCGGCTCGGACAGCCAGCCACCCGGTGGCGATGCCCTCGCCCCGCTGCTGTCCCTGTACCATTACGCATACGCCTGGGTGAGTTTTGATTGTGATGTCACTCACCCAGCGTAATGCCTCTTGCCCCCGTTCCCGCTGCTGTTTCCTGTACCATTACGCATACGCCTGGGTGAGTTTTGATTGTGATGTCACTCACCCAGCGTAATGCCTCTTGCCCCCGTTCCCGCTGCTGTTTCCTGTACCATTACGCATACGCCTGGGTGAGTTTTGATTGTGATGTCACTCACCCAGCGTAATGCCTCTTGCCCCCGTCTCGCTGCTGTTCCTGTACCATTACGCATACGCCTGGGTGAGTTTTGATTGTGATGTCACTCACCCAGCGTATTGCCTCCTTTAGTTCTCACTTAGTTAGTAGTTTGGACATTCCATCTCCCACTCTGTTTTTGTTCTCACTTAGATAGTATTTTTGGACATTACATCTCCCCCTGTGTGTTTGTCACACGAAGATATTATTACTTTGTTACTTTGATTATTTGGACTGTTCTGCATCTGCTCTGTTTGTTCCCTTTTGAATATTAACCCTCTCCTCTGTTCTGCAGAGCGGCCCAGATGTTTTCCCACCAGTCCCCAGTTCCTCCCTGTCCCCAGCCCGCCTCCGCGGGTCTCTGTCCCCTGTTCCTCCCTGTTCCCCAGCCCGCCTCCGCGGGCCTCAGTCCCCTCTGTCCCAAGTTCTCCCCTTCTAGTTCCACCTAGTTCCTTGTCCCTTGTTCTCCTAGTCCCCAGTTCTCCTGTTCCCTAGCTCTCCTTGTCCCGACTTCTCCTAGTCTCTAGTTCCTCTGTTCCTTTAACCTTCCCCTAGTGTTCCTTAACCTTCCCCTAGCGTTCCTTTAATGTTTCCCCTAGCGTTCATTAACCTTCCCTTAGTGTTCCCTTTTCCTGCCCGCCTCTTAAAGGCACCTAGTTTTTCCCCTCTTGTTATATTTCCTGTATTTGTGTTCTCCCTTAAAGGGACAGTGCCCTTTTTCCCTGTCTCTCAATAAATATCTGTTTCTTGGCAAACCATCATACCTGTCTTGTGTTGTGCGATTGGGGTCGGTTACAAACCATAACAGCGAGGGTGGCGGAGAGGAGGAACATTGCTAAGCTCCAGGCCATCAGGGAAAACCCCTCCCACCCACTATACACAGACTTGGCTGACAGGAGGAGCATGTTATAGGCTCACACTACCTAAATGCAGCACTGAACGGCACAGGAAGTCCTTCATTCCGACAGCCATCAGACTATACAATGCATCACTGTGCCTCACTGCATCACTGAGCACAGAGTGACAACTACCATCTTCCTGGACTCTTACTTTTTAAACAGCACTGTGCATTATTACACCTACTGTAGACTTCAGTATATTTTTACTGTATTTATTTACTGTATCTTTTATTCTATTTTTATTCTATTTCATTTTATTCTATTCTTAGGCCATTTGTTTTGTTATTCTTATTTGTGACTTGTTCTGTCTAAATGTTTAATGTTGAGTGATTTGCAGTGTCAAATTTCCCTCAGGATAATACATTTCTATTCTATTCTATTCTATATCTTTGAAAAGTCTCCATTTATTCAACACTTCTGAATTCACTGACAAACTGAACTGAACTGACAAAAATAAGGTGCATAAAAAAGCAAACAAAATTCCTCCACAGGCTACTCACCATCATAAGTAGAGCGGCAAGCAGCGTTTGGGGACAGAGTGAAATCAAATGCCAACTGAATTAAATTGGCCTTAGTTGCGTCGATGAAGCATACTAAGGCGATGTTCTGTAAAGACGTTCTTGAGGGTAGAAAACGAATTCTCACAGAGTGCCGTGCTAGCTTCAGTAGTGTTGTTGACATCAGTGCCCACTAGGGCTGTCCCCGACTAAGGATTTGGATAGTTGACTTTGGGTGGGCACAGCTGACTCAGTGGGCGGGCCCGGCCCCCTAATGCCCGCCCATGGCGCCGGGACTGGGTGGATGGCTATCATAACAAGGCCTGATCAGCGTGTCATTTACGTGAAAAAGATCTTACCGTGGGCCGGTTGGATCCCCAAAAGGATTTCCCAGTTATCGATCGCCATCTAGTAGATCGATATGTCCATTGGCCGATGATATATTCCTTTACTGCATAGTGAATTCGGCATCGCAAAATGTATTCCAAGCTACAGGCTACACATATAGGGTCCAGCTAACTGGAAACCCCATTGAAAGTAAAAAAAAAAAAGAGTGCACCGTACTGCCACAGGGCACACTGCATTATCGAGACAGCGCCCCTAAGAGGATCTGGCCGGTATTGCACTTTTCAGAATTCAAAGAGTAGGGTACTTCTGCAGTGCCGCTTGGTGACCTTGAGTAGGTTATTAAAATGGAATAAAAGCCAAAACAACCGATGGCCCTCTAGCGTTGGAGTCGAAACACGGACATCTCCGTGGCTGGGCGCCAATGTGTTAAGATTGAGCCTATATATAAAAAAAAAAATATGTACTTATATTTGATGAGAATTGTATTGAAATTAGGGATGTTCGATATTGGCTTTTTTACCGTATAACGATATACCGATATTGTCCAACTCTTAATTTCCGATACCGATATCAACCGATACCGAGATATACAGGGTTCCCCCCCCCCCCAAAACGGAATAATTTCAGGTAATTAACTTTACATATCTCTTGTCGTGGAATGCAACATTATGCATACTTTTGACAATAAATAAAATCAGATTGTAATCAGATTTACAGATTGTAAAATTGTTCTTACTTGCTTTCCTGGGTAAATAAAGGTTAAATAAATGTAAAAAAATAAAATAAAATGTTTAAACCAATACCAATAATTTCTGATATCACATTTTTATGCCAATATCGGTAGGCCAATAATACCGGACATCCCTAATTGAAATGTTAGATGCAAGCATTCAGTTATATACTCGTACTGGCAATCGCGTCTCGCTCTTCGCCATATCGAGATATACCTCATCTCCTGTACCTACTGTACTACATGAACGAAAACAAAGCACCCTTGCACTTGACCAGGCCCCGCCCCAGTGACCTCCTATAAGTCACCAGGCGTGGTCATACTCGCCCTTCCTCTTTTTTCGTTTTCCATCATGGACGTGCTTTGCACCCTGTGTAACTAGTGTTATGAAATGCAAAGAGAAATTGAACAATGTTGGGTTTTCGCCGGAGATTTGCCAGCCCCTGGAATCTTCTCGGCATGTTCCAACGGCGCGTCGGGCCTGTCCTGGAGTTTCCTCGTCTTTTGACAGCAGATCGAGGGACGTCACGCGATGTTTAGCTATCGGGCTAACTTGCGTCCAGGTAGGATCTGCGCCACTAGCAGTGTTAATTTTGGCAGCTATTTTAATTTTAGTTTTAGTCTTAGTCATGTGTCAAGTGCTCCTTTTTCGTTTTTAACATATTTAGTCATCTTCATTTATTTTTCGTTTAGTCAGTTTTAGTCAACTAAATGTCTGAGCATTTTAGTCTTAGTCAGTTTTTGTCTCAATTTTGTCTTTTTTGTTTTAGTCTAGATTTAGTCGACGAAAACGGATGACATTTTTGTCTATTTTTAGTTAATGGAAAAAAACTTCAGAAAGTCAGAAATAGTCAACATGGAACATTTTCTGATTTAAATTGCGTATTTATTTTTTAACCTAAGGGAATCTGAGTCGGCGGCACAAGTGATACACAGGAAGTATATGTTGGTGTAGACATGGTCCAATGTATTGTTGCTCCTACAGTATATGTTGGTGTAGACATGGTCCAATGTATTGTTGCTCCTACAGTATATGTTGGTGTAGACATGGTCCAATGTATTGTTGCTCCTACAGTATATGTTGGTGTAGACATGGTCCAATGTATGCATCAAAGAGAGCATTACGGATGTGGTGACGTTGTTTCTGACCAGAGAGACGACGCTGAACTCTGTCTGTCTTCTGTTTGCTGTGTCTTTCCTTTCTCTTTGCCATGTCTGTCCTCTCTCTGCTGTGTCTGTCCTCTCTGTCATGTCTGTCCTCTCTCTCTCTGCTGTGTCTGGCAGCGGTTTATTCTATAACAGGATACTGTAAACAGAACACACAGTAGTAGTACTAGTAGTAGTACACACCAGTGGAGGCTGCTGACCAAATTTTTTGGTGAAGCACAAATTATTATATTATATTATATATTAAATAATATTTTTAAAACATCCCCCACTGTGTGTCAGTGGTCAGTGGACACAGATGAAAACATATTAACATTAGGTGACAGCGGACCTGACCAGATGAAAACATATTAGGTGACAGCGCACCTGACCAGATGAAATCATAATAGGTGACAGCGCACCTGATCAGATCAAAACATTTTAGGTGACAGCGCACCTGACCAGATCAAAACATATTAGGTGAAGGTGACAAGGAAGCCACAGACTCATACCCCCCCGACACTCAACTAACCGCCTCGGACAGTCCTTCATACCAGTGGCCATCAGGCTCCACAACAGTGGGCAGCGACTGCTGCCAGACATCGACCTAGAACTAATAGGAACCCAAGTAGGACAATAACACTACCTTATGCATACTGCACCTTATGTGGATACTGTGATACTGTGAATAATGAATAATGTATATTTCAGTTAGTTAGATAGTAAATTATATTGACCTATTTGTTTACACTGCTTGTGTTGTTTTCACTACCTGTACCCCCCCCTTCCCCCATGCTGCTATGATGCCTGCATTTCCCCAAGGGGATCAATAAAGGAATATCTTATCTTATCTTAAAAGGAAAGATGAAATTACCTACCTGGGTTCCATCCTATAGAGGCAAATCTTTCCTGTGACAAAATGGGATCCAATGTAATAAAACTAAGTCAACCAACGAACTAGATTCCTGTACCGGATCTCCTCTCTGGTAAACAAGAATACCTTGAAGACTCTAACAGGAGCACTCATTCAAGGGTACTACGACTATGCTTGCACCTCATGGTACCAAAGCACCTCAAAGGCACTAAAAACAAGATTACAAACATCACAAAACAAACTGGTCAGACTACTGCTTGACCTTACTCCTAAAACCCACCTCACCCCTGTCCACTTTGACAACCTAGGATGGCTTAGAGTAGACGACAGAGTACAGCAACTTGCAATGGGCCTGGTCTACAAGATACACTACACCACTAAGATACCCATGTGCATGTCGAAATACTTCCCAAAGGTCAGTGAATACCACGACCACAACACCAGAGGGAGTTCCACAAATCATGTTCAACCCAGATAAAATAATAATAAAAAAAAAAAAAAAAAAAAAAAAAACGTTTTTTTTAATAAAAGAAAATAGTCATAACTTAGAAATTAGATTGCATAGGTCTATGAATCGATATCGCGATTCTGTTTCGATTAATTGCCCAGCCCTACAGTGTGTACAGTAAGTTAGCTTGGTGATTATCATTGTGATGTAGGCTAAGCTGCCTAGCTACTGTTAGCATACAAGCACTGTAGCCTACTTACTTTTTCATCCACAACGTCCAGATGCATAAATCCACTTCTTCATGTTGCTCAGTTGCTGGTTTATACTTCGGTCCTAATGTTGGCGCAAAGTTTAATTTAGCCTGACTTGTTATAGCTGTACAGCTTACTAACTACTAAACAACAACTTTCTCATAGTCTCAACTTTCACATAGTCAAAATGGGTCCAGCTGCATGTGAGGAGGATAGGTTTAGCTCGGGCCAATCTCAAGTTTCTCAAGTTTCTTTATTAGTTGTCATACAGAAGTACAGAATACTTTTATACAAAATGCTTCTTTATGTTACATTTTGTATAAAAGTATTCTGTACTTCTGTATGACAACTAATAAAGAAACTTGAGAAACTTGAGATTGGCCCGAGCTAAACCTATCCTCCTCACATGCAGCTGGACCCATTTTGACTTTGCAATGCAGAAATCTCTGATTGGATTTGCAAGGCTGCCAATCATATTCAACCTCCGTGTATTGGATGTCAAGGGCTGTCAATCAATCAATCCTCCATTCAATGGCAAGAGTTTAACTGCACAGACCGTTCTTAGATGAAGTTAATAGCCTATTTTGATTCGCTGTTATTTATTATTTATTTAACAATGGGTCACACCTGTGAAGTTTTCTTCACGAATAATTACTGCAGGCAATACTGCAGTGCAGGCCTGCTCAGAGCTGTCAATTTTGGCCATTTTTGAAGTAAAAAAATTCACTGGAATTTTTTTTACAGGGGAAAACATTTATAATAAAAAACAATAATAATAATAATAATTAAAAAAAAATATATATATATATATAGTTTTTTTTTTTTTTTTTTTTTATATATAGGTATATGTAAATTAATAATAATTATGAATTATGAGTGAATTTGTGTTTCACGTGTTGTCATAGAGAAACCTCCACTGGTACACACTGATTGCAATCTGCTTGCTTAAAAACATTATATAAAATCACATTCTGAGGTCAGTGTTAAAGTGCCACATGGAAGAGGTCTGGTTAGAGTTAGAGGTGGTCTAGGTCTGGTTAGGGTAATTTAGGGGTAGTTAAGCATTCATTATAATTTATTATTATTATTTAGATAGATGGATGTAAAGGGCTAGACCAACTCTTAACCCCTATCCGGACCTAGACCACTTCTAAGTCACAACCCTAACTTAGGGGTTAAAGTTAGAGGTGGTCTAGGTCTGGTTAGGGGTTAGAGTTAGAGGTGGTCTAGGTCTGGTTATACTGATCCGATACCAGTGCATACATAAAAAAAAAAATTATATTATATAAATTATAAAACTTTTTTTCTTTTCATTTTTACAGCTACTGTTTTATATATACTGTTTTTTAGTAATAACTAAAAAGTAATGGTATTTATTCAACAACAGGTGATTGTATAGATTAGTATTAGTATCATTAATTGACAACTAAGCTCAATGAGTTCACCCATGGAATGGTTGTTGGTACATTGGTTCCACACGGACGTTACACGTTGTTGCGCACTTCCTATCCAGAAGGCTCCGTTTAGGTTGGCTAGTAGCAGAGGATCTGTTGTGATTTTTAATGCAAAATAAATATTCAACATTCTCTTTTGAGACTCCGCCTCAGACTCTTATCATTTGGCACTAAAAGCTAAACATTGTCACCGGTATGGCTGTCTGCATTATGTCATTAATTGTGTGCGAGAGTTCGATCAGTTAGCCACGTTAGCGTGAGCTAGGTTAGCCACTAGCTAACGCGAGCTAGATGGAAATACAAACAATGTGGTGAATAAGTGATTTACCTTGGAATACTCCTTTGCCAACTTGCTGTACTTTGCTTGCAGGTCTGCAGCTGGATTATGAATAGTCCCAACTTTAGCCAAGGTAACGTTCAGCTAAAACTAGCTTTTCAAATAGCTCCAGGCTAATGCTAATAACAGAGCTCTCGTCAGCCGTCACACTGTTCTGTCGGGACGATGGCATTAAGAAAAGTTATAATTAGTTTGTCTCGTCTTGTTTTAGTCAACAATATCAACATACATGAAGAGAAATTTCGTCCTGGTTTTTGTAAATTACATTTTTGTGTGCTCAGTTGTGGTCAACGATATTTAACACTTTGATCGCCATGGTTAAATTCATAATTTACCATCCCTAGCCAGCTCTATTTGTCTATGGAGAAGTTCCCCTTCTTTGCAGGGCTATAACTTTTTAAATTCTATTGCTAAATTGACATTATTATGGCCCATTCAATGTCCTATATCCATTGTTCAGGGTGTAGCAACGTTATAGTTTTTCATTCACATATTCATACTAAAATATGGTCTAAAGTATAAGTATGTTTTTATCGTTTTCTGCAGCTTTCTCCAGAACTTGATTTATAGCCCCAAATGCATTATATTGATGATCAAATACAGTTTGGTAGCGATCGGTGCCAGATGAAAAATTTCAACTGGAGGTACTTCTAGAAGTTACTACGTATCATCTGATATTGACCGGATGGGCGGGGGGTCGTTTATAATTCCGTGGGCAACGTTATATCATTCATCTAGTGTGGGTCATATGGTCATCAGAGCAGTTTATATGGAACACGTTAGAATATAACGCTGGATCTTACCATATCTTCCTCGCGCCGTTGGACGATCAGCTTGGAGTAGACATTTTTTCGATTATGGGATGTTGATATAGATGAACCATTTCCAGGTTGTATAATACTATATACGTCCAAATAACGTTGTTTATTGAGTTAGGGCGAGCGATTGATTATCCAGTGTGTTGAGATGGAGTCCGGCTAACGATCGCGAGTGCCCGGACGAAATATGGATGAGCACTTCCTGTTTGGCGCGTCACGTCCTGTTGGCCGATCTGCCGATCGGCCACCAGATGGCGCTCTTGAACCGTTAGACAGTTGAGTGGAGCTCACCAGTACATCTCATGTCTCCGGAGGAGAAATATGATTTCGATCACAGATTTTTGAAATATTGATATCAAAGACGAGTTACGGCGTCTTCGGCAGAATGAGCATGGCGAGCAAAGACGGCCTACAGCGTTTTTGGCGATTAAAGTGTTAATAAACTATTTAGTCTCGTTAGCGTCACATGGTATTCAATAACGTGACGTCACGTCTCGTTGTCATCATGAAAAAAACCTTCGTTGACGAACATCTTTCGTCATCAATTTTGTCAACAAAATTAACACTGGCCACTAGGCATAACAATGCTGGCGTTGGTGATGCTGCTCGGGTTGTCCAGGGAGACGATCGAGTTGTGTATTGGCGCAAGGGGCAGGATATCTGGGTAAACTTTGTTGTTTTCCCGGTTATCCTGGAGCGCGCGGCTAACGCTATGCTATATGCTGGGTTACTGTTTCTGTTTTTGATCCCCGCTGAGGGCTGTCTTTCTAAAAAGATCTTCCCTCCTCTTAACCATTCATGCTGACGGTCAATCGGTGTCTACTGTTGGGAGTATTAACGGGGGCTTGTTTACCTTTTGGGTGAATGGGCTGAGGCCTGGGGCTGGTGTGCTTTTTGTGAATATTATGAATGGTATACGGGACTGGTGTTCTCTGGTCCGCATCCCCTTAACGTTGTGTGTATGGGCTAGCCCATTCTACAGTGTATTGGTGATGTTTTAGTTCATTTATTCATTAACCCCTTCATGGGTGCACACCACAGTGGAGGTTGCTGGTTGCAACCACCACTGGTGCTCCGTGTTTATGAAGCAGGTGGCATCAGTCCTTTGCCTCTGGCATGTTGAAACAGTGCCCCGCCCGGCCACGGTATAGAATTAGCAGCGATTAGTAACTTTGTTCGACTTGCTGTTTTTTTCTGTCAAAAATGGTGTCTGGTGGCGGGGCCATGAGGGCCAGCCGACGTCGAAACATCGCGTGAGGTTGTTGACGTTATTAGCTTTGACCTAGCCGCAAGCTATAACCGCATGGAGGGCTAGGATGCTGTCAACGCTTGTTTACAGACATCTTGGTTGGATTAGTCTCCCTTTGAGGGGGTGAGGAGTTAAAAAAAATGTCCCTCCTCAGGGCTCCCCTCTCCGCAGAGGATCTTTGGTCCTCCGCTGGAGCGCGGGCGGTATTTGACCTGGGCCCCACACTGCCTCACGCCGCGTAGCCAGAGGTGAGAGCACGGCCTCGCCAGCGGCTGTGGCGAGGCCCTCGACCAGCGGCCATGTTTCCCCCGCCTGAGGTACCCTGGGCTCAATGTCAACAGGTGTCCACAAGGCCGACAGCCTTGGCGGCCGAGGGATCGGCTACATTGGATGAGCACGCCCTAAAAAACCGTCACCGTCCAGCTGTGTGCAGCCCGCTCTCCGGTCACTCACTCCCCCAACACCAACGGAAAAGGGGCTCTGATTTGTTTCCTTTGGCTGCGGGCCGCGTGTCTTCAATGAAGCGCAGGCGGCCCCACATTTGCTTCTCATGGGGACAGGGGCTGACACCCAGTTGATGGCTGAGACTGGGTCTGTCCGTGAGAATGTTGTGCTGTCAAGCGGCTCCCACACCATAAGCTGTGTTGGTTGAGCCTGGTGTTACGTCTGTCAACTACAAGGGTTGTCAGCAGGGGGCCTCGAGACCTTTTGAGGCAAACAGTGCGGGCTTCCCCGACCTCGCCTTCGCCAGGCCGGGTATCACGTTGGTGCCTCCCACTCCTGCAAGATTGGCAGTGGTCTCGCAGGTGCGCGTGATTTGGGTGGTAGTAATATCACTGCAGGGCTACGGTGTGTAGGAACCCATGGGGGCCTCACGTTGGAGAGGTGTTCAGTGGGGGAGCTTTTGTCACCTAGTATGATGTCAGCTTCCTCCGTATCAAACAGGCCCTTTCTGTCGGGGTCCCCCCTTGGGTGCGATTGCCTCGTGGGTAGTGTCAGGGTCCAATGTCCCGACTCCACGGAACGCTCTGCTCGCATGGGTCCAGGGTTGGCTACGCACAGCGGGTGGGACCGGGCCGCCTGTCTACAGTTCCTAGCGGACCTGCGCTAAATGGCGGCGGGTGCGTTTGGGAGTATCATCACATATGGCTACAGCAGTACCATATGTCGAGGTGGATGGAGAGAACGCTGAGGCGGGGACTTGTATTTACACAACCCCACCCGTTTTCAGGTTTGGTACAGACCCTATTGTCAGGGTCACCAGCAGTGATAGCTCTGGTCAACGAGATCCAATCTCTGTGGGCGAAGCAAGCCATCGTCGTGGCGTTTTCCTCCCGGTATTCTCTGGTGCCCGAGAAATCGGGAGGGGGGGGGTGTCAGACCCATGCTGGACCTGTCCCATGGGAAGGTTCAGCATTTTGGACCGTCTTCTACACTGTCAGGTGGGGGCCTGGTTCTCCTCCATAGACCTGTAGGATGCGTATTCGCATCCCCGATCTTCCATCCTAGGGCTTACCTACGCTTCCTTTGCAGGGTTTAGCATATGAGTACCAGAGGCTGCCGTTCGGCTTTTCTCTGGCTCCCCGCATCTTCACCAAGTGCGTGGAGGCCGCACTGGGGCCTCTGCGTCGTCAGGGGTTACAAAGAGTATTCTGCCCTGACGACGTTCTGGTCCTTGGCGGTCAAGGTGGATCGTCAGGTCTCATACCAGGCAGGTGGTGGAATTCCTCACCAGCCTGGGGTTTGCTGTAGACTGGAAGTAGAGTACTCCTCTTCCCAGTCAATGGGTGGAGTACTGTGGGCATCCCTCTCAGAGC
This sequence comes from Notolepis coatsorum, assembly GCF_963971535.1. Classification (NCBI taxonomy): domain Eukaryota; kingdom Metazoa; phylum Chordata; class Actinopteri; order Aulopiformes; family Paralepididae; genus Notolepis; species Notolepis coatsorum. The sequence goes on along the minus strand of NC_140172.1, from coordinate 60,589,312 downwards.
AAGTTATCAACACGCTCGGGAGGTTCTGTCCTAGGACGATTACGGCGCTGTCCGTGATGCGCCTGCTCGGTATGATGGCATCTGCTCATTCCGTGGTCCCTCTTGGCCTCCTCTTCACCTCATGAGGAGGATACGGAGGTGGTTTTCCAGTATGGAAATAGACCCGGTGGGCAAGTGGAAGCGGCTAAGGTTCCCGTGTCAGTACTGGGGGACGTCACCCTCTGGGCAGTAGGCTGTCACACGTCACAGTTTTCACCGACGCCTCCCTCACTGGGGACGCGTCGGGCCAACGCAGTAGGGGGCAGCTGGCAAGACCATGCTGCCCGGTCTGCGCTACGTTCAATGTGTTGGTATTGAAGGCGGTCCTTCTGGTCCTCAAATGGTGTTTTGATCAGGACAGACAATGCGACGTCAGCGTTGTAGATCGACAGACAGGGAGGAGTACGCTCCCCCCGTCTGCACCGGGCGGCAGGCGGCTGGCTATGGGCGTTCTCCATCTGCGCAGCCTGAGGGCTCTCCACATCCCCGGCAGGGTGAATGTGGGTACAGGTGTGATGTCGCGGGGCGTTTCTCACCCTGACGAGTGGGGATTACATCCGGACATAGTCGGGCAGGTCTGGGACCGATGCCGTGGCCGCCTGGGATTCTTTCCCCCCATACATCTGATAGGTCAGTTGTTGGTGCGGATACGTCGGGAGCGCAGGACCTTGGTCCTGTTCGCGCTGGACTGGGGCACAGCTGTGTGGTTCCCGGTCCTGATCCAGCTCTTGTTAGCCCCGCCGTGGCCTGTTCCTTGGTCGTCGCGGGCCCTCTCTCAGGCGCACGGGTCTCTGTGTCAGTTCCCTGTGCTGGGCCAGCCTCTGATGGTTTAGCTGGTGAGAGGGTGAGTCTGGAAAGGATGGACCCTTCTGTGGTCGACACCATCCGGAACGCGCATGCTCCCTCCACTATCGCGGGTTACGTGGGTAGGTGGCATATTTTCCAAGAGTGGTGTAAGGTGGGGGGCTGGGACCCGGTGTCCTGCCCCCTGGACGCTGTCCTTACCTTCCTTCAGTCTATTTTTGATAGACTGTCGGCTTTGACGGTGAGGGTATATGCTGCGGCTATATCCTCTTGTCATGAGGGGTTTGAGGGCGTTACGTTGTTCAGCCACCCTCTTGTGAAGCGTTTCCCGCTTGGCGCTCGGCGCCTTAAGCCGGGGAAACGTTCTCTGTCTCCGAGTTGGGACCTTCAATTGGTCCTCGGCCGGTTGTCCGAGGCCCGTTTGAGCCTCTTGAGCAGGCGTCTTTGGAACAGCTGTCTTCAAGACTGCATTCCTGCTGGCCATCACCTCCGCTAAGCGCGTGGGTGAGCTCTGTGCTCTCTTGGTGCGGCCTGAGTGCTTGTCTATTCGTGTCAATAGCGGTGCGACTCTGAGGCCTAATCCAGTCTTCGTGCCAAAAACTATCCGGAGCTCTTTTCGCTCGAGGGATATTGTGGTTCAGGCGTTTCATCCGCCTCCTCACGCTGGTGAGTTAGAGGCGAGCCTTCACCTGTCGTGTCCAGTCCGGGCTTTGGGGGTTTACCTCAGCCGGACTCAGGACCTCAGGGCTACCGATCTGCTCTTTGTTTGCTACGGTGGCTCTCGCGCTGATAAGGCACTGTCGAAACAGCGCCTGTCACATTGGTTGTGCGAGGGCATTGCCCTTTGCTACACGTTGGCTGGGCAGCCTCTGCCACCTTGTTAGGGGGGGCCTCGGTGGAGGACGTCTGTGCTGCGGCCTCCTGGTCCTCCCCGGGTCCCTTCGTTAGGTTTTACCACATGGACATGACTGGGGGTTCTGTCTCCCAGGCGGTTCTGAGGTCTGGGACCTCCCCTGCCTCCCGCCCTTCGGTGAGCAGGGTTGTGTGGGTGTGTGCCACGAGGTGTTGTGTCACACGTGGTCCCGCCTGTGCTGTGCGTTTTAGGGGTTTCTAGTTCCCTCTTTTTCGCACTTGGGTGGAGTTGACTGCCGCCCCCTCTTCGCTAGGAAGGGGGGGTGACGGGACTCCCCTCCCCCCTGGTGGTAGGGCTTGCGGGTCCTCAGGGGGTACATTTGTCGGGCCTCGCGTCTGCTCTGCCCCATATCTCGATATGCGAAGAGCGAGACGCGATTGCCAGTACGAGTATATAACGATAGGTTATGTATATAACCTAGTTATATGAGTACTGGCTGAGCGTCTCGCTCTTAGCGCGCCCTGAGGTCCCTTGAGTGTGTGTGTTCCTCCTATGCATTTCATAAGGGAGTTGAAGCCATTGACTCACATCCTTCACTGTCAGGGTTATATTTATTATGGACAGAAGTTGTCAAATCATTACTCAGCAACTGTCAACTGTAGCGTTTCTGTGTTTTGGTGTGTCCCTCCATGCTAGCGTATCGGCCAGTGCAGGTGGGTGACTGTCAGTCAAAAGCGCATTGCGAGTATGGGAGGAGCCCAGACAAAAACAGCGTGTACTTTGGAAGGGGAGAAAGTGGTGCACCAAAGTACTTGATTAAAAATACAAAACAATGAATTCAATTGAAAAAAATACGTACAGATGTGTTCCATACTCACAGGAATTGTGTAAAATTGCCCAAATAATGAACAATTGTGGACCTTTAAATAAATTGCAGCACAACAAAGACTCCCTGCAGCGCTCCACCTCAATTTATGTACCGCCATTCACAAGATTTTCATATTATTTGTGGCTTAATATATTGTACAGGTACAAGAGAGCACCAAGCTTGGATACTCGACAAGAAAACTATTTATTTGGGGAAGTGCTGTAGTATTCAAATTACTTCTTAATAAATTGTCAATCCACCTTTTGTGACCATGGCCATAGACGCCTGCGCAATAGAGCACTCGAAGCAGCTGCTCTCCCACTATTGAACTTGGGGGAGCAAACGTGTCATTTTGCTCCCCCACTTTTTGATCATATGAAAAATATGATATATCCCCCCCCAATATATAAATCTAACCATAACTACATAATTTCAATCAAATTAATAATACACAATGACACTTAATAGAACGTTTTTAAGTTTCCAAAGATTGCGACCCCCCCCTGCCCCATATGGTTTGATCCAGTGCCTCCCACCCCCAGCAGACCATGGTGCGGCGCACGGCGCTGCAGCCTCCAGGTAGGCTGAGTGTAAATATCAAAGCCCACCGAGTGTGTCATTGGTGGCAGGCAGGCAGGCTTTTCCACTAAGTTGTTCAAATAAAAGGATTATGTTAGACATGTCTTTACTATTGAGTGGTAGAACTTCTACGGTTCTACCACGCAATACAATAAAAGTGTTTCACGGTCCCGAAATGCGATCTGGTCATACCGTAAATCCTCTAATAAATAATAATAATAATAACGTTTCCCTCTGGTTGGCGTTAGCTTTAATGCTAGCCGCTAGCTAACGTTGTCATTATTATTATCTAGATATGTGGTGTCAGCTGGATGACGTTGACTTCGTTTGCAAACGTTAACGTTCACTATCTATATCACAGACGAGCAGGGCCGGATTAACGACGGCCGCGGCCCGTGGGCCTCTAGTGACGAGGGGCCTCCAATTATTATTATTTTTTTTTTTTACTTTTTTTTTTTTTTTTTATCGATGTCATGACTGTGCACTGCAGACTGCAGAGGAGGAGGCAGAGAAGGAGAGAAAGGGACACAAGAGTTACAGGTAATGGAAATATATCTTTTTTCTCTTTCTTATTAACACTATGATCGCCGGGGACGAGTTAAGACGTCATTCCTAGCCATGCTCATTCTGCCGAAGACGCCGTAACTCGTCTTTGATGTCAATATTTAAAAAATTTGTCATCTAAATCATATTTCCTTTCCGGAGCCCTGAGATGTACTGGTGAGCTCCACTCAACTGTCTAACGGTTCGAGAGCGCCATCTGGTGGCCGATCGGCAGATCGGCCAAGAGGGAGGGGCGTGCCAAACAGGAAGTGCTCATCCATATGTGCTCCGGGCACTCGCGATCGGTAGCCGGACTCCATCTCAACACACTGGATGATCAATCGCTCGCCCTAACTCAATAAAAAACGTTATTTGGATGTATATAGTATTATACAACCTGGAAATGGTTCATCGGCGCTGTCCGTGATGCGCCTGCTCGGTATGATGGCATCTGCTCATTCCGTGGTCCCTCTTGGCCTCCTCTTCACCTCATGAGGAGGATACGGAGGTGGTTTTCCAGTATGGAAATAGACCCGGTGGGAGGCAAGTGGAAGCGGCTAAGGTTCCCGTGTCAGTACTGGGGGACGTCACCCTCTGGGCAGTAGGCTGTCACACGTCACAGTTTTCACCGACGCCTCCCTCACTGGGGACGCGTCGGGCCAACGCAGTAGGGGGCAGCTGGCAAGACCATGCTGCCCGGTCTGCGCTACGTTCAATGTGTTGGTATTGAAGGCGGTCCTTCTGGTCCTCAAATGGTGTTTTGATCAGGACAGACAATGCGACGTCAGCGTTGTAGATCGACAGACAGGGAGGAGTACGCTCCCCCCGTCTGCACCGGGCGGCAGGCGGCTGGCTATGGGCGTTCTCCATCTGCGCAGCCTGAGGGCTCTCCACATCCCCGGCAGGGTGAATGTGGGTACAGGTGTGATGTCGCGGGGCGTTTCTCACCCTGACGAGTGGGGATTACATCCGGACATAGTCGGGCAGGTCTGGGACCGATGCCGTGGCCGCCTGGGATTCTTTCCCCCCATACATCTGATAGGTCAGTTGTTGGTGCGGATACGTCGGGAGCGCAGGACCTTGGTCCTGTTCGCGCTGGACTGGGGCACAGCTGTGTGGTTCCCGGTCCTGATCCAGCTCTTGTTAGCCCCGCCGTGGCCTGTTCCTTGGTCGTCGCGGGCCCTCTCTCAGGCGCACGGGTCTCTGTGTCAGTTCCCTGTGCTGGGCCAGCCTCTGATGGTTTAGCTGGTGAGAGGGTGAGTCTGGAAAGGATGGACCCTTCTGTGGTCGACACCATCCGGAACGCGCATGCTCCCTCCACTATCGCGGGTTACGTGGGTAGGTGGCATATTTTCCAAGAGTGGTGTAAGGTGGGGGGCTGGGACCCGGTGTCCTGCCCCCTGGACGCTGTCCTTACCTTCCTTCAGTCTATTTTTGATAGACTGTCGGCTTTGACGGTGAGGGTATATGCTGCGGCTATATCCTCTTGTCATGAGGGGTTTGAGGGCGTTACGTTGTTCAGCCACCCTCTTGTGAAACGTTTCCCGCTTGGCGCTCGGCGCCTTAAGCCGGGGAAACGTTCTCTGTCTCCGAGTTGGGACCTTCAATTGGTCCTCGGCCGGTTGTCCGAGGCCCGTTTGAGCCTCTTGAGCAGGCGTCTTTGGAACAGCTGTCTTCAAGACTGCATTCCTGCTGGCCATCACCTCCGCTAAGCGCGTGGGTGAGCTCTGTGCTCTCTTGGTGCGGCCTGAGTGCTTGTCTATTCGTGTCAATAGCGGTGCGACTCTGAGGCCTAATCCAGTCTTCGTGCCAAAAACTATCCGGAGCTCTTTTCGCTCGAGGGATATTGTGGTTCAGGCGTTTCATCCGCCTCCTCACGCTGGTGAGTTAGAGGCGAGCCTTCACCTGTCGTGTCCAGTCCGGGCTTTGGGGGTTTACCTCAGCCGGACTCAGGACCTCAGGGCTACCGATCTGCTCTTTGTTTGCTACGGTGGCTCTCGCGCTGATAAGGCACTGTCGAAACAGCGCCTGTCACATTGGTTGTGCGAGGGCATTGCCCTTTGCTACACGTTGGCTGGGCAGCCTCTGCCGCCTTGTTAGGGGGGGCCTCGGTGGAGGACGTCTGTGCTGCGGCCTCCTGGTCCTCCCCGGGTCCCTTCGTTAGGTTTTACCACATGGACATGACTGGGGGTTCTGTCTCCCAGGCGGTTCTGAGGTCTGGGACCTCCCCTGCCTCCCGCCCTTCGGTGAGCAGGGTTGTGTGGGTGTGTGCCACGAGGTGTTGTGTCACACGTGGTCCCGCCTGTGCTGTGTGTTTTAGGGGTTTCTAGTTCCCTCTTTTTCGCACTTGGGTGGAGTTGACTGCCGCCCCCTCTTCGCTAGGAAGGGGGGGTGACGGGACTCCCCTCCCCCCTGGTGGTAGGGCTTGCGGGTCCTCAGGGGGTACATTTGTCGGGCCTCGCGTCTGCTCTGCCCCATATCTCGATATGCGAAGAGCGAGACGCGATTGCCAGTACGAGTATATAACGATAGGTTATGTATATAACCTAGTTATATGAGTACTGGCTGAGCGTCTCGCTCTTAGCGCGCCCTGAGGTCCCTTGAGTGTGTGTGTTCCTCCTATGCATTTCATAAGGGAGTTGAAGCCATTGACTCACATCCTTCACTGTCAGGGTTATATTTATTATGGACAGAAGTTGTCAAATCATTACTCAGCAACTGTCAACTGTAGCGTTTCTGTGTTTTGGTGTGTCCCTCCATGCTAGCGTATCGGCCAGTGCAGGTGGGTGACTGTCAGTCAAAAGCGCATTGCGAGTATGGGAGGAGCCCAGACAAAAACAGCGTGTACTTTGGAAGGGGAGAAAGTGGTGCACCAAAGTACTTGATTAAAAATACAAAACAATGAATTCAATTGAAAAAAATACGTACAGATGTGTTCCATACTCACAGGAATTGTGTAAAATTGCCCAAATAATGAACAATTGTGGACCTTTAAATAAATTGCAGCACAACAAAGACTCCCTGCAGCGCTCCACCTCAATTGATGTACCGCCATTCACAAGATTTTCATATTATTTGTGGCTTAATATATTGTACAGGTACAAGAGAGCACCAAGCTTGGATACTCGACAAGAAAACTATTTATTTGGGGAAGTGCTGTAGTATTCAAATTACTTCTTAATAAATTGTCAATCCACCTTTTGTGACCATGGCCATAGACGCCTGCGCAATAGAGCACTCGAAGCAGCTGCTCTCCCACTATTGAACTTGGGGGAGCAAACGTGTCATTTTGCTCCCCCACTTTTTGATCATATGAAAAATATGATATATCCCCCCCCAATATATAAATCTAACCATAACTACATAATTTCAATCAAATTAATAATACACAATGACACTTAATAGAAAGTTTTTAAGTTTCCAAAGATTGCGACCCCCCCCTGCCCCATATGGTTTGATCCAGTGCCTCCCACCCCCAGCAGACCATGGTGCGGCGCACGGCGCTGCAGCCTCCAGGTAGGCTGAGTGTAAATATCAAAGCCCACCGAGTGTGTCATTGGTGGCAGGCAGGCAGGCTTTTCCACTAAGTTGTTCAAATAAAAGGATTATGTTAGACATGTCTTTACTATTGAGTGGTAGAACTTCTACGGTTCTACCACGCAATACAATAAAAGTGTTTCACGGTCCCGAAATGCGATCTGGTCATACCGTAAATCCTCTAATAAATAATAATAATAATAACGTTTCCCTCTGGTTGGCGTTAGCTTTAATGCTAGCCGCTAGCTAACGTTGTCATTATTATTATCTAGATATGTGGTGTCAGCTGGATGACGTTGACTTCGTTTGCAAACGTTAATGTTCACTATCTATATCACAGAAGAGCAGGGCCGGATTAACGACGGCCGCGGCCCGTGGGCCTCTAGTGACGAGGGGCCTCCAATTTTTTTTTTTTTTTTTTTTTTACTTTTTTTTTTTTTTTTATCGATGTCATGACTGTGCACTGCAGACTGCAGAGGAGGAGGCAGAGAAGGAGAGAAAGGGACACAAGAGTTACAGGTAATGGAAATATATCTTTTTTCTCTTTCTTATTAACACTATGATCGCCGGGGACGAGTTAAGACGTCATTCCTAGCCATGCTCATTCTGCCGAAGACGCCGTAACTCGTCTTTGATGTCAATATTTAAAAAATTTGTCATCGAAATCATATTTCCTTTCCGGAGCCCTGAGATGTACTGGTGAGCTCCACTCAACTGTCTAACGGTTCGAGAGCGCCATCTGGTGGCCGATCGGCAGATCGGCCAAGAGGGAGGGGCGTGCCAAACAGGAAGTGCTCATCCATATGTGCTCCGGGCACTCGCGATCGGTAGCCGGACACCATCTCAACACACTGGATGATCAATCGCTCGCCCTAACTCAATAACCAACGTTATTTGGATGTATATAGTATTATACAACCTGGAAATGGTTCATCAGGATCAACATCCCATAATCGAAAACGCTCTACTCCACGCTGATCGTCCAACGGCGCGAGGAACATACGGTAAGATTCAGCGTTATTTTCTAACGTATTCCATATAAACTGCTATGATGAACATATGACCCACTCTGGATGAATCATCTAACGCTGCCCACGGAATTATAAACGATCCCCCGCCCATCCGGTCATCATCAGATCATACGTAGATCATTCTAGAAGTACGTCCAGTTGAAATATTTCATCTCGCACAGATTCCTACCAAACTGTATTTGATCATCAATATAATGCATTTAGGGCTATAAATCACGCTCTGAAGAAAGCTGCAGAAAACGATAAAAACATACTTATACTTTAGACCATATTTTAGTATGAATATGTGAATGAAAAAGTTTAACGTTGCTACACCCTGAACAATACATATAGGACATTGAATGGGCCATAATAATGGCAATGTAGCAATAGAATTTAAAAAGTTATAGCCCTGCAAAGAAGGGGAACTTCTCCATAGACAAATAGAGCTGGCGAGGGATGGTAAATTATGAATTTAACCCATGGCGATTAAAGTGTTAAAAACTTGGCCTATTTGAAAGGAGATTGATTTAATAAAAATAAATGAGCGAAAAATCAATATACAGTATATATACAGTATATATATATATTAATATATTATTATAGTAATTGGCTATCATACTGCAATATAAACTGAGTTTTATAGTGAAAAGATCAGCTTTATTGGTCAAGATTGAAGGCTCTATATTGCAGGAAATTGCACGTACAGGTTCATTACATTTAAAGACAAATCTGCCGTGGAGGGGGCACGACCCCCTCCAAACCACCCCTTGCCTGTCCCAAAAAAAAATTGTATTTAGTTTTTGTATAAAATTGTTTTTAGTTTTATGAGAATAGCGCCACCAGATGACACAGAACTTCACAGGCCTCTTTGCTATGGAGAGACTTTCCTAAGGGGAGTAGGGAAAAAAGTGGATATCCAAATATGCAACATGGTGGAAATTCCAATATGGTTGGACTTCATAGTTCCGTATGGCAAATGTGTTCTTCATGAGTAGACACATCTCTGGATATCAGTGGCATGACTATATAACTAAAGGATCGGGAGATACACTAATTTGAATATTGAACGTTTGGCCTGATGATGGCTGTCATGTACGAAGGTCTAAGGACCACACAGAATAACACTGGAGCTGGCTGCACATGAGCAAAAGCAGCCTCTCTCAGTAAATGCTTTCAAAACAATGTCCCAGGTAGGTAAAAAAGACACAACACAAGACGTTTTCCAAATAGTAAATCATGTATTTAATGGAGGTAGGGATTTAAACCTCCTCCATGGTGCACAGGGGAAAAGGTAGGGGAGGACAAACAAGATATACATATAATACAAACAACACTTAACAACTAACACAACCACGTGCCCCTCCTAGGACACCACAGCTATGGGGATTAATCCACACTCATGTGATCAACAAAGGCAACCTCATACACGGTGGTCACTGGAAAGTGACACAATGAGGCGCCCCGACGTGTGTGTGCTGTCAGCTACTTGTGCACCCGTCCCTCTCGATGTGATTGCCATCAGCTGTCACTCATTAGGCAATCAGCACCCTTCAGTGTAGGGACGGGCAGCACCTGACAGGAAGAGAAGAAGAGATATCATTAGCTCTCATGTTCACACACACACACACATACAAATGATACTAATCTGATGTTCACATGGTCTTCCAAATACAGTAATAATGATAATGACCAACCCACGTACGTCACAATGGCGCTAGAGGAAAGGTCATGGAGTCAACAAAATAAATAGGTCATGGAATATAGGAAAGGGTCATGAATGTGCACAGCACATTTTAAGATTCAAATACCGTAATTTTCGCACTATAAGCCGCACCTGAATATAAGCCGCAGCAGCTAAATTGAATGATGTGTACATATATAAGCCGCACTGGACTATAAGCCGCAGGTGTTTTAATGTATAATTACCATAAGTAATATAGCATTGGGACACAATACTGTCGGACAAATAACAAGAATTAACTCATTTACAAGTTGTATTAAGTTTAGCAAATAAGGGAACAGATAAATAACATTTCAATGCAGTCAAAAAAGCAATATTTAGATTTTTACATTTTCGGGTTTGGTCACGTCGAGTCACATATAAGCCGCACCGTTATATAAGCCGCAGGGTCGAAAAATGGGTGGAAAAGGCGCTGCTTATAGTCCGAAAATTTCGGTAAAAGCTTTTTTAGATAAACTAATTGTAAAAAATGTAATTTGGCCTGAGGGTAGCACTATGCAAAAGGTCATGACATGGGGTCACCAAAATCTAAATAAATCATCCTCTAGGGGTCATGAATGTGCACCGCAAATTTGAAAAGATTTGAATGAAAGCTATGCAATTAAAAAAAATTATTTGGCCTGATGGTGGCGCTAGATCTGCTGCGCTAGAGGGTGAATCCATAATATCCCCGACATTGTCATATCCCTAATATCCCAACACAGTAGATATAATTAACCCTTTTTTATATTTAGAGTATGCAAAATATATTGGTATTGTGGTGCTTCATTGTATTTGCATTGTGTTACAGCATGGTATTTTAGGTGTGATATGATAGTGTTGTATCAGATAAAGATACTATGTACCCTCGTTGTTGTCAAACCAGAAGTAATACTCTTGTTAAGAATGGGATGTCCAGACAGGCGCTTCTGATGTTTCTTGCAAGTTTATTAACAAAAGCAAACAATGGCTGCTTCTTAAAAACACTTGCTGTCGCTCAAAAACACTGGATGTATACAACAATTCAAGGTCTGAATCGGCGTTCTCCAAACTAATCTAACAAAAATATCCGCTGATCGTATCCCGTCTTTGGCAACGTGGATATAACTTGTTCTTGATCGATGGGGCAATCCGTTCTACGTATTCTTCCGTCTTCTCACACCTTTCTCTCTGATCTGCCGTCTTCGTTCAAACCCACCATATTTATAATGAATCATGAGCCGGCTCGATGACGTCATTTTTGCCGGTCCAATCAACATCGAGCCTTTGGTACATTTCAAACACCAATGAATCTGTGACCCTCCTCCAGCAAACGGCTACATTAACCATATCTTGTAATATAGGTAAAATCCACTTGAATTAATCTTTAGTCTACTACAATATACCAATATTATTCTTGGTCTTGTTTTACATAACATTATCATATCATTTAGAATCTTTTTATCATAATATTACACCATATTATTAAAGTCGTTTTAATTTGGCTTGTGAGTTCACTGTGGTTCTTTAAACAAGCAGTTTTACTTTCAATCAAAGGTGTCATAGTTATCTATTAAACTTATCCCTGTAAAAATACATTTACAAACATCTTTTCATCATAGAATATGCATTCTTAATAATAACACTTGGTCTTTCTTAGTATAAACAGTTTCTCCACCAGATTTACTTTTAACACATATAATTTGAAGATGTACTGTTTTTGACGTTATTTCTTGAAGACTTTCTTTACTCAAACCATATTTAACTTGGTCTGTCTTCACACAGCTGGGACCATTTGGGTCTCAGCCACCATATATCTTAATTTCACATCCTGGCCTGAAACTCCTCACTGACATGACCAACTGGTCTCTTTGTTGGCCAAGTCTTTGAGGCTCCTCTGCGTGTGAACTTTTAATCAAGAAATTCAAATAGCCTACTGTTCTAAATTTAGTTGCTAGGTCACCAAACTTTTATTATTACCTTTCCATTGTCTTCATAGGCACAGCTGCCTTGCATGTAAATTAGCTGACTTAATTGCCTACCAGCAACCCCCTATTATTAGGGCCCATTTAACCACTTACACTTGGGAAGTCAATCCAAAGATTTTCATAACTTCATCCTTGTTTTGCACTCCCAAGTATACTTTATCAGCTAATTATACGACAATAGTTATTGCCTGGACAGGTAAAATGGCAAATAGCTGCATTTATATAGCGCCAAAGCGATTTACAATTTGTTCCTCACATTTTACCCATTCACTCACACATTCACACACCGACGGCAGAGGCAACCATGCAAAGTGTCTTGCATGGGGGTGTCTTGCTCAAGGACACTTCGACGCGCTGCCCGGGAGGAGTGGAAATCAAAACGGGAACCTCCGGATAACAAAACGACTGCTCTACCTACCGAGACACTGTCGCCCATGGGGTCTACCAGTTACAGTTTGTAAACAACTTAAATACCACGTACAGTATGTTCGTTGTAATGTCAGGAAGATCCCATGGCCTTACGGTATGTTCTTGGGGATTGAGAGCATTGTGACTTGATTTTTCGCAAAGAGACATGCGACTTAATTTCACAATATATAAAAGATTATACAATATTCCCAGTTCTGTTCTGTCAAGTTGTGAAGAGAGATACATCACAGGAAGGTGAGATATTTCATTTTCATATTATTCTTGTACAAAACAACATACTGTATGGTGTGCCATGCATAAAAAAATATGCTTCTTTACAGCACCTGCAGAAATTTGTCTCAGCATGGCCAATTCATCTGCAGTGACATATATTATTCTGTCTGTATAGAGTGAAATGGAGAAAATGAAGCCCACATTTTTTTATTTATTTTTTTATATACATCACCATTATTGCTGAAAATGTACTTTTAATCACAGTGATTTGTGGTGAAAGGTCATTGCATGAGCCAATGTATATATATCTTGGTGTGTAACTTGGCAGCAAATGGCCTCTATGGAGGCCCTGGTCTATTGCCATTCATAATGAATAATGTCTTATCACATTCATATGAGATATCTCTACCTAACTGTCAAGCTCAGATCTATGTTGTACATACTTATGTAATTGTTGAATTTACAATTCTAGCAGCAATGAGTTATGATAGGTATGTAGCCATATGCCATCCACTGCAGTATCATGCTATTGTATCATTGACTAAAGTGTATAAACTTGTTGCATTTACTTGGCTTTACCCTTAACGCATCAAGTCTTCATCTACAGTTTTGTAGGAAAACTATAGCGAAATTATACTGTGTTAATTATTCACTGGTAAAATTGTCCTGCACAGATACATTTTTTTTTTTTTTTTTTTTTGGTCTTTTTCTCCCTCCATTTTTCCTCCGATTTTCTCCCATCCCAATGTTAGTCGTATGCCAATTCCCAGTCCCTTCCTGGTCGCTGCGCTTTACCCCCCACAGTCAGATCATTTTGGGAGAGTGGCGGCTACCACGTGCTTCCTCCGACACACGTCCAGCCAATCACCGCTTCTTTTCACCTGGCAGCGCGGATTCTCATTGAGAGGGCGTAGCGTGTGGGAGGACCACACTATCCCCCTCACGTCCAATCCGCGCTTAGCAGGCGCCCCGACCGAACTGTAGGAGTCGCTGTTTACAACGACCCGGACCCACCCCGCCAGCTTCTCCCACCCTCTGATACAGCCAATTGTATCAGTGCAGACGGCCAGCCAAGCTGGTGACAACCCCGGAGCTGTGAGCTGGATTCGAACAGGCGAACCAAGCTCACAGCTCCGGGGCTGGTGACGAACGCAATCTCCGCTCGACCACCTAACCGCCCCTGAGATACATTTATTCTTAACATATTAGGTTTACTAACAGTTTTTTTTATATGTAGTTCCACAGCTAATCATGATCGTTTACTCATATGCACATATTCTGAGGATATGTATATTGTCATCCAAAAAATCCAACCTCAAAGCCCTCCGAACCTGTACTCCACACATGTTTGCAGTAATCAATTATTCTTTGGGGTGCTTATTTGAATTAATACAAAGTCGATTTGACATGAGTTATTTATCTTACCAAACACAGATATTCATGTCTCTGTACTTTTTGATAATTCCTCCCATTCTTAATCCAGCAATTTATGGTCTAAGTATTCAATCCATAAGAAAACCACTATTTAGAATTGTCCAAGTTAAGAAGAGTAGGCTAACACCAATTTAGTAGACAAGAGATATACATGGCATTACTGATTTATTTGACAGTGTAATGTGTAACATTCTGGGTTATTGTCTTAGGAACCCTACTGTCATTCTGGAGTTATTTCACCTGGTGGTTGTTATTTGCACACATTGTTGGTCACGCCCTATTCCTGATGTGTCACTGATTGTTCTGTCACCACTGGTTGCTGTCACGAGCTATCAATTACCTGTCACTGATTGATGCATTGGAATGTTTGGTATTTGACTTTATATTCACTCGTTGTTCTCTCTGTCCTTGTCGAGACGTCAGACTGTCGATCGTGTGGAAGGAGCTGGAGAAAGTGCTGACCTTCTCACTGTATATTTATCTGCTGTTATCTACCTTTCTCTCAGGCCATGGTTACACTGGGGAATACAGCAACGTTTTTGTTGCTGAATGATTACGTTTGCTGTCCAAGTAAAAAAGAAACGCCGTTTTGGCAGGAAAACGCGTTGTCCTACTGGCAACACTGAAAAGGTGTTTTTGTTTTGGATACTCGCCAAAACTCGCCGACAATGGTGCCATGTAATCTGCGTGAGCCGGATACGGAGCCGTTCTGCCCAATGCCCATGTGCAGTAGAGACCTGCACGATTATTTCCAGTGTTTACAGCAGAGCTGTACCAAGTAGCTCCGGCTACCAACGTGTTGTCAAGTTATTGTTACCACGCAAGAGTCGACTGCATGAGCAGCTCAGAGCTCCTCTTTCAACATAACAAGCATTAAACAAAATGGCCCAGTCATCTATTCACTTTTGTTTAATACATGAGGCGTTGTCTAATGTTATCTAGCTACTGATAGCTCCTGATATCAACGTCTGATGTTGTAGACAATTAGACAATGACTCTACTTCGGGCGCTAGAGAAAAGCGCCCACAGGCATCATATTTGAAGACGCTGATTGGATTAAATTTAGTTGCCAGGTTCATTTATGTTGCCCTGTGAAAATTTCAATTGGCTGGCTGAGTTGCGCACTGACACTGGCGCTGATTTCTAGCGCCCGAGAAAAGAGAGGGGGGATGAATAGGACGCACAAACAATGATTTATATTTGATATATTACACGTTATTGTGCATTTTAAACAAACATTTACAATTAGTCATTATTATTTATTAAAAAAAAATCATTATATTTTTAGGGGTCAAAATCTAAAATTGTAAACCACAATTTCTTCTTTCTTCTTCTCTCCACCAGGGGGGGGGGGGGCGCCCTAGCACCCTCTATGGACCAGCCGCCACTGGCTCCACTTCTACAAGTCCATTAGCATGTTCTTTGTATCTATGGACCTCTGGGAATTTATTTCCAGTGTCAGAAAGATTGTGTCTGTTACTATGCTCATAGACGCCTGGCCATAAGAGCACCCGGAGCAAATGCTCTCCCACTATTGAACTTGGGGGAGCAAAGCTATGCTCTTGCTCCACCACTTTTTGATCATATGAAAAATGTGATATATCCCCCCCCAATATATATTTCTAACCATAACTACGTAATTTCAATCAAATTAATAATACGCAATGACACTTAATAGCAAGTTTTTAAGTTTCCAAAGATTGCGACACCCCCCCCCTTGCTCCCCCATATGGTTTGATCCAGTGCCTCTCCCACCCCCAGCAGAGCAGACGGCGCACGGCGCTGGCGCTGCAGGTAGGCTGAGTGTAAATAAAGGCCACAGAAGTGTGTCATTTGGTGGCAGGCAGGATTTTCCAGTAAGTTGTTTATGATTGTTAAGATTATTTATGTTAGACATGTCTTCTATTGAGTGGTAGAAGTTCTACCACGCAATACAATAAAAGTGTTTCACGTCCCGAAATGCCATCTGGTCATACCAAAAATAATAATAATAATAATAACAAAGTTTCCCTCTGGTTGGCGTTAGCTTTAGTGCTAGCCGCTAGCTAACGTTGTCATATATCTAGATATGTGGTGTCGTCAGCTGGATAACGTTGACTTCGTTTGCAAATTTTAACGTTCGCTATGGCAGACGAGCAGGGCCGGATTAACGACGGCCGCGGCCCGTGGGCCTTTAGTGATGAGGGCCCCCCATTTTTTTTTTTTTTTTTTTTACCTTTTTTTTTTTTTTTTTATAATAATAATAATGCAATAAAAGTCTGAAAATTAAGGGATTATGTCCATGAGTGTCATTTTTTGAAATTAAGGCCTGCCTCTTATATAAGCCTCTCTAATAAAGGCCTGGCTGGTGCTCTTTGCAGCTGAGGTAAATAGAAGACCCGTCCTATATTTGAGGATTTACGGTAAATCAAGATGTTCAATTATCTTAAGGTACAATACCTGAAATGAAAATGTGTGTGTGTGTGTGTGTCCAGCCAACCAGGTAACATGGCAGAAAAAAGAAAGAATACAGACATCGGAGCATTTTTCAGTACACCAAAACGCAAAGTAAGAACCCTAGTAGCCTAATAGCTCAAAGACTTAAAGGGCGGGCTCCACAAATAATGGATTGCACGGTGTTAATTGCACCCTTACTTACAATTCATTATGAATTGTAAATGGGGGACCCTGATGTAAACAAAACAAAAGTCTTTCACTGGTCTGCATCCCCTTAACAATTGTGTGTATTGAGCCGTACTATATTGTACCCATTCTGCAATATGTTAATAACATTTTTAATCAATCAATAACAGATTGCAGAATGGGTACAGTACAGTACAGCTCAATACACACAATTGTTAAGGGGATGCAGACCAGAGAAAGACTTTCGTCTAGTTTACATCAGGGTTCCCCATTTTCAATTCATAATGAATTGTAAGTAAGGGTGCAATAGAAATGTTTCATAATGATGTTCAGTGTATTCATAAGTGTATTGCTCTCCTTAATGTAGAATGATATGGTGACTGTGCAGACTCAGGGAGGAGGCAGAGAAGGAGAGAAAGAGACCCAAGAGTTACAGGTAATGGAAATATCAGACAGCTTAAAGTGTAGGATAACATAACAAATTAAGACACAAAATAGGCTATATTTACAGCAGACCCTGTTATTGTTCCTTGTTGGTATTTTTTCTCTCTTTCTTATTAAAAACTTGGCCTATTTGAAAGGAGATTGATTTAATAAAAATAAAAGAGCGAAAAATCAATATACAGTATATACAGTATATATATATATATATATATATATATATATATATATATTATTATAGTAATTGGCTATCATACTGCAATATAAACTGAGTTTTATAGTGAAAAGAGCAGCTTTATTGGTCAAGATTGAAGGCTCTATATTGCAGGAAATTGCATGTACAGGTTCATTAAATGAAAAAAATATCTGCCATGGAGGGGGTCGTGCCCTCCATGCCCCCTCCAAACCGCCCCTTGCCTGTCAAAAAAAAAAAAAAATGTTTTTTTAATAATAATAATAATAATAATAATAAACAACAAAAAAAAATTATGCACCCCCACTTTCAACTATAACTAGGCGGCCATGACTATGCTTGAGTACATTGTAATGAACTGAACCAAAGGAGAATATAAATTATTACTATTATTTTTTCCCCATCTTTGACAGTGAATAACACCAATATTGGTCCTTGTTACAACCCCAGTATGTCTAGGGGAAGGGGTGAATAACATAAAGGATGATTGTGTTGTAATTTGTGATAAATGAACCAAAGGAAAAATAAAGCAATGCCCACACGTTTTACGTGAAAGAAAGTAATATATTGTGCCTTATATATACAGTGTATACAAACAAAACACCTAAACTTATATACAATGGAAATGGTGGAGCTGAGACACACAACCAAAGGGAAATGGGGGGGGGGGGGGGGGTGAGCTTGAATGATGCCAAAGGAATAAACTAAGTAAAACAAAACACAACTAACTCAGTAAGGAATATCTTGTCTACCTATACACAAACACAAAGGTAAAATAAAAACTACTCCTCACTGCCTACACTACCTAACCAAACATATGTCCAAAACATACAATGAGTGGCATCACTCCTTACCTAGTGTGTCTAGACAATAATACCACTACGTGTAGCACCAAATGTGTTGGGCCCCTTACCTGCTCCAATTCCCAACACACACACACACATACACACACACACACACCTACACACCTACACACACACACACACACACACACACACACACACACACACACACACACACACACACACACACACACACACACACACACACATACACACATACACTTTTACAGAGTTGGCTAATGTTTGGTAACCATAGATAGACATATGTTGCCTGAAACTGGTGTTCAAATCAAACTAATGTGTTTTAGTCTTGTAGAAACATGTCAATCAAAAATAGGTTATCATTAAACCTGATTTGAAGAGGATGACAAGCTTAGAGAGTGTGTGTGTGTGTGTGTTAACAGAGACCGGGGGATCACCACAGGAGGTGATTTGCATTTAACTGTTGGCAGCTGCAGACAGACAGGATACTGGTCACGCAGTTCGGCCAGTTCTATATAAAACCAGAGATAACATCTCCCTGAGAACAGTTGGTTATCTCACTTCAAAGAAGTATCGGGTGTCCCAACAGACGCACCGGCATTTTCATGTGACCACCTGGCTTTCTCCTGCCTTGCTTAACACAACGTACATTTTCAAATGTCTATTACTATACTTAGATTAGTTTGATATGAACTACAAATGGGCCTGTTTATATTGTGGTAATAATTCTGAATTAAATGATATGAAATATGACATGGGTATGACGGGGAATCACAGAGTTTGAAATTAGGCCACGACTGAATCTACATTGGAAAATACTTAAATGTGTTGAATACTAACTGTATAAAAGAGATATTGATGTAAGTTAAAAGAATGATTAGGCCTCATGTAGCATCAAGATAAACTGTTCAATTATGATATCTCTGTGTTTATGTAATATATATCTTGGGGTTCAACAACCAAAGTATTATGTTAGATATAAAGTGAAACTATTCTCTGGTCTTAAACAAAGTAGAGGGGGTTGGCCTATTGAGCACAACCTTCTATTTCAAATTCAACCTTAGAGAGGCCTGGGATTGGAGGAACACATCTACTGACGTCACTCTGATGACATCACGCAGAGACTCCAGGCTTTTGATATAAGGGGGGTGTTGGGATGGTGGAGGGACACTCTGAAACGGAACCACAAGGACAACACCCCACCTTTTCACACAGCGGACGACGCGGGCAGAGGAGATCAACAGACAAAGCACATTTGGAGGGAGAACAGACTTTTCTTTGTTCATCAGCCAGAGAACAAAGACCATCAACAATTTATCAACTAGCATTCTTTAATCTGATTTCTTAGAAGGACGAGAGCGGCATAGTGCTCCGGTACCTTGAATCTTTTCTTTATTGTAATTTGTATACACACTGAACTTTTATTAAACAGCTGCCAGTACACCTTCTCCTCTCCATTTCTCCTGCTGCTCAGCTGGTCGTCGAACAAGACCATTTGGTCTTTATTGAAAGTACCACAGGGCTTTAAAGGGTTTCACACAACGCAGAGCAGTTTATTAGGTTCTGATTATATCAGAACAAAGAATAGCCCAGTTGGTGACTTCAAATTGGTGCCGTGGACCACCCGGGAACCAGCAGCGACCTTCAATCTAATTACACTAACAACACTGGATGATTTCAGAAAAGCTGCCGAAGGACTTCGACAGCATCAGAACCTGAAAAATAGGTGAGTGTAATGGCGGAATATGTGGTCGCTCAGTTCGAACCAGGGGTTGACAAAGTATTACCTCATATAGTGATAGATATATGAAGCGGTGGGGGGCATAACTACTGTAATCATATTGTATCAGTTCAATCGCGGATTGAAGCGTCGGACTACATGAGATGAAAGGCCCATTGAATCGTGGGCTCGGTATATCTGGTGTTGGCAAGATTCGACAGGGCGCATTTTGGGGAATGTAAATACCTAATCATTTAACCCAGAACCGGACGCAGCTGAGTTGGTAATTTTTTGCGTAGCTGAACAATGAGTGAAATATGTATTTGCGCCGGTGAGGTGGAGCGCGTGTCGGCCGGAAGCTGTGACTCAAGCAGCGCCCGGGAGAGACCTGTTCCATCGGACGTTGATGCAATAGTTCAACGTTGTTTGGATTACGTAATCAGAAGTTGTAAGTACGAAAAGCGATCGATATGGTACAGGGGGCTTGTTATGGATCACGGGGCATAAGCGAGTCAAGTAATATGAGGGGGGCCTAGCTGGATGTAGACGTAGGTTGTAACATGTTAAAACAGGGGCAGCCGTGGCTGTTTCAATTTGACGAAACATGCTCCCTGCATTAATATCGACCGAACTAAATGAAGATTATGCCCACATTAGGGTGTAATTCAAATAGATCAAGACGATGAGGGGGTTGTCTACAAATTGAGTTTGTGGATTACAGAAACCCCAAAGTCGCGGAAGATCCTTTTTAGTGCGTGTTACTCCGGAACATATTACGAGGCACGTCCGCCGTGATGACCGGCGAACAATAGTACTTGAGAACGATGCGGTTCAAAATACTGGTTGTAATCTTAAACATTCAGTACAGTTAAAGTTAACGATTGCACTTGATCTCGTTTTTAATAGTCGCGCGGAAGCTATTGAAAAAAGTAAAATGAAATGTGAATTTTTTAAAATGGCTGCGCGGACGTTCTGGTAACAATAGCAAGAGATCAAAATCTGAATGGATGTTTGTGTTTTTATTTGTGGTTAGGTGTGGCAATATTATGTATGTTTGAATGATGGCTAGGGTTAGGAATGATTAACGAAAGGTAAGAGCTTATTGTTGTATTATTATGAAATTTTAATGACCAACAGCCGTGGGGAAATGTAATAGTTGAACGCCGGTTTTTCGAGGGCCGGTGGAACGCAGCAGCATTTAGCTGCTACATTAGCCTAGGGGGCGACCGGGGGGTACTAGTGACGAGGCGGCGTAGTTTCGAGTGTATGTGGTCGATCGGTAGTATCGTGGGACTACGGGGATGTGTAAGGCACTTTAAAATTTTCAAATTCGACGCGGATAAAGTAATTGTTTAATGTATTAAGGGATCGAATGGAGTGAAAGTTTGACCCGGAAGTCGTCCTGGGCACTGCGGAAACGAAGGCGGTGGGGTCAAGCTAGTGTTTTGAGAGGGCCTGTGTGATGTAATGTTTTTATTTTTTGATTAAATCTGTACACTGGCGTTTTGAGAGGATTAGAGTTCTGGTGTAGGGGGGAGTGGTGTTGCGTTAACATTGCGAGGTGTCGGCCCACGCGGCGAAACGGGACAATGGGCCGTTGGGGTACGTTATTATGGTGTTGTGGGTGAAGCTAAGCTAATGCTAACTAGCCGCGCTAAAGGAGCTAATGTTGCTAAGCGGTCGCCGGTTGTGACGTCATAGGGGTGCGTGGAGCGGTGGACGGGCTGGCTACCTGCGCTGAGCCAAAGCTAACGAAGCTAATATGCTAAGCTACCTGTGCTAACGACATAGCATGATGAGACTCTCGGGATATCTCGCGATGAGGCGGCCATCTTGAGTAGGGGCGCCGGGCGTCCATTTTTGAGGGGAAGGTGGTGTTTGTTTAGGAATGCAGTAGGGGGCAGCAGAGGCCAGGGTAAGTTTCCATTCGAAACTGTTTTTGGGGTTATGTGGTTCTACACACAGGAGATTTTTCTTTTAGAGGTTAGTTTGATAATAGTTAGATTGTTATGCTGTGATAGTTTGGTGAAATAGTTTAATCTGGTGGTGGACTATCCCTCCCTCGCTCTCCCTCCCTCCCTCTTTCTCTCCTGCCCTCCCTCCCCCGCACCTCCCTCCCTCTCTCTCCCTCCCTCTTTCTCTATCTCTTTCTCTCCCTTCCTCTCTCTCTCCCTCCCCCTCACTCCCCACGTCTCTCTCTCTCTCTCTCCCTACCCCCCTCCTCCTCTCTTCCATTCCCTCTCCCCCCCTCAACCCCCCTTCTCTCTTCCCCCCCCTCCTCTATCTCTCTCTCCCCTCCTCCCCCTCTCCCTCTCTCCCCTCCGCTCTCCCTTCCCCTCTCACCCCACCTGTCTCTCCCTCCCTCACCCTCTCCCTCTCTCCCCTCCGCCCTCCCTTCCCCTCTCTCCCCTCCTCTCTCCCCTCCTCCCCCTCTCCCTCTCTCCCCTCCGCTCTCCCTTCCCCTCTCACCCTACCTGTCTTTCCCTCCCTCACCCTCTCCCTCTCTCCCCTCCGCCCTCCCTTCCCCTCTCTCCCCACCTGTCTCTCTCTCTCTCTCTCCCTCCCTCTCTCTCCCTCTCCTGCCCTCACTCCCCACCTCTCTCTCTCTCTCTCCCTCTCTCTCCCTCTCCTGCCCTCACTCCCCGCCTCTCTCACTCTCACTCTCTCTCTCTCACTCTCTCTCTCTCTCTTTCTCTCCTATTTGGACTTGTTTATTGTATATTGTTATTCTCTGTAGGTTTCAAATGCAGTTTATTGTTATTTTTTGGGGGTTTCTGGTGCTGGTAGTGGTATTGGCCGGCGTCAGGGCGATGATGTTGTAGCAGCCAGAGGTGGGACCATACTCTCTGGCTCTCGTCAGGTCTCCGTGCCAGTGGTTTGGGTGTTGCGTTCATGATGGTGGGCCGTAAGTCGGAGCATGCTTTGAGGACAGGTTAGGGACTCTCCACGCAGATGGACCTGCGTGTGAGGGGTCACTCTGCTCGGCTGCACCTGCGATGGCGGTATTGGTAGATGGACGAAGCGTGTACGTTTTCTTTTCATTTTAACAGGGGTGCAAGCTCCCAACTCCCCTACGGGGGACTGTGGACGTCGTGGCGTGAGGTGGTAGACAGCTCGTCGTGGCTCACTGTCTGCCTCCGTGCATTAACGGGGATGCGCCATGTGTGCGCTCGTCAAAGCTCGCTGACACACTGCGCGCATTGAGTCATATTATGTGTGGTTGTTTAGGTGGAGGTGGTTGCGGTGGTTAATTTGAGTCTGAGGTGCTGTGTGTGTGCAGCAGTGGTTGAGAGTTGTATGGACTTTGGATATCCTTGAGTAGGAAGCCAGGGGTTTCGCGTTCCAGGTTGCAAACTGGGGGGGACGCCGTGGGCTACAAGTCGGCGGACCAGTGAGATGTCATTGGTCTGCAGGGATTTCAAAATGGGGGTGGTGTCTGCGCCTGTGGTTTAATAAACAGGTTGGGGGACATTGTTCCAAGCCACGAGAATTCGGTGACATGAGTCACTGAAATTAATTTCTTTTCTCGTGAGGAGTGGGTCTAACACCTAGGGATTAGGTGTTACGGGGGAATGTGTAGAAATTGTGTGCAGAATTATGTGTGAAATATGTGTATTACTGGTATGTAAAATGTGATGTGAGCGAGGGATACATTTTTAGGCTTTCTCAGATAGAAATAAATAAAGATACACATAGAAGGAAAGGTTAGAATTAAAGATACACATAGTCATTTGCAGAGCAATAAGAGTTAAAGTGATTTTATTCACCTAAATTACCATATCCAGCACAAATGTTTAGAAATGATAGGCTGTGAATAACAAATTTCTGATTGATCAACAGAAGGAAAAGGCTGATGCGAAATAGGGTTCCCCAGAGTCGTGTGAAGAAGGAGCATGACAACGGGATTGGGAGATCCAGTTTTCCGATGGAGACAACAAAAAAACAATTAAGGCCGTGTCGTTAAAAATTCGAAAGAAAATTGCACAAACGCTCTCTAAAGTGATATTAGTATAGAAGATGCCCGACATTCCATGCTTAAAGATAAATGATGGATTGTGAAAGGGAAATGCCACTGATAATTAAGTGTATGCTTTTTCTTTCTCTCTTCACAGCTGCTCCAGGGCGGACAGAGGCGGTGCTGACAATTCCAAACTCCAAACGGGGGATCAAATTGACTGTTGAAAGTCTGGGTGTAGTATCACACAAAGCGTTTTGTCAATTCCTGTTTGCACCAGAGTGATATTAACTCAAGTTTGTAAAAATAGTTTAAATACAGAGAAACTTGCTTTCCAAACGGTGATATTACGAGTGTTTGAAAGAGGTGAGAATGGCAAATACACAGATAGGAGCAACTGGAGGGTTAGATGCAATAACCATAGAAAGGGTAGACAATCTGTCTATTTCAACGACTGGAAATGTCACAATAAAAGTGAAGAAACAATGGCCAAAGATATTCAGGCCTTTACAAAACCTTGTATTTAAATATAAGAAAGGAGGCCGGTATAGAATGCGTACCCAAATCAAAAAACAGAAAAAGAGATTACGAAAGGCGATGAAAAGAAATAATGCCGGTAGTGGGGTAATGCCGATAACTTCTGCAGACATTTCATTGACCGAATTGAACAGTGACGTTAACCTGATTGACTTGAATGTGACCGACTCCCCTCCTGGGACCAGTGTGACGGAGGGACTGGAAATAATGTCTTTAACTCCAACACAGGGGGTCTTTGAGGAGAGCGACCCAGAGACAACTGTATTACCCGAGCCGATCCACGCTGAAGTGTCCGTTGCAGGTGACTGCCAGTTAACCAAGAGACAAAGAAAGCAACTGAGGAGAGCGATGTTGTTGCAGCAGTCCCAGGGAGTTGACTCTGGCCGTACGGCTGGAATAGAGACCGACAGCAGGTATGAGATAATACAAGAACAGTTTCTACAGCCCACCTGTGTCCCGTGCCTAGGTTTCCCCCACCCCCACCATCAGTACCAAACTGAGAGACGTGGCCCGATGACTAGGAGCCAGTCAGCAAGGGCCAGGGTGGAGAAAGAGCGGAGGACGTGCCTCCCTCAAGAACAACAGCCAACCGAGGCAGGACAGGTAGTGGGATACCTCCAAGCCCTAGTCCAGTCCGCACAGCCAAGAGGGGAGACGGGCTCCAACGGGGAACCAAATGACCAGAGACGGGCCCAGTTGGGGCCACAGGGGGGTCCTGTGCCAGAACAACCACAAACTCCAAGGAGAACACCTTGGCAGTCACGGGGACAAGGTGGAAACAAAAGAGGGAGTGTGAATGGATCCAAAGCACAGTCAATTGTGTGTTGGAGGTGCGGGAATCTCGGCCATATTTCTAGAGACTGTGAGCGGGACTATCTATCCACAACAGGAGGCCCTCGATGGGGGAACAGAGGAGGTGGGTATGGGCAAAACCAAGGTCGGTATCAAGAACGATGCCCACAGCCCGCAAGCTCCCCCTGTCCAGGACCCCCTCAGCACCAGAGCCAAGATGAGAGGCGGGGCCCAGCGATGGGTAGTCAGACCGCCAGCGCTGAGATGGGGGAAGGGGCGCCGACCTACAGACGACAAACGAGAGCGTTTATAACAGCGTTCGAACGACACGAGGCAGTTCATCGAGACTTAATGAAGACACAACTGGAGATTGGTCAAGCCGCACACGAGACTCAGAGACTGGAACAAGAACTGGCGAGAAAGACTGCACTGCTAGATGGTACAGCTATTGAGATCATGCTTTGGGCGTCGGAATTAGGCCGCCGTGATCAAGCAATGCCTTGTGACCCGTTGCCCGGACAGATAGCGGGGCCTCGACAGGGTGCTGGGAGTCTCGGGCGCGGTAGGTTTCCAGACCCCTCCCAACAACAGGCTCAAAGAACTGTGGCTGAACAAAATAGGTACGTGGTTTTCTCCCCAGAACAGGCTCAAGGGGGGCGAGACCAGGAAGGGACTGTCAGAGGTGAGAGCCATGGCGGTAATGACAGAGAGCAAGGACAGACTCTGGGCCCAATGACCCCAGGGCCATCCGATTACAGGCGGGGGGCCCACAGGGTCCCACAACCGAGGGAACAAGGACAGGTTTGCTGGATCTGTGGACTGATAGGTAATTTTCAAAGGTCATGTCAGGTCACGGCCGCCGGCAGAATAAAAAATATATACTACTGATTAGAATAAAAATAGAATAAAAAATAAATAGAGGGGTTAGGTGATTAGGTTATGAGTGGAAGTTACTAAAATGGATGTGTGATTAATATGGCGTGATGGAGTAACTGACGGATGCGTGCACTAATCGGACTAACAAGAACATCAAATTAAATGTTAAATGGTTAATATTAGGTATTCAATATTAGACAATGAAATGATGTGACACTGCGGCAGCTAGTGGTCAGTAGATTATCCATGTTTCATTCAGATTGGTCAAAGGGTGGACTGCATGATTAATAAATTAAAAAGACCCATAGTTGTTCCTAGGTTTTTATGATATTGATAGATGGACATCAACAATCATGAGTAATATATATAGGAGTTTATTTTTATTTCTGCATATTTTTTCTTTCCTAGTGTGTTACGAGCAATTCCTGACTTAGGCCGGAAGCTTTCATTTTGTTTATTCGTTTGATTTTTCCGTTTTTGTTTCTTAGTATATACGGGGGTGGATACGCCCCTAGATAATAGGTTAATTTAGTTTCTAAGAGTGAGTTGAAAAGGAAATGCTCACAAGTTTTGTTTATTGTTTTCAATTATTGTTTTGGGCATGTTTTTCGTAGTTTTGTTTCTTTTCTATATTTTTTCTTAGGAAACCTGGCAGGCTGGGAGTGATCTTGACACAGCAGGACTGGGTAGTATATGTCTATATAATGGACTGAGAACAAAGTGAATGGACATGAGCTGGTTCATGGATTTTTGTTCTCCGCCCATTAAAAATCCGGATCTAGGATCTGGGGGTTGTGTCGCGATTGGTGAAAGTGTTGGGAAACATGATTCTCTGTACATTGATAAGCTCAGTAGGTTTTGGTCGCCATTGGCCAAATAGTCTTTGTGTAGGGTGTGCAATTGATAATTGGCTTGTGGGGGACTCTGACGGCTTAGTAGAGGCTGGCAGAGCATGTGGAAGATGTGTGTTTAAGGCGGACTGTGATTTGTTGCCGTACGTGTAGGACTACTGGGAGAGAGGTCGTGTCAGTACTGGCTGTCCGGGCCCGGAGGCAGCTGTCCAGGGATGAAGGTATGATGTTTAGAATTTTATTCCACATCAAAGGGTGGTGGGGTTATACTGTTTTGACAGCATAATATAATGAGAGCCATGTGAATTTTTCTGAATTTTGAATATTAACGATCTAGAAGCCATGAAATATATAGATAAATGATTTGGAAAAGAAAGTTGTCGAACTCAGACCAGTAAAGAGTGTCTGAGGGAGGAAAAATATGGATTCTCAATCAATGGTTGTGGTAGAAGTAACCTGCGCTGTCCACCGAAGCGATACGAATGGGAGATTGGGGAGTCAGCAGTCATCCGAGTGTGGTACGAGGCAGACCAAGGACTCCATCAGTACTGGTGATCCAGGACACTGGCTAGTGTCTACCCAGAGGTTCCATGGGGAATCACAACACTGCGGGTACCAACAGATCCAGGAGAAGCCTAACTCTCAAGCGTTGAGAGTTCCGGCCAACGCAGTGACCGGGTCTTGAGGCTTCGGAGGGGAACGAGAGAGGCCAAACGACAGGCAATCTACGAGGAGACAGGCTGCTAGACCTCATCAACTGCTCCGGCTGTCAACAGACAGGCTGCAAGGCCTTAGCAATTGACCAGGGTGTCATCAAGCGAATAGGGGGAGCCTCTAGCTCCACTATCAACGACCAGGCGGAGGGTGGGGAGAATCAAACCTCTTCCACTATTCCGAGGGTCAACGGGGGTTGAGCCAGCGACGACTGCGGGAGACAACAACAACCTCCTCACAGCCGTGACAGCGCCAGAGGGGAGATCTAATCACCCCACCTGAGATCGACGCAACTGACACCTGAGGGAAGAGCTCCTGGTTCAACTGAACCGCCAATACAGCAGGGGGTCAGGCCTCTATTTCGAGTGACAGCACGAGGCACGAGGTCTCGACAGAAGACGGGGTGGGATCGAAAGGCAACTGGCTTTCTGATTCTACCTCCCAGAGTTGGTTGTAGCATTCAGCAGTCTTGAACTGCACCAGCTCTGAGAAATGAGGAGGGGGGGCCAGGTCAATCCAGAAAACATTGACCCCCCTTCTCCCGGTTCCAAGTCAGAATTTGACAAACCTCCACTGGAAACCAGTGGAAATTGATCCTGGTACGAAAGAGAGTGTCAAAGACTGCACACTGCACACAATAATGAAAATAGACTGAAAATAAAGATTTATGGGTGATGATAAGTATACATAAGAAAGAGATGTAGAAAAAGAATGTTGTGTTGATTTTTTAGGATCCAAGTGTGGGATGCTGTATGTAATATGATTTAAAATGGTTTATTTATATCCAGGTAGTGGAAAGCAATACGTAGAAGTTGGGATCTATGGTTAACATATAATACTAGCCAATTAAGGATAGTTAATCTCTATCCAAGTGTGGACTGTGGTAGTATTTGGTAACCATAGATAGACATATGTTGCCTGAAACTGGTGTTCAAATCAAACTAATGTGTTTTAGTCTTGTAGAAACATGTCAATCAAAAATAGGTTATCATTAAACCTGATTTGAAGAGGATGACAAGCTTAGAGAGTGTGTGTGTGTGTAACTGAGGGGTACAATTCCCTGACTGTATTGATAAGTATGGTATTATTAAACCACTACCTCTTGTACTTTAACTTCTGGCCATCCAGTACATGATATAGATATGATGAACACTTTCCCACCTGATGAAACGAAGTCCACACAAATGTACAAATCGAATATTTAATATAGCAAAAGGTATATACAACGTTCACTTGTTTACACTTATGATTTGAAATGCACTTGTATGGCAAATGAGTATTCGTAGGTAAATCAACATTGAATGTCCAATCTCTGGTTACGCAGGGAGTAAGTATACAACCGGTTCTTTAGGGAACTATAGCGATGGTACTTAAATGATTATAGCTGGATACACTAAGGGGGGGGGGGGGGTCCCGCTGGTTGTAAGACAGTAGGAGGGGGGGGTTAGAAGAGCCGCTGGCGGTATCCCATCTGGCCGACGATTTCTTGGGAGAATTCAAAGTCTTGAACACGGTGCCCACAGAACCTCGGTCCGCAGATGAATACAGCTGGACCCTCTGGTGGACGGTAGCTGCCGGTCCACAACGGAGAGACGTGAGGCGACCTCACTGGTGTAGAGCGCCGTCTCACCTGGAGTCCTCTCCGGGGGGTAGTTCCAACACTCAGCAGTGTTGGCCGTTATCCATGGAATAATCAAAGCACCCAAAGCATAATCCAAGCCGTGGAAGGCTCGCCGTCGTCCGGGTAAAGTAATCCAATGTACAGGTCCGCTCGTCCTGGCCCGGAGCTCCTCGGATGCAAGCACCACTAGTGGTCTGCCCAGCCTGGTTAAGACTCCAGATAACGTCAGGAACGATGGGGGTACTGATAACTTTATAACTCTAACCGAACGATGCACCATACATAAATAGACTATTATTAGCTTAATAGAAATACGTCCAACTCGACGGTATAGTGCCAAACTATGACAATTCAACTATTAATCCACACGATATCTCAATGCCTATTCTGAGGCCAAGTAGGCCTTACTGCACCACACGTGCGTCGTGGGTGAGGCTTCGCGTCTGTTACTCGGTTGGAGGGTAAAGAACTAATGGACTAAAAGAAAGTTCTACTTTACTCGCGCCATATATATATGCGCTGTGAACAAATAGTACCATTCGTATTTCGCCAGACGTATTCCTACGCGGAACCGGGCTTGCCACGACATGTTGGGCGGCACGATTGAACTTGAACCTAGGGGTATGGCTGCTGGCGCCAGGTTCTCGTCCAATGGTAGAATGAAACTATTATGGGCTGTTTAGTAGAATAAAGGGATATTCAGTGCATATTGTACAAGGAATATACAGGGGATATCAAATGATATACAAATACTATTAAATATATATATATAAATAAATATATATATTCGGTTTAATCTGATCCTTCACAACAGCCGCCCCCTAATTAGTCCCACCTAATTAGCTAAGCAGAGACAGATTAACCGCACTGTCTACCACTCAAGGTCCGCTGTAAGGGTCAGTCAACTCACAAAGTCATGGGGTCATGGTCATCATCGATAGTATCTGGGAGTCGGGGCAGTTCTATTAGCCTTGCCACGGGTCGTGTGTAAGTTCGCCCTTGGACGTGTACTTCAGCTGCTCGGACCTTGCCATCGGCACCGGTGATCACTTTGCTTACGCGGCCAGCCGGCCACATAGCTCTGGGTAGTGACTGGTCGATAATCATGACGACTGTTCCTTCTGTCAAATTGTCTCTCTCTTTTACCCACTTCTGGCGGGTCTGTAGAGACGATAGGTAGTGGAGTAGGAAGCTGCTCCAAAACTTGTCAGCTAGTACTTGACTGTACCTCCACATTCTTCGGCCGTTCGCTTCTTCAGGCCTGTACATTGTCTGGGGTAGCGCGGGGTCCAGCCGCCCCATTAAGAGTGTGTTGGGGGTGACTGGGTCGACATCTGCTACATCACTGGAGACGTAACCGAGGGGCTTTGAGTTCAATACTCCCTCGATCTCCGTGAGGACTGTCATTAGGACTTCTTCCGCCACAGTCTGGGCCCCAAGCACGGCGTACAGGGCTGTCTTTATAGAACGTACTTCTCGTTCCCAGGTTCCACCGAAGTGGGGTGCGTTCGGGGGATTAAACTGGAAGTCAATCTGGGATGGAGCTAGGTGGGTCTTAAGTTCTGGGCCCATAGCTTGGAAGCTCTCTCTCAGCTCTCTTTCTCCGCCTTTGAAGTTTGTCCCGTGATCAGACAACAATGTAGACGGTTTTCCTTTCCGTGATGTGAATCTTCGGAAGGCCATAAGGAATGAGTCTGTGCTCATGGTCGGAAGGAGCTCGATATGTATCGCTCTGGTGGTCATGCATTTGAATACAATACCCCACCGCTTCTCGGTTCCTCTTCCTCTCTTTATATACAACGGGCCAAAACAGTCCATGCCTGTGGAGTGGAATGGCTTGTCGCCGAGTCGGAGGCGACGGGGGTAAGTCAGCCATCCGTGGTATGCTGGGCTGCGCGCGCCACTTTCGGCAGTCTAGACAGGTTCGCTGGAAGCGGCGCACCGCTTCTCTTCCTTGAAGTATCCAATAGCGACGTCTGATCTCCGCGAAGACTCTCTCTGCTCCTGCGTGGTGTACATCCTCGTCGTATTTCTTTATGATCAGCTCTGTGACCTTGTGTCGGCTGTTCAAGACTATCGGGTACTTAATGTCATCCGGTAGATCGGGGGCTCTCCGCAGGCGACCACCCACTCTGATGAGATTATGGGCGTCACTCTCGGGTGCCAGGTGGAGCAGTCTGCTGTCTGATGGGACGGGCTTTCCTCCCTGTAGACAGTCTAGCTCATCGGGGAACGAGTCTCTCTGGGCTCGTTGTAGTAGAAGAAGTTCTGCTTCTTCGTAGTCAGCTGCTGAAATGTCAGTGGTGGACTGAATCTCTGGGTGGTGCCACAGGAATGTCTTTTGCTGCGCACTCTCTAGGGTAATGCAGTCATCTATGTTGGGGTCTGTGGAGGCGACTGTGCTCAGTCCACAGAACATAGGTTTCTTGTTCTCAGCCTCCTCGTTACTTGCTTCCCGTGGGGTGGGCGTAGGCCACTCTTCTTCCGGGAGCTTGAGGAATTCTGGTCCGTCACTGTAGATGTTGCGACGGGTGAGGTCATCCAGAGACATTCCCCGGGTGATGACGTCAGCTGGGTTGTGTTTGGTGTCCACATACCGCCAGCTCGCTGCTTCTGTTAACTCTTGAATCTCGGTGACTCTGACTCCCACGAAGACCTTGTATCTGCATGAATCAGACTTGATCCATGTGAGTACTGTCGTGGAATCTGACCACAAGATTGTTCTGTGCACCGGAATGGTGAGTTAACGTTGGATTATCGTGGCTAGATGCGCTCCTGCTAGGGCTGCGCAGAGCTCTAGACGCGGGATAGATTGTTGCTTTCGTGGGGCTATTCTTGAGCGAGCCAGGATGAAAGCAGTGTGTATCTTTCCTCCCTTCTCTTGGGCACGCAAGTAGGCCACCGATCCATAGGCTACTTCGGAGGCGTCGCTGAAGACGTGTAGATCAATTTTGCATGTCTCTGGCCTCACTGTGGATGGGAAGTAGCTGCGGCGTATATTGACGCCGGGGAGTGAGCGGAGTTCCGTCTCCCACTCTCTCCATGTGGAGGCAAGGTGTGCGGGTATTGGGTCGTCCCAGCCCTGGTCCTTGTCCCACAGTGCTCGTACAATCATCTTTGCCCTGGTGGTGTAAGGTAGAATACATCCCAACGGGTCATATTGTCTGGCGAGTGTTCTGTACACACTCCGTCTGGTGGTCGGTGTCGCCGTCGACCTTCCCTGCTCTGGAGTCAGGGGTTTGTGTCTATAGTGGAGCGAGTCTGTTTTGAAGCGCCAGACTAGTCCTAGTGTCATTTCTTGGGCTTCTCCTGGGATGGTCGCCATCCAGGTCTCGCTGCTGGCAGCCTTGTCCGCGGGGGAGAGGCTGCGCAATACGTGCGGGTCACTGCTGGCCCACTGCCTGAGATCAAAGCCGCCTTTGATCAGGGAGGCGCGTAGCTTGATTAGGAGAGCCTCGGCTTCTTCTTGAGTCGAAACGCTTTGTAAACAGTTGTCCACTTAGAAACTGTTCTTCACACTGTGTCGGACCTCTTCATCTGCTGCTGGGTCCTCTGCGACGTGTTTCTGTAGTGCAAATGTAGCACAGCACGGGCTGCATGTGGTTCCGAAGGGGAGTACTTCCCACTGGTAGATGGCTGGGTTCTCATCTCCGATCCTCTCTCTCCATAGGAACCGCAGCAGGGGCTTGTCCTCCTCCACTAGTCTCACCTGCAGGAACATCCCTTTGATATCCCCGCTGATAGCCACCTTGTCCTGGCGGAAGCGCAGTAGCACGCCTAGTAGGGAGGGGCCGAGTGTGGGGCCGGGCAAGAGTTCTTTATTCAGATTTTGGGATCCGATCTGGTAGCTGCAGTTAAACACAATGCGATCCTTGCCGTTGTGGTGGACCTTGTGATGCGGCACGTACCATGATTCGGTCGTCTGATCGGCCTCTTTAATGTCAATCTTTGTTACGTGTCCCGCTGTGATTAGCTTCTCAATCTCAGCGCGGTACACACCCTCTTGAGCGGGGTCTTTGGCTAGGCGTCAATAGATGCTCCGTGTTCAATAGATAGCGCTCCGTGGCGTCTTTCTTTGCGTGAAAGGTGGGCATTCCCTCTCGCCTCAGGAGTGGAGTTGCGTATCTCATCACTCCGCCGACTGTGACTCTCTTTGTCCCTTGCTCGAGTAGGTTGATGGCGTAAATGTCTTCTTTAGAACGAATATCTTTCTTTTCGTTCTTAAAGGGCATTGTCTCTAGTGTCCATAGCCTCTCGACATGCTGCAGGAGAGTGGTGTCTTCTTCTGTCGTTCTGGAGTGGAGGCAGCTAGTGGCTGCTGTTCGGTTGAGAGATTTAGCGAGGGGGCCTTGTAGTGTCCACCCTAGGCGGGTCTCGACTGCTGCAGGACAGCCTCGGGGTCCTGTATGGACCCGGTCAATCGGGACTATGAGTTCTGCATGGTCGGAGCCTATCAGCAGGGTCGGGGTAGCGCCGTCTATGAGCGGGATAGGTAGTTGTCGCAGGTGCACATATTTATCCATCAACTTGGCGATAGGGTAGGTGTACTGCGATAGTCCTATTTCTTGGCTGGTGAAAGCATTTGTAATCCTATACCGTCGCTCTGGCTGCCCGTTTGCTGCGATAGTGAAGGAGACATTCTCGCCCTTTATCGTCTTTAAATCTCTTCTTATTGTCCGAATCGTCATTTCGTTCTCGCTCCCCCGCAGTCCCAGCTGGGCCGCAGCGGACGCGAGCAGAAGGGTCTTCTCTGACCCGTCATCAAGGACGGCGTAAGTGTCCATGACTTTATCTTGGTAGCTCAATGTCACACGGACTACCTTTAAGAGCACTTGGGCGCCGCTACTGCTGGCGGGGTCAATGTACATGACACTTGCCTTGGTGCCGCTCGATGGTGCAGGTGAAGGCCGTCTTCTGTTACTGTCGTGTAGTATATCTAGATGGGCTCCGTCGCACCGACTGCACCTTTTCTTTAGGCGGCATTCGGCGGCCATGTGACTGCGCGCACATCGGTAACAGCGCCTGTTGGACTTTATCCATTGACTCACTTCTTCTGCATTCATCTTTGTGAACAGGTCACATTGTGACAGCCAGTGTTCTTTCTCACAGTAGGGGCACACCATTTTCCACTTCTCTTTTCTCGAGGGGGTACTGTGGCTCTTACTGCTCGGTACTGACTCTGATTGGTGCATGACAGTCACCGATCTTCTTCCATCATTTATTCTCCTGGGTCCCTCTCTGGAGCTTGGCGTGCTCCGCCCGAACGTATCCAGTCGTAAGCTGCTGACTTCTCTCGCCAGGAAGTCGGCTAGATCAAGGAGGGATGGTTCGGGGCCGTTAGGATCCCGGGAGTCTCTCTGCCGCCTAAAACGCTCTTGTCTTGCGGGTGGCAGCTTCTCCAAAATCCTCTCGACGTTAGAGTTGGCGTATAGCTCATGCATGCCCTTTTCCCGTTGCGCTCCCAGCATCCCTACCAGGGACTGCACTTTGATTGACAGGTCGTCTAATGAGCGATTGTCTGTTGCTGGGGGTAGGCGATCAATATGCCTTATCTCTTGGATTACGTAATCCCATATACGTCCATATCTCTGGTCCAGCGCTGCTAGGGCCGCTGTGTATGGGGTCGTAGAGGTGGCATAGGCTAGCGCTATATTGTGCGCTCGCGGTACTTTCAGGTGCTTCAGTAATATTGCATACTTGTGGCGTTCAACATCCACCATCATTGTCTCTAAGCACATCCGGAGCTCCGTGTACTGTGCTCAATTCTCATAGGTGAAGTCTGGAAACGACGGCGTGGCAATGTATGACGCCGTGGATGGCTGATACATCGGCGAGCGTTGGGGGAGAGACCTCCTAGGCGAGTCTCCTCTTGTGCCGCTCTGTGGGCTGGTACCGACAGGGTACCATGGCCCGCTGGTCCAGGTGCTATTCCTCGGGGCTGGTCGTGCGTCGTGCTCACCCGTGAATAGAGTCGGGGGTCTGTAGCGCAGCGCCGCGGGGGTATAGCCTGGGCTGTACTGGACCTCCTGGTCCGGTGGAGTACTGTGCTGTCGTCGGGCTTGGTTCTCCTCCTCTCCCTCTTCTTCCTCTATCAGGTCTTCCAGATCCTGTAATTGTTTATTTAGCTTCTCCGCAGTGTATGCCGCTCCTTCCTTGTAGCTGGGTCTCGCTTGGACCGGTCTGGGAAGGGGGTCTGCAGGGGGTATAGGCTTGGTCTGTTGATCAAGTTCAGGGTCGCTTGCTCGGTTAGGAGACGCTGCCCTTGACTGTTGTCTCGACGAGTTCCTTGAACCCCTGGCGGAGGGAGAGGGTGTTGCCTTGAGGATCAGCTGCTCCATGAGCTGCGCTTGTAACTTGTCGCGCTCGGCTTGTAGTCTGTCGCGCTCGGCTTCGCGCTGGATGAGAGCGAGTTCGCGCTCTGCATCTCTTTGGGCACCGGCAGCGGCACGCTGGGTGTCTGCTCGGTCTCTTGCCATATTCTCTTCCGTCTGAAGGCGTCTCATCTCCAGGCGTATGCGCTCTTCTTCGCTCCGTTGTTGCGCTTGGAGTTGATCGCGTTCACCCTGAAGTCGATCGCGTTCGGTAGAGGCTGTCAGGCTGACGAGGAACGCCTGTTGTAGCATCCTCTCCGCTTCGCTGGGGGAAGGCGGTTGTGGAGGTGAGCCGCTCCTGGGTGAGCCGCTCCTGGGTGTACTCGTTGGGGAGTCCTGGAGCTCTATTTCCTCGGCGCTCTCCTCCTCTTCTTCCGTGCAGAGTTCTCTCTCTGTAGGGTTGTCTTCCTCCCGGGGCTGGTCGGGGACTACTTCTTCGGTATTGGCGGGGGGTAAAGGCATGTCAGCTCCCTCCTGGTCCCCACCGTGAGCTTGGTCAGTTACATTAGAACCTACTAGGGCCTCTGTGGTCGGGGAAACCTGGTCGTTAAGGTCAGACATAATTTTACTTTCTACTTTTACCGCGTTTACCGTTTGTCGAAGGCTAGGTAGTTGACTGACAGCGTAATCCTCTAAGTACTGAGGTGTCTGTCGTCTGCGCCGCGGGCGTCCTACGTTAGGAGGACCGTTTCGTGGAGTGTTCATCATAGGCCATTTTAATATTAATAACACTATATTAATATTACACTAGTTACCATCCGGCTCGAAGGACCAATTGTAACTGAGGGGTACAATTCCCTGACTGTATTGATAAGTATGGTATTATTAAACCACTACCTCTTGTACTTTAACTTCTGGCCATCCAGTACATGATATAGATATGATGAACACTTTCCCACCTGATGAAACGAAGTCCACACAAATGTACAAATCGAATATTTAATATAGCAAAAGGTATATACAACGTTCACTTGTTTACACTTATGATTTGAAATGCACTTGTATGGCAAATGAGTATTCGTAGGTAAATCAACATTGAATGTCCAATCTCTGGTTACGCAGGGAGTAAGTATACAACCCGGTTCTTTAGGGAACTATAGCGATGGTACTTAAATGATTATAGCTGGATACACTAAGGGGGGGGGGGGGTCCCGCTGGTTGTAAGACAGTAGGAGGGGGGGGTTAGAAGAGCCGCTGGCGGTATCCCATCTGGCCGACGATTTCTTGGGAGAATTCAAAGTCTTGAACACGGTGCCCACAGAACCTCGGTCCGCAGATGAATACAGCTGGACCCTCTGGTGGACGGTAGCTGCCGGTCCACAACGGAGAGACGTGAGGCGACCTCACTGGTGTAGAGCGCCGTCTCACCTGGAGTCCTCTCCGGGGGGTAGTTCCAACACTCAGCAGTGTTGGCAGTTATCCATGGAATAATCAAAGCACCCAAAGCATAATCCAAGCCGTGGAAGGCTCGCCGTCGTCCGGGTAAAGTAATCCAATGTACAGGTCCGCTCGTCCTGGCCCGGAGCTCCTCGGATGCAAGCACCACTAGTGGTCTGCCCAGCCTGGTTAAGACTCCAGATAACGTCAGGAACGATGGGGGTACTGATAACTTTATAACTCTAACCGAACGATGCACCATACATAAATAGACTATTATTAGCTTAATAGAAATACGTCCAACTCGACGGTATAGTGCCAAACTATGACAATTCAACTATTAATCCACACGATATCTCAATGCCTATTCTGAGGCCAAGTAGGCCTTACTGCACCACACGTGCGTCGTGGGTGAGGCTTCGCGTCTGTTACTCGGTTGGAGGGTAAAGAACTAATGGACTAAAAGAAAGTTC
The DNA here is from genome assembly GCF_963971535.1 of Notolepis coatsorum. NCBI lineage: Eukaryota > Metazoa > Chordata > Actinopteri > Aulopiformes > Paralepididae > Notolepis > Notolepis coatsorum. The sequence goes on along the minus strand of NC_140172.1, from coordinate 60,551,946 downwards.
TACTTTACTCGCGCCATATATATATGCGCTGTGAACAAATAGTATCATTCGTATTTCGCCAGACGTATTCCTGCATTCAGCCAGAGAACAAAGACCATCAACAATTTATCAACTAGCATTCTTTAATCTGATTTCTTAGAAGGACGAGAGCGGAATAGTGCTCCGGTACCTTGAATCTTTTCTTTATTGTAATTTGTATACACACTGAACTTTTATTAAACAGCTGCCAGTACACCTTCTCCTCTCCATTTCTCCTGCTGCTCAGCTGGTCGTCGAACAAGACCATCTGGTCTTTATTGAAAGTACCACAGGGCTTTAAAGGGTTTCACACAACGCAGAGCAGTTTATTAGGTTCTGATTATATCAGAACAAAGAATAGCCCAGTTGGTGACTTCACTAACTAGTCACATACAAACATTTAGCCAACAGCAAAAGAGACAAGGGGAAGGGCAAGGGAAGCAACAGGATGTGCCACATGGGTTTTAAAACAAGATTGGGGCTTCGGATTGGTCAACAAATTTTAGTGATGGCTGGGATGACTGACTGGTTTCCAATTAGTGTCCTGATGAATGACAGGAACCTGGATCAGAGTAGCAGGTGGAGTGAGTGAGAGAGAGAGAGAGAGAGAGAGAGAGAGAGAGAGAGAGAGAGAGAGAGAGAGAGAGAGAGAGAGAGAGAGAGAGAGAGAGAGAGAAGGGGGGGGGGGGGGAGACACAAGTACAAACAACATACAACAGCCACATGCTGGAACTGATCTCTGAACTGGGGCTGATCTCGGACAACGATGAGAAGGCCTACCGGGAGGAGGTTGAGGCAGTGGCGGCCCGCCACTTGGGGCGCTAGGGCGCCGCCCTCCCTGTTAAAACAGAGAAGAAGAAGAAATATTTTTTGTTTTGTTTTTTGTTTTATAGCCCTATAAATAATATAAACATGTTTAAAATGAATAATATTTACTCATTTTAAGTATGTTTGTGTTTCCAATGCACAATATAACGTTAAAATATCAAATATTAATAATCGTTTTCCTGAACAGGAAGTGACGATTCTGTCTGATAAAGAACGTTCCATTACCGTAGCCGCATTTCTCCTGCCGTATTTCTCTCGGGCTAGACGCAATAGCGCTGTGAGTGGGCGTGTACGACATGCACTGGTTTCATCGCTGTATCCGTCGCAGCCAATCAGTGTGTAACGCGCTGTGCGTTGAATATGATGTATTATGATGGAACTCAGGCGCGTTTTGAAGCGGTCTGCAAGCAGCCGAGCGTCTATAATTTCCATAGCATAGCCGCATTTCGCGGAGAAGCTCTCTGATTGGCCGACGCGGCGATGCCAGTACTTTCCGTAGCCGCAGTTTGCAACATGTTCGAGGCTGTGTGTTGTGATGGAGTCTGGAGTCTGGACAGTGGGCAGTGAGTGGATATACATCGACAACAGTCTGGGGGACAGTCAGTGGACATACACTTTATTAAGCCCTCCGGCTGGACCACGTTTCAATTAAACAAAGTGAGTTAATTATCTCTCTCTCTCTCTCTCTCTCTCTCTCTTAGCCAACTCAGCTAACGTTAGCTGCTGTTAGCCACTCAGCTAATGCTTAACTAACGCTCTCTCTCTCTCTCTCTCTCTCTCTCTCTCTCTCTCTCTCTCTCTCTCTCTCTCTCTCTCTCTCTCTCTCTCTCTGTGCCTATGCGTGTGTTTGGAGACGGAGCGAGTTTGTTTCTAACTTTTCTATTTATATATTGTGTTTCAAGTTGTGAATTAGACTGTACTTTATTTGACTGGTTGTGTGTTGTTGGTGCCACGGTTTGGTAGTATTGTGGCCCACAACTTGTGGGGAGTCAGTGTTCGCTTGGTCAGCTGTTCGCTGCCAATGCGTGGTACATGTTTGCAAAATGTTTGGTATAGCGCCTGTGGTAATATTGCCTTTGAATTTCATAATTAATATGTGTGAATGAATTACAGAACCATAATGTAAAGCCAGGTGTACCTTTCAATAGCAGAGTGGACTCAGTGGCTAAATAAGGAACCATACTAGAGACAGTTGCAGCAGATAACAGACAAAGGTCACACCTACTGTGACCAGATTACAACCACACCGACGGGGGCCATTGACACCAACCCCCACCCGAGGACAAGAACCTGTTGGGGCCAGCCCCCAACAGGAAGACAATGACGGGGGCCACCAGCGGCCCCCTCAGTTTATTGAGTCAAGACCCACCCAGGAGATCGAGGAGGTGGGGGCAGCCGGCCCCCACAGAGACACCCAGGAGATCGATTGGGGAAGACCGCCCACAGAAGACCACATGATTGGACCAAAATGTACTTCTAGAATGTTAGGATTGGAGGGAAGTTATTATATAAGAGCGAACATATTGTTAGTTCAGGAGCCCAGACCTCCCCACCCCAGGTCTGCGGCTCCACCCCTCCCCACCCAGAGACTACTGTGAGCTGATTGCATTTTACGTGAGTAAATCATGTGTAACACCAATTGTTGTTTAGATTAGAGTAATGTACAGATCCCTGATCTGTAAACCAGATTTACTCATGTGTAATGTGTACAGTAAATTCTCTATGTTCATTTGATGTTGACAATGACTGTTGTATGTATGTTGGGGTTTGAGATGCAAACCTTGTTGATTCTTTGTACAAAACAGACATGTTAATGTTTTCTGATAATCCTTGTATGTGAAAAGCAACCTTTTATTCACTCTTGGCCCTGTGACAAATAAATCAGTTGAGTTGAAATAGAGTTCTGGTTGTCTGGCTATACACATTTATTTCTCATCTGACTAAGCCAGATGAGGAGACCAACAATTCTATCACTTATGATCCTTTCTCCTCCTTCCAGTTAAGCGACCTCCTTGTACTGTACAATAACCTTAGATTATTGTTAGGATTCTATAGGATTATACTACAGAAGTGGTGCCGTTCCACCCGCCCTGTTGTGCCCCCCCTGAAGATGTGCGGTGAGGTTTGTGTGGCTGGCTGCTCAGAGCCACGGCCTTGCTTGCATGTTGGGGACATACAGGAAAAGAGCCGGGGGTTGTTGCGTTTCAGTAAGGATAGTTGCAGTGCAGGGTTTTGCTGTCTGGGTGGAGGACAGAGGGACAGGATGGAGGCTGGTTGTGTAAGCCACTAGTTGGGGCCCGGGGTGAATATAGCCTTTTGCGTACAGGACTGGGGGAGCGGTGTTTAGGTTAGACTGTCCAAAGGTAAAGGGATCGCGCTTGTTATGCAGTAAACATACAATCATGTGCTTTGGATGGTTGTATGATTGTTCAGACACAGGAGGCCGTTCCCGGCCTATTCGTTTGAGGTTTATGGCAATAGGTACGGGCAGCGTATTTGGTGCCAGGCCCTTGCGGACAGGGGGATAGTACTTTTTTAAATTTTTTGTTGAAGGTAATAGCTTAGGGGGATAGGTTAGGGATAGGTAATTTACTTGAAGGCGAAGGCGTGGAGCGGTAGAAAGTGGAGGATAGTCACAGAGACGCGGGAAGTGGGACTGTGAGGTGATTATGGACAGTAATGGTTAAATGCAGAGTAGTCAGATCTTAAAGAGAAGATTATAGGGTAAGGTAAAGAATATGAGATGAGATAACCGTGATTGTAGTACAGGATTTCCTGGTTCCACGGTGAGAACAGAGATTGCCTCATGGGATTCTCGCCCAGGACGGAGTAGCCGTCGAGGAGGGAGATGATGAGGTGAGTAGGGTGTGCGTGGCGATCATAGATCATATAGAGCAGAATGTCAGTTTAAAGCGGGGATGTCCCGGCCGGTCACTCGGTTAATGGTGTTGTACTGCGCATCGGCGTGTGGTCCTGATCAAGGCCACATTCGTCTTTGCGTTTAGGAAGTACGATAGGAGTACGCCCTGGGATACAAGACAGGCCGTGTCGTTCCAGGGAGCGTAGAAATGTGATGGTTATTTTTTTCGTGAATCTGAACAGTGAGTGGACTGGGTGTACGTCTTGCTGGGCAAACGCAGAATTTCCGTTCGTTGGCGCCTCTCGAGCGGCAGGGTACGGAGGTTTTAAATGTCGGCGAGCGATGCAGATGGAATTTACAGGCTCTATAGCCAACGCTGAAACAGATCCGCGGATTCAGATGGATATGTAGAGGGCGCTAATATGATGATGAATCGTCACGGGTCGCAGGATTATAAACGTGGTATGGTGATATAGGTGAACAGGGGCTTGTTCGAAGCATAGCGCATAGGCTTTTGTAAATATTGATCAGATTAGCCGGACACCTCGAAAGTTTAACAGGGAGGGGATTTTTTCTGAGAATATCAGCCGATCTAACTGTAGTCGATCCAATATTGAGGGTTGATTAGAAGGGTAGGCAGGATTTGCTTGTTAGCCGTGAGAAGGGTAATTACAGAAAGCAAAAAGCCGCAGCAAATCCGATTAGAACGTGTTTGGCTTCGGCATCCTATTTCGACACGTTCGTCGTGGCAAAACGGGGACAGAAGCGCTTATCAACACATCGTTTAATAGTACTGTTTACAAATGTAGGTGTACATTGCATGTATTGTATGTATGCAGAGCGGCCTTGATGAGGGTTGTTGTGTTGTGACGTGGATCAGAACAATACGAGTCTGTGAATCATATGGAAGTTGGGGCTAACTAGCTTAGCTCTGTGGAGGAGCCGCGGTAATCTAGGGATGTTAGGGCGGTGATGTGTGAGAATTGACGGAACACTGTGGCGGCAATTGCTGTTAAGAAGCGAATCGAGGCGTAAATTGAGGAGATTGTGGCCGTTTTGAGGGTTATATTTAATGCGGTAACAATTGTGTACGTTATTATGGTGGAGGAAGAAGTCGCTGTTTTGATGACGTCATAGTGTTGAGTGGAGTGTGTGAACATCCCATATGGAGCCAGGCGGAGAAAGGGTAGGAAACTTGGTTTATGATTCGTGTTGGACTGTGTAAACGGCGTTGGTATATGAGAATGTTTTAAAATTCTTTTCTTTTAAAGTAGGTTGTTATTTAACCCTTAGAAGTCTAACCTAAATAGCTCCTCCTCCTGAGAATTTCCCCCTTTTTTTTTGTTACATAATATAAAATTACAGATTCATACCTTCAAAATAAGCCATCAATTGTCAAATTTGAGACGATAGTTTTCAATCAATGTCCTATCAAACATTCTGGTAAAATCCTAACACCTTTTCAGTATAGGACTTTGAACTAGATCCAAGTTCATTCAGCTATCTGATGAGAGAACTACACTCCCAGAATTCAATGTGATCATTGTCACTAGCACCATTTCACACCTGAGCAAAGGCCCAGTCATTCCTTTGTTATTCCAGTGAATGGACCCAGCAGGAGGCCTAGCCTGTGTGTGTTTCTGTGTGTGTGTGTCTGTATCTACAGTACTGTACCATATCAAAAAAAAATAAGCAAACTAGACTAGATGTAAATGTAATGTGTAAATGTGTAAATGTAAATGTGTGTGTGTGTCTGTCTGTCTGTCTGTGTATGTGTGTGTGTGTATGTGTGTGTGTGTGTCTGTGAAACATGTCTTGTACTCATTTACCTCACTAAATACATACTAAATGTGTAACTGTAGATTTCAAGAGAGAGAGAGAGAGAGAGAGAGAGAGCGACATTTATAATAATTATATTATTAGTTTTTTTACACACACACACACACACTAATAACATGATCATAACCAGAGAAAACAAGACCAAAGACAACTGGAATAGAATATCACACAAGGAAGGTGGCGCATGCATAGAAGCTGGTCTACTTTGGGGGAAAAGGCATTTTTCTATCACTAAATATGGAGTACTCCCCATTCAAAGAGATAGGGCACAGATCTTGTTCATCTTGTTAGTCCCTGTTATCAACAATGAAGCAGAGTGAACCATCTTCTCTCTAGACAGACTTTGGTAGTACCCTCTTGTAAGACCTTCTGGTGTATAAGATTTCAGACACACATCCAACTCCCAACATACTAACCGACATACTGTCATCCATGAAAGTGTAAGAATAGGACCTTTGAGGGAAGATGCCTCTCCTGTTTTGGGGTAATACGCCCCCCACAGACATCTAATGATTTTGAATAGACTAAGCCTAGCTAGTAGCTAATGTTAGATTTCTGAGAAAGTAAACTATCATCTAACAAAATAACACAATAGCTATGCTAAGAACTGTATTACATCGGTTTAAAAAGTATTATAATGATAAAACAATTGCTAGCACTATTATATTGCTATAGCATCGCAATAGCTTGAATTTCTTCACCTCCTGGGGTAAAAAAAGATAGTGAGAAGGCTTTTGATAAAACTGAACTCTTTTACATGATGCATTTAGCGAATGAGACAGTATTAGTTATTTTGTTAAGCTTGTTGATACATTACATTACAATATTTTACATTTCGTTCCATAATAGCAAAGCTGTAGTCTGATTTACCATCTAAATGTGTTTACTTAAGTGTACATATTATATGAATATTCAAATGATATATATTTTGAAAACACACACACACACACACACACACACACACACACACACACACACACACACACACACACACACACACACACACACACACACACACACACACACACACACACAAAACACACACACATACACACCTTAAATGTCAGGCACATGGACAGTGGACTATGAGGTGTAATGCACAGTGAGCCTTTAGATATGTTGTGGTCTTTATAGCTGGATCAGGACTGAGCAGCCAGAATGGATGGCTTTTCCATGAAAACCCAGCCGATTCTCTTACAGAAGGTAGGCTGCCTTGATGGAAACAGACATGTGGGTTGTTAGAAACTGCACTGGGCCAAATGGGCATCAGGATCTACCAGATTATTAACACTTGTGACACGACAGCCTCCAATATATCAGATATTTTGAGAAATGCGAGTTATGTGCTTGTTATTACCAATTCAGATATAATTGTGTATCACAATATCATGATTTCATCACGTTATGTTCCATCATGAATGATCTGAGGAGAATTAACTGAATTGCCCAATTAGCAACACCCCAACAAATAGTCTAACCTAAATAGCTCCTCCTCCTGAGAATTTCCCCCTTTTTTTTGTTACATAATATAAAATTACAGATTCATACCTTCAAAATAAGCCATCAATTGTCAAATTTGAGACGATAGTTTTCAATCAATGTCCTATCAAACATTCTGGTACAGTCATTACAAATTTGCCATAGAAACTGTGCATTGGGGGAGGTTGGGTAGGTGGGGTGGGGCTGTACATTGGAGGTGGGGGGGTTGGGTAGGGGGGGGGGGACACTGTACATTGGAGTACTGACATACATTTGACATGGAAACTGTACATTGGAGGAGGTTGGGTAGGTGGGGTGGGGTTGGGTGGGGCTGTACATTGGAATAGCCATGCTTGGTCTTTATTGTACAACTGGGTTAGGACATTTGTAGGGGCCAGTTTTGAATTGCAGTCTCCCGTAGGTGTTCTTTGAGAGTGTTTTTGAAGGTGGGTAGTGATTTACATTCCTTTACAGCTTTGGGTAGGGCGTTCCACATTGTTGTGGCATAATTGCGAAACGTGTTTAGTCCCTTGTTTGAGCCGAATCTGGGTTTTACATGATTTGTGATTTACATGACTCAGACCGGGAGTAGTCTCAGAGAGGGAGATACAGAGGAGAGATGGAGGGAGAGAGAGGGAGATAGGGAGATATAGATAGAGAGAGGGAGAGAGAGAGGGAGAGAGATATATATAGGTTAGAAAGCAACCTGGGTTCTCAGACAGACAGACAGACAGACAGACAGACAGACAGACAGACAGACAGACAGACAGACAGACAGACAGACAGACAGACAGACAGACAGAGAGAGAGAGAGAGAGAGAGAGAGAGAGAGAGAGAGAGAGAGAGAGAGAGAGAGAGAGAGAGAGAGCGACGTCATCTTTCCTTCACAAAGCGCATCGAACGCTGTCAACTAAAGCACCGTGTTTACTACAGCGCGGGTGCATGCGTAAGCTGTCAACTAGCGAGATGCGTTGTACTTGTTACAGAGCTGGTTACAGAGCTGGTCCACACTGCTATTATGAAATGACCCGAAATGTATGTAATTTTGTCAACTAAAGCGGTCCGTGTTTAATAATAATAATAATAATGGCTTGGATTTAGCGCGGATGAGCAAACTCGTCACACAGCAGCCAGTGATCATTCATACCTCGTATACACAGACGCACTCTGCCATACAGTAGTTGATGTTAAATAAAGCCCATTTGAATTGAGAGAGAGCGAGAGTGTGTGTATGTGTATGTAAGCTTTTTTTTTTTATCTGAGAGAATGTCCGCGAATGTCCTCAGACTCCTCACGCAGGAGGAGAAACGACTGCAAAAAGTCGAGTCCCGTGGATATTATTGCAACAGATAATTCATACATTATTATGTTTAGAATTTGGATGGGGGGGGTAGGCTCTGATACCAGTCTCACGCCTCTGCGGGGGTGTAAGTGTAACACCTATTCACAGCGCACACGCCGCTATTGTGTGTGTGCGCGCGTCCATGTATGTGCGTTTCGTGGCGCGATTGTAGTTCTTATCGCAAATGGAGATTATTACAATCATGCCATCTAGCAAGAATTAAACGTATTTACAATTCGTATTAGGTTTAGCAAGTTGGGGGACGTATACCTTACATGTCAAAGCACTAGAAATGGCAATTTTTCTATTTTTATCGATTTCTGAAAAGATGTCCTTTTTGAGCATTTAAGAGGGATTCTAATTTCTTTTGTTGTCCGCCGACGGGTTCAAAGCTCCAGCGTGACTCCTAAGGGTTAAGCATGTGTGATTTGTTTAGAGGTAGATTGGTAACGGGCGGACTGAATGAAATGTACGGATCTCGAACGTCGCATAACGCGCGGCGCCCGGGGGCGCGTTGAACATAGCATCAGGCGGGCTAGGTTGTTAGCTTGCGTGCGGTTGTTTTGTGAGTTTGCGGGCGACATATGTTATGATTCGTGTTTTGAAAATGATGTTTAGGAAGGGTTAAAGGACGCTGTGGTTGTCGTTGCATTGTATTAGGACGAAACGGAGTGTTTTGTGATAATAGTACGTTGTCGCGGTATACATTGGTGGCTGTGCGTTTGCGCTACTGCGCATGCGCGTTACAACACGGATCGCTGCATTCATTTTCGTTCGCTCTGAGGATGAATAACGGGTGAGGAAGTATTTGGCATTGTGTTAAAATGTTATTTGTATATTGTACAGGGTATTTTGTGTAAACAGTAGAAGTGATATGTAGTGTATGATGATTAGATATACAGATAGGCAGTAGTGTGAGGATAGTATTGGGCGGAATTTGGTAAACTGCTCTGCACTGAAAATGACGGTGCTTGCATTGTATTTAATGGATACATTGCTTGGATCTAGTTAAGGTTCACAAACTTAGCTACTCTGGGTGAGTGTATCATTGATAATAGGAACATATATATACACATTGGACCTGTAAAACTGGGCAGTAATATTGTTGTGAAGGGCCAGATTAACACTGAGAATCTACGTTTTATTGTTTTATATAACTTGTATATTATTTATATATATAAGCTATATCCCTTTAAGCCTCCGTTTGAATCATAGTAATATTCGCTTTCCTCATTGGATAATGCCCTTAACGTTGGCGGCGCCAGGCAGTCTCGCCCGCAGTCAGGTTCAAAGACGTGTTTAGACAAGTTCGGACATGCCTGGTGCCGGCGCATTGATTCCAGACGAGAGCTGAGGCTTGGCACTAGAAAGCCCTCTGAGTATATATTGTGGAAGGCGCAGCAGCCGTAGTGTGAACCTAATCTAGTGAAACCTAAACACGTGAAGTGCGAAGTGAACAAGTGAAAGTGTCAGATCTAATGCAGTAACGTCAAGTTTGACTTAGCTTAATGTGAAGTAAAGAGTCGTCATTTAGTGTGAATCATGTTACAGCAGTTCGTTCGGTATGTAGCATTACAAGCAGTTCGTTCGTTTAGTAACTAGTGAAACCTTAGCAAGTGTGCGTGGACTTAGTAATTAGTGCCAGTACACGAGGAGGGCCTAGTCGTGGAACTACTGGACATTATGATGAATTGAAAATGGGGGACCCTGATGTAAACAAGTCGAAAGTCTTTCTCTGGTCTGCATCCCCTTAACAATTGTATGTATTGAGCTGTACTGTACTGTACCCATTCTGCAATCTGTTAATAAACTTTTCAATCAATCAATCAATCAATGTGCATATTGGAACCTACGGCGGCGATTGCAGAACCAGTATTGGTTGGATTATAGTGATTGTGGAACGTACTACCGTGGAGAAGAGCCTCGTTAATACCCACTGTCGTTTGGATTTAACCACCTTGAAGATCTTACCTCGGGCTAGCTTCGAGGACCGAAGCTAGCTGGCTATCATCATTGCTATCGAGCAATTGGATTACAGCTATTGCTTGCTGCTGAGCATTTGGATTATAAGGACTGGATTCCGTACGAGAACCCCTTTTCTTCAAGTGAACAGACTGAGTATCCGAACATTCTTCCTTCCTCCAGAGCTTACAACTCTGGGAGGATACCCCCTGTCTCCAGCGGTACCATCGTTTTGCCCCTATAGTGCCATCCTACGCCAGGCGGCGTTTAGTCTAGTATCCCAGCTTAGGAATTATTCATTCCAACTGACTTTGCTACAGACTGACTTTATTCATATTCTTCGCCATACAAGCGCAACCCTTAATTCCCATTCTGTACAATTACTGCATAATAATAAATACTATAAATGATATTTCTTTGTCACCGTGCCGTCTTATTCTGAGTGTCTGCCATATTATAACTGTACTTTCTGGCAAGTAATAATAATAATAATTAGCAGTGGTTTAATCTATCACAATCTTTAATACAGTCAGGGTTTTGTAACCCCTCAGTTACAATTGGTCCTTCAAGCCGGAGGGTATCAGTAATCTTAATCATATTAATAGTGATATGGCCAGTGGCGGACACTCTCCAAACGGCTCTCCCAAACTATCGCGCCCTAGGCGCCAACGTCAGCCCCCTCCACAATTGGAGGACTACGCTTTCGTTTTACCTCCTAGCTTATCTAAAAAGACGTTAAGCACGGATAAAACTAATAGTTTAAGCATGCCCAACCCTATCGACTTGTCGGCCCCACTAGTAGAAACCCCAGCGGGTTCAAACGAAACTGACTTAGCTCACAGGGGGGGACAAGCGGGACATAAATCAAATCAAATCAAATTTATTTATAGGGCCCGACAACACACGTTAATGTCCCCATGGGCCGTACAGGTCTTCTTTAAACAAGTCAAGAAGACAACATAACAATAAGTCAAGAACAGAACAAGAACACCATAGGGTCCAAACATTTTTTAGATGAATGCAAATAAATGAAAGAATGCAAGCACTCCCAGACATACCCCACGCGAAGGTAAGGAAAAACTCACTAAAACCTAACAATAGGGAAAAAAAGCTCCACAGGCAATGTGGAGGAGAGAAACCTTAGAAGGGCCGTTCAAGGGGGGATCTCCCTTCTTAGATGTCGGTGATAGTAGTGTTGCAGACGGACAGTTGGTAAGCATGCACTCATGTGTGTGGTGAAACACAGATGAGTGCATGCAATAGCAACTGTACATTTTGAAAAATTAAAGATAGAGCTAATAGCGATAGCAACTGAACATTTTGAAAGATTAAAGATAGAGTTGATAGCGGATCTATTTGAGGCACAGGGGCGGCGCAAGAGGGTCACGTCCTCCCCGTCTTAGTCACGGGACATTCAACACTCCGGTCGTTGCTCAGGGACAGCCGGAGACAGGGGGAAGGGGGGTGGCGCAGAGAGGGTCGCGAACTCCCCGACATGACGTGACTATGCCCAAAGACCACAGCGCCACCGAGATGGACCTCGGAGTGCCAGAGGATAAAGACAGCGCCACCGAGATGGACCTCGGAGCGCAAGAGGATAAAGAGCGCGCACCCGAGATGGACCTCGGCGCGCGTAAAGAGAACAGGTCAACGCCAAGTCCTGTCAACTCCAGATCACCCTCATCAGCGTCATCCCCAAGCGAGGCCGACCAGAGACTTGCGCAAGCCCTGATCGCCACGCTGACAGCTTCAACCGAAAGAGACCGCATCCAGGGTGAGCGCGACCATCTCCAAGCGCAACAACAGAGTGAGCGCGAACATTCTGCAGTGGAAAGAGAACGTCTCCAAGCGCAACAACAGAGCGAGCGCGAACACATCCGACTGGAAGAGAGGCGCCTCCAGGCTGAAGAAAACATGCAGCGAGACGCCGCCAACGCGCAACGCGATGCACAGCGCGACGCCGCCAATGCACAGCGCGACGCCGCCAATGCACAGCGCGAGATGGAAAGAGACCGGCTGCAGGCGCAGATGATGGAGCAATTGCTCCAGAGGGCGACTCCCCACTCCTCCACCCGGAGCTCCCGGAGATCATCACGGCACGGGTCGAGGGCACATACCCCTCCCCGACAAATCTATACGGGACCCAGCCAACGGGAAGATCCCGCCTATGTCGCCGAGAAACTGACTAAGAAACTTCAAGGCCTAGCGGAGGACGAGGGAGAACCTCAAGCCCCCCAGCACGAACCTATTTCGGACCAGGAGGCACAGTACAGCCCCGACCTCAGCCCCCCGAGACGCTGCGGTACGAGCCCCCGACCCAACCCAGGGGTGAGTTTAATCAACAGTCAGTACCGAGGAGCAGTACCTGGGGGCCCGGCCTCTGGTTCCCACCCAGCACTGACCCACGACCCCACGTACGGGGAGACTCGCCAAGGAGGCCTCTCCCCCTACATGCATCGGTGTCCCAGCCATCCATGGCATCTTAAATTGGGACACCCACATTCCCAGGCTTTACGCGTGAGGACAGAGCACAGTATACTGAACTACGCATGTGTTTAGAGACTATTATGTCCGAGGTACATGACGAGTCCTATAAATATGCCATCCTCCTCAAGCACCTTAAAGTACCCAGAGCGCATAACATAGCGCTGGCATATTCGAGCTCAAGAACCCCCTATTCTGATGCCCTGGTGGCCCTCGACGCGCGCTATGGACGCGTATGGGACTATGTAATTCAAGAAATACGGGAGATCGACCGCCTCCCCCCAGCTAAAGACAATAGAGCCCTAGATGACCTATCTATACAAGTACAATCCCTGGTAGGGATGCTCGGGTCACAAGGAGAGAAGGGGATACATGAACTATATGCCAATTCCAACGTGGAGCGGATACTGGAGAATCTCCCCCCAGCCCATCAAGAGCGTTTTCGGCGGCAGAGAGACCACCGTGACCCCCACGGCCCAGAACCATCCCTCCTAGACCTTGCTGACTTCCTAGCCAGGGAGGTCAGCAGTCTACGAATAGACACATTCGCGTGGGGTGGCTCTAACCCTAAAGATGGACCGAGAAGGTTCAACGACAACCGCCGGCCCGTCACCGTGATGCACCAGGCCGAGGCTGTGTCACGGCAGACGAGCCACAACCCCCACGCCAAGGAGAAGTGGAAGGCTGTCTGTCAGTACTGTGACAGTGAACACCAGCTGTCACAGTGCGACGCCTTCAAAGACCTAACTACAGCCGAAATAGGTCAGTGGCTTAAGGATAAACGCTGCTGCTTCCGCTGCGCGCGCGGCCACATGGCAGCCGAGTGCCGCCTCAAGAAAAGGTGCGGCAAGTGTGACGGCGCCCACCTAGAAGTCCTGCATGAGAGCAACAAACGCCCACCAGGAAACCAAAGTAGGCCCATCACGTGATGTACCAGGCCGAGTCGGTGTCACCACAGGCCAGCCTCAACCCCCCCGCCAAAGAGGAATGGGAGATCACCTGTTTTTACTGCCACGGCGGACACTGGCTGTCACAGTGCGACGACCACAAGACACTGACCCCCGCTGAAATGGATCAGCGGCTTAAGGCTAACACGCATGACTCCGCTTACTGCGATACACTGCACGAGGCCCACAAGAGAAGACTAGCCCTACAAGGCAACTCACCAACAGGAGTGCTCCACATCGACCCCACGTATAATGGGAGCCCCCGAGTACTCCTCAAGGTGGTCAGAGTGCTCCTGAGCTACGAGGACAAGGTCCTGGACACTTACGCCGTCCTCGACGACGGGTCAGAAAAGACTCTCCTCCTCGCTTCCGCCGCAGCCCAGTTGGGCCTGCGGGGTACCGAAGAAACAATGACAATCCGTACTATTCGGCGAGACCTAAAGACCATAAAGGGCGAAAACGTCTCATTCACAATAGCAGCGGTCGAGCAGCCCGAGAAGCGGTACAGCATCACTAATGCATTTACAAGCCATGACATAGGTCTGTCACGCTACGACTACCCCATCCCACAGCTGATGGAGAAGTACGCGCACCTACGCAGACTGCCTATACCGCTCATCGACGGTGCCACCCCGACCCTGCTCATAGGCTCCGACCACGCGGACCTCATTGTCCCAACCACGGCGGCCCACATCGGACCCAAAGGATGCCCAGCCGCGGTTAAGACCCGACTTGGGTGGACGCTCCAGGGCCCCCTCTACGGACCTGCCAGCCAACCAACGTCCACACGCTGCCTTTACACAAAGGTGAGCGACACAGGCCACTCTCTCGTACAGCCCGTTGAGAGGCTATGGACATTAGACGCGATGCCTGTGAGAGAACCGTGGGCTCAAGAAGAGGGAGTTCCGAACTCCACCCCCCTCAGCTACGCTCCAAGCGACGTAGCTGACCTCGAACCCAGCACCCCAAACTACCTCTTGATGGGGCGGCCTGACCCGGCCCCTCCTCAGACGGTGTACAGACAGAACGAGAGGAACGGACGGAGGATGTGGAGACACAACCAAGCACAGATCGACCAGTCTTGGGCCCGCTTCCTCCTAAGCTACCTACCATCCCTTACAGCCCGTCAGAAGTGGGTAAAGGACAGGGACAACCTGAAGGTGGACACAGTCGTCATGATAATAGACCAGTCACTACCCCGAGCTACGTGGCCGGCCGGCCGCGTGAGCAGAGTGATTACTGGTGCCGATGGGAAGGTCAGAGCGGCAGAAGTCATAGTCCAAGGGCGGACTTAGACCCGACCTGTGGCGAAGTTGATAGAGCTGCCGGAGATCCCTGACTCCCCTGATGACGACCATGACCCATTGACTTTGTAGACTGCCCTACTCCTCACAACAAGTATGGAGCAGTTGACTGGACCGTTAATCTGTCTCCCCTTACTAATTAGGTGCGGACTAATTAGGAGGCGGCTGTTGTGAAGGGCCAGATTAACACTGAGAATCTACGTTTTATTGTTTTATATAACTTGTATATTATTTATATATATAAGATATATCCCTTTAAGCCTCCGTTTGAATCATAGTAATATTCGCTTTCCTCATTGGATAATGCCCTTAACGTTGGCGGCGCCAGGCAGTCTCGCCCGCAGTCAGGTTCAAAGACGTGTTTAGACAAGTTCGGACATGCCTGGTGCCGGCGCATTGATTCCAGACGAGAGCTGAGGCTTGGCACTAGAAAGCCCTCTGAGTATATATTGTGGAAGGCGCAGCAGCCGTAGTGTGAACCTAATCTAGTGAAACCTAAACACGTGAAGTGCGAAGTGAACAAGTGAAAGTGTCAGATCTAATGCAGTAACGTCAAGTTCGACTTAGCTTAATGTGAAGTAAAGAGTCGTCATTTAGTGTGAATCGTGTTACAGCAGTTCGTTCGGTATGTAGCATTACAAGCAGTTCGTTCGTTTAGTAACTAGTGAAACCTTAGCAAGTGTGCGTGGACTTAGTAATTAGTGCCAGTACATGAGGAGGGCCTAGTCGTGGAACTACTGGACATGTGCATATTGGAACCTACGGCGGCGATTGCAGAACCAGTATTGGTTGGATTATAGTGATTGTGGAACGTACTACCGTGGAGAAGAGCCTCGTTAATACCCACTGTCGTTTGGATTTAACCACCTTGAAGATCTTACCTCGGGCTAGCTTCGAGGACCGAAGCTAGCTGGCTATCATCATTGCTATCGAGCAATTGGATTACAGCTATTGCTTGCTGCTGAGCATTTGGATTATAAGGACTGGATTCCGTACGAGAACCCCTTTTCTTCAAGTGAACAGACTGAGTATCCGAACATTCTTCCTTCCTCCAGAGCTTACAACTCTGGGAGGATACCCCCTGTCTCCAGCGGTACCATCGTTTTGCCCCTATAGTGCCATCCTACGCCAGGCGGCGTTTAGTCTAGTATCCCAGCTTAGGAATTATTCATTCCAACTGACTTTGCTACTGACTGACTTTATTCATATTCTTCGCCATACAAGCGCGACCCTTAATTCCCATTCTGTACAATTACTGCATAATAATAAATACTATAAATGATATTTCTTTGTCACCGTGCCGTCTTATTCTGAGTGTCTGCCATATTATAACTGTACTTTCTGGCAAGTAATAATAATAATAATTAGCAGTGGTTTAATCTATCACAATCTTTAATACAGTCAGGGTTTTGTAACCCCTCAGTTACAAATATGTTACACAAGGGTATAGTCTTGACCAAGTGGGGTTTGAGAGAAGCTATAGGCTGAGTTGGGAAAACACTCTACACTGAAAAAGACATATTGCTTGCATTATATTTGATTAATACATCTCCATTAGAATCACATGTCACCTATATACAGAGATAACGGTCCCAGAAAATTCTGTTTACAGTTTTTGAGTCTTAGCATGATTGGAACTAACTATAAATGATGTTTTATTTTTAGAAAAGGCAGTCTTAAGTCGGACAGACCGGTGTGTGCCCTGTTACAGCTTTATTTGGGACAAGCCACTGGGGATTGCCGATACTACAGACATCCGTGGAATTAAATAATTATAATGATAATAAATACGACAATATTTGTATTATTAACATTTATAGTCCCGACTCAATGAGGCGTTGTGAGCATTACACACACACTGCAAACTAAACAAATAAGAACTAAACCGATCGCCGCGGATATACCTACTGTGTAGTGGAATATACTGTATTAATATGCCATATACTGTCTTCTTCTCTATGATATTATTTATTGTTGGTTTATAGTCCTATTGCTAGAACTGTTATGGGAACAGAGGAACGGGACCCGAATAAGAGAGTGAAACAGTTCAACAGTTTAAAACCTGTTCCATTCGACGGGGTCGGTACCGACCCCTTTTGACCTTATTATCATATAGGCATATTTTTATGAAGATGAAAATAATTTGTGATTTTAAAATCAACCGTTTTCAAGTAGAAACATCACTACTATGTCACAAATACATGTAGAATGTAAAACGTTAGGTTGGCAATAGTTTAGCAATAGGTTAAAAGTGTACAAGTTTATATCATTTTAAGTTTTCTATTTGTGATCGTCTATTTTGACCCGGAACCGGAAATGGAAATGTTGAACCATGGGAATTGTAGTTCTTTTGCGGCCATTTTGTAGAGGAGATCGCTAGAGTGGCGTTTGATAATGATGCTTATATTTGTGATATGCAGTCTGTTTATGCTTGGGTACTTTGTGTTAGCATTTTTTAAGAACATTGTTAACTTAAATAGAAAGACACTGTTGAATTAAACTGTTTAGGTTGTGCACGTGTGTAGAGAATAGATTGTTGTGTTTATGCTTGTTTTAGATGAGTTAATGCTACACTGTTAATATGGGTAGGACATTTAATGCTTGATACAAGCCTCAGAATTGTAGGGAATTATAATTTATTGATGGAGGCTTGCTGTCTGTGTTAGAAAACAATTTTAGGTATGCAAGGACAATTGAATGAAAATTATTGTGATGATTATTTGTAATTTTTGATTTATTCCGTGGTTATCTGCATTTAGGACACTGTCTGTGACTAGGTGAAATAGCAGTGGGAATGTGTGTTTTATTCAAACCTGGGGGCGGCTTGCCTCTGGGGGGAGGATGTGTGTAATGAGTAACCTTTTGGTGGAGTTGCAGGGGGGCTATATTGCCCAGGGGGGTAGAAAACCTTTTGAGACAGGATACAGGAAGCCACGAGGGAGGGCTAAAACCTGTTGTTTATGGTCGCAGTTACACTCAGAGAAGGGACCTAGTCTATCTTTACAATAGGAAGACAGGTCAGAGGTGAAGATAGGAGAGAACAGTTGGAGAAGTGATAACAGATGCAGCTATTTTTACAACAGGGAGACAGGAAGATAAGGTGCTAGTTTGGGATAGCATAAGGAAGACAGGAGGTGACTGGAAGGTGAGACAGGAAGCGGCTAATTCAGGAAGAGAAGGTGGGAGTAGGTTGAATAGGAGCCAAGTCAGATGTGGTTATTTACATTGATTAGGGCTGCCTATTTGATTGAAGGAATAGCCTGGGGTTATCACGGTTCTAGCAGGCTGGGGTGACTTCAGGTTGAAAAAGGGGTTCTGCTAGACCCTTTGAGTGTAGAGGTTGAGTGTAGATTGTGTTTAGCCTGAGGATGAGTACAGGGAGGACTGAGAGTAGGAGAGAAGGAAATCTAACAACTTGTCTGTGGACCTGAATGATGATTAATGAGTCATGTTGTGTTGTGTGTTGAATGTAGGAGTGAAGTAAGCGGTGAATGTTTTTTTGTGAATGTTACACTAAAGTAAATCTGTGGATGATTGTGTGCCAGGTGGTATGCATGAGTGGGGCAAGTATGATTGACTTGGTCTTTGAGTGGTTACCTGATAATGTGAGGATGAATTGAGTGGCGTGTGAGTGCATGTCTGGGTGTCTTTTGATTTCAGTGGGTGCTTGAGGCTGTGAGATATTGAATGAAAGAGTGTGTTTTGTTTTTTATTTCAATGAAGTAGAACGGTGGATGATTGGGTGTGGTCTGTTTTTTGTCTGTGTTTTTTCTTTTCAGTGAATGATTGAGGCCGGTGATGACAGGTAGTAAACCGAGTCTGTTATCTAGTTAAGGCCTAACAATAGGCAGGATGCTAGATCTTGTGGTAAGCCAACTGACCACTTTTAGTGTAAGCCATGTCTAGTTATAGTTAAAACAATAGGGACGATAATAAGTGTTTTTATTTCTTTTACGTGATTTTGTTTCTTTTGAATCACTGCCTGGGAACTCAATATACGTATGAATGATATTGAAGTGTGAACTGTGAGATATTGGATGAAAGGAGTTTGTTTTATTGCGTTCGTTTGATTTTATTTCTTTAGAATGGTTTGGCAGTACATATGTCTATTTTAATTTTTGATTGTGTGGACTGAATGTGTTTGTATGGAGCCTGTAGGGGGGACTGTGCTAAACATAGAGGTGTCAAGTCACAAAGACATGTTTGAATGGGACAGTTGTGTGATGGTGATGAGAAACAAAGTTGTGTGCGTGTGAAGTTTGAAGCTTGTTGTTTTTATTGATTTACTGTTTTAGGTATGAATGGTAATTTCACAGGTGGGAGGTGCAGGACATGTGGTTGAAGGATGGGGTATATTTAGATGTTTTGTTAATTATTTGCCTTTTGTTTTTATTTCTCATCTGCTTTTTATGGTCTGGGTGTGAGAGGAGAGAGCTGGTGGCAGGAGTGATGGCATCAGGACAGAATGTCAACAAGAGCTAAGTGGCCCTATCACGTTTGCATATGTTTAACATTGGCTTCTCTTTAAAGTATTTGACGTAGTGTGTAATTGGATTTGCTTTGTGTTTTTTCCCTCACAGATTCAGTCAAGGGGGGGAAGCGGAACGACACGTGTAGAGGAGTCATAAGTGTTGAGTATGGATACGTTTCATTAGATTACGACAGGGAAATTGTTAGATTGTGGAAAGAGGTCGCTTGTGGACGCTAGCCCCTCCGTCATCATAGCCCCGAGATCAGAGACCAAAACAGACACAGGGTTGGGAAACGTCCTGACTGAGAGAGCCGTCTGTAAATCCGAGGAAGGACAGTAATAGGTCAAAATGTGACGGGATCACAGGCCTACAAACAGTGCTACGGCTGAGGCTGACTAGCATGCATGGGGGGAAGGGGGGGCAAGGCCGGTCTGGAACTGTGCAGAATAGGTGAGCAAGGGCCTCTGTGGAATGTGAAATTTGATTGGTGTGGAGGACGGGAGGTAACTGAACGGTAGCAACTGATATAGATTGACACAACGCAGGGTGAGAAACATACACATAGGTAGATTATTATACATAGATTATGGCCAAAGTGAGGAGGTGGTGAAATTTTTTTCTCCTTAAGTGTTGCTCCGCCTTCCCTGCCCGACTGGTGACGATGAGGAGGTAAGGTTTTATGACCATGATATGGTCATAAGGGGGGTGGATAGATGAGAAGACCAATTGAAGGATTATGCAGATGTGATTGTGCTGTCTTAGGAAAGAAAGAATTAGCAGAAGGAAGATATTAGTTCAGAGAATGAATGTAAAATGAAAATATTGTGATACTAATTATGTTTTCTCTCCCAGATCATATAAAAGAATGTGGAACCAAACGTTCTGTAACTTAAGAAAATTGGGTTTTTAAAATGTGTGTTTTATTATACTTTAAGGTGTAATGTTTAGATTAAATTGGTTTATTGTTTTCAACAAACCCAAAAGTTGTTGTTTAAAAGGTGGGCCTCTGGCTAATGAGCCTTGAGGAGAAGAAACTCATTGATGATATGTACCAAAAATGTGAGAAAAAAGAAAAAATTGAGAAAAATTTGAATAAATGATTTTTATTATTATATTGTATGGTTAGTATGTATAGAAAATCAAGTCAATATACAGTATATGACAATGTGAATTGCCAAAGTGGGGAATGTGGTAATATTGCCTTTGAATTTCATAATTAATATGTGTGAATAAATTAGAGAACCATAATGTAAAGCCAGGTGTACCTTTCAATAGCAGAGTGGACTCAGTGGCTAAATAAGGAACCATACTAGAGACAGTTGCAGCAGATAACAGACAAAGGTCACACCTACTGTGACCAGATTACAACCACACCGACGGGGGCCATTGACACCAACCCCCACCCGAGGACAAGAACCTGTTGGGGCCAGCCCCCAACAGGAAGACAATGACGGGGGCCACCAGCGGCCCCCTCAGTTTATTGAGTCAAGACCCACCCAGGAGATCGAGGAGGTGGGGGCAGCCGGCCCCCACAGAGACACCCAGGAGATCGATTGGGGAAGACCGCCCACAGAAGACCACATGATTGGACCAAAATGTACTTCTAGAATGTTAGGATTGGAGGGAAGTTATTATATAAGAGCGAACATATTGTTAGTTCAGGAGCCCAGACCTCCCCACCCCAGGTCTGCGGCTCCACCCCTCCCCACCCAGAGACTACTGTGAGCTGATTGCATTTTACGTGAGTAAATCATGTGTAACACCAATTGTTGTTTAGATTAGAGTAATGTACAGATCCCTGATCTGTAAACCAGATTTACTCATGTGTAATGTGTACAGTAAATTCTCTATGTTCATTTGATGTTGACAATGACTGTTGTATGTATGTTGGGGTTTGAGATGCAAACCTTGTTGATTCTTTGTACAAAACAGACATGTTAATGTTTTCTGATAATCCTTGTATGTGAAAAGCAACCTTTTATTCACTCTTGGCCCTGTGACAAATAAATCAGTTGAGTTGAAATAGAGTTCTGGTTGTCTGGCTATACACGTTTATTTCTCATCTGACTAAGCCAGATGAGGAGACCAACAATTCTATCACTTATGATCCTTTCTCCTCCTTCCAGTTAAGCGACCTCCTTGTACTGTACAATAACCTTAGATTATTGTTAGGATTCTATAGGATTATACTGCACGCCCCCTCTGGAGAAGAATTCACGAGCCGCCACTGGGTTGAGGTACTGGAACGCTGGTGCCAGGACAACAGCCTGCTCCTGAACATTGGTAAAACCAAAGAGCTGATCGTGGATTTTAGGAGGAGACAGCAGGAGACACACACACCACTGAGGATAAACAGGGCTACCGTGGACAGGGTGAGCAGCTTCAAGTACCTGGGGGTCCACATCTCAGAGGATCTGACATGGACAACACACATAGACTCAGTCGTAAAAAAGGCGAAGCAGCGCCTCTACCACCTGAGACAGTTAAGGAAGTTCAGAGTATCTGGGAAGATACTCCACTCCTTCTACTCCAGAGCTGTAGAGAGCATCTTGACTGGAAACATCACTGCCTGGTATGGAAACAGCACGGCACAGGACAAGAAGGCCCTACAGAGAGTGGTGCGCTCAGCCGAGCGTACCACGGGTATTGCACTACCACCCCTGCAGGTCCTATACAACAAGAGGTGCAAATCCAGAGCCTGCAGAATAATGAAACACCCTCACCACCCCAACAACAGCCTGTTCATGCTGCTGCGGTCAGGCAAACGCCTGCGAACACCAGCAACTAGGACAGAGAGACTTCGGCTCAGCTTCTTCCCCCAGGCCATCAGAGCCTTGAACACTGAACTCTCCACACACAAGCACACATGAGCACACACACAACACACACACTGTACACGCTCACACACTAGCAGCCACTTTAACATGAGTACACACACACTCATGCTGCACATGCTCACACTTATGGTCACTTTACAAAAGGAAAGGTCACTTTAAGAATAGTATAGTATAACTTGAGATTGTATAATATAGCATTGTATAACAGTGTACATAAAGACCCAGTGCCTCATCCGTAGCTAACAGTGTATTGCACTACCACAGGACCTAGCATGTCCTACCATGCTCTGTAAATAACTCATGTACATATACCGATATGCCCTACTTTGTTTACTTGTTTTATTGCACAATGTCGTTTTATTGGATTCTTATTATATATTACTATTGTATTATGCACATCGTTGCGGGCAAGACCCCCCGCATTTCATTGTATACTTGTATGCCGTGACAAATAAAACTCTTGACTTGACTTGACTTGAACGTAACAGTCCTCATTCTCGAACGGACATACATAAAAGTTACCAAGAAATTCCTCCGTAACTCGATTTACGTACTTATTCTGCATTCTCGGACGGCTTTGTATTGTAAATTCGTTGTAGGATTTATGTAGGATTTACGAACTCGAAAAGGCAGTCTTAAGTCGGACAGACCGGTGTGTGCCCTGTTACAGCTTTATTTGGGACAAGCCACTGGGGATTGCCGATACTACAGACATCTGTGGAATTAAATAATTATAATGATAATAAATACGACAATATTTGTATTATTAACATTTATAGTCCCGACTCAATGAGGCGTTGTGAGCATTACACACACACTGCAAACTAAACAAATAAGAACTAAACCGATCGCCGCGGATATACCTACTGTGTAGTGGAATATACTGTATTAATATGCCATATACTGTCTTCTTCTCTATGATATTATTTATTGTTGGTTTATAGTACTATTGCTAGAACTGTTATGGGAACAGAGGAACGGGACCCGAATAAGAGAGTGAAACAGTTCAACAGTTTAAAACCTGTTCCACTCGACAGGGTCGGTACCGACCTCTTTTGACCTTATTATCATATAGGCATATTTTTATGAAGATGAAAATAATTTGTGATTTTAAAATCAACCGTTTTCAAGTAGAAACATCACTACTATGTCACAAATACATGTAGAATGTAAAACGTTAGGTTGGCAATAGTTTAGCAATAGGTTAAAAGTGTACAAGTTTATATCATTTTAAGTTTTCTATTTGCGATCGTCTATTTTGACCCGCAACCGGAAATGGAAATGTTGAACCATGGGAATTGTAGTTCTCGCTATCTTCCAGCGTTGAAATTTCTCCGATCTACACTTCCTGTCACATACTATGGTGGTTCAAAGTTCAGCGTTCTGAATGAATCATATCAATAATTGTTATGATTCGTGATAATAAGCTACAAAAGGTAACGTTTTTGACAAATATTGAAACGCAGTCAGTTTCTCCACACTATTGTTAGCATGTAGGAACAATTAGATCTGAAATTAGTTTCAAAATGGTTACACTGTGGGGGAAATAAAATAGTACAGTCGATTACAGTAAATATCAGTATCTGTTATTATGCAAGCCTGGTGATACTATATCCAAATTGAACTCGGCCATTTGAAAGATACTATATGTATATATATATAAATGTGCGAATTGGCTATAATAAGGTAATGTATAAGCATATATTCTATATTCTATAATAATATTTCAAATTGCATTGGTCCGGATGGGAGAATTCAGTACTGTATATACAGAACCTTCAGTTTGATCATCTTCCCTTTATTAATTTCCTTAGATCTTTTGTACACATGATCTCAAGAGGGTACTGAATGAGCTCAGTGGCAGTTTTTTAAGTTTGGTCATTATTATCATGGTTTTATTCCCTGCCAAATATGAAAAGAAAAATCATAATTCATATTTTCCTTTGTTTCATCACAATTTAAGCAAGCCTAGTTGTTACGAAGGATCAGATTAAACCGAATATATATATTTATTACTTGAGATATATTGTATAGTATTTGTATATCGTCTGATATCCCTTGTATATTCTTTGTACATATACACGGAATATCCCGTTACCTAGTACAGACCATAATATTTCATTCTCCTATTGGACAGCGATCCCCTAGGCGCCACGGCCATACCCCCAATGTCTAGTTCAAAGTCACCGCCAAAGACATGCCTGGA
This sequence comes from Notolepis coatsorum, assembly GCF_963971535.1. Classification (NCBI taxonomy): domain Eukaryota; kingdom Metazoa; phylum Chordata; class Actinopteri; order Aulopiformes; family Paralepididae; genus Notolepis; species Notolepis coatsorum. Next base: position 60,527,368 of record NC_140172.1, on the reverse strand, counting down.
CATGACCGGCTCTGCGCAAGAATACGAGACAGAAATAAGGCTGGTACTAGATTGTTCACCTAACGTATAAATACGGCGCAGGTGAATACAGCAGTTAGTTACCCGAAACGTGTTAACCAATAAGTTGAAGCCTCACACCACGATACAACGTGCTGTGAAGTGGGCCCGTTTTGCCCCAAAATAGAGCCTTGAGACCGCGTGCGAATTGATAGCTGAAGTGTCAGAGTTTAACGCTGTATCGTCGAGTTCGACCTATTCTATTATTAAGTAATAGTCTATTATGTATAGTGTATCGTGCGGCTACCGTTCTACAGTGACCAGCATTACCAACGCTTCCTCGTACCGAGCTAGTGTGCTTATCCAGGCTGGGCGGCTTAACCTGGTGCCGTCATCCGAGGAGCCCTAGACGAGAACCGTGTGGATATGTACACTGGATAACCTACACCGACGACTACAGAGCCCTTTTCGGCTGGATTATATTTGCTTTGGTCCTGTAGCTGATGGAGCGGAGAATCGTCTACACCCACAACTGTGTGGGATTTACCCTGTGAGGAGCAACGTCGAGCCCGCCTCTAGGACCCCTGAGGCTGGCTAGCTTTCCTCCATGCGGCACTGCATACCGGAGAATAGCTGTTGTTCGTCTGGGGATCAAGGGATTACTGCACTGTCTCCTGTACCTGGAGTCTCCTTATTCCTCGTTGACCCAGACTTTCGCTACCGACAAATCCTCTCCCCTGCTGGCCTACAACCGGAGGGACCCTATTAGTATCTCCAGCTGCCCTACTAGTGTACCATATATAATTCTTATGATACAGGTGGTATTAATTATCTCCTGCGTAATATTCTCATGGACTTACGCTCTTGACCTATTCATGCACATTCTTCGCCTTACAAGCGCAACTCTCAATCTTGATAAGTAAAGTAATGTAAGATAATCTTCGTGCTGCTAATAAATATTCTTCTAAACAGTATTTGTTGTAAAGCCGTGTTATTGTGGAGGTGTTCATCTCATATACATGTGTACTGTATGGCCAGTAGTAATGTACATAACTCAGTAGTGGTTTAATGATACCATACTTATTCAATACAGTCAGGGAATTGTACCCCTCAGTTACACTAGTAATAGACACAATATTTCTGACACTGAGAATACATTCATTGAGGTCCATAGATGTTCCTAGATACCAAGAATATGCAAATAGCCCTTGTAGACATGGAGCAATATTCCATTTACCTAGGTATACATTTTATGCAGATTTTCACCTGGGGTGGAACAGGTTTTAAACGCTAGACAAGCGTGTATTTATTTACAAACGTAAAAATATACAATACAAAATACAGAGCACTACAACAGCGACGGTGGAAGTGTGGTGTATGCAGGTCGGGGCCTGAGTTAATGAAGTGTGTGTTAACCCGGAATATGAAAAATATGTAGTGGAATAGGTTGCTTCAGCCACGCCGGGGCGAAACAATAACGGATCCCCGAGGGGATAACGCGAGGGACTTGGCGAGGCAGGGGAGAAAATAACACGGGAATATAACGGGCGGATGAACGTGACGAGTGTCCGAGACGGCGTCCTTCAAACTAGACGGAAGAGAAAAGAGACACGATATTAGTTGACCAGTAAACATTTACCCACGCTGGAGCATCGGCGTATTTAGACCACTATCAGTAGGGCACGTGCCCTACTGATGATCATCTGTGCCCCACTGATAAAAAAAAAAAAAAAAAAAAATTTTAACAAATGTTTTTTATTTTCCTTTTTTTAACATGATCAAATGATCATTTAACATGATAAAATAATTATTATAATATTTTTTACTTCGCTTTGAAATATTATAGTGAAATATTTTGCACTGCATTTATCTTGTTGAAATCCTCCAACAGGCTCTTTTTTGTAAGTTGACTGGTTTGCACACCAATAATACAGTGCAATAATAGAATAGTAGAATAGATAGTAAAATTATGCAATAGAATGGCCAGAGTAAAATAGTGCTACAGTACAATCAACAGCGGGGTGTATTAGATGGCTATGGTGAAGATGTACATTTTTAGCTTATTTCTGAAAATATTAAGAGATCTAGCTTCCCTAATGTCCATAGGTAGTGTGTTCCATAACTTTGGTGCATAGTTAGCAAAGGCTGCATCCCCGATTTTCTTTAGACTGTGGCTTGGAACCTTCAATAGACCAGTAGTAGATGATCGCAATGTTTATACTTTGTATATAAGGAGGAGGACCTTGAAATCAATTCTAAATGTTACCAGAAGCCAGTGTAGGTTACTTACTTGTAACTTCGGGTTTGATCCAAGGAGTAAGTTGCCCCATATTGCTCTGTAACATTTCTCTTTTTGTTATAGGACCGACTAGTAGGATTTCAGTTTTGCCCTCATTTAATTTTAGGAAGTTGTTCATCATCCATTTGTTTATTGCTAAGAGACAATCAAGAAAAGGAGTTTATAGCTGTGTGATCATTTGGTTCAGCGGAGATGTACAATTGTGTGTCATCTGCGTAACTATGGAAACATACATTGTGCTTTCTAATGATGTCTCCTCAATGTTCAATGCAATGTTCAATGCAAGTAAAGCACTTTAAACTTTAAGTATGACTAAATGCTTTCTTGACTATATATATAGTAACTGTTCCAAAATGCATAGATTTCTATGTATTTTAGGGGTTTGGGTGGCTAGCTCTTTTTAATATAAATGTCAGATTGTTTTATTTATTTCTTGACTATATATATAGTAACTGTTCCAAAATGCATAGATTTCTATGCATTTCAGGAGTTTGGGGGGCTGGCTCCCCAAAATAATTAAATAACATAACCCTAACCTAACCCTAAAACCGAAATAAAGTAAAAAAAAAAATAGTTACAAAATCCACCCATTTTCGCCCACAAACCGGCCAAAACCGGCCATATTTTTTTCGTGGTCGCGCTATGCGCTCCCGCTTCATAGTTTTTGGTGCCCTTCTGTGCCCTACTGAAGTGCTGGGTCTAGATACACCCCTGCGCTGGAGGGGAGAGAAGAACCAAGGTTAGGATAAACAAACATAGGCATTGAACACGCGCATCAAACAACACAGGTTAGGTAACAGAATATTGAATGAACAATACAACGAGAACTAAGCTAGACAAAATAGTCAAGAGGTAAATATTTAACAAACCTACTGTTCCTACAGAACGAACTTGCATCGACTGCTGGGCTGGTCAGGCTTTTATAGTCCGGGAAGAGGCAGCATTGATTGATCATCAGAACCAGCCGTGAGACGGGAACGTCTAGAGAGACGTGCACCTCGAGGTTGAGTAACCGTGCCACGCGTCCTCAGGGGGGAGCCAACAGGCTGCGGTCCCTGCTCAGATACAGTCCTCACAACAAGAACTAAATAAATGTGCGGAGAAACGGCTTAGTAAGGCAGCCTCAGTGCACAAGCGAAATTAATCGTTCCAGCAAAGTAGGCTTCTATTATTCTAATGACTTTTTTTATTAGGTATTATGTGTAAGTCCCACTGTAGAACATGACATATTAGTAGGGCTGTCTTAAATACTTTGAAGCTTCGAAGCGTCGTTCGATGGCACAAGCTTCGAACATTAAAAAAAAATCGAAGTAAAAAAAAATAATAATAATAATAATTCAAAAAAAATATTCAAACTTTTTTTTACTTTGATTTTTGTGTGTGTGTGTGTGTGTGTGTGTGTGTGTGTGTGTGTGTGTGTGTGTGTGTGTGTGTGTGTGTGTGTGTGTGTGTGTGTGTGTGTGTGTGTGTGTGTGTGTGTGTGTGTGTGTGTGTGTGCGCATGGGGCCATTGGGTGGGGCCGGGCGACAAATACACTGGAGGAAAGTAACCCAGCTCAGCACTGCCCAAATTATATCATCACTATTGCCTGTTTGAAGGATATCATCCTCAAACACATATACACCTACACAGGGCCGCCTGGGAGAAATGCGAGGCCCTGTGCGAGATTTAACGCGAGCCCCCCCCCCCCCCCCCCCCCCCCCAAAGGTTAAAAAAAAATAAAAAAATTATATATATATATATATGTATATATATATATATATATTTTTTTTTCATACAGTCAACATATTCTTAAATAATAGCGCTGCCCGAGGCGGGGCATGATACAGTCAACATATAGCAAAAGAGAGAGCGAGAGAGCTCCCGTTCTACAGTCAATATACAGTGTACAGAGAGAGAGAGAGAGAGACACATTGGAAAGAAATTGAAATGCTATTTGGCCCTAAACAGAGAGTACACAGTGGCAGAATACCTGAGCACTGTGACTGAAGATCCTTGACTATACAGACTCAGCGAGCACAGCCTAGCCATCGAGAAAGGCCGCCATAGGCAGACTGTGTGTGTTAGAAAGAGAGAGAGAGAGAGAGAGAGCATGTGTGTTAGAGAGAGAGCATGTATGAGAGAGAGAGAGAGAGAGAGAGAGAGAGAGAGAGAGAGAGAGAGAGAGAGAGAGAGAGAGAGAGAGAGCATGTGTGTGTGTTAGAGAGAGAGCATGTATGAGAGATCAAAAAGGACAAAGATCAACACTTAAATCCAAAGAGAAGAGGGTCTATAGAGAAACCAAAGCAGCAAGGAGCCAATGGCCGACATCAGCTAAATAGGCTAGCCAGGTACTGTGACACACACAGCTTTGGCCAACGGCCCAACGCTACCCAAGCTACACAAACGACCAAGACATTCACACACAGCACATGTCGTATCTCCAAATGTTGTGAAGTAGCATATGTTTTGCCTGGAAAAAAACATCGTTATTAACAAAACATTCGGGAGGGGAAGGAAGGAAGAGTGGGGTAAGGCGCTATATAAATTTGATTTATTATTATTATTATTATTATTAATGTCATGACATTTTCATTAATCTTACCTGCACCAAGGAACGCAGGGCGAAAGGCCGTAACACAGGTCTCCACGTTGACGAAAGGCCTCTCGCTGTCGGGACAAAATAAGCTGCTGCCAGAGCCTTGTCATGGTGCAGGCCCGACTACATCTTCTGTCAAAGATGATGTCGTAGTCAGAGTGCCAGAACCCCCTGCTATTCTCACAGCTAATGTCAATGGTCGTAGCACAAGCTAACAGCTAACTCAAGGCTAACTGATAGCATCAAACGAACGTTCCCAGCCGAGCGCAGCCGGCAGTTAACGTCGAAGCTAAACAGCTAACTGGCTAACAGTTAGCTCAATCAGGCACCTGGCTGTATGTAGCCGCATAGCTTGCTTCTGCGTTAGCTAATGGTTAGCACAAGCTAACAGCTAATTAGCTAACAGCTGATTGAGCTAACTGTTAGCCAGTTAGCTGTTTAGCTTCGACGTTAACTGCCGGCTGCGCTCGGCTGGGAACGTTCGTTTGATGCTATCAGTTAGCCTTGAGTTAGCTGTTAGCTTGCGCTAACCATTAGCTAACGCAGAAGCAAGCTATGCGGCTACATACAGCCAGGTGCTGACACCAGGCACACACCGTTAGCTACTAGTAGTACTATTAGCTAGTCAACCAGTTTGGCTCCAGAGAGAGAGAGAGAGAGATAGGTCCACGGCGGGAATATAATAATAGCTTGACTCACCATAACGCAGTATCAATGCCAATGGTAAAGTTGGAAGGAGACTTTCTTGGCCCACGGTGTAATTTCTTCTGATCCATGCTGCTTTTGAAAAGACATCCACTGGCTCCTCTGAATAGCGCTGAATTATCTACCTCGTGTGTCTTCTTCTTCTTCTATTTGGTGTATTACGGCAGACGGGAGAAGAGCCCGGGCCGGAAACACTATCCTAAAATCTGTAGAGCAGCAAAGCAGCAGAAACCGGAAAACTGCAGTCTGCAGAGGCGCAGAGGCAGGAACAAGTCAGACACATTCTACAAACGTGTCTAATGTGAAATATATAAGCATATAAGCAAAACTATATTTTAGGTCTGTGATGAAAAAGGGTCTCGCGGGAAGGGGGGCATCGCAAAAAAGAAAAAAAAAAAAAAAAAAAATTATTATTATTAATTTTTTTTTTTTTTTTTTTTTTTTTTTTTTTTGCGAGGCCCCCCTTCCCGTGAGGCCCTGTGCGACCGCACTTCTCGCACACCCCCTGAGGAGGCCCTGCACCTACATGCCTTGTAGAATTCCACACATAAGAAAGAAAGATACTAGGATGAATAAACAAAATAGGAAATAAAATGTAGAAATGCATGCAATACATAAATAAATATGAATCTCCATATATGAAATAGAACATTTAGATAAGGTGCTACTGAGATGTTTTGGTGAGTTCTTTGTTTTTTTGTGGAAGTAGCCCTTCTTAAAAATGCATGAACATTCACTGATAATTGGTCTGTAGTGGAGTCTACAAGGTCTACATTGCCGGACCATGTAGAATCCGGACCTTGTAGACTGACATAATGCTGTGCATAGTTTAGTCTACACAGGCCATATTTCAAATAATCTAAATCTTACTTCATTCATCTAAAACATTCTTGATTTGGGGAATTGGTAGTTCCCATGAAATCTGAAGTTGTTCAAACGACAACAGCGATCCACCTTGAATTAAATCACACAGCCAAGTGAAACCTTGTTGGCTGCGTCACAGTCATGAAAGGGGCTACTTAATTCATTAATCCAATCCACTTTATTTATAGAGCACATTTAAAAACAACAAAGTTTACCAAAGTGCTGTACAAGTCCCACAACATAAGATAAAAAGAAGAAAAAAAATTATATAAAAAAAAAAGAAAAGAAAATTGACGCTTCGAATTAAAATCGAAGCTCGGCCCCGAAGCTTCGATTGCCAAAAAAAGCTTCGAAGGTCAGCCCTACATATTAGCATGACATCTCATTTAGTAATGTCAATACAGAACGACTGCACGATTGGCTTTGACAATCCAATATATAAACACGACAATATAAAGGTGAGACATAAACACGACAATCACGTCAATGATTACAAGACAAAAATGGTTAGCCTTCCTATGTCTGCAGCTGGTGTGAGCTGGGTAGAGTAGTTTTATGAAATTTAGACATCCATCGAAAGCCCTGGTCTCCTCTTTCTTAGGACTACAATGATTTCATGACGGCTTCCAGTCCTCGCCTCTAAATCATCTGGTTCTCGAGGCAATGCGCTGAGATTTTTATAAGCTCATATTTCACTAATAACACTTCAAATCATTGCTAAACAAACGTAGTGAAAATAATACATTGTTGCTGCTGTTTTGATAGGGTTAGGGTAATCTTGGCTACCTTTGAAAAAGAAACACAACATCACTTAATATGGACTGTATTGATCTATTTGTGACGTGAAATAAATCTCGGCTCGGTACGATCGGGCTTAAGAGGTAAAGGTTATGGAATCACCAAAATCAATATGTTTCTTCCTGGGTCGTGAATGTGCACAGCAAATTTGAAGATTCAAATAAAAGCAGTTTGAGATACACTAATTGTACAAATGAAAGTCTGGCCTGATGGTGGCACTAAAGAAGACGTCATGACATGGGGTCACTAAAATCAATAGAATTGATCCTCTAGGGGTCATGAATGTGCACAGCACATTTTACAAGAATTTGAATGAAAGCTGTGAGATTTTAAAATAGAATATTTGGCCTGATGGTGGCGCTAGATCTGCCATGGCAGGAGGAGTAAATCCATAATATCCACGACATTGTCATATCCCTAATATCTCGACACAATAGATATAATTACCCCTTTTTTGTATTTAGAGTATGCAAAATATGTTGGTATTGTAATGGTTCATTTTATTTGCATTTTGTAACAGCAGGGTATTTTAGGTGTGATATGATTAGTTGGTAACTGGTTGACCAAGGTGCTGCAGTTCTGGCAGTCAAGACATGCGGTGTGGATGTGTCTCTCCCCACCTTTTTATTTATTTATTTTGCCAATTTAGTTATTGCCTGGTTCAACCAGTTCAATCCATTACAGTTTGTAAATAACTAGAATACAATGCTTGTCATAATGGCAATAAGAACCCAAGGCCTTATGGTATGTTCTTGGGGATTAAGATCATGTGACTTGATTTCACAAGAGATGAAAAGTGAAAAGTATAAACGATTCTCAGTTCTGTTCTGTTTGGTTGTGGAGGGAGAGACATCACAGAAAGGTAAGTTATTTATTTTCATATATTCCTGCACAAAACAACATACTGTATGGTGTGCCATGCATAAAAAATATATGCTTCTTTACAGCAACTGCAGAAACGTGTCTCAGCATGGCCAATTCATCTGCAGTGACGTCTATTATTCTGTCTGCATACAGTGAAATGGAGAAAATGAAGCCCACATATTTTAGTATTTTCTTTTTTTTATACATCACCATTATTGCTGAAAATGTACTTTTAATCACAGTGATTTGTGTTGAAAAGTCATTGCATGAGCCAATGTATTTCTTGGTGTGTAACTTGGCAGCAAATGGCCTCTATGGAGGCACTGCTCTATTGCCAGCCATACTGAGTAATATCTTATCACATTCATATGAGATCTCTCTAGCTCGCTGTCAAACACAGATCTATGCTCTACATACTTATGTAATTATTGAATTTACAATTATAGCAGCAATGAGTTATGATAGGTATGTGGCCATATGCCATCCACTGCAGTATCATGCTATTGTATCATTGACTAAAGTCTATAAACTTATTGCATTTACTTGGCTTTACCCCTTGGTAACATTTCTTATCTATTACTCATCAAGTCTTCGTCTGCAGTTTTGTGGGAAAACTATAGCGAAATTATACTGTGTTAATTATTCACTAGTAAAACTGTCCTGCACAGATACATTTGCTCAAAACATATTAGGTTTACTACTAGTTTTTTTATATGTAATTCCACAGCTAATCATGATCGTTTACTCATATGCACATATTCTGAGGATATGTATATTGTCATCCAAAGATGCCAAGCTCAAAGCCCTCCGAACCTGCACTCCACACCTGTTTGGATTAATGAATTATTCTGTGGGGTGCTTATTTGAATTAATACAAAGTCGATTTGACATGAGTTATTTACCTTACCAAACACAGACATTCATGTCTCTGTACTTTTTGATAATCCCTCCCATTCTTAATCCAGCAATTTATGGTCTAAGTATTCAATCCATAAGAAAACCACTATTTAGAATGTTCCAATGTAAGAAGAGTAAGCTAACACCAATTTAGTAGACACTCTTGAATGTTTAAGAGATATTCATAGCATTACTGATTTGTTTGACAATGTAATGTGATCATAATAATACACTTTATTTGTATAGCACTTTTCATATAATAATTGCAGCCCAAAGTGCTTCATAGCAGTGATGCAGTAATGATTTGTAAAATGATGCCATCCAAAGAATAGTAAACCCTTAGCCCAGAAATATCTGTACAGCGCATATTAAAATGTGGGGAATTGAGCGATTGGCGCGCAGAATATAATACTGCAGAGATTAGAGAATCTCACAGATTTTTTAAATAGATGTATGTCCATAAAATGTATTAAAATGATTGTAATATATTTCATATGGATTATGATCGATTTCTGACATTAAAATATATAAAATAAAAGCAATTCATAACGTGTACATTTACATAAATTAGCATAACACAGACAGAGTAAATTAGTGCAGTACAATAAAATTGTTCTCATCTACAGTATAACAATCACAGTCTGGATACAATTAATCCAAACAGCAGAGTATATTAAAAGGCTATGGTGAAGAGGTTTTTAGCTTACTTTTGAAAATATTTAGTGATCTAGCCTCCCTAATGTCCATAGTGTTCCATAGCTTTGGAATTTGTGATGGCTGTATCCCTGTATTTTCTTTTGCCTGTGGTTGGGAACCTTCAATAAACCAGTAGTAGATGATTGTAATAGGGGGCACATAGTTGAATACACATAGAATTGGTGTGGGATTACAGGGATGATAGAGGATAAGAATGACAGGGGTGATAGGAGAGAGCAAGGGGGGAAATTACAGGGATGATAGAGAGCAAGGGCAAAATGTACAGGGATGATAGAGGGTAAAGACAGGAATGACAGGGATGATAGACGGTGAGGCCAGGAATGACAGTGATGATAGAGCAGGGGTGGCCAACCCGCGGCTCGCGAGCCGCATGTGGCTCTTTGCCCGTCAATGTGTGGCTCTTCCATCCATAAAAATATATATATTATTATTATACTTTTTTTTTTTTTTTATGGCAATTTGCATGTTCTTGGTATCTGAATCTAGGGACATCTATGGATCTCAGGGAATGTATTCCCAGTGTCCGAAATAGTGTGTATGTTACTAGGCTTGAGTAAATTGTAATGAACCAAAGGAGAATATCAATTATATTTAAAAAATATTTTTTATCTTTGACTGTGAATAACACCATGCAAAAATTTACCAGACCTGAAAAATCTAAGCAAATGAATAAAGGGAAGATGATTAAACAGGTTTTGTAGATACAGTACTGAATTCTGCCATCTTTTATATAATGTACATTTCTCCACCATTTTTCATCATATTGCAACACCGTTTTTTGCTAGACGTTCACAGAAAGGTAGAGAAACTAACTGCGTTCTGTTTTATGGCAATAACGTCCAGGTTTGTGGGAGATCATCCCAAAAAATAAGAGAAATTAAAAAGTAAATCCAGAAGTCAGATGATTGACATGGGCTGGCGTGAACTGGGTAGGGTCGTTTTTCTAAATTCGAAAGCCCAGAGTCTCTTCCTTCAAAAGACTACACTCACTTTTGGCTGCTCCACTTCCTCCTGTCAATATGCGCCGGTTTCTGACTCAATGCCCTGAGATTTCTATAATCTTATATTTCACTAATAACAGTTAAAATCATTGATAAACAAACATAATGCTGAACATATACACTTTTACTGTATATTTCGGGCATAAGAGGTTAACCCTGTGAGGCCCAAATTAAAAAGACATTAGCAACTTCAGAGGGTGACATATAAACACATTTACTATCAAATAGCATTGTGAGACTGAACAACAGGACCAATTGACTATACATGTGCTTAAACATTTTTAAATAAACATTTACAGACTTTTTTTTTTTAAATGGCTAAACATGATTTTGTAATTTTGCAACCGTGGGTCTCACAGGGTACTTTTAACCCTGTGAGGCCCAAATCAAAAAGACATTAGCAACTACAGAGGCCAGAGGGTGAGACCTATAAACACATGAAGGGTGCCGTGACTGAAAATAAAGGTTGAGAAACGCTGGTATATGGTGTGGATCTTTGTGGTACCACAGTAATTTTTGTGGCTCTTAATCTCTGACTGGTTGGCCACCCCTGTGATAGAGGGTAAGGGGAGGACATATGTCACTGAGCTACCAGGCTGTCACAAGAATCCTGTTATTAATTGATCATTATGCCTAAAGACTGTATTGTTAAGACTGATGCCTTTATAACCAGAGCATTCACAGATCATCTACATCTCTTGCTTAATATTGTGATACCCACATCAAGCACCAGGTTCCCCTAGGCCAGGGCCGAAACAGCTTATGTAAATTGGTATGTGTATTATTTAAAGTGCTGGAGGCAAATGCTTTTTAGGGGTATTGAGGGGTGCAAATATGTTGTATGCCCAGCTCATAAATGATTGATAATGCTTCAAAATGACAAATCATCTCCTATCTCTTGCTCACTATTGTGATAGCTCATCAAATAAAAATGTCACCCAGATGAAAAGGACAATAGACTCTATTCTATTTTAACAGTTTTAATCCTGAAATGTCCTGATTGAGTCAGTTGTGTTAATGATGTTGTGGGTTTGACTCTCCCTCATGACTGGGGTCACATGTCTCTCTCACACCTGTCCTATATTTCTGCTATTTGCAGCATATAATAAAGCAGTAATGCCATAAAACAACAAGAACATTTTCAACACTCAATACAGTTGTATTTGAATAATTTTTAGTTTTCAAGTGCTTCTTCCATTAAACTTTTTTTTATTATTAATATCAGCATCTTGATACATATGGCAGTCTTGACAAATCAACAAGGATGAGTGTGTCGGAATAGGTTTCACATCTGGCAACGGGAAGTATTTTGGGGGAATTCATTTCCAGCATTCTCCACTGACTTTCATGTAGTCCTTTGCGTAGTTGTGGTACACCTTTTTATGGGGGCAACCACAGTTTCAAATGATGGCACAGAGACTACTGCAAGGTGCTGTAGATATTTAAATATATATACTGTATATATAATAATAATTATAATAAAATAAATGATAGAAAAAAAGAATTAAGAAGAAATGTGACATGCAATTTGAAACTGTGTTTTGACAACTGCCCCACAATTTAATGAGTGAAATCTTACCTCAGCCAGTCTCCCAGTTCAACGGGAGAGGGGAAAAGGTGTATAACTTAGAAATGTTACATTTAGATATTAAATGTTACATTTAGATATTAACCTAAACAGCTTCAAATTAAGCCTATATATACTATATAGAATTCACTCAGATTTGATGACATTTTTATTGAAATGTTAAAATATTCAAGCATTCAGAAAATATAAATATAACCCCATACAACAGTATACTGCCAGTCATTGTTACTGTATTTTACACTGCCCATGACTATTTTCACTGTTTTTACAAACCATAAAACAAAAAGTCTACAAAACCAAAAATAATATTGAAATTGCAGCACAACAAAAAATAATTGAGGGAAATACCCTCCCTGCAATATTCCACCTCAGTTATGTCCTTTCATTTATTTAACTTTATTGACACTTACTGTATTTGATGTACCACCATTCACATGATTTCCATAGTTTTTTGTGGCTTAACATATTGTACATAAAAGAGAACACCAAGCCAGGAAGCACTACAAAAATAGCCATCATTCTATTGAGTGAAAAACGTCTTGTAGTGGTTTACACTTTAAATAATCCCCAGGGCCAGAGGCACATAATCAGAGCTACATGTGTTTTCTGTGCTTTGAGTGTTTACTGTATATGTTCTGTGCATTGCATCATGGTTTGTAAAACTGTTGAGTTACACTTGTATACTTACTTCAGAAACAAACTTCATTACATTATATCAAACATTTGTTGAATTTTTTTATCCTGTGGCCTTTTTTGTCTCCTTTTGCCCACTTATTTGTGTTGGAATCAGGACTTAAAAGCGATAGTTATGAACTCATGGCGGCCCGTGACACGTGAATTGGGAGGGGCGCGGGGGGGGGGGGGGGGGGGGGGTTGAGGGGGTTGATAGGCGCAATCTTTTTTTATCATAGCAGTTGTGCAATACCGCATTTTCCCAGGCGGTGGCGCCATTTCTCCATGTAAACGGCCGAGAACACAATGGGTCTCATTCCCGAACGGATTTACGACCAAACATTTCCTCTTAGGCAGATTTCTGCCCATTTAAGACATTAGGGCTGGTAGCGCGATTCCCCAAATTTTCCTGAGGTCAGATTTGAGCGTGGCTGAGAGCAGATTTAAGAGTGCTGAGGAGCACACTTATGATTGATTGACTAATTGAAAATTGTATTAACTTGACAGACTGTGTTCTCATAGTGATTCCTTCATGTCAACGCTACAGGCCTCCTTGGAATTAATTACTTAATCATAATTAAAATAAATATGACAATATTTGGACGATAAGAAATTACGCATTTGATGTCGGAAAAATAAATAATATGGATTCATCTGATCACAGGGCAGCTGGATTAATGATATCTGAACCAGATATTTTGGACAAATGTATAATTACTTTAATTACTCAGATATTCAAACACAATTATGCAATTATTGTGAAATGATTGAAAATAATAATTATTTAATGCCTTCTGTGGAATTTGTATTTCTTATTTGTTACATATTATCTGTTTTAACCTGTTCCACACAATGTGAAAATCCGCATAAAATATATACCTAGGTAAATGGAATATTGCTCCACTTCTACAAGGGCTATTTGCATATTATTGTTATCTAGGTACATCTATGGACCTCAGGGAATGTATTCACAGTGTCAGAAATATTGTTTCTATTACTAGGATTGCTTAAATTGTGATGAAACAAAGGAGAATATGAATTATGATTTTTCTTTGCATCTTTGACAGTGAATAACACCATGATAATTGTAACTGAGGGGTACAATTCCCTGACTGTATTGATAAGTATGGTATCATTAAACCACTACTGAGTTATGTACATTACTACTGGCCATACAGTACACAGGTATATGAGATGAACATCCACACAATAACACGGCTTAACAAGGAAAGTACTGTTTGTAATATTTATTATAAGAGCATCAAGATTATCTTACATTTATTAAGAATTAGAGTTGCGCTTGTAAGGCGAAGAATGTGCATGAATAGGTCAAGAGCGTAAGTCCATGAGCATATTACGAAGGGGATAATTAATACCACCTGTAGCATAAGAATTATATAAGGCACACTCGTAGGTCAGCTGGAGACACTAAGGGGGTTCCCTCCGGTTGTAAGCCAGCAGGGGAGAGGAATGTTCGGGAGCAAAAGTCTGGATCAACGAGGAATCAATAAGCTCCAGCTACGGGAGGCGGTACATATACTCCCCTCGATCGGCAGACAAAGCAGCAGCTATAATCCAAGTATGCGGGACAGCATGGATGAAAGCCAGCCAGCCTCTTCTTAGAGACGGGCTCGAGTGATGCTCCTCACGGGTTGATCCCACACAGCAGCGGGGTAGACGGTTCTCTGCTCCAGCCGCCACAGTACCAAAGCAATAATCCAGCCGGAAAAGGCTCTGCATTCACCGGTGTAGATTCTCCTGTGCACGGTACTTCACATTTAACTAGGTCGAACTTGACGTTATTTCACTAAGCTCTGACACTTTTACTATCCTATTCGCACGCGGTTATAAGTGCTCTATTTAGACGCAAGGTTGCTCACTTCACTTGGTCGTTGACTCGTGATGAAGGCTTCAACTTGTTGGGTTAACTCGTTTGAGGGTAACTAACTGCTGTATCCACCTGCAACGTATTTATACGTAAGGTGAATAATCTAGTGCCAACCTCAGTTCTGTCTCGTATTACTGCGCAAACCTGGGCATGTTGAGACAAGCCTTAGCGGTGACTTTGAACTAGACATTGGGGGTATGGCCGTGGCGCCTAGGGGGTCGCTGTCCAATAGGAGAACAAATATTATGGTCTGGCCTGTACCAGGTAAAGGGATATTCCGTGTATATGTACAAAGAATATACAAGGGATATCAGACGATATACAAATATTATACATGGGATCTCAAGCAATAAATATATATATTCGGTTTAATCTGACCCTTTGTAACAGCCGCCTCCTAATTAGTCCGCACCTAATTAGATAAGCAGAGACAGATTAACCGTCTTGTCCACTACTCAGTGTCCGTTGTGAGGAGTAGGGCAATTCACAAAGTCAGTGGGTCATGGTCGTCATTAAGAGAGTCGGGGAGCCTTGGCAACTCTATCAGCCTCGCCACGGGTCGGGTGTATGTCCGTCCCTGGACGAGCACTTCTGCCGCTCTGACCTTTCCGTCGGCACCAGTGATCACTTTGCTTACGCGGCCGGCCGGCCACGCAGCTCGGGGTAGTGACTGGTCTATGATCACGACGACTGTGTCCACTTTTAAATTGTGGAGGTCAGCTACGTCTGGAGCGCAGCTGAGGGGGGTGGAGTTCGGAACTCCCTCTTGTGCTCACGGTTCTCTCACAGGCCTCTCGCCTAGTGTCAATAGCCTCTCAACGGGCTGTACGAGAGAGTGGCCGGTGTCGCTCACCTTTGTGTGTAGGCAGCGTGTAGACGTGGGTTGACTGTCAAGTCCGTAGAGGGGGCCCTGGAGCGTCCACCCCAGTCGGGTCTGAACCGCGACTGGGCATCCTTTGGGTCCGATGTGGGCCGCCTCAATTGGGAGAATGAGGTCCGTGTGGTCGGAGCCGATGAGCAGGGTCGGTGTGGCGCCGTCGATAAGCGGTATAGGTAGTTGACGTAGGTGCACATACTTCGCCATCAGCTGTGGGATGGGGTAGGTGTACTGCGACAGGCCTATGTCGTGGCTGGTGAAGACGTTGGTAATACTATACTGCTTCTCGGGCTGGTCCACCGCTGCTATCTTAAAGGAGACATTTTCACCCTTTATGGTCTTCTGGTCTCTTCTGATGGTGCGTATTGTCATTGTTCCTTTAGCACCCCGCAGACCCAGCTGGGCTGCGGCGGAAGCGAGGAGGAGAGTCTTTTCGGACCCATCGTCTAGGACGGCGTAAGTGTCCAGGACCTTGTCCTCGTAGCTCAGGAGCACTCTGACCACTTTGATGAGCACTCGGGGGGTCCCGCTATGCTGGTCTATATGGAGCACTCCTGTTGGCCGGTTGCCTTGGATCTTCTGGGGTGGTGCCGACTCGCGGTCGTCCGAGTAGCACCGTGACTCCCAGTGTCTGCTGTAGCAGTCGGGACACCAGGGGGCGGTCTGGTTGATCTTCGGTACTGGTGCCACCGCCTCGGCCTGGTACATTACCGCGACGGGCCCACTTTGTTGTCCTGGCGGACGCCTGTTGATGTCATGCAGGACCTCCAAGTGGGCGCCGCCGCACCTGCTGCACTTCTTCTTCAAACGGCACTCAGCTGCCATATGGCTGCGCGCGCAGCGGAAGCAGCGGCGGTGGTCTTTGATCCACTGACTCACCTCGTCCGTGGTCAGCTTCTTGAAATCGTCACATTGATACAGCCGATGTTCCCCTTCACAGTACTGGCATTCAATCTTCCACTCCTCTTTCGTCGAGGGGGTGTTGTGGTTCTTGTGCTGCGGTACTGATTCGGCTTGGTGCATAACGGTCACCGACCGGCGGTTATCATTTGATCCCCGAGGTCCTGGTCTTGGGCTTGGTCCACTCCACACGAACGTGTCCAGTCGTAGGCTGCTGACTTCTCTCGCGAGGAAGTCAGATAAGTCTAGGAGGGATGCCTCTGGGCCGTTGGGGTCGTGGTGGTCTCTCTGCCGCCGAAAACGCTCTTGTCGGGCGGGAGGGAGCTTCTCTAATATCCTTTCTACATTAGAGTTAGCGTACAGTTCATATATCCCTTTTTCCTTTTGGGACCCCAGCATCCCTACCAGGGACTGTACCTTGATAGAGAGGTCATCCAATGCTCTGTTGTCTCTGGCTGGGGGGAGGCGGTCGATATCTCTTATTTCCTGTATCACGTAGTCCCATATGCGTCCATAGCGCTGGTCGAGGGCTACTAGAGCCGCGGTGTATGGGGTACTTGAGTTGGAATATGCCAGCGCTATATTATGCGCTCTGGGCACCTTCAGGTGCTTGAGGAGGATAGCATATTTGTACGTCTCATCGGGGACGTCGGACATCATAGTCTCTAAGCACATCCGTAGCTCCGTGTACTGTACTCTGTCCTCGCGTGTAAAATCCGGGAACGTCGGTGTGCCAAGGTACGATGCCATGGATGGCTGGCACATCGGTGAGCGTTGGGGAAGAGGCCTCCTGGGCGAGTCTCCCCGTACGTGTTGTCGTGGGTTGGTACTTGGTGGGTACCAGGGGCCGGGTACCCAGGTGCTGTTCCTCGGTGCTGACGGTGCGTCAAACTCACCCGTGAGTTGAGTCGGGGGTTTGTAGCGCAGTGCCTCGGGGCTGACGTCTGGGCTGTACTGGGCCTCCTGGTCCAGAGTACGTTGCTGCTGGTCGGGGCTGTACTGGGCCTCCTGGTCCAGAGTACGTTGCTGCTGGTCGGCTTGACATTCCTCCTCCTCCTCTTCCTCTTCCTCTGCTAGGTCCTGGAGTCCTCTAGTCAGTCTCTCGGCGACGTAGGCCGGTTCTTCCCGGTTGCTGGGTCTCGTATGGACCGGTCGGGGAGGGGGTTCGGAGACGTGGACAGGATCCTCCTGTTGGCGGGGTCCCGGGTCGCTTGGTCGGGTAGGGGAATGTGCCCTAGACCCTTGTCGTGATGATCTCCGGGAGCTCCGTGCGGAGAGAGGGGGTGTCGCCATGGCGATCAATTGTTCTACCATCTGCGCCTGCAGCCGGTCGCGCTCTGCTTCGCGCTGGGCATGGGCGGCGTCGCGCTGTGCTTCGCGGTGGGCATTGGCGGCGTCGCGCTGTGCATTGGCGGTGGCGTGCTGCGCATCGGCGTGGCCTCTTTCAATGTTCTCTTCCGTCTGAAGGCGTCTGGTCTCCAGTCTTATGCGGTCGTCTTCACTCCTTTGTTGCGCCTGGAAGCGCTCTCGCTCGGTTGCAGCGTGTTCGCGCTCACTGAGGGCTTGCGCTTGGAGTTGCGCGTGAAAGCGCTCTCGTTGGTCTGCAGCTTGTTCGCGCTCGCTCGTCTGTTGCGCTTGGAGTCGATCACGTTCACCCTGAAGTCGATCGCGTTCGGTGGAGGCTGCCAGGGTGGCGATGAATGCCTGCGCCAGCATCTTGTCCGCTTCGCTGGGGGAAGACACCGACGGAGGTGATCGGCTTCTGGCAGTGCTCGTTGGAGATCTGTTCTCTGGGCGCGCCTCGAGGTCCGTCTCCTGGGCGCGCTTCTCTTCTGGTAGTGGGTCGGGTTCTGTCCCCGGAGCGCTTTCTTTATCCTGGAGCTCTCCGGGGACTATTCCGTTGACGTTGTCGGGGGGTAAAGTCATGTCATGTCCCTCCTGGTCCCCCCCGTGAGCTTGGTCAGTTACGTTAGAACCCACTAGGGTCTCTACTGGCAGGGTCGCCTGGTCGGTAGGGTTTGACATACTTTTACTATCCGCTTTTTCCGCGTTTAACGTCTGTATAAAGCTAGGTAGTAGACTGGCAGCGTAGTCCTCTAGGTAAGGAGGTGGCTGCCGTCTGCGCTGCGGGCGTTCTAGCTTAGGAGAGCCGTTTGTGGAGTGTTCACCGCTGGCCATGTCAATATTAATATTATATTAATATTACGCGAATTACCCTCCGGCTCGAAGGACCAATTGTAACTCGTAGGTCAGCTGGAGATACTAAGGGGGTTCCCTCCGGTTGTAAGCCAGCAGGGGAGAGGAATGTTCGGGAGCAAAAGTCTGGATCAACGAGGAATCAATAAGCTCCAGCTACGGGAGGCGGTACATATACTCCCCTCGATCGACAGACAAAGCAGCAGCTATAATCCAAGTATGCGGGACAGCATGGATGAAAGCCAGCCAGCCTCTTCTTAGAGACGGGCTCGAGTGATGCTCCTCACGGGTTGATCCCACACAGCAGCGGGGTAGACGGTTCTCTGCTCCAGCCGCCACAGTACCAAAGCAATAATCCAGCCGGAAAAGGCTCTGCATTCACCGGTGTAGATTCTCCTGTGCACGGTACTTCACATTTAACTAGGTCGAACTTGACGTTATTTCACTAAGCTCTGACACTTTTACTATCCTATTCGCACGCGGTTCTAAGTGCTCTATTTAGACGCAAGGTTGCTCACTTCACTTGGTCGTTGACTCGTGATGAAGGCTTCAACTTGTTGGGTTAACTCGTTTGAGGGTAACTAACTGCTGTATCCACCTGCAACGTATTTATACGTAAGGTGAATAATCTAGTGCCAACCTCAGTTCTGTCTCGTATTACTGCGCAAACCTGGGCATGTTGAGACAAGCCTTAGCGGTGACTTTGAACTAGACATTGGGGGTATGGCCGTGGCGCCTAGGGGGTCGCTGTCCAATAGGAGAACGAATATTATGGTCTGGCCTGTACCAGGTAAAGGGATATTCCGTGTATATGTACAAAGAATATACAAGGGATATCAGACGATATACAAATATTATACATGGGATCTCAAGCAATAAATATATATATTCGGTTTAATCTGACCCTTTGTAACAATAATAATGACCAAACTTAAAAAACTGATCTCGTTTAGTACCCTCTTGAGATCATGTGTACAAAACATCTAAGGAAATTAATAAAGGGAAGATGATAAAACCCAAGGTTCTGTAGATACAGTACTGAATTCTCCCATCCGGACCAATGCAATTTGAAATATTATTATAGAATATAGAATATGATGCTTATACATTACCTTATTATAGCCAATTTGCACATTTATATATATATACATATATTATCTTTCAAATGCCCGAGTTCAATTTGGATTTAGAAGCAGGCGTGCATAAGAACAGATAATGATATCTACTGTAATCTAGTGTACTTTTTTATTTTCCCCACAGTGCAACCGTTTTGAAACAAATTTCAGATTGAATTGTTCCTACATACTAACAATAGGGAGGAGAAACTAACTGTGTTTCAATATTTGTCAAAAACGTTACCTTTTGTGGCTTATTATCGCGAATCATAACAGTTATTGATATGATTCATTCAGAACGCTGAACTTTGAACCCCCACAGTATGTGACAGGAATGTAGTTCGGAAAAATTCCGCCGTTTCCGCCTTGGAATATAGTTCAGAAAAACGAAAACTTAAAACTATCTAATGGCACTTTTAACCTATTTCTAAACTAACTTATTGATGATAATATACATTCTACATGCTTTTGTGACATGTCAGTGATGTTAATACTTGAAAACGTTTGATGAAAAAATCGCAAAGAATATGTCATTTTGGGGTCAGTACCGACCCTAAGGGGTGGAACAGGTATACAATGGGACAGACCTTTGTTTGATATAAACCTGCATTCCTTCGAATATATCATTAATCAATTAAACTTATATTGAAATACACTATATAGCCTATATAGCAAAACAGAGTCCATTCTCTTCGGTTCAAATAACAAACTCAGCAAGACCGACGGCTTCTCAGTTACAGTGGGTGACAATATTGTCACAAGGAAAGATGAAATTACCTACCTGGGTTCCATCCTAGAGGCTAATCTTTCCTGTGACAAAATTTCATTTCATTTCAAACCTTTATTTATACTCGTGAAAGCACTGAGGTTTCCCTCATTTACAGTGATGACGAGTTAACAAAGGACACAAATATCATAACAGTTATTAATTACAATGAATTACAATTACTACAATGATGGATTAAAAACAATTACATGATTCAGTACATAGGTCAAGTGCAATGCCTTTAAACTCCATGAATGACGGGAATGCTCCGAGCTTTAGAGTCTGTTGCAGGGTATTCCATGTGTATGGAGCATCGTAGGAGAAGGCAGACTTTCCAAGCTCAGACCGAACTCGAGGCACCCTGAGCACAAGCCGATCATTCGAACGAGTTTGGTAGGTGACAGCACTCCGTCGCAACGAGAGAGATGGCCAGCCTACCCTCTCATACAAAAGACAATGGTGGTGAGTATCATATTTGTCACCCGTAATAAATCTTAGGGCGGAGTGGTAGGCAGAATCCAAAGGCCTTAATGTAGACGCAGACGCATGCCTGTAAATGACATCACCATAGTCCAATATTGACAAAAAAACAGCCTGTACAATTCTTTTCCTACAGAACATAGGAAAACTAGCGTGGTTACGGTACAAGAAACCAATCTTTTGCCGTAATTTTGTAGCTAGGTTATCTATATGGAATTTAAAAGAAAGTTCTGTATCGTAATGGGCTCCGCTCGGCATCACTACTACTACTGCACAGTACCTCGCTCGTGCACACACACTGAATAAAGATTCCACAAGTGTACCTTTATATCCCAATATTCGTCTGACCACACCCCTATCAGCTTACCTACATAAGCAGGGGTGGGGCCACATACTCACCTCCTTCTTCGCTTTCACCACAAGGAAGTGCCTTCGGTAGATCCCCACTTGACGATGTTGTTAGTAGGAGAAAGTTGGAAAACAAGGGATACGTTGACATAATATCTTTATTTTCTCTCTCACTATATTCGAGAAAATACGGCGATATTGTCTTCGTACTGGAGTGTCTGGAAGATGATGATCATTCTACACCTCCGCCGTTTTTTTCGTATTGGGAGTTCACGCCGCTACATGCCTCCCAACTGCAGTCCTCCTTGCTGCGGCTGGATGGGGTAAAACCCTCCAGCGACACAGCTGGACTGTAGGACACACCGCTGTTGTGAGAAGCGGTGGGTTCCAGGTTTGGTGAGTAATGTTTGCTTGCAAGCACCACTTGTCTGTTAGTGCTATGGGGGCTAGCTGACGATGTTTACGAAAACCGGCCCCAGATTAGGGTCCTTTGTTCAGCCTTTTAGGCGACAGCGGAGGATCTTGGTTTGAAGCCCATTATAGCAACTAGTGGGCCACGACCAGTAGAACTGGTGATCCCAGGATCTCTGGACGCGTGGGTACTTCTCTGTCACCGTATAGGCCCCGTCTTTCATATGCAAATGAGAGTATACCCTAAACAAGGAAATGTGGGCATGGATGTTCGTTATCGGAAAATCCATGTTCAAGTCGGCTACAGCCCAGATGGGACTTGTGCTGGCTCCGCCGGATGTATGGTAAAATCACCGTTGTAAAACTGTGTTAACATCTCGTTTCTCTTCTCTCTTAAAAGGTGAGGAGGGTTTCAGAATGGCGGCCTGTCTGAGTGTGGCTTGTTATATCGTTGTGTACAAGTTCAGGTGATAGCTGCTTAGCTTGCGTGCTAGTTGTGGCCTACCTGTTAGCCAGTCAGCTGTTAGCTGCAGGCGCTAGCCTGTTGTGTCACTAGGCTAGGTAACGTTAGCTTGCTGCTATCGGCCGAGAGCGGCCGTTAGCTTAATCCTACACTGTTGAACGTTCTGAGACTATAACATGCTTTAAACACTCTGACTACGACGTCATCTTTGACAGAGGATGTTAGTCGAACCTACCCTGAGGCCGGCCGGCGAGGACTGCGTCAACAAGGGGAACCGTAGCGGCGGGATGGAGCGGCGACGCTGCCCATGTCGACAACACAGGAAGGCTGTGTTTACTATCGGTGCCTTGTTAGAGACTGCAGTTTCGCTTGATCTGCGCTCACGGTAGGAAGGGTCTTGACCAGACCTTGAACACTTCTTCTTTCTTTCCCTTCTAAATGTTTTGTAAATAACGATGTTTTCCAAAACGAGTGTTGCTGCACTACATTTAGGATACGACGCAAGTTATGTGTGGATTGTCTTGTCACTGGTCTCCATGCAAATCGGGTTGTTTGTTACAGATGTGAAAATGATCTGGTTTGTTGTGTTGAGAAAACATCATGTGTGTTCATGTACCGTGTACTCACACCTAAGGGGGTTAAACTAACCTATAAAGCTATGCTTAGTGATATATGAGTGAAGAATGAATTCTTTTCTCAGCCTGTAATGACAATGAACAGTGTGTTCACATATTTACAGGTTTACCTGTTCAACTGGCCGTATTAAGGGTAAAGTAGGAGGGGTGTTTTCCCCCCGGTTCCCTGGGGACTTCTTCACCCTCCTCTCAGACATGTTGTTACAATATATTTTGTCACTGTGTGGTGGGATACGATGTAACCCTTAGCTTGATTGCTGGGGTTGTGCTAGAACTGCTTGAGGAACTGTATTTTCCTAAAAGAAAAGATTGTTTGGTCACTTTTCGTGTGTGCTTAGCAAGGCCTGTGGCCGATACTAATCGAGAATTATGTATTCTCTCATTATGAAAAACGGCGTTCCTCTGTAGAGTGTTTTTGCCATTTTTTGTAGGTGATACTGGGTTGTGTGTGTCGTGTGACCTACAACTGGGTTGGGTTGGCCACAGAAGCACATGTGTAAGTCTGGTACCGGGGCTCTTAAGGGGGCCCTCTCTATTCTGTGTTTTTTCCTTAGTAAAAATCAGATAGCAGGTTAGCACATGCGCTGTGTGAAGCTGTTGGACGCTTCATGGAGCTGACTATGACTGTGTCATACTCTTTTTTGTCATTACATCGTATCATGGGTGTGGGGTCGTAAAGGGGTGAACTGGTAATCCTTTTCTCCCCTTCTTTGATGGTCAGGGGTTAAAACCTCCTGTCCTTCAAGGTTCCTGTCACGTTGCTGTTCGGCACGTTACAGGGTAAGAGGGGGGGGGGGGGGGGGGAGTTTCCTGGTCCCACGCCCTGGAATATTGGGCGTGTGCACCGCAGAAATTCCCCCGCCATAGAGTACGTCACTGTGCGCGTCTCTGTTGGTAGGACTTCCGTGAGCTGTTCGGGTCCATATGATGGATCTGTTTCAGGGAGTGGTCAGGGCTCCTCCTCACGAAGCTCCTATTCGGGCCTTCTGTGAGTTAGGACTCTCCTTCCATGTGAGGGAGCCTCCTCAGAGTGCAGAGCCTCCTCCTCAGATTGTCAAGGTGAGTAGAACTTCAAAAAGGAGTCCTGCTCTATTGTGTGTGTATTCGATTCAATTCGATTATTGAGTCTGTATGGGTTCAGTGCCTCCTCCCCGGAGGGCCCTAAAACCAAAATGTTACATGGCTCAAGGTTGCAATATATTCTTTTCAATCTGTACAGCTCGCGTGGGAAGTCTCTCTGGGGATTTCCGTCTCCTCCCTATGGGAGGGTGGTGGGATGTAAAAATGTAAAAAAAAATTACCCCCGGCTGTGTAGACTGGGATACATGCTGTTGGTGCTTCCTTCTTTTCTATTAAAAAAGAGTTGGAGTTAGGAAGCATCACACCCCTCTTGTCGTTCCCCTGGGCGCCTTGGGGATTCAATGACAGGTCTAAATAGCCTGTTCATTGATGTGGTTGTGTCCCGACGCACGCATGGTGCTAGCTCGTGTGTTCTGTTGGAGATCAGGCGAATGACTGGCACGCCTTGGTTGCTTGAGGTTAAAACAGCGTTTTTATAAAGCAACTGGGATGGAGGTTTTTCCTCTTCCGACGACCTGTGTTGGTTGTCGACGGATTCTCGTTCATATCTGGGGGATGATGACGGAATGGATCTGAACATATGTAGAGGGGTCTCACGCCCTGGGGGTGGGCCACCGGGCGCGGTTCGCACTGAATGTCTGGGTGGCGCCTTCTTTTCATGTTTAAGATCAACACGCATATCTGCCCCTTCTCCTGGAGTAGGCATGTCGGCGTGGTTAGGGCACGGGACTGGTTCTGGTCACGCTGGTCTGGATCAGTTAAACCCGTTGTCCGCCGGGGATGCAGATCTGCTGTTCTGGTACCCTGAGGGACTTGGGCTTTTTTCAGGGGGAAAAATGCCAGGTCGGTCCGGGTGTCACAGGGTTAAGCGCTATGGAGACCCTGGTTGGGTACATTGCCAACCTGTACACGCTCGATCTCGTCAGATCTCGGCCGCTACGCAGGTTGGTCCTGGTTAGTGCTTGGTTGGGAGACCGCCTGGGAATACCAAGTACGGTGTGCTTGGGGCTGGTTCTCCATTCTTTTCGCTCCTCTCTCACGCATGGCGAAGAGGGGCCTGTTGGGGTGGTCTTTGACCTCCTCTGGTGACCCTGTGCTTCCCGTATCGCCGGGCCCGGTCCGAAGTAATGTTTCGTCGACCCATAGGCCTGGTGTAACTGAGGGGTACAATTCCCTGACTGTATTGATAAGTATGGTATCATTAAACCACTACCGCTTTATGTACTTTAACTACTGGCCACACAGTACATGATATAGATATGATGAACACTTTCCCACCATGAAACCAAGTCCACACAAATGTATAAGTCGAATATTTAATATATAGCAAAGGGTATATACAACGTTCACTTAATGACATTTATGATTTGAATGCACTTGTAAGGCAAATGAGTATTCGTAGGCAAATCAACATTGAATGTCCAATCTCTGGTTACGCAGGAAGCAAGTATACAACCTGGTTCTTTAGGGAACTATAGCGATGGTACTTAATGATTATAGCTGGATATACTAAAGGGGGGTCCTGCTGGTTGTAAGTCAGTAGGGGGGGGGGTTAGGAGAGCCGCCGGCGATATCCCATCTGGCCAACGATTTCTTGGGAGAATTCAGAGTGCTGAACACGGTGCCCACAGAACCTTGGTCCACAGATGAATACAGTTGGGCCCTCTTGTAGACGGTAGCTGCCGGTCCACAACGAAGAGACGTGAGGCGACCTCACTCGGGGTATAGCGCCGTCTCACCTGGACTCCTCTCGGGGGGTAGTTCCAACACTCACCAGTGTTGGCTGTTATCCATGGCATAAATCAAAGCACCCAAAGCAAGTAGATAATCCAAGCCGTGTAGGGCTCGCCGTCGTCCGGGTAAGGTAATCCAATGTGCAGGTCCACTCGTCCTAGCCCAGAACTCCTCGGATGAAAGCACCACACGTGGTCTGCCCAGCCTGGTTAAGACTCTAGATAACGCGAGGAAACGATGGGGGTACTGCTCACTTTATAACTCTAACCGAACGATGCACCATACATAATAGACTATTATTAACTTAATAGAAATACGTCCCACTCGACGGTATAGTGCCAAACTATGACAATTCAACTATTAATCCACACGATGTCTCAATGCCATTCTGAGGCCAAGTTGACCATACTGCACCACACGTGTATCGTGGGTGAGGCTTAACGTCTTGCCACTAGGTTGGAGGGTAAAGAACTAAGGGCTAAGGGACTAAAAGAGAAAGTTCTACTTTACTTGCGCCATATATATATGCGCTGTGAACAAATAGTACCATTCGTATTTCGGTAGACGTATTCCTACGCGGAACCGGGGCTAGTAACGACATGTTCGTCGGCACGATTGAACTTGAACCAAGGGGCTTGGCTGCTGGCGCCAAGTTCTTGTCCAATGAGAGAATGAAACTATTATGGGCTGTTAGTAGACTAAAGGGATATTCAGTGTATATGTACAAGGAATATACAAGGGATATCAAACGATATACAAATACTATTAAATATATATCCATAAATAAATATATATATTCGGTTTAATCTGATCCTTCACAACAGCCGCCCCCTAATTAGTCCCACCTAATTAGCTAAGCAGAGACAGATTAACCACACTGTCTACCACTCAAGGTCCGCTGTAAGGGTCAGTCAACTCACAAAGTCGTGGGGTCATGGTCGTCATCGATAGTGTCTGGGAGTCTGGGCAGTTCTATTAGCCTCGCCACGGGTCGTGTGTAAGTTCGCCCTTGGACGAGCACCTCAGCTGCTCGGACCTTGCCATCGGCACCGGTGATCACTTTGCTTATGCGGCCAGCCGGCCACATAGCTCTGGGTAGTGACTGGTCGATAATCATGACGACTGTTCCTTCTGTCAAATTGTCTCTCTCTCTTACCCACTTCTGGCGGGTCTGTAGAGACGGTAGGTAGTGGAGTAGAAAGCTGTTCCAAAACTTGTCAGCTAGTACTTGACTGTACCTCCACATTCTTCGGCCGTTCGCTTCTTCAGGCCTGTACATTGTCTGGGGTAGCGCGGGGTCCAGCCGCCCCATCAAGAGTGTGTTGGGGGTGACTGGGTCGACATCTGCTATATCACTGGAGACATAGCCGAGGGGCTTGGAGTTCAATACTCCCTCGATCTCCGTGAGGACTGTCATTAGGACTTCTTCCGCTACAGTCTGGGCCCCAAGCACGGCGTACAGGGCTGTCTTTATAGAACGTACTTCTCGTTCCCAGGTTCCACCGAAGTGGGGTGCGTTCGGGGGATTAAACTGGAAGTCAATCTGGGATGGAGCGAGGTGGGTCTTAAGTTCTGGGCCCATAGCTTGGAAGCTCTCTCTCAGCTCTCTTTCTCCGCCTTTGAAGTTTGTCCCGTGATCAGACAACAATGTAGACGGTTTTCCTTTCCGTGATGTGAATCTTCGGAAGGCCATAAGGAATGAGTCTGTGCTCATGGTTGGAAGGAGTTCGATATGTATCGCTCTGGTGGTCATGCATTTGAATACAATACCCCACCGCTTCTCGGTTCCTCTTCCTTTCTTTATATACAACGGGCCAAAACAGTCCATGCCTGTGGAGTGGAATGGCTTGTCGCCGAGTCGGAGGCGACAGGGGGGTAGGTCAGCCATCCGGGGTATGCTGGGCTGCGCGCGCCACTTTCGGCAGTCTAGACAGGTTCGCTGGAAGCGTCGCACAGCTTCTCTCCCTTGAAGTATCCAATAGCGACATCTGATCTCCGCGAAGACTCTCTCTGCTCCTGCGTGATGCACATCCTCGTCGTATTTCTTTATGATCAGCTCTGTGACCTTGTGTCGGCTGTTCAAGACTATCGGGTACTTAACGTCATCCGGTAGATTGGGGGCCCTCCGCAGACGACCACCCACTCTGATGAGATTATGGGCGTCGCTCTCGGGTGCCAGGTGGAGCAATCTGCTGTCTGATGGGATGGGCTTTCCTCCCTGTAGACAGTCTAGCTCGTCGGGGAACGAGTCTCTCTGGGCTCGTTGTAGTAGAAGAAGTTCTGCTTCTTCGTAGTCAGCTGCTGAAATGTCGGCAGTGGGCTGAATCTCTGGGTGGTGCCACAGAAATGTCTTTAGTTGCGCACTCTGTAGGGTGAGGCAATCATCTATGTTGGGGTCTGTGGAGGCGACTGTGCTCAGTCCACAGAACATAGGTTTCTTGTTCTCAGCCTCCTCTTTACTCGCCTCCCGTGGGGTGGGCGTAGGCCACTCTCCTTCCGGGAGCTTGAGGAACTCTGGTCCGTCACTGTAGATGTTGTGACGGGTGAGGTCATCTAGGGACATTCCCCGGGTGATGACGTCAGCTGGGTTGTGTTTGGTGTCCACATACCGCCAGCTCGCTGCTTCTGTTAACTCTTGAATCTCTGTGACTCTGACTCCCACGAAGACCTTGTATCTGCATGAATCAGACTTGATCCATGTGAGTACTGTCGTGGAATCTGACCACAAGATTGTTCTGTGCACCGGAATGGTGAGTTCACGTTGGATTAACGTGGCTAGATGCGCTCCTGCTAGGGCTGCGCAGAGCTCTAGACGCGGGATAGATTGTTGCTTTCGTGGGGCTATTCTTGAGCAAGCCAGGATGAAGGCGGTGTGTATCTCTCCTCCCTTCTCTTGGGCACGCAAGTAGGCCACTGATCCATAGGCTACTTCGGAGGCGTCGCTGAAGACGTGTAGATCCATCTTGCATGTCTCTGGCCTCACTGTGGGTGGGAAGTAGCTGCGGCGTATATTGACGCCTGGGAGTGAGCGGAGTTCCGTCTCCCACTCTCTCCATGTGGAGGCAAGGGGTGCGGGTATTGGGTCGTCCCAGCCCTGGTCCTTGTCCCATAGTGCTCGTACAATCATCTTTGCCCTGGTGGTGTAAGGTAGAATACATCCCAACGGGTCATATTGTCTGGCGAGTGTTCTGTACACACTCCGTCTGGTGGTCGGTATCGCCGTCGACCTTCCCTGCTCCGTGGTCAGGGGTTTGTGTCTATAGTGGAGCGAGTCTGTTTTGAAGCGCCAGACTAGTCCTAGTGTCATTTCTTGGGCTTCTCCTGGGATTGTCGCCATCCAGGTCTCGCTGCTGGCAGCCTTGTCCGCGGGGGAGAGGCTGCGCAATACGTGCAGGTCACTGCTGGCCCACTGCCTGAGATCAAAGCCGCCTTTGATCAGAGAGGCGCGTAGCTTGAGTAGGAGAGCCTCGGCTTCTTCTTGAGTCGAAACGCTTTGTAAACAGTTGTCCACGTAGAAACTGTTCTTCACACTGTGTCGGACCTCTTCATCTGCTGCTGGGTCCTCTGCGACGTGTTTCTGTAGTGCAAATGTAGCACAGCACGGGCTGCATGTAGTTCCGAAAGGGAGGACTTCCCATTGATAGATGGCGGGGTGCTCATCTCCGATCCTCTCTCTCCATAGGAAGCGCAGCAGGGGCTTGTCCTCCTCCACTAGTCTCACCTGCAGGAACATCCCTTTGATATCCCCGCTGATAGCTACCTTGTCCTGGCGGAAGCGTAGTAGCACGCCTAGTAGAGAGGGGCCGAGTGTGGGGCCGGGCAAGAGCTCTTTATTCAGATTTTGGGATCCGATCTGGTAGCTGCAGTTAAACACAATGCGATCCTTGCCGTTGTGGTGGACCTTGTGGTGCGGCACGTACCATGATTCGGTCGTCTGATCGGCCTCTTTAATGTCAATCTTTGTCACGTGTCCCGCTGTGATTAGCTTCTCAATCTCAGCGCGGTACACACTCTCTTGAGCGGGGTCTTTGGCTAGGTGCCGCTCTGTGTTCAATAGATACCGCTCCGTAGCGTCTTTCTTTGCGTGAAAGGTGGGCATTCCCTCTCGCCTCAGGAGTGGAGTTGCGTATCTCATCACTCCGCTGACTGTGACTCTCTTTGTCCCCTGCTCGAGGAGGTTTATAGCGTAAATGTCTTCTTTAGAACGAATGTCTTTCTTTTCGTTCTTAAAGGGCATTGTCTCTAGTGTCCATAGCCTCTCGACATGCTGCAGGAGAGTGGTGTCTTCTTCTGTCACTCTGGAGTGGAGGCAGCTAGTGGCTGCTGTTCGGTTAAGAGATTTAGCGAGGGGGCCTTGTAATGTCCATCCTAGGCGGGTCTCGACTGCTGCAGGACAGCCTCTGGGTCCTGTATGGACCCGGTCTATCAGGACTATGAGGTCTGCATGGTCGGAGCCTATCAGCAGGGTCGGGGTGGCGCCGTCTATGAGCGGGATAGGTAGTTGACGCAGGTGCACATATTTATCCATCAGTTTGGCGATGGGGTAGGTGTACTGTGATAGTCCTATTTCTTGGCTGGTGAAAGCATTTGTAATCCTATACCGTCGCTCTGGCTGCCCGCTTGCTGCGATAGTGAAGGAGACATTCTCGCCTTTTATCGTCTTTAAATCTCTTCTTATTGTCCGAATCGTCATTTGGTTCTCGCTCCCCCGCAGTCCCAGCTGGGCCGCAGCGGACGCGAGCAGAAGGGTCTTCTCTGACCCGTCATCAAGGACGGCGTAAGTGTCCATGACTTTATCTTGGTAGCTCAATGTTACACGGACTACCTTTAAGAGCACTTGGGCGCCGCTGCTGCTGGCGGGGTCAATGTACATGACACTTGCCTTTGTGCTGCTCGATGGTGCAGGTGCAGGCTTTCTTCTGTTACTGTCGTGTAGGACATCTAGGTGGGCTCCGTCACACCGACTGCACCTCTTCTTTAGGCGGCACTCGGCTGCCATGTGACTGCGCGCACATCGGTAACAGCGCCTGTTGGACTTTATCCATTGACTCACTTCTTCTGCATTCATCTTTGTGAACAGGTCACATTGTGACAGCCAGTGTTCCTTCTCGCAGTACGGGCACACCATCTTCCACTTCTCTTTTCTCGAGGGGGTACTGTGGTTCTTACTGCTCGGTACTGATTCTGATTGGTGCATGACAGTCACCGATCTTCTTCCATCGTTTATTCTCCTGGGTCCCTCTCTGGAGCTTGGTGTGCTCCGCACGAACGTATCCAGTCGTAGGCTACTGACTTCTCTCGCCAGGAAGTCGGCTAGATCGAGGAGGGATGGTTCGGGACCGTTAGGATCACGTGGTCTCTCTGCCGCCTGAAGCGCTCTTGTCTGGCGGGTGGCAGCTTCTCTAAAATCCTCTCGACGTTAGAGTTGGCGTATAGCTCGTGCATACCCTTTTCTCGTTGCGCTCCCAGCATCCCTACCAGGGACTGCACTTTTATAGACAGGTCGTCTAATGAGCGATTGTCTGTTGCTGGGGGTAGGCGGTCAATATGCCTTATCTCTTGGATTACGTAATCCCATATACGTCCATATCTCTGGTCCAGCGCTGCTAGAGCCGCGGTGTATGGGGTCGTAGAGGTGGCATAGGCTAGCGCTATATTGTGCGCTCGGGGTACTTTCAGGTGCTTCAGTAATATTGCATACTTGTGGCGTTCATCAGCGACATCCACCATCATTGTCTCTAAGCACATCCGGAGCTCCGTGTACTGTGCTCGATTCTCATAGGTGAAGTCTGGAAACGTCGGTGTGCCAATGTATGACGCCGTGGATGGCTGATACATCGGCGAGCGTTGGGGGAGAGGCCTCCTAGGCGAGTCTCCTCTTGCGCCTCTCTGTGGGCTGGTACCGGCAGGGTACCATGGCCCGCTGGTCCAGGTGCTATTCCTCGGGGCTGGTCGTGCGTCATGCTCACCCGTGAATAGAGTCGGGGGTCTGTAGCGCAGCGCCGCGGGGGTATAGCCTGGGCTGTACTGGACCTCCTGGTCCGGTGGAGTACTGTGCTGTCGTCGGGCTTGGTTCTCCTCCTCTCCCTCTTCTTCTTCTATCAGGTCCTCTAGATCCTGTAGTCGTTTATTTAGCTTCTCCGCAGTGTATGCCGCTCCTTCCTTGTAGCTGGGTCTCGCTTGGACCGGTCGGGGAAGGGGGTCTGCAGGGGGTATAGGCTTGGTCTGTTGGTCAAGTTCAGGGTCGCTTGCTCGGTTAGGGGATGCTGCCCTTGACTGTTGTCTCGACGAGTTCCTTGAACCCCTGGCGGAGGGAGAGGGTGTTGCCTTGGTGATCAGCTGCTCCATTAGCTGCGCTTGTAACTTGTCGCGCTCGGCTTGTAGTCTGTCGCGCTCGGTTTCGCGCTGGATGAGAGCGAGGTCGCGCTCTGTTTCTCTTTGGGCACCGGCAGCGGCACGCTGGGTGTCTGCTCGGTCTCTTGCCATATTCTCTTCCGTCTGAAGGCGTCTCATCTCCAGGCGTATGCGCTCTTCTTCGCTCCGTTGCTGTGTCTGGAGTCGATCGCGTTCACCCTGAAGTCGATCGCGTTCACCCTGGAGTCGATCGCGTTCGGTAGAGGCTGTCAGGCTGACGAGGAACGCCTGTGATAGCATCCTCTCCGCTTCGCTGGGGGAAGACGGTTGTAGAGGTGAGCCGCTCCTGGCTGTACTCGTTGGGGAGTCCTGGAGCTCTATCTCCTCGGCGCTCTCCTCATCTTGTTCCGTGCAGAGTTCTCTCTCTGTAGGGTTGTCTTCCTCCCGGGGCTGGTCGGGGACTACTTCTTCGGTATTGGCGGGGGGTAAAGGCATGTCAGCTCCCTCCTGGTCCCCACCGTGAGCTTGGTCAGTTACATTAGAACCCACTAGGGCCTCTGTGGTCGGGGTAACCTGGTCGTTAAGGTCAGACATAATTTTACTTTCTACTTTTACCGCGTTTACCGTTTGTCGAAGGCTAGGTAGTTGACTGACAGCGTAATCCTCTAAGTACTGAGGTGTCTGTCGTCTGCGCCGCGGGCGTTCTACGTTAGGAGGACCGTTTCGTGGAGTGTTCATCATAGGCCATTTCAATATTAATAACACTATATTAATATTACACTAGTTACCCTCCGGCTCGAAGGACCAATTGTAACTGAGGGGTACAATTCCCTGACTGTATTGATAAGTATGGTATCATTAAACCACTACCGCTTTATGTACTTTAACTACTGGCCACACAGTACATGATATAGATATGATGAACACTTTCCCACCATGAAACCAAGTCCACACAAATGTATAAGTCGAATATTTAATATATAGCAAAGGGTATATACAACGTTCACTTAATGACATTTATGATTTGAATGCACTTGTAAGGCAAATGAGTATTCGTAGGCAAATCAACATTGAATGTCCAATCTCTGGTTACGCAGGAAGCAAGTATACAACCTGGTTCTTTAGGGAACTATAGCGATGGTACTTAATGATTATAGCTGGATATACTAAAGGGGGGTCCTGCTGGTTGTAAGTCAGTAGGGGGGGGGGTTAGGAGAGCCGCCGGCGATATCCCATCTGGCCAACGATTTCTTGGGAGAATTCAGAGTGCTGAACACGGTGCCCACAGAACCTTGGTCCACAGATGAATACAGTTGGGCCCTCTTGTAGACGGTAGCTGCCGGTCCACAACGAAGAGACGTGAGGCGACCTCACTCGGGGTAGAGCGCCGTCTCACCTGGACTCCTCTCGGGGGGTAGTTCCAACACTCACCAGTGTTGGCTGTTATCCATGGCATAAATCAAAGCACCCAAAGCAAGTAGATAATCCAAGCCGTGTAGGGCTCGCCGTCGTCCGGGTAAGGTAATCCAATGTGCAGGTCCACTCGTCCTAGCCCAGAACTCCTCGGATGAAAGCACCACACGTGGTCTGCCCAGCCTGGTTAAGACTCTAGATAACGCGAGGAAACGATGGGGGTACTGCTCACTTTATAACTCTAACCGAACGATGCACCATACATAATAGACTATTATTAACTTAATAGAAATACGTCCCACTCGACGGTATAGTGCCAAACTATGACAATTCAACTATTAATCCACACGATGTCTCAATGCCATTCTGAGGCCAAGTTGACCATACTGCACCACACGTGTATCGTGGGTGAGGCTTAACGTCTTGCCACTAGGTTGGAGGGTAAAGAACTAAGGGCTAAGGGACTAAAAGAGAAAGTTCTACTTTACTTGCGCCATATATATATGCGCTGTGAACAAATAGTACCATTCGTATTTCGGTAGACGTATTCCTACGCGGAACCGGGGCTAGTAACGACATGTTCGTCGGCACGATTGAACTTGAACCAAGGGGCTTGGCTGCTGGCGCCAAGTTCTTGTCCAATGAGAAAATGAAACTATTATGGGCTGTTAGTAGACTAAAGGGATATTCAGTGTATATGTACAAGGAATATACAAGGGATATCAAACAATATACAAATACTATTAAATATATATCCATAAATAAATATATATATTCGGTTTAATCTGATCCTTCACAACACCTGGGATAACCCTTTTTTGAAAACTGAAACACTTGTACTGCGGTATAGCCAGTGTGTACCCGCAGGTGTGTTTTGGAGTTTTTTCTTGAGGGGTTATAGGAACAACCACCGCATTGGGTAACGACAAGGTGGTTGATTCCCTGGTGTGTTGGAGCAGTGTCAACTCCCGGGTTACCCGGTTGAGGGTGCCCCTGCACGTTCATGACGTCTGCCAATCATGTCAGCCTTCTCTGCCTCAACCCCTCTGGGTGGGTTTTTTTTTTAAATGGAGGCTTGGTCATGCAACAACGCCAGCATACGCCCCTTCCGCCGGGGGGGCTGTTCTCAGCTAACTCCTTTGGCGCCTGTCTCGTCCGCAGTGCTCCAGGCTCAGGTTACAGCCTGTTGCCTGGTTTTTCCCCGGTGCGCTGCCTGCTTCCGTTGGTTAACCTTTTTTGTGTGCTTACGGCCATGCTGACTGCCTGTTCTGCAGGGTCAGTGTGCCAGGCGGTGTGCTATTGGGGGGAAAGGGCCCGCTCTTGGAGGGGCTTTATCCGAATACGCTGGCGATGTGGGGGGCGGTGTCACTAAGTGACCGCCTGGTGGGGTCTTGATGCCTGGCGTCATTGACCTCTCCGGGCCCCCGTTTTCCAGGGGATCCAGTCCCTTTAGTGGGTCTGGGTCTTCCTTCACGCTCCGCTGCTACGGCCTATAATAATAATGCAGGACCTGTTGCAGAGGTCTTTATTCGGCATGCAACGACACTCAATGTTTTAGCGGTACACACAGCAGTTAGTTTTTTTTAGCACACACACCGGAACACACACGCATGCATTGTCTCTTTAGAATCGCCGATGCGATTCGTCTCTGCGATTAACCCATCCCGTCATCCTTCCCCCCCAAGGGCAGCCGGGAGCAGACAGGCGTCAACGTGAGCCGCGCCAGGGGACCAATCCAAGTGCTCCTGTCCGTCTTCGTCAAGGACGCCACAGCGTTAGCGATCTGTTGTTGTGCATGTTTTTCCATTGGGTTTTATCTTATCGGGGGGGAAACCCTTGCAAGCACGGCGAGAACATGCAAACTCCACACAGAAAGGCCTGGGAGATACCCCACCTGGGTACCTGGCATCATGGAAACCTGGTCCCCAAGCGGCCTTGCCACGGGGTTGGGTTTGCTCTTGACCCCGTGATTTCTGGGGGCAGTACCGAGGTTGTTCCCTCCGTTCGTTCCCGGGTGGCATGCGGGTTGTGCGTGTGTGTAGTCGTGGGGTCAGGCCACGGTCTGCTCACCCAGTGCGTTGAGTTGCTTGAGTGCCTCTTCGCACGGTCGGGTCCGTCGCCCTCCCGGGAACCTCCAATAGGGGGGGTGCCCTCCATTAGGGGGGGTCGGGGGGCTCGGTCCTCCCTGATCTGATGGTTGTGGGGGGCCTCAGCGGGGTGTATTTGTCGGCCGAGGGCTCTCGCTCGGCCTCCCTTGTGCAGTAGTGATGCCGAGCGGAGCCCATTACGATACAGAACGATAGGTTATGACTATAACCAAGTTCTGTTAGTAATGGTGACGCTCGGCATC
Organism: Notolepis coatsorum; assembly: GCF_963971535.1. Classification (NCBI taxonomy): domain Eukaryota; kingdom Metazoa; phylum Chordata; class Actinopteri; order Aulopiformes; family Paralepididae; genus Notolepis; species Notolepis coatsorum. The sequence goes on along the minus strand of NC_140172.1, from coordinate 60,491,378 downwards.
AGACGCCGCTGCTGCCCTTGATCTCACCTTGTGGTGAAAGCTTGGGAAGGAGGCGAGTATAATCCAGAAGGAGGCGAGTATAATCCAGATAGCCCTATAGCCATCCACTTTAAAGATGCCAACCATCCAATCACAGCTTTCAGTTACTGTGGTATTGAAAAAGTGGTCCTTTCTAGACGTGGGGGGGATCTGAAACAGATGCTTCTCAAGAGAGAAGCCTATTGGATAACGGAACTTCAAACATTTGGGACCACCTTTGGACTCAATGATGAACTGGATTTAAGTGTGTGTTTGTAAACTGTTCCACTGAATCCCATTGATGATGGTTTAATGTTTCACAATGATTCGGTCATATTGCTGTATATTAAATATGCTAAACTATATTGTGTTGTAAATATGACTGTTCGATGTTTCAAAAATGTTTTGTTCTGAGGTTGAATTATTGCATTTCTAACTCTGTCTCTCTTTTTGCTACAGTACCCAGTGGGGCTGCACGCTCAACCAATTGGTTTATTGACAGGAAGGCACAGGTGCTCCCTGTTATGCAATCAACCAAAACAGACCTTGGAATTGTATAAAATGAATGTGAGACCTCATTGTTTCATGCCACTGTCCTGATGAAGGCTGAATAGCCGAAACGTTGACGACAATAAAAGCAGAGAAAAAGTGAGTGCGGGAATTGTAAATTTTTTCATCTGAGTATGTGGCCCCACCCCTGCTTATGTAGGTAAGCTGATAGGGGTGTGGTCAGACGAATATTGGGATATAAAGGTACACTTGTGGAATCTTTATTCAGTGCGCGTGCACGAGCGAGGTACTGTGCAGTAGTAGTAGTGATGCCGAGCGTCACCATTACTAACAGAACTTGGTTATAGTCATAACCTATCGTTTATCATCCAGCCATATACCAAGATATTTATACTCACTAACTCTTTCAATATACAAACCATTTGCTGTTGTTAGGTGTAGCATGTCATAATCTATAACCCTGGCTCTAGAAAACATCATAGACTTGGTTTTACTAGCATTAAGCACTAACTTGAGCTTAGCTAGAGCATTTTGGAGAGTGTCAAACGCAAGCTGCAGGTTCACAATAGCTTCCTGAACAGTATCCGCAATGCAGTAGACAACTGTATCATCCGCATAAAGATGAGCCTGACAACCTGCTAGTGCTGAAAGACTAGAAACAATATCATTAATATAGATTGTAAAGAGGACCGGCCCCAATACCAAACCCTGTGGTACACCCTTAGACAATGGCAGGAAATCAGATTGAAAGTTACCTGAATTCACAGATTGACACCTTGAAGATAAATAGTCCTGAAACCAAGCACAAGCGGCTTTATCCAGGCCAATGCTAGCTAGACTATTCAAAAGCAAGTGATGGTCTACTGTATCAAACGCCTTTGAGAGGTCTACAAAGAGAACTGCACAATGCTTCCCATTGTCCAGGGCTGAAATAATGTCATTAGTGACCAAAGTAACAGCTGTAATAGCATCCAATGTAATAAAAAAGGTCAACCAACGAACTCGATTCTTGTACCGGATCTCCTCTCTGGTAAACAAGAATACCCTGAAGACTCTGGCAGGAGCACTCATTCAAGGGTACTACGACTATGCTTGCACCTCATGGTACCAAAGCACCTCAAAGGCACTAAAAACCAAATTACAAACATCTCAAAACTAACTAGTCAGACTACTGCTTGACCTGACTCCTAGAACCCACCTCACCCCTGCCCACTTTGCCAACCTAGGATGGCTTAGAGTAGACCAGAGTACAGCAACTTGCAATGGGCCTGGTCTACAAGATACACTACACGACCAAGGTACCCATGTACATGTCAAAATACTTCCCAAAGGTCAGTGAATACCACGATCACAACACCAGAGGGAGCTCCACAAATGTAAAACCCAGATTCGGCTCAAACAAGGGACTAAACACGTTTCGCAATTATGCCACATCAATGTGGAACGCCCTACCCAAAGCTGTAAAGGAATGTGAATCACTACCCACTTTCAAAAACACTCTCAAAGAACACCTACGGGAGACTGCAATTCGAAACTGGCCCCTACAAATGTCCTAACCCAGTTGTACAGTAAAGACCAAGTATGGCCTTGTCAGTATTCCAATGTACAGTGCCCCCCCCTACCCAACCCCCCCCACCTCCAATGTACAACCCCACCCATCGGCGTATTTAGACCACTATCAGTAGGGCACGTGCCCTACTGATGATCATCTGTGCCCCACCGAAAAAAGAATTTTTTTTTTTTTTTTTTTTTTTTTACAAGTGTTTTTTATTTTCCCTTTTTTTAACATGATCAAATGATCATTTAACATGATAAAATAATTATTATAATATTTTTTACTTCACTTTGAAATATTATAGTGAAATATTTTGCAATGTTGTCGCATTTATCTTGTTGAAATCCTCCAACAGGCTCTTTTTTGTAAGTTGACTGGTTTGCACACCAATAATACAGTGCAATAATAGAATAGTAGAATAGATTGTAAAATTATGCAATAGAATGGCCAGAGTAAAATAGTGCTACAGTACAATCAACAGCGGGGTGTATTAGAAGGCTATGGTGAAGAGGTACGTTTTTAGCTTATTTCTGAAAATATTAAGAGATCTAGCTTCCCTAATGTCCATAGGTAGTGTGTTCCATAACTTTGGTGCATAGTTAGCAAAGGCTGCATCCCTGATTTTCTTTAGACTGTGTGTTATGTGGGGGTATGTTTGTGCCCTGATCAGGCGCTCCTAATGTGAGTTGTCATGTCTAGATGTAGTCCTTTGTCATGGTGTGTAGTCCCTATTGCGACATATGCATCGCATGTGTGCCAATTGATGACCTCGGAGCAGGTCGTAAATTATTATTATTAAATTATTTTATTGTTTTCCCCCCAGGTGTACCCAATTACCATTACCCCAGGTGTGTGTTGTCTCGTCATTCCCTTGTGTATAAGTAGTCTGTCATCCCTTCCGTCTGGTGCTGATCCTGTCTGTATAGTCCTGTGTTTGTTTGTCTATTATTTGATGTTCATTTCAGTTACGAAAAACCATGGTAACTATTAATTAAAATATTCTTTATTTAGATACTTTGGCTGCCGTCTCCTTATTGTGTAACATTGACAAGTTAACGAGCCTTCCTGTAGTCAATGGTTACGTAATATGGGGGCTCGGCCAAACGACTAGGAGCAAGCATTTGGTGATGGCCGCTGGGCTGGATCCACACTGTGAGGTATGGTTGGCATTGTCGTGTGTGTGACCCATGTTTTAGACCCCCTTGGCAAATACTTCTCCAATAGGGAGCGTTCTCAACCAGCTAGGGCAGTTGGACCATTTTATATATGGTACCTTCCATCGCCTGGAGACACACCACATGTGGTCGGGGTATTAGAAGGACCCTATCAGGCTCCTCCTAGGCCGGCGTGTGTATAGTAGTTACTTATATAGGGGTACTATAGTGAGGGTTGAGAACGTTTGGGGATGGGTTTGGTTTTTTTTTGACACATGACAGTGGTTGATTTGCGAATACCTCTAGGTGTGGAGGCATTAGGCGGTTGTGCCAGCGCTTGTTTAGATATCGTACATACAGTACCAGGGTTGGTAGTGGAGCGGTGGCCGAAGTAGGTAGGGACCAGGACTATACAGACGCTAGGGTGAAGCCGTTTTTCTTTTGTTTGTTGTGGTTAGTTAGGGGTTGATTGTTTTTGTTTGTTTTGATATATGGTGGTTGTGTTTGTAGGTATCCCTCGTTTTCTCCTTCCCTGTTTCTTCCCGGTTCAGAAATGCCAGTGACAGTGGCAGACTTTGTGGGCAGGCCGACAGTGGGGTTGTTAGGCGTGTGCACGAAGGATGAGGTGGCGGGAATAGCGGACCATTATGGGGTTAAGCTGGCCCCGGGTAGAAAAGCACAGCAGCGGGGCACATTGGTAGAGGCTCTGACCACCCAAGAGGTGGTGCATGACGACACCGATGATGAGTTAGACCAAGTCTCTGATGGCGCTCTGGGGCTGCGCAAGTTGGAGTTGGAGCTTAGGTTTGAAGAGCTCAGGTTCAAGCGTGAGGAGGCGGACCGTGTGCGCACGGAGGCGGAACGTGTGCATGCACGCGAGTTGGAGCGGGTTGACCGTGACCAAGCCGAGGCGGAGCGCACCCACGCGCGCACGCTTGAACTCAGGAGGCTTGGGGCATAGGTGCGCCCACACGTTGAGGATAGGTTCGATGTGGCCAAATATCTCTGTCTCGTGCCACAGTTTCTGGAAAAAGATGTGGATAAATATTTTTCCATGTTTGAAACTGTGGCCACGACACTGAGATGGCCGGCCGAACACTGGACCTTGCTGCTCCAGAGTGTCCTTACGGGAAAAGCCCAGCATGTGTATGCGTCCCTGTGCCTGAATACCCAAGACTACGGGGCGGTCAAAGCTGCGATTCTCAGGGCGTATGAGCTGGTGCCTGAGGCGTACAGGCAGCGGTTCAGGGCTCTGAGGAAGGGCAGCTCGCAGACTTATGTGGAGTTTGCGTACGAGAAAGAGCTGTTGTTTGACCGGTGGTGCGCATCGGAGAAGGTGGACACCCTGGTTAAGATGCGAGAGCTCGTGCTCCTTGAGGAATTCAAGTCGTATTGTCTGCCCGATAATGTTGCTATGTACATGAACGACCATAGGGTGACTGAGTGTTCGGTGGCTGCGATCCTGGCGGACGAGTTTGTGCTGACGCACAAGACACTCTTTACGCCAAGTTACCCTGTACGCAATGTGGAGAGTAAGCCGAGGTGGGGTTTCGGCGACAAGACGGTGGGCACGGGTGGTAGCAGTGGGGGCGAGGCGATTGAGCGGGGCGCGAGGTCTGAGACACGCGAGTGCTTTAACTGTGGAAAACGTGGTCATATAAAAGAAAATAGTTTTGCCCTTACTCGTCCCAGTAAGCAGATTTCGTTGGTGATGGCACCCACACACACATCGGTTGAGTATGACAAAAGGGGTGAGGATATTAAAGCTTACCTACCGTTTATCAGCGGGGGGTTTGTATCCTTATCTAGCGATGGGGTGAGGGTTCCTGTGACCATATTAAGGGACACGGCTGCATCTCAGTCATTATTCGGGGGGATGTGTTGCCTTTCGACAGTAGTACAGAGGTGGATGCGGGGATAACAGTTAGGTCTTTTGGGATGCATGTGATGAAGGTCCCGCTTCACATTGTCCACCTGACATCTGAATTGGTGTCGGGCCCGGTCGTCATTGGGGTAGAAAGTTGCTTCCCGGTTGCGGGGGTGTCACTAATCCTTGGGAACGATTTGGCAGGGGGTAAGGTCCTCGTGAAGGCAGACGTGACTTGTGTGCCAGCACAGTCTGGGGCGGTAGACATCCTGGCAGAGGCGTATCCGCGGGTGTTCTCTTCATGTGCGGTGACGCGAGCCATGGTTGTTAGAGCTCGGGCCGAGGAAGAGGGCGAGGTGGACTTGTTCGATACAGTAGTAGCGGCTGACGGCGACGAGCCTGGGAGGGAGGGGGCACTCCAGGGGCAGCCTGGCTCGTTGTTATTGTCGCAGCTTGCCCCTACAGTTGACCAACTTGAGTCGGATGACGCTGTTTCTTCTGTTTCAGCCGGTTCGTTCCTGAACACTGCTTCCTCGGCTGAAGTTGCCAGTAGCGCGGCTGAGTTCTCTTTCGCTCGTGAGGAACTTATCGCAGAACAAGGTAGAGATTCAAGCCTGTCGGGGCTTTTTGCGTCCGCTGTGGGGGAAAGAGAGAGTAAGGGTCTTAAAAGCTGTTATGTCCTGGGAGACGGGGTGTTGCTGCGTAAATGGTCCCCTGATCCGGATGCGTCATTGGGGAATGATTGGAATGTGGTGACGCAGGTTGTGGTTCCGTGCAAGTACCGTCATGATATCCTTTGTTTAGCTCACGATCATAGGCTCGCAGGGCATTTGGGGGTCAACAAGACGTTCGATAGGGTGCTGCGCAATTTTTTTTGGCCAGGGTTAAAACGGGATGTGGTGCAGCACTGCAGGGGGTGTTCTACGTGTCAAATAGTGGGGAAACCCAATGACGTCATTCCACGGGCGCCGCTCTATCCTATCCCGGCAGTGGGGGAACCCTTTGAGAGGGTTATTATTGACTGTGTGGGACAGGTAATAGTTTTCTTTTGACCATTATGTGTGCCAACACACGTTTCCCTGAAGCGATTCCGTTGAAACGGATAACGGCCAAGATGGTGTCACAGGCTTTGGTGAGGTTTTTTTCTGTGTTCGGTTTACCTCGCGTGGTCCAATCCGATCAAGGAACGAATTTCTTGTCTCGTATCTTTTCGCAGGTTTTGAAACAGCTGGATATATCACATAGCTTCTCTAGTCCATACCACCCGGAGTCACAGGGGGCGTTCCACTCCACGTTGAAGACTATGCTTCGGGCGTTCTGTCGTGATACAGAGGATGATTGGGATGAGGGGGTTCATTTGATGTTGTTTGCCGCAAGGGAAGTGGTACAGGAATCTTTGGGCTTCAGCCCTGCAGAGTTGGTGTTTGCACACTCTGTGAGGGGGCCGCTCAGGTTGTTGAGGGAGAAGTGGTTGGGGGGGAGTGAGCCGAAAAACCTATTGGACTATGTCTGTGGCTTTAGGGAAAAGCTGAAGAGGGCATGTGATCTGGCGAGAATAAATCTGATTGACACACAAAAACGGATGAAGGGGTGGTACGATAGGAAGGCTCGGGATAGGTTGTTTGTGCCAGGGGAGAGGGTCTTGGTGTTACTTCCGGTGACAGGGTCCAGCCTACAGGCTCGGTTTAGTGGACCGTATCGGGTTAGGGAAAAGGTAGGGGAGCTGAATTACCTTATTGAGATGCCGGATCGTGGGCGGAAGACCCGCCTGTGTCATATTAATATGATTAAGCCGTTTCATACAAGGGGGCCTGTGGCCAGTACTGTGGTGGCCGCTACGCCGGTGTCGGCTTGTGTGTTGGCCCCATCTAGTGTCGATATGAGTAATGACAGTCTCTTTCTTGCAGGCGGCGTTGGTGGGCTGGAGGATGACGTAATTATCCCGTCTAAAGCGGTTGTGGAGGGCCGTCTTACAAACACGGAGTCTGTGGTCACTCTTGGCTGTCGGCTGGGCCATTTGTCAGAGCTACAGCAAGCGGATATCATGGGCCTGGTTGGGACTCACAGCGAACTTTTCTCGGATATCCCTTCGCGCACGAGTGTCTTGTATCATGACATTGATGTGGGGGAGGCAGTGCCCATTAAACAGCACGCATATCGCGTGAATCCACACAAACGCGCACGGTTGCAAAAAGAGGTGGAATATATGCTCGCTAATGGCATCGCGGAGCCCAGCTTCAGCCCGTGGAGTTCGCCGTGCTTGTTGGTGGATAAATCTGATAAAACTGATAGATTTTGCACTGATTTTCGTCGGGTAAATAATGTGACTAGACCAGATAGTTTCCCGTTGCCCAGGATGGAGGACTGTGTTGACAGGGTGGGGGGCGCGTCCTTTGTAACTAAGTTGGATTTGCTAAAAGGGTACTGGCAGGTGCCACTTACGAACCGGGCTAAACTGATTTCTGCATTCGTGACACCTGACAGTTTCCTGCAATACACGGTGATGCCGTTTGGGATGCGCAACGCGCCTGCAACCTTCCAGAGGTTGGTCAACCAGGTGCTGTCGGGAGTGGCTTGTTGTGCTGCCTACCTCGACGATCTCGTCATTTACTCTGACGATTGGGAGGGGCACATAGCTAGTTTGCGGGAGGTGTTTGGACGGCTTGTTGGGGCGAACTTGACACTGAATCTGGCCAAGTGCGAGTTTGGCAGGGCGACCGTCACCTATCTTGGCAAGGTAGTGGGGCGGGGGGAGGTCCGCCCTGTCCATTCTAAGGTGGAGGCTATACTTGGTTTCCCAGAGCCAGCTACACGTCGGGATCTCCGGTGCTTTCTGGGGATGACGGGGTCGGGGTATTATAGGGGGTTTTGTAGGAACTTTTCGGCGGTAGCCTCTCCCCTTACAGATCTGTTGAGCCCGAAGATCCCGTTTCAGTGGACGCCTAGGTGTTCCTTCGCGTTTCAACAGTTGAAGTCCATTCTGGTCAGTGCCCCTGTCCTTGCGGCGCCTGTGTTCACGAGGCCTTTTAAATTGGCGGTGGATGCTAGCGAGTTGGGCGCTGGCGCAGTGCTCTTGCAGGACGATGACGGAGGTATTGAGCACCCGGTGTCTTACTTCTCCCGGAAGTTTAATATACACCAGAGGCGTTACTCGACCATCGAGAAGGAGGCATTGGCTTTGATTCTGGCCCTCTCCCATTTTGAGGTGTATGTTGGCTCCTCTCAATCACCTATTAAAATTTACACGGACCACAACCCATTGGTCTTTATAGGCAGGATGCAGAATTCGAACCAGCGGCTGATGCGCTGGAGCCTCTTTCTGCAAGCCTTTGATGTGGAGGTGGTGCATGTCAAGGGCAAGGACAATGTGTTGGCCGACGCGTTGTCACAACTGTAGTCAGTGGTGGGGTGTGGGTTTGGGGCTGTGTTTCTGGGGGGGGGTTGTGTGAGAGGTGTGGCTGTTGTTGTTTTGTTTTTGCTTTTGTTGATTTTGCTCTGTGTTCCAGGAGTCGGGAGTGATGAGGAGTAATGCTGAGGCTGTCCATTCTCCGTACCTGGTTGATCGGGGACTTTATTGATGGATTGCAGGGTGCAATGCGGGGCAGCTCAATATGCACAGTTGTTGGGGGGATGCGGACCAGAGGGCGACTTTTCGTCTTGTTTACATCAGGGTTCCCCACTTATCAACCGCTATATTTGTTTTTTTTCCCCTTTAGTTATTTAGGTACGGTTTTTCTTGTTTATGTCCATTTCCCCATTTTACTTTGGGGTTATGGCCATACATTTGAGGGGGGGGGTGTTATGTGGGGGTATGTTTGTGCCCTGATCAGGCGCTCCTAATGTGAGTTGTCATGTCTAGATGTAGTCCTTTGTCATGGTGTGTAGTCCCTATTGTTTTCCCCCCAGGTGTACCCAATTACCATTACCCCAGGTGTCATTCCCTTGTGTATAAGTAGTCTGTCATCCCTTCCGTCTGGTGCTGATCCTGTCTGTATAGTCCTGTGTTTGTTTGTCTATTATTTGATGTTCATTTCAGTTACGAAAAACCATGGTAACTATTAATTAAAATATTCTTTATTTAGATACTTTGGCTGCCGTCTCCTTATTGTGTAACATTGACAAGTTAACGAGCCTTCCTGTAGTCAATGGTTAAGTAATACTGTGGCTTGGAACCTTCAATAGTAGATGATCGCAATGTTTATACTTTGTATATAAGGAGGAGGACCTTGAAATCAATTCTAAATGTTACCGGAAGCCAGTTCAATTTCAAGTTTCTTTAATAGTTGTCATACAGAAGTACAGAATACTTTTATACAAAATGCTTCTTACTGTTACGCTCCAGAGACTGTGCAAGACAAGATAAGTATGAAATAAAATAACATAGTATAGCATGTAAATTAGAAGTAAAAAAAAATGAGGTCACAGTGTTCAGTATAGACATATGTACAATGTTCGATGCAGAATAGACATAACTGAGTTACCATATAATATACAATACTGTGCAGTGTACTAATACAATACTATATAGTGCAAGGCAGAAATGGGATGAGGTGCAATTTAGGTACAATTTACAGTGGGTGTACGAGTTGTAGTGCAAATCATTTATCAATAAATATAAAGTGTGTTTGTGTGGTTTAAGTGAGTGTGTGCGTGTGGGTGTGTGTGCTGTGTGCATTTGATGGTTGTTGCATAGTGTTTATTGTTCGTTTAGCAGCCTGATGGCCTGGGGATAGAAGCTTCTTCTGAGTCTTTCTGTGCTCGCCTTAAGACTCCGGTATCGCTTGCCTGACCGCAGCAGTTCAAAGAGGCAGTTGTTCGGGTGGCTCGAGTCCTTAATAATTCTCTTAGCCTTCCCCCTGCACCGCTTGTTGTAAATGTTCTGGAGGGTGGGAAGCCCCCCTCCAATTGTGCGTTCGGCTGAACGTGTCACTCTTTGTAGTCTGCTACGGTCTTGTGCAGTGCTATTCCCAAACCAGGAGGTGATGTTGCCAGTCAGGATGCTCTCTATTGTACATGAGTAGAAGTTCCTAAGGATCTTCTGACTGACTTGGAACTTCCTTAGGCGCCTGAGGAAGTAGAGGCGTTGTCGTGCCTTCTTCACAACACTGTCAATGTGTGTGGTCCATGTCAAGTCCTCGGATATGTGGGCTCCGAGGTACTTGAAACTGTTCACTCTCTCAACCGGTGCCCCGTCGATGCTGAGGGGGCTGTAGTCCTTGACCCCCGACCTCCTGAAGTCCACAATCATCTCTTTTGTTTTGCTGACGTTCAGGGAGAGGCAGTTCTCCTGACACCACTGTGACAGATTCTCTACCTCTTCCAGGTAGGCCCTCTCGTCGTTGGCAGAGATCAGGCCCACCACTACTGTGTCATCAGCAAATTTGATGATTGTGTTGTTGTTCCGCTGTGCCACGCAGTCATGTGTGTACAGGGAGTAGAGGAGGGGGCTCAGAACACAGCCCTGGGGGGCCCCTATGTTGAGCGTGATGGATGAGGAGGTGCAGTTGCCTGCTCTTACCACCTGGGGTCTGCCCGTCAGGAAGTCCAGGACCCACTGGCAGAGGTCATAGTTCAAGCCCAGGTCCCTGAGCTTGGCTATGAGTTTGGAGGGGACTATGGTATTGAATGCTGAGCTGTAGTCGATGAACAGCATTCTCACATAGTTCCCCTGCCTCTTGTCCAGGTGTGATGCTGCTGTGTGCAGCACATGGGCTATGGCGTCCTCCGTGGACCTGTTGGGGCGATATGCAAATTGCAGGGGGTCCAGGTTGATGGGGAGGGAGGAACAGATGTAGCCCTTCACTAGCTTCTCAAAGCACTTCATGGCTATGGAGGTGAGGGCTACAGGGCGGTAGTCGTTGAGGCAAGCGGGCGTAGATTTTTTGGGTACAGGGATGATGGTGGACTTCTTCAGACAGGTGGGGATGACAGCCTGGTCCAAGGACAGGTTGAAGATGTCAGTGAATACCGGGGCCAGTTGGTCGGCACAGACCTTTAGGACGCGGCCGGGGATGCCGTCCGGTCCTGCTGCCTTCCTGATATTCACTTTTTTAAAGATCCGTCTCACCTCATGCTCTGTTACCCTGAACACTGAGTCTCCATCAGCCGACCCCCCCCCCATTGCCGTGGTTTGTAGGCTGGTGTTGTTATTCACAGCCTCACAGTGTAGGTTATTTACTTGTAACTTTGGGTTTGATCCAAGGAGTAAGTTGCCCCATATTGCTCTGTAACATTTCTCTTTTTGTTATAGGACCGACTAGTAGGATTTCAGTTTTGCCCTCATTTAATTTTAGGAAGTTGTTCGTCATCCATTTGTTTATTGCTAAGAGACAGGCGGAAATGGAGTTTATAGCTGTGTGATAATTTGGTTCAGCGGAGATGTACAATTGTGTGTAATCTGCGTAACTATGGAAACATACATTGTGCTTTCTAATGATGTCTCCTCAATGTTCAATGTTCAATGCAATGTTCAATGCAAGTAAAGCACTTTAAACTTTAAGTATGACTAAATGCTTTCTTGACTATAGTAACTGTTCCAAAATGCATAGATTTCTATGTATTTTAGGGGTTTGGGGGGCTAGCTCTTTTTAATATAAATGTCAGATTGTTTTATTTATTTCATAGATTTCTATGCATTTCAGGAGTTTGGGGGGCTGGCTCCCCCAAATAATTAAATAACATAACCCTAACCTAACCCTAAAACCGAAATAAAGTTTAAAAAAAATAGTTACAAAATCCACCCATTTTCGCCCACAAACCGGCCAAAACTGGCCAAATTTTTTAAAACCCCACCCCACCTACCCAACCTGCTCCAGTGTCCAGTTTCTATGTCAAATGTATGTCAGTATTCCAATGTACAGTGTACAGTGTCGTCCCCCCTACCCACGGCTGCATCACTAGTTGCCTTACAAGGAGCTCTGGAGGCGTTGTTTTGTATGCAAATGACCTATACGGGAACACGCGTTCGAGTTTAAGATATGGTGTCATTCGCCAAGCAGATGCCACAGGTGCGACCGTTTGACCCACTTAAGACATATTACCAGCACGTTGGGGACTCAGAGTGAACTTGTCATTGATTCTGTCTCAGTCGGTTCCAAGATAAGTCTTCCAAGAGAACTCTTTGGGACATTTTGGGGAATGAGACCCACTGTGTTCACTGTATATGCTCTTAAATGCTAAAATGTGTACAGGGCGAATTAAGAAATAAAAATTTAAAACTATACATAATATAAATATAAACCTCACTGTTACTCTGTATTGTATGTATATTGACTGAACATTCCTTTACTTACTGCTTAATAACTTTTTTTTTTACTTACTTTTTTTTTACTGTAGCAAAATCTCAGGGGCTCATACAGAAACAAGCATTTCATCATAAAGTATTCTGTATTTTGTTGTGACAAATAATAAACAAACTTGAAAGTTTTAAGGTGAAAGAACATTTATTATATGGTGCTTCAATTAGCAATTATGAACACAGTAATACTAGGGATGCACGATAATTATCGGGTCGATAATTATCGGGCCGATATCAGCAATTATGACGTCATCCCGATAAACCCAATAACATTATTGATAGCTCCGATAAGTAAGGGATAATGTATAGCTACGAGGTCATTGTCGCAAAATAATTGACCGACACAGAGTTTAGAATACCGAGGCGCCTCGCCGAGGTGTTCTAAACGTAGTGAAGGTCAATTATTTCGTGACAATGACCGAGTATAGCTATACATTATCCTGCTTATTACATGTCTAACTTAATAACAATATACCTAATTCATTTTACACCATCGACAAGACGAGATCAAATGCAGACGCAGTTCTGTTCTGTCGCTCCGCACTGTCATCGCCGGCAGCCGGCAGGTGTGTCTGATTGCACTGATGCAGTGTGTGTCAGTGGGCTTGATTGCTCCAGCTGTGAACAGCGGTCATTATTGCTCGGCAGAGGTCCGTTATCGAGTAATAACGGACCTCTGCCGAGCGCTATTGACCAATCACAATCAAGCATTTCGACGAATGTTAAAACGCCATGTAATAATATATGTTTTGGTTAAAAGAAATCCGGTGTGGGTGGATTGGGATGAAGGCCGTTTGTTTTTACTGTAGGCTCCTCCAGTTTTACCAGTACTGTGGTACGGTTTAGGAAGAGGGAGTTTTTCACAAATCCAGCGCTCTCTTTCTCATGCCTGGCTGTGACGTAGTTTCAGAAGCAGCACAGATGGTAAACAAACATGGTGTCGTCGGTAGTGTGGGACGTTTTAAAAGTTTCAGAGGAAAACAGTTCGCTTGCTATTTGTAACAAATGCAGAAGTTCCACGAGGAGGGAAAGGGGCAACAAGGTATAACACATCCAACCTAATAAGTCACCTGAAACATCACCACCGCTACAATGGTGTATTAAAATCCGACGACGGCGCGCAAGCAGCTAAAGGCTAAGCTGCTGCGAATCCAAAGCCAGCTGCAAAGGAACCGGCACGGCTTGCCGTTTGCAAAATTAAAGACGTTTGACAGAGATGATTTGTTTGGTTTATTTAATTCTTTTTGAGGCATGCTGTCCTATAAATGCCAAGTAATAGTTGTTTCATGCACCAAGACCACAACAGTCTCCTCTCCTATAGCGTCAAATGTTTTATCTGCTGACAAAGCACAATACCTGTTGGTTTTTAGTTCACTCATTGTTCAGGGAAACGCATTGTTAATGACATTGACGGATTGTGAATTTTGTGATTGACTCAAATTATATTTATTTGGAAAAATAAATATAGTCACTTTATTTGAAGAGTCAAAACTGTTCTCTTGGCTTTGTTTTGTTCATAGTAGTAACGCTCATGTCATGATAAATCTGGTTAGGTCAAAACTACAGGAATATACATACAAAAAAAGTATAATACTGTGGGATCGCAAGAAAGGATGAAACGGGAGACGGTAGTCGAGTCTTTCCTTTACTTCCCAACATAAATTACATACATCAAAACAGAGTGCAGAGACGTTTAACGTTATTACTTCAAAGTGACAGCAGCCAGCTGACAGCTGACAGGTGACATAATATACGTCACCAAATACCCAACCCGTTCCCAGAATCCCCAGGCTTAAAGGAGCATTCCCCCGCTCCTCAAGTCCAGTGAATGTCTGCACCAATTGTGCGTGATAAGTGTCACCACACAGGCCCCCCCAGAATTCACAATAACCCCCCAAAAGATCCACAGTCAACGAGGCGGGGGGCGGATCAGGCGCCCAAAACGACTCCGTATCACCCGTGCAGGGGTAGAGGTGGGGATTGGGGCGTGTGGGGCGTGTGGGGGGGATTCAGGAGATATGAGGTGACTAGAGGGAAAAGCAGTTGGCAGGGGCCGGGCAGGGGGTCGTCCACGCCGCGGGGGCCGGGCCAGTTCAACTGGCCTGTCTAGGTCCAAATGGGCAGGCTTGAGCCGGTCGACCGATACCCGCTCTGACCTTCCTCCAATGTCCACCATGAAGTTCTTAGGCCCCGCCTCCAGGACGCGAAAAGGGCCGTCGTAAGGGGGCTGCAGAGGAGTACGGTGGCTGTCATGGCGAATGAAAACATACCTGGCTGACTGCAGATCCCTAGGCATGTAGGACTGCGGGAGGCAGTGCTGGGAAGTTGGGACTGGGGTGAAAGCACCGGCGCCATCCCTGAGCACAGTCCGAGATGAGGTGACCGACCAGGGAGCCTCGGCATCCGGGAGGAACTCCCCAGGGACTCGCAGCGGCTGTCCGTACACCAGCTCAGCAGCCGAGGCCTGCAGGTCTTCTTTGGGGGCGGAGCGCAGGCCAAGCATGACCCAGGGAAGCTGGTCGACCCAGTTGCAGTCCGTAAGGCTGGCCCGCAGAGCAGCCTTCATAGAGCGGTGAAACCGTTCACACAAGCCGTTGCTCTGTGGGTTGTAGGCTGTGGTGCGGTGGAGCTTCACTCCCAGGCCCTCGGCGACTGCAGTCCAGAGCCCGGACGTAAACTGTGGGCCCCGGTCGGATGTGAGATCAGATGGTGTGCCAAAACGGGCTACCCAGGACCCAATGAACGCCCGGGCCACCTCGGCGGATGTGGTCGATGCCAGCGGGACCACCTCCGGCCACCTAGTGGTTCTGTCCACCATGGTGAGGAGGTGAGTGAACCCGTGGGAGGCGGGCAGGGGACCCACCAGGTCCACATTGACATGGTCAAAGCGCCTCTCCGGCACGAGAAATGGTGCCAAGGGGGCTTTGGTGTGACGGTGTATCTTTGCACGCTGGCACGCCACGCAGGAGCCGGCCCAGGCTGCGATGTCCTTCCTGAGGCCATGCCAGACGAATTTAGCACTGACCAGCTTAGTTGACGCCTTCACCCCCGGGTGCGACAGGCCATGGATGGCTTCGAATACCTGCCGCCGCCAGCCAGCGGGAACCATCGGACGGGGCTGACCGGTGGAGACGTCGCAGAGGAGCGTGGTGTTGGCAATACCAAACTGCACATCCTCTAACCTTAGTCCAGTGTCGGCTGTTCGGTAGGCCTGCATGTCCTTGTCAGTGGCCTGGTCGGCAGCCATGGCAGCGTAGTCTAGTCCCAAGTGGACGGCCCCCACCACCGTCCGGGAGAGGCAGTCAGCGACGTAGTTGTCTTTACCTGCGACATGCCGTAAGTCCGTAAACTCGGAGATGGCGGAGAGTTGGCGCTGCTGGCGCCCTGACCACGGCTCGGTGGCCTTGGCCATGGCGAAGGTGAGTGGCTTGTGGTCCACAAAGGCACTAAACCGTCGGCCCTCCAGCAGGAATCTGAAGTGCCTGATGGCCAGGAAGAGGCCTAGGAGCTCCCGGTCAAAGGTGCTGTACTTTCTTTCATTGTCCCGCAGCTGGCGACTGAAGAAAGCAAGCGGTTGCCAGCCCCCCCCCCCACCCACTGTTCGTACACTGCCCCCACTGCGTAGTCTGAGGCGTCAGTTGTGAGGGCGATAGGGGCGGTAGGAAATGGGTGTGCCAGTAATGCGGCATTGGCCAGTGCAGTTTTAGCGCCCAAAAAAGCGTCGTCGGTACACGGGGACCAGTCCACCTCGGCCTTGGGGTCCTTACCACGCAGGGCCTCATACAAGGGGCGCATGAGGTGAGCAGCACGGGGAATGAACCTGTTGTAGAAGTTCACCATGCCTAGGAACTCCTGCAGGGACTTCACGGTGCGGGGGCGTGGAAAGCTGGCAACGGCGTCCACCCTGGCAGGGAGCGGAACGGCTCCCTCTGCTGAGACCCTGTGCCTGAGGAAATCAATAGACGACCGGCCGAAATGGCACTTGGCGGGGTTAACAATGAGCCCATGTGCACTGAGCCGCTCAAACAACTGCCTGAGATGTGTCAGGTGCTCCTCTGCAGACGTGCTGGCTACGAGAATGTCGTCCAAGTATACGAACATGAATGCCATATCCCGCAGCACCGAGTCCATCAGTCGCTGGAAAGTCTGTGCCGCCCCCTTGAGGCCAAAGGGCATCCGCAGAAACTCGAACAGGCCAAAAGGAGTGATGACCGCCGTCTTGGGAACGTCCCGTGGGTGAACTGGTACCTGGTGGTATCCCCGCACCAAGTCCACTTTGAGTGGCAAAAACTATAGAGGACGTGCCCTTCCAATGGTCTAAACTTGACCATGTGCCCCCACAGTTGAAAACATCGTGCTAAAGTGCCCCTTTGAGTGGCAAAAATTAGAGGACGTGCCCATTGGTGCCCTTCCAATGGTCTAAACTTGACCATGTGCCCCCACAGTTGAAAAACATCACGCAAAAGTGCCCCTTTGAGTGAAAAAACTAGAGGATGTGCCCCTCCAATGGTCTAGATTTGACCATGTGCCCCCACATACCTCTGGACTTGAACTGTGCTGCACTGTATCCATGTCCCCAACCACTGCACTTTACTGTCTTATTGTTGTCTCACTGTTCTGTCCTGTTTTTGCACTTATTTATTTATTATTATGTTATTCCTATTTGTGAAAAAAATCATGCACTGTAATGTTGAATCACGTTCCATTTGTATATACAATATGTGAATAAAGTAATCTGAATCTGAATCTGACAGTTGAAAACATCGCGCTAAACCTAAAGTGCCCTTTTGAGTGGAAAAAACTAGAGGACGTGCCCATTGGTGCCCTTCCAATGGTTAAACTTTACCATGTGCCCCCACAGTTGAAAACATCATGCTAATGTAGCAGGGTGGATTATCCCTGCTTCGTGGGAACGGGTGGGCACAATCACTGGGTAGCGAGACACAGTAGAGCTCTGTCTGACTGCACCTCCGTCTTTGAGTCTGGAGCTTCGACTGGAGGCTGGTAGTGTGAGTGGATGGGGCCCGGGATTTACCAACCTGGTCTGGTACTCTGGTCTTCCTCCCCTGCAGCAGGGCGGTCAGCAGTACTCCCCAACACGCTCCCACTTCCCCCAATTGCTCCTTAAACCCTCCCACACCTAGTGACTGAATTGTAAATAAATACCCTGGGTTCCCCCCACAAGCAGTACCCTCCCTCAGTGACACTAGAAACCTTACAATGAAAAGGGAAAGGTGGAATAGGAAGGGGTTAATTGTGTTAACGTTACCCACACCAAAAGAGTTGTTAAACGGCTCATGAATGGACACACACACAGAACTCCCATCTAATTCTTTAATGTTAATTATACTGGTCAGTTACAATGATTTAATAATAGTGACCAAATTGACTGAAGTCCCACTATAGTTCCGTTTGTAACTCAATACCTCATAAACACGTATATTATACACCCACCTCTGGGTTAGTATCAGGGGTAATATACTTCAATGTGTTTGACTCCTCACCCACGTCTGGGTCGGCACCCTGTATAATACCTCTGACAGGCTTTAATTATACGGCAAGAATAATACCTCTCTAGGCTTTATTTATAATGCACCAGGTCTGTAACCTCCCCACAGGGAAAGGGTTAATTAGATGGGAAAATATTATTAAAGAACAAACACGTTATCACACTCAAAGAAACCAAAAATGTGGGCCCACTTTACCAGAACAAAAGTCCTATGCTAATGCCGGCATGTAATGTTTGGGGTACCCCTTATGGACGGTAGTTAGCAACGTTAGCTTCGCCCGCAGGCCGCACCACACTGTGTAACGTGTAATAGAATCCTGGGCACCGAAGCCCTAATGTACTCTACCAAAATGGCGGCCTCGCTGCGCCACCGTCGTCCGGATAGCAAGATGGCGTCGAACGCTCTCGGCGAGGGTGCTAGCAGGCGGAGCTGGAGCAGAGAGGCAGTGCTGGGCTGAGAGCGTGTGCTGGGTGATGGCGACCTCTGTTAGTCGGGACGAACTCCCGTGCGCTGAAGGCAGCCTGGTGCAGATCTGGTTGTAGACAGCCGGAGCAGACTGGTTGTAGACAGCTGGTGCTGGGTCCACGCGCATATCTAAACTCGCCCTCACTAACACTGCAGCTACACTCTGGGTCCCCAAACAGCCCTCCTGCTAGCCGGGATATATGATAACGCAGGGTGCCTCTAAACACCGGTCCTCTTCATGCCACGCTGGCAGGGCACCTCGCTAGAGGGAATAACTTTAACTTAAACCCCTCAGGGCGATTTCTTCTAGGATAACTCGTTGTATCGCTAGGGTATTCAGTAGGGAAACATGCAACACGCTTCTACGTTTGCTGTTATAGGATAACCCGTAATATACTCAAGTTCAATACGGGGCTCTGTCCAGACACGACCGAACCGATCCAAGTCCAATGTCGAAGAGGCTGGTTCCTCGCACTTCCGTCTACTTCCTTCTCCGTCTCCCCCGTACGCTCTCTGCCTGCCACCGCGCCCCCTGCTGGTACCGAATACTAGCTCCACAGGGAAAACTGAGTGGAGAATAGGACCCAGGTTATTGCTCATAATCCATATTTCAGCCGGTAGAACAAGGAGGAGCCTGCGTCATTGTTCGAGGGAATATTAACGGAGACTAGTCAACATGTCTTTGTGAACAAAGGGGAGATAAAAGGCAAGTCAGCACATCTGAATAATAGCCGTATTTTCAGGTTGCTACATTTCCCCCCACTTTGAACTTGCTTAGTCCTCTGCAAGTTAACTCAATGAAACACCAACCAATGAAAACGGTCCTGAGACCACAGTTTCCCACATAGATCGACAATCACACATTATGCTAACAGTTTCACACACTCCTTCATGAGTTGGACACACTGTTCAACAAACACACTCTTGAGCACGTAGTCCTGGCGATACCGAGCGGGTAGCCGACCTCTGGTGCTCCTCTGGGGCCAGGCGGGTTCCTTTTCGACTCCGTCTCCGCCGTCTTCCCCATCCTCTCCTGAGGGGGTCGACTCCACCTCTGACTCGGCGCTCTCGGCCTCTTCAGGGGCGTCCCGCCGGGGCCCGGGGTGGTTACACGCCCTAGGATGCGTTTCCCGCCGGGGCCAGAAAGCACCTCCGATGTCTGATTCGGACGAGCTCCGCGGTGCCACCGGGATCTGACGAGGGGCTCTCGCCCGCTCTTCCGGGTCAGAAGCCGGGAAGGGACAGGTCTTGAGCTGGTTTCGATGCACGGTCCTTTCTGGACCCCCTGCTTCGGGCCTGACCGTGAACACGGGCGTCCCTTCGTGGCTCTGCTTAACCACCACATACGACGTAGGCTCCCACTTGTCCTGTATCTTATTACGGCCCCGGATTCGGTGGTCGCGTATCAGGACCCGGTCTCCGGCCCGCAGGAGTGCACCTCTGCTCTTCCTGTCACAGATTCTCTTGCGTCGATGAGACGCCTGCTTCGCCGTGGCCTCGGCGGCCTCGGCGGCGGCCTTCAGTCGCTCGTGGTGACTCTGTACTCACTCGTCCAGGTCCGCCGCCCCCTCCTCAATGACGTCTCTGCCCCACAGGACGTCCCGGGGCATCCTAGCGTCCCTCCCGAAGAGCAGGTAGAAGGGAGAGTAGTACACGAACCAGTACTTGATGATGGCAGCGGCGGTGGTCTTCGCAGTCTGGTCTTTGGTCGGCACGGCAATAGTGAACCTGGTGAACATATCGGTCAGCACCAGTACGTTCTTGTAGCCACCCACCGACCTCTCCAATACGGTGAAGTCCATGGCCAGGACCTCCATGGGTGCCGTCACGTTAGTGCAGGTCATCTGGGCCTGGGCTTTAGGGAACACATCGCGAGCTAATGCACATCGCCTGCATTGCTGCACCCATTTCTTCACCTCTTCGGCCATTCCGATCCAGTAATAACCTCGCCTCATCAGGACCACCGTCCCTCGTCCCCTGTAGTGTCCCGCATCTTCGTGCTGGGTCTCGTAGATCCTCCGTCGCAGGACTGTGGGCACCAGCAGCTGGAGAACCTCCTCCCCGTCGCGGGGATCGCTGACGCGCCGAAACAGTACTTGTTGGTGCAGACGGAACCGCTCCCACTGCCCGTATAACTTGCAGAGTTTCGGGTCTCCTTCTTTCAGCTGTACTTTAGTGGGAGGGACCCCCTGCGTCACCGCCCGCCACACCGGGCCCAACTCGGGGTCGTCGGCCTGAAGTTGCCGCATTTTTGCCCAGTCGTATCCGCTGTTCCCCTTCTGTGCCGCTATCTGTCGTGCGCTGACGCTCTGGACCTCCCGCGTCTCTGTCGGTCTCCCGGGGCACAGCAGGGCCCGTACTTCCTCCGCTGGGACCATGACGTAGCCATCGCGGGCGACTGGGGCGGGGACGGACAATGGAGCGGTCCGTTCCTGGAGACCCTGACGGGTGTGGGTGCCGGTCGCGGGTATCATTAGGAAGTCTTTCTCAGTGTCTTCCACTTCAGGTTCTGATCGCATCGGCATGCGAGACAGGGCGTCCACGTTCTGGTTGAGTCGACCAGGTTTGTAGTGCACCACGAAGTCGTACTCCGCAAGCTGAGCGTTCCAGCGCTGCTCCACTGCTCCCAGGTTGGCCGTGCCGAGGTGCCTCAGCGGGTTGTGGTCGGTGATCACGGTGAACTGGGCGTACATCAAGAGGTCTCTGAATTTCTCAGTGACCGCCCACTTCAGGGTGAGGAGTTCCAGCTTGAACGCACTATAATTTTGGTCATTCCTTTCGGACCCACGCAGGCCTCGGCTAGCAAAGGCGATGACTCGCTCCACGCCCTCTTGTTTCTGACTTAGTACCGCTCCCAGTCCCAAGTAACTCCCGTCTGTGGTCACTATGAAGGGGAGCTGGAGGTCGGGGTAGGCCAGCACCGGGGGTGTCAAGAGGCACTTCCGCAGATTGTCGAAGGCCGTCTGACACTGCGGAGTCCACTTGAAGGACTCGGGCCGGCCTTTGGTGAACCCCTTCTTTTCTTTCCCCATCAGGGCGTGCAGTGGCTGGGCCACCTGTGCGAAGCGGGGCACGAACCGCCGATAATAGGACAGGCACCCGATCACCTGCCTCACTTCCTTCGCTGAGCGTGGCGCCGGCCAGTCCTCCAACGCCTTCACTTTGTCGGTGTCGACCTGTATGCCGGCTGCGGAGACGATGTGTCCCAGAAATTTGACTTCAGTCTTTAGAAGGAAGCACTTCCGGGGCTTGAGTTTGAGCCCATGCTCCCGAAGCCGTCCAAACACCAGGGCCCTCATTCATCAACGTGGACGTAGAACTTGACCTACTTCCACACGTAAGCACGGAATGTAGAACTAGTGTACGCACAGGGAAGTCGGGATTCATCACACACTGCGTACGCAGGCTCTATGCTCCTCCGTGTTGATGAATACCACTTTGTTCTACCGTCAATGCTCGTGCATGATTATCCATATATGGTCATGAAAGTGAGGAAACACCCCCCATGGGATGTGAAATAATGGACTGACCCGAGCGGTACTCTGAGAAACTCCACGGAGAATTCACTGCTGTCGAACCAAGAAGACACTATCGCGTATTATGGGATAAATAAAAGGCGGATTTGTAAACGGTGATGTCAGATATCAACGGCTCCCTAAGACCATTGCTGCAATTCTGCCTGGACAGCTCAAAATACTAATAAAGACCGTTCGTTGACCACTGTTTGGCGTTGGTTGTGTGTCATTATAACCGTGCTGTAATATGAATGCCTTTATTAGTTGTGTTCGATTGGCTATATGATTTTTAGAGGCATCTATTTTGTTGTCGGCTAATAAAGACCGCGCTGGAATATGACTGCCTTTTCCCGTGTTGTTTGATTAATACCCAGGGCCAGGGATTAAAGTTCTCCTCAATTTCCAAATCGCGATGGATCTCCCGTCAATTTTCTACCTGCTGCATATGATTTCTAGAGGCATACTACAATCTATTTTGATGTCAGTATTGGGTAGCCTATATAAACAATAATAGAGATCATATACAAGAACAATGAATCTCACTGCATGTATGATGTAGTCTGCCTTTCAATACATGAACTTGAATTCCATCATGTTTGTGTGCGGGACTCACAAGGCTGTTGTCACAATGGGTGGTACCGGTACAGTAATAATTACAGTCCACACAATATCACGATCCATGCCATAGCCTATGTTCTATTAGGACATGATCTGTGACGACAAATGTTCTAGAATGTTTGAAGATATCATACTCTGACAGCATGCCTATGATCAACAAAAACGCGAACTTGAATCCCATCATATACATAGTCTGTCCACTATGGTGTCATTGCAATGCGTTTTCTATTCTTTCTTATACAGTAAAAAGGGGGAAGAACACTATATTCATATGACTTATTCTGCTTACAGCTTCGAAATTCCACTTGTTTCGTTTAACGTAAAGCCTTTTAAATATAATCAAAACGTTCCCGTGTTTCGGCGGTCTGTGCGCAATATAATAACGAGTTGAGCTTTATGATTTATGATGAATTGAAAATGGGGGACCCTGATGTAAACAAGACGAAAGTTGGTCTGCATCCCCAATTAACAATTGTGTGTACTGAGCTGTACTGTACTGTACCCATTCTGCAATCTGTTAATAAACTTTTTAATCAATCAATCAATCAAGCTACGCAGAGCGCAGTCAGTCAGTAGCCTACACCCCGTATATTCCGATAACGCTATATAAACCATGCTGCATTCATTCTGAGAGAAAGATCTATTATTCCAAATGCTATTTATAGGGTTTTGACCATAATTACACTACTGTTGCTATTTTACAATGAACTATAATGAACTACGGTTCGTACAGAACATGCCGGTGTTATTATGCACAGAAGCTCATTTCCTTGTTGTAATAATATATTCTACCACTGGGAGCTAGGTACGCCAGGTCTGACCTGTGCGTAGATGTAAGCACGAAGTCAAGTTCAAATCGAAATTGATGAATCCCACTCTTTGCTTAGAAATGATCGTACGCACAGGGTAAGCACAGATCTGTGCGTAGAACACGTTGATGAATGAGGGCCCTGGTCCAACTTCTGACAGTGGCTCTCGAAGTCGCTGGCGAACACCAAGACGTCGTCTAGATAGACGAGTAGGACGTCGAAGGCCAGGTCCCCCAGCACGCCGGTCATCAACCGCTGGAACGTCGCTGGTGCGTTACACAGCCCAAAGGGCATACGGGTCCACTGGTAAAGGCCGAAGGGCGTTGTGACGGCCGTCTTCTCTTGGTCTTCTTCTTTCACCGCCACCTGGAAGTAGCCGGCGGTGAGATCGAGCGAGGAGAATATCTTGGCCTGCCCCAAGGCGTCTAGGGACTCCTCGATGCGAGGTAGGGGGTACGCATCCCGGTGCGTCACGTTATTTAGGCGGCGGTAATCGCAGCAGAACCGCACGGAGCCGTCCTTCTTTATGACGATCACGGCTGGTGACGCCCACGGACTGCAGCTCTCTACCAGGACACCCTGGTTCACCAGGTCTTGTACGTGTCTCTTTACTTCTTGGAACACGTGGGGCGGTATTCGGCTGTGTCGTTGCTTGACCGGGTGTGCGTCACCGGTGGGAACGTAGTGAGTGACCGTGGTTGTGTAACCATAGTCCACGGAGAACACCGCCTTGTGTTTCTCCAACACTTGATTT
Source organism: Notolepis coatsorum (assembly GCF_963971535.1). NCBI lineage: Eukaryota > Metazoa > Chordata > Actinopteri > Aulopiformes > Paralepididae > Notolepis > Notolepis coatsorum. The sequence continues at coordinate 60,467,306 of NC_140172.1, read as the reverse complement.
AGCCAGCGCACTTGGGCCGGTGTGAGATCCTGCAGGTTCGCCTGTACGGCCACGGCGAGCCCTTGGGTCTTCCCGTGCGGCTCCACTTCTGGCGGGCTGTCTCGAGTCTCAATCGGCGTCACTCGGACGCCTCCGTCTACTTCCTCCACGGTCACCCTCTCCTTAGGCCGTACCTGACGGGGGCAGTGGAGTTCCGCCAGCCTGGACCGGGGTCCGAGCACCATCTCGACGTTGGTCGGGTTCAACACCCGGACAGGCACTCTTCCCTGCAGGCGTATGCCACCACGTTCGCCACCAGTAGTCCGGGGGGCAGGTTGGCACTCGGCGTATTCTCTAGCATCACGGGACGCCGCATCCCCGCCGTCGTCTCGCAGCGGCCTGAGACGATCACTTCGCTGTGTGGTGGGATGACCACCGGCTCTCTGCTGGCCACCTTGACGTACCCCATCCTTCCCAGGGCGGTACACTTTCGGGCTTCTTGGGCCACGGCGGATGGCGATGCTGCTAGCGTCGACACGTCTTCGGCTCGCCGGCCGCATCCCCTTGATCCCCTTGAACAGGCCATCTAAGTCCCTGGACGGCGTCTCCTGGGGCCACTCGGCCTGAATCGTCTTTTAGTATGAATATGCATTTCCCCGTAAATGTCATATCTAGGCACTTCGGCGTAGAGACACCCCACCACTGGGATCTCCAACCCGTTGGCGGCGATGAGAGTGATCCAGTTGGAGGGGGTCAACCTCGACCGCGGGAAGTGTCTGCGGAAGTGGCTTTCGTTCATGGTGGTGACTTCGGCGCCGGTGTTGAAGAGGCAGCGGGTCTCGACCCCGTCGATCTGGACGTCTAGGGTGAGGCATTCCCCTTGCACGTCTTGCGTCTCGGTGCCCTCCGCGGCCGAGTCGGCGACTCCGGTTACGACGGCGTCGACTGTCCTTCGTGGTCCGGGTCGGTACCCTGACGGGCCCGGAGCTTCGGGGTTGGGAGTAGAGGCGGGGCGTGGCTCGCCGGCCGAGCGGGGGCAGTACCTGCATATATGGCCCGGCTGATTGCTGGCATAGCAGATCAGCCTGCCGTCTTCGTCTCGGCGGGGCTCTCGCGTGGCGGCGGTCGCGTCGTCTCGGCGTCGCCGTCCGGTGACGCCTCTCCGGGGCGCGTCACGTTCCTGCGAGAAGGTCTGGGCTAGTTGCTCCTGGCGCGCACCTAGCCGCTCCATTCCCGCCTGGATCTGCCTAATAGTATCCTGCAGCGTGTCAACGCTCAGCGGGGTCTCTCGTCCCTCCCCGGCCGCGCCGTGGACCAAGCCCCGGGGGGAACCCTTGTCGGCGGGGAGAACCAGCTCGTCCTCCGTCCAATCGATCGCCGCTTGCAGTACCTGGGGAAACGCCCGCGTCCCGTCCTGCCTCATGTACTTCCGCATTTCTCTCCTCAGGGCCTCGTCTCTGAGGCCCACCACAAACCGCTCTTACAGCAGGGCGGTGGCGTCGGCAACCAGCGTAGGCGCCCGACGTCGTAGGCGACGGATCCTCTCCTGCAGGTCATAGGCGAACTGGCGTACGGTCTCGCCGGCGGCCTGTCTTCGGTCAAAGAACTCCCCCAGACGAACGCTGACCGGGACCTTGTCCCCATAGGTTTCTTCGAGGAGCGAGAACAAGGCTTCCGTGTCGGGGATAGTTCCCTCCGTCCGGAAGTGTACCGTCTGCTTCGCCTCGCCTTTGAGTTGAAGCTGTACGACCTCCGCTTGTTCCTCCACGGGCACTCGACTGGCACGGAGATGGGTCCTCATTGCCTGGATCCAGTCTTCCACAGGCAGTTCCCCCCTCTCTTTTTCACCTCCAAATTCGCTGCACTTCCGCTCTCGTTGGACGTACACCACCGGGAGGGGCGCTGGAGGGAGCTGTAGGATCATGGCCTGTGCCGCGGCAAGCGACTCTTGGCGCCTGGCCCGTTCCAGTTGTTCGGCCTGGTGGTCCAGGGCGCCCGCCTGGTCCTGGAGTTGACCCTTTAGGAACTCCACTTCTGCGGCCAAGGTCTGCACCGTCTCGGCTTTCCCTCCTTCCTCTTTGAGAGGGGCCGGCGGGTCATCTCGTCGCTCCGCCCGGGACGGCCCGGCTTTGACCTCCGGCTTCGGGGTGTCGCTCTCCAACATCTTAGGTCTCTTGGTCGTCACATACGAGGGAGTGGAGTAGGATGTGTATCCTGTTTGTGACGCCAAATGTAGCAGGGTGGATTATCCCTGCTTCGTGGGAACGGGTGGGCACAATCACTGGGTAGCGAGACACAGTAGAGCTCTGTCTGACTGCACCTCCGTCTTTGAGTCTGGAGCTTCGACTGGAGGCTGGTAGTGTGAGTGGATGGGGCCCGGGATTTACCAACCTGGTCTGGTACTCTGGTCTTCCTCCCCTGCAGCAGGGCGGTCAGCAGTACTCCCCAACACGCTCCCACTTCCCCCAATTGCTCCTTAAACCCTCCCACACCTAGTGACTGAATTGTAAATAAATACCCTGGGTTCCCCCCGCAAGCAGTACCCTCCCTCAGTGACACTAGAAACCTTACAATGAAAAGGGAAAGGTGGAATAGGAAGGGGTTAATTGTGTTAACCTTACCCACACCAAAAGAGTTGTTAAACGGCTCATGAATGGACACGCACACAGAACTCCCATCTAATTCTTTAATGTTAATTATACTGGTCAGTTACAATGATTTAATAATAGTGACCAAATGGACTGAAGTCCCACTATAGTTCCGTTTGTAACTCAATACCTCATAAACACGTATATTATACACCCACCTCTGGGTTAGTATCAGGGGTAATATACTTCAATGTGTTTGACTCCTCACCCACGTCTGGGTCGGCACCCTGTATAATACCTCTGACAGGCTTTAATTATACAGCAAGAATAATACCTCTCTAGGCTTTATTTATAATGCACCAGGTCTGTAACCTCCCCACAGGGAAAGGGTTAATTAGATGGGAAAATATTATTAAAGAACAAACACGTTATCACACTCAAAGAAACCAAAAATGTGGGCCCACTTTACCAGAACAAAAGTCCTATGCTAATGCCGGCATGTAATGTTTGGGGTACCCCTTATGGACGGTAGTTAGCAACGTTAGCTTCGCCCGCAGGCCGCACCACACTGTGTAACGTGTAATAGAATCCTGGGCACCGAAGCCCTAAGGTACTCTACCAAGATGGCGGCCTCGCAGCGCCACCGTCGTCCGGATAGCAAGATGGCGTCGAACGCTCTCGGCGAGGGTGCTAGCAGGCGGAGCTGGAGCAGAGAGGCAGTGCTGGGCTGAGAGCGTGTGCTGGGTGATGGCGACCTCTGTTGGTCGGGACGAACTCCCGTGCGCTGAAGGCAGCCTGGTGCAGATCTGGTTGTAGACAGCCGGAGCAGACTGGTTGTAGACAGCTGCTGCTGGGTCCACGCGCATATCTAAACTCGCCCTCACTAACACTGCAGCTACACTCTGGGTCCCCAAACAGCCCTCCTGCTAGCCGGGATATATGATAACGCAGGGTGCCTCTAAACACCGGTCCTCTTCACACCACGCTGGCAGGGCACCTCGCTAGAGGGAATAACTTTAACTTAAATCCCTCAGGGCGATACCGCATTTCTTCTAGGATAACTCGTTGTATCGCTAGGGTATTCAGTAGGGAAACATGCAACACGCTTCTACGTTTGCTGTTATAGGATAACCCGTAATATACTCAAGTTCAATACGGGGCTCTGTCCAGACACGACCGAACCGATCCAAGTCCAATGTCGAAGAGGCTGGTTCCTCGCACTTCCGTCTACTTCCTTCTCCGTCTCCCCCGTACGCTCTCTGCCTGCCACCGCGCCCCCTGCTGGTACCGCCTACTAGCTCCACAGGGAAAACTGAGTGGAGAATAGGACCCAGGTTATAGCTCATATTCCATATTTCAGCCGGTAGAACAAGGAGGAGCCTGCGTCATTGTTCGAGGGAATATTAACGGAGACTAGTCAACATGTCTTTGTGAACAAAGGGGAGATAAAAGGCAAGTCAGCACATCTGAATAATAGCCATATTTTCAGATTGCTACACTAAAATGCCCTTTTGAGTGGCGAAAATTTGAGGATGTGCCCATTGGTGCCCTTCCAATGGTCTAAACTTGACCATGTGCCACGACGGTTAAATAATGTCACGCAAAAGTGTTAGCTACAACTCTGAGCAGCCCTGTCACTACAATATTCCATCCATTTAAGTTTTCAGTCTTAGACACATCCCCTCTTGAATGTTCAGATGCCAGAGGGCTTAATGCAGTCTGAGCTGTAACCCTGCATCCTACTGCTTGTGTGTGAGGTAGGCAGGGGTGTAGCTGGGGGGGGGGGAGCTTAGGATGATTCCAAGGTCCCAGCACTGTGTGTGTGTGTGTGTGTGTGTGTGTGTGTGTGTGTGTGTGTGTGTGTGTGTGTGTGTGTGTGTGTGTGTGTGTGTGTGTGTGTGTGTGTGTGTGTGTGTGTGTGTGTGTGTGTGTGTGAGAGAGAGATATATAGAGAGAGAGGGGGGGCTTTGGTAGACTATTGCATTGGTCCATTCATTGAAGATGAACGCAATGCGACATCCTTTACTAGGCTCACCCACCAACAGTGCAGGTGCTGAACTGCTGATCCGAATGTATAGGTAAAAACCATATTATGCGTTTTCATCAATAAATAAATGACAAAAAAAAATCTCTTGCGCGGTTAAGCACGCTCACATTCACTGGGGGCCTACAAATACATTCTTTCATGGGGCCCAGAATCTACAGCTACGCCCCTGGAGGGAGGTAATACATCAAGCTTTCTTTGAAGTTGCAAAGATTGAGTTTCTTTGACCAATTATGCATTACTAAATACTAATGTATGTAGGCTAGTAGGTTACCTGCAAGTGATTTTATTGATGGCAGTATGTTTTAGCCTAGGCTACTGTAGGCTAGTGCCTAGCTGTATTACTACTAGCTAGCTAACTAAACAGGTACCTTGCTTAGCTGATTCTATGCTAACCTGTGTTCTCAATTTAGAAATAAAGTGTACAAATTATTTTAGGACTATTTGCACAAAATATACCCATAGCACTTTAAAGTTCAGTGTGAATTGCTTTTTAAAGCTAACTTAAGAGTGGTAGTAAACTTAAAAGTGGGTTTAGCATTGGCCTATATTATATATATTCTATGATTACAGAATGCCAATGAGAGAAAGAAATCGGAAGAATATAAAAAAGAAATTGAATGAAATGAAAAATGCTGCGAGAGGCAGCTTCTCTTTGAAAAATTGGGTCCAAAGCAACAATACTAAGGGAGGAGATAAGGATACAGGTATGTATTTGTAAGTCCTCACTACTAGCTACGTGTACAAGCTTGTCGCACAGAGCCATAGTTTGGATTATAACTGAGAATACGGTGCTAACATGGTCAATAATGCTTATTTTGGACAGAAAAAGGTGTCTTAAACATATAAATTGACCAACCATAGATTCTTTTTATTCCAATCAAGGGAAGAGGGCTAGTGGTGGTAGTGCTATAATATTATGACATATTATTTTATAATACAATTATAACATTGTAGGCTACAGTACGAATATTATATACAGTACAATTATATTACTATTATAAAACAAATATTATTTGCTCCACCTTGGATAAAGACAGTACAGACAATGAAGATGGAGATATTCAAGAGGGAGATGATGATATCAGGAAGAGAGATGGTGAAGAAGTGGAGGAAAGAGAAAATGCAGATGATTCTATGGAGAGAAATTATGAAGAAGTGGAGGCAAGAGAGAATGCAGATGATGCTATGGAGAGAAATGATGATGAAGATGATCATGGAGATGCTAAAGAAAGCGAGGATGAAAATGATGATAAGGAGAGAAATGATTCAAACGACACAACAACAAATAACTTGAATGATCTCCTGTTGCCATTAAAATATCCCACTAAAGTATCCAGGCAGGTACAATATATTAAGTTTAATGGAGAGAATGGGGAAGATAGAGAGGGGGGAGGGAGAGAGAGAGAGGGAGAGATAGAGGAGAGAAGGAGAGGACAGGATGAGAGAAGGAGAGGACATGAGGAGAGAAGAAGAGGACAGGAGGAGAGAAGGGGAGTACAGGAGGAGAGAAGGGGAGTACAGCAGGAGAGAATGGGAGTACAGGAGGAGAGAAGGGGATTATAGGAGGACAGAAGGAGAGGGCATGAAGAGAGAAGGGGAGGAGAGAATGAGAGTTAGGAGAGAGAAAGGAAGAAGCTCAACGGCACTCGAATTAACTTTAACTATTAAACTGTTTTATATCCTGTAAAATATATGTTGTAAATAGCTTTTAAAGAATAGGTTCACTATTTTTCAACCCAGACCATATTAAAATGCTGTTTCCCAAATATTTATATTCCTCACTGATATCTTTAGCATTGAGAAATGCACAGTACCACTGCAGCAATGGTTTAGGGCAGGCCTTCAAACACCATGATAATCTACTTTTCAAACACCATGATAAATCTAAGTTTCAAACACTATGATAAATCCACTTTTCAAACACCATGATAATTTACTTTTCAAACACCATGATCATTTACTTTTCAAACACCATGATAAATCTACTTTTCAAACACCATAACAATGAGGTGAAATAAACATTTGAAATGTGTATTGTTCCCTGTGTGTTTTTATCATAGAGGTGTGGTTATACTATTAATCTGGATTGTCTATGTTGTTCTAATGTTAATCTTAATCAAGGATGAAGACTATTTCACCGTACATTCCGTATTGAACTGATACGGGACGCACTTCGTCCCGTATTTTAAGGTTGCCAGTATTGTGAGAGAAATTAGCCAGCTGACCGAGTAGCCTCCAGCTGCAGCCCTGGAGATTGTTCCAGATTGAGCAACTTCCGCCCGGTCCCACGACATTTCTCCCGGGACAGGACAATGTGCACTGATTGGCGGAAAGTACGGAAGTATCTCGAAGTACGTCTGACGTATCTCGAATTACGTCTGACGTTTCTCTACGTTAGCGAACGTTAATTGAACGTTGTATTCATAAGATAAGATAAATTCAGCAGCATGGGGAGGGGGGAGGGGAGGTACAGGTAGTAGAAGACATCATTATAGTACAGTGGAGAAGTAAAAATAGAATAAAAAGGCAGTGTAAACAATATACAATATTATTAACTCTAATAATAACACGCCTCGCGGGCTCATTGTAATACGAGAGCCGTGGGTCTGCATTGTATAGAGCGGATCCCCCGGCCGTATTCAAGCGCTGGAGCGCTTTGCGATGGATCAAAATTAGATAGGAATCAAATGTATTGTCATCATACAGCACCTATAGCTATATAATGGAATAGACTGTATTAATATAGTAGTAATAATAGTAGTTGGCTAGTTGCGCGCTTCTGGCCACCTCCCGCAGTGCGCGCATACACACATACTGTATACAGTACGTGCAAAATTTGTTGTCAAGAGCCAATCGCACAGGTTGTCTCATCTCATCTGGCTCTGCAAATAGATCTGAATGAATGAATGAATGAATGAATGAATGAATGAATGAATGAATGAATGAATGAATGAATGAAAACTTTATTTAACAGATTGCAGAATGGGTACAATACAGTACGGCTCAATACATACAATTGTTAAGGGGATGCAGACCTGAGAAAGACGTTTGTCTTGTTTCCATCAGGGTCCCCCATTTTCAATTCATATAGAGTCTGAATATCATATATAGCCTGCTGATGATCTCTCTCGAGTCAAATCCATTCTGAGAACGGAATGCAGTGCCCGCGACGCGGGTCTTGATTGATTGATTGATTGATTGAAAATTGTATTAACAGATTGCAGAATGGGTACAATACAGTACAGCTCAATACACACAATTGTTAAGGGTATGCAGACCAGAGAAAGACTTTCGTCTTGTTTACATCAGGGTCCCCCATTTTCAATTCATCATAACATATGACATACACGACATACAGATAGACAGTAGTCTACTGCTACATCTATACATTTATGAAACTGGCCCCTGTAAATGTCCTAACACAACCCCCTCCAATGTACAGTAAATTACCAAGTATGGTCTTGTCAATATTCCAATGTACAGTTTTGTTTGTACAGTTGTACAGTGTGTGTGTCCCCCCCCCCCCCCCCCCCCACCCAACCTCCTCCGATGTACAGTTTCTACGTCAAATGTATATACTTTTTCTTCTGGACTCTTTCTGTATCACAAACAGTACTGTATTTGCAAATCTGGTATGTCATAAATGTATAGATGTAGCAGTACTGTCTATCTGTATGTCATGTATGTCATATATGTTACGATGAATTGAAAATGGGGGACTCTGATGTAAACAAGACGAAAGTCTTTCTCTGGTCTGCATCCCCTTAACAATTGTATGTATTGAGCTGTACTGTACTGTACCCATTCTGCAATCTGTTAATAAAGTTTTCAATCAATCAATCAATCAATCAATCAATCAATCAAAGAGTATAAACAACAGTACAGGAATGAGAAACAGTCTAAATGGGTTTTAACATTTTAGTTTATTTCATGCGGATATGATCTGTAATACCTGATCGGTACAATATCTACTAACCTGATCAATACAAGCCCCTCCCCCCCCCTCTCGTCAGCGCAGACGTACTTGCTTTTGATTTTGACGTTCATTTTGACGTTCAACGTCAGACGTACTTCATGTTTTGATATTGTCAATTATCTCACTTTTACTAGGTGACTTTTACTATAGGTGACTAACTCAAATATGCCACCAAAAAAAAGGAAAATGGACATACAGACGTTTTTTAATCAAAGGGCAGCAAAGACAAGTGATACAGGGACACAGGTAAGGTCTTACAATGGCTTAGTGATTATAACAGTGCAGGTCAGCATTCAGTAACTTTTTGAACATGTTTTTGATTACAGTTACATTCTGTTGAACACACACCTCAAAACCGTACCTAAGGAGAATTGGCTCAATTGCAAGAAAAATAATAGACAGTTATGATATTGCATTCTGTATAATTTGTATGCAAAATATTGTGGTTCCCTGCTTTAGTCTGTTGACACATTTCTATACTAAAAATGCTTGTGTAGTCCTGTGTCATACCTAAATGTCATATAAGTGAATTGTATAGAAACAACTCACCAAAAGTGACTATTGCGCAACTGATTTGACAAATAAAATCCACCTTCACCCCCCCCACCCTCCCTAATTGCCATACCTTGGCTTTTGCAAACACTCCCTCACTTCCCCATAACAGGGTTAATAGATGCATAGGTACGGTACTTAGGAGTGGATTCACTTCTTAGTGCAGCGGTCTATGTCGTCGCCCGCGGAGCGGGAGCTCCCCTGTTCGACTCCCCCTCGGGACATCAGCGTTTAACAACAACGCAGAGTAGACCAATACAATCCGTCACACACGCGCGGTCAGGTTGTGTGTAAAATGCGTGTGTGTTATGAGCGTGCTCCGGGAGAAGTCCCTCCACGCGCGGTCAGGTTGTGTGTAAAATGCGTGTGTGTTATGACCGTGCTCCGGGAGAAGTCCCTCCACACGCGGTCAGGTTGTGTGTAAAATGCGTGTGTGTTATGAGCGTGCTCCGGGAGAATTCCCTCCACGCGCGGTCAGGTTGTGTGTAAAATGCGTGTGTGTTATGAGCGTGCTCCGGGAGAAGTCCCTCCATGCGCGGTAAGGTTGTGTGTAAAATGCGTGTGTTATGAGCGTGCTCTGGGAGAAGTCCCTCCACGCGCGGTCAGGTTGTGTGTAAAATGCGTGTGTGTTATGAGCGTGCTCCGGGAGAAGTCCCTCCACACGCGGTCAGGTTGTGTGTAAAATGCGTGTGTGTTATGAGCGTGCTCCGGGAGAAGTCCCTCCACACGTGGTCAGGTTGTGTGTAAAATGCGTGTGTGTTATGACCGTGCTCCGGGAGGCCTGTAACTGTTCCGCAACAGTAAGTGACTTCCGGGGTAGGCCTGATTGGCCCCGACAGGCACGTGACGCGGCAAACTCAGGACGCGCAACGAGGCTGCTGAGAGCTGTCGCGCGGAAATAGGCTGTCTATTCTCTAACACAAACTCTAACCTTAACCAGCTCCTTAACAGCGCCTAAACTTAACCGTTCTAACCTTAACCAACTCCGAAACAATGCCTAACCTTAACCTTAACCTTAACCATGCCTAACCTTAACCATAGAAAGAATATTGCCATTCTCTAAGACAAACTCTAACCTTAACCAGCTCCTTAACAGCGCCTAAACTTAACCGTTCTAACCTTAACCAACTCCAAAACAATGCCTAACCTTAACCTTAACCTTAACCATGCCTAACCTTAACCGGCGAAAGAATACACGTTAAAAAAAAAATCACGTTAAAAAGATTTGATGGGATTCGAACTCACCAACAACGGACCGCAGGATCGCAGGACCGCTGCTCTGCCAGGTGAGCTGAAGCGCCGAATGAAAGTCATGGCGTATTTGGACGGTTACGTAATTCCGCAAGCTCTGCCGCTCGGCTCCGCGGAGCGTGCCGCGCGGCAGAGAAAGTTGCGCGTCACGTGCCTGTCGGGGCCAATCAGGCCTACCCCGGAAGTAACTTACTGTTGCGGATAAGCTATAAGCCTCCGGGAGAAGTCCCTCCACACGCGGTCAGGTTGTGTGTAAAATGCGTGTGTGTTATGAGCGTGCTCCGGGAGAATTCCCTCCACGCGCGGTCAGGTTGTGTGTAAAATGCGTGTGTGTTATGAGCGTGCTCCGGGAGAAGTCCCTCCATGCGCGGTCAGGTTGTGTGTAAAATGCGTGTGTTATGAGCGTGCTCTGGGAGAAGTCCCTCCATGCGTGCGGTCAGGTTGTGTGTAAAATGCGTTTGTTTCCCCGACAGAAGCTCCTCTCCTTCTCTATCTCTCTCTCCCTCTCTCTCTCTCTCACTCGCTTGTTCTCTGCCTCGCTTCATTTTGAGGAAGTGAAGGTATTTCCACTCGCTCTGCTGTTGAGGGGGCGGAGATATGCAAATCAGTACCTTATTCACGTCAGCAATACTGTCAAATCAGAACGGCTTAGTTGAGTGAGGGAAGATCTCTAATTAACGACACAGACCACATTGATATAATCCCCCATTCAGTGGCGGCCGCTGGGTACTTCGCCACTAGGGGCGCTATACCAAATATTTTGTACAGTACAGTACTGTACCACGCAAGACGCATGGCAAGACGTGAGCGATTCGACTCACGCTCACGGCAATGAATCGGCTCTTATGAACGAGTCGCTCAGCTGTTACTACAACAACACACAACCAGTCAAATAAAGTATAGTCTAGACTCTAATTCACAACTTGAAACACAATATAAATAGAAAAGTTAGAAACAAAACTCGCCCGTCTCCAAACACAGGCAGATCTCTCCCTCTCTCCTTCTCTCTCTCACACACAGCGCGACGTGGAATCGATTCGTTACACAATCAGACCTATTATATACCAAGAATAACTTCAGTATGAGTACAGGGCTGTACACATATTTTGCATATTGTTAAACGAGCCAAGGCTAGCTATTAAACTATCGATATGAATCGAAAATCTGGGACCCTGATGTAAACAAGACAAACGTCTTTCTCTGGTCTGCATCCCCTTAACAATTGTGTGTATTGAGCCGTACTGTATTGTACCCATTCTGCAATCTGTTAATAAAGTTCTCATTCATTCATTCATTCAAACATAGACGATATTGAACAAGCCATAATCCACGTATTTTCAATCCGAGAGAGCTGCAGTAGTTAAATCAATGAGCCATCGACATAGTCAGTGTGGTAAGTAACGTTATTATTGCATCCAAGATTGATACACGGCTGGCTAGGCAGTTGGTAGTCATAGTCTTGTGTTATAAAATAAATAAACAATCAGCAATGTCTCGCTTCATTAATGGCCAGCACAGCAGTAGCCTAACAGTACTGCTCCTAAAAAAAACTATTTACAAACGTTAACGTTAAGCACAGAGAGAGAGAGAGAGAGAGAGAGAGAGAGAGAGAGAGAGAGAGAGAGAGAGAGAGAGAGAGAGAGAGAGAGAGAGAGAGAGACTCACTGTTTAGTTGAAACGTCCAGGGCAGGAGAGCTTGATAAACGTGTATAATCCGCCATATAGCTTGTTAGCCAAGTGTTAGCTCAGCTGAGCTCGTTGACGTTAGCACAACACTCAACAAGTACATTCCTTTGTCCATTTCCGCTCGAACAGACTGCAAACTACCTGGCGTTCTATCGCCATGCTCTAAGACAAACTCTAACCTTAACCAACTTTGAAAGAGTGCCTAAGCTTAACAGTCTAAAGAACTTGCAGTCACGGCACGGCACGCTCTAAGACAAACAACAGTCCTAGACCAACCTAGGAACCAAGCTAGAAGCTAGAATTGGAACATTAGAAATTGGATTCGGCCAATCAGAGATCGTCTCTGTGAAATTCTGCCATGGAAAAAAATACTGGCGTCGGCCAATCAGAGAGCGTCTCCGCGAAATGCGGCTATGGAAATTCTTCACGGAAGTTCACGCTGCTGGCTAGACCGCTTCAAATCGCGCTCGGATTCCAACATAATAGTCATATTTCAACGCACAACGCCGTATGCACTGATTGGCTGTGACGGAGACAGCGATCAAACTGTGACGCGCACTCAGAGCGCTATAGCCCGGGCCGAGAAATACGAAAAAATAAAAAAAAATAAAAAAAAACGTGATGTCACTTCCTGCTCTGGAAAACGATGTTTTTTTAATTTAGATAATAACGTTATATTGTGCATTGGAAATACAAACATACTTAAAATGAGTAAATATTATTAATTTTAAACATGTTTATATTATTTATAGGGCTATAAAACACAAAAACGAAAAAGTTTTATTGTCTTCTTCTCTGATTTAACAGCAGCTGGCCAGCAGGTGGGTCGGCGCCCTAGCGCCCCTAGTGGTAGAGCCGCCACTGCCCCCATTGCTAGGAAACAATGCTAAACACTGGAAAAGGCCATTTATAATGCATGGGACCTTTAATGAAAGGTCTATGTTATTTAATGTTTGTGTAAAGGGCTATTTAACTATGTTATTTAATGTTTGTGTAAAGGGCTATTTTAACTTTTGATGGGTAGTGCATCAGTAAACTGAATAATAGGGTATTGTGCTGCTGTCCATCCCTCCTGACTCCTGCAGCAGTACTTCCAGCTAAGCTGACACTTACTCTAGTTTGACACCAGTACACTTCATTCAACAACCTGCACCCACCACTGATTTTGTACATTAGTTATTTATTTTGTTATTTAATAAATATTGGTTAAACGTTAGTCCTTGTGTCGTCTCCCTCCTTAATGATATGTACCTTTGGTTTTATTTGAGGTTCATAACAGTACATTGTACTAAGCAATTGTTGGCTCATTAGTTTGTGATTCACATGCACTAAAATTCACCAGAATGCAGGAAATTAAGTTGTTGTAACTAAAATGTTCCTGGTGGGGGACTCCCAGACCCCCAGCTTAAAAAGTGGCCTGACTGGGGCTATATTTCGCGCTATATCTCCCGGTATGAATTATTTCCCCAGTCCGGCCCTGACTAAGGGCGACGTACTGTACTCCAGAGCAGATCCATCGCGCCTGTGGTAATCAGATCCAGTTTGAGGAAGAATAGCCGCTGCGGTCGACACTGTTTGCCACATCAAGGACGGTGCAGGGAAGATCACACCACCTTGCCCATCACACCACCTTGACAGGCCCAATGGGGCGGGACCAGGGCTGGCTGTATACCTGTATATCAAGACTCGAGACATCCACTCACAGAGAGACAGGGAGACAGGGACAGGGGTTAAAGAGCTCCCGTGTTTGCAGTGGGCAGACATAGGAGCAATAAATACATGTAATAAAGCATATATATATATGCATACATAGTAGCAATAGAATCAAAGTACGTATATAAGAAAATTATCAAATGAAAGTAATAAATAGAACTAAGAACAAAGAGGCATAGGACTACAAACGCTGGTATACAGGATGAAATACAAGAAGATGGCTCAGGCCATTTACCCCGGGGGGCAGGAGAACCACTCAGAAGAGGTTGAAGTAGAGCGGGTATGGTTATACATTGTAGGTCAGACTGAAGACGACATGAAGCAGATCCATGGCCCCAGTGGTGCTCAGATCCAGTATGAGGTAGAACAGTCACTGCAGTCTGTATATTGACACACTAACACTCGAGACATCCACTCACAGAGAGACAGGGAGACAGGGACAGGGGTTAGAGAGCTCCCGTCTTCTCAATAGGCAGCAATGGGAGCAATAAATACATGTAATTTAAGCATATCTGTATGCATAATATTAGTAGCAATAGTATCTAAGTATATAAGAACATTCTAAAGTTAAAGTAATAAATAGAACTAGAAGAAATAAGTAGAATACAAGCGCTGGTATACAGGATGGAATACAAGATGTTGGCTCATGGTAATTTCCCCCGAGGGGCAGGAAAACCACTCAGAACAAGTTGAAGTAGAGCAGGCATGGTTAGACAATTGTAGGTCTGACTGGAGACGGCATGAAGCAGATCCATGGCGCCGGTGGTGGTCAGAACCGTTTGAGGTACTGTAGAGCAGTCAGAAATATTGTGTCTGTTACTAGGCTTGAGTAAATTGTAATGAACAAAAGGAGAATATATATTTTCTTTTTTCTTATTTTCTTTTTTCATCTATGACAGTGAATAATGTTATGGAAATTATTAAGGACAAAGGATGAGCCGCTGTGTAATCATTCTGAGTCGAGTTAATAAAAATAGAAACATAGTTTATTTCTCTGTGGCCACAGTGAAAAGTGATCAGTTTACAGACAGACACATCATGTTCACAGTTCACACACAAGCGTCTGACCAGAAAGTGACAAAGAGCTCTCGTCAGACGAACATTAATACACAATTGAAATGATGTCCACTAGACATTCAGAAAGGTAAACAAAGTATGCCCAAAGGAGAGAAATGAATAACCAGCCTTGGCTAGGCGGTGTTATTTGTTATGTCTAACTGGAATGGGAAACAACCTTGCTAGAAAAGGAAAAGATTAGGTCAAAAGTCATCCTCTCCCCACACCTTGGAGTCCTTAAAGGAACATATTTCAACACAGATCTATAATGACATGATAATTGTGGTAAATTCCCACAGACTTTCTACAATAATTTGAGGTTATTGTAGTACAATACAATGAGATTGATTATCTGGAAGGAGGAGGAAGGGATCATACGTGATAGAATTGTTGGTCTCCTCATCTGACTTAAGCAGATGAGGAATAAACGTGTAAGCCAAACAAACCAGAACTGTAGTTCAACTCAACTGATTTATTTGAGCCAGGGCCAAGAGTGAATAGAAGGTTGCCTTTCACATACAAAAGATTTATCAGAGAACATTAACAGGGCTGTCTGTGTACAGAAATATCACAATCAGGTTTGCATCTCAAACCTCAATAATGTACATAAAACAGTCGCTCGTTAACATAATTTGAACATACATAGTTTACTGTAAGCCCTTTTTTGCATATAAGTAAGCCTGGTTTCTAAGCTAAGTTACATTCTAGTCTAACCAAACATACGGGTTCCATCCGGCTTACTTACATCAAAAAGCAGTAGTTTCTCTGGTCGGGAGGAGCGGTGGAGCCCTACAGACCCCCTGGGGTTGTGTCCGGTCTGAGGGCTGCTGAACTACCCATTTGTCTCCTCCTATATACCCTAATTTCTAGCCAATAATAGCTTTACATAATACAGTTGGTCTGTGGGCGTCTTCTGTGAGCGGTGGCAGCCCCCACCTCCGGGTTTCTCTGTGTGTTGTGGGCTGGCCTGATGTCCTCTGGTGGGGGGGTGTGAATACACTTTGACCCTTTGGGCCAAATTACCATACAGTACTAATCTGATCACCTAGTGGGGGTGGAGAATAGCTCTCTGTCACCCCTGTTTCATCTATATTTAGCACTGAAAACCCACTCTGCTAGTTGGCAGAGTAACTGTGATGATCTCTAATTATTCACACATATTATTTATGAAATTCAACTCAATATTTACCACATTTCCCCGTTTTGACGATTCTTATCGTCACATATGATATATTGACTTGATTTTCTATACATACTAACCATACAAAGGATTCATTTTTTCTAAAATTAAAATTCATTTTTTCAAAATTTCTCCATTTTTTCTTTTTCCATTTTTCTTTGGTACATATCATCAATTAGCTTTCTTGTCTTAATATGCTAACAACAATTAAAAATAATTTTAATCTAAACATTACACACTTAAAGTATAATCCATCACAATTTTTTAAAATTACAGTATTCGTTTACATGATCTGGGGAGGACACAGAAATTATTATTCATTCTTTCATACATTTTGCTTCTCCTCTCTTGTTAATTCCTTTTCCAAGTCAGCCCAATCACATTTTGCATAATCAACTCAGTTGGTCTTCTCACCTCTCCCCCCTTTTATGAACATCCCATGGACATAACACCTACCACCTCAGCGCACAGTCTACAGGGAGGGCGGAGCATCACGCAAGGAAAAAATTTTTTCACCATGTCGGCCATAATCTACACCTAATATTCTACCTATGTGTATGTGTTTTAGTACTCTTGCGTTGTGTCATAATCTATACCAGTTGCTACCGTTCAGTCACCTCCCGTTCAACATACCAATCAATCACACAGAGGCCCTTGTTCAACGTTTTGGTTGCACAGTCTCTGACCGTTTTCGCCCCCCCCCCTCCACCCCATGTCGGCCAGCCTCAGCTGAAGCCAATGTTTGTAGGCCTGTGACCTCGTCATATTCTGTCCCATGACTGTATTTCCATGGATCTACAGACGACTCCGTCAGTCTGGAGGTTCGTCCCAAACCTCCGGCCTTTGTATCCGGGGCTATATTGAAGGAGGGGCAGTGTCTACAAGCGACCTCTCTCCACAATCCAACAATCTCCCACAGGAGCTGACTGAACGGGTTCACACCATTGTGTCATAATCTAATGAAATGTATTCCTACACATCTTCCATGATTCCTCCACCTGCGACGGTCCGTCCTCCCCCTCGACTGAACCTGCGAGGGAACAAAAACACAAATTTCCTTTACACAATATGTCAACTATTCTCAAGAGAAGCCAAATGTTTAACCATTATGCAAACGTGATGGGACCACTTAACTGTCATCGATCTGATCCAATGCACCCCAGCCTCGATCTGTCCCAATGCATCCCAGCCTTCAACCGTCCTCTCACCAGATCATGACAGAGAAACAACAAAAGGCAAATAATCAAAAAAAACATCCCCACAGATGTGAAAGCAAATCCATGAAATTAACCAGCTCCAACCGCAGACCACCTTAATGGTTATCTAGACATTTAGAAAGAAAAGAAAAGAAATCCAAAACCCTACATCTAAACCATTCATACCTAAAACAGTAAATCAATGAAATAAAATAAAAACCAGGTTTTCCAAAACCACCCATTCAACATCTCATCACCCAACCGTTCCATTCACACATGTCAGTGACTTTGACACCTCCTAAGCCAGCACATCCACCCTCCACAGGCCCCATTCACACCCAATCAGGCCACACAACCATAGATCAAAAATAGAAAAGAAATCTAAATTCAATACCCTCATCCAATTGATTACATCAACCCAGATATATCACACTTAAACACATTTTGTTATTTTTAAGACTAGTTTCACCTTAAGTGAAAGCTAAGTTGTGTGTGTGTATGTATGTGTAGATCAGATTGTGTGAACGTGTGCCTGCGTGTGTCTGTGTGTGTGTGTGTCTGTGTGTGTGTGTGTGTGTGTGTGTGTGTGTGTGTGTGTGTGCGTGTGTGTGTGTGTGTGCCTGTGTGTGAATGGGTAATTAAGGCTTCCTGGCCCCCATCCCCCGCTCAATCATTCACTGAAATCAAAAGGACATCTCAATCTCACACATACATACAAAAATTAAATTTAAATAAAAAATAATATCTGTACCAACTCAACCAAACATCCACTTTCACAGTGTCACAACACATTCAATCCTGAACCTTCTTAGAGTTTTCTAAAAAAGAAATAAAAGCAAAAACCACCAAACATCACAATTCAACATCATCCACCCATCATTCATATTATAAACATATACCTTTCACCACACTCGTTAATCATTTCACATCTCTGACAAACAAAAGGTTAGTTCTTCTGCGCTCAACTCTTCTGCTCTGATCTCAGGCTACTCTGATCTCAGGCTCTACAGCCTCTCCTCACATCAGCTCCTCTACTCTCACTTCAAAGATGGACTGGAATCCATCTTTAATTCAGACCTATCCATGCCTTCCAGTGCACAGACAGATCCAAATATTCCCTTATCAAAACAGTTAACATTCATAAGTCATAACCCCAAATGAATGCCTACTTCCTTGATTGTCTCACTCACTCACCCAGCTGTTCCCTGACAAACCTTCCCCTGTCTCACCTTCCTGTCACTTCCTGGCTCAACATTTCCCCCGTCATAAAAATAACTGCCAACTGTTTTCTCACTCTACAACTGTCTTCCGCATCTTCACCTCTGACCTCTCTCCTGTTGCATCTAATCTCACGCCATCCTGTCATAAAGGAACAGCCATTGTAAGCAGCTGTATACACGACCCCCCTTGGGCCCTCCTGTAAACACCAAAAAAGGGTAAAATTCACACATTTCATCCCCCAGAGGCAGCTGTCCCCCAGAGTCTAAAAGTAATACATTTTCCCGTCCCTAACAGCCAAACACAGAAAAATTACAGACTAGACAGCAAATCATTACAATTACTGCAAAAACACCATCATACAGTCATCAAAACAGCATCTAAACCAAACCCCTTGTCACTAAATTATCCCACTGTGACCCAAGGATTTTGCAATCAATTCCTAATATAAACCATCAGCTTATGTAAATCAATGGCATTAAAGATATAACATTCTAACAGTATTTCAACATAACAATGCAACCAAATAACATATACGCCCACAAGCCTACATCATAAAATTATAATCTTCTATAAGTCGGAGGCTTGTGTCAACATTTTAACAGTGTATTAAAGATTTACCAATCTAAAACAAGCATAAACACATGTCCTAACCATATTAACAGTGTATTAAAGATTTAACAATCTAAAACAAGCATAAACACAACCTCATTCATCTCTGAACAATTGCACTCTAAACAGATTTTAAAACTCACATCTTCACAAAACAATATTTATGCATATTACAAACACCAGCATCTTTCATTTAGAAAAACATTACTAGTGGTTAGGTCCAAATGCTCCTTTCTCCATACACGAGTGATAAATTGATTCTACTGCATTCTACTTTGTAGAACATTTTACCAATTTTCAATAAAAGTTATGATGTATTTAAAACGGGTGACTCCGTCTCTGGTCTGCCTCCCCTTAACAACTGTATGTTTTTAACTAAACAATATTTTTAATCAATCCCTACTCATTCCCCCCTGGTTAAAAATATACCCCTGTGCATCAAAGACAATAATACAATCTACCCCGTATAGCCGGTTTGTGAACTCCAGATTTATCATAGGCAATGTATCCATTACTTCATTTCCCCTCAATAGGCTCACTGTACTGTTTGCAGCCTAAGTAAACCCTTATTGACTATCTCCCCTAACCTAACCACCATACATGTTACATCTCTTCCCCTGTTTACACAAAAATACAATGTACAATATACAAATACAACCATATCACATAATGCAGAATATTCTCTTACCCGTTATTTCTGTCCCCTAAGCGAACTATCACGAATGCACTAGACCCAATCCACGCTGTACCGCGCATGCGCAGTGGCAACCGATGCGACCGTTATAACGTTGCTACGACAATCAAAGTCTGCCACGACATTCATAACATGCCCCGACATTCATAACCTGCCACGACATTCATCACGTTCTCTACCCCTTCCCCAACATCATTCTCAAAACTCGAAACGTAACGTATGTCGCCCGCAAACGCCACACAACAACGGCACGCAAGCTAACTAGCTTAGCCAGCTCTAATGCGACGTTCAAGGCCCTCACGGGAGCCGTGCCTTTCAAGATCCGTTCATCCACGCAATTCGCTCAGTATCACCCAAAGCATTAACAATTCACACAAGCTTAAAATAACCAACCACTCTAACAGAAAATAATTTTTAAAACATTCACACAAACCAACGCCGCACACATAGTTCAACACGAATCCTTCCTCCTACCTACTCCGCCTCACTCCATAGCACCGCGAACGTTACACACTCTCCACAACACCATGACGTCATCAAGCAGCGACTCCTTAATATCATACACTATCGCTACCGCATCAATAATAACCCTCAAAACGGCCACAATCTCGCCAGTCTACGTCTAGATTCGCCTCTTACCTGCAATCGCCGCCACAGTGTTTAAACAATTCTCTCATAACGCCATTGTAACGTCCCCAGTTACGCCGCGGACTCTTCCACAGAGCTAAGCTAGCTAGCCCCAACCACCAGTAGGACCCGCCTCCGACCTAGGTCCGTTGGTCATTAAAATATCATAACAAAACAACAATAAGCTCCCACGTTTCGCCAATCATTCCAACCACAGCCATAGTCCCCCATACAATTCCTAACCATAGCCATAGTCCCCCCTACAACCATTAAGTACTTATCAGTCATTTCGACCGAATTGTTTTTGTATCACAGCGAACGTAATCGAATCAACAGGGCGGTTTCGCTCAAGATTAAAAAGGACACATCTCTTCCGCTCGATACTATGCCTAAGGACGGCAAATATATCTTCATTTAAATTAGGCTGATTGGTCCCTGACTTCAGTCAGTCCATTATCGAGCCTTGTCTTGAACACGCCGGCACCCTTATCTTCTATTAATTATTACGTTTTAATCCTGCAATCGCACAGACCCCCTGCGCTGATCATGTCAAGGTCCACCCATCTTTCACCATACCTGACTTGCATGTTCTGAAATAGTAACAGAGCCCTTCTTTACATTGAGCCCGACGCATTTATGCCCATACTGACCCACTCACGGTCCCCGTCCCGCCTATTCTGTGGCTCTAAGCAGGGTCATAATGCACATTGGACACAGCTCTCTTTCCATTTCAGAACAATCAAATCTCCCCAACTTACCCGCGCCCCCTTCCTGAGAACAATTTCGGGCAATTATATACTCAGAACGCGCTCCTGTCGTACACACCAGATAACCGTGCCTCCTAGCCAGAAAAGCCTTTTATCTGCCGTCATGCGACGCCACCCTTACATCATGATCAGATAGTCTGTGCGCCACCAATACGCAATCACATTACATGCCGTCTCTTCTTGGTGCAACCCCCCCCATATATTTCATAAAGTATATTCCATACGAGTCCCAACTCAACCCCCGTGGCCCGCATAGGCCGAGACCGGCCTCCTGTGTCTGAACAAACATACAAACATAAAAAGCCCACGTTTGCATGTTCACTGCACAACAAGCGCGACCTTCATACCTCCGGACATCCTAACCTAAGGCACCGCTCCCCCAACCCTGCATGCAAAAGCCATATTCACCGTGGGCCCCAACCAGTGGCGTACACAACCAACCTTCATCCTGTCCCTCTCTCTCCTCCATTCAGACAACAAACCCATCGTCTATCACTCCAAACGCAGCAACACCCCAGCTCTTTGCCCCGTGTCCCCAACACACAGCAAGGTCCAGATTTGATATGACAAGACCCCACCGCACCTTTTCAGGGGGAGACACAAAGGGTGGGAAGAACGGCACCATTTCTGTGGTAAATTCCCACAGACTTTCTACAATAATTTGAGGTTATTGTAGTACAATACAATGAGATTGATTATCTGGAAGGAGGAGGAAGGGATCATACTTGATAGAATTGTTGGTCTCCTCATCTGACTTAGCAGATGAGGAATAAACGTGTACACCAGACAAACCAGAACTGTAGTTCAACTCAACTGATTTATTTGAGCCAGGGCCAAGAGTGAATAGAAGGTTGCCTTTTACATACAAAAGATTTATCAGAGAACATTAACAGGGCTGTCTGTGTACAGAAATATCACAATCAGGTTTGCATCTCAAACCTCAATAATGTACATAAAACAGTCGCTCGTTAACATAATTTGAACATACATAGTTTACTGTAAGCCCTTTTTTGCATATAAGTAAGCCTGGTTTCTAAGCTAAGTTACATTCTAGTCTAACCAAACATACGGGTTCCATCCGGCTTACTTACATCAAAAAGCAGTAGTTTCTCTGGTCGGGAGGAGCGGTGGAGCCCTACAGACCCCCTGGGGTTGTGTCCGGTCTGAGGGCTGCTGAACTACCCATTTGTCTCCTCCTATATACCCTAATTTCTAGCCAATAATAGCTTTACATAATACAGTTGGTCCGTGGGCGTCTTCTGTGAGCGGTGGCAGCCCCCACCTCCGGGTTTCTCTGTGTGTTGTCTCACGGGTGGGGGCTGGCCTGATGTCCTCTGGTGGGGGGGTGTGAATACACTTTGACCCTTTGGGCCAAATTACCATACAGTACTAATCTGATCACCTAGTGGGGGTGGAGAATAGCTCTCTGTCACCCCTGTTTCATCTATATTTAGCACTGAAAACCCACTCTGCTAGTTGGCAGAGTAACTGTGATGATCTCTAATTATTCACACATATTATTTATGAAATTCAACTCAATATTTACCACATAATATTGCCACGACACTTCTCCCTTTTTGATAACAATATATTCATAATCATTTATCATAATAACTATAAAATATTATCATTTGATAACTATAGAAATGTTATCAAGAATTAAACCTCTAAATACTGTTTTTAAAATATTAACCAGACAAGAGTTTAACCTATAATGTACATGCAGAATACTTGTTGGAACACTGTCTCTAACATCGAAACAGCAAACACATAACAACCTTAATAATTCAGCAAAAGGGGAAAAAATATAATTTTTATTATTACACCAAACAGTCACTAGAGGGAGACACTAGTCCACACATAAATTAATGGCGACAGGTAAACAGGTGGTCTCTGGCAAAAACCCCTGTCTCTGGTTGGTCGGGATTTCAGAATACAGTGTCCAGGCGGGAAAACATATTTCTCCAATCACCATGATGGAAAATAGAATCACAACAAAAACAGGAGAGTATCTTGCAGAAGAATAATTTCTCATACAAATGTATTCAAAACAAACATTCTGACAAAACTCTTTCAGTAGAGCGAAAACAGATTAACAGCAAGAAACACATGACTGCAAAATGCAGTGTTTGGAATCTCTTCCCAGAGGAAAGGCTCAAGGCTATACTCAGAGCAGAGCAGAGAGATAGCAAAACACAAAACAAAACTTGAAGACTCTGAGAATAATGAAAAAACACTTACAATAATGAAAAATAATTCACATAAAAAATTAAATGCACATCTGTAGTGTGTGTTTCAACTTGCCTCCAAATCATTTGTAGAATCTCGAAGTGGGTAATCCCTCCTCCTGTCCACCCAAACACCCCCGTCTGCAATCCATGGCCCTCTCTCTCAGGTGGTCTCCTTCAACGTCCTCGGTTCGTTTGACTGATGAAACAGGCTAACTGTCTTTTCCTCTGATGCAAGGAGATTCAGTTAAAAGCCTGCTGTGAATGGCCGCTTAGGCCTGCTGGAACTGTCTCTTCACCGGCCAGTGATACTATTAGGCTGGGGTCAGCTGTTGGCTGGTCTGATGGTTTCAGCTGCGTCCCATAGCTGGGGTGGTGGTGTTCAGCTGTAGAGCGGAGCAGGCCGGCACGGTCAGCCGCTCTGCCTCCCAGCCCCGAAGCAGCAGTGTCAGCTGCATCTGCCTCTCTCTGGAGCAGCAGGGTCAGCTCCCTCTCTCCTCTCTCCGCTGTGTAATCATTCTGAGTCGAGTTATTAAAAATAGAAACATAGTTTATTTCTCTGTGGCCACAGTGAAAAGTGATCAGTTTACAGACAGACACATCATGTTCACACACAAGCGTCTGACCAGAAAGTGACAAAGAGCTCTGGTCAGACGTACATTAAAACACAATTGAAATGACGTCCACTAGACATTCAGAAAGGTAAACAAAGTCTGCCCAAAGGAGAGAAATGAATAACCAGCCTTGGCTAGGCGGTGTTATTTGTTATGTCTAACTGGAATGGGAAACAACCTTGCTAGAAAAGGAAAAGATTGGGTCAAAAGTCATCCTCTCCCCACACCTTGGACTCCTTAAAGGAACAGTCGAATATCTATGATATTTCAACGCAGATCTATAATGAATGACATGATAATATTGCCACGACAATAACACCATGCTAAAATTTAATAGACCAAAATTCAGCACCTTCTTGAGATCACGTGTACAAAAAACCTAAGCAAATGAATAAAGGGAAGATGATTAAACAGAAGGTTTTGTAGATACAGTACTGAATTCTGCCATCCGGACACATGCAATTTGAAATATGATTATAGAATATAGAATATCAGGCCTATAAATTACCTGATTATGGCCAAGTCGCACATCTATGGATTGGGCAAAATCTCCCCCTTCCAATGGCAGTGTGCAATCTGGATTTAGTATCACCAGGCGTGCAGCAAAACCGTGAATAAAATCTACTGTAAGTACAGTTACTTTTTTTATAATGTAAATTTCTCCACCATTTTTCATCAGATTGCAACGTTGTTTTTTGCTAGACGTTCACAGAAAGGTAAACAAACTAACTGCGTTCTAATTTACGGCAATAACGTTCAGATTTGTTCCCGCCGTGAGATATATTATCCCGAGAATAAAGAGGAAAAAATAAACAGAAAAAGAAGTCAGATGATTGACAGGGGCTGGCGTGAGCTGGGAAGTGTAGTTTATTTAAATTCGAAAGCCCATTGAAAGCCCTGGGTCTCTTCTCTCAAAAGACTACACTCAAGTTAGGTTGCGCCAAATCTATTTCTATAACTCATATTTCCATTATAACACTTAAAACCATTGGTAAACAAACATAGTGCTGAAAATGTACACTTTGACTGCTGTTTTGACAGGGTTAGGGTCTTTACTCTTGGCTACATTTGAAAAAAGACTCTGACAGCTCCGCGTCACCAAAAACATTTTATGAATGACATTCCACCAGCGCGTCTTCTCTAAGCCCAACCCCCAACCAACCTCATTAAAGTGACAGTGCCCCATCAATACATCAAAACAATCTAATGGTGAATTATGTCCATAGCACCCACTACAACAACATACATTCTGTAGAGATGGATTCATGGCGTGATGTCATTGTCGGTCCGCTCGGGCTTAAGAGGTTAAGTGTCTTGCTCAAGGACACATCGACATGCTGCCCGGGAGGAGTGGGAATCGAACCGGGAACCTTCCGACTACCAGATGACCGCTCTACTGCTTTACCTCCTGAGCCATTGTCGCCACATTGTACAAATGTTTCTCAGGGAATATTGTTCTACATGTCATGTATATTGTGACAGACACAGGGTGTGATGAGCTGTCACCAGATTGGAGTTTAACAGCAATTTGATTGCTGTTTAGGGGGAAAAGAGAGGTTAGTGTGATCGTCAGCCAGTCCGTAATAATAGAGAATTGTCTTGGTACGTTAGCGTTTGGTACACAAAGAGTGGTTCTCATACGGGTGGGGGATGATCCGGGAGAAGAGACGCCAGACAAGCAGGGGTCGATACACATGTGGGTTATCAGCCGATCAGGGGTTATAGCACACAGTAGGGTCCTCCTTCCAAAAGCAGATAAACACAGCATGGGTCACACAGACAACAATCTTCCTCTTCTTCTTCTCTTCTCGCTTACTCACTTCCATACAGGTTCCATACAGGTTTCGCCTCAGCTACTCCAATGATTCTGTATCTCTGTCTCCATTTTCTATGCTGATTGATTGTGTGGTGGTGATTACGCTCACCTGTCTCGGGCACATCTGGCATCGGTGCGCTTCATTGGCGCTGATGTGCTCTCCTCTGCCTGGAGTCTCCTCAGATCTCCTAATATGGGCATATGCCCCAGTACCTTGGCCGATACATAGTGGCCGTCGATATTACCACGCCAGCCGGTCTGCCACAATACGTATGTAAACAAATGACATGAGGATGTTCTACACATAACTTTTTTCTGAATGGACTATATCTTATGAATGGACTATATTTCCCAAGAAGGAGTCGCCAGTCACCTTCAAGTATGAATAATTAACAGCACTTACTCAGGTCTATAAATATTTGGACATCAACACAATTTTCATAATTTTGGCTCTGTACACCATCACAATGGATTGGATTTAAGTGCAGACTTTCAGCTTTAATTTGAGGGTATACATATTTACATAGACTATAAGAATCCAAGCTCAAAGTCCTCCGAACCTGTACTCCACACCTGTTTGCAGTAATAAATTATTCTGTGGGGTGCTGCTTTGAAATATTACAAAGTCGATTTGACGTGAGTTATTTAAGGCTGAAATGAGGAAGTTCTACAGATATTTCATGAATGCACTACATCTTATGAATGGACTACATTTTCCAAGAAGGAGTCACAAGTCACCTTCAAGTATGAATAATTAACAGCAGTTTCTTGGAAATACATGTAAAAACAAAACAAAAACATTATTGTCTCAGATAGTTATAAGTAGATTCATTAGTGTTGCAGATCTTTCAAGCCAATTAAATAGTTGTTTACTGCAATTAAACTCCATAGTAAAGCATGGCCTTTAGGTGATAACACATCAACGTAACAATGGCCTTATGGTATGTTCTAGGGAATACGATCATGTGACTTGATTTCACAAGAGATGAAACTGAAGAGTATAAAATATTCTCAGTTCTGTTCTGTTAAGTTGTGGAGCGTGAGAGACATCACAGAAAGGTAAGTTATTATATTTTCATATATTCCTGTACAAAACAACATACTGTATGGTGTGCCTTGCATAAAAAATATGCTTCTTTACAGCAATTGCAGAATTTTGTCTCAGCATGGCCAATTCATCTGAAGTGACGTCTATTCTTCTGTCTGCATACAGTGAAATGGAGGAAATGAAGCCCACATATTTTTGCATTTTCTTTTTTTTATACATCACCATTATTGCTGAAAATGCACTTTTAATCACAGTGATTTGTGTTGAAAAATCCTTGCATGCGCCAATGTATTTATTGGTGTGTAACTTGGCAGCAAATGGCATCTATGGAGGCACTGGTCTATTGCCAGCCATGCTGAATAATATCTTATCACATTCATATGAGATATCTCTACCTTGCTGTCAAGTACAGATCTATGCTATACATACTTATGCCATTATTGAATTTACAATTCTAGCAGCAATGAGTTATGATAGGTATGTGGCCATATGCCACCCACTGCAGTATCATGCTATTGTATCATTGACTAGAGTGTATAAACTTATTGCATTTACTTGGCTTTACCCCTTGGTAGCATTTGTCATCTATTACTCAGCAACTCTTCAGCTACAGTTTTGTGAAAAAACTATAGCAAAATTATACTGTACTAATTATTCACTGGTAAAACTGTCCTGCACAGATACATCTACTATTAATATTGCAGGTTTACTAACTCTTTTCTTCTATTCATTTCCACAGCTAATCATGATTGTTTACTCATATGTACATATTCTGAGAATATGTATATTTTCATCCAAAGAATCCAAATTCAAAGCCCTCCGAACCTGTACTCCACACCTGTTTGCAGTAATAAATTATTCTGTGGGGTGCTTCTTTGAAATATTACAAAGTCGATTTGACATGAGTTATTTACCTTACCAAACACAGATATTTATGTCTCTGTATTTTTTGATAATCCCTCCCATTCTTAATCCAGCAATTTATGGTATAAGTATTCAATCCATAAGAAAACGACTATTTAGGATTTTCCAAGGTAAGAAGAGTAAGCTAACACCAATTTAGTAGACAAAAATGTTTTCTTCTTCAAGAGATATTCAGGGATGATAGAGGATAAGAATGACAAGGATGAGAGAGCAAGGGGAGGAATGAAAGGGATGAGAGGGTAGGGGGAAGACATGTGATAAAGCCTTGTCTCACTGAGCTACCAGGCTGTCACAACAATCCTGTTATTAATTGATCATTGTGTGGCTAAATATTGTATTGTTAAAACTGATGCCTTTATAATAACCACACCACTTACAGACCATATCCTATATCTCTTGCTCACTATTGTGATATCTGATCAAATCTCCACCTCACCAATGAAAGGGACTGTAGACTATACTCTGGCCTCTACTTTTGACCCATCCTACATGGTATTATAGGACACCTTTACAACACGTTATTAATAATAATAATAAACTGTATATATTACATGAATAGCTTCCAGCATTGCTCGTCAGACATCTGAATTTCAACTGAGCATAAAGTACACACTACACCTCTACTTGTACAATGCTCTTTTCCTCGCATTCCATTTGCAAGCCTAAATGTCCCTTTTTCAAATAGTCAATTCAATCGTTGCACTACTTTTATTTGGTCTATTTTATGCTTATTCTATGTCTATTTGTACTGCTATGAAGCACTTTGGACTGCAGACATTTTCCTCAGCATGGCCAATTCAACTGCAGTGGCATCTATCTGCATACAGTGAAATGGAGGAAATGAAGCCCACATAATTTATTTTTTTCACTACTTTTATTCTGTCTATTTTTTTCCACTACTTGTGTCTATTTTATGCTAATTATATATATATATATATATATATATATATATATATATATATATATATATATATATATATATATATATATATATATATATATATATATCTACTGCTGTGAAGCACTGTGGGCTGCAATTGTTTTATGAAAGATGCTATACAAATAAAGTTATTATTATTATTATTATTATTATTATTATTATTATTATTATTATTATTATTATTATTATTATTATTATTATTATTATTATTATTATTATTATTATTATTATTATTATTATTACTATTCACTGTGAGTCATCAATATCTTTCAAATGTACCTTAGTCTTTGTGTTTACATCTGTATTTCTCTTCATGGCATACATAGCAAACTGAAATAACTGTTTACTATGTGACAGACCTGATCTTATCATTGCCAGGCTTATCACCCATTCCACATGAGTCACTTTTTTCATCTTTAACTTTTATATTTTCTCTTTCATGCAATAGACTGCAGGAGTGATATTCCACTAGTCCTGCCCCCTCTTTCAGAATACCTTGTGCAAATGTTTCTCAGGGAATAGTGTTCTACCTATAGTATTATATGTAAACAAACTGATGCCGGTAATGATAATCGTGTATTCATTTACGGCTGAAATGAGGAAGTTCTACACATTTTTCATGAATGCACTACATTACAATCACAAAAGTGCCAAAGTTACTTATAATATTAATATATTTATATTTGTAAGTTTTGGCCACCCTTTCTAGTATGGGTATACAGTATATTCTGTAGAAAGTAACAGTGAATGTGGTGTTTTGGTGATCCATCTGGCCGGGCCCCGTTCCCCGTACCTGGCTAACTGAGTTAGCCGGATAATTTTCAGCATAGCTTGACTTAAGCCAGACCTTTCCATTCCCCGACGCTCGATTGTCTAAATCACTATGACAACAGATCAAAAAGTTTGAACCTGGTCGAGGGCAGGGTTAAGTTCAGTTAGCTGGATGAACTATGGCCACACCCCCGCAAAGAAGTCCCAGCTCCCTTCCTGAAATATTTCTCACAGTCTAGATCCCATTATGCCATTCTGAATTATGTTTTTGTGCTTCGTTTGAAATGTAAAGTAATAGGTCTGCAGTAACGCTGATAATAAATCATATTCAGCCTATGAATTTACTTTGTCCTATATAATGCACGTCATATGTATACGGATACGGCGCTCGTGAGTCGCGACACACACAGTTATTTTAATAACGGACTAAACGTTTAATATTCTTCACTGTGTATTTGCTTAACGGAGCACCCGGATGCGTTTCATTCAAGCTGAAGCGTCTATGCGCGGATTGTGGATATGAATTATGAGGAATCTGAATCTGTGGAGTATTTAATTGTATCACTGTGACATTGTCACACGTTATTGTGATATTGTAACTGGGATTAAAATATATGAGGAGATGCGCTGTTTGATGGATTTGATGACGTGACGTGACTTGATAAATTGAATGAGCCTTTGACGTTTTTGATGAATGAATTTGAGAAAATGCATTTATCTTTTCAAGCACTGTTATCTGATGATGAACATGAGGTGTCACTGGTATAAACCAAATGGTAATCAATTCAATGCATGTATGGATTAGGTCCGAAACAGATTAAAACCTGATTAATAGTGTAACTGCAAGCCTCCCTCCAAGCCTCTCTTTGGAAACCATGTATTTATATAGTACATAATACCTAAGCACATACAGATATCCTCATGATATGATTCGTATCAATTAGATATACTATTTGGGCTTGTTTTTATCGTTATTCTGAAAGAGCTGAACTAATTATTTTCGCTAGCAAGATCTCATTTGATTATTCATTCCATAAGCCTATACTGCCAGCAGGCACGGCCATTCTGCAATCTGTTAATAAAGTTTTAAATCAATCAATCAATGCCGTTAGAAGATCAGGATTTCTGCTATCGACACTTGCTGTCTTTTCAGCTGAGGCGGGCGCGCGCAATTATCCTGAGTCTCAAGTCTGGTTCAAATGAACGAGACTGAATCCACCTTCGAGGAACAGGAAAATCCCGGATTCAAACATCGGGTTAATTGAATCTGGATAATGGGACTCTTGATCGACTTAGTTGAACCAGGTACGGGGAATAGGGCCCTGGTGGGTCTATAGTGATCCAAGCCCTCCTGCCATGTACCCTTCAGAACACATTCTGTTGTTGTTATGTCTTATCCCCTTTTTCTGGTTCTCATTGTCTGTAAGTTAATATGTTGTTTATCTTCATATATGAATGTCATCATGTGTTCATGTTTGTGAAGCAAAAAATAAGAAAACTTGTTTTTGTCCACTGCATCATGATTTGGCTCATTCCTGAGGATACGGCTCCCTACCTAAAATGTTCTGCAAAGAATGTTTCCTTTATGACCTTTAGACTATCAAGTGAGGGAAAGGCAAGTCGACTACTTCTCTATGTCAGGCGAAACCCTCCCTGAGAGAAAAATCGCTGGGTTAATGACAAGCATGAGTTTTAAATGACAGTCCCATGACAACAGTTAATCACGAGCTCCTTCTTTTTCCCACAGTTTCCCTACAATGTGTTCATTCAATACACATAATTCTTTAATAAACATCCCTCCTCCCTTGAGACCTATTCAATAAAGACTAAGATTCTGGAGTAGATGTTCATTTCTGTCCAATAACATTGAGAGAGCAACACCAGAGGCATGATGTCCGGTCAACGTGGGATTCTTTTGGTGGTCTTGCTTGTCTTTCTTTATAGTAAGTCTTGATTTAATTTCTCTGCATGTTTCACTGCTTCGTCGTTGTTCATGCTTGTGATATCTGCGGTCACGTACAGTAAGTAAGTATGTTTAAAGTTTATTTGTATAGCACCTTTTACAGATACAAAATCACAAGGTGATTCACAGAATTAAAAGCAAAAAGCAATGAAACAGATAACACAGTAGCTAACAGTATCAAGTAAAATCAGATTAAAACAAGCTAAAACGAGCTGAAACAGGACAGAAAGACATGACCAGATACATAATAAAATATACAATAACGATCAATGATGTCGTTAACTAAAAGCCTGTCTGAATAAAAAAGCTGGTTTTCAGCTGGCTTTTAAAAGAATGACAGGATTCTGCAGATTGCAGCGCTAAGGGGAGGGTGTTCCATAAAAGTGGTGCAATGGCTTTAAAAGCATGGTCACCTCTGGTGTTTAGATGGGTTGGAGGGACGGATAATAGTTGTTGAGATGAGCTTGACTGGTAAACTGGTAGTGTACGGGAGAAGAAGGTGAGCAGTGTTGCCATGTGTCTGACCATGCAAGGCTTTAAAGGTTAGCACCAGTACTCTGAACTGGACCCAGAGATGAATTGATAGCCGGTGCAAAGAGGATACATTTGGGGTAATAATGTGATCTCTTGTTGGTAGTTAAAAGCTATGCAGCTGCATTTTGGACCGTTTGCAGTTCAAACAGGTAAAAAGAGCACTGCAGTAATCTAACCAAGAGGAAACAAAAGCAAGATGAATGAAAGTCCCTATTATTATGCTCCTCAAATATCATCATTCATAAAAAAAAGTAATGGTTACACTTACAGGTGATGGATGGAGAAAGTGTGTGTGGGGGGTGACCATTGAAAGATAGCAAAATTATCAATTCCATCCCTTTTTCTTCTAGTGGTTGAGGCGCAAGCCTTCCCCTGGTCCTGTCCCAGTCTGAGTGGAGTCTGCAGGAAGGTTTGCCTTCCAACAGAGATGTTCTTTGGACCTCTGGGCTGCGGAAAAGGATTTTTGTAAGTCCTGTCATTTATAATATCAACGTTTTCACATAATGGCATGATTATATACTTGGATTCCCTAATTAGCAGTATGGTAATGCATTCTTTTTTAATTTCCCTATAGGTGCTGCGTGTCTCATTTCCTATGAGGCCCAACGATGACACAGATATTGTATAATGTGTTTTAGGAATTTATGGAGTAGAGTCATTACAACCATACAGACGGGCTTCACTGAACACAGGCAACAGACAAGCCTCAACAGGAGAGGCTATTGATGATGACATCATGTGAATGAAATCACACACCACTGTTACCACGTTTTGGGTTTTTCCTTATATTGAACTTTACTGACTACATTTTAGAATGTTAGCTACTTTTACTTGTTGCTGTGGTTTTAGTGAAGCTCTGTGCTAAATGAGTTTCTTTGTGTGTACATTTTTACATATAACATAGGGTTTATTGTAATACAGTTCATTACCCATTTGGAAGATTGTGTCAATTGTAATAGTACTTTTTCCTATTATATGTCTGTCATTTCTTCAACACAAAAGTCTGTAATTACAGGGTGGTATTAAAAGAGACATGGATATGGAAGGGACTACTATGTCTAAAGGTGTCTAAGGGACTACTATATCTAAAGGTGTCTAAGGAACAGGGCCGGATTAACGACCGGGCCGTCCGGGCCGCGGCCCGTGGGCCTCTAGTGATGAGGGGCCTCCAAAAAAAATACAAATAAAAAAAAACGTAATTTTTTTTAACTTGAATTTTTTATTTTTTTGAAGGCCCCTCGTCACTAGAGGCCTTTTGGAGGCCCCTCGTCACAACAGGCCCCAAATTAGTATTCTTCTTTTTTAAACTTTTATTTTAAATTTTTTTGGAGGCCCCTCATCACTCGAGGCCTTTTGGCGGCCCCTCGTCACTAGAGGCCCCAAATATTTGTTTATTTTTTTTTACTTTTATTTAAAAAACATTTGGAGGCCCCTCGTCACTAGAGGCCCCACATTTTATTTATTTTTTTTTCTTATTTTGGAGATCGATGTCATACTGTGACACTGAAATGAAAACATATCAACTAAAATATTTTGTCAACAAAAATATTTCATCAACTAAAATATACAGTACGTCACACCCCTGCCGTCTGCAAGTGGCTAATCATGAGTATTTTTTCTCCTCTTCATAAGAGTTTGAGGTTTGCATCTCCACATCCCAGCCCTGACGCCTGAATACTTTTACCAACGGATTTCCAGTTCCGCGTTCGCGTTCTGCGCTCTGATTGGCCACTGACGTTTCTGGTAGCGCCAATCGTGTGACGCCTCCTTTTTTCACCGGTTAAGCTTAGGCACTCTTTCGAAGTTGGTTAAGGTTAGAGTTTGTCTTAGAGCAGGGCGATAGAACACCAGCCCTGATTCCATACTCTAACCTTAACCAACTTCGAAAGAGTCGCCTAAGAAACGTCAGTCAATATTTCGATTGTATTTTTTTTCTTTTATACATTTATACATACACATACATACATACATACATACATACATACATACATACATACATACATACATACATACATACATACATACATACAGCCCCACCCCCACCTAATAGACAGTCCCCTCCCCA
Organism: Notolepis coatsorum; assembly: GCF_963971535.1. Taxonomy (NCBI): domain Eukaryota; kingdom Metazoa; phylum Chordata; class Actinopteri; order Aulopiformes; family Paralepididae; genus Notolepis; species Notolepis coatsorum. Next base: position 60,433,261 of record NC_140172.1, on the reverse strand, counting down.
CCGTATGTAATGTATATATTCTCTCCCCACCGTATGTATATTTCTCTCCCACCCACCCACCCCCTCCTAATGTACAGTCCCCTCCCCATCATATGTATATACTCTCTGTCAGGATCTATGGGTAACAGTCAGGGCCGCCTGGGAGAAATGCGAGGCCCTGTGCGAGATTTAACGCGAGGCCCCCCCCCCCCCCCCCCCCCCCAAAAGGTAAAAAAAAATAAAATAAAAATATATATATATATATATATATATATATATATATTTTTTTTCTTTTTTATACAGTCAACATATTCTTAAATAATAGCGCTGCCCGAGGCGGGGCATGATACAGTCAACATATAGCAAAAGAGAGAGCGAGAGAGAGCTCCCGTTCTACAGTCAATATACAGTGTACAGAGAGAGAGAGAGAGAGAGAGAGAGAGAGAGAGAGACACATTGGAAAGAAATTGAAATGCTATTTGGCCCTAAACAGAGAGTACACAGTGGCAGAATACCTGAGCACTGTGACTGAAGATCCTTGAGCACAGCCTAGCCATCGAGAAAGGCCGCCATAGGCAGACTGTGTGTGTTAGAAAGAGAGAGAGAGAGAGAGAGAACATGTGTGTTTGTCATGTGTGTGTGTGTTAGAGAGAGACTATAGCATGTATGAGAGATTCAAAAGGACAAAGATCAACAATCCAACAAGAAGAGCGTCTATACCAGAGAAACCAAAGCAGCAAGGAGCCAATGGCCGACATCAGCTAAATAGGCTAGCCAGGTACTGTGACACCAGGCCACGTGACACACAGCTTTGGCCAACGGCCCAACGCTACCCAAGCTACACAAACGACCATTCACACACAGCACATGTCGTATCTCCAAATGTTGTGAAGTAGCATATGTTTTGCCTGGAAAAAAACATCGTTATTAACAAAACATTCGGGAGGGGAAGGAAGGAAGAGTGGGGTAATGTCATGACATTTTACCTGCACGAGGAACACAGGTCTCCACGTTGACGAAAGGCCTCTCGCTGTCGGGACAAAGCTATGGCCAGAGCCTTGTCATGGTGCAGGCCCGACTACATCTTCTGTCAAAGATGATGTCGTAGTCAGAGTGCCAGGGCCTGCTATTCTCAAGGCTAACTGATAGCATCAAACGAACGTTCCCAGCTGACGCTAAACAGCTAACTGGCTAACAGTTAGCTCAATCAGGCACCTGGCTGCATGTAGTAGCCGCATAGCTTGCTTCTGCGTTAGCTAACAGCTAACAAGCTATGCGGCTACTGTCTACATACAGCCAGGTGCTCTCAGCAGGCACACACAGTTAGCTACTAGTAGTACTATATATTAGCTTGTCGACCAGTTTGGCTCCAGAAAGAGAGAAAGATAGATAGGTCAGGACAGGTCCACGGCGGGTATTTAATCATAGGTTGACTCACATAACGCAGTATCAATGAATGCGGCGCGGCCGGCGCCAATGGAGAAGTTGGAAGGAGACTTGGCCCACGGTGTAATTCTTCTTCTTCTTCTTCTTCGAGTACTTTCCGGCAGACTGGACACCTTTCGGCATATTGCTGCCTAACAGATTTATCTGCTCACAAGTTCTCTTCTCCTTCTTTTGAAAAGACATCCACTCGCCTCGCTCCTCTGAATAGCGCTGAATTATCTACCTCGTGTGTCTTCTTCTTCTATTTGGTATTACGGCGGTCGGCGGACGGGCCGGAAACACTATCCTAAAATCTGTAGAGCAGCAAATCCGCAGAAACCGGAAAACTGCAGTCTGCAGAGCCAGGAAGTCAGACACATTCTACAAACGTGTCTAATGTGAAATATATAAGCATATAAGCAAAACTAGATTTTAGGTCTGTGATGAAAAAGGGCCTCGCGGGAAGGGGGGCCTCGCAAAAAAATTAAAAAAAAATAAAAAATAATAATAAAAAATAATAAAAAAAATAAATAAAAAATATTTTTTTTTTATTTTTTTTTTATTTTTTTTTTGCGAGGCCCCCCTTCCCGCGAGGCCCTGTGCGACCGCACTGCTCGCACACCCCCTGAGGCGGCCCTGGTAACAGTACTGTATATTTGCATATCATATATGTCACAAATGTAACAGTACTATATACCTGTATGTCATGTATGTCCCTATGCCATAAATGTCATGATGTCATATATGTTGTGCATGTCATACATGTCACTATGAATTGAAAATGGGGGACCCTGATGTAAACAAGACAAACGTCTTTCTCTGGTCTGCATCCCCTTAACAATTGTGTGTATTGAGCCGTACTGTATTATTTGTACCCATTCTGCAATCTGTTAAAGGATAACTCCACTTTTTTTTTAAATTAGCTTATTTAACATCTTCCCTGGAGTTAGACAAGAAGATGCATACCTTTTTTGTCTCTGTGCGTGCATTTTAGCTTTGGGAATAGACGCTCCGTTAGCATAGCTTAGCTTCATCACTGGAAGTGGGGGAGGACAGTAGCCTTACAGTGCCTTACAGTGTATTGCAAGGTCTGACATTGACCAAACTTGATATGCATGACCTTGGTGGGCTCTAGGTCAACTCCTGAAAAGGGGGTCAATGTCAGACCTTGCAATCAAAAGTTAGGGGCGCACTGAAATTATGGCAAGGGTTATTAGCCCCCTAACTTTTGATTACAAAGTCTGACATTGACCCCCTTTTCAGGAGTTGACCTAGAGCCCACCAAGGTCATGCATATCAAGTTTGGTCAATGTCAGACCTTGCAATACACTGTAAGGCACTGTAAGGCTACTGTCCTCCCCCACTTCCAGTGATGAAGCTAAGCTATGCTAACGGAGCGTCTATTCCCAAAGCTAAAATGCACGCACAGAGACAAAAAAGGTATGCATCTTCTTGTCTAACTCCAGGGAAGATGTTAAATAAGCTAATTTAAAAAAAAAGTGGAGTTATCCTTTAAATACAATTTTCATGAATTCATTCATTCACAGACAGTAACACAGGACAAAAACACATTTCAACCCCCTCCCTTCCCTAATTATAATTTAAATTGACATTCACGTAAAAGTAAGCTTACTATTCTAATATTATATTCTTGTCTCCAAAGTGTGTGCATGTTTTTTTTCTTCCTGAGGATGGCGCCATCCCCCCATCTAAACATGATGTGTTTCTTTTCTCTTCTTGATTGATTGATTGAACACTTTATTAACAGATTGTAGAATGGGTACAGTACAGTACAGTACAGTACAGTACAGTACAGCTCAATAATTGTTAAGGGGATGCAGACCAGAGAAAGACTTTCGTCTTGTTTACATCAGGGTCCCCCATTTTCAATTCATCATAACATATATGACATACATGACATACAGATAGACAGTACTGCTACATCTATACATTTATGACATACCAGATTTGCAAATACAGTACTGTTTGTGATACGAAAAGAGTCCAGAAAAGAGAGTATATACATTTGACGTAGAAACTGTACATTATTTGGAGGAGGTTGGGTAGGTGAGGTGGGGTTGGGGGGTGGGGGGGACTGTACATTGGAGGTGGTTCGGTGGGTGTGAGGGGTGGGTGGGTGGGGGACACTGTACAACTGTACAAGCAAAACTGTACATTGGAATATTGACAAAACCATACTTGGTCATTTACTGTACATTGGAGGGGGTTGTGTTAGGACATTTACAGGGGCCAGTTTCGAATTGCAGTCTCCGTAGGTGTTCTTTGAGAGTGTTTTTGAAAGTGGGTAGTGATTCACATTCCTTTACAGCTTTGGGTAGGGCGTTCCACATTGATGTGGCATAATTGCGAAACGTGTTTAGTCCCTTGTTTGAGCCGAATCTGGGTTTAACATGATTTGTGGAGCTCCCTCTGGTGTTGTGATCGTGGTATTCACTGGCCTTTGGGAAGTATTTTGACATGTACATGGGTACCTTGGTCGTGTAGTGTATCTTGTAGACCAGGCCCATTGCAAGTTGCTGTACTCTGTCGTCTACTCTAAGCCATCCTAGGCTGTCAAAGTGGGCAGGGGTGATCAAAGTCCTTTTAGCTTAGCCCTCAGAGCCCACCACTTCTAAATATTCTATATATTTTTTAAAGTGACATATATAAACGCCACTGTGCGTGCGTGCACGTGTATGTGTGTGTGGGGGGGCCTCCACAAGAATCTGGCCCAGGGGCCTCTGAAGTCTTAATCTGGCCTTGCTAAGGAACTACTAGGTCTAAAGGTGTATGTCTTCATAAATCTTCCGGGGGATACATTGGAGGCCCCCCTGAATACTAGACTATGACCTTCCTAGTTAAAATGTAATAATAATATTGATATGAATTTAATATAATATATATATATATATATAAAAAATATTATAATATTTTCTACATGTTTCCCATCATTTTACACATTTAATGTTGTTTCATCACAAACATTTCGATTTTTTTAAGGAATTCCCCATGTCAGATTTGTCTGGGTTCATTTGTTCTATGATGTCTGGATCAGAAGTTAGAAGAATCCTCAGCTTATCCAGCCGTATATATACAGTGGAAGTGCATTGCTGAAAGCCTTACAACGGGGGAGATGAAGCCAGATAAAGCAGTATGTTCTGATTCAAGCTCCCCATGAGTATAATGTCTTTCGAGTCGAAGAGTCAGGAAGACTTATTGTTTAATTTTCTTCATGTTTATAATAAAGGTTGTTCATCAAGGTATTGAAATAAAATGTGAGTTTCAGCTCATGTTGGGGTTGAGGGACTTTAAGTTGTACATGTTTTGGCCAAGCAAGCTCTATCAAATGACAACGTAAATATGGCAGTACGAATGAGCAGAGCAGAGGTAAAAGGTGTAACATGGAAGAAAGCTATAGCCTATATGATTGATTGATTGATTGATTGATTGATTGATTGATTGATTGATTGATTGATTGATTGATTGATTGATTGATTGATTGATTGATTGATTGATTGAACATTTTATTAACAGATTGCAGAATGGGTACAATACAGTACGGCTCAATACACACAATTGTTAAAGGGATGCAGACCAGAGAAAGACTTTCGTCTTGTTTACATCAGGGTCCCCCATTTTCAATTAAAATATACAGTAGGCCTACTGTTACATCCAGACATTCATGACATACAAGATAAACAAATATACAGTACTGTTTGGGAGACAGTGATCCTAAAAGAAAATATATACATTTGAGGGGGAAGAAACTGTACATTAGGAGGGGGTTGGGAGGGTGGAGGTGGGGGAGTTTGGACATTTACGGGGGCCAGTTTCGAATTGCAGCCTCCCGTAGGTGCTCTTTGAGGGCAGTTTTGAAGGTGGGTAGGGATTAGTATTTCAACATTTATGCAAATGTCATGTCATCAGCTTGTACCTGCAACTTGTCCCTGTCAGAGACCAGCAGGGCTGAGTTGTCCGCGAACAGGAACAAGTTGCAGTCACAAGCTGATGACATGTCATTTGCATAAATTAGGAACAGTAATGGCCCTAGTATGCTTCCTTGTGGAACACCGCAGCTCACTGGGAGGGGGGGGGGGTAGTGTACCGTTTACCTCCACTATCTGTTCTCTCCCCCCCCCAGGTAAGATTGCATCCAGCTCACGGTGCTCACTGATGAACTAACAAAACCAATTGCTTTTAGCTTGTCAATCAGAATGGAGTGATTGACAGTGTTGAAAGCCTTTTGAAGGTCCAGCATGACCATGGCGCAGTATTTGCCCGCGTCCACCTCTTGTTTGATGTGGTCGTTCAAATAGAGAAAGAATGTGTCAGTGGAGTGGGATGTTCTGAAGCCAGATTGGAATTCGTAGATTCGCTTTTTTTCCACAAGGTACTTTTCTACCTGTTCGTAGACTATTTTTTCCATGGCTTTCGAGATGGAGGTAAGAATAGAAACAGGGCGGTAGTTGCCTGGGTCTAATTTGCTGCCTTTTTTGTGCAGGGGGGTCACTCTCCCAATTTTGAAGTTTTTGGGGACGTATCCCTGTTTTATGGAGAGGTTTATTATGTGGGTGATGACTGGGGTGATGGCGGCTGCTGTGTCTCTGAGGAATTTGGCGGGGATATTGTCATGGCCAGTGGCCTTGTTAGGTTGCAGGGCGCTCAGTTTTTTGAGCACCTCATCTGTTGTTACCATTTTTTGTTTGAAGTCGTCTTTGCGGACCCCTAGGTTTTTGTAGAAGGCTAGGATGTGTTCTACCCCAAAATTGTAACGTTCCCCACGGTGCTACCTTTGGTCTGTCTCCACCTCATCTGGTGAACAATGCGATCCTGCCATCCTGTGGACTAATTCAGGTGGTGCAGCTCTTGTCCCTGTTCATTAATTTTGTTCTATGTGATTGTTACCAATTTGTTGTCTATGCATTTGATGTCTGTGTTGTCTGTGATGTTCCACTCCCTGGCCTAGTGTCTCCCCTGTCTGTGTTGGTTTTGTGATCTGGTTTGGTGTTGTTCTATTGTGTGTATTTATATTTCGACCATGTAATGTTTCTGTGTCACTCTGTTCCTCCCAGCTGTGTAATTACCCATTACCCTCATGTGTCAATTAATCTGTGTATTTAAGTGTGGTCTGCCCTGACTTCCCTGTCGCGTCATTACTCTGTGTTCCCTGGTTCCTGTCGTGTTGTGCTCATGTGTTTGTCAGCCATTCGCTGAACACCTTTTGTAAGTAGCTTATCTGTTCTTGTCGAAGTCTCTATCGCTCCATGTAACGGAGGATAGTATCAGTTATAGTGTTTATGTTTGTAGGGCAATTAGCACGTTGGAAGACTTGCCCTTTCTCTGTGTTTTTGGAGCTACTCGTACCGTCATTAAAGGAGCAGTGCTCATACAGATGTGGGACTGGAAAATGAGGCCTCTCCCGCCGGTAGCAAGCTAGATGCCGGTGGTTGACGCAAGATGACGTCTGCTGACGCTGCTCTGCCTGGTTCAACCAGTAGGGGGAGTCGAGTTACACGGTGGAGAGAGGGAGCTATTCTACAATCTGTGTGTGTGTGTGTGTGTGCATGCGACACTAGTCTTGGACATATTATTTTGCAATGTAATGCTTTTCTGTTGATTATTTGACATTGGTACAGTATTTGTCATTGGTACAGTAATGGTGTGGTATTTTCGATTAACGTGCGTTTTTTATGGATAATCAGCTAGATACAGTGCAGTATTATTCTTTACGAGACAACCCAACGTGCTGGCACCGAAGACCCGCCCCTACTCTGCCTCTGATTCGCAGACTGTGGCTCTAGTTAGGCTCTGGGGGGAATGTAACTGGATGGAACCAGTTGTGAGCAGGCTGGTGGATCATGTAGTGAATTAACTGGTAAGATAACTTAGGTTTACCGTTCGTTTGTTTACTGCAGTTATGTCAGAACGACAATCAACTAATCAACTAACACTAGCAACTGCTCAAATAAAGCATATCCACATTTGCTGTCAAGTTAACGTTATGGTTATGGTCCCTCGAAAATAGAATGCGACCGCAAGGCTGGCCGTAACATTAGCTAACGTTCATTTAGCTGGATAGATGTACAGTAGCAGTACTGTCTATCTGTATGTTGTGTATGTCATATATGTTATGATGAATTGAAAATACAAGGCATTTATCTATGTTAAAATGTAAACTGGACCGTCGACTCTTGTGATCAGGCTGTCCTGTGGATCGAATAATCATATTTTCCTATTCACTTCTGGTTTAATAAATACAAAAGTGTATTGTTATTGTTGTCATGTATTGTTGTCATGAACTGAATAGATTGCAGAAGTCATAATCCACTTAGTCCTGCTCCCAAAACTATTTTGAATATGTTGTAAAATAAATGCAACTACTGCAGAAGTAGGAATATCATTAGAATATTATTCTTTTGGTAACGTTTTATTTCTGACTACAGTACAGTATGTATTACTATCTACTACTACCTATGCTGCTATGTCTATACTACTATGTATCACAAACAGTACTGTATTTGCAAATCTGGTATGTCATAAATGTATAGATGTAGCAGTACTGTCTATCTGTATGCCGTGTATGTCATATATGTTACGATGAATTGAAAATGGGGGACCCTGATGTAAACAACCAGTATGGCCACTACAATTTTTTTGTAGTTTGCTTTAAAAATAAGCCGAGATGGGGATTTGTACATTTTAATTTTTAATTTTTTTCTTGCAGGCATGATGACTGACAACCCCATAAGGACTCAGAAACTGGAACATTTTGCCATCCTTCCTCTGCAGAGTTCAAATAAAGACACTTCTTCAGGAGGCCAGATTGCTTGGAGTTATAATAGATGAAACACTCTCTTGGTCAACTCACATTAACAATATTGTAACAAAAATGAGCAGAAGTATTTCAATTATTAGACGGAATGCCTATTTTTTAACAGACACAGCTACTGTACCAAGCAAGTCATACAATCACTAGTTTTGTCACATCTGGACTACTGTCCAGCAATCTAAAAAATAGTAAGATAAAATAGACAGAGTAAAATAGTGCAGTGCAATAAAATAGTAGAATAGAATAGATACAACTTATTTTTTTACAATGAGAATTTTATTAACATTGCAGAATGGGTACACTACAGTCAATACACACAATTGTTAAGGGGATGCAGACCAGAGAAAGACGTTTGTCTTGTTTACATCAGGGTCCTGTATGCCTCCAAATTCACACTAAAATGTGAGAATAATTAAATCACAACAGAGTTCTTCCTGGGATCTTCTGTCCGTGGCGTTCGTAAACGCTCATTGATCCGATCACGAACTGCTCCATACTCAAAAACACTATAGCGGCGTTTAACCATATCGAGCAACGACTGTCGTAGGTTGAGAGGTAAGGCAGACTTTCCCTGTAGGCCGCTCCAATTAACCTTCTGAGCCCACAGTTGGTATGTTGGAAAGTCAATTAGCAACATGAACATTCGAGCTGCATAATCATCGGCTCGATTGCCGGCTTTGCTAGACATTTCGTACGACTTTTGCTCGTCTTCTGCTGAAATGGTTTGCAGTTGTATGTCGGGCAAAAGTTGACCATTTGTCGGCCTCTTTCGTTTAGCCACTGGCGGCTGGGGGGTTTTGAACGGTTCTGGGGTTTTGAACGGTTCTGGGGTTTTGAACGGGGACACCGACAAGCTTATGGTAACCCCTTCATCCGCTGCTGCAGGCGTGGCGGCTTTGCACGGCGACAGCGTCAAGCTTATGGTAACCCCTTCATCCGCTGCTGCAGGCGTGGCGGCTTCGAACGGAGACGGAGAACCTTCATCTCTTTCAGGTGTGAATAGCTGGCGGTGAAAAGCCCGAGCAGTGACAGAGGGTTCGACTAGCCTTGGTCTTTTTGTTGGTTGCGTAGCTGTCTAAGCTGTGTGGCGTGCAGATGTTCTGTAGCCTCAAGTCGTCTCCAGCGTAGCACGACCTTGCTCTGTGGCCTGAAGTTGTGTACGCAGTATGGCCAAGTCTTTCTCCGTCGCCTCATGCCGTTGCTCCAGCCTGGCAAAGTATACTTTGACTATCGACATGACGATTCCATTACACATCTCAGTAATGGTTTTTTCTGCATCTGCTGGTGTTGGTCCAAGGACAGTGGACTGCGGCGTCAACATGATTGTAACTGCAGCCTGCACAGGAAAAAAAGGGATGCAAAATAAATTATTATTATTATATATAGTAGTAGTGGAATGGCGAGGATTGCAAAGCAGGTTAGATTGAATGATTGATTGATTGAAAAGTTTATTAACAGATTGCAGAATGGGTACAGTACAGTAAGCTCAATACATACAATTGTTAAGGGGATGCAGACCAGAGAAAGACTTTCGTCTTGTTTACATCAGGGTCCCCCAAACTGTACATTGGAGGAGGTTGGGTGGGTGGGGTGGGGTTGGGTCTTTTTACGTTGCTGTATCGTCCCACCCCTAAACGTTACTGTAGAGAAATATGCGCAAATGTTCTACGTTATATGCGTAAATGTCCGATGTCTCAATAGGAAACCAACATACAGTATGTGACCATGAAGGACTGGTTCTGGCCGAACCTATACTCACAGTTGCATGAGGGTTTCGGACAGAGATACGGGTACGAACGGACACATGTCACATACAGTATGTTGATGTAATACTTACAGCCTTTTTCTTAACCATCCGAATCTTGATCTTTGGCGGCTGCTTTTCTTTGATTGGAGCTGCAATTACGCACGGCCGATCAACAGTAGATCTCTTCGTTTGTTTACTGTAAAAAGTTGTCATTGCGATCTGTACTCAGTAAGAATACTGTATACTGTAGTGATCAGTGATGCCAGTAACGCGTTACTAAGTAACGCGTTATTGTAATCTGATTACTTTTCCCCGAAAATAGTAATCTAACGCGTTAATCTTTAAAAGCCAGTAATCTGATTGCAGTTACTTGTCCAAGTGGCTGTGCGTTACTATTTCGTTACTATCTCATCATAAATTCATAATGCAGGCGGAATGCAGTATTTTATTTCGTTTTCGACAGTCAAAAATACATTTTGAGCTGTTTTTCTTATTTGGGAGTGACGTCTTGTGGCAGTGAAAGGGTTACACAAGAATGTGTCCCGCGGCGTGACTGGACCCTCTGTCTGTGAGTGACTCTGCTTTGGTCCAATCACATTCCCCATCCACAGTCTGCGAATCAGAGGCAGAGTAGGGCGGGTCTTCACAGCACGTCATGTGACATATGCGCCAATCGTGTGACAGCAGGGCTCCGTGCACGGAGAATTCCACCCCAAAACGCTTGTCTAAACGCAAAATTAAAAGTGAAACCGCAAGAAGACTTTTGCGGTTTCTGTTCAGACTTCCATCCCAAAACGCTTGTCTAAACGTAGCCTCACTACTTCACGTTTGTGTCAGCTAAGCCGGGTGAAAAAAACATTCATATGCGGAGGAAACAAAATACTGTCTACCGCTAAAAACAGCACATCCAATTGCATTGAAAGCATCTGGAATCACAACACTAGCCGACGCTTCGACTAGGTACAGGAGGACTCAGAGGTCCAGCAGCCAAACAGCAAATGGTGATGGTGGCAGAGCAAAAGCTCTTATTTGCCAGATTTACAGTTAATTTACATGTTAAAGAGAGACTGATTGTATGTTTATAGAGAGACATTTATAAAAACAATTTAATAGTTACAGTTGATATAATTGAATAGTTCAGCCTGCATTTGTTAGATGTGATACACTGGTTTTGTAAAACCACTGGCTGGCTGCTCTAATGCTGTGAGCATCATAGACTGTTGCTTTACCAACTTGATGGTACAGAAGCTGAAGCACTAGTTTAACAATTTACGTTATGTGCAGAGAAACAAGTTAAAAACAATTTATGCACTTTCAATAAAGCGTTTAAAAAAAAACTGTTGGGGGAACGACGCCGACTTCGTAACCTAGTTACTTTCAAAGTAACTAAGTTACTCTGATAATCAAGTAATCAGTAAAGTAACTTAGATTACTTTTTAAAGGAGTAATCAGTAATCAGTAATCAGATTACTTTTACAAGTAATCTGTGGCATCACTGGTAGTGATTACACTGAAAAAAGTGTATCGCTGTGAAATAAAATGTATTCAGCTGCTAGTCGCCCATTGGTGCGAGCTCACCAACCAACCAACGTATCTTGCGCTCGGCCAATAGCAGCTAGGCGTGTTCGAGATTGATGGTGGGGGGGGTACTGTACATTGGAGGAGGTTGGGTACGAGTGGGGGGAGGTTGGGTAGGAGGGGTGGGTGGGGGACACTGTACAACTGTACAAGCAACACTGTACATTGGAATATTGACAAGACCATACTTGGTCATTTTTACTGTACATTGGAGGTACATCAGTCTCTGGGTTCTCAACATGATGTCACACCGTTTCACCTGATGTGAAATGGTGTAGTATATATTCAGATTCAAATTATTTATTGCCTATATTTATTGTAACATATAATATAACCAATAGGGGATACAGACCTTCATCTGCACCTTTGTTTATACTGTTTATTTTTCTCATATTTTTATATTCAGATCTCATTTTATTGCCTATATTTATGTCTTTCTACTATTACCCTGTCCATACCTTTACTTCCCCACCCCCCTCCCCCATGCTGCTATGATACAGGAATTTCCCCAATGGGATCAATAAAGGAATGTCTTATCTTAACTCATGGATAGATTGCCAGATTACTATTGTGGCCAGGGATAGTAATCTGTATGCGACTGTACCAACACCCCCAGATAGACCATTGTCACATTTCCATATGAATTCCCCAAGACCTCAGCTATAGCCTTTGTTTTCTAAACTACTGGCAATAGCCTCCACTCACTCTGAGGACACTCACCTCTGCTCCCCCAAAGCTGGCAAAGTGTAGTAGTTTACATCAGAAATGTTGGAATGGAATGTAATCATTGTTTTGCTAAGTAGCCCACTTGTGTATCCATTCAAAGAAATACAGCTCACTTGCCATTTAGCTGTTCTCAACTTACTTATCTGTATGTCATGTATGTCATGTTATGATGAATTGAAAATGGGGGTCCCTGATGTAAACAAGACGAAAGTCTTTCTCTGGTCTGCATCCCCTTAACAATTGTGTGTATTGAGCTGTACTGTATTGTACCCATTCTGCAATCTGTTAATAAACTTTTCAATCAATCAATTCAAAAGTCCCCCATTTTCAACTTAACTTTCGTCTCGTTTACATAGATCCCCATAGCCCCACCTAGTATGGCTTAGTCAGTATTCCAATGTACAGTGTACAGTGTCGTCGTCCCCCCTACCCAACCCCCCCCCCCTTTCAGATTTGATGGTCTCTCAGTGCTGATGCTATATATGACATACAGATAGACAGTACTGCTACATCTATACATTTATGACATATCAGATTTGCAAATACAGTACTGTTTGTGATACAAAAGTGTCCAGAAAAAGAGTGTATATACATTTGACGTAGAAAGGTTAACCATCTGTACAGTAGTGTGGTAGTGAAAGTTTAACCTTCTGTAGTGCCACCTATTGCTGTAAAACTTATTTTTTACAGTGAATAATAATAAGTTTTCAAGTTTAATGTACATTAACATGACATCCAACCAGAGTGCAAATGTAACAGTAAAGTGCAATAGTGATATACAATGAACAGGTGATTAAACTCTGTGTAAAATATATAAATTAGTACTACTGAGTACTTTAAGTAGTAGCTCAACATTGTATTGCAAAATCCTTTATTGGCACAACTGCATTTTGTAACAGTAGTGTGTACAAGTGTATGTTGTGTATAGACAGTAGACATACACAACATACAAGTGTATGTTGTGTATGTCATAAATGTCTTGATGAATTTAAAATGGGGGACCCTGATGTAAACAAGACGAAAGTCTTTCTCTGGTCTGTATTGTACCCATTCTGCAATCTGTTAAAGACTTGACTCACTTCCCAACCCCCAAAATATAACACCTCCGTGTATACAGTAGGGGCGTGGGGGGTTGGCATTGTGTGGAGAGATCAGTGACACAGAGTGGAGGGGAAATTATATGCAAAGCTTAGAACACAGCTGTTCTAAATACAGGTTTGAAATTAAATGTATAAAGCTCACCGGACTTGGTCAAACTAAATGTCCACAACAAACGACATTACTACTGTACTTTGATTGATTGATTGATTGAAAAAAAAATTGAACACAGATTGCAGAATGGGTACAATACAGTACAGCTCAATACACACAATTGTTATGGGGATGTAGACCAGAGAAAGACTTTAGTCTTGTTTACATCAGGGTCCCCCATTTTAAATTCATCAAGACATTTATGACATACACTGTCTATACACAACATACACTTGTACACACTACTGTTACAAAATGCAGTTGTGCCAATAAAGGATTTTGCAATACAATGTTGAGCTACTACTTAAAGTACTCAGTAGTACTAATTTATATATTTTACACAGAGTTTAATAAAAAATAAGTGTTACAGCAATAGGTGGCACTACAGAAGGTTAAACTTTCACTACCACACTACTGTACAGATGGTTAACCTTTCTACGTCAAATGTATATACACTCTTTTTCTGGACACTTTTGTATCACAAACAGTACTGTATTTGCAAATCTGATATGTCATAAATGTATAGATGTAGCAGTACTGTCTATCTGTATGTCATATATAGCATCAGCACTGAGAGACCATCAAATCTGAAAGGGGGGGGGTTGGGTAGGGGGGGGGACGACACTGTACACTGTACATTGGAATACTGACTAAGCCATACTTGGTGGGGCTATGGGGATCTATGTAAACGAGACGAAAGTTAAGTTGAAAATGGGGGACTTTTGAATTGATTGATTGAAAAGTTTATTAACAGATTGCAGAATGGGTACAATACAGTACAGCTCAATACACACAATTGTTAAGGGAATGCAGACCAGAGAAAGACTTTCGTCTTGTTTACATCAGGGTCCCCCATTTTCAATTCATCAGGACATATATGACATACATGACATACAGATAGTCAGTACTGCTACATCTATACATTTATGGTTGGGGGGGGGGGAGAAACACTGTATAAACAAGCAAAACTGTACATTGAGGGGGGGGGGGAGACACTGTCCCCACGAATACTTGTCTACGCCACGAAGCCCCGCCTCAAACCCGTGAATGGCCCATCTGTATCAGACCAATCATATCAATCCACTACTGTACTACTGTATATATAAAGTGTTATAGTTTGTACAGTGTCATGTTGTGTTGCTGCCCAAAATGACTAAAATTTGCAAACACTCGAGAGATGTGCGCAGACTTCGATCTCAAGGCATGTCGACCAAACGAATTCAGCAACATCTTGCATCGGTCGGAATCCACGTAAAGAATCCAACGTAAAGAATAATACTGTACAGTACATCTTAGCTGATTATCCATAAAAAACGCACGTTAATCGAAAATCGAAAAATACCACACCATTACTGTACCAATGACAGTCAAATAATCTACAGAAAAGCATTACATTGCAAAATAATATGTCCATGTCTGTAGTGTGCACACACACACACAGCGGTGCGCTGGATGGATATAATTCCAACTTGACTTTGACTTTGCGCCTCCTGGCGGCACAAAACAGAAGCCGCACCCACCCTAATAAAACCATTTGACGAGGGACGTTAATGGGCGGTAGAGGCCGTTGGAATGGCGGTAGGAGGGACCTCAATTTGCAATGCTGTAACTGTATTTCAAAATTCGACACCTGCCTCTTGTCTATCCTCTGCTGGTCTGCGCTTGCGTCCTTCTCTGTTCACCACTGTCATGACTCAAGTTTCTTTAATAGTTGTCATACAGAAGTACAGAATACTTTTATACAAAATGCTTCTTACTGTTACGCTCCAGAGACTGTGCAAGACAAGATAAGTATGAAATAAAATAACATAGTAAAATTAGAAGTAAAAAAATGAGGTCACAGTGTTCAGTTTAGACATATGTACAATGTTCGATGCAGAAGACGTAACTGAGTTACCATACAATATACAATACTGTGCAGTGTACTAATATACAATACTATATAGTGCAAGGCAGAAATGGGACGAGGTGCAATTTAGGTAAAATTCACAGTAGGTGTACGAGTTGTAGTGCAAATCCTTTATCAATAAATATAAAGTGTAAAGTGTGTTTGTGTGATCTAAAGTGTGGAGAGTGGGTGCTGCAGTGTGTTGTTTGTTTGAGTGAGTGTGTGCGTGTGGGTGTGTGTGCTGTGTGCATTTGATGGTTGTTGCATAGTGTTTATTGTTCGTTTAGCAGCCTGATGGCCTGGGGATAGAAGCTTCTTCTGAGTCTTTCTGTGCTCGCCTTAAGACTCCGGTATCGCTTGCCTGACCGCAGCAGTTCAAAGAGGCAGTTGTTCGGGTGGCTCGAGTCCTTAATAATTCTCTTAGCCTTCCCCTTGCACCGCTTGTTGTAAATGTTCTGGAGGGTGGGAAGCCCCCCTCCAATTGTGCGTTCGGCTGAACGTGTCACTCTTTGTAGTCTGCTACGGTCTTGTGCAGTGCTATTCCCAAACCAGGAGGTGATGTTGCCGGTCAGGATGCTCTCTATTGTACATGAGTAGAAGTTCCTAAGGATCTTCTGACTGACTTGGAACTTCCTTAGGCGCCTGAGGAAGTAGAGGCGTTGTCGTGCCTTCTTCACAACACTGTCAATGTGTGTGGTCCATGTCAAGTCCTCGGATATGTGGGCTCCGAGGTACTTGAAACTGTTCACTCTCTCAACCGGTGCCCCGTCGATGCTGAGGGGGCTGTAGTCCTTGACCCCCGACCTCCTGAAGTCCACAATCATCTCTTTTGTTTTGCTGACGTTCAGGGAGAGGCAGTTCTCCTGACACCACTAGTCTGTGACAGGTTCTCTACCTCTTCCAGGTAGGCCCTTTCGTCGTTGGCAGAGATCAGGCCCACCACTACTGTGTCATCAGCAAATTTGATGATGGTGTTGTTGTTCCGCTGTGCTACGCAGTCATGTGTGTACAGGGAGTAGAGGAGGGGGCTCAGAACACAGCCCTGGGGGGCCCCTATGTTGAGCGTGATGGATGAGGAGGTGCAGTTGCCGGCTCTTACCACCTGGGGTCTGCCCGTCAGGAAGTCCAAGACCCACTGGCAGAGGTCATAGTTCAAGCCCAGGTCCCTGAGCTTGGCTATGAGTTTGGAGGGGACTATGGTATTGAATGCTGAGCTGTAGTCGATGAACAGCATTCTCACACTAATCGTAACAGAATGACGCGACCACACCACAACCCAGCAGATAAGAGGATAGACGGAGCTGCCAACCTAGCTACGCCGATGGTTCTGGGTGCCACGATGTTGGGTACCAACCCAGCTGCCGCTCCTGGTCTGGACCCATGGGAGGGAAGTCGTCAGGTCCACAGGGGAGCTTCCGGGAAGGGAAGGGACAGGGTTCCCGATGCCACAGCCCCAGGGGGAGACGGGGTTCCCGAGACCACAGGTCCCCTTCACCGCTCTGGTCAGGGTCTCCTACTCCAGAGGAGGTTCCTGGTAACGACCCCACGCTCTGGGACTGCTTTCGGGCCCACCTCACGGGGGTGTCGTCTGCCCGGAGATCTACGCCGGATCCCACTGCCGGAAGGACCCCAGTCGGGGGTCCTACACCAGGTCCTACGCTGGGCCCTGTCTTCGAGGAGCTTGCAGCCCGGGGTCCTACGACGGGTCTCGCTGCCGAGGAGCCCCCGGACCGCGGTCCTACGCCGGGACATGCCTAATCATAACAAAAATGCCCTGAGTGGGAGGGTAGTTTATTAACCAGTGTTGTGGCTAAGAAAATGTAAGCCTTAAGGTCCCCCTATAGGATCCCCTGCTTTTCATCATAAATCGTATTAGATCCCCAATTATTATATCATGGGGTATCATTGGAAAGCCACACTAATTGGCTACAACCCTGTGCAAAGATTTTCGAGATTGCCAAATGATTGACGGAACTAGAGCCCCGGGAGTCGGGGGTGGTAATGTGTACTTTTGCATACTTTGGGGCACGCCTCACATATCGGCATGTAACTCGAGAACCGCTGAACGGATTTTGTCACCTGAAAGGGCAATCGACAGGCAACAAATAGGGCTTTAATTCTATATATATATTGTATTAAAAGAAATGCACACCCGAGCCACTAGAGGTCAACAAAGAATCGTCCACATGTGGGCCCTTGGATGTTAAGAGGTTAATGTTTTTAAATATATTTTTTTGTAGCAAAGAGTAAAGACCATAACCCTATCAAAAACAGTAGTCAAAGTGTATATTTTCATTTTACCGATGTTTTATACGATTTATCGGAAATACGAATTTATCGGAAAATGCTAATTATCGTAAAAACCGCAAGGAAATTACTAAATCCAGATTCAACCCTGCCATTGGAAAGAGGAGCATTTTCCCTATCCATAGATGTATGATTTGGCCATAATAAGGTCAAGGTCAAGTTCAAGGTCAAATATGAATTTATAATTAAAATCTATTATCATTAATTACTGTATCTACAAATCCTTCTGTTTCATCTTCCCTTTATTAATTTTCTTTGCGGTTCAAAGCACCAGAGGAGTGGACAGCTGGTGAAATACAGGACCATGTTGACCGTCATCAGATCAGCATGAGAGGACAGCTGAACACCAGAACAAACCGTGCAGGTCTGGGGAGACCTTTAACAGTTCATGTCCAGACACCTGTGTTTGAGGAGGGGTCTGCGCCTGGCCTTTCAGAGTCGCCCCCTGTCCAGGTCGGAGCGAGTGTCACGTCTGCTCCTCAGATTGATGGTAATTGCCTGAAGACTCTGATTGGCCTGCTTGACCGGACACTTTCTCAGAACAGTCAAGCGATGGCTCAGAACAGCCAAGTGATGGCTCAGAACAACCGGCCGATGGCTCAGAACAATCAGCCGGTCTCTCAGGACAATCAACGGATGGCTCAGAGCTACCAGCCGATGGCTCAGAACTACCAGCCAAGGGCTCAGAACAATCAGCCGGTCTCTCAGGACAATCAACCGATGGCTCAGAGCTACCAGCCGATGGCCCAGAGCCACCAGCCGAGGTATAGACGGCGAGATGTCTGCAAGGTATGCAAATTGACGGGGCATTCCACTGTGTCACACTACATGAAGGAGCACCTGTGCTTGGGTTGCTTTGAACCTGGCCATATCCGCAGAGACTGTAGCAGTTACACTCCCGGACGGGGAGACCAGGCCACGCTTTCACCCAGAGAGCAGCAGTCTTTAAACTGACTAACCTGCATTTGAAGGGGGAACGTGTGGGTGAGGACAAACAGACCCTCAGTGCTGAAAGTGAACATGAACAGTGTTATGTGAAGGTGTGCAGTGCAGCGCCGGCTGGTGTGAAGATCATAGCACAGGACACGCAAAGAGTTGAGCCGTATGCTGTAAATAATATGTTTCAGATGCAAGGGATGCTCGATTCAGGTTCCATGGCATGTACTTTCAGTGAAGATGCAGAGGAAAAGATGTTGAAGGGAAAAGTATTGCAAGAATCAAGACCGATGACTGAGGAAGTGGTTTTAGTGGGGTGTGGAGGAAAACTCACTAAACCGAAGTGTGTGTACGAAGTTGAACTGAAAGTATATGGGGTGAGCTGCATCGTACCAGTTCTTGTGGTGCCGGGCCAGCGGGATGATCTCATCATCGGCACGAATGTGATCAAGTTCCTCATGTACAAGTTGAAGAACAGTGACGATTACTGGCGGCTCATCTCCGTCTGCAGTCCATCCTCATCCCCAGGGTGTGAACAGTTTTTGGACCTCATGGCGAATACATCCCGTTGGAGGGGTGAAGAGCTACCAGATAGGATCGGCACGGTCAAGCTCAAGCAGTCGATCACTCTTCTGGTGATGCAAGAACACCTCGTCTGGGGTAAGCTACCCAAAAATACCATCATGTCGCCGGGAAGCACCGTGATAGTGGAACCGACTTCATCAAGATCCATGCCACGGAATATTATGGTTGGTCGGATCGTGACACCTCTGTGGGGTGATGGATGGGTCCCCATGAAGGTCACCAACCTGTCTGATAGACCAGTTACGCTGAAGAGGAACTGTAAGCTGGCAGATGTGTCTCCCTGCTTGGCTGTGGAAGATTTGGAGCTTCTCCACGGCTGTAGTCGGATTGACAGGGCTCCTCCGACCGAGCACCATACGGCAACCAGTCTTTCAGACTTCGAACAGAGGCTACGTGATGTTGGTCTTGACAAGCTCGATATCCAACCCTGTCATACCAGCAACATAGGAAAGGAGAAGTTAGTCCAGCTACTCGAGTCTTACAACGATATCTTCTCCAAGCATGAGATGGACTGTGGTGAGGCAAAGGGCTTCGTCCACCGCATTCGACTTACCGATGATCGTCCATTCCGCCTTCCTTACCGGAGAGTACCCCCTGCTCACTACCAGAAACTACGACAGGTCTTGACAGACATGGAGCAACAAGGGATAATCTGGAAATCAGTGAGTGATTATGCTTCACCGCTGGTGATGGTATGGAAGAAGGACAGTAATTTGAGGATCTGCACCGATTTCCGATGGTTGAATGCGAGGACACTCAAGGACGCCCATCCTCTTCCACATCAGTCGGACTGTCTGGCTGCCTTGGGAGGGAACACCTTCTTCAGCACGATGGACTTGACGTCCGGCTTCTACAACGTTCCCATGGCTGAAGAGGATAAGAGATATACAGCGTTCACTACACCGATAGGCCTACATGAGTATAATAGAATGCCGCGGGGACTGTGCAATAGTCCCGCCTCATTTATGCGCATGATGCTGAGTATATTCGGGGACATGAACTTCAGCAGCCTGTTATGCTATCTGGACGACCTGCTGGTCTTCGGATCAACAGAAGAGGAGGTGTTACAAAGACTGGAGGTCGTCTTCCAGCGACTGCGAGACCACAATCTCAAGTTGAGTCCAAAGAAGTGTCATCTGATGAGGTCGTCTGTCAAGTTTCTGGGCCATATCATAGACGGTAGCGGAGTAGCTGTGGATCCCGCAAAGGTGGAAGTCATATCCAGCATGTCCAAGACAGATCTCATGGAGGAGGATGGATGTACACCCTCAATACGCAGGATAAAATCCTACCTGGGAATGGTTTTCTTCTATCAGCACTTCATCCCTAATTGCTCTTCCATCGCCAAACCGCTATTCGCTCTGACTGGGGGACAAAAGAGGAGAGGAGGGATGAAGGTGAAGGTGAAGGCGAGAACATTCAGGAGACTGAGACCCGATGACTGGACTTCGGTGTGACGTCGCCTTCGTCAGTCTAAGGGAGAGTCTGCTGGACTGTGTGGTTCTGGCGCATCCTGATTTCTCACGTCCCTTGATTCTGTCAACCGATGCTTCTTTGGACAGGCTCGGAGCGGTGTTGTCACAAGTACCAGCTGGTGAAAGTAAAGCGCGCCCCATAGCTTTCGCAAGCAAGACCCTGAGCAGTTCTCAGAAGAATTACCCAGCCCACCGGCTCGAGTTTTTGGCACTGAAATGGAGTGTGTGCGACAAGTTCAGTCATTGGCTGAAGGGCAACTCCTTCACAGTATGGACGGACAACAATCCACTCACTTATATAATGACCAAGCCCAAACTCGATGCTTGCGAACAACGTTGGGTCGCAAAGCTCGCTCCTTATACGTTCAGCCTGAAGCACATCACAGGAACCAATAACATAGTGGCTGATGCTCTCAGTTGGGATCCGTTTGCCAAGACGGTTGGGCGAAGGCTGGTCACAGAGTCCTACGGCAATCTGCTCGCCGAATCGGGTGAGGTTGGAGAGGACGGGGTTCAGGATGTTTTCCGTCTGAAGGTCCAGTGTCAACGGACAGAGAGGATCAGAGGACGGGTCTCTGATGGGTCTCGTCAACTCTCTGGAGGAAGTGAAAGGATCAGAGGACAGGTCTCTGATGGGCCTTGTCAACTCTCTGGAGGGAGAGAGAGATCAGAGCGCGTTGCTATGATGCAGTCCCAGTGTTCGCCACCCTTCTTGTGTAACGACGCTGTGAAAGCGGTCCTTGATTCCCATGACCATTGGGATGCAGCTGCGGAGTCCAGGGCAACAGAGTTGATCCAAACCGTTCAACATCTTGCTCCATCAGGACAGGATTTGGTACCTGCCTTTTCTCTGGCAGAACTTCAGAGAAGCCAAGAGAGTGACCCTGACATCTTTAAGGTCACGTCTTTTCTGATTCGACAGAGGAGACCATCGGGTGCTCTGGTACTGATCAGACAATGGGAGAGACTGAAGGTCACTGATGGAGTGCTCTATAGAGTCACTAAGGATCCGTTGAGCAAGCAGAAGAGGCTTCAGTTCGTCTTGCCCCGGAGTCTAGTGGGCGAGGCCTTGAGGGGCGTACATGACTTAGCCGGACATCAAGGGCAGGCAAGAACGATCTACCTGACAAGACAACGCTTCTTTTGGCCGAGGATGGAGCGTCAAATTAAAGACTATGTGAAGTGCTGCCAGAGGTGCATTTTGGCCAAGACTCCAGATCTGTCTGCCAGGGCTCCACTCGAGAGTATAAGGACCTCCACTCCCATGGAACTAGTGTGTTTGGACTTCTGGAGTGCGTAAGATAGCAAACAGCATTCGGTGGACATCCTTGTCTTGACAGATCATTTCACAAAGTTGGCACATGCCTTTCCCTGCTCAAATCAACACGCGAAGCAAGTTGCGAAGAAGTTGTGGGATAACGTATTCTGTGTATATGGATTTGCGAAGCGCATACATACGGATCAAGGAGCCAACTTCGAGAGCGAGCTCATAGCGGAACTGCTTAGGTTGTCAGGTGTCTCCAAGTCACACACTACCGCCTACCATCCCATGGGGAACGGAGGGACTGAGAGGTTTAACAGAACCCTGGGAGGTATGATCCGTTCACTGCCGCTGAGAGAGAAGGCCAGGTGGCCTCAGCAAATACAGACTCTGACATTTGCATACAATGCGACGGTGCATGAGACAACTGGGTATGCACCCTTCCACCTAATGTTTGGGCGGGTTCCGAGGCTCCCTGTTGATGTGATGTTCAGACAGGTTCTGCATGACCCAGTGGTTGTTGACTACAGCAGCTATGTGACAACGCTTATGTCCCACCTCCATGAAGCAGCAGACATTGCTCGGAGACATGCCATCAAGGAGCAAGACATGCAAGCCAAAGGTTACAACCGTAAAGTCAGAGGGGCTTGTTTAAACGTGGGGGACAGGGTGCTCCTTGCAAACAAAGGCGAGAGGGGGAAGAAGAAACTTGCGGACAAGTGGGAACCAACAGTCTATACTGTCATGGACAGCAACCCACGGACTCATGTCTACAAGCTGGAGGATGACAAGGGGAAGACGAGAGTAGTGCATCGCAACCTTGTCTTGGATATCAGCTTCCTACCCATAGAGGCTGCTGGCGGGGTCGCGCCGGAGACTGAGGACAGTCTTGGTGGATCAGAGGACGGGTCTCAGATGGGTCTCGTCGACTCTCTGGAGGAAGAGAGAGGATCAGAGGGCGGATCTCAGAAGGGTCTCGTCAACTCTCTGGACTCTGGAGGAAGAGGGAGGTTTGGAGGATAGGACGGGTGCATGGGTGTTGAGTGGGGCTGAAGAAGCTACCAGTCATGGCTCCTGTGACGTGGCTGATGTGGACGAAGATCAGTCTGATGTGGACCAGAGCCTGCAAAGTGTATCAGGGACAGTGTCGGTGGTTGATGCAAGTAGTGCCCAGTCTTCCGGACCAGTGTCTACAGTTGACACATCAGACACAGTGCTAAGGGCCCGACCATTATTCCTGTAGTCATTCCGGCTATTATAGAACGGGATCGGGACTGCCGTACACCTACACTAAGGGGCACAGAGGGTGTAGTCAGGACACGGGCTGGCAGGGTGGTTAGGGGAGTCAACCGGTTGATAGAGACAATGGTTCAGAGGCCGTTCTGTTGGTAGGAGTCCCCAGTCTCTTCTCGCTCTGTCCTAGGCGTACTGTACTATCTCTTTCAGTTTTTTTTTTGTTTTTTTTTATCTTGCAATGTGTCACTGTAAGTAGCGTACTTGTGCTCACGAATAAGATGTGGGACTCGAGTAGGCCGGGTGGTTTGTGTACGAGGCACCGAGTTATTCTAGGAGGAACATAGGACCGATCATCTTTTTGTTTTCTCTGAACCTGTGTGACAGGTAGCTTCTAGCTGATTTTGAAGATGCGTGTCTTTAGATAAACCCGTGCCGGTTCTGACATGGTGTTGGAGGTCCCTGTTAGTGTGTCCTGTCGGTTCATGATTTTAGTGGAATTCAGGGGGGGTGTATGTAGCAGGTATATATAATATACTGTTATGTATTCCACAAATAATCCCTCACGTTTTATTTCATTGCTTTCGTTTTGTTTTATTGCACTTTTGGGAGCTAAGTCTTTTATTTTGAAATCGACACCGTTGTCACTTCCTCCCGAAGTGACGTATTTCCTTTTGTGCGCCCCTCCTCACGCTGCAGTCTCTACTGGGTATTGAGGAGGTACGATGTCTACTCTGTCTGTAAATATATTTCGGGTCTAAAAGAACGTTATGATGGTTTAAATGTTGTAAATAAGGTTTCGGGCTATGAACCATTTGTATATAATAGTATCTATGTTAAGGATGAGCAGTTGTGCATTTGTTGTAAAGAAATGTAGTCGTGGTGACGAACTTTTGTAAGAACACATGTGATTGAGCTAGTAGTAATGGACGAGCAGGTTGAGTAGGCCCTGTTCTGAAATGTGATATATTTCCCTCATTGCAGCCTGTGAGCTGTTGGCGCCATCCTGTGGACAAAAGATAATTGTATTTATCTGTGTGTCTCACAGGTAAATGAATGACCCATATTGTTTATTTTGTATTGGTTTATTGTACTGTTTTATTATAAATGTTTTATTTTCAATGCTTGATTAAAATGGCAGTCTCTACTGGGTATTGAGGAGCCTGTGAGCTGTTGGCGCCATCCTGTGGACAAAAGATAATTGTATTATCTGTGTGTCTCACAGGTGAAATAAATACTAAAATGGATCACGAGCCTGTCTTCACTTCCTATACACGTTCGACAGAGGAGTAGGCTGCAGACCGGCTACATTTACATCGTTTCTTAGTCTGTTTCTTTGTTGTTTGAGTTCAACCATGTGGGCTTGGAGATCACTGTTTGAGCTTTTGGCAAGCTTTGACTGACTTTTATGAAGTTCAGAGCATTTTTTGTCTCTGGTTTTCATAGCGGTCAGTATGTCTGAGTGCATCCATGGCTCAGCACGATTTTTAACCCTGGTGGTTCTTAGGGGGGCCATGTTGTTTAGTATTGTTGAGAATTTGGTTTTGAATCCATGTTTCTTCAACTAGTGTACCACTGAGCTCATCTGACCAGTCTAGGCTCTCCAGTTCTTGGTTAAAGGCCTCACTAGAGTAGTTTTTGAGGTCCCTATATGTGACTGTTTTGTGACATCCGGCATTTTGTTTTCGCTTTTTGCAAGTACAGAATATCATAATGATCGTTTAAGCCGTATACTATAACCCCTTTATTGGAGATCCTGGACTTGTCAGAGGTCAGAATGAGATCAATGGTAGTTTGTGTTGAATCACACACTCTTGTGAGTTGGGTGATTAGCTGGCCGATATGTCATTATCCAAATATCTCTGTACATCATTAGGTACGTCAATGCTCAACTTGTTTAATCTACTCTACTCTCCTGTATAAATACTTTGTTAGCTCATCAGTTAGCTCAAATTAGACCACTTAAAGATCATAATCTCTCAAACAGATCCAGATGTCATAGTAATAACAGAATCATGGTTTAAAAAATCTAATGATGACTCCTCCATTGCACTAAGCCATTATAATGTATTTAGAATAGATAGAGTTGGAACGGGGGATGGGGTGGTCATGTACTATATGTGAAAACTTGTTTTTCTATTGACTATTGACAAAGGTTGTGAAATGCATGTTTTAAAAATGTACTTGGGCACAAACAATTCACTAAGTGGAGTGTATAGACGGTAGGGGTGTAACGGTACGCGGATACGTACTGTACCGCGTCAATGTGGTCCTCCGGTACAGTACGGGCTGTGCACCGTACGATTGCAACGGTGCAGAACCTTTTTTTGCAGAACTTAAATCCCCCCGGCCCCACGTAATTTATCAACAACACTGCTGTCTGCTGTGATCATTATAAAACAAACGTGTGTTTAACCGACCGTGAATTAAAGTGTCAATGCTGTTTGTCATTTTAACAGCAGATACTTTCTTAAATGCCATCCTCCCGACAGAGCAGTGTGACGGGGAGCTCTGATGTGTTCGCTTGCTGGTGTTAGCATTAGCTGAAGAGCTAGTTTTAGCTTAACGTTACGCGTTACCTTGGCTAAAGTTGGGACTATTCATCATAATCCAGCAATAATGGCTGCAGACCTGCAAGCAAAGTACAGCAAGTTGGCAAAGGAGTATTCCAACGTAAATCACATTTTCACCAGTAAAGTTAGTCTTTCCATCTGCCAGTAGCTCATGCTAGCTAACCTAGCTCACGTTAACATAGTCAGTCACTGATCGACCACCTCGCGTACACAATTAATGACATGTTGCGGACAGCCATATCGGTGACCATGTTTAGCTTTTAGTGCCAAATGATAGTGATGGCCCTATGAAACCAATGCTCCGATACAAGCGTCAAACTCGAAACTACATTTCCCCCAAACCCTGCTTCAAAGCCTGCTTTGCTATGGCAAAAGTCACGTGACCTATGACATCCGAACCAGTAAGTGTATCGTTCGCTCAGTGAATCATGTGACTGGTTTCGACACAGCAAGAATGTTTCGTAACGCGAGACTTTGTTTGCGCGGCATTCTACTCTACATAAACGCCCCAAACATTTCACTCCATCTGTGCGTTTTTGTAGTGTAGGAGTGGTAGTTGTTTTTGAGAGTTGTGTTTGAGAGTTGCTATTGAGAGTTGTTTTTTGATCTCCATCTGTGCGTTTTTGTTTTTGTAGTGTAGGAGTGGTAGTTGTTTTTGAGAGTTGTTTTTGAGAGTTGCTATTGAGAGTTGTTTTTTGATCATCATGGAGCCAGCTAGGAAGAGAAGCCGTTCTCAAATGTGGGAACACTTTGATCTGATCAGTCCTAGTAAGGTATGTGTATTGTACTGAAGTATCTTTCTTGCTTCATTCATCTCTATCTAAATGATCGTATAGTTTTCTATTACCCTTTTCCTCTGCATTGGTTAGGTATTTTAAATGTTTGGTTCAAGTGAGGGGAGACGGACAACGTGGTCAAAATCAACGGGCGGCGGTGTTTATTAATAAAACCACAGCTTTAGGAATCAACAAGTACATCGTCTCTTTGGTTCAATCTAATTGTCTCTTTCATTCAATCTAATCGTCTCTCGGTGCTGTTCGCTGTCTCAGGTTGTCCATGGCAACAACGAGTCATCTCTTAGTGGTTTGCTGGTCTGGTTGTCAATGCAACCTGGTCTCCGTGAGTATCGGTGCTCAGCAGAGAGCGCTCGTTTTTCGTATCGGCGGAGTCTGCTATGAACCTCGGCTCGGTCATCTGGTCTCAAATGGCTCTCTGTGTCATCGGCTCTTCAGTAGCCGGTTTGGCGAGTCTCAGGCTCGGTTCTCGAGTTCTGTGTGGCTCTCCAGGTCCTTCTCCGTCTCCTCTGAGTGTCTTGCTCGGCTCTCGAGTTCTGGGTGGCTCTCCTCTCAGGGGTCCGTCCCCTGTGTGTGTCCGGGTTTGTGTCAGCGCTTCCCCAGGTCCCTTCTGGGTGTGAGTTCCTTCAGTGTGTCGCCATCAGCCCTTTTTATCAGAGAGAGAGAGAGAGAGAGAGAGAGAGAGGGGGGGGGGAGAGAGAGCGAGTCCCTGCCTGCCTTATTTTGGTCACATTCCAGCAGAAACTTGTCTGCTGGTGTCCTGTGACCACATGTTTCGCTGACACAACCGTTTGGGTCTTCTGACAATGGTTTTCACAGTTTGAATCTGCTGACACTTTACTTGATGAGGGGATCCGTTTCACTGAATAATACATCCTCATGCTTGTGACAAAATGTTTACATAGTGTAACTAGGAACCTTTAATAGAATACTTTGTTTTCCTGATTAAATCATGTGACCAATATTTGTATAGTTTTACCTTCTAGTATTTAAGAGTTTTTATTCTTTATTGTGACTAAGTTATTCTAGTAGTTCTAAGAGTTATGCCTACATATAACCTATGAAATTGCCTTATTAAATGTTTCCATCCTGCTGATGGTTTGTCTGTTCTCTTAGTAGTAACCTTTTCTTTAACCTTATTTACTACCTCTGTCTTACTCCTGGTTAACTTGTTACTTAGTCTATAGTTAATGGGTGACTGGTGTCCTTTTCTACTGTGTAAGGGGAGATTTCCAAATAGTCTGTGTCACCTTTCTGACCTCTGGGTCTTCGTCAGCAGCTGCCGTGTTGTAACCTGAAATTCCTTCCTTAGGGTAAATATGACCTTTTTTGATCTCAACGGTTATTCTGAGTTTGGTTTAGTTCCTTCTAAGATTATGATCTCCTTCCTTGTCTCATACCACTTACTTTAAACAACCTCGCTTCCTGCCAGCTGGCCGGGTGAGGGGCCATTGTCTCTCAACCTCTTTAGCCTGGGGCCACAGAGATAACTTCACATGGTGTACTCTAAATGGCCCTTCTATCAATCAGCATTTGTCTTTCTAATCATTTTCCTTGTACATTTCACTTGCATTTATTCATGTTTTCATTTAGAAATATACGACAGTACGTAAAGGATAATGTATAGCTACGACTCCGAGGTCATTGTCGCAAAATAATTGACCGACACGGAGTTTAAAATACCGAGCCGCCTCGGCGAGCGGGCGAGGTGTTTTAAACGTCAGTGAAGGTCAATTATTTTGCGATGATGACAGAGTATAGCTATACATTATCCCGCTTATTACATGGCTAACTTACTAACAATATACCTAATTCATTTGACAAATCGCAGTTCTGTGGCTCTGTCAGCCCAAATAAAGTGATTATTATTATCGCGGGCAGCCCGGCAGGTGTGTCTGATTGGCTGCACTGAAACAGTGTGTGTCAGTGGGGCTTGATTACTCCAGCTGCGAAAAACAATAATCACAGGTGGTTATCGAAAAATAATTCACCGCTGTCGGGGGCTATTGACCAATCACAAGCAAGCATTTTGGCGAATGTGAAAACTCCATGTAATAATCCTTAATAATGTGTAATTCTGAGAGTGTACAAATAAGAGTAGCATTCGATTTCTATATGATTAGATATGTGTTGTGTAGCCTATTTATTATGCTTTGTAGAGACCAAATAATTAGTTTGGATGCAATTTGATTTGTCTACAGGTCAAGTGCTTGCTGTGTCAACACGAATTGGCCTATAATAACAATACGTCCTCAATGTTGAGGCACTTCAGAGCCAAGCATGAGAAGGAGAACCAGCAGGACTCAGATCAAGGTAGGTTTTATTGACTGTACATACAAACATTACACACATTAACTCATTATCATTCATTAAACACACTATACAAATGTGTTATAATAGTATCGTTCATCATGCCTTGCCTTATTTAAAAAATTCTCTCATTCGTTTGTCTGTCTTAGTGGACCGGAAGCAAGTGCTCGCAGGACCTTAGATTTAGTAAACTTTATGTACATTATACCTGTTATGTCTTATTCTTATTACTTGTATTATTGCACAATTGCTGCGGGCATGACTACCCGCATTTCACTGTATGATTGTATCCTGTGACAAATAAAACTCTTGACTTCACAGGTTCTGAAGAAAATGGTGGTTGATAAGTATGAGGAGGAGAAAACCAAGGCCAAGGCTCAACTGCAGGACATAGAGGGTGCGAGCCTGACTGCAGATATGTGGACCTCCATTAATATGGATGCTTATCTCGCAGTAACATGCCATTATGTCCACGAAGGTGACGCTGCAAAGATGGCCACTGTACTTTTGGGAGTGCTGCCATTCCCTCAAGTGCATACAGCTGAAAACCTTGCAGCTACTCTGAGGTCTCTCATGCAGGAGTGGGGCATTGCAACCAAGGTTGGATGCCTTGTGACTGATGCTGCATCAAACATGATTGCCACTGCCAGAAATCTGGAGGTTAGCCATGTTGTGTGCATTGCACATGCACTAAATCTAGTGGTAAAAAAATCCCTAGAGCAAACGCCTGGCCTAGAGGATCTACGCACAAGGGCACGGAAAATTGTGACGCTTTTCCGATCCAGCACTACTGCTAAAGAGAGGCTGACCAGTATGCAGGTCCAATTGAGTCGTCCAGTGCTGAAGGTGATCCAAGAGGTGGACACTCGTTGGAACAGCACCTTCCTGATGCTGCAACGCCTGTATGATGAGAGGCAAGCAGTGGGGGCAGCACTTGCATCACTGAGAACGGATGTTAATCCTCTCTCTTCCGATGACTATGACACAATAGCAGCATGCTTACAAGTGCTCTACCCATTTTACATGGCAACGGTGGAAATGTCCCAGGAGAAGAGAGTGTCAGGGTCGATGGTGATTCCACTGATAAAAATGCTAACATATTCAACACATGAAATTCTGGGGAAAACCACCAACGTGACAGCAATACAGCTGGGACAAAACATGCTTGGAACCCTCATACACAAGTTTGACACACTTGAGACCTCAAAAAGTTTGACCCTGGCAACACTGCTTGACCCAAGGTTCAAAACCATCGGCTTCCACAACAAAACCCAAGCGCATGTAGCAGTAACAAGACTGACAGGTGAATGTGCAGCACTGATGAAGCACACAGACAACCACAACACACTGCACCAAATGTAGAAAATCCACCCTCCACAGGTAATATTATAACTAGATTATTATTGATGTACAGGACAATAAGTAAAAAATGATACAAATTGAAACCTTTAAGTACTAAATAAATACTGTTGTGTTTCTCTTTCAGCCTTTAACCTGTGGAAAACTATGGACCAAGATGCTGCGACTGCGAGAAGGTCACGAAATGCCACAGCAGATGCCACTGTAGAGGTCCAGAGATACAACACTGATCCTCCCCTGGAAAGATCTGAAGATCCACTTTTGTACTGGCGCAACCACAAGCATGTGTACCCTCATTTGTTCAGACTGGCAAAACGCTATCTTTGTATTCCAGCCGCATCTGTTCCATGTGAACGGGTTTTCTCAAAAGCTGGAGAAGTGGTCATGTTATGGTTTGTAACCGACCCCAATCGCACAACATGTTATGTACTAGAGGCCTGGTCACTCCTGTGTCACCAGGGCAGGCAGGTGAGGGCTGCCAATTAGCCAATTAGTGCTGATTGGTTACCTGCTGGGGAGCTTCAAAGGCAGACCCAGAAACACACATGCAGGTTCTGTGCCTAGTGAAAGAGCTGTCAGGTTCTTACAGTCCTTGTCCGTTGTGTTACCAGTACATTAGCTTATAGTTATATTAGTAGTTCCTTGGTTTAGTAGCATTTTTGAGTTAGAGCACAGGGTTTTGGTGTTGATCTTTTACCCCTAGCACTTTGTTTGGTGATTTTTTTTTGTGTTGCACGGGGTGTCATCATATTATGGTTTGGGTGGTGTTCGTTACACATGGTGTAACGTGGGGGCTGAGCCATTTTCATCAAACAGGTGAGTATGCCGTATTTGTTTGTAATTTGATGTGACTACTTATGCTGTTAAAATATATAGTTTAGTAGGCACCACATGTAGATAGGGATATTATTTTCTGGTTGTTGGTTAGCGTCCGGTGCACCGCGTACTCCTGGGGCGGTCAATGAAATGATTGTATATGATCTTTGACTGGTAGCAGGTGTGGTTGAAGAAAGTTAGGTCTACAGGGCATTAGTTTAAGGGTAGGTAGGTTAGGGCGGCCAGGAAACACAGGTAGTGTGGTAGGGCTTGATTTAGTGTTTCTTAGGGTAGACATGTGGTAGGCCGGGGTTTTCTGCAGTTTAGACGTAGAAGCATATGTGGTCACATCAGGTTAGAAGGCGCACCTGTTTGGAATATTTTGTTGGATTTATTTTGTTTGTTTAAGTGTTTGGTGAGCATACCTGGTAGCACCTAACACCCTGCGTGTATGACACGTCTATTTAGGGTGGGTGTGTTTTTTTTGTTTTTATTTATTTTTTTTGTTTGTGCAACCTGGAAAGGTGCGCTCCGTAGAGCTCACATTTCCACCGCGTCCCTTTATGGTTGTTATTATTGGCATTAGCATTCTTCATGGTTCTTCAGTGGTTCTTCGTGGTTCTTCAGTGGTTCTTTAGTGGTTTTTCAGTGGTTCTTTGGTGGTTGTGCAGCTTTCTATTGTGGTGGTGGAGTTTAGGTGCACTTTAATCTGTGTGTGTAAATAAGTAATGTGTTTGTGTTGTTCTTTATGCTGTGCGTTTATGTAAATGTTTGATTAGTGGTAGTTGAGCTATGATTATAATTATGTTTTCATTTTCGGATGTATGGAGGCACTGTATGCTTGGTTAAAGTTGTGAATGGAGATTTAGTCATTTCACATGTGATCCAGGGACGTAGTGAGAAGTGGGCTGTAATTGGTCGAGATACGTCACGTGGTGTCAGTGGAACTTGTAAACATGGAGTTGCGGGGAATTTGACAGCAGCGAAGGGAGACGATTGAGAACCGGTGAGTGGATGTGTGTAAGCGATTTGTTTTAAGAATGATAGTAGTATTGTGGTAGTTATTGATTGAATGTGTGTCTTGTTTCAAGGTTTGTAACCTGTTGGAGGAAGAATTAAAAGCTTTTTGCAACTGAGTGGCATCCTGTTCGTCCCTTCACCCCAGCAGCGGGAGTAAAGCTGCACAGTTACAAACCGCGGGCGGCGGCAGAAGAGTGGCTGAACGCGCCGTCAGATAAGGACAAAATAACCGAGGGATATGAGGTACTCCTGTGTCATTGTAAATGAAATAACTCGCGAATCAGGCCATACGGGTCAGCGAGCAGGAACGTTCACCTGGTTCAAATCCTAATACAAGCACCTAACACAGCTGAGGAAGCTAACGCAGCTGAATGAGTGAATGAATGAAAACGTTGTTTGACAGATGTCAGTGCTAAACTTCAAATGCGATCAGGAGTAATGCCAAGCTACTGAAACTAGCTATCAAATAGGATACCAACACTAACGTGGACAAACATGAAGGCAGCTAAAGATAAAAGCTAGAGCTCATTACTAGCCCTGTGATGGTGCCAATTATATTATTTAGGTATAGATGATTTAGTAGCCCTCTAATGTCAAGACCTTTAGCTTAGTTTGAGTGTACCCGGGTGGCAAGCCGACGGGAGAAGGTGAAACCTACTCCACTTTGTTTATTTGTATTGTTTTCCATTTTTGGGCGGTATCCCTGGGGGGACCTCTGGTGAGCCTGGTAACGCCGCTGAAGACTAGTTAGGCTAGGATAGTCAGGGAAGAAGTTTCTGAGCTAGTTTAGGCAGCTAGAGAGGGCGGAAGACACAAGGTAGATAAGGAGTTATGGGTACGCTCAATTAGGTTATTATTTATTAGGTTATTATTTATTATTACAATTATTTATTTTATGGTCAAATAAATAATAAATAAATAAAAATAAATAAAAATGGATCAATTAAAGAAAGAGAGGGCCAAAGTGAAGGCAGCTTTCACAAGAAAGGCCAACAGCATTTTGCGAATGGCGCCAACTATGCTGCGAGAGGAATTGAAAAGTGAGTGGAAATCCCTTTCTGAGGACGCAGAAAGGCTTCATGCAGCTAATTATGTTTGTGAGGCCTGTCTGATTGATGAAGCAGGCGACATGGAGGCTGTGGATGAGAAAGCCAAAGCAGACTTGGAGAGGGTAACCATAGAGTGTGATACAACATTAAAAGAGGTGAAGCAGGCAATCCATTCCAACCTTTGGTCAAAATATGCAGAGACCGAGCTAAAAGCAGCCATTGGACGGGCAGAAAGAAGCTATGAAGGTGCGGGAGAAGTTAACCTGGAAACAATCACCTACGAAAATGGTAAAGAACAAGTCACACTCTTGGAATCTCTCATCACCAAGGCAGAAAGTCTGCTAGCTGTCTGGGAAGGGTGGATCCCTGAAGGCGCTGCGTGCGAGGTTAGTAAGAAGCTGCAAGTGCTGGAGGACAAGAGAATTGACCTCTGGCAAAGGTGGGTAGTTGATTTCGGCAGGGTCCAGAAAGAGCAGGCTGATAGAGCCATTGAAATCAGGCAAAAGGCCACCTCTGACATCGCAGAAGCTGAAAAGGGAGCCGCTGAGGCTGAAAGAAGAGCCGCCGAGACCAGGCTAAAGGCAGCCGAAGTTAGCGCTGGGTCGGAGGAGAGGGCCGCAGAGGCCAGAGAAAAGGCAGCTGAGATTCAGTTGGAAATGGCAGAGGCCGCCGCAGAAGAGCGTGCCGAGCTGGCCAAGGGGCAGCGGAAAGCATGGGAGGAAGCACAGAGTGCTAGCCTGGCGAGCCTGGGAGCAGGAGGCTCACAAGCATCAGCCTCACCAAGAGTTCGGCTCCAGCCAATAAAACTACCAAAATTCAACGGTTGCATGCGAGACTTTCACCGTTGGCGAAGAGACTGGGAAAACCTCCAGCGACAGGGAGATCCATCTGGGTCAGCCGAAGTGAAGAAATTCCAGCTCCTAGACAGTGTAGAGGAGAGAGTCATCAGTGGCGTTAGGCTCTCAAGCTACGACACAGCTCATGATATGTTTAGGGTCCTTGAAAACCGGTTCGGGAATAAGACCACCATCGCTATTCAGATAATTGAAGAGTTGGAGAAGTTGCCGGTGGCAAAAGGTAACCAGCCGAGGAAAACAATAGAGCTCATCCAAGCTGTTGAGAAGGCCCTTACTGACCTGACGGACTTAGGGAGCATTGATGCTATAAAGAATCCACTTGTTATCAAATCTATTGAGAGCAAGCTGCCTGAATGTGAGCTGAGGAGCTGGCTCACCTTTAAAGCTGCACCTGTGAACAATGTCACCCCTGAAGGCCACTTTGACGCTCTCCTAAAATTTCTAAAAAATGAAGAAGTAGTCCTTGAGGCATTGGTGCAGCTAAGACCCTCGGAGGTATTCGAGAAGCCAAGCAAGCCAGAGTGGAAGGCGTTCACAAGGGCCACAGGAAAGGATGCGGCTGGAGAAGAATGCAGCATGTGTGGGGATGAGAAACACGGAGGCAGGATTTTCTTCTGTAAAAAGTTCAAAGCGCTCAGTCTGGCTGAGAAGAGAGACATTGTTGAAAAGAATGAAGCCTGCCAGAGATGTTTGGCATCCCATCAGGAGGATGGAGAATGCAGCGACAGGTTCCTCTGCAGGAAAAAGTGCTGCCAAAAGGGAGAGACCTCCGACTACCACTACCTCATGTGCTCTGCGGAAGGGGGGCAGAGAGGAGAGGAGAGGAAAAGGGGAAGGCAAAGGGTGGAAACAAGTGGCGCAAACGCGGGAACGCTCTCAGATGAACAACAGAGGGCGCTTGCTAATATCTCCCCCGAAGCAGCAGACCAGATTATAAAGGCATTCACCAACCAAACAACTGTGTCAATGAGTACAAACACTAGGAGTGGTAGTCTCCTTGAAGAGATTGGCCTGAGGGAGCATCCTGTGCTTATCTCATGGAGGTCACGACAAACGGAGGGCAAACTATTGGGACCCTGGTAGACCTCGCGTCCGACACTAACTACATAACCCACCAAGCTGCCGAAAGACTCAGACTGAGAGGGGAGAAAATAACGTTGGTCGTGCATGGGGTCGGAGGAATGAAGGTGAGAGTCGAGACTGAAAGGTACCTGCTCAAGGTCAGGATGCGCATTTCAGAGGACATGTGGAGTCCCCACCAGATAGTCTGTTATGGCCTGGATGAAATCGCCCGAGCAGGCAAGGTCGTTAGCCCAAGGCAGCTTAAAAAGTTCTTCCCAGAGGTCAAGACAGAGGAGCTGGTCCGGCCAGAGAAGATCGAGCTCTTGATCAGCCACCGGGAGGGTCGGCTTGCTCCACAGCAGATGAAAAGAGTGGGAGACCTGGTGCTGTGGGACGGCCCACTAGGGAAGACTGTGGGGGGAGCGCACCCTGATCTGTTTGAGGAGATGGAGATGTCAATTCACAACTCAACGACTCATTTTGCACGCTCTATGAGAACAAAGGCAGTCAAGGTGGAGGAGATCTCCTGTGAGCTGGTAAACACCAGAAAAGGGGCTCAGGGCCCGGAGCAAGAAAGTGAGGAGGTCAGAAACACAGCCACGACCAGCAAAGAAGTTCTTGAATGGTGGAGGTGGGATAGCATCGGAGCCGCCTGCGAGCCAAAGTGCGGGGGATGTCGGTGCGGGACTTGCCAGCCAGGGGGAAAGGAGATGACTCTAGTAGAAGAAAGGGAACTAGAAAATATCAAATAAGGTCTGTCCTATGTGACCACTGACAACCATAGCAACTCACCTCACTGGGATGCAGGATACCCCTGGACAGAAGATCCTGTTTCGCTTCCATACAACAGGAAGGTGGTGGAAGCGACATTCCTGAGGACCGAAAAGCGCCTCATGAAGGACCCATTGTGGAGAACGGCGTATACAGCACAAGTTCATGAGATGGTGGAAAGAGGAGCAGCCATCGAGTTGGAGAAGAACATGATCAGCAGTTGGAGAGGGCCTGTTTGGTACGTGAGTCATCTAATCGCACCAAACCCACATTCTGTCACTACGCCAGTGCGCCTTGTCTGGAACAGCAGCCAGGAGTTCAAAGGGACGAGTATGAACAGCATTTTGCTGAAGGGTCCGGATGTTCTAAATCCCATCCGGGCGGTCCTGCTCAGGTTCAGGACAGGAGAGCATGCGGCCATAGGAGATATTAGAAAGATGTATAATTCTGTGTGGTTAAATGAAAGAGAGGTCCACCTTCATCGGTTCCTCTGGAGGGACTCACCAGAGGAAGAGATCAAAGATTTCGCCATCACTCGGGTCAACATCGGAGACAGGCCAGCTGGGTGCATAGCACAGCTGGCTATGAGGGAAACGGCGAGGCTTCCCAAGTTCTCTCACATGGATGAGGAGAGGAGGGTCCTTGAGGAGGACAGCTATGTGGACGATATCCTCACATCCCACAATGACAGAGGGAAGCTGGACAAGATCACGAGAGGAGTGGAAGAGATCCTCACCGCTGGGGGCTTTTCTCTCAAGCCATGGGTTCGGTCCGGTCAAAGTGGGAGGCGTGAAAGAAGTCAGCCCAAGCAATCTATTGAGACTCCGAGTATGGCGCTCCAAACCCTGGTGTTGCCCAACCAGCTAGGGCAGGAAGACAACAAGGCCCTCGGCGTTGGCTACTATGTTGATAGTGACAGGCTCTTCCTGATGGTCTCGATAAATTTCTCCAAAAGAAAGCAGAAGATGAGGACAGGGGTCGACCTTCTTGAGGGGGAGGTCAGAGAGCAGACGCCAGACCCTCTGACCAGAAGGGAGCTCCTGAGTCAGGTGGCAGGGCTCTATGACCCTATCGGGCTTGCTACCCCGGTCAAAGAGAAAGGGGCCATTCTGGTGAGGAGAGCTTTCCAGGTGGCTGGGGGAGGGGGCTCGAAGAAAGACACGTGGGACCATCCTCTTCCGGCAGACCTCCGAACAGAAGCTATCAAGCTCTTTGAAGAGTACAGTCGACTTCGTCAAGTTGGCTTTGAGCGAAGCCTCACTCCTCCCGGATGGAGAGGGAGGCCGTGGGGTGTGACATTTTCTGATGGAAGTGATGATGCTTTCGGAGCTGTCCTGTATCTGAGGTGGGAGACATCAGCAGGGGTGGACACTCGTCTCGTCGAGTCGAAGGCCAAGCTGACACCCCTTGACCAGAAGGGCGATGTAATCAAAGCAGAGATCTGTGGTGCAGTCTTTGCATCCAGATTGAAAGGGTTCTGGGAGAGGCAAGGCCGTCTGGAGGTAGAGAAGTGGTTTCACTTTGTAGACAGCCAAACTATACTGGGAGCAATTCAGAGGGAGAGTTACGGGTATCAGACGTTCTTTGCGAACAGGGTTGGGGAGATTCAGAAGGCAGGGCCAGTAGCCGACTGGTGGTGGATCCCAGGGGATCTGAATGTCGCTGACCTCGTCACTCGAGGATGTCCCCCGGAAGACCTGGATGAAGGTTCCAAGTGGCAAAAGGGACCCGAGTTTCTAATAAGGCCTGTGGAAGAGTGGCCCATGAAGTCTGCGGCAGAGGTAGCGGCTAACACCAGAGAGGCTGTGTGTAGGCTCCAGAGGAGGGCGTTCACGGCGGTTCTTACTCGAGCTCAGCTGAAAAAGGCGCCAAGTTCGTCCGAGAAATCTCCGAGCGAGGCGGACAAGGCTCCCGGGCTCTCTAAGAAAGGAGAAAAAGAGCCCTCTAGCGAGTCCGGAAGCGAGGAAAAGCTCTGGGGGGCAGCCATTGTCAATCTCGTCAAACCTGAGAAGTTCAGCAGCCTGACCAAGCTCTGTGGAGTGATCAGCTGGGTCCGCCGAGCGGTGAACAAGTGGCTAATCCGAGGAAGAGCCATAGAGAGAGCAGAGTGGGAGGCCAAGCACTCAAAAGAGAAAGAGGGCAAGCCTGTCCTCGACGCATGGGAGCTTGGGGCCGCTTTCCGAGAACTTTGTTTGGCAGCTCAAAAAGGGGTAGCATTCCCTGAGTCAACACTGAACAGGCTCGTGGTAGTCAGGGAGGAGGTGTCAGGGCTTCTGGTGTGCTTTGGAAGGGCCCGGGCAGCGGGGGAGTCAGGAGTGCCTCTGGTTCCCTATAGAGCTTGGGTCAGCACCCTCGTGGCGCGAGAGTCTCATGAAGCCAACCATGAGGGAGTCGCTGGTACTATGTTGCGGATGAGGAGGAAGGCTTGGGTGGTTCAGGCTCAGCGGGTTGCAAGGAAGGTTGGGGACTGTTGCGTCTCCTGCCTGGCTGACCTTCCCTCTGAGCGGACTGAGCCGGCTGCCCCATTTGAGTTTACAACTCTGGATCTGTTTGGCCCATACATGGTCAGGGATGTGGCAAAGAAGAGGTCTAGGATGAAAGTCTGGGGTGTGGTGTTCTCTTGTATGGCGTCTAGAGCTATGCACGCTGTTGTGAAGGGCCAGATTGGACCGAATATATATATTTGTTTATATATATATATTTAGTTGTGTTTGTATGTTCTCTAATATTCCCTGATATCCCTTGTGTATTCCTTGTACAATATGCATTGAATGTCCATTCTGGCCTACTGAACATCCCATAATAGTCTCCATTCTACTATTGGTCGAGACCTTGGTGCCGGGCTGCCGTACCCCTCAGACCCAGTTCGGGCGTGCCGCTCGACATGTACGAACGGGTCCTGGTTCCGCGTAGGAATTTGGCTACCGCACCACTAATGGGACTATTTGTTCATGGTGCGTGTATATGCTGCGCTGCTGAAGTAGGACTTTCTTTTCAGTCCAGTTTCTTACCCTCCAATAGAGTCACAGACGTAAAGCCTCCCCGCGATGCCACGTGTGGGAGTAAGGCCAAGTTCAACCTACCATCGGTATTGAGACATCGTGTATATTAATATTTGAATAGTCATATTTGGCACTATATCGTCGAGTTGGACGTAGTCTATTAAGCTAATAATAGTCTGTTAATATATAGTGCTTCGTGCGGTGAGAATACTACCGTAGTCAGTACCCCATCGTTTCGGGCAGAGAACTGGCTGCTTACCCAGGGTGGTTGACCCTATGTGAAGCTGCACCCGAGGAGCCCCAGAGCCGACGAGCGAGTGGACCTGTATACCGGATTATTCTACCGACGACAGCCCGCCTTCCCAGGCACGGATTATGCTTTGGATACTTTGATTATTCT
Source organism: Notolepis coatsorum (assembly GCF_963971535.1). Lineage (NCBI taxonomy): Eukaryota > Metazoa > Chordata > Actinopteri > Aulopiformes > Paralepididae > Notolepis > Notolepis coatsorum. The sequence goes on along the minus strand of NC_140172.1, from coordinate 60,394,028 downwards.
ATGGATAAAGACCCCCGACACTACCGTGTGTTGGAACCCCCCCCCCCCTGGAGAGGACGCAAGGTGAGGAGACGCTCTGCAAGACGAGGTCTCTCCACATCTCTCCCCCGTGGACCGGAGAGAGCCGGCCCACAAAGAGTCCACCTGCTTTCATCTGTGGTCCAAGGATCGCCGGCGCATTGAACGGCACTACAGTGGGTTCACCTGGGATACCCTTGGCCGGACGAGGCAGCTGGATTCTACCCCCCCCCCCCTCCTACTCCTGTCGGCTTACAAGCGACCGGATTAACCCCCTCTAGTGTATCCAGCCTATAATCATTAAAGTATCATTGCTGTTATTCCTTAACTATTCCAGGTCGTATATTTACCACCTGCGCCTTCAGAGATTGGACATTATCTATTGATATACCGACGAATACTCCTTGCCATAAAAGTGCATACTATTTCAATTCATAAATGTAATTAAGTGATTAAGTGCTTATTCTACACACCATCGCTGTGTAGGAAATAAAGACCTGTTTCTAATTCGTACATTTGTGTTGGATCCGTTTCATCTACGTGAGAGTGTTCATGATAATATATTTATGCCGTGTACTGGGTGGCCGAATATTAAGTACAAAGGTAGTGGTAGTAAGTATCATATCTAGTAATACAGTCAGGGAATTGTACCCCTCAGTTACAATTGGTCCTTCGAGCCGGAGGGTAATTAGTGTAGTATTAATATAGTGTTATTAATATTGAAATGGCCTATGATGAACACTCCACGAAACGATCCTCCTAACCAACGCCCGCAGCGCGAACGACGGCTCCCTCAGTACTTAGAGGCTTACGCTGTCAGTCAACAACCTAGTCTTCTACTAACAGTAAACGCGGTAAAACTAGAAAGTAAAAGTATGTCTAACCCCAACGCCCAGACTACCCCGACCATAGAGGCCCCTACGGGCTCTAATGTAACTGACCAAGTTCACGGTGGGGACCAGTGGGAACCAGACATGACTTCACACCCCGCCAGTACTGAAGAAGTAGTCCCCGATGAGTCCCGGGAGGAATACAACGCTACCGAGAGAGAACTCGGCACGGAAGAAGACGGGGAGAGCACCGTGGAGATAGAGCTCCAAGGCTCCGCAAGGAGTACCCCGAGGGAAGGCTCCCCTATACAACCGCCTTCTCCCAGCGAGGCAGAGAGGACCCTACAGCAGGCATTCCTCGTCAGCCTGAAAGCCTCTACTGAACGCGATAGACTCCAGGGTGAACGCGATCGATTGCAGCTACAGCAACGGAGCGAAGAAGAGCACATACGCCTGGAAATAAGACGCATTCAGATGGAAGAGAATGTGGCCCGAGACCGAGCAGACAGCCAGCGAGCAGCTGCTGGTGCTCTACGGGACGCAGAGCGCGACAGACAGCAAGCGCAACTAATAGAACAGCTGATCAGACGGACAACACCCTCTCCCTCCGCCAGAGGTTCCAGGAACTCGTCTAGACACACCTCCAGGGCGGCATCCCCTAGCCGAGTAAGCGACCCTGAACTTGACCAACAGACGAGGTCTATACCCCCCACAGACCACCTCCCCCCACCGGTCCAAGCGAGACCTAGCAACCGGGAAGGAGCAGCATATCCTGTGGAGAGGCTAAACCAGAGACTACAAGCACTGGATGACCTAACTGAGGACGAAGAGGAAGAGGAGGAGAACCGCGCCCGAAGACAGCACAGTACTCTACCGGACCAGGAGGTCCGGTACAGCCCAGGCTATACTCCCGCGGAGCTGCGCTGCAGACCCCCGACTCTATACACGGGTGAGCACGACGCACGACCCGCACCGAGGAACAGCACCTGGACAAGCGGGCCATGGTACACTGCCGGTACCAGCCCATACCAAGGAGCGGGAGGAGACTCGCCTAGGAGGCCTCTCCCCCAACGCTCGCCGATGTATCCACAGTCAGCGTCATACATTGGCACGCCTATGGTACCCGACTTCACCCAAGAGAACCGGGCCCAGTATACAGAACTCCGCATGTGTCTGGAGACCATGTTGGTGGATGTATTGGATGAACGCCACAAATACGCCATCCTACTGCAGCACTTAAAGGTGCCCCGCGCACATAATATAGCGCTCGCCTACGCGACTTCCACCACCCCATACACAGCAGCGCTGGTAGCATTGGACCAGAGGTATGGGCGCATATGGGATTACGTGATCCAGGAGATCCGACACATCGACCGCTTACCCCCAGCAATAGACAATCGAGCACTGGACGACCTGTCCATCAGAGTGCAGTCCCTGGTAGGGATGTTGGGAGCGCAAAGAGAGAAGGGGAAGTATGAACTTTACGCCAACTCAAATGTGGAAAGGATCCTGGAGAAGCTGCCGCCCGCTCGTCAGGAGCGCTTTAGGCGGCAGAGGGACCACGGAGACCCGAATGGCCCCGAACCGAACCTCCTCGATCTAGCGGACTTCCTGGCGAGAGAAGTCAGCAGCCTACGGCTAGATACATTCGGACGGAGCACCCCTGGCTCCAGAGAAGGAACCAGTCGACTAAATGATGGAAGAAGATCGGTGACTGTGATGCACCAATCGGAGTCAGTACCGAGCAGCAGGAGCCACAGTACCCCCTCCAGAACGGAGAAGTGGAAGATAGTGTGCCCCTACTGTGAGAAAGAACACTGGCTAGCGCAATGTGACTCCTTCCCCAAGCTGAACGCGGAGGAAGCAGGTCAATGGATAAAGTCCAACAAGCGCTGTTTTCGCTGTGCGCGCTCACACATGGCAGCCGAATGCCGCTTAAAGAAAAGGTGCACCAAGTGCGATGGAGCCCATCTGGACATACTTCATGACAGTAACAGACGGCGCCCTTCACCTGCACCATCCAGCCGCAAAGCGAGCGTCATGTACATCGATCCCGCCAGCAGCAGTGGAGCCCGAGTACTCCTAAAAGTAGTGCGTGTGACACTAAGCTACCAGAATAGGGTCCTGGACACTTACGCCGTCCTCGATGACGGGTCAGAGAAGACCCTGCTGCTCGCCTCCGCTGCGGCCCAGCTGGGGCTGCGGGGAAGCGAAACCCAAATGACAATTCGGACAATAGGACGAGATTTGAAGACGATAAAGGGCGAGAATGTCTCATTCTCTATCGCAGCAAGCGGCCAGCCTGAGCGACGGTACCAGATTGCAGACGCTTTCACCAGCCAAGAAATAGGACTGTCGCGGTACACATACCCCGTCGCCAAGCTGATGGAGAAATATGCACATCTGCGCAAGTTACCGATCCCGCTCATGGACGATGCTATGCCGACCCTGTTGATAGGCTCCGACCATGCAGACCTCATTGTCCCGATAGACCGGGTTCATACCGGACCCCGAGGCTGTCCTGCAGCAGTCGAGACCCGTTTGGGATGGACTCTCCAAGGCCCGCTCGCCAGGTCTCTCAACCGAAGTACAGCCACTAGATGTCTCCACTCCCGAGTCACAGAGGGAGAAACCGCACTCCTGCAACACGTGGAGCGGCTATGGAGCTTGGAACAAATGCCCTTTAAGAATGGAAAGAAAGACATTCGCTCTAAAGATGACATTTACGCCATTCACCTCCTCGAGACAGGGACCAAGAGAGTCCCGGTCAACGGCGTGTTGAGATACGCCACGCCACTCCTGCGGCGAGAGGGAATGCCTACTTTCCACACCAAGACAGACGCCATAGAGCGGTACCTGCTGAACACGGAGCGGCGCTTAGCCAAGAACCCCGCCCAGGAGAGTGTGTACCGCGCTGAGATTGAGAAGCTCATCACAGCGGGACACGTCACAAAGATGGACATTAAAGAGGCTGACCAGACCACTGAATCGTGGTACGTGCCCCACCACAAGGTCCATCACAACGGTAAAGACCGCATAGTATTTAACTGCAGCTACCAGATCGGATCCCAAAATCTGAATAAAGAGTTACTGCCCGGTCCCACACTCGGCCCCTCCCTACTCGGCGTTCTACTCCGCTTCCGCCAGGAAAAGGTGGCCATCAGCGGGGACATTAAAGGAATGTTCCTGCAGGTGAGATTAGTAGAGGCGGACAAGCCCCTGTTACGGTTCCTATGGAGAGAGAAGCCAGGAGATGAGCACCCAGCCATCTACCAATGGGAAGTCCTCCCCTTCGGAACGACGTGCAGCCCCTGCTGTGCGACATTTGCACTACAGAAACATGTAGCAGAGGACCCAGCAGCGGAAGAAGAGGTCCGACGCAGCGTAAAGAACAGCTTCTACGTAGACAACTGTCTACAAAGCCTTTCAACCCAGGAAGAAGCCGAGGCTCTCCTGATTAAACTCCGCGCCTCATTGATCAAAGGCGGCTTTGATCTCAGGCAGTGGGCCAGCAGCGATCCGCAAGTACTGCGCAGCCTCTCCTCCGAGGACAAGGCAGCCAGCAGCGAGACCTGGATGGCTACAATCCCGGGAGAAGCCCAGGAGATGACCCTGGGATTGGTGTGGCGATTCAAAACAGATTCGCTTCACTACAGACACAAGCCCCTGACTACGGAGCAGGGAAGGCCGGCGGCGGCGCCGACCACCAGACGGAGTGTGTACACAACACTCGCCCGACAATATGACCCGCTAGGATGTATTCTACCGTACACCACCAGGGCAAAAATGATTGTACGAGCATTGTGGGACAAGGACCAGGGCTGGGACGACCCCATTCCCGCACACCTTATATCCACCTGGAGAGAGTGGGAGATGGAGCTCCACTCACTCCCAGGCGTTAATATGCGCCGAAGCTACTTCCCACCCACGGTGAGGCCAGAGACATGTAAAATGGACTTACACGTCTTCAGTGACGCCTCAGAGGTCGCATACGGATCAGTAGCCTACTTGCAGGCCCAAGACCAGGGGGGAGAGATCTACACAGCACTTGTCCTCGCCCGCTCGAGAATAGCCCCACGCAAGCAACAATCTATCCCACGTCTAGAGATCTGCGCAGCCCTAGCCGGAGCGCACCTAGCCACGCTCATCCAACGTGAGCTCACCATACCGGTGTCTAGAACAATCCTGTGGTCAGATTCCACGACGGTACTCGCCTGGATCAAATCGGACTCATGCAAGTACAAAGTCTTCGTGGGAGTCAGAGTCACCGAGATTCAAGACTTAACCGAAGAGTTAACCGGAGAAACAGAGTGGCGCTACGTTGATACAAAACAGAACCCAGCTGACGTCATCACCCGGGGGATGCCCCTGGATGACCTCACCCGTCGCAATGTCTACAGTGACGGCCCCGCATTCCTAAGACTCCCGGAAGGACAGTGGCCCATGTCTATCCCGAGGGAAGCAAGTCCAGAGGAGGTGGAAATTAAGAAGTCTGTGTTCTGTGGATTGAGCACCGTAGCCTCCACCGACCCTAACATAAACGATTGCACGTCCATAGAGAGTGCACAACAAAGAACATTCCTGCGGTACCACCCGGAGTGCAAGTCCCCCGCTGATATGTCAGCAGCTAACTACGAGGAAGCAGAATTGCCTCTACTGCAGCGAGCCCAGAGAGACTCGTTCCCCGATGAATTGGCCTGTCTACAGGGAGGAAAGCCCGTCCCATCCGACAGCAGATTAATTCACCTGGCCCCCGAGAGCGACGCTCACACCCTCATCAGAGTGGGTGGTCGCCTACGCAGAGCCCCCAATCTACCGGATGACATTAAATACCCGATCGTATTGAACAGCCGACACAAGGTCACAGAGCTGATTATAAAGAAATACGATGAGGATGTACATCACGCAGGAGCAGAAAGAGTCTTCGCGGAAATCAGACGTCGTTACTGGATCCTACAAGGAAGAGAGGCGGTACGACGCTTCCAACGAACATGTCTAGACTGCCGCAAGTGGCGCGCGCAGCCCAGCATACCAAGGATGGCTGACCTTCCTCCATGTCGCCTCCGAATCGGTGACAAGCCATTCCACTCAACGGGTATGGACTGCTTTGGCCCGCTGCACATAAAGAAAGGAAGAGGAACCGAGAAGCGGTGGGGTATTGTATTCAATTGCATGACCACCAGAGCGATACACATCGAGCTTCTCCCGACCATGAGCACAGACTCATTCCTTATGGCCTTCCGTAGATTCATATCACGGAAAGGAAGACCGTCTACCCTATTGTCCGATCATGGGACAAACTTTAAAGGCGGCGAAAGAGAGCTGAGAGAGAGCTTCCAAGCTATGGGCCCAGAACTTAAGACCCACCTCGCTCCAGCACAGGTTGATTTCCAATTCAACCCCCCAAACGCACCCCACTTCGGTGGCACTTGGGAACGAGAAGTGCGCTCCATAAAGACAGCCCTGTACGCAGTACTTGGGGCCCAGACTGTGGCGGAAGAAGTCCTAATGACAGTCCTCACGGAGATTGAGGGAGTACTTAACTCGAAGCCCCTCGGATATGTCTCCAGTGATGTGGCGGATATCGACCCAGTTACCCCCAACACACTCCTGATGGGGCGGCTAGATCCCACATTACCCCAGACAATGTACCGGCCTGAAGAAGCGAACGGCCGACGAATGTGGAGGTACAGCCAAGTATTAGCCGACAAGTTTTGGAACAGTTTCCTACTGCACTACCTACCGTCTCTACAGACCCGCCAGAAGTGGGTAAAGGAGAGAGACAATTTGACAGAAGGAACAGTCGTCATGATTATTGATCAATCACTGCCCAGAGCTATGTGGCCGGCCGGCCGCGTAAGCAAAGTGATCACCGGTGCCGACGGCAAGGTCCGAGCAGCTGAAGTGCTCGTCCAGGGTCGCACTTACACCCGTCCCGTGGCAAGGCTCATAGAACTGCCTCGACTCCCAGACACAATCGATGATGACCATGACCCTACAACCCTATGACTTTGTGAAGTTGACTGACCCCTACAGCAAACCCTTATGTGTAAATGGACAACGCGATTGATCTGTCTCCGTTTAGCTGATTAGGTCTGGGACCTGTTCAGGGGGTGGCTGTTGTGAAGGGCCAGATTGGACCGAATATATATATTTGTTTATATATATATATTTAGTTGTGTTTGTATGTTCTCTAATATTCCCTGATATCCCTTGTGTATTCCTTGTACAATATGCATTGAATGTCCATTCTGGCCTACTGAACATCCCATAATAGTCTCCATTCTACTATTGGTCGAGACCTTGGTGCCGGGCTGCCGTACCCCTCAGACCCAGTTCGGGCGTGCCGCTCGACATGTACGAACGGGTCCTGGTTCCGCGTAGGAATTTGGCTACCGCACCACTAATGGGACTATTTGTTCATGGTGCGTGTATATGCTGCGCTGCTGAAGTAGGACTTTCTTTTCAGTCCAGTTTCTTACCCTCCAATAGAGTCACAGACGTAAAGCCTCCCCGCGATGCCACGTGTGGGAGTAAGGCCAAGTTCGGCCTACCATCGGTATTGAGACATCGTGTATATTAATATTTGAATAGTCATATTTTGCACTATATCGTCGAGTTGGACGTAGTCTATTAAGCTAATAATAGTCTGTTAATATATAGTGCTTCGTGCGGTGAGAATACTACCGTAGTCAGTACCCCATCGTTTCGGGCAGAGAACTGGCTGCTTACCCAGGGTGGTTGACCCTATGTGAAGCTGCACCCGAGGAGCCCCAGAGCCGACGAGCGAGTGGACCTGTATACCGGATTATTCTACCGACGACAGCCCGCCTTCCCAGGCACGGATTATGCTTTGGATACTTTGATTATTCTATGGATAAAGACCCCCGACACTACCGTGTGTTGGAACCCCCCCCCCCCCTGGAGAGGACGCAAGGTGAGGAGACGCTCTGCAAGACGAGGTCTCTCCACATCTCTCCCCCGTGGACCGGAGAGAGCCGGCCCACAAAGAGTCCACCTGCTTTCATCTGTGGTCCAAGGATCGCCGGCGCATTGAACGGCACTACAGTGGGTTCACCTGGGATACCCTTGGCCGGACGAGGCAGCTGGATTCTACCCCCCCCCCCTCCTACTCCTGTCGGCTTACAAGCGACCGGATTAACCCCCTCTAGTGTATCCAGCCTATAATCATTAAAGTATCATTGCTGTTATTCCTTAACTATTCCAGGTTGTATATTTACCACCTGCGCCTTCAGAGATTGGACATTATCTATTGATATACCGACGAATACTCCTTGCCATAAAAGTGCATACTATTTCAATTCATAAATGTAATTAAGTGATTAAGTGCTTATTCTACACACCATCGCTGTGTAGGAAATAAAGACCTGTTTCTAATTCGTACATTTGTGTTGGATCCGTTTCATCTACGTGAGAGTGTTCATGATAATATATTTATGCCGTGTACTGGGTGGCCGAATATTAAGTACAAAGGTAGTGGTAGTAAGTATCATATCTAGTAATACAGTCAGGGAATTGTACCCCTCAGTTACACACGCCGATATGGTGGAGGGACTGTCCACAGAGAGCTTCATGGGCACTTACCAGAGATTCACAGCGCTCAGGGGACACCCGAAGAAAATCTGGTCAGACCGGGGCACAAACTTTGTTGGAGCTCGGCCTGCACTGAAGGAACTCTATGTTTTCCTAGAAAGTCTCGACAAGGATGAAGTAAGGGGAAAGGCTGCCAGACAAGGAACCGAGTGGATCTGGGTGTTCCACCCAGCCGACTCACCTCACAGGAATGGTGCGGCGGAAGCAGCAGTCCGCATTCTCAAGCAAGCGCTGAGTAATGTGGGGGGTGGGGGGACCTCACAGGACTAGAGTTCCAAACTATGCTCTACATGGCAGCCAACTTATCGAATGAGAGGCCGATCGGCGCCAGACTCCAGGTCCAAGATGACGCGGTAGAGGTGATCACCCCCAACACCCTGCTACTGGGGAGGGCTGGACCCACAGGGGACTCACGGAGCTACGAGTTCCAGGGCTACCCATTTGTGAGATTGAGAGCAGTCCAGACTGAAGTAAACAAGTTCTGGGAGCGGTGGAGCCAGCTTGCTGGACCAGGCTTGTTTATCAGGCCTAAGTGGCATAGTAAGGCTCGCAATGTGGCAGTCGGAGATCTTGTTTGGCTTGCCGATCAGAACGCGCTAAGGGGTCAGTTCAGGCTGGGCCGGGTTGTGGAGGTGGCCCCTGACGTGAATGGGGTCGTCCGTGATGTCAAAGTGAGAACGTGCCCCAGCTGTCCAGTGGCCTCGGGCAAGCGTCCGGAGAAAATCAGCAGCGATCATAGACTCTCTATTGTCCTCAGCAGAGACGTCCGAAGACTCGTGGTGCTCTTACCTGTAGAAGAGCAATAACAGCACCCCATGAGAAGGTTGATCCGAACATTCCACCGCCAAAGGAGAGCGGTTATTTGTTGTGGTCTCCTTGGGTCTAGAGTCCAGGATACCAAGTGGGAGGTGTGCAGCTTTCTATTGTGGTGGTGGAGTTTAGGTGCACTTTAATCTGTGTGTGTAAATAAGTAATGTGTTTGTGTTGTTCTTTATGCTGTGCGTTTATGTAAATGTTTGATTAGTGGTAGTTGAGCTATGATTATAATTATGTTTTCATTTTCGGATGTATGGAGGCACTGTATGCTTGGTTAAAGTTGTGAATGGAGATTTAGTCATTTCACATGTGATCCAGGGACGTAGTGAGAAGTGGGCTGTAATTGGTCGAGATACGTCACGTGGTGTCAGTGGAACTTGTAAACATGGAGTTGCGGGGAATTTGACAGCAGCGAAGGGAGACGATTGAGAACCGGTGAGTGGATGTGTGTAAGCGATTTGTTTTAAGAATGATAGTAGTATTGTGGTAGTTATTGATTGAATGTGTGTCTTGTTTCAAGGTTTGTAACCTGTTGGAGGAAGAATTAAAAGCTTTTTGCAACTGAGTGGCATCCTGTTCGTCCCTTCACCCCAGCAGCGGGAGTAAAGCTGCACAGTGGTTCTTCGTGGTTTGTTAGTGGTTCTTAGTGACTGTAGGGTAAAGTGAGTAGCTTGTGGTGACTGGTACAGTAACGATGGCTACCATTAAGGATTTTGTTGAGAACCCCTCTGACGAGATGTTGGGAAGGTTTTCCAAAGAGCAGCTTCTGAAGCTTGCTGTGCACTACAATGTGGAGCTTACTGCCAGTGAGAAGCGGTTAAAAGCGACTGCCTTGGGGACTTTGAGGGCTATACTCATTGAGGAGCAGGTGATTGTGGCAACGGTGGATGAGCTTCTTTTGTCTGAGGTGTCTCCACAACTCTCTGGCGTGGCGGAAGGTGTTGCCATCGATTGGGGGCCTAGGGAGTTGGCATTTAGGGAAAAGCAGCTACAACAAGAGCGTGAGTTTAAGGAAAAACAGCTACAACAAGAGGAGAGGAGAGATGAGAGAGAGCGGGAGCTTAAGGAAAAACAGCTACAACAAGAGGAGAGGAGAGAGGAGAGAGAGAGCACGATCGTGCAATGAAGGAGCTTGCATTTAAGCATGCTGCCTTGCAGGCGGGTTCTCTGCATCCAGAGTCACGTTCCGGGTTTGATGTAGGCAGGAATATTAGGATGGTGCCACCATTCTTTGAGAAAGACGTGGAAAGATATTTTCCCCTTTTTGAACGGGTGGCAACCACATTGAAGTGGCCTGATACCGCCTGGACACTGCTGCTGCAATGTGTTTTGGTTGGTAGGGCACAAGAAGCCTACACTGCTCTGTCCCTTGAACAAAGCGCTGATTATGAGCTGGTTAAAGCTTCCATATTGAGGGCTTATGAGTTGGTCCCCGAGGCCTATCGTCAGCGTTTTAGAGGTTATCGTAGGCAGGAGGGGCAGTCTTATGTTGAATTTGGAAAAGAGAAGGAGAACCTGTTTGACCGGTGGTGCACCTCGCAAAAAGCAGAGTCAAGGGAGCAGCTCAGACAGTTGGTTCTCCTAGAGGAATTTAAGAGGTGTGTTCCTGATAACATTTCCACACATCTAAATGAGCATAAGGTATCGAAGATAGCCGACGCTGCTGTCTTGGCTGATGAGTTTGTGTTAACACACAAATCTGTCTTTGTAGAGGAGGGCCGTGTGGAGTCCAGGGGTAGTAGGCGTCCTTCTCAGGGGAGCCGGTTCCCGGCACCCGTGTCTGCTGGTCGGTTTACTTCGACTCCTAGGCAAGGTGGCTCTGCTAGTGCATTCCCAGAGGGGGTTATCTGTTTTTACTGTAAGGAGCCTGGTCATATCGTTGCTGGATGCCCTGTACTTAAGCAGAAAAATGTAAAAACGGTGGCTCTGGTAGAAATCATAGACAGGACCCCTATGCCGACATTGGAGAGTGGGGTGCGAAGTATCAAAGGTGCAGACAGGGAGCTAGAGGGCTCCTCAAAATTTAGGATGGATGGATTTGTTTCACTGGTTGGTGAATTAGGATCAAGGCAGGCTATTACAATATGGAGAGATACAGGAGCTTTCCAGTCTCTCATTCTGGATGGGATTTTGCCATTTTCGGAAGATTCTTCATTGCATTCCGGTGCCATTGTTCAGGGCTTTGGAGGAGGCTTTGTGAATACTCCTTTGCATGAGGTCTCGCTAAACTCTCCCTTAGTATCAGGCAATGTTGTCGTAGGAGTGTGTTCTCACATTCCCATAAAGGGGGTGTCCTTCATTCTAGGGAACGATTTGGCCGGTGGCAAAGTGCTGGCTACTCCAGTTGTAATTCCCGTCCCTGTAGTTTCTGAGGTTCCTGATGAGCTCGCACAGAAGCATCCAGGAGTGTTTCCTGTGTGTGCGGTAACACGCGCAATGTCAAAGGTCAAATGTGACACCCATGAGGTTGTTAACTTAGATGGTGATATGACACTTAGTGACACGTTCTTTGTTGAGTTGAAAAGTGGCCCTGATGAGGGGTTTGGTAAGGTGATTCCGTCTCATGAGCAGTTGGTACTAGAGCAAAACAAGGATGTCTCCTTGTCGTCCCTCTTTGAAGAGGCGGTTTTAGAGGATGAAATGGTAGATACGTCTCAAGGATACTTTGTTAGCAATGACGTGCTCATGAGAAAGTGGACACCACCTAACCTGTCCAGTCTGGATGACTGGGGCAGTGTGTTTCAGATTGTTGTTCCAGCCGTGTATCGTCCTGATATACTGCATCTAGCACATGATCATGATCTTGCTGGTCACATGGGGGTCAGGAAGACTTATGACCGTGTGCTGAGACATTTTTGTTGGCCTGGTTTGAAGTCAGATGTGGCACAATATTGTCGCTCGTGCCATGTGTGTCAGGTGGTTGGTAAACCAAACCAGAAGATCCCTCAGGCTCCTCTGCAGCCTATCCCTGCCGTTGGGGAACCTTTTGAGCGGATCCTCATTGACTGTGTTGGTCCCCTCCCTCGAACTAAGACAGGGAACCAGTACCTTTTGACTATTATGTGTGCAGCGACCCGTTTTCCTGAAGCCATTCCTTTACGCAAGATCACAGCCCCAGCTATATCCAAAGCTCTGGTTAGGTTTTTTTCGACTTTTGGTCTACCAAAGGTCATTCAATCAGATCAAGGGTCTAACTTCATGTCCCGTCTCTTTGCTCAGGTCCTCCAGCAGTTGTCTATCCAGCATTGCCCTTCCTCTGCCTATCATCCAGAGTCCCAGGGGGCGCTGGAGAGATTTCACCAGACTATCAAAACAATGCTGCGGGCATATTGTACGGAGTTCGACAAAGACTGGGATGATGGAATTCCTTTGCTTCTGTTTGCTGCTAGGGAGGTAACCCAGGAGTCTCTTGGATTCAGCCCGGCTGAGCTGGTGTTCGGCCACACAGTGAGGGGTCCTTTGAAACTGCTGAAGGAAAAGTGGTTGGCTGACCAGACTCCTTCCTCTACTAATTTGTTGGACTATGTGTGTGACTTCAGGCTTAAGCTTAGTAGAGCATGTGAACTAGCGAAAGAGAACCTAAAGGTAGCCCAAGGAAAAATGAAGGTGTGGTATGATAGGCGGGCCCGACATAGGGTGTTCTCACCGGGAGACAAGGTGTTGGTTCTCTCGCCTATTCTTGGGTCTGCATTACAGGCTAAATACAGTGGGCCATACTCCATTGAGCGCAAAGTTGGTGAGGTCGACTACTTGATTAAAACTCCCGACCGCAGGCGCAAGAGTAGATTATGTCACGTCAATATGTTGAAGGCGTACTGTAACTGAGGGGTACAATTCCCTGACTGTATTACTAGATATGATACTTACTACCACTACCTTTGTACTTAATATTCGGCCACCCAGTACACGGCATAAATATATTATCATAAACACTCTCACGTAGATGAAACGGATCCAACACAAATGTACGAAGTCGAAGTATGCGTTTATTACTACACAGCAATGGTGTGTAGAGCAAGCACTTAATCACTTAATTACATTTATGAATTGAAATAGTATGCACTTTTATGGCAAAGAGTATTCGTCGGTATATCAATAGAGAATGTCCAATCTCTGATGGCGCAGGTGGTAAATATACGACCTGGAATAGTTAAGGAATAACAGCAATGATACTTTAATGATTATATACTAGATACACTAAGGGGGGGTTAATCCGGTCGCTTGTAAGCCGACAGGAGTAGGAGGGGGGGGGGTAGAATCCGGCTGCCTCATCCGGCCAAGGGTATCCCAGGTGAACCCACTGTAGTGCCGTTCAATGCGCCGGCGATCCTTGGACCACAGATGAAAGCAGGTGGACTCTTTGTGGGCCGGCTCTCTCCGGTCCACGGGGGAGAGACGTGAAGCGACCTCGTCTTGCAGAGCGTCTCCTCACCTTGCGTCCTCTCCAGGGGGGGGGGTTCCAACACACGGCAGTGTCGGGGGTCTTTATCCATGGAATAATCAAAGTATACAAAGCATAATCCGTGCCTGGGAAGGCGGGCTGTCGTCGGTAGAATAATCCGGTATACAGGTCCACTCGCTCGTCGGCTCTGGGGCTCCTCGGGTGCAGCTTCACATGGGGTCAATCATCCTGGATAAACAGCCAGTTCTCTGCCCGAAACGATGGGGTACTGACTACGGTAGTATTCTCACCGCACGAAGCACTATATATTAACAGACTATTATTAGCTTAATAGACTACGTCCAACTCGACGATATAGTGCCAAATATGACTATTCAAATATTAATATACACGATGTCTCAATACCGATGGTAGGCGAACTTGGCCTTACTCCCACACGTGGCGTCGCGGGGAGGCTTTACGTCTGTGACTCTATTGGAGGGTAAGAAACTGGACTGAAAAGGAAGTCCTACTTTAGTAGCGCAGTATATATACGCACTATGAACAAATAGTCCCATTAGTGGTGCGGTAGTCAGATTCCTACGCGGAACTAGGACTTGTTCGTACATGTGGAGCAGTACGTTTGAACTGGGTCTGAGGGGTATGGCAGCCTGGCACCAAGGTCTCGACCAATAGTAGAGTGGAGACTATTATGGGATGTTCAGTAGGCTAGAATGGATATTCAATGCATATTGTACAAGGAATATACAAGGGATATCAGGGAATATTAGAGAATATACAAATACAATTAAATATATATATATAAATAAATATATATATTCGGTTTAATCTGGCCCTTCACAACACGTACAATGATAGGGCTCAGATTGACCAGTCAGGGGTCAAGCCTGTGGCTGTTCTAACAGTTTCTGCATCTCCTATTGTAGCCGACTGTTCTGTGTCGAAGGAGATTTCTCAGGGCCGGTTGCCAAACACCCAGATACTAGGTGACTTGGACTCACACCTGTCGTACTTACCACTTCCTGAGCGTACGGATGTGGTGCGCCTACTTAGACAGCATACACGTTTGTTTTCTGATGTCCCTAGTCGTACTAATGTACTCGAGCATGACATTGATGTTGGTAGTGCAGGGCCAATTAAGCAACATGCCTATAGGGTGAATCCGGAAAAACGAAGGATCTTGAGTAAGGAAGTAGACTATATGGTGAGACATGGCATTGCGGAGCCCAGTTCTAGTGCGTGGAGCTCCCCCTGCCTGCTTGTTGATAAGCCAGACTGCACTCATCGGTTCTGTACTGATTTCCGTAAAGTTAATGCAGTAACCAAGCCGGACTCGTACCCTCTGCCTCGGATGGACGACTGTATCGATCGGGTGGGTTCAGCAGCCTTTGTAAGTAAATTGGATTTGCTAAAGGGATACTGGCAGGTTCCGCTTACTCCGCGAGCACGTGAGATATCCGCTTTTGTCACACCAGAGAGTTTCTGCCAGTATACAGTGATGGCCTTTGGCATGCGAAATGCCCCAGCGACGTTTCAGCGGCTAGTGAACAAGGTCCTGGGCGGGGTAGCGTTCTGTGAGGCATATCTGGATGACCTGGTTATCCACAGTTCCTCTTGGTCACAACATGTGGAGCATCTGGCCGAAGTGTTCAAGCGGTTGGGTGATGCTAACTTGACAGTTAACCTTGCGAAATGTGAATTTGGACAGGCCACGGTTACCTACCTGGGTAAGGTGGTTGGACGTGGGCATGTGTGCCCCATTACAGCTAAGGTGGAGGCTATAGTGGGCTTCCCTGCTCCCATCACCAGGCGGGAGTTAAAGCGCTTCCTAGGTATGGCAGGGTACTATAGGAGTTTCTGTAGGAACTTTGCTTCTGTTGTTGCCCCTTTGACCAATCTGCTCAGTCCTAAGGTACCTTTCGTGTGGACTGAGACTTGTCAACAGTCTTTTGAGAGCATCAAGGGTATTCTGATTAGCGCTCCCGTTCTGTCAGCTCCCGATTTTCAACTGCCATTCAAGTTGGCAGTGGATGCTAGTGACCTCGGTGCTGGAGCCGTCCTCCTGCAAGAGGATGCATTAGAGGTGGAGCACCCAGTGTGCTACTTTTCTAAAAAGTTTGACAGGCATCAACTGCACTACTCTACTATAGAGAAGGAGGCGCTCGCTTTGGTTCTTGCCTTGAACCATTTTGATGTTTACGTGGGATCCTCCAGTTTACCCCTTGTTGTGTATACAGACCATAACCCTTTGGTTTTTCTTCGCAGCATGGTGAATTCGAATCATCGTTTGATGCGATGGAGTTTGTTCCTCCAGGCGTATAACTTGGATATTCGCCACATTCGTGGGAGGGACAACGTGCTAGCAGACGCCCTCTCACGATCGTAGTACCGGTGTTTGTGGTACCCGTTATCGCTGTTGTGGTAGAGGCCCTGACAACTAAGGGGTCACAGTTGTTTTTGTTTTGTTTATGGGTTGTTGTGTAGTGGTTGCCTCTTGGGCAACCAGTTTGGTGGGGGAGGTGTTATGTACTAGAGGCCTGGTCACTCCTGTGTCACCAGGGCAGGCAGGTGAGGGCTGCCAATTAGCCAATTAGTGCTGATTGGTTACCTGCTGGGGAGCTTCAAAGGCAGACCCAGAAACACACATGCAGGTTCTGTGCCTAGTGAAAGAGCTGTCAGGTTCTTACAGTCCTTGTCCGTTGGGTTACCAGTACATTAGCTTATAGTTATATTAGTAGTTCCTTGGTTTAGTAGCATTTTTGAGTTAGAGCACAGGGTTTTGGTGTTGATTACACATAGGTTGCGTACCCATGAGCCAGGGTCGTAACACAACACAAGACAGGTATGAGAGTAAGCCAAGAACTGGGCATTTATTGTATACAACAGAAAACGGCACTGTCCCTTTAAGGGAGAACACAAAATACTGGGAAACAAGAAATGGAAAAATAGGCACAGTGCCTTTAAGAGGAGAGCTGGCTAAGGGGAAGGCTAAGGGAACAGGGCCAGGGCAAGGGACAAGGGCAGGAAACAGGGAGGACTAGGAGGACTGGACAGGGATGACTAGGAGGACTAGGAGGACTGGACAGGGAGGACTAGGAGGACTGGACAGGGAGGACTAGGATGACTAGGAGGACTGGAAGGACTGGACAGGGAGGACTAGGAGGACTAGACGGACTGGACGGACTGGACAGGGAGGACTAGGAGGACTAGAAGGACTGGACAGGGAGGACTAGGAGGACTAGAGAGGGGAAACAGGGACAGAGAAAAACAGGGTTCGGGCCTTGGAACTGGGCGAGGGTCAGAGCTGCTTACAGGGATGGAGTAGGAGCGCGCAGGCTAGACGTCTGGAGGAGAGCGCATCTGGCGCGGAGGTCTGAGTGGTGCGCGTCTGCTTGGAGTACGCGCCGGTACGGAGAGCGCATCTGGCGCGGAGGTCTGAGTGGTGTGCGTCTGCTTGGAGTACGCGCCGGTACGGAGAGCGCATCTGGCGCGCAGGTCTGAGTGGTGCGCGTCTGCTTGGAGAACGCGCCGGTTCGAAGAGCACATCTGGCGCGGAGTCTGGATGCGCGTCTGGAGTGCGTCTGGATGCGCGTCTGGATGCGGGTCTGGAGTGAAGAGCGCATCTGGCTCGGAGGTCTGGATGCGCGTCTGGAGTGCGTCTGGATGCGCGTCTGTATGCGCGTCTGGAGTGAAGAGCGCGTCTGGCTCGGAGGTCTGGATGCGCGTCTGGAGTGCGTCTGGATGCGCGTCTGGATGCGCGTCTGGAGTGAAGAGTGCGTCTGGCTCGGAGGTCTGGATGCGCGTCGGGAGTGCGTCTGGATGCGCGTCTGTATGCGCGTCTGGCTCGGAGGTCTGGAGTGGAACACTGGAATACCTCCCGTAGAGGATTAGAGAGCGCAGAACAGTGTCTCCCTCCAGGCAAACGGCGACAGGTGGCGAAGGCTTGAGCGCATCTCACGCCGGAGGTGAAAGAGCATAACAGACAGAAACAGAAACTCCCGTAGGAGCCTACAGACAGAGAACCTCCCGAAGGAGTTTGGTGATAGAGATATGATACAGAACGACCCGACCAGGACTGAGGGGAAGAGCGAGGTACTTAAAGCCCAACAGGGGCGCTAATTAGAATACACATCAGGTGCGTGATGGTAATTGATACTCAAACTAGAAGTGTGTGTTCGGCACCAGACCAATCAAACACATAATGACAGGTAGTCCAAGGGTGTGGCTGCTGAAGAGCAAACGAGAGTAAACGAACGCGAGGGTGGGGGCTAGTGAGGTGAGGAGACAGGGAATTAAAGGTCAAGGGAAAGGCGAACCTCACAGGTCAGCAAGAAAAGAAACCGTCTCAATCCAAAAACTGTTGAAAAAATTCTATTCCTCAATAAAAATCTTTGAATAACAAGTTTATTAACAGAAGTTTATTAACAGATTGCAGAATGGGTACAGTACAGCTCAATACATAAAATTGTTAAGGGGATGCAGACCAGAGAAAGACTTTCGTCTTGTTTACATCAGGGTCCCCCAGAGTCCCATAATCGCACCCTGCCCTAGTTACACAAGCACAGCCATCATCATTATCCTGCACATCCCGTTTTCCAAGCACACCCTCTCTGTCCCAACTACATATATTTACACTATCAATCATACAATTAATCTCCATCCCCAGAAGGAAATAATTCAAAGTAAAAACCTGTGTGTGAACCTGTGTAGGGAAGAGAAAAGTGTGTTGCATGCCAGCCTCTTTATACTCTGTTCCATTGGGAACACCTGTTATTGTTATGATCAGATCAATTAAGTGTGAGTGCGTAACAATATATATATTACAAAACAATCAATTCTAAACATTGCTTTTTTCAGTGCCATCTGCTGGCGAAATAGGAGACTGCAAAGCAAACCTGTTTTGCAGTCTCCTAACCTGTTTTGCAGTCTCCTATTTCGCCAGGAGATGGCACTGAAACGAACATTTAAATGAATGAACCCATGTTCAATACATTTGGTGAAGTGGTTCAATACTGGTTCAGTGCTTCATTTGGCCATCACTGAGTGTGAGGCGGAGTCTCAAAAGAGAATGTTGAATATTTATTGTGCAAAAATCACAACAGATCCTCTGTGCTTTCAACGGAGCCTTGTAGACTGAGTAGGGTATATCTGCAGAGCCACTGGGTAGCGAGTGCAACACCGTGTAATGTCCGTGTGGATCGTTGGAGTAGGGTATATCTGCAGTGCTGCAGCCTCATACTCATTGTATAGATTTGTATTAGTATCATTAATCAATCACCTGTTGTTGAATAAATACCATTACTTTCTAGTTATTACTAAAAAAAAACAGTATATATAAAACAGTAGCTGTATTAAAAAAAATAAAATAAAAAAAAAAGGTATAATTTATATAATTTAATTTTTTATTTAATATTTTTTTATGTATGCACTGGTATCGCCCCCTGGTATCGAGAATAATTAGGAGTCACAATAATATAAAAACAGATGTCTTACCTTGAAGTGTATTTTGAAGAAAAGCTTTATTTAAAGTTACCAACAATTTTACACGATAACTGAGTCTCTCTGCGTCTCTGCTAATCAGGGACAAATCATCATTTACCTCTGCCTGCTGCAGCTACGTCCAACAGAGATAACTATCTGCTTCTAACTGACTACCTCCAGTGTTTAATAAAGTTCTGGAGGAGAGACTCCCAAACACACAATAACATCAGCTTTTATAACAAACACAAAAGGGAGGGTTATTCTTATCATACAAATCTGATCTTAACCAATCAATGACCCTTGTGTCATTTATCCTGTGGGTTATTGGACATCTGATTCATGATGTAAATGACCATTAATCCAATCAGCTTGGAGGCTCTGCTTCTTATCCCAAAAGCTGATCTCGTATCAGTCTTACACAGAATTCAACATGTTGTCAACAACATGATGACATGGTACTTCAGAATTAAATTTTGCATCAACAACATGACATTGCATTTCATTACTTGTTGACACTCAAAGACAGGCATGTCTGCAAGTGACCTTTAATATGACCTTTCATGTCCTAGTGGAGGGATATGGTATTACAATCAATTAATATTAATATAATAGTGTTTATAATAGTGTTAATTATGCATATTTCCACCACAATTCCCCCCTTAAACACTTATATTAATATAGCCACTACACCATGCCTAGACCCTTACTCGTGCATAGGTATCTTATTTTCCTGTAAGCTTTTTTGTGAAGGAAATATTATCCACTTCGTGTTAAATACATATTTCTCTGTACAAAACTTTAACTAGTCTGACTAGTATACAGCCCAAACACTATAGGCGACAGTTTTAAACAGTGTCTGTCTCTTAAACACAGCCAAGGTTGAAGAGATATGACATGGCCTTTCCTCCAGTTCTAGTGTGAAGACACAACAGAGCCATAGACCCAATTTTGTTATCACACTCTCATCTGGGGCATTTGTTTGTTTACCTTTCTTGTCATATCTATTTTCCCTTTTAGCAATATATTGTGAACATGTTAACATTTCCCTATAAGCATAATCATTTTCTCCATATTTCATTGAGTCCAGTGTACACCCATGACCTGGCACACTTCCATATCTTGCGTATCTTCTAACTGGAAAGTTATCCCAATAGTCAGTCCACCTGTTCCTTTCTTTCATCAACCTGCTCACTTAGAGCAGCGCTCAGCTTCTGTACTTTCTTGATCATCATGGTTGGAGGTCATCGAGGCTCCGTTGATTCCCACAGCCATGCCCATGGAGGCCATGGGGAGCTTGGGGATGACAGCCTGGTGGGGTCCCGTTGGCCCAGTAGGTGAACAGGGAGCTGCCAAAGTTCTGTCGCCGGCCCTCCCTCCTGTTGCTGTTGATGGCAGCCTGGAGCTAATTTGGGTTGCTCAGGCCCCTCTTGTCACAAGTCCCATGATGCACAACTGCAAACCGATGCTTGACTCTGTCTTTCCATTCCCGGAGTTTCCGGCGAATTCCTGGAAGCATATGAATCTCAACACTTCATGTTATATAATCTGTGGTACATTTATAATTTCTCAAACTTGGCATCATTTATGCCTCATTCATTTTAAAACATTCACCGCTGCACAGTTTTTTTCTTTTCATAAATGGACATTGTGCTTATCAGCAACCCACATGTTTCCTGTCACTTCTCTTGCTGTATGGATCTTGCACATGCGCACAAACTTACTAACTAGCCCCCTCTGCTTCCTTTTCTTCCCTTTTTCTTCACTGGATGCAGTCAGGGTATGGGGAATCTTTTAATCTTTTTTCATACGAACATATAGCTGATTCTTGTAACGTGGCAATGGTAATTATTGTAAAATTGTCTTTACTTTGTTTTATTATTATTTCCTTCACTTCTCTTTCGATAGTTAATTCACCCCCCCTTCAGATAATTATATACATATAAACATCCCACTTGACCTGGCACACTTTGAGTTGCTGATGTAATAACATTCAGCGTGAAGCTTTTCACATGCCCCCCCCCCCCCCTTTTTGTAGGGAAGTCAAAACCTTTTCGGTTAGATTTCTGTGTCTCTCTAATATTGTAGACAACACTGCTATCTTAGCTTGGGATCTCTAGGTCCCATATTGTGGACGCATTACACTCATAATCCGTGATCCTTGACTGATCGCACGTTTACTTTTTTATGGTATATACTAATTTCATTAGTACTGGCTTTTCTGATTAATGGTGTCAGATAAGCTAAATAACAGGTACCCTTTGACATTTTCTCTAGGTATACAACTATAGGTTTTAGTGTTGCAGACCAGGTATACCTGCTCGGGGAAAATAATATTCCCTCTCCTATTCTTTGTTAAATCCGCTGGCTACTGCAGACAATTGCTGTGGCCCATAATATATCCAGGACTGAACCCAGTATGGATTTTGCCGGTGGTGGTTATAACTTTTATGCATGATTATCATATATTTTAACATGGAAACAACATGTTAACTATATTCAAGGGGAAATATTTAAGTCAGTAGCAATATTGTATAATGTAAGGATATACTAAATTACAAAACCTTGCACCTCATTATTTCCTCACTTCCACTTAAAATGTTTCATGTTTCATACTAAGAGTTAACAACTCCTTAAAAGTCAAAGCTACAGGGGTCACTGTAGGTGAAATGACAGGTTTATCTATATCAGACAAAATCTCCCTTTCCACCAATGTCTCTCAACAATACTCTCACATCTTCCTTCATGGTTCTCAGTCACCCCAATCTCAAAGTTCTCAACAATATTTTGCAGGTGTTCCTTTGTACACTGAGTCAATAACCTATTTTGTCTCCCTTAAATAAGGAAAGTACAATTGTGAGTATGATGGTAGTGAATTTTATACCCCCATTCCTTTGTAAGGCCCATACCTGCTTGTCTGACCTCATGTCTATCTATATCCTTATCTATTTTCAGTATATTTATTTTTCAGTATACCTGGTTTCCTTTCTCTCTCTGCCTATGGTCTTTCTAATCTCTCTGGATCTTATCCTAATCTTCGTCGGCCCTACTAGAGTCCGCACAGGCACCTTCTCCAGCTTCGCCGCACAAAAACAATAAATAAAAAAAATTAATTGATACTGTTCAATCAGTACCCGCCGGCTCTTCCTAAACCAGGTATACCTCCCTATACTTTTTACACATTCTTTTGTTCGTTTTATAATGTGATTCTTTTAATCGTCTTTTTCAAGGATACTTTTAAGACTGGAGATCCTGTGGTTCTGGAACCTTTCTGCAGTGGCTGGCGTGGATCCAAGTTTGGTTGTTCTGCAACCTTGAATGCAGACGTGGTGTTGAGCAGGACCTGGTATGGTCCACCCAATCTCCTGGTTGCAGGCTATGAAGTGGGCCCTTCCGTGGTTTCAGTAGGGCTTTTTTCACCTGCGAGCGGATAGAAAAACTAGAACCTTTGTTAGATTGGTGCATTATTCCTGCTTTCTTTCTTCTATCCCTTCTAGGCTATTTATAACTTGGATGGAAAGATTTCTTTTATTTTCTTTCTTCTCTTGTGGACGTTTTGAGTACTGCACTCATTTTCTTTAGCTTGTTCTAGCTTTGATGCTATTGGCTAATTCAGTCATGTGACACTGCCAGGTCAGCTATTTCATCACCCCAGAAAGTGTTTGTCTGCTCTCAGCATTATTCCTATTCTTCATTTTTTTTTTGCCTAACACAACCTTTGAATCCGTCCAAAAGAACTCTTCTACATTACAGTATCCTAATAAATGGCAAATGGCTATTTTCTCTATCCTCCCCCATTTTGAACAATGGTTTTAAACCATAGCTCAATCTAGTTTATAATAGGGAAAATAGCCATTTATAGTCTGTGCCTCTGTCTGTCAGTGACAGCCGCGGGCCTGTAATTCTTTGCCCACTTTGATCTTGATAACCTCTTATCAGAGCCCCCCCCAGCCTGCCTTGTCCAGCTGTCCGTCTGTTCTTTCTACTTTAGACTGAGCCGTGAGCGTTGTGCTGTCTGAATAGAGAAACATGTATATTCTACTTCAGGCAGTTGTACAGATAACTCACAGAATTTGTTTTAACATCTCTGTATTTTCACTTTTATCATGTAAATTACATTTGATGTATTTAATTGTTTTGGCTAATTCTGCAAAGTTTTGAGGTGCTGTTCCCTCACTCTGTCAGTAACAGTTCCGCCCCCCCCCCCCTTTTGTCTGGTCTTAGGGCATTCTCTTTCTTCTAATGCAAAACTATAACACGCCGGTGAGCTGGCATATCCCTGGGGTGTACGCTTCCATGTGAAACGCCTGTCCTTGAAGGTGAAAGCAAACCAATACTGTGACTCCTCCTCTACAGGCAGACTGAAAAAAAACATTAGCCAGATCTATTACTGTGAAATACTTTGACCCAGCAGGAAGCTGTGAAAGTATTGTGGTCGGATTTACAAATCTCCAAGATTTTCCATCTGCTTTTTTACTGGCAGAATGGGTGAGTTACAAGGTGATGTTTCACAAGGCACAATGATTCCTCATGCGAGTAAAGATTCAAATACTGGAGTAATGCCTGCCTCAGCGTCCGGCCGGAGGGGGTATTGGGCCTTGCAGGGCCCATGTGAACCTTTCGGTAGCACCACCAGGGGAGTGGCTCCTTTTATTAAGCCTACGTCATATTTATCTTTTGCCCATAGGCCGCTTGGTACCTCTTCCAATATTTTAGGCAATCCTTGTGTCATTTGGAGATATTTCCCTGTATGGATTTTTCTGGTGGCACTACATGAATCTGGTGCGTTCCCATGAATACCTGGGGATAGGAGATTTTGAAAACATCCATCAGTAATGGCTTCACATAGTGCCAGCCATGGTCCTACTCAGTGTTCGAATTATGAGGGGGCCAATGGGGGCTCAGCCCCCATAGCTATAGTCTGAGCCCCCATAGTCAAGACCCCCTGTGGGGGTCTCTCAAAAAAAATTATATAATATTTTTTTTTTTTTTTTTTTACGAATTAGTATTATTTATGTTACCTAAATAAATTGTTAATAGATCATATTTTTCTTTTCAGTTTTTAAAAGAACTGAGTAATTAATGTTGTGGAATAGGCTGCATTTCACCTCCAAGCCGCTATGCGTCGCCCATAAGTTTAACGCTACTCCAACCTAGTGAAGAAGAAGCAGCAAGCAGCTGCTGTAAACAGAAGGCTGCCGGTCCATGTCCTGCAACTGAAAACATAAACACTAAACAGTACGCCACATGCCGCCAAAAAGAAAAAAAGAAAAAAAGGCTCAACCCGCCGCAAGGCTGTACAAAGCTGGACAGCTTTGGTTTTATAAAAAGGCCAAAGACTGACGCTGTTAGTGTAGCAGCTAGCAGCGCTACTGTCACTGAAGTTGACATTGCTAGTGCTAGTACTAGTGTTAGCTCTGCTGCTCCTGTGCGCAGTGCACCTGTTATTGTTACCGCGCCGGTTGCCACTGCCAGACCCGAGTCTCCACCACTAGACCTGGACTGTGCTGCTACTCAACCACCACAATGCTGGGGTCCGAGTCAGTGCAACTTTTGGAAAAATAAATATAGCTGGTTATTTGACAAGGAGGGATGCATTGGCTGCCTTCCATGTAAAAACGCCAAGACATTGTTAAATAAATCATTTGGAGCCCATTTGGCAGAGCAGTGGATGAATGGGACTGTGACTAGCTCTCAGAGCAAGAAGTTGAGGAAGAGAATATAGTCGTCACTACTCGCTTTGGATAAAAGAGGTCAGTGGTTTGAATCCCGGCTCTTCCAGTCTGCATGTCGGTGACATGCTGCAGTAGTTACTTTTCTTCTTGTTGTTCTAAGAAGATGCTGCTACTATTTTTCATACAGTTCTTGATTACCTGTTCACATTTGTTTATAACATTATTTATTTTGATTTATACAAGTATTTATTTTATGTTCATTTTATTATCAGATGATAATGTTACTTACTGTGTCCTGATAAATGCTGCTGTTGTGCCATACAACTATTTATTTTCCATTAGATTATTTTGTTAGTTTTTGATTTATAAGTGCAGAGACAAATAAATGTTAATTCAAGTTCATAAATTTGGTCTCATTTTTCAAATTAAATTGTTGTATTTTTTCAGATGCAAAATGCAAATAAGTAAATATGGCATTATATATCAGAGGTGAGTAAGAAAATGAACAAATATTGATGGTTAAGAATGAGCCTGAATAATGACATCACACAATAGTCTAATGCACAGGCTACAAACCAGCCAAAATAAGACCATACGATTGGTCCTAAATCTGCCACCTCGAACCCATATTGAGCCATGTCACTTCAATGAGGTGGGATGGCTCCCTGTGGAGCAGAGGGTCTCCTTTCTGAAACTGGGACATATGTATAAAATGTTAAATGGATCTGCCCCCAGATATTTATGCTCTCGTATTGTCCTGCGTGGCCAGGTCCACGGACGACAGTTACGGTCTGGACAGCTCTCAGTTTATGAGCCTAGAAAGGGTTCCTATTCACAGAATGGCTTTCTGTCTACAGCCTGCCGGCTGTGGAACTCTCTGCCCAGGGCCATCCAAAACTCCCCCACTATTGCTGTCTTCAAGAGGGGTGTGAAGCGACATCTGCAACAATAGGTTGCAGAGGGTGCTTGGCCACCACTCTTGAAGAACAGGAACATGACATGCTGTAATGAGGCTCTTAGAAAATTGTGTTGTCTATTTTATCTACTTGTTGTATCTATTTTATCTTAACTCTTTCTTTGTGATTTATTGTATTTTTCTTGGGACCATGTTGGAAACAAGTCGACAGACTCTCACATGTTATCCTTGTACCCCTTGTTTTTATACTATTGTATAAATTGTATGTACTAAATAAAAATCAAATCAAATCAAATCAGGTGTCAAACTCATGGCCCGCGGGCCAAATGCGGCCCGCCACGTCATTTGATGTGGCCCCCCAAGAACGCCGGTAAAAAAATTGCGGCGTTAAAATAATTGTGGGTTAATGCGTTAATAAAGCTTTGACAGCCTTAGTTATTACACATTCTTACACATACATGTGTGTTAAACATCTGAGGTATTGATGAAGTAACAAAGGAAAAAAGCCAAAAGCACTTACTCAGACATTCTTTGACAATTTTACAGCCCAAAATACAAAAAAGATCCAGGCGGAATAGGTAACAAAGGGTTGAAGAAATATTGTCTGAACTGTCAGATGCAAGCTGGCTGTGTGACATAACCGAGCATCTCGCTCAATTGAATAAGAAGCTGTAGGGACGCAAACAAGTCCCACCCAAAACTTGACCAATATAGTTGTGAACTGAGACAACCCTTATTTTGTTATTTTTGAGTACAGTTACAGTTGTGTGTTCATGCATTGCAGACACATAATAGCAATTTCATTACGAATTGAAAATGGGGGACCCTGAAGTAAACAAGTCGAAAGTCCTTCTCTGGTCTGCATTCCCTTAACAATTGTGTGTATTGAGCTGTACTGTACTGTACCCATTCTGCAATCTGTTAATTAAAGTTAATTAAACTATCTTCCATTAGTGGCCTCTGCAAGGTTGTGTGCAGCCATTTGTTTTTGTAACATATGCTACATCTGTCCCACGTGTTCTTTGCAGCTCAGTTGTTAGTTCTGCCCTTCTTGACTGTGACAAAAAGGTTTTGAACAAACTTAATGTCATAGCTTGTATTTGATGATATTCTTCTTTGTTATTTACTTGAATGGTTTGATCATTGATTGATGGAGTAATATGGGGTTCTGATAAACTAAAATTATTTGTTAAAATAACATAAGCTAACATATATTTCTACATCTATGCAAATGCATATGCAATATGTATAACTTGAATAAGTAATAAATACAGAAACAACATGTTTAACAATATGTAAATGAGTAGCTACATTTATTTTACATTACATTAACATTAATACGGTCTTTGGCCCTTTGAGGGCAACCATAATGCTGATGTGGCTCTCTGTGAAAATGAGTTTGACACCCCTGTAGAGAGGAACTGAGGAGGGCAGAAAGAAAGAGAAGTCACCGCTGTAGACAACAACTGACTCAATTTTGGATCTAGAAAAGGAGACTTATTAAGAAAGGCGAAAGCAAGGGAGGGGAATACAACAACTCTCCACATTGGAGCCTACAGACAGGGTAAGCTTCTTATTTCTTGTGATAATATAAATTAGATTGGGAGAGTAGCTTAATATAAGCCTAATCTACTGGGGGAAACCTTGTTTTAACCTTTGAATAGACTGCTACCTAATAAGGTATTACACTCTTATCTTATGAGCTTGTATAGCACATCTGCAGACATATTGATCTAGTGTGTAGACTATTCTCTTATAGCCAACTTTTGTCATCACGACTTTATTGTTTTACAGGATAATATACTGTACCAATACTGTAGATCTGTCTCTGGGTACTTCTTCTCTTCTCTCATTTCTGGACTCTTTTTGTATCACAAACAGTACTGTATTTGCAAATCTGGTATGTCATAAATGTATCTGTACTGTCTATCTGTATGTCGTGTGTGTCATATATGTTATGATGAATTGAAAATGGGGGACCCTGAAGTAAACAAGTCGAAAGTCTTTCTCTGGTCTGCATTCCCTTAACAATTGTGTGTATTGAGCTGTACTGTACTGTACCCATTCTGCAATCTGTTAATTAAAGTTAATTAAACTATCTTCCATTAGTGGCCTCTGCAAGGTTGTGTGCAGCCATTTGTTTTTGTAACATCTGCTACATCTGTCCCACGTGTTCTTTGCAGCTTAGTTGTTAGTTCTGCCCTTCTTGACTGTGACAAAAAGGTTTTGAACAAACTTAATGTCATAGCTTGTATTTGATGATATTCTTCTTTGTTATTTACTTGAATGGTTTGATCATTGATTGATGGAGTAATATGGGGTTCTGATAAACTAAAATTATTTGTTAAAATAACATAAGCTAACATATATTTTTACATCTATACAAATGCATATGCAATATGTATAACTTGAATAAGTAATAAATACAGAAACAACATGTTTAACAATATGTAAATGAGTAGCTACATTTATTTTACATTACATTAACATTAATACGGTCTTTGGCCCTTTGAGGGCAACCATAATGCTGATGTGGCCCTCTGTGAAAATGAGTTTGACACCCCTGGTCTAATGATTAGAATGTTGTGTGATGTCATTATTACTTAGTATTAGACTAATCCTAATGAGATATTCCTCTAAATATGACTTCGAAAACAGCCACAATTCCAGGAAAAAAAATAGTAAAAAAAAAAAAATTCAGGGGGCCCCCATAGCTCTCAGGTGATAATTCGAACCCTGGTCCTACTCCCTGCCACGTCTTATCTTTTGCTTTACAGATTGAGACGTGAGCTGTGCTGCCTGGAACAGAAAAAAGTGTATATTCTATTTCAGGCAGTTGTACAGATAATGCACAGAATTCTTTTGAAACGTATATGTATTTTCCTTTTAGCAGAGAAAATTGGTTTTTGAACCATTCTTCCTCAAACTGGGGGTCAGGTTTTGTCACAGTTTTCGCTGTGACATGTAATTCTGGCGGGGACATGATGTCCGCTTCAAACTCCCATCCAGTCTTAATTTCTTTAACTAATTGTTCAGATATCGAATCAGGACCTGTTGATAGGTTCCATGAATAATAATATATAGGTTTGGCTACCCCATATTTTATCATATTGTATACCTCTGGCTCATCTGTCATTATTGTCAATTTTGAGCTGTCACTCAATATGGAGATATTGGGGGAGTATTCACCCTCCTTTCCGGGGGCCTTCCCCATCTATTTCCGTCATCTTTTTCTGGCCGTAGGGCACTCCCTCTGCCAGTGTCCCTCTTTTCCACAATTACGGCACGTATCTCTACCTCCCGGGTGTCCACCCTTAGTTTTTGTTCCCTTTTGTGGAGGCTTAAAGAAACTGTATCTTCTACTTTCTGGTCCCTTTAGACCAGGGGTGGCCAACCAGTCAGAGACTAAGAGCCACAAAAAAATGACTGTGGTACCACAAAGAGCCACACCATATACCAGCGTTTCTCAACTTTTTTTTCAGTCACGGCACCCTTCATGTGTTTATAGGTCTCACCCTCTGGCCTCTGAAGTTGCTAATGTCTTTTTTATTTGGGCCTCACAGGGTTAAAAGTACCCTGTGAGACCCACGGTTGCAAAATTACAAAATCACTTTTAGCCATTTAAAAAAATAATGTTTATTTAAAAAATGTTAAAGGGGAACTATTTTACTATTTCTTTCACTATTTGGGCACTTTTACACAATTCCTGTGAGTCTATGGAACACCTAGGTTTTTTTTTTTTTAAATGCATTGTTTTGTATTTCTAATCAAGTACTAAAAACCGCATTTTTCTACCTCAAGCCGTTTTGAGGCTGGGCTCCAACCACTGTGTGGCCTGGTGCCAACTGCCACATCAACTGCCACATTATTATGCAGCTGAGAAATCTCTGACATCACAGATATGCACATTTTCAGATGACTCAGTTCAGTGAGGGTGAATATTGTGAGAGGAGAATTGGAAGAATTCGCCAATATGAGAATTAGAGACATATATCCTATTAATATAAGTCCATATAGCTAAGAAACAATGGTAAACACTGAAAAAAGCCATTTATAAGATAGTTCCCCTTTAAGCACATGTATAGTCAATTGGTCCTGTTGTTCAGCCTCACAATGCTATTTGATAGTAAATGTGTTTATATGTCCCACCCTCTGGCCTCTGAAGTTGCTAATTTCTTTTTAATTTGGGCCTCACAGGGTTAACCTCTAAAGCCCGAGATATACAGTAAAAGTGTATATTTTCAGCATTATGTTTGTTTACCAATTATTTTAACTGTTATTAGTGAAATATAAGATTATAGAAATCTCAGGGCATTGAGTCGGAAACCGGCGCATATTGACAGGAGGAAGTGGCACAGCCAAAAGTGAGTGTAGTCTTTTGAAGGAAGAGACTCAGGGCTTTCAAATTTCGAAAAACTACCCTACCTAGCCCCTGTCAATCATCTGACTTCTGGATTTACTTTTTAATTTCTCTTATTTTTTGGGATTATCTCCCACAAACCTGAACGTTATTGCCATAAAACAGAACGCAGTTAGTTTCTCTACCTTTCTGTGAACGTCTTGCAAAAAACGGTGTTGCAATATGATGAAGAATGGTGGAGAAATTTACATTATAAAAAAGATGGCAGAATTCAGTACTGTATCTACAAAACCTTCTGTTTAATCATCTTCCCTTTATTCATTTGCTTAGATTTTTCAGGTCTGGTCAATTTTAGCATGGTGTTATTTACAGTCAAAGATATATATTTTTTTTAAATAGAATTGATATTCTCCTTTGGTTCATTACAATTTACTCAAGCCTAGTAACAGACACACTACTTCTGACACTGATCCATATATGTCCCTAGATTCAGATACCAAGAACATGCAAATGGACCATTTAAAAAAAAATTGTAAATGTTTATTCTACGTCCTTATGGAATGAGTGACATAAAAAAAAAAGTAAAAAAGTAAAAAAAAAAAGTAAAAAAAAAAATTTAAAAAAAAAATATTTTTTTTTAATTTTTTTTTATGGATGGAAGAGCCGCACATTGACGGGCAAAGAGCCGCATGCGGCTCGCGAGCCGCGGGTTGGCCACCCCTGCTTTAGACCATTGGGTCGGACATTTGGACGCTCAAATGTCTGTAGCTGCTGTAGCTGTAATTGATTTCTCACTTCTTCTACTTTACGCCACCCTTCGTTCCTCAGGTCTTGCTCTGCATGACTTGCATATCTTAATACTTCATCTAAAATAATAATACAAATAAAAATTTGTAGAGCCTTTGTAAAAACGAGACCTCCCTTAACACTTGGGTCGGGGAGGTCAGCGCACATTACTAGCTTCCTCAGCTTCTTTTTTTTTTGGTCCACTTTTTCTCCCATTTTTCTATATTTTCTCCCATCCCAATTTCGTATCATCCAATTCAACCCTCCCCTGTCACGAACGCTGTTTCTTGCCTCCCACAAGCCGGCTGCAATGTGGCACAACATAGCACAAGTCCCCTCCGGTACTTGAGGTAACAGCAGTCGCATCTTTTCACCTGCGCAGCTCGATCTCTCAGTGGCGAGGAGTAACGCGTGGGAGGCTCACGCTGCCCCCGACACTTCCTGATTCTACTGCGCAGGCGCACCAACCGACCTGTAGGAGTCGCTGTCCACAACGCCCGATCCCCACCCATCAGTTTCCCACCCCCTAATACGGCCAATGTGTATTAGTATGAACGACCAGCTAAACTGAAAGCAATGTGGAGCGCTGGGCTCGAACAGGCAAGCCCAGCGTCTCCGTCATTCATGGCGAGCGCCTTGCCCACTATGCCACGTAGCCGCCCCGCTTCCTCAGCTTCTTCATCAGGAATGGTCTATATGTATGAAGATGGCGCCGCAACGACCGGCTGCCTGTCTGTGCGCTCCGTCGAGACTGTGCTTACTTTTGTTAATATTTATAGTTTTAAGAGTTTTGTTTGTACCAACTGTTGGTGCATTTAATGTGTATGACCGTCAGTCACTCATAGACATTGGATTACGGGAAACTTACCAACTGGATTACTCTCTGGATCAGCTCTCTGAACCACAACAATGGCCTGTTGAGATCTTGAGAACATCAGGACCATACCTCGACCCAAGGAACAAAGGATCCAGGCGACGAGGGAAGAGAGCTGGAGTCTGTAACAGATTGAGAACCAGGCGACACCGAACGCCACTACCCAGTATATTGCTAGCCAATGTACAATCAGCCGAGCGTACCACGGGTATTGCACTACCTCCCCTGCAGGTTCTATACAACAAGAGGTGCAAATCCAGAGCCTGCAGAATAATGAAAGACCCTCACCACCCCAATAACAGCCTGTTCCAGCTGCTGAGGTCAGGCAGACGCCTGCGAACCCCAGCTACTAAGACAGAGAGGCTTTGGCTCAGCTTCTTCCCCCAGGCCATCAGAGCCTTGAACACTGAACACTGAGTGCCACAGAATACTGAACTCTCCACACACAAGCGCACATGAGCACACACACGACACGCACGCTGTACACGTTCGCACACTAGCAGCCACTTTAACATGAGCAAGCACACATTCATGATGCACACATCCACACTTATGGCCACAAAGGAAGGGTCACTTTAAAAATAGTATAGCAACAGTAACAGTGTATTGCACTACCAAGGGACCTTGCATGTCCTCCATGCTCTGTAAATAACTATGTACAAATAACGAGATGCCCCACTATGTTACCTGTTTATTGCACAATGTTGTTTTATTGGATTCTATTATATGTTGTACCACTGTATTGCACATCGTTGCGGGCAAGACCACCCGCATTTCATTGTATACTTGTATGCCGTGACAAATAAAACTCTTGACTTGACTTGACTTGAAAAAATCAATAGACAATAAACTAGATGACATCAGAGCAAGGATTCAATTCCAAAGAGACGTTAGAGACTGTAACCTTCTCTGCTTCACCGAGACGTGGTTGACGCCGGACGTCCCAGACCACGCCATCCAACCGGCGGAACACTTCTTCATTCACCGCAAGGATAGAACAGTAGAATCCGGAAAACAGCAAGGTGGTGGAATAGCCTTCATGTTGAACAACAATTGGAGCGATCCAGCCAACGTGAAGGAACTTTCCAACCACTGCTCCCCCAACCTGGAATATATATCCATCAAGTGTCTGCCTTTCTTCCTCCCGAGGGAGTTAACGTCGATCATCCTGGTCGGAGTGTATATTCCACCACAAGCAAACACTGGTGACACGCTCTCCAGGCTCCACGACGAGGTAAACAAACTCCAGGCAGCTAACGTTGATGCTGCTATTGTGGTTGTGGGTGATTTCAATAGCGCCAATCTGAGAAAGGTATTGCCGGACTTCTATCAGCATGTGACTTGTAACACCAGAGGCGGTAACATTTTAGACCACTGTTACTCGCAATTCAAGTGTGGGTACAAGGCTAATTCTGCTAGTGGCTTCGGTAAATCTGATCATCCGGCCATCTTTCTTTCACCAAAATATAAACAAAGAATCAAGAGCACTCCGGTAGTCTCGCGAGAGGTGCAGAAATGGGATGTGGAGTCAGAGGAGACGCTACAGGCTGCGCTTGAGTGCACAGACTGGAGCGTGTTCCGTGACAACACAGATAACATTAATGACTACACGGAGACAGTGCTGGACTTTGTTCATACTTTGGTGGAAGAAACAATCCCCACTACCATAATTAGAGTTTACCCAAATCAAAAGCCCTGGGTAGACAAATCCGTCCGTGAAGCTCTGAAAGCGTGCACCACAGCATACAACGCCAGCCTGGTGGCAGGCAACATGAATGACCACAAGGTGCCGCGATACAACGTAAGGAGGACAGTAATAGAGGTAAAACGGCGCTACAGGGATAAAATTGAACTTCAGTTTGAACAGGCTGACTCCAGAGCTATGTGGCAGGGCCTCAAAACGATGACAGACTACAAAGGCACCTCCCTCAAACTGAACAGTGACATCTCCTTAGCAAATGATCTCAATACCTTCTATGCAAGGTTTGAGGCTGGGAATAACAACACCAGCCTACAAGCCACGGCAATGGGGGGGGGGGGTCTGCTGATGGAGACTCAGTGTTCAGGGTAACAGAGCATGAGGTGAGGTGGACCTTTAAAAAAGTGAATATCAGGAAGGCAGCAGGACCGGACGGCATCCCTGGCCGCGTCCTAAAAGTAT
This sequence comes from Notolepis coatsorum, assembly GCF_963971535.1. NCBI lineage: Eukaryota > Metazoa > Chordata > Actinopteri > Aulopiformes > Paralepididae > Notolepis > Notolepis coatsorum. The sequence goes on along the minus strand of NC_140172.1, from coordinate 60,360,098 downwards.
GTGCCGAGTCTGCCGACCAACTGGCCCCAGTATTCACTGACATATTTAACCTGTCCTTAGAACAGGCTGTCATCCCCACCTGCCTGAAGAAGTCCACTATCATCCCTGTACCTAAAAAATCCAAGCCTGCTTGCCTCAACGACTACCGCCCTGTAGCTCTCACCTCCATAGCCATGAAGTGCTTTGAGAAGCTAGTAAAGGGCTACATCTGCTCCTCCCTCCCCATCAACCTGGACCCCCTGCAATTTGCATACCGCCCCAACAGGTCCACAGAGGACGCCATAGCCCATGTGCTGCACACAGCAGCATCACACCTGGACAAGAGGCAGGGGAACTATGTGAGAATGCTAGTCATCGACTACAGCTCAGCATTCAATACCATAGTCCCCTCCAAACTCATAGCCAAGCTCAGGGACCTGGGCTTGAACTATGACCTCTGCCAGTGGGTCTTGGACTTCCTGACGGGCAGACCCCAGGTGGTGAGAGCAAGAAACTGCACCTCCTCATCCATCACCCTCAACATAGGGTCCCCCCAGGGCTGTGTTCTGAGTCCCCTCCTCTACTCCCTGTACACACATGACTGTGTGGCTCAGCGGAATAACAACACAATCATCAAATTAGCTGACGACACAGTAGTGGTGGGCCTGATCTCTGCAAACGACGAGAGGGCCTACCTGGAAGAGGTCAAGGTCCTGGCGGGATGGTGCCAGGAGAACAGCCTCTCCCTGAACGTCAGCAAAACAAAGGAGATGATTGTGGACTTTAGGAGGTCGGGGGTCAGGGACTACAGCCCCCTCAGCATCGACAGGGCACCGGTTGAGAGAGTGAACAGTTTTAAGTACCTCGGAGCCCACATATCCGAGGACTTGACATGGACCACACACATTGACAGTGTTGTGAAGAAGGCACGACAACGCCTCTACTTCCTCAGGCGCCTAAGGAAGTTCCAAGTCAGTCAGAAGATCCTTAAGAACTTCTACTCATGTACAATAGAGAGTATCCTAACTGGAAATATCACATCCTGGTTGGGGAATAGCACTGCACAAGACCGAAGCAGACTACAGAGAGTAACACGTTCAGCCGAACGCACAATTGGAGGCTTCCCACCTTCCAGAACATTTACAACAAGCGGTGCAGGGGTAAGGCTAAGAAAATCATCAAGGACTCCAGCCACCCAAACAACTGCCTCTTTGAACTGCTGCGGTCGGCAAGCGATACCGGAGTCTCATGGCGAGCACAGAAAGACTCAGAAGAAGCTTCTATCCCCAGGCCATCAGGCTGCTCAATGAACAATAAACACTATGCAACAACCATCAAATGCACACAGCACACACATCCACACTGACACACTCACTTTAAACAAACAACACACTGCAGCACCCACTCTCCACACTTTAGAACACCTAAACACACTTTATATTTATTGGTAAAGGATTTGCACTACAACCCGTACACCTTACTCTAAATTGTACCTAAATTGTACCTCATCCCATTTCTGCTTTGCACTATATAGTATTGTATATTAGTACATTGCATTGTATATTGTATGGTAACTCAGTTACTTCTATTCTGCATCGAACATTGTACATATGTCTATACTGAACACTGTGACTTCTATTTTTACTTCTATTTTTACATGCTATACTATTTTATTTCATACTTATCTTGTCTAGCACAGTCTCTGGAGCGTAACAGTAAGAAGCATTTTGTATAATGCTGTACTTCTGTATGACAACTATTAAAGAAACTTGAACTTGAACTTGAAACTATACGAGCATGGTAGCTCTTTCTTCTTCGGGGCTCAGGTTAGGGCATTCAATAGATGGGTAACTGTACAGTCTTTATCCACGAAAATAAATGCCATTGAGAGTGCTATCAGCAATGTTGTGCCGATCTTTTAACAGATTTGATGAAGAGATCGTTTGATCAAGACGATCTTGTCATCCTCCAGAAGTTTGGGTTCTGTTCTCTCATATACGTATTATTATTATTTTCCTTGTATCTAACACTGGTGGTTAGTAGTATACATTGACAAAAACAGTGACAAAACATTGACACACAACAAACACCGGTCAACAAAACATATACCCATGTATTACTGTATATATGACACAGGCCCTGTGTCTGTGTGTCTGTGTGTCCTGGCTAGCTGCCAGGGGGCTCGCAGGGCCCTTTTGCGTGTGTGTGCTTATCAGCTCGGCCACCTTGCAGGGCGTGGCTTGAGCTGTCAGTGTCTATCCACTGTTTACACTTATGTCCCATTAAACTTAACTACTTATAATTAATATCGTGTGTGTGCTTAATTTCCGTTTCTTTTGGAATTTGTATTATTATTATTTTTCTTTTTCTGAGTGTTTCTGAAATAATTATAACTTAACGTTTTGACGTCCGGACCTGGTTTATTAGATCATAATCTTTTCCGGCCAGCATATTTTCTGGGACCATGATTTATAGATACAATCTTTTTTGGCCAGCATTATTCTGGGACCTGAATATTTATAGACACAATCTTTTTCGGCCAGCATATATACTGGGACCTGGTTTATAGATACAATATTTTTCAGCCGGCGCCTCCGTATTTGTTTATAATTATTATTGTTATTTCTATGCATGCAATTTACGGTTCCTTTCATCCAGCCTCCTCAGGACTGATAAACAAAATCTCAGAGATCACAGGTCTTAATAGCTAGTGCTATAGCCAGCTACCCTAATCTCAATTATTCAACATTGTGAAGTTCGCCTTTCCCTTGACCTTTAATTCCCTGTTCTCCTCACCTCACTAGCCCCCACCCTCGCGTTCGTTTACTCTCGTTTGCTCTTCAGCAGCCACACCCTTGGACTACCTGTCATGATGTGTTTGATTGGTCTGGTGCCGAACACACACTTCTAGTTAAAGTATCAATTACCTTCACGCACCTGATGTGTATTCTAATTAGCACCCCTTTGGGCTTTAAGTACCTCGCTCTTCCCCTCTGGCCTTGTCGGGTCGTTCCGTATCATATCTCTATCACCTAACTCCTTCGGGAGGTTCTCTGTCTATAGGCTCCTACGGGAGTTCTGTTTCTGTCTGTATGCTGTTTTATCTCCGGCGTGAGACGAGGTGCAAGCTTTGGCCACCTGTCGCCGTTGCCTGGAGGGAGATATTGTACTGCGCTCTCTAATTCTCTAAGGGAGGTATTCCAGTGTTCCACCCCAGACCTCCGCGCCAGATGCGCTCAAGTCTTCGCCACCTGTCGCCGTTTGCCTGGAAGGAGACACCGTACTGCGCTCTCTAAACCTCTACGGGAGGTATTCCGGTGTTCCACTCCAGACCTCCGCGCAGCAGATGTGCTCTCCGTACCGGCGCGTACTCCAAGCAGACGCGCACCATCCAGACCTCCGAGCCTGACGCGCTCTTCACTCCAGACGCACATCCAGACGCGCATCCAGACGCTCTCCAGACGCTCATCCAGACCTCCGAGCCTGACGCGCTCTTCACTCCAGACGCGCATCCAGACGCGCATCCTGACGCACTCTAGACGCGCACCACTCAGACCTCCGCGCCAGATGCGCTCTCCGTACCGGCGCGTACTCCAAACAGACGCGCACCACTCAGACCTCCGCTTGGACAACCCGTTCCCGTAACGACACGCTCGCCCTGTTTGATTCTGCTCTCTTTACGCACAGCGCCTGGGTGAGTTTTGCAAGACTGTTCTTTTGACCCTATCATTTTTCGTGTGTGTAAACACTGAAGAGATCCTGCTTTTTGTTCAGTCTGTCACTCACCCTGTGCCTGCTTTTTGGATTGTTTCATTGGGATGATATTAGTTTGAACTTTGCTCACTGTGTGTATTCACACCGAAGATAATATCTCTTGGATTATTATTGGGACTTCGCTCACTGTGTGTATTCACACCGAAGATAATATCTCTTGGATTATTATTGGGACTTCGCTCACTGTGTGTATTCACACCGAAGATATTATCATTTGGATTGTAGTTGGGACATTGCTCACAGTGTGTATTTACACCGAAGATTCAGTCACTAGGATTATCTGTTTGGGACAAGTCACTCCTCCTGTCACCTGTCTGTTCCCAACTGTACTCTGAGCTAACCCGCTCTCTCTCTCTCTCTCTCGGTCCCGTTACCACCTCGGAGAGCTGCCGAGAGGATTCTGCAGAGCGGCTCTGACGTCACTGTCAGATTCCTCAGACGAACCTTCCCGGGAGAAGCTGCAGAGCAGCAACATTCTTCTAATGCTTGTATCCCAGGCTTTGTCTGTTTTCTCTGTCCCTGTAAGCAGCTCCAGCCCTCGCCCTGTTCCAAGGCCTTACCCTGTTTTCTCTAGTCCTCCCTGTCCAGTCCTTCCAGTCCTCCTAGTCATCCTAGTCCTCCCTGTCTAGTCCTCCCAGTCCTCCTAGTCCTCCTAGTCATCCCGTCCAGTCCTCCTAGTCCTCCCTGTTCCTGCCCTTGTCCCTTGCCCTGGTCCTGTTCCCTTAGCCTTCCCCTTAGCCAGCTCGCCTCCTAAAGGCACTGTGCCTTTTTCCCATTTCTTGTTTTCCAGTAATTTGTGTTCTCCCTTAAAGGGACAGTGCCGTTTTCTGTGTGTTTCAATAAATGCCCAGTTCTTGGCTTACTCTCATACCTGTCTTGTGTTGTGCGATTGGGGTCGGTTACAAACCATAACAGTACGACCCGACCAATCGACGACCCCAGCCAGCACAGACGGTGTATGTTGAGTTTGCCTTTTTTTTTCTTCCCTGTTAGCCCTGTTAGCTCCCCTGTTAGCTTGTTAGTCTCCCCTGTTAGCTCCCCTGTTTAGCCTGTTAGTCTTTCCTGTTAGCCCTGTTAGCTTCCTTGTTAGCCCTGTTAGCTCCCCTGTTAGCTTGTTAGTCTCCCCTGTTAGCTCCCCTGTTTGCTTCCCTGTTAGCCTCGTTAGCTCCTCTGCAGCTTGTTAGGCCTCTACTACCAGCATGGCCCCAGTCTGCTAGCTTTGCCCCGGCTGCTAGCACAGCCTCTATGTTAATGCAGCCCTTGCTGCTGGCATAGGCCCTGTAGCTAGCCATGCCCAGGCAGCTAACCCAGTCCCTCTGCATGGCCCCAGTCTGCTAGCTTAGCCCCGGCTGTTAGCACAGCCTCTATGTTAATGCAGCCCTTGCAGCTAGCATAGGCCCTGTAGCTAGCCATGCCCAGGCAGCTAACCCGGTCCCTCTGCATGGCCTCCACTTTTTGTGTAGCCTTCCCACTGCTAGGACTGCTCCTTCAGCTAGCAAGGTCAGTTTTCCCACTGCTAGGACTGCCCTTTCAGCTAGCAAGGTCAGTTTTCTCCCACTGCTAGGACTGCCCTTTCAGCTAGCAAGGTCAGTTTTTTTCCCACTGCTAGGACTGCCCTTTCAGCTAGCAAGGTCAGTTTTTCCCACTGCTAGGACTGCCCTTTCAGCTAGCAAGGTCAGTTTTCTCCCACTGCTAGGACTGCCCTTTCAGCTAGCAAGGTCAGTTTTCCCACTGCTAGGACTGCCCCTTCAGCTAGCAAGGTCAGTTTTCCCACTGCTAGGACTGCCCTTTCAGCTAGCAAGGTCAGTTTTTCCCACTGCTAGGACTGCCCTTTCAGCTAGCAAGGTCAGTTTTCCCACTGCTAGGACTGCCCTTTCAGCTAGCAAGGTCAGTTTTCCCACTGCTAGGACTGCCCTTTCAGCTAGCAAGGTCAGTTTTCCCACTGCTAGGACTGCCCTTTCAGCTAGCAAGGTCAGTTTTCCCACTGCTAGGACTGCCCTTTCAGCTAGCAAGGTCAGTTTTTCCCACTGCTAGGACTGCCCTTTCAGCTAGCAAGGTCAGTTTTCCCACTGCTAGGACTGCCCTTTCAGCTAGCAAGGTCAGTTTTCCCACTGCTAGGACTGCCCTTTCAGCTAGCAAGGTCAGTTTGCCCCACTGCTAGGACTGCCCCTTCAGCTAGCAAGGTCAGTTTTCTCCCACTGCTAGGACTGCCCCTTCAGCTAGCAAGGTCAGTTTTCTCCCACTGCTAGGACTGCCCCTTCAGCTAGCAAGGTCAGTTTGCTCCCACTGCTAGGACTGCCCCTTCAGCTAGCAAGGTCAGTTTTCTCTCACTGCTAGGACTGCCCCTTCAGCTAGCAAGGTCTGTTCCCCACAGCTAGGACTGTCCTTCCAGCTAGCTTGTTCTCTCATGCTGGTCCAGCCTGTCTGCTAGCCTAGCTCCGGCAGCTAGCGCAGCCTCTATGTTAATGTAGCAGTACAGCTAGCATAGGCCCTGTAGCTATCAGTGCCCTGGCAGCTACCCTTTCCCTCTGCTAGCCCCTTCCCTGTTCCCCTCTCCAGTGCCCCTGTTCCAGCCTTGTCTGCTAGCCTAGCTCCGGCAGCTAGCGCAGCCTCTTTGTTAATGTAGCAGTACAGCTAGCTTAGGCCCTGTAGCTATCTGTGCCCTGGCAGCTACCCTTTCCCTCTGCTAGCCCCTTCCCGGTGCTCCTCCTAGTTACCCCTCAGCTCCTCTAGTTACCCCTCAGCTCCTCTAGTTACCCCTCTGCTCCTCTAGTTACCCCTCAGCTCCTCTAGTTACCCCTTCTGCTACCCTGGTTACCCCTCAGCTACCCTGTTCCTTTACTAGCCCCACTTTTGTTGTAGCTTCCCCTGCTAGCATGGCCCAGTACTTTTTGTTTGTTGCCTTGTTTTTTTTCCCCCTGCCCCTCTGTCTGTGTTTTTGGGTCGCCCGGTGGCTCCCGTGGAGGGGGGAGTACTGTGAGGTTCGCCTTTCCCTTGACCTTCAATTCCCTGTTCTCCTCACCTCACTAGCCCCCACCCTCGCGTTCGTTTACTCTCGTTTGCTCTTCAGCAGCCACACCCTTGGACTACCTGTCATGATGTGTTTGATTGGTCTGGTGCCGAACACACACTTCTAGTTAAAGTATCAATTACCTTCACGCACCTGATGTGTATTCTAATTAGCACCCCTTTGGGCTTTAAGTACCTCGCTCTTCCCCTCTGGCCTTGTCGGGTCGTTCCGTATCATATCTCTATCACCTAACTCCTTCGGGAGGTTCTCTGTCTATAGGCTCCTACGGGAGTTCTGTTTCTGTCTGTATGCTGTTTTATCTCCGGCGTGAGACGAGGTGCAAGCTTTGGCCACCTGTCGCCGTTGCCTGGAGGGAGATATTGTACTGCGCTCTCTAATTCTCTAAGGGAGGTATTCCAGTGTTCCACCCCAGACCTCCGCGCCAGATGCGCTCAAGCCTTCGCCACCTGTCGCCGTTTGCCTGGAAGGAGACACCGTACTGCGCTCTCTAAACCTCTACGGGAGGTATTCCGGTGTTCCACTCCAGACCTCCGCGCAGCAGATGCGCTCTCCGTACCGGCGCGTACTCCAAGCAGACGCGCACCATCCAGACCTCCGAGCCTGACGCGCTCTTCACTCCAGACGCGCATCCAGACGCGCATCCAGACGCTCTCCAGACGCTCATCCAGACCTCCGAGCCTGACGCGCTCTTCACTCCAGACGCGCATCCAGACGCGCATCCTGACGCACTCTAGACGCGCACCACTCAGACCTCCGCGCCAGATGCGCTCTCCGTACCGGCGCGTACTCCAAACAGACGCGCACCACTCAGACCTCCGCTTGGACAACCCGTTCCCGTAACGACGCGCTCGCCCTGTTTGATTCTGCTCTCTTTACGCACAGCGCCTGGGTGAGTTTTGCAAGACTGTTCTTTTGACCCTATCATTTTTCGTGTGTGTAAACACTGAAGAGATCCTGCTTTTTGTTCAGTCTGTCACTCACCCTGTGCCTGCTTTTTGGATTGTTTCATTGGGATGATATTTGTTTGAACTTTGCTCACTGTGTGTATTCACACCGAAGATAATATCTCTTGGATTATTATTGGGACTTCGCTCACTGTGTGTATTCACACCGAAGATAATATCTCTTGGATTATTATTGGGACTTCGCTCACTGTGTGTATTCACACCGAAGATATTATCATTTGGATTGTAGTTGGGACATTCAGTCACTAGGATTATCTGTTTGGGACAAGTCACTCCTCCTGTCACCTGTCTGTTCCCAACTGTACTCTGAGCTAACCCGCTCTCTCTCTCTCTCTCGGTCCCGTTACCACCTCGGAGAGCTGCCGAGATGATTCTGCAGAGCGGCTCTGACGTCACTGTCAGATTCCTCAGACGAACCTTCCCGGGAGAAGCTGCAGAGCAGCAACATTCTTCTAATGCTTGTATCCCAGGCTTTGTCTGTTTTCTCTGTCCCTGTAAGCAGCTCCAGCCCTCGCCCTGTTCCAAGGCCTTACCCTGTTTTCTCTAGTCCTCCCTGTCCAGTCCTTCCAGTCCTCCTAGTCATCCTAGTCCTCCCTGTCTAGTCCTTCCAGTCCTCCCTCTCCCCAGCCCGCCTCCGCGAGCCTCTGTCCCTGTTTCCCCTCTCTAGTCCTCCTAGCCCTCCCTGTCCAGTCCTCCTAGTCCTCCTAGTCATCCCGTCCAGTCCTCCTAGTCCTCCCTGTTCCTGCCCTTGTCCCTTGCCCTGGTCCTGTTCCCTTAGCCTTCCCCTTAGCCAGCTCGCCTCCTAAAGGCACTGTGCCTTTTTCCCATTTCTTGTTTTCCAGTAATTTGTGTTCTCCCTTAAAGGGACAGTGCCGTTTTCTGTGTGTTTCAATAAATGCCCAGTTCTTGGCTTACTCTCATACCTGTCTTGTGTTGTGCGATTGGGGTCGGTTACAAACCATAACAAACATAATGAATCTCTGCGTCAGTCTATTACGCATCTTCATCTCTCATCTGTCTTTCATCAAGATAGCCTCGCGGTTGACTCATACCTTAAATGGTAAGTAGGTATAGCTACAATGGTTTACTAATCGTGGGACTTGAACTCACAATTTGTGGCTCAGAGAAAGCCACTGCAACCTTTTCATGCAATAATTTTTTCTGCAGAGGGCCTCAAACCCCTTACACAACCAATAATCGTCTGATTTTACACTATTTTAATGCTAGCTTATTCCAATAATACACTTCTGTAATGTCTCTGCTCTCGTTTTGCTCCTACTCAGAGGAAAAAATATATTCTGCCCCTGGTCCTGTGAGTCAGCCTTATCTTATTTCAGACCGCAGCCACTCGAAAAACTGCCGTTCTTCCAGGTCATGTCAGACCTCTTAATTTTGTAGTCTCAGATGTTTTGGGAAAATGCAGTGGTCACCACTCAGAGAGAACTTCCTTTAGTCCGAGTTAATTCTATCCCAATCTGTATCAAAATCCCAACGCTCCGGCCAGGCACGGTCCGGCTGTATTCATTACCCCAGACAGATATCGTGCCCCTGACACCAAAGACGCTTTGATACTGATCTTAGAGACTATAAAACTCCAGCCAGATGCATCTTCCAAGACGCTGGAGCTCAGTCTCACAGATGTGGTTCTATACAGAAAATATTCTTGGTAGCTGACTCACAGTTACAGAGAGAAAAAAATATATTCCTTCCGAGAATTCTCATGTTTAAATATGGGCTTGGTTACTTTTTTTTCTTTTTGATCCTGTATTGACAAGTCCAGCCACAATCCCTAGCTTAGGAAAAGTCAAGTTAAGGGTCCCGTCTGGGGTGCCAAAATTGTCGTGACAATTATGCAATTTCACTTTACACAATTATGTAAATCACAGTTTGTAGCCCATACAGTGAGAATAATTAGGAGTCACAATAATATAAAAACAGAAGTCTTACCTTGAAGTGTATTTTGAAGAAAAGCTTTATTTAAAGTTACCAACAATTTGACACGATAACTGAGTCTCTCTGCGTCTCTGCTAATCAGGGACAAATCATCATTTACCTCTGCCTGCTGCAGCTACGTCCAACAGAGATAACTATCTGCTTCTAACTGACTACCTCCAGTGTTTAATAAAGTTCTGGAGGAGAGACTCCCAAACACACACTAATATCAGCTTTTATAACAAACACAAAGGGGAGGGTTATTCTTATCATACAAATCTGATCTTAACCAATCAATGACCCTTGTGTCATTTATCCTGTGGGTTATTGGACATCTGATTCATGATGTAAATTACCATTAATCCAATCAGCTTGGAGGCTCTGCTCCTTATCCCAAAAGCTGATCTCGTATCAGTCTTACACAGAATTCAACATGTTGTAAACAACATGATGACATGGTACTTCAGAATTCAATTTTGCATCAACAACATGACATTGTATTTCATTACTTGTTGACACTCAAAGACAGGCATGTCTGCAAGTGACCTTTAATATGACCTTTCATGTCCTAGTGGAGGGATATGGTATTAAAATCAATTAATATTAATATAATAGTGTTTATAATAGTGTTAATTATGCATATTTCCACCACAGAAATGCTCATAATGGGTGACTTTAGATTGGCTGGGTAGTAAATAATTCTGGGTATCTCAAGGAGGTTAGTGAAAACCTAAACCTAACCCAATTGATTAGTGTTAAAGTTAGATGTTATGTATGATTGCAAGTAACTGTCTAACTGTTTCCACAAGAGGGCGCTATAGGCGGAGCTGCTAATGCTGCCGCCAGGTAATGGGTATAAAAGGAGTTGTTAACTCCCCCTCTGTCTCTTCCACCGTCGCTCTCACAAGAGAAGGACTCTCATGTACTGCTGTGTACCAATGTGAAATAAACCACGCCGTTTAATGGCTGAAGAGAGAAACCATGCCTCATGAACATATTATTGTCGCCCCATAGCTGATTCTGTCAACAGGGCCCAGATCACGCAGGGGCGAAATAATAAAGGGTAGCAAGTTTAGCTGAAGTATAGGCTAGGTTAGCACCGGGAGCACCGCGTGGCTAGACGCTAGGCCAACAAGAGCTAAAGCTACGCCTACCATCAACAAGAGGATGGCGACAAAAGGAAAGAGCAAATGGCCCTCGTTCAACGGAAGAGCCGAGGACTATGAGCTCTGGGAAGAGCGCATGTTGTGCTGCATGCACGGTGTGGGACTGAAGACGACGATCTTGACGGCCCCCACGGGAGAAGTAACGGCGGCCGCGCGAGCCCTGGACAACAAGCATAATGCAGATGCATACTGTGAGTTAGCACCACTGCTAGACGACACAAGCTTGGGGCTGATATTCCGCGACACTAAGGACAAAGGCAGAGAAAGCCTGAAAGTGTTGAGAGAACATTATATCAGACAAGGAAGACCCCGAATCATATCCCTCTAGAAGGGGCACACCGAGACTGTGACCGAATACGTCATCAGAGCTGAGCAGATCATTACGGCGCTGAAGAGTGCAGGAGAAGCACCAAGCAATGGACTAATGATGGCGATGGTGATGAGAGGGCTACCGGAGCTGTACAAACCGTTCACACTACTGGCGACGCAGAGAGAGAAGACCAGGCCCACGACGGAGCTGGCGTGCTGGGGATGCGGAGAAAAAGGTCATCAGAAAGATAACTGCACAAAGACTGTTTGGTGTAGCTTCTGCAAATCCACGGGGCACACAGACAAAGTGTGCAGGAAGAAACGCGACCAGAGCGCGCGGTACGCGCATGGACAAGATGGCGGCAGTGGACAAGATGGCGACGAGGGTGGACATGAGACGGATCGAGATGACGCCCGGAGAGTAGCGGGACAAGAGGACTTCATCTTCGGGGCGCAGACAGCATAAGTCACCCGGCCAACGCAGCTGCAGCAGGCCCAAAGGAAGGGACTGATCGTGGACACAGGTGCGTCGTCCCACGTCATCAACGACAGGAATCGATTCAAGAACTTTGACAACACCTTCGACCCAGAGAGACACAGCATGGAGCTGGCAGATGGGAAGCGCACCTACGGGTTGGCGCAAGGGAGAGGAGACGCACAGGTATGCCTCATAGACAGTGAGGGGCGCCGGTGTACAGTGATGTTAAAGAACGCTCTCTACATACCCTCATTCCCACAAGAACTATTCTCTGTAAAATCTGCTACTGCGAATGGTGCCAAAGTGTTCTTCAATGAAGGTAAAAATGTTCTTGTAGAGCCTGACGGTACCCGATTTAACATAGAGGTGTACAAGAGAATGTATTATCTACAAATAGAGTGTAATGACAATGACAATTGTAATAATAATGATATGTGTAATGTGACTGTCAGTCACGATATTCAGACATGGCATGAGATTATGGGTCATTGTAATTACGAGGATTTACTGAAACTGCAAGCAGTGACAGAAGGCATGCACATTGAAGGTGAAAAGCGTAGACCTGACAAAGAATGTGTAGTGTGCATAAAGGGGAAGTTCACTCAATCGAGAAACAGAAATCCCACAGAAAAAGTAAAGGTACCACTTGCGCTAGTTAACACAGATCTAGCCGGTCCAGTAAGCAACGAGTCCATAGGAGGCTAGATATGTACAGTCTTTTACAGATGTGTGTACAGGGGCAGTGTTTGTTTACTTTCTCAAAGCAAAGAGTGACACACTCCAGGCCACGGAGAAATTCCTGGCAGACGTAGCCCCTTATGGTAACATAAGATGCTTGAGGTCCGACAACGGAACCGAGTTCACAAATAGAGAGTTCCAATCACTGTTGAGAAGGAACAAGATAAGACATGAGACGTCATGTCCATACTCCCCACACCAGAACGGAGTGGCAGAGAGGGAAGGACGTACTCTTTTCGAAATGGCTAGGTGTAAGCTAATAGCTGGTAACCTACCTAAGAGCCTATGGCATTATGCGGTGCAAGAAGCCGCTTACCACAGAAACAGGTGCTTTAATAAGCACACAGGCACCACCCCGTATACAGCACTGACAGGAAAGAAGTGTAATCTAGCTAGAATGCACCAATTTGGATCAGTGTGTTATGCTTACCAGCAGGACAGAGGAAAGCTTGAGTCCAGATGTGAAAAAGGACTCTTTGTAGGGCACGACAAAGGAAGCCCTGCTTTCCTAGTCTATTATCCCGGTAAAGGGAGAGTGCAGAAACACAGGCTAGTCAAATTTGTCACAAAGACAACATGTGAGAACGAGACACAGACAGAGGAGCCAGAGCTGGACTCCAGAGTAAGGTGTGAAGAAACAGAGACACCTCAGCCTAGTGTACTTAGCACGGTCGTGCAGACAGACAGTCAGCAACCCCCAGAGGACGATGACGAGGAGCACCCGAGGGTGACGTCACGTGCCCCAAGCAGTGGGAGGTATCCCTCACGGGAACACAAACCCCCAAAGTATCTGACAGACTATGCCCGGAGAGAAAGTGACGAGGATGACAGTACACTTACCAGCATTGATTACTGCTACAGAGTAGTAAGTGGAGTACCTCAGACCTACCTGATAAGCTGTAAGCCGTATTTCGCCTAAAGGTACATGCCTAAGTAAATGGAAGATTGCTCCACTTCTGCAAGGTCAATTAGCATGTTCTTGGTATGTATTTCCAGTGTCAGAAATATTGTCTGTTACTAGGCTTGAGTAAATTGTAATGAAGAAAAGGAGAATATAAATTATGATTTTAGATTTTTGCATCTTTGATCAAAAATTGATACGGGTAGGAGAAAATGCTCACTGAGCTCATTCACCACCTTATTGAGATCATGTGTACAAAAGATCTAAGCAAATGAACCGCGGGAAGATGATTAAACAGAAGGATTTGTAGATACAGTAATTAATGATAATCGATTTTAATTATAAATTCATATTTGACCTTGAACTTGACCTTGCCCTTATTATGGCCAAATCATACATCTATGGATAGAGAAAATGCTCATCTTTCCAATGGCAGGGTTGAATCTGGATTTAGTCATTTCCTTGCGTTTTTATTTTTTTTGTATTTTATTTTTTTATTATTTTTTAAACAAACACATAAACAAACATGACAACACAAGATAAGATATACAAGCATTAATTAACAGTGCACATCCAATGAAGTCACCATTTAGTTAAATGTCTTATACAGGATATACACCTAATACCTGCTATCTAATACCCTACACACATATGCTCTAGCTCGTACCCTCCCCCCCCCCCCTCCCGGACCCCCCATTGGATAATCTTTCCATTATCACTCGCTCCTAACCAGACACTACCATTATATGCTAGCTTTTATTCTCTCCACCACTTCTAACCACATTGTCATTTTGGATTCATTGAGACCCAAAATTCTTGCTGTAGATATTTCTTGATAAATCACATCGAGATATGTAAGAATCCAGACCTTCCGGCACATTTTTTCCAGTTGGAACCATCGTGATGCTATCAGCTTTTTAGCCACTGTGATACCAGATAAAACCAATCTCTTTAGCTGTGGAGGTACTGCACACTCAAAAACATCATTCAGCAGTAATACAGAGGGGTGTACAGGTATATTCAGAGTTAAGAGATTTGATAATTGCTGGGTCACTTCTTTCCAGAATATCTTAACTGGTGGGCAGTCCCAGTACATGTGCATAAATGTCCCCTCGTCGCCATTTGTACATAAGGAGCATTTGGAGTCTTGTTTAAAGGGGAACTATTTTACTATTTCTTTCACTATTTGGGCACTTTTACACAATTCCTGTGGGTTTATGGAACACCTCTGTAATTTTTTATTTTTTTTAATTCATTGTTTTGTATTTCTAATCAAGTCCTCAAAAACAGCATTTTTCTACCTCAAGATCTTAAGCTGTTTTGAGCCTGGGCTCCAACCACTGTGGGAACTGTGTGGAAACTCAGCTGATTATCATGTAGCGGTGTCTCTCTGACATCACAAATCATCACATTTTCAGATGACTCAGTTCAGTGAGGGTGAATATTGTGAGAGGAGAATTGGAAGAATGCGCCAATATGAGAATTAGAGACATAGATCATATTAATATAAGTCCACATAGCTAGGAAACAATGCTAAACACTGAAAAAGGCCATTTATAAGATAGTTCCCCTTTAAGACCCATTCTGTTCAGTCTTATAGGAGTCAAGTATGTCCTGTGAATATAGTTAAGATTGATTTGTTGATGGTCCGGGTTCCTTGATGCAAGTCGAACATTTGCCCAGGCTTCTTGCCAATCAAAATCTTTTTCAAGGTCTGGTATATCACTCCTCCAGACTGAGTCTAGGTGGAGGGTTTCATACGAGGACGTTAGTAATTGATGATAAAAATCTGAAACAAAACCTCTCAATGTCTCTCTTTCATAGAAGAATTTGTGGTATCTGTGGTGTACAATTGGTATCCTTAATGGAACACCGTGAGCCTTCAAACATAACAATAACTGTGCGTAAAAATAATATGTGGAATCGGTGAGATTACATTTTTTGTGTATTTCATCATAACTACAAAAACCCTGTTTGTTGAAAACATCTCCTAATGTGTGTATGCCTTGCTTTTCCCATCTAGGGAATCATATAGGTCGTTTTCCAATCAAGAGTGCATTGTTATTGAATAAGGAAGTATGATTATGCCATTTATGTGGGTTAGAATATTTTTTTTGTGTTTCACGCCATATCCGGATCGCATGAGTAATTATGGGGCCAAATTTCCGTTCGCATTGCTTAATTGATAATTTGGTGTATACTATGTCCTTCAGTCTATGTGGAGCTACTATATTTTCTTCTAAATTTCTCCAGGATACTGATGCTTGGGGATCAAACCATGTTGTCAGTGGTCTTAAAGTGTACGCCTTAAAATAGTGGAAAAAATCTGGAAATGCCATACCACCGTCTGCTTTGTTTCTCTGTGCGGTGGATCTTTTTATACGTGGTGGTTTGTTATTCCAAATAAATTTGTATGTGGAGGAGTGTAATTTTTTCCAGTAACCCTCTGGAGGGGGTAACGGTAGCATTGAGCTGAAGAAGTTGATTCTAGGTACGACGTCCATCTTAACTATTGATACCCGTGCCTGTACTGAGTTTTTAAGTTTTGACCACCTGTCAAGGTCGTATTTGTTAGGGTTTGTAACCGACCTCAAACGCAACGGCACAGAGAGAGTTGTTCAGAGTTAGCCAAAGCAAGGGCGTATTTATTTTCAGAGTTACAAGATGGAATGAAGTTGAGCAACCGAACAAACGGGGAATCTGGCATGTGTAGGTTGTTGCGGCTCTGCAGATACTCCCAGTAGGTGGTGGTGAGGAATTGGCTTGTGACGTCTGCAGATCCTCCCAGCTTTCACTCCCGGTGGAAACGGAGAGAGAGAGAAATCTGAGTTAGCCCAGCGCACAACAGAAACAGAGAGGTGACTGATCCAGTATATATCCAAGTGACTTGATCTTCGGTGTACCACACACAGTTAGCAGAGTCCAGAGAAAAAACAATACGGTAATCCAAAGTGTAAATCCAACACAAAAATAGGTGAGAACAGTACAAACAAAAACGGGATCTCTTCGGTGTTTCACAAACACACAAAAAACTGATGATCCAAAAGAACTGTTTCCAAAAACTCACCAGAGCGCAACGCGTAAAGCGGGCAGATAACGAGGCGCAGCTCAGAACGGGAAACCAGGTTCTCCACAGGGATTCTCCACGAAAGTCCTGGAGAACAAAAAACAGCAAACAGCGACGGGGAAGGCAGGCAAATGCAGGAGTATTCAGAACGATCCAACATCGATAGTAGGGGGATCAGGGTATATAAAGCCACAGGGCGCTGATTACAAGCTGTGACAGCTGCGGGATGAAATTGATACTTGCCCCAGAAGCGTGTGGCGGGGACAGCACCAATCAACACGGCACCTTACAGGAACGGAGCGTGTGGCGGGGAATGCAATTAATCAACAAAGTACCTTAAAGGAACGGAGCGTGTGGCGGGGAGCGGACCAAACCTCACAGTACCTTCCCCTCCACGGGAGCCACCCGGCGACCAGGCCGACCCGGCTCGCCCGGATGGGCACGATGGAAGTCGGTGATCAGGCCGGGATCCACAATGAGCTGGCGGGAGACCCAGCTCCGTTATTCCGGACCGTACCCCTCCCAGTCCACCAGGTACTGGAACCCCCGACCCCACCGCCGAACGCCCATCAACCGGCGGACCTGCCACTGGGGGTGACCGTCCACCATCTCGGGAGGAGGTGGTTCCGGAGCAGGAGGCATCAGGGGACTGAGAGAGACAGGCTTAACCCGGGACACATGGAAAACGGGGTGAATGTGCATGGACGCAGGAAGCTTAAGACTCACCGCCGCCGGACTGAGTACCTTCAGAACCTCAAAAGGTCCGACGAACCGGGGTTTAAGCTTCTTGGCCGAGGACCGAAGTGGAAGGTCCCTTGCGGAAAGCCACACCCTCTGCCCAGGGTGGTACGTCGGCGCAGGAACCCGGCGCCGGTCAGCCCCACGACAGGCGCGCTCTGATGACCGGAGCAGCGCGGTCCTGGTGATCTCCCAGACCCGACGGCACCGGTCGAGGTGGTCCTGTATGGAGGGAACTGCCACCTCCGTCTCCTGTGCAGGGAAAAGAGGGGGTTGGTAGCCCAGGGATACCTCAAAGGGTGAGAGGCCGGTGGCGGAACTGACCATGGAGTTGATGGACCCAGGGAAGGAAACGGCTCCAAGAAGCTGGTCTCTCGGCAGCCACACACCGAAGAGCAGACTCCACACTCTGGTTCATCCTCTCCGTTTGTCCGTTAGTCTGGGGATGATAACCAGAGGAAAGACTGACCGTTGCCCCCAATCCCTTGCAAAAAGCCCGCCATACCTGGGAAGTGAACTGGGGCCCCCGGTCCGAGACGACGTCCTGGGGAAAACCATGGAGGCGAAACATGTGGCGTGTCAGGAGGTCCGCCGTCTCGGCCGCCGAGGGAAGCTTGGGAAGGGCCACGAGGTGAACCCCCTTGCTGAACCGATCCACCACGGTCAGTAGGCACGTGTTCCCCTGGGAGGAGGGAAGACCTGTGACGAAGTCCAGCGCCACATGTGACCAAGGACGGCTCGGAATGGGAAGCGGCTGTAATAGCCCGGAGGGTGCCTGGTGGGAGGCCTTGCTGCGGGCGCAGACTGCGCAGGCCAGTACGAACTCCTTGACGTCGTTCCTCATGGTGGGCCACCAGAATCGACGAGCCAGGAAGGAGAACGTGCGATGAACGCCCGGGTGGCAGGCGAACCGGCTGGTATGGCCCCACTGGAGGACCCGGGACCGGACCGAGTCGGGGACGAAGAGACGATGAACCGGTACATTGCCTGGAGCGCGATGGAAGCGTAGGGCACGCCTTACCACCCCCTCGATGCCCAAGGTGACGACTCCTACCACCCTGGCCTCTGGGAGGATGGGAGTCGGGTCCTCAGTGGTTGGAGCCCCCTTGGAGTGTAACCGGGACAGGGAGTCGGCCTTCGTGTTGCGGGAACCAGGGCGAAACGTCAGCGAGAAGTCGAACCGACTGAGGAAGCTGGCCCATCTGGCCTGCCGGCCATTGAGGCGCTTGGAAGCACGGATGTACGTCAGGTTCTTGTGGTCCGTCCAAATGGTAAACGGCTCCTCGGCCCCCTCTAGCCAATGACGCCACTCCTCCAAGGCGGCCACAACCGCCAGCAGCTCCCGATTGCCGATGTCATAGTTCCTCTCGGCAGGGAGGAACCGACGCGAGTAGAAGGCGCACGGATGTACCTTCTGGTCTGTTGCCGACCGCTGGGATAAGATAGCTCCCAGTCCAGTATCAGAGGAGTCCACCTCAACGATGAACTGTCTCTTGGGGTCTGGATGGAGCAAGATCGGGGCGGAAGTGAACCTCTTCTTGAGGGAGCAGAACGCAGCACACGCCGCTGGGGACCAGTCGAACGGCAGGGCGGGAGAGGTCAGTCTGGTAAGTGGTTCCGCCACTTGACTGTAGTTCCGGATGAACCTTCGGTAGAAGTTGGCGAACCCGAGGAAGCTCTGTAACTCCTTCCGAGAGGTGGGTTCCGGCCACTCCTCCACGGCCTGGATCTTGCGAGGATCAGCTCGGGTCAAGCCTCTCTCCACGATGAAGCCCAGGTAATCGACGGAGTCGGAGTGGAATCGGCACTTCTTCGCCTTGACGAAGAGCCGATTGTGGAGGAGGCGCTCCAGCACACGGCGGACATGCTGGATGTGTTCCTCGAGGGTCTTGGAGAAGATGAGGATGTCGTCTAGGTATACTACCACAAACTCCTCCAGCATGTCACGAAGGACGTCGGTCATGAGTGCCTGGAATACCGCCGGAGCGTTGGTGAGGCCGAACGGCATCACCAGGTACTCGTAGTGGCCCCTGGGAGTCTTGAAGGCGGTCTTCCATTCATCGCCCTCTCGGATACGGACTAGATGGTAGGCACTCCGGAGGTCCAGCTTGGTAAAGACGGTAGCCTGGGTGAGAGGCTCGAAGGTGGAGTTCATGAGAGGTAGAGGATACTTGTTCTTAATGGTGATCTCGTTGAGCTGGCGATAGTCGATGCAGGGTCGAAGGTCTCCGTCCTTCTTCCCAACAAAGAAGAAACCGGCCGCCACAGGAGAGGAGGAAGGCCGAATGAGTCCTGCTTCCAAGGACTCAGAGATGTATTGATCCATCGCTGCCTTCTCCGGGACGGTCAGACTGTAGAGGCGGCTGCCGGGAAGGGGAGCCCCTGAGCGGAGGTCGATGGCACAGTCGTAAGGCCGGTGAGGCGGAAGAGCCTGAGCCCTGGACTTACTGAAAACCTCCATGAGGTCGTGGTACTCGGGGGGTATGGTCGAGAGGTCCGGAGGCGGCTCACCAACGGATCTCCGGGGCGAGGGACAGGACGCCGCCTGAAGACACTGGGCATGACAGGAGGAGCTCCAACCCTTGATGGTACCGGAGGACCAGGCGATGTGGGGCTCGTGCAGCGCGAGCCAGGGCCGGCCCAGGACTACTGGGACAAGAGGGGATCTGGTGATAAAAAACTGGAGTCTCTCAACGTGGTTACCAGCAATGGTGAGCAGGACAGGGCAGGTGCGTTGAGTGATGTCAGCCAGGCGGTGTTGGTCCAATGCGAATACCTCCAATGGCCTCACTAGGTCCTCAAGTGGAATGTTGGCCCGGGTAGCAAACTCGAAGTCTAGGAAACTCTCGTCAGCCCCCGAGTCAATGAGTGCCTCCACCGTGGCCCGTTGGTCTGCCCAGGCCAGGGTGACGCTCATCAGACGGCTAGGTGGTGCACGGCTCTGGGAACGAGAAAAACGGCTCACCAGGATCTCCCGGGTGGGGCAGTTGGCGATACGGTGTCCATCCCGACCGCAGTAGAGGCAAAGGCCGGACCTGAACCTCGCCTCCCGTTCAGCTTGGCTAAGATGAGAACGTCCCAGCTGCATGGGTTCCTCCTCGGGCACCGAACAGGAGGGAAAAGAGCCACCAGTCGTGTTGGGAGCAGGGCGACCAGCAGTGCCGTCACGAGTACGGGGGGTCCGGAGTACCTCTGGAGGTCCCTGTCGGGTTCTCTCACGTCTTCTCTCCTGGAGGCGTCCGTCGATGCGAATGGCGAGGCTGAACAGGTCCTCGAGGGACTCAGGTTCCTCACGGGTCGCGAGCTGGTCCCTGACTGCGTCGTTGAGCCCCCTCATGAAGGTGAGACGAAGTGCTTGATCGTTCCAACCGCTCTCCGTTGCCGCCAGTCTGAACTCCAGCACGTAGTCGGTGGCCCCGCCACTGCCCTGCCGGAAGGTACCCAACCGGGCTCCAGGGTCCTGGCCACGGGCTGGGTGGTGGAAAACCCTGCGGAGCTCAGCCACGAAGTCAGGGTAGGAAAAACAGAAATCTGCCCCCATTGCCCAGGAGGCAGTGACCCACTGGGCTGCCCGGCCTGAGAGCAAGTTAGTCATGTAAGCCACTTGGGCTCCCCTTGAAGTGAATCGACTGGGTTGATGACGAAAAACCAACTCACATTGCATGATGAATGTGGCACAATCCTCGAAGTTACCGTCGAACAACCGTGGTTCGGAGAGACGGGGCTCCCGAGGTGCGGGATCGGGAGGCGCGGGGCCTGCCAGGGCTGCGGGTGATGCACCGGCCGAGGCTCCTGAAGTAAGTGGGGTTACAAGCAAGGTGTTAACGGTTTCACTCAGCACTTGTAAGTGGAGGAGAATATTAGACTGCTGGCTAGCCAGAGAGCCCAGGGACCCCTGAATAGGCAGGACCTGCTCTCGGAGTTCCTGTACAGCAGCCGCAGCCGCATCTAGCTGTAGGCTGTGGTCGTTGGTTAACTCTATCTGGACTGCCAACGCTGTTCTGACTCTCTCTGTGTCGGCTGTGGTCGTCATGGTTGTATCGTAATGTTAGGGTTTGTAACCGACCTCAAACGCAACGGCACAGAGAGAGTTGTTCAGAGTTAGCCAAAGCAAGGGCGTATTTATTTTCAGAGTTACAAGATGGAATGAAGTTGAGCAACCGAACAAACGGGGAATCTGGCATGTGAAGGTTGTTGCGGCTCTGCAGATACTCCCAGTAGGTGGTGGTGAGGAATTGGCTTGTGACGTCTGAAGCGGCTCTGCAGATCCTCCCAGTTTTCACTCCCGGTGGAAACGGAGAGAGAGAGAAATCTGAGTTAGCCCAGCGCACAACAGAAACAGAGAGGTGACTGATCCAGTATATATCCAAGTGACTTGATCTTCGGTGTACCACACACAGTTAGCAGAGTCCAGAGAAAAAACAATACGGTAATCCAAAGTGTAAATCCAACACAAAAATAGGTGAGAACAGTACAAACAAAAACGGGATCTCTTCGGTGTTTCACAAACACACAAAAAACTGATGATCCAAAAGAACTGTTTCCAAAAACTCACCAGAGCGCAACGCGTAAAGCGGGCAGATAACGAGGCGCAGCTCAGAACGGTAAACCAGGTTCTCCACAGGGATTCTCCACGAAAGTCCTGGAGAGCAAAAAACAGCAAACAGCGACGGGGAAGGCAGGCAAATGCAGGAGTATTCAGAACGATCCAACATTGATAGTAGGGGGATCAGGGTATATAAAGCCACAGGGCACTGATTACAAGCTGTGACAGCTGCGGGATGAAATTGATACACCCTCCAGAAGCGTGTGGCGGGGAGAGCACCAATCAACACGGCACCTTACAGGAACGGAGCGTGTGGCGGGGAATGCAATTAATCAACAAAGTACCTTAAAGGAACGGAGCGTGTGGCGGGGAGCGGACCAAACCTCACAGTATTTGATTTTATTTTGGATTTTTATGTAATTGTGCTTCACCGTTTGGCTTATGGTAGGGAATACTTCAACTCCCAAACATCTAAAGTGTTTTACCATCGGTATCTCTTCTGGGAGGGTTATATTTTTTTTTGCAGGGGCGTTAAGTGGAAGGAAAGCCGACTTCGGCCAATTTATCTTAAATCCCGATAAATCTCCAAAGTCCTCAATCAACTTGAGAAGATGAGGCAATGCGGTGTTGGGGTTTTGCATGAACAGTATTACGTCGTCCGCATATAAACTGATTTTATGTTGTGTGCCCTTGATTACGATTTGTTCTATGGATTGGGATTGTCTTATATATTGTGCTAAAGGCTCTAATGATAAATCGAATAGTCCGGGACTAAGAGGGCAACCCTGTCTAGAAGTGCGTGATACCAGAAAGATTTCGGAGGTGATTATACCTGTTGTAATCATGGCCGATGGGTCTTTGTATAATACTTTAATCATATCAATGAATCCTTTTCCTAACCCCATCCTTTCTAATACTGCCCATAGATACGACCATTCCAACCTGTCAAAAGCTTTCATTGCATCCAGGGACAGCATCGCCTTAGGTGTGGTGTCGTCCTTGTTAGCATCTAGTATGTGTAGTAATCGTCTTATGTTATCAGTGATCAAGCGGCCTCTTATGAAGCCAGTTTGGTCCGGATGAACTAGAGACGTCATATGCTTTTGTAGTCTAATGGCTAATACCTTAGAGTACAGTTTGATATCGGTTCCGAGGATGCTTAAGGGTCTATAACAGGGGTGGGCAATTATTTTTCCCAGGGGGCCGAATGAGCAACTGAAAATATGTTGGGGGGCCGGGCCAAAATTCCAAACTCAATTATGCATAATATACATTTTATTTCTATATAAAAAGCATTAAATGGCATTTTTTTACCCCTGGTAAGAGTGTATGTTATTATTTGGCAATTAAAAGGTGAGGTTAGCTTTCAAAAATATAATTTATTCAAATAGAATTTATTTCCAAAATGATAAACAAAATGTGAAACATTAAAGGGGAACTATTTTACTATTTCTTTCACTATTTGGGCACTTTTACACAATTCCTGTGAGTTTATGGAACACCTCTGTAATTTTTTATTTATTTTTTATTCATTGTTTTGTATTTCTAATCAAGTCCTCAAACACAGCATTTTTCTACCTCAAGATCCTAAGCCGTTTTGAGGCTGAGCTCCAACCACAATGGTAAGTTACTGCGCCGCCTGAACATTATCATGCAGCGGTGTCTTTCTGACATCACAAATCATCACATTTTCAGATGACTCAGTTCAGTGAGGGTGAATATTGTGAGAGGAGAATTGGAAGAATGCGCCAATATGATAATTAGAGACATAGATCATATTAATATAAGTCCACATAGCTAGGAAACAATGCTAAACACTGAAAAAGGCCATTTATAAGATAGTTCCCCTTTAATAACAAAAGGCATTTTGAGTTTCATATACTATTGAAACAAGGATTTTCTTAGCTTTCTAAAGACATCACATCATCTTATAGCAAAAATAAACAAGACATGTCACTGAACTGTGTAAAGAAAAGTGTCCCAGTTTTGTAGCCTTTTTTACTTTACATGTCTATATTAAACATTTAATGTTTTCAGAACTGTGCAAAAAAAAGAAAAAAAATATCAAGTGTCCCATTTCACTTGTTATATTTCCACATTTTTGTGTTCTTCAGTTATTTATTTTTTTCATTCAGTGTGAGAAATCCAGTCTCTGTTGAGCTTTAACAAGTCCATCAAAGTCAGGTTGCATGTCTGAGGTGGAGATGCGAAGCACAGCTGCCAGATGTTCATCAGTGAGAGAGGATCTGTACCTGGACTTGGTAAACGTCATGACTGAGAATGTCTGTTCACATATGTAGGTGGATCCAAAGAGAACCAACATCTTCTGAGCATGTCTCCTAAGCATATATTGTGCATGTGAACGTTGACATGAAAAGAAAAAAGTTAAAAAAAAATATATATATATATATATATTTTTTATTTTTTTTTATTTATTTTTTATTATCATGTAATCTTTCGCGGGCCGGTCAGAATCATCCCCGCGGGCCGTACAATGCCCAGGTCTGGTCTATAACTACCGCACTCGGTGGGGTCTTTGTCTTTTTTAAGGAGGACTGTTATGAGTGCAATATTGTCGTTCTTATGGAAGTTCCCCTCCTTGACTGAGTATAAAATCATATTTAGTAATAAGGGTCCAATTATGTCCAAACAAGAGAGGTACATTTTTGCGGTTTTTACAATTATTAGTGAAACGGAGGGCTAGGGCCTCCACAGGGTGCGTTTGATAGAGCTGGCGGACACTATGGGGTTGTGACTCTGATTAAAGAATCACACAGAGGCGTGCTGCAGTTAATGTGGTTGTATTTGGGAATTTGCATGTGTGTGTGGTTGTCTACAAAGGAATACAATACAGTATACATTAGTAAACACAAAGGAATACAATACAGTATACATTAGTAAACACAGTAGTGACGTACATAAACATAATGTCATAAACATGTGGTCTATAGCTACAATAATATTCATTAGTAATATAGTGCAACTAGTAACTAAGACATTGACTTAACCAGAGTTATTATATATATGCAGGGAATTACTCATGCAATGCATGTAAACAATATAGGTAGGCGGACTGTAAACCAGGTGTAAAGATACATTCAATTCACTAGAGGTAGTGAGTGAGTTATAGTTATATAGCCTAGGCTAGCTAACGTGCGGCTAAGCTAACCACGCAGCACATCACTAGCAGAGACAGCCTAGGCTGGCTAACATGCGGCTAAGCTAACGGCGCAGCCTCTCGAGAACAGAGAGAAACAACGTCAACAGGAATGGATCAATGTGGACATACTGTAAGTGTAGAGTAAGCTGAGTGAATGAATACGCAGGAACTAAACATAAGTACTGTACTCACGTGTCATTTACGCACACGTTCCTCAAAGGGACAGATGTTTCTACTGCGACACCATCAGGCAGCAACACGGAGACAAACTCGCCCACATTAGAGGGAGAAACTCTTAAAGGGCCAGTAACCTTATCAGAAGACTAGAGTGCGACACTAGCTGGAGCACATCACGCTGAACGATTACACTGGCATAAATCAATTACCCTTTCCTGTCAACAACAACATATTAAAGGGCTATTACAGAACAACGTAGTCTTATTAACAGGGCTTTCCTACAATTAGCATTTTCCGATAAATTTGTATTTCCGATAAATCGTATAAAACATCGGTAAAAATGAAAATATACACTTTGACTACTGTTTTTGATAGGGTTATGGTCTTTACTCTTGGCTACAAAAAAAATATTAAAAAATATTGACCTCTTAGCATCCAAAGGCCCACATGTGTACGATTATTTGCCGACCTCTAGTGGCTCGGGTGTGCATTTCTATTAATACAATATATAGATAGAATTAAAGCCCTATTTGTTGCCTGTCGATTTCCCTTTCAGGTGACAAAATCCGTTCAGCGGTTCTCGAGTTACATGCCGATATGTGAGGCGTGCCCCAAAGTACGCAAAAGTACACATTACCACCCCCGACTCCCGGGGCTCTAGCTCCGTCAATCATTTGGCGATCTCGAAAATCTTTGCACAGGGTTGTAGCCAATGAGTGTGCCTTTCCAATGATACCCCATGATATGATAATTGGGGATCTAATACAGTCTCTATTGATTGATTTATGATAAAGAAAAGCAGGGGGTCCTATAGGGGGACCTTAAGACTTACATTTTCTTTACAAACATAGCCACAACACTGGTTAATAAACTACCCTCCCACTCAGGGCATTTTTGTTATGATTAGACATGACCCGGCATAGGACCGTGGTCCGGGGGCTCCTCGGCAGCGAGACCTGTCATAGGACCCCGGGCTAGAAGCTCCTCGAAGACAGGGCCCTGCGTAGGACCTGGTGTAAGGCTTAACAGAGGCCATAGTGTCCCCTGAATCAAGTAAATGGGAGAGAGCAATGGATGAGGAGATGAGGTCCCTAGAGGACAACCGCACCTTTACTCTAACCAAGTTACCAGAGGGCAGACAGACAGTGGGAGGGAAATGGGTGTACTCAATCAAGGAGGGTATTGAAGGCCACGACAAGTACAAAGCCAGGTTTGTAGCTAAAGGTTACAGTCAGAGGGAGGGGATAGACTACGGTGAGACCTTCTCCCCCACAGCCAATCTGACCAGTGTAAGGGTAGTGATGCAGAAAGCGGCTGAGGACAGTTTGATTTTGCACCAGATGGATGTGAAGACAGCCTACCTGCACGCACCCATAGATAGGGAGATATACATGGAACAACCTGAAGGTTACGAGAAGAAAGGAGATAAGTTAGTGTGTAAGCTAGAAAGATCCATTTATGGCCTGAAACAGTCTGGGCGAAATTGGAACGAGATGCTTCATACATGTCTCATTGAAGATCACTTCCTACAGAACCCAGTAGACCCCTGTGTTTACTCAAGGGAGTCAAAAGAGTCAGGAAAAGTGATAATTGTCATTTGGGTGGATGATTTGATCATCGCAGCAGACAACACTAGAAACCTAGGACAGGTGAAAGGTATGCTCTCCACCAGATTCAAAATGAAGGACCTTGGTAGGTTAAAGCATTTTCTAGGCATGGACTTCGAACAGTCTGCCAATTGTGTAAAAATATCCCAGAAGAGATATGTGGAAAAGATCCTGAAACATTTTGACATGCAAGAATGTAGAACAAGGGAAACACCATGTGAGCAAAAACTAGACTACCAAGAGGATGCTCAGAAATTGACAGATGTAAAAATGTACAGAGAAGCTGTAGGTAGCCTCATTTATTTTATTTATGTACTCGCCCTGACCTATGTTTTGTAGTGAGTAAATTGTCACAGCATTTTGCTGACCCCACAGAGGAGCACTGGATTACAGCAAAACATGTTTTTTGTTATCTCAAAGGTACAGCAGATAAACAGCTTTGTTTCAGAAAGAGCAGCGAGGGCTTAGGGCTTAAAGCCTACAGACTTCCGGTTTAGCGTTAGAATGGAGTAAGTCGCATGTGACGCAGCTGCTCACCCGTTATTTATTTTTTTCGTTTTAAAAACATATTTATAAACCATTAATGCGTTTAAAACTTGACGCATATATCAACTGAGATTATCAACTAACTATATTGACCAAAAGAATCGAGATGCCAACAACAAGGAAAGACACAACGAGACCAAAACCAGTCGCAGAGGACCCGCCTAAGGAAGCAGGATTCGTGCGGCAAATAGCAGAAAATATAGACGTGACAGTGGCCGCTTCAAGTTCAACCCCTTCAAATACCTCCGCGGACACCGAATATATCATCCGGAGAATGGAGAAAATGGAGATTACAATAACCCAAAAAGTAGATGCTATCAAAGAATCTATCGAAGGCAAAATAGAAGCGCTAAGAGCGGACGCCGATGCACATATTAAACGCACCGAGGCTCTGGAAACAGGTATGGAAGTCCACCAACAAAATTTCGTTCGAATCTACAAAGAAGTAGATGATATCAACGTTAACCTAACTGCTGAGATGAAGGGAAACTACAAAGAACTCAATACGGAGCTCAGCGATATAACGATGGAGCTTAAGCGAATCAATGAAGAACAGAAAGCCAAAATATTCGAGATGGAATATCAAAAACGCAAGCTGAATATTCGTATAGTCGGTCTGGACGAGTCGGTGAGCTGCGCACACCCTGAAGAGTTTGCCACAGAATTACAGAACATCTTGGGAACAGAGATCCTTCCTAAAGTACCAGAGGTGGAACAGTGCTACAGATTGGGGACCCGATCCAATGACAATAACGTTAAGCCCAGAGTGATATTGGTTATCCTGCGCCAAGTCAGAATAAAAGAAATTATTATTCGTGAAACTCGCAGGATGAAAGGCAATCTGAAATACAAGGATATACCAATACACTGCTTTGAAGATTATTGTCGTGAGGTAGTGGACCTGCGTGCCAAGTTCAAGACGGTGATGTCTCAACTCTATCTGGAGAAATACAGACCCCTATTAATATACCCTGCAATACTTCGCATCGTCGATAAACAAGGAGCAAGGGTTTTCCTCAACTCGCCTGAAGATGCAGCCAAATACATGTCTGCACAACACGCAGGATAGTGTATAAATGGCCTTTTAATCTCTGTTATGCATGGACACCATATAGTATAAACTTTAATGAACCGATGATTTGGGACAGAGAGACCTACGAGCTCAGAGTTATTGAATGCTTTCCCCGTCGGGATTCTATTATTGCGGACATATTGGATTCAAAATTGGAACACTCCAGAACATACTGGAACATTCGAACACTGTAAAAATGACATATTGGAATAATCTAGATCATCTAAAGCATTCTTTGATATAGGGAACATTCTGGAATAACAGCAATACGTGGCCAGACATACTACCAGAAGCCCTTCGGGGGAATAATAAA
The DNA here is from genome assembly GCF_963971535.1 of Notolepis coatsorum. NCBI lineage: Eukaryota > Metazoa > Chordata > Actinopteri > Aulopiformes > Paralepididae > Notolepis > Notolepis coatsorum. The sequence goes on along the minus strand of NC_140172.1, from coordinate 60,331,599 downwards.
CAGCATCTAGCTGCAGAACCACAGAACCATCATAGCAGCGGCCGGCTGGAATAACATTCTACACAACGGATCATCGCCCACCCCTGGCCAGGGGAAATGCTGCATATATGTATTTAAAAACTGCTTTTTATTAATTGGAAATATTTCCACTACTTCTCCAATTTATACTTTAGATGTTTAAGCATAGCAAAGCTCTTTTAAGATCTAAGTTAATGTTCTCTTCCTTTTACTTGTTTTTTTTCTTCTGTTTTCTCTGATTTATTGAGGCTCTCTTTTCAGTTCAATACCTCCATATTATTCATGGGTTACTATAAATTACACAAGTTCATATAAAATGTAAGTGATTAGGGCATGATAATTGAAGCTTATTTTTGGTCTTTATTTTTAGTTTTATCTTATTTAAATTTTTATTTAACGGGAAAGTGGCCAAGCCAAAGTCGACATTCTACTTATGGTAGAATTTAGAGTGTTAGATCCTATGGTATACATAGGAAAGTTAAGGATAATTGGATCATTCTGGGATATCCGGTGGTGCAAGGGAGGGAGTCATACGCAAAGGTTGTGTTCATGGAACACAATCCTGTACGACTCTCTGTGGGAGGGGAGGGAAGGGGATTTTTATTTGTATATATGTATGTTTTTAAGCTCGGCTCTCAACGGGACCTCACTAGTTGGATGTATATCTATTATTGCCTCGCACTCCAGAAGCATTACCAAAAACTACACTACAACATGTATAGATTATGGCTAGTTTGAATATAATGATATGGAACACCGGGGGAATAAATAACCAACTCAAACGCAAAAGCGTGCTCACACTGATGAAAAAAGAACATGTGGACATTGCTCTGCTAAGCGAAACGCACATTCTAGAGAAAGACATAGATAAATTAGCGGACAACACATATCATAATATTAGTCACTCTTCTATTGGTACGAGAACTCGGGGTGTAGCCATAGTCGTTAAACGTAAGTTGAATATTGTATTAAAGGGAGTATGGTCTGATGTAGAAGGTCGGATAACTATAGCTAAGATTGTACATAAGAACAGGAAAATAGCGTTGGTAGCGGTATACGCCCCAAATTTGTACGAAGAGGATTTCTTCACTACACTAACCAATGCAATGTTAGACATTCCCGATTACTCATTTATAATAGGTGCGGATTTTAATGCCATCTGGAACCCAAGGATGGACAAATCTTACCTCGCCTTTTCCAGCGAACAAAAGAATTCATCTAAGGCATTAAAGGATTGGTCGAAGATTACAGGTGTAAATGACTTATGGCGATTACTTAATCCTACGACCCGAAAGTACTCTTGTCGATCTGCGAGACATAACACATTATCCAGAATAGATTATGTCTTTGCATCACAGAGACTATTTGATAATTATGAAGTGGAAATGATACCCAACGCACTATCAGATCACTGTTATTTACTCCTTAAAGGAACATTTGGTATACTATCCTCCCGAGCCCCAAGATGGCGATTTAACTCGATGCTGCTTAATAACAAGGAATTCATTACACAACTCAAAGAAGCTCTTATAGTATTCCAACGGGAGAATGCAAACTCGGTGCAAGACCCCAGAATAATATGGATGTCGGTAAAGGGAATGATCAAAGATTTCACGGATAGCTTTTCCTCCAAAATGCGCAAGAATCAATGCACAAAACTGGCTGAGCTGGAAACGCTTTACTCAACGTTATTTAATTCTCTAAAATACAACAACTCAACTCGACTAGAGAATCAAGTTAACGTACTAAAAATAGAGATCAATGCCATATACAGACAACAATCGGAAATACAAATACGCAGCACAAGACAACAGCAGTACTCCAAGGTTCTAAACCTAGTCACCTATTAGCCATGCTGTAACTGAGGGGTACAATTCCCTGACTGTATTGATAAGTATGGTATTATTAAACCACTACCTCTTGTACTTTAACTTCTGGCCATCCAGTACATGATATAGATATGATGAACACTTTCCCACCTGATGAAACGAAGTCCACACAAATGTACAAATCGAATATTTTATATAGCAAAGGGTATATACAACGTTCACTTGATGACATTTATGATTTGAAATGCACTTGTATGGCAAATGAGTATTCGTAGGTAAATCAACATTGAATGTCCAATCTCTGGTTACGCAGGGAGTAAGTATACAACCCGGTTCTTTAGGGAACTATAGCGATGGTACTTAAATGATTATAGCTGGATACACTAAGGGGGGGGGGGTCCCGCTGGTTGTAAGACAGTAGGAGGGGGGGGTTAGAAGAGCCGCTGGCGGTATCCCATCTGGCCGACGATTTCTTGGGAGAATTCAGAGTCCTGAACACGATGCCCACAGAACCTCGGTCCGCAGATGAATACAGCTGGACCCTCTGGTGGACGTTAGCTGCCGGTCCACAACGGAGAGACGTGAGGCGACCTCACTGGTGTAGAGCGCCGTCTCACCTGGACTCCTCTCCGGGGGGTAGTTCCAACACTCAGCAGTGTTGGCCGTTATCCATGGAATAATCAAAGCACCCAAAGCATGTAGATAATCCAAGCCGTGGAAGGCTCGCTGTCGTCCGGGTAAAGTAATCCAATGTACAGGTCCACTCGTCCTGGCCCGGAGCTCCTCGGATGCAAGCACCACAAGTGGTCTGCCCAGCCTGGTTAAGACTCCAGATAACGTCAGGAACGATGGGGGTGCTGCTCACTTTATAACTCTAACCGAACGATGCACCATACATAATAGACTATTATTAGCTTAATAGAAATACGTCCAACTCGACGGTATAGTGCCAAACTATGACAATTCAACTATTAATCCACACGATATCTCAATGCCTATTCTGAGGCCAAGTAGGCCTTACTGCACCACACGTGCGTCGTGGGTGAGGCTTCGCGTCTGTTACTAGGTTGGAGGGTAAAGAACTAATGGACTAAAAGAAAGTTCTACTTTACTTGCGCCATATATATGCGCTGTGAACAAATAGTACCATTCGTATTTCGCCAGACGTATTCCTACGCGGAACCGGGCTTGCCACGACATGTTGGGCGGCACGATTGAACTTGAACCTAGGGGTATGGCTGCTGGCGCCAGGTTCTCGTCCAATGGTAGAATGAAACTATTATGGGCTGTTTAGTAGACTAAAGGGATATTCAGTGCATATTGTACAAGGAATATACAGGGGATATCAAACGATATACAAATACTATTAAATATATATCCATAAATAAATATATATATTCGGTTTAATCTGATCCTTCACAACAGCCGCCCCCTAATTAGTCCCACCTAATTAGCTAAGCAGAGACAGATTAACCGCACTGTCTACCACTCAAGGTCCGCTGTAAGGGTCAGTCAACTCACAAAGTCATGGGGTCATGGTCATCATCGATAGTATCTGGGAGTCGGGGCAGTTCTATTAGCCTCGCCACGGGTCGTGTGTAAGTTCGCCCTTGGACGAGTACTTCAGCTGCTCGGACCTTGCCATCGGCACCGGTGATCACTTTGCTTACGCGGCCAGCCGGCCACATAGCTCTGGGTAGTGACTGGTCGATAATCATGACGACTGTTCCTTCTGTCAAATTGTCTCTCTCCTTTACCCACTTCTGGCGGGTCTGTAGAGACGGTAGGTAGTGGAGTAGGAAGCTGCTCCAAAACTTGTCAGCTAGTACTTGACTGTACCTCCACATTCTTCGGCCGTTCGCTTCTTCAGGCCTGTACATTGTCTGGGGTAGCGCAGGGTCCAGCCGCCCCATTAAGAGTGTGTTGGGGGTGACTGGGTCGACATCTGCTACATCACTGGAGACGTAACCGAGGGGTTTTGAGTTCAATACTCCCTCGATCTCCGTGAGGACTGTCATTAGGACTTCCTCCGCCACAGTCTGGGCCCCAAGCACGGCGTACAGGGCTGTCTTTATAGAACGTACTTCTCGTTCCCAGGTTCCACCGAAGTGGGGTGCGTTCGGGGGATTAAACTGGAAGTCAATCTGGGATGGAGCTAGGTGGGTCTTAAGTTCTGGGCCCATAGCTTGGAAGCTCTCTCTCAGCTCTCTTTCTCCGCCTTTGAAGTTTGTCCCATGATCAGACAACAATGTAGACGGTTTTCCTTTCCGTGATGTGAATCTTCGGAAGGCCATAAGGAATGAGTCTGTGCTCATGGTCGGAAGGAGCTCGATATGTATCGCTCTGGTGGTCATGCATTTGAATACAATACCCCACCGCTTCTCGGTTCCTCTTCCTCTCTTTATATACAACGGGCCAAAACAGTCCATGCCTGTGGAGTGGAATGGCTTGTCGCCGAGTCGGAGGCGACAGGGGGGTAAGTCAGCCATCCGTGGTATGCTGGGCTGCGCGCGCCACTTTCGGCAGTCTAGACAGGTTCGCTGGAAGCGTCGCACCGCTTCTCTTCCTTGAAGTATCCAATAGCGACGTCTGATCTCCGCGAAGACTCTCTCTGCTCCTGCGTGGTGTACATCCTCGTCGTATTTCTTTATGATCAGCTCTGTGACCTTGTGTCGGCTGTTCAAGACTATCGGGTACTTAATGTCATCCGGTAGATCGGGGGCTCTCCGCAGGCGACCACCCACTCTGATGAGATTATGGGCGTCACTCTCGGGTGCCAGGTGGAGCAGTCTGCTGTCTGATGGGACGGGCTTTCCTCCCTGTAGACAGTCTAGCTCATCGGGGAACGAGTCTCTCTGGGCTCGTTGTAGTAGAAGAAGTTCTGCTTCTTCGTAGTCAGCTGCTGAAATGTCAGTGGTGGACTGAATCTCTGGGTGGTGCCACAGGAATGTCTTTTGCTGCGCACTCTCTAGGGTAATGCAGTCATCTATGTTGGGGTCTGTGGAGGCGACTGTGCTCAGTCCACAGAACATAGGTTTCTTGTTCTCAGCCTCCTCGTTACTTGCTTCCCGTGGGGTGGGCGTAGGCCACTCCTCCTCCGGGAGCTTGAGGAACTCTGGTCCGCCACTGTAGATGTTGCGACGGGTGAGGTCATCCAGAGACATTCCCCGGGTGATGACGTCAGCTGGGTTGTGTTTGGTGTCCACATACCGCCAGCTCGCTGCTTCTGTTAACTCTTGAATCTCGGTGACTCTGACTCCCACGAAGACTTTGTATCTGCATGAATCAGACTTGATCCATGTGAGTACTGTCGTGGAATCTGACCACAAGATTGTTCTGTGCACCGGAATGGTGAGTTCACGTTGGATTAACGTGGCTAGATGCGCTCCTGCTAGGGCTGCGCAGAGCTCTAGATGCGGGATAGATTGTTGCTTTCGTGGGGCTATTCTTGAGCGAGCCAGGATGAAAGCAGTGTGTATCTTTCCTCCCTTCTCTTGGGCACGCAAGTAGGCCACCGATCCATAGGCTACTTCGGAGGCGTCGCTGAAGACGTGTAGATCAATCTTGCATGTCTCTGGCCTCACTGTGGATGGGAAGTAGCTGCGGCGTATATTGATGCCTGGGAGTGAGCGGAGTTCCGTCTCCCACTCTCTCCATGTTGAGGCAAGGTGTGCGGGTATGGGGTCGTCCCAGCCCTGGTCCTTGTCCCATAGTGCTCGTACAATCATCTTTGCCCTGGTGGTGTAAGGTAGAATACATCCCAACGGGTCATATTGTCTGGCGAGTGTTCTGTACACACTCCGTCTGGTGGTCGGTGTCGCCGTCGACCTTCCCTGCTCTGGAGTCAGGGGTTTGTGTCTATAGTGGAGCGAGTCTGTTTTGAAGCGCCAGACTAGTCCTAGTGTCATTTCTTGGGCTTCTCCTGGGATGGTCGCCATCCAGGTCTCGCTGCTGGCAGCCTTGTCCGCGGGGGAGAGGCTGCGCAATACGTGCGGGTCACTGCTGGCCCACTGCCTGAGATCAAAGCCGCCTTTGATCAGGGAGGCGCGTAGCTTGATTAGGAGAGCCTCGGCTTCTTCTTGAGTCGAAACGCTTTGTAAACAGTTGTCCACGTAGAAACTGTTCTTCACACTGTGTCGGACCTCTTCATCTGCTGCTGGGTCCTCTGCGACGTGTTTCTGTAGTGCAAATGTAGCACAGCACGGGCTGCATGTGGTTCCGAAGGGGAGTACTTCCCACTGGTAGATGGCTGGGTTCTCATCTCCGATCCTCTCTCTCCATAGGAACCGCAGCAGGGGCTTGTCCTCCTCCACTAGTCTCACCTGCAGGAACATCCCTTTGATATCCCCGCTGATAGCCACCTTGTCCTGGCGGAAGCGCAGTAGCACGCCTAGTAGGGAGAAGCCGAGTGTGGGGCCGGGCAAGAGCTCTTTATTCAGATTTTGGGATCCGATCTGGTAGCTGCAGTTAAACACAATGCGATCCTTGCCGTTGTGATGGACCTTGTGGTGCGGCACGTACCATGATTCGGTCGTCTGATCGGCCTCTTTAATGTCAATCTTTGTCACGTGTCCCGCTGTGATTAGCTTCTCAATCTCAGCGCGGTACACACTCTCTTGAGCGGGGTCTTTGGCTAGGCGCCGCTCTGTGTTCAATAGATAGCGCTCCGTGGCGTCTTTCTTTGCGTGAAAGGTGGGCATTCCCTCTCGCCTCAGGAGTGGAGTTGCGTATCTCATCACTCCGCCGACTGTGACTCTCTTTGTCCCTTGCTCGAGTAGGTTGATGGCGTAAATGTCTTCTTTAGAACGAATATCTTTCTTTTCGTTCTTAAAGGGCATTGTCTCTAGTGTCCATAGCCTCTCGACATGCTGCAGGAGAGTGGTGTCTTCTTCTGTCGTTCTGGAGTGGAGGCAGCTAGTGGCTGCTGTTCGGTGGAGAGATTTAGCGAGGGGGCCTTGTAGTGTCCACCCTAGGCGGGTCTCGACTGCTGCAGGACAGCCTCGGGGTCCTGTATGGACCCGGTCAATCGGGACTATGAGTTCTGCATGGTCGGAGCCTATCAGCAGGGTCGGGGTAGCGCCGTCTATGAGCGGGATAGGTAGTTGACGCAGGTGCACATATTTATCCATCAACTTGGCGATGGGGTAGGTGTACTGCGATAGTCCTATTTCTTGGCTGGTGAAAGCATTTGTAATCCTATACCGTCGCTCTGGCTGCCCGTTTGCTGCGATAGTGAAGGAGACATTCTCGCCCTTTATCGTCTTTAAATCTCTTCTTATTGTCCGAATCGTCATTTGGTTCTCGCTCCCCCGCAGTCCCAGCTGGGCCGCAGCGGACGCGAGCAGAAGGGTCTTCTCTGACCCGTCATCAAGGACGGCGTAAGTGTCCATGACTTTATCTTGGTAGCTCAATGTCACACGGACTACCTTTAAGAGCACTTGGGCGCCGCTGCTGCTGGCGGGGTCAATGTACATGACACTTGCCTTGGTGCCGCTCGATGGTGCAGGTGAAGGCCGTCTTCTGTTACTGTCGTGTAGTATATCTAGATGGGCTCCGTCGCACCGACTGCACCCTTTCTTTAGGCGGCATTCGGCTGCCATGTGACTGCGCGCACATCGGTAACAGCGCCTGTTGGACTTTATCCATTGACTCACTTCTTCTGCATTCATCTTTGTGAACAGGTCACATTGTGACAGCCAGTGTTCTTTCTCACAGTAGGGGCACACCATCTTCCACTTCTCTTTTCTCGAGGGGGTACTGTGGCTCTTACTGCTCGGTACTGACTCTGATTGGTGCATGACAGTCACCGATCTTCTTCCATCATTTATTCTCCTGGGTCCCTCTCTGGAGCTTGGCGTGCTCCGCCCGAACGTATCCAGTCGTAAGATGCTGACTTCTCTCGCCAGGAAGTCGGCTAGATCAAGGAGGGATGGTTCGGGGCCGTTAGGATCCCGGTAGTCCCTCTGCCGCCTAAAACGCTCTTGTCTTGCGGGTGGCAGCTTCTCCAAAATCCTCTCGACGTTAGAGTTGGCGTATAGCTCATGCATGCCCTTTTCCCGTTGCGCTCCCAGCATCCCTACCAGGGACTGCACTTTGATTGACAGGTCGTCTAATGAGCGATTGTCTGTTGCTGGGGGTAGGCGATCAATATGCCTTATCTCTTGGATTACGTAATCCCATATACGTCCATATCTCTGGTCCAGCGCTGCTAGGGCCGCAGTGTATGGGGTCGTAGAGGTGGCATAGGCTAGCGCTATATTGTGCGCTCGCGGTACTTTCAGGTGCTTCAGTAATATTGCATACTTGTGACGTTCATCAGCGACATCCACCATCATTGTCTCTAAGCACATCCGGAGCTCCGTGTACTGTGCTCGATTCTCATAGGTGAAGTCTGGAAACGACGGCGTGGCAATGTATGACGCCGTGGATGGCTGATACATCGGCGAGCGTTGGGGGAGAGACCTCCTAGGCGAGTCCCCTCTTGCGCCTCTCTGTGGGCTGGTACCGACAGGGTACCATGGCCCGCTGGTCCAGGTGCTATTCCTCGGGGCTGGTCGTGCGTCGTGCTCACCCGTGAATAGAGTCGGGGGTCTGTAGCGCAGCGCCGCGGGGGTATAGCCTGGGCTGTACTGGACCTCCTGGTCCGGTGGAGTACTGTGCTGTCGTCGGGCTTGGTTCTCCTCCTCTCCCTCTTCTTCCTCTATCAGGTCTTCCAGATCCTGTAGTCGTTTATTTAGCTTCTCCGCAGTGTATGCCGCTCCTTCCTTGTAGCTGGGTCTCGCTTGGACCGGTCTGGGAAGGGGGTCTGCGGGGGGTATAGGCTTGGTCTGTTGGTCAAGTTCAGGGTCGCTTGCTCGATTAGGAGACGCTGCCCTTGACTGTTGTCTCGACGAGTTCCTTGAACCCCTGGCGGAGGGAGAGGGTGTTGCCTTGAGGATCAGCTGCTCCATTAGCTGCGCTTGTAACTTGTCGCGCTCGACTTCGCGCTTGGTGAGATCTGCTTCTCTTTGGGCACCGGCAGCGGCGCGCTGGGCGTCGGCCCGGTCTCTTGCCATATTCTCTTCCGTCTGAAGGCGTCTCATCTCCAGGCGTATGCGCTCTTCTTCGCTCCGTTGCTGTGCTTGGAGTCGATCGCGTTCGCCCTGAAGTCGATCGCGTTCACCCTGAAGTCGATCGCGTTCGGTAGAGGCTGTCAGGCTGACGAGGAACGCCTGTTGTAGCATCCTCTCCGCTTCGCTGGGGGAAGGCGGTTGTGGAGGTGAGCCGCTCCTGGGTGAGCCGCTCCTGGGTGTACTCGTTGGGGAGTCCTGGAGCTCTATTTCCTCGGCGCTCTCCTCCTCTTCTTCCGTGCAGAGTTCTCTCTCTGTAGGGTTGTCTTCCTCCCGGGGCTGGTCGGGGACTACTTCTTCGGTATTGGCGGGGGGTAAAGGCATGTCAGCTCCCTCCTGGTCCCCACCGTGAGCTTGGTCAGTTACATTAGAACCTACTAGGGCCTCTGTGGTCGGGGAAACCTGGTCGTTAAGGTCAGACATAATTTTACTTTCTACTTTTACCGCGTTTACCGTTTGTCGAAGGCTAGGTAGTTGACTGACAGCGTAATCCTCTAAGTACTGAGGTGGCTGTCGTCTGCGCTGCGGGCGTTCTACGTTAGGAGGACCGTTTCGTGGAGTGTTCATCATAGGCCATTTTAATATTAATAACACTATATTAATATTACACTAGTTACCATCCGGCTCGAAGGACCAATTGTAACTGAGGGGTACAATTCCCTGACTGTATTGATAAGTATGGTATTATTAAACCACTACCTCTTGTACTTTAACTTCTGGCCATCCAGTACATGATATAGATATGATGAACACTTTCCCACCTGATGAAACGAAGTCCACACAAATGTACAAATCGAATATTTTATATAGCAAAGGGTATATACAACGTTCACTTGATGACATTTATGATTTGAAATGCACTTGTATGGCAAATGAGTATTCGTAGGTAAATCAACATTGAATGTCCAATCTCTGGTTACGCAGGGAGTAAGTATACAACCCGGTTCTTTAGGGAACTATAGCGATGGTACTTAAATGATTATAGCTGGATACACTAAGGGGGGGGGGTCCCGCTGGTTGTAAGACAGTAGGAGGGGGGGGTTAGAAGAGCCGCTGGCGGTATCCCATCTGGCCGACGATTTCTTGGGAGAATTCAGAGTCCTGAACACGATGCCCACAGAACCTCGGTCCGCAGATGAATACAGCTGGACCCTCTGGTGGACGGTAGCTGCCGGTCCACAACGGAGAGACGTGAGGCGACCTCACTGGTGTAGAGCGCCGTCTCACCTGGACTCCTCTCCGGGGGGTAGTTCCAACACTCAGCAGTGTTGGCCGTTATCCATGGAATAATCAAAGCACCCAAAGCATGTAGATAATCCAAGCCGTGGAAGGCTCGCCATCGTCCGGGTAAAGTAATCCAATGTACAGGTCCACTCGTCCTGGCCCGGAGCTCCTCGGATGCAAGCACCACAAGTGGTCTGCCCAGCCTGGTTAAGACTCCAGATAACGTCAGGAACGATGGGGGTGCTGCTCACTTTATAACTCTAACCGAACGATGCACCATACATAATAGACTATTATTAGCTTAATAGAAATACGTCCAACTCGACGGTATAGTGCCAAACTATGACAATTCAACTATTAATCCACACGATATCTCAATGCCTATTCTGAGGCCAAGTAGGCCTTACTGCACCACACGTGCGTCGTGGGTGAGGCTTCGCGTCTGTTACTAGGTTGGAGGGTAAAGAACTAATGGACTAAAAGAAAGTTCTACTTTACTTGCGCCATATATATGCGCTGTGAACAAATAGTACCATTCGTATTTCGCCAGACGTATTCCTACGCGGAACCGGGCTTGCCACGACATGTTGGGCGGCACGATTGAACTTGAACCTAGGGGTATGGCTGCTGGCGCCAGGTTCTCGTCCAATGGTAGAATGAAACTATTATGGGCTGTTTAGTAGACTAAAGGGATATTCAGTGCATATTGTACAAGGAATATACAGGGGATATCAAACGATATACAAATACTATTAAATATATATCCATAAATAAATATATATATTCGGTTTAATCTGATCCTTCACAACACATGCGATTAAGAATTAATGCAAAATTTGCAGATATAACTACCATTAGAGCACAACAAGTACTTGAAACAGACCCTGTAAAAATAAACGATACATTCAAAGAATTCTACTCCGACTTATATAAATCAGAAACGACCTTCGATCAAAACAAAATGGACACATATCTTAATCAAATTATTCTCCCTAAACTTTCAGAGGATGACGCTAAACAGTTAGAAACACCGATCACACTAGAGGAACTCAAGAAGGCCATATCCGAAATGCAAAGTGGTAAGGCTCCTGGAAGAGACGGTATCCCATCAGAAATGTACCTTTCTTGTTGGGACATAATTGGACCCTTATTACTAAATATGATCTTATACTCAGTCAAGGAGGGGAACTTCCATAAGAATGACAATATTGCACTCATAACAGTCCTCCTTAAAAAAGACAAAGACCCCAACGAGTGCGGTAGTTATAGACCTTTAAGCCTCCTCGGAACCGATATCAAACTGTACTCTAAGGTATTAGCCATCAGATTACAAAAGCATATGAAGTCTTTAGTTCACCCGGACCAAACTGGCTTTATAAGAGGCCGCCTGATCACTGATAACATAAGACGAATACTGCACGTACTAGATGCCGACAAGGATGACACCATACCTAAGGCGATGCTGTCCCTGGATGCTATGAAAGCCTTTGACAGGCTGGAATGGTCGTATCTATGGGCAGTATTAGAAAGGATGGGGTTAGGAAAAGGATTCATTGATATGATTAAAGTATTATACAAAGACCCATCGGCCATGATTACAACAGCTACAATCATCTCCAAAATCTTTCCGGTATCACGCTCAGCCAGACAGGGTTGCCCTCTTAGTCCCGGACTATTCAATCTATCATTAGAGCCTTTAGCACAATATATAAGACAATCCCAATCCATAGAACCAATCGTAATCAAGGGCACACAACATAAAATTAGTTTATATGCGGACGACGTAATATTGTTCATGCAAAACCCCAACACCACATTGCCTCATCTGCTCAAGTTGATTGAGAACTTTGGTGATTTATCGGGATTTAAGATAAATTGGCCGAAGTCGGCTTTCCTTCCACTTAACACCCCTGCAAAAAAAGATATAACCCTCCCAGGAGAGATACCGATGGTAAAACATTTTAGATGCTTGGGAGTGGAAATATTCCCCACCATAAGACAAACGGTGAAGCACAATTACACAAAAATCCAAAACAAAATCAAAGACGACCTTGATAGGTGGGCAAAACTTAAAAACACAGTACAAGCACGGATATCAATAGTTAAGATGGATGTACTACCTAGAATCAACTTCTTCAGTTCAATGCTACCGTTACCCCCTCCAGAGGGTTACTGGAAAAGATTACACTCCTCCACATACAAATTTATTTGGAATAACAAACCACCACGTATAAAAAGATCCACCGCACAGAGAAATAAAGCAGATGGTGGCATTGCATTTCCAGATTTTTTCCAATATTTTAAGGCGTACACATTAAGACCATTGACAACATGGTTTGACCCCCAAGCATTAGTATCCTGGAGAAAATTAGAAGAAAACATAGTAGCCCCACATAGACTGAAGGACATAGCATACACTAAACTACCAATCAAGCACTGTGAACGGAAATTTGGCCCCATAATTACTCATGCGATCCGGATATGGCGTGAAACACAAAAAAAAAATCCTAACCCACATAAATGGCACAATCATACTCCCTTATTCAATAACAATGCACTCTTAATTGAAAAACGACCTATAAGATTCCCTATATGGGAAGAGCAAGGCATACACTCATTAGGGGATGTTTTTAACAAACAGGGTTTTTGTAGTTATAAAGAAATACGCAAAAAATTTAATCTCACCAAGTCCACATGGCTTTTTTACATACAGTTACAGCTATGTTTGAAGTCTCACAGTGTTCCATTAGACATACCAATTGAACACCACAGATACCACAAATTCTTCTATGAAAGAGAGACATCGAGAGGTTTTGTTTCAGATTTTTATCATCAATTACTAACGTCCTCGTATGAAACCCTCCAACTAGACTCTGCCTGGAGGAGGGATATACCAGACCTGGAAAATGACTTTGATTGGCAAGGAGCCTGGGCAAATGTCCGACTTACATCAAGGAACCCGGACCATCAACAAATCAATCTTAACTATATTCACAGGACATACTTGACTCCTATAAGACTGTGCAGAATGGGTCTTAAACAAGACTCCAAATGCTCCCAATGTACAAATGGGGACGAAGGGACATTTATGCACATGTATTGGGACTGCCCACCAGTTAAGACATTCTGGAAAGATGTGACCCAACAATTATCAAAACTCGTATCTTGGAATATACCTGTACACCCCTCGGTATTACTATTGAATGATGTTTTTGAGTTTGCAGTAAATCCACAGCTAAAGAGATTGGTTTTATCGGGTATCACAGTAGCTAAAAAGCTGATCGCATCACGCTGGTTTCAACCGGAAAAAATTTGCCGGAAAGTTTGGTTTCTTACATATCTCGATGTGATTTATCAAGAAATATCTACAGCAAGAATTCTGGGTCTCAATGAATCCAAAATGTCAATGTGGTTAGAAGTGGTGGAGAGAATAAAAGCTAGCTTATAATGGTAGTGTCTGGTTAGGTGCGAGGGATAATGGAGGTACTACCCAAGGTGGGGTCCGGGAGGGGGGGGTTCGAGCTGGAGCATATGTGTGTAGGTTTTTAGATAACAGGTATTAGGGGTATATCTTATATAAGACAATTAACTAAAATGTGATTTCATTGGATGTGCTCTGACAATTAATGCTTGTATATCTTATCGTGTGTTGTCATGTTTGTTTATGTGTTTGTTTAAAAAATAATAAAAAAATAAAATACAAAAAAAAAAAAGCCTACAGTGATGCAGATTGGGCGGCAGACACCACAGACAGAAGAAGTACCACAGGGTATTGTGTGAGTTTGAACACAAACAGCTCACTGGTTTCGTGGAAAACAAAGAAGCAGCCCACAGTGGCACTGTCAACTTGTGAAGCCGAATACATGGCTCTAGCTATGACAATACAGGAATGTATTTATCTAGAACAACTGCTCGAAGGAATGGATACCTATGTATATAAGAAGACTGTTGTTTATGAGGACAACCAGGGAACCATTGCGATTGCTAGAAACCCTGTGTGCCGACAGAGGTGTAAACATGTGGATATAAAATATCATTTCATCAGATCTGTCATCAGAGAAGAAAGAATGACACTGATTTATTGTCCAACAGACGACATGGTAGCAGACGCTATGACGAAGCCTGTTTCCAAACTGAAATTGAGAAGATTTGCAGAGGTCATGTTTAGTGTGTAAATATTGACTGTTATATAGTATTGACTGCCATATCCTTTTTGATGCTCTGAACTGTATTATTTCCTTTGTAAATTGTTTTTGAAGGAGTTGTACAGTGTACTAGACAACCATAAGTGGGAGTGTTAAAGTTAGATGTTATGTATGATTGCAAGTAACTGTCTAACTGTGTCTAACTGTTTCCACAAGAGGGCGCTATAGGCGGAGCTGCTAATGCTGCCGCCAGGTAATGGGTATAAAAGGAGTTGTTAACTCCCCCTCTGTCTTTTCCCCGTCGCTCTCACAAGAGAAGGACTTTCATGTACTGCTGTGTATCAATGTGAAATAAACCACGCCGTTTAATGGCTAAAGAGAGAACCCATGCCTCATGAACATATTATTGTCGCCCCATAGCTGACTCTGTCAACAATTAGTGAACCAACTAGGCCAAACCCAACGAAAACCACAAAATCTACTTTCATTGATTACATTTTTTCCAATAGATTAGACAGGATCATTGCTAGTGGTGTTTTTCGATTTAGGAATCAGTGACCATTGTCCAATAGCCTGCATCAGGAATACTTAGCTGGGGTTGAGGCCCAGGTCTCTGAGCTTGGTGTCCAGTATGGAGGGGACTATGGTGTTGAAAGCTGAACTGAAGTCCATGAACAGCTTTCTCACATAGGTGTTGGGTTTGTCCAGGTGCATGAGGGCGTGGTGGAGGGCAGTGTTTATTGCGTCGTCTGTGGAACGGTTTTGCCGGTAGGCAAATTGGTGGGGGTCTAGGGTGGGTGGGATCTCTTTGAGGATGGACTTCACAATCCTCTCCAGGCTTTTGCTCACTATGGGAGTGAGAGCAACAGGGCGCCAATCGTTCAAACAAGTGGTGTTGCTTTTCTTGGGCACTGGGATGATGGTGGCGGATTTGAAGCAGGCTGGAACTTTGCATGTGGTGAAGGAGAGGTTGAATATCCTGGTGAACACCCCCGCTAGCTCTGTTGCGCATGCCCGGAGCACTCGGCCTGGAATTCCATCCGGGCCGGCTGCTTTTCTGATATTAATGCGCTGGAACTCCTTGCGCACTTCCACCTCAGTGATGACTGTGGTGGGGACAGGCATGATGGGGGCGAGGTGGGCGGGGGAGGGGTTGTTGACCTCGAACCGGGTGTAGAACGTGTTAAATTCATCCGGTAGGGAGGCAGCGATGGTGGCTGTGTGGTTGTTCCTCCCCTTTAAGTCTGTGATATTCTGTAGGCCTCTCCAGACACTCCTTGTGTCGTTGCTGTTCAGCTGCTCTTCTATCTTCTCCTTGTATTCCTTTTTCGCAGTTATTATTTCTCTCCTGATATTGTATTAGTTATTTTTTATTTTGTCCATGTCTTGAGATTCGAAGGCTTCGTCTCTTTCATTGAGGGCCACTCGAACTACAGTGTTTATCCAGGGCTTTTGGTTGGGATAAACCCGGATTGTCTTTTTAGGTACAATGTCCTCAGTGCATTTTTGGATAAATCCACAGACCGCTTCTGTGTATCCATCAATGTTCTCTGGCTCCTCAAACACACTCCAGTATGTGCATGCAAAGCAGGCTGAAAGGTGAAAGGTGAAAAAGGTGTTCCACAAGGATCGATCCTAGACCCCGTTTTATTTACTATTTATATTAATGATATTATTTTGTCCTTGAAGGCCTGTCAAGCCCATTTATATGCAGATGACACAATTATCTACTGTACCGCGGACATTAATTAACAACATTAATTTAATGCTCTGCAAGATGAGATTGTAAATGCAAGCAAAACTAAATTCATGGTGTTCTCTTGGGCCAGAAATATTTACCACAACAGTTTGTATCTATCGACTAGAAATGGGTCTGACATAGAAAGGGTAACTGAATATAAATATCTTGGAATCTGGCTCGATGATACATTTTTGTATAAATATCATATAGACAACCTTGCCAGTAAATTGAGGCAGACAATTGGTTTCCTGTACAGGAATAGATCTAGATCTTCCCAATGATGTATATAAAGACGGTTATTGAAGCAGTCTTTCTATCTGTCTTGGATTATGGAGACATGATATACAGAAATGCTGCCCCTTCGACTCTCAAACCACTAGATTATGCGTATCATTCTGCTTAGATTTATCACTGGTGATAGATATGATATACACCACTCTGGATTCTGGATGTTCCGGTGAATGGACATGGTGGTGGTTGGATGGGGGGGCATGCAGCGTTGTGGGTGGTCTGGGATGGCACTGGGACCTTTTGGACGCTTTGGGGTGCTGTGGGGGTTGTGGTGGGTTCTTAATGCGTCCCTGGGGTGTCGGTGGGTTGGGAGAGTTCAGTGGTGGGGACTGGCCCTGGTCCGTCGGGACGCGTGCGGGAGGCTGGTGTTCGACTCCGGGGGAGGTCTGGGGGGGTTTGGTTGGAGCCTATGGCACCTATGGCTTTGGCTGGACCTTTCCCAGACCTTTCCTGGAGTTGGGTGCTGGTCTCTTGCGTGTGTTTTGATGGCTTTTGGTTGGTTTTCATTGTTGGGCTCCCTCGGTTCGCTGGCGTTTTGGGGATTCCTTGAGTGGGGGGCTTGCTGCAGCTTCTGCGGTATTACGGGATCTCCCGGGGGTCCCGGTGTTGCCTCGGACCGTCCGTGGTGCTGTATGTCTTCTCATTTGACTGCTGTTGTGTCTGTCTACTTGAGTGTTTGGAGTTCATTTGGCGTGGCTGCCGGTCTTGGGGTAATTTACTCTGTGGAGTTTGGGGGTGAGATCAACACAAAAAATATATATTATTGGAAACAGGGGAGAGGGGGTTATCATTATAAGGTTAAGACTGGGGCATGGTGCATTAAAACATCCTGTGTGATCGCTATCAGTGAAACATAGGTCACCATCATTAGTAGCAGGCTGCAGCAAGTACCAGATAGAAATTGATGGAGGAGTTGAGGGGAGTGGGATTAAGATAAAATTAAATTATCCTTTATTAATCCCCTTGGGGACATTCAGGTGTCAAAGCAGTATGGGGGGGTACAGGGGGGGGTGGTACAGAGCTTTACAGTCCTATACAGTCCAGTATCTATATACACTATAAAAATATAAATACAAATACAATATAAAAGTACAAAATACAAAAAAGTACAATGAGTGCATGTGGATATGAGTTCTCACGTCCCGAGTTCTGACAGCGATAGTTCTGGCAGCAGGGCCGGTCGTCCGAGCCCTTGGTTGTAGACTAGAGCCTGATTATACAACTGACTTAACTTTTTTTAAGGCAGTAGAGAACATAACACAGCCAGGAATATACTTTTCAACTTCATAAACTGGATCGTGGGATAGGATTTTAAGTGCTCCGGTTTACACATAACAGAAGGTCAATAGATTCCAAGTGCAACCTGTCTCCATCTGGGGGAGACATACAGTAGGTTGCACTTGGATCCTTCTCCAGAAGGTGGCGGTAATGCGTCAAAAACACTGGATGCCAAACACAGTAAGGAAAACATATCAAGAAGAAGAAAAAGTACGCCAGGAAGAAGAGGAACAACAAAGCCAGTTGGCAGCGAAGCTAACTTCACCTAGCTTTTCAACTGGGCAACAGTGAAACAAACACAGACAATTGACTAGTCTAGGAAACGTTAAACCAACATTGTGAATTGTTTTACGCTTGTAGCCGTGCTGCTACGTTAAAGAGGTAAAGTATGTTTGTATTAATCTACCGAAAATGTGAGTAACGTTACGCTAGCTAGCAAATTCAATATTAGCTAGCTAATCCTTCTCTGTTGACATCATCTGTGAGAACGATGCATCGTGACAGTCGTGACTGACTTTAGTGACATAACGTAACAGTAACTAACGTTCACTCATTCGATGGTCGTTAGTGGACCAGTAACGTTAATGTTAAACATGTTAATGTTATATGATTCGCGTCCTCTGGTGATAATAACGTGGACGTTACTGCCCCTAGCAAAGGTTAACAATGTTCTTAGCGAACGTTAACTTGACTGTTGGCTATGTCAGCAAGCTCTAATATCAGCCCAGGGGGATACTCAGGAAGTAGAGTTTGTGAAAAACACAGTGTGTAGCACGCGAGCCTGGTTTAAAACAACATGACAGGTGGGAAGGGAGACAAATAACAGCGATACTATTCAGTAATAAACAATGGAATAGCCGAAGTAACATATTAGCCCACCAATCACATACATGTTTAAAAAAAATAATAAAATAAACAACCATGATTCTAACCACGAAAAAGATTGTCAAATTTGTGTGGCTGCCCACTGCTCCTAAATAGTTAGGATGGGCCAAATGCAGAGGACTGATTTCCCCATGCCATGGGGTGATTAAGTACAACTTAAGAATTTTACTTTAAATTGTGTTTAAACTGAGGTACTACATTGGGTCGTTAATTTGTTCGGTCTCAAACCAAGCAATATCTCACCAGCCACCACTGGTCTGAAACTTGAGGGAATGATAATGATTGCGATTGATTTTGTGTTCTGCCATTGCACTCATTAGCCAATGTGGTCTACATGGTCCATTACATCATGCAACATCCCAGACCCCACTAGTCAGAACAAAATATGTGATACATGACAATCAACGATTGTGGATTATGTGTGAAGTTGAACTAGGGTTGCAAATTGTAAGCATGTTCCTGAACCGATCATTATCACAACTACAGCTAGTTCCTTGTCTCTTGAGCTTCGCCTCAGTGTCCAGGTGTTCTTAGGCCGCCCTCTCTTCCGCTTCCCCTGGGGATTCCAAGTCGGGGCCTGTCGTGTAGTACTGGTAGCCGGTTTCCTCAAAGTGTGGCCTATCGGGGATGACAGTATATCATTGTTTGATAGTAATAATAATAATGGATTGGATTTATATAGCGCTCTTTGTGACACCCCAGTTACCCCAGAGCGCTTACAGAGTCCATTATTCGTTCATACACAGTCATACCGGTGGTGGTAAGCTACAATTGAGCTACAATTGCAGCCAGAGCTGCCCTGAGGCAGACTCACAGAAGCGTGGCGAATAATCATCGCCTACGGCCCCTCCGACCACCACCAACATTCATTCACATGCATACACATTCATATGAGGCAAGTAGGTTAAGTGTCTTGCCCAAGGACACAACGACAGTGGGATGGACATGGGCTTGAGCGGGATTCGAACCACCAACCCTTCGATCATTGGACGACCCGCACCGCTCTACCCCTGAGCCACGCCGCCCCACGTAGATAGATTGAGTATATTTCATGTGAGTAAATCCTTAACAATCAATCAATCAATCGATTTTCTATGAATTGTTAACATCCCTAGTGTGAACCAGGGCTAATCACAATTATTTTGATTGAAATCACAATTATTTTTATTTATTTTTTATTTATCTTTCTTCCCCTCCTTTTTCCCGATTTTCTCCCATCCCACCCTTCCTGGTTGTTGCGTACTTTCCCCTAATGTTCGTCCAGGAGACCGGAGACTGTCACATGCTTTCCTCCGACGCATGTGCAGCCTGGGGCAGGCCAACCTGGCCGCGCAGGTTCTCACCGGGGAGAGTGTAGCGTGTGGGAGGCCACACTATCTCTCCTCAGTTCCAACCCTCGCTGAGCAGGCACCCTGACCGAACTGTAGGGGTCGCTGTCCACAACGCCCAGGACCCACCCTTCAGCTTTCCCACCCCCTGATACAGCCAATTGTATCAGTGTGAGAGGCCAGCCAAGCTGATAGCAACGCCGGGAGCTGGATTCGAACAGGCGAATCCTAGTGTCTCCCGGTGTTGGTGACGAACGTAATCTCCGTGCGCCACCTGCCCCCCCCCCCTGAAATCACAATTATTAAACAGGATTTAACGCTTACCTTTTTCCAGAGGAGCACATGGCCACACCTAAATTAAATAATTTAGGAGCACAGTGAAACATTTTCGTACAGTCACTTTTTTCAGTACGGTTGGGTACTTTATTTGAAATCTTTATTTTTCGAACATGCAATGAATACAAACTAGGGGTGCACCGATGTATCGGTCGGGTATCGGCCGATAAGTGCCTTGTTGACTGCAATCGGTCTATCGGCCGATAAGCTCAAATGTGCCGATGGCAGTAGCCGATAAATATCCATCAATTTGTGTAGAGTCAAGACAAAAGAAAGTTCACTCGCGACCTGCACAACGCCGTCCCCAGTCCGGGCAGTCCCCCCCCACACACACACACACACAAGCTACTGCATCAAAGTTACTACTTATGATTAACAAGGCATTCGTTTTGTGGCATTAACATTATATAGTTAGTGTTACACGTTCATAACATCAGCATATTATTTACCCGAACGTAGCAAGCGTTCATACTAGCTCAGTTCCTTCCGTTGCTCACAGAGCCCTGAGTTTTACCCATTCTGCAATCTGTTAATAACGTTTTCAATCAGACATGTATAGAAAGGCTTTGTTTTATTATAACATTAGTTGCAGTAAAATCATTATGCCTCATTTAAGTCATCCTGCGGAGCTAAAAGCTAAACGTCGGCCGCGCCGTGTTGTTCTAGAAAACCTCTGTCGTCAAAATCAATGGCGGACAAAAGCAGAAGTAAAAAATGCAACACGCTTGCCGATTGGTGGTAACAGCAGAGGCGGGTGCAAGCGGTGTGTGACGTAATTGGCAGAATCGACTGTCAATCAAAATGTCATTGGTTGAGACAATAGTATCTCGCTGCAGCCCAGCAGGTAGACCATGCTGGGAGAACTAGTATCTAGCTGCAGCCCTGCAGAACATACTGGGAGAGAGATAGTACTATTTCTTGATGTTTCCTTTTTTTAAGTAAGTAAAGAGGCCTATGTTCATATCGGTGAGCACAATTTGTAAGACAAATATACAGTAGTTTCATAAAAAAAAAAAAAAATTACAAAAAAAATAAATATTACAAAAAAAAAATTAAAAAATATTTTGCCACAAATATCGGTATCGGCCGATTGTGTTAGTTGAACAATCGGTATCGGTGGCAAATTTTCATATCGGTGCATACAAATAATACAAACAAACAATAACAAGCAAAACACAACTCAATCTACAAAGGAGTAGGAAGAAGTATACACTTATTTAATCCTACCCCTTTTCCACTACTCAAATGAGTGTACTATTTTAAAACATAAAAAAGAAAAGAAAAAAATGTATATATATATATATATATATATATATATATATATATATGCAAAACAAAAAAACAAAAACTATATGTAAAACATGAAAGAAATAAAATAAAATGTAAACACCCGTGAATATCAAGTCCCTTCCTCATCCCTGTACCTTGTGAACATAATTTCCTTATACATCAGTTTGAATTGTCTCATGTTTGGACATTGCTTTAGCACCTAGGGCTGCCACGGTATTGATGTTTTCCTTACCGCACAAATTTGCGAAATATTTCCTACCGCCGCGGTTACCGCAAAAATAAAATAAAAAGTTTGAATGCATTTATTTTTTATTTTTTGTAGTCTACTCTTTATAGCATATAGCCTGCCTCTAGTCTAAATGTCTATCTTTAGAGGATGACTTTGCAGCATGAATATTGTTTGGGATTCGGCAAGCACGCATTCGTTATTGAAAGTGAAACACGGATTCGAAGTCTCCCCTCTGGTCGTGTGCCGTTCACTCGGTGTCGCAGGCAGGGGTGGTAGCGCCCGGCGGTTACCCCCCCCCCCCCCCCCCCCCCGACGCTGAGTTAGGGGGAGGGAAGCCGTGGGTGGGTCCTGGGCGTTGTGGACAGCAACCCCTACAGTTCGGTCGGGGCGCCTGCTCAACGAAGGTAGGATCTGGTGAGAGGTAGTGCGGCCTCCCACACGTTACACTCTCCCAGTGAGAATCTGCGCGGCCAGGCTGCACATGCGTCGGAGGAAAGCATGTGACAGTGTCCGGCCTCTCGGACCAACAGTAGGGGAAAGTGCGCAACAACCAGGAAGGGGGTTGGGAATTGGCATAACGACTAACAGTGGGATGGGAGAAAAATCGGAAAAAAGAAGGAGGGGGAAAAAGAGAATAAAAAAAAAAAGGCATTCGTTTTGTGGCATTAACGTTATATACTGTACTTTTCGGACTATAAGCCGCACCTTTTTTCCCCATTTTTCGACCCTGCGGCTTATATAACGGTGCGGCTTATATGTGACTCGACGTGACCAAACCCGAAAATGTAAAAATCGAAATATTGCTTTTTTGACTGCATTGAAATGTTATTTATCTGTTCCCTTATTTGCTAAACTTAATACAACTTGTAAATTAGTTAATTCTTGTTATTTGTCCGACAGTATTGTGTCCCAATGCTAATTACATATGGTAATTAAACATTAAAACACCTGCGGCTTATAGTCCAGTGCGGCTTATATATGTACACATCATTCAATTTAGCTGCTGCGGCTTATATTCAGGTGCGGCTTATAGTGCGAAAAGTACGGTAGTTACACGTTCAATAACATCAGCGTATTTACCGGACCATAGCAAGGCAGAGCGTGCTGAGTAGGGCTGTCTTAAATACTTCGAAGCTTCGAAGCTTCGTTCGATGGCACAAGCTTCGAACATTAAAAAAAAAATCGAAGTTTTTAAAAAAAAAATCGAATCCCGTCCAATCTTTCGCCGTCGACTAAAGACTCACTTCTTCAACCATTATCTGAAATGATAAAAAAAAAAATATATCTAACCGTGACTAACCTTACTGTCATGCACTTGTCCTAATAAACTAACCTACACTGTAACACGCAACACTTTGATGAACATTGTTACTCAGCTGATAGAGTTGTACCCTTCTTGCTGTCTTGTCGTACAGAACTTGTAAGTCGCTTTGGATAAAAGCGTCAGCTAAATGACTAAATGTAAGTGTGTGTGTGTGTGTGTGTGTGTGTGTGTGTGTGTGTGTGTGTGTGTGTGTGTGTGTGTGTGTGCGCGCCTTGTAGAATTCCACACATAAGAAAGAAAGATACTGGGATGAATAAACAAAATAGGAAATAAAATGTAGAAATGCATGCAATACATAAATAAATATGAATCTCCATATATGAAATATAACATTTAGATAAGGTGCTACTGAGATGTTTTGGTGAGTTCTTTGTTTTTTTGTGGAAGTTGCCCTTCTTAACACTTTCCGTGCCACTCACGAGATTTCTCGGGTTTTTTTATAGGTGGTTGCGTGCCACTCACGAGATTTCTCTGAATTATTATTATTATTATTTTTTTGCGATCTGAAAAATGATTGCATCACCCGAGCCTACCCAAGTATAGCCGAGCTGCGCCGGTGATCACTGTGGAAAAAAGCGCCCCCTGTCGTCTCCCAGATGACATAAGTGATTTTGGAATGGACTCAATGAAAATGAATGGGGGAAAAAATCCGGTACTCCACATTTTCCAGTTCACTGATCCAGCCGGGGTTACCACAGTTCATTCTGGAGCCTCATGGAGATCTACAGTCTCGCGTTGGATCCATACACTTATCGATTTTTTCGAATGGTGATCAGGAATTGGAATATACCAGTTGGATACCATCTGATGTCAGGTAAGGACTCTGTTATCAGTGGTAGGATAATCAGAGTAAGTTTGATGAAGTTATAAGCTGTTTTGTGAAATGTCTTCTTTCGGTTTCACTGTAAAAGTCTGTGAGGAAATCAACGGAGCGATTATCAGTGCGCGGCCGTAATGTGCTTGCGTGCACGTATAATATTGATCATCTAGCATTTATTTGAAAACGATTCATAAAAAGGCCGACGAATATCAACGTTGTGGAATATTCCACTAAAAGACGATGTTCATAGAATGCTCCAGAATGAGCTGTTTTTTATATCAAAACGGGGGCTTTTCTAACTGCTCTGAAACGGAAACGACGCGATAAAAAAACAATCTGCCTTCACAGCACTGACTGGAAAATAGTCTTTGATAATGCGATGGGCAGATTAGACACATTTAAAACATAGATTAGGCGATATTAACATTAACATTGGCGCCGATGGTGGCATTCAAGCGGTAAAACGGAAAACCAGGCGTGGCGCTCAAAGTGTTAAAAATGCATGAACATTCACTGATAATTGGTCTGTAGTGGAGTCTACAAGGTCTACATTGCCGGACCATGTAGAATCCGGACCTTGTAGACTGACATAATTCTGTGCATAGTTTAGTCTACACAGGCCATATTTCAAATAATCAAAATCTTACTTCATTCATCTTAAACATTCTTGATTTGGGGGATTGGTAGTTCCCATGAAATCTGAAGTTGTTCAAACGACAACAGCGATCCACCTTGAATTAAATCACACAGCCGAGTGAAACCTTGTTGGATGCGTCAGTCACGAAAGGGGCTACTTAATTAATTAATCCAACCCACTTTATTTATAGAGCACATTTAAAAACAACAACGTTTACGAAAGTGCTGTACAAGTCCCACAACATAAGATAATTTTTTTTTTTTTTTTTTTTTTATATTATTATTATTTTTTTTCGAAGCTTCGAATTAAAATCGAAGCTCGGCCCCGAAGCTTCGATTGCCAAAAAAAGCTTCGAAGGTCAGCCCTAGATATGGATCACTTTATTAACAGACCGCAGAATGGGCACAACTCAGCACTGCTGAGTTGTGCCCATTCTGCGGTCTGTTAATAAAGTTTTCAATCAGACAAGTGTATAGAACGAAGGGCTTTTATTATGACATTTGTTGCAGTAAAATCATTATGCCTCGTTTAGTACTCCTGAGGAGCGATGGTAGTCCACTCCGGTGGGGAGCTAACGTTATTAGCCTTGTTGTGAGCTCTGATCAATGGCTGACATTCAGGAAGTAAAAAACAAATACGTGCTTGCCGATTGGTAACAGCAGAGGCGGGTGCAAGCGGTGTGACGTAATTGGCAGAATCGACTGTCAATCAAAATTGTTGCATTGCTTTGGTTGAGAGTATTATTATAAAAAAACAGCGGTGATGCGGTATTCAGCTAAACTCTGCGGTGGGCGTGATGTAACAGCGATACCGCGGTAATGCGGTAACCGTGGCAGCTCTGCACCACATTTAGACTGTTCCACAGTTTCACTCCACATATCGAGATGCAGTGTCTTCTCATGGTAGTGCGTACATTTAGCACTTTTAAATTGAGTTCTCCCCTCAGATTATAACCTCCCTCCCTATCAAAGAACAGTTCTTGAATGTTTCTTGGAAGTGCATGACTTTTTGCTTTATACATTAATTGTGCCGTTTTAAATCATTTAAGATCATTTAACTTGAATGTTTTTGACTGAAATAATATGTTTGTGTGATCACGATAACCTGCAATGTGAACTATCCTTATGTAAAAAGTGGTTGTAGTGTAGACTTATTATTGTTTCCCCAGACTTCAGCACAGTAATTTAAATATGGTAAAACTAGTGAACAGTAGAGAATGTAGAGTGATTTTCTATCCAGAATGTGCTTTACTTTACTCATGACTGAAATGCTTCGTGACAGTTTAGATTGGACATGTTTTATGTGA
Organism: Notolepis coatsorum; assembly: GCF_963971535.1. Taxonomy (NCBI): domain Eukaryota; kingdom Metazoa; phylum Chordata; class Actinopteri; order Aulopiformes; family Paralepididae; genus Notolepis; species Notolepis coatsorum. The sequence goes on along the minus strand of NC_140172.1, from coordinate 60,305,809 downwards.
GGTTTCCAACAGATTTTATGGTCTATTATTACACCTAGGAATTTATTTTCATAAACTCTTTCAATAATCACATTTATTTTAACTTGTACTTGAGTATTTAATCTACAGTTTCCAAATAACATGATTTTAGTTTTGCTCAAGTTCAATGATAATTTGTTTCTATCAAACAATTTTTTTAAATTTCTTCATTTCAGATGTGATGACCTCTAAAAGCTGCTGGATATTCTCACGAGAAAAAAAAAGATTAGTGTCATCCGCAAATAAAATACATTTAAATATATTGGATACTTTACATATCTCGTTAATGTACAAGATTAACAGTTTTGGACCCAACACTGACCCATGGGGGTATCGTTTGGATTACATTACATTACATAATTATGTTGCAACCTTTGTCTATAAAGCAAACAATTATATAAATATTTATATGTAGTTAACACTTTAATCGCCGGAGACGCTGAAACACGTCTTTCCCCGCCATGCTCATTCTGCCGAAGGACAGCGTCTTTGATATCAATATTTCAAAAATCTGTGATCGAAATCATATTTCTCCCCCGGGGACATGAGATGTACTGTTGAGCCCCTCTCAACTCTACAACGGTTCAAGAGCGCCATCTGGTGGCCGATCGGCCAGGGCATAAACAGGAAGTGGAAGCTGGTGCTCATTTCAATTCGGTCCGATCACTCGCTAATAGTCCCAGGACTCGAGCTGATCACAACGGATAGTGATCCGTTACCAATAACTCGATAAACATGATTTGGACATATACTATTATACAACCTGGAAATGGATCGGATATTTCGACATCCCATAATAGAAAAAATTCTGTTCCACGCTCATCTCCCAACGGCGAGAGGAATCTACGGTGAGTTTCAGCGTTATTTTTTAATGTCTTCGATACTAACTGCTCTAATGATCATATCACCCACACTAGATGAATGATATAACGTTGCCCACGGAATTATAAACGACCCCCCCCCCCCATCCGGTCATCATCAGATCATACGTAGTAACTTCTAGAAGTACGTCCATTTGAATTTTTTTATCTCGCACAGATTCCTACCAAACTGTTAGACCGTATTTTAGTATGAATATGTGAATGAAAAAGTATAACGTTGCTACACCCTGAACAATAGATATAGGACGTTGAATGGGCCATAGTAATGTCAATTTAGCAATACAATTTTAAAAGTTATAGCCCTGCAAAGAAGGGGAACTTCTCCATGTTAAATAGGGCTGGCGAGGGATGGTAAATTATGAATTTAACCCCGACGATCAAAGTGTTAATAGAGACAAAGGCAGAATTCGACTTAATTTTTTATTAACACATAGACTGCCACGCAATAGCCTCATCCTTAGCAGCTGACGCCATCACTGTAAACGGTGGGAGTCACTCACCTTGTTTGCAGGGCTATAACTATTTAAATATTATAGCTATATACCGTAATTCCTCTAATAGTAACCCCGGCTTGTATTTGTTTCAACTGTAGCGGGTACCAGGCTTGTATTAGGAGGAGGCCTGTATAAGAGGGAGGCCTATATTTCAAATTTTCAAACGGATCATAATGAATAAATCAACATTTTGTGTCAGTTTGAACCCAGTAAAATGTACTGGGTTCATTTATTGAAACCAAGTACTGTATGAAATAGTAAACAGTGCAATTACAGGTGGTCACTGGTCATTTCAACGTTTTCAAAGTGAAATCAAGTAACTAGCTCAGTATGCAGCTCAGTATATTAGTAACCCGGCTTGTATTAGGAGGCCGGCTTATAATTGCTTAGCTCAAGAGCGCACCCGGCCATTAATAGAGACCCGGCTTGTATTTGAGACCCGGTTACTATTAGAGGAATTACGGTATGCAATACTGTGGCCCATTTTACATCGGGTATCTATTGTTCAAGATGTGGAAAAGGAATATTTTTTCCATCCATACATTGTCGTTTTATACCGTGGTGAATATAAGTATAGTTTTAGAGTGGTCTAGGATAATTCCTGGAATGCTAGTAATAGGCTGCTTTTACCGATAACCGATATTGACCAACTCTTAAAGGGGAACTCAACATTTTGGGAAATTTGCTTATTTAACATCTTCCCTGGAGTTAGACAAGAAGATACATACATTTTTTGTCTCTGTGCGTGCATTTTAGCTTTGGGAATAGACGCTCCGTTAGCATAGCTTAGCTTCATCACTGGAAGTGAGGCAGGACAGTAGCCTTACAGTGCCTTACAGTGTATTGCAAGGTCTGACATTGACCAAACTTGATATGCATGACTTTGGTGGGCTCTAGGTCAACTCCTGAAAAGGGGGTCAATGTCAGACTTTGCAATCAAAAGTTAGGGGGCTAATAACCCTTGCCATAATTTCAGTGCGCCCCCTAACTTTTGATTGCAAGGTCTGACATTGACCCCCTTTTCAGGAGTTGACCTAGAGCCCACCAAGGTCATGCATATCAAATTTGGTCAATGTCAGACCTTGCAATACACTGTAAGGCACTGTAAGGCTACTGTCCTGCCTCACTTCCAGTGATGAAGCTAAGCTATGCTAACGGAGCGTCTATTCCCAAAGCTAAAATGCACGCACAGAGACAAAAAAGGTATGCATCTTCTTGTCTAACTCCAGGGAAGATGTTAAATAAGCTAATTTCCCAAAATGTTGGAGTTCCCCTTTAATTTCCGATATCAACCGATACCGATATATGCAGCCCCCCCCCAAACGGAATAATTTCAGGTAATTAACTTTACATATCTCTTGTTGTGGAATTAACACAGCATTATGCATACTTTTGACAATAAATAAAATCAGAATTTGTTCTTACTTGCTTGCCTGGGTAAATAATAAACAAATAAAAATAAATGTAAAAAAAAAAGATATATATATATTTTTTTTAAACCGATACCGATAATTTCCGATATCACATTTGAATGCCAATATCGGCCACCCCTACTATACACGCTACAATAAAACATTCAAATGCATATTATGATCGGTATATTATGTTCCATCATGCATGCAGGAAAGTGGGGGGGGGGGTCGTTTTAACGGCATTCGTTAGTACAACAGCATACGTTGATCAGAGCGATGGCTCTGATGGCAATGGACAATCAAGCTGAAATTAACGTTAGATTGCTCTTACCTGTGGCCGATGAGACTGCAAAAAGAATATTCCAATTATTTGATTGCCATCTGCTAGATCGTATGTCCATTTGGCCCATGCCATAAGCCCCAAAAGCATAATGATTCTGGCATCCCGAAGGCGATTCAAAGATAACTCCGCCTAGAAGACATTCACTGACGCACAGAGTCAAGCTTCCTTCAGAAAGTAAGTGCAACACCGGCCGCATACCACCAGTCGGCGATATCGGACCGTTGCGATCTCAGACAGAGTGCCACACATTCCCACAGCACAGCAGGATGAATTATGAATGGAAATAGCGAATAAAATAAATAACTATCATAATAACGAGTATACTCGTTGGCAGAATTCGATTGGCGGGCTATAACGAGTTAACTTGTTGTTGGCGGCCATTGTGTTAAGACATGTTTTTATATGGGTCGGTACACTATAAAAAATACTATAGAGAATTGTGAGTGCTGTAAAGTTTAAACCTTTTTAAATCTTAGACAAACGAAACACTTTGCTTTCATGAAATATTGTAAGCGGTCATTTGAGGCTTTATAAAAGCAGCACAATGAACACAAATCTGTCAGTGCCGAGTCCGACCTCATCTTAAATAACAAACGGCATTGCTTGTTGTAGTTAACAAAGAGAGGCAGAGTTGATTTAGCAGAAGAAGAAAAACATTTTATTAAAAAAATTTAAATATTTTTTTATATATATTCAAATTTTATTTCCCCATTCGAATCTCATGCCCATCGAACGAAGCTTTGAAGTATTTAAGACAGCCCTAATATGCAGCTATTTAGCGGCTCTGATTTTAATTTAATTCGAGAAGTTGCAGGCTTTCACTCGTATGCAGTCAGCACACACACACACACATTTATTTAACACTTTGGTCGCCAGGCTTATATTCTTAATATACCATCTTCCGCCAGCTCTATTTGTCTATGGAGAAGTTCCCCTTCTTTGCAGGGCTATAACTTTTTAAATTGTATTGCTAAATTGACATTACTATGGCCCATTCAACATCAAGTATCTATTGTTCAGGGTGTAGCAACGTTATACTTTTTCATTCACATATTCATACTAAAATACGGTCTAAAGTATAAGTATGTTTTTATCGTTTTCTGCAGCTTTCTCCAGAACGTGATTTATAGACCTAAATGCATTATATTGATGATCAAATACAGTTTGATAGCAATCTGCGTGAGATAAAAAAATTCAAATGGACGTGCTTCTAGAAGTTACTACTGATCATCTGATGTTGACCGGATGGGGGGGGGGGTCGTTTATAATTCCGTGGCCAACGTTAGATGATTCATCTAGTGTGGGTGATATGATCATCAGAGCAGTTTATATCGAACACGTTAAAAAAAAACGCTGAATCTTACCGTAGCTTCCTCATAGCGTTGGGCGATTAGTGTGGAGCAGAAATATTCCTATTATGGGATGTAGAAATATGCGATCCATTTCCAGGTTGTATAATAGTATATACGTCCAAATCATGTTGTTTATCGAGTTATTGGTAACGGATTGCTATCCGTTGTGTCTAGCTCGAGTCCTGGGACTATTAGCGAGTGATCGGACCGAATTGGAATGAGCACCAGCTTCCATTTCCTGTTTCCGCTCTGGGCGATCGGCCACCAGATGGCACTCTTGAACCGTTGGAGAGTTGAGAGGGGATCAACTCAGTAGATCTCAAGTCTCCGGGGGAGAAATATGATTTCGATCACAGATTTTTGAAATATTGATATCAAAGACGTGGTACGGCGTCTTTGGCAGAATGAGCATGGCGGGGAATGACGTGGTACAGCGTTTTTGGCGACCATAGTGTTAATAGACCTGTTCACTGTTTACAAACAAACCATGTTTGAGCCAATCAGCAATACCAACTGAGTGAACAACCAGGATTACGTTCCTTTTGCCCCACTGTGTCTGGCATATACAGCGAACAGGTCTATTAAATTGCAGCCTTTTTTGCGGTTATGTAATTGCACAGGCTGACATTGCAATTACGATTAGATTCATCACCCAGCCCTAGTGTGAACATGACATAGTATTATGTTTTCTAGGGATGGGTACCGAATCCGGTACTTTTAAGGGTATCGACCGAATCACGTCGGTACTACGGAGTACCGATTCACGTGAGATCCACCGGTGCCACATTTAGGTTAATTCCGATCACGTCAAAACGAAACCTATGAAATGTGCAGCACGTTCACGTCAAACCGCTCGTGTGCACAATACACGCTTACCTAGGATTTGACTTGATTCAACGACAACAAAGCAGTCGGGGCAGGGGCAATGGCAAGCCGAAAATGGTCGCAAGTGTGGTTACACTTTACAAAGCTAGATGCAGACAATGCTCGCTGCAATATTATATATATATATATATTAACAAATTGTTCTAAATAAATAATAATAATACATAATTTGAAGTTTGGACAAATTTTTTACAACTGAGGTAGATGATATTTTTTTGACTAAAGTACCGAAAAAGGTACCGTTGGGTACCGGTATCGATTCACAGGTACCGGTATCTGTTCAAATGTGAATGGTACCCAACCCTAATGTTTTCTCCCTCTATTCTTTCATCCTTAAACCGCAGTTCGGTGTGCACTAGTGAGCCAGGATGCTGTGCCAGGGCGTCCAGGTTGTCCTGACGCTGACGTTATGCTGCTCCCTGGTCCCCACGACGACGCACGCCTACATATATGCTGTGAGTACTCTGGCAGCTAATTGCAGAGAAGTCGGGAGACTGTGTACCGCATTCACACAACGGCCATTTTGCTCTTTAATGTCATGCTCGGTCCGGTTCCTTTCTGCCCTGTTCCCACCGTATTTCCAGGATGGAAAGGAACCCGTCCTTAGGAACAGGATGGAACCCAACCTGAGCGTGACATTAGAGCAAAATAGTCTCCTTGTGAATACAGTCAATCACTGCTTCAGAATTCACCATGATGCATATTATATTGTATGCAATTTTGAGCGTGTATTCTGTTTGTATGCAAATACTGTATGTGAAAGAGATTTTGTTTCATGTTGGATGTTTGCTACAGGATTGTTTCAATCCCACATTATTATTTCCCGTGTTATTTCCAATTCAACTAACAGTTCCGAAACAAACATTAAAAAAAATGTATTCTCTCGATTGCACAGCTAGCAAGTGATCGTAGCTGTGAGTGAACGTTTTTTTTCTTCTGGTGTTACAAACAGCCACTTCCACCTGGATGTGCAGGTCCTTCAAGTATGTTGTATGTAGTATGTCACATCATATACTGAATAGTAAGCTCCAGCAGTATTTAGAAGCGGCAAGTGTGATCTTCTTAAACATCCATCCTTAAATGCTCTGGCTTTGTATTCAATCCATTAGTTCTTCATTGGTATTGTTGAATTAGAGATGCACATTAGAATTAATATGGAACGATCATTTTCCTGTTTTTCTTTTTGGCAGCATTACAGCAACATGACATCCATGTTGTTTGAGGACCTACCTGCCTTGTTTGGATCCCCACTGCCCAGAGATGGACTAATGGTGAGATAGACAAGTATAGCAGAGAAACATACAAAGACTAATGGTGAGAGAGACAAATATATCAGAGAAACATACAGAGAGACTAATGGTGAGAGAGATAGTGAAGTATAGCAGAGAGACTAATGGAGAGAGAGACAAGTATAGCAGAGAAACATACAGAGACTAATGGTGGTGAGAGACAAGTATGGCAGAGAAACATACAAAGACTAATGGAGAGAGAGAGTGAAGTATAGCAGAGAAACATACAGAGAGACTACTGGAGAGAGAAACATACACAGACTAATGGTGGTGAGAGACAAGTATGGCAGAGAAACATACAGAGAGACTAATGGTGAGAGAGAGAGTGAAGTATAGCAGACAAACATACAGAGAGACTACTGGAGAGAGATACGTATAGTAGAGAAACATACAGAGAAACTAATGGAGATAGACAAGTATAGCAGATAAACATACAGAGACTAATGGTGAGAGAGACAAGTATGGCAGATAAATGTAGAGACAGAGAGACACTGAGAACACACTAATGTATAGTAGAGAACATACAGAGAGACTAATGTAGAGAGTAGTATAGCAGAGAAACATACAGAGAGACTAGTGGAGAGAGAAGTATAGTAGAGAAACATACAGAGAGACTAATGGTTAGAGAGAGAGTGAAGTAGAGAAACGTACAGAGAGACTAATGGAGAGATAAGTATAGTAGAGAACATACAGAGAGACTAACAGATAGAGAAGTATAGCAGAGAGACTAATGGAGAGAGAGAAGTATAGTAGAGAACATACAGAGAGACCAATGGAGAGAGAAGTATAGCAGAAACCATACAGAGAGATTAATGTAGATAGAGAAGTATAGTAGAGAAACATACAGAGAGACTAATGTAGATAGAGAAGTATAGTAGAGAAACATACAGAGAGACTAATGGACAAAGAATAGTATATCAGAGAAACATACAGAGAGACTAATGGAGAGAGAATTATAGTAGAGAAACATACAGAGAGACTAATGGAGAGAGAAGTATAGTAGAGAACATACAGAGAGACTAATGGAGAGATGGTGAAGTACAGCAGAGAAACATGGTTTATGTCCTTGGTACATAACAATCATAATTTTGAGTCTTTATCCACCAGGGCTTTCTGGTAGAGTCTCGTCCACTCAATGGCTGCACACCAATAGAAGCCCCGCCTCCACCACCTCCATCTGTCAGTCCCAACGACACCAGATTCATAGCTCTCATTAGACGCTATGATTGTAATTTTGATATCAAGGTCAGTAGTAAATGTGGTGTTATGTGTGTTTTAAATGCCATGCAGTATGATTGTACTGTATTTTAATCATGCAGTATGAGTGTACTGTATTTTAATCACACAGTATGATTGTACTGTATTTGAATCATGCAGTATGACTGTACTGTATTTTAATCATGCAGTATGACTGTACTGTATTTTAATCATGCAAGTTCAAGTTTCTTTATTAGTTGGTGGCGCAGTGGGCAAGGCGCTCGCCACTAACGCAGGAGATGCTGGGTTCGAGCCCAGCTCTCGGCGTTGCTTCCGGCTTGGCTGGTCGTTCATACTAATACAATTGGCAGTATTAGGGGGTGGGAAAGCCGGTGGGTGGGGATCGGACGTTGTGGACAGCGACTCCTACAGGTCGGTTGGTGCGCCTGTACAGCAGAATCAGGAAGCAATGGGGGCAGCGTGAGCCTCCCACGCGTTACTCCTCGCCGCTGAGAGATCGCGCTGTGCAGGTGAAAAGATGCGACAGCTGCCTCCTCGTGTACCGGAGGGGACACGTGATGCAAGGCTTGGTCCACATTGCAGCCGACCAGTGGGAGGCATGGTCTAACAACGTTCGAGACAGGGGAGGGTATAATTGGATAATAAGAAATTGGGATGGGAGAAAAATAGAAAATGGGGAGAAAAAATGTGTTGACATGCAAAAATACACAATACCTTCACATGGAATGCTTTTTTCTGTTATGCTCCTATGAGGATCATAGGACGCTTGGATCATACACATACAGCTCATTACAGTAATATTCCACAATGTATTACATTTTGGATAGTAATAATGGTACAGAGCATTAAAAACACCTACATGCGCTTTGATGATGCATGTAGGGCTAGCCTTGAGACAAACATGCGTATTCACCACCGCAAACGGACTGGCAGCCGACCTATATTTGAATCAAAGTGTAAAAGGGGACTTTTTAATGATTCCCAGGTTCTTCATGCACAACAAGCTGGCTTCAGCGCTGCCATCATTCACAACATGTACTCCGACACTCTGCTCTCTATGAACTACAGCAATGGTGAGGCTGCTTCCTAACATGTCTCGACCCATTTACATCGTTTGGCTGAAAGTCCCTACTGTTGGCGGTTTCCGCTGTCCAATTTCTATCTAACGGCTGTTCTATTCGGATGTTTATGTAGACACCCTTGCAGAGGAAATTGAGATTCCCTCAGTCTTCACCAGCTACTATGCCTCCCAAATTCTCAGGAACTTCATCATTCCAGAACAAGGGTAAGTAAACTCCCAAGTTTGTTTTTAATATACATTTGAATTCACCAAGGAGACATCAATGAATAAAACCAATAAAGATTGTGTCTTTGTAGCAACCATTGCAACACTCTTGACATTACGTGGTCAGAAATGTATTCCAAGCCAACTATGTCATTACTGTAGCATTATCGGTTGACTGCCATGTTAGTTGGTAGGAAGCAGAGATACTCCACCAATATCCTGGTAATACTTAGCTATGAACACTATAGTGATAGAAACTTGTAACTCACAGACCCTATTGGATCATATGTAAATAATTGACAGGTGGCTGGTTTTCAGGTCATTCAAGCCCTGTCCTCTTCTCTTGATCCTCCAATCATCACTGTTGCTTCCAAGGGCAGAGTTTGAGAATAGGTCAATTGTTATTCCTAGTATAGCCATATCACTGAAGAAGGACATTGTCCGAAACATGTCTGCTATCTATTCAGGCTGCCATTAAAAACATTGAAACTGAGAGTGCTGGTCCGGCTACCCTGCTTTTTGATATACATTATTCCTAGTATTCTCATGGTATGTTTTGCCAAGATAAACCTCAGACAACGGTGTCGTTGAATCGCAGACTTCTATTTGGATCCATACCTGTATACTTTTAATTCAGTACACTAAGGCTGATCTGGCCAAAAGTATTTTCACAATATACAACTTGTGTTCCATTTCTAGCGGAATATACGGTAGATATATTTTACTCCAGCGCTTACATGGCCAGCATAAACAAACCTTTTACAGCCACACAATACAGCAAATACAGTACAATTTAAAAACGACCTGTTGTCTAGTGTTAGTTGTATTGTGTTTTTTTTCTTTTGTGGTGGGGCTACCCATTTGTTTATGTTTGGATTGCTGATTTGGCCTTTAACACATTAACTGCCACGCTTATATCCATTGATGTTTGATCTCTGCCAGCACTGTAAGTCTATGGAGATGTTCACCTTCTTTGCAGGGCTATAACTTTTTAAATTGTATTGCTAAATTGACATTACTATGGCCCATTCAACATCGATTATCTATCGTTCAGGATGTAGGAACGTTTTACTTTTTCATTCACACATTCATACGAAAATACCGTCTAGAGTATAAATATGTTTTTATCGTTTTCTGCAGTATTTCCTAGAACGTGAGATATAGACATAAATGCACATATTAGATTATCAAATGCCGTTTGATACCGATGCACGCTATATAAAAAATTTCAACTGTACATGGTCCTAAATGTTATGACTGATCATGCGCGGGTGAACGGAGGGGGGGGGGGGGGGGGTATCGTTTATAATTCCGTGATCGACGTTAAATGATTTATGTAGTATGGGTGATATATTGATCAGAGCAGTTTGTATCGATAATGATAAACACTCACGCTGAAACTCACGGCATCCTCCTCTTAGCGTTGGGCGATGATACTGGAGCAAACAGATCCCAGTCATGTGATGGGGATCGAGGCGATCTATTTCCGGTTTGTATAATACGAATACACGCCCAAATCATGTTGTTTATTGAGTTATGGCAACGATCCATATCCACGGTGTGTGTATTGAGTCCCGCGACGATATACGAGTGGCCGGACGGAATAGGGAGACTCACCGGGATCACAAGAGATCCACTTCTGGTTGCAACTCGCCGATCAGCCACCAGGTGGCAGTATTGAAGCGTTGCAGAGTTGTGCTGGCTCAGACAGCGTCAGACCAGCCTCCGTGATGGAAATATGAATACCAATGGCGAAAATATGAAATATGATCAGAATAACGTCATACGCCGTGCTCTGGCAGAATTTGCATGAACTTGAAACACGTCGTAAGCCGTTTCCGGCAGAGAAAGGGTTAATGTAATACAATTGATGCAAGTTAAAGGTTGGGTAGGCAATTTCAGAGAAATTAGCAAGAGTGAGCTTGCATGTCCAGCAGGAATAGAGCTGCTCTGCACCACTTTTCAAAGCCAGACTCTGTGTGCATAGGGATGGCTAGTGTGACATCACAAATTACTTCCGTGTCCACTAGCATGTTTAGTCTAATGCGGCCAATGTAAACAGCAATGGCTACAGCCCAGGAACCGGTCACCCTTTTTACTGTGACATCCTACTTCGCTGACTTCTCAAAGTCTGAAAAGGGGTCTCAACTCGTATAACTCAAACCAAAAAAAATTAAGAAACTGTAGTAAAAACGGTAACGGAGGAAAGCGGTAATAAGAGACTGTTTTGTTGACATAATTTCTATTGCTGCAACCTAGGACACAGCACTGCACCATTTTACTGCCTTTGAATATCCCGCCTGGAAGCAACAGAACACGGAAGTGGCGTTTTGTAATATGATGACGTAGTGCCTAGCCATCCCTATACACTCCCAACAAAGGTTTTCCACAGACTCCTAGAGGCACCAGCAGCTTCAAGCTGGATTTAAAAATATATATATATTTCCCGGCCTCCGATCGGCAGGCGGTCTTCCCCGGGATGTGTACTTTTCAACATGGAATGTGATGGTGGTGTTAGTTTTCCGATGCAATTTTCCTGAGGACACTACTTGGCAGGCCAAATCTTTTGCGTCTAGTCGTAAAACCACTACCACTCAAAACCCTCAAGCAGAGACTCTAAATTTATATGAACATGACTACGTTGCCATCCAAAACCTAATGCTTCTGTGTTTGGTGTGCAGGGCCTATGTGATCCTGAAGCCGGAGTTTGCATTTCCTCTCTCCTACTATCTCATTCCCTTTACTGGAGTGGTTGGCATGATCATTCTTGTGATGGTTGTGATCTTGGTAAGTGCTTATTGATTGATTGATTGATTGATTGATTTTATTATTAGTAGTAGTATTTATTATTTTAGTAGTACTATTGCAGTTATTTATATTTATTATTTATGTATTCTAGTCATACTATGCATTTTTTGTATAGATTTCTATTGGAACAGAGTGGCAGGGTAGGGCTTCTATAGCTGCATTTCAGTTTCATATAATGTTAAATGTTATAGAAAATGTTTGTAATTTATCATCATCGCACCAATAACATTGTCTTAATTTTTGTCCTTGCATTGGTTCAGGTTGTACGCTGTGTACAGTACAGGAAGCGGATGAGGAAGAATCGCCTAAGTAGGGAACAGCTGAAGCGGATCCCAATCCATAAATTTAAGAAAGGTAAAAATTATTTCAGACAAAAAAAAACTATTAGGACCATTACCTTGTGTTCTTGTTAATTAAGATATCTTCAGCTTTTTTTTCCTCTACGAATGGCTAGTATACAAGTGTGTATAATCTTACTATGGTATAGACTTCAGATGGACATAGTGTACTTAGTCGCACTTATGGCAATACATCAACATTTTGGCAAATAAACTCTTTGATCAGCCTTCTGTTGTACGACAGAGATTGTACCAATTTCAATTTTTTTTTTATTTACATTTTTTTTTTTAATCTTTTTCCCCCTTCTTTTTCCGTTTTTCTCCCCTCCCAATGTTAGTCGTTATGCCAATTCCCAATCCCCTTCCTGGTCGTTGCGCACTCTACCCCCTACCGTCGGTCTGGGAGGGCGGAGACTATCGCATGCTTCCTCCGACACGTGTACCCAGCCTACCACTTTTTTTCACCTGGCAGCGCGGACTCACTGGGAGAGTGTAACGTGTGGAAGGTCACACTACCTCCCTCCAGATCCTTCCCTCGCTGTGCAGGCGCCCCGACCGAACTGTAGGAGTCGCTGTTTTACAACGACCCGGACCCACCCACCGGCTTCCCTCCCGCTGACTCTGCCAATCGAGCCAGTATGACGGCCGGCCAAGCCGGAGGCAAAGCTGACAGCCGGATTCAATACCAGTGTCTCTTGCGTTGGTGACGAGCGCTTAGTCCGCTGCGCCACCCAGCCGCCCCAACCAATTTCACTTCTACGCGTAAAGTATTTTCGCTGTAATGCATAATTATTTTTTTTTATCTACTTTTTCTCCTCCTTTTTCTGTGATTTTTCTCCCATCCCAATTTACCTCTCGTGCCAATTCTCCATCCCCTGTCCTGATCGTTGCTCGCATGTGCCCCCCACTGGCCGGTCGTAGGGAGGATAGAAGCCCATCACATGTCCCCTCTGATACATGTGGAGGCAGCCAGTCACATCTTTTCACCTGCCAGCGCGGACTCTCATTGGCGAGGTGTAACGTGTGGGAGGCTCTCACTGCCCCCGCCATTTCCTGTCTTTGCTGTGCAGGCGCCCTGACCGACCTGTAGGAGTCGCTGTTTACAACGATCAGACTACCACCCATCGACTCCCCTGCCGCTGACTCTGCCAATTGAGTCAGTATGACGGCCGGCCCAAGCCGGAGGCAACGCTGACAGTCTGATTCGATACCGGTGTCTCTTGCGTTGGTGACGAGCGCAATATCCGCTGCACCACCCAGTCGCCCTGTAATGCATAATTCTAACACATTAGTACAATATTTGTTTTAAACCAAATACGAGCTAGCATGATCTTTAAAGCAAGGACATCAACCATCTGGCAACTCCAAAGAATTATGTTTTTCTCTGTAGTAGGGGTGGGCGATATATCGAGTATACAGCAGTTCCCCATCGGAACGATTATTTATATTAGTACCTGTGGGAACATAGTTACATGCCACCGGGCAGCCCTCAAGCCAGATGCCGTTGATACTGATAGTCTCTAGGAGCGGATTAGCTACGGAGCTAACAGTGTACGATCAATCTGCGACGCAACGGTGGCAGCAACACTTGAAACGGAGTAACGTTAACGTTATGATGTCGAGTTCATACTACACTACACGTATGAACTCGACATACCGTTACTCCGTTTCCATGAAGTGTTTAATTAGCAGCAATCTGTTGTTAAAAAATGTATGTTAAAACGGAAATGGAAATGCGAGGACAGGAAGCAGTCATCAAATCGTTGTAGTCATATTGTAGTCTTTTAGTCTTATTAACTAAAAGATTTTAACAAAATAAAAAGCAGCAGCACTATTGCATAACTGAGTCATGTTTGCTATGTATTTCTTTCTTTAGGGGAGTAGGATGTTTGTTTCACAGTTTTAGCATGATGTTTTATAGATGGCTAGGTTAAACATAGGTTTTTGTTTTTAAGAGGGGGGGTTTGATTTGATTTGAACACCTCTTGTGTGTGTGTGTGTGTGTGTCTTTATGCAGATCTTTATGCAGTTTTTTTATTTTATTTTTTTTTGATCTTTTTCCCCCTCCATTTTCCCCCGATTTTCTCCCATCCCAATGTTAGTCGTATGCCAATTCCCAATCCCCTTCCTGGTCGCTGCGCACTTACCCCCCACAGTCAGATCATCTGGGAGAGTGGAGGCTATCACGTGCTTCCTCCGACACACGTCCAGCCAATCAACCGCTTCTTTTCACCTGGCAGCGGGTTAAGTGATCATTATATGATATTCTGTACCCGCAAAAAACTAAAACAAAAGGCTGGCTGCCACAAAACAGTCACATCTAGAGACCTCAAAACCTACTCTAGCGAGGCCTTCAACCTTGAACTGGAGAGTCTGGACTGGTCAGATGAACTCAATGGTACACTGGTTGAAGAAACATGGCTTGGTTTCAAAACCAAATTCTCAACAATACTAAACGACATGGCCCCCCTAAGAACCACCAGGGTAAAAAATCGCGCTAAGCCGTGGATGCACTCCGAAATACTGGCCGCTATGAAAACCAGAGACAAAAAATGCTCTGAGTTTCGTAAAAGTCAGTCAAAGCTTACTAAAAGCACGGGCAGTGAACTCCAAGCCCACGTGACTGAACTCAAACTAGAAAGAAACAGACTAAGAAACGACGTAAACTCCATGATCAAAACTGCAAAAAAGAATTTCATCAATGACAAAACTGAGGAAAACAAAAACAAACCACGTGAACTTTGGAAATTACTCAATAATCAACTAGGATGCAGTAAAAAACTTAAAACCAGATTCTCAAACATAAACATAAAAACGGACAACACGCTCATCACAGACGAGCTGGATGTAGCCAATTACTTAAACATTTCCTTCACAAACATAGCCACAACACTGGTAAACAAACTACCCTCCCACTCAGGGCTTTATGGGGTAGAACACATAGTAGCTTACTACAAAAACCTAGGGGTCCGCAAGGACGACTTCAAGCTGGAAATGGTAACAACAGATGAGGTACTCAATAAACTGAGCGCCCTCCAACCTAACGAGGCCACTGGCCACGACAACATCCCTTCCAAATTCCTCAGAGACTCAGCAGCCGCCATCACCCCAATCATCACACACATAATAAACCTCTCCATAAAACAGGAACACGTCCCCAAGGACTTCAAAATTGCGAGGGTGACCCCTCTGCACAAAAAGGGCAGCAAATTAGACCCAGGCAACTACCGCCCTGTTTCTATTCTCACCTCCATCTCGAAAGTCATGGAAAAAATAGTCTACGAACAGGTCGAAAAGTACCTAGCGGAAAAAAATCTAATCTACGAATTCCAATCTGGCTTCAGAACATCCCACTCCACTGACACATGCCTTCTCTATTTGAATGACCACATCAAACAAGAGGTGGACGCAGGCAAATACTGCGGCATGGTCATGCTGGACCTACAAAAGGCCTTTGACACGGTCAATCACTCCATTCTGATTGACAAGCTAAAAGCAATTGGTTTTGATAGTCTATCAGTGAGCTGGATGCAATCCTACCTTGAGGGGAGGGAACAGATGGTGGAGGTAAACGGTACCCTATCCCCCCCCCTCACAGTGAGCTGTGGTGTTCCACAAGGAAGCATACTAGGACCGCTACTGTTCCTTATTTATGCAAATGACATGTCGTCAGCTTGTGACTGCAACTTGTTCCTGTTTGCGGACGACTCAGCCCTGCTGGTCTCTGACAAGAACAAGTTACAGGTTGAAAAAACCCTCAGCTCGGAACTAGGCAGAATCTGCATATGGCTCGCTGATAACAAACTATCATTACACATGGGCAAAACAGAGTCCATTCTCTTCGGTTCAAATAACAAACTCAGCAAGACCGACAGCTTCTCAGTTACAGTGGGTGACAATATTGTCACAAGGAAAGATGAAATTACCTACCTGGGTTCCATCCTAGAGGCTAATCTCTCCTGTGACAAAATGGCATCCAATGTAATAAAAAAAGTCAACCAATGAACTCGATTCTTGTACCGGATCTCCTCTCTGGTAAACAAGAATACCCTGAAGACTCTGGCAGGAGCACTCATTCAGGGGTACTACGACTATGCTTGCACCTCATGGTACCAAAGCACCTCAAAGGCGCTAAAAACAAAATTACAAACATCTCAAAACAAACTGGTCAGACTACTGCTTGACCTTACTCCTAGAACCCACCTCACCCCTGCCCACTTTGACAACCTAGGATGGCTTAGAGTTGACGACAGAGTACAGCAACTTGCAATGGGCCTGGTCTACAAGATGCACTACACGACCAAGGTACCCATGTACATGTCAAAATACTTCCCAAAGGTCAGTGAATACCACGATCACAACACCAGAGGGAGCTCCACAAATCATGTTAAACCCAGATTCGGCTCAAATAAGGGACTAAACACGTTTCGCAATTATGCCACATCAATGTGGAACGCCCTACCCAAAGCTGTAAAGGAATGTGGATCACTACCCACTTTCAAAACCTCTCTCAAGGGACACCTACGGGAGACTGCAATTCAACACTGGCCCCTGTAAATATCCTAACCCAACCCCCTCCAATGTACAGTCATTTACCTAGTATGGTTTTGTCAATAGTCCAATGTACAATTTTGTTTGTTTGTACAGTGTCTCCCCCCCCCCCCCCCCCCCCCCTCAATGTACAGTTTTGCTTGTATATACAGTGTGCCCCCCCCCCCCCAACCACCTCCAATGTAGATTACCCAGTATGGTTGTCAATATCCCAGTGTACCCAACCCCCCCCACCCAACCTCCTCCAATGTACAGTTTCTACGTCAAATGTATATACTCCCTTTTCCTGACTCCTTCTGTATCACAAACAGTACTGTATTTGCAAATCTGGTATGTCATAAATGTATAGATGTAGCAGTACTGACTATCTGTATGTCATGTATGTCATATAATATATGACATACATGACATACAGATAGTCAGTACTGCTACATCTATACTACATCTATACTACATCTATACATCTATACATATTATGTCCTGATGAATTGAAAATGGGGGACCCTGATGTAAACAAGACGAAAGTCTTTCTCTGGTCTGCATCCCCTTAACAATTGTGTGTATTGAGCTGTACTGTATTGTACCCATTCTGCAATCTGTTAATAAAGTTTTCAATCAATCAATCAATCAAGCGCGGATCCTCCCTGAGAGGGCGTAGCGTGTGGAAGGATCACACTATCCCACCCAGGTCCTATCCGCGCTTAGCAGGCGCCCCGACCGAACTGTAGGAGTCGCTGTTTACAACGACCCGGACCCACCCCGCCAGCTTCTCCCACCCTCTAATACAGCCAATTGTATTGGTGTGAACGGCCAGCCAAGCTGGTGACAACCCCGGAGCTGTGAGCTGGATTCGAACAGGCGAATCCAGCTCACAGCTCCGGGGTTGGTGACGAACGCAATCTCCGCTACGCCACCTAACCGCCCGTGATCTTTATGCAGTTTTAAAGCACCTTGGCTTTGTTCTGAATGCACTTGTTGTAGTTATCCTACAGAGAAAAGAAAATGCACTTTACTTTAATGCACATTTTGTTGTATGCAAAGAGAAAATGTTTAAATTGTACAATCTTTCAGCAGTCAGTCTGGAATTAATGTATGCATTCAAAAGTGCTGAATAAATGTTTTATGGGCCCATAATAGTGATTATTAATATTATTTAAGTTAAGTTTTGCCATAATCATGTCTTTTGCCATAATCAGGTAGCCAAAAAAAAACAATACATTATATATATATATTCATATTCATTTTCGGCATTCGGTTTTCAGCCAACTGTTTCCTATTTTCGGTATCGGTTTCGCCCAAGAATTTCCCATTCGGTGCATCCCTAGTTGATAGGCTTGTGTTTTTGGCACAAAACCTCTAGATACCTGTTGGTACTGACTGGTTGTCACAAACACACAGGACACAACCATGCACAAAATGCAGCAATTTTTTGTTTACCGTTTTTGACCAGACTTGTTTTTTGACATTATGCACAAAAAGTGTACTTTCATTTAAAATGTCTAGTGGCATGGACAAAGAGTGCAATTTCATTTATGTTATTTTAAAATGCCTACTGGTATGGACAAAGAGTACACTTTTATTTATGTTATTTTAAAATGTCTAGTAGCATGGACAAAGAGTGCAATTTAATTTTATGTTATTTTAAAATGCCTAGTCTAGTGGTATGGACAAAGAGTGCACTTTCATTTATGTTATTTTAAAATGTCTAGAGGCATGGACAAAGAGTGCACTTTCATTTATGTTATTTTCAAATGTAATGGGCATTTTTAAGTGCTTTAGAGGAAATGTAAAAATATCGCGATATATATTGTGTATCGTGATATAGCCAAAATATATCGCGATATTATTTAGAGGCCATATCGCCCAGCCCTACTCTGTAGCTTGATTTTAAAACATACAGAAATTATATAATATAATATCTAATTGTAGCCACAGTGCTGATTTCTATAGCACCCTTCAAGAATCCCAAGGATGCTTAACTCAATCAGTGCCGGAGCGATATGCGTGATGTGTTGTTAAAAGGCTGACGCTCAAAAGCAGGGGTAGGCAACCCTAGGCACGCGTGCCTGCGTGGGCATTTTCATAGGCACAGGGGGCAGCATTACATTTTTTTTAAATTAAAATATAAAAAATATTATTATTTTTTTTGCTTTGAAATATTATAGTGAAATATTTTGCACTGTTGTCGCATTTATCTTGTTGAAATCCTCCCTCAGGTTCTTTTTACTACCACATATTTAATTGAGACCCTTTATTTGTTTATTATTTCAATTTAGCTGGAAATACATTGCTACATCATTCAGTAACATTTGCAGAGCCTTATAACAAAAACATTATTACGGTCACCATTGTGACCAGTGGGATTAATCAACTAATTTTATTATTTATTTTTCTATGTCATTGAACATTGCACATGTTAAAAGCCATTTTTTGTACTCAAAATTACCCAGTCAACTTGTGTTCTTAAAACAATGACAATAAACATAGTTTTATTAGGTTGAAATAATGTGGTTGTGTACTTATTTTCTGTTAATTTATTATGGATTGAAAACTGAAAACCTTAATGCACAGTAACTGAACTCAATATTTTTAAGTTCTGGTAACTTATTATTATTTATTTTTTTAGTCTTGCGATCAATCAAAACTTATTTACACGATATACCTCACATTCACCCTCCATTCACATCCTGGTGTTCTCCTGGTGTTCTCCATTAGGCCTGTAGGTGGAGCTATGACGGCACATGGTGTGTGATGTGTCCAAAAATGAATGGGCAAATGTGAGTGAAATTGTCGCACTGTATGCAGCTGTTTGTCTGCATTGCACCCCCCCCCCCCCCCCCCAACTCAGATTTAGGGTTGATACAACCATCATAATAATATTGTTAATAATAACAATAACAATAATGAAGTATAGTATAGGAATATGTGGTGGTGTTTGCAGGGCTATAACTATATTCTATATTATAGCTATGGATACAATACTATGGCCCATTTGACAGCACATTTGACAGCACCTATCTATCATTCAATATGTGAAAAAGAATACATTTTTCCATCCATACGTTCCCGTGTTATACCGTGGTGAATATAAGTATGGTTTTAGAGCGGTGCTGAGAAATGCTGAGTTACTGTATAGCCGTATACGTCAATTCCACTATAGACGTTACCATGTCTTGCCTTTACACGCTATTATTCCGAAATCAAATCTATATCATAGGTATTATGTTCCATCATGAATGCATGAAAGGGGGGGGGGGGGGGTTGTTTCTGATTATTTGATTGTCAGTAACGGCATTCGTATTGGACACTAAATCAGCCCGATCGGTATAAAAGCATTGCAGGATCAAGCTAAAATTGACATCAGATTGTGCTTACCTGTGATCGGGAGTACCGGTATTCCAAAAATAATATTCCAATTGTTTGATCACCATCTGGTACATCCAATGTCTATTTGCTCCACGGCATAATCCACCACAACATATGGATCGGGGATATTTGACGCGCTTCTATGGAACCGAGAGAACCTAACGGTGTGCTAAAGCGTTCTATACCGTGTTGAACTTTCCACTGGATGCTCAAATGTTGATGTATTCCTCTTAAGTGGGTCTGGTAGGTGCGTTGTAAGACAACATACACCTTGAGAATGTTGTAGAGCAAGAACTACAAGTGGTAATCTGATGTTGTGTTCTTATGATCCTTTGGTGTTTTAGATGCAAATAACGTCAGACTTGGGTTTGATTAATTGTTAGCTGTACCCTCCCTGACTTTCCCTCAACCCTTGGTAATATGTGTCACGTCACACGAGAGCAGGGGTGCATGGTAGGAGGGCGAGCGGGAGTGGGGGATTGAAATGGAATGCACTTGCTCTTATGCAGACAACGTCAATGGAGGAGGGGGCAACAGTGTAATCTTTGGTTGTAAAAAAAAAAATCTAAGTAATTACAGAGTAATGACTTCGAAAATATCACTGATTGATTTTTGTCTAGGATTATTATAGTTATCTTGATATTATGTGTTTACTTCACAGGAAATTATGAAAAATCATTGACTTGCTCCCTCGGCCCTGGAAGGGTCGATCTCACAAAGTTTTTCACAGTGATGGAACTGTGCTTAGGCTGCAGGGATTCCCCTGAGGGGACGTGCAGAGGAGCAGTCAGCGAGGACATGTTAAAGAACTAATGAAACATAGCCCTGCAGTGTCACTCGCTCACTTACGGTTAGCCACTCTGCCCCTAGTGGTGGCACAAAGACTTTGAATCTATGACACTCCTTGTTATTTTTTTTGTCATATGAGTTATCTTTCCTTTTTTACCCCCTCCTTTGGTTTAAAATTGTATACCACTTGGACAGTTATTTGAATATTGGACTATTATAAATGACGTACTGTAGATATTAGACTATATCTGATGATTTTGTGTTAACTGCACTGAACCATTGTCAATGGAACAATTCCAGGCAGGGCATTGTGGAGGAATTTACCATGAGTAAGGATGTACTCATAAGGATGTCAAATATAGACTTGGTTAACACAGATTTATTTATCTCAGAGTATCAAGTACAAATATATCAAGAGTTATTGCTGGATGACTCCATGAGGAGACAAGCCTAGTATCTCCCCAAAGAGCTCCAGAATCCAGTTAAACCTAGGTCTTAGAGAGAAGGGGATTGTGGTCGGGCCAGGTATAATGAGAGGGCCAGATATTGGGTTGGGAGGGGGTGGGGTGAGTTGGAAGGAGGAGGAGGGGGTTGACATGGATTGAATCAAGAGGTTTATTTGTCACATACATACCAGGGCATACAGTGAAATGCGGGTGGTCATGCCCGCATCCATTGTGCAATAATAAAATAGACATAGAAAAAAAAACAGGTAAGACATAAGGTGTGCATGATAAAAATAGACATGCTAAATTCCTGAGAAGGCACTGTACACTACAATACAATATACAATTTCATTATGTTATGCGTACTATATTTAAACTATACCATACAAGAACCACATCTGTTCTTTCCTTAAAGGGGAACTATCTTATAAATGGCCTTTTCCAGTGTTTAGCATTGTTTTCTAGCTATGTGGGTTTATATTAACACTTTGGATGCCACGCCCGAGATTTCTCGGGTTTACCCCCCGCGGGTTGAATGCCCATCACGAGAATATTCGTTTTATTCGTTTTTTTTTTTTTTATTAGCGATCTGAAATCATAATATTGCATCAAGCGAGCCTACCGTTGGAGTTCCAGGCACCCCTGGTGCTCGGATGTGAAAAAGGCGCCCCCTATCGTCTCCCAGATGGTAAATCACCCTTTTGGATTGGACTCAATGAAAGTGAATGGGAGAAAGGATTTCTGACTCCACATTTTACTTCTCACTGATGTAACCGGGGTCTACCAGAGTTCATTCTGGAGCCGCTGAGCCACGGGGATTATGTGTTCTACTGTATACACGGTTGATCAATACAATTATCGATTTTTTCGAATGGTGATCAGGAATTGGAATATACCATTTGGATACCATCTGATGTCACGTAAGGAATCTATGTTATCAGTCTTAGGATAATCAGACTCGTTTTCACGGAGATATACGCTTTTATGTGATTATGTGATATGGCTGATTGACTGTAAAAGCCATCAGGAAATAAGAGCAGCGATTATCAGCGCGCGACACAAGCGTGCATGCGCGCACATATACTATCGATCATCTAGCATTTATTTGAAAATGATTCATAAATAGGCCGACAAATGACAACGTTCTGGAATATTCCAGTAAAAGACGATTATCATAGAATGGGTTGCTTTTTCCGCAAAACCGAGTGATTTTCAAAATGCTATCAAACGGAAATGAAGCGATAATCTGCCTTGACAATGTTGACTGGAAAATGAGTCTTTGATAAGCGACGGGCAGATTAGACACATAATTTAAAACATAGATTAGGCCATATTAAGTTAACATTGGAGCGGATTTGGGCATTCAAGGGACTAATACGGAATTAACCTCTGGCGCTCAAAGTGTTAATGGGGTCTATGTCTCCCTGCCACGCTTATATCCATCAATGTTTACTATGGCCCATTCAACATCGATTATCTATCTATGTAGGAACGTTTTACTTTTTCATTCACGGGTTCATACGAAAATACCGTCTAGAATATAAATATGTTTTTATCGTTTCCTGCAGTAATTCCTAGAACGTGAGATATAGGCATAAACGGTATATAGATTATCAAATGCCGTTTGTTGGTGTTACACGCTATATTAAAAATTTCAACTGTACATGATCCTAAACGTTAAGACTGATCATGCGCGGGTGAACGGGGGGGGGGGGGGGGGGGGGGCGTTTATAATTCCGTGATTGTCGGTAAATGCTTTATGTAGTATGGGTGATATATTGATCGGAGCAGTTTGCATGGATAATAATAAACAAACAGGCTGAAAGTAACGTCAGCGTCCTCTTACCGTTGGGCGATGAGACTGGAGCAAAAACATCCCACTTATTTGACGGCGATCGCCTAAATCCATTTCCGGTTTGTATAATCATAATACACGGCCAAATCGTATCGATTATTGCGTTATGGCAGCTATCGCTACACAGGGACGTATGTATACAGTCCCGCAACAATAAGCGAGTGGCCGGACGCATTTCGGAGACGCACCGATATCCAACCGGCCATTTTCAGTTTGGCAACTCGCCGATCATCCACCAGGGGGCAGTATTGAAGCGTTGCAGAGTTGTGCCGGCTCACACAGCATCAGACCAGGCTCCGTGAAGGAAATATGAATACCATGGCGAAAAAATGAAATATGATCAAAATAATGTTGTACGCCGTGGAATGACAGAATTAGCATGAACTTGAATCACGTTGTACGATGTTTTTGGCGCAGGATGTGTTCATTCTCATTTTGGCGCATTCTTCCGATTCACATCTCACAATATTCTCCCTCACTGAACTGAGTCATCTGAAACTTAGCGTATCTTGGACGTCCAACAATTCTCATCTGCATAATAACTAGGGGTGGGAATCGCCAGAGACCTCACGATACGATACTATCGCGATACTTGCGTCACAATACGATAGTATCGCGATACTTATGTCACGTTTATTTAAAAAAAAAAATGAATAATTAAATATCGATACTTGGCGTCCCTGTATCGATACAGTATCGCCACGCAAAGTATCGCGATACTACTCCGTATCGATCCCCCCCCCCCCCCCCCACCCCTAATAATAATGCCCGCCCCGTCTATGTTTGTTGCCACCAGGCGCACACACTGTGGTTGGAGCCACTGCCCACAATCTACCTTTATTTAGTGCTGACCGCAAGGAAGGAAGTGCAGTGAGTTAGCCTAACGTAAATAGTATGAGCAAAACATGCAGGACATGTGCTGCTCCCGAAATGCTCCCGCTGTTTCTATGTGCAGTGAAAAGTGAAAGTGCTTTGCATCCTAGACTAGTCATTAATTTACATGGTAAACTAACGTTAGCGGCTAGCTAGCTAAATAGCCACGCTGATGATGACAGAGAGAGACCGAGAGAGAACACTGAGCTAGCACGGGTGGGGGCTATCGGGGGAGGGAGTCGTCGGAGACAGAGAGAACACTGAGCTAGCACGGGTGGGGGCTCTCGGGGGAGGGAGCCGTCTCTGTGTGTTTGTGTGTGCGTGCGGCATATTTTTTCTGTATTAGGTTCACTTTGATGATAGTAGAGTAGTATGGGCGGGGCTACAGGTGGGGGTCTGTCACTCAAATCGCATTCCGAGTATGGGCGGAGCCCAGCCACAAACGAGCTTGAAATCTTGAAGTGGAAAAATGCTGCTTTAGAGTACTTCATTAGAAATACAAAACAATGCATTTAAAAAAAAAAAAAAATTACAGATGTGTTCCGTAGACTCACAGGAATTGTGTCAAATTGCCCAAATAGTGAAAGAAACAGTAAGATAGTTCCCCTTTAAAGTTACTTTTATATTCCTCATTCCTTTCAAGTGACTTTTCCATTTAGTTTAAAGTGACATTTTGTTTAAAGTGGTTGCAGCAGCATGTGTGTTGTTTGTGTGTGTGCTCATGTGTACTTGTGAGTGGAGAGTTCAGTGTTCTGATGGCCTGGGGGAAGAAGCTGAGCCAGAGTCTCTCTGTTCTCGTAGCGTGTGTCCGTAGGCGCTTGCCTGACCGCAGCAGCTTGAACAGGCTCTTGTTGGGGTGGTGCAGGTCTTTCATTATTCTGCAGCCTCTGGATTGGGGAGGGCTGGAGAGGGTTGAAAGGTGGATGGGAGTGGGGGGGAGGGAGAGACGAAGTTGTATGAATGGGGGAGGGTAGACAGATTAGAGAGGTGTTGGGGGAATAATAAGTATGGGAGGGGGGAGGGGATCATTATTCCACAGCGCATGTTGACAATGTTACATATTCGTCATAGTTAGGGATGGGTACCGAATTCGGTTCTTTTGAGGTACCGAACCGAAACACGTCGGTACTACCAAGTATCGATTCAAGTGAGATACCAAAAAAAAATAACTTTTTTTTCTTTTTGTTTTTTTTACCTTTTTTCTTTTCATGTCAACGTTCACACGCACAATATATGCTTACCTAGGATTTGACTTGATTCAACAACAAAGCAGTTGGAGCAATGGCAAGCCGAAAACGGTCGAAATTGTAGTTATTTGAAGTTAGGATTTTTTTTTTCACGACTGAGGTAGGTAAATAATTTTTTTTTAGACTAAAGTACAGAAAAAAGGTACCGTTGGGTACCGGTATCGATTCACAGGTACCGGTACCGTATCGGTTCAAATGTGAAAGGTACCCATCCCTAGTCATAGTTCTCTGCAGCCTGTTTCTCTAGCTGTACTTAGGTTCAAACATAGCCTAAAATGATAACCTAAATTCCTACAAAGTTCTGATGTGTGTGCAGTTGCTCCACGGAAATAAGTTACAATGGAAGTCTTAAAGGGGTTATGCACTGCTATTCCTAGCACTATTTGGGCAACTTTACACACTTCCTGTGAGTCTATGTAACACATCTGTAATTTTTATTCCAAAAATAATCATTGTTTTATATTTCTAATCTTGTACTCAAAACCAGCATTTTTCAGCCTCATGAAAGCAGGCTATTATTGGCTTGGCTCCACCCATTCTGGCAGAATGCTTTGAGTGACAGCCACCCACCAAATAGCTCCGCCCATCTCCCCGTCAGAGATTAGGTTTCAGGTTACATACAAATATGGTATGTCATAAATATAGAGATGTAGCAGTACTGTCTATCTATATATATATAAAATGTTACCATGAATTGAAATTGGGGGACCCTGATGTAAACAAGACGAAAGTCTTTCTCTGGTCTCCATCATAGCAGTACTGAGCAGTACTGTAGCAATACAAATATGGTATGTCATAAATATAGAGATGTAGCAGTACTGTCTATCTATATATATGTTACCACTATTTGTAAAAGCCACAACCACGTTACCATATTTGTAATAATGTAAATCATTGTGTCGTTGTACATATTGTGTATACACCGTTAGAAGCTAACATAGCTTAGCTTGGTAGCTATTGTGCTAACAACATATCCCGACGTCCGGCTCGCTGGCCGGCATGCACGCCCGACACAAAATGGTTATCTCCTCTCTGTACACCCCCGTCCCCACGGGTACCCTGCCGGGGAGCCCATGGACGCGACAACGGCGGCAGCCGTAGGGTGCTCGAGCCCGCCGTAACGCTAGTGGTACACAATAGCTATGAGCTAACTAACGCTACGGCCGCCGCTGTTGTCGCGTCCACAAGCTCCCCGGCAGGACACCCGCGAGAACGGGGGCACACAAGGAGGAGAGAACCACCCCAAATCGAGCACTCATGCCGGCCGACAAGCCGGACACCGCGGTTGTTGTTAGCACAATAGTAGCCCACTGTGATGCACCGAGTGGGCCACCATTGATCAACATGCAGCGATGTGTAGCTTGCATGATGCGTGTGCAGTGCTTTGCCACACAGGTCTGAGAAGAGGACCTGCACATGATAGCAACCGGGAGCGTCGCGGAGCATTCAGCCTGCTGGCTACCTAGATCCACTTCAACCAGCCGAGCGTCGGGAGCTCCAGCAGCTTGTCGATGTGCTAATAGCCTGGAGCCAGCTACCGTTAGCTTGCAGAGGCTATTAGCACACCGACAAGCTGTGTAGCCAGCAGGCTGAATGCTCCGCGACGCTGGTTGAAGTGGATATAGGTAGCCAGCAGGCTGAATGCTCAACGACGCTCCCGGTTGCTAACGCCGGCCCCGGCTGGTGCTAAGTAGCTAGCGATCGCTCCCGAGTCCCGAGAGCTAACGCCGGTCTGTCTGTCGAAGACCGAGGGAACCGCATCAGGCTTCAGCTGATTAGTGATCTTCTGGACAAACCTTCCACCCTGCAGGTAGCAAGAATGGAGGCGGGCATTACTAAAACCACAGAGCCAATCACATCACCGTGCGCTATAAACAGCGCCCTGTGACGTGCACCAGGTCGTCAAATCAACATGACCTGATTTACTAGAGGCAAAGAGGGGATGGGCTGTAGCTGAGGAATTCGCCAATATAGTATTTAGGCCCAAAAACACATTGATACGAACTCCTATTACTATAATACAATGCTAGAGACTGAAAAATGACATTTATAATGCATAGCACCTTTAAGTAACCACTAGATAGTTAGTGGTTAAATCAACATCACAGATTTACACTCACCAATAGGAAAACAGGGTTTTTAGCTGCAACCAAGCACCTAGAACCCACCTCACCCCTACCCACGTTGACAACCTAGGATGGCTTAGAGTAGACAACAGAGTACAGCAACTTGCAATGGGCCTGGTCTACAAGATACACTACACGACCAAGGTACCCATGTACATGTCAAAATACTTCCCAAAGGTCAGTGAATACCACGATCACAAGACCAGAGGGAGCTCCACAAATCATGTTAAACCCAGATTCGGCTCAAACAAGGGACTAAACACGTTTCGCAATTATGCCACATCAATGTGGAACGCCCTACCCAAAGCTGTAAAGGAATGTGAATCACTACTGTAACTGAGGGGTACAATTCCCTGACTGTATTAATAAGTATGGTATCATTAAACCACTACTGTCTTATGTACATTACTACTGGCCATACAGTACACAGGTATATGATATGAACACCTCCACAATGACACGGTTCCACACAAATCTGAGTTATAATAATATTTATTAGCAGCAATGATAGTATATAACAATACTTTACGTAGAGTCGCGCTTATAAGGCGAAGAATGTGTGTGAGTAAATCAATAACGTAAGTCCATTATCATATTACGCAGGAGATAATGAATACCACCTGTATCTTAGGAATTATATCTATGGTACACTAGTAGGGCAGCGGGAGATACTGGTAGGGTCCCTCCGGTTGTAGGCCAGCAGGGGGAGGAAATGTTCGAATGCAAACTCTGGATCAACGGGGAATCAATAAGCTCCAGCTACGGGAGTCGGTACATTACTCCCTTGATCGGCAGACGAAAGCAGCAGCTGTAATCCAAGTATGCGTGCAGCATAGGTGAAAGCCGGTCAGCCTCTCTTAGAGACGGGCTCGAGTGATGTTCCTCACGGGTAAATCCCACTCAGTAGTGGGTGTAGACGATTCTCCTCCGTTCCAACAGCCACAGGACCAAAGCAATATAATAATAATCCAGCCAGAAAAGGGCTCTGCATTCACCGGTGTAGATTCTCCGGTGCGCGGTACTTCACATTAACTAGGTCGAACTTGACGTTATTCCACTAAGCTCTGACACTTTACTATCCTATTCGCACGCGGTTATAAGTGCTCTATTTAGATGCACGGTTGCTCACTTCACTTGGTCGTTGACTCGTGATGAAGGCTTTAACGTTTGAGGGTAACGCGTTCTAGGTTAACTTGACTTTAGGCTAAGTGCTTCTGTATCCACCTGCGACGTATTTATACGTTAGGTGAACAAACTAGTACCAGCCTTATTTCTGTCTCGTATTCTTGCGCAGAGCCGATCATGTTCAGGCATGTCTTTGGCGGTGACTTTGAACTAGACCTTGGGGGTATGGCAGTGGCGCCTAGTGGATCGCTATCCAATAGGAGAACGAAATATTATGGTCTGTACTAGGTAAAAGGGATATTCCGTGTATATGTACAAAGAATACACAAGGGATATCAGACGATATACAAATATGCAATATATATCAAGTAGTAAATATATAGATTCGGTTTAATCTGATACTTCGTAACAGCCGCCTCCTAATTAGTCCCACCTAATTAGATAAGCAGAGACAGATTAACCGCACTGTCCACTACTCAATGTCCGTTGTGAGGGTAGGGCTATGCTCCCGCTATGCTGGTCAATGTGGAGCACTCCTGTTGGTCGGTTGCTTTGGATCGTCTGGGGTGGTGCCGACTTGCGGTCGTCCGAGTAGCACCGTGACTCCCAGTGTCTGCTGTAGCAGTCGGAACAGTAGGGAGCGGTCTGGTGGATCTTTGGTACTGGTGCCACCCAGGGTTTCCGTTAGAAAAAATTGTTGCCGGTCTCCGTGACCTGCAAGATTTCAATCTACCGGACAAATGAGATTAATTCCGGTCATAGTTTATTGAGCTTTAAAACAATTGATAGGCAGGCAATATAAAGAATGTCATCCTCAAGGCATGTAGATTTATAATATTATTACTTAAAACTAGGCTACTTTTGCGTATACAGTCATTAATTAATATATTCCAAATAAAATAAGTCCCTCGATACTCCGTGCTGCTGCTGACTTGAACTAAAATAGACCGCGTATGTGGGCAGTCGGTCCGACACTAAACAGCAGTCTGTTATAATCACATTTTTATGAGCTAACGAATTCCGTTATATTGGACATTTGTATTAATTATATCAAGCGAAGAACTGAGAAAGCAGAGAGACGGCAACATTATCGTGGTTTGCGTGACGACTCTCTCCACCTCGCAACGACTTATTTGCAAAGAGTATGGCGCTGCAGAGAAGCTGATTTAGCTGTTATTGGCTCTTTTCTGGGAACCGCACAGCAGCGCCCCCCACCCAACATTGGCTGAAAATGGCCAAATTGGAGTACTGCTGGAATACTGCATTGTGCCGTTGCCTCTCTGGCTCTGCAGCTTCACACAAAAGTCCGCACACCAGCACTAAGCTCTCGCCGACAACGTCGTTGTCATTATTAGAAGCAACGAGGAAACAAATGTAATGATCGTTTCGTTCATCGCATAGGCTATTTAATTTTAGCCTATTTTAATACAATTCAAATAATCAAATTGTGCTTAGACTCAGGGAATTATTTTCACCGGACATTAAGACCGGAGATATTAAATAAGTCGGACTTCAACAGATTTTGCCGGTCAAAAACCGGTAATTACCGGCTAACGGAAACGCTGGTGCCACCGCCTCGGCATGGTACATTACCGCGACGGGCCCACTCTGTTGTCCTGGCGGACGCCTGTTGATGTCATGCAGGACTTCCAGGTGGGCGCCGCCGCACCTGCCGCACTTCTTCTTCAAGCGGCACTCAGCTGCCATATGGCTGCGCGCGCAGCGGAAGCAGCGGCGGTGGTCCTTGATCCACTGACTCACCTCATCCGTGGTCAGCTTCCCGAAAGTGTCGCATTGATACAGCCGATGTTCCCCTTCACAGTACTGGCATTCAATCTTCCACTCCTCTTTTGTCGAGGGGGTGTTGTGGTTCTTGTGCGGCGGTACTGATTCGGCTTGGTGCATAACGGTCACCGACCGGCGGTTATCATTTAATCCCCGAGGTCTTGGGCTTGGTCCACTCCATACGAACGTGTCCAGTCGTAAGCTGCTGACCTCCCTGGCGAGGAACTCAGACAGGTCTAGGAGGGATGCCTCTGGGCCGTTGGGGTCACTGTGGTCTCTCTGCCGCCGAAAACGCTCTTGTCGGGCGGGAGGGAGCTTCTCTAATATCCTCTCTACATTAGAGTTAGCGTACAGTTCGTATATCCCTTTTTCCTTTTGGGACCCCAGCATCCCTACCAGGGACTGTACCTTGATAGAGAGGTCATCTAATGCTCTGTTGTCTCTGGCTGGGGGGAGACGGTCAATGTCTCTTATCTCCTGTATCACGTAGTCCCATATGCGTCCATAACGTTGGTCGAGGGCTACTAGAGCCGCGGTGTATGGGGTAGTAGAGTTGGAATATGCCAGCGCTATATTGTGCGCTCTGGGCACCTTCAGGTGCTTGAGTAGGATAGCATACTTGTACGTTTCATCCGGTACATCGGACATCATTGTCTCTAAGCACATTCGTAGCTCTGTGTACTGTGCTCTGTTCTCGTGTGTGAAGTCCGCGAACGTCGGTGTGCCAAGGTACGATGCCATGGATGGCTGGCACATCGGTGAGCGTTGGGGGAGAGGCCTCCTGGGCGAGTCTCCCCTTGCGTGTCGTCATGGACTGGTACTTGGTGGGTACCGAAGGTCGGGTACCCAGGTGCTGTTCCTCGGTGCTGACGGTGCGTCAAACTCACCCGTGAGTTGAGTCGGGGGTTTGTAGCGCAGTGCCTCGGGGCTGACGTCTGGGCTGTACTGGACCTCCTGGTCCAGAGTACGTTGCTGCTGGTCGGGGCTGTACTGGGCCTCCTGGTCCAGAGTACGTTGCTGCTGGTCGGGGCTGTACTGGGCCTCCTGGTCCAGAGTACGTTGCTGCTGGTCGGCTTGACATTCCTCCTCTTCCTCTTCCTCTGCTAGGTCCTGGAGTCTTCTGTTCAGTCTCTCGGCGTGGTCCGGTTCTTCCCGGTTGCTGGGTCTCGTATGGACCGGCCGGGGAGGGGGTTCGGAGACGTGGACAGGATCCTCCTGTTGGCGGGGTCCCGGGTCGCTTGGTCGGGTAGGGGAATGTGTCCTAGACCCGTGTCGTGACGATCTCCGGGAGCTCCGTGCGGAGTGAGGGGGTGTCGCCATGGCAATCAATTTGTCCATCAGCTGCGCCTGCAGCCGGTCGCGCTCTGCCTCGCGCTGGGCATGGGCGGCGTCATGCGCTGCTTCGCGCTGGGCATTGGCGGCGTCGCGCTGTGCATTGGCGGCGTCGCGCTGTGCATTGGCGGCGGCGTGCTGTGCATCGGCGCGGCTTCTTTCAATGTTCTCTTCCGTCTGGAGGCGTCTGGTCTCCAGGCGTATGCGGTCTTCGTCACTCCTTTGCCGCGCCTGGAAGCGCTCTCGCTCGGTTGCGGCGTGTTCGCGCTCGCTCGTCTGTTGAGCCTGGAGGCGTTCTCTTTCCATGGTAGAGTGTTCGCGCTCACTTAGTTGTTGCGCTTGAAGTCGATCGCGTTCGGTGGAGGCTGCCAGGGTGGCGATGAATGCCTGCGCCAGCATCTTGTCCGCTTCGCTGGGGGAAGACACCGGCGGAGGTGATCGGCTTCTGGCAGTGCTCGTTGGAGATCCGTTCTCCTGTCGCGCTCCGAGGAGGTCCATCTCCTGGGTGTGCGTCTCTTCTTGTGGTGGGTCGGGTTCCGTCCCTGGAGGGCTTTCTTTATCCTGGAGCTCTCCGGGGACTACCTCGTTGGCGTCGGCGGGGGGTAAAGTCATGTCGGGTCCCTCCTGGTCCCCCCCGTGAGCTTGGTCAGTTACGTTAGAACCCACTGGGGTCTCTACTGGCATGGTCGCCTGTTCGGTAGGGTTTGACGTGCTTTGACTATCCGCTTTAGTTGTTTTATCCGCATTTAACTTCTTTATAAAGCTAGGTATTAGACTGACAGCGTATGCCTCTAGATAGGGAGGTGGCTGACGTCTGCGCTCTGGGCGATCTAGCTTAGGAGAACCGTTTGTGGAGTGTTCATCATCGGCCATGTTAATATTAATATTATATTGATATTACGCTAATTACCCTCCGGCTCGAAGGACCAATTTTAACTGAGGGGTACAATTCCCTGACTGTATTAATAAGTATGGTATCATTAAACCACTACTGTCTTATGTACATTACTACTGGCCATACAGTACACAGGTATATGATATGAACACCTCCACAATGACACGGTTCCACACAAATCTGGGTTATAATAATATTTATTAGCAGCAATGATAGTATATAACAATACTTTACGTAGAGTCGCGCTTATAAGGCAAAGAATGTGCGTGAGTAAATCAATAACGTAAGTCCATTATCATATTACGCAGGAGATAATGAATACCACCTGTATCTTAGGAATTATATCTATGGTACACTAGTAGGGCAGCGGGAGATACTGGTAGGGTCCCTCCGGTTGTAGGCCAGCAGGGGGAGGAAATGTTCGAATGCAAACTCTGGATCAACGGGGAATCAATAAGCTCCAGCTACGGGAGTCGGTACATTACTCCCTTGATCGGCAGACGAAAGCAGCAGCTGTAATCCAAGTATGCGTGCAGCATAGGTGAAAGCCGGTCAGCCTCTCTTAGAGACGGGCTCGAGTGATGTTCCTCACGGGTAAATCCCACTCAGTAGTGGGTGTAGACGATTCTCCTCCGTTCCAACAGCCACAGGACCAAAGCAATATAATAATAATCCAGCCAGAAAAGGGCTCTGCATTCACCGGTGTAGATTCTCCGGTGCGCGGTACTTCACATTAACTAGGTCGAACTTGACGTTATTCCACTAAGCTCTGACACTTTACTATCCTATTCGCACGCGGTTATAAGTGCTCTATTTAGATGCACGGTTGCTCACTTCACTTGGTCGTTGACTCGTGATGAAGGCTTTAACGTTTGAGGGTAACGCGTTCTAGGTTAACTTGACTTTAGGCTAAGTGCTTCTGTATCCACCTGCGACGTATTTATACGTTAGGTGAACAAACTAGTACCAGCCTTATTTCTGTCTCGTATTCTTGCGCAGAGCCGATCATGTTCAGGCATGTCTTTGGCGGTGACTTTGAACTAGACCTTGGGGGTATGGCAGTGGCGCCTAGTGGATCGCTATCCAATAGGAGAACGAAATATTATGGTCTGTACTAGGTAAAAGGGATATTCCGTGTATATGTACAAAGAATACACAAGGGATATCAGACGATATACAAATATTATGCAATATATATCAAGTAGTAAATATATAGATTCGGTTTAATCTGATCCTTCGTAACAACTACCCACTTTCAGAAACCACTCTCAAAGAACACCTACGGGAGACTGCAATTCAAAACTGGCCCCTGTAAATGTCCTAACTCAACCCCCTCCAATGTACAGTAAATGACCAAGTATGGTTTTGTCAATATTCCAATGTACAGTTTTGCTTGTACAGTGTTCCCCACCCACCCCTCACATATTCATAGTAAAGTATGGTCTAATGTATAAGTATGTTTTCATCTCTTTCTGCAGCTTTCTCCAGAACGTGATCTATAGCCCCAAATGCATTATATTGATGATGCAATACAGTTTTATGGCAATCAGCGCGATATAAAAAATTCCAACTAGACGTACTTCTAGAAGTTACTACACGTCATCTGATGTTGACCGGATGGGCTAGGGGGCGTTTATAATTCCGTGGGCAGCGTTATACCAATCATCTAATGTGGGTCAAATGTTGATAATAGCAGTTAGTATCGAAGACAGTAATTGTACACGCTAAAACTCACCCCAGTCTCCGCGCGCCGTTGGGCGATCATCGTAGAGTAGACATTTTATCATTATGGGATGTCGATTTACCCGGTCCATCTCCAGCTTGTATAATGGTATATACGTCCAAATCATGTTGTTTATCGAGTTATTGGCAATCGATCGCTATGTAGTGTGTCGAGATCGAGTCCCGGAACCTATAGCGAGTGCCCGGAAGTAATACGGCCGATCAGCACAACCTCCATAGCACTTCCTGTTAAGCGATTGCGCCGATCGGCCACCAGATGGCGCTCCTGAACCGCCAGAGAGCTCAGTGGGTCCTCCTGGTGGATCTCAGGCCAGCGGAGGGGAAATATGAATCCGATCGCAGATTTTTGAAATATTGATATAAGGACGCTGTAAAGCGTCCTCCGGCAACTTGAGCATGGCCGGGAATGACGCTTTTAAGCGTTTTCCGGCAGTCAAAGTGTTAAAGTTTTCAATCAATCAATCAATCTAGTATGAGTGTCTGTCTGTCCCAAAGAAATAATGTTGTTTGCCATTGCCACAATATTGTACATGATAGAGACCTGCAATTTGTCACAATGATATTGTTCTGCCAATGTATCGCAACAAATATCACACCAATTGATGATAAGTACTTTATATCCAAACTACTTCTACTTTTCAGTACAGAGCAGCTTAAAGTGGAAATGAAGCAGTGCGATAAATACATATTCATATCATCACATTAGTATTTAGATAAGCCACAGAAAAAATCACGTTATAAAAATAAGCAGTTTCTAAGAAAAAACAATTTGTTATGTGCATTTTTGAAGCATTTATCATTATGGGCGCGGCCATTTTGTTGCTGACGTCATGGGGCTTGTTTGGTGTATACACTGCTGGTTAGCTGCCTATAGTGAATGGGTCAGTCGGTAAATAAAATGTTGCCTACAAAACAACGGGACCGCGGTGGTTCTGTTTGTATTGCTCCTGGCTGTTCAAACTAATTTTACCATGTGAGAGAGAGGAAAGTTGGTTAATTTCCACAAACTACCAGTGAAAAAAACAGTGTTGTTGGCTCAGGCTGGCTGCACTCAGGCGGCGTGATCAGCCTGTTGGACAGGGAATGAAGATCCCCAGAGAACACTTCATTGCCTCGGATTATGTTGTTGGGGGTGGAAGGTTTGTCCAGAAGACCACTAATCAGCTGAAGCCTGATGCGGTTCC
The DNA here is from genome assembly GCF_963971535.1 of Notolepis coatsorum. NCBI lineage: Eukaryota > Metazoa > Chordata > Actinopteri > Aulopiformes > Paralepididae > Notolepis > Notolepis coatsorum. The sequence continues at coordinate 60,270,169 of NC_140172.1, read as the reverse complement.
CTCGGTCTTCGACAGACAGACCGGCGTTAGCTCTCGGGAGCTAGCACCAGCCGGGAGTTAGCACCAGCCGGGGACCGGCGTTAGCAACCGGGAGCGTCGCGGAGCATTCAGCCTGCTGGCTTCACAGCTTGTCGGTGTGCTGGAACCTCGGCAAGCTAACGGTAGCTGGCTACACAGCTTGTCGGTGTGCTGGAACCTCGGCAAGCTAACGGTAGCTGGCTACACAGCTTGTCGGTGTGCTGGAACCTCGGCAAGCTAACGGTAGCTGGCTACACAGCTTGTCGGTGTGCTAATAGCCTCGGCAAGCTAACGGTAGCTGGCTCCAGGCTATTAGCACATCGACAAGCTGCTGGAGCTCCCGATGCTCGGCTGGTTGAAGTGGATCTAGGTAGCCAGCAGGCTGAATGCTCCGCGACGCTCCCGGTTGCTAACGCCGGTCCCCGGCTGGTGCTAACTCCCGGCTAGTGCTAGCTCCCGAGAGCTCGAAGACCGAGGGAACCGCATCAGGCTTCAGCTGATTAGTGGTCTTCTGGACAAACCTTCCACCCCCAACAACATAATCCGAGGCAATGAAGTGTTCTCTGGGGATCTTCATTCCCTGTCCAACAGGCTGATCACGCCGCCTGAGTGCAGCCAGCCTGAGCCAACATGCCAACAACACTGTTTTTTTCACTGGTAGTTTGTGGAAATTAACCAACTTTCCTCTCTCTCACATGGTAAAATTAGTTTGAACAGCCAGGAGCAATACAAACAGAACCACCGCGGTCCCGTTGTTTTGTAGGCAACATTTTATTTACTGACTGACCCATTCACTATAGGCAGCTAACCAGCAGTGTATACACCAAACAAGCCCCATGACGTCAGCCATGACGTCAGCAACAAAATGGCGGCGCCCATGTTGAAAACAGGGATATTATATTTGATTTTTCAGACAAATAAGATAGATTTCACATTTGATTATAGAACCCTGTCTTACACAAGGTACACAACAAACAAACTAGGATCACATTGTTCACTGCTTCATTTCCACTTTAAGTTTCACTTTAATTTCTAGTAGTAGAGTACGTTTAACTTCACATGAAGTAGAGAAAGAAGGGTCTAGAGGCGACACAAGGATTTGGATTTAACACTTTCCGTGCCAGCCGTGCCAGTCCTACATACCCGTTGAGTGCCAACGCTCTATTCAATGACGGAGCGCTCACATTTGTGAACGCATAAACTATATCTTAAATGATGGCTATGTGTCCAATACGACCGTCGCTTATCAATGACTTGTTTGCAGTCAACATTGTCGAAACGGATTGTTTTTTAATCGGTTAATTTCCGTTTTATACCATTTTGAAAAATGCTTGTCTTTTGAAACTTTCAGAAAAAATAAAAGGAATCTGCAGGAATCGCGCTTTACACAAAACACGTTGTCATTTTTCGGCCTATTTAATAAACGCTAGATTATCGATAGTAGGCCTGCCACGATAACACATTTTGCTGGGCGATTAATTGCGCCCGAAAATATCGCGATAAGCGATATTATTGCGACCGGTTAGAGAATTTCTTTTTTGGAGACATTTATTTCCCAAAAGTTCTCAATTTTCTTTTAAAAATTCACTAATATAATGATAATAGCATAATAATGCAAGGACACCGTTTCAAAGTGCAATAAACTTTTATTTAACATTGGAAGACATTTTAAATATCCTAAATAAAAAAATGCTCAGTTTGATTGTTTATTATAAAACAAACTGAAACTGGAAACAAGCCCTCTGTCTGGCTTTTTGTGTCATCCTTTTAACATGTACATGTATTATTAATGTACCTTGCGCCGCGGTACCATGTACAAAATGTTAATAAAGTGTGAGGAAAAAACTGGAAACGTAATAAATAAAAAGGCAGTGAAACAATAATCAAATAAACACCAAAATATATACTATCTCTATTGGAATGGAGCACAGGATAAACTAGGGATGGGCAAAAATAATCCAGATCGATTGATCACATGATGTACTCGTGGAGGAATACGCTGTACAAAATAAACGTATTTTCCGGTGTTTTAGGCTGCGGTTACACCTTTGTTTCGTTTTCAGATGAGTTTCGCTTTTCCAGGTCGCAACGTAGCGGTAGCCGAGTGAGACATACGTTTTGCAACCTGAGCACAGTGATGTAGTACACTGCCAAAGCAGTAGGTGTCAGTAGGTGGCGAACATGAAGGCAATTTTCAACCAATCAGAACTTGAATGTGCCAATACACTTCCTGCAAAGAAAATGTCAACAAGGCGTCGCCATCTTTAAATGCCTATTTACCCAATGCAGCACTTATTTTTCAGAAAAGTGTAATAAAAGTGCAATAAACAAAACGGATACATTCACTGTGTGTTCTGCCTCTCATTTGTTGATGAAACAATGTAGCTAACAATGTTGTTAGCTACATGCTAACGTGAATGGAATATGCCAGTATAACAGTATAGCATTGTGGCTAGAAGCTGACGCTAGCTCACGTTAACCAGCCAGCACCAAACTGATGATATCAGGAGCTATCAGTAGCTAGATAACATTAGAGACAACGCTGTGTGTATTAAACAAAGGTGAATAGATGACTGGGCCATTTTGTTTAATGCTTGTTAAGATTGAAAGAGGAGCTTGAGCTAACAGGGTCTGATAGCTAACGCTAGCTCACGTTAGCCAGCTGCAGTGCTCATGCAATCGGTAATGCTAGCAGAATGAATGGATGTAAACTTTATTTAACATATTGCATAATGGGTACAATACAATACGGCTCAATACAAACAATTGTTAAGGGTATGCAGACTGTTGTAGCTTGGACTGGGGTCCTTATAACAATAACTTGACAACACATGGTAGCTGCAGCTATTTGGGACAGCTCTGTTGTCACCGGAAGGGCACGCAGATGGTATCTACTGCGCATGGGTGTTGAGCAACAACGGCTCCGCGCAGATTACACGACATGTTGTGGGCGAGTTTTTGGCGCTATTCCAAAACGGAAACACAATTTAGCGTTATCAGTAGGGCCACAACGTTTCCTGCCAAAACGGCATTTCTATCTAATAGGGACAGCAAACGTATTCAAAACTACCACAAAAACGACCACAAAAACACTAGTCTAACCATGGCCTTAGACTTTTATTTTGAAGCCCACCGCTCCGTCTTTTCCGGTGTTTTAGACTTTTATTTTGAAGCCCACCGACCGGAGCGGAAGTATTTTTGTTATTATCCTAGCAGCACCTATGAGCGGCCAACTTGTCTCGTCCGGTTCTGTGTTTTTGAGCTAATGATACAACAAATGTTGAGATTGTTGGTGAACAACTAACTTTAGGTTAGTTTTAACGTTAGCTACTAACGTTAGATGCAGCTACTACAGGCAATCAACGATGAGGAGGAAGCGTCAAAGCCGTATATAATAGAATAGCCCTGTGGTGCGTAGGCACGAGAGCGCAACTCGATTACCTGTTATAATAAATTAATTCATGTTTAACTTGTCCCCGTGTCCAGTCCTTTGACTAGCCCCACCCGTTCATTGTAAACAATGATGCATGTAATTGTATTAACGTTATTCTGTGTTGTAGCTATGCTATACGTTGTATTTCGTTTGTTAGCTATTTAGCTAATGTTGTTAGCATTGAATGAGCATCAACGCTAGATCTTTAATCTTTATCAGGGTTCCCACGGACCTGGAAAACATGGGATTCATGGGATTCATTTTCCAGGTATGGAAAGGCATGGAAACTGAGCAAAAGTGACCAATTACATGGAAATAGAAACAGTTGTCCTGGAAAATTTTATTGGATGATGTGTAATAAAATGTAACTATTGAGCACAGAATTAACATGAGTTTATAAAAACCCTTTACACGTGAACAGCTTTTACTGTAGATAGAAATGGATGATCCCATGTTGTAGAGCATGCTCTTGGCATCCTATATGGTATATTGGATGTTGGAATTTGATGCAGGCAGCTTGGTGAGCCAATGGAGCCTTGGCATCTACAGTGAAACTTGAGTGAAACTTCTTATGCAAGTTTATCCTCAAATGTAAGTAGCTGTGTTTTAACTGTGTGGTAAACCTGGGTTTATCAACGTTAGTTAGTAAGCAGTGCAATCTTGCTAACTAGCTAGCCAACGTTAGCTCTCATAACGAGCCAGTTAGCCAGCGCCAGGTACAGTAGCTAGCCAACGTTAGCTCTCATAACGAGCCAGTTAGCCAGCGCCAGGTACAGTAGCTAGCCAACGTTAGCTCTCATAACGAGCCAGTTAGCCAGCGCCAGGTACAGTAGCTAGCCAACGTTAGCTCTCATAACGAGCCAGTTAGCCAGCGCCAGGTACAGTAGCTACCAACGTTAGCTCTCATAACGAGGCAGTTAGCCAGCTCCAGGTACAGTAGCTAGCCAACGTTAGCTCTCATAACGAGCCAGTTAGCCAGCGCCAGGTACAGTAGCTAGCCAACGTTAGCTCTCATAACGAGCCAGTTAGCCAGCACCAGGTACAGTAGCTAGCCAACGTTAGCTCCAGGGGCGGGGCTAGGGGGTGGCTACTTGGGCTCAAGCCCTGAATGTTTTCTGAAAAGCCCCGAATCTATTTTAAAAAAAAATATTTTTTTTATTTTTTCTGACAATTCATCATTGTTGCATGAAAATATGTTTGCACCAGATTTAGCAGAAGCTAATTTCCATTTGTGGTCTATCCAGCTGCTAACTGTATTTGAGTGAGTTAAAGTGCAACCTCCACGTTGTATTTTTGTTCAATAAACAATGTGGACTAGGCCAACAGTGACTTTCATGAAGAATTGTAAAAAAAAGTATTGAAATTGACCCAGTTTTAGCGTTTTTATCAAAACATTTTGTCTGCCCAACACAATCAACATGCACTTGCATATTTTAATCAATGGTTTATAACGTGCACGTGTAATGTCGTCACAACAGGTATTGGTCACCAGGGGTATCACCAGGGGGCGCTGAGAGTCACACAGCTAGTGGCAGGCAGAGAGCCTTGCTACCATAGATATATGCTTGCTACTACTAGCCGAATGGAAATGTATCTGTTTCACCTCACTATTGCTCCGTGATTATAGCCATCCATCCATCTCTAAAGCTAACCACGTTACCATATTTGTAATAATGTAAATCATTGTGTCGTTGTACACATTGTGTTTATAACGTTAGTAGATAACATAGCTTAGCTTGGTAGCTATTGTGCTAACAACATATCCCGACATCCGGCTCGCTGGCCGGCATGAACGGCCGACCCAAAATGGTTCTCTCCTCTCTGTACACCCCGACCCGACCCCACGGGTGCCCTGCCGGGGGGCCCATGGACGCGACGGCAGCCGCAGGGCGCCCGAGCCCGCAAAGGCTAGTGTTACACGATAGCTATGAGCTAACTAGCGCTGCGGGCTCCGGCGCCCTGCGGCCGCCGCTGTTGTCGAGTCCACAAGCTTCACTCGGTGCATCAGTCACGAAAGGGGCTATGATGAGCTTGGCAAGCCAGAGTAAAACACAGTTTTCAATCAATCAATAACAACATTAACCAGACTCTCGTTGTGTCTATTATGCTAACGCTAACGTTACCTCATTGTGTCTATTCTACACAGATAGCCTCTCGTGTCTATCTGCTAACGTTAGCATTAGGCTAACTAACGTTACGTCCCTAACCCCCAACAACAAGCGTAACTAATCAGCGATCTTTTTGTCAGACTAAACTCTCCGCTCGGTGGCAAATTGTGTTGATGTCGGTTTTGTTTCATCAATAAATGAGGCAGAATACACAGTGACTGTATCCTTTTTTATTGCACTCGTTTCTTGCTGCAAACACACAAAAGATATCCTACGCGAGACATTAAAGATGGCGGCGCGGACATTCTGTTTTCGTTCAGACTCCCCAAACAGTGACGTCACGCGTCTCTCTTCTGACCAATCAGTGGTCTGCAGTTTTTCACGTGTCATTTCTGGAGCTCTCATGCTGATCACCAGCAGCCCCGCCTCCCCACACGGAGACAAACTGAGTACTTTATTTTAGTGGAAAAGCAACATTAGATTCGGCTCATTAATATGCAAGCCACACCTGTTGTGACGTCGGCGTTTTGATAAGCTTTTTTGATTCGCGCGTGCATGTTATTCGTGCGTGGACCTTTTTAACTCTTTCAGAGTGGCATTTCCGGTGTCAAATGGAAATAAATAAATAATGAAATTATATACCAATGATGTAAACTACCCATAATTGATCAGTAGGGTTTAACCTAGAGGTTGGCCTTTAAGTCTTGGTGTCATGGTAGACTCAGACCTAAGCTTTAAATCACAATCAACAAGTTGACAAAAACTTAATTCTTCCACCTTAGAAACATAGCTAAAGTACGGCCATTTATAAATCAAAAGGACGCTGAAAACCAGATCCATGCCTTTATTTCAAGCCAACTCGACTACTGTAATGCACTCCTTACCGGCCTCCCGAAAAAATACGATGATAACTATTTTATTGCAATGCACTATTGCATTATTTTATTCTATTTTACTAACTATTTTATTGCACTGCACTATTTTACTTTGTATCAGTGAATCATAGACGCCTGGCCATAAGAGCATTCGGAGCATCTCTGCTCTCCCACTATTGAACTTGGGGGAGCAAAGGTATGCTCTTGCTCCACCACTTTTTGATCATATGAAAAATATGATATACCCCCCCCCCAATATATAAATCTAACCATAACTACGTTATGGTTAACTGAGTTTTATAGTGAAAAGAGCAGCTTTATTGGTCAAGATTGAAGGCTCTATATTGCAGGAAATTGCACGTACAGGTTAATTAAATTCAAAAAAAATCTGCCGCTTGCCTGCAAAAAAAAATTTGAAAAAGAAAATAAATAAAAATAAAAAGACGGGCACCTATCTGGGCTAAGCCCCGGATCTCCTATAATCCTAAATCCGCCCCTGGTTAGCTCTCATAACGATAACCAGTTTGATTTACAAAAGCTTTTACAAACGCTTTTACAGAGTAAGAGTAGTAGGGGTGAAACGATGCAACCTCACAACGATTAATTTCGATTATGATTACGAGGAGTTGAGAAGAGTAGGAAAAGAAGACAGGAGCGGACACAAGGGGAGGTGTGGAGAGGACAGGATGAGATAGGAGAGGAGTGGAAGAGAGAACATATATCAATCCCAGTGCTCATGTGTTCCAGTTCAATAAATTGTTGTTCATCTCCAGCTTGTTGCATTATTTCATGCATTGATATTATCAATAAGACATAATCTCTAAGCATTTACAATGTAGACTTGACTGGTACATCTTTTAAATCAAGTAAGTAGTCAGGTGTCCTAGGGGGTTGTGTGTGTGAGGGGAGGGGGGGCGCGGATGGGGGCGGAAAACTTCAGGGGCCTATAGATCATCACTTAATATGGTACCTGGAAAATCAGGAGGTAGTATGGAAAAAAAATTCAGGGCAAGCGTGGGAACCCTGTTTATTTAGCAGTCCAGTTTCTCCGGGCAGTAGCGAGTAACTACTTGGGTCTAAAAATAGCTAACGTTACACTACAAAGAACGCTACTTGGTTAAAAGGAGCAACACTGTTGAGAAATGTAGTTAACACTTTGGCTGCCATGGGTTAAATTCATTATCAACCGTAGGTTGCCGGCTCTATTTGTCTATAGAGAAAGTCCCCTTCTTTGCAGGGCTATAACTTTTTAAATTCTATTGCTACATTGCCATTATTAGGGCCCATTCAAAGTCCTATATGTATTGTTCATTGTGTAGCAACGTTAAACTTTTTCATTCACATATTCATAGTAAAGTATGGTCTAATGTATAAGTATGTTTTCATCTCTTTCTGCAGCTTTCTCCAGAACGTGATCTATAGCCCCAAATACATTATATTGATGATGCAATACAGTTTTATGGCAATCAGCGCGATATAAAAAATTCCAACTAGACGTACTTCTAGAAGTTACTACACGTCATCTGATGTTGACCGGATGGGCTAGGGGGCGTTTATAATTCCGTGGGCAGCCAGATCCTCCGGACGAGGAGGAGGTCTGGCCGTGCTGTTTAAAAAAACCTTCAACTGCCGCGCTCTCAACTGTGATAATTTCTCCAGCTTCGAGGTACAGTTGATTATGCTAGACTTGGACTCTCCCCTCCTAATTGTTCTTGTGTATCGACCGCCAAGTAGTAAGAACTTTATTTTACAATTTTCGGATTTTATCTCTACTATTATGTCAAAGCATGACAAAGTTTTGATCCTTGGAGACTTTAACATTCATGTATGCTGCCCTTCCAAGCCTATGGTGTCAGACTTTTTACATCTGATTGACTCGCTTGGTCTCTCCCAGCTCGTCACTGACTCTACCCACAGGTTGGGCCATACACTAGATCTAGTGTTAACATCTGGTTTTCCAGTGTCCAGTTTAATCACAACAAATGCATGCTCATCTGATCATCTTGCTGTTATGTTTACCTTATCTCTGTTACTCCCCACACCCAAACCCCTTCCCCCTGCACGTCTCTCTCGCAACATTAACCCCTCGACTGCCAGTAAGTTCTCCACTGCCTTCATAGCTGCCCCTAACACCTGCACTATTGAAGCCTCTCCCTCCCATCTTAGCACTGAAGAGCTTACATCCCTTTTCAACACCACCTGCCTCTCCACTCTAGACTCTGTAGCCCCCCTTAGACAGAAAAAACCTAAGCCTAAAGGGCAGCCCTGGCTCAATGATAACACCAGAGCCCAGAGAAAAGAGTATAGGAAGGCAGAGCGGAAGTGGAAACGTGACAAACTTCAAGTTTCACTTGAAATGCTTAGGGACAGTCGCATTAACTACCAGCTAGCGGTTAAAGCGGCGAGAGTCACATATTTTTCTGACCTCATCAACAACTCCCACAACCCCAGGACCCTGTTCACTACCATCAACTCTCTCATTAGCCCCCCCCCCAGCACCTGCCTGGATGTGTCCCCAGCTAAGTGTGAGGAATTCTCAAATTTTTTCACCACCAAAGTTGAAAATATCAGAAGGAACATCTCACCCCCCACACGTAATGTAGCTGTCCCTCTGGTCTGCTCATCTACACTGACCTGCTTTCAGCCCATCAGTCTACTCACCCTCACAGAGATAGTTTCCTCTATGAAACCTGCAACCTGCCCCCTTGACACTGTTCCCACTGCTCTCCTGAAACAGGTTTTTCACACAACCGGTCCCAGCATCCTCTCCATTATTAACAGCTCCCTGGCAACTGGTACTGTTCCATCCTGCTTTAAACATGCAGTAGTCCAGCCCCTATTGAAAAAACCAAACCTTGACCCCACCCTGCACAGTAATTACAGGCCCATTTCCAAGCTTCCTTTTCTGTCAAAAATACTTGAAAAGGTTGTTCTGTGCCAATTGTCTCCCTACCTGCACCAGAACAGCATCCTGGAGACATTTCAGTCAGGGTTCAGGACTGGCCATAGCACAGAATCAGCCCTCCTTAAAGTGTCAAATGACCTACTCCTCGCCGCTGACAACCGTGACTGCTCTATTTTAATGCTGCTTGACCTCAGTGCAGCCTTCGACACTGTTGATCACACCATTTTATTAGATCGTCTCCAACATGGGGTTGGTGTCAGTGACACTGCATTAGCATGGTTTTCCTCCTATCTCACAAATAGAAGCTTTGCTGTCAACATCGCCAACTGCTCCTCCCCCTCAACCTCCCTCTCCTGTGGGGTCCCACAAGGGTCCATCCTTGGCCCGATCATGTTCTCCCTTTACATGCTACCCCTTGGTCCAATCATTCAGAAGCACAACATCTCTTTTCACTGTTATGCTGACGACACACAGCTTTATGTTTCCCTGAAACCCAACAACCAGTCTCTACTTAACAGTCTCATATCCTGCCTGGATGATGTTAAATGTTGGATGGCACAAAACTCTCTACAACTAAATCAAAACAAATCCGAAATAATCCTCTTCGGTCCCCCAGACGCTGTCACCACCCTTACCAACAGCCTTGGCAACCTGTCCTCCCTGGTCAAGCCGTATGTCAAGAACCTAGGGGTCATTTTTGATCCACAATTTAAATTTGACAGACAAGTAAACTCAGTGGTAAAGGCATGTTTTTTCCAACTACGCACCATTGCCAAACTCAAAGCCCTTCTCTCCCCTGCAGACCTTCAGAGAGTCATCCACGCCTTCATTTCATCTAGATTAGACTACTGCAACTCCCTCTATATAGGCATTAACCAGTCTTCCCTGTCCCGCTTACAACTGGTACAAAACGCTGCTGCCAGACTGTTGACCGGAACCCGCAAGAGAGACCACATCACCCCTGTCCTTGCCTCCCTTCATTGGCTCCCAGTACGCTACAGGATAGATTTTAAGGTTCTCCTATTTGTTTTTAAAGCCCTTAATGGTCACACACCCTCCTACATCTCAGACCTCCTATCCCCCTATTCCAACACCAGGTCCCTCAGGTCAGCCGATCAGAGGCTCCTGACAGTCCGGAGGTCTAACCTCAAGCTCAGGGGGGGCCGTGCCTTTGCTATCGCAGCCCCTGAACTGTGGAACAGCATCCCCACCTCCATTAGGCTCGCCCCCTCGATAGATGCCTTCAAATCGAGGCTCAAAACCCACTTCTACCTACTAGCCTTTCCCGTTCACTGACTCATGCCCTGTTTTTCTATGTGTTTGCCTGTGTGCCCTCCCATAAAACGGAGTGTGATTGTTGTCTATATGTATCTTGTGTATTTACCCTCTGTACAGCACTTTGGTTGACACGCGTCATGTGAAATGTGCTTTATAAATAAATTTGATTGATTGATTGATCTAATGTGGGTCAAATGTTGATAATAGCAGTTAGTATCGAAGACGGTAACTTTACACGCTAAAACTCACCCCAGTCTCCGCGCGCCGTTGGGCGATCATCGTAGAGTAGAAATGTTATCATTATGGGATGTAGATTTACCCGGTCCATCTCCAGCTTGTATAATGGTATATACGTCCAAATCATGTTGTTTATCGAGTTATTGGCAATCGATCGCTATGTAGTGTGACGAGCCAGAGTCCCGGGACATGTACCGAGTGCCCGGAAGTAATACGGCCGTCCAGCACAACCTCTACGGCACTTCCTGTTAAGCGATTGCACCGATCGGCCACCAGATGGCGCTCCTGAACCGCCAGAGAGCTCAGTGGGTCCTCCTGGTGGATCTCAGGCCAGCGGAGGGGACATATGAATCCGATCCCAGATTTTTGAAATATTGATATCAAAGACGCTGTAAAGCGTCTTCGGCAACTTGAGCATGGCCGGGAATGACGTGTTTAAGCGTTTCCCGGCACCCAAAGTGTTAAGCTATATGTGCCGTTGCTAGTGCCCCACGGAGCTCCCGTGCTGTGCGCTGTAGTAAGGCCAGCGGGCCCCCACACGGAGAGTGACTGACAAGGGGTACTGGTTCCGCCTCATTAAAACAAACGCGCAAATAGCAATTAATCGCGCCCGTCAAAATCATTGCATTCATTTGAATTATCGCGCCGATTAATCGATTTATTGCTTATCGCGGCAGGCCTAATCGATAGTATATGTTGTAATGGGAAATATTAAAGGACAAAATGATGAGCCGTTTTATAAATCATTCTGAGTCATTATTAATAATAGAAAAGTTTATTTCACCGTGGCCACAATGAAAGGACAGTACAGACGGATACATCATGTTTACACACTAGCGTCTGGCCATAAAGTGACCAGGAGGTCTGGGCAGAACATAGTTTATACACACTTGCAAGACGTAACATTAGAACAGATATGATGATGAAAGTAAATAAAAATTGTTCCCAGTTACGGGAAGTAATAACCTTGTTTTGGCTGGCTGGGGAGATGTCGGTACCTTGGAGTCTCTTAAAGAGACACATTACACTAGTTGGTCACACTGAAACAGTCAAGCTGTAAAATGATATCTCAACACAGATCTATAATGACATGATAATATTTTCCACCACAATGTGTACTTATGCACGCTATAGAAGTGGGCTGAAAAATCGATTATCTTATTTCCTGATCAGCACGCACACACTCAGCCACACACACACATATGGGACACGTTGATATATAGGTGAAAACGGCTCTGATTATCCCAATACTGGTAAAAATAGATTCCTTACCTCAGATCAGATGTTCTCCAAAAAGATTATTCCAATTCCTGATCGCCATTCCAAATATCGATCGCGTTTATTGATCCAATGCTGGGTGGTCGAAAGACATATTCCACGCTGTTCTGATGGTGGGCGATGACTGCAATAGGCTCGGATTACATGCCTGACAAGTAAAACATTTTCCCCACCCATTTTATTCAGTCCAATCCAATGGGGTGCAATACCATCCGGAGAGACGATAGGGGGCGGTATTTTCCCTGTTCGAGCTCAGATAGATCCCCACTGGTAACGTGAGGCTAGATTGATGAAAAATGAATGGAAATCGATAATAAAAAAAAAAATAACGATTAAAAACAGATTTCTCGTCGGTTGGCACTCAACGGTTGGCATGAACTAACGAGAATTCTCGTCGCTGGCACTCAAAGTGTTAAAACCTGCAGCAGCGAATACTTGACTGGAGAGGAACTCATAGGATCAGTCCAGACCAGCAAAAGTATCTTTGAGTGATGTGCTAAATAACGGCTACATCTGTCAGATAGAAACTTGACGGAAGGTATTACTGTCCATTGGTTTATTTTTTTATTACAATCCAACGTCAACTTAAAAAAACAGACTAGACACAGCGGATCAATGTAGCGCTGTAAGCGCTCTACAGATAATGAGCGTCATTATGTAAAATGTCCAGTGTCACCGGAATATCAGTGTTGTCAAGAATGTATTAGTCATGGGAAATTTCACATCACTGCTGCAACCCTAGTACTGTCTCATTATTCCAACACATGATTCCGACAAATCCACACGTATAGGCTGATGCATTGTCGGCAATTCACATCAGCCATTTGGTGTCATATGAAGTTGTCTTTTTTTTTAAACTTTGGCCATTCCCCTGGCTCTTTTATGTGTTTATCACATTTATTCTGGTCAAGGATGACCGACAGAAACAGGCTGAAAGGGTTCAGATGGGGGGGAAGACACTCTGGGAAAGGCACGGCTGCAGTCCGGGATTCGAACTCGCTAAACCCCAGATCCGTGACGAGCACGGTTGTCCACGGCGCCGAAATAGCGCTCGCGGTACGTGGTGAGCTACTGGAGCTCCCCCATATGAAGTTGTCTTAACGGATTTATTGATTTGAAATGCAAAAAAGAAATGTCATAGGACTCTGTTGTACGTGATTATGTTTACGTTGGCTAACAGGCTTCGCATTAGCGGCTCTTTGAGCCTTTAATGTCGACTTTACACCAGAACGTAGGAGGAAACTGAAGCATAGCTGCTGTGACCCAGTGCTGGTTATTGGCTTTTTGCGAGCAAGTTCATGCTCACAAATATTGAGTGGTCAGTCATTAGGAGGACACACACTGTGGGTTATTTAATTATTTTAATAATACATTTTTATCAAGTGATATTCCTCTTTTAACTCTGTAAATGCCTTCTCTTGCAGGTGATGATTATGATGTCTGTGCCATCTGTCTGGATGAGTATGAAGAGGGAGACAAGCTGCGAGTTTTACCATGTTCACACGGTAATTATTAATACTTATATTAGGCCTACAGTGTATTAGTAATGATGACATTTGATTCTTCTTCGTCTTTGCAAATCAGGCTGTTCATTCTGACCACTCTTAGGTTTATAATAATAATAAATTTAATTTGTATTGCACTTTTTGTTCACTGGGATCCGAAAGTGCTACAGGGTTAAAACAGTTAAAAAATAAAATAATTATTAGTAAAAAAAATTAAATACAGAATAAAAATAGAACATAGTTAAAAACATAGTATAAACAGAAAATGTAAGACAACAGCACAAGAAAAAAATAATATCACAAGATAAAAATAAAAAGCTAACAGTCAAAGGCCTTTTGAAACGGATAGGTTTTCAGTCCTGCTTTTAAAAGAGTCCAGGCTCTGTGGTGCCCTCAGCTGGATGGGAAGGCTGTTCCACATGCGTGGTGCAGCCGTGCAGAAGGCTCGGTCACCCATGGTGCAGAGCCGGGTATTGGGGACCCGAAGGAGCAGGCTACCTGCAGATCTGAGGGTACGGGTGGAGGATTGTGGAGTGATGAGTTCCTGAAAGTAGAGGGGTGCATGTCCGTTTATGCAGTTATGGGTGAGCATCAGGATTTTGTAATTGATCCGGGATGAGACGGGGAGCCAATGTAGTGAGTGGAGGATGGGGGTTATGTCATCGTGTTTACAGACTCTCATCAGGATCCTGGCAGCACTGTTCTGGATGTATTGCAGCTTTTGGATGCTCTTGTCAGGAATCCCGATGAGTCTGTTACAGTAGTCCAGTCTTGAGGAGACAAAGACATGAACAAGCTTCTCTGCGTCTGACAGGGTTAAAGTGGGACGGAGTTTGGATATATTTTTTAGGTGATAGAATGAGGTCTTGCAGAGGTGTTTTATGTGGATGTTGAAGGTCAGGTGGGGGTCAAATCGAACCCCCAGATTTGTGACTGAGGGGGAGAGGGGGATTACCTGGCCGTCAGAGTTTTTTTTGCTGTTTAGTTGGAGGAAGTTGCTGTTCATCCATGCCTTTATCTCCTCAAGACAGGTGTTGAGGCATGATAGAGCTGCAGAGGGGTTTGGGGCAGTTTTTATGTAGAGTTGTGTGTCATCGGCATAACAGTGGAAGGTTTATGTTTATAGGTTTATGTTAAAGGGGCACCAAAAAACAATGCTGATTTATTTTTGCACATAATCTCACACACAATCCAAATCTCACATTCATTTAGTTTGACAATTGGTACGTCACATCATGGTACGATGGCGCGACCGAGGTCGGTCGCCGTTGGTTTTGCTCCGCAGAGATTGCGCGCACTTTTAGTTATTATGTTTCTTTTTAATACTTTTTTTTATAAAAACCATGCTTGGACGTCGTACGACCGCCAGTCACTTATGGATTTAAACTCCGGACTGAAAGAGGAGTTTAACGACACTTTTTGCCAAGATTGGCCATCGGAGATAAGACGGGACAAGGACAAAGACGAGGACAATTGAAAAGGCGGTGAGATCAAACGGAAGCACAGAGGACGGAGAAGTGGAATCAGAATCAGGCTAAAGAGTTCTGCTTACCGGCCCGCGATCCCATCGATTCTGTTGGCGAATGTACGTTCGCTGGAGAATAAGATGGATGATCTCCGTGCAAGGATTAGATTCCAACGGGACGTGAGAGACTGCAACATCCTATGCTTTAAGGAGACATAGTTGAAGCCATCAACACCGGATCACAACATCATCCCATCTGATTCCTTCTCTGTCTTCCGCGCTGACCAAACAGAAGAGTCGGGAAAGTCCATAGGTGGAGGGGTCTGCTTCCTCACAAACAACGGCTGGTGCAGCCCCAAGGAGCTAAAGATTCTTTCCCGCTCCTGTTCGCCGGACCTTGAACATTTGTCCATTCTATGTCGCCCGTTCTATCTCCCCCGGGAATTCACAGCCATAATCATCACAGCAGTATACATCCCACCGCAAGCAGATACCGCCAAAGCTCTGGCAGACCTACAGGACTCATTGAACCAACACCAAATCAAGCATCCAGACACGGCTATGATCGTAGCTGGCAATTTCAATAAGGCTAATCTTAAAAACGTTATGCCAAACTTCTACCAGCACATTACATGCACCACCAGGGGAGGGAATACGCTAGATCACTGTTACACCCCTTTTAAGAAGGGCTATAAGGCAGTACCGGCTCCTCCCCTAGGTAAATCTGACCACGACGCCATATTTCTTTTGCCCGGCTACAAACAAAGAGCCCGAGAGGCTGTTGTGTCGCGAGAGGTTAAGCAGTGGTCCGAGAGCTCAGAGGTCACGCTACAAGACACACTGGAGGACGTCGACTGGGGTATGCTCCGGTCGAGCTCCAGTGACGTCAGTGAATATGCTGATTAGGGGTAAGAATCGCCAGAGACCTCACGATACGATACTATCGCGATACTTGCGTCCTAAATATATCGAGATACGCTGAGTATTGCGATATTAATATTGCGATTAAAATTTTTATATATATATTTTTTTGTATTACCTTTTACCTGTAGTAAAACTGTCGACATGTTTTATCTAATAAAATAAAGTTCAGTCTGTTCATCTCACTTCAATCATTTTTATTGCAGAACATGGTATTTTCTCAAGCAGACGGATGTAAACACTGTAATCTGTGTTGCATGTACCTGACAAACTGAACTGTTTGTATTACAGTCATATTCCAACTTAACTGAATGCACATGTGTGTGTGTGGACTACTGTACTATTACAGGTATTGAAATGAACAATGCAACTTCCTTATACAAAAAATAAATAAATATATATATATATATATACCGGTATATATATATTTTTCTTTATCTACTTTTTCTCCCCATTTTCTATTTTTTCTCCCATCCCAATTTCGTATGATCCAATTCTACCCTCCCCTGTCTCGAACGTTGTTAGACCATGCCTCCCACTGGTCGGCTGCAAAGTGGACCAAGCCTTGCATCACGTGTCCCCTCCGGTACACGAGGAGGCAGCTGTCGCATCTTTTCACCTGTACAGCGCAATCTCTCAGCGGCGAGGAGTAACGTGTGGAAGGCTCACGCTGCCCCCGTTGCTTCCTGATTCTGCTGTACAGGCGCACCAACCGACCTGTAGGAGTCGCTGTCCACAACGTCCGATCCCCACCCACCGGCTTTCCCACCCCCTAATACTGCCAATTGTATTAGTATGAACGACCAGCCAAGCCGGAAGCAACGGCGAGAGCTGGGCTCGAACCCAGCATCTCCTGCGTTAGTGGCGAGCGCCTTGCCCCCACTGTGCCACTTAGCCGCCCATTATATATATATTTTTTTATGAATAATTTAATATTGATACTTGGCGTCCCTGTATCGATACAGTATCGCCACGCAAAGTATCGTGATACTACTACGTATCGATTTTTTCCCCCACCCCTAATGCTGATGTTGTTGTTAGCTTTATAGCAACGTTAGCTGACGGTATTGTCCCCACGAAGAAGGTGAGTGTTTTCCCAAACCAGAAACCTTGGGGGGACAATTCCATCCGAGTGGCCCTGAATGCTCGTACCGCTGCTTACAACTCGGGCCGAGCATCGGGAAGTATGGAAGAGTATAAGGTAGCAGCCTATATGCTACGCAAAGAGGTGCAGGCTGCTAAACGGCGATATGCGAACAAGATGGAGACACAGATGGCACAGAGCGGCAC
Source organism: Notolepis coatsorum (assembly GCF_963971535.1). Lineage (NCBI taxonomy): Eukaryota > Metazoa > Chordata > Actinopteri > Aulopiformes > Paralepididae > Notolepis > Notolepis coatsorum. Next base: position 60,252,856 of record NC_140172.1, on the reverse strand, counting down.
GAGAGGCTTATGGCGGGGAGTACGAACGATAACTGGTTATAAAGTCAGCCCCCCCCTCAATAGTGAGTGCCGATGCCTCTCTCGCGTATTAACTCAACTCCTTTTACGCGTGGTTTGGAGCAAGCAGTGGCGACGTTAGCTCACCGGCTAACGACGTCACTGACGCACCGGCTGCCGCGGGGTTCATCAGCGGAGGGGGGACACACTCATTGACGGAACACAGCGTGAGATTAGCGTTCAGGGGTGTAAATACTCGGAAAGCAGCTGGCCCAGATGGGATAACGGGACGAATACTTAAGTCCTGTGCAAATCAGCTGGCCCCAGTATTTACATCCATATTCAATCTATCCCTGGCTGAGTACGTGGTCCTTGCCTGCTTCAAAAGGTCAACTATAATCCCTGTGCCAAAAAACTCCTCTCCAGCAGGCCTTAACTCATTCTGCGCCATCGCTTAATGCGCTAGAAGGCGCTATTACGCCAGCGATGTAAGTCAATGGGGCGCTTGCTTAAAATATATCTTTTATTAAAGCTATGGGTCTAATACACCAGTCAATTGTCAGTGAGTTGCTTCCAGTCAACATCCACGAAACAGATTGTTTTTTCATCAGTTCATTTCTGTTTTATACCGTTTCGAATATGAATATAGTTTGGGTGCTTCAGAGTAATTCCAGGAAAATACGCGATAATAGCCCTTTAGTGCAATACACTACGATAATAGCCCTTAGTGGAATACACTAAACACGTTGTCATTTTTCACCTGATTATCGAATCTTCCTGAAATCAACGCTAGATCATCATTATTATCCTTCCTCATGCAAGAATGAAAAGAGCCCTGGACCGTGGGGCTCCCCCGCCACCTCCCACCCAACGGCACACAGCCACACACAAACAGAGACAGCGTCGATCGGGGTAGAAAGAAATATCAGTGTTCTTACCTGGTATCTGATGTAATGCAAAAGAAATAATCCAATTATCTGATCGCCATTCCAAATTTAGCTTGTGGAGGTCCGTCCCACATTACAGAGCGTTACTCATGAACGGGCGGGCAGGGTTACTGTTCCATGCCATCGTTGTAAAGCCCTGCCTCGTCTGAGTATTTAAACCCCGCCCGCACGGCTCAGATCGAAAAGAAACTACACCATTTCTAATAGAGTGAAATACCTGCTGGAAGGCGTAGGCAGCTGTATTTGCCCTTTTGCGAGCTCAGACCCATTCCCAATGATAACATCAGGCTGGATGGATGAACATTTATGGATATAGCTAATAAAAGAAATAACGATTAAAACCCGACTTTTCTCGTGATTGGCGCTGAATGTTTGGCGAGTTAACCCGACTTTTTTCGTGATTGGCGCAGAATGAGTTAATGACTACAGACCGGTGGCACTCACCTCTGTGGTCATGAAATGCTTTGAGAGGCTGGTCAAGGATTACATCTGTGCCTCCCTCCCCTCCCCAGTAACATGGACCCATTGCAGTTTGCATACAGGACAAACCAGTCCACTGACGATGCAGTCTCCCAAGTACTACACAACACACTATCTCACCTTGACAGTCAGAAGGGGGGCTATGTGAGATTGCTGTTCATTGACTATAGTTCAGCTTTCAACACCATAGTCCCCACCAGACTGGTTGACAAGCTGATCGATCTGGGTCTGAGCTCCGCCATGAGCGCCTGGATCTTGGACTTTCTAAGTGACAGGCCCCAGGCGGTCAGGGTGGGGGGGGTCATACCTCCAGCAAAATCACCCTGAGTATCGGGTCCCCCCAGGGCTGCGTTCTGAGCCCCCTGCTGTATTCACTGTACACACATGACTGTGTGGCCAGGTTCAGCTCCAACTCCATAGTGAAGGACGACACAGTGGTGGTGGGGCTGATCTCTAACAATGACGAGAAGGCCTATCGGGAGTAGGGATGGGTATCGTTAGGATTTTATCGATACTACTACTCTTATCGATACTGCTTAAAGGTTCGGTACTTTATCGATACTCTTATCGGTTATTTTTTATTCTTTTGCAAGAAAAAAAAACAATTAAGAACGGAATCGGCATTGCTTTATTATTTATAACTTTATAAATAAATATTATAAATAAATATAATAAATAAATATTATTTCTTCAGCAACGGTAACCCTGTGACACTCGTTCACCCTATCCTCTGCCATCCTTCCTCTAGCTGCTAGGGTGAAGGGACTTTGGGCTTGGCTGGGACCGGTGGTGGTAGAGGGAGGAGGGGTGGGCTGGGACATGGTGGCTGCAGCCTCAGCCTGACGATCTATAAAAAGTTGTCATCTTTCAAATATATTTGTAGCTAAACAATTAGCTAAGCAATTATATTTGATTTATTAGCCTATTCGTAATAATTCGTTATTAGCCTAGCTAACTTCGTATCTTGGCTTACCTGCAGTGGACGTGGATGCAGATGCAACACTGCGAGCAAAGCAGTCGAAAACGGTGCATTTCTGCAGACTAATGTTATGTTTTGCCAACATGTTTTTATAAATTGCTCGTATTGCCACGAGGCACTCCAGAGAGTGGTGCGCTCAGCAGAGCGTACTACGGGTATTGCACTACCACTCCTGCAGGACTTTATAACAGGAGGTGCAAATCCAGAGCCTGCAGAATTATGAAAGATCCCCACCACCCCAACAACAGCCTGTTCAAGCTGCTGCGGTCAGGCAAGCGCCTACGGTCACACGCTGCAAGAACAGAGAGACTCCGGCTCAGCTTCTTCCCCCAGGCCATCAGAACACTGAAGTTACTGAACTCTCCACTCACAAGTACACATGAGCACACATAGACACTCGCACACACAACACTCATGCGGCAACCGCTAAAACAATCACTTAAACAAAATGTCACTTTAAAGTAGGGATGTTCGATATTGGCTTTTTTACCTATACCGATATTGTCCAACTCTTCATTTCCGATACCGATATCAACCGATACTGATATATGCAGGGTTCCCCCCCCCCCCCCCCCAAAAAACGGAATAATTTCAGGTAATTAACATTACATATTTCTTGTCGTGGAATTAACAACATTATGCATACTTTTGACGATAAATAAAATCAGAATTTGTTCTTACTTGCTTGCCTGGGTAAATAAAGGTTAAATAAATGTAAATAAATAAATAAAAACACGATACAGATCATTTCCGATATCACATTTTAATGCCAATATCGGTAGGCCGATAATATCGGACATCCCTACTTTAAAGGAAGGGGGTACTAATAGTATAGTTTAGATACATTAACACATTCAGAGCCGGCCGGTTATGACCAAATTAGATGCTGGACTGGGGAGTGCACACTGGCCACGTGGTGATGAAGGCCCAGCAACGCCTCTACCACCTCAGGCGACTTAAAAAATGTGGCATGGGGGGCCCACAGAACCTCAGGGCCTTCTACAGAGGCACCACGGAGAGCGTACTGACAGGATGCACCACCGCATGGTTTGGAAATGCCAACCAAAGCGACCGCAGAGCACTGGAGAGAGTAGTGCGAACGGCCGAGAAGATCTGTGGAAGCAAGCTACCCACCATAGTCTGTATCTTCACCGAGCGGTGCGTCAGCAAGGCACACAGGATTCTGAAAGACCCCAGCAACCCCAACCATAAACTGTTTGAGCTCATGCAGTCTGGCAGACGGTAGCGGAGTCTCAGATCCACCTCCAAAAGAACTTTGAACAGCTACTTCCACCGGGTCAATAGGCTACTGACTGAGAGACTGAGTCTGAACCATCATGGTCACGTACAAAATGTCTTGTTGAAGTAATATTGTATAGTATAGGATTATCTTAAGTATATTTGTTGTATTGCAATGTATTGTATTTGTATGTATATAATGTATTTTATGTATATTATTTATTTAATGTATGTGCACACTACTACGGTTGAGGAGTTTAGGAAAACAAGAATCTCACGTTTTCGGAATGTATACAGTATGTATACATTCTAAAAGCTGTGACAATATCGGTCTTGTAGGCCAGCGCTTTAATCAATGGGAGGACGGGGATATTTGCGAATGCTTAAACTATATCTTAAATTATGGCTATGGGTCTAATACACCCGTCGCTTATCAATGACTTGCTTGCAGTCAACATGTACGAAACGGATTGTTTTTTTATCGATACATTTCCGTTTTATACCGTTTTGAATACGAGTATAGTTTTGGAGATTTCTAGTAATTCCAGAGAAAGACGCGATAATAGCCCTTTAGTGGAATACACAAAACACGTTGAAATCTTTCGGCTGATTTATGAATCGTTTTCAAATAAACGCTAGATTATCGATACTGTATGTGTCCTTATGCACGCTAGAGAAGCGGGCTGAAAAATCGCTTATCCGTGTCTTGCTCCGCGCCAACGGCACACACACACGCTCCGATGGCGGTGAAAGGAACATCTGATTAACCCAAGACTGGTAACATAGAGTCTTTACCTCACATCAGATGTTCTGCAAAAAGATTAATCCAATTCCTGATCGCCATTCCAAATATCGATCACGTCCATTGATCCAACGTTATAGTCCAAAACACATAATCCATGCTGCTCCCTGCCTCCCCAGTCAATGTGGTAACACGATACTGCATGCCCGAGAAGGGAAACCCGGACCGGAGTTTTTTTTCTGATGCACATACCCAGCCAATCCAATCCAATGATGTGCAATACCATCCGGGAGACGATAGGCGGCGGTATTTGCCCTTTTGCGAGCTCAGACCCATTCCTAACGATAACATCAGGTTGGATGGATGAAAATGAATGGATATCGCTAATAAAAGAAATAACGATTAAAACCCAACTATACTCGTGATTGGCACGCAAGCGATGGCGAGTTAACCCAACTATCATCGTGATTGGCACGGAATGGGTTAAGAGTTAAAATTTGAAATTGTATATTGTATAGTAGTGTATATAGGAACCAGTTTCTCAGGAACTTAGAATGTATTTTTTTTAATCATGCATATGTTGTGTCTTACCTATTTTATTTTTTCTATGCCTATTTTTATTATTGTATTTTGCACAATCAATGCAGGCATGACCACCCGCATTTCACTGTATCCCCTGGTATGTATGTGACAAATAAACCTTGATTCTTGATTCTTGACAATTATTGAGAGTAGATTAATTTGAATATGGCCACCAGTGAAGTAATCAGGGACACTGAATCATTGTGTTGTGTTAATTATAGCTCCATGAAATGATGTAGATGAACAAATAGCAATACCTTGTCTTATAGGGACTGCTACCTTATCATGTCATTGAGCTGTAATTACTAAATGTGTGCAAAACAGTTTAGAGTTTTGCGATGTGTGTGAGATTACTGTATGTGCAAAATAAATCTGCATTGTTTTTGGTTATGTGCCCCTTTAATTTAAATTTAATTTACTTTTGGTCCCCTAAAATTGGGGGGCTGGGTGTCTGTGTAAAAATGACTACAATTCCTACACGGATGACCAGATATGGATGTAAACACCCTTGAATTAAATCTGGAAGTCTGAACGTTAACCTCATAGTCATTGTTCCATTTCAACTCCAATGTGCTGGAGAACATAACCAAATTAACAAAAATAAATTTTCACTGCATAGTATTGATCATTAACTCCTCACAGCTTTAATTTCATATTTAATTACATTATAGTTTTCATTCATTATACATTTTCTTCTACTAATTCTGTTGTAAAGTTAAATAGCATTTAAAGGCATATGGGTGTTCTGTAAAAGCATATGGTTCTGAATATATAATAACAGTTTGACTAAAGGTGTTTTTTCTGTACAGATAATGGGTTCCGTCTGAAGCGTTCTCACTGTTCTCGTCTCTTCTCAGCATACCACTGCAAGTGCGTGGATCCCTGGCTCACACAGACCAAGAAGACGTGCCCCGTGTGCAAGCAGCGCGTGACGCGGCCCAACCCGGACTACTCAGAATCCGAGTCCGACGATGAGGGCAGAAGAGGCGGCGAGGAGGAAGGGGCAGAGGGTGACACGGAGCGCACCCCTTTGCTTCGCCCCTCTTCCTCTAACCTGGGGTCCCCCTCCGGCATCCCCACAGCCTACGAAGCCACCGTTACCACGGTAACCACTGCCCAGTGCCTAGCCTCCCCCACCCACGGCGACTCGCCTGTCCTGGGCTTCCAAGGCTACGATGGCTACTACTCCCCCCATGAGGAGACGGACTCCGAAACGGATGAGGCGGGAGAGGAGGACCCCCAGCCCACCGAAGACGACGCGGCTCAGCTCATCGGTAGAGGTGCCGTCGGGGTCTGAGACGGGGTCAGAGACGGGGCCCGACATTAGTTGTGCTAAAAAATTTGAATTTGTTTTTATCTGGAAGAGGCGTCTGTTACCGGGTGTGTTGTCACCACGTTACCGTATGAAGTATGCATGTTTGTCTATGAAAGAGTCTCAGCCATAGACTTTTAAAACACTTGCCATTTTGGTTCATTCTAACAGAATATTTTTACCCGATATAGGCAGGAGAACCTGCTTGTTTGTGTTTAAACACAACTGTACTGTAGCTCTTATCCACAGATCCTATCCACAAGCCCCACAGTATCGCCTTCAGTTTATAGGCTTCAGATATTTGTTTGTTGGAGCTAAAAATAATATCCGTTTTTAGCTCTATTTGAAACTCTGCAGAGCAGTCCAGTCCTTTCTAATCCACTTCAGTTTACTTTCATTTTCACTCTCCAGTTGGTTTTGTGGGGGAACAAAAATATTTCAGCTACAATTGTGCTTGAAGAACCATCCACTGGCTAAAATAGCCAAGTGTAATTTTTTGCTGACGACACTTTAAGTAAGGAGAGGATGTGCGTGTGTGTGTGTGTGTGTGTGTCCATTTGAAGCTAATGTCCAATAAGAAAATATAAATGAATGCCCTCCGAATAGTAACGTTGGTATCTGAGCCTCAGCCAAACAAATACTTTGGGCGAGCCCTAGACCAGTGTCTAAAGTTCTCTACTTTCACAAATCGATAATGTCTCTTGTCGCAAGTGAAATTATTCCTTGGATTCTGATTGTTACATACAATTTAATTACATTTACATTCAGTTTAGCCCTGATAAGACATAATTACGAGTATTAATACGTATTAAAGTCACCGTGGGTCGATGCAGTATCTGCACTAGTTTTTTTATATAATGACATTGCCATGCCTCAAATGGATTATAAGTAGTAAATATACCCCATCTGACCTAAGCACTATAGTGTTGCATTGATTGATTGATTGATTGAAAATGTTATTAACAGATTGCAGAATGGGTACAATACAGTACAGCTCAATACACAATTGTTAAGGGGATGCAGACCAGAGAAAGACTTTCGTCTTGTTTACATCAGGGTCCCCCATTTTCAATTCATCGTAAGGCACAGATTGAAACGGGCTGCCAGATTATAATACAGCCTCATAGTACAGTAAATGTTATTTCTAGGGATTTTATATGATTTTAAGCCTGAAATGAATGATCAAATGAATCCTGTGTAGCTAAATGCAATGAATGTTGTGGTCTCGATTATGATTTTGGGGAGTAACTATTGTAGTTTCTAAGGGAAACATCCAAGCGTTCACACTAACTTTTATACTCTCTGTATGTGGGGATTTATGTCCCATAAATCCAGCTTCACAACCGTTTGTTGTTTTAATTATGATTCACTTGATTTTTGGCAGGACCTGTAGTTCGGGGATATGCCAAGAGAGGAAATGTCTGATGATTTTTTTTTAATCCTGTCAAGTTGTGGATGTTTTTAAAAGTTACTTTTCCATTTTATTTCATATGTAATTCCACAGTCAAATTATACAATGAATGATAGAATATTACAAATATATTACGCAAAAATGTTTCTGCTGCTTGTCATGTATATTTGATTGATTGTGCTATATGGTCGGTCTGAAAGCGCTCTAAATCTTCGCTTTATCAAGTTGTCGATTTGAACAAACTCTGGTATATCATCAACATATTATGGGTCTTTTAGGCTGTAGTTACATTAGTTGTTTCATTGGAATCTGTGTCGCCCAATCATACCAGGATTCCTTTTAGCCTAATTGACAGATTGATGATTTTGCATAATATTTTCGTAAATGCAACAATATAATGTGATGGGAAGTAAGAGCAGGACAAGTAATGTGGACTAAGATTTTACACAAGCAGTGTGTGAAGAGGAAGAGAGTTTAAAAGCAATCCAATCACGGGAGTTGCATAACATGCCAATTGTGGACACGCAGTCTCAGAAATTGAAGTTGAAATGACGAGTGTAATCGTAGCCTTAAAGACCTTTTCACATAGGACACAACAACATCATTGCTGCACTCTGAAATCCATTATCTCCCAACGGCTTGGGCCACATGCCATGCCAACATTTTCCTCCACAGAAAATACTTTGTGTGCTGTGACGAATCCCCAGAGCCTCCAATAGAAACGAAAGGCAGCCAGGCAGGCAGAGGAGGGAAAGCTGATACTGGCACTATACAATTTCCTGGTTTCTACAAACACTGTTCAAACCAAATGCACAATGCCAGCCAGGTATGTTTAAAAAATTAAATGTAGATGTTATTATCTATCGTTCTACTCTTCTCCTGAAAACCCAGATCAGCGCTGCTCAGATCATGTCCTATTTTAATCTTTTTGTGTGCAAAGGAATCAGATAATGAGAAATTATTGTTTGATTTCACAAAATTTTTATTTTATCATTATTTGGTTCTTTTCATTAAAGACACAATCAAATGTAGATACAGAAATATTTTGTGAACCTTTTTTCTTCTTTTTAATTTTTATACAAAGTGATATAGACATCCTGCTTAACCCCAGCAAGCCTGGCTGGCTGTTTTTATATTGATTGTTAATGGAGCTCCGCTGTGGCACCACCTTCTGACTTCACAACAATTTTCTCTATGAACATAGTCTCTAAGAAAGAAATGTAAGATTAGGCCATGATCATTTTACCATGCAACACAGAAACCAACTCTTGACATTGTGAAGTAGTTGAAGAACATAGATTACTATTGGTTGTTATGGTTTCCACCTGACTTTAAATGTGGATTTTCTGGTTTCGACAAGCACAAGAGAGATCTATGCGTCTTTTGTTTTACAGCGACTGTTTTACAGCATCTGAGTGCCGTGGGTTTCTATGTTGCATAGTAAAATTATTCTGGCAAATATAGATTTTAGCCAGAGGCTTTAGCCATAGAAAATACTTTTATTAGCCTTTGTCTGCCTATGTTTGTATACTGTATATACTGTATATTAAAGTATTTGTTAGGGAAATTAAGGGACACTAAATCATTCACCTTCCAATTTGTTTTTCTTGTATAGCTGTTCTATATGGTCGACTAGGAAATGTGTTGTCAGCTGCTGTATGTATATGACTGTGCCCATATATCAAGATACACTCCGTATTCCTTCATATGGTGAAGACTGAGAAAGGATATGCCATTAGGCTTAGGGCTGAACAAGTCGTCTACATTTTTATGAAATCACAATAAGCAATAGTGCAATATCCAAGTTGCAGCAGGCTGCAATATTTGATAACTGTGAAATGTGTCAAAATACTAGGGCTGTCCTCGATTAAAGAGATTCTTAGTCGACTAATAGTCACCTGGAATTTGTTGATTGCTTAGGCCTAGTTGATTTAATCAACAAATCTGTTAAATTGTTTCCCCACATGCAATCATGCAGAAGGACCACTTTAAATCCTGTGCCTACCAGAGATGTGCTCATCGTTTTTTTTAGGAACTAAGTATTTCAGCATGGAAAAAAAACTCACAACTAATCCACTAACAAATTCATGGTCGACTAAGACCAAACTGGCCGATTAATTGACTAAGAGGGGACAGCCAACAGAATACCAGTCTAGATTAAGTATTCTACTGCTGCAGAGATGCCTTTGTCTACAAATTATATTCTACAGATGTAAGAAAACTGAATTGTTCCATAAAAATTATAATGACGCTAAGAATACTATTCCCTCTAATGTAATGAATCATATTTAAGTTGAAATATCTGTAAAAAATGTAATTGTGTGTTTTCCCCCATATCGTTCAGCCCTAATTAGGTTATCCCTAAAAGCTTTAGGCTACTGAGGTTGACTAGAAACAGCTGATTTGTCAGTTCAGTCTGATTGCAACACAGTTCCCGGGTTAGAGACGTATGTGCAGCATGCCACAAATGTTGCTTTAGGTTTGAACAGGAAAGTATTGGTCACTAAGCATTGCCATTCTAGATTTGTTTGTTTTTTAAACATTTTAAACATAAATAACTGTTAATCAATTCATTTTTTTTTTATTATTATTATTAGAATGTGCCTGATTGCACAAATATTACAAATTTACGGCTTAAATAAGTATAATATACATGTACCACACTACCTTTTTAAAGCAGTTTTTAAGAAGCTATGAAATGTTCTTAATCTGTGTTTGGGAAACTGTCTCTCAATGTGTGATTTCCTGGGGATTAAAAGTCAAACTGAAATAAGATTGAATTTTTTTTGTCTAAAATATGGAAATGTGTTATAAGCATGTGTTTTGCATCTGCATATCAAAGTGTTGATCTTTTTACTAGGAGCCCCTTAGTTTGATAGAATGTTCACCTCATCGATTATTATAAAAATTATTTCATTTAAAGGACCAATCCGTGATAAAAACGTAAATGGGCCCCACCACCACCAAAAAAATAACAATTATTTAAATGCAATGAATTGCATCGCAATGAGAGAACCCTCCAATTGGTGATGTAACCAACTAGGATGTCAAATCCAGAATTAAAGCCTCAAAGTCTGATCCCCATTCATTGTCTCAACTGTCCTGTGGAACAGGAAGAACATTGTGAACTCTTGAACTGGGTGACATCCTCCTTTTAAGAAGTTTATGGTTTTAAGTTTGCGTCTTGCATGGTTGCCTCTACCTTCTGTGCGTGAATGTGAGCTATAAGTACCTCACGTCAAGTTTTAAGTAGACATTGATTGATTGATTGATTGATTGATTGAAAACTTTATTAACAGATTGCAGAATGGGTACAATACAGTACAGCTCAATACACAGTAAGATTCTGATCAAACTGGCCAGTATCACGTCTTCGTCTGTTTGGCCCTCCATCCAATTCCTCTGCGTTGTGTACTTTTAATGGTCCTGACGTCTCCGATACTCGTAGATAAGATCCTTATCTCCCCCCGTTAGTGCAATCCATAAACCATAATAATTCCCCACCTCCGTAAGAATTCGACACTTCGACAACGTGAAATACCTTACAAGGAAAAGCGTGGTTTTATTTCTCTAAACAGAAACCTCAGCTCAGATGTTAACAGATTGTATTGTCCTTGAAGAGTATATTTCTAATGATCTTTCGGTGTGTTCATATATCGTCCTTTTGTTATTCAGTCCAATAGTGTTCAGGCCTGGTCGTCAGCCTAACCCTCCTCGTGTTAGCCGAAGCTACTGTAATGATGATGTGGCATTCTCCCTTCCCCCCCCCCTCCGTGGTGGAGGAGGAAGTGTCTTCGTGTGATCTCAGTCCTACTCGCTCTTGGTCATATTCTGGTCTGCCTTACACCCGGAAACACCGTTCGATTTATAGATGTTCGTCGTCGCAACGACGGCCCCGCCTTCTGGTTGTCATGCGACGTGTTGTCATGACAACTGCATAACCTTTAACACTAATAAACTCACGTTTCATTAAGATGAACCTCTCCCTCCTGGGCCTACAGTACACTCTTATCTGTGTTCTTCCAAGGAATGCAAAACAAAACACCCTCGCTGGCAGTGTATTCAATCCGCTGGTCACCGTTCTATCACCGTCTCCTGCTTCCATGCACATTTCGATCTACCATTTTAGCTGTGGTCATCTCTCCCCAATCTATACATCACATACATTGAAAAAGCACCGTTTTCTCTCAATCCCCCCTTGATTCTTATCACCCCTCAGAATCATAAGACTACTTGGTTTTTCAATTAATTATACACAAAAATAGACTCATAACAATTAGGGCCCCGCCGTCTGCTGTTTTTCCTTTTGTTTTCCATTACCCGCATCACACCCAAACCAGAAAGGATAAACAACGGTCATGGAGGAGAGAGAGAGAGAGACAGAGAAAAACACAGATTGCAACTTTTCAAACGACACACCTAAACCCTTCGGCCCCCCTATTAGGTACACCTACGTCCAAATCAGAGCGCTCCCTTCCCTCTCTTACAGTACACCTCCCATCTCGGGCCGGTCCCGTCTTCTATCTAGGGCAAGGGCCCCTTTCAGTGACGGCTCCTTTCCTGAGCTGGTCCCCCCCTCCAGGGCGCGGTCCCCTAGGCAAAAATGTCTCCCCTGGTCTGCTACTGCTCAGTGTCTCTGGCTGTCCTCTCCACATCTGCTCCTCCACCGCCGCCGTCTCCTCTCTCTCGTCGTGGATGATCTGTGTACCAGGCGTCGGTGCCTGGCCCCTGCGGCTTCCTCCTCCTCCAGTCGGTCTCCTGGTCATCTCCATCGCTGTCGGTGTCATTCCCCCCTTGAAAGCAGAAACACAACACCGGCAGTCGTCTGTACAATCGACTTCCCTTGTTTTGCTATTAGTCTACCATGGCTTTGGGCCTGCAGCTCGTTCTCTATATATTTTTTTTCCTCTGCAAGCCCCTATTTGTTCTCTATTAGTCCCCCACCTTCTCAACACCCATATCTAATCCTACAGGGCTGTTCCCTGTTTTGTTGTCTTCCGGCGTGACACCAGCAGCTAAACGATACCCACTCGGCGCTCTACGTTTGTCCCACGGGTGACCCCCAGCGCGCGCCAGTTCTTTCTGGTGACGTGTCCCCTCAAGACTCTGCCTATTTATTAGGTGTGAGAAGGCCCCACTGGAATTCAAACTCCCTCTTTATTCAATAATTAACCCATTCAAATAACTGCACCATCTTTCTGTGCAATTCTTATTTAATCCATTGTATAATTAAACTCTATATCTAATATTATTATTATAATAATAATCCACTCTGTGCTAAATATTCCCCTATGGGTAATGAAAACTCCCCAGCACTACCCCCCCTCCACCACTAGGTGGCGACCTACTCCTCCTCTATGGTGGTTTAGTTGACGTGTCACTTCCTGATTCTAAACCCCTCGTGGCTCTGCTGCCATTTTAACTCGGTGCAAATGGCTACTCTCTCAACAAACGAACGCTGCCCTTCCTTCTAAGGCCTAAAAACACAGCTGTTTTTCCTCTCTTTCCTATCCATTATCAGGGGACGCTTTCTCAGACTAATACTCTTGCCTGATCGGACATAATACACACTGGTACAATCTCCTTTCGACTTTCCTTCTGTTATGAAAACAGTCCCGCCATAACAATTTTTCGATCTGATTCAAGCGTTCCCCCCCCCCCTTTCCTCATCTCGCATTTACCCTCCTTAAACCAAAACTGTGCAGCCTGCCTCGTTTGCTTTTCATTCTCTGTAGATAACCCCCTCGATTTTCACCATGGCTCTCTGCTCATATTATTACAGCTGGCATTCTCTCTGTCGAACTAGAAATGTTTACGTTTACGGATTCACTATCTGTTCGTTTTTATTTGGCTTAAAAGATCAAAACAACCGTGTGCACAGTGAACTCACATTTTTTATCGGAGCGCTGTTTCCCCTACAGCGCTGGTTCGCCTCCTGACCGCTCGACTCGCCGCTCTCTCCCAGGGCTGGCCGGCCTTGCTTCGATCATGATTCTCCCACACATTGATGACTGTTGTCCACTGTCGCCCCATTATTGAAAAAGTCTTTATCCGTTGTTCTTATCTCTTGCAAATCCGGCTGTCATCAACAACCAACAACAACCAACTGTTCCCGTTGTTTTAATCTCTTGCAAATCCGGGTCCCAACGGCACCAACTGTAAGATTCTGATCAAACTGGCCAGTATCACGTCTTCGTCTGTTTGGCCCTCCATCCAATTCCTCTGCGTTGTGTACTTTTAATGGTCCTGACGTCTCCGATACTGGTAGATAAGATCCTTATCTCCCCCCGTTAGTGCAATCCATAAACCATAATAATTCCCCACCTCCGTAAGAATTCGACACTTCGACAACGTGAAATACCTTACAAGGAAAAGCGTGGTTTTATTTCTCTAAACAGAAACCTCAGCTCAGATGTTAACAGATTGTATTGTCCTTGAAGAGTATATTTCTAATGATCTTTTGGTGTGTTCATATATCGTCCTTTTGTTATTCAGTCCAATAGTGTTCAGGCCTGGTCGTCAGCCTAACCCTCCTCGTGTTAGCCGAAGCTACTGTAATGATGATGTGGCATTCTCCCTTCCCCCCCCCTCCGTGGTGGAGGAGGAAGTGTCTTCGTGTGATCTCAGTCCTACTCGCTCTTGGTCATATTCTGGTCTGCCTTACACCCGGAAACACCGTTCGATTTATAGATGTTCGTCGTCGCAACGACGGCCCCGCCTTCTGGTTGTCATGCGACGTGTTGTCATGACAACTGCATAACCTTTAACACTAATAAACTCACGTTTCATTAAGATGAACCTCTCTCCCTCCTGGGCCTACAGTACACTCTTATCTGTGTTCTTCCAAGGAATGCAAAACAAAACACCCTCGCTGGCAGTGTATTCAATCCGCTGGTCACCGTTCTATCACCGTCTCCTGCTTCCATGCACATTTCGATCTACCATTTTAGCTGTGGTCATCTCTCCCCAATCTATACATCACATACATTGAAAAAGCACCGTTTTCTCTCAATACACACAATTGTTAAGGGGATGCAGACCAGAGAAAGACTTTCATCTTGTTTACATCAGGGTCCCCCATTTTCAATTCATCAGGAATATAGTTTACAACATTGTATAAGTGAGATTCAAAGCCGTACCATCCCAGTGGCTTACATAGTGGTTTACACTGGTCCATCCAGCCATTTTACCCTAAAGAATAGTGTTCCTGAAATTAACCCCTCTTTGAATTTAGAATAGTATGTACCGGTCTTTTCCCTTGAACTATTCAGAGTAACCAATTGGAGCAACCCGGTGATAATTTGCTACGTTGAATGAATAATGTCAATGGAGAAAATGCTGAGCCAAAACAATGCATCCGTCAAGGTAATTAGAGAGCCTGACATTGGCTTGTAGACCTTTTGTCTCCATATCATTAGGGGCCAAGTACATTTATTGTCTATTTTCTTTATTCTGTATAGTGGGTATCAATGGCAGCTCATAGAACCATAGTAACTTTTTATGAAACTTGCTACATTTATAGAGGACTATTTGATTAGATTCAAATGTATTGTCTTTTAACCTTTATTAGTGTGGGTGACCACCCACCCACACTATTGTAATCCATATTGTATCTTTATTCCGCCGATTTTTGTCCAGTAACTCCTGTGAGAGCTTTCACACCACACACAAGTGTAAGGTATCAAAACGACTGGCTTACTGGCTTGTAGACATTGGCTTTCCGTCAGTTGGATGCAAACATGCCAGGGTCATTGCTGTCCTGTTCCCCGTTGCCATGCGCGTCTGCTCATCTTGCTGCACTCCTTGTCCGTTTTGCTTCATTCCAAGGATTTCCCTCAGGACCATGATGAGGTATGTCTCAAAATGACGTTTTTTTTATTCCTAAATGCTATGAATCTATTATGCAGGGGATTGTTAAAAAAGCGCTATATATGTAATGATCATTCATTCATCCGAACACAGGAAACCAAGCCTACTTAAAGGCACTGCACAGTGCACACCTGACACCAATCAAGCCCACACACCTGCCATGCCACATGGCAATTAACTGGTGTCTGGTGATTGACAGCTCACCAGAGAAAACCCAAAATACATCCAAAGCACACAGGAATAAACTAAAATCCAACCCACATTAAACTGATCCATCACAACATGATAAAAACAAACTTAAACTTGAATATCAAACTTCTTTTAGTTGTGCTGTACTTGAGCTGTATAGTGACAATACATTTGAATCTAATCTAAGCAAATGTATTGCTTGTGTTGTGTTCCCATTGTAGACAGGGTAAATTTTCAGAAAATCATAACCCTGAAGGAACTTGAGGGGTGCTGAATCCAAATCTGCTGTATACCAAGCTCCAAAATGTCAAATAAGGCCTCAAAATTGAGAAATCCAACATGGCCGCCAGTGCCAGGCTGAAATCTATTTAAGTGCATATCTTTTTGACTAAACAAGGTAGAAACATGAATGAAATGTGTTTTTATATGTTTGCATACATGAGGAATTTAAAATCATATCCTGATTTTAGATCAGTTGTGAAAATGTAGCTTGAAACTCATATTTATAGCAGAAACGGTGGTCGTTATTGATGCATAACTCATCAACCAAATAAGAAAGAAAATGGATTTATTCATCAAACTCTTTTCTCTTGAATTTGTTTAATCAACATGCCATTTATGCAAATTAGATAGTCCTTAATATGCGTACAGTAGCTTAGGTACAGTAATTTATTGTCAGTCATCAATCGTATTCAGGAAGGTGTCGCAGGTGTCTTGCAGTTGCATGATTCTTCCAATGCCACTTTTCCTGAATAGAATAGAATAGATTATATAATAAAATAAAAAGATTATTTTACCATATCAATATAAGTGAATGTACGTTTGAATACTTGTTACAGTAATCCTTACAGTGACAGCTTATTCGCACTCTTCCTCAGTGTTCTGGCGGATGTTGACTTTCTTACAGTTGCATGCTTCGATACATGCCATGTGACTCTTCCTGAATAGAATAGAGTAGAAGAGAATTGAAAGATTATAGCCAGCTCTCGTACAAGTATATTCGAACACATGATAAAATTTTCCTTACAGTGATTTATTCTGTTCCTTCATTCCTTTTTTTCTCTCTGTTATAGGCACATGTTCACAATTCTGTTAACAACAAACAGTCTAGAGCAGTGGTCACCAACCCGTCGATCTTGATCGACTGGTCGATCTTTGAGACTGTCCCTGTAGATTTTTCCATGATTTTTTTTTTTTTTTTTTTTTTTTTTTTTAGATCTTACCCTGAGAGTCCACATTACAGTTCTACCTTTGTTTTGATGTGAAAAGTGATGCTGCACTTAGCACTGACTGAAAAAGTACACATACAGTTCTACTTTTGTTTTGATGTGAAAATGATGCTGCACTTAGCACTGACTGCACTTAGCACTGACTGAGAAAGTACACATTACAGTTCTACTTTTGTTTTGATGTGAAAAGTAATGCTGCACTTACTGTAGCACTGACTGAGAAAGTACACATTACAGTTCTACTTTATAAAATGCTAATTGTAAATATGTTTGTCAATGTTAATAATATGAGAAAGTCCACATTACAGTTCCACTTTTGTTTTGATGTGAAAAGTGATGCTGCATAAGATGACTGCACTTAGCACTGACTGAGAAAGTACATAATAGTTCTACTTTGACGTTTTAATGTTGGACCAAAGCATTGCATGTAATTAGAACAGGCAAATAAAAGTCATTTAGTTTAAAGTACAATCTTGGCTGTCTTTTTCTCTCAACGCTTCAATAGATAGATCTTGCCTTCACCAAAAAAGAAAAATGATCTTGGGCTTAAAAAGGTTGGTGACCACTGGTCTAGAGTATACAGTCTTGCAGGTGGATATGCTCTACCACATCATAGTTTTACAATCTAATAACATTGATCACTATCAGCTAATCCTTCATACATACCTGCAGCTGCAGTGTTGGCTGGGGCACTCCTTGGTATGGTTTGGTACACCCACATGAAGTGAACTCCCTGCAGGCTTAAGGCATGGGTGGCAGAGAGAGTAGCCGTGGCACTAGCTGTCCTTCCTTGTGTATCCACCCCATTTCATCAACAGGAGGAAGATCAGGGTGTGGCAGGTGAGCTTGGTTCCAGATGCTTGCTTGATAGTGAGAGCGCATGATGTGGAACTTCACTACATCCGAGGTTGGTGGCAGAGTCTCTTGTGGCCTTTGCAGAATAACTTGACTCTTGCTTTGTTGCACGTATCCACCTAAGGCACACCATATGTCACAAGATCTTCTGTGAAAGGGCCAGCAAGATCAGTGTGATGGTGTTTGAACACCTGCCAGGCTGTTTTCTTTCCGTGACCACTGAACTGGGACACACTGTCACATCCAGTGAGGGCATGGAAGGCAAGGATTGTGTCCAGTTGATCATCAGATAGTAGCTTTCTAATGTCATGTACTGGAAAATATTTTGGATCCTTCTATGTCCCAGCTTCCATGTAGAGATGCGTACATCGGATTCTGTCATAGTGAGCCAAGAGTAGAAGCAGCACATCTGTGTCACGCGCTGACACAACGATTGTTTCCATTGGAGCCTGGATGCAGTGTAAAATCAGTCGTGTATCAGCTTCCTCATGGTCAGCACTCAGAGAGGAAACTTCAAGATCTGGATCTGTTAACTTGACAGTTGTCGCTTCAGAAAACCCCCCTGATACTACAACTACAGTTTCATCATCCGGGCTGTGTTCTATCAGGTGGTTTGAGAGTAGTTGAGCGAGATCTGATTTGTTGTCTTCAAGGGCCATGAAGCTCGACCAATCGGCAGGAAGTGGAACAGACTTAGTTAGTTGTTAGCTAATGTAATGTAGCAGGGTGGATTATCCCTGCTTTATGGGAGTGGTTGTACACGGCCACCTGGTAGCGGGATGCAGCAGAGCTGAGTCTAGCTGGACCCCCGACTGTAGGCCAGGAATGTCGAACTGGAGGTCGAGCAGCAGGAGCGGATGGGGCCTAGGATTCACTGACCTAGGGATAGTACTCTGGTCCTTCTTGCCTTCCAGGGCGATCAGCAGTAGATCCCCACTTCCCCCAATATTTCCTGAGCCCTCCCACACCTGATGGCAGTAAGATGAATAATGTTTTTGCTCCCCAAAGCAGTACCCTTCCTTAACACTTTCAGTGCCACCAGGGGGCGCACGACTTAGTGCTTGAATGCACCATCGGCGCCAATGTTAACGTTAATATCGCCTAATCTATGTTTTAAATTATGGCTATGTGTCTAATCTGCCCGTCGCTTATCAAATAATCATTTTCCAGTCAGTGCTGTCAAGGCAGATTGGTTTTTTATCGCTTCATTTCCATTTGAGAGCATTTTGAAAAGCACCCGTTTTGAGGTAAAAAACAGCCCATTCTGTGATAATCGCCTTTTACTGGAATATTCCAGAACGTTGATATTTGTCGGCCTATTTATGAATCGTTTTCAAATAAACGCTAGATGATCAATAGTATTTGCACACATTCGCACATTCGAGGCGCGTGCTGATAATAGCCGTTTTCATTTCCTCATGGATTTTACAGTAAAACCGCTGGAGCACATATCAGAAAAAAGAGTATTCATCAAAACGAGTCTGATTATTGTTGTGGCTGATGGTTGTTTAACACAGCAGGAGACGATATTTCCAATTGTAACAAGTAGGTAATTTATTTAGGAAAAGAAGTTCTTAACAGCAAAAGCTATGGATCGAGCAGAGGATCACCACAGCTTGAACAAAAAACACTCTCCCTCTCAATCCCTCTGCTTGTCCCCTAAATCCCCTCTCAGTCCTGCCCCCACATGACAGATATGATGACGCAACCGTTCCGGGGTGCGCGCCAACATGTCCTGTTCCAGCAAAGCATCCGCCTCTGGAATAACGCAAGGGTCTCCTGGTAATCTGATTACTTGCGGTTTTGCCAAAACTGAAAAGGAAATCATTATTTTTATGAAACTCCCATCTGCGCTGTTCCAAATTAGCGGAGATTCCGTGGAGACCCACCTTTGAGTCTCGGATTCCTGTATCATTGAACCTAGATGTTCGGATTCGTAACCAGGATTTATTCTCAGAGTGATGTGTGGGGCGGCGTCTCTTAGTCTATGTTGTTCCCGTAGATACTTACCCGTGTTAACCCTCAACGCCGCGCCCTGTCTCCCTACAATTATCGTAGATGAGTTAATCTGCACCTGCTCGGGCTGTCCCTGCAACCATGCCTTGTTCCTAACTAGGTCACTATTCGTCAAATATTGTAGTGTGCAATGTGCCTCCATGTTTGTTTGTCTAGACTGAGGCAGTTGGGTTTTCAGAAATGGCTCCCAGGGGTCACAGACCCTTTGCAGCTCTGCATCTATGTTGCCCAGCCAGAACACAGTGGCCTCTTTCACCCCCGTCCCTTGTAGCATCATTTGGTACACGTCTTGTTCAATTTGAATCCCCTCAGGCGTACATAGGATTTGACAGCCTAGTTTACACATTGCATCTCGTCCCGAGAGATTGCGCGGGGTGCTGTCCGAAATTAATACAGGTATTGTTATGGTCTTGTTGTTATACGTCATAGAGATTGGATCTGATGTGGGTATTAATTGTGTTTTTCCCGAGAATCCGACCGTCCGAACATACTGTCCAGACTGGGGTAAGTGAGCGGCGTATTTTTGCTTTATGCAGGAAAAACCTGCTCCAGTGTCTGCCATCATCTCTGTTAATTTGCCCTCCACTAGGACCTGCAGAATAGGTTCTTGCTCAGCTCCCTTGGAAACCACAATCATTTGATTTCCCCCCGTCGCATTCTCTGGGCACCCCTAGTGATTACCCCCCTGGTTTCGGGGCCCTCCTGTCTCCCCCTGGTCGTGGGGCCCTTGTGACTCCCCCTGGCGCACGGGTCTTCCATACTCCGAGCCGGGACGGTATGGTTGCCTACATCTCATTTCCCTGTGTCCCTGCATGCCGCAGTTCCAACAGTGGAAACGGGGAAACTGTTGTTCGTTCCCCGGTCCCTGTGTAAACCGTGGGCCTGATTGCCCATTCCCTGCCTGCCGCCTGGACGCCTGGTTCTGTGAACTATAGCCATAGCTTCTCACTACCTGAGGTGCAGGCGGGGGTCCCTGGTCCTGCATGGGTGGAGAGGTAGCAGATGACACCATTACTGCCTGCAACCTCCTTTGGGGCTGCAGTTGTTGCTGAGTTAACTTCCTTGAGTCATTTCTATCCTGATCCCTGACTTTCTGCTCCTGAGCCCTTTGCTTCTCCACACTATGTGTTACATGTGCACAGAACAAAGGATAAGTCATGTCCATTAACCCCACCACGTCTTCCAGTCTATTCTTAACCACCTCTGGAAGCCCTCTCATCACACTTTCTCTAAACATCGCCCTCTGCAACGGGTCAATTTCTGGGTTGTGTCCTAGCTCACCTCTCCACTCCTTCAGTATTTTGTTCACATAGGTGCCAGGCCCTTCCGTCTCCATTATGGGGTTGCCCGCCAGTTTTGCCGGATTAATACGTGATGGATATTGATTCCTGAGTTTGTACCACAACGCCGCTCTATGCGCGTTGAATATGTCTCCATCATGGGCCTGCGTGTCGCATGCCACTCGCATCGATGTATCACCCATGATGTCCCGGCAGGCACCAATTCCTAGCAAGCGCGTCAACAGGGATTTGACGTCACCCACTGCTAGCAGAAAAGATGACGTATTTTCCTCAAACTGCGTGATCCACCTGGAGGCTCCTTCTGAAAGGTCCGGTAGTCTTGCTATTATACCATCGATGTCTAGAGGTGACCATGGCATGTGAAAGATATCGTTCCCCTTTATTAGCAGGGGAAACTGGCCTGTACTTGTCACACTTCCCAGGAATGTAGGGGCGAAAGTCAGGGTTCCTGTAATGTTTCCTTTCTCCTGTGCTGGTTTCGTGTCGTTCTCATCTTCCTCATCAGTCAACAGTTTGGTGTGGCCACACGCCCCGTGTTTCCCTGATGTCTGCTGTGCCATATTTTGACGGGCCTCTTCCTCTATCTTCCTCCCGACTCCCTCCCTCTGCCTGCCCAGGTTCTCTACCTCCTCTTCCTCTGCATCATACAACTTCCGACGTACTGTCTCGCCATATGCCGCCAGGACTTTCGGATAGAGATCCTGCGGGGTCAGTTTGGGGGGGTATCTCGCCTAAGGGAGGTCTCTGATCTAGCGGAGGTTTCTGACCTAGCGGGGGTTTCTGACCTAGCGGGGGTCCCTAATTCCGTCTCCTCATATTCTCCTCTTATTGTCACAGTGCCCACCGGCAATTGCGTGACATAAGGTGGGGATGTTGCTTTCCCTATATCCGTCTCTCTCTGATTTAGCGCTAAAGCTTCCTGCCTGTATGCTCTCCCCTTCTGGGCGTAGAGCTTCATTACCCCCAACTCTTCTGTCCTCTTTTTCAACCTCTTTTTGCTGCTGTCGCCTGGCTTGTGGTTACGAATCATTACATTCATCTCTTCGCATACGTCGAGATCAAAAGTACCTCCGGAAGGCCATTTTGTGTCCCCAGCCTTTGTACGCCTCTGCCACCGGACACCAACCTTGAGAATTAGGTTCTTTATGAGCGGGTTCCGGTCTAACAGTATGTCCTCTGCTGTATGCATCGTTGTTTAGTGTGTATGTGTGTTTATTGTGTTGTGTGTGTGTGTGTGTGTGGTTGTACTTCAGCTACTACTACTCTACAACTACCACTCCAGGACACAGTTAACCTAGATCTACTACTACTCTACTCCAGGACACAGTTAACCTAGATCTACAACTACTACTACTCTACTCCAGGACACAGTTAACCTAGATCTACTCTACAACTACCACTCCAGGACACAGTTAACCTAGATCTACAACTACTACTACTCTACTCCAGGACACAGTTAACCTAGATCTACTCTACAACTACCACTCCAGGACACAGTTAACCTAGAACTACTACTACTCTACTCCAGGACACAGTTAACCTAGATCTACTCTACAACGCTACTACAACCTGGTGTGTGTGTGTCTGTGTGTGACTGTGTGTGTGTGTGTGTGTGTATGTCGGTGTGTGTGTCTGTGTGTGTGTGTGTGTGTATGTGTGTATGTCGGTGTGTGTGTGTGTTTGTGTGTGTTTGTGTGTGATTGTGTGTGTGTGTGTGTGTGACTGTGTGTGTGTGACTGTGTGTGTGTGCGTCACAACCCGCTGTCTACCGGGACACAGGAATGTGTGTGTGTGTGTGACTGTGTGTGTGTGCGTCACAACCCGCTGTCTACCGGGACACAGGAATGTGTGTGTGTGTGTGTGTGTGTCGGTGTGTGTGTGCGTCACAACCCGCTGTCTACCGGGACACAGGAATGTGTGTGTGTGTGTGTGTGTGTCTGTGTGTGTGTGTGTGTCTGTGTGTAGTGACTGTGTGTGTGTGTGTTTCTGTGTGTGTGTCGGTGTGTGTGTGTGTTTGTGTGTGATTGTGTGTGTGTGTGTGTGTGTGACCGTGTGTGTGTGACTGTGTGTGTGTGCGTCACAACCCGCTGTCTACCGGGACACAGGAATGTGTGTGTGTGTGTGTGTGTGTCTGTGTGTGTGTGTGTGTGTGCTGTGTGTGTGTGTGTGTGTGACTGTGTTGTGTGTGTGTGTGTGTGTGTGTGTGTGTCTGTGTGTGTGTGTGTGTGTGTGTGTGTGTGTGTGTGACTGTGTGTGTGTGTGTGTAGTGACTGTGTGTGTGTGTGTTTCTGTGTGTGTGTCGGTGTGTGTGTGTGTTTGTGTGTGATTGTGTGTGTGTGACCGTGTGTGTGTGACTGTGTGTGTGTGCGTCACAACCCGCTGTCTACCGGGACACAGGAATGTGTGTGTGTGTGTGTGTGTCTGTGTGTGTGTGTGTGTGTGCTGTGTGTGTGACTGTGTTGTGTGTGTCTGTGTGTGTGTGTGTGTGTGTGTGTGTGTGTGTGTGACTGTGTGTGTGGTGTGTGTGACTGTGTGTGTGTGTGTGTGTGTGTGTGTGTGTATGTGTGTATGTCGGTGTGGGTGTGTTTTCTACCACCAGGGGTCAGCAAACCCAAGAGAGAAAGAGATGTGATGAGTCTGTATGCTACACTTGGCCCACCAACAGGAGAGAGAGAGAGAGAGAGAGAGAGAGAGAGAGAGAGAGAGAGAGAGAGAGAGAGAGAGAGAGAGAGAGAGAGAGAGAGAGAGAGAGAGAGAGAGAGAGAGAGAGAGAGAGAGAGAGAGAGAGAGAGAGAGAGAGAGAGAGAGAGAGAGAGAGAGAGAGAGAGAGAGAGAGAGAGAGAGAGAGAGAGAGAGAGAGAGAGAGAAGAGAGAGAGAGAGGAGAGAGAGAGAGAGAGAGAGAGAGAGAGAGAGAGAGAGAGAGAGAGGAGAGAGAGAGAGAGAGAGAGAGAGAGAGAGAGATCTATCTATCTATCTATCTATCTATCTATCTATCTATCTATCTATCTATCTATCTATCTATCTATCTATCTATCTATCTATCTATCTATCTATCTATCTATCTATCTATCTTGGCACAACGCCCAGACCTGCTAGCTGGCTCTACGCCCAGAATGAGTTATCTTCTATACATGTACGAAAGAGAGAGAGAGAGAGATCAGGGGCCTGACCTCTGATCCAAACCCTACTTTTTTCCCAACCTGGTGCGTCCTATTGGGGAGCTAACTTTTTAAGCAATGGGGGGGTGTGTGTGTATTGTGTGTGTATTGTATGTGTGACTGTGTGTGTGTGTGTGTATTGTATGTGTGACTGTGTGTGTGTGTCGGACAGCTAGCCTCTCTGTAGCAACAACCTCACAAGCCAATAAGAAAACGAACAATAGTGTAAACGTAATTAGTTTGACACAGAGAATGCCAGCTGTGTTAGTGTGTTTTGAATAACAGCAGAGCGGCTTTGAAAATTGAGAGTCTTATCTACAGAGGACAGAAGGCACAGTTATGTGTGTATGTGGAGAGTGTCGTAAAGAAATCAGGGAAAGGGGTCAGGGAGAAGTTTTGAGCAGATGGAGAAAAATTTGACCAGAGGTCGAAAACATGCAATTAAAATTGATTAGTGGCGCACTTATAGCTTGTTAAAAGAGGAATCGCCCTAGTGTAAACACCTCACCACTCGTGTTCGTCTTAGCCGTCCATCCAGACCTCGTCACACAGTCAGCTCAACTTATTCCTCCCTCAGAATCTCTTACGGATATTCTAATCAAAAGCAAAAATGCTCACCTGTGTTTGTTTGTCGACACCGCCAGAATTTCTACGGGAGAGGTCCGGAGCTGGCCGTGTGAGGGGGCCCGGCAGGGCGGTCTATCACGTCGGGGTCACCAAATGTTGTGGCTGATGGTTGTTTAACACAGCAGGAGACGATATTTCCAATTGTAACAAGTAGGTAATTTATTTAGGAAAAGAAGTTCTTAACAGCAAAAGCTATGGATCGAGCAGAGGATCACCACAGCTTGAACAAAAAACACTCTCCCTCTCAATCCCTCTGCTTGTCCCCTAAATCCCCTCTCAGTCCTGCCCCCACATGACAGATATGATGACGTATCATATCATGTCAGATCTGACATGACGTACATTAAGATGATACGTAGATTTAACATCGGAGAGAGATAAAAACATTAAGAACATCGAAGAGAGATAAAGACATTTAAGAAGAACATAGATTTAGATAAAAACATTAAGAACATCGAAGAGAGATAAACAAGATATGATGTACACACACGATATGATGTAAAACATTAAGAACATCGAAGAGAGAGTGAGATGTGTGTGTGTGTGTGTGTGTGTTTGTGTGTGTGTGTGTGTGTGTATGTGTGTGTGTGTCTGTGTGTGTGTGCGTCTGTGTACAGACGTGTGTGTATTGTATGTGTGTATTGTGTGTGTGTGTCTGTGTGTGTGTGCGTCTGTGTACAGACGTGTGTGTATTATATGTGTGTATTGTGACACAGGGAATGTGTGTGTGTGTCGGTGTGTATGTCTGTGCGACTGTGTGTGTCTGTGTGTGTGTGCTGTGTCTGTGTGTGTGTGACTGTGTGTGTCTGTGTGTGTATGTGTGTGTGTCTGTGTGTGTGTTCTGTGTGTGTGTGCTGTCTCTGTGTGTGTGTGCTGTGTATGTGTGTGTCTGTGTGTGTGTGCTGTGTATGTATGAAAGAGAGAAAAGACACAAGATTAGAGCACACGATATGATGTACTGAAATGTCCATCTGCCTATCTTGAGATTGCTTTAAGAACATCAGCCAGACTGTCGCCCTAGTGTCTTTGAGCCCTGCTAGTTGACCTATATTAAACTAGTCAAGACTAACCCCTTTCCTACCTCCACCCCCGTAAACACATTTTCCACAACATTATCCTAACACTGATAACATAGATTCCTTACCTGACATCAGATGGTATCCAACTGGTATATTCCAATTCCTGATCACCATTCGAAAAAATCGATAAGTGTATAGATCTAACGTGTATACAGTAGAACTCATGCTTGCCGCGGCTCAGAGTCTCCAGAATGAACTCTGGTAACCCCGGCTGCATCAGTGGACTGGAAAATGTGGACTGGAATATTTTTTCCCCCCCATCCATTTTCATTGAGTCCATTCCAAAATCCCTGATGTCATCTGGGAGACGATAGGGGGCGCTTTTTTCACATCTGATCACCGGCGGCCCTTGGGTAGGCTAGAGTAGGCTTGCGTGATGCAATATGATTTCAGATCGCTAAAAAAAAGAAAAAAAAATCAGAGAAATCTCGTGAGTGGCTTTCAACGTAACTATCGTAACCACGAGATTAGCCGTGAGTGGCAATCAAAGTGTTAATGACCTGTAGAGACCTTTAACAATAAACTGTAGGCAGGGGTGGGGAAAGGGTTAAATAATACTGAGCATTACCCGGGCAGAAAAGGGTTAAGACACAGACTAACTTATAACAGACACACAGTGCTCCCATTCAGTGATTGTTTAGTGAAGTTCTGATGCAAGTTACACTTAATCACAGTCTGATTCAAGTTACAATTACGCCCTGGCCACCTAGTGCTCTCGTTCTGTAACACAGACTAAAGTGCTTCCCACACTGGGCTAGACACAGTAACAACACCTTCCCTTTAAGGGTTTATATATACTGTCCCACTACTCCATAAGGGGGGAAGAGAGGGGAGGACTAAAGAGGTTACTGAATGGGAATTTTATAAAGGAACACACATAATTATTACACTCAAAAGAAATTAACAGTGGGCCCACAGTTAGCAAATAAAGTCCTATCTAAAGCCGGCTTGAAATGTTTGAGGCGCCCCTATACACTGCTCTCCAGTACGGAGATCTCGCGATAACAGCCAGCGGGGCGGAGTAGACGCTGGGACAGGTGATGCGGGGCAACGGCTGGGAGAGGCTGGAGAAGCGTGCAGTGTAGTGGCGTCCTCTGCTGGGCTGCTGAGGTGGGCCGGCGTGCATGCTAAACTGTGGTGCTCCCCTACACACAGCTAAACTGTGGGTCGTGTTGGACCCTCCTACTAAGAATAATAGCCAAACATATTCAGGTGGCTACAGTTAGTAAGGCTTCTTTTTGTGATAAGAAATGATAAGATATACAGACAAAACACATTTAAACAGCATAAAACATTATTACAATTTACACTGGGCATGACTTTACTTGTTAGCTGTTTCATGTTTTGGACCAGCCAGCCTCAGCCTCTTCTGTGAGAAGTGTAAGGCTAGGCTTCTTTCTGAGATCTAAATATGATAAAAAGCTACAATTATTTACACATCAGACACTACAATCACTTAACAACATAAAATGTTAAATTATCACATCAAAACAATAGCCATGACTTTACCTAGGTAACAGCTGTTCTGTCCCATAGCAGAGCAGCCATTCTTTGAGAGGTGAAGGTGAAGTGCACGCTCGTGCAGGTTGGGAGGGACGTGTGGATGGATAAGGGGGCAGGGGTTGATAGTGGGGATGGCAAAGGTTCCATCACAGCAAATCTGAAAAATAATTTGAAAATAATAACAATAGCTGAGAAATTATTCATAGTTACAATTCTTTTTTCACTATCTATATCACTAGTCTATATGAGATATAAATCTGAATATGGCATCGGATCTCCCATGTAAGACAACTTACAAAAGCACATTTAATTCAGGTTTGTACCTTGTGTAGTCACACTTAACTCATTAAGCCCCACCATTTATTTTTAGAAAATTCGCCTAAAACAGCATGCTTACATTAAAATGCTTATATATCCATATTTATAAGAGCTACTTGCATGAACTTGGTACCTGAAGAAAGCTAAGACTTGGGGGATTCCAATGTTGGTGTCCAACACTGTACAGTTATTACCAAATTGCTGTAGTATTCCTGCGAACACTGACGAAATGTCATATTTTGTATCCTCACCTATACAAAGATTACAGTTAGACAGTCAAAAAAAACCTGTAACTCTCATGGTTGCATCCCAGCTATATTCCTACTTTCTTCCTCCATAGGTGCAGATGATAGGTGCAAAGTTTCATGTCAGTAGAATAAAAAATGTGGGTTTAGCACCTGTTTTTGTGGAGAGAGGGCCTGGTTCTGGCGGCCATGTTGAATTTCTCAATTTTGAGGCCTTATTTGAAATGTTTTTGCTTGGTATACAGCAGATTTGGATTCAGCACCCCTTAATACCCCTAGAAATGTTGTGTACCAAAAATAAACACGAAATGCCTTCAGCTAGGGTGACCAAACGTCCTCTTTTGCCCGGACATGTCCTCTTTTCACGCCCTGTCCGGGGCGCGTGTTGCTTTTTAACAGCGGAGGAGTGCAAGAATGTGACAATTTGACCATGTGACCGCGGCAGCGCGAGAGAGCGGCAATGCGGAAATAGGCTGTCTATTGCCATTCTCTAAGACAAACGCTAACCTTAACCAGCTCCTTAACTGCGCCTAAACTTAACCGTTCTAACCTTAACCAACTCCGAAACAATGCCTAACCTTAACCTTAACCTTAACCATGCCTAACCTTAACCTTAACCATAGAAAGAATATTGCCATTCTCTAAGACAAACTCTAACCTTAACCAGCTCCTTAACAGCGCCTAAACTTAACCGCTCTAACCTTAACCAACTCCGAAACAATGCCTAACCTTAACCTTAACCTTAACCATGCCTAACCTTAACCTTAACCATAGAAAGAATATTGCCATTCTCTAAGACAAACTCTAACCTTAACCAGCTCCTTAACAGCGCCTAAACTTAACCGTTCTAACCTTAACCAACTCCGAAACAATGCCTAACCTTAACCTTAACCTTAACCATGCCTAACCTTAACCGGCGAAAGAATACACGTTAAAAAAAAAATTATGGGATTCGAACTTGTCAACAACGGACCGCAGGACCGCAGGACCGCTGCGCTGCCAGGTGAGCTGAGCTTCGAATGAAAATCATGGCGGATTAGGGCGGTTACATAATGCCGCAAGCTCTGCCGCTCCGCTCTGCGGTTGCCGCGCCTGCCGCGGGGAGTGTCGCAGCCAATCAGGGAAAACGCGGAAGCAACGGCAGCACTGCTCCGCTGTTAATAAGCAATAGGCGTCCGGGGCGTCCGGGGGGGGGGGGGGGGGGGTTAGAAATTCATGGCAATGTCCGGGTTTCATTGTTTTTCAGTTTCAGTTTCACGGCCCTTTGCGAGCATCTGAAGGCTCGGGACTGCATTTTTCGCCGAACAATTACTGAATTAAAGCGCTATTTGTTGCCATTCGAATGCCATCTGAATTGCCAAAATCCGTGCCTCGGTTCTCGAGTTACATGCCGATATGTCGTCAGGCGTGCGACTTTTTGCGCCAGATTATCACCCCGGACTCCCGAGGCTCCAGAAGTCAATCATCCGCCGATTGCAAAAATGATTGGTCAGCGTTGTAACTTGTAGCCAACAATGAGTGTATAGCAGTGATATCCCACGTGGGGGTGTGCGCATCAGGGATCTAGCTGAAAATTGACAAGCGAAGACAGGATCAAGTGATAAAAATTCAGAATTAATTTAGTTGGATGAGGAAATAGAGAGATGGAGACCTTTTTTCTTGACACACGGTTTACTCGGATGTCTCTAAGACTCATTTCTGAATGGATTTTTATAACATTTGGATAAGACTTCAGGCTATGGATTTGCTGTGTTTTCCAGTTTATACAAAACATATATATATATATTCTTTTGGAATATTGCAACTACTACACAAAAACGTGAGTACACAAGTTCAAGTTCAACTCATGGTTAGCCCTATGTTACTCATTAGCACTAAAGGTGATTTTTCTTTATTGTGTACGAAACTTCAGAATGTTATCTTTCAAAAGAGACCAGGCTTATGCATGTGCTATAAGCATAAAGTATAAAGATAAACTTTGCAAAAAAAGTATGCAGTGCTCAAGTTCAAGTAAAAAAATTGCCACTTTTCTGGGCGCATGTTATGTGGTTACATTTGGGATATTGCAACCACTGCAGAAAAATGTGAGTACACAAGTTCACGTTCAACTCAAGTTCAGACCTATATGCTACTCTATTTCATTAGCACTAAAAGTGATTTTCCTTTTTTGCATTAGTAACTTCAGAATGTTATCTTTCAAAAGAGACCAGGCGTATGCATGTGCTATAAGCATAACGTATAAAGATAAGCTTTGCAAAAAAAGTATGCAGTCCTCAAGTTCAAGTAAAAAAAATTGCCGCTTTTCTGGGTGCATGTTAAGAGATTAAAACAATAAAGGCATCTTTGAGTAAACTTTGAGTAGATTCAAGATTCAAGAGGTTTGTAGGAGCCAAAGCACTCATGATAGTGCGGTGGCTTAGCACCAGATTTGAGAAGGATGTGGACACGCCGGACAAAAGCACCAAATTTTTCCCACGTGTTCCTCATCATCATAGATTTCATTTTGGGGTAGGGGCCACCAGGGGCGTTTTTAGGGTTAGAAAACATTGGGGGCTTTTTTTTTTTAAACACAGAAATACGCAATTTTAGAGTAATTAGAGATGAATACTGATTAACTAGAATCATTAGAGGTTCTCAAAGTGAGGTCCAGGTCCATGAGAGGGATTTAACCTTTATTTAGCCAGATAAAACATTGATCTGGTCCAAGAAGCCCCAACAGGAGTACAAATATATATATATATATATATATATATATATATATATATATATATACTGTACATACATACACACATATACACCAATAACAAAATAAAAACAGTTAAGAATCATACACATAAGCAAATAAACAAACAAACAAACATATGCACAGCCTATGTACAAAAGAAATAAACAGTTCATCTCTAGTCTTTACAGTTTTCTTCAATTGCATAAACACTTAAATCAAAAGTATTACACAATTATCAAAACCTTACACTCAAGGAGCAAAATATAGGCCCAGATTTGCACCCCTACAATGTCAGCCTCACACTTTTTGCAAAACAATACACACAGTGATTTGCAAAACACTAAACACACTTGCATTACATTATGACACAGAATGTCAAATTACCACACATATGAGCCAATTGGTTAAACACAGCCATCAGATGCACAAACACACCATTGCTTAATTGTAGATATCACAATCAGGTTTAAGCACTATAAAAATGCAGCAGGTGAGTTCACCTGTCTTCAACCAAAATGGAAGGAGAGTGAAGTACTGTACACAGAGAACGTGAAAATATACAATACATCCACCAAACACTACACAAGACAACCAATGATGCAGACTGATGAAAATATACATTTTCTCCCATTTTCCCAAATCAGTCAACATGGAGAATCACAACAAAAAATGATCTTGCCAGATCCAGCTAGGCAAAGAGATAATGTCTAGTATTTTCTGTTTAAATTTTTTCAATTTTTGTTTTGTTTTACTGTAATTTTAACCTGTACTGGATACAGTATTTTATGTTTGTCTGATATTTGCTGAGCTTACAGTGTTATGCACATAGTAGCATGAAAACTGGGACATGTATTGTTGTGATTCTCCATGTTGAAATGTTGACTGATTTGGTTATATGGAGAGACCATTTATATTTTCATCAGTCTGCATCATTGATTTGGGTATATGTAGATAAATAAATTATATTTTCATCACAGCATTGGTCTTGTGTAGTGTTTGGTGAATTTATTGTATATTTGCACATTCTCTGCATACTTCACTTACAGTACTCTAATCACTGAGAAGTAGAATTGCTAAATGTGTTTTAGGTTAGCAGTGTGTGTAACTGGTTCAAACAGAATTAAGTCATATGAAACATGTGTTTCATATGGTAACAAAATGTAGTTTTTATAAATTAGTGTATGGTTTTGACAAGTGTTTAATTTAGCAAAGGATCTGATGTGTTCTGCTAATTGTGTGTTTTGAAACACCGGGCCCCGTTTTCAAAATCATGTTTAGGCAATTGAAAAAAAACTGTATTGTGTGTTTCATTATATACATATGTTTCAGTCTTCTCATAAAAAAAATATTCGATTTTTGGGTCTTTTCCTGCCTTTGGTCCGCTTTGCATTCACATCTCAAATGAACCGCAGCAGGGTTCACTTGCAAGAGTGAATGAGCTTTCACACCACCCCAAACCAACCGGACTATCCGAGGAAATGAACCAGGGTTCGATTAAAGCTTATTATAGGACACTGGACATGGGTATGGATGGCTCCAGGTGCTGCTGCGTTAAAGTGCACATCTTCAATATCTGTACTATTTAAAAGCACAATGCAGGACACACTCAAAGGTTATCGCACCTCAGAGATGGCAGTGGACATGTATGACAGGACAAAGGCCATATGTAATGGCCTTTGGATTGAGGAACATACTACCAGCCAAAGGAGGAAGCAGAAAAGGATGGACGAGTATGTAGTTGAGTCATCTTGTGGCACAAGCTCAGACCTCAGCTCAGAGACTGTTCTATCCAGTCGTTGACAGAATGCTGCAAGAGCTTGAGAGCAGGTTCTCATGAGTTGGATAACAACTTATGAGAGGCATACAGGCATGTTATCCAGCCTCAGACCAGTTTCTCTCAGTGGAATTGCTGCAACCCCTCGCCACACATTACAATATCCAACTATTGCCAGAGGAGATCACAGTTGCAAAGTGTTTCCTGGTCAGGACAGGCAGAGATGCAGTCCCTACTATCCAAAGTGTCTTTTCCCTCCTGGATGATAATAATAATAATAATAATAATAATAATAATAATAATAATAATAATAATAATAATAATAATAATAATAATAATAATAATAATAATAATAATAATAATAATAATAATAATAATAATAATGCATTTGATTTATAAGGCGCCTTTCAGGACACTAAAAAAAAGTCCACAAATCGGTGAATGAAAAAATTATAGGATCAAATGAAAACTACTTACTAAAAATGGATGTTTAAAAGTACTAAAAACCAACAAAAAATACCAAACACTAACAAACATTCAGCACAGACAATGGGAATGCTGACATAAAAAAAAAAAAAAAAAAAAAGTAAAGTAAAGTAAAAATAAAAATAAAAATGTAAACTTTTTTTTTTTTTTTTAGATCCGGGGCTAGGAGAAAAACATCCGGGGCTAAAGCCCCGGAAGCCCAGGGCTAACGACGCCACTGGGGGGCACGTCATCATGATGGATTTCAAGATGGCCGCCATGTAAAATCAAGGTTCTGCCCATTAATAAATATCTTGGTCCATAGCGCGCTCAATATTTGAGCGAACACAAAGGTATTGGTATCCCTGAATGAAAGAATGAATTGGGCTGTTCATATAGAGAAAACCCTGGCAAAGTGTGAAAGAATAGTGAATGTGCTGAGAAGCTTGGCTGGGAGTGGGTGGGGAGCGGATAGAGAGACCATGTGCATGATATATCAGGCGATGATCAGGTCAGCAATTGACTATGGCTGTTTTGTGTACGGCTCTGCGGCCAAGTCTAATTTACGAAAGCTGGATGTGCTTCAGTGCATTGATTGATTGATTTAAAACTTTATTAACAGATTGCAGAATGGGTACAGTACAGTACAGCTCAATACATACAATTGTTAAGGGGATGCAGACCAGAGAAAGACTTTCGTCTTGTTTACATCAGGGTCCCCCATTTTCAATTCATCGTAACATATGTGACATACATGACATACCGATAGACAGTACTGCTACATCTATACATTTATGACATACCAGATTTGCAATTACAGTACTGTTTGTGATACAAAAAGAGTCCAGAAAGAAAAGAGTATATACATTAGACGTAGAAACTGTACATTGGATTGGGTAGGTGGGGGTGGGGGGGGACTGTACATTGGAGGTGGATGGGTGGGTGGGGGGGGGGGGGGGGGTTGGGTGAGAGTGGGGGGGGGGGGTGGGGGTTGGGTAGGAGGGGTGGGTGGGGGACACTGTACAACTGTACAAACAACACTGTACATTGGATTATTGACAAGACCATACTTGGTAATTTCCTGTACATTGGAGGGGGTTGTGTTCGGACATTTACAGGGGCCAGTTTCGAGTTGCAGTCTCCCTTAGGTGTTTTTTGAGAGTGTTTTTGAAAGTGGGTAGTGATTCACATTCCTTTACAGCTTTGGGTAGGGCGTTCCACATTGATGTGGCATAATTGCTAAACATGTTTAGTCCCTTGTTTGAGCCGAATCTGGGTTTAACATGATTTGTGGAGCTCCCTCTGGTGTTGTGATCGTGGTATTCACTGACCTTTGGGAAGTATTTTGTCATGTACATGGGTACCTTGGTCGTGTAGTGTATCTTGTAGACCAGGCCCATTGCAAGTTGCTGTACTCTGTCGTCTACTCTAAGCCATCCTAGGTTGTCAAAGTGGGCAGGGGTGAGGTGGGTTCTAGGAGTAAGGTCAAGCAGTAGTCTGACCAGTTTGTTTTGAGATGTTTGTAATTTTGTTTTTAGCGCCTTTGAGGTGCTTTGGTACCATGAGGTGCAAGCATAGTCGTAGTACCCTTGAATGAGTGCTCCTGCTAGAGTCTTCAGGGTATTCTTGTTTACCAGTGAGGAGATCCGGTACAAGAATCGAGTTCGTTGGTTGACTTTTTTTATTACATTGGATGCCATTTTGTCACAGGAAAGATTTGCCTCTAGGATGGAACCCAGGTAGGTAATATCTTCTTTCCTTGTGACAATATTGTCACCCACTGTAACTGAGAAGCCGTCGGTCTTGCTGAGTTTGTTATTTGAACCGAAGAGAATGGACTCTGTTTTGCCCATGTGTAATGATAGTTTGTTATCAGCGAGCCATATGCAGATTTTGCCTAGTTCTGAGCTGAGGGTTTTTTCAACCTGTAACTTGTTCTTGTCAGAGACCAGCAGGGCTGAGTCGTCCGCAAACAGGAACAAGTTGCAGTCACAAGCTGACGACATGTCATTTGCATAAATTAGGAACAGTAGCGGACCTAGTATGCTTCCTTGTGGAACACCACAGCTTACTGTGAGGGGGGGGATAGGGTACCGTTTACCTCCACCATCTGCTCTCTCCCCTCCAGGTAGGATTGCATCCAGCTCACTGATAGACTATCAAAACCAATTGCTTTTAGCTTGTCAATCAGAATGGTGTGATTGACAGTGTCGAAGGCCTTTTGTAGGTCCAGCATGACCATGCCGCAGTATTTGCCCGCGTCCACCTCTTGTTTGATGTGGTCGTTTAAATAGAGAAGGCATGTGTCAGTGGAGTGGGATGTTCTGAAGCCAGATTGGAATTCGTAGATTAGATTTTTTTCCGCAAGATTTTTCGACCTGTTCGTATACAATTTTTTCCATGACTTTCGAGATGGAGGTAAGGATAGAAACAGGGCGGTAGTTGCCTGGGTCTAATTTACTGCCTTTTTTGTGCAGAGGGGTCACTCTCGCAATTTTGAAGTCCTTGGGGACGTGTCCCTGTTTTATGGAGAGGTTTATTATGTGTGTGATGACTGGGGTGATGGCGGCTGCTGAGTCTCTGAGGAATTTGGAGGGGATGTTGTCATGGCCAGTGGCCTTGTTGGGTTGGAGGGCGCTCAGTTTTTTGAGTACCTCATCTGTTGTTACCATTTCCAGTTTGAAGTCGTCTTTGTGGACCCCTAGGTTCTTGTAGTATGCTACTATGTGTTCTACCCCATAATGCCCTGAGTGGGAGGGTAGTTTGTTTACCAGTGTTGTGGCTATGTTTGTGAAGAAACTATTTAAGTAATTGGCTACATCCAGCTTTTCTGTGATGAGCGTGTTGTCTGTCTTTATGTTTATGTTTGAGAATCTGGTTTTAAGTTTTTTACTGCAGCCTAGTTGGTTATTGAGTAATTTCCAAAGTTCACGTGGTTTGTTTTTGTTTTCCTCGGTTTTGTCATTGATGAATTTTTTTTTTGCTGTTTTGATCATGGAGTTTACATCATTTCTTAGTCTGTTTCTTTCCAGTTTGAGTTCAGTCACGTGGGCTTGGAGTTCACTGCTCGTGCTTATGGTAAGCTTTGACTGACTTTTACGAAACTCTGAGCATTTTTTGTCTCTGGTTTTCATAGCGGTCAGTATTTCAGCGTGCATCCACGGCTCAGCACGATTTTTTACCCTGGTGGTTCTTAGGGGGGCCATGTTGTTTAGTATCGTTGAAAATTTGGTTTTGAAGCCAAGCCATGTTTCTTCAACCAGTGTACCATTGAGCTCATCTGACCAGTCCAGACTCTCCAGTTCAAGGTTAAAGGCCTCGCTAGAGTAGGTTTTGAGGTCTCTAGATGTGACTGTTTTGTGACAGCCAGCCTTTTGTTTTAGCTTTTGCGCGTACAGAATATCATATAATGATCACTTAACCCGCATGCTATAACCCCTTTATTGGCGATCTTGGACTTGTCAGAGGTCAGGATGAGGTCAATGGTAGTCTGAGTTGACTCACACACACGTGTGGGTTGTGTGATTAGTTGGCTGAGGCCGTGCAGATCACAAAACCTATTGTAGGATTTGAAGACGGTGCATCTTTTTGTTGCATATCCGTGTCCCAATCCCCAATAAGAATCATTTCTGTATCCTCAACTCCAGCTAAGCACGCATCCAACACATCATAAAAGCCATTTTGGTCTGGCGGTCTGTAAATTGTGCCGACTAGAACAGATTTAGCCCTTTCAAATAGAATTTCTACAAAAACAGTTTCAATAGCCTCATGATCTAGGGTCTGTACGGTTAATAAATTTAGTGTCTTTATGAATGTACATACAGACACCTCCTCCATGCCTGTTCCTGTCATTGCGGACTAAAGAATAGTTCTCTAATTCAATTTCCGGGTCTGTTACTGATAAGTCCAGTTTAGTTTCTGAGAAACATAGTATGTTTACCTTTCCGCTACTGAAATGTTGTCTTATTTCTGCAGTTTGTGCCTGAGGCTATTTACATTAAGATGAAAGATATGTAGTCCGTTTTTATCTGCTGTGATGTCAATATCCTTGAGATAAAGGTAGGATTCTTCTTCTGTGGGAAGGGGGGGGGCTCTGTGATGTCCGGAGGGGGGGGTGGGGGATCCTTTGATCAAGGTGGGTGTCCCGTGACGGGAGGGGGGTGGGGCTGTGTTGTTATTATTTGGTCCGTGTGTGGGAGGGGGGGGGTGGGTGAGATTCTTTGTCATGTTCATCTGCTGGCGTCGCCTGGTGGTGGAATTCCGTGGGGAGGGGGCATGGGCCAGGGGCTGTGTTTATTCCATCCCGCCGGCTCCCTGCTGTGGAGACGTCTCATCCTCCCGTGTGTTCCTCTGCGGCGGCGCCGGGTGTGTTGATTGCTCCGGCATCAGGTGGAAAGTAGGCACCCGAAGCCATCGTTTCATCCTGTAGAGCCAGACCCAGTCGTCGCGTCTGTGTTTGCGTCCTGACGGGGGTCCTGACGTGGCTGGGTCCGGGGTTGACACTGTTGTTGTTGTTGTTGAGAAGGATGTTGTTGTCATTGTTGATCGCGACGGCAGTCATCACTGCTCCGGTGACGGGTGGAATGTATGCACCCGACGAAGGTGTTAGGATGTTGGTGTCGTTGAAAAGGATGTTGTTGTCATTATTGTTGATCGCGACGGTAGCCGTCACTATTTGTGGGAGCCTCTGATTCATCACTTTCTGTTGTAGTCGTGTAGTCGGGCCCGGGTTTAATTTAATATCTCCCGCAAGGAGTAGATAAAGGATGATTATTGTCCTTCGATCTAGTTTACCTGCTGGGGGCATTTTCTTCCGCTCCGGATTTGCCGTTAGGAACCCGTGGATAGCTGCGGTTCCAATGGCCAGATGTTTCTGCTCCGAGCCGTCGAGGAGGTTCTGCAAGGCTCTGAGAATCTGTTGTGGAGCTTTTAAGACCACCCCAGTTCCAGCACTATTGGTGGAAATGGGGGAGTTGCCCTTAAACCTGAGGAGAGTAAAGTTAGGGCTACAGTACTGGGCAAAATTGAGTGGGACTAGTCTGTCCTTCCCAGCTAGGTGTTTACGTTCAGGAGATGGGGATAAGTATAAGCCTTTTTTGTCCAGTATTGATCAGTGGTCCAGGAAGTTGAGATTGCATCAGGTGGGGGTTGCGGAGCACACTCGTTGGCTGTCAGTGCCATTTTGGCTAGTTCCTGATCGAGTCATTGAATTTAGGTTCTTGATGGAGGATGATAAGGGCGAGATTGTGGGAGAAATAGAGAGGTTCCTTTTGGCCTCAGGGTCTCTGGAGGTTTTCACTGATGGCTCCGTGGATCCTGAAAGTGGGAGGGCAGGCTTTGGGTGGTGTGTGCCTCGGTTAGGGATCGGTAAGGGACAGAGAATATCTGATGGCAGCTCTGTATTTGTGACAGAGTTGCTTGCCATTCTCTGGGCATTGTGGTGGGTGGAGGAAGTGGGACCAAGCCAGGTGATTATATGTTCTGACTCGGCTGCTGCACTGATCAAGTCAAGAGTTTTAATTGTCACGGCATACAGGTATACAATGAAATGCGGGTGGTCTTGCCCGCAACGATGTGCAATACAGTGGTACAACATATAATAGAATCAAAAAATGAAAAAACAACATTGTGCAGTAACAGGTAACAGGTAACATGGAGTGACATCTCGGTATCTGTACATAGTTATTTACAGAGCATATGGGACATGCTAGTTAGCTTTGGTAGTGCAATACACTGTTCCTGTTATTCTAATTTAAAGTGTCCTTTCCTTTGGCCATAAGTGTGCGTGTGTGCGACATGAGTGTGTGCCCGCTCATGTTAAAGTGTTAAGTGGCTGCTCGTGTGTGAGCGTGCACAGCGTGCGTGTCGTGTGTGTGTTCATGTGTGCTTGTGTGTGGATAGTTCAATGTTCTGAGCACTCAATGTTCATTGTTCATGGCTCTGATGGCCTGGGGGAAGAAGCTGAGCCTAAGCCGCTCTGTCCTAGTAGCTGGGGTTCGCAGGCGTCTGCCTGACCTCAGCAGCTGAAACAGGCTGTTATTGGGGTGGTGAGGGTCTTTCATTATTCTGCAGGCTCTGGATTTGCACCTCTTGTTGTATAGAACCTGCAGGGGGGGTAGTGCAATGCCCGTGGTACGCTCGGCTGAGCGCACCACTCTCTGTAGGGCCTTCTTGTCCTGTGCCGTGCTGTTTCCATACCAGGCAGTGATGTTTCCGGTCAGGATGCTCTCTACAGCTCCTGAGTAGAAGGACTGGAGTATCTTCCCCGATACTCTGAACTTCCTTAACTGTCTCAGGTGGTAGAGGCGCTGTTTCGCCTTCTTTACTACTGTGTCTATGTGTGTTGACCATGTCAGGTCCTCTGAGATGTGGACCCCCAGGTACTTAAAGCTGCTCACCCTGTCCACGGTAGCCCCGTTAATCATCAGTGGTGTGTGCGTCTCCTGCTGTCCTCTCCTATAATCCACGATCAGCTCCTTGGTTTTACCAATGTTCAGGAGCAGGCTGTTGTCCTGGCACCAGCGTTCCAGTACCTCAACCTCCTCCCGGTAGGCCTTCTCGTCGTTGTCCGAGATCAGCCCCACCACCACCGTGTCGTCTGCGAACTTCACTATGGAGTTGGAGCTGAACTTGGCCACACAGTCGTGTGTGTAGAGTGAGTACAGCAGGGGGCTTAGAACACAGCCCTGGGGGGACCCGATGCTCAGGGTGATGGTGTTGGAGGTCTGACCCCCCACCCTGACCGCCTGGGGTCTTTCACTCAGAAAGTCCAGTACCCAGGCGCTCAGGGCGGAGCTCAGACCCAGCTCGATCAGCTTGTCCACCAGTCTGGTGGGGACTATGGTGTTGAACGCTGAGCTGTAGTCAATGAACAACAGTCTCACATAGCCCCCCTTCTGACGGTCAAGGTGGGAGAGGGTGCTGTGCAGTACCTGGGAGACCGCGTCGTCAGTGGACCTGTTTGTCCTGTATGCAAATTGCATAGGGTCCATATCACTGGGGAGGGAGGCACAAATGTGGTCCTTGACCAGCCTCTCAAAACATTTCATGACCACAGAGGTGAGTGCCACCGGTCTGTAGTCATTTGGACATGTTGGGGAGGGTTTCTTCGGTACAGGGATGATGGTAGACATCTTGAAGCAGGCAGGGATTGAAATCATATTTCTAAATGACAGGAAGTTGATGAAAACTGGCCGGAATAGCTTTGAGCTAACGATCTTTGCCGATGCATTCCATTCTAAACGTAACGTTAGTTGTTCAAAACATTACCTGTCTATATCATTTGTTCCTCAACATTAGCTTCTAACTGTAGCAGGCTGCAGCTTGCTGGCTAACGTTAGCTTCTAACTGTAGCAGGCTGCAGCTTGCTGGCTAACGTTAGCTTCTAACTGTAGCAGGCTGCAGCTTGCTGGCTAACATTAGCTTCTAACTGTAGCAGGCTGCAGTTAGTTTACAAAACATTACCTGTCTATATAACGTTGAGGAACAAATTATATAGACAGGTAATGTTTTGAACAACTAACGTTACGTTTAGAATGGAATGCATCGGCAAAGATTGTTAGCTCAAAGCTATTCCGGCCAGTTTATCAACTTCCTGTCATTTAGAAATATGATTTTATAGTGAAAATCATTACCAAAATGTCCGGAAAAACCTCACGGGAGCATTATAGACTGTCATACAAATGTACAAATGCTATAAGGTGGCAAGAAATGCACTATAAACAATACTTTGCGGCGTCGTTTCTTGCGCTAGCTTCTGTTAGCCAGCATTAGCCTAATTAGCGTGAGCAAGTAAACTAACAGTAAACGTTTTTACATGAAATACAGCCCAAAAACCCTGCTGACAAACGTTTGCTTATTAAATACATTCTATACTATAATAATACAAACGTTTCATTGCCTCTCTGTGACGACAACGACAAAGTTGTTTAAATAACGGGAGAAAAGTAGCTAAAAACAATGTATTTGGATGGGACAGGAAGTACCATTCGCAACCGGAAGTTAGCCGGAAGTGCCTACTTTCAGGTTGTGCGAGATGGTGCGAGAGGCTGGCGGAAGTTGCCCGTGAGCGGATATCTCCGGGGATGCAGCTGGACCCTGTCCCTATTGGAGTAATACTCTTTCCAATGCAGAGGTCAGAGGGCAACCAAAAGGAGGACGAAATCGTGAGCGAAAAGGTATTTGAGCAGCTACACATAATAACAAATTATGTAGTATTAACGGTGTGTCTACGATATATTAATCTACCAGCTAAGTAAGTGTACAATGTTAGTTTGGACTAACGATTAACGATAGGTAGCTAACGTTAGATAACATCGAATGGCATACAGGCGTCCAAATAGCAGCCCTCGCCTTGCTTGGCTAACTACTGAGCTAACAGTCGGGTATCTGCTTAACGTTAGCTAACAGTTGGCTAACTACTCAGCTAACGTTAGCAGTTGGCTAACTATTCAGCTAGAAGTTGGCTGACTATTCAGCTAGCAGTTGGCTAACTACTTAGCTAACAGTTGGCTAACACTCCAAATTAGAATTAGATTAGATTCAAATGTATTATCATTATACAGCACAAGTACAGTACAACGAAAATAAGTTTGACATGCTCCAACCAAAGTAATGTTCAGTAAAGTGCAATAGTAATATACAATGTGCATGTGATTAAACTGGATATAAAATATACAACTTCGCAATTATGCCACATCAATGTGGAACGCACTACCCACAGCCGTAAAAAAAACGTGAATCGAATCCCTATACCCACCTTCAAACCCGCTCTCAAAGAGCACATACGGGAGGCTGCAATTCGAAACTGGCCACCGTAAATTTCCGAACCCCCCCCCCTAATGTACAGTTTCCTCCCCCTCGTATGTATATATTTGTTATGATCGCTGTTTAACAGTACTGTATATTTGCATATCTAGTTGTATGTCACAAATGTTACAGTGCTGTATATCTGTATGTCAAAAATGTCATGATATATCTGTATATCCGTATGTTGTGAATGTCATTATGAATTGAAAATGGGGGACCCTTGTGTAAACGAGACGAAAGTCTTTCTCTGGTTTGCATCCCCTTAGCAATTGTGTGTATTGAGCTGTAGCCTACTGTATTGTACCCATTCTGCAATCTGTTAATAAAGTTTTCAATCAATCAGTACTACAGAGTTGTAGTATTATGTACAGCGATACAGGTATAAAGACACTATGGTAATAAGTCATACTGGCCAGCTGCGTAACTAGTAAGAGTAGCTACTAGTGATATGTACATATTACATAATAGATTAGCCCCTTTCTCGGTGCATTACAGTCCCAGAAGGGGCTAATAATAGATAATTAGATAGATAGTATATACAGGTATGTAAAAAGTATTATAGGCACGTATGTTCAGACCCATGTGGATACATAATGGTAAATATATATATTGGGGGCGCCGCGACAGTGGCTCAGGAGGTAGAGCAGTCTGGTGGTAATCCAGTGGTTCCCGGTTCGATTCCTGCGCAGCGTGTCGAAGTGTCCTTGAGCAAGACACTTAACCCCTAATTGCTCCAGATGAGCAGGTTGGCACCTTGCATGGTTGCCTCTGCCATCGCTGTGTGAATGTGAGTTAATGGGTAAAATGTGACAAACAAATTGTACAGCGCTTTGGATAAAAGCGCTATATAAATGCAGCCATTTATATACAGCATATTGTACAGGTTATCATAGTTAGAGCGAGGCTGGCCATTGGGTCACTTCTAGACAGTCCTACCCTAGCCCTAGAATCTCCATTAATTACAAATATGGTGAGGGGCAATTTGGCAACGCATCTGGTAAATGCACCCGGCTCCTCTTAGTGCGGTGGCTTGGCACCAGATTTGAGAAGGATGTGGACACGCCGGACAAAAGCACCAAATTTTCCCCACGTGTTCCTCATTATCATAGCTTTCATTTTGGGGTAGGGGCCACGCAGTGGTGCAGTCGTAATATGGGAACTGGTAACACGCCTCGCACGCGCACAACGAATGGATATAGCGCATCTTTGTGCGCGCGTACTTCTGCCTCAGTGATCATCTAGTAACACGGCGTGTAACCGCGTGTGACCACGACTGCACCACTGGGGCCACGTCATCATGATGGATTTCAAGATGGCCGCCATGTAAAATCAAGGTTCTGCCCATTAATAAATATCTTGGTCCATAGCGGGCTCAATATTTGAGCGAACACAAAGGTATTGGTATCCCTGTAAACTAGAGAAGCTAAGCTTTCTATTGGTATCATTTTCATTAAGCCCAACTGTTGGGAAGGGGGTTTTAATAGGCAATGATTAAAAATTGTGTACAATTTTCGCCTAGAAAAAACTGCCATGCTCATCTTCCAAAAGGTCCCTTGGATATTCACATGAATATATCAGAGTGCACATTGGTTTTATAGGTACCCACAAGCCTCTTCTTTCCAGACATACCCACTTTGTCCAACTTGCATGCTATTTGGGGCAATAATCAAGCAGGTTTGTGCATGTGGTACAAATGTGTCGAACATTCTAACAACTGCCAAAAATGTGAATGTTGGGTTAGGGTTTGTTGTTAGAATGTTGAACATAGAAGATCAATTTTGGTGTCAAACTATAAATCTTCTGGGTCAATAAATGTGTTAATGCTATGAAGAATGTCACCAGATGAATATTTGTACCATTCTAACAACATATTTACATAATTTTTTACTTGTTTAACAGTCAGACATGCATGAATCGAATAGACAATAGACATTTTATTAGGATCACTCCTAAATTACATTTATTATTATTATCATAACTCTTTAGCCTGTATATAGGCGTATTTAACTGTTATGGAGATATTTTCGTGGGTCTTGTGCAGTAGTCTCGTGCCCGTGAAAATATCAGAATGTTTCATAAAAGGTCCCGCGGTATACTGGCCAGCTCTCAGTGCGCGTCTCGTGACAGCTGTCGTGGACAGCGTGATAAGGGACTAGGGATGGGTACCTTTCACATTTGAACCGGTACCGGTACCTGTGAATCGATACCGGTACCCAACGGTACCTTTTTTCGGTACTTTAAAAAAATTTAAAAAAAAAAGTTTTATAATTTCTTTTTTTTACTTTTTTTTTTTTTACTTTTTTTTTTCATGT
This sequence comes from Notolepis coatsorum, assembly GCF_963971535.1. Lineage (NCBI taxonomy): Eukaryota > Metazoa > Chordata > Actinopteri > Aulopiformes > Paralepididae > Notolepis > Notolepis coatsorum. The sequence goes on along the minus strand of NC_140172.1, from coordinate 60,208,693 downwards.
CAACGTTCACACGCACAATATATGCTTACCTAGGATTTGACTTGATTCAACAACAAAGCAGTCGGAGCAATGACAAGCCGAAAACTGTCGAAATTTAATTTACCTACCTCAGTCGTAAAAAAAAATCCAAACTTCAAATAACTACAATTTCGACAGTTTTCGGCTTGTCATTGCTCCGACTGCTTTGTTGTTGAATCAAGTCAAATCCTAGGTAAGCATATATTGTGCGTGTGAACGTTGACATGAAAAGAAAAAAGTAAAAAAAAAAAAATGAATAAAAAATATTTATTTTTATTTTTTTTTTATTTTTTTTTCGGTTTCTCACTTGATTCGATACTCGGTAGTACCGACGTGTTTCGGTTCGGTACCTCAAAAGTACCGAATTCGGTACCCATCCCTATAAGGGACATGTTTAAAAAGGCAAAACATAATATAACAGGTAAGTCAAGTGTCATTACTTTAGTTATCAAAGCTGGAATCTCTGGACATAAGCAATAGGGATGGGTACATTTGAACCGACACGGTACCGGTACCTGTGAATCGATACCGGTACCCTTTTTCTGTACTTTAGTCTCTAAAAATGTAATCTACCTACCTCAGTCGGAAAAAAAACATCCAAACTTCAAATAACTACACTTTCGACCGTTTTCGGCTTGCCATTGCCCCGACTGCTTTGTTGTTGAATCAAGTCAAATCCTAGGTAAGTGTATTGTAGAGGAGCCAAAGCTATATATTTAGGTTATTGTATTATATGAATGTTTATGTTTATTTTTATAACCTTACATTGAAACGGCATTAGGAATATTGATTGGATTTAGATAGTCATTGAACCGTATTATTTGTCATAATAGAACCTTCTAGAACATTCGTGATGTCACAGTACAGGGCTGTACGCTAAGCTTTTTCACTAGGGGCACACTTGCCCCTAAATGAGAAATTTAGGGGCAAAGAATATTTTTTAGGGGCAAATTTTTAAATAACTATTTTACCATTATAGTAGGGCTGGGCGATATGGCCTCTAAATGATATTGCGATATTTTTTGGCCATATCACGATACACAATATATATCGCAATATTTTGACATTTCCTAAAGCACTTAAAAATGCTTGATTTAACCCTTTGATGCATACAGTCACGCCAATATGATGATTATAATAAGTCCCTGCAACATATGTTTGCATTATTAAACCATGAAGATGCTTTAAAAAATTATTTAATGAAAATGTACTAAGAGTAGTCTACTGACACACTAATAAAAAAAATTATTTACATCTAAGACTATTTATATAAAAACTCTTGGGTGCCCTTTTTTGCACAGTACTGTGTTTTCTATCCACTTTAGCCAAACATATATATATATATATACTACTGTGAGAAAATAATAATTACACACAAAGGGATAATGGCTTATAGCAGACTTAATGATTTTAGAATATTTCAGATAATGAAATTAAATGTTTATCATCAACTATCCAGTTAGTATTTATACTGTCTGTAACGTTTGGCTACTTTAAATCATTGAATGTAGAGAGAGAGCGAGAGAGAGAGAGGGGGCGAGAACGCACAAGAGAGCCAGCCCCCCCCCCCCCCCCCCCGGGTTTTGTTCTAGGTTCGCGTTTTGATCGTCTAAGCTGCCGTAGGTGATGACGTCACACTCGAATGTAAACAGGAAGAGTCTAACACGGAGATGGAAAGTCACAGTGGATGATATACAGAAACGAATAACTAATAAATATGAAGTTATGTTTAAACTTCTGTTGTCAAGCGTTGTCACTTGTCAATATAACCCACCCCCTTTCCTCACTTTTCCACCGTCCCTGCTTCACTCGGGACCACCAGCTAACGTTAGCCTATAGCTCCGCCGTCCCTGCTTCACTCGGGACCACCAGCTAACGTTAGCCCATTGCTCGTGTCAATTAAATTGCATGTTATTAAATGTCCGCGCTGGTCTGTCTAATGAAATTACAACCGCAACATTATGTCGCCTGTACAGCCCTGGTTGTAGGCTAATGTTAGTGTAGTGAAATGCGAATGAAGGGGTGAAATCACTATTCGCAAGCTTGCGAGTAGATATAATTTTTCATTCGCACCGGCCAAATTAGGGGGCAATTTGCGACGATCTCGTCGCAGCGTACAGGCCTGCAGTATGATGTCATAGTCAATCATTCTAGAACATTTATGATGTCACAGTATGCTGTCATAATGGAACATTCTAGAGCATTCGTGATGTCACAGTATGATGTCATAATCAAACATTCTAGAACATTTGTGTTATCTATATATATTCAACAATTCTCTCTGAAGAGCTCATTGTGCATCTTGAAACAGTGCTGAGCAGTACTGAACAGATAGACTAAACAACATAGATTGAAGCCTGCATCTCTCAACTAAGGTGCCTTGCCGTCCGTTTTGCTGTGGAAAGAGCCGGCAAGTTGATTTACGGCTTTCAGGTGAGGGGGAATTTTCATGTGTCGAGTCGGCGGTGATTTTGGAGACTGGGAAAATACAGTTTTCTTACCTTGTAGTGACGTGAATATTTAGGAAAATAGCTTTAGGATCACTTCTGTAAAGAAAGACTTCGCTGTGGAAGAGAAATAAACCATTTGGATATCTTTGTTTTACACTGGAGCGGCTGTGGACCTTATTTTTCTTTATCAACGAACGTACTACTCACGAGTACGCAACTTTAACCAATAGAGTGGAACGTCGGCCCTGATACGTATATTGTGCGTGTGAACGTTGACATGAAAAGAAAAAAGGTAAAAAAAAATATAAAGTGCAAAAAAAATAAAAAATCGTTCTTTTACGGTATCACGTGAATCGATACTCGGTAGTACCGATGTGTTTCGGTAAGTACCTTTAAAAGTACCGAATTCGGTACCCATCCCTAATAAGCAATGACGTTATAGTTTAAAGCTAAACTATACATTTTTCTCTCTTGTTAGAAGAGGGATAACTTCTTCAGTTTGATTTGATCTTTATTTATCGTTCACATTTGAACCGATACGGTACCGGTACCTGTGAATCGATACCGGTACCCAACGGTACCCTTTTTCGGTACTTTAGTTTTAGTCTCTAAAAATTTAATCTACCTACCTCAGTCGAAAAAAAAATATCCAAACTTCAAATAACTACACTTTCGACCGTTTTCGGCTTGCCATTGCCCCGACTGCTTTGTTGTTGAATCAAGTCAAATCCTAGGTAAGTGTATTGTAGAGGAGCCAAAGCTATATATTTAGGTTATTGTATTATATGAATGTTTATATGTTTATTTTTATAACCTTACATTGAAACGGCATTAGGAATATTGATTGGATTTAGATAAAGTCATTGAACTGTATTATTTAATAGAAACTTCTAGAACATTCGTGATGTCACAGTATGATGTCATAGTCAACCATTCTAGAACATTTGTGATGTCACAGTATGCTGTCATAATGGAACATTCTAGAGCATTTGTGATGTCACAGTATTCTGTCATAATCAAACATTCTAGAACATTTGTGTATCTATATATATTCAACAAGTCTCAGGGCAAAGGGAAGGAGTCGGGTTGTGACAGAATGGAGTATAGTGGGGAGGAGAGTGAGAAAGAAGGGTGGGGAAGAAGAGGAGGGTAAGTGAGGGAAAGGGGAGGAACGACAGCGATGGGGGCGAGAATAGCCAGGGCAAGGGTAAGGGGTCGGGTGGTGACGATATGGAGAAGGAGGAGAAGAAGAGGGAGGTAAGTGAGGGGAAGGAGAGCAAGAGGAAGAAAGTGAGGGACGATAGCTCAAGTGGGTCAGAAGGCGAGGGTGGAGGAAATGATGTTGCAGAAGTGATTCATATAGTGGTTAGGCTTGAGGGGGAGATGGGAGTGAGGAAAGTAGGTAGGCTCGAGTTGCCCAAACTCATTGTCGAGCAATTAGGTGAGGTAAAGTACGCGAGAGTTTTGTGTGATGGTAATCTGGCCGTAGGGTGTGGTAGTGAGGAGCAGGTGGAGAGGGCTAGGAAGATGAGGAGCATTGGTGGGGTGGGTATAAGTAAGGTAGCGAGAGTAGGGGAGAAGACGGAGGGGGGATGTAAGGGGGTGATAGCTGTGTAGTTTGACATAGGGGTGGATGGTATAAACGGTATGAATTTGCGCTATGGTATGGATTTTGACTATACCTTGTAACCGGTAGAGCAGCTCTAAAATAGCAATTACGTCATGTAACCACAGCCAGGGCGTGACTATTTCACTCGTATTTGCCCCTAAAAATAGATAGAATTAGTCATAATAGATGTGCGAACTGGAAAAAGTTATTTAGGAGCACAGAGGCTTCACGCAGTGGGCGTGTCAACGCGCAATTGTCATTTCATAATACACAGACGCAAACTAGCTCCTCCACCCTGCGTATGAAGGCTGTGTGACAACTTCTCTCGCAAGTCGCGCAATTTCTATGTGTAATGTAAACTCTGCGACGAGTCCAATGGTCTAACATGCTTTGCATCCTCGCCATTCTGGAATGCCCACGTTGCGCTAAAACCTTATGTAATGTTAACTGTCGATGTACTAGCCTCAGCAAGCTAACGTTAGCTGGCTCCACTATAGCAGCCTGTCGATGTACTAGCCTCAGCAAGCTAACGTTAGCTGGCTCCACTATAGCAGCCTGTCGATGTACTAGCCTCAGCAAGCTAACGTTAGCTGGCTCCACTAGCAGCCTGTCGATGTACTAGCCTCAGCAAGCTAACGTTAGCTGGCTCCACTATAGCAGCCTGTCGATGTACTAGCCTCAGCAAGCTAACGTTAGCTGGCTCCACTAGCAGCCTGTTGATGTACTAGCCTCAGCAAGCTAACGTTAGCTGGCTCCACTAGCAGCCTGTCGATGTACTAGCCTCAGCAAGCTAATGTTAGCTCCACTCTAGCAGCCTCCTCCCTCCCTCGCTCTCTCTCTGCTAACAATCCTGATTCGATTCTTGAACCTATTTAATTAAAAAGGAAGATATTGATGGACATTAGCTATAGTATAGAGCTCAGCAGCTGTAACAGAATAAGTGTTTTACCCCTTCAGAAGCATTTATATAGACATTTTAAGATAAGTTAATATACCGTGATATATACCGTTACCGTCTATGCTTCAAATTATACCGTGATATAAATTTTAGACTATACCGTGCAGCCCTAGTTTGACACCAAAATTGATCTTCTATGTTCAACATTCTAACAACAAACCCTAACCCAATGTTCGACACATTTGTACCACATGCACAAACCTGCTTGATTATTGCCCCAAATAGCATGCAAGTTGGACAAAGTGGGTATGAAGAGGCTTGTGGGTACCTATAAAACCAATGTTCACTCTGATATATTCATGTGAACAGCCAAGGGACCTTTTGGAAGATGAGCATGGCCGTTTTTTCTAGGCGCAAATTTTACATCATTTTGAATCATTGCCTATTAAAACCCCCTTCCCAACAGTTGGGCTTAATGAAAATGGTACCAATGGAAAGCTTAGCTTCTCTAGTTTACAGGGATACCAATACCTTTGTGTTCGCTCAAATATTGAGCGCGCTATGGACCAAGATATTTATTAATGGGCAGAACCTTGATTTTACATGGCAGCCATCTTGAAATCCATCATGATGATGTGGCCCCTACCCCAAAATGAAAGCTATGGTGATGGGGAACACGTGGAAAAAATTTGGTGCTTTTGTCCGGCGCGTCCACATTCTTTTGCTAAGCCACCGCACTATCTATGGAAATTTGTGTGATTGGTGCTGCTGTGTTTGCCATCCTGTCGCGTACACAGAATGTGGTCCGTGTGAATCTCGTGGAGATATTTGACTAAATATCAAGTCAAGTGTTCCTTTATTAAATATAATATGTTCATTAAATGTTCTGCCAGAACTTTCAAAAGGGATTTGATACTATATGACAAGACTACTGACCCCAAGTCACAGCAATTAATTACTAGGTTTTTAAACAGTGTGACAAATTAGAATGCCGTGCAGGTGAATCCACCCCAACAAATTGCATGGAATGTTCCGCTGTATATGGAATAGATGCAATGCAGGCTAGTCTTCCCCAGACATTGTTGTAACCCAGCTCTCCTGTCTCTTCATGGAGATGGCGGACAGCGATGATGAATACGATCGCAGGAGGAGAGACAAATTCAGAAGGGAAAGGAGCGACTATGACCGTTCGCGAGAAAGAGAAGACCGGCGCAGAGATGACTGGAATGACAGGTGAGAGAGAGGGATGTGCGATAGGTCACTAGTGGGACTGTTTTTAAGGTCATGGCTAGAAGGTAGAGTTACCTGCATTTTGTTGAGCTGACGTTTCTCTCAAAGAGTTGGTGCATGTCATTGTCTGAATGATGTGTCTGAAGCTAGAATGCTTTGGTCCGAAGTAGCACTAGCTAGGGCTGCTTGATAATCATGATTATTTTGATTGATATTGAAATCACCATTATTAAAGCACAATCACTCATTGATTTGAGAACATCATATGATGAAGAGTGAAGACTGAATTTGTTTGGTGTTGATTTAGGTTTAACTCTTCTTCTTTTTTTTGTCTACTTCTCTTTCTTTTTTTGTCGTTTCCTGGCACCAATCCGGTAGGGAGTGGGACAGGGGCAGGGAGCGGCGTAGCCGCGGAGAGTACCGGGACTACGACAGAGGTCGTCGGGAGAGATTCACCCCGCCCAGACACGACATGAGTCCACAGCAGAAACGCATGAGGGGGGACTGGTGAGATCAGCTGTTCTCTCGGCAGTCTCCGTGTTGGAATGTATTATTTCCTGCAAAACCATAAGCACATCTGTGGCCTAACCATGATATTCATATTGCCCACGATGCAAAATGCTAGCTGTGTTTCCCATACATAGACTTATTTGTGGTGGCCCACCATGATATCACATGGGACCACCACAAATAGTTTTCCCACACTGATGCATCGATAATGTCTCATCTTGTATGTCAGGGCTTTTCAAACAAGATGGTGCTGTGTCTCAACTAGGGGGTGGTCCAGCAAGGGGGGCTGTATCCCCTGGCTGGGAGGCAAACAAATATGCAATAAAGAAAGCCATTTGCTGTTATTTCCTGCAACTTAAAAATATAATTTCAATAAAATACCAAGGGTAAGTTCCAAATAATTTACTTAATTTAAGTACAGTGTATAAGGTTGCACAATAGTTTAATCACAAGATTTGCTTTCCTCAGTCAAGCTGAGAGAGGGCGGAACATGAGAGGTCAATGAATCGACCAAGTTGAATGACTGAGTTGATTACAATGGAGGACAGTCTTTTTTTCTTTTTAACTTAAAATTTGTATTGACAACACTTAAAATTATACAACACACTTGTCTTGTATGTTCCATTCAAGTTAGAGTCCCACAAAGCTTGTCCTGTACCGAAACAAGCCTGTAACAAAAAACTAACAAAAACAAACAAGTCAAGAGTAAAACATGTGAGCTTTCTTTCATTTATAAATGTGACATGTTCTGGTTCCAGTCTGTGGTGTCGTTGACTTTTCTTTTATATTCAACCCATTTCTCCCATGTCATATTTCCTCTACTACACCCAGCCACTGTTTTTTTGTAGGTGGATCCACTTTATACCATGCTCTTGTTATTGTTTTCTTACTGGCAGTGGCTACCAATAGTATCTTTACCAGGTATTTGTCCTGACCTTTGTGTATTTGTGTCAGATTCCCCAGATATTCCCCCTTTCTGTGCTGGTGCGTATCGTGGAGGACAGTCAAGTTTCAAGTTTCTTTATTAGTTGTCATACAGAAGTACAGAATACTTTAAAATGCTTCTTTCTGTTACGCTCCAGAGACTGTGCTAGACAAAAATAGATAAGTATAAAATAAGTATAGCAAGTATAAAATAGAAGTCAAGTACGTAGAGTGTTCAGTATGTACAATGTTCAATGCAGAGTAGAAGTAACTGAGTTACCATACAATATAATAATATACAATATAATATACAGTGCAAAGCAGAAATGGGATGAGGTACAATTTAGATACAATTTACAGTAAAGTGTAATGCGGTATGGGTTGTAGTGCAAATTCTTTACCAATAAATATAAAGTGTGTTTAGGTGTTCTAAAGTGGGTGCTGCAGTGAGTTGTTTGTTTAAAGTGAGTGGAGATCTTGCTAGCGAAAATAATTAGTTAAACTGTTATGCAGAATAAGGATACGGCTCTCTTACCCATTGATTGATGTATGGTGGATCTTTTACTTATCTACACTGTGGTGTAATGGTTTCTGCTTTTGACTTTCACACAGGCGGCCCGGGTTCGAATCCCACTTCTCCTAGTCTTTTCCTTCTTTTTGCAATGTAGGAATAATTCAATTTGGTGCACGTTGAGAGCTATATAAAGAATGACATCCTCAATGCATGTAGATTTATAATATTTTAACTTAAAACTAGGCTACTTTTGCGTATAATCATTAATATTATATTCCAAAAAAATTATATTGGAAACACGGGGTTTCGAACACCGGTCGCCCGGTTGCCAGGATTCAGCACTAGCCGCTGCGCCACTGTGCCAGATGTGATATACTCATTGTTTATGCATTAATGGACGAGAGACCCGTGTTTAGAATATTTTTCTTACCAAAAAATGAAGTTTTATCTCTTTATTCTCAAATGCATTAATGTGACGTCAACGGCTCATTCAATTTCTCAAATCCGTCAAACGGCGCATCTCATCAGACATTTTAATCCCAGTTACAATATCACACAAAAACCACAATCCCCGCATAGACACTTCAATTTCATGCTTGAATGAAACACAATCCGGCACTCCGTTAAGCAAATCTACAGCGGAGATTAATATATGAAACTAATCAGAGCCAAACGGCCGATAGGTTTCATTCATTAAAAATATCCCCGCGGGATTCACATTTGCAATGAGCCGTTATTAAAATAACCACATGCAGCGTGTATCGCGACTCCGAGCGCCGCATATGACGTGCATTATTTTATTTAGGACAAAGTAAATCTATAGGCTCAATATGATTTATTATCAGCATTTAGTTCTATTATTATACATTTCAAAAGCCCCCTCTAGGAAAACGAAGCACAGAAACGTAATTCAGAATGGTATAATGCAGATCCTAGACTGTGAGAATCATTTCAGGAAACGAGCTGTCACTTCTTTGCGGGGGCGTGGCCATGGTTCATCCGGCTAACTGAACTTAAGCCTGCTCTCGACCAGGCTCAAACTTTTTGATCTGTTGTCATGGTGATTTAGACAATCCAGCTTCGGGGAATGGGAAGGTCCGGCTTAAGTCAGACTTGACCGAAAGTTATCCGGCTAACTCAGTTATCCAGGTACGGGGAACGGGGCCCTGATGGCCTGGGGATAGAAGCTTCTTCTGAGTCTCTCTGTGCTTGCCATGAGACTCCGGTATCGCTTGCCTGACCTCAGCAGTTCAAAGAGGCAGTTGTTTGGGTGGCTGGAGTCTTTGATAATTCACTGCTTGTTGTAAATGTCCTGGAGAGTGGGAAGCCCCCCTCCAATTGTGCGTTCGGCTGAACGGTCCACTCTCTGTAGTCTGCTACGGTCTTGTGCGGTGCTATTCCCAAACCAAGAGGTGATATTGCCAGTCAGGATGCAGTTCTTAAGGATCTTCTGACTGACTTGGAACTTCCTTAGGCGCCTGAGGACGTAGAGGTGTTGCCGTGCCTTCTTCACAACACTGTCAATGTGTGTGGTCCATGTCAAGTCCTCGGATATGTGGACTCCGAGGTACTTAAAACTGTTCACTCTCTCAACCGGTGCCCCGTCGATGCTGAGGGGGCTGTAGTCCCTGACCCCCGACCTCCTAAAGTCCACAATCATCTCCTTTGTTTTGCTGACGTTCAGGGAGAGGCTGTTCTCTTGACACCATCCCGCTAGAACCTTGACCTCCTCCAGGTAGGCCCTCTCGTCGTTTGCAGAGATCAGGCCCACCACTACTGTTACAAAGGGTCAGATTAAACCGAATATATATATTTATTGCTTGAGATCCCTTGTATAATATTTTTATATCGTTTGATATCCCTTGTATATTATTTGTATATATACACAGAATATCCCTTTACCTGCGTACAAACCAGAGTAATATGCGCTCTCCTATTGGACACCCCCCCCAGGCTCCAGGCAGTCTCGTACTCAGACAGGTGCAGTGGGCGAGTTTGGGGCATGTTACAACATGCCTTTGGCAGTGCAGTGATTCAGGACCAAAGTGACCAGGTTGGGACTAGATTGTCACTTAAGTATAAATACGGCGCAGGTGTAAACAGCAGTAGTCTTACCTAAACCTAGTAACCCTTCACCACGAGTCAACGTGCAAGTGAAGTGAGCAACCTTGCGTCTAAATAGAGCACTTAGAACATGTGCGAATAGGATAGTAAAAGTGTCAGAGTTTAGTGAAGTAACGTCAAGTTCAACCTAGTTTAATGTGAAGTATAGTGCACAGGAGAATCTACACCGGCGATTGCAGAACCATTTCTGGTTGGATTATATTGCTTTGGGACAGTTACCGCTGGAGGAGAGTACCGTGGATTCCACTATCGTTTGGGATTTACCCCCCGTGAGGATCATCACTCGAGCCCGCCTCTAGGAAGAGGCTGGCTGGCTGTCGTCCATGCTGTCGAGCATACTTGGATTACAACTGCTGCTTTGTCTGCCGATCAAGGGAGTACATGTACCGACTCCCGTAGCTGGAGCCTCTTTATTCCTCGTTGACCCAGACTTTGTACCCGAACATTCCTCTACCCCGGCCGGCCTTGCACCCGGAGGGAACCCCCCAGTGCCTCCAGCTGGTACTAGTGTGCCCTATGTAATTGCTATACCACAGGTGGCGTCAGTTTAGACCAATCTTAGTATTCATACTATTCTCATTGACTTACGCTCTTGACTTACTTTACGTGTGTTCTTCGCCATACAAGCGCGAGCATAATTCTCAATCTGTAACCTAACGTTGCTTGATAATAATAAATACCCTCTAAATAGTACTTTGTGTCATTGCCGTATTCTTGTGTGGGTGTTCACCATATATATTCATGTACTGTATGGCCAGTAATTAAAGTACATAACTAGTAGTGGTTTAATATACCATACTCTTTAATACAGTCAGGGAATTGTACCCCTCAGTTACAACTACTGTGTCGTCAGCAAATTTGATGATTGTATTGTTGTTCCGCTGTGCCACACAGTCATGTGTGTACAGGGAGTAGAGGAGGGGACTCGGAACACAGCCCTGGGGGGCCCCTATGTTGAGAGTGATGGATGAGGAGGTGCAGTTGTCTGCTCTCACCACCTGGGGTCTGCCCGTCAGGAAGTCCAAGACCCACTGGCAGAGGTCATAGTTCAAGCCCAGGTCCCTGAGCTTGGCTATGAGTTTGGAGGGGAGCATTCTCTCACGGTTCCCCTGCCTCTTGTCCAGGTGTGATGCTGCTGTGTGCAGCACATGGGCTATGGCGTCCTCCGTGGACCTGTTGGGGCGGTATGCAAATTGCAGGGGGTCCAGGTTGATGGGGAGGGAGGAGCAGATGTAGCCCCTTTACTAGCTTCTCAAAGCACTTCATGGCTATGGAGGTGAGAGCTACAGGGCGGTAGTCGTTGGGGCAAGCAGGCTTGGATTTTTTGGGTACAGCCTAGGGATAATAGTGGACTTCTTCAGACAGGTGGGGATGACAGCCTGTTCCAAGGACAGGTTAAATATGTCAGTGAATACCGGGGCCAGTTGGTCTGCACAGACTTTTAGGACGCGGCCTGGGATACCGTCCGGTCCTGCTGCCTTCCTGATATTCACTTTCTTAGGGGTCCTCCTCACCTCATGTTCTGTTATCCTGAACACTGAGTCTCCATCAGCAGTGTCCCCCCCCCCCCCCCCTCCATTGCAGTGGTTTGTAGTAGGGATGCCCCGATCACGTTTTTTGCCACCGATACCGATCGTCTTGAGCCATATCGGCCGATACCGATCGTTTTTGGTTTTATATAAATTTTCTTTTTTTAAATATATACTTAATTTTTTTTTAATAAAATATATATTATATAATTATACTTGTAGTTGTATTCTCTGCGAGACATCGCCACCACGCAACAAGTCAAAATGCTCGCTATCTGTGTGTATACTCTCCTTGGGTCAAATCACATTCAGCATACCTTTAGCAGGGTATATCTGCGGCTCTGCAGATATACCCTACTCCCTCAGCTAGCCCCGTTTGTGACTGCGATGCAAGCCGGGGCTCGAATACGCATCGAATCAATGTTATAAGACATTGATATCAGGAGCTATCTGTAGCTACTGCTAGCCGGCTAGATAACGTTAAGACAACGCCTCAGTGAACTATTTAGTTTAATGGGACATTTCGTTTTGAACAGTGAGCTAACGTTAGCTAACGGAGGTATCAACATGCACTACTAGACTATTGCTGTAGCATTTGTTGATATCAGGAGCTATCAGTAGCTAGCCGGCTAGATACCGTTAGACAATGCCTCACTAAAAGTGAATAGTTGACTGGGTAATTTTGTTTAAACAGTAACGATAGCTATGTAGCTAACGTTAGCTCACGGTCCCATGCACTAGACCAGGGGTGGGCAATTATTTTTCCCAGGGGGCCGAATGAGCAACTGAAAATATGTTGGAGGGCCGGGCCAAAATTCCAAACTCAATTATGCATAATATACATTTTATTTCTATATAAAAAGCAGTAAATGGCATTGTTTTGACCCCTGGTAAGAGTGTATGTTATTATTTGGCAATTAAAAGGTGAGGTTAGCTTTCAAAAATATCATTTATTCAAATAGAATTTATTTCCAAAATGATAAACAAAATGTGAAACATTAATAACAAAGGGCATTTTGAGTTTCATATACTATTGAAACAAGGATTTTCTTAGCTTTCTAAAGACATCACATAGGGGTGGACGGTATAAACGGTATACGGTATAAACGGTATTAATTTGCTCTACGGTATGGATTTTGACTATACCGTGTAACCGGTAGAGCAGCTCTAAAATAGCAATGACGTCATGTAACCACAGCGCGACTATTTCAATCGCATTTGCCCCTAAAAATAGATAGAATTACTCATAGATAATAGATATGTGCAAACTGGAAAAAGTTATTTAGGAGGCTTCGCGCAGTGGGCGTGTCAACACGCAATTGTCATTTCATAATAAACACATATCACCGCGGCGCACAGCAAGTTTCAATTTCAGTTCCTGGCATTTTTAACCAGTGGAGAAAGGTAAGATATTTCCCTATCGTTTTTCTTATATGAATTATTCTACATTAATAAAACATACCTGGTGATCAACTACAGTTTGCTGTAAACATTACGATATGTGTGTAGTGTTATGATAACGACGGCTGCAGCGGGAGGACGGCTGCAGCAGTGGATTTGCAAATAGCATGCAGCTGCAGAGCCGCAGAGCCAGAAACACTGATACCGTGATATATACCGTTACCGTCTATGCTTCAAATTATACCGTGATATAAATTTTAGACCATACCGTCCACCCCTAACATCACATCATCTTATAGCAAAAATAAACAAGACATGTCACTTAACTGTGTAAAGAAAAGTGTCCCAGTTTGTAGCCTTTTTTACTTTACATGCCTATATTAAACATTTAATGTTTTCAGAACTGTGCAAAAAAAGAAAAAAAATATCAAGTGTCCCATTTCACTTGTTATATTTCCACATTTTAGTGTTCAGTTTTTTTTTTTTTTTTCATTCAGTGTGAGAAATCCAGTCTCTGTTGAGCTTTCACAAGTCCATCAAAGTCAGGTTGCATGTCTGAGGTGGAGATGCGAAGCACAGCTGCCAGATGTTCATCAGTGAGAGAGGATCTGTACCTGGACTTGGTAAACGTCATGACTGAGAATGTCTGTTCACATATGTAGGTGGATCCAAAGAGAACCAACATCTTCTGAGCATGTCTCCTCATGTTTGGAAAGTTCTCCTCCTTGAGAGCAGAGTAGAACTCTAGCAGTGATGCTGACTTAAAGTGCTCTTTCAGTAGTGAATCAGACTGCAGGGCAATGAGTTCAAGCTGAACAACTATCAACACTGCAGGTAAAGGGAGAGGAAACCAGCTGCATTTCATCCTCAACCTTTTTGAAATCTTGAAAACGCCTTGAAAATTCATCATGCAGTGCTCCCAACATGGATGAGTACCTGTGCCGGTGATCAGCTGATGGTTTGACTTCTTTCAGGGTTTTCATGTGTTTGAGATTGTTGCTGCCTAGTTGCCTTGAAATTAATTGCAACTTTGTCATGAAGGCTTTCACATGGCTATGCATTTCATGAGCAAAAATGCCCTTGCCCTGCAGTTGTGTGTTCAGTAGGGATGGGTACCGTTCACATTTGAACCGATACGGTACCGGCGGTACCTGTGAATTGATACCGGTACCCAACGGTACCTTTTTTCTGTACTTTAGTCTCTAAAAATTGTATCTACCTACCTCAGTTGTGGAAAAAAAATCCAAACTACAAATAACCACACTTTCGACCGTTTCTGCTTGCCTCGACTGCTTTGTTGTTGAATCAAGTGAATCAAGTCAAATCCTAGGTAAGCGTATATTGTGCGTGTGAACGTTGACATGAAAAGAAAAAAGTTAAAAAAAAAAGAATTATTAAAAAACTTATTTTTTTTTATTATCATGTAATCTTTCGCGGGCCGGTCAGAATGATACGGCCCGCGGGCCGTACAATGCCCAGGTCTGCACTAGACTATAGCAGAGGAGCCTCCTCTGTTTACACGGGTGCGGGAGGGGCAGGGGAGGAGGAGGAGGAGGAGCGGCAGTTTGCAGCTCTGTGTGTCTGAGACGGAACTCAGCGAGTGAGATCTCCGCTAAGAATTTGATCATGTTTTTTGATCGGTTTTCACGATCGGCGAAATCATTATCGGAATTCACCGATCTCACTTTTATACTGAATATCGGCCGATACCGATCGATCGGGGCATCCCTAGTTTGTAGGCTGGTGTTGTTATTCCCAGCTTCAAACCTTGCATAGAAGGTATTGAGATCATTTGCTAAGGAGATGTTACTGTTCAGCTTGAGGGGGGTGCCTTTGTAATCTGTCATCGTTCTGAGGCCCTGCCACATAGCTCTAGAGTCGGCCTGTTAATTTTGAAGTTCAATTTGATCCCTGTAGCGCCTCTTTGCTAATATTACTGTCCTCCTGACGTATCTCGCCACCTTGTGGTCATTCATGTTGCCTGCCACAAGCCCGGCGTTGTATGCTGAGGTGCACGCTTTCAGAGCCTCACGGACGGATTTGTCTACCCAGGGCTTTTGGTTTGGGTAAACTCTAATTGTGGTAGTGGGGATTGTTTCTTCCACCAAAGTACAAACAAAGTCCAGCACTGTCTCCGTGTAGTCATTAATGTTATCTGTGTTATCGCGGAACACCCCCCAGTCTGTACATTCAAGTGCAGCCTGTAGTGTTTCCTCTGACTCGGCTGACCATTTCTGCACATCTTGCGAGACTACCGGCGCGCGCTTGAGACTTTGTTTATACTGCGGTGAAAGAAAGATGGCGTCATGATCAGACTTGCCGAATCCACTGGCAGAATGAGACTTGTATCCACACTTAAATTGCGAGTAACAATGGTCTAAAATATTACCGCCTCTGGTGTTACAAGTCACATGCTGGTAGAAGTCTGGCAATACTCTTCTCAGGTTGGCGCTATTGAAATCACCCACACCACAATAGCAGCGTCAACATTAGCTGCTTGTAGCTTAACTGGTCAGTATTTGCTGTTGACTAAGCTGTCCCGTCTTCGCCCTCTGCAGGGACAACCACGGTGGAGAGCCCTACCACGGGGGATATGAGATGGGCTACGGGGTCGGGGGAGGCCCCCCCGGCAACTACGCTCCGCCTCAGCCCTGGCCCCACCCTGACATGCACCTCATGCAGCAGCCTCACCACGGCATCCCCATCCGGGCCAGGTGAGATGGAATGAGCCTCGGTACACACCTCTACATACCCAGTACATATCAGTGCAATGGGGTCACTGTTTGTTATGGGCATAGCTGATTCTATATAAACTTATTTTGTTCTGTAAAGTCTATCGAGTAGAAATTGTATGTGTTGATGTTATAAATGACTAACCACAGTGCCAATTCCAGCTTCGTAAGTTAAATCTTCCCTTTTTAAGGTACATCTCTAAACACGTAATCTGTACTCCTGTGCATTTCACTGTCTAAAACTGCCTTACCCTGTAATCATAACTACCAAACTATAGTCTACCTTTATAACTGTATGATGGCATGTACAATAATGCTGTATAGACCGTATATATATATATTTATACTTGCCCTATCTGTCTGTACATACCTGCATACAATCCTAGTTTACTAGTTATACCGCTGGCCAATATGACTTTCTACCATATTATCTTTATACCTGTATCACTGTACATAATAATACTATAACACTGTACATACATCTGATTAGCACTATTAATCAGTAGTACAAATTTATATATTTTATATCCAGTTTAATGACCTGTACATTGTATATTGCTATTGCACTTTACTGTTACATGTGCACTCTGGTTGGATGCCAACCTATTTTCATTTTTACTGTACTTGTGCTTAGGGCTGCACCGATCCGACTTTCAGTTCCGATACCGATAACTGGGCTTTGGGTATCGGCCGATACCGAGTACCGATCCGATACCCATTGTTCAATTAATAAACTGTATGCCTCACTGTGTGGAAGAGACTGGGATCATTCTTTTGTGCAAGGCAACATCAGGCTTGACTTAAAACATTACTTTCCTAACTTAGTGAAACAAAATGTAACAAATTAACACGGATATAAATGTACTGATTTCTTTTTTTTACCGATACCCGATCCAGCTATTTTAGTCATATCGGGTCCGATATTGGATCGGTGCATCCCTACTTGTGCTGTATAATGACAATAAATTTGATTTATTTTAATCGAATGTAATCTAATTAGGCTTGGTAACATCCATGACATGAACCGGGGGCCCCCTCCGCCAGTAATGAAGAACTTTAAGGAGTTCCTACTATCCCTGGATGATTCTGTGCATGAGACGGAGGCAGTCAGGCTCTACAATGAGTACAAGAGTGATTTCCGCCGGCAGCAGATGCAGGTCTTCTTCTTGACTCACAAAGATGAAGAGTGGTACGACTTTCTTCCTTCAGTACATTAGTGAATACCATTCATAGATGAAGAGTGGTATGACTTTAATCTTCAGTACATTAGTAAATTCCATTAAAAGATGAAGATTAGTATGATGTTTATTTCCTTCAGTACATTAGTATATAGCAGGGGTGGCCAACCAGTCAAGAGATTAAGAGCCACAAAAATTACTGTGGTACCACAAAGAGCCACACCATATACCAGCGTTTCTCAACCTTTTTTTCAGTCATGGCACCCTTCATGTGTTTATAGGTCTCACCCTCTGGCCTCTGAAGTGGTTTATGTCTTTTTTATTTGGGCCTCACATGGTTAAAAGTACCCTGTGAGACCCACGGTTGCAAAATTACAAAATCACGTTTAGCCATTAAAAAAAAGTCTAAATGTTTATTTAAAAAAATTATGTGAACGTCTAGCAAAAAACGGTGTTGCAATATGATGAAAAATGGTGGAGAAATGTACATTATAAAAAAGATGGCAGAATTCAGTACTATCTACAAAATCATCTTCCCTTTATTCATTTGCTTAGATTTTTCAGGTCTGGTAAATTTTAACATGGTGTTATTCACAGTCAAAGATAAAAAATATTTTTTAAATATAATTGATATTCTCCTTTGGTTCATTACAATTTACTCAAGCCTAGTAACAGACACACTATTTCTGTTTTCTGACACTGGGAATACATTCCCTGAGATCCATAGATGTCCCTAGATTCAGATACCAAGAACATGCAAATGGGCCATTTAAAAAAAATCTGTAAATGTTTATTCTACGTCCTTATGGAATGAGTGACATACAAAAAAAATTTATTAAAAAAAATGTAAATAATAATATTTTTTTAATTTCTTTTTTATGGATGGAAGAGCCACACATTGACGGGCAAAGAGCCACATGCGGCTCGCAAGCCGCGGGTTGGCCACCCTTGGTATATAGGCCTACTATTAATGGATGAAGAGTAGTAAGATGTTCATATCCTTCGGTACATTAGTTATGACCATTCATAGGTTTTATTTAGAATTATTTTGTATAAAAAGGCCTTGTTTTGAAAATACAGTTTTATCATGTTCTGTGTGCATAGGGATTGTTGTGCCCTCGGTTCAAATTAATTTAGTTGTTATTTAAAAAGGTCTATTATAGCGAAACGCATGCAATTGTTTTAAGGAAAAATCAGCCCAAATTCAACATAACTATAACTATTTCCTTTGTTTGTCGAATCAGTTATTATAATTGTGCACAGACATATTTTCTACAGAGTTTTCCATGACTAGCACAATAAAAAAATAAATTAAAGGGAATGTTTAGTGCACAGCAAAATAAACGTACCACACCCATAGAGAAGGGA
Source organism: Notolepis coatsorum (assembly GCF_963971535.1). NCBI lineage: Eukaryota > Metazoa > Chordata > Actinopteri > Aulopiformes > Paralepididae > Notolepis > Notolepis coatsorum. Next base: position 60,190,208 of record NC_140172.1, on the reverse strand, counting down.
AATATTAGGCGCTAAAGTGCAGCCAAAATCCTGTATCTGAAAGATCGACAATAGAAATGTGCATCACGAGTATCAAATGTGTATTGCACTGTTCACTGGCACAATCAAATGTGCAAACATAAGTTGTTAAATTGTCAGTTAAAATCCTGTTTGGGTTGATTTTTTTTTTCTGTTCACTTTTCAGAGATTGGCAAGTTTGTTTGTTTTCTTGTTTAATGCTTATGACACTTATTCCACAGGCTTATGTAAGGGATCATATTAAAACGGTCTCATGTTTTGTTTTTGACATAACCAAACCTTCTTCCTTTCCCTCCCACTACCACTACTACCAACCCACCTTCACCACAAGAGTTTTGAAGATGAAAAAGTGGAACGTCCTCGCAGGAACCGTTGGTAGACAGCCAGGGCACGCACTGCGCACAATGCAGTTGCTTTTAGACACAAAGTACCAGGGATCTTAGCCAGACAGCCAAGTAAACCTTCCGCGTTTATTATTTTGGGGATCGAATCCCCAAAAAACGAATTAGTGTGTATATACGCGAAGTGGAGACCCGAAGAGACCCCTCTTGCTATTTATTTGTTATTAAACTGGGAGAACCACAGGTAAATTTAGTCCACTCAAATGATTAAAAATGTATCCTCTTGACATGTGAAATTCTGAACATGTGAATGTTTTAACTTTCTATAATCCATATTCCTGTCGTTGTTTCTGTGTTGGGTCTGTGAGTTGACCCCAAGCATCCTGACAAATAACCAGCTGTACTCACAAACACAAAGCATACATACATTATAATAAGGATAAAGGCTCATTGTTTCGGAGAACATGATTGTGGTATGAGAGCAAATTAATAGAATTTTCCTAGCATTATTTTAACACTAGATATGATGGCAATATGTATGTACATGCTCTAACATTTGTTGTCCAATCCATCCCAACCTCTGTTTCCCATCCCCTCATTGTTTTGGATCATCATTCGGGACTTAGGTTCAGATCCAAGTACCACCCAGATGAGGCGAGTCGACTCAAGGCTGAGGCGCACAGTGCTCTGCAGAATCGCCAGAATGTCTTCATGTTCCTGATGGAGAATGGCTGGTTTGATAACATCTCCCTGGACATTGAGTGGGCCCAAGCCATTATTAAAATCCTGGATGCCGGTACGACCTGATAGATACATATGTTAATTTTCCCATGTCAGTTATTTTCTTACACACATTTAGCTAAATGCTTCAGAGTCTGCACAATATACATTAGCCCCCAATGGTAGCATTAATAAAAACCATTGCATTTATATTAAATAATATTTTTGTGTAGGCCTCAGAAGAGCATTTGCTGGGGGGAGGGTCAATGTCTAATTGAAATTCCATTTACTATTCTTTGTGTAGATAGTGATTTCATAAGCTCAGTCAGCTTTAGAAAAACAAAACCAACTCATTGTTAGTGAGATAAAACCAGACTTGTCTGATTTCCGAGTTAAATGAAAGTTTTCTTGTGATATGAATATTTGACCTGGCACATTTTACTATTGGTGTCATAACTAGTCTTTTATCTTTCACCAAACTCTCACCTAATGTATCAGCTGTCAACTTTTGTTTTTTACCATGTTGACCCTTGAACAATGTTATCTTGTTAAGCAATAGTCAAGATTCATTTTGTAACCAAGTTTATCTTCATACCAAACCTCCAAACATCGACAAAAGGAACAGGACAATTCTATTGGTTGATTAGTCTGGGACACATTCGTCATTCAAACAGATTGCTGAAGGTGGCTGGGTGGTGTAGCGGGCATTGCACTCGTCACCAACGCAAGAGACACCGGGTTCGACTCCGGCTGTCTGCGTTGCCTCCGGCTTGGGCCAGTCGTCATACTAACTCAATTGGCAGAGTTAGCGGGTGGAAGTCGATGGGTGGTAATCTGGACGTTGTGGACAGCGACTCCTACAGGTTGGTTGGGTACGCCTGCACAGCAGAGACAGGAAATGGCAGGGGTAGTGTGAGCCTCCCACACGTTACACCTCTCCAATGAGAGTCCGCGCTGGCAGGTGAAAAGATGTGACAGGCTGCCTCCTCATGTATCGGAGGGGACACGTGATGCAAGGCTTCTTTCCTCCCTACAACCGGCCAGTGGGGGGCATATGCGAGCAACGTTCAAGACAGGGGAGGGGAGAATTGGCACAGTGGAATTGGGATGGGAGAGAAATAGAAAAGAGGTGAGAAAGTGGATTAAAAAAAAACACAGATTGCTGGACCCATCACTACCACCGGTCAGGTTCAAGTAGATATCCTCACATGGCTTAAGTGAAGCGTACCATTGGAATACATGTTGACCTTCGTTGATTTTGGGGGGCATTTATTTGCATTGCAAGGGCACTGAAATATTATGATAAATTATATTAAGCGTCCTTATCATTTAAAGAATACATCAATGACCTCAAATACATAAAACATTGTCAACATTTAACCATTTGCCAGTTTGTGGCTTTTTTGATGGCAGTCTTTGTTCCACCAACAAATAACATCCACAGTGACAATTTTGAACCCTGCTCTTGAGTGATCCTGTCAATATACATAATGCTGACATTTAGCGGGGCATACTCTTAAGCCATGCTCTTACATTCCCCCAATCTCATGTAGCTGTCATAAAGATGGAAGGAGGGACTGATCATGACCTTCGTATCTTGGACCTGCCGGACAAGGTTGAGGATGAGAGGGAGAAGTTGATAGGGGGAGCTGAACCCCCCAAGAGAGAGGAGCTCAAGACCACGGAGGGTGAACGCAAACCTCCAGCGGAGCAAGACAAGAACGAGAAGGTAGTTACACTCGGGTCTTCTCTGTTGAGAAGATACGCTCAGGTCTTCTCTGTTGAGAAGGTACGCTCAGGTCTTCTCTGTTGAGAAGGTAGGCTCAGGTCTTCTCTGTTGAGAAGGTAGGCTCATGTCTTCTCTGTTGAGAAGGTACGCTCAGGTCTTCTCTGTTGAGAAGGTACGCTCTCTTCTCTGTTAACACATTGAGTGCCACGCCCCTTCCGGGAAGTGACCACTTCCATGCCGTCCATTAACCCCATGTAAACGTAGTTGTACTTTGTAGACCTAAACCCAGGCATGCGTTCTTCATGGGACGGGGTTCCACTCTGTGCAACCCCAGATAAGTACTCGCTATTTGCATATCAATAGCGCCGGTCGTCAGGTGTGTTAAATACGTTCTCAGATACATTCACCCCTAACTTGTTGTGAAGACATGTGTTACATTCCATTCGTAGAGGCAATTAGGCACCGTCTTTAGTCTGTGCTCAAGCGAGGGGACATTAAATGCGCATTCGCGGGAGCGCCCGTGCACGTGGTGCGTGCAACCACAGATGATTTCAATAACGCACCACTGCCTAAACCTATATTTTATAGTATAGCTATGGGTCTAATAACGCCGTCGAGTCTCATTGAGCTGCTTCTGGTCAACGTGCAAGAAACAGATAATTTTTTCATCCGTACATTTCAGTTTTATACCGTTTTGAAGATGAACATAGTCCGGCCGCTTCTGAGCAATTCCAGGGAAAAGACAAGAAACAGCGTTTTTGTGTAATTCAATAAACATGTTGTCATTTTTTGCCTGATTATCGGATCTTCCTGAAATCAACGCTAGATCATCACTATTATCCTTTGTCGTGCACGCATGCAATGTGATTTAGACGTCTTCTCTGCTAAGAAGGTACACTCAGGTCTTCTCTGTTGAGAAGGTACGCTCACGTCTTCTCTGTGGGTCGCCAGAAGACAGTGAACATGTCGATGTGTTTGTATTGATGGCAGTGAATTGTATTTCAGGAGGAGACTGACGCTGGCAGCACAGAGAAGGGTTCTGCTAAAGCTTCAGACGGGGAAAGTGTCAACGAGGGGAAGGTGGAGAAAGAGGCTGCCAAAGAACACACGCCTGAACCCAAGGTTAGTCAAGTCAAGTGTTCCTTTATTCGGGGTTCGCACAAGGTCCTTGAAGTGCTTAAAGTGCTTGATTTTTTACCAAAAAAAGTTCAGCCCTGGAATTCCTTAAACAGCCCATTTTTTATTAACAAGGAGCTTAAAAAGCCCTTGAAATTCAAATCAACCATTCGCATTGAAAGTTTTGTTCATCCATGATAAAAAAATTCTGAATCAAGAAATAGATTTATTTTTAATTTAAAGTGTAACTAATTGTCAGAAATTGGTTTTAACTTTTAAGTCATAAATATTGGATCAGATAAAAAAATTTAAACGGCATTTAAAAGTGAATTGTATCCCTTTAAATGCCCTTTTTAAAATGAGAAATTGTGCTTGGAAAAGTACTTAAGTCCTTGAATTTTATTTTGCAATGTCTGGGAACCCTGTTTATTAATCCCCTTGGGGGGATTCAGGTGTCATAGCAGCATGGGGGAGGGGAGGTACATAAAATATTGTTTCTTTAGCTCTAAATCAGAGTTGAGCCGAACAAGAGAAACTCAAATGCTCATTTCTTGAACATAAATGTGAAATGAAGAAATACATTTTCATGTTTGTCTCTGTGTAAAACACTGAGCAATTACCCCTCACAGCCACAGGGGCCCGCTATTGTCCAATTCAGACATGGTGCTGCTTCAACCTGGTCACAACCACATGCCTTTGGTTGTTCAGGAGAAAATCTGGTCTAAAAGACATTTGCTATGGCTTAAAACTTTGACATTTCACATCTGTCAAGTGACATCAGCTGCCTCCATGTTTTTCATCTCGGCAAAACGCAGCAGAAATGCAGTTGAAGTAGAATGACGGACCACTTCTTCCAGTAAGCAACCAAATGCACAATGCATAGAGAATTTTCTATACTGAACCCTATATTTTCCTCACCTGAAAGTACACAAGACTGTGCTTTTAACTGTGAATTTACACAATACTCGTGCCTGGATCCTAAACATCGCTAGTTTTAAAATGTAAAAACTTAAGGGATCATAAAGACTCAAGTCGATGACCGTCAGTAACGACCTTTCATATGAAATACAAATGTACGTTGAAATGTTGAGTTTGATTGGTCCACTGAATTGGTCAATAAAATTACGTATAAACATAACAAACATGCGCATAAACAAACACAGAGCACAGAGCTTGGTCACAATTTACATGATGGTTCATACATCAGACGTCAACTCAAGTGTTCCTTTATCAATCCCCTGGGGGAAATTCAGGAACATAAACATAACGTAACATCAAACCTGTAACCCGTGGCTCGACAACTCAACTTGGCTCAGTTGTGCTTTTCTACGTAGGGCTGCCCTCAGCTTTTCTTATATCACTAATAATCAAAGAATTTTGCTGACCAATTAAATAGTCTATTCAACCCATCAAATGTGTAAAATAGTTTATCTGACATTAATGTCTGTATGCAAATCAATGCAACGATGCAGAATGACTCCTTTTAATCCAATGCTTGTGAATGTTATTGTGAGGTCAGCGGTGTGCTTAACATTTTCCAGTAATCACTTAATCACACATGACTAACACATTCTGCGCCATGCAGTATGCCCATCTTATACCACTCTCTGCCAGCGCTGTAAGCCTATGGAGTCGCTCACCTTCTTTGCAGGGCTATAACTTTAAAATATTATAGCTATATCGACGTTACTATGGCCCATTCAACATCGGGTATCTATCGTTCCGGATGTGGGAACGTTATATTCTTCCATTCTTATATTGTCATGTTAGTACCGTCGTGAATATAAGTGTGTTTTTGGACTGTATAGCAGTAATTCCTAGAAGGCGCGTTATAGGCCCTGCCGCGTATTACACATAATCGATTGGCGTTTCGTTCCTATACACGCTATATTAAAAAATTCAAATGCATATGATCGCTATACATTATGGTCCATCATGCATGAAGGAAAGGGGGGGGGGGGGGGGGGGTCGTTTATGATTCCTTGATTGTCACTAGGGATGCCCCGATCACGTTTTTTTGCCACCGATCGTCGTGAGCCATATCGGCCGATACCGATCCGATACCGATCGTTTTTGATTAAAAAGAAATAAAAAATATTTTATATATATATATATTTTTTTTTAATAAAATATATATATTATATAATTAGACTTGTACTTGTATTATCTGCGAGACATCGCCACCACGCAACAAGTCAAAATGCTCGCTATCTGCAAACAGCTCCACTGTCTGTGTGTACTCTAGTAGCCTCCAGCTACCAAAAAGGATTCTCCGGCGCTGCAGCGGGACCCTATTGGTAACGTTATGCTTTGGTCATTTCACATTCAGCAAGCCCTCAGCTCGAATACGCATTCAATCAATGTTATAAGACATTGATATCAGGAGCTATCTGTAGCTACTGCTAGCCGGCTAGATGACGTTAAGACAACTATTTAGTTCAATCGGACATTTCGTTTTGAACAGTGAATTAACGTCAGCTAACGCGAGCTAACGGAGGTATCAACATGCACTACAAGACTTGCTGGAGCATTTGTTGATATCAGGAGCTATCGGTAGCTAGCCGGCTAAATACCGTTAGACAATGCCTACTAAAAGTGAATAGTTGACTGGGTAATTTTGTTTAAACAGTAACGATAGCTAGGTAGCTAACGTTAGCTCAGGTCGAATGCACTATCTAGACTCAGCAGAGGAGGTCCGCCTCCTCTGTGTTTACAAACTCTACACGGGTACGGGCGGGGCTAGGGAGGAGGAGCAGTTTGCAGGTCCTGTGCGTCTGAGACAAGCGAGTGAGATATCCACTTGATCAGTTTCCGCGATCGGCGAATATGACTAATTATCGGAATTCCCCGATCGCATATTTATACTAATTATCGGCCGATAACGATCGGTGGCCGATCGATCGGGGCATCCCTAATTGTCACTAACGTCTTTCTTTAGTACGACGCCATACGTTTATCGGATAGATTGCAATGAAATAAATGGACAATCGAGCTGGAAATAACGTTCGATTCCTCTTACCTGTGCCTTATGAGACTGGAGGAAAAATATTCCAATTATTTGATGTCGATCTGCTAGATCCATTTTCCGTTTGTATGACGCAATAAACGCCGAAAGCATATTGATTCTTGCGTCTCGAAAGCGATCCCATGCACTCGAGTGTGTATCTTGATCCACGTTACAAGATATCTCTGCCGGAGCTTTTTCCCCGATGCACAGAGCGCCACTTCCGGTTTAGAGTGGAGTGCAACTCGCCTGAAATTGAGGCGTTGCAATATCAGACAGGGTCCAGCTGGCTCCCGGAGCCTTCCTGGATGAATTATGAATGCCAATAGCAAATAAAGTGAATAACGATCATAAAAACGAGTTAACTCGTTGTTGGCGCTATTCGATTGGCGGGCAATAACGAGAACTCGTCTTTGGCGCAAGATGTGTTAATGATTCATTCAGCATAAAAAAAGGACTCTACTAAATGAATCGTTGTCAACTGAGACACCAAAGACTAATTGACTAAAGACGAGCAGCCCCGCTAACCAGAGGCTGAAATGAAGTCATAATCTCTAACTCGTCTCCGTGTCCTACCAGCCGAGGAAGAGGAAGAGGAAGCGCAGTGAGGACGAAGCCAGCGCCTCCGACAGTGACTCGGACTCGGACTCGGACTCCAACTCCTCTGACAAACCTGCCAAGAAGGAGGAAGAGGTAGAAGACAAAGATGAGGAGGAAGAAGAAGAAGAGGGTGAAGGTGAGGAGACTGGGCTGTCCATGCCCCTTTCAGGTTTTGTGGCAAATTATGGTTACTCACTCATTATCCCGCTTCCAATTGCTAAATATGAACCGCACAAAAGCTGCCCCCAAGCCAATAGCGCTCTGTCTGATCCCGACAGAGTCTCACAGCCCTGCTAGTGTCCAGACATGAGAGTCTCACAGCCCTGCTAGTGTCCAGACATGAGTCACAGCCCTGCTAGTGTCCAGACATAAGAGTCTCACAGCCCTGCTAGTGTCCAGACATGAGTCTCACAGCCCTGCTAGTGTCCAGACATGAGTCTCACAGCCCTGCTAGTGTCCAGACATGAGTCTCACAGCCCTGCTAGTGTCCAGACATGAGTCTCACAGCCCTGCTAGTGTCCAGACATGAGTCTCACAGCCCTGCTAGTGTCCAGACATGAGTCTCACAGCCCTGCTAGTGTCCAGACATGAGTCTCACAGCCCTGCTAGTGTCCAGACATGAGAGTCTCACAGCCCTGCTAGTGTCCAGACATGAGTCTCACAGCCCTGCTAGTGTCCAGACATGAGAGTCTCACAGCCCTGCTAGTGTCCAGACATGAGAGTCTCACAGCCCTGCTAGTGTCCAGACATGAGAGTCTCACAGCCCTGCTAGTGTCCAGACATGAGAGTCTCACAGCCCTGCTAGTGTCCAGACATGAGAGTCTCACAGCCCTGCTAGCGTCTGTGCTACTCAGAGATTTAAGACCAGCAGCTTCATCGACTACGTAAGATAACCCAGACTAGTTGCCGTGTTACCTGCTGGTGCAACCTGAAATTATCTTCTTGATTTTTGGTATGAGTCAGGGAGTCAGAAGTAGGGCAATGTATCAAGGCCAATAGCCTCATATGACATCGTCGGAGCTCACTGTGGCCAGGGCACACTGCACAGAGTTATCTCAAAGCTAACTCGCAAAAAAAAATTGGTGGAAATTCCAATATAGCGGACTTATAGCAAATGTATTGTCCACAGGGTTCGTACGGGTGCTGGAAATCCTTGAAAATGCTTGTATTTCAATGTGGTGTTTTCAAGGTTTGAATAGTGCTTAAATTGTGTATAAAGTGCTGGAAAGTTATTGAAATTGTAATTGCACTGTATACTTTAATAATAAATCGCTATCTGACTGAATAGTTTGGTTTTTAGATAAAGTAAAAAAAATTCGGAGAGCCTAATTGCTTTCGCCTTTCACGCAAAAGTCCTCTCTCTCTCGAGCCTCGCCACTCGCGTGATTTGGCTTGGATTGACCCGTAGTGTTTTTTTAAGTGTGCCATCTGATGGAACAGCGTGTGGGGCAGCCAACATGCCGGAAGGCTGCCGTTTTAATTACCTCTGACTTGAATATACAAAATATAATGCATGGTTGAAACGAGCACATCCTCGAGTAGCTTGCTTTAATCCCAGTAACGTTAGCAAGCTTCTTATTTATTTAAACGTTAGCAAGCTAGTGAGCTAGCGTTGCCACAGATGGCTATGTTTATTGTTCATGTTGACAACGACAAGCAACACTGTATATTATGTCCTTGGATGCCAGCATCCACTTCAATGATAGCGTTAAAAATGCATAATCTATGTTTTAAATTATGGCTATGTGTATAATCTGCCCGTTGCTTATCCATGACTTGTTTGTAGTCAACATTGTCGAAACAGATTTCTTTTTAATCGGTTCATTTCCGTTTTATAGCATTTCGAAAAGCTATCGTTTTCTCAAAAATTTCAGGAAAATAGAAAGATTCCGTCAAACGGCATTTATTGGAATATTCTCGAATACACTAGACACATTGTCATTTGTCGGCCTATTTATGAATCGTTTTCAAATAAACGCTAGATTATCGATAGTATATGTGTACTTATGCACGCTATAGAAGCGAGCTGAGAAATCTATTATCTTATTTCCTCAACAGCACACACACACACATATACACATACGGGGCACGCTGTTATCTCAGTGAAAACAGCTCCGATTATCCTAAAACTGGTAACATAGACTCCTTACCTTACATCAGATGTTCTCCAAAAAGATTATTCCAATTCCTGATCGCCATTCCAAATATCGATTGCGTTTATTGGCTGCTGTAAATATATATTCCAGGCTGCTTTCCGTCTCGCAATCACTTCCCTCTTCATCAGACGGCTCGCCAGCATAGTGGAGCGAGTAGGCTCCCCCCCACCCATCGACCTGTGTAATAGAATGGGCTGCAGTTACACAGGGATAGACGATAGGGGGCGGTATTTTCCCATCGGAGCTCATAGAGGGGCTGCTGTACCAACGGGAGACTCTGTTGATGAAATATGAATTCAGATCGCTAATAAAAATAAAAAACTACAATTGGCATCGTCGGCTCTCAACGGGGGGCATGAAATAACGATATATAGCGTGGCCGGCACTGAAAGTGTTGAGGCGAGTTAATAAATTAACTCTGAAAATCTGCTCCGCTCTGATAAACTGACTCTTCGGTCAGAGCGTCCAGTGTGCACAACTAGTTTTGTTTAGCTAACTCCATTATGCATCGGAGCTGTGGTTTAGCTGTGATCAACATGGCTAACAAGCAAATTTTCTATTTTAAGGAATGTTCTGTAGGATATGTCCGCAACATAAAAAACCAGCTACTCGGGGTAGCTGTTTGTGTGAAATAACAAGAGAGGAGACTAGAGCTTGTGGCAACCAATACCGTGGGCATCATATAGCTTACATCCTGGTACCTGCTGGGACGTACCAACTGAAGACACCACTGGGGGTTGTATAAAAATCCTAGGTTGATTTGATTTTGTATACATTTTAAGGCTCAAGGAGCTGATTGACTGCCTACCTCAAAGACTGTTGTCTTATTTTGCACATTTTCAGTAAATATTTGATTTTGAAGTTTTATCTGGTGATTATTTGAGTGATTGTTTCACATGGGCTCAGCCAGGTTATATAGGATGCCAAGTCTACATCATTCTGGTTGTTTATAGCACAATAACATCTGATTTAATGTGATGGAAGAAGTGAAATGATCATTTCGAGTAAATATTTTATTTACCACAGCCGCATAAGATGCTGGAAAAGCTTGAAAATGCACCTTGAAAATGCTTTAAAAGTGCTTGAATTTTGCTTTGGAAAAGGTGTAAGAACCCTGTGTCCATGAGTAGACTCATCTCTGGATATCAGTTTCACGACTGTATGACTAACGGATCATGAGATGATAATTGAAAGTTTAGCCTGATGGTGGCACTAGAAGAAAGGTCATGGGGTCACCAATGGAAACAATATTCATTGTTTGATTGCTCAGTAGTAAATTTACAGATCGCTCAACATTCTGTTTTTATTGCCCTGCTGATGATATACATTATATAGCCTGCATCATCCTGGCTTGTCGGTTGCTTGGAAAAGGGAAACGAGCTGCAACTCTTGTCTATTGTTGCACTGTGGCGCTAAACACCAAATTAGGTTTGCTAAACCTAGCAGCTTTGTTGCTTAGCTAGCCGGGAGATTACAATGGATCCAAACGGCAAGCTTTCAAACGGTGCAGTGTCTCCAAAATAAGTAACATCTGATCAAAAGGGGAATTCCACTCCGTCTCTTGTATTTATAGAAAAGTAACTTTACTACAGAATTAAATTAGCTCACAGACTGCTCTATACATATAGTTTGGTCCATACATTTTCACATAATGTTTTTGCTATCTCCCTGATGGGTTTGTTTTGGGTTTTCAGCCTAATGATGACTTGCACTTGCCTCACTGAAAGTAACAGCTCTTTGCACCTCATTGAGAGTTGACAACAACAGATTGCAAATACCACAATGAAATGAACTTGAGACCCTTTGTCTGCTCCTTGTAAATTAATGATAATGAGGGGCACACACCATGGAACAGCTGAGCAGCCAATTGTCCAATTACCTTTGGTCCCTTATAAAGTCACATATAGAAATGGTTGTAATTCCTACACCGTTCACCTGATTTGGATGTAAATACCCTCAAATTAAAGCTGACGTCTGCAATGAAGGGAGGGACACGCCGCCCTCGTCGCTTCCTGATTCTACTGCGCAGGAGCACCAACCGACCTGTAGGAGTCGCTGTCCACAACGTCCGATCCCCACCCACCAGCTTCCCACCCCCTAATACTGCCAATTGTATTAGTATGAACGACCAGCCAAGCTGGTAGCAACGCCGAGAGCTGGGCTCGAACCCAGCATCTCCTGCGTTGGTGGCGAGCGCCTTGCCCACTGCGCCACCTAGCCGCCCGCAGAGATATAGTCCTAAACTACTGAGCATGCTCCAGCTTCCTGCTTTACAGAGATATAGCACTAAACTACTGAGCATGCTCCAGCTTCCTACTTTACAGAGATATAATAATAATAATAATAATAATAATAATAATAATAATAATAATAATAATAATAATAATATCTTAAATTTATATAGCGCCTTTCAGGAGACCCAAGGCAGGAGGGGGCAGCTAAGGGAAAGGGATCAGGGAACAACGTAACAACAAAATCAAAAGGAAAGAAAAGAAAAGGGAGAAATCAGGCAGTCATTTACAAATTTGTTGAAGAGGTGGGTTTTGAGTTGGGATTTGAAGGAGTGCAGGGATGTAGCACTACGGATGTTTGGAGGGAGTGAGTTCCAGAGTGTGGGTGCGGCGGCAACAGAGAAGGCTCTGGGACCAACAGTCCCGCATGTTGGTGGTGGGGATAGAGAGGAGACCGGAGTCAGAGGACCGCATCCTCCGGGGCGGGATGGAGGAGGTCAGCTAGGTACCGGGGGTCAAGGGAGTGAAGGGCTTTGTAGGTGATGAGGAGGATCTTGAAATTGATGCACGACTTGACTGGAAGCCAGTGGAGGTGGATGAGGGTGGGGGTGATGTGGTGCCAGGACTTGGTGCGGGTGAGAACCCTAGCAGCAGAATTTTGGACGTATTGAAGCCTGTTCAGGGCATTGGTGGGTAGCCCTACGAGGACAGAGTTTGCGTAGTCAAGACGGGAGGTGGCGAAGGCGTGAATGAGAGTCTGCTACAGAGTCGGGGAGAGATGGCCGGAGTCTGGAAATGTTCCTGAGATGGAAAAAAGCTGATTTGTGTTATTGATTTTATATGGGAATGAAAGGAGAGAGTAGAGTCCAGTATGATATAATAGATGATGATGATGATGATCAGATGTCATCAATCGGCACACATGCGATGCATGCATGCAATTCGTATCTGCGATTAACCCATCCCGTCGTCCTTCCCCCCCAAGGGCAGCCGGGAGCAAACAGGCATCAACGTGAACCGCGCCAGGGGACCAATGCAAGTGCTCCTGTCCGTCTTCGTCAAGGACGCCACAGCGTTAGCGATCTATTGTTGTGCATGTTTTTCCATTGGGTTTATCTTATCGGGGGGGAAACCCTTGCGAGCACGGGGAGAACATGCAAACTCCACACAGAAAGGCCTGGGAGATACCCCACCTGGGTAACTGGCATCATGGAAACCTGGTCCCCAAGCGGGAATCGCACCCTGGACCTTCTTGCTGTGAGGCGACAGTGTTAACCACTACACCACCGTGCCGTAGTCCTGTACTACTGAGCATGTTCCAGCTTCCTGCTTTACAAAGGACTACACTTGAGGTTAAAGAGGGCCGACGTTGTCAGACAATGCCAGTCAAAGGTTGGATCAAGGTATCGGGTAACCTCATTGTTGTAGTTCTTCTAATTTGAGTCAGGGTTGAGCAACCGCCTTATGATGTGTATATATATCTACCATATTAGCACCTTCCACTGTCCATGTTTCTGAGCTGAGATCACGTTGGCCACATAGAGACAATTAAACAGTTATGCCTCAATCTGGTGAATGAGTTTAATGTTGCTTTGCAGTGGAATTTTCCTTAACTAAATCAGTGATGGTTTGTGTCACAAGCAGTATGGTTTTCATTTAAATCTAAGAACAAATGTAGCATTGATGTCTATTTACAGAACATTCCATGCCTAGAGATTGTGTGTTGGTCACCACATATTCACATGTTGCGTTTCAAACCTTTATTTAAACTCGTAAGACACTGAGGGTACCCTCATTTACAAGACAAGCTTACAAGACAGTTTATCAGCACAACAAATAAGAATAAACTATTCAAATCAGCTAAGACCGTTACAAGTGGACACACAGTGGTCAGAGATCATACTTTAAATGCAGCAAGAGAAGGAAGAACCTTCAGCTTCAGAGTCAGTTGGGAGGGCATTCCAAGTGTTGGATGCATCAAAGGAAAAAGCAGTTTTACCTAGTTGAGAGAAAATATACCCCTGCTGGCTTAGGATCAGCCTCCACCAGGACCTTATCTCTTGTGTGTACTCTACTGTGTGCCTCTCTTAGTATATCATGTACCCCTGCTGGCCTAGGATCAGCCTCCACCAGAACATTATCTTGTGTCTACTCCACGTTGTACCTCTCTTAGTATTTAATGTCCCCCTGCTGGCCTAGGATCAGCCTCCAACAGAACCTCTACTCATCTACTTTGTGCCTCTCTTTAGTATTTCTTCTGCCTCAATAAAAATTCATTGCGACGAGTAGGGATGGGAATCGAGAACCGGAACTAATGCCCCTTTTCCACTGCATGGTACCTACTCGACTCTACTCTACTCTGCATTTTCGGTTTTCCATTACCAAAGTACCTGGTACCAGGTACTATTTGGGTACTTTTTTAGTCCCTGCTCTGTCGAGGTTCCAAACGAGTAGAACTGGTACCAGAAAAGTCATGTGAAACACTGCAGACCACTGATTGGTCAGAAGAGAGACGCGTCACTCGTTGGAGCATCTGAACAAAAACAGAAAGCCGCCATCTTTAATGGCTTGCGTAGAATTTCATTATGTTTGCAGCAGGAAACAAGTGCAATAAACAAAAGGATAGTCACTGTGTATTCTGCCTCATTTATTGATGAAACAAAACCGACATCAACACAATTTGCCACAGAGCGGAGAGTTTAGTCTCACAAAAAGATCGCAGATTAGTTAAGCTTGTTGTTAGGGTTAGGGACGTGAGTGGTAACGTTAACTTTGTTGTTAGCCTAATGCTAACGTTAGCAGATAGACCCGAGAGCCTAGGTAACGTTAAAGCTTGTAGAATAGACACAATGAGAGGTAACGTTAGCGTTAGCAGAATAGACACAACGAGAGTCTGGTTAATGTTGTTATTGATTGATTGAAAACTTAACTCTGGCTTGCCAAGCTCATAGCCCCTTTCGTGACTGTGATGCACCGAGTGAATCCACAGTCACTTGCTCCTCAATAGGAAACCAACCTAGATTTACCATGAAGGACTGGTTCTGGCCGAACCGTTCGTTATACAAGTCAGGGTTTCCGTTAGAAAAAATTGTTGCCGGTCTCCGTGACCGGCAAGATTTCAATCTACCGGACAAATGAGATTAATTCCGGTCATTGTTTATTGAGCTTTAAAACAATTGATAGGCAGGCTATATAAAGAATGTCATCCTCAAGGCATGTAGATTTATAATAGTATTATTAAAACTAGGCTACTTTTGCGTATACAGTCATTAATATATTCCAAATAAAATAAGTCCCTCGATACTCCGTGCTGCTGCTGACTTGAAATAAAATAGACCGCGTATGTGGGCAGTCGGTCCGACACTAAACAGCAGTCTGTTATAATCAAATTTTTATGAGCTAACGAATTCCGTTATATTGGACATTTGTATTAATTATATCAAGCGAAGAACTGAGAAAGCAGAGAGACGGCAACATTATCGTGGTTTGCGTGACGACTCTCTCCACCTCGCAACGACTTATTTGCAAAGAGTATGGCGCTGCAGAGCAGCTGATCCAGCTGTTATTGGCTCTTTTCTGGGGACCGCACAGCAGCGCCCCCCACCCAACATTGGCTGAAAATGGCTGAATTGGAGTACTGCTGGAATACTGCATTGTGCTGCTGGTGCTATGGCTCTGCAGCTTCACAAAAGTTCGCACACCCAGCACCTCTCGCTGACAACGTCGTTGTCATTATTAGAAGCAACGAGGAAACAAATGTAATGATCGTTTCGTTCATCGCATAGGCTATTTAATTTTAGCCTATTTTAATACAATTCAAATAATCAAATTGTGCTTAGACTCAGGGAATTATTTTCACCGGACATTAAGACCGGAGAGATGAAATATGTCGGACTTCAACAGATTTTGCCGGTCAAATACCGGTAATTACCGGCTAACGGAAACGCTGATACAAGTATCACAGAGACATTTCAAAGGTACTCACAGTTGCACGAGGGTTTCGGGACAGAGATACGGGATGGTTTGAAAGCTTGGCGTTGCTAATAAACATTAAAAATATCTTTTATAAACTGCTCAACACTGCATTATTTCCGGCATTGGCTGCCTGGTGTGATCACAGCGCATGCGCATCATGCACCCAACGCCGGAAATAATGCCGTTTTGAGCAGTTTATAAAAAATATTTAAAATGTTTATTAGCAACGCCGAGCTTTCAAACCATCCCGTATTTCTGTCCGAAACCCTCGTTCAACTGTGAGTACCTTTGAGATGTCTCTGTGATACTTGTATAACGAACGGTTCGGCCAGAACCAGTCCTTCAGGGTAAATCTAGGTCAAGTCAAGTCAAGAGTTTTATTTGTCACGGCATACAAGTATACAATGAAATGCGGGTGGTCTTGCCCGCAAGGATGTGCAATACAGTAATAACAACATATAATGGAATCCAATAAAACAACATTGTGCAATAAACAGTAACATAGTAGGGCATATCGGTATTTGTACATAAGTTATTTACAGAGCATGGAGCACATGCTAGGTCCTGTGGTAGTGCATACACTGTTAGCTACGGATGAGGCACTGGGTCTTTCTGTACATTGCTATTTTATACAATCTCAGGTTATACTATAATATTTTTAAAGTGACCTTTCCTTAGTGGCCATAACTGTGGGCGTGTGCAGCATGAGTGTGTGCTTGCTCATGTTAAAGTGGCTGCTAGTGTGTGAGCGTGTACAGTGTGTGTATCATGTGTGTGCTCATGTGTGCTTGAGTGTGGAGAGTTCAGTGTTCAAGGCTCTGATGGCCTGGGGGAAGAAGCTGAGCCGAAGCGCCTCTGTCCTAGTAGCTGGGGTTCGCAGGCGTCTGCCTGACCTTAGCAGCATGAACAGGCTGTTGTTGGGGTGGTGTGGGTCTTTCATTATTCTGCAGGCTCTGGATTTGCACCTCTTGTTGTATAGAACCTGCAGGGGTGGTAGTGCAATACCCGTGGTACGCTCGGCTGTGCGCACCACTCTCTGTAGGGCCTTCTTGTCCTGTGCCGTGCTGTTTCCATACCAGGCAGTGATGTTTCCAGTCAAGATGCTCTCTACAGCTCCTGAGTGGAAGGACTGGAGTATCTTCCCAGATACTCTGAACTTCCTGAACTGTCTCAGGTGGTAGAGGCGCTGCTTCGCCTTTTTTACGACTGAGTCTATGTGTGTTGACCATGTCAGATCCTCTGAGATGTGGACCCCCAGGTACATAAAGCTGCTCACCCTGTCCACGGTAGCCCCGTTTATCCTCAGTGGTGTGTGTGTGTCTTCTGCTGTCCTCTCCTATAATCCACGATCAGCTCCTTGGTTTTACCAATGTTCAGGAGCAGGCTGTTGTCCTGGCACCAGCGTTCCAGTACCTCAACCTCCTCCCGGTAGGCCTTCTCGTTGTTGTTCGAGATCAGCCCCACCACCACTGTGTCGTCTGCAAACTTCACTATGGAGTTGGAGCTGAACTTGGCCACACAGTCGTGTGTGTATAGTGAGTACAGCAGGGGGCTCAGAACACAGCCCTGGGGGGACCCGATGCTCAGGGTGATGGTGTTGGAGGTCTGACCCCCCACCCTGACCGCCTGGGGCCTTTCGCTCAGAAAGTCCAGTATCCAGGCGCTCAGGGCGGAGCTCAGACCCAGCTCGATCAGCTTGTCCACCAGTCTGGTGGGGACTATGGTGTTGAACGCTGAGCTATAGTCAATGAACAACAGTCTCACATAGCCCCCCTTCTGTCGGTCAAGGTGAGAGAGGGTGCTGTGCAGTACCTGGGAGACCGCATCGTCAGTGGACCTGTTTGGCCTGTATGCAAATTGCATGGGGTCCATATCACTGGGGAGGGAGGCACAAATGTGATCCTTGACCAGCCTCTCGAAACATTTCATGGCCACAGAGGTGAGTGCCACCGGTCTGTAGTCGTTGAGACATGTTGGGGAGGGTTTCTTTGGTACAGGGATGATGGTAGACATCTTGAAGCAGGCAGGAACCACTGACTCCGCCAGGGATTGATTAAATATGGCGGTGAACACAGGGGCTAGCTGGTTGGCACAGGACTTAAGTATGCGTCCTGTTATACCATCTGGGCCAGCAGCTTTTCTGGTGTTCACCTGCATAAATGCTCTTCTCACACTGTGTTCCGACAACGAGAGAGCGTCCCCGCCCCCCCGCGGTTGCCCCCCCCCCCCCCCCCCCCCCCTCCACCACAGCCGGCGCGCCAGTGACGTCACTAGCCGTTGAGCTAGCGGCACCACTGTCTACACCAAACCGAGCGTAGAAGGAGTTGAGTTTGTCCGCGAGCGAGGCGCCGTCGCTCCCCATTGAGGGGGCGCTGACTTTGTATTCAGTTATTGTCCTCAGTCCCCGCCATAAGCCTCTTGTGTCGTTTTGTGCCATTTGTGTCTCCAGTTTATCAGCATATGTCCGTTTTGCAAGTTTTACAGCCTTGCGCAGAGTATAGACTGTAGCCTTGTACTCCTCCATGTTTCCTGACTCTCTGTCCACGTTGTAGGCGGTGGTGCGAGGGTTCAGAGCTGCTCTGATAGTACTGTCCACCCACGGTTTCTGATTTGGGAAGACCCGCACCTTTTTCATGGGGACAATACTGTCAGCGAGTGTTGTTATGAAGCATACAACGCTGTCCGCGAACTCGCTGACGTCACTGGCGCTTCCTTGAAACATATTCCAGTCTGTATCCTCGAGCACGTCCTGAAGCGTGGCCTCTGATTGGTCGGTCCATTTTTTTTGTCTCACGTGACACGACGGCGTCACGTGATCTTTGTTTATATGCGGGATAGAGTATAATGGAGTCATGGTTGGATGAGCTTGTGGCCCCCGTCAATGGTGGAGCCGCTACAGCCTTGTAGCCGGCTCTGAACGGGGTATAGCAGTGGTCAAGTGTGTCCTATAGGTTGGTTTCCTATTGAGGAGCAAGTGACTGTGGATTCACTCGGTGCATCACAGTCACGAAAGGGGCTACCAAGCTCACGGACATAGCTATGCTGGAGCTCTCATGCTGATCACCAGCGGCCCCGCCTCCCCACACGGAGACAAACTGAGTACTTAGTACCTGCAGTGGAAAAGGAACGAAGTACCAGGTACCTAAAGCGAGTAGGGTAGAGTCGAGTAGGTACCATGCAGTGGAAAAGGGGCATAATTGTCAGATTCCTGGAATCGCATGCCTCCGTGACTATCGATTCCTCTTATCGATGCCATGTTTTTCCGACAGTTGCGCATTTTAAAACAAAGTTAGCGCCACGCATGCAGCCATAGCAGACTATTTGATTCCTTGACTAGGAAAACCTAAATGAAAATGAATGCTTTCACTGTATAAATATTCTCCCATTTCATCCATTTTAGATGATCACAATAGACTGAGGCTGCAGCTAGTGGTTCTCGCGCACCTCAGGAAAATCCTTTCACGCTAGCACAGCGGGGTAAACTGACTCAGGAAAAGGTGAACGAGTGTCACCGAGCAGTCACAAAATTTGTAAGGGCTCGAAATTGCGACCATTTTGGTGGGGGCTCAACGATAAAAGACAATCAGAAATGTCAAGTTGCATGTTGTTATTCTAACCAGCTTAGTTCTGTTGCATTTCCAATTTATTTATTGAAAATAAAAATTTATCAGGAATCGATAAAGAATCTGATCGATAAGCAGAATCGATAATGGAATCGGATCGATAAAATCTTATCAATTCCCATCCCTAGTGACGAGGGTGGACTGCTCAATCATCTTAAAGTGTTTTACAGAAGTTACACATTGACTTGTCCTTAACCAATACGCTGTCCCCCAGCTGACGATGGCCCGGCCGATGAAGAGGAGAAATCAAAGGAGGAAGTCGAGGAGGAAAATAAGAAGGAGGAACCGAAGCCCAAGGATAACGCGCCCAGACCACGCCCTCTGCACAGGACCTGCTCTCTGTTCATGAGCTGCATCGCACCCACCATCTCCAAGGCTGAGATCGTCGCTGTGAGTCAATGAATACCAGACTTTTGTCAAAGAGCATTTGGACATTATTCTTGGCACTTGTTTTAGCCTTGCTAGGAGGTTGGGTTGGGCTTGCCACATACCAATTTGATGAGTCAATTGACAATATTAACCTGATACTGAGAAATGTCCTGATGTGGTAAAACACTCGACGCAGGTGTAAACACGTGCTTAGAATTTTCTGATTAACACAGGAAGAGACTAGGGTGGTGTCATCACTAAGAATTTGGAATTAAACCATTTAATTTGTTGTGGTTTGTGCGTCTTTTGCTCTGCAGTTGTGTAGACGATATCCTGGTTTCATGCGTGTATGCTTGTCTGACCCCCATCCAGAACGCAGGTTAGTAAAAATCCTTCTCTATAAATGATTCTGCACACTTAAGTATGAGAATGGTTTGTTATATTGCAGGGTTGATGACAAGTGATACATGACTGATGAGGCTATAGATTTTTAGGGATGCACCGAATGGGAAATTCTTGGCCGAAACCGATACCGAAAATAAGAAACGGTTGGCCGAAAACCGAATGCCGAAAGGCCGAAAATGATTAATATAAATATATATATACTGTATTTTTATTGTTTTTTTTTAGCTACCTGATTATGGCAAAAGACATGATTATGGCAAAACTTAACTTAAATAATAATAATAATCACTTATGGGCCCATAACACATTTATTCAGCACTTTTGAATGCATACATTAATTCCAGACTGACTGCTGAAAGATTGTACAATTTAAACATTTTCTCTTTGCATACAACAAAATGTGCATTAACACATTCCCCGCCATAGGTTATATCCATCAATATAGCCAGTCTGCCAGAACTATAACCCTATGGAGATGTTTACCTTCTTTGCAGGGCTATAACTTTTTAAATTGTATTGCTATATTGACATTACTATGGCCCATTCAACATCGATTATCTATAGTTCAGGATGTGGGAACGTTATATTTTTTCATTCATACATTGTTGTGTTACTAGCATCGAGAATATAAGTATGTTTTTAATCTTTTCTGCTGTAATTCCAAAAACAGTAGTTATAGGCCCTGAAGCATATATAGATTATTGATTGGCGTTTCTTTCCCATACACGCTATATTAAAAAATTCAAATGTATATGATCGGTATACATTATGCTTCATCATGCGTGGAGGGGGGGGGGGGGTCGTCTATAATTCCTTGATCGTCAGTAACGGCTTTATTTACTATGGGTTGATATGTTGAGCAGATGGTTTGCAGTGAAATGAATAAACAATCGGGTTGAAAATAACGTTAGTTGCCTCTTACCGTGCGCCGATGAGACTGGATGCGAAAGATCCCAATTATTTGACGCCGATCTCCTACATCCATTTCCGGTTTGTATGGCGCAATAAACGCCGAAATCATATCGATTATTGTGTTATGGCAGCGATCCATATGCACGCCAGTGTTTGTCTGTAGTCCCGTAACGATATGTGACTGCCGGACGGATTTCCCAGATGCACCGATTGCCACTTCCGGTTTGACTTTAATGTAACTCGCCCGATCATCCACCAGGCGGCGGTATTGAGGCGTTGCAATATTGTGCAGGGTCCCACTGGATCAACTGGATATATATAAATCATTTTTTATTTTATTTTTAATAAAGTTTCATAGAAATCTTAGTCAAACCTGGGGCGGCTACGTGGCGTAGTGGGCAAGGCGCTCGCCACGGAATCTGGAGACGCTGGGCTTGCCTGTTCGAGCCCAGCGCTCCACATTTGCTTTCAGTTTAGCTGGTCGTCCGTACTAATACACATTGGCCGTATTAGGGGGTGGGAAACTGATGGGTGGGGATCGGGCGTTGTGGACAGCGACTCCTACAGGTCGGTTGGTGCGCCTCCCACGCGTTACTCCTCGCCACTGAGAGATCGAGCTGCGCAGGTGAAAAGATGCGACTGCTGTTACCTCAAGTACCGGAGGGGACTTGTGCTATGTATGACTTAGTCCACATTGCAGCCGGCTTGTGGGAGGCAAGAAACGGCGTTCGTGACAGGGGAGGGTTGAATTGGATGATACGAAATTGGGATGGGAGAAAATATAGAAAATGGGAGAAAAAGTGGATAAAAAAAAAAGAAATCTTAGTCAAACCTTTAGTATTATGGATATTAAACATGCTGGCAGAGTACATGCATCCATGTTGTTGTGAACATTTTAATTAAATAAAGAAATTCCCTATCCATAGTCGCCGTGGGAAAGAATAAAATAAAATAAATTCCCTACCTACCCATGGCCTTAACTGACAACCAACAGGAAACAAACAATATTTTTTGTTATGCCCCAGCTAGACAGAGCGACACATTATTATACCTGAACGGTCGGCTCTGGTGTGGGGGGCCAGGCGATTGTCGCTCGCTGTGTGCAGACCACTTTATGGCCCCCAAGATGCCTCATGCTCTTGATTTGATTTGATTTATTAATTATTTAAGGCTGTTACCTCTCTGTTGTTCAGGCTGTTACATCTGTTTTATTTAATTTAACCAAATCTTTAAATTTCTGATTTTGACTTTTAACAAAAACAATTGGTATGATCTCTATAATCAGCAAGCATGATGTACAACCCTTATAGCTATTTCTTTTGCAGTATGCTTATCTTTTGTAGGTTGGTTTTATATGTATATATATCCATCGAGTCTTTTAAATCAAAACTCAAAACCCACCTATATTGCCTGGCCTTCCCTGACTCACTTTGACTCTTGCCGTACTTGTTGACGTGTTGTTCTGTTTTCCCTTTGTCTATCCGTTGATTTTATTTAATTTTTCTGTTTATTTTATACTTTTCTTTGTACTTAGCTTAGCTATGTGAAGCACTTTGGTTGACGAGCGTCATGTTTAAACGTGCTATACAAATAAATTTGATTGATTGATTGATTGTATTCACAATATGAGCTGTGTTGTGAATGTGAATAAAATAATAAAATGAAGTTAACTGTGAGGTCATTAAGTGAGTTGTATTAAATCGAATAAGGATGTTTAATAACCGTTTATCATAAAAATTCAGTGCCCCCGAAATACAAAAAAAAGCCCCCGAAAATAAATTAACACATTGACCGCCAATCACGTTGTACGACGGGTTTCAAGGTCATGCGAATTCCGCCAATCCACGGCGTACGACGTTATTGAGATCATATTTCATTTTTTCGCCATGGTATTCATAATTCCCTCACTCAGCCTCGGCTGATACAGTGGGAGCCTGCACAACTCTGCAACGCTTCAATACTGCCGCCTGGTGGATGATCGGGCGAGTTACAACCGGAAATGGATCTCTGGTGATCTCCGTGCATCTGTGAAATGCGTCCGGCACTCGCATATTGTTGCGGGACTCTAGACACACATCCGTGTATATGGATCGCTGCCATAACTCTATAATCGATATGATTTGGGCGTTTATTATTATTATACAAACCGGAAATGGATCTAGTCGATCCACGTCAAATAAGTGGGATCTTTTTCCTCCAGTCTCATCGGCGAACGGTAAGAGGACGCTGACGTCAGTTTCAGTTTATTATTAATGCAAACTGCTCTGATCAATATATCACCCATACTACATAAAGCATTTACTGACGATCACAGAATTATAAACGATTTTATTTCTAACCCTGCTGCAGACTAATGTTATGTTTTGACAACCGATGTTTTGACAAATTGCTTGTATTGTTTTATTGCACTTGTGGCAACGTGCGTTTTTGGCATCGACTTTCGCAAAGTATACCCAGACTTTCGTTTTGTTCTCTCTGCCATGATGAGCGCAGAACTCGGTCTGTGTCTTATGCGCTTCAGCAGCACTGAGCCACGGAAAGGCCTAGGCCTGTCACGATAACACATTTTGCTGGGCGATTAATTGTCCCAGAAATTATTGCGATAAGTGATATTATTGCGGTTTTGAGAGAAATAATTTTTTTGAGAAATGTATTTCCCAAAAGTTTTCAATCAACTTTTTTTTTTTTTACTAATATAATGATAATAGCATAATAATGCAAGGAAACCGTTTCAAAGTGCAATAAACCTTTATTTAACATTGGAAGACATTTTAAATATCCTAAATTACTACCTAACCAATCAGATATGAGGTAGCGTCAGAATCAGAGTAACCTCGTTCCCAGTTTTATCTCCGTGAGAGCAATGATAAAACGAGCAGAGCAATGTGTGTGGACAAGAGGCAGGTTGCTACGTTTACTGTAGGAAGGGGCTTTTAGACCCATGTTTTAATTTTTTGCTTCGAAAAGAGGGACGTGGGACATTAGGTAAAATGGCTGTGCAGTATACAACCAAAAGCGGGACACCTGGTCACCCTAATTGTGGCTCGCGTTTGTTTACTGTGGCTCGCGGATTATGTGATGGGCAAGCTACTTGGAAAATGTAGTAAGCTACACTACCAGTTACTCTCGATTAAAATATAGCTCAACAATAATCAAATAAACACAAATATATACTATCTCTATTGGAATGGAGACTTTGCAGCACAGGATAAACTAGGGATGGGCAAAAAAAAAAAAACAGATCTATTGATCACATGATGTACTTGAGTACTCGTGGAGGAAAACGCTGTACAAAATAAACGTCTTTTCCGGTGTTTTAGACTTTGCTCTTTTATTTTGAAACCCACCGACCGGAAGTATTGTTGTTATTATCCTAGCAGAACCTATGAGCGGACAACTTGTGTCGTCCGGTTCTGTGTTTTTGAGCTAATGATAAAACAAATGTTGAGATTGTTGGTGAACAACTAACTTTAGTTTTAACGTTAGCTACTAACGTTAGATGCAGCTACTACAGGCAATCAACGATGAGGAGGAAGCGTCATAGCATCAATGCTAGATCTTTAATCTTTATTTAGCAGTCCAGTTTCTCCGGGCAGTAGCGTATAGCGTTTGTTCACGCTACATCACTACTTGGGTCTAAAAATAGCTACACTACAAAGAACGCTACTTGGTTCAAAAGGAGCGACGCTACCATCACGCTACTGAGAAATGTAGTTAAGCTATGTAGCGTTGCTACTGCCCAACATACGCATGGTGCTCACAGGAGCTCCCGTGCTGTACTCTGTAGTAACGTCAGCGGCCCGCCTCCCCACACGGAGAGGTACTGGCTCATTAAAACAAACACGCAAATAGCAATTAATTGCGCCCGTCAAAATCATTCATTTTCATTATTGCGCGATAAATTGATTTATTGCTTATTGCAACAGGCCTAGGCCCCTCCCTTAAGTACCCGTATGTGTGTGTGGGTCGCTGAGTCGCTGCGGCTCGCTTCTCATGCAGACAGAGAGGAGAGGAGAGGAGAGGAGACCCCACTTGGAGAATAGATTAACGGCGTCAATTTATTTATCGCGCGATAACAGTCCAGCGTTAACGCAGCCAACACTTTGAGTGCCGACGACGTGTTATGTTGGTATTTCATGCCCCCCGTTGAGTGCCGATGACGCGAATTGTCGTTTTATTTTTTTATTAGCGATCTGAATTCATATTTCATCAACGAGTCTCCCGTTGGTACAGCAGCCCCTCTAGGAGCCCCGATGGGAAAATACCGTCCCCTATCGTCTATCCCTGTGTAACTGCAGGCCATTCGATTACACTGGTGGATGTGTGTGGGGGGAGCCTACTGGCTCCAGTATGCTGGCGAGACGTCTGATCAAGAGGGAAGTGATCGTGAGATGGAAATATATATGGAATATATATTTACAGCAGCCAATAATCAATCGATAAACGTGATCGATATTTGGAATGGCGATCAGGAATTGGAATAATCTTTTTGGAGAACATCTGATCTAAGGTAAGGAATCTATGTTACCAGTCTTGGGGTAATCTGAGCTGTTTTGACCTATATCTCAGCGTGTCCCGTATGTGTGTGTATGATGTTGAGGAAATGAGGTAATGGATTTCTCAGCTCGCTTCTATAGCGTGCATAAGTACACATACTATCAATAATGTAGCGTTAATTTGAAAACGATTCATAAATAGGCCGACAAATGACAACGTTTTTGTGTATTCCAGAATATTCCAGTAAATGCCTTTTATCACGGAATCTTTATTTTCCTTAAACGAGGGCTTTTCAAAATGCTATAAAACGGAAATGAAGCGATTAAAAAAAAATAATAATAATAATCCGTTTCGACAATGTTGACTGCAAACAAGTCATTGATAAACGACGGGCAGATTAGACACATAGCCATAATTCAAGAAAGAGATTATGCGTTCACAACGCTATCATTGAAGTGGCTGGTGGCATTCAGACATGTTTTACCATGTTAACACTTTAATCGCCAAGGACGCCTTACCTCGTCATTCCCCGCCATGCTAATTCTGCCAATGACGCTGTAACACGTCATTGAGATCAATATTTCAAAAATCTGTGATCGCAATCATATTTCTCCCGCGGAGACTTGAGATCTACTGTTGATCCCCTCTCAACTCTCCAACGGTTCAAGAGCGCCATCTGGTGGCCGATCGGCGGATCGCCCAAACCGGAAACCGAACCGGAAACTGGTGCTCATCCAAATTCGGTCCGATCACTCGCTATAGTTTTTTTTTACAGTGTTCGATACAAACTGCTCTAATGATCATATCACCCACACTAGATGAATCATCTAACGTTGGCCACGGAATTATAAACGACCCCCCCCCCCCCCCCCCCCATCCGGTCAACATCAGATGATAAGTAGTAACTTCTAGAAGCACGTCCATTTGAAATGTTTTATCTCGTGCCGATCGCTATCAAACTGTATTTGATCATCAATATAATGCATTTAGTGCTATAAATCACGTTCTGCAGAATGCTGCAGAAAACGATAAAAACATATTTATACTTTAGACCGTATTTTAGTATGAATATGTGAATGAAAAAGTATAACGTTCCTACATCCTGAACGATAGATAATTGACGTTGAATGGGCCATAGTAATGTCAATTTAGCAATGCAATTTAAAAAGTTATAGCCCTGCAAAGAAGGGGAACTTCTCCATAGACAAATAGAGCTGGCAGAGGATGGTATAAGGATGTACATAAGCCTGGCAAAGAAAGTGTTAACCAGTGTCACTGGAAGTGTTAATGAAGTGATAGTTTTTAACCAGAGAGTGTTGCCTTCCTATCTAATTATTACAAGTAATAATACATTATTATATTCAATTATATATATATATATATAAATTATTTAAAATATAACATTTAAATTACTCTGTGCTGTTTTAGGTTTTTCAGACAATGCTGGGTGACATTTGATCGCAGTGTCAACATCAAGGAGATCTGCTGGGACCTTCAGAACATTCGAGTGAGTCTCAAATCAGTCACTGATCGTCTCTTTCTACAACAGAAGTTGCCTCCTGCTAATATCATATCCCCCCAGGTGCCTGTTTGGAGAGGCTGTATGTGCACAGGGTTTACTGAATCTGGTTCATCTTGTGGCTGTTGATATTTAGTTTGGCTAGTGTAGTCTTATGAAAGCCAAATAATAAGTTAGTAATTTTGTCCACAATAAAAAGTCAATCAGACACAAGAAGCCTTGCATTACAACCTTAAAGGGGAAGTTTGCAGAACATTTTAAAATAAAATATATATTTCCCCCCCTTACACGGAGTGCTATCTATCCATCCAGATTGTTTCAGTGTGACTGATTCATAATAATGAACTCTGATTCAGATTACTTTATTCACCATATAGTACAGGTACAAATGGAACGTGATTCGACATTACAATGCATGATTTTTCACAAATAGGAATAAACATAATAATAAATAATAAATAAATAAGTGCAAAACAGGACAGAACAGTGAGACAACAATAAGACGGTAAAGTGCAGTGGTTGGGGACATGGATACAGTGCAGCACAGTTCAAGTCCAGAGGTCCAGCCCTAGCAGCTCGCCATAGAGGGGGCGGGAGCAGGGGGACACCTGACTCATTTACCAGGCGAGCTGCTGAGGGGAAGAAGCCGAGTCTATGGCGGGATTTTAATGTCTTGGGCAGCCGTAGCCGCCTGCCTTGGGGGAGCATGATGAAT
Source organism: Notolepis coatsorum (assembly GCF_963971535.1). Taxonomy (NCBI): domain Eukaryota; kingdom Metazoa; phylum Chordata; class Actinopteri; order Aulopiformes; family Paralepididae; genus Notolepis; species Notolepis coatsorum. Next base: position 60,162,278 of record NC_140172.1, on the reverse strand, counting down.
AGGCTGTGACCCGGGTGGGCGGGGTCTGCCATGATCTTCCTCGCCCTCCTCAAGGCCCTGGTGGAATGTAGGGACTCTAGGGAGGGAAGGGGGCAGCCGATCACCCTCTCCGCTGATCGTATCACCCGCTGCAGCTTGGCCTTGTCCCTGACCGTGGTGGCTGCAGGGACCCGGGTGATGATGGAGAGGGTGAGGATGGACTGGATGATGGCGGTGTAAAACTGGACCATCATAGTCCTCGGCAGCCTGAACTTCCTCAACTGCGGTATAGTTCAGTAGAAAACAAGGTATTGTATTATCCTGAGTAACCAGGTCATGATTTCTGGAAAGAGACATTGCTTTTGAGTTTTTCAAAAAGTATTTTTGGTGCTTTTAAGAGCCATAAGCTAAGAGTGTCATTCAATCCAAAATGAAGCAAATCACACCGAAACTATCTGGATGCATTCTGGGTACGAGGGAAAATATGTTTTTTTGGTGCGTGAACTGCGACTTTTTCAGTTATGAAACCATAACTGCCATAACCATGGCTGCTGTCGGACCCATCCCTCCACTAGTACAGTGTTAAACAGTGTGAAGACCTGTCTTGTCCACTAGTACAGTGTTAAACAGTGTGAAGACCTGTCTCCTAGTACAGTGTTAAACAGTGTGAATACCTGTCTTCTAGTACAGTGTTAAACAGTGTGAATACCTGTCTTCTAGTACAGTGTTAAACAGTGTGAAGACCTGTCTCTTAGTACAGTGTTAAACAGTGTGAAGACCTGTCTTCTAGTACAGTGTTAAACAGTGTGAAGACCTGTCTCCTAGTACAGTGTTAAACATAGTGTGAGGACCTGTCTTCTAGTAGTGTTAAACAGTGTGAAGACCTGTCTTCTAGTACAGTGTTAAACAGTAAAGACCTGTCTCCTAGTACAGTGTTAAACAGTGTGAAGACCTGTCTCCTAGTACAGTGTTAAACAGTGTGAAGACCTGTCTTCTAGTACAGTGTTAAACATAGTGTGAGGACCAAACATAGTGTGAGGACCTGTCTTCTAGTACAGTGTTAAACAATGTGAAGACCTGTCTCCTAGTACAGTGTTATCAGTGTGAGGACCTGTCTTCTAGTACAGTGTTAAACATAGTGTGAGGACCTGTCTTCTAGTACAGTGTTAAACATAGTGTGAGGACCTGTCTTCTAGTACAGTGTTAAACATAGTGTGAGGAGAGGTCAATGCCAGATTGCGAACACGGTAGCACCATTAAAAGCCTGTAATCCTGATGCTCTAGTAAATGACATTGTCCTCTGCCCGCTGCAGCTGCGAGACTGTAAGCTGGCGCCAGAGGTGAACCTCGACCTGATCAAAAGGGTGCGCAACACCAAAGGTATCACTCAGCACAAGCAGGTGCTCCAAAACGACATCAAGCTGTCTGCCAAGCTCATCCACGCCCTGGATGAAAGGGGGAGGCTGTGGCGCCACAAGCCCCGGGAAGAGGAGCATAGCCTGGAGGTACAAGGCTTTTTCTATACAGACATACTAACAACAAGGGAACAAGATGCAGAAGAGTTTGAAAATGGGCAAATTGATCCCCCCTCACTACTTTAACTCGATTCCCTGCCAACAATGAGTTTACTCGTTATTGGGAGCCGACGCTTGAATGCCAACAACGAATGGAGCTGTTATAACGATCGTATTGAGAAGCGTCAGATGCTCCCGATGCATGATGTGTGGTGGATTATGTTGGCGACACGATCGACACCAATACTGGGACTCGCGATCAGATAATTGGAATATTCTTTTTGGGGTACATCCTAGTGAAGGTAAGGGCTATATGATATCAATCCTGCGTTGATCCAACCATGTCTTCACCCCGATCGCAACATGTCAAAAACGTAATACCTATGATATAGATTTGATTTGGGAATAATATCGTGTACAGGCAAGAAACGGCAACGTTTATAGTAGAATTGACGTATAAGGCTATTACTCAGCCTTTCGGGAATTACCCCAGACCATGCTATAACCTAATAACCATACTTATATTCACCACGGTATAACACGGAAACGTATGGATGAAAAAATTAATTCTTTTTCACATATTGAACGATAGATGGGTGATGTCAAAGCTATAATATACTGCCCTGTCAAGGCTAACCGCAGTAACTTGAAAAAAGTCAAAATTTAGTTATGAGTGAAATTGACCTTGTCAATAAATGTTTTATCTTGTGACCAAGTTTCAGATGTTAATGTCGCTCAGTTTGAGATATGGGGTTTTAAAAACTGCAGTAACTACAAAATCACACTCAAAACCCAGGCAGAGCGCAGTAACTTCCAAACAGTGAAAAATGGCTTTAAAGTGTTTTGACTTGCCATCCAAAATGTGTTATAGGTAGATAGATGATAGTACCCAGATTTAACATGTATTAATGAAATAATTTTTAGGCATACAAAAATATGACATAATAATTTTAATTAACCCCAAAAAAGCAGATACTGCACTCTGCTGCACGATTTCCTTAAATAATTATACAGGTAATGTACAGGCAAAGTGCAGTAACTTCAAATACAATGTTGTTTTCCCTCCAGCTTTCATAACTTAACCTAGCCATTTTGAAAATTAAATTTAATACCTGAATATATTGGAATGATGATGATCCAAATAAAATGGCTAGGTTAAGTTATGAAAGCTGGAGGGAAAACAACATTGTATTTGAAGTTACTGCACTTTGCCTGTACATTACCTGTATAATTATTTAAGGAAAGCGTGCAGCAGAGTGCAGTATCTGCTTTTTTGGGGTTAATTAAAATAACTACGTCATATTTTTGTATGCCTAAAGATTACTTCATTAATACATGTTAAATCTGGGTACTATCATCTATCTACCTATAACACATTTTGGATGGCAAGTCAAAAAACTTTAAAGCCATTTTTCTCAGTTTCACTGTTTGGAAGTTACTGTGGTCTGCCTTGACAGGGCAGTATAGTTATAGCTCTACAAACAAGGTGACTCACTCCTATCTTTTAAAGCGTGGCAGTGCTAGGACGTCTAATCCCCGGCGGTCAATGAGTTAAAGGACTTTATCGCAGTGTTTACACACACCTGCAACTGTCACCCAGCCTTGACATGTAAATTGTCTGTTCTGCTTCTTGTCTTACATACCTTGTAATTTTATTTGTTTGTTTTGTGTTTTTAATTATTTCCCTTACCTCTGATGTATGCATCGTCTGTCCTATTTCATTTTATTATTATTATTAAAAAAATATATATATATTTTGTCCTCTCGCCCGGCCGTCATTGTAAATACAAATTAGTTCTTAACACTGCCGCCACCCACTTCAATGATAGAGCTCTCATATTTGCGAACGCATAAACTACATCTTAAATTATGCCTGTGTCTAATGTGGCTGTCGCTTATCAATGACTTGTTTGCAGTCAACATTGTCGAAGCGGATTGATTTTTAATCTGTTCATTTCCGTTTTATATCCAGAAGATTTCAGATGATTCTGTGATAAACGCCCTTTACTGTAATACACAAAACACGTTGTCATTTTTCGGCCTATTTATGAATCGTTTTCAAATAAACGCTAGATTATCGATAGTATATGTGATTGCCATTCCAAATATCGATCGCGTTTATTGATCCAACGCTGGGTGCTCAAACACATTATTCCACGCTGTTCTGCGGGACCACAGACTGCAATCGGCTCCGGTTACTTGCCTGCCTGAGAAGTCAAATGTGGATTCCGGACTCTTTTTTTCCCCATGTGTTTTCATTCAATCCATTCCAAAGGGGTGCAGTACCATCCGGGAGACGATAGGGGGTGGTATTTTCCCAATGGAGCTCAGATAGAGTTTGCAGTGGTAACGTGAGGCTAGATTGATGAAATATGAATGGAAATCGTTAATAAAAAAAATAACGATATAAAAAAAACTGCATATCTCGTTCCTGGCACTCAACGGGTGGCATGAGATATCTCGTCCGTGGCACTCAAAGTGTTGACCTGCCTGGTTAAATAAAGGTTAAATAAAACAAACACACATTTCATCAGATGAGTCGCATGTATCCTGATGGCGTGTTGTTATTCACCAGCTGCCGGCTCAGAACCCCGTCCTGAAGAACATTACTGACTACCTGATCGAGGAGGTGAGCGCAGAGGAGGAGGAGCTCCTGGGGGGCGCGGGCGGAGCAGAGGAGGAGGACTCAGCCAAGGAGGGCAACCCTGCAGACACCACCGTGGAGAGGGATGAGAAGCTAGTGAAGGTCAGTCCGTCCATCAGTAACACGTCTGCAGCCCGCCCACGCCCAGTATTGTTACATTTTATCTTTTTTTTTTTTTCTTTTTTTTTGTGGGGTGTTTTTATATTTTCGGTAATGTGTTGTATCATGGATGTTATACTTACCTGTCACTTAGCTGCCTGAGATGCAATCGCCCCTTAACTCATTCCCTGCCAACAATGATTTAATACGTGTTTGTCCGCCAATCGTTGAACGCCAACCACGTATATATATATGTTATTTGATCATTATTTCTTTTTGCTATTTCCAATCGTTATCCATCCAGGGAGCCTGTTTAACCATAGGGAATGAGTCTGAGATCGCAAAAGTCCAATACCGCCGGCACTCCCTTTGAGACTCTGCGTATGGGGCTGTGTGTCGATGAAATTCCTCCGGGCGGACTTTTCTAGTAACCTGGACCGAGCGCTTTACCCGATCGCATTTCGGGACCCCCGATTCATTATGCTGTGGTGGGTTATGTCGTGGCCCAAATGGACATACGATCTACCAGATGGCAATCAAATAATTGGAATATTCTTTTTGGAATCTCACCGGCCATAGGTAAGAGCAATTTAACGTCAATTTCAGCTTGATTGTGCCATGTTTTCATAGCCATCGCCCTGATCAGCGTATGCCGTTATTGACTATCAATTAATCAGAAACGACCCCCCCCCCTTTCATGCATTCATGATGGGACATAATATACCGATCATATGCATTAGAATTTTATATTGTAGCGTGTATGTATAGGGACGAAATGCCAATGGATTAAGTATAATATGTGTCGCGGCCTATTACTAGCCTCCCAGGAATTACCGTACTTTTCGGACTATAAGCCGCGGCTTTTCCCCCCATTTTTCGATCCTGCGGCTTATATAACGGTGCGGCTTATATGTGACTCGACGTGACCAAACCCGAAAATGTAAAAATCTAAATATTGCTTTTTTGACTGCATTGAAATGTTATTTATCTGTTCCCTTATTTGCTAAACTTAATACAACTTGTAAATGAGTTAATTCTTGTTATTTGTCCGACAGTATTGTGTCCCAATGCTAATTACATATGGTAATTAAACATTAAAACACCTGCGGTTTATAGTCCAGTGCGGCTTATATATGTACACATCATTCAATTTAGCTGCTGCGGCTTATAGTCAGGTGCGGCTTATAGTGCGAAAAGTACGGTACCCTAAACCGCTCTAAAACCATACTTATGTATGGATGGAATAATTATTCCTCTTTCACATCTTGAACGATAGCTACTCCATAGCTATAATATAGAGTTATAGCCCTGCAAACAAGGTGAGCGACTCCATTGGTTTTAATGCGTGGCAGCACATAGTCACAGGGCTCTACAGTGCGACCATATTGCGACCATATGCCCCTAGAAATATGTGTGCGAACCGGAAAAATCTATTACTCGCACACAGCCTCAATCGTGCTTTTTTTCTCCGCTGATAATCGTTCAAAAACTACAAGTCCCACATTGCACTCAAGCCAACGGTCCAATCACAGTAGAGTGACGTGACTGGTTTCAAGAAGAAAAAAAAAAGGAAATTACCAATCGGAAGCTCTCATTTTCTCTTTTACTTCCTGAAAGTCCGCCATTGCGATATGCGAGCGTTTTCCAAGACACAAGTAACATTAAGTTAATGTAACTTATTCTAGTCTTACCAATAGCAATAGATTTGAGAACACCTAGATTTATCGATAGCAATAGTAATATAACGTTAATGCAAGAAAACGAATGCCTTGCTTTGTTAACATTTTAATCGCCGAAGACGCTGGGCAGCGTCTTTCCCCGCCATGCTTATTCTGCCGAAGACGCTGGGCAGCGTCTTTGATATCAATATTTCAAAAAATCTGTGATCAAAATCATATTTCTCCCCCGGAGACATGATATGTACTGTTGAGCCCCTCTCAACTCTCCAACGGTTCAAGAGCGCCATCTGGTGGCCGATCGGCGGATCGCCCAAACAGGAAGTGATGCGGATGAAGTGGTGCTCACCCATATTTCATCCGGGCACTCGCTATCGTTAGCGGGACTCCATCTTGACACACTGGATATCGATCGGATGCAAATAACTCGATAAACAACATGATTTGGACGTATATACTATTATACAACCTGGAAATGGATTGGATATTTCTACATCCCATAATAGGAATATTTCAGTTCCACGCTCATCGTCCAACGGCGCGAGGAAGATACGGTAAGATTCAGCGTTATTTTTTAACGTGTTCCATATAAACTGCTCTGATGATCATATCACCCACACTAGATGAATGATATAACGTTGGCCACGGAATTATAAACGACCCCCCGCCCATCCGGTCAACATCAGATCATACTTAGTAACTCCTAGAAGTACGTCCAGTTGACATTTTTTATCTCGCACAGATTCCTATCAAACTATTTCATCATCAATATAATGCATTTGGGGCTATAAATCAAGTTCTGGGGAAAGCTGCAGAAAACGATAAAAACATACTTATACTTTAGACCGTATTTTAGTATGAATATGTGAATGAAAAAGTATAACGTTGCTACACCCTGAACAATAGATATAGGACGTTGAATGGGCCATAGTAATGTCAATTTAGCAATACAATTTAAAAAGTTATAGCCCTGCAAAGAAGGGGAACTTCTCCATGTTAAATAGGGCTGGCGAGGGATGGTAAATTATGAATTTAACCCCGGCGATCAAAGTGTTAATCAATTGATGCAGTAGCGTATGTCGTTGTGTTGGCTGTAACTGACATGAGAATAGCAACACTGTACACATTAAAATTGCGATAATCTATTCTAACATTTTCAAATCGATGCAGTTGAATTTTCCCCTTAGGATCGATGCATTGCGATGCATTGTTACACCCCTACACCAAAGTCACTGGCCCACTGTGTATGTGTGTACAGCTAACTTGGCTAGCGTTATCAACAGCAGAGGTGGGCAATAGGGTCCAGCTGCAGCGCCGGACGGCCGGAGTGCAAGCGGTGTGACGTAATTGGCAGAATCGACTGTCAATCAATGGTCTACCTGACACGCAAACTCATAAACAATGTTTCTGTACTGGAGGTGTACAGTATTTCAATAGGCAACCCTGAAAGGATTCTTTTTCTAGAAGAGCAACACTAGCCAAAACATAGGCATTGTATGCATAAAAGGGGCAAAAGCTAAAGTTAAGTGACTGTTACTTTTGTAGCAGTAGTTTGATTTGATATTTATTTGATAGGGACAGCACATGTTAATTGTTAGATCCAGATCAAACTGGCCAGTATCACGTCTTCGTCCGTTTGGCTCTCCATCCAATTCCTCTGCGTTGTGTCATTTTAATGGTCCTGACGTCTCCGACACTGGCTGATATAATCCTTATCTTTCCCCGTTAGTACTATCCGCAAACCATAATAATTCTCCACCTCCGTAAGAATTCGACACTCCGACACAGCGTAATACCTTATGAGGAAAAGCGTTGTTTATTTGATAAACAGAAACCTCAGCTCAGATGTTAACAGATTGTATTGTCCTTGAAGAGTCTATTCTAATGATCTTTCGGTGTGTTCAGTCTATAATGATCTTTCAGTCCAGTCTATTGTCTCTCAGTCCAACAGTGGTCAGGCCTGTTCGTTAGCCAAGACCATCCTCGTGGTAGCCAAAGCTAATGATGATGTGGCATTCTCTGTGATAAGAGGAGAGAGTCTCTTGGTCCCTTCCCTCCTGTGGGATTCGTTTCTTTGGTCTGCCTCACACCCGGAAACACTGTTCGACTTATAGATCTTCGTCGTAGCAATGACGGCCCACCCCTTTCTGGTTGTCATGTGCCGCGCTGTCATGACAACTGCTAAATAACCTTTACACACATCAAAACGCAGTTACTGTCAAAACCTCCATCGTGCTCTGCCTCTGTGGCCCCTTATCTTTGTTTTGTCTTCAATCGGAATTCAAAACAAACACCCTCGCTGGCAGTGTGCTTGTGAAACCTCTTCTTCTCCACCGTCAATATCATCCCGTGATGATAATGATATTACCCTCTTAAAGCGTCTCTTTATATCAGTTTTATAAACCAAATATACATTGAAAAAACCACCATTTTCTCTCAATCCCCCCTTGATTCTTATCACCCCATCACGACTCATAACAATTAGAGCCCCCCTGTCTGCTTCCAATAATTATATCCTGTTTTACTGTTCTCCCTCTTATCTACCTTCTATATATATATATCCTTCTATACATATATCTTATATATGAATCCTCCATTTATATCTCATACTCCTAATCAATGAACACAGGACTTCTCGCTGTTGTCTCGTCTCTCGATCTCCTGATTGACTCTGAAAGGAAGTCCCTGTTTGTCCATGATTCACCGCTCGTGCTCTGTTGTTTCAAAACGCTCTCTAAACAGCGTCTCCGCAGGAAAGCCCCCTCCGATGTCCACCTCGTTCTCCCCTGGGCAACACCGCCTGCGACCGCTGGACTCCGCCCCGTCGGCCGTCTCCGCCCCGTTGGCCGTCTCCGCCCCGTCGGTCATCTTGGTTGAGGCTCATCTCCACCGCCGTCGGCCCTCTCCAGACTCTGAAAGCAGAAACACCACGCCAGCAGTTTTCTGTACACTCGACCCTGTGTTTTCTATTAGTCTACCGTGGCTTTGGGCCTGCAGCTCGTTCCATGGAGTTATCTCCAGTTCTCTATATATTTTTCCTCTGCAAGCCCCTGCCATGGCCACGCCCTTTCAGACTGTTGGACGGTGTGAGTGTCCTACAGCCCATGGCGCTATTTGTTCTCTATTAGTCCCCCACCTTCTCAACACCCATATCTAATCCTACAGTGCTGTTCCCCGTTTGTTGTCTTCCGGCGTGACACCAGCAGCTAAACGATACCCACTCCGCGCTCTATCTGTTCGTCCCACGGGTGACCCCCAGCGCGCGCCAGTTCTTTCTGGTGACGTGTCTTCAAGACTCTGCCTATTTATTAGGTGTGAGAAGGCCCCACTGGAGATCGAACTCCCTCTTATTTCATAATTAAACTTATTTAATTAACCGCATCTCATCTCTCTGTGCAATTCTTATTTAACCCATTCAATAATTAAACTATTTAATTAACCCGTATATCGATATTATTATTATGATAATAACATCCAACAGAGCATCGCTCTAACATACAACAGAGCAGGTTGGTTCCCTGCCCCTAACTCACATACACGTACTCGTACTATTATCTAACACAGGGGTTCCCAAACTTTTCAGGCCGGGGCCCAGAAAATAAGGCGTCAGAGAGCCGCGGCCCAATGCACATCGTCTGGCTTTTTTTTTTTTTTTTTTTGTCATGTGACCGATTTTTTAAGCCAAATATCACTTCAATCCTATTAAGTTAGTTCAAGTTAGTTATTCATTTATATGTGCTATTTATGAGAGGGCTAACTTGTTGCAAAATAATAATGATAATAATAATAATAGCCTCATTAAAATACTATTGTTGCTTCGGTTGTTTTCAGCGTTTTATGTGCATAATCTGTTATTTAGTTTGAAATGTTCGTTGAAATAAGTAGATTTTTCGTTTTTGTTTATTTATTAAGTTAATATAAAACCATATAGTCACATTTTAGAATACTATAGAATAGAATTTTAGAATACAACTAGAAACACTGTCCTGGCCTGCTTCTAAGTTCAGTGGCCTGACAAAAAAAATTTAAATAAAAAAAAAATAAATAAAAAAAAATGTTTTTTTTTTTTTTTTTTTTTTTTTTTTTTTTAATCATCTCGCGGCCCATCCGTGGCTGCTCGCGGCCCACCTTTGGGTCGCGACCCCGACTTTGGGAACCACTGATCTAACATACAACAGAGCTGTCCGTTGCTCTACCCTAAACGGGGCTGTCTCCGTCGCCCTGGAGCTGTACGTTGCTCTATACCCTACGGGGCTGTTTCCGTCGCCCTGGAGCTATCACGTCGCTCTATACCCTACGGGGCTGTTGCCGTCGCCCTGGAGCTGTCCCGTCGCTCTATACTACACACGGGGCTGTCTACGTCGCCCTGGAGCTGTCCCGTCGCTCTATACCACACGGGGCTGTCTACCGTCGCCCTGGAGCTGTCCCGTCGCTCTATACCACACGGGGCTGTCTACCGTCGCCCTGGAGCTGTCCCGTCGCTCTATACCACACAGTGCTGTCTACCGTCGCCCTGGAGCGGTCCGTTGCTCTATTCTACACTTTGAGTTCCTTTACAAAGTTCTCACATACACCACCGTGTATACACACAAGCAGTTGGTAATTTGAAAAAATTAAACTCCTTGATTAAATTAAACTCTAAATATTCCCCTATGGGTAATGGAAACTCCCCAGCACTACCCCCCCCTCCGCCACTAGGTGGCGACCTACTCCTCCTCCATTTGCCTGTATTATCCCACTGCCCCCCTAGATGGCGGCCAAACTCAGTCTAGAGGATTGTAGCTGACGTGTCACTTCCTGGTTTTTAACTCCTCGTGGCTCTGTGGCCATTTTGTCTGCTCATCCTCGTGGCCTTTTGCGGCCATCTTGTCTCGGTGCAAATGGCTACTCTCTCAAACAAACGGCCGCTGCCCTTCCTTCCAAGGCCTAAAAACACTGCTGTTTTCCTCGCTTTCCTATCCATATCAGGGAACGCTTTCTCAGACTAATACTCTTGCCTGATCGGACATAATACACACTGGTACAATCTCCTTTCGACTTTCCTTCTGTCTTGACGACAGTCCCGCCATAACAATTCCTCTATCTGGTTCAAGCGTTCCCCCCCACTCCTCATCTCGCATTTACACTCCCAAAACCAAAACCGTGCAGCCTGCCCCGTTTGTTTTTCATTCTATCCTGTTGATAACACCCTCGATTTTCAAAACACCATGGCTCTCTGTTCATATTATTTACGGATGCACTATCTGTTCGTTTTTATTTGGCTTAAAAGATCAAAACAACCGTGTGTGCACAATGAACTCACATCTTTCTCAGGAGCGCTGTTTCTCCTACAGCGCTTGTTCGCCTCCTGACCGCTCGAATCGACTCTCTCCCATGGTTGGCTGGCCTCGCTTGCCGGCTTGGCTCGAGTCCATGATGGCTGTTGTTCACTCGTCCCCGCATTGAAAAGTCTTTTTCTGTTGTTCTTATCTCTTGCAAATCCGGCTGTCATCTGCAACCAACTGTTAGATCCAGATCAAACTGGCCAGTATCACGTCTTCGTCTGTTTGGCTCTCCATCCAATTCCTCTGCGTTGTGTCATTTTAATGGTCCTGACGTCTCCGACACTGGCTGATATAATCCTTATCTTTCCCCGTTAGTACTATCCGCAAACCATAATAATTCTCCACCTCCGTAAGAATTCGACACTCCGACAAAGCGTAATACCTTATGAGGAAAAGCGTTGTTTATTTGATAAACAGAAACCTCAGCTCAGATGTTAACAGATTGTATTGTCCTTGAAGAGTCTATTCTAATGATCTTTCGGTGTGTTCAGTCTATCTAATGATCTTTCAGTCCAGTCTATTGTCCCTCTGTCTCTCAGTCCAACAGTGGTCAGGCCTGTTCGTTAGCCAAGACCATCCTCGTGGTAGCCGAAGCTAATGATGATGTGGCATTCTCCCCCCCCCCCCCCCTCTGTGATAAGAGGAGAGAGTCTCTTGGTCCCTTTCCTCCTGTGGGATTCGTTTCTTTGGTCTGCCTCACACCCGGAAACACTGTTCGACTTATAGATCTTCGTCGTAGCAACGACGCCCCACCCCTTTCTGGTTGTCATGTGCCGCGCTGTCATGACAACTGCTAAATAACCTTTACACACATCAAAACGCAGTTACTGTCAACCTCCATCGCGCTCTGCCTCTGTGGCCCCTTATCTTTGTTTTGTCTTCAATCGGAATTCAAAACAAACACCCTCGCTGGCAGTGTGCTTGTGAAACCTCTTCTTCTCCACCGTCAATATCATCCCGTGATGATAATGATATTACCCTCTTAAAGCGTCTCTTTATATCAGTTTTATAAACCAAATATACATTGAAAAAACCACCATTTTCTCTCATAATGAACATCAAGTACAAAATACAAAATGTAAACATGCAGGGTTGTAGCAAGAGCAAATTTACACCAGGAGACAGCAAAACTCTTTCAATAAATAAATAGCCTGCTTAGGGTAAAAGCATGGTGACAATCATGATAAAAACAAGAAACAAGTTACATAAACTAAATCAGATTAAAAATGATCACAGTTCTGGTTTGCCTTAACACTTTGAGCGCGAGAGGTTAATTCCGTATTAGTCCCTTGAATGCCACCATCGCCGCCAATGTTAACGTTAATATCGCCTAATCTATGTTTTAAATTATGGCTGTGTCTAATCTGCCCGTCGCTTATCAAAGAATCACTTTCCAGTCAACATTGGCAAGGCAGATTGGTTTTTTATCGCTTCATTTCCGTTTGATAGCATTTTGAAAATCACCCGTTTTCCGGGGAAAAACAACCCATTCTATGATAATCTCCTTTTACTGGAATATTCCAGAACGTTGTTATTTGTCGGCCTATTTATGAATCATTTTCTAATAAACGCTAGATGATCGATACTGTATTGTACCCATTCTGCAATCTGTTAAATATTGATTGATTGATTGAAAATTTTATTAACAGATTGCAGAATGGGTACAATACAGTACAGCTCAATACACACAATTGTTAACACTTTCAGCGCCCACCAGGGGGTGCCGCAAAACACCCTTGAGTGCCCAGCCCTTAAGGGCTGATTTAGCGATATTTCATGATTTCCGCGGATCGATTTCTATATTCTATATTTTAGCTATGTGGAAATGGTTGGGCTCATTTGACAAAAGACGAGTTGCTGTACAATACGCCAAAAGCCGTTTGTTTATACATGCCTTTGTTCGTTCACAATTCCACGCCAAAAAAGGTAAACAAACGCCGAAATCGAGGCGGATTTCCTGGAAGCGGAGATATGGAGGGTTTTCTGCAGGGAGCTCAAATCATATTTTCTCGTCTGAAAAACATTATTCCAATTGCATAATTTCACACACTGTACACACACCACCTAGTGTTGTTTATCATTCATGAAATGCAATACAGATATTATAATAGGGATATTTTTATCGATTACGTTGTATGCCTATATTTATTTTTATAATTACTGTATATATATCGCTTCAATATCACACAATTACTGCATTCATATCTCAGCATAGCACTACTACATATAGGCATATTCAACGTAAATCAAAATATCTATATAAAAAGCAGCCATTTACCAAAATGTGCACATAAGCTTTACGCATTTCATAAATCATAAACAATAGGTGGTTGTCGTTATTTGCTCATTTCTATATTGTATAATATATATACAATATAGAAATATATATATGCAATATAGAAATTTGCAGAAACTACCTAAATTACGATTTACCCTAACGACTACAACAAAATTTTTGACAAGCTTTTTGCAAACTTTTTTGACCGTATACAATATATAACCCATACTCAGCTGTTTGTGATGAATTTACCTGCGTATCATGGTGTAGTCGTCCGACAGGTATTCTGACACCTGTAACCCCCCCCCCCCTTTCCCATGCTGCTATGATGTCTGAATTTCCCCAAGGGGATCAATAAAGGAATATCTTATCTTATTACTGTATATATATCGCTTCAATATCACACAATTACTGCATACATATCTCAGTATAGCACTACTACATATAGGCATATTCAACGTAAATCAAAATATCTATATAAAAAGCAGCCATTTACCAAAATGTGCATATAAGCTTTACGCATTTCATAAATCATAAACAATAGGTGGTTGTCGTTATTTGCTCATTTCTATATTGTATAATTGCATATATATATATGCAATGTATACAATATAGAAATATATATATGCAATATAGAAATTAGCAGAAACTACCTAAATTACGATTTTACCCTAACAACTACAACAACAACATTTTTGACAACCTTTTTGCAAACTTTTTTGACAGTATACAATATATAACCCATACTCAGCTATTTGTGATGAATTTACCTGCGTATCATGGTGTAGTCGTCCGACAGGTATTCTGACACCTGTAACCCCCCCCCCCTTTCCCATGCTGCTATGATGCCTGAATTTCCCCAAGGGGATCAATAAAGGAATATCTTATCTTATTTTTGCATTGCATTATAATGTATTCTGTATATTCTAATCTAAGACACACAAGTTATAAAAAGCATTTCATTATAATAAACACTTGACACTTGATGAAGTGGAAGAATTGTCTTTACTTCAGATAAAACATCATTGAGTTTGTGCCTCATAACACACATGTAAAGAACATTCGTTTTGACCTGAAAAAAAATAAAAAAAAAAAATATATATATATATATACACAATATATAAATTAGCAAAAACGACATACAATATATAACCATTCATGTACCATTAGCTTGTGTGCATTACATTTAGCAAGTGCACCATGTGTTCAACCCATACTCGGCACACATGCTATAAAAAAGCATTGCATAATAATGTATTCTGTATGAAGTGGAAAAGATATCTTCACTTCAGATAAAGCACCATTGGGTGTGTGCATCAGCACACGTAAAGTGCATTCGTTTTGACCTAGCGCAATGGCAGATAACCATTGAATGTGTGCATTTAGAACATTCACAGTAAATGTATTCATATATTCAAGTGCATTCATTTCGACCTGGCAAAATGGCCGATGCACATATTTACATGTAAAGTATGTTAGTTTTGACCTGACAAAATGGTAGATAACCTTCAGTTTGTGCATTTAGAACATTCACCCTAAATTTATTCATATATTCAAGTGCATTAGTTTTGACCTGGCAAAATGGCCGATGCACATATTTACATGTAAAGTATGTTAGTTTTGACCTAACAAAATGGCAGATAATGTGCATTTATAACATTCACAGTAAATGTATTCATTTCAAGTGCATTAGTTTTGACCTGGCAAAATGGCCGATGCACATATTTACATGTAAAGTATGTTAGTTTCGACCTGGCAAAATGGCCGATAACCATTGTGTTTGTGCATCAGAACACATATGTACATGTAAAGTGTGTTAGTTAGTAAAGTGAGCCATATGTACTCTGTGAAAATGATCAGCAGCTAACACCAGGACACTGATGAACGGCATTGACAAGCGAGACCAACATTGCTACTCTGAAAGTGGACCAAGAATAAATAGTGTTTCAAATAATATCCATGCCAACACCTTTGTTCTGTACAACCAGTAATACCTATATTGTGAAATACTTACACTATTTACAAGACACTATACAATAGGGCTGCAACTAACGATTATTTTGGTAATCGACTAATCTGTCTTATTTTTTCGATTAGTCGACTAATCTAACGATTATTTTTGTCATTCGATTAGTCAACTAATCTAACGATTCTTTTTGTCACACCCTCAATCTCTGCTTCCTGTGGGCATGGCTCCTTCTCCAATGCATGTTTTACCTCACATGCTCAAGTCTGCACACCTGTGAATGTCACCCTGTTGTCCAATCCCTCTGCCTTAACACTTTAACTGCCACACACGAGATATCTCTGGTTTATTAATATGTGGTTGAAAGCCACTCACGAGATTTCTCGGATTTTTTTTTTATTTTTAATTTTTTTTAGCGATCTGAAATCATATTGCATCACACGAGCCTACCCGAGTATACCTGAGCACCGCCGGGGTCATATGTGGAAAAAGGCGCCCCCTATCGTCTCCCAGATGACATAAGGGATTTTGGAATGGACTCAATGAAAATGGATGGGGAAAGAAATCCGGTACTCCACATTTTCCAGTCCACTGATCCAGCCGGGGTTATCACAGTTCATTCTGGAGCCTCTGAGACCCGCGGAATCATGTACTGCACTGTACACACGGTGGATCTATACACTTATCGATTTTTTCGAATGGTGATCAGGAATTGGAATATACCAGTTGGATACCATCTGATGTCAGGTAAGGAATCTATGTTATCAGTGTTAGGATAATCAGACTAATTTTGATGAAGTTATAAGCTGTTTTGTGAAATGGGCTCTTTCGGTTTCACTGTAAAAGTCGAGAGGAAATCAACGCGGCGATTATCCGTGCGCGGCCCGAATGTGCTTGCGTGCACGTATAATATTGATCATCTAGCGTTTATTTGAAAACGATTCATAAATAGGCCGAATAATATCAACGTTGTGGAATATTCCAGTAAAAGACGATTTTCATAGAATGGTCCAGAATTAACTGTTTTTTTTATCTCAAAACGGGTGCTTTTCTAAATGCTCTAGAACGGAAATGAAGCCATAAAAAACCAATCTGCCTTGACAGCACTGACTGGAAAATAGTCTTTGATAAGCGACGGGCAGATTAGACACATAGCCATAATTTAAAACATAGATTAGGTGATATTAACGTTAACACTTTGGCTGCCAGGAAACGTGTTTACATGTCATTGCCGGCCATGCTCAAGTTGCCGGAGGACGCTTTACAGCGTCCTTATATCAATATTTCAAAAATCTGCGATCGGATTCATATGTCCCCTCCGCTGGCCTGAGATCCACCAGGAGGACCCACTGAGCTCTCTGGCGGTTCAGGAGCGCCATCTGGTGGCCGATCGGCGCAATCGCTTAACAGGAAGCGCCATAGAGGTTGTGCTGGACGTCCGTATTACTTCCGGGCACTCGCTATAGGTCCCGGCATTCTAGCTCGTCACAATACACAGTGATCGATTGCCAATAACTCGATAAACAACATGATTTGGACATATATACCATTATACAAGCTGGAGATGGACCGGGTAAATCTACATCCCATAATGATAAGATTTCTACTCTACGATGATCGCCCAACGGCGCGCGGAGACTGGGGTGAGTTTTAGCGTGTAACGTTACCGTCTTCGATACTAACTGCTATTATCAACATTTGACCCACATTAGATGATTGGTATAACGCTGCCCACGGAATTATAAACGCCCATCCGGTCAACATCAGATGACGTGTAGTAACTTCTAGAAGTACGTCTAGTTGGAATTTTTTATATCGCGCTGATTGCCATCAAACTGTATTTCATCATCAATATAATGCATTTGGGGCTATATATCACGTTCTGGAGAAAGCTGCAGAAAGAGATGAAAACATACTTATACATTAGACCATACTTTACTATGCATATGTGAATGAAAAAGTTTAATGTTGCTACACAATGAACAATACATATAGGACTTTGAATGGGCCCTAATAATGGCAATGTAGCAATAGAATTTAAAAAGTTATAGCCCTGCAAAGAAGGGGAATTTCTCCATAGACAAATAGAGCTGGCAACCTATGGTATATCATGAATTTAGCCTTAGGCAATCAAAGTGTTAACATTGAAGTGGATGGTGGCATCAAGGGGGTAAAAAGGAAAACCCGGCGTGGCACTCAAAGTGTTAACAGTAACTTAACATAACATGAAATTGTACATAGCAAATTAAAATAATGACTCATGAAACATTTTAATTTGGATCTTAAGCTACTTTCAATCAAAATGTATTTGAACAATACAACAATCACTCATAACAAGATAAATAAATTAAATAATACAAATTAAAGTGGAAGTGTTTAAATAACAAAAAAAAATATATAGCAGACTTCTTAGCTTAACATCCCAGGGAACTAATGGGATAACTGGGGATGTTGTTTGCTCCTGACAAGAGTCTCAAAGTCTGGGGTGATGGTAGACAAAGCAACTCTGAGGTCGTGCTCAATGTCCAATCTGTTCCTCTGCTTTGTTTTCAGCTGGACCAGAGCTGAGAAGCCACTTTCACAAAGATAGATAGTGCAAAAAAAAAAAAAAAATTGATGTCGTCGATTATGTTGACTAATCGTTGCAGCCCTATACTACTACAATATACTGCACACCCTCAAGACTCCTATTCTCTGCATTGTCTGGCCGCCTCAGACAAACATTGTTACTCAGCTGATAGAGTTGTGCCCTTCCTGATGACTTGTCGTACAGAACTTGTAAGTCACTTTGGATAAAAGCGTCAGCTAAATGACTAAATGTATACACTCATATCATAACACATACTACGGGGAAGTACGCATCCATCCATATATATATATATATATTAGAGGTGGGCATAGATTAATTTTTTTAATCTAGATTAATCTATCTGCAATCCTGGATTTAATCTAGATTAATCTAGATTACAATGGCTCAAAAAAAGAAAAAAAAAAAAATGCCGAAGGCATTCAAAATATGTGTGTTCTACCCAAATAATGACCAGAAGTAAGTCCTTACTTTTTCTTTCCTCCTTATGTTTCTCAGGCCAGGTGGCCCATTACACCATGAGCCCATCTCCCGTTTCCAAAATGCATTACAGACTGTTTGAAAAAGCTGTTTTGCTATGATAATTGGTAATGAAATTTCAAAATAATGTTCAATAAGATGTACTTGTGTTTAATAAGTTGTTTTATTCAGAAGTTAACACAAATAAATAATATTACCAGTACAGTACAGTATCTAGCACACTCTCAGGAGCAAAACAGAAAGAATCATTTCAAACTTGAACTATGTGACATGGCTTGAATCAACTGCTCCAGTGGAGTTGCTCAGTGGCCAATGGTGTCAACTGTGGTTGTACTGGGCAGCTCCCAGGTGTGAATGGAACTGTGTGAATGTGAAGCAGGGCATTCCTGAAAGAGGAGCATCTGTGCTCAGCGAACCTACCCTGGGTAAATAAAGGTAATTTTTTTCTTTTTTTTCTTTTTTAAGATTAATGCGTTAATTATATTATCGCGCGATACTAGTATAGCGTTAACGCAGCACGTTAACGCCGTTACCGGCCCAGCTCTAATATATATATATATATATATATATATATATATATATATATATATATAATATATATATATATTTCATGGAGAGTGTTTCAACTCTTAGCACACAAAGAGAGATTATGCTAGAGATAATGCTCAGCTAGCATACTCTTTATTTGTGTGGTAGAGTGTGAAACACTCTTGATGTAGGGGGACTCCACACTTTGAGCAGTATGATCTGGTTTCCCGCCTAGTGCCTTTTTGCTTACATAACCGGCACTCTCTCGTGGGATGCTTCTTCTTTGGGGTGGGTGCGTACTTCAGCATAGTATGTGATTTTATGTTGCCATCCAACCTGCACTGCGGATCTCGCCTTGGGGCCCTGGGATCACACTCCCTCCCACCCCCCACCTGCATCTGCCTCATCTTCCTCACATGCGGCACCTGCCTCACCTGAGTCACCGGCCACTTTCTGACCTGCATCTGCCTCATCACACAAGTCAGCGATTACACCGATTTGGAACTTCATGAGTGTCTTGCAGGGTCCTGTTGGCTGTCTGGCTCTGTACAGAACATAGGCATTGGCCATGGCTATTTGAATCAAATAGACTACGAACTTCTTGGTCCACTTTGCAGTAGGGATGGGAATTGATAGGATTTTATCGATACGATTCCATTATCGATTCTGCTTATCGATTCGATTCTTTATCGATTCTCTTATCGATACCTGATCAATTTATAATTTAAATAAATAAATTGGAAATGCAACAGAACTAAGCTGGTTAGAATAACAACATGCAACTTGACATTTCTGATTGTCATTTATTGTTGAGCCCCCATGTCAGGGGCGACAGTGGCTCGGGAGGTAGAGCAGTCGTCTGGCAATCCGGAGGTTCCCGGTTCGATTCCCGCTCCTCCCGGGCAGCGTGTCGATGTGTCCTTGAGCAAGACACTTAACCCCTAACTGCTCCCGATGAGCAGGTTGGCACCTTGCATGGTTGCCTGCGCCGTCGTTGTGTGAATGTGTGAGTGATTGGGTAAAATGTAAGGAACAAATTGTAAAGCGCTTTGGATAAAAGCGCTATATAAAAAAGCAGCCATTTACCATGTCAGAAAAATACAAAAACTGTAAAAAAATAAAACATTAACTATAGCCTACACTTAAATAAAATAATGTATTTGAGATTCTCTTAAAATGTATTTATTTTTTTATTCTTAAACTAATTTAATCTATTGAATAACAGTCGTTATTCCTCTGACTTCTGTCTCACACACACACACACACACACACACAGACACACAGAGCTCCCTCCCCGGGCCCCTGTCCTGTAGGTATTGGCTTGTGTTGCTACACGGACACATTTGTATGTTGCACCATGGTACTTCCTGTCTGACGGACTCAGAGTAGAGACTTAGTAAATAAACAATCCGGCTCTTATTATATGTGAACTAAAGAGTACAAGGTTTACACAACAGTCCCCACCTGCTGTTTTATTGTATTTGTACCTGTACTATCCGCTGTCAGCTGTTTATCTCTTTGTGAGCTTGATTAAATAGCGTTAGCTCACGTTAGCTAGCGATAGCTCCGCGGCTAATTTTAGCTCACCCTAAACTAAATCAATGACTATGTTCTAAAGCATTCAAGTAGTTTTCACTGCACATAGAAGTAGCCAAACAGCGGGAGCATATTACCAAAACCCAGGCAATTTCGAGCCCTTAATGAATCAAATAGAGTCTGCCATGGCTACATGCTAACGCTAACATTATTACGCAACTAGGAAAAACCTGGCAGCGATAAGGGAATCGAAAGTCACGGGAGCCACAAGGTTCCAGGCATCGGCCAATTAGGAACCGGTTCCCAACCGGAACCGGTTTTCGATTCCCATCCCTACTTTGCAGTCTTCCTAATGAAAGGATAGTACGTGATATGTTGATCTAATTTGTCCACGCCGTTCATCGACAAATTATATGCAAGCACGCAGTCCGGCTTCATTACCGTTACCTTCTCACTTGCACCTTTCTGCCAGACGCGTGTTTCCATTAGAGTGCCCTGGTGAAAGCTGCTGATCATTTTGACAATCCTCTTGTCTCTCCAGGCGAGAACCATGACCCGTTTGTTGTGCAGGGCCATGGTCTCGCCCACCGACAGGTCAGCATTGGTTACCAGCTTTACCTGCTCCGGTTCTCCACGGTGCTTCCTCAAGGTACCGCAGACGTGGGTCCTCAACTGTAGGAGTATGTCAGACAGGGCCACCGAATTATATAAATTATCCATATATAAATGGTAGCCGAAATATGCCAAACGTCCTAGGAGCCCAATGACCGTGTCCTTGAGGCAGGGTTAGAAATTAACATTTTTTTTCAAGGGCTTTTTTTGCCCCCCTTAATTGATTTTCGGGGGCTTTTTTTTGTATTTCGGGGGCACAACATTTTTATAATGAAAATTAACATAAAGATTATAAAACATTGTTGACACTTTTTTTTACAGTCTTCGTCCCTATGTTTGATAACGTAATGTTAATGTCTCCATATATAGGGCTCTACGCTAACCTTTTTCCCAAGGAGCACATGTGCTCCTAAATAAAATGTTAATAAATAAAATCTAAATACAAATTTAGGAGCACACAGAAATTTAGGAGCACAGTGACAATTGTTCAAGTAACACACACACACACACACACGATGTGTGACATCATGGCTTGGTTTCATGTTTTGAGGTACCTTCAATTATCTGTAAATAATACATACATACTCTTATCTAAATAGATTAAATATTATTGTCCCTGAGGGCAAGTTGTGTTGTTGTCTTGATATATCTACAAATAGCAGACGAATAACCGGTTGCCTCTGGATCAATGAATGTCTAATATTGAATAATATTATTAGATTTTTAACATCCCTAATTCCAACAGTCAAGAGGCTTGTTTCAAATTGATGAAAAACCCCACACACGCAACGTTTGTGAGTATAGGCTCTGGCCAGATCGATCAATGAAATACGTTGCGCGCTCAGCGCTGTGGAATGAAGGAAATGCGCATCGGGATCGGATTTGGATGTTACAAATTGGAGTTGTGTTACAAATGGAACGGTCTTTCCCCGCCGAACACAAGTTACTTAACGTTACACAGGTCGCGCTATGCAGATGCTTAGCTTGCTAACGTTAAGATAGCAGTGTAATGCTTGATGAGAGCAGAGCGCTCTGTCTGTGTTCGCAGCACCTCTCAAGTGCCTGGAAGCATCTCCCTGTAACACGCAGCGGGCCCCGCCTCCCTCCTCCTTGGAACAAACATTCCACCCAAAAACTGAATTTCAGTCCAGTTTCAATCTGAACTATTAACAGCGGAGCTGTTTTGTAATCTTCACAATCACTCGTCTGTCTCGCACACTGCAAGTAATTGATTTTTCCGGTTCGCACACACACATATTATTAGGGGCAAATACGAAGAAATGCTCGCACTGTAGAGCATATATATAATTATATATATAATTAGTAAACTGTCGGGGGCTTTTTTTGCCCCCCTTAACTGATTATCGAGGGCATTTGGTCAATTTTCGAGGGCATTTTGCCCCAAGCCCCCGTTAATTTCGAACCCTGCCTTGAGGTGTGCCGAGTCCCCACAATATGGCTGCAGTGCAAAGCAGTAACCAGTGCGAGAATCACAGAGCACATATGACTTGATACCATATTTGGTGGGCTTCAGGGGGCTGTAAACTCTGAACTGTAGGCGTCCACGCCAGGCCAGCATCCCCTCATCTATGCTAATATTCTGGCTGGGCTGATATAGCTCCTGGAATCGGTTCACGAGGTAGTCTAGGACTGGGCGCACTTTGTAAAGTTTGTCAGCAATGTCTATAGTCTGGTTGTCACTAAAAAGTAGGAACCTCCAAATTAGCTGATATCTGTTGCGTGACATGGTGTTTGAAAAAAATGGCGGCAATAGAAATATTTGACAGTTGACCAGTACATATACAGTTGTGGCTTGTGATCGATCCCCATCAGGAAGAGTATTCCCAAGAACTTCCATAGCTCTGCAACGGTGACAGGCTTCCACCTTCGTAGCCTGTTACTCACCCGGTCGGGATCAATGAGAGTCATTGTTTGTTGGGTGTACAAGTTAGTTTGCTGTACAATGTTACCCATGAGTTCGTCGGTGAGGTACAGACGCAGAAAGGCAAGGGGGCTGTCTGATGTGATGGTGGCCGCATCTTGGAGTGGTCCTGGCTCTGCATCGAAGGTAATTTCTGTTGGCACGAAATTGCCAGAGATCCACTCATCATGGCTCCCACGAGGAGCTCTGCTTTTAGAAACGTGTGTGAGTGAATGAGTCGGTGTGAGATAGTGATGCATAACTTTACCCCTCTGCTTAGAAGGGACATCTTCATCATCCTCATCCTCCTCTGCCTCAGAAGCTGGGCCTCTCTCTGAAATAACAAGGAACGGTCAGCTTTGTCACAATGCATTTACAGTTATATCCTACATACAATGTAGGATGGTTACACACTATATATAGAAACATTACACATACCTAACGTTTGCGGAGTACAAGGCCTTGTCGCCGTCCTCGCAGCCACATCAATATCGGAGTCGTTGTCGGATTCCATATCAGCCTTAGCACCTTCATCAACAGTCTGTGTCGGAATCTGCAATAAAAAAAGTCAAGTCAGATTTTTGAGAGAGAGAGAGAGACCCATCCCCCATGCTACTTACAAAATAGAACACAATGTACTTGTGGCTTACCTGAAAATCTCCTATTATGTGGCCAAATTCCATCTTGGGCCCTGCCTGATCTGCCTTAAATAAAAAATTACCGTTAGTTGCGTTTGAGCCAGCATCCATGGCATCAAGATGGCCATGCCATCTACAAACATTCGCTCATACATTCGCGTTACATTACATTGACATACAATGAATGTGCGGGCCACTATACAATAGCAATGTGCGGGCCAAAAGCATACTCTACACATGCCCAATATACATGATCCAAAAGCATACATGCCTATATTAGCTTAAACGGATCTACAAACATTCTCTCATACATTCGCGTTACATTACATCGACATACAATGAATGTGCGGGCCACTATACAATAGCATTGTGCGGGCCAAAAGCATACACGCTACACATGCCCAATATACATGATCCAAAAGCATACATGCCTATATTAGCTTGAAAACGGATCTACAAACATTCGCTCATACGTTCGCGTTACATTACATTGACATACAATGAATGTGCGAGCCACTATACAATAGCAATGTGCGGGCCAAAAGCATACACGCTACACATGCCTATATTCACGTTGCAGTATATACCCCGAGTTACAGGCCCAATATACAATAGCCACATAATATGCATACGCTACACATGCCTAGATTAGCTTGAAATGGATCTACAAACATTTGCTCATACGAGTTCTAACGGCATACCTCACGTATAAAGTATAATAATTACACTAGCAAACACTAATGCGTTCAGACTAAACACACGTGGAAACATTTATTGAATAGAAATTATGATATTACCTGGAGTCCACTCGTCATGATCATCCACATCAACGTCGGACTCATCCGAGCTGTGCGACGATAGGTGCTGGGTCTTAGCGATCCGCTTCCTCGTGGCCCTGACCGGAGGCGGAGAACTGCTAGGCCCGGCGGCCACCGGCGCCGGAGGCTCACGGCTGGGGCCAGCGGCAGCTACCGGAGCCTGGACGAACGGCAGTGTGGTCTGCAGATATCTGTCCGGCAGTTTGCCTTTCTTGGTCTCATCGTCGTGAATACCTACTCTCAAACTAGTACTATAAAAAAAGACTATAAAAAACCTAACTAGTGCTACTATCTAACACAACTAAGCACTTGTCTAAAAGTGCTGTACTGCTAACAGTACTGCAACTAATATTACCTGGACTACAAATAAAACAATTATTACAAATAAAAAAAAATATATTATCACTACTACTAATGAAATACTATCAATACTATCAATGGTCAAAATCAAATCAAAACGCTAATCTCTATCTATCTCTCTCTCTCTATCTATCTCTTTCTCTCTCTCTCAATAATAATAAACCAACTGTATTCACAAATATCCGAAGACGCTCTGAGGACTCGCTGCGTGTGATCAGGTTAAATACCAGGTGGGCAGGCCGTGATCTTTACTATCGACCAATCATAGCAGAGATCTATTAGCCTTAGAATAATGCAGGTAGGCTGCTAACATTATACATGTGTTACAAACATAGCGATAGACTGCCACCTAGCGGATTCGAGCGAAATTGCATGTCTAGACGTTCAAAAACGTGGTAGCAAGATGGCCATGGGTCTCTAGTTCCTGAAAAGCGAATAAAAAAAAGAGAAAAAACGAATATTCTCGTGATGGGCATTCAACCCGCGGCGGGCTGATAACCCGAGAATATTCGTGATGGGCATTCAAAGTGTTAACACTTTGGTTGCCTTGGGTTAAATTAATGATATACCATAGATTGCCAGCGCTATTTGTCTATGGAGAAAGTCCCCTTCTTTGCAGGGCTATAACTTTTTAAATTCTATTGCTACATTGCCATTATTAGGGCCCATTCAAAGTCCTATATGTATTGTTCATTGTGTAGCAACGTTAAACTTTTTCATTCACATATTCATAGTAAAGTATGGTCTAATGTATAAGTATGTTTTCATCTCTTTCTGCAACTTTCTCCAGAACGTGATATATAGCCCCAAATGCATTATATTGATGATGAAATACAGTTTGATGGCAATCAGCGCGATATAAAAAATTCCAACTAGACGTACTTCTAGAAGTTACTACACGTCATCTGATGTTGACCGGATGGGCGAGGGGGCGTTTATAATTCCGTGGGCAGCGTTATACCAATCATCTAATGTGGGTCAAATGTTGATAAAAGCAGTTAGTATCGAAGATGGTAACGTTACACGCTGAAACTCACCCCAGTCTCCGCGCGCCGTTGGGCGATCATCGTCGAGTAGAAATTTTATCATTATGGGATATATTATTACCCGGTCCATCTCCAGCTTGTATAATGGTATATACGTCCAAATCATGTTGTTTATCGAGTTATTGGCAATCGATCGCTATGTAGAGTGACGAGCTAGAATGCCGGAACCTATCCCGAGTGGCCGGAAGCAATACGGACATCTAGCACAACCTCCACTGTGCTTCCTGTTAAGCGGTTGCGCGATCGGCCACCAGATGGCGCTCCTGAACCGCCAGAGAGCTCAGTGGGTCCTGCTGGTGGTTCTCAGGCCAGCGGAGGGACATTATGGATCAGATCGCAGATTTTTGAAATATTGATACAAAGACGACGTACAGCGTCCCCCGGCAACTTTAGCATCGCCAGCAAAGACGTTGTAAATCGTTTTTAGGCAGTCAAAGTGTTAAGGGGATGCAGACAAGAGAAATACTTTCGTCTTGTTTACATCAGGGTCCCCCATTTTCAATTCATAACATATATGACACACATGACATACAGATAGACAATACTGCTACATCTATACATTTATGACATACCAGATTTACAAATACAGTATTGTTTGTGATACAAAAATAGTCTAAAAAAGAGTATATACATTTGACGAAGAAACTGTACATTGGAGGAGGTTGGGTAGGTGGGGTGGGGGGACTGTACATTGGAGGTGGTTGGGGGGGGGGGGGGGTAACTGTACTATGGATTATCAACGAAACCTTACTTGGTCCCAAGAAGAGGCTCTCGTGTATTAAATAAAGGGGTGCTAGCTCGCCAATCAGAAGCTAGCCACAAGACTTGCATTCATGCTCTCCAGCACACAGCCTCCTTGCCTGGCACAACAACCACAACAGTAGGGTCTATAGTCACAGTCAGGACAGTAGGCTCTACAATAGGCTCCCTTAAAACGCTAACGCTATTAAAAAAAGAATACAGTGGAGGTTAAAATAAGAATATGATTTGGCCTGAAAAAAGTTCAGTCAGGAGATTTTTTTTTGCTTTAATCCCTGCACATACAAACAAATATATGTAGTACAAATATACATTTATTTTTGAAAAAAATAATAAACTCTTGTTACTGGAAATATTGTCACTATGCTCCTAAATATTTTTGGGTGCTCCTAAATTTCTTTGTGTGCTCTTAATTTTTTTCATTTAGGAGCATGTGTGCTCCTTGGGAAAAAGGTTAGCGTAGAGCCCTGAGTCATATCCCGTTCCCAGCGTGGCGGTCAATGAGTTAAGAGATGGTGAAAGTTAATTCAATTGATCAGTGAAACATTTTATGTTCAGAGGATGACCTACAGCAGCGTTTAGAAATGGCAAGGAAAGAAATGGACAAATAAAAAGGTTGGTTCAACACAAAAAAATTATCACTCAATTTGAGAAAAAATGTATACTTCATGATATTTGGAAATTGTCAAATAAACACATACACATATCCTCAACTGGAAATTTATGAGGTAAAAAATTTAGAGTATATACAAACAAGTTTCTAGGGTTTTTAATAGACTACAAACTGCTGGAAACACCACATACAATATTTGTGTTCAAACTTAGTGAGAAGTATTTGTATACTGGATCAGAAAACTATATACATTGTATTGCACACTCTTGTACCATATCTATCATATTGTGTTGAAACTTGGGGAGATACTTATAAAAGCAACTTACAAAAGATATGCTCACTGCAAAAAAGTAGTCTGTAAAGCAGTGGTCACCAACCCGTCGATCTTGATCGACTGGTCGATCTTTGAGACCTTCCCTGTAGATCTTTCCCTGAAAAAAAAATTTAAATTTTTTTTTATTTTTTTTTATCTTTCCCTGAGAGTCCACATTACAGTTCTACTTTTGTTTTGATGTGAAAAGTGATGCTGCATAAGATTACTGCACTTAGCACTGGCTGAGAAAGTACATATTACAGTTCTACTTTGACAAACATATTACAATTAGCATTTTCTAATGTTAATAATATGAGAGTCCACATTACAGTTCTAATTTTGTTTTGATGTGAGAAGTGATGCTGCATAAGAGGACTGCACTTAGCACTGACTGAGAAAGTACACATTACAGTTCTACTTTATAAAATGCTAATTGTAAATATGTTTGGCAATGTTAATTAATAGGAGAAGGTCCACATTACAGTTCTACGTTTGTTTTGATGTGAAAAGTGATGCTGCATAAGAGGACTGCACTTAGCACTGACTGAGAAAGTACATATTACAGTTCTACTTTATAAAATGCTAATTGTAAATATGTTTGGCAATGTTAATTAATAGGAGAAGGTCCACATTACAGTTCTACTTTTGTTTTGATGTGAAAAGTGATGCTGCATAAGATGACTGCACTTAGCACTGACTGAGAAAGTACACATTACAGTTCTACTTTATAAAATGCTAATTGTAAATATGTTTGGCAATGTTAATTAATAGGAGAAGGTCCACATTACAGTTCTACGTTTGTTTTGATGTGAAAAGTGATGCTGCATAAGAGGACTGCACTTAGCACTGACTGAGAAAGTACATATTACAGTTCTACTTTATAAAATGCTAATTGTAAATATGTTTGGCAATGTTAATTAATAGGAGAAGGTCCACATTACAGTTCTACTTTTGTTTTGATGTGAAAAGTGATGCTGCATAAGATGACTGCACTTAGCACTGACTGAGAAAGTACACATTACAGTTCTACTTTATAAAATGCTAATTGTAAATATGTTTGTCAATGTTAATATGAGAAAGTCCACATTACAGTTCTACTTTTGTTTTGATGTGAAAAGTGATGCTGCATAAGATGACTGCACTTAGCACTGACTGAGAAAGTACACATTACAGTTCTACTTTATAAAATGCTAATTGTAAATATGTTTGTCAATGTTAATAATATGAGAAAGTCGGTAGATAGGTAGATTTTGCCTTCAAGTGATCTTGGGCTTAAAAAGGTTGGTGACCACTGCTGTAAAGAGTCAAACATTGAAATGCATGAACTTAACTCATTGACTGCCAGCTATTAGCCTTGGCCCTGTGGTAGCACTGCCACGCTTTAAAAGATAGGAGTGAGTCACCTTGTTTGTAGAACTATAACTATATTCTATATTATAGCTATGGATACAATACTATGGCCCATTTGACATCAAGTATCTATCGTTCAATATGTGAAAAAGAAATAATTTTTTCATCCATACATTCCCGTTTTATACCGAGGGAAGCCGGTGGGTGGTAATCTGGTCGTTGTAAACAGCGACTCCTACATGCACATGGCTTTTGTGTTGACATGCATCTATGCACTTGGCTATTTAACGGAATCAACAATCAGTTGAATATATGGCTGTTATAATGTCTTAGCTTCTGTGTGTAAGGAACATCCCATAGCGGCATAGGGCGCATCACCAACCCGCGCACATGAACGTATAATAATGGGCTACGCATTTTACGTCTAATTAATAAGACGGAGAGATGCACTTTCAATTTTGACGGAGAGGGGAGAATCTCCTGATTCGGATACAAAAGCGAGTCTTTATCCAAACTGTTCCAAAGATATTTAATGTTTTGCAAAACATGTGTTGGCTGCCCTGGACTCTCAATTTGGAGGTTCCTCTCCTATCGGCTGCCCTGTTACCAACAAGGTCTGCCCTACATTTTCAAAAGCCTAGAGAAAGCTTGTCTTACCGTGAGCTATGATCCATAA
Organism: Notolepis coatsorum; assembly: GCF_963971535.1. NCBI lineage: Eukaryota > Metazoa > Chordata > Actinopteri > Aulopiformes > Paralepididae > Notolepis > Notolepis coatsorum. The sequence continues at coordinate 60,132,561 of NC_140172.1, read as the reverse complement.
TACAGAAGTCTGTGTGAAAAGGGCTACTGGCGGATGGCGGCTAATCCAGTGGGGGAGTGGTTAGGGGTGTACTTAAGAGCTATTGTTCACACCTAGTACCTGACTGCCAAGGTGTTAAAAATGCAGGTACTGTACAAGGTGTCTTGTCTCTGCTCTGAGACTAGAGGTTTAACAAGATTATTAAAGCATATCTTCAAATATTTTCAAAAAGTCAAAAAAATTACTGAGGGTGACATGGGCCACAAACTGCTGGACACAGTCACATATATGTATATCTATTTTTTAAATAACACTGTCTCAATTAAAGAATAAAAGGGACATGTTAAAAGTTGTTGTCTTTCTTTTCCTTCAGGTGTTGGACCGTCTCCTTCTGTATCTGCGTGTTGTCCATTCCATCGACTACTACAACACCTGTGAATACTCCAGTGAGGATGAGATGCCCAATCGCTGTGAGATGATGCACGTCCGTGGCCCCATCCCTCCCAATCGCATCACGCACAGAGAAGGTCCCATTTTACTTTCATTATATTTATTTATTGTATACCAAGCAGGGTTGGGATAAATTCACTTTCATATTCAGTCCATTTAAAATGGAAGTAGCCATTTACTTGTTGATGGTAGAATATTAATTCCAATTACTTGTTGATGGTAGAATATTCATTCCTGTTTACTTGTTGATGGTAGAATATTCATTCATGTTTACTTGTTGATGGTAGAATATTCATTCACATATACTAGTTGATGATGGTAGAATATTCATTCCTGTTTACCTGTTGACAGTAGAATATTCATTCTTGTTTATTTAGTTGGTAGATTGGATGGTGATGATGTCTTGTGTCCACAGTGACCCAGTGGCTAAAGTCGATGGAGGAGAAACTGAGTCCCTTGTTCAGCTTGAAGGAAGTCCTGGCCGAGGACGACGCTACAAAGATGGGACGTAAGGACCCCGAGCTAGAGGTGGAGAAGTTTGTGGCTGCCAACACTCGCGAGCTGGCGAAGGACAAGTGGCTTTGCCCGCTCAGTGGCAAGAAGTTCAAGGTGGGGCTGGGTGATTATGATAAGACAATAATAATGTCTTAAGATTTATATAGCGCCTTCAGGGAACCCAAGGCACGTAACAGAATAAGGGGACATGCTAGGGGAAGAAATCAGAGGGACAATTGGGTAAAGGAGGGAAGTCCAGCAAAGCCATTAATAAATTTGGTGCAGAGGTGAGATTTGAGTAGTGATTTGAAGGAGTCGAAGATAATCGAGATGAAACTATTTAGGTAATCCACTGTTGTTATTATTGTTTTTCTTTAAGGCGAGACACTGCAGGTGAATAGGCAAATATACTTTTTTGGTTGATTTTGAGATTTTGTTATATTTTGCTTCCTAAACATGTCTTCTATGAAACTAGTGACAATAAAACGTCAATAACACACATTTAGTTGTTTATTTTACTTCATTTTGCCTTATTGCATCCATAAATGTGCACATTTAATGGGGAAGTGCCTCATTTGCATATATAAACATAAATTTCAGAAAACTTGCAATATATTTTTTTCTTAGTTTATATGTACATAACAAACTGGGAAAGTTTCATAGTGATATCTATTCAAATATTTTTTGCCTATTAGGGGGTACTACACTGTACTACACTGTTTGTAGCCTGTGTGTAGTTCTGTTCAGTTCAATAACATCATTATTATTATTATTGTTATTATTCAGTTATCAGGCATGTGTTTAGGTTGTCTATTACTAATGGTTTGATTAGGTTTTGTGTTTGTAAATATCTGTTTAAAAAAAAGTATGGCATTTTACAATACAGAACTTTGAAGGCGTTTTCCCAAAAATGAGTTTTAAGAGTTTTTCCTCATACTCTGAGCCAGAAATCTCCACTGCAGTAGCACTCACATACACCAAACCTTCCAGTTCTATTCATATCTATGTTCTGAAGGTATTTACAGTTGATATCGCATTCATACCCTCATTTATATCACATTTCATTCCTAAAAACATGGCGAAATATGGAATTTTACCATAAAAGTTGACTGAATGGAGTATTTTCTGATTTATGGAGTGATAAAAAGAGATATCCAAAATCCCCTCTGTAATAACCTTTGGCTCTGTCAACAAAATGAAACTATAATTTTGAAAATGGCTTTATCCAATGTTCAGATTTCTGTCCTGGAATTATATGCAAATTAGTGCATATTTAAGTAGATAATGCCTCATTTGCATATTTAAACATACAATTTCAGAAAACTTGTAATACAAAACAGTCTTGTCTTAATATAAGTAATCAACTGGGGAAGTTTCATTGTGATATCTATTAGTTAATTATTTTACCCTATTCACCTGTAGTGTCTCCCCTTAAGTTCAATAACTGCATGATGTTTCCAAAGTCAATGAGTAATCATGTTAAATAATCATGATATCAAAATAATCGTGATTAGGATTTTTTCCGTAATCAAGCAGTCCTAATTCAAGGTGTGAGCTCACAAAAACAGGTGTTTTGGGTACGGTTGGGTTCTTTTAGCTGGTTCTGTTTTGTAGCCAATTTCATTAACTACGATTTGATAAGCCGATTCAATACTGATTTTAGATTCAATAAAATGCTCTCAAACCCCAACCCTAATCAGGGATCATAAGTATAATAGTACCAGAAATAAATAACGTATGAAGGACATTGAGGAACATTGAAGTTAGTTAGAGAAGGTATTCACTATTGTGCTGCTAAGATGTCCATTTGAAATTACGTTCCAGGGCCGAGAGTTTGTGCGCAAGCACATCCTGAACAAACATGGGGACAAGATTGAAGAGGTGAAAAAGGAGGTGATGTTCTTTAACAACTTCCTCATGGATGCCAAGAGACCATCCCTTCCGGAGATTAAACTACCACCCATGCCAGGCCCAGGACAAGGTGGGCGGGACTTGTCTTATCTAATCGGGTTCAGGGCCTGGCCGTATGATGATCATCTAATATAATTCATATTAGAGTTTATTTATTTATACATTTTTATGTTGACTTAAAGGTATCCAGTTTTCTTTTGTTTCTTTTGTTTTCTTTTATTGTCCACCCAAATTAATTCTCTGTTGTTCTATAGTCTACAACCTGAATACATTTCCTACCTCATATAACCTCATACAAAGTAAATTTTCTACGTTTTCTTTGCTCTCATTCCATCTGTGTTCAGTTTCACTTTTGTTTTTGATTGACAGGCAGTTAGCTTGTTAGATTGCGAGGAAGATCTTCATAGACCAATCAAATTGCAGCACACGGGCATGTTTACACGCCTCCAGTGCACCCCATCCTTGCAGAATGCACTATTGTGCCAATTTCAGAAACTAGTGGTCCACAACTCCATTGGATACATTTAAATCCATGATGCAAAGGGTGCTTGGATGTTTAATTAGTCTGTCCTGATCCGAGCACGTGGTCTTGTATTCCTTCTTCTCCAGGCCTGCTCTCCCCTGGTATGCCGTTCCCCCCTCAGGGACCGATGGGCTTTGGCCAGCCTCGGCCACCTGTGATGGGCTATGGAGGTACGGGCCAGTGTTGCAGTCTTCATACCATTCTTCCATGTGTCACTCTTATAGTTTCTTTCCAACTATGCACTGAAATGACAAATTACCCGCGACTGCATTGGGTTGCATAGTTAGCTTTCGCTATAAATAACAACTATAAGGCTTTGATTATGGATATTTGATTTGATTTTATTACGGATCCCCATTAGCTGGTGCCATGGCAACCAGCTAGTCTTCCTGGGGTCCACACAAAAAAACATACAAAAACAATTATTGTGTAACTGAGGGGTACAATTCCCTGACTGTATTAATCAAGTACTGATATCATTAAATCACTACCGTCTATGTACTCCTGGCCAATACTGTACATAAGTATATTAGATTAGAACACTCCCACAATAACACGGTTTTCCACACAAAATACTCGTTTACAATATTTATTACATAAAAGGGATTATATTACATGACTTAGTTGCGCTTATAAGGCAAATAGAATGTGCATATGCGAGTCAATAATGAATATTAAGGATTAGATCCAGGGATATTCTGGGATAGGGGTGTACTACCGGTTGTAAGCCAGTAGAGGGGGGCAAAGCTCTATGCAAGTCCAGGGTTCAAGGAGGCGATGTCACCCCTGTCACCCCAGCGGGGATAGGCAGCCTGGTCCCAGGTTGCGCGCCTTGCAGGTGAAAGCCGTGGGGTCTCTGGTGCGACAGAGACGGGCTTGAGTGATGTCCCCACGGGCACGTGGATCCCACAGCAGTGGGTGTAGACGGTTCTCTGCTTCCAGCGGCTTAGTGAAGAATAATAATCCTTGCCGGAGAGTGGCACTGATGGCGGGGTGTAAATCCTCCGTGGTGCTGCTGCTCCGGTGTAGATATCCTCCGGTGCGGTAGTGCACGGTTGACCTTGACGTTACTATACTATTAGCACGGGCAATAAGTGCTCTATGTCGACGCACAATTACTCACTCCACGTGGTCTTTGACTCGTAATGAAGGTTTACTAATAAATAGCGAACGATACGACAAACAGACGTATTAGGATAACACGAGACTATCTTGGGGCAATGCGGGCCCTGCTCTGCCCACGTTGCGTAGTGGGTGAGACGTTGCTTGGATAACTGAACCAGACTGAACTGAAGGCGAACTGAAAGGGGAACTGCAAGGGAAGTTCTACATTTCTTGCGCCCTATTTATATGTACCGTGGACAAATAGTGCCATTCTGCTTTCGGTAGCCGTATTAGTGGGCAGAAGCTGGGCATGTACAGACATATCTCGTCGGTACCTTTGAAGTCAGCTCGAGGGGGTAAGGCAGTGGCGCCGGGGGATCGCTTCCAATAGGAGAACGAATATTATGGTCTGTCCTGCTACCAGGTAAAGGGATATTCCGTATATATTGTACAAGGAATATACAGGGGATATCAAACGATATGCAAATATTATACATGGGATCTCAGGCAATAAATATATATATTCGGTTTAATCTGACCCTTTGTAACAGCCGCCCCCTAATTAGTCCCACCTAATTAGCTAAGCAGGGACAGATTAACCGCACTGTCCACTACTCAATGTCTGTGAGGGGTCGGGCAGTTCACAAAGTCAGGGGTCATGGTCGTCATTAGGCGAGTCGGGGAGCCTTGGCGACTCTATCAGCCTCGCCACGGGTCGGTTGTAGATCCGCCCTTGGCCGAGCACTTCTGCCACTCTGACCTTTCCGTCGGCACCAGTGGTCACTTTGCTTACGCGGCCGGCCGGCCACGCAGCTCGGGGTAGTGACTGGGCTATGGTCATGACAACTGGACGGGATGAAGGGGGGCTTAGGAGGAAGCGGGCCTGAGACTGCTTTGATCTGTGCTTGGCTGTGCTTTCTCCTCCTCCTCCGTCTGTTTCGTTTGTTCGCTCTGTACCCCGTGTGAGGAGGGGCCAGTCCCGGCCGCCCCGTCAAGGAGTCGCTTGGGGTGCTGGGTTCGAGGTCAGCTACGTCTGAAGCGCAGCTGAGGGGGGTGGAGTTCCGAACTCCCTCTGGTACCCACGGTTCTCTCACGGGCCTCTCGCTTAATGTCAATAGCCTCTGCTGTACGGGGGAGAGGCCGGTGTCTTCTTCTGTCGCTCTGGAGTGGAGGCAGCTAGTGGCTGCTGTTCGGTTGAGAGATTTAGCGAGGGGGCCTTGTAGTGTCCACCCTAGGCGGGTCTCGACTGCTGCAGGACAGCCTCGGGTTCCGGTATGGACCCGGTCTATCGGGACGATGAGGTCTGCATGGTCGGAGCCTATCAGCAGGGTCGGGGTGGCGTCGGGGTGGGGAACTGCAAGGGAAGTTCTACATTTCTTGCGCCCTATTTATATGTACCGTGGACAAATAGTGCCATTCTGCTTTCGGTAGCCGTATTAGTGGGCAGAAGCTGGGCATGTACAGACATATCTCGTCGGTACCTTTGAAGTCAGCTCGAGGGGGTAAGGCAGTGGCGCCGGGGGATCGCTTCCAATAGGAGAACGAATATTATGGTCTGTCCTGCTACCAGGTAAAGGGATATTCCGTATATATTGTACAAGGAATATACAGGGGATATCAAACGATATGCAAATATTATACATGGGATCTCAGGCAATAAATATATATATTCGGTTTAATCTGACCCTTTGTAACAGCCGCCCCCTAATTAGTCCCACCTAATTAGCTAAGCAGGGACAGATTAACCGCACTGTCCACTACTCAATGTCTGTGAGGGGTCGGGCAGTTCACAAAGTCAGGGGTCATGGTCGTCATTAGGCGAGTCGGGGAGCCTTGGCGACTCTATCAGCCTCGCCACGGGTCGGTTGTAGATCCGCCCTTGGCCGAGCACTTCTGCCACTCTGACCTTTCCGTCGGCACCAGTGGTCACTTTGCTTACGCGGCCGGCCGGCCACGCAGCTCGGGATAGTGACTGGGCTATGGTCATGACAACTGGACGGGATGAAGGGGGGCTTAGGAGGAAGCGGGCCTGAGACTGCTTTGATCTGTGCTTGGCTGTGCTTTCTCCTCCTCCTCCGTCTGTTTCGTTTGTTCGCTCTGTACCCCGTGTGAGGAGGGGCCGGTCCCGGCCGCCCCGTCAAGGAGTCGCTTGGGGTGCTGGGTTCGAGGTCAGCTACGTCTGAAGCGCAGCTGAGGGGGGTGGAGTTCCGAACTCCCTCTGGTACCCACGGTTCTCTCACGGGCCTCTCGCTTAATGTCAATAGCCTCTGCTGTACGGGGGAGAGGCCGGTGTCTTCTTCTGTCGCTCTGGAGTGGAGGCAGCTAGTGGCTGCTGTTCGGTTGAGAGATTTAGCGAGGGGGCCTTGTAGTGTCCACCCTAGGCGGGTCTCGACTGCTGCAGGACAGCCTCGGGTTCCGGTATGGACCCGGTCTATCGGGACGATGAGGTCTGCATGGTCGGAGCCTATCAGCAGGGTCGGGGTGGCGCCGTCTATGAGCGGGATAGGTAGTTGACGCAGGTGCACGTATTTATCCATCAGCTGTGGGATGGGGTAGGTGTACTGTGATAGTCCTATTTCTTGGCTGGTGAAAGCATTTGTAATCCTATACCGTCGCTCTGGCTGCCCGCTTGCTGCGATAGTGAAGGAGACATTCTCGCCCTTTATCGTCTTTAAATCTCTTCTTATTGTCCGAATCGTCATTTGGTTCTCGCTCCCCCGCAGTCCCAGCTGGGCCGCAGCGGACGCGAGCAGAAGGGTCTTCTCTGACCCGTCATCAAGGACGGCGTAAGTGTCCATGACTTTGTCCCCGTGGCTCAGGAGCACTCTGACCACTTTGAGGAGCACACGGGGGGTCCCGCTGTGCTGGGGGTCTATGTGGAGCACTCCTGTCTCGGGTGGTGACGTAGACTCTATGTGGCACGAGTCGCACCTTGACTCCCAGTGTCTGCTGTAGCAGTCGGGACACCAGGGAGCGGTCTGGTGGAACTTTGGTTCTGGTGCCACCGCCTCGGCATGGTACAGTACCGCGACGGGCCCACTCGGTTGTCCTGGGTGATGCCTGTTGATGTCATGCAGGACCTCCAGGTGGGTGCCACCGCACCTGCTGCACTTTTTCTTCAGGCGGCACTCAGCTGCTAGGTGGCTGCGCGCGCAGCGGAAGCAGCGGCGGTGGTCCTTGACCCACTGGCTCACATCATCCGTGGTCAGCTTCTTGAAATCTTCGCACTGATGGAGCCGATGTTCTCCCTCACAGTACTGGCACTCAATCTTCCACTGGTCCTCTTTCGTCGAGGGGGTGTTGTGGTTGGAGTGCTGCGGTACTGATTCGGCTTGGTGCATGACAGTCACCGATCTTCTTCCATCATTTATTCTCCTGGGTCCCTCTCTGGAGCTTGGCGTGCTCCGCCCGAATGTATCCAGTCGTAAGCTGCTGACTTCTCTCGCCAGGAAGTCGGCTAGATCAAGGAGGGATGGTTCGGGGCCGTCGGGATCTCGGTAGTCTCTCTGCCGCCTAAAACGCTCTTGTCTTGCGGGTGGCAGCTTCTCCAAAATCCTCTCAACGTTAGAGTTGGCGTATAGCTCATGCCTGCCCTTCTCCCGTTGCGCTCCCAGCATCCCCACCAGGGACTGCACTTTGATTGACAGGTCGTCTAGTGAGCGATTGTCTGTGGCTGGGGGTAGGCGGTCAATATGCCTTATCTCTTCTATTACGTAATCCCATATACGTCCATATCTCTGGTCCAGCGCTGCAAGGGCCGCTGTGTATGGGGTCGTAGAGGTAGCATAGGCCAGCGCTATATTGTGCGCTCGCGGTACTTTCAGGTGCTTCAGTAATATTGCATACTTGTGGCGTTCATCAGCGACATCCACCATCATTGTCTCTAGGCACATCCGGAGCTCCGTATACTGTGCTCGACTCTCATAGGCGAAGTCGGGAAATGACGGCGTGGCAATGTATGATGTCATGGATGACTGGCACATCGGTGAGCGTTGGGGGAGAGGCCTCCTAGGCGAGTCTCCTCTGGCGTGTCGTCTTGGGCTGGTACTTGGTGGGTACCGAAGGTCGGGTACCCAGGTGCTGTTCCTCGGGGCTGACGGTGCGTCAAACTCACCCGTGGGTTGAGTCGGGGGTTTGTAGCGCAGGGCCTCGGGGCTGACTTCTGGGCTGTACTGGACCTCCTGGTCCTGAGTACGTCGCTGCGGGTCGGGGCTGTACTGGGCCTCCTGGGCCAGAGCACGTTGCTGCTGGTCGGCTTGACACTCCTCTTCCTCCTCCTCCTCTTCCTCTGCTAGGACCTGGAGTCTTTTGTTCAGTCTCTCGGCGTGGTCCGGTTCTGTACCCCGGTTGCTAGGTCTCGTATGGACCGGCTGGGGAGGGGGTTCAGAGACGTGGACAGGCTCCTCCTGTTGGCGGGGTCCCGGGTCGCTTCGTCGGTTAGGGGAATGTGTCCTAGACCCGTGTCTGGACGATCTCTGGGAGCTCCGTGCGGAGTGAGGGGGTGTCGCCATGGCCACCAGTTTGTCCATCAGCTCCGCCTGCAGCCGGTCGCGCTCTGCCTCGCGCCGGGCATGGGCTGCGTCGCGCGCTGCTTCGCGCTGGGCATTGGCGGCGTCGCGCTGCGCATTGGCGCTGGCCTGGGCAGCGTCGCGCTGTGCGTTGGCGACGTCGCGCTGGGCGTTGGCGCTGGTCTGGGCAGCGTCGCGCTGTGCGTTGGCGACGTCGCGCTGGGCATTGGCGCTGGCATGGGCGGCGTGGAGCTGTGCATTTGCGACGTCGGCGCGGCTTCGCTCGATGTTCTCTTCTGTCTGGAGGCGTCTGGTCTCCAGTCTTATTCGGTCGTCCTCGCTCCTTTGTTGCGCCTGGAAGCGCTCTCGCTCACCTGCGTAATGTTCGCGCTCGCACGTCTGTTGCGCTTGAAGTCGATCGCGTTCGGTGGAGGCTGCCAGGGTGGCGATGAGTGCTTGCGCCAGCATCTTGTCCGCCTCGCTGGGGGAAGACGCCGTTCGGGGCGATCGGCTCCCGGCAGTACTTGTTGGAGATCCGTTCTCCTGTTGCGTACCGAGGAGATCCGTCTCCTGGGTGCGCGTCTCTCTGGGGTTGTCTTCCTCCCGGAGCTGATCGGGGGCTATGTCTGGGGGTAAAGTCGTGTCAGTTCCCTCCTGGTCCCCACCGTGAGCTTGGTCAGTTACATTAGCACCCACTAGGGCCTCTGTGGTCGGGGTAACCTGGTTGTTAAGGTCAGACATAATTTTACTTTCTACTTTTTCCGCGTTTAACTTCCCTTTAAAGCTAGGTATTGGACTGACAGAGTATGCCTCTAGGTAGGGAGGTGGCTGTCGTCTGCGCTGCGGGCGATCTAGCTTAGGAGAACCGTTTGTGGAGTGTTCGTCATCGGCCATGTCAATATTAATATTATATTAATATTACGCTAATTATTCTCCGGCTATCGAAGGACCAATTGTAACTGAGGGGTACAATTCCCTGACTGTATTAATCAAGTACTGATATCATTAAATCACTACCGTCTATGTACTCCTGGCCAATACTGTACATAAGTATATTAGATTAGAACACTCCCACAATAACACGGTTTTCCACACAAAATACTCGTTTACAATATTACATAAAAGGGATTATATTACATGACTTAGTTGCGCTTATAAGGCAAATAGAATGTGCATATGCGAGTCAATAATGAATATTAAGGATTAGATCCAGGGATATTCTGGGATAGGGGTGTACTACCGGTTGTAAGCCAGTAGAGGGGGGCAAAGCTCTATGCAAGTCCAGGGTTCAAGGAGGCGATGTCACCCCTGTGTCAGCGGGGATAGGCAGCCTGGTCCCAGGTTGCGCGCCTTGCAGGTGAAAGCCGTGGGGTCTCTGGTGCGACAGAGACGGGCTTGAGTGATGTCCCCACGGGCACGTGGATCCCACAGCAGTGGGTGTAGACGGTTCTCTGCTTCCAGCGGCTTAGTGAAGAATGAAGAATAATAATCCTTGCCGGAGAGTGGCACTGATGGCGGGGTGTAAATCCTCCGTGGTGCTGCTGCTCCGGTGTAGATATCCTCCGGTGCGGTAGTGCACGGTTGACCTTGACGTTACTATACTATTAGCACGGGCAATAAGTGCTCTATGTCGACGCACAATTACTCACTCCACGTGGTCTTTGACTCGTAATGAAGGTTTACTAATAAATAGCGAACGATACGACAAACAGACGTATTAGGATAACACGAGACTATCTTGGGGCAATGCGGGCCCTGCTCTGCCCACGTTGCGTAGTGGGTGAGACGTTGCTTGGATAACTGAACCAGACTGAACTGAAGGCGAACTGAAAGGGGAACTGCAAGGGAAGTTCTACATTTCTTGCGCCCTATTTATATGTACCGTGGACAAATAGTGCCATTCTGCTTTCGGTAGCCGTATTAGTGGGCAGAAGCTGGGCATGTACAGACATATCTCGTCGGTACCTTTGAAGTCAGCTCGAGGGGGTAAGGCAGTGGCGCCGGGGGATCGCTTCCAATAGGAGAACGAATATTATGGTCTGTCCTGCTACCAGGTAAAGGGATATTCCGTATATATTGTACAAGGAATATACAGGGGATATCAAACGATATGCAAATATTATACATGGGATCTCAGGCAATAAATATATATATTCGGTTTAATCTGACCCTTTGTAACAATTGCAAAACAGAATTATTATAAGTCAGTACTCGATACACAATGAAACTAACAATTAAGATGGCTAAAATTACATGCAAGCAAAGAAACGGAAAACAAAAAAACAAAACAAAATACTTTACAGTGTTACATACAATTTAAGATTGTTTTTAAAAGTGAATCTTTTTAAGAATTTCTTTCAGAATGCTCATCAATGTTACTAAAACATGAATTTCACCATACCTTTAAAAAGAAAAAGAAAACACAAAGTAAACAGATTATGGCTCCTTTAAGTTTCTTTTTGAAACTGTCCTTGTTTTCCGTCCGTATAATATGTAATGGGATCCTATTAGGGATGCACCGAATGGGAAATTCTTGGCCGAAACCGATACCGAAAATAGGAAACAGTTGGCCGAAAGGCCGAAAATGATTCATAGAATAGATTTTTTTTTACCAATGTTGTTCAGCTACCTGATTATGGAAAAATATATGATTATGGCAAAACTTAATAAATAATCACTATTATGGGTCCATAAAACATTTATTCAGCACTTCTGAATGCATACAGTACATTAATTCCAAGTCAAGTGCATTTTCTTTTAGCTGTAGGATAACTACAACAAAGTGCATTCAGAACAAAGCCAATGTGCTTTAAAACTGCATAAAGATCTGCACACATGAGAGGGAGAATAGCTTATAGCAGACTTAATGATGTTACTGTAGTGGCTACAGTAAGCATTTTATATAAAAGTGTTTTTGTATGACAACTAATAAAGAAACTTGAACTACTGTCATAATTCACGGCGTTCTAGCCTACATGGAAGGACTGTTGTATTTACTACATCTCCTGTGACTATTAGCGGGGGATGACGTAGTGAAAGAGGACTGGAAGCCTTGTTAGCTAGCTTAACGCTAACGTTAATCAAAAAGGTTTTTAACCGCGACGGGCATATAGTAATGGTAAGGATATAAAGCATGTTAAAGACTCATTTATTGGACGTGTTGCGTGCGGAGTTTACATAGAAACAGCGCCGAGTCCCAAGAGGAGTTATCACAGGCTGCAGAACGCATGACTGAAGAGCTCATGTTGCGCATGTAATGACTGAAGCCGCGTTTTGATGACATCACAACAACACGCTAACGGTTACAGGTTGTTTCTGTTCTTTGACATTCAGTGATATATTTTCGGTGAAAAAAACTCTTTCGGCCAAAAGCCGAAAGGCCATTTTCGGCCGAAAATTTGTATTCGGTGCATCCCTAGATCCTATTCCAGTATGTTATGGCTCTATACATTGCCGTTTTCTTTAGAGCGTTGGTTCTAGGCAGAGGTAGGGTGAAGCGACTACTTGAAGCATGTCTGGTATTATGGTCATGTCTATCATTGGTGGATAAAAGCATAGAATACAATTGAGTGTGTTTACCCAAGGTACAAATGTTCTTTAAAAACTAGTGATGCACCGATGTGAAAATTCTGGCCGATACCGATATTTACCGATGTCGATATCTCTGTATAGAAAACACTTTTTTATGATAATCAAATAAAGAGCTATTTTCCAAAACGCATAATTTTTTTTACTTTTGTAACTTATTTTCAGAAATGACTGATATTTTTAAACTATTTAAGGCCAAAACATGTAAAAAGAAGAAAAAAAAGATAATAAAAAAAAAATATCGGCCCTATCTTGATATCGGACCGATACCGATGTGTAAAAAAACGGCCATATCGGCCGATATTATATCGGCGGCCGATATATCGTGCATCACTATTAAAAACCTAATCAAACTGCATGTTAGTCTCTCCTCCACCCTCATCCACGACAGTCTAGCATGCATTCCCTCCACACTATTCCTTATAGAGCAGTGAAGAGTGAGTCGGGCAGCTCTATTTTGAGTGAGCTGGAGTTTACTAAGCTCTTGCTTTGACGCGCTAGACCAAATTGCTGGGCAGTAGTCAAGAATAGAATAGAGGGGGGCAGGTGGCGCACGGAGATCACGTTCGTCACCAACACCGGGAGACACTGGATTCGCCTGTTCGAATCCAGCTCCCGGCGTTGCTATCAGCTTGGCTGGCCTCTCACACTGTATCAGAGGGTGGGAAAGCTGAAGGGTGGGTCCTGGGCGTTGTGGACAGCGACCCCTACAGTTCGGTCGGGGCGCCTGCTCAGCAAGGGTTGGAACTAAGGAGAGATAGTGTGGCCTCCCACACGCTACACTCTCCCCGGTGAGAACCTGCGCGGCCAGGTTGGCCTGCCGGCAGGCTGCACATGCGTCGGAGGAAAGCATGAGACAGTCTCCGGTCTCCCGGACCAACAGTAGGGGAAAGTACGCAACAACCAGGAAGGGTTGGATGGGAGAAAAATCGGGAAAAAGAGGGGAAGAAAGATAAAAAAAAAAAGAAAAAAAGGATAGAATAGAATAGAATAGAAATACTTTTATTATCCCGTGGGAAATTAGACACTGCAAATCGCTCAACATTTAAACATTTAGACAGGACAGGTCACAATTTAGAATGATAACACAAATCAAATCAAGTTGCCTAGGATAAGAGTAAAATAAAATAGGATAAAATGAAATGAAATAAAATATACAGTAAGAATATACTGAGCATACTGAGCATGGGGTAAACAATTTGGTCAATATAATTATAATTTACATCTAACTAATGAAATATGAAATATATATTCACAGTGTCAAGGTGCAGTATGCTTTAGGTAGTGTATTGTCCTCCTTGGGTTCCAATAAGACCTAGATCTATGTCTGGCAGCCGTTGCTGCCCCCTGTTGTGGAGCCTGGAGGCCGCGTCCTCCTGCCACTAATGAGCTGCCGCTCTGTGCTCATTGATGCAGTGAGGCACAGTGATGCATTATATAGTCTGATGGCTGTTGGAATGAAGGACTTCCTGTGCCGTTCAGTGCTGCATTTGGGTAGTGTGAGCCTAGCACTGAACATGCTCCTCCTGTCAGCCAAGTCTGTGTATAGTGGGTGGGTGGGGTTTTCCCTGATGGCCTGGAGCTTAGCGAGGCTCCTCCTCTCCGCCACCCTCGCTAGAGAGTCCAGCTCCACCCCAACCACGCTGCTGGCCTTCCTGACCAGCTTATCCAGCCTGGTTGTGTCCACTGCTCTCAGTCCGCTGCCCCAGCAGGTCACAGCGTACAAGAAGGCGCCCGCCACCACCGACTCATAGAACATCCTCAACATCCTTGTACAGACATTGAAGGATCTCAGCCTTCTGAGGAAGTAGAGTCGGCTCTGGCCCTTCTTGTACAGTGCTTCTGCATGTTTTGACCCGTTCAGTTTGTTGTCGATGTGCACACCGAGGTATTTGTACACCTCAACCATGTCCACATCAGCTCCCCTGATGGAAACGGGGGTCACAGGTGCACTCCTCCTCCTCCCCAGCTCCACAACCAGTTCCTTGGTCTTCGCCACATTTAGCTGCAGGTGGTTTTTATCGCACCATGTGACAAAGTCCACTACCAGTTCCCAGTATTCCCTCTCGTCACCGTCCTTTATACATCCCACTATCGCAGAGTCATCAGAAAACTTCTGAAGGTGGCAGGACTCTGACCGATAGTGGAAGTCGTTGGTGTAGACAGTGAAGAGGAAGGGAGAGAGGACTGTACCCTGCGGGGCCCCGGTGTTGCTGGCCGGGGCCGCTGTGTCAAACCTGTTGTAAAACAGGTTTATCTCATTAGCCCGGTCCACGTCTCCATCCACTCCCCTTCCCCCCGCTGGTTTGATGCCGGTTATTGTCTGCATTCCAGACCACACTTGTTTGACGTTATTGTTCTCCAGCTGCCCTTCCAACTTCCTCCTGTATTTATCCTTGCCCTCCCTGAGTTTAATTCTCAGACGCCCCTGAACTCGTTTGACCTCCTCCCTGTTGCCTGCGTTGAAAGCCCTAAAGATTGTACTACCATTTTAATTGATATTGCCCTGTCGATATCTTAAAACCTCTTCCACCCGACGGTACCGGTCCCGAAATTACATCTGGTCATAAATCAATATTTTTCAGAGTGTTGTATAAAAGTAGCGATTTTTATTTCAAACGTATTCAAGTATTAACATCATAAACATGTCACAACAGCATGTAGAATGTATATTATCATCAATATGTTAGTTTAGCAATAGGTTAAAAGTGTCATTAGATAGATTTAACTTTTCGATTTGGTCAATTCTATCTGCGAGGGCGACCATTTTGGATATTTTGAACCATGGGAATTGTAGTCTTTTTGTGGCCATTTTGTAACAGACTTCCACAGATATGGTTCTGTGTTGAAAGTTTTTTTATTTTTTTATCTACTTTTTCTCCCCATTTTTTCTATTTTTCTCCTGTCCCCAATTTCACATTGTCCAATTCTACCCTCCCCTGTCTCGAACGCTGTTGGCCATGCCTCCCACAAGCTGGCTGCAATGTGGATGAAGCCTTGCATCACGTGTCACCTCCGGTACTCGAGGAAGCAGCCGTCGCATCTTTTCACCTGCACAGCGCGATCTCGGCGGCGAGGGTCTGCGTGGGAGGGACACGTCGCTTCCTGATTCTACTGCGCAGGCGCACCAACCGACCTGTAGGAGTCGCTGTCCACAACGTCCGATCCCCACCCACCAGCTTCCCACCCCCTAATACTGCCAATTGTATTAGTATGAACGACCAGCCAAGCTGGTAGCAACGCCGAGAGCTGGGTTCGAACCCAGCATCTCCTGCGTTGGTGGCGAGCGCCTTGTCCACTGCGCTACCTAGCCGCCTGTGTTGAACGTTTTTAAAACGACACTTCCTGGAAGATTTTATGCGGTTCAGAGTTCTGTATGAATTATTTCAATAACTGTTATTATTCGGGATAATAAGCCACAAAAGGTAACATTTTTGACAAATATTGAAAGGCTTCCAAGTTTCTCTTCCCTATTGTTAACATGTAGGAACAATTCGATCTGAAGTTAGTTTCAAAACGGTTGCACTGTGGGGAAAATAAAGTACAGTAGATTTCATTATCTGTTCTTATGCACACCTGGTGATACTAAATCCAAATTGAACTCTGGCATTTGAAAGATAATATATGTATATATATAAAACTGCGAATTGGATATAATAAGGTAATTTATAAGCCTCTTATATATTCTATAATAATATTTCAATTTGCATTGGTCCGGACGGGCGGAATTCAGTACTGCATCTACAGAACCTTCTGTTTAATCATCTTCCCTTTATTAATTTCCTTAGATTTTTTGTACACATGATCTCAAGAAGGTACTGAATGCGGTGCGGCTGGGTGGCGCAGCGGACATTGCACTCATCACCAACGCAAGAGACACCAAGTTCGAATCCGGCTGTCGGCGTTGCCTCCGGCTTGGGCCAGTCGTCATACTAACTCAATTGGCAGAGTTAGCAGGGTGGAAGTCGATGGGTGGTAATCTGGACGTTGTGGACAGCGACTCCTACAGGTCGGTTGGGGACACCTGCACAGCAGAGACAGGAAATGGCGGGGGTAGTGTGAGCCTCCCACATGTTACACCTCGCCAATGAGAGTCCGCGCTGGCAGGTGAAAAGATGTGACAGGCTGCCTCCTCGTGTATCGGAGGGGACATGTGATGCAAGGCTTCTTTCCTCCCTACAACCGGCCAGTGGGGGGCATATGCGAGCAACGTTCAAGACAGGGGAGGGGATAATTGGCACTGTGGAATTGGGATGGGAGAAAATAGAAAGAGGAGAAAAAGTGGATAAAAAAAAGAAGGTACTGAACGAGATCAGTGGCAGTTTTTAATGTTCGGTCATCAATTCATATTCTCCTTTGTTTCATCACAATTTAAGCAAGCCTAGTAATAGACACAATATTTCGGATACTGTGAATACATTCCCTGAGGTCCGTAGATGTCCCTAGACACCAAGAATATGCAAATGGACCTTGTAGAAGTGGAGCAATATTCCATTTACTTAGGTGTATATTTTAGGCGGATTTTCAGAAAATATTCCACGGGTGGAAGAGGTTAAGCGTAAATGCGTGTTTTGTGTAACGCTAAATACTTTGCTAAAACTAAACCTGTAATGCGCCCAAACAGCAGACTTAAATGATGCTGGAGAATATCATGCGATTATCATTTTACATTTTGCAATTAGTCCGCGGCTCACATTTCACATGCGTGCCGAACCGTGGGGGGTGACTCATATGGATCACAGATAAACGACCATCCGTTACACCCCTAATATATATATATATATATATATACTAGAGTTGTACCGATACCAGTATCGGAAATGCCGCCGATACTGCCTAAAATGCTGGTATCGGTATCGGCGAGTACCCTCTAATTCTGCGCTCCGATACCATACAAGGTAATTTATCAACAACACTGCGGTCTGCTGAGTTAGCATTATAAAACAAACGTGTTTTTAACCGACCGTGAATTAAAGTGTCTGCTGTTTGTCATTTTAACAGCAGATACTTTCTTAAATGCCATCCTCCCGACAGAGCGGTGTTGACGGGGAGCTCTGATGGGTTCGCTTGGTGGTGTTATTAGCATTGAACAGCTAACCGAAAGCTAGCGTTAACTAACGTTAAAGTTTTAGCTTTAACGTTACCTTGGCTAAAGTTGGGGCTATTCATAATCCAGCAATAATGGCTGCAGACCTGCAAGCAAAGTACAGCAAGTTGGCAAAGGAGTATTCATTTCACATTTTCACCAGTAACGTTACAGTCTTTCCATCTACCGGTAGCTCATGCTAGCTAACCTAGCTCACGTTAACGTCGTCACTGATCGACCACCTCGTGTACACAATTAATGACATGTTGCGGACAGCCATATCGGTGACAATGTTTAGCTTTTAGTGCCAAATGATAAGAGTCTGAGGTGGAGTCTCAAAAGAGAATGTTGAATATTTATTGTGCAGAAATCACAACAGCTACTTAAACGGAGCCTTGTGGAAGCAAGTGCAGCAACGAATAATGTCCGTGTGGAACTAATGTGCCAACAACCTTTCCGTGGGTGAACTCATTGAGATAGTTTTCAATTACTGATACTAATACTAATCTATACAATCGCCTGTTGTTGAATAAATACCATTACTTTATAGTTATTACTAAAAAACAGTATATATAAAACAGTAGCTGTATATAATTTTTTTTTTTTTATAATTTATATACATTTTATTTTATTTTTAATGTATGCACTGGTATCGGATCAGTATTGGTATCGGCCGATACCCAAAGCTTAGGTATCAGAATCGGATCGGGAAGGAAAAAATGATATCGGAACATCTCTAATATATACCCAGGGATTAACTCATTCCCCCCCCATCGGCGAGTATACTCGTTATTGGCCGCCAATCGTTGAACGCCAACAACGAGTATACTCGCTATTTGATCGTTATTTCTTTTATTCGATATTTCTATTCATTACAGGCGCACAGACTCTGGGTTAACGTGGGGAATCCTCATGAGAATGTAAAAGTGCAATACCTGCCGCATCACGCTAGACAGCGGTATCGAGCACCCTTTCTACCCTTGTATCTTTCTCTGTGGGACGGCCCCAGGTCTCCGGTTTCACTTTTCCTTGTCGGGCGAGGGGAGCGGTTCTCCCGGTTCCATCGAAGCGCGTCAAATATCTCCAATCCATATGTTGTGGTGAATTATGCCGTAGACTAAATGGACATTGGATGTACCAGATGGTAGGGATGGGAATTGATAAGATTTTATCGATACAATTCCATTATTCATTCTGCTTATCGATCCGATTCTTTATCGATTCCCGATACATTTATCATTTAAATAAATAAATTGGAAATGCAACAGAACTAAGCTGGTTAGAATAACAACATGCAACTTGACATTGCTGATTGTCATTTATCATTTATTGTTGAGCCCCCATGTCAGAAAAATACAAAAACTGTAACAAATTAATTAACTATACACTTAAATCATTTATTTGAGAACTAATGTGTTCAATGCGAATGCCGTTACTGACAATCAAATAATCAGAAACGACCCCCCCTTTCATGCATTCATTATGGACATAATAGCTATGATCTAGATTTGATTTCGGGATAATAGCGCATACAGGCAAGAAATGGCAACGTGTATAGTGGAATCAACGTATAGGGCTTTAACTCAGGATTTCATGAATTACCCTAGACCGCTCTAAAACCATACTTATATTCACCACAGTATAACACGGGAACGTATGGATGGAAAATGTTTTATTTTTTGCATCTTGAACGGAAGATAGTTACTGTCAAATGACCATGGTATTGTATCCATAGCTATAATATAAAATATAGATTTAGCTCTACAAACAAGGTGACTCAGTCCTATATTTTAACGTGGCAATGCTACCACAGGGCGATGACTAATCCCCGGCGGTCAATGAGTTAATAAAGTATGCACATCTGTCGAGACGCATCACTACCTCCTTAATTGTGACGTTAAACTATTCTCTCCGCAAGGGGGACCTCCTTACCCACCCAACCAATATGGAGGGGGCCGTGGCAACTATGACAACTTCCGGGGACCAGGTGGCTACCCAGGAAAGCCACGCAACAACAGGTGAGACCCTGGTATGGATCGTCTTAGCAGCACTATCATACTTTCCATTCTGCAATGACGGATATTTCTGAGCGCTGAAGAGGTTAATTTCCATACTTGTTTCTCTGGTCTGTCTTTTGTCTTTGTTGTGTTTCTTTCTCAGAATGTCACGCGGAGATCCACGCAACATCATCGAATACCGTGACCTGGATGCACCCGATGACGTTGACTTCTTTTAGAAGACGTCATCTTTTATGTATAGTTTTTATGATTGACATGTTGTTCTCCAAGTCTCATACCCTCCGTGTGTTTGTCTTCAGTAAGTAGTTGGACGACTAGATAATTATGTTTAGTTGAAAGGGAACATTCAGGATTTTGTGAAGCCATCTAAGAAGTTTTTCACAACAAATGGAAAATTGGTCTCACTTTCAATTGAATTCAAACATTTGAGGATCTGGCTGCCTCTATCTTGGCTTAGAGTCAAATCTCCATTTGGCCCAGTACCTTTTCTTTTTTATTGACTTATTTGATTTAATTACGGTAATCAAATGCAGTATTTATTTTGTTGGTAAGCTACTCGTGTATTAACTAGAAGTGTCTTTGAGATGGGGGGGGGGGGGGGGGAACCTGTTACTTCTCAAAGCCCATTATGTTCTTATTATTTTTTTCCCACATGGAAAAATACAGTTCAAAATCCCACCCTACAACTGAAATAAAAAAAAACTGGCTTCAATCATATAACTAAAGGACGTTCATAAAACAAAAACACCCTGGCTTCAATCATATAACGGATGTTCATAAAACAAAAACACCCTGGCTTCAGTCATGTAACCAAAGGAACAGAATCAACAGTTTGTTGACAGTTTGTCCTTTTTTGTCGTACTTTTTTCAATCTTTCTAAATGTACAGTTTTTTTTTTGTCTGTACTAGAATAGAACCATTTAATAAAATGTATTACACTGACTCTTATCATTTCACAACTGACTCTTATATATATATATATACTTACATCTGAGGGTAGTAATTACCTGTTACTTTTACGATATTTTAATCTCATGCATTTGGTGCTCATTTGCTTTTACTCCGGTTTGTGTCGACACTTCAAACACAAATAATCTGTACACATCGTAAACATCATAGCACAACACTGCTACGCTGTTTACACAGCTTTGCTAACCTGGCACTCAAATCATGGACTGCACAGATTAAGGCACATATAATTCCCTTTAATCATTTTCAAATACAGTTGAGGGTATTATCCACAAGGAGAAACGGGTGGGTTTGTTGTTACAGTGCCAGTTCATCCCTCACTGCATCAGATCCTGAGCCGTAAGCGGTCTCAATTCAAGTAGTTCCGTTAAAGACAGCGTGACACATTCAAATCATTTATAGTTTGTCAATGAACCAGAGTCCTACGATGAGTAAAAATAGAAAAATAAAAAAAGATTAAGATTTAGATTTAGAAACCATGTTCTAAATTATCCGAAGCTCATGCTTTTCAGACAGTCCACAGCTCGTCTTGTGTTCATGGAATAACTTGGCCAGAGCCTCCATGTAAAGACCATGGTAGTGGTCCACCTCTTCTTCAGAAGGAAACACACGCGTTGGCACTGGGATGGGACTTCCCACTAGGAGAGAATAATATGGTCGGTATACAGAATAATGTGTGTACAGTATACGGTGCACATACAGAATTATAAGGTGGGTATACAGAATGTGTGTACAGTATAAGGTGGGTATACTGAATTATAAAACTGGTATACAGAATGTGTGTACAGTATAAAGGCCTCTACATGCTACAGCAACTGCAACACAACATCGACAACGCAACAGTGTTGCAGACACTCTGCCTTTATGCTTCTGCAACATCGACGTGCATCCTATGCAACATTGTACCCCGGATGTAGCTAGGTTCCCTAGATGAAACTTCCCTTCTCAACCAACCCATTAATAACAAGCGGAAAACGAAGCATAATTTTAACTTCCGGTCAGGGGGTTTCAAAATTTAGGTTCGTGTTAAATAATGTACAAAATAAACGTATTTCCGGTGCTTTAGACGTCGCTCTTTTATTTTGAACCCCCCCCCCCCCCCCCCCCCCCCCCCCCACCCGGAAGTGAAAATGATGCTTCGCCTTCTGCTTGTGTGTCCAGTTCTGTGTTTGTTGGTTTTAACGTTAGCTGGGTATGATAGCATTGAATAGCATCAACGCTAGCTGGCTGGCTACAACGAATTCTCACAACCTGGCATCGTAAAATATCAACACCAGCCATGGGAATAACTTTAATCGTCAAGTTAAGAGGATTTTAAGGCGTATGCTATGGAAGTCCCCTCCGGCTCCACTTTGTTGAAATGTACATACTAGGGCTATATAGGATAACCACCGGTTAATTTGTGATTTTTTTTTATTGGTTTCTCATGACGAACCAATTACATAATCCAACATATGTGTAAGAAACTAACATTCCAGTTAACAGTATTTTTTTTAATGATTCGTTACGGCAAAATCAATACTTCAATTTGTATAAATTACATTAACTCGACGATAGTATTCCTGCCTGCAGGACCAATATTATTCTATGACAGCCCCGCCTCCATTCGCTAACCAACCAATCACTGCTACGCAACATCAATGCAACGGTTCAGATTAGATTTTGGGGAGAGGTACGCAACATGCAACACCCTCTGCAACATGTTGCGGTGGAAATCGCGCTGATGTTGTGTTGCTGTAGCATGTAGAGCCCTTTAAGGTGGGTATACAGAATGTGTGTACAGTATAATAAAGTGGGTATACAGTATGCACAAGTAAGGCCTATTCATGGGGTAAATACTAAGTTCTTATGATCATGAAATACCTGCAAAAGTGTTACATGTAAACATACATTATAATTATAAACATTAGCTAAAACTATACATTACTTGGGACTTGAGATAAAGCACAACCAAGGACAATTAAATAAGTTAACTCAACCAAAATAAGGAGGGATTTTAACCTCCATGCTGGCAAATATTAGTTGCTGTAATTGTGCTGGTAAATGTGTCATGGAATAGCTATGAAAGGACATGGGATTTTCATCTTCAAAATGTGTTGGGGAAACGGTGTGTTTAGATACTGACCGACGGTGGTGAGTGGAGTTCTGTAGGGGAGCCACAACCAGCGCTCGCCAAGAAACAGACAGGGAGCAAAGCCTGCAATCTTCTTAAAAAGGTCCTGTAGCTTCTGGCCTACGCTGCCTTCTGAGAAGATCACTTGGCGGAAGAGTTCATTCTCCCCAAAGGAGTAGACTGGCACCAGCTCGGCCCTGTGGAGGGTCAAATGGTACATCTCAATAATGTTCATTTTGGGATTGTGTCTTGACTAAAATTGTTTGTCTTAGGCACATTTTAGTCCTTCCATCCAGTCTATAATTCCAATATTGATGGACTGAGTCCGAAACACTGATGTGCTGTGTAATGCTCAACGACTACAGTAGCTTTACACTGAATATCCATTTGTCTCTTAACCCTCCTATTTGCTTTGGGTCAATAATATGATCGTCATTGTTTGAGCCTTTATTGCCACCTATTAAAAAATATTCTACCAACTAACTACAGGTAACTGACTAACTTTACCCACCGCCTAAAATACACATGTGTGCACATACTGAGTTATTGGCACATTACTAGCAATAGTCTGTTACTATATGATAGGACATTTATGAAAACAGACAGCCACTACTGGCCTCTAGGTGTCAACAAGTGGTCCCAAAATGGTCTGATAAAATAGCACTATCAGATGATGTTCAGTTCATACAAATGAACAAGTTCTTTTTTTTTTTAAAGAATTTATTTGCATTCTAAAAAAGAAGATTCTTTAGTCACTTGCCTTCAGATGCCGCTACGGGACAAATGTTTGCAGGTCTGATTTTGCAAAAACATTATTTTAAATGAAATGAGAGAATGGAGAGGTGTTCTACGTTGACCTCTGGGTGAATACATTCTACACAACCTATGGATGTACAGGTATATTCTACCTCATACCTGTCACTTTGGATTCCAAACCTGAAAATTATTCAGTGTCCTTGTAGCCGATCATTTTGAAAACACATTTTTATCTCCAATGGAAGAGAGAATCTGTCTTACATAATCTCCACCTTTGGTAGACGCTGTTGGCTACACAAATAAACTGCTACAAGAGTAATATGACTTTGTTCCGCATGTATATAATTCGATTAGATTATAATCTTGTCATACAGCACAAGTACAATACAACAAAAAAGTTTGGCATCCAACCAGAGCAATAGCAATGTACAAGTGAGTAAGTCATACTGTCCATTTTAGAATTCTATTATATTCTATTGTGCTTATATTTTAATAGTTTATTTTCCATTTTATTTTATTCTACTGTAATTCTTTGTCCGTTAATGTTGCACCAAAAATGACCAAATCAAATTCCTTGTATGTCTAAACTACTTGGCAATAAAGACCTTTCCCATTCTGATTATGGTGTATACTCATTATTATGCATGCTAAGAAATTATGCTTCGGTGGTGGCGGGCGCCTTCTTGTACGCTGGGGCAGCGGACTGAGAGCAGGGGACACAAACAGGCTGGATAAGCTGGTCAGGAAGGCCGAGTGACGGTTACCATCTTCCTGGACTCTTACTTTGAAACATGCACTGCAATATTACACGTACTGCAGACCTCAGTATATTTTTTACTGTATTTATTTACTGTATTTTATTCCATTTTCATTCTATTTTATTCTTATCTTAGGCAATTTGATTTGTTTTGTTATTCTTATTCGTGACCTGTTCTGTCTAAATGTTTAATGTTGAGCGATTTGCATTCCCTCAGGATAATAAAAGTATATCTATTCTATTCCAGGGCTCTTCTACTTATTACTGTACATTTTCTGTAATGCTGTGTACATTTGCTCTATTGTTGTGTACATTTGCTGTATTGCTGTGTAGATTTGCTGTATTGTGTACATTTCCTGTATTGCTGTGTACATTTGCTGTATTGCCGTGTACATTATATTGTGTACATTTGCTCTATTGTGTAAATTTCCCGTATTCCTGTGTACATTTCCTGTATTGCTGTGTACATTTGCATCTACATGTCAGGACTTGTTAAGCTGAAAGTAATAGGGTTCTGCCACAGTGACCTAGAATTCTGAAAAGTAGTTCTAAAAGACTCCTGAAATATTTAAAATTATATTGGTCTTTACATCTGTTAGTGTCGTGTTTTGTGACCTAAATTTGTCTATCTCTGGTTTACAGTACATTGAGATCTTGGCCTGTACATGAGCTCCCTGCACACTGCAATGTATAATTTGCAAACGAATAGTGAAATATACCATGGTTTATTATGATGTTTCCATCTCCAGAAAGCAAGATTGTTGGAGCAGCTGCTGGAGTTTTTTTTCTCACAAAATTTTACTAATTAGGAGCTGCACTATGTTGTGGTATGTGGTGGTTTCTAAAGGTAATTTCTGGTAATTTTGTTTTGAGGTAAGAAACTGGTTTCAGAGCATTTGTGACTAATATTTCTAAGTCATGTTTTCTTCCCAAAATAAATTTGCTTACAGTCTTTTACTATTATGTACCTAGCCACTATGTTTCTATCCTAGTGATTTATACCACTACTATTATGCTCAATACCACTTACCCTTAGCTGCCAGAGATGTACCTGACTTGTTCACAATTTGTAAGTCGCTTTGGATAGAAGCGTTCAGCTAAATGTAAATGTACATAGTGGATCTTTAAAAGATGATAATGATGCAATATTACTTTAATAACATATAGTGTTGCAAGATGCTATGTTCTGTCCGTCTGTCTGTAGTGACAGCATGCTCACCCGAACTCCAGCGCCACCCTGACGAAGCCCTTCCTCTGCTTCAGCACCACAGTGTTGACTCCAGGGGAGGAGGACAGAGACTCAGCAGCACCCCCTATCACTATCACCACCGCGTTGCCTTTGCCACTCTTTGACAGGAGATGTGAAAGACTGGGTTTGCTTACTGGATAACAGCCTGAAAAGAGATAGAAGGGAGAGGGTAAGAATCAGCAGAGTAGAATGGAGATTGTGTTGTGATCATGGGTGGTGATGAATGTGCATTAATTTACCTTACTAATAAATTCCAACAGTTCAATTCCACATAAAGGATTAATTAATTCTTACATCTATCTCTCTTAACCAATACACTGTATTTGTATAGCACCTTTCATACAATAATTGTATTTTATATGCAATCTCCATATATCCAACACATAATTCATATACAGTATGTGGCATATGTATGTGTGCAATATGTATAGTAACATATTATAAATTGGCTCAATTAATGTGACATGTATGTCAGACAGTCATATAAATATTAAGGCTGCCAATCGATTAAAATATTGAATCTGATTAATTGCATGATTGTCCATAGTTAATCGTGATTAATCGTGTACTTTTTATCTGTTCTAAATCTACCTTAAACTGATCTTTTTCAAGTTTTAATACTCTTATCAACATCAGTCAACAAATGCTTGCTTTATGCAGCCATTTAACACAAAAGGATGACCCTCATGCATTGCAAATGTGCATCAAATTCAAAACAGTGATTCACAAAATAACTTAAAAGAAAATAATAATTTAAAACAATGAATAAAGTGTGCATGAAATAATAGTGGAAAGAAAACGTTAGGAACTTGTTACATTCACCCACACAAGGGCTGACGACTCACCCCCCAGCCCCCCCCCCTCTCTCTCTCACACACTCCAGTCTCTCCCAGCTCTCTTTCTCTCTTGCCCCTTCCTCATCTCTCGCTCTCTCTCTCTCACACTTCCAGTCAGAAACAAACATAGTATCAATGTGAGTATCAATTATACACCTGAGTGAAGTCTAGTTAACGTGTTAACTTTTACAGCCTTTTAATACGTATTTATGGACGTCTGCAATAACTATAGACAAAGTGATCACAATAATGTTTCCACTCTAATTCTGTTGCTATGGGAACAGTTTAGACCCAAATGATGTATTTCCTATCAACAATTGCATTAGCAAACATTGCAACAGGAGATTAACTTGGGTCTTTTTAGAATGTTATTGTTCTCACTTTGAAACCATCTATATGGACATTTTACAAATATATATTACAATATATACAGTATATTTATATGGCATATATATCACATAGAGGTGCATCTCAATAAATTAGAATATTGAGAAAATATATTGGCTGCCTCCACGCCACGCCGCATTGATTCATGCAAAAGGATCCCCGGCCAAGTATTGAGTGCATACAGTATACTTTTCAGTAGGCTGACATTTTTGTAATATACGTTATTTATTTTTATTTTTTTGTCTATGTAATATTCACATTTTCTCATATACTGAATTTTCATTAGCTGTACGCCATAATCATAAACATTTTAAGAAATAAAGGCTTGAAATATTTCACTCTGTGTGTAATGAATCTATATACATTAATATATGATTTTCACTTTTTTAATTGAATTTCTGAAATATATGTACTTTTCCTCGATATTCTAATTTGTTGAGATGCACCTGTATACATATTATGTCAACTCCTATCATATCAGTTTATATAAGGCCATATACTGTATTAGCTGTCTATATGAGTTTCTATTTAGGACCGTGTCGTTTAATACCTGCCCTCATGATGTACTCCCTGAAGATAGGTACCCTGAAGAGGCCGCCCAGCACGGCCAGGCAAGAGCGCATCCCAGGGTAGGTCTGTGCAAAGCCACAGCTCTCTGTGCTGAAACAGGCGAAGGCTCCCATGCTCATGATCCCGTGGGGGTGACAGCCTAAGAGGTAATTCTTGTTTGGCTTTAACTCGCCTGTCTTCACCAGCTGAACAGGGAAATGGAGACAATGACACAGTAAGGCAAATGACGCAGTCTTTTATTTTTTTTGGAGTCGGTCCATCAACATTGAATGAGTGACTTTGTGGGCTCATAGAATTTTTGTTTGAGATATTACATCCAAATGAGTTATATTTAAATGTAGGTCTTACTGCTCTGAATCAGAAAATGTCAAGTCAAGTCAAGAGTTTTATTTGTCACGGCATACAAGTATACAGTGAAATGCGGGGGGTCTGTACCCATATCCCAGTAAAATCACTACTGGGACACGAGACAGGGTAGAGTCTTGTCTCTAGTATTCTGACTCTATAGACTTCTTCATATTCACAAATCAAAACTGAGCTGCATAATATAAATAGTATATGTGTTCTATTTTAGAGTGGATTATTCCCCTTTAACTGTTCTTTTTTTACTGGTACAAATAATTTATGTGGGACATTTTATAGCTTCCCAGACATAACATACTTGTGTGGCTTTTGATTTGTCCAGTTCAACCTGCTGCGCAACACATAGTACTTCAATAGGCATACTTTTGTAGTTTTTTCACTAGTATTATCACCTTACCTTGATGGGAAAAAAGTCTCTGAAGTGCGACCATACCGTCCAGCTCCTCACAGTCAAAGATCTCCTGCCCCCTGATAGTGACAGGACTGAGGTTTAAATGGGCAGAATTCTTATCTCACAATTAGTTTAATTTCATATAAAAAGGGGGAAATGATTGACCTCTTTCAGGGGTGTGCCAGTCCGTCACCTGCCATAGGAAGTAGAGAGCGCTGATGGGCCACAGTGAGGTAAACATAAGATACACCAGCAGAAGGACACAAGACACTCCTGTGAGATGGGGATTACAATGTGATGATAGTCAGTCCACATTTAAGACGTGTGATAAATGAGTGTACTGTAGACGCAAAGTCAACGTTAACTTAAAGCCGCTGGACAACCTACGTGGTGATTGATTGAATGGACATTTTATTAACAGATTGCAGAATGGGTACAATACAGTACGGTTCAATACACACAATTGTTAAGGGGATGCAGACCAGAGAAAGACTTTTGTCTTGTTTACATCAGGGTCCCCCATTTTCAATTCATAATGAATTGTAAGTAAGGGTGCAATTAGCACCGTGCAATCCATTATTTGTGGATCTAGCCCCTAGTCCCTTAGTAACTGTGGGGGGGGGGGGGGGGGGGGGGGATTGTAAGATAGCCCATAGACTTACAGAGTACTTGCAATAAATTGTTCACTAGCTGCATGTCTTGTGGGTAAAGTTATATAACATACTGGCTGGATGTCTTCCTTCACATTATTGGACTGCTCCTTGCATAGGGGCACTCACTGGAAGAATTGTACTCAATGCACCCATCACTGACCAGGGCCTCGCCCGGGTCACCCCTCCTGCTAGTATATTAGCAGGTGTGGTTGCCGGCGATCTCCCTTCTGCTTCTTTCATGCCGACAAGATGGCTTGTACGCATCATTCGCGCTGACAAGAGACACGAGATAAGACACTCCGCTCCATGGACACCGCTCCAGAACATCCCCGATTGACCTTTTCAGGATAAACCCCGGGAGAGAGCTGCCGCTTTGGAAAGAGCCTGCCACGCTGTTCCCAGACGCCGTGGCGTGGTGCATCGCCTGCCTGCCACGCTGCTCCTGCTTTTCAACAGCCCCATCCCATGGTCTCAGGAAGCCCCTGCAGCATGTGCCACCCCCCCCCCCCCCCCATCATCAGCTGGAGCAGCTGGAAAACTAACGACTGCAGAAGTCAAGAACTATTAGAAATGTCTGACTCTTAACCACTAAGTGTGTCTGAATTTTTTTTTTTTTTTTTATCCCCACCCTTCAGTTTCCCTCCCCGTAATACGGCCAATGTGTATTACTGCGGACGACCAGCTAAACTGAAAACAATGTGGAGAGCTGGATTCGAACACGCGAACCCAGCGTCTCCACATTGGTGGTGAGTGCCTTGCCCACTACACCACCTAGCCGCCCTTTTAAGTGTGTCTGAATCTTAACCACCAAAACCTGCATGGACTATAATGTATGACGTATATTGTGCCAGTTAGGGTACAGACCCTCATCTGCACCTTGTGTATACTGTTTATTGTTCTCATATTTTCATAATCAGAGTTAATTATATAATTTACACAGTTTATTCTTCTCATATTTCTATATTCATATTTAATTGTATTGCCTATATTTATGTCTTTCATCTATTAGCCTGCCCATACCCATACCTCCACTCCCCCATGCTACTATGATGCCCAAATTTCTCCAAGGGGATCAATAAAGGAATATCTTATATTATCTTATCTTATCGAACAGCGTCAAATGGCCTGGTTTCTGAAAGGCTGAACCTTGAGAATAGAGGTATCAATCCTGCTGTCATTAGAACCATCCAAAGTGCACACGTTTCTTCCACTACCTCTGTTTACACAGACAAGTGGATTTCATTAGAATCTTGGTGTGAGGCCATGTCCCTGGACCTGATTTCCTGTGCTCTGGAATCTGTTCTCTCTTTTTGTGAGTCTCTGTTTTCGACAATTATTTGTCTTTCTCAACTGTGAAGGTCGTTGCGTTGGCTATTTCTGCCTGTCACCAGAGTTTTGATGATAAGCTGCTTTTCAGCCATCCTCTGGTCAAGTGCTTTTTGAAAGGAGCTAGATACCTTAAACCAGTGAAATGCAATCTGATTCCTCAACGGGACCTCTCATTAGTACTGCATAGTCTGCATAGCCCTTTTGAGCCCTTGGAATAGGCCTCTTTGAGTCAGTTGTCCTTCAAGACAGCATTCCTTTTGGCTATCACGTCTGCAAAGATGCGGTTTGTCAGTTCTTCTGGAATGCTTGACTGTCAATGGAGATGGCAGCAGTGCTTTTGAATATTAGGAGCTCTTTGCGTTCCAGGGACATTGTCCTGAAGGCCTTCTACCCTCCTCCCCATTATAACGATGAGGATCAGATCCATGTTGCTAGTGTGCTATGGCGGAGTTGCCAAAGGCCAGGCCGTGCGGGTCCCCTTTTTCATAACCGGTCCTATTGGCCACCTTGCTCTGTATCCCCTACCAGCCTACCCCTTACACTCTAGCCTCACTCTACTGTCCAATAGGCGGAGCAAGACACGCAACCAGTATGTTATATAACCAACATTATGAATTACAACAATAGTTATATTTATTCTGACATAGCATCTTGCTTTCACCTCCTGTTGTCCTTAGTTTTCTTTTTTTGTGAAAGAAGCTACTGAAGGGAGATTTCCAGCAACCACACCTGCTTATATACTAGCGGGGGGGGGGGGGGGGGGGGCCTGGTCAGTGATAGGGGCATGGCCCTGGTCCAATAGGTGAAGCAAGACGCTATGCCAGTATTAATATCGTTATTGTTTGTCTGTCTGTCTGTCTTGTGGAATATATGTATGAACTACGCCCCCTTCCTCCCCTCCCCTTCCCCCACTCCCCCCATTGTTCACCTGTTACTTAACTGCTCCCCCAACTGGGGAACGAGATCTTTTTACCTGACTGACGGAGCTGGTCTGTTTAGGTAAGATCTCCAGCCATACTCTCTATTGTTGTATTGATTTGATTTGATCTGGTTAATAAACCTTATTATCTGGACCCTCTGAGTGAGCAAGTCATTTGACTCTATTCCTATTTGAATACTATTATTATCCTACAGTCTCAAGCAACTATGTATTTGGCAGAGGTGGAGAGATTACTTAAATATATTATTCAAATAGAAGTACTTATTAAGTAGGAGTGAGTGTACTTTAGTAAGTTTAAAAAATCTACTCTGTTACAGTAACTAGAGTGAATCTAATTAGTTACTTTCCTCTCACCTAAGAGGAGGAAGGTCAGCACCAACTGCATACAGCTGATGCTTTCTACGAACTCCTTCCACTGTGTCTTTTCCTGCTTCATTTCAGCAACCTGTGGGGTCATGAAATCAGTTGTGAGTCATTGTGAGCTCATGAAATGAGTTTAACATCATGTGT
Source organism: Notolepis coatsorum (assembly GCF_963971535.1). Lineage (NCBI taxonomy): Eukaryota > Metazoa > Chordata > Actinopteri > Aulopiformes > Paralepididae > Notolepis > Notolepis coatsorum. Next base: position 60,101,076 of record NC_140172.1, on the reverse strand, counting down.
GGACAAATAACACGTAGAGAGTTACAACACAATGATGAAAGTCTATGGCAGAGGTCCTATTGTGTCACTAATCTGCTCAGACTTTGGTTTATGGTGTGATTTCAATAATTCCGTAGTTTTAGAGGCATGCATGGCATTCAGCTGCCCAATTAGCCCACTAACCTGTGAATAAGCCTACAAAATCCTTTACCAGTATTTTTTTTTTACACACTCAGCCACCCAATTAGCCCACTAACTTGTAAATAAGCCTACAAAATCCCATACCCACTCATTTGCAAAACCTGTCCTTTACTTGTTAAGCTCACCGGTGCATATAACCTCAAATAGAAGGACATTCAAAAACATACTGGATGAAAAACATATAGCATTGGCTTTTGCAAGCGAGCAGTGGCAGAACAGATCTACAAAAGCGTTAGAATAATATTGGTCTCTTTACCTTCTTGTGGTTCTTCCAGAGGCCCTCTGTAGACACCAGTTCACTGATGCTGCTTAAGCACAACTGCACACTCTGCGCACTTTGATCAGTGCAAGTGGTGCTGCTGATAACAAATCCACTCCCACAACACTTTGACACACAGGTCGACGATATCAGAGACACTGTAAACATGTCAAAGTGTAATAATTTCACGATTACATGTAGTGAAAGCTACGCCGGATCATATTTGTGTCGGGCCTAGTCTAACCCAATGTTTGGTACATTTTGTTTTATATTTTATGTGTTATTCTTATTTATTTCATCTAGGCAATTTTTTTATTATCTTATTATCACTGATCTTATCTTTTTTATGCGTATGCAGTTAATTGTGTTCCAACTATTTGTGTCTTGATTTGAATAGTCCATTTCGGATATCTCCAGTCCACATTAAACCTACCTAGGTTCATTTAAATAGTCCATTTCAGATATCTCCAGTCCACATTAAACCTACCTAGGTTAATTTGAATAGTCCATTTCAGATATCTCCAGTCCACATTAAACCTATAGGTTAATTCATTTTTAAAGTAGACCACCTGTATACAAGTATACCTACTGTATTATTCAATACAAAGTGTTCTCAAATACCAATGTTTCAAACGACAGCAAATTTGTAAACATAGAAGCCATATGGATCCTGTTGCAAATGCAAAAATGCAGACTAATGTTTGTGTCTTAAATGTGCTAAGTAGTATAATGCAGTGTTTTGGGTCATGTGTTATTCAGATGAAGTCAGGGCCGTTTCTAGCTTTTTGGGGGCCCTATGCGAAATGTTGTTTGGGGGCCCCTATTTTGTGAAACTATGGTGGGGGGATTCCAAACCCTTTAAGGTGGGCATGCATTTAACATTTAAATGCATCAATCAGGTGCACTTTAAGAGGAAAAGAGGCTAGATCCGTGAAAATAAACTTCACAAATTCAAATCAAACATACATGAGACAGATTTTTCTTAAATTTCTGACTTACAATATTGAAATTTAAATGGAACTATTTAAGATAAAGTTAACGTTAAATAAAGTTTTAAAATGCAACTACATTTTTGTCAGTAAACTACTTATGTATTTTATTTTATTTTTTTATAAAGAAACGCCCACTTGCGGTCATAAGCTAGCCTATCGGTTACATTTTTTAAGCTTTGTTACATCCCTACAGAATATATATATATATTTTTTTTTGTATCCACTTTTTCTCCCCATTTTCTATTTTTTTCCCATCCCAATTTCGTATATATCCAATTCTTCCCTCCCCTGTCTTGAACGTTGCTAGACTATGCCTCCCACAGATCGGCTGTAGTGAGGACAGAAGCCTTGCATCACGTGTCCCCTCCGGTACATGAGGAGGCAGCCTGTCGCATCTTTTCACCGCAGCAGCTCGAACTCTGTGGCGAGGAGTAACGCGTGGGAGGCTCACGCTGCCCCCGTCACTTCCTGCTTCCGTCGCACCGGCGTCACCAAACCGACCTGTAGGAGTCGCTGTCCACAACGTCAAATCCCCACCCACCGGCTTTCCCACCCTCTAACACTTGCCAATTGTGTTAGTATGAATGACCGGCCAGCCGGTAGCAACGCCGAGAGCTGGGCTCAAACCCACCTTGCCCACTGCGCCAATCAGCCGCCCATATATATAGTATACAGTGTATTGAGTGAATACAAAAATAATAATAATTTGTTTTTAATTAAAAAAATATATTATTTTTTATGGCATTTTAGGGGGCCCCCTGAGGGCTTCGGGCGCCCTATGCAACCGCATAGTCTGCATATGGCAAGAAACGGGCCAGGATGGAATCATCTAAGAATCAGTTCAAACTTTTGAAAATTATTATTGGTGGAATGTAGATGTTGCCTCTTTGTTTCACCTGAGTGTGCCGGTTGCACAAAGCACCTTAAGTAATACTTAAAACGTAAGGGAACATTTTAAGGAAACTTTAAGGAGAAGACTTAAAGGTGTTTGTGCAACCAATTTTATTTTTATACCTTAACTTGGATTTGAAAGAAAATCTTAACTTAAAGTGTTTTGTGAAACTGGCCCCTGTTCCCCTTGGCCACATGGTGGTATTTGACGTGTGGATGATGCATGACACATGTCTTCCACAACATGTGTAGTGTAGGGGAATCTGACTGTTCTTGTGTGTATACCGCCACTTAGAGGCTTTGATTTATTCTGTAATAAGATTAGTGATCCCCATCACTCTTTCTGAGCAATACAGAATATTCAGTTGCCTCTAATGGTGCAGTGGGAAGGCATTGGCAAGGCATGTACTGTGTTGATATAAATGCTCACTGACTCCAGCTTTAATCTCTCTGTGGTAGCTACAGTATATCAGTGCACAAAAAATAAAGACTTTCAGTGAAGCCCCAATGATTTATTTGTCCATATCAATATGGGATCTGTAAATGGAACTTGACTATTTAAAGGGTGAATTCAGAATTTTGAAGCTCTATTCCTACTTGATCGCTAGTTAGCCATGCAGAGTCAAAGGGGCCACACTCATTATAAGCCCATTATTTCAGGACTTTTAAAGATTGGAGCATGGCCCCGCTGACTTTGCATTAGCTGAGGGTATCCAATATTAAAGGTCCCATCATTTACTGCTTTTCAACAATTCAATATAGGTCTCTGAGGTCCCCATTTTCTTCCCTGAAAATACCACTCAGATTATGCATGCTAGCAGTCTGTGTCTGTAGCTTTAAATGCAAATGAGGCTGCTGCTTCCCATGCTCCAGCACTCCCACACGGCACGAAATTCTGATAAAACTGTTATGGTTTGTAATGCGACCCCAATTGCACGACACAGACAGGTAATCAGATTTAGCCAAAACAAGGGCATGATTTATTATATACAAAAAAGCGGCACTCAGCCTTTAAAGGGGGAAAAAACACCAAAGTCCATGAACACAAAAAACGCGGCACCAGGCAAAGAGGTACACGGGAAATCTTCCAGAAACACGGGCAAAAATACACAGGACTCTTCATTGAACACGGGCATCCTCCCGACCAGAATGCTGCCGACGGGCAGCGCAGCAACCAGGGGGTCCAAGGGGAATGGGGTGAGAACACGGGCATCCTCCCGTGGAGTAATAGAGAGCGATGGCGTGCCTCACCCCAGGAACGGGTCCATGTAGAGGGAGTTGGGAAGTAGCCGGCAGGACATCTGGAGTGGGAACACTGGGATCCTCCCGTGGAGTAATAGAGAGCGAAGACGGTGTCCCACTCCAGGAACCGGCGACAGGTGGTGATGTACAGGGGTGGCACGACGTCTCACGCCGGACACGCGGCAGTAGATGGTAGTAACAAGAACGACCCGACAAGGAGTGGAGGGGAGTCTGCAATACTAGTACTCTCCCGAGCTGATCGCAAACTCCTCTCAGGTGCGTGAAGCAGAAAAACGGCACGCCCCCTCGTTGGGCTGCATGCAGAATTCCTCCAGCCCTCACAAAAACTGTCAAACTAGATTCAAGATTGTCATGTACAGAGGTCTATTGACCATACAAGATAGTAATCTGGGCAGGTGTTACATGAGCAAAAAACAACCCCCTCAGTAGAAAAATGCTTCTCAAACAGTCCCGGGTAGGCAGATAGTAAACAGAGACGTTTTCAAATGGTAAATCAGGGTTTTATTATATAGTGGGGGTTTCAACCACTAGGGGATGTCATCGGTGGGGATTTCAACCCACACACACAAAGGGGAAAAAGGGAATGGAGGACAAACAAGACATAAATAAAGTGGCAATGGCATACCGCCTACCAACACATATATATATACAGTTCCACTTGAAGGGAACAATAGCAAAAGGGCAGTAAAGTATCACTCCACACTCAGTGGAAAATAGGCACAAAGGCCAACAAGAGGATACTCACTCAGGTAGAGAAGTGGCACCTAGGCCAACAATATATATATATATGCACACAACAGTGGTCTAACAATGGCAACCTCACTCCTCTCTAGTCACCAGCAATTGACTGAGACGCCGAGACGTGTGTGTGCTGTCAGGTATTTGGCTACCCATCCCTCTTGAGCTAATTGCCAATCAGCTGTCATTCATTAGCAATCAGCACTCTTCAGTAGGGATGGGCAGCACCTGACAGGGAGAGAAGAGACAGCATTAGCTCTCATGTTTACACACACACACATCATCTACAAAACATAACACATTAAATATACTAACCTGATGTTCAGAAGGTGTCATAAATACAGTAATAATGGTAATGACCAACCCACGTACCCAAGGTACGTCACAAAGATTCAAGAGTTTTATTCATCACATACATACCAGAGCATACAGTGAAATGCGGTTGGCCATGCCCGCTTCGATTGTGCAATAAAAACAATAGTAATAATAATAAAAAAGATAACTAGAATGGTAAATAGACATGTTAACAAATCGCTTAAAGGCACTGGATCCTATGTACATACATACCTATACAATGTGCAGTTTTTCTTCTATGTCCCTATGCTATACTTGCTGTTACTATACTATACAACAATCACAACAAGTTATTTTCTTAAAGTGTCCTTTTCCTTCCTTTAAAGTGTCCTTTTCTTGTGTGTTTAAAGTAACCTGTGGTGCGTTTGTGTGTGTGCGAGTGCAGAATGTTGTGTTTTGTGTGTGTATGTGTGTATTCATGTGTGCTTGTGTGTGGAGAGATCAGTGTTCATTGTTCTGATGGCCTGAGGGAAGAAGCTGAGCCTTAATTGGCCTCTCTGTTCTTGTTGCGTGTATACGGAGGCGCTTGCCTGACCGCAGCAGCTTGAACAGGCTGTTATTGGGGTGTTGTAGATCGAATATGAATCCAGTCCAGTAATTGCACATCTTATTTCTGTTGTTGTCAGAAACATATTTCAGTAAACCGTTTAATAATAATAATACATCTATTTTATATAGCGCTTTTCCAGGTGCCAAAGACGCTTTACATGGGTAGAAGAGACAAAACTATGGCAAAACAAAAAACAGAACAAAAATAATACACAACAAAATAAAATAAAACTGACAGAATTAGAGGTCAAAAGCAAGATTGAAAAGGTGGGTTTTGAGGGCTGATTTAAAAGATGTCAGGGTGTTTGCATCACGGATATGGCTGGGGAGGGCATTCCAGAGGGAGGGGGCAGCAGCAGCAAAGGCCCTGTCGCCCCAGGTCCGGAGCTTGGTCGTGGGAGGTGTTAGGAGGTTGGCATCAGCAGACCTAAGGCGACGGGTGGGTGTGTGACGGTGGAGGAGGTCGGACAGGTAAGGAGGGGCAAGGTTGTTGAGGGTTTTAAATGTGATGAGAAGTATTTAAAATTGTATCCTATATTTGATTGGAAGCCAATGGAGGTCGTGGAGGACAGGGGTGATGTGATCAGAGCGGCGGGTGGAGGTGAGCATCCGGGCAGCAGAGTTTTGGACATATTGGAGTTTATTGAGGATAGTGTTTGGTGAGCCGTAGAGGATGCTGTTACAGTAATCCAGTCTTGATGAAATGAATGCATGAACCAGTGTTTCAGCAGCCGAGAGTGATAGGGAGGGGCGGAGACAAGCCATGTTCCGGAGGTGGTGGTTATGTGGAAGGTGGTTAGGTGGAAAGGAGAAAGTTTACACACGCATGTGAGTCAAGGAGGGTGCTGGGACCACCCATAGCAATGAACATTATTGTGATCAATGAGTCGTTATATTCTATGTCAATTGTGGCTGCCATTCTGAATGGCTTGTTTCAATAGGGAGGTACATAAGTACACATTTCAGAATTTCAGCATGGATTGGGCTGAAAAAGGACTAGCGTTCAACATCATCAATTCTGAATTGACCTTTGAACCCTTTGAAAATACTATAGATCTGTTTTGCTCCAGTGTTTACCAACATTATCAACAAACCTTTTACAGACTCAAAATAGAGTGAATCCAATTAAAAACACATAATTTGATACAAGGACTCTTAAGGTACCTGTTGTCTAGTGTTAGTCCTTATATCAAGAGGTCAGTCAATAAAGTAGCGCTAGAAGTATTTATAAACTCATTCTGCGCCGTTCACGCATATATATGTGTTTGTCCACCAATCGAATAACTCCAACCACGTATATTGAATCGTTATTTCTTTTATTCACTATTTCCATTCATAAACATGCAGGCAGCTGTGTGTTATCACTGGGGATGGGTCTGAGCTCGCAAAAGTCCAATACCGCCGCCTGCCGCCTTGCGGCCGCTATTGCACTCCATTTGAAACAATGTGGCTTGGTGTCTGGGCCGAGCTGCGGCGTGCGGCCGGGGTCTAACTACTCGGGCAGGGCAAGCGGTTATAACGGATGCATCGACGAGGGTCACCCCCCCATTCATGTTCAATGCTGGATTACGTTGGAAACACGATCGCATTCAGTACTTGGAATGGCGATCAGATAATTGGAATATTCTTTTTGTAGTACATCATAGACAAGGTAAGGGCTATATGTTATCAATCTTGCGGTGATCCGATAATTCCTTCCCCCGCAATCGGAGCGTGTGTCTGTAATGTACTGTGTAACGTATTCCGTTGGTGACGATAGAAGAATAGAACCCCCCCCCCCGCCCCCCACCCTTTCATGCATGCATGATGAAACATAATACAGATAATCTAGCATTGATTTCAGATTGATTATTGATCCAGGCGAGGAATGGCACGATTTATAGTGAAATGCTGTAAAACGCTGTTTGGCGGTGTTTCCTGGGATTACACAGAATTACTCTAAAACTATACTCATATTCACCACGGTATAAAACGGGAATGTATTGATGAAAAAATTATCTGTTTTTTGCATCTTGACCGGAAGAAACTCAATGACAATCGACTATATCTGTTGAGGTTATGTGTTATATACGATTGCATGTAACTGCTTAACTGTTTCCACAAGAGGGCGCTATAGGTGCGAGGGGACGTAGCTATTGATGCTGACGTCAGGTAAGAGGTATAAAAGGAGTTGTTACCTCCCCCTCGATCTCTTCCTCCGTCGCCTCTCACGAGAGAAGGTCTCATGTGCATAATGATGTGTGAATAATAAACCACGCCAAAGGCTAAAGAGAGGAACCTTGTCATCATGGCCAAGTTATTGTCGCTCCACAGGTGACTCTGTCTACAGGTTATGGGCCCAGATCACGCAGGAGCGAAATAAGCAAGGGTAGTTTAGCTGAAAGTATAGGCTAGTTTAGCACTGGGAGCACCGCGTGGCTAAAGCTAGGCTAACGGGAGCTAAAGCTACGCCTACCATCAAAAGAGGATGGCGACCAAAGGAAGGAGCAAATGGCCCTCGATCAACGGAAGGGCAGAGGACTATGAGCTCTGGGAAGAGCGAATGTTGTGCTGTATGCACGGAGTGGGGCTGAAGAAAACCATCTTGACGGCCCCCACGGGAGAAGTAACGGCGGCAGCGCAAGCCCTGGACACCAAGCAAAATGCAGACGCATACTGCGAGTTAGCACCACTGCTAGACGACACGAGCTTGGGGCTGATATTCCGCGACACGAAGGACAAAGAGAGCCTGAAAGTGTTAAGAGAACACTACATCGGAAAGGGAAGACCCTGGATCGTATCCCTCTACATAACTCTGACCGCGCTGAAGAAAGCGCACACCGAGACTGTGACCGAATACGTCATCAGAGCTGAACAGATCATTACCGCGCTTAAGAGTGCAGGAGAAGCACAGAGCGATGGACTAATGATGGCGATGGTTATGAGAGGACTACCGGAGATGTACAAACCGTTCACACTACTGGTGACACACAGTTCAGCGGACATGTCGCTGGGGGAGTTCAAGGCCAAGTTGCGAAACTTTGAGGCCTCAGAAGACACACACCCAGTCGCCGCGTAGGCGGGAGAGAGGGTGCTGAAGGCCCGGGCGGCACAGCGAGATGTAGCTTCTGTAAATCCACGGGGCACACAGACAAAGTGTGCAGAAAGAAACGTGACTAGAGCACTCGGTACGCGCATGGACAAGATGGCGGCAACGGTGGACGTGAGACGAGTCGAGACGACGCCCGGAGAGCAGCGGGACGAGAGGACTTCATCTTCGGGGCGCAGACAACATACGTCACCCAGTCAACGCAGCAGCAGCAGGTCCAAAGGAAGGGACTGATCGTGGACACAGGTGCGTCGTCCCACATCATCAACGACAGGAACCGATTCAAGAACTTTGACAACACCTTCGAGCCGGAGAGACACAGCATGGAGCTGGCAGACGGGAAAGCGCACATTCGGGTTGGCGCAGGGGAGAGGAGACGCACAGGTATGCCTCATAGACAGTGAGGGGCGCCGGTGTACAGTGACGTTAAAGAACGCTCTCTACATACCCTCGTTCCCACAATAACTATTCTCTGTAAAATCTGCTACTGCGAACGGCGCCAAAGTGTTCTTCAATGAAGGTAAAGATGTTCTTGTCAGTGTTAATTTTGGCAGCTATTTTCATTTTAGTTTTAGTCTTAGTCATGTGTCAAGTGCTCCTTTTTCGTTTTCATCATATTTAGTCATCTGCATTTATTTTTCGTTTAGTCAGTTTTAGTCAACTAAATGTCTGAGCATAGTCAGTGTTAGTCTCGATTTTGTCTTTTTTGTTTTTGTCTAGATTTAGTCGCAGAAAACTGATGATTTTTGTCTAGTTTTCGCTAATGAAAAAAAGGCATTTTATATTTTTATATTGTAAATAATGCAATTCTATTTATTAAGTATAGTCTAGCCCAAACCCTATCAGCTGATTCACAATAAGTTCAGTAGAAGGCTAGAAGCCCAATAGTAACCAAACACTCCTTGAAATGGTCAATAGATTCAGAAATAGTCAGACATGGAATGGAACATATTCTGATTTAAATTGCTTTTTTTTTTTTTAACCAACAATGGAACATTAGGATAGTGTAAATACACAGTACACACTGATTGCAATTCTTACTGGGACCTACTGTACAAATTTCACACACGTCACACACACATTCCCTTTTGGCCCTCGAGTCGTACCGTAGATCGCTGACGTCACTTTAAATGGCGGCCCCCATCAGAGCATTCGGCTAATAACATTAGCTTAGCGACCCTGCCACCGCACTTCTATGTGCATAAAGTGTGGTAACAATATATCACAGCCCCTAAGACTGGGAGCGTTCTAACTCTACTGAGCATGTACCCAACATTATATGAAAAATAAAAAGTCATTACGACGTTTTAGTGCACTTCAAGCGCTAAAGGAATTCATAACTTATAGCGGCGTCAATCTCAGTGTTAGTACTCGTCTGTTTTTTTTTTTTTTTTTTACTTTATTTTTTAGCGTTTATCGCTTTTCTGGTCAAGCATGACCGACAGATACAGGGTGAAACGGGATATAGAGCAGGGGAAGACATTCTGGCAAATGACGGCGGGTCCGGGAATCGAACTCGGAGTCCACCAGATCCGTGACGCATCACGGTTTTCCCCGACGCAGAAATAGTGCCGAGATATGCGGTGAGCTACTGGAGCCCCCCTGTTTCTTTTCTTTTCATACCAACATTACCTTTTTAAGTGAACGTGGTCTTGTCCTTGTTGTATCCATGTGTAATGTTGATAGTAGTCTGGGATATAGGTCCCGACTCCCAGCCTATTAGCTATTAGCTCTTCTGGCAGCCTAGCCATCCTCTCAGCCTCCGTCGTCTTAAATGCTATGTTATTTTGGTAGAACTGTTCGGCTGCCGCAGGAGTGTTGAGAGAGTAGCAGATTCCGTTCATGGTTATTGGTATAAGCTGTAGTCACGAGAGACCTGGGACACGGTTTTTAGCCTCACGTATGTTATGTAGCTTGGCTTTTAGCCATAAACGCTGCTGAGCTTAACCCGGAAACGGAAATGGGAAATTCTGAAATAATAACGTGACTTATTCTAAAAGTTATAATTATTTTGTCTCATCTTATTTTAGTCAACATAAATTAAGAGAGAATTCGTCATGGTTTTTGTAAACTACATTTTTGTGTGCTCAGTTGTGGTCTTCAATAACGTGACATCACGTCTCGTTGTCGTCATGAAAAAAACCTTCGTTGACGAACATCTTTCGTCATCAATTTAGTCAACAAAATTAACACTGGTTCTTGTAGAGCCTAATGGTACGCGATTTAACATAGAAGTTCAAGTTCAAGTTCAAGTTCTTTAATAGTTGTCATACAGAAGTACAGAATACTTTCATACAAAATGCTTCTTACTGTTACGCTCCAGAGACTGTGCTAGACAAGATAGTATCAAATAACATAATAACATAATATAGCATGAATTTAGAAGAAGAAAAATGAGGTCACAGTGTTCGGTATAGACATATGTACAATGTTCTGAGTTACCATATAATATACAATACACAATACTATGCAGTGTACTAATGTACAGTACTATCTAGTGCAAAGCAGAAATGGGATGAGGTACAATTTTAGGTACAATTTACAGTAAGGTGTACGAGTTGTAGTGCAACTATCCCCAGGCCATCAGGCCATCAGTTGTAGTACAACTATCCCCAGGCCATCAGGCTGCTAAACGAACAATGAATGAACACTACACAACAACAACCACCAAACGCACATAGCACACACATCCACACGCACACACCCACTTTAAACAAACACACTGTAGCACCCACTCCACACACTTTATAGCACACACCCACTTTAAACAAACACACTGTAGCACCCACTCCCCACACTTTATATTTATGGATGAAGGATTGCACTACAACTCGTACACCTTACTGTAAATTGTACCTAAAATTGTACCTCATCCCATTTCTGCTTTGCACTAGATAGTACTGTACATTAGTACACTGCATAGTATTGTGTATTGTATATTATATGGTAACTCAGAACATTGTACATATGTCTATACCGAACACTGTGACCTCATTTCTTCTTCTAAATTCATGCTATACTATGTTATTATGTTATTTGATACTATCTTGTCTAGCACAGTCTCTGGAGCGTAACAGTAAGAAGCATTTTGTATGAAAGTATTCTGTACTTCTGTATGACAACTATTAAAGAACTTGAACTTGAACTTGAATCCTTCATCCATAAATATAAAGTGTGGGGAGTGGGTGCTACAGTGTGTTTGTTTAAAGTGGGTGTGTGCTATAAGGTGTGTGGAGTGGGTGCTACAGTGTGTTTGTTTAAAGTGAGTGTGTGCGTGTGGATGTGTGTGCTATGTGCGTTTGGTGGTTGTTGTTGTGTAGTGTTCATTCATTGTTCGTTTAGCAGCCTGATGGCCTGGGGATAGAAGCTTCTTCTGAGTCTTTCTGTGCTCGCCTTGAGACTCCGGTATCGCTTGCCTGACCGCAGCAGTTCAAAGAGGCAGTTGTTCGGGTGACTGGAGTCTTTAATGATTCTCTTAGCCTTGCCCTTGCAACGCTTGTAGTAAATGTTCTGGAGGGTGGGGAGCCCCCCTCCAATTGTGCGTTCGGCTGAACGTGTCACTCTTTGTAGTCTGCTTCGGTCTTGTGCAGTGCTATTCCCAAACCAGGAGGTGATGTTGCCGGTCAAGATGCTCTCTATTGTACATGAGTAGTTCTTAAGGATCTTCTGGCTGACTTGGAACTTCCTTAGGCGCCTGAGGAAGTAGAGGCGTTGTCGTGCCTTCTTCACAACACTGTCAATGTGTGTGGTCCATGTCAAGTCCTCGGATATGTAGGCTCCGAGGTACTTAAAGCTGTTGACTCTCTCAACCGGTGCCCCGTCGATGCTGAGGGGGCTGTAGTCCTTGACCCCCGACCTCCTGAAGTCCACAATCATCTCCTTTGTTTTGCTGACGTTCAGGGAGAGGCTGTTTTCCTGGCACCATCCCGCCAGGACCTTGACCTCTTCCAGGTAGGCCCTCTCGTCGTTGGCAGAGATCAGGCCCACCACCACTGTGTCGTCAGCAAATTTGATGATTGTATTGCTACTCCGCTGAGCCACACAGTCGTGTGTGTACAGGGAGTAGAGGAGGGGACTCAGAACACAGCCCTGGGGGGGCCCTATGTTGAGGGTGATGGATGAGGAGGTGCAGTTGCCTGCTCTCACCACCTGGGGTCTGCCAGTCAGGAAGTCCAAGACCCACTGGCAGAGGTCATAGCCCAAGCCCAGGTCCCTGAGCTTGGCTATGAGTATGGAGGGGACTATGGTATTGAATGCCGAGCTGTAGTCGATGAATAGCATTCTCACATAGTTCCCCTGCCTCTTGTCCAGGTGTGATGCTGCTGTGTGCAGCACATGGGATATGGCGTCCTCCGTGGACCTGTTGGGGCGGTATGCAAATTGCAGGGGGTCCATGTTGATGGGGAGGGAGGAGCAGATGTAGCCCTTTACTAGCTTCTCAAAGCACTTCATGGCTATGGAGGTGAGAGCTACAGGGCGGTAGTCGTTGAGGCAAGCAGGCTCCAGAATGTATTATCTACAAACAGAGTGTAATGATAACGATATGTGTAATGTGACTGTCAGTCATGATATCCAGACATGGGATGAGATCATGGGTCATTGTAATTACGAGGATTTACTGAAACTGCAAGCAGTGACAGAAGACATGCACATTAACGGTGAAAAGCATAGACCGAACAAAGAATGTGAAGTCTGTATAAAGGGGAAGTTCACTCAATCGAGGAACAGACGTCCCACGGAAAAAGTAAAGGTACCACTTGAGCTAGTTAACACAGATCTAGCCGGTCCAGTAAGCAACGAGTCCATAGGTGGCTTTAAATATGTACAGTCTTTTACAGATGTGTGTACAGGCGCAGTGTTTGTTTACTTTCTCAAAGCAAAGAGTGACACATTCCAGGCCACGGAGAAATTCCTTGCAGATGTAGCCCCTTATGGCAACATAAGATGCTTGAGGTCCGACAACGGAACCGAGTTCACAAATAGAGAGTTCCAATCACTGTTGAGAAGGAACAAGATAAGACACGAGACGTCATATCCTTACTCCCCGCACCAGAATGGGGTAGCAGAGAGGGAAGGACGTACTCTTTTAGAAATGGCTAGGTGTAAGCTGATAGATGGTAACTTACCTAAGAGTCTATGGCATTATGCGGTACAAGAAGCCGCTTACACCAGGAACAGGTGTTTTAATAAGCACATGGGCACCACCCTGTATACAGCACTGACAGGGAAAAAGTGTAATCTAGCCAGAATGCAAAAATTTGGATCAGTGTGTTATGCTTACCAGCAGGACAGAGGAAAGCTTGAGTCCAGATGTGAAAAGGGACTCTTTGTGGGGCACGACAAAGGAAGCCCCGCTTTTCTAGTCTATTATCCCGGTAAAGGGAAAGTGCAAAAACACAGGCTAGTCAAATTTGTCACAAAGACAACATGTGAGAACGAGACACAGACAGAGGAGCCAGAGCTGGACTCCAGAGTAAGGTGTGAAGAAAGAGAGACACCTCAGCCTAGTGTACTGAGCACAGTCGTACAGATAGACAGTCAACAAACAGCCCCCAGAGGACGATGACGAGGAGCACCCGAGGGTGACGTCATGTGCCTCATGCAGTGGTATCCCTCACAGGAACACAAACCCCCAAAGTATCTGAAAGACTATGCCCAGAGAGAAAGTGACGAGGATGACAGTACACTTACCAGCATTGATTACTGCTACAGAGTAGTGAGTGGAGTACCTCAGACCTTTAAAGAGGCCATGGTGTCCCCTGAGTCAAGAAAATGGGAGAGAGCAATGGATGAGGAGATGAGGTCCCTAGAGGACAACCATACCTTTACTCTAACCAAGTTACAGGGCAGACAGACAGTGGGAGGAAAATGGGTGTACTCAATCAAGGAGGGTATTCCATGTTTAAATACAGAAGGAGGGTATTCCATGTTTAAATACAGAAGGAGGGTATTCCATGTTTAAATACAGAAGTGGATTCTATGTTTAAATACAGAAATGGATGATTTAATCATTCAGATTCAGATTCAGACAACTTTATTGATCCCGCGTGGGGCAATTCATATTTGCAGCTTCACCAACAAGCAACAAAGACAAACAAACAACAAAACATCTCAACGACAGCACGGCAAATAAAAAGAGAAACACTCCATGTGATACACAATCCAGCAGTAAAAGTAAAAGTAAAAACAGACAACCAAGTGCAAAAGGCTACTTAAAATGACTACCGTCTGTGTTTAAAAGTCTGATAGCCGAGGGGACAAAAGATTTGGCGTAGCGGTTGGTCCTACTTGGTGGGACGTCATAACGGCGGCCAGAAGGCAACAGTGAAAACCGCTGAGACAGAGCATGGAGGGGTTGATTAATGATGCTCGTCCCCTTCTTGAACACCTGGTCCGTCCAGAGAGAACATTTACTCCAATTATTTTGGAGCACACTTTCACTATGTACTGTAGGCTGTTCCTATCTTTAATGGACAGGCCACTGAACCAGCAGATAAAAGAAAAAGTTAGGAGGCTTTCAATAAAATAACTATAAAAAGTGCTCAGGATCTTCGCACTAACATTAAAAGAGTTCAGCTTTCTCAGCAGGTAGATCCTCTGCTGACCTTTTTTAACAATAGACTCTGTATTTAGGTTGAACTTCAGTTTACAGTCAAACACAGTTCCCAGGTATTTGTACGATTCCACAATGACGTCCTCATCGTGAATTACACTAGCTACACTGGCTTGATGATCAGGGTTGTGTCTGAAGTCAATTATCATGTCCTTAGTCTTAGAGACATTGAGGTCCAAGTAATTCTCATCACACCAATTCACAAAGTCGTGAAGTACAGGTCCATGATCAGTTTCGGAGCGCTGCAGTAGGGATACCAGGACAGTGTCATCTGAAAACTTAACCAGATGCCTTTGGTCATGAAGCGATCTGCAGCTGTCCGTGTACATAATAAATAAAAGGGGAGACAAAATGCAACCTTTGGGGGAGCCAGTGTTGGAAATCGACATGTTGGACATCTGCCCATTGACAAAGACCTGCTGGACCCTCTCAGTGAGGAAATTTAAAATCAGCATGAGAAGCTGGTGTGGGAGACTAAAATAAGAGTCAAGCCTCTCAATTAAAATGTGGGGCTGCATTTTATTAAAAGCAGAGGAGAAATCTGCAAATAAAAGTCTAGCATGAGCTCCAGGTGTTTCCAGGTGTTTATACACAATGTCCAAGATGAAGAGCATAGCATCCTCCACCCTTTACCTGGCTGATATGCGAATTGAAGGGGATCTAATTTACCCTCAATAAAAGACATAGTAGTGTTTTTTTTTAAACTTCTCAAAAACCTTCATTGCTAATGAGGTAAGCGCCACTGGTCTAAAGTCCTTCAATTCTTTTGAATGTTTTGACTTAGGGATGGGTATGATGGTTGACGTCTTCCATAATGTGGGGATCTGACCTAGATCTACACACATCTGGAAGAGTCTAGAAAACACCCAACCAAGCTGATCAGCACAGTGGTGCAGGGTGCGCCCGCATATCGAGTCTGAGCCAGCAGCTTTTCTTGGTTTAACCTTTTTAAATGATACTGTGACCCAATCTTGGGAAATAACCATTTTGTTTTGGGGTTCCAGGGACTCCATGCATGCAGACATATTCTCTAAAAAGTCAGAACTTTCAAAGCGGGAGAAGAAGGAATTAAAAGTGTTTGGCAAGTCAGTGCTATTTACTCCTCTAATAGTAGTGGATTTATTCCTCCCAGTATTAGTATTTGTGTTTATGGAAGCCATGTTCTTTATACCTTATGCGGCTCTGAGGTCTCCATTGCTATATTGGGCTTCTATCTTGTCCTTATACATTTGTTTGGCCTTCTTAATAGCAATACAAACTTCTCTAGAAGCAGCCTTTTTCTCTAGGGCATTACCTGTACAATAGGCCAGTTTCTTTTTACTGATAACTGCTTTTAACTCCTTGGTTATCCAAGGTTTATTATTTGGATAAATAACAACCACTTTACTCGGGATAATGGAATCTACACAAAATGTGATGTGCGAAGAGATAGTGTCACAAAGTTCATTAATGTTATCGCCGCATGCGGCAAAGAAACAGTCCCAGTCCGTACATTCGAAGCAGGCCTGAAGGGAGGAGATGCTGTCCTCCGACCAGCATTTCACTGGTTTCTCCACCCGCGGAAGTCGCCTGAAAGTGGGTGTGTACATGGGAATCAGATACACGCTGTTGTGGTAGGAAGATCCCAGGGAAGGCAGTGGTAGCGATTTGTAAGCACCGCTCACTGAGCCGTAACACAGGTCTATGATAGAGTTCCTCTGTGTGGTGGCACAGGTTACATACTGTTCATATGTCCTCAAAGTCGTGTTCAAGCGACAATGATTAAAATCACCAAGGATGAATTTTGGAGCCTCTGGGCTGATTGCGTTGAGTCGGTGCGTGACATCAGCAATCAGCTTGGAAGCAGCTGATGCGTTTGCGCGAGGGTGAATGTAAACAATAGTAAAAAATAACTGTGGGAACTCCCGAGGCAAATAGAAGGGACGGAGTGAAACAGTCAAAAGTTCAATGTCAGTTGTGCAAATCTTCTCCCGAATCACGACAGTATTACAGTACCTCTGGTTGATGTAGCAGCACACACCATCTCCCCGTTGTTTGATCTCCGGTGATTGGTCCAAACGAAGCGGAGCGCCGAACCCACTAAGTGACAGGTCCTCGTCCCGATCACGGTCATTTAACCATGTTTCAGTGAAGGCCAGTAAACAGGTGTCCTTCACTTCATGTTTAAATTTGGCCCAGGCCTGCAGTTCATCCATCTTATTGCGGAGAGACTGTGCATTACAGAGCATGATTGAAGGAAGAGCTGGCAGCTTGCGGCGGTCTTGGAGGCTCATGTTCTTGAGTCTCCGACGAATCCCACGTCTTCTCCCTCTCTTCCGATGAGTGGTTCTGGCTTTGGTGACAGTTCTGCGAAGCTCAGGTGGAATATCCTCCGGCGTAACGCTGTCCCTTGTCCGAAGTGACAGGAGAAATTCCTGGGTGAATGTAATCCTGCCGGGCGAGTTGCCATGGCAACCGTATGTGTTGGTGGAGCAAAAAGAAAATAAGCACAAGCACAAACAGATCCACAAACGCCCTCATATTGTCCATAAACTGGGTGCTAAAACATGGAGAGAAAGAAACACATACACTACGAAACGCAAACAAACAAACTCAGACAACCGGCAGCTACACGCGTCGCACACAAAGGAGCGCTGCACACCGGAAGTCGCAGCGGACAACTCTAGAAACCTAGAGCAGGTGAAAAGTATGCTCTCCACCAGATTCAAAATGAAAGACCTGGGTATAGGTTAAAGCATTTTCTAGGCATGGACTTCGAACAGTCTGCCAGTTGTATAAAAATATCCCAGAAGAGATATGTGGAAAAGATCCTGAAATGTTTTGACATGCAAGAATGTAGAACAAGGGAAACACCATGTGATCAAAAACTAGACTAGAGGATGCTCAGAAATGGACAGATGTAAAAATGTACAGAGAAGCTGTAGGTAGCCTCATTTATTTGACAACATGTACTCGCCCTGACCTATGTTTTGTAGTGAGTAAATTGTCACAGCATTTTGCTGATCCCACAGAGGAGCACTGGATTACAGCAAAACATGTTTTTCGCTATCTCAAAGGTACAGCAGATAAACAGCTTTGTTTCAGAAAGAGCAGCGAGGGCTTAGGGCTTAAAGCCTACAGTGATGCAGATTGGGCGGCAGACGCCACAGACAGAAGAAGTACCACAGGGTATTGTGTGAGTTTGAACACAAACAGCTCACTGGTTTCATGGAAAACAAAGAAACAGCCCACAGTGGCACTGTCAACTTGTGAAGCCGAATACATGGCTCTAGCTATGACAATACAGGAATGTATTTATCTAGAACAACTGCTCGAAGGAATGGATACCTATGTATATAAGAAAACTGTTGTTTATGAAGACAACCAGGGAACCATTGCAATTGCTAGAAACCCTGTGTGCCGACAGAGGTGTAAACATGTGGATATAAAATATCACTTCATCAGATCTGTCATCAGAGAAGAAAGGATGACACTTGTTTATTGTCCTACAGACGACATGGTAGCAGATGCTATGACAAAGCCTATCTCCAAACTGAAATTGAGAAGATTTGCAGAGGCCATGTTTGGTGTGTAAAATATTGCCTGTTTATTGACTGCCATATTCTTTTTGATGTTCTGAACTGTATTCTTTTCTTTGAAAGATGTTTTTGAAAAAGTTGTACAGTATACATATATGGGAGTGTTGAGGTTATGTGTTATATACGATTGCATGTAACTGCTCTGCTCTGTTTCCACAAGAGGGCTCGAGGGGACGTAGCTATTGATGCTGACGTCAGGTAAGAGGTATAAAAGGAGTTGTTACCTCCCCCTCGATCTCTTCCTCCGTCGCCTCTCACGAGAAAAGGTCTCATGTGCATAATGATGTGTGAATAATAAACCACGCCAAAGGCTAAAGAGAGGAACCTTGTCGTCATGGCCAAGTTATTGTCGCTCCACAGGTGACTCTGTCAACAATATCATTAGATCCATAGCTATAATATATTATATAGTTTTAGCACTGCAAACAGCGACATGTACCCCCATTTCATTACAGCGCTGGCACACACGGCCATACGCCCACAGCGACCTCTGGCGTCCAATGAGTTAATATAGTTTATTTTTTTACCCAAAAAGCATTTGTTTGCTGATTGGTTCTTTAAACTGTATGTGTGAACTTGTGAATGTTTTTGTTTTGTTTTGTTTTATTTTATTTCAGAAAGATTGATGGTAAACAGGAAGTGATGTGTAACTTGTGAACGCTTGGTTGAAATATACGTCTGTTGAATGACAGTGTGATGTGGAGGTAGTATCACCATTGTTCTTTCCTAAAAACATGGCTTTAAAGTATCTGCCTGTTGAGACTGGCAAGATAGGCAAGTAACTACTGTTTCTGTCATTACCCAATACAATGTTGTGCGTGATAATAATGGCAAAGTGGGGAGATGGAAATACTGTATGCATTCGCACACTTGAAATGCTTTTCTTTGGTGTATTGAAGAGGGAATTTCAAGAATTGTGCACAATTCATATGATGGTCTTCACCCTCCCATCATGAGCAGATGCCCAGTCTTTTCGCAGACTTGTAAGACGTCCTTCTGAACATGAATGAAACATTTGTAAGAGAAAGTCAATTTAGGGGTCGTTTATTCAATGTATACATTGAAGTATAGTATTGAGGAAAAGATGAGGAAACTGAAGTCCATGTGGTTCACGATGAGTAACTTTTTGTCTTGAGGTAAAATGGCGTCCTCCATGTGCCAACACACAACTCCCAGAGTACACATGTGCACTCATTACCACACATTTATCAACATCTTAAACCCATACATTTCTCTCAGAGAAAACCGGCTTAGACAAAAGGTGAATCAAAGGAAGTGAAATGGAGAAGAAAAAAGGAGAAAGCTATGGTACTCCTCTCGTTCCTAACGGCAATGAATTAAGGGAAGACTCCAGAGTGTTATGCAGTTTAAATGCCTGATGCTGAGGTTGTAAATTTCAATAATCCCACCTCTCAGTCAAGAAATCTGAATTGAGTACTCAGCCAAGTGGTTGTAAAATGCTAATAAAACCTCATTATATCTAATTTCTCTTTGTGCTGGAGAATCATTTCATCTTAACTATAGTAGGAGCTACATTTTGGGAATAATTTGCTCTTCTGTGCCATGAGTCTCCCTAAATGGGGAATAATCTTTCCTTACAAACAAGTATCACATTCATAATCCAGCAGTAGATAATGATGGGACCATTATGTTCTTGATTAGACCATCCACATTGCACATTCAAAATTAATAATTAATAATTAAAAAATGTATCCTTTCATTCAATTAGACAGAACTCTTCAGAGCAGTGTAATACATACATAAAGCCTTTAAGTACCTCTGTAAAACGTGAAATACCCAGATAAAATGTTCTTGTAATGTAATTCACATGTATTTCCGAGTTATTATCATAGACCTAATTTTTACAGAACTTGGGGCAATGATGCATTCTGGCTGTAGGGTGATCATCTTTTTAGTAGGTAGGTAGTAATATAGGCACAGTAGATTACTTAGTAGCAAAGTGCATAATAGTAAAAGACAGTACAAAGGTTAGTCATTTTATTTCTCATCTTATCATAACTGATTGGCCCAAGGGGGTCTCTACATTTGTTAATCGTTAGTGTAATGAGGGCATGTTTTGTTAATATAGTTACAGTATGTCTTCCATATGAATGTGGTGTTAGGGTTGGTCTGCTGTATTATAGACGATTAATAATCATGTGTTCTCTGTTTTGGGTGTGGCTGCACACTGAAGGACTGTTCCGACTGCCTCCAGCTAAGTGTACCTCGTGGCTGCATTCGCTCCTCTACATTGTAAATTAATTGAAAGCAGCTGCACTGCTAGACTTGGCTGCTTTGGGTGAGAATGAACCACGAGGGGAAATGACCCACACCTGAGCCTCCTCAAGGAATCAGTCTGCATCACACCTCCTCTGTGAAGCTGAGTGAGTTGTGGCACGCCACAGTCAGCCTGGTTCTGGTATTAGTATTTGTGTTCCGTTGTTAAATGTGATTGTCATTTTGTCGGTTGAAATTGTGTGTTTTCGGGACAGGGTATTTGACTCAATAAGCAAGGTGTACAGTATGTGTGTCCCAGCTCACAGTTATTGTGGCACCACCATTCTTGACTATTTTAGATGAGATTAGATTAGATTAAAATGTATTGTCATTATAGAGTACAAGTACAATACAACGAAAATAGGTTTCCAACCAGAGTGCAAATGTAACAGTAAAGTGCAATAGTAATAAACAATGTACAGGTGATTAAACTGGGTATACAACTATAAAGATGTATACATATAGTATCTACAGATATATAACAAGGGTTATATGCTGTGTCCTCTTGTTTATTGTATAATGTTGGCATAAAAATATAACTGCAGACCTCTGTCCGAGAGTATTGCAGCTCCCAGAACAGATACTATGTGATACAAGTGCATTTGTTTGCTGTGAAACCTCATTGCTTTGAGAAATCTACTGTTGCATGTTGGTATTATACCTTAGAAAGTATTTATTGTTTTTTTTATCAGTTTATTTATGTCTTTACTATTGTATAGCTGCTCACATTTGTTCAGTTTTACCTGTAGCCCATGCAGGGGCGTAGCTGGGGGGGGGGGGGGGGGTAGCTTAGGATGATTCCAAGGGCCCAGCACTGGGGGGGGGGGCCCCCAACATTTTTTTTTTTTTTTTTACTAGACATCACTCAGGTGTATTATTGATGCTCTCATTGATACTATATTTGTTTCTGAAGTGTGTGTGTGTGTGTGTGTGTGTGTGTGTGTGTGTGTGTGTGTGTGTGTGTGTGTGTGTGTGTGTGTGTGTGTGTGTGTGTGTGTGTGTGTGTGTGTGTGTGTGTGTGTGTGTGTGTGTGTGTGTGTGTGTGTGTGTGTGTGTGTGTGTGTGTGTGTGTGTGTGTGTGTGTGTGTGTGTGTGTGTGTGTGTGTGTGTGTGTGTGTGTGTGTGTGTGAGAGATATATATAGAGAGAGGGGGGGCTTTGGTAGACTATTGCATTGGTCCATTCATTGAAGATGAACGCAATGCAACATCCTTTACCGAGATGTCACTCCATGTTACCTGTTACCTGTTTACTGCACAATGTTGTTTTTCATTTTTTGATTCTATTATATGTTGTACCACTGTATTGCACATCGTTGCGGGCAAGATCACCCGCATTTCATTGTATACCTGTATGCCGTGACAATTTAAACTCTTGACTTGACTTTACTAGGCTCACCCACCAACAGTGCAGGTGCTGAACTGCTGATCCGAATGTATAGGTAAAAACCATATTATGCGTTTTCATCAATAAAAAAATGGCCAAAAAAAATTCCGCTCGCGCGCTTACGCGCGCTCGCATTCACTGGGGGCCTACAAATACATTCTTTCATGTCTATTACTAGGCTTGCTTAAATTGTGATGAAACAAAGGAGAATATGAATTATGATTATTCTTTGCATCGTTGACAGTGAATAACACCATGCTAAATTTTTTTTTTTTTATCCTTTCCCCCCTCCTTTTTCCTCCGTTTTTCTCCCATCCCAATGTTAGTTGTTATGCCAATTCCCAATCCCCTTCCTGGTCGCTGCGCACCTACCCCCTACAGTCGGTCTGGGAGAGTGGAGGCTATCACATGCTTCCTCCGACACATGTGTAGCCAATCAACCGCTTCTTTTCACCTGGCAGCGCGGACTCTCACTGAGAGAGTGTAACGTGTGGAAGGATCACACTACCCCCCTTAGATCCTTTCCTCGCTGAGCAGGCGCCCCGAACAAACTGTAGAAGTCGCTGTTTACAATGACCAGGACCTACCCACCGGCTTTCCCACCCTCTAACACTGCCAATTGTGTTAGTACGACGGCCGGCCAAGCCGGAAGCAACGCCGAGAGCTGGGCTCGATACCAGTCTCTCCTGTGTTGGTGGCGAGCGCCTTGCCCACTGCGCCACCCAGCTGCCCCGTTCAGTAACTTCTTGAGATCATGTGTACAAAAAATCTAAGGAAATTAATAAAGGGAAGATGATTAAACAGAAGGTTCTGTAGATACAGTACTGAATTATCCCATCCGGACCAATGCAATTTGAAATATTATTATAGTATAGAACTGGGGTCAGCAACCTTTTTGACATGGAGTGCCTGTTTGAAATATAGTTGTAACTAGTGTGCCTCAACAATATTCCATGCATCGTAATTTTTTTTTCTCATAATCAGGTATTTTTAATGATAATTTTTACATTATTACAGCATTATTGTTATTGTTATTATTAACAATATTATTATGATTGTTACCAAGGGTCAGATTAAACCGAATATATATATTTATTGCCTGAGATCCCATGTATAATATTTGTATATCGTTTGATATCCCTTGTATATTCTTTGTACATATACACGGAATATCCCTTTACCTAGTACAGGCCAGACCATAATATTCGTTCTCCTATTGGACAGCGATCCCCTAGGCGCCACGGCCATACCCCCCAATGTCTAGTTCAAAGTCACCGCTAAGACATGTCTCAACATACCCCGGTTTGCGCAGTAATACGAGACAGAAATAAGGCTGGTACTAGATTATTCACCATACGTATAAATACGGCGCAGGTGGATACAGCAGCACTTAGCCTAAAGTCAAGTTACCCTCAAACGAGTTAACCCAACAAGTTGAAGCCTTCATCACGAGTCAACGACCAAGTGAAGTGAGCAACTTTGCGTCTAAATAGAGCACTTATAACCGCGTGCGAATAGGATAGTAAAAGTGTCAGAGCTTAGTGAAATAACGTCAAGTTCGACCTAGTTAATGTGAAGTACCGTGCACAGGAGAATCTACACCGGTGAATGCAGAGCCTTTTCCGGCTGGATTATATTGATTTTGGTACCATGGTTGCTGGAGCAGAGAACCGTCTACCCCGCTGCTGTGTGGGATTTACCCGTGAGGAGCATCACTCGAGCCCGTCTCTAGGAAGAGGCTGGCTGGCTTTCATCCATGCTGCACGCATACTTGGATTATAGCTGCTGCTTTCGTCTGCCGATCGAGGGGAGTATATGTACCGCCTCCCGTAGCTGGAGCTTATTGATTCCTCGTTGATCCAGACTTTTGCTCCCGAACATTCCTCTCCCCTGCTGGCTTACAACCGGAGGGAACCCCTTAGTATCTCCAGCTGACCTACGAGTGTGCCTTATATAATTCTTATGCTACAGGTGGTATTAATTATCCCCTTCGTAATATGCTCATGGACTTACGCTCTTGACCTATTCATGCACATTCTTCGCCTTACAAGCGCAACTCTCAATCTTAATAAATGTAAGATAATCTTGGTGCTCTTCTAATAAATATTATAAACAGTACTTTCTTGTTAAGCCGTGTTATTGTGGGGGTGTTCATCACATATACCTGTGTACTGTATGGCCAGTAGTAATGTACATAACGCAGTAGTGGTTTAATGATACCATACTTATTCAATACAGTCAGGGAATTGTACCCCTCAGTTACAATTGGTCCTTCGAGCCGGAGGGTAATTAGCGTAATATTAATATAATATTAATATTGACATGGCCAGCGGTGAACACTCCACAAACGGTTCTCCTAAGCTAGATCGCCCGCAGCGCAGACGGCAGCCACCTCCTTACCTAGAGGACTACGCTGCCAGTCTACTACCTAGCTTTATACAGACGGTAAATACGGATAAAATAAATAAAGCGGATAGTCAAAGCATGTCAAAACCTACCGACCAGGCGACCCTGCCAGTAGAGACCCCAGTGGGTTCTAACGAAACTGACCAAGCCCACGGGGGGGACCGGGGGGGACATAACATGACTATACCCTCAGACAACGTCAACGGGACGGTCCCCGGAGAGCTCCAGGATAAAGAAAGCGCTCCAGGGACAGAACCCGACCCACTACCAGAAGAGAAGCGCGCCCAGGAGACGGACCTCGAGGCGCGCCCAGAGAACAGATCTCCAACGAGCACTGCCAGAAGCCGATCACCTCCGTCGGTGTCTTCCCCCAGCGAAGCGGACAAGATGCTGGTGCAGGCATTCATCGCCACCCTGGCAGCCTCCACCGAACGCGATCGACTTCAAGCGCAACAGACGAGCGAGCGCGAACAAGCTGCAGACCAACGAGAGCGCCTTCACGCGCAACTCCAAGCGCAAGCCCTCAGCAAGCGCGAACACGCTGCAACCGAGCGAGAGCGCTTCCAGGCGCAACAAAGGAGTGAAGACGACCGCATAAGACTGGAGACCAGACGCCTTCAGACGGAAGAGAACATATATATTATCTTTCAAATGCCCAAGTTCTATTTGGATTTAGTATCACCAGGCGTGCATAAGAACAGATAATGAAATCTACTGTACTTTTTTATTTTCCCCACAGTGCAACCGTTTTGAAACTAATTTCTGATCTAATTGTTCCTACATGTTAACAATAGGGAAGAGAAACTTGAAAGCCTTTCAATATTTGTCAAAAACATTACCTTTTGTGGCTTATTATCCCGAATAATAACAGTTATTGAAATAATTCATACAGAACTCTAAACCTTGAACCCCATAGAATCTTCCAGGAAGTGTAAAAAAAAACTTTTAACGCAGAACCATATCTGTGGAACTCTGCTACAGAATGGCCACAAAAAGACTACAATTCCCATGGTTCAAAATATCCAAAATGGTCGCCCTCGCGGATAGAATTGACCACATCGAAAAGTTAAATGTATCTAATGACACTTTTAACCTATTGCTAAACTAACGTATTGATGATAATATACATTCTACATGCTGTTGTGACATGTTTATGATGTTGATACTTGAATACGTTTGAAATTAAAATCGCTACTTGGGACTTTCGTGGCACCCAACACTCTGAAAAATATTGATTTATGACCAGATGTCATTTGCGGTCCGCCGATGGACAGCACGGGTGGAACAAAACAAACAGTGATTTTCAACAAATGTATTTTATTTTCTATAGTTTGGTCTACACTTTTGTTACTGAGGTCCCGTATCTCATAAGATCTTCATCCTTGCCTACAAATCCCTCCACACTCTTGCCCCCCAATGCCTATGGCCCTATTTCACCTCCTCCACCTATTTTATTTACATGTTTTATTAATTTCATATATTGATTGAAGAAGTGTGTTTTTAGTCGATGGCGAAAGATTGATCAGGTTTCGGCTGTCCTAACTGTGGTTTGAAGTTCGTTCCACCATTGTGAAGCAAGGACCGAGAATAGGTGACTTCTCTTTGATGACCTTCCCGGAGCTTGGACAGGAGTGGGTCTGAGGCGATCAGAGGATGTAGAGCGGAGGGGTCTTGAGGGTGTGTAGTTAGAGACCATTGACCGGAGGTAGGCGGGAGCTGTTCCCTTCGCTGCGCGATATGCCAGGTTGAGGACCTTGAAGCGAATTCATGCGGTAATGGGGAGCCAGTGCAGGTCCCTAAGAAGAGAGGTAACATGGGATGACTTCGGTAGGTTGGAGATCAGACGGGCGGCTGTGTTCTGAATGAGTTGAAGAGGCTTGGTGGCGGTGGTCGGTAGACCAGTAGTGCATTGCAGTAGTCAAGGCGAGACATGACTGTTGATTGGACAAGGAGTTGGGTGACTTCTTTTGTCAGGAAGGGGCAGATCCTTCTGACATTGCCCAGGAGGAACCTGCGGGTTCTGGTCGTTGCAGCGATGTGAGTGGAGAAGTTCAGCCGGTCGTCAAGGACTACACCAAGATTCTTGGCGGTCGGGGATGAGGCCACGGCTACATTTTCCACTGTGATGGAAAGGTTGGTCAGCTGGGAGGATTTGGCCGGCAGGTAAAGCAGTTCTGTTTTGCTTAGGTTCAGTTTGAGGTGGTTGGTCGTCATCCAGGCGGAGATGTCAGACAGACAGGCCGAGATCCACTCAGAGACATAGATATCTGAGCGAGGAAAGGAGAGGAAGAGTTGAGTATCATCGTCGGCGTAGCAATGATACGAGAAGGCATGAGACGTGATAATGTTACCCAGAGATTTGGTGTAGAGGGAGAAGAGGAGGGGTCCAAGGACCGAGCCCTGGGGGACACCCGTCCGACAGGGACCCTCTCCATGATACTCGGTAGGAGCGGTTAGACGTTACGAGTGTCAAAGCCTCGCCGTCTGTAATGGTAGAGAAAGATGACAGAGTAAACGATTCAGCATTTGGAATGGGAGGGGGTTGGGAGAAGCAGCTGCGGATGCTCTCCACTTTTTTCTCAAAGAAAAAAGTCTTCGGCAGAGAGAGGAGGGTGCGTGAGGAGGGAGGACATGGTGGCGTGCAGTTTGTGAAGGTTCTTAACTGAGGCCTCGATCGAAAGAAAGAAGCTTGATTAGCACTATTACTCTATACTATATATCTGAGTGGACTTAAGGTCACAGATAACTCCAGCCTACATATTCACAAAGCCTCCCCCCTGTGTAGAAGTGTTTATCTAGGGTCAGTGTTTAGGACCACTTGTCTTTATGACCTTATTCAATGCGACAGGACAAAAGCTGACTTTAGATCAGCGCTCCCGCTTTGAAAGGCTTTCTGGATATGGACCCAGGCCTGATAACTGCAGTCTTGCAACAGACTGTCTCCTTGGGGGTGTTAACTGCACCATAGGAAAGTGTGGTAAATGATGCATACGAAAGGAAGAAGCTTATAGATCCACAGAGGCTGGGGTTAGGGACAGAGTTAGGGACGGGCTGGTAGGGCCTCTTCAGGTCATGAAGGCAGCTTTTCAAGCAGCTGAAAATAGCAGGCATTAGCTCTAGCTTATGAAAAAGGACACCAGCTGGACCCCTGCATTTGAAAATCTATCTCCTATCTTATGTAGCTGACTTATTTTTGTCATAAGCTAGTTTATAGACGTGTATTGTAGAACAACATGGTTAGCTCTATTGTTTTCTAATACAATACAATACAATAATTATTTGTCTTCTACATAGCAGGACATGTCTGTTTCTAGGTAACCATCTGTTTGCTTGTTTACCATCTGTTCAGGGGGGGGGGCAATATTTAAAAACCTAAAAATGCATTGTTTTGTGTCATATATATATATATATATATATATATATATATATATATATATATACACATTTAAACTAAATAAGACTTGTGCACATCTAGTTGGACCCCGACTGGAGGTGCAGGTCAGCGCAAGAGAGATATAAAAGAAAGAAAAGAAGAAGAAAACCTTTAAAAGAAGGGACGCACACTCCTCAGGACTGATTTTGCTTTTGTATTTGTTTGGTGCACAACGCGTTTCGCTTCCGCTTCCTCCACCTGAGGAATATACTATGGTAGTAAGCCTTACTAGCCAGTGGTATAACTAGTAAGAGGTATGTGATATATACAGATATAGATATAATATATACAGGTATGTATACAAGTATGTGAACATGGATATATGCAGACAGCCCTGGAGGAGGTGAGATTGTCTATCCTAACAAACTGGGATCTGTTAGTTAGAAAGTCAAGTATCCAGTTGCAGAGGGGTTAATGTCGAGGTCCTTGGTTTCCTCAAGGTCACCAAGTTTGAAGATGAGTTTGGAGGGGATGGTGGTGTTAAATGCTGAGCTGAAATCGATGAACAGCATTGCATCAGGTGGGAGAGGGCGGAATGTAGCACTGAGGAGATGGTCGTCCTCCATGCTCCTGTTCTCATGGTAGGCGAATTGGTGTTTATCCAGGGAGGGTGAAAGGCCAGATTTGAGATGGGCCAGAACCAACCTCTCTAAGCACTTCATGAGGATGGAGGTAAGTGCAACGGGCGGAAGTCATTAAGGCGTGTAGCAGAGGAGTGTCTCGGCACCGGCACGATGGTTTTGATGCACACGGGAACAACATTTTTAACATGTCAGTTAAGACCTCTGTCAGCTGCTCAGCGCAGTTCCTGAGCACATGGCCGGGGATGCCAGCAGCCTTATGTGCATTAGTCCTGCCAGTGCTCAGTGCAGCACACACGTTGTGGGGGAGAGAGTGAGGGGTTGGAGGTCAGCAGGGAGAAGAGTCTTGATGGGAGAGCCTTTGTTTATATAACTATAGATATTCACAGAAATGTATAGTGTATACAGTATATCCTATGACCAGTCTACAAGTTAGATTAGATGATTTACAGGTGGCTGAGTGGCGCAGTGGGCAATGCGCTCGCCACTAACGCAGGAGATGCTGGTATTGAGCCCAGCTCTCGGCGTTGCTACCGGCTTGGCCGGCCGTCATACTAACACAATTGGCAGTGTTAGAGGGTGGGAAAGCCGGTGGGTGGGGATTGGACGTTGTGGACAGCGACTCCTACAGGTCGGTTGGGTGACGCCGGCGGAAACAGGAAGTATCGGGGGCAGCGTGAGCCTCCCACGCGTTACTCCTCGCCACTGAGAGTTCGAGCTGCTGCGGTGAAAAGATGCAACAGGCTGCCTCCTCGTGTACCGGAGGGGACACGTGATGCAAGGCTTCTATCCTCACTACAGCCGACCAGTGGGAGGCATAGTCTAGCAACGTTCAAGACAGGGGAGGGAAGAATTGGAAATACGAAATTGGGATGGGAGAAACATAGAAAAATGGGGAGAAAAAGTGGATATAAAAAGAAATATTAGATGATTTACAGAGTGAATGTGCGGGAGAGCATATGTAGCGAATATATAATACTGTTTATATGGAAATATATGCACGTGTAGCAGAGTCAGAGTAGGGTAGGCGGGGTGGGGGGAAACTGTACATTGGAGGGGGTTGGGTTTGGACATTTACAGGGGCCAGTTTCGAATTGCAGTGCTCTTTTTTTTTAACATGTTTTTTTATTTTTATTTTTGACATTACACACAAACATTAACAGTAGAAATCCACTATAAATCACAGGACTATTACCGATATAATACTAACAATAATGACAGCCCAGTTTTTAAATCAAAATAGATGTAGATTACAAATATACACAAATTAATTACAATTAATTACCCCACAGGACCCCCTCTTGGATAGCATCCATTATACCGTTTGACACCAAGGATTAAAAGTTCATATAATGCTCCTCTCCACCACATCTGACCAGATTGCTATGCTGGCTTCATTAACACCTAGAATTTGTGCGGTAGATATCTCTAGATAAATCACATCAAGATAGGTAAGAATCCATACCCTCCGGCACATTTTATCCGGTTGAATCCAGCGTGATGCTATTAGCTTTTTGGCAGCCGTAAGACCGGACAAGATTAGCCTCTTTACATGTACAAAGTGTGATAACTGAGAGACATTATTCAGCAACAATACAGAAGGCAGTACAGGTATTGTCAGAAATAAAAATTCTGATAATAGCGTGGTTACTTCTTCCCAAAATATCTTAACAGGAGGGCATTCCCAATACATATGCATAAATGTACCACTATCACCGTTTAAACATAAGGAACATCGAGAGTCTTGTTTAAGCCCCATTCGGTTCAGTCGTAGAGGAGTCAGGTAAGTCCTATGAATAAAATTAAGATTAATCTGTTGATGATCCGGGTTGCGTGACGATAGCCGAACGTTTGCCCAGACTTCAGCCCAATCAAAATCTACTTCCAAGTCTGGTATATCCTTCCTCCAAACTAAGTCTAGGGGAAGGACTTCATACGAAGACGTAAGTAAGTGACGATAAAAGTCAGAGACGAAACCTCTCGCTGTCTCCTTTTCATAAAATAATTTGTGATATCTGTGGTGCTCAAGTGGTATCTTTAATGGGACTCCATGAGCCTTCAAAGTTGCTAATAACTGTAGATAGAAATAATATGTGGAGCTGGTGAGGTTAAATTTGTTATGTGGTGGTGTAGTGGTTAACACTGTCGCCTCACAGCAAGAAGGTCCAGGGTTTGATTCCCGCTTGGGGACCAGGTTTCCATGATGCCAGTTACCCAGGTGGGGTATCTCCCAGGCCTTTCTGTGTGGAGTTTGCATGTTCTCCCCGTGCTCGCAAGGGTTTCCCCCCCGATAAGATAAACCCAATGGAAAAACATGCACAACAACAAGATCGCTAACGCTGTGGCGTCCTTGACGAAGACGGACAGGAGCACTTGGATTGGTCCCCTGGCGCGGCTCACGTTGACGCCTGTCTGCTCCCGGCTGCCCTTGGGGGGGAAGGACGACGGGATGGGTTAATCGCAGATACGAATTGCATGCATGCATCGCATGTGTGCCAATTGATGACCTCGGAGCAGGTCCTAAATTATAAATTATTTTGATAGCTACAGAAACCCCGGCCATTGAAGATATCTCCCAAAGTATGTATGCCCTTCTTTTCCCATTTGGGAAATCTGATAGGTTGTTGTGCAATAAGGAGTGCATTGTTATTAAATATGGGAGAATGGCTATGCCATTTATGTAGGTTAGTAAATTTTTTCTGTGTGTCACGCCATATCCGGATCCCATGTGTAATAAGAGGGCCAAATTTCAAGTTGCATTGCTTAATTGATAAGTTGGTGTATACTACATCCTGCAGTCTCTGTGGTGCCACTATGTTTTCTTCTAATGTTCTCCAGGATACAGATGCTTGAGAATCAAACCAGGTGATCAGTGGTCTTAAAGAGTATGCTTGAAAAATAGTGGTAGAAGTCTGGAAATGCTAAACCTCCGTCGGCTTTGTTTCTCTGTGCGGTGGATCTTTTAATTCACATTTACATTTACATTTAGTCATTTAGCTGACGCTTTTATCCAAAGCGACTTACAAGTTCTGTGCGACAAGACAGCAAGAAGGGTATAACTCTATCAGCTGAGTAACAATGTTCATCAAAGTGTTGCGTGTTACAGTGTAGGTTAGTTTATTAGGACAAGTGCATGACATTAAGGTTAGTCAGGGTTAGATTTTTTTTTTTTTTTTTTTTTTTTATCATTTCAGATAATGGTTGAAGAAGTGAGTCTTTAGTCGACGGCGAAAGATTGGACGGGATTCGGCTGTCCTAACTGGGATGGGTAGTTCATTCCACCATTGTGGGGCAAGGACTGAGAATAGGCGGCTTCTCTTTGATGACCCTCCGGGAGCTTGGATAGGAGTAGATCTGAGGCGGCCAGAAGACGCAGAGCGTAGGGGTCTTGAGGGTGTGTAGTTAGAGACCATTGACCGGAGGTAGGCGGGAGCGGTTCCCTTTGCCGCACGGTATGCTAGGTCGAGGGCCTTGAAGCGGATACGTGCAGCAATGGGGAGCCAGTGCAGGTCCCTAAGAAGTGGGGTGACATGGGCTGACTTCGGTAGGTTTGAGATCAGGCGGGCCGCTGCATTTTGAATGAGTTGAAGAGGCTTGGTGGCAGTGGCCGGGAGGTTTGTTTTATATTTATATGCGGTGGAGTGAAATTATTTCCAGTAACCAGCAGGGGGGGGGGGGGGTAACTTCACTGTTTGGCATATAGTGGGGAATATTTCAACTCCAAGACATCTAAAGTGTTCTACCATTTGTATATTTTCTGGAAGGAAGGTAGCCTTCGCAGTGACATTAAGTGGAAGGAAGGCCGATTTTGGCCAGTTTATCCTAAATCCCGATAGATTGCCAAAATCATCTATCAGCTTGAGAAGATGAGGCAGTGAGGTGGTAGGGTTTTGCATGAACAATATTACATCGTCCGCATATAAACTAATATGATGCTGTGTGCCCCTAATTGAGATTGGCTCTATGGATTCGGATTGTCTTATATACTGTGCTAAAGGTTCTAAGGATAGAGCAAATAGTCCGGGACTAAGAGGACAACCCTGTCTGGACGAGCGCGAAACAGGAAAGAGAGGGGAGGTGAATTTACCTGTTATAACCATGGCCGATGGCTCTGTGTATAGTACCTAACCCCATCCTTCCGAGTACTGCCCATAAATAAGACCATTCCAACCTATCAAAGGCCTTCATCGCATCCAAGGATAATATAGCTGTAGGAGGCACGGCATCCTTGCTGGCGTCTATCACATGTAGTAACCGTCTAATATTATCCGTGATCAGGCGGCCTCTTATGAAGCCTGTCTGATCAGGATGAACTAAAGATGTCATATGCTTTTGAAGTCTGATAGCTAGTACCTTAGCATACAGCTTGAGATCGGTTCCGAGGAGGCTTAAGGGTCTATAACTACCACATTCGGTGGGGTCTTTGTCTTTTTTAAGGAGGACAGATATGAGTGCCGTAGGTGCTCTTTGAGAGTGGTTTTGAAAGTGGGTAGTGATTTGCATTCCTTTACAGCTGTGGGTAGGGCGTTCCACATTGATGTGGCATAATTACAAAACGTGTTTAGTCCCTTGTTTGAGCCGAATCTGGGTTTAACATGATTTGTGGAGCTCCCTCTGGTGTTGTGGTTGTGGTATTCACTGACCTTTGGGAAGTATTTTGACATGTACATGGGTACCTGAGTGGTGTAGTGTATCTTGTAGACCAGGCCCATTGCAAGTTGCTGTACTCTGTCGTCTACTCTAAGCCATCCTAGGTTGTCAAAGTGGGCAGGGGTGAGGTGGGTTCTAGGAGTAAGGTCAAGCAGTAGTCTGACCAGTTTGTTTTGTGATGTTTGTAATTTTGTTTTTAGTGCCTTTGAGGTGCTTTGGTACCATGAGGTGCAAGCATAGTCGTAGTACCCTTGAATGAGTGCTCCTGCCAGAGTCTTCGGGGTATTCTTGTTTACCAGAGAGGAGATCCGGTACAAGAATCTAGTTCGTTGGTTGACTTTTTTGATTACATTGGATGCCATTTTGTCACAGGAAAGATTTGCCTTTAGGATGGAACCCAGGTATGTAATTTCATCTTTCCTTGTGACAATATTTTCACCCACTGTAACTGAGAAGCCGTCGGTCTTGCGGAGTTTGTTATTTGAACCGATGAGAATGGACTCTGTTTTACCCAGGTGTAATGATAGTTTGTTATCAGCGAGCCAGGTGCAGATTCTGCCGAGTTCTGAGCTGAGGGTTTTTTCAAGCTGTAACTTAGGTTAGGTTTACTTTATTTGTTCAAGGGGGACAGTGTACATTAATAAAACATTTTACAAATGTAAATGCACCCAATTTTAGCCAAAAGGCAAATTTCCATTGGCAGTCCCCCTGCCAGAAGGTACAGGCTAAAATCCTGTGTAAAAAAAGGGTTAGCAATAAAACCAAGAATAAAATCAAGATAAATACATTCCCTAACCCTGCACTTGAATGAATGGTATGATGTGGTGGGATGCTCTGTATGAGAAGACGGCCTGGCCAAATACACCTTTTTTGAAAGGGATTGTACAGTCCCCCCTTGCCGCACCTCTAGTGTTCCTGGTTGAGGCAGACTTGAGGTTGATGAAACCCAATAGTACCCAGCTGCAGCTCCGGAGACCAGCGCTTACAAGCCCCGCACATACAAGCCCGCACATAGCAACCCCTCGCTTCCATTGGCTGATTTTGGTCACGTGATTTTGGGTCACGTTGCACTGCGGGATTGATTGATTGATTGATTGAAAACTTTATTAACAGATTGCCGTATGATTTGGGTCACGTTGCACTGCGGGATTGATTGATTGATTGATTGATTGATTCATTGATTCATTGATTCATTGATTCATTGATTGAAAACTTTATTAACAGATTGATTGATTGATTGAAAACTTTATTAACAGATTGCCGAATGGGTACACGTGACCACAGGCCCTGATTGATTGATTGAAAACTTTATTAACAGATTGTAGAATGGGTACACGTGACCTGACCGATTGATTGATTGATTGATTGATTGATTGAAAACTTTATTAACAGATTGCAGAATGGGTACAGTGACCGATTGATTGATTGATTGATTTATTGATTGATTGATTGAAAACTTTATTAACAGATTGCAGAATGCAGTACAGCTCAATACACACAATTGTTAAGGGGATGCAGACCATGCAGTACTGTTACATTTGTGACATACAGTAAATATATACAAGGGGGAGGGAACTGTACATTTATGATGAATTGAAAATGGGGGACCCTGATGTAAACAAGACGGAAGTCTTTCTCTGGTCTGCATCCCCTTAACAATTGTGTGTATTGAGCTGTACTGCAGATATATTTCAATTGCCTTACTTATTTACATAAGTATTATAGGCCTACAGCAGTATTGTACAGACAGTCTGTGTGAAGTCTGTGTGGTTCTCCAGCTGCACAAAGGCAGAGCAAGAGGCTCTACAGAGGGTGGTGATGATAAAGCCATGATAAAGACCTTCAATCAGCTGAAGGGGAATCCCTCCAAGCTGCTGTCAGCGCTACACACCTTCGGCCGCTCTGGTATCAGCCATGCATCAAAACGTGCACACGCACTCAGGCGAGTCGCTAACCGTGCTGGGCCAAGTATAGCGGCTCAACCCACCTCTGTTGCCCGTCGTAAAATGAAGCTCGGGGGTCGACGACGGCTCGCTGCGGGGAGGCCGAAGAAAAGTGTGGTGAGCACAGACCATCGCTATAGTTTCCCAACAGGAGTAAAGTCTGGAACGCACCACAGCCTGTCACAAGCAGTAGAGA
This sequence comes from Notolepis coatsorum, assembly GCF_963971535.1. Taxonomy (NCBI): domain Eukaryota; kingdom Metazoa; phylum Chordata; class Actinopteri; order Aulopiformes; family Paralepididae; genus Notolepis; species Notolepis coatsorum. The sequence goes on along the minus strand of NC_140172.1, from coordinate 60,065,700 downwards.
TGTGTCGTAGCAATCCGAAGTGACATTGACCACCAATATAGCATGTACATAAAGACCCAGTGCCTCATCCGTAGCTAATATTGCACTACCACAGGACCTAGCATGTCCTACCATGCTCTGTAAATAACTTATGTACATATACCGATATGCCCTACTCTGTTTACTTGTTTTATTGCACAATGTCGTTCTATTGGATTCTATTATATGTTATTACTATTGTATTATGCACATCTTTGCGGGCACGACCACCCGCATTTAATTTCTTTTTTTTTTTGATATTTTTTGCACAAATCTCTCCAATATTCAAAACATCTCTTTCCACATCACCATATGCAACTTCCAAGATTTGCCTTTTTCTTTTTTGTAAGAACATACAAAACATGTAAAGGACTCATACAAATACATTAACAACTCAAGTTCAAGTTCAAGTTCTTTAATAGTTGTCATACAGAAGTACAGAATACTTTCATACAAAATGCTTCTTACTGTTACGCTCCAGAGACTGTGCTAGACAAGATAGTATCAAATAACATAATAACATAATATAGCATGAATTTAGAAGAAGAAAATGAGGTCACAGTGTTCGGTAAGCGTCCCAGACACATGTAGGTGTGCATGATAGCATGCATGCATGTGTGTCTCCAACATATGTATGTGGGTACGTGTATTGATTGATTGATTGATTGAATTGATTGATTGATTGATTGAAAAGTTTATTAACAGATTGCAGAATGGGTACAACTGACATGGAAAATAAAAAAGACTTACGAAAAAAAGAAAAATACTATACTATACATTGTGCGTATACATCCCTGATATATATACTTTGCATGTAGACCGATCTACCTGCGAGCAGGTATGTGCTGCATCCTCTATCGGGATGCCACCCTTCTCCATATTGCATGTGAGAGAAAGCGTCCCAGACACATGTAGGTGTGCATGATAGCATGCATGCATGTGTGTCTCCAACATATGTATGTGGGTACGTGTATTGATTGATTGATTGAATTGATTGATTGATTGATTGAAAAGTTTATTAACAGATTGCAGAATGGGTACAGTACAGTACATCTCAATACATACAATTGTTAAGGGGATGCAGACCAGAGAAAGACTTTCATCTTGTTTACATCAGGGTCCCCCATTTTCAATTCATCATAACATATATGACATACATGACATACAGATAGACAGTACTGCTACATCTATACATTTATGACATATCAGATTTGCAAATACAGTACTGTTTGTGATACAAAAGTGTCCAGAAAAGGAGTGTATATACATTTGGCGTAGAAACTGTACATTGGAGGAGGTTGGTGGGGTGGGGTTGGGTGGGTTGGGTGAGGGCTGTGTACGTAAGCATGTGTACATGCCTCACATGTGTGTGTGTGTGCATCTTCCAGGTATGCGACTGTACTCCTATCTCTTGTGTGTGTCTCGTATCCATGTGTGCCTCCGCCCCCTATGTGAGTGTATATCTCAGGTGTGCATATATATGTGCGTCTCAGCTACGTATGTGTGTGTCTCCTATGTACATGTATATCCCCCATATGTGTCAGTGAGAGCCTATACCTCAACTATGTGTATATGTAGGTGTGTGTATGCCTATTTCCTATAAGTGAGTATGTGCATGTATGTGTGCCCCTGACATGTATAACTTAGCCTTGTGCATATGAGTGTGTGTAAACCTATTATGTACACATACGAATATGTGTATCCTAGATACTTGTATGCGGCTAAACATGCACATATGAGAGTGTGATAGAGACAGTGACCATTCCATAGATATACCATCCGGACATAAAATCCATGTACATACATATATAACACATTATAAAGTACAAGTACCATCAGATCAGATCCCCTTTTTCATATTCATCCTTGATATCATTGTAACCCCACCTTAATCATTTGTCCCCAGACCGTTCAGTCAGGTGTAGAAAACTGTCCCATAAACGTGTATGCAAATAAACAACTTGTGACAAATAAAACTCTTGACTTGACCACCAGCCTCTCTATCTAAATGTTATATTGTTAACTGTCTAGTTAGGCATTAACTGTGTTAATCTAAATGTTATATTGTTAACTGTCTAGTTAAGGCATTAACTGGGTTAATTAATCTAAATGTTATATTGTTAACTGTCTAGTTAAGGCATTAACTGGGTTAAGTGGGGAGTGCGTCATGGTACAGTTTCAGTAAGTGGGGAGTGTAAACAAGTTGAACGCGTCACGTGAAATAACGTTACGTGAATAAACATATAACGTTACAATGTACAGTTTCTGACAGCTGGCTGTGTTGTGAAATGTGCATAACGTTATGAATAAACCGCGAAGTCACGCGAAATAACGTTATAAACGCGAATCTGGTAGTATATTTATTTGTATCTTCTTGAGATGATAACATTAACATCCGCATTTTACCGCATGGCGAGCTAAACCAATCAGAGAGGGGCTTCGCTCAACCAATCAAAGAGGGGGCTGCAGAAATGGAGCCCAACCAATCAGAGAGGCGTCTGCAGAACTTCAGCCATTGGGTGGGACCCAAATCACGTGACCAAAATCAGCCAATGGAAGCGAGGGGTTGCTATGTGCGGGCTTGTATGTGCGGGGCTTGTAAGCGCTGGTCTCCGGAGCTGCAGCTGGAAGCATCTCGGACAAAGGAGGAGGAGCCAATCCACACTTTATTTTAAAAACTAGACAGACATTTTGATATAGGGTCAGGTTTTCCCAACTGAGTAGATTATATTTTTTTAGAATGTGACAATGATGGTACCTGAATGGTTTCTTGTCTAGAATTTTTATTGCTCGTTTGTAAAGTGATTGAAGTGGTTTCAGAATGGTGGAATGTGAATTGGACCAGGTTATCAAACAGTATGTGATGTGGGAAAGAACCATTGAATGAAAATTGTTACGATTAGGGGGGAGAACAGAACCCAGTAAGCAGAAGGATGGAGGAGCCCCAGAGCTACAAAATGACAGAGAACGAGACGGTGGTTGCTCTTCACAAAAGGAAGTGTTCTATTTATTTAGAACTGAGAGAGAGCAAGACTAAACTACAAATAACAGAACATAAACGGTGCAGCAGTGCTGGTACTAGTGAAACAAAACTTGAGAATACGGAAAATAACAGTAAACAACAAAACACTACACTTACTCAGAATGACAACACAGTGCAACATGACGAGGGCAGGAACGGGGAGGAACAGGAAGTATGTCGCCACACAGAACAGAGGAAGACGACATACTTAAATACTATGCTAATTATAAGTGACAACACCTGGTGAGGCCAGTCCAAACATACAGAAACAATAAACCACAAACTAGACTAAATCAATACACAACAATAACAAGGGCAATATCACAAACCACAACCAGACAAGGGGAAGACCATTACACAAGGAAAGGAAAATGCAAGGACAGCAAACATGAAGCAATCAAATCAACAATAACAAAGAAATACAAAATGGTGGCTTGTCTCATCTGGCCCATCTGATGGTGACCACTAGGAGGTAGGAGACCAGGTGCAATTTGCAATATCGCCCCAACAGGTCCACGGAGGACGCCATAGCCCATGTGCTGCACACAGCAGCATCACACCTGGACAAGAGGCAGGGGAACTATGTGAGAATGCTGTTCATCGACTACAGCTCAGCATTCAATACCATAGTCCCCTCCAAACTCATAGCCAAGCTCAGGGACCTGGGCTTGAACTATGACCTCTGCCAGTGGGTCTTGGACTTCCTGACGGGCAGACCCCAGGTGGTAAGAGCAGGCAACTGCACCTCCTCATCCATCACGCTCAACATAGGGGCCCCCCAGGGCTGTGTTCTGAGCCCCCTCCTCTACTCCCTGTACACACATGACTGCGTAGCACAGCGGAACAACAACACCATCATCAAATTTGCTGATGACACAGTAGTGGTGGGCCTGATCTCTGCCAACGACGAAAGGGCCTACCTGGAAGAGGTAGAGAACCTGTCACAGTGGTGTCAGGAGAACTGCCTCTCCCTGAACGTCAGCAAAACAAAAGAGATGATTGTGGACTTCAGGAGGTCGGGGGTCAAGGACTACAGCCCCCTCAGCATCGACGGGGCACCGGTTGAGAGAGTGAACAGTTTCAAGTACCTCGGAGCCCACATATCCGAGGATTTGACATGGACCACACACATTGACAGTGTTGTGAAGAAGGCACGACAACGCCTCTACTTCCTCAGGCGCCTAAGGAAGTTCCAAGTCAGTCAGAAGATCCTTAGGAACGTCTACTCATGTACAATAGAGAGCATCCTGACTGGCAACATCACCTCCTGGTTTGGGAATAGCACTGCACAAGACCGTAGCAGACTACAAAGAGTGACACGTTCAGCCGAACGCACAATTGGAGGGGGGCTTCCCACCCTCCAGAACATTTACAACAAGCGGTGCAAGGGGAAGGCTAAGAGAATTATTAAGGACTTGAGCCACCCGAACAACTGCCTCTTTGAACTGCTGCGGTCAGGCAAGCGATACCGGAGTCTTAAGGCGAGCACAGAAAGACTCAGAAGAAGCTTCTATCCCCAGGCCATCAGGCTGCTAAACGAACAATAAACACTATGCAACAACCATCAAATGCACACAGCACACGCACACACTCACTTAAACAAACAACACACTGCAGCACCCACTCTCCACACTTTAGATCACACAAACACACTTTATATTTATTGATAAAGGATTTGCACTACAACTCGTACACCTACTGTAAATTGTACCTAAATTGCACCTCATCCCATTTCTGCCTTGCACTATATAGTATTGTATATTAGTACACTGCACAGTATTGTATATTATATGGTAACTCAGTTACGTCTATTCTGCATCGAACATTGTACATATGTCTATACTGAACACTGTGACCTCATTTTTTTTTACTTCTAATTTACATGCTATACTATGTTATTTTATTTCATACTTATCTTGTCTTGCACAGTCTCTGGAGCGTAACAGTAAGAAGCATTTTGTATAAAAGTATTCTGTACTTCTGTATGACAACTATTAAAGACCAATGTTAGGAGGGAGGAAATGTTCACTGTTCCTTTCATGCCCTAGGGACGTTACAGAAAATATAGCTTTGCTGCCTCTGTTTAAAGGAAGTTTCTTATGTACCTGAAGTTTGATAGGCTGAACTTTACCTTATTGCAGACTTTTTTTATGTGATTTTTTAAGCTAAGGTTTGGGTCTATGTGTAATCCTAAATACTTATATTCTGATACTACCTGTAATTTCTGACCGGAGATGAAGATATCCTTCTCTGCAACTTCTCTGTGGCCCTTGGAGAAGAACATACAGACAGTCTTAGAGACATTCAATTGTAAACAGCTGTTCTTAAGCCAGGATGTGACATTCACCATGACATTAGACCATTTTGTTGCAACCTCTTCTGTGGTTTTACCGTGTGTAAAGATCACTGTATCATCAGCATACATCAGTACATCACATTGGCCACACACAGAAGGCAAATCGTTAATGTACATGCTGAACAGGATTGGACCCAAGACAGAGCCCTGCGGGACACCAGTTGACATACAGATGGGAGTAGATTTATGATTTTCAATTTTGACAAGTTGGGAACGGAATGAAAGGTATGATTTGAAGAGGTTGAGGAACTCTATGGAGAAGTTGAAATTTACCAGCTTTTGGAGTAGAATAGTATGGTTAACAGTGTTCTTGTCAGAGACCAGCAGGGCTGAGTCATCCGTAAACAGGAACAAGTTGCAGTCACAAGCTGACGACATGTAATTTGTATAAATTAGGAACAGTAACGGTCCTAGTATGCTTCCTTGTGGAACACCACAGCTCACTGGGAGGGGGGGGGGGGGGGATAGGGTACCGTTTACCTCCACCATCTGTTCTCTCCCCTCCAGGTAGGATTGCATCCAGCTCACTGATAGACTATCAAAACCAATTGCTTTTAGCTTGTCATTCAGAATGGAGTGATTCGAAGGCCTTTTGTAGGTCCATGCCGCAGTATTTGCCCGCGTCCACCTCTTGTTCAGTGGTGCAGTGCTCATGGGACGCGGTAGCACGCCATTCCACCTCCTTGAGCAGAAGCATGCGCACACACATGCACACAAAAATGCGTTCCACAACTTTCACTCGACTCGTCGTGCCGTGCACCAAGTACCTGGCTACTTGTCTTTGCATAACAATAGCATAACAATAGCATAACAAAGAACGAGAAGAGCAAAACCAAAATGCAAGCCCTGTACCAATTGGTGGGTGTTTGCTTGAGCTGTGGAACCTCTCACTATGTGACAAATGGTCCCGACTGGAAGGATGAGACATTTCTTATGTTGTGCTTCAGAAGGAAACTGTCCTCCTCTGGAAGATAAGGGTGTTGTACAGAGGGCTAACATTTTCAACAAAGGCAAATATTGATTAAATAGATTCAATAGCTTTGATAAAGCAGGTCTTACTGTACCCATTGGTGGGGGCTTGCTTGACTGTTTTGAAACCACTCTGTTGTGAAACAAATTACAAGTTACATTGTTAATTTAGTTTGTATTTACTTTTCTAGTTTAAGTTAATTCAATTAAAGAAATTGTAACTACAATGTAACTACAATTACATTTAAAACATTGTTTGTTTTTCCTGTTGACAATATAATTTCTTTATATTGAAGGCTACATCCTGCTACCTTTTTCAGCTTCTCTATTTCAAGGCAATATTTACAAAAACTAAACTAAAACTAGTAATTTCCTATACAAACATGTTTCCTACTATTTATGCACATAATAATCATAATGCTGGTCGGAGCTGTTCTGTGCACAGTCGAGGGAACATTTATGCGCATGCGCACGTGCATGTGACGTCATGCAACCCCTTATGAAATCACCACTGCTCTTGTTTGATGTGGTCATTCAAATAGAGAAGGCATGTGTCAGTGGAGTGGGATGTTCTGAAACCAGATTGGAATTCGTAGATTAGATTTTTTTAGGCGCATTTTTTTTAGGTACTTTTCGACCTGTTCGTATACTATTTTTTCCATGACTTTTGAGATGGAGGTAAGAATAGAAACAGGGCGGTAGTTGCCTGGGTCCAATTTGCTGCCCTGTTTGTGCAGGGGGGTTACTCTCGCAATTTTGAAATCTTTGGGTACGTGTCCCTGTTTTATGGAGACGTTTATTATGTGTGTGATGACTGGGGTGATGGCGGCTTCTGAGTCTCTGAGGAATTTGGAGGGGATATTGTCGTGGCCTTGTTAGGTTGGAGGGCGCTCAGTTTTTTGTGTACCTCAGCTGTTGTTACCATTTCTAGTTTGAAATCGTCTTTGCGGACCCCTAGGTTATTGTAGTAGGCTATGATGTGTTCTACCCCAAAATGCCCTGAGTGGGAGGGTAGTTTATTTACCAGTGTTGTGGCTATGTTTGTGAAGAAAATGTTTAAGTAATTGGCCACATCCAGCTTGTCTGTGATGAGCGTGTTATCTGTCTTTATGTTTATGTTTGAAAATCTGGTTTTAAGTTTTTTACTACAGCGTAGTTGATTATTGAGTAATTTCCAAAGTTCACAGGGTTTATTTTTGTTTTCCTCCGTTTTGTCATTGATAAAAAAATATTTGCAGTTTTGATCATGGAGTTTACGTCATTTCTTAGTCTGTTTCTTTGCAGTTTGAGTTCAGTCACGTGGGCTTGGAGTTCACTGCTCAAGCTTTTGGTAAGCTTTGACTGACTTTTACGAAACTCAGAGCATGTCTCTGGTTTTCATAGTGGTTAATATTTCGTAGGGATGTCCGATATTATCGGCCGACCGATATTATCGGCCGATATCGGCAGTAAAATGTGATATCGGAAAATATCGGTATCGGTTTAAAAACAAAAAAAAACAATAACAATATTTGTTATATATATATATCCAGTGAAATTATTAGTTACCTGAAATTATTCAGTTTTTTGGACGGGGAAACCCTGCATATATCAGTATCGGTTGATATCGGTATCGGAAATTAAGAGTTGGACAATATCGGAATATCGGTATCGGTAAAAAAGCCAATATCGAGCATCCCTAATATTTCGGAGTGCATCCATGGCTCAGTTTTACCCTCGTGGTTCTTAGGGGGGCCATGTCGTTTAGTATAGCTGGACTGGGGAGTGCACACCGGCCATGTGGTAAAAAAGGCCCAGCAACACCTCTACCACCTCAGGAGACTAAAAAGATTCGGCATGGGGCCACACATCCTGAGGGCCTTCTACAGAGGCACCACGGAGAGTATACTGGTGACATGGTGGTGTAGTGGTTAACACTGTCGCCTCACAGCAAGAAGGTCCAGGGTTTGATTCCCACTGGGACCAGGTTTCCGCGATGCCAGGTACCCAGGTGGGGTATCTCCCAGGCCTTTCTGTGTGGAGTTTGCATGTTCTCCCCAAGGCACACAGGATCCTGAAAGACCCCAGCCACCCAAACCATAAACTGTTTGAGCTCATGCCGTCTGGCAGACGGTACTGCAGTCTCAGGTCCACATCCAAGAGAACACTGAACAGCTACTTCCAAGAGAGGTACACATAGTGAATTGAGATCTGTTGTTGGTATTTTATTGTTTGTGGCCTAATACTATATTAGTTTTGCTTTTGGGTATGTGTTCTTGAGGGTATGTGTTCTTGAGGGTTCAAGACAGGTGTGTTGTTGATGATACTGCTCTGCTCTATGCTTGAGTCCTGTGTGTGGTTGGCTAATTCAAATTATAATATTGACTCACTAACCCTGATAGAAAATATTGTTAGGCCCTGACCTAAATGGCACCCCAAGCAACCAATCATACTGTTACAACATATTGTGGAGAGAGGTATGGCTATGCAAGACTACCCAACTGGTAACTCAATACACACCCTCTACCTGTAACCTCCAAACCGAGCTTCTATGCCCTCTCTGTCAGCACACGTTTCACCCTCAGGTCATCTGAGATGTTGCCTCTGAACAACTAGTCAAACAGAGTGTACTGGCCCCTGTAAATGTCCGAACACAACCCCCTCCAATGTACAGTAAATTACCAAGTATGGTCTTGTCAATAATCCAATGTACAGTGTTGTTTGTACAGTTGTACAGTGTCCCCCACCCACCCCTCCTACCCAACCCCCCCCCCCCCTGCTGTACTGTACTGTACCCATTCTGCAATCTGTTAATAAAGTTTTCATTCATTCATTCATTCACGCTCGGTACTGAATGGAACCTTAACAAGTGAATATGTATCTATTATAGTTTTCTACTCCAAACGAATTACATTCAATCAGACTGCATCCTTTTTAGACTATGGCTAATTTGAATATCCTGATCTGGAATACAGGGGGTCTCAATATACCATATAAACGCACAAGTGTACTAACGTGGCTAAAAAGGAAGCAAGTGGATCTGGCTTTACTGAGCGAAACGCATCTTTTATTGGCGGATAACGCAAAATTGGCAAATACATTTGATCATAACATAAGTTCTTCTTCTTTTAGCACCAAGGCCAGAGGGGTAGCCATAATAGCGAAGAAAAATTTGAATATTAAACTGTTAGATGTGTGGTCTGATGCAAATGGTCGAATCACTATTGCTAAAATAGAATGCTCTAACTGAAAAATTGCGCTGATTTCTGCATACGCCCCTAATTTGTATGATGCTAACTTTTATGCTGTACTAACTTCAGCTATGTTGAAACTACCTGATTACTCTTTAATAGTAGGAGCTGATTTTAATGCAGTTTGGGATCCATCGATTGATAGATCCAATCACACGGAAAACTCTGATCAGAAGCAAGCTACCACAGCCCTACAGGCCTGGTCTAAGGACACAGGGGTAATTGATATGTGGCGGTCGCTCAACCCATCCGCGAGGGATTACTCCTTCTTCTCGTCGAGACATAAGACCTCTTCCAGAATTGATTATGTTTTTTCTTCCCCACATCTCTTTGATAGCTTTGATGTTGACTTATTGCCCATAGCACTTTCAGACCACAAAGGTATCCTCCTCAAAGGTTCACTCAGTAAAATAACATCCTGTGCCCCTAGATGGCGTTTTCACTCAACACTTCTGAAAAACGGAGAGTTTAACTTGCAATTTAAAGAGAAGCTCACTGAATTCCTGCAGTTTAATGTTGGCTCTGTACAGGACCCCAGAATTCTATGGAATTCGGTTAAGGGTTTTATCAGAAGTAACACTACTCTCTTTGCATCCAATCTTCGCAAGGGACGTCTCTCCAAGCTGGAGGAACTGGAAAAGCTTCAAGCCATGTTGATCTCTTCCTTGCAGCACAACTACTCTAGTCGACTGGAGCTTCAAATTAAGGTAGTGAAAAAAGAGATTAACTCCATTTTAAGACAACAATCTGAATTTCAGATGCACAGAACAAGACAGCACTACTACTTTCACGGCTCCAGGCCTAGTCACCTACTAGCTATGAAGATACGTGCCAGTGAGCAATTTGCGGATATCCCTTCCATTAAGAACCAACAGGGGGAGGTAACCACCGACCCCAAAAAGATTAATGATACATTTCGCTCTTTTTATTCCAACTTGTACAAGTCAGAGGTGGTCTTTGATCATACCAAGCTGGAGGATTTTCTTGATCAAATAAACCTACCACAGATCTCGGAAGAAAGTGCTAGGTTGTTAGCCGCACCAATCACACTGGTTGAACTTAGAGAGGCGATTGCGAATATGCAACGGGGCAAGGCTCCCGGATGGGACGGCATTCCACCGGAACTCTATCTTGCATTTTGGGATGTACTCTGTCCCTTATTACTCTCAATGATTTTACACTCAATCAAAGAGGGCAATTTTTCTAGAGATGTCAATATGGCGCTTATATCTGTTTTACTTAAGAAGGATAAGGACCCCACCGAATGTGGCAGCTACAGGCCCCTAAGTCTCCTCGGAGCCGATCTTAAGCTATATGCCAAGGTTCTAGCCACCCGTCTTCAAAAGCACATGACATCTCTAGTTCACCCTGATCAGACCGGCTTCATAAGAGGCCGCCTGGTTACTGACAACATCAGACGGTTACTGCATGTGATTAATGCCAGCAAGGATATTGCAGTCCCTACAGCGGTCATGTCCTTGGACGCAATGAAGGCATTTGACAGATTGGAGTGGTCTTATTTATGGGCAGTTCTCAGAAGGATGGGGTTGGGTGAGGGCTTCATTCATATGATCAAAGTTCTATATACTGGGCCTTCGGCCATGATCTTAACGGGAAAGTTATGTTCACCACTCTTCTCTGTCTCGCGCTCTTCTAGACAGGGTTGTCCTCTTAGTCTCGGACTCTTCGCTTTATCCCTCGAACCTCTAGCTCAATATATAAGACAATCCCAAATTATATCTCCTATTTCAATTCAGGGCACACATCACCATATTAGCTTATACTCGGATGATGTACTCCTGTTTATGCAGAATCCCTCCGTTTCTCTACCTCATCTGCTCGGCGTGATAGATGAATTTGGCAGCCTGTCCGGCTTTAAGATCAACTGGCCAAAATCTGCCTTTCTTCCACTTAATGATCCTGCGAAGGCTACCATCCTACCGGCAAACATACTTATGGTGGAGCACTTTAAATGTCTCGGGATTGAAATATTCCCCACTATTAGCCAGACGGTAAGGTATAATTACTCCAGCTTGGGTGACAGGATTACGAATGACTTTAACAGATGGTCCAAATTAAAAAAATCATTACAGGCCCGTGCGTCAATAATTAAAATTAATATTTTACCTAGAATTAACTTTATCAGCTCCATGCTCCCGTTACCTCCTCCTGCTGGTTAATGGCAGAAATTGCACTCTGCCTCATATAAATTTGTTTGGAACAATAAACGCCCGCGCTTGAAGAGATCAACTGCCCAAAGGAGTAAACTCGATGGGGGCTTAGCATTTCCAGACTTTAAATATTATTTTCAAGCTTTCTCTCTGAGACCTTTGATCACTTGGTTTGACGCTCAAGCAGCTGTATCTTGGCGACCATTGGAGGAGAAGTTGGTGTCCCCATATAGACTTCAGGATATTGTGTATACCAACTTATACAACGGCATGCAAATTTCTCGATTCTGATTGGCCATTCACACGTCTTTATTGGTAACAATCCACGGTCCTGGGCTCAGGACCCGCCCACAACCAAATCACATAACCCTCCCCGGCTCACTCCGGGAGAAAACAGGATCGCGGAGAACAAATGGTTATGTTGAAAGCACCATAACGACTAAATATGAAGCGATTCTGTCAAGGGGAATGTGTTAGTATTTTAAACAATGTTGGATGATGTAATTGATGGGTCTTGACTCAATCTAGAACAAAAGAAAAATCGCGGATTGATTGATAGATTAATTGATTGATTTAAATTTCTTCCTTCCTACTTTCCGACTGCAGCGTTCTCTCTCACACTGTCCGACGCTGGCGTACCCACAAACACACACATACACACACACACACACACACACACACACACACATACACACACACACACACACACGCACACACACACTGTGACACACACACACACACACACACACACACACACACACACACGCACACACACACACACACACTCCTGTCTGCAACAGCGGGGGAGTCAGACTGAGAGAGAAGCAGCGCTGTTTTAAGTGAGCATGGTCTATTGAATTGATTGATTGGTTGATTGCTAATTTTATTACTGTACCCCTGGTTTCCAACTGGTTAAGTTTAGGCTAAAAGAAATAAATAAAAAAATAGGGCGAAGAAAACGTTTTTTTCCTATAGGGCAAAGAAAACGTTTTAATAAATTTTCAATCAATCATTCCAATAATACACAGTTGGATGTGTTAGTTGGTTGGATGCACTTCAAGCTGCTTCCACATGAGGCAACTTCTCTCAATCATTCCAATAATACACAGTTGGATGTGTTAGTTTGGTTGGATGCACTTCAAGCTGCTTCCACATGGAGTTGTGGGAACTACTTTTTCTGGCGGATGGTTTTTTCAATAAATCTTCGATTAATGTGTGTTTATTGTATAGAAATAAGGTTGGATGAATCTGGCAGTTGTATAAAAGCTTTACACCACGTGCAGTCGTGATTTGTGACCAATAAACCATGCCTAGGGGGGTCTAACGACCCTCGGCTGCGCCTCGGGCCTAACAACCACCCCTAGGCATGGTTTATTGGTCACAAACCACTCCTGCGTGTGATGTAATGCTTAAATATCAATTAAACAATGTAAATTACGATTTGGCCCTCTTATCATACATGTGATCCAGACTTGGCGTGACACTCAGAAAGGGGGTAAAAAACGCCATCAATGGCACACGCATTCCCCTCTATTTAATAACAATCTTCTCCTTATTGGACAACAACCTATTAGATACCCTAGATGGGAAAAGAAAGACATACACACATTGGGGGATATCTTCGATAACTCTGGTCTCCGCTCTTTTCAGGATATATCCAACGGATATGATCTCCCCGGAACCTCCTTTTTCTTTTATTTACAAATAAGAGCAGCTCTGAAGGCTCATGGAGTGCCATGGGACGCTCCACTAGTGCATCACCGCTTTCACAAATTCTTTTATGACAAAGAGACATCGAGAGGCTTCGTTTCTGACTTATATCGCCATTTACTCATGTCCTCGTATAAAGACCTTCCCCTGTATACGATTTGGAGAAAGGATGTCCCGGAGTTGGATATAGATTTTGATTGGGATGCAGTCTGGGAAAATGTTCAGTTATCCTCACACAACCCAGATCACCAACAGATTCACCTAAATTTTATTCACAGGACTTATTTAACCCCTAGACGATTGAATTCAATGGGTCTCAGACCTGACTCTTTATGTACCTTGTGTCCAAACGGCGCCACAGGTACATTTATGCATATGTACTGGGAATGCCCCCCTGTTGTGAGTTTTTGGGAAAATGTTACATATCAGCTCTCGGACATTTTCTCTTTAACCATACCTGTATCTCCTTCTGTATTGTTATTGAATGATCTCTCTCAATTACCGACCTCTATACAGGTGAAAAGACTAATTTTGGCCGGCCTCACAGCCGCAAAAAAATTTATTGCCTCACGTTGGTTTCACCCAGACAAACTCTGCCCGAAGGTATGGTTTCTCACCTACCTTGATGTGATCTATTTGGAGATATCCACGGCACGTGTTGTAGGGGTTAAGGAATCTAATATCGCAATTTGGTTGGCTGCAGTGGCAAAGTTAAAAGAACGCATATAAGTTTGGGAATTTGTTTTGTTCTGATTTGTTTTGATTTTAGTTTTTTTTTACTGAATAATGTATTGTGAGTGTGACTCATGTTGAGGTCCTTGGGTGAGCAGGGGGGGGAGGGTGAGCGAGTGTCCATGTAGGATGATCACTGTACAGTCTGTATCAGTTATTGTCTTGTCATGTGGTGTTAAGTTATTGTCTTGGGAAGTCTTTTTATGTATTATTATTGTATTGTTTGTGATATATGTTTTGTTTCATGTTGGATAAAAAAAAAAAAAAATTGATAAAAAAAAAAATTATTTATTAGAATTCCCATTAGCTGTTAAATTAATGACCAGTAATACAATTATAGTAATTATAGTAACCTAGCAACAGACATTTCCTGCTATGCAGAAGATATAGCCGCAGCAAAGAAACGTGGTCTACAGCGGGTTGAATAATTTTTCAATGAAAGCCGGAAACAGTTGTGTTAAAGTTATGTTATGTGTACGATTGCATGTAACTGTCTAACTGTTTCCACAAGAGGGCGCTATAGGCGGAGCTATTAATGCTGGCGCCAGGTAAGAGGTATAAAAGGAGATGGTAACTCCCCCTCTGTCTCTTTCCCATCTACCTCTCACTGAGAGAAGGTCTCATGTACTGCTAGTATGCAATGTGATAATAAACCACGCCGATTAATGGCTAAGTGAGAAGACCTTGTCGTCATGACCAACTTATTGTCGCCCCATAAGTGAATCTGTCAACAGGTTATGGGCCCAGATCACGCAGGGGCGAAATAATAAGGATAGTAAGTTTAGCTGAAGTATAGGCTAGGTTAGCACTGGGAGCACCGCGTGGCTAATGGCTAGGCCAACAGGAGCTAAAGCTACGACTAAAGGAAAGAGCAAATGGCCCTCGTTCAACGGAAGAGCAGAGGACTATGAGCTCTGGGAAGAGCGCATGTTGTGCTGCATGCACGGTGTGGGACTGAAGACAACGATCTTGACGGCCCCCATGGGAGAAGTAACGGCGGCTGCGCGAGCCCTGGACAACAAGCATAATGCCGACGCATACTGTGAGTTAGCACCACTGCTAGACGACACAAGCTTGGGGCTGATATTCCGCGACATTAAGGACAAAGGCAGAGAAAGCCTGAAAGTGTTGAGAGAACATTATATCGGACAAGGAAGACCCCGAATCGTATCCCTCTACATAACACTAACAGCGCTGAAGAAGGGGCACACCGAGACTGTGACCGAATACGTCATCAGAGCTGAGCAGATCATTACGGCACTTAAGAGTGCAGGAGAAGCACCAAGCGATGGACTAATGATGGCGATGGTTATGAGAGGACTACCGGAGCTGTACAAACCGTTCACACTACTGGTAACACACGGTTAAGCGGACTGATCGTGGACACAGGTGCGTCGTCCCACGTCATCAACGACAGGAATCGATTCAAGAACTTTGACAACACCTTCGACCCGGAGAGACACAGCATGGAGCTGGCAGACGGGAAGCGCACCTACGGGTTGGCGCAAGGAAGAGGAGACGCACAGGTATGCCTCATAGACAGTGAGGGGCGCCGGTGTACAGTGACGTTAAAGAACGCTCTCTACATACCCTCTTTTCCACAAAAACTATTCTCTGTAAAATCTACTACTGCGAACGGTGCCAACGTGTTCTTCAATGAAGGTAAAAATGTTCTTGTAGAGCCTGACGGTACGCGATTTAACATAGAGGTGTACAAGAGAATGTATTATCTACAAACAGAGTGTAATGACAACGACAAGTGTAATAATAATGATATGTGTAATGTGACTGTCAGTCACGATATTCAGACATGGCATGAGATCATGGGTCATTGTAATTACGAGGATTTACTGAAACTGCAAGCAGTGACAGAAGGCATGCACATTGAAGGTGAAAAGCGTAGACCTGACAAAGAATGTGTAGTGTGCATAAAGGGGAAGTTCACTCAATCGAGAAACAGAAATCCCACAGAAAAAGTAAAGGTACCACTTGCGCTAGTTAACACAGATCTAGCCGGTCCAGTAAGCAACAAGTCCATAGGAGGCTTTAGATATGTACAGTCTTTTACAGATGTGTGTACAGGGGCAGTGTTTGTTTACTTTCTCAAAGCAAAGAGTGACACACTCCAGGCCACAGAGAAATTCCTGGCAGATGTAGCCCCTTATGGCAACATAAGATGCTTGAGGTCCGACAACGGAACCGAGTTCACAAATAGAGAGTTCCAATCACTGTTGAGAAGGAACAAGATAAGACACGAGACGTCATGTCCGTACTCCCCACACCAGAACGGAGTGGCAGAGAGGGAAGGACGTACTCTTTTCGAAATGGTTAGGTGTAAGCTAATAGCTGGTAACTTACCTAAGAGCCTATGGCATTATGCGGTACAAGAAGCCGCTTACACCAGAAACAGGTGCTTTAATAAGCACACGGGCACCACCCTGTATACAGCACTGACAGGAAAGAAATGTAATCTAGCTAGAATGCGAAAATTTGGATCAGTGTGTTATGCTTACCAGCAGGACGGAGGAAAGCTCGAGTCCAGATGTGAAAAAGGACTCTTTGTAGGGCACGACAAAGGAAGCCCCGCTTTCCTAGTCTATTATCCCAGTAAAGGGAAAGTGCAGACACAGGCTAGTCAAATTTGTCACAAAGACAACATGTGAGAACGAGACACAGACAGAGGAGCCAGAGCTGGACTCCAGAGTAAGTTGTGAAGAAACAGAGACACCTCAGCCTAGTGTACTTAGCACAGTCGTGCAGACAGACAGTCAGCAACCCCCAGAGGACGATGACGAGGAGCACCCGAGGGTGACGTCACGTGCCCCATGCAGTGGGAGGTATCCCTCACGGGAACACAAACCCCCAAAGTATCTGAAAGACTATGCCCGGAGAGAAAGTGACGAGGATGACAGTACACTTACCAGCATTGATTACTGCTACAGAGTAGTGAGTGGAGTACCTCAGACCTTTAAAGAGGCCATAGTGTCCGCTGAATCAAGTAAATGGGAGAGAGCAATGGATGAGGAGATGAGGTCCCTAGAGGACAACCACACCTTTACTCTAACCAAGTTACCAGAGGGCAGACAGACAGTGGGAGGAAAATGGGTGTACTCAATCAAGGAGGGTATTGAAGGCCACGACAAGTACAAAGCCAGGTTCGTAGCTAAATGTTTAAATACAGAAGGAGGGTACTCCATGTTTAAATACAGAAGGAGGGTGGCTACATGTTTAAATACAGAAGGAGGATACTCCATGTTTAAATACAGAAGGAGTGGATTCCATGTTTAAATACAGGAGTGGATTCCATGTTTAAATACAGAAGTGGATTCTATGTTTAAATACAGAAGTGGATGTTAAAGCATTTTCTAGGCATGGACTTCGAACAGTCTGCCAGTTGTGTAAAAATATCCCAGAAGAGATATGTGTAGAAGATCCTGAAACGTTTTGACATGCAAGAATGTAGAACAAGGGAAACACCATGTGATCAAAAACTAGACTACCAAGAGGATGCTCAGAAATTGACAGATGTAAAAATGTACAGAGAAGCTGTAGGTAGCCTCATTTATTTGACAACATGTACTCGCCCTGACCTATGTTTTGTAGTGAGTAAATTGTCACAGCATTTTGCTGACCCCACAGAGGAGCACTGGATTACAGCAAAACATGTTTTTCGTTATCTCAAAGGTACAGCAGATAAGCAGCTTTGTTTCAGAAAGAGCAGCAAGGGCTTAGGGCTTAAAGCCTACAGTGATGCAGATTGGGCGGCAGACACTACAGACAGAAGAAGTACCACAGGGTATTGTGTGAGTTTGAACACAAACAGCTCACTGGTTTCGTGGAAAACAAAGAAGCAGCCCACAGTGGCTGTTCTGAAGGTCCAGATTAACACATGAAGTCCACGTTTATTATTTTGTATACCTTATATATTGTTTATGTATATAAGATATATATTTCACGTCGTCTATTTACCTAACAGTATTTTATGATTCGCCTCTTTGCATATGTTCCATTCTTAACGCCGTAGGCGCGCGCGCATGCACCTGTAGACAGCGTGAGCGCATGCGCAGGGTTTTAGAACATGCCCGGGCATAGTGTGAGAGAGAGAAAACGTTTTGGCGCAGCAGTAAACAGACCGCAAGCAACGTATCTTGATAGAGAGCTGGACGGCTAATTAGATACAACCATAATATTGTCGAGCCACCATTGGCAGAGCAGAGTGACTTGTTTGAGCGAAGTGAAGTAAATAACAATCTCTATAGATTTGCAGACGGGCAAATAATAAAGTAACGTTGAGAGACTTCTAGCTGAACCCAGTGGCGTTCTGGATTCAACTAACTACTACGGACTACATGCGTGTTAGCCTTAGCATAAAAGGGCTAACTAGCTAGTGACCATGCCATCGGGTGTTTGGAATATTAGCTATTAATCCTGCCATTGGGCGTTTGGAATACAGGAACCAGGTCCGTATGAGACCCCCTATCCAGCGACGACAGGATTATACCACGTTGGTCTGCAGCTCTCTGGAGTAGGAACTTCAGAGAATATCGTCTCCATCCTTCTCTTGCTTCCCCCGTGCTGTTCACTCCGGCTCCCTCCATTCAGAGCTCCAACGGTCTGGTACCAGTAGTTTAGGAACTATGCTTACCTCAGACATTGTTGCATTGACATTATCTTACTAACAGGAGATCTGTGCTATATAATATGTATGTTTGACTTTAATATTAAAGTGATTATTTGAACTTGGTATCACTGTCCCCTCGCAGTTAATAGAGTGTCCGCCATTTTGTGTACATTTAATGTCTGGCTAATTAATATTTAGTAGTGGTCTAACCTATCCTTTAAATACAGTCAGGGTCATGTAGCCCCTTAGCTACAGTGGCACTATCAACTTGTGAAGCCGAATACATGGCTCTAGCTATGACAATACAGGAATCTATTTATCTAGAACAACTGCTCGAAGGAATGGATACCTATGTATATAAGAAAACTGTTGTTTATGAATTGATTAATTGATTGAAAAGTTTATTAACAGATTGCAGAATGGGTACAGTACAGTACAGCTCAATACATACAATTGTTAAGGGGATGCAGACCAGAGAAAGACTTTCGTCTGGGTGGGGGCTGTACATTCATCAGATCTGTCATCAGGGAAGAAAGGATGACACTGATTTATTGTCTGACAGACGACATGGTAGCAGACGCTATGACGAAGCCTGTTTCCAAACTGAAATTGAGAAGATTTGCAGAGGTCATGTTTGGTGTGTAAATATTGACTGTTATGTAGTATTGACTGCCATATTCTTTTTGATGCTCTGAACTGTATTATTTTCTTTGAAGAATTGTTTTTGAAAAAGTTGTACAGTATACAAGACAGCCGTAAGTGGGAGTGTTAAAGTTATGTGATGTGTGCGATTGCATGTAACTGTCTAACTGTTTCCACAAGAGGGCGCTATAGGCGGAGCTATTAATGCTGGTGCCAGGTAAGAGGTATAAAAGGAGATGTTAACTCCCCCTCTGTCTCTTTCCCATCTACCTCTCACTGAGAGAAGGTCTCATGTACTGCTAGTATGCAATGTGATAATAAACCATGCAGATTAATGGCTAAGTGAGAAGACCTTGTCGTCATGACCAACTTATTGTCACCCCATAAGTGACTCTGTCAACAAGTTGTGTTTATCTCATTTGCCAAGAGACTGTCGCTGTTATGAAAGAGTTCAATGTGAAGAAATATTATGAGAAGCATAATTCATACCAGAGCTTGTCCTGCAGTGAACGGGTGGAGAAAGTGAAACAGCTAAAAGCTAGCCTAGCTTCCCCGCATCGGCTTTTTACGCATGGTGAAGGAGTCAAAAGAAAACACTACCAGGTCTAGTTATGAAGTTGCTATGCAAAAAACAGAAAGCCTTTTGCTGAGGGCGAATTTGTTAAAGACTTTTGTACTGAAGATGGTGGATAACATTTGCCCTGCGATGAAAGCACTGATGTATCCGACACAACTCTTTGCACTGCCTTGCACTGAATGTTTGTGTAGTTCTATTTCTTCCTCTTCTCTCCCGTAATTGGGAGAGAAATGGAGAGGAACTTGACTCACTGCAAGCTTGGCTATTTTTTCACCTGCCATGATGACATTAATATTGCATACTGTATTTTGTCATAACCTGCATCCATGTGACACATGATAAGACCAGTGTTTAAGTGTTGGTGTCATGAGTGTGCAGGCTTGTACGTGTGCCTGCAGTGCTGTTGGGTGACCTATTCATCTTGATAAATACAAAATATGTAAGTGTGCTTCTTGTTGGAGTGCTGACTTCTCTATTGCTTGGCAATTTATTGATGAAATTGTTTAACACATTGGCTGCCAGACCCGAGATTTCTCAGGTTAACTCGCCAGCGGTTGAGTGCCAGACCCGAGATTTCTTGGGTTTTGGTCGTTTTTTTCTTTTATTCGATTTTTTTATTCATTACAGGTTCACGGACCTCGGTGTTACCATAGGAAATCAT
This sequence comes from Notolepis coatsorum, assembly GCF_963971535.1. NCBI lineage: Eukaryota > Metazoa > Chordata > Actinopteri > Aulopiformes > Paralepididae > Notolepis > Notolepis coatsorum. Next base: position 60,044,991 of record NC_140172.1, on the reverse strand, counting down.
TCTGAGATTCCAAAAGTGCAATACCGGCCACATCCTGCTAGGTGGCAGTATCGCCCACCCTTTGAAACCTTATTTCACACTCTGTGTTACATCGTATGGTCCGGGCGGAGAATTTAGACCAAGTGAATCGCTTCATCTGACCACTTCGAAACGCGTTCAGCACACTTGAGGCATATCCTGTGCCACTTCGTGTCAGGGACCCGATCGACATCAATACTGGAAATCGCGATCAGACAATTGGAATATTCTTTTTGGGATACCTCCTAGTAAAGGTAAGGACTATATGACATCAATTCCACCTTGATCCTACAATGATTTCATATCGATCAGGCCAATCAACGTATGTAGTATTCAAAACAAATGCCGTTACTGGCGATCAAAGCATCAAAAAACGACCCCCCCCCCCTTTCATGCATTCATGATGAAACATAATACCTATTATATACCTTTGAATTGGAAATAGTAGCGTGTCCAGGCGAGCAACCCGAACGCTTTGAGCAGAATTCACGTATTGCTCCATAACACATTACCAGGAATTAGCCAGGATCACTCTGAAACTATATTCACCACGGTATAACACGCAAACGTATACATGAAAAGATTAATTCTTTTTCACATGTTGAACAATGGATAGTTATTGTCAAATGAGCCATAGTATTGTCTCCATAGCTATAATATAGAATATAGATATAGCCCTGCAAACACCGCAATGCACAGTGAAAATCCCTATACTTTACAGCCGTGGCACACTTAATACAAAGATGGCTAAAGCGGCTGGCAACCAAAGTGTTAATGAAACCCTGTAAGTGCGCCTGTTGCTGGGGTGCCGACTTTTATATTGTTAAGTTATTGATTTCTTTATGCAACTGAACTCATATGCAGTTTGTTGTCTCCACATGTCATGTTTTTTTTTACCATAATTTAGACATTGAGGGCTCAACACTGCAAGACAATTGCAAAGGAGAGTAAAGTTGCAAAGTTCAGCTCCAACTCCATAGTGAAGTTTGCGGACGACACAGTGGTGGTGGGGCTGATCTCTGACAACGATGAGAAGGCCTACCGGGAGGAGGTTGAGGTACTGGAACGCTGGTGCCAGGACAACAGCCTGCTCCTGAACATTGGTAAAACCAAGGAGCTGATCATGGATTTTAGGAGAACACAGCAGGGGACACACACACCACTGAGGATAAACGGGGCTACCGTGGGTCCGTGGACAGGGTGAGCAGCTTCAAGTACCTGGGGGTCCACATCTCAGAGGATCTGACATGGACAACACACATAGACTCAGTCGTAAAGAAGGCGAAGCAGCACCTCTACCACCTGAGACAGTTAAGGAAGTTCAGAGTATCGGGTAAGATACTCCAGTCCTTCTACTCCGGAGCTGTAGAGAGCATCTTGACTGGAAACATCACTATCTGGTATGGAAACAGCACGGCACAGGACAAGAAGGCCCTACAGAGAGTGGTGCGCTCAGCTGAGCGTACTGCGGGTATTGCACTACCACCCCTGCAGGTCTTATATAACAAGAGGTGCAAATCCAGAGCCTGCAGAATAATGAAAGACCCTCACCACCCCAACAACAGCCTGTTCAAGCTGCTGCGGTCAGGCAAACGCCTGCGAACACCAGCAACTAGGACAGAGAGACTTCGGCTCAGCTTCTTCCCCCAGGCCATCAGAGTCTTGAACACTGAACTCTCCACACACAAGCACACATGAGCACACACACAACACACACACTGTATACGCTCACACACTAGCAGTCACTTTAGCATGAACACACACACACACACACACATGCTGCACACGCTCACACTCATGGTCACTTTACACAATGAAAGGTCACTTTAAAAACAAGAACGGGAGTGGTTCTTGTATAGTAAACAGATGGATAGCAAGCTAGCATTAAGGACACATAGTATAACTGTAGATTGTATAGTATAGCATTGTATAGTAGTGTACATAAGACCCAGTGCCTCATCCGTATAGCTAACAGTGTATTGCACTATCGCAGGACCAGCATGTCTTACCATGCTTTTTGTAAACTTCATGTACATATACCTGTTATGTCTTATTCTTATTAGCCTACTTGTATTATTGCACTGCACACATGTCTTATTCTCATCCTATTGGATTCTTATTATTGTATTATTGCATTATTGTATTATTGCACAATCGTTGCGGGCAAGACCCCCCGCATTTCACTGTATGCTTGTATGCCGTGACAAATAAAACTCTTGACTTGACTTGAAAGGAGAGTAAGGGAGAGAAGCTGATTATGAGGTAAAGTGCCAGACAGACAGCACATCAAAAACACGCCAAAAATGTTTTCCACTTGTGCCTTTTCATTTTCGTTGAGCACCTGCCTCACAAAATGTATCTGCACGTCCCTGATGCGCTCTAGTGGGGGCGTGTCAATCTCACATTGGCCATGTCCATTTTCGTGAGCGGGGTGGTGAACATTAGAAAAGTGGGCACGGAGTTTACTCCTTACTACCAAATATAGTACCTCTCCCAAAGATACGAATAAAAATAGACAATTTAGAAATAAAAGATTTTCGGGTACTGTCCAGCATGGCTATTTGGCTGCCATCTCTGTACATTTTCAGTCAAGACATTCAATTAAATTCTGTCCAAGAATTATTTACAAAATTGTAGTCTGCATTGAAAACGACTGGGGAGCTAGTAGAATGTAATTTCATGTATATGCCTACTGGTTTGTTCTTTACTAAAATTTCGAAACGGTAAAATCGTGGATTTTCTCATTATTGTTGAAAATCGGTCATCATGCAAGACGTCTCTCCTCTATTGTAGCTAAACAGCTAATGATACAGCGTCACATCTACTGAGAGCGACACGCTTATGGAATCAAGCGACCTCGGTTGCTATTTTTTAACAACCAATAGCCTGCTCAGAAAAACGACTGTATGAATATGAATGCAAATAGACTTCCAGGGTGCCCACCGCTTGAACCAGTTGTGCGGTGTTATTTGCGCGTTTTGGGGGCATTTTTTGTTTTTGTTTTTCCTTTTGGGAGGGGGGGTTCAAGTTAAACCATGTTGTCGAGGGTCGAGTGCGCTCCGTTAGGTTGTTTTATGAGAGAATGTCGCTTCGCTGTCTCTGTGTTTGGAGAGGAACATTTTTGTGTAACGTCGCAATGAATTGCATCATGGATTTCAATCAGATCTAATACCGGCGGGGGTACCACGACCACTAGTCCGGTGCGCGTTTAAATATAGACATGGAAGCTCTTGTTTATGTATAGAGGAGAAAGCAATCTCGTGGCATTCGTCTGGTTTATTGATTGTATATCTCCATGCTCCTCGACACATCTGGAAAAGGGATTTTCTTGCTTGTGTGTGTCATCAACATAGGCTACCGGCGTGGTGTTGTTGTTGTCTGGTGGTTTTACAAGCCTAGGCCACTGGATATATCGGCATAGTCGTCTACCTCTGCGCCAAGCCATAGGCTACCTAGTCACTAAGGTAGGTACTCCGCCTCCATTGCATTGGTGTTATGTTTTGGTCAAAAAATACGCCATGTCAGTTACCTGTTATTTGCATAGTAGAACCCATCGGCCTAACCACAATGCATGGCAGGTCTGATTAAACAGCATCATTGATAATAGTCTGTGTGATGATGCATTACACGTAGGCCTGAGGAATCAGGTTGGTATTAGCCCTGCAGCCCAATAATTGATAACCCAAATTACCTTGTCAAGCCACAGTTTAGCCTACATTGGCAAATGCATAATACCTCCACTGAGAATCGAGGCAATTACAGCTGCGGAGGTATGCTTACATATAGCCAGCAGCACGCACCGTGCAATACCCACACATCCTATGTGTTAAGTAAGTTTAGTCGTGACAAGCGCTCATAAATATTTCAGAGAAAAACAAGACATCAGCTGACTTGTGATGCCGGGGCATGCACGGTATTGTTAATCATATGGTCTCCATGGCGGCGAGCCGTGTCACAGTAAAGCCCTCGTGCAAGGTCATGATAAAAAAAACTAAAACATCTTAGTGTTTTCTAATTATTTATTAGAATGATACAAGGTTGTGTCTCGTCTAGGGATTGAAGGCCTTGTCTAGGGGCCATAAACGTGAGAATGTAGAGCCGCGTCCGTGCAGATGAGTGAGGATGGCACCGCGCGTCTTTGATTGGAGATGTCGTCTGGCTGCAAGCTACCATTTGTAAAGAGAAGAGGGGGGAAATAAACACATACGAGATGTTTAGCACAGTGTTGTAGAAGGCTAACGTCTGACATAACATGATACTATCTTGAAAACGTTGCAAAATGATTATTGTGAATAACATTACAGAGTGTTTTTCCGGGTGTGACATCCACTTCAGACGCACACGCCACTGATACTGTATTTTTTTAATCTCCAAAAGCAATAATGGTTTTAATGAGCTTTCTATGGATTCTTCATTGCAATGCCATTATATATCATATTGAATATAAATGTACATACATTATTATTATTATTATTATTATTATTATTATTATTATTATTATTATTATTATTATTATTATTATTATTATTATTATTATTATTATTATTATGCTGTTATATTTTTGGAATGGGGTACTAGATTTGCAGAATCTTTCCCACAAAAAAAGAGCAAGGGTCTGGGAAGGCTCCTAGAATGAACACTTAACTGTGTTATGATTTGTGTGTGACCTTTCTGTCAGTGAGAAATTATTTCAGCCACACTTAATAATCACACTTGTTTATTTTATTTTTTTAAATTAATGCAATTAATGTCTTTAGTGGACTCACAGTAAACAACATTTAATTGTCATCCTAACCTGATGATCCTAAACTCATTCCACAACAGTGACAGCATACACTGTGCAGTGTATAGCAACTCCTAGTGGTCGGTCAGTCAGAATGCAATCTCAAAGAGTCTGGTTTTCAGTTATGAGGTGCAGTGGCAATATGTTTGATTTCACTATATAACTTTATACTATTCACTAGTCGTTCCTTTTAGGAATTTTGACTTAAAAAATAGGCAGTTTTTCCCTCTTACCGGGAGTGCTATCTATCCATCCTGATAGTTTACTTTCGTTGTGATTTGCCGAATTTGGGAGATATCTGCCTTAAAGATGTCTGCCGTCACTCCAGTACAATTGAGCTCAATGGCATTGTGTTTGTGGCTTTTAAAGTGACAACGTTTCCTTTCCAGAAACTATGGCATGGCTACCCAAGATAATCCACAGACCTCACTGTGCGATTTCATTATGAAATATGAACTTGAAACACGTCGTACGCCGTTATTGACAGAATTCGCATGAACTTGAAACCCGTCGTATGACGTTATTGGCGGAAAAAGGGTTAAGAGCTATTATGGTGGGTGTACTTACTAGGTGTTATAGATACATTTTAAAGCATTTTCTTTAAATAAAACATCCACAGAGCTTTTAGAAAAGTGCAGAATAAAAGTATTGCTTTCCCCTAAAAGAAAATATTGAATTTATCATAGAATTTTTTTTTCCGGGTTCAAAATGATTGTTGTTGTTTACATGTTGCGTGCATGTATCCCCTCTCTACTTCCTGTTTCCCCATGTGGAATGCACCTGATTGGATAAATGATATGCTGGTGCTCTAGTGTGACATCTAGTGGCTGAATGTTATCTATTCCCAATTCCCAAATTCCCAATTAAACTGTTCACAACAAGGTCTGTGGATTATTTAGAGTAACTGTGTCATCATTTCTGGAAAGGGACATTGCTATATTGTATATTCTTTGGTGCTTTGAGTGCCAGACATCTGTTTGGCAGATATCTCCAAAACCTTTCAACTCACACACACACACAACTATCCAGATGTATAGATAGCACGCTATTTTTTATTAAAAAAAAAAAAAAAATTGGGTGAACTTCCCCTTTAATCTCTTTTTGTCTTAAGTATGAACTTTTGACAAAATAGATTTTCTCTACTTGCTGTTATGTTTCAAAATCAAGGACCATCAATTGAATCCTTGAAACAGACAATATATATATTATAATATAATAATATAATATATATACTGTATATACAATAAATCAAGCTTTCAGATGAACAATGTTTTCGAAAACAAATGATCTACAGATGGTACATTGTAGAGTGTTGTGCATGTTCATAGATATTTCATACTTTCGGTGTGATGTAGGTTGGTTAAATTCACACTCCAGGTGACTTGGAGTGGAGGTTGACTTTGCACCAGTGAATTACACATGCTGTCCTAAAAACCAAAAAAAGGGAGTTCTATGGTACAGCTGTTCATCTCAAGGGTTCAGTTTATGCCGGCAAATGCCGACAGGGTGCACGGTCGGCCATGATTGGATGACTAGTAAAGAATAAAGTCACAAGGCACTTCACACTGAAAGGAGGAAAAGCTCACTAGAGAGAGAGAGGATTCAGTCATTCAGACAGACAAAGCACTCGGGGCGTAATCCCAAAGACGATTGATTGTGATTGAAAGATTGAGGAATATGCTTGACAGGCAGGGCGGCTGGGTGGCGCAGCGGACATTGCGCTCGTCACCAATGCAAGAGACACCGGGTTCGAATCCGGCTGTCGGCGTTGCCTCCGGCTTGGGCCGGCCGTCATACTAACTCAATTGGCAGAGTTAGCGGGTGGGAAGTCGAAGGGGGGTAGTCTGGTCGTTGTGAACAGCGACTCCTACAGGTCCGTTGGGGCGCCTGCACAGCTAAGTCAGGAAAATGGCGGGGGCAGTGTGAGCCTCCTACACGTTACTCCTCGCCAAATGAGAGTCCGCGCTGGCAGGTGAAAATATGTGACAGGCTGCCTCCACGTGTATCGGAGGGGACATATGATGCAAGGCTTCTATCCGCCCTACAACTGGCCAGTGGGGGGCATATGCGAGCAACGATCAGGACAGGGGAGGGAGAATTGGCACGAGAGGTAAATTGGGATGGGGAGAAAAATCACAGAAAAAAAGGAGGAGAAAAAGTAGAAAAAATATGCTTGACAGGCAGAGGGTAACGCCGCAGGCAGACCAGACGCGCACGAAGTCACGCGCGGGTTCCGTGCGAGATTGCGCACGTGGCCTGGCACACAGAGTCCGACTTCAGAGCGCGAGGAAGCGTGCACGGAGGAAGGCACATTTACATTGGAACAGCTGTAAATGCCTATCTATATTGCGAAGTCAGTCCCCGATTGAAGATTTGTTAAAGATTTCCAGATCCAGTGTTCTATTGTCCATTTTGCATACAACCCGTTATTATATAATTAATTAGAATGTTAGAATTCATTTTAGAATGATCAGTGTGACTACTCCTGAAAAAGTATAGTAATATGGTTTATTTGTATTGGGAAAGATAAAGACACATTAGCTGGTTGAACAACATCTATATGTGTGGTAATAATGCAGATATTGAGTGTATTTCTGTGAAAATGCGCGTGGCGCACGGGTGGCGCATGCCTGGCGCACGCCTCTGAATCCAACTGAAGCGAAAACGATCGCTTCCGCCCCGCGAGTCGCGCGCCCGCCCGCTTGCGGCCAGTGGGCACAGCTATGTCCGTTAACATGGGAGCGGAAGTGAAGCGGCGGTCGCCCGCCCGTCCGCCTGCCTTGAATCGTGTCTGGTCTGCCCGGGCCATAAGGCTCACGGCAGTGGGTGGGGGACTGATGCATGTCAGACACAGACTAGGAGCTGACATAATAAAGCTCATTACACCAGTCAATTGCAGGGACCCCCGACTGGTTGAACAGCGGTGAATATTTTGCCAGGGATTTCCTGGAACACCTGAAGATAATCGTATGTGAGCAGCTGAATATGAGTCCTTAACGAGGGGAGAAAGTGTTAAGGAGAAGAGTGGAGTTGGGAGACATATTATCAAGGATGTACACATGGCTACGTTAACATCATACAACTGTATAGCGGTGATACTCAACTTGCAGCCCACAGACCAAAACCCAAGGAAACTATAAAAGAAGTAAGGGTCATCTCATCACATCACTGTATAGCTTCAATAGAACTGGCACCAAAGTCTGGCACCAAGTAGAGCATAGAACGCTGGTATTATGACCCTGGCTTCTTTTATTGTTTCCTTGTTATAGAATGCGGGTATTCTGACGTGATGACTAGGGTTGGGTACCATTCACATTTTAACCGATACGGTAAATTTTTTCGTACTTTACTCTCTCTGTAATAACAAAAATATAGAGCCATATGGAATCCGCGATCACGGAATCGCGGACGGAATCGCGGAATTGAGCAATAAAAATGGAATCCACTATACATTTTTTTTTTTTTTTTTTTTTTTTTTTTTTTTTTTTTTAATGTTGTGGGACTTGTACAGCACTTTGTTCAACTTTGTCAGTGCTGTAAAGTTTAAACCTTTTAAAATCTTAGACAAACAAAACACTTTGCTTTCATGAAATATTGTAAGCCGTCATTTGAGGCTTTATAAAAGCAGCACAATGAACACAAATCTGTCAGTGCCGAGTCCGACCTCATCTTAAATAACAAACAGCATTGCTTGTTGTACAGTAGTTAACAAAGAGAGGCAGAGTTGATTTTGCAAAAATATATATAATCTTTTTTTTTTTTTTTAATAATCAAATTTTATTTTCATATTCGAATCCCATGCCCATCGAACGAAGCTTCGAAGCTTCAAAGTATTTAAGACAGCCCTATTAAATGGACTGTTATATCTTATTAAATTGTGGACATTTATTCATTCCCACTTATTAGACACTATTTCTGATGGTAAAATGAGCGTACAAAGCAAAATACAGAATTCTGGAATATTAAAACGGAGAAAACGGAATTTGGAAAAAAATAAAATGGAATTTGGAAAAAAATAAAACGGATTTCATATGGCTCTACAAAAATACATACACATAGAAACAGCGTAACTTATGAGAGGAGTTGTCACAGGGCTTTCGAATGCAAGGCTGAAGAGCTAGATGTCATAGCTTCTAAAATTGAAGGTCCGCGCTGGTCTGTGTCCATTATGAAATGACAATTGCCCATCATGGGAATTCAGATTATTTTCTAACTGGGCGGGTCTTGGGTACTGAAATGTGGCACCGATTGATCTAACGTGAATCGGTACTCTGTTGTACCGACGTACTGTAATTTGGTTGGTAACATTAAAAGTACAGCATTCGGTACCCAACCCTATAGTGATAACCCTTCCTTCTTTTATAACGCTGGTATTCTGACGTGATGACCCTTCCTTCTTTGATAGTTTCCTTGCCAAATCCGGCCCACAGCAACTTTTTCTGTGGCCCGCAAGGACATTTATTACATGAGCTAACATTTCCAAAACCATTAAATTTTAACCCTCTGAAGACGAGTGTGTCACCATCTTTCGTTGGACCTAGCGGGCTGAGTATTAAAGCTAGAGCAAAGATACATCATATGAAGCTAGATGTCTTGAGGAATCTGAACATTGGAAACCATTGGAGTCTCAGCTTTATCAAGGGTGTTTGTACAAAGATTTAATTATTAATATAATTTTTTTCATAAGTTGGTTACACCTGTAAAGCTGATACTGCAGTTTAAATACCCTGGTTTATAAACTGAACCACAGAATCACTGGAAAGGCACAATTTGGGTCTAAAAGATATGCACACATACACAGACCCCCCACCCAGTCACTACGCTCTGTCCCCCGATGTACAATAGATTCTTCAAAGTGGCCCCCCTGTGAATCTAGTTGAGTATTCCTGTGTGTATAGCAAATAACTCTTAAGTTTCTGCATGGATCCAGATTCATGGGGATTTTCTACATAGGACAAAGCGGGGCTCGCAACTCATTAGTAGTTCCAAGGTGTTTATTTGACAAAAAGGCAGATGCAACGTTTCGACCCTTCCGGTCTTCAGAAGACCGGAAGGGTCGAAACGTTGCATCTGCCTTTTTGTCAAATAAACACCTTGGAACTACTAATGAGTTGCGAGCCCCGCTTTGTCTTATGTATTACTGTTTTTACAGTTTGGCTCAGCACCAACAAACGGAGGATGTGCGTTGTTTATTTTTTCTGGATTTTCTACATAGGACAATACAAATGAGTGCCAGAGGGTTTAGATAGGTAACTTTTTTATGCATTTATCTGCATTTATGCTTTCTGATTTAATAATAAACTTTAATTTAAATTGTCTTTGTCCTGATACCATTTGCCTCCTGGTGCTTCAAGCAGATTAAATCAATTAGTTCACATTTACAATTTAATTTAGACATGGTGCAGACAGTCCTATCCAGAGCGACTGGAAATTAGTACAGTGAAATGCCATAAGCGTAAATCCTTGCTTCATCAGCATACTGTAGCATGTAGCCTATAGGGTTTGGCGATACTTCAATATTATAATTTATCTTACACAGATCTTTTTTTTGTATCCACTTTTTCTCCCATTTTCTATATTTTTCTCCCATCCCAATTTCGTATCATCCAATTCAACCCTCCCCTGTCACGAACGCTGTTTCTTGCCTCCCACAAGCCGGCTGCAATGTGGACTAAGTCATACATAGCACAAGTCCCCTCCGGTACTTGAGGTAACAGCAGTCGCATCTTTTCACCTGCGCAGCTCGATCTCTCAGTGGCGAGGAGTAACGCGTGGGAGGCTCACGCTGCCCCCGACACTTCCCGATTCTACTGCGCAGGCGCACCAACCGACCTGTAGGAGTCGCTGTCCACAACGCCCGATCCCCACCCATCAGTTTCCCACCCCCTAATACGGTCAATGTGTATTAGTATGAACGACCAGCTAAACTGAAAGCAATGTGGAGCGCTGGGCTCGAACAGGCGAGCCCAGCGTCTCCGCATTCGTGGCGAGCGCCTTGCCCACTACGCCACGTAGCCGCCCATCTTACACAGATCTTATCCTGAAATATTATATGAAATTATTATATTGTGATATCGTGCACAATTCCTCTAAATGAATGATATTAAGAACCACATATTAACTAAAGTTCAATATTTGCAATTAATAATTAATAACTTCAATATTTGAGGGGAGCTTTGGCTTGATATCAAACTTGCATTATCATGCAGTTAAATGCGATGAACAGCAATATTTATCTTCTGATTTTCTATGTGTATAGATATCGTGATATATCGATCTCTGAAGAAATTCCAGATGATTATCGTGATATTATCTTTGATATTGCTGAGCCCAGGCATCATAAGCCCAAAATCACAACAAGTAGCCTTGACAGGCTTCACAGATCAACAAGTAACATCAGGGTTCAAACCTACAGTATATTGAATGTTAGAAACTTTTGTGTTAGACTGACGGGTAAAAACAACAATATAAAGGGAAGTTCAGACCAATGATTCGCAACGAGACTAAACGCTTTTAGAATGTTGCAGAGAACACTGCAGCGATATGACCTGCAGCGATATGACCTGATTTGTTTCAGAATGTCTGAAGCTATTGGCTGGGGTCTCAAAGAATCCACCTTGTCAAATCGCCATATGTTTAGAATGTATGAATGTAGCTATATATGGTGTGTGTCAGTGTGTGTGGGTGGGTGGATGGGTAGGTGGATGGGTAGAGATATGATTTGTAGGGTTTAAAACATTGTTGTTTTAACATTTTAACAATGTTAAAAATGGCCTGGTGAATTCTGGAGGGTTATAGGCCGCCGGCTTGTCGCATATAGGGTTAAAAGATTAGGTGACTTGGACTAAGTGGCATAGTGATGGAACATCTATCCAGTGACATGTCATTATGACCAGGGCCATATATGACCTATATTATGCATCAACATTCTTTTTTTTATCCACTTTTTTCCCCTCCTTTTTCTATTTTTCTCCCATCCCAATTTCGCTGTGCCAATTCTCCCCTCCCCTGTCTTGAACGTTGCTCGCATATGCCCCCCACTGGCCGGTTGTAGGGAGGATAGAAGCCTTGCATCACATGTCCCCTCCGATACATGTGGAGGCAGCCTGTCACATCTTTTCACCTGCCAGGCCAGCGCAAACTCTCATTGGCGAGGTGTAACGTGTGGGAGGCTCACACTACCCCTGCCATTTCCTGTCTTTGCTGTGCAGGCGTCCCCCAACCGACCTGTAGGAGTCACTGTCCACAACGTCCAGATTACCACCCATCGACTTCCACCCGCTAACTCTGCCAATTGAGTTAGTATGACGGCCGGCCCAAGCCGGAGGCAACGCTGACAGCCGGAGTCGAACCTGGTGTCTCTTGCGTTGCGTCGAGCGCAATGTCCGCTGCGCCACCCAGCCGCCCCCTTGCATCACCATTCTATCATTACTGTGACTCAAAAGTGACACTACTCAGTCTCCTTGAATGACTTGACATGTTGGTGACATGAATGTTCCAAACGGATACTATTGGGACAGCTTTTCCAAGTGTTGTGGTGATTATGCAAACATCTTCAAGAAACGTTCTTAGTCATTACATTATGGGCCATTATTACCAGGTGCGTTCATCACAACCGATCTTCGTACTTTGGCTAATACTTTGAGAGCATACGTACAAAGACATGTGTACATAATGGACCAAGGTAATGCCCAGTAGCGGCAGAGTGCACGGCACGGCACTGCCACCAAGCCTCTTCAACTCATTCAAAATGCAGCGGCCCGCCTGATCTCAAACCTACCGAAGTCAGCCCATGTCACCCCACTTCTTAGGGACCTGCACTGGCTCCCCATTGCTGCACGTATCCGCTTCAAGGCCCTCGACCTAGCATACCGTGCGGCAAAGGGAACCGCTCCCGCCTACCTCCGGTCAATGGTCTCTAACTACACACCCTCAAGACCCCTACGCTCTGCGTCTTCTGGCCGCCTCAGATCTACTCCTATCCAAGCTCCCGGAGGGTCATCAAAGAGAAGCCGCCTATTCTCAGTCCTTGCCCCACAATGGTGGAATGAACTACCCATCCCAGTTAGGACAGCCGAATCCCGTCCAATCTTTCGCCGTCGACTAAAGACTCACTTCTTCAACCATTATCTGAAATGATAAAAAAAAAAAAAAAAAGAAAAAAAAAATCTAACCCCGACTAACCTTAATGTCATGCACTTGTCCTAATAAACTAACCTACACTGTAACACGCAACACTTTGATGAACATTGTTACTCAGCTGATAGAGTTATACCCTTCTTGCTGTCTTGTCGCACAGAACTTGTAAGTCGCTTTGGATAAAAGCGTCAGCTAAATGACTAAATGTAAATGTAAATGTAGTAGAGCTGAACCAGCTGCCTGGAAGTAGCGGGGTGAGGCTCACTTAGTAGCCTTGTTGGTCAATAGCAGGATTTTGAATTCAATACAATAAGTCACATTGAGCGAGGGCAGGAGGGGAGTAACTTGAAAAGGTTTGGGTTGAAGACAACGCACACAGCAGCATTTGTTGTTTGTTTTATTTAGATCCCCATTATATTTTGCAGAGTAGCAGCTATTCTTCCTGGGGTCCAATAACTTACATGGTGACAACACACAAATATACATTCACTCATCACAATATTTTGACAAAACACATAAAAAAAAAACAAGTAACACACCTAAACAAAATAACACATTGCAATTGGACAAAGCAAATAGATGGGCTCCGACAGGGCTGTACGCTAAGCTTTTTCACTAGGGGCACACTTGCCCCTAAATGAGAAATTTAGGGGCAAAGAATATTTTTTAGGGGCACATTTTTAAATAACTATTTTACCATTATAGTAGGGCTGGGCGATATGGCCTCTAAATGATATCGCGATATTTTGACATTTCCTCTAAAGCACTTAAAAATGCTTGATTTAACCCTTTGATGCATACAGTCACGCCAATATGATGATTATAATAAGTCCCTGCAACATATGTTTGCATTATTAAACCATGAAGATGCTTTAAAAAATAATTTAATGAAAATGTACTAAGAGTAGTACTGACACACTAATACAAAAAAAATTTACATCTAAGACAATTTATATAAAAACTCTTGGGTGCCTTTTACACAGTACTGTGTTTTCTATCCACTTTAGCCAAACACACACACACATATCTATATATATATATATATATATATATATATATATATATATATATATATATATATATATATATATATACACATATATATATACACACACACACTACTGTGAGAAAATAATAATCACACAGACTTAATGATTTTAGAATATTTCAGATAATGAAATTAAATGTTTATATCATCAACTATCGAGTTAGTATTTATACTGTGTGTAACATTTGGCTACTTTAAATCATTGAATGTAGAGAGAGAGAGAGAGAGGGGGCGAGAACGAACAAGAGAGCCAGCCCCCCCCTTCGGGTTTTGTTCTAGGTTCGCGTTTTGATCGTCTAAGCCAGGGGTCAGCAACTAGGGCTGCAACTAATGACTAATTTGGTAGTCGACTAATCTGCCGATTATTTTTTCGATTAGTCGACTAATCGAAAACCAATATAAACAACAACAACAAAAAAAAAAAAAAAGTATATATATATATATATATATATTTTTTTTTAATTACCTATCTTTGTGAAAGTGGCTTCTCAGCTCTGGTCCAGCTGAAGACAGAGCAGAGGAACAGATTGGACATTGAGCATGACCTCAGAGTTGCTTGTCTACCATCACCCCAGACTTTGAGACTCTTGTCAGGACCAAACAACAACATCATAACATGATGATCCCATAGCAAATTAAAATAATGACTCATGAAACATTTGAATTTGGATCTTTAAGCCACTTTAAATGAAAATGTATTTGAAGAACAATACAGCAATCACTCATAACAAGATAAATAAATTAAATAATACAAATTAAAGTGGAAGTGTACTTTAAATAACTTTTGTTTTCTGTGTGTGAGAGGAGTCTGTGTGTGTGTGTGTGTGTGTGTGTCTTACTCTGATCGCTGTGTGAGTGAGAGGAGTGTGTGTACTGTGTAATTTGTGTGTGTGTCTTACTCTGATCGCTGTGTGAGTGAGAGGTGTGTACTGTGTAATTTGTGTATGTGTGTGTGTCTTACTCTGATCGCTGTGTGTGAGTGAGAGGAGTGTGAATGTGTGTGTGTCTTACTCTGATCGCTGTGTGTGAGAGAGAGGAGTGTGAATGTGTGTGTGTCTTACTCTGATCGCTGTGTGTGAGTGAGAGGAGTGTGTATGTGTGTGTGTCTTACTCTGATCGCTGTGTGTGAGTGAGAGGAGTGTGTATGTGTGTGTCTTACTCTGATCGCTGTGTGTGAGTGAGAGGAGTGCGTGTGTAATGTATTGTGTCTAGTCTGATCATCATCTCCTGCAGGGGAACAATGTTTTCAATGTCCAAAATTTGCTATGGGATCATCATGTTATGATGTTGTCTGGAACCCTGAGAAGCCACTCTCACAAAGATAGGTAGTCATTTTTTAATGACTAATCGACGCAACAATTTCTCGTCGACGATTTTTTATAATCGACGTTGTCGATTATGTCGACTAATCGTTGCAGCCCTATCAGCAACCTTTAGTATCAAAAGAGCCACTTTTCCCCCGTCCCACAAAATAAAATGCTCAGGGAGCCGCACAACCTATTTACCCTTAAAATGAAGATAACACAGTGTATAACATTTTATATATCCCTAAGCATACCCCACATTTAGCATAAAATGCCTGACAATTGCATACCCAAAGTAATTTGCGATTTATTATACTTTATACTTATAGCACACAGTTTGTTGCATTAATGGGATTATAAAAGCAACAAAAAGAAAAATTTTGACTTTTTAATTGCTGTTTTTACCTGTTATAACAAAGGAACACCTCAAACTCTTATGAAGAGGAGAAAAAATACTGGCTGTGACCTATTTTTTAATAAAACACAGAAGAGGAGACAAAACACTGGTGTCTGTAGACCGACTGAAATAAAACCCTGAACTATTCAGGTATATTTGAGTCCTTCCCTTATTTGTGGAACATTTATCAAATAAAAAGTAGTCCACTTTTTTATCCCATTTTCTATATTTTCTCCCATCCCAATTTCGTATCATCCAATTCAACCCTCCCCTGTCACGGACGCTGTTTCTTGCCTGCCACAAGCCGGCTGCAATGTGGACTAAGTCATACAAGTCCCCTCCGGTACTTGAGGTAACAGCAGTCGCATCTTTTCACCTGCGCAGCTCGATCTCTCAGTGGCGAGGAGTAACGTGTGGGAGGCTCACGCTGCCCCCGACACTTCCTGATTCTACTGTGCAGGCGCACCAACCGACCTGTAGGAGTCGCTGTCCACAACGCCCGATCCCCACCCATCAGTTTCCCACCCCCTAATACGGCCAATGTGTATTAGTACGGACGACCAGCTAAACTGAAAGCAAATGTGGAGCGCTGGGCTCGAACTGACGAGCCCAGCGTCTCCAGCATTTCGTGGCAAGCACCTTGCCCACTACGCCACGTAGCCGCCCATGTGTAGACCTACTTTGAAATAAAACCCTGAACTATGCAGCTCTATTAGAGTCCTTCCCTTATTTGTGGAAAATCTATAAAATTAAAAGTACATTTTTCGTTGTTTGCAAATTTTGCACCACATATCAGGCATACAGGCAAGCCTTTTGTTGACTAAATATCTTAGTTGATGAAATATTTTTTCATTTCAGTGTCACAGTATGACATCGATCTCCAAAATAAGAGACAAAAAAAGTAAAAAAAAAAAAAAATTGTATTTTTTTTATTTATTATAATTTTTTTTTGGGCCAGGGAGCCGCAGCTGATTGGCTAAAGAGCCGCATGCGGCCTCGAGGCCGCAGGTTGCCGACCCCTGGTCTAAGCTGCCGTAGGTGATGACGTCACACTCGAATGTAAACAGGAAGAGATGGAGATGGAGACACACGGAGATGGGAATTGAATGATATACAGAAATGAATAACCAATAAATATGAAGTTATGTTTAAACTTCTGTTGTCAATATAACCCACCCCCTTTCCTCACGAATGGAACTAGTCTTGTGGAGTCCGCTTTGACCGTTTTCCAGGGTTAGCAGAGATCGCTAGTTAGCTTAGCATAATCCTAATGGACACCTTGGTTAGCAGCTACCGTTAGCTCATTGCTTGTGTCAATTAAATTGCACGTTTATTATTAAAGGTCCGCGCTGGTCTGTCTAATGAAATTACAACCGCAACATTATATTGCACTGTACAGCCCTGGTTGTAGGCTAATGTTTTACTACAATTTGTATGGATTAATTTAGGAGTGAAATGCGAATGAAGGGTTGAAATCACCACTCGCAAGCTTGCCCCCAGATATTATTTTAAACTCGCACGGACCAAATTAGGGGGCAATTTGCGATCATATCATCGCACTGTACAGCCCTGTCCGATGGAATCCATCATGATCTAGTTAATAGATACATATAATTTAACATAGATAACTTCATGTAACCAGACAGACAGGTTAAGGAGGATGATGTTTACAGTGTCAGACAGAGAGACAGACAGACAGACAGGTCAAGCGGTTTCTACAGGAGGGAGGAGCTGATTGGGTGAAGAGGACTGGTGGAGGGTGAGACCTCGTCAAGACACTTATCTTAGGGAAGACTGGTGAGATGTTATCAGAGATGGTGAGGTTAAAGGAGGAGGTAAGAGTGTGTCCTCTGTCATTAATGAGAAGGTTGGTTGGCCCTCTGATTTCTTTTATTCTATTTCTTTTTTGGGCTTTCTGTATTTTTCACCCATCCCAATTTAGTCGTTATGCCAATTCCCTTCCTGGTCGCTGCGCACATTGCCCCACTGTCGGCCTGGGGAGGGTGTAGAACTACCACATGCCTCCTCCAATACATGTGGAGTCATCAGCCGCTTCTTTTCACCTGACAGCGAGGAGTTTCACTGGGGGAACGTAACGTGCAGAGGTTCACGCTATTTTCCCCCAGATCCCCTCCCTGCTGAACAGGCGCCCCGACCGACCAGTAGGAGTCGCAGTTTACAACGACCAGGACACAGATGAGAGTGCTTAGTCCACTGCCACACCCTACATCATTTTTTTAATGGAATGTTGGAACCTATGGAACCCGTTCTAGTGACTGGCTGGTCCCTTGAGTTTGCTCGGAACAGGGTAAATCTGCATTTTGCTATGATGCCCCTAACTCCAACAGTCCTTAAAGGGGAACTCCAACATTTTGGGAAATTAGCTTATTTAACATCTTCCCTGGAGTTAGACAAGAAGATACATACCTTTTTTGTCTCTGTGCGTGCATTTTAGCTTTGGGAATAGACGCTCCGTTAGCATAGCTTAGCTTCATCACTGGAAGTGGGGGAGGGTTAGAGCCTTACAGTGCCTTACAGTGTATTGCAAGGTCTGACATTGACCAAACTTGATATGCATGACCTTGGTGGGCTCTAGGTCAACTCCTGAAAAGGGGGTCAATGTCAGACCTTGCAATCAAAAGTTAGGGGCGCACTGAAATTATGGCAAGGGTTATTAGCCCCCTAACTTTTGATTGCAAAGTCAAAGTCCAGTAGCTCACCGCGTACCTCGAATGCTATTTCGGCGTCGGGGACAACCGTGCGCGTCACGGATCTGGGGTAGCGAGTTCGACTCCCGGACAAGCCGTACTTTCTCAGTCAAAGTTAAAAACTGGTCAAAGTAAAAAAAAAAAAAAAAAAATAATAAAGAAAAGCAAAACATAATTTAATTTACATGTTCAAAAAGGAGTAGGAAGAAGTATACACTTATTTAATCCTACCCCTTTTCCACTACTCAAATGAGTGTACTAAAACCGTACAAAACAAATATATGCTAAACAAAAACTATATATGTAAAACATGAAAGAAATCAAATAAAAATTAAACACCCATGAATGTCAAATCCCTTCCTCATCCCTGTACCTCATGAACATAATTTCCTTATAATTCAGTTTGAAATGTCTCATATTTGGACATTGCTTTAGCACCACATTCAGACTGTTCCACAGTTTCACTCCACATATTGAAATGCAGTGTCTTCTCAATCATGGTAGTGCATACACTAAGAACTTCTAAATTGAGTTCTCCCCTCAGATTATAACCCCCCTCTCTATCAAAGAACAGTTCTTGAATGTTTCCTGGAAGTACATTACCTTTTGCTTCATACATTAATTGTGCTGTTTTAAATTCCACAAGATCATTTAACTTTAATGTTTTTTACTTTAAAAATAATGTTTGTGTGATCACGATAACCTGCAATGTGAACTATCCTTATGGCCCTTTTTTGGAGTATAAAAAGTGGTTGTAGTGTAGAATTATAAGTGTTTCCCCATACCTCAGCACAGTCATTTAAATATGGTACAACTAGTGAACAGTAGAGAATGTAGAGTGATTTTCTATCCAGAATGTGCTTTACTTTACTCATGACTGAAATGCTTCTTGACAGTTTAACAGTTTAGTTTGGACATGTTTTATGTGAGGTTTCCAGTCGATTTTATGGTCTATTATTACTAGGGGTGCACCGATGTATCGGTCGGGTATCGGTATCGGCCGATAAGTGCCTTGTTGACTGCAATCGGCCTATCGGCCGATAAGCTTGAATGTGCCGATGGCAGTAGCCGATAAGTTCAGTCGCGTCCTGCACAACGCCGCCGCCCCCAGTCCCCCACACACACACAAGCTACTGCATCAAAGTTACTACTAAATATTCAACATTCTCTTTTTTTTTTTATCCACTTTTTCTCCCATTTTCTATATATTTTCTCCCATCCCAATTTCGTATCATCCAATTCAACCCTCCCCTGTCACGAACGCTGTTTCTTGCCTCCCACAAGCCGGCTGCAATGTGGACTAAGTCATACATAGCACAAGTCCCCTCCGGTACTTGAGGTAACAGCAGTCGCATCTTTTCACCTGCGCAGCTCGATCTCTCAGTGGCGAGGAGTAACGCGTGGGAGGCTCACGCTGCCCCCGACATTTCTGGATTCTACTGCGCAGGCGCACCAACCGACCTGTAGGAGTCGCTGTCCACAACGCCCGATCCCCACCCATCAGTTTCCCACCCCCTAATACGGCCAATGTGTATTAGTATGAACGACCAGCTAAACTGAAAGCAATGTGGAGCGCTGGGCTCGAACAGGCGAGCCCAGCGTCTCCGCATTCGTGGCGAGCGCCTTGCCCACTACGCCACGTAGCCGCCCCAACATTCTCTTTTGAGACTCCGCTTCAGACTCTTAACATTTGGCACTAAAAGCTAAACATTGTCACCGATATGGCTTTAATTGTGTACGCGAGGTGGTCGCTCAGTGACTACACTAACATGAGCTAGGTTAGCTAGCATGAGCTACCGGTAGATGGAAGACTAACGTTACTGGTGAAAATGTGATTTACGTTGGAATACTTCTTTGCCAACTTGCTGTACTTTGCTTGCAGGTCTGCAGCCATTATTGCTGGATTATGAATAGCCCCAACTTTAGCCAAGGTAACGTTATGGCTAAACCTTTAACGTTAGTTAACGCTAGCTTTCGGTTAGCTGTTCAATCCTATTAATAACTAGGGATGCACCGAAATTTCGGCACCGAAAGTTTTCGGCCGAAAATGGCAAAAATGTCCTTTCGGCTTTTGGCCGAAAGAGTTTTTTCACCGAAAATATATCACCGAAACAGAAACAACCTCGCGTGTTGTTGTGATGATGTCGTGCTGTCGGGAGTCGCGCTGTTTCTATGTAAACTGCGCGCAACGCGTTTGTGTTTGGGGATTGTGTTTCTCACATTGACGCTGTCTGTCTGTCGCGCGTCTACTGTGCCGAGTCAAGCGAGCACATTCAGCTGGGGACTAGAAAGGTGCGCTCAGTAGAGCACAGATGTCCGCTGCGCAGCCAGAGAAAAGATGGAATTAATGTACTGTATGCATTCAGAAGTGCTGAATAAATGTTTTATGGACCCATAATAGTGATTATTTATTATTTAAGTTAAGTTTTGCCATAATCATATATTTTTCCATAATCATAATGTTCCACAACATTGGTAAAAAAAAATTCTATTCTATGAATCATTTTCGGCCTTTCGGTTTTCGGCCAACTGTTTTCTATTTTCGGTATCGGTTTCGGCCAAGAATTTCCCATTCGGTGCATCCCTATTAATAACACAACCAAGCGAACCCATCACAGCTCCCCGTCAACACCCCTCTCTCGGGAAGATGGCATTTAAGAAAGTATCTGCTGTTAAAATGACACAAACATTCGTTTTGTGGCATTAACGTTATATATATTAGTTAGTGTTACACGTTCAATCAGCATATTATTTACCCGGACATAGCAAGTAAGCAAGGCATTACTCTGTTCATAGCTCAGTTCCATTCCGTTGCTCATTCTGTACCCAACTACCCATTCTGCAATCTGTTAATAAAGTTTTCAATCAGACAAATGTATAGAAAGGCTTTGTTTTATTATAACATTTGTTGCAGTAAAATCATTATGTCTCGTTTGGTCATCCTGTGGAGCACTGGTCGGCGGGCAGCTAACGTATTAGCTACGGTGAGCTTGTTGTGGTTCTCGCAAGCAGATCAATGGCGGCATGCCCGGAAGTAGAAAATGAATAAACGCTTGCCGATTGGTGGTAAGAACAGCAGGAGGTGGGTGCTAGCGTTGTGACGTAATTGGCCGAATCGACTGTCAATCAAAATGGTTCTATTGCATTGGTTGAGAGCTCTGGTTGAGAGAATAGTATCCATCTGCAGGCCGCCTGACCATACTGGGAGAGGGATAGTGCTACATGGCATGGTGGAATTAATACCATAAACATATTTCTTGATGTTTCCTTTTTTTAAGTAAGTAAAGAGGCCTACAAATACAAACATACACATACAAATATACAGTAGTTTCAGTAAAAAAAAATAAAAAATTTAAAAGAAATAATATAAAAAAATTAAATAAAAAATTCCAAATACTTTTTTTTGCCACAAATATCGGTATCGGCCGATTGTGTTAGTTGAACAATCGGTATCGGTGGCCAATTTTCATATCGGTGCATCCCTAATAATTTGTTTCTATCAAACCATTTTTAAAATGTTTGTAGGCAGGTGGGTGGGTTGTTATATATTATTATGTACACAGTATATGCATGTATGTACTGTGTGTATGTATATTTGTATTAACACGAATCTTTTAATGTATTCTGGTATTTTATAATATGCATATTTTTGTATTTTTGTATGTTTGATTTTATAAAACAGGGGACGTTCTTGATAAGCCTCTAGGCTTCTAACTTCTCCTTCACAATCGTTATAACTTATTATGTATTGTTTTTACTTCTGTTTAACTGTGTTAATAAACAAACAAACAAACAAACAAAACAAACCCAATCCAATACTACCCCCCGGATCCCATATTGTTCCAATTTCCTGATTAATATATCATGATATTCAAACCTTTATTTAAACTCGAAAGGCAACTGAGGTTACAGTCATGTTGAGTGTAGAGAGATAAGCAAAAAAAAAAAGCATAAAATCATAACAAAGAGACAAACAAGACGAGGCAAAGAGGAAGGATAACAAATCAATTAAAACACGTACAACTTGATAGACAAAGATTGGAGATCAAGGTTTTACCCTGTTCCGAGCAAACTCTGGGGACCTTAAGGACCTGCCAGTCACTAGAGCCGGTTCCATAGGTTTCAAAATTCCATTCATGTAGTATAAGGAGGTAGCTTACCAATAAGGGCCTTCAAAATGAACTAATACCAGTGTCATGGTTTCCACATGTCTCATGTCTCACTAGATCGTCACTGGTTTCTCCACCTCATCCATTACAAACTCAAAGGCTGGATTCCAGTCAGCCACTAGGGCCATGTATAGGGCACTACTGAGGGAAAATGAGAAATCCCCCCCAATCTGGTATAACTTCTACTGTAACAGATACATGATAAACTTCTACATTACTCAAAAATACTTAAAAGTTATGTTTCCAGTTTTCCATGCAAGTATACCCATGAAGAGCTTTCCAATCCTTCTGGCATACTGCTAACCCTATTTCAAGGAAATAAAATAAACAAAAATTAAAAATTAATAAAATCAGTGTTGAAAACAAATGTAAATTGTGTGTTCACATCACACTCAATGCATAGATAAAGAGACACAGGATAGGAGAGACACGGCTAGAGTCAAAGATGAGACAAACAATGACGCCCTTGTCAGTCCTCCTTTTGGTCAGTTGCTCTTTGCTAGTTAGCTCCTCTTGCGCCAAAAACATACATCCATCAAAGAAAAAATGGTCTAATAGCAGCAACAGTTCAAGACAGAACATTTTACATTCAGTAATTTAGCTGACACTTTTATCCAAAGCGACTTAGTAGTTCTGTACAACAAGTCAGCAGGAAGGGTACAACTCTGGTAGCTAAGGGTAAGTAAGATTGTTCGTCAGTGTTGAACTTGAGTGCTACAGTCTTGTAGTCGTGCATAGTAGTATAGACATATTAGCATAGTAGGTAGTAATATAAGCAAGGTAGATTCCTTAGTAGCAAAGTGCATAATGGTAAATGTACAAAGGTTTGTGAGTTTTTTTCTCCTTCATTTCAGATATTAATTGAAAAAGTGGGTTTTTAGTCGACAATGGACAGAAGAGCATTCCAATAATTAGGTGAGGCCCGGTGTCTTGTGTAGTATGTACCACACCGTGGGTCTAGCGTTCCCACCATCCAGGGGAAGAGGCTGAGGCTACGTTTAGACGGAGAGAGTCTGAACAGAAACCGCAAAAGATTTCTTGTAATGTCAGATACAAAATTAAATACTCCC
This sequence comes from Notolepis coatsorum, assembly GCF_963971535.1. NCBI lineage: Eukaryota > Metazoa > Chordata > Actinopteri > Aulopiformes > Paralepididae > Notolepis > Notolepis coatsorum. The sequence goes on along the minus strand of NC_140172.1, from coordinate 60,021,355 downwards.
ACTTTTCTGAAAAGAGTTGGTGTTAAATCTGACATTACAAAAAATCCATCAAAATATGTGTTGCTGCTAATCATGCCTAGCCTGTAATAATCCCCCCCAGAAAAATGTACTTTGCATTTGATATATTGTAAATATTTTACTTTTTGTGTTTTTTTTAACAATAAATTGTGATGCCATCACACAAACTGGCATTTAAAGGGTAAACATTCAAAAATGTATTGAATATGTGTTTTCTTTTCTTTACAATAATTTGTGATGCCCATCACAAACACTGGCATTTAAAGGGTAAACATTCAAAAATTCCTGCACCAGAATGTAGGAAATTAAGTTTTTGTAACAAAATAATTGTGTGTGTGTGTGTGTGTGTGTGAGTGTGAGAGAGAATGACGGACAATTGCTTGCTGTGTGTGTGAGAGAGAGTGAGAGAGAGAATTAAGTACATTTGCTGAAATACAGTTGTTCTTAATTTTCTCACTTGCTATGTGAGAATGTTAGTTATTATGTTCTCAATGCCCCTTGCATTGTATGAGTTGTGTGGAAGCGTTTGCTAGTTCTAGTGCTATCCCTTTGTACATTGTGGCTGTGTCTGACAAAAGTTAACAATAAATAATGGTATTAGGAATACATTTGCCTCCTGTGTGAACTGTGCATAGCTGAATAGACTGTATTTTAACGCCGGTCATATGGTGGTACTTGGAGAGCCAGCTACGTTCTCAGGTGGTACTTGGTGTAAAAAGTTTGAGAACCACTGGCCTAAAGATTCTCCAACTGCACTCTACCTGCCAGTGGGCGCTGTCCGTGGTGCTGCTTGCCGTCCCCAGGCCTTGGGGAAGTGCTGAAGTTCTCCCTGCACTCCACACATTCCTCAGGGGGACAGAAATCAAGTTGCTCTTGTGATTGACAACATTTACTATTAATTAAGAGTTGTACATAATTATTATTATTATTATTATTATTATTATTATTATTTTTAAATCCCAGGAAAATCACAATGAAATCTCAAGGAACACAAAAATCGATTTTAGGCTAGTGTGGGGCATGAGGGCTCAGCTGAGGTTAAGGTTAAGTATATAAACAACATTTTAGGTGAAAATATATTGGTATCTGCTAGAACAGGGGTTCTCAACCTTTCTGCTGCCAAGGCACCCCTGTGTCCAAAAAAATATTCCAGGGCACCCCTACATATAGACTTTTGCGGTCCTGTCTTTTTTGCTACAATGATGACAAAAGTGCTTGCTTTCAAAATAACGTTTATTTAACCCATTGAAACCGGGAAACAAACAGAAAATCATGTATTTTATTTTTAAATACAGAAAAATATCAAAGTGCTCTGTTGCAGCTGCACTGTTTTCCATAAAAATAACATAGTGTGACCATTTATCAAACAGAAAATCATGTATTTATTTTTTTAAATACAGAAAAATATCAATAAAGTGCTATCTGTTGCAGCTGCACTGTTTTCCATAAAAATAACATAGTGTGACCATTTATCAAACAGAAAATCATGTATTTATTTTTTTAAATACAGAAAAATATCAATAAAGTGCTATCTGTTGCAGCTGCACTGTTTTCTATAAAAATAACATAGTGTGACCATTTGGAAATATTATTCTAGTGAGGTGACGCTTGTTTATGACATCACATCCTGCCATTCTTTGTTGACGGTCAGGGACACAATGTTGACGTATAAAACAGCTATATATAAATGTAATCTGCAGAGTGCCTTTTACTGTTTATCTGTTAAATACAGTTTTCATTCATTCATTCACATTTTGTATCATAATAATAACAGCAGCGGATACACTCACTTTGTCTGCACTTGGCGAGTAGCCCATCACCGTAGCCCAAGCGTGTAATTAGCACGCTTGTGATCCGGTCTTGAACTTTCCATAACGTGTCTCGATAAATCCATTTGATTAGATCCAGCACTGAATGCATTTAGTAATTATTATCACGACAGCCGCCCGCTTTGCAATTCATTGATAACGGATCAGAGCCGGCTCTGTAACGGAGATAGGACCCGCGATGTGACGTCACACGAATGCGACTTCTCTGGAAATGCGTTGGAAAATCTGTTGGTAAAAGCAATGACGCCTGACGCGGACGTTAAGTTGTTTCTATAATAACTTTACGAAACGTGTGAAGACATTTTGATCGATTTCTTTTTTAGTTCGTTATTAGATTAGGCAATTATTGTATACACATGAAGCACTAGATAGACTATTTGTTTAGTTAATAGTTGTCATTCTATATTCTTAAAGAAACATTCCCATCAGGCATCTCGCGGAACCCCTGACAGCTCTCCGCGGAACCCCTGTGTGCCGCGGAACCCCTGTTGAGAACCGCTGTGCTAGAAGACCTTACTGAGAGAAATGTTTTCATCTGTTGGAAGACTTTACTGCAAGCACTGTTTTCATCAGTTAGAAGACCTCTTAAGCCCGACATGTCATAAATCTAGTTTTTATTGTCAAACGTATTCATGTATAAACATCATAACCATGTCACAACAGCAGTTATAATGTATATTATCATCAATACGTTAGTTTACCAATAGATTAAAGTGTTATTAGATAGATTTTAGTTTTAGTTTTTCTGTTTAGTTCGTGAATGTCAGCCATTTTGAAAGATTTACCATCGGTAATTGTAGTTTTTCTTGTGGCCATTTCGAAGAGGACATCCAGAGCTTTCGATGAGCGTTTCGATGAGGCCTCTAGGTAAAAAAAAAATGAATTATTTTAATATCTCTTATTACTCTGGATAATTACTCTGGATAATATACCACAAAACGTAACGTTATTGGCATATATTGGAGCGCAGTTAGTTTGTCTCCCCTATTTTCAGCATTTAGCAACAATCAGATTTGAAATCAGTTTCAAAATGGCGTCACTCTGGCCAGAATAATAAACCTACTGTACATACAGTAGATTTCATTATCTGTTCTTATCAGGGGTGTAAAAAGTACTTAGTGAAAGTATGGGTATCGTCTCAAAATCGTACTCAAGTAAAAGTCAGAGTATCTGGCTAAAAACACACTTGAGTAAAAGTAAAAAAGTTTCTACTTTTAAAATGTACTTAAGTACTAAAAAGTAAAAGTAAAAACCCTTTTTTATTCCGGGGGGCAATGAAATGTTCCGTTTCGTCCTCTTCATCACTCGTACTATCATTTGTGGCCATCTTCTGTAGCTTGTCACTCTGACTGTCTATTCTTCTGATAGCAGGTGTTTAATCAAAGATCCCCGCTTTCTAGTCTTGCACAAGGACCAATCAGCATTGGTATGGGCGGGTTCATTTTCCATTGATGAGGATTTGATTGTCTGTTTTTAAATAAAGTGCGGCCAGAGAAACAAATATACTAATTAAAATAGTTGGACCTGCGAGATTTGTACTTTGTAGGTCTGCATTTGAAATGTAAGGAGTAAAAAGTATGTTTTTTTTCTCTGAAATGTAATTGAGTAAAAGTACAAGTATACAAACCTAATACTACTTGAGTAAAGTACAAATCCCCCAAAACAGTACTTAAGTATTGTAACTGAGGGGTACAATTCCCTGACTGTATTGAATAAGTATGGTATCATTAAACCACTACTGCGTTATGTACATTACTACTGGCCATACAGTACACAGGTATATGAGATGAACACACCCACAATAACACGGCTTCACAAGAAATACTGTTTAGAAGAATATTTATTAGCAGCACGAAGATTATCTTACATTACTTATCAAGATTGAGAGTTGCGCTTGTAAGGCGAAGAATGTGCATGAATAGGTCAAGAGCGTAAGTCCATGAGCATATTACGCAGGAGATAATTAATACCACCTGTATCATAAGAATTATATATGGTACACTAGTAGATCAGCTGGAGATACTAAAGGGGTCCCTCCGGTTGTAAGCCAGCAGGGGAGAGGATTTGTCGGTAGTAGGGGTGGGAATCACCAGTTTCATCATGATACGATACTATATTGATTCTTTGGACAACGATACGATATTTGCCGATATCACAAAGTCTCTCACGATACAATACGATACGATTAGATTCAGGTGCCTGCGATCGATATGAGATGATATCATATGCCCATTTAACACAATCAGTTATGAGACTCGCCACAGGATTTTCAAAATAAGAGTATCGATATGAATCGATCTTATTACATCGCATCGATCCGATTCGATCGTTGATAATTACATCGATGTATCGATCTGGATCGATGTATCGTCCCACCCCTAGTCGGTAGCAGAAAGTCTGGGTCAACGAGGAATAAGGAGACTCCAGGTACAGGAGACAGTGCAATAATCCCTTGATCCGTAGACGAACAACAGCTATTCTCCGGTATGCAGTGCCGCATGGAGGAAAGCTAGCCAGCCTCAGAGTACTAGAGGCGGGCTCGACGGTGCTCCTCACAGGGTAAATCCCACACAACAGTGGGTGTAGACGATTCTCCGCTCCAACAGCTACAGGACCAAAGCAAATATAATCCAGCCAAAAAGGGCTCTGTAGTCGTCGGGTAGGTTATCCAGTGTACATATCCACACGGTTCTCGTCTAGGGCTCCTCGGATGACGGCACCAGGTTAAGCCGCCCAGCCTGGATAAGCACACTAGCTCGGTACGATGAAACGTTGGTAATGCTGGTCACTGTAGAACGGTAGCCGCACGATACACTATACATAATAGACTATTACTTAATAATAGAATAGGTCGAACTCGACGATACAGCGTTAAACTCTGACACTTAAGCTATCAATTCGCACACGGTCTCAAGGCTCTATTTCGAGGCAAAACGGGCCCACTTCACAGCACGTTGTATCGTGGTGTGAGGCTTCAACTTATTGGGTAACTAACTGCTGTATCCACCTGCGACGTATTTATACGTAAGGTGAACAATCTAGTACCAGCCTTATTTCTGTCTCGTATTCTTGCGCAGAACCGGGCATGTCCAGGTAGGGCTGGGCGATATGGAAAAAAATCATATCGCGATAACGATATGATAATTTTATTTTATTTTTCGATATCGATAATTATCGAATTGTTATAAGTATAAAAAAAATAATATATATATATATATTTTTTTTTAACAACAGATGTATGTTTATTTTGCAGCAATTCTTTGTCATTGCCGCCATCTTTAGTGTTACATCCCCTCACACTCCAGTTCTCAGGCTGCAGCTGGTTTAAAAGCTAAAGTAAACCGGCTTCTCTGCTGGCTGTGGCTCCAGAGGAGTTGAACAGTTCTGGCTCTGCTCGTTTATTTTCGATCTTTTGGCGCTTTTTTGGTGGACAAACCACCGCACATGTGCACTGTGACTCGTGACTGGAGTCTAGTTCTGCTAGCACACATAGCCTACTGTGTACAGACGGTTTCAAAATGTATTTTAAATTAGAAAGCAAACAAAATAAATGGACAAGAGAAAAAGAAATCTGAATTAGGTCAGTATTGTCATTTGGACAAGCAAAGCCATTACTTTAAGTTGCAGGCAAGAAAGACAAGTCTGTCCACTGTCTCTGGTTTTAAAACTGCCCTGTTGCAGGTATAAAAAAAATAAAAAAAACGATTTTTCGATTTTTTTTTATTTCGATATTCGATATCGATTATTAAAATATATCGCGATATTTATCGTTATATCGCCCAGCCCTATGTCCAGGCATGTCTCAGCGGTGACTTTGAACTAGACATTGGGGGGTATGGCCGTGGCGCCTAGGGGATCGCTGTCCAATAGGAGAATGAATATTATGGTTTGGCCTGTACTAGGTAAAGGGATATTCCGTGTATATGTACAAAGAATATACAAGGGATATCAGACGATATACAAATACTATACAATATATCTCAAGTAATAAATATATATATTCGGTTTAATCTGACCCTTTGTAACAGCCGCCTCCTAATTAGTCCGCACCTAATTAGATAAGCAGAGACAGATTAACCGTCTTGTCCACTACTCAATGTCCGTTGTGAGGAGTAGGGCAATTCACAAAGTCAGTGGGTCATGGTCGTCATTAAGCGAGTCGGGGAGCCTTGGCAACTCTATCAGCCTCGCCACGGGTCGGGTGCATGTCCGCCCCTGGACGAGCACTTCTGCCGCTCTGACCTTTCCGTCGGCACCAGTGATCACTTTGCTTACGCGGCCGGCCGGCCACGCAGCTCGGGGTAGTGACTGGTCTATGATCACGACGACTGTGTCCACTTTTAAGTTGTCCCCGTCCTTGACCCGCTTCTGACGGGCTGGAAGGGATGGTAGGGGGGTTAGGAGGAAGCGGGCCTGAGACTGCTTTGATCTGTGCTTGGTTGTGCCTCCATCTCCTCCGTCTGTTTCTCTTGTTTGGTCTGTACCCCGTCTGAGGAGGGGCCGGTTCCGGCCGCCCCATCAAGGAGTCGCTTGGGGTGCTGGGTTCGAGGTCAGCTACGTCTGGAGCGCAGCTGAGGGGGGTGGAGTTCGGAACTCCCTCTTGTGCCCACGGTTCTCTCACAGGCCTCTCGCCTAATGTCAATAGCCTCTCAACGGGCTGTACGGGAGAGGGGCCGGTGTCGCTCACCTTTGTGTGTAGGCAGCGTGTAGACGTGGGTTGACTGTCAAGTCCGTAGAGGGGGCCCTGGAGCGTCCACCCCAGTCGGGTCTGAACCGCGACTGGGCATCCTTTGGGTCCGATGTGGGCCGCCTCAATTGGGAGAATGAGGTCCGCGTGGTCGGAGCCGATGAGCAGGGTCGGTGTGGCGCCGTCGATAAGTGGTATAGGTAGTTGACGTAGGTGCACATACTTCGCCATCAGCTGTGGGATGGGGTAGGTGTACTGTGATAGGCCTATGTCGTGGCTGGTGAAGACGTTGGTAATACTATACTGCTTCTCGGGCTGGTCCACCGCTGCTATCTTGAAGGAGACCTTTTCACCCTTTATGGTCTTCTGGTCTCTTCTGATGGTGCGTATTGTCATGGTACCTTTGGCACCCCGCAGGCCCAACTGGGCTGCGGCGGAAGGGAGGAGGAGAGTCTTTTCAGACCCATCGTCTAGGACGGCGTAAGTGTCCAGGACCTTGTCCTCGTAGCTCAGGAGCACTCTGACCACTTTGATGAGCACTCGGGGGGTCCCGCTATGCTGGTCAATGTGGAGCACTCCTGTTGGTCGGTTGCTTTGGATCTTCTGGAGTGGTGCCGACTCGCGGTCGTCCGAGTAGCACCGTGACTCCCAGTGTCTGCTGTAGCAGTCGGGACACCAGGGGGCGGTCTGGTGGATCTTCGGTACTGGTGCCACCGCCTCGGCCTGGTACATTACCGTGACGGGCCCACTTTGTTGTCCTGGCGGACGCCTGTTGATATCATGCAGGACCTCCAAGTGGGCACCGCCGCACCTGCTGCACTTCTTCTTCAAGCGGCACTCGGCTGTCATATGGCTGCGCGCGCAGCGGAAGCAGCGGCGGTGGTCTTTGATCCACTGACTCACCTCGTCCGTGGTCAGCTTCCCGAAAGTGTCGCATTGATACAGCCGATGTTCCCCTTCACAGTACTGGCATTCAATCTTCCACTCCTCTTTCGTCGAGGGGTTGTTGTGGTTCTTGTGCTGCGGTACTGATTCGGCTTGGTGCATAACGGTCACCGACCGGCGGTTATCATTTGATCCCCGAGGTCCTGGTCTTGGGCTTGGTCCACTCCATACGAACGTGTCCAGTCGTAAGCTGCTGACCTCCCTGGCGAGGAACTCAGATAGGTCTAGGAGGGATGCCTCTGGGCCGTTGGGGTCGCGGTGGTCTCTCTGCCGCCTGAAGCGCTCTTGTCGGGCGGGAGGGAGCTTCTCTAATATCCTTTCTACATTAGAGTTAGCATACAGTTCGTATATCCCCTTTTCCTTTTGGGACCCCAGCATCCCTACCAGGGACTGTACCTTGATAGAGAGGTCATCTAATGCTCTGTTGTCTCTGGCTGGGGGGAGACGGTCGATGTCTCTTATCTCTTGTATCACGTAGTCCCATATGCGTCCATAACGTTGGTCGAGGGCTACTAGAGCCGCGGTGTATGGGGTACTTGAGTTGGAATATGCCAGCGCTATATTATGCGCTCTGGGCACCTTCAGGTGCTTGAGGAGGATAGCATATTTGTACGTCTCGTCTGGGACGTCGGACAGCATAGTCTCTAAGCACATCCGTAGCTCCGTGTACTGTGCTCTGTCCTCGCGTGTAAAATCCGGGAACGTCGGTGTGCCAAGGTACGATGCCATGGATGGCTGACACATCGGTGAGCGTTGGGGGAGAGGCCTCCTGGGCGAGTCTCCCCGTACGTGTCGTCGTGGGCTGGTACTTGGTGGGTACCGAAGCCCGGGTACCCAGGTGCTGTTCCTCGGGGCTGGCGGTGCGTCAAACTCACCCGTGAGTTGAGTCGGGGGTTTGTAGCGCAGTGACTCGGGGCTGACGTCTGGGCTGTACTGGGCCTCCTGGTCCAGAGTACGTTGCTGCTGGTCGGCTTGACATTCCTCCTCTTCCTCTTCCTCTTCCTCTGCTAGGTCCTGGAGTCTTCTGTTCAGTCTCTCGGCGACGTAGGCCGGTTCTTCCCGGTTGCTGGGTCTCCTATGGACCGGCCGGGGAGGGGGTTCGGAGACGTGGACAGGATCCTCCTGTTGGCGGGGTCCCGGGTCGCTTGGTCGGGTAGGGGAATGTGTCCTAGACCCTTGTCGTGATGATCTCCGGGAGCTCCGTGCGGAGGGAGGGGGTGTCGCCATGGCAATCAATTTGTCCATCATCTGCGCCTGCAGCCGGTCGCGCTCTGCCTCGCGCTGGGCATGGGCGGCGTCGCGCACTGCTTCGCGCTGGGCATTGGCGGCGTCGCGCTGTGCATTGGCGCTGGCATGGGCGGCGTCGCGCTGTGCATTGGCGGCGTCGCGCTGTGCATTGGCGCTGGCATGGGCGGCGTCGCGCTGTGCATTGGCGGCGGCGCACTGTGCATCGGCGCGGCTTCTTTCAATGTTCTCTTCCGTCTGAAGGCGTCTGGTCTCCAGTCTTATGCGGTCGTCTTCACTCCTTTGTTGCGCCTGGAAGCGCTCTCGCTCGGTTGCAGAATGTTCGCGTTCACTGAGGGCTTGCGCTTGGAGTTGCGCATGAAGGCGCTCTCGTTGGTCTGCAGCTTGTTCGCGCTCGCTCGTCTGTTGCGCTTGAAGTCGATCGCGTTCGGTGGAGGCTGCCAGGGTGGCGATGAATGCCTGCACCAGCATCTTGTCCGCTTCGCTGGGGGAAGACACCGGCGGAGGTGATCGGCTTCTGGCAGTGCTCGTTGGAGATCCGATCCTCCTGTCGCGCTCCGAGGAGGTCCATCTCCTGGGTGTGCGTCTCTTCTGGTAGTGGGTCGGGTTCCGTCCCTGGAGGGCTTTCTTTATCCTGGAGCTCTCCGGGGACTACCTCGTTGACGTCGGCGGGGGGTAAAGTCATGTCAGGTCCCTCCTGGTCCCCCCCGTGAGCTTGGTCAGTTACGTTAGAACCCACTAGGGCAGGGGTGGCCAACCAGTCAGAGACTAAGAGCCACAAAAAAATGACTGTGGTACCACAAAGAGCCACACCATATACCAGCGTTTCTCAACCTTTTTTTTCAGTCACGGCACCCTTCATGTGTTTATAGGTCTCACCCTCTGGCCTCTGAAGTTGCTAATGTCTTTTTTATTTGGGCCTCACAGGGTTAAAAGTACCCTGTGAGACCCACGGTTGCAAAATTACAAAATCACTTTTAGCCATTTAAAAAAATAATGTTTATTTAAAAAATGTTAAGCACATGTATAGTCAATTGGTCCTGTTGTTCAGCCTCACAATGCTATTTGATAGTAAATGTGTTTATATGTCCCACCCTCTGGCCTCTGAAGTTGCTAATTTCTTTTTAATTTGGGCCTCACAGGGTTAACCTCTTAAGCCCGAGATATACAGTAAAAGTGTATATTTTCAGCATTATGTTTGTTTACCAATTATTTTAACTGTTATTAGTGAAATATAAGATTATAGAAATCTCAGGGCATTGAGTCGGAAACCGGCGCATATTGACAGGAGGAAGTGGCACAGCCAAAAGTGAGTGTAGTCTTTTGAAGGAAGAGACTCAGGGCTTTCAAATTTCGAAAAACTACCCTACCCAGCTCACACCAGCCCCTGTCAATCATCTGACTTCTGGATTTACTTTTTAATTTCTCTTATTTTTTGGGATTATCTCCCACAAACCTGAACGTTATTGCCATAAAACAGAACGCAGTTAGTTTCTCTACCTTTCTGTGAACATCTTGCAAAAAACGGTGTTGCAATATGATGAAAAATGGTGGAGAAATGTACATTATAAAAAAGATGGCAGAATTCAGTACTGTATCTACAAAACCTTCTGTTTAATCATCTTCCCTTTATTCATTTGCTTAGATTTTTCAGGTCTGGTCAATTTTAGCATGGTGTTATTTACAGTCAAAGATAATTTTTTTTTTAAATAGAATTGATATTCTCCTTTGGTTCATTACAATTTACTCAAGCCTAGTAACAGACACACTATTTCTGACACTGATCCATATATGTCCCTAGATTCAGATACCAAGAACATGCAAATGGACCATTTAAAAAAAAATTGTAAATGTTTATTCTACGTCCTTATGGAATGAGTGACATAAAAAAAAAAAAAAATTATTATTTTTTTATGGATGGAAGAGCCGCACATTGACGGGCAAAGAGCCGCATGAGGCTCGCGAGCCGCGGGTTGGCCACCCCTGCACTAGGGTCTCTACTGGCGGGGTCGCCTGGTCGGTAGGGTTTGACATACTTTTACTATCCGCTTTTTCCGCGTTTAACGTCTGTATAAAGCTAGGTAGTAGACTGGCAGCGTAGTCCTCTAGGTAACGAGGTGGCTGCCGTCTGCGCTCCGGGCGATCTAGCTTAGGAGAACCGTTTGTGGAGTGTTCATCATTGGCCATGTTAATATTAATATTATATTAATATTACGCTAATTACCCTCCGGCTCGAAGGACCAATTGTAACTGAGGGGTACAATTCCCTGACTGTATTGAATAAGTATGGTATCATTAAACCACTACTGCGTTATGTACATTACTACTGGCCATACAGTACACAGGTATATGAGATGAACACACCCACAATAACACGGCTTCACAATAAATACTGTTTAGAAGAATATTTATTAGCAGCACGAAGATTATCTTACATTACTTATCAAGATTGAGAGTTGCGCTTGTAAGGCGAAGAATATGCATGAATAGGTCAAGAGCGTAAGTCCATGAGCATATTACGCAGGAGATAATTAATACCACCTGTATCATAAGAATTATATATGGTACACTAGTAGATCAGCTGGAGATACTAAAGGGGTCCCTCCGGTTGTAAGCCAGCAGGGGAGAGGATTTGTCGGTAGCAGAAAGTCTGGGTCAACGAGGAATAAGGAGACTCCAGGTACAGGAGACAGTGCAATAATCCCTTGATCCGTAGACGAACAACAGCTATTCTCCGGTATGCAGTGCCGCATGGAGGAAAGCTAGCCAGCCTCAGAGTACTAGAGGCGGGCTCGACGGTGCTCCTCACAGGGTAAATCCCACACAACAGTGGGTGTAGACGATTCTCCGCTCCAACAGCTACAGGACCAAAGCAAATATAATCCAGCCGAAAAGGGCTCTGTAGTCGTCGGGTAGGTTATCCAGTGTACATATCCACACGGTTCTCGTCTAGGGCTCCTCGGATGACGGCACCAGGTTAAGCCGCCCAGCCTGGATAAGCACACTAGCTCGGTACGATGAAACGTTGGTAATGCTGGTCACTGTAGAACGGTAGCCACACGATACACTATACATAATAGACTATTACTTAATAATAGAATAGGTCGAACTCGACGATACAGCGTTAAACTCTGACACTTAATCTATCAATTCGCACGCGTTCTCAAGGCTCTATTTCGGGGCAAAACGGGCCCACTTCACAGCACGTTGTATCGTGGTGTGAGGCTTCAACTTATTGGGTAACTAACTGCTGTATCCACCTGCGACGTATTTATACGTAAGGTGAACAATCTAGTACCAGCCTTATTTCTGTCTCGTATTCTTGCGCAGAACCGGGCATGTCCAGGCATGTCTCAGCGGTGACTTTGAACTAGACATTGGGGGGTATGGCCGTGGCGCCTAGGGGATCGCTGTCCAATAGGAGAACGAATATTATGGTCTGGCCTGTACTAGGTAAAGGGATATTCTGTGTATATGTACAAAGAATATACAAGGGATATCAGACGATATACAAATACTATACAATATATCTCAAGTAATAAATATATATATTTGGTTTAATCTGACCCTTTGTAACAAGTATTGTAACAATTACAAGTACAATTACTCAAGTACTTTACACCCCTGGTTCTTATGCACGCCTGGTGATACTAAATCCAAATTGAACTCAGGCATTTGAAAGATAAGATTTGGCACAATCCATAAATGTGCAAATTGGCTATAATAAGGTCATTCATAAGCCTGCTATTCTATATTCTATAATAATATTTCAAATTGCATTGGTCCGGATGGGAGAATTCAGTACTGTATCTACAAAACCTTCTGTTTAATCATCTTCCCTTTATTCATTTCCTTAGATTTATTGTACACGTGATCTCAAGAAGGTACTGAACGAGATCAGTGGCAGTTTTTCATGTCTGGTAATTTTTTGCATGGTGTTATTCACTGTCAAAGATGCAAAGGAAAATCATAATTCATATTCTCCTTTGTTTCATCACAATTTAAGCAAGCCTAGTAATAGAAACAATATTCCTACATACACTGGGAATACATTCACTGAGGTCCATAGATGTCCCTAGATACCAAGAACATGCAAAAATATATATATACACATATACACACACACTAGTATACATACACACAGTACTCATATATATATATACATACATACATGCATATACATACTGTACATATACACACACAATGTACACATATGTATGTATGGGAGTGCGTTAACAATAAATAGGATTAAGAAGAGTTGTGTATGTGCAGTGTAATTGGGGGGGGGGGGGCATGAATGGATGCAAACAGGGTCTAGGCCTAGGGGGACAGGGTCGTGTGGAGCTGAGCAGGTGTGGGGAGTCTCAGCATGCGGATGTCCTGGGGGTAGAAAGTGGTTAGTCCTTGCCCTGATACTGATACAGCCAGGCTTTCTTTTGGACTACTTACATACATTCTCAGCCCTCCTCCTGAGGTCCAAGATCAGCTCCTTGGTTTTCTTCACGTTAAGCTCCAGGTTGTTCCCCTGGCGTCACGTGTTGGTCACCTAGTCCGTGGTGTTTATGATGGCAGCATCAGAGCTGAGATGAGAACGGTGGGCACTATGGTGTTGAATGCAGAGCTGTAATCTATAAACAGCATTCTCGCATAGTTGCCCTCTTTCACCTCCAGGTGGGACAGTGCCTTGTGCATGTTGGTGCGGTATGTGCACTGCAGGGGGGCCCACTGTGACTAGTAGGATGTGTTTTTTGATCACCCTCTCAAAGCACTTCATGATGATTGGCATGATCGCTACAGGTCTGTAGATTTTGACCTTTTTGGGGGCAGGGATGATGGTGGACGTCTTGAGGCAGCATGCTGGATAAACAGCCTGCGCAGGCTGAGGGGGGAAGTTGACGATGTCTGTTAGCAGGGGTGTAAAAAGTACCCAGAAATTATACTTAAGTTAAAGTATGGGTACCGTCTCAAAATCTTACTCAAGTAAACGTCAGAGTATCTGGCTAAAAACACACTTGAGTAAAAGTCTAAATGTACTTAAGTACTAAAAAGTAAAAATATAAATTCTGACTGTCTATTCTACTGATAGCAGGTGTTTAATCAAAGATCCCCGCTTTCTAGTCTTGCACAAGGACCAATCAGCATGGGTATGGGCAGGTTCATTTTCCATTGATGGGGATTTGATTGGCTGTTTTTAAATAAAGTGCGGCCAAAGGATTAATAACGTTAACGTAGGGCTGGGCGATATAACGATAACAATAAATATCGCGATATATTTTAATAATCGATATCGAATATCGAAATAAAAAAAAATCGTTTTTTTTTTTTTATTTATTTTTTTTACCTGCAACAGGGCAGTTTTAAAACCAGAGACAGTGGACAGACTTGTCTTTCTTGCCTGCAACTTAAAGTAATGGCTTTGCTTGTCCAAATGACAATACTGACCAAATTCAGATTTCTTTTTCGCTTGTCCATTTATTTTGTTTGCTTTCTAATTTAAAATACATTTTGAAACCGTCTGTACACAGTAGGCTATGTGTGCTAGCAGAACTAGACTCCAGTCACGAGTCACAGTGCACATGTGCGGTGGTTTGTCCACCAAAAAAGCGCCAAAAGATCGAAAATAAACTAGCAGAGCCAGAACTGTTCAACTCCTCTGGAGCCACAGCCAGCAGAGAAGCCGGTTTACTTTAGCTTTTAAACCAGCTGCAGCCTGAGAACTGGAGTGTGAGGGGATGTAACACTAAAGATGGCGGCAATGACAAAGAATTGCTGCAAAATAAACATACATCTGTTGTTAAAAAAAAAATAAAAATAAAAAATGTTTTTTTTTTTCTTTTTTAATTTTTTTTTATACTTATAACAATTCGATAATTATCGATATCGAGAAATAAAATAAAATTATCATATCGTTATCGCGATATGATTTTTTTCCATATCGCCCAGTCCTACGTTAACGTTAGTTCGGCCAGAGAAACAAATATACTAATTAAAATAGTTGGACCTGTGAGATTTGTACTTTGTAGGCCTGCATTTTAAATGTAAGGAGTAAAAAGTATGTTTTTTTTTCTCTGAAATGTAATAATGTAAAAGTACAAGTAGCCTACAAACCTAATAATACTCGAGTAAAGTACAAATCCTGCTTTGCGAGTGTCCACCCTCCTGAGGATATTTGTCACCTCAACTATATTCAGCCTAAGTGCATCTGCCTTGGAGCTGGAATCACAGGATGGCTTTGGTGCAGGGTATGTGGTAGGTAGGGGGTGTGGACACAGTGGTAGGCAGGAAGGTGGTGGGGCAGTGGGTTCAGGGGTAGCTGTATTAACCCACCATAGAAGGAGTTGATCGCAGAGCAGTAGCAATACGAGCAAAGCAATGCAAAACCTATACAGTATGTTCTGAATAGGCCTATATATTCAAATCCCTATTCAACAAGACATGGATTCTACATGGCATTTCTGCACAGCAACAGTGTTAGAAAAAAATAATAAAAAATGAACAAACAAAGGCAGTTGGATAAGGGAACTCCAGCGATAATGGGGAAAGCAGATACGAGACATAAATGTTTCACAGAGGTAGTTTAATGGAACATGAATCATAAAGGAAGGGAGAGGGTAGAGCGGCAGCCTTCCAGAAGCCTTCCAGCAGCGTCCCTCTTCTGTTGCCCTAGAAAAAGAACAAGAGGTAAACATGACAAACCCTCCTTGCCATACTTAGGGATAGGTCAATAGGACAACTCACTAAATTGTGCCTGGGATGTTGTAAATTGGGCCATTTCCCCAATTGTAGCCATCGGCGGTATTATTGCTCTGTGTTCACAAGAAATTATGATTCATTTGATGAATATGAATGCACACTTTCCCAGTGGTGGAAGGAGTGCAGAATTCCTTGACTTAATTTAATTAAAGTAGAAATACCCAGATGAAATAGTACCCTGGTAAAAGTAAAAGTCCTAAATTCTACTTAAGTAACTGCACTTTGTTTACATTTTATGTGGATTTTGTGGATCTGTGGATTGGAGTGGAGTGAGGATAGGGGAAGGGCTTGCTACTGAAAGTCATGTTAAATCAGGCAAATGTTGTATTTTCTAACCTAATATTCATTAGCAATTCAATTGTCTCTTTTTTGGTGTATTTGTATTTTGTTTTTACCAGCTGTTACATATACTGTAACAATCAGAAACAGAAAAAAAGGTTTTTATGAATTGAAATATTCTGTTTTGCATTGGAAAGTTTTTTTCCAATCTCCTTTTCCAAATTCTCCTGCAGCTCTTGGTTCCAGCTTTATGAAATATTAAGCAGCATCTACCAGCATCTAGAGACTCCACTGGGCTTTGCCTCTGGCTGACCTAACCGCTTCTCTGGCTTATGTGTCCTTTGGTCTGACAGTCAAAGAAAGTTTAGTGGGCTGGTACACGTTGATTGATTGATTGATTGAAAACTTTATTAACAGATTGCAGAATGGGTACAGTACAGTACAGCTCAATACATACAATTGTTAAGGGGATGCAGACCAGAGAAAGACTTTCGTCTTGTTTACATCAGGGTCCCCCATTTTCAATTCATCGTAACATATATGACATATATGACATACAGATAGACAGTACTGCTACATCTATACATTTATGACATACCAGATTTGCAAATATAGTACTGTTTGTGATACGAAAAGAGTCCAGAGAAAAAGTATACATTTGACATATTGGGTAGGTGGGGGGGTACTTTACATTGGAGGTGGTTGGGTGGGTGGGGGGGGGGGAGGTTGGGTAGGAGTGGGGGGGAGGTTGGGTAGGAGGGGTGGGTGGGGGACACTGTACAACTGTACAAGCAAAACTGTACATTGGAATATTGACAAGACTAGGCCTGCCGCGATAAGCAATAAATCGATTAATTGCCGCGATAATTAAAATGAATGCAATGATTTTGACGGGCGCGATTAATTGCTATTTGCGCGTTTGTTTTAATGAGGCGGAACCAGTCCAGTACCCCTCGTCAGTCACTCCGTGTGGGGGGCCGCTGGCCTTACTACAGAGCACAGCACGGGAGCTCCGTGGGGCACTAGCAACGCCACATATAGCTTAACTACATTTCTCAATAGTGTTGCTCCTTTTAACCAAATAGCGTTCTTTGTAGTGTAACGTTAGCTATTTTTAGACCCAAGTAGTTACTCGCTACTGCCCGGAGAAACTGGACTGCTAAATAAAGATTAAAGATCTAGTGTTGATGCTCATTCAATGCCAACAACATTAGCTAAATAACTAACAAACAAAATACAACGTATAGCATAGCTACAACACAGAATAACGTTAATACAATTACATGCATCATTGTTTACAATGAACGGGTGGGACTAGTCAAAGGACTGGACACGGGGACAAGTTAAACATGAATACATTTATTATAACAGGTAATCGAGTTGCGCTCCCGTGCCTACGCACCACAGGGCTATTCTATTCTATACGGCTTTGACGCTTCCTCCTCATCGTTGATTGCCTGTAGTAGCTGCATCTAACGTTAGTATCTAACGTTAAAACTAACCTAAAGTTAGTTGCTCACCAACAATCTCAACATTTGTTTTATCATTAGCTCAAAAACACAGAACCGGACGAGATGCTGCTAGGATAATAACAACAATACTTCCGCTCCGGTCGGTGGGCTTCAAAATAAAAGTCTAAAACCGGAAAAGACGGAGCGGTGGGCTTCAAAATAAAAGTTTTGGGAAATACATTTCTCAAAAAAAAATTCTCTAACCGGTCGCAATAATATCGCTTATCGCGATATTTTCGGGGGCAATTAATCGCCCAGCAAAATGTGTTATCGTGGCAGGCCTAGACAAGACCATACTTGGTAATTTTTACTGTACATTGGAGGGGGTTGTGTTAGGAAATTTACAGGGGCCATGTCATTTGCATAAATTAGGAACAGTAGCGGACCTAGTATGCTTCCTTGTGGAACACCACAGCTTACTGTGAGGGGGGGGGGGGATAGGGTACCGTTTACCTCCACCATCTGCTCTCTCCCCTCCAGGTAGGATTGCATCCAGCTCACTGATAAACTATCAAAACCAATTGCTTTTAGCTTGTCAATCAGAATGGTGTGATTGACAGTGTCGAAGGCCTTTTGTAGGTCCAGCATGACCATGCCGCAGTATTTGCCCGCATCCACCTCTTGTTTGATGTGGTCGTTTAAATAGAGAAGGCATGTGTCAGTGGAGTGGGATGTTCTGAAGCCAGATTGGAATTCGTAGATTAGATTTTTCGATCTGTTCGTATACAATTTTTTCCATGACTTTCGAGATGGAGGTAAGGATAGAAACAGGGCGGTAGTTGCCTGGGTCTAATTTACTGCCTTTTTTGTGCAGGGGTGTTACTCTCGCAATTTTGAAGTCCTTGGGGACGTGTCCCTGTTTTATGGAGATGTTTATTATGTGTGTGATGACTGGGGTGATGGCGGCTGCTGAGTCTCTGAGGAATTTGGAGGGGATGTTGTCATGGCCAGTGGCCTTGTTAGGTTGGAGGGCGCTCAGTTTTTTGAGTACCTCATCTGTTGTTACCATTTCCAGTTTGAAGTCGTCTTTGTGGACCCCTAGGTTCTTGTAGTATGCTACTATGTGTTCTACCCCATAATGCCCTGAGTGGGAGGGTAGTTTGTTTACCAGTGTTGTGGCTATGTTTGTGAAGAAATTATTTAAGTAATTGGCTACATCCAGCTTGTCTGTGATGAGCGTGTTGTCCGTCTTTATGTTTATGTTTGAGAATCTGGTTTTAAGTTTTTTACTGCAGCCTAGTTGGTCAACGTTAAGTCATCACTCCATTATTGTGTCTATTAGGGATGGGTACCGAATTCGGTACTTTTGAGGTACCGAATAGGGGTGGGACGATACATCGATCCAGATCGATATATCGATCTATTATCAATAATCAAATAGGATCGATGCAACGTAAAAAGATCGATTCATATTGCGATACTCTTATTTTGAAAATCCCCTCGTGAGCATATCCGCCCGGCCGGAACAACATTAGCTCAGCGCAGCTCCCTGTGTAGACGTTAGTATTGCTTCAGAGTCCGCCTATTTTGCCCGAAATAAGTGCCTGTTGTTTTTTCCCCACAAGGGATTAAATGCATCTAACATGCTTTCCATCCTCTCCATTCCTTAATGCCCGTATATGTCGCGTTAAATACCGAAATGAACGTTGCGTTAGCGTGAGCTAACTATGCTAAGCACTGCAGCTAACCATGAGAGGAGAGGAGAGGGGACTTGGGGAAAGAGCAAGGGTGGGGGCACTGGGCAGTCTACCTTTCTGTGGGGGACTGGGTTGCGTGAGGGGCATTCTGTGTGTGTGTGTGTGTGTGTTACTGAGGATGGACAGATAATGTTGATATTTAAACATGAATACATAATATATGTATTCATGATCATCATGCAACATAAAACAATTGTAGGAAGTTTGGGAGAGGAAAGGGTTTTAGCTTGCGTGTTGTGAGTTCCAAAACATTTTACTTAAAGTTTAAAGCTCAATATATAAAAAGTTAACAGGAGGTCTATTTGTATTAAAAACAATAGATTGTTTTTCATTTAAATGTCTGGAAGAGCTCAAAAATCAAAACATCAATTGATATTTCCGTAGCCTTTTTTTTGTTGATCTAAATGTGACTGATTGTGTTAAATGGGCACATAATATCGCCTCATATCGATCGCAGGCACCTGAATCGAATCGTATCGAAATGTCACCCCACTTCTTAGGGACCTGCACTGGCTCCCCATTGCTGCACGTATCCGCTTCAAGGCCCTCGACCTAGCATACCGTGCGGCAAAGGGAACCGCTCCCGCCTACCTCCGGTCAATGGTCTCTAACTACACACCCTCAAGACCCCTACGCTCTGCATCTTCTGGCCGCCTCAGATCTACTCCTATCCAAGCTCCCGGAGGGTCATCAAAGAGAAGCCGCCTATTCTCAGTCCTTGCCCCACAATGGTGGAATGAACTACCCATCCCAGTTAGGACAGCCGAATCCCGTCCAATCTTTCGCCGTCGACTAAAGACTCACTTCTTCAACCATTATCTGAAATGATATAAAAAAAAATAAAAATAAAAAAAAATCTAACCCCGACTAACCTTAATGTCATGCACTTGTCCTAATAAACTAACCTACACTGTAACACGCAACACTTTGATGAACATTGTTACTCAGCTGATAGAGTTATACCCTTCTTGCTGTCTTGTCGCACAGAACTTGTAAGTCGCTTTGGATAAAAGCGTCAGCTAAATGACTAAATGTAAATGTAAATGTAAATGTATCGTATCGTGGCAGACTTTGTGATATCGGCAAATATCGTATCGTTGTCCAAAGAATCGATATCGTATCGTATCGTGATGAAACTGGTGATTCCCACCCCTAGTACCGAACCGAAACACGTCATTACTACCGAGTATCGAATCAAGTGAGAAACATTTTTTTTTTTTTTTTTTTTAATTAATTTTATTTTTTTTACTTTTTTTTATTTTTTACTTTTTTCTTTTCATGTCAACGTTCACACGCACAATATATGCTTACCTAGGATTTGACTTGATTCAACAACAAAGCAGTCGGAGCAATGACAAGCCGAAAACTGTCGAAATTGTAGTTATTTGAAGTTTGGATTTTTTTTTTACGACTGTACATTTTTTGTACGACTGTAAATTAAATTTCTTGAGACTAAAGTACCGAAAAAAGGTACCGTTGGGTACCGGTATCGATTCACAGGTACCGGTACCGGTATCGGTTCAAATGTGAAAGGTACCCATCCCTAGTGTCTATATGTTGTGAAATATATGTGCAATATATGTGCATCTAGGTGCTGCTGCTACTGAACCACAGTGTCTGCAGCACAGACAACACCTAGCTGCTACTGAACCACAGACAACACCTAGGTGCTGCTACTACTGAACCACAGACAACACCAACAGTAGCTGCTGCTACTGAACCAGTGTCTGAACCACAGACAACACCTAGCTGCTGCTACTGAACCACAGACAACACCAACAGTAGCTGCTGCTACTGAACCACAGACATCAAATCAAATGTATTTGTAAGGCCCGACAACACACGTTAATGTCCCCATTGACCGGACACGTCTTCTTTAAACAAGTCAAGAAGAAACATCACAATAAATCAAGAACAAAACAAAAACACCATAAAGTCAAATTTTTTTTGAAAAAAAAAAAGAAATTTGGAGGAGAGAAACCTTAGAAGGGCCATTCAAGGGGGGATCTCCCTTCTTAGATGTCGGTGATAGTAGTGTTGTAATAAAACAGGCATAAAACACCTAGCTGCTGCTACTGAACCACATACAACACCTAGCTGCTACTGGACCACAGTGTCTGGAGTAGGGCTGCAACTAATGACTAATTTGGTAGTCGACTAATCTGCCGATTATTTTTTCGATTAGTCGACTAATCGAAAACCAATGTAAACAACAACAAACCAAAAAAAAAAAAAAAAAGGATTTTTTTTTTTTTTTTTTAATTACCTATCTTTGTGAAAGTGGCTTCTCAGCTCTGGTCCAGCTGAAGACAGAGCAGAGGAACAGATTGGACATTGAGCATGACCTCAGAGTTGCTTGTCTACCATCACCCCAGACTTTGAGACTCTTGTCAGGACCAAACAACAACATCATAACATGATGATCCCATAGCAAATTAAAATAATGACTCATGAAACATTTGAATTTGGATCTTTAAGCCACTTTAAATGAAAATGTATTTGAAGAACAATACAGCAATCACTCATAACAAGATAAATAAATTAAATAATACAAATTAAAGTGGAAGTGTACTTTAAATAACTTTCGTTTGCTGTGTGTGAGAGGAGTCCGTGTGTGTGTGTATGTGTGTGTGTCTTACTCTGATCGCTGTGTGAGTGAGAGGAGTGTGTGTACTGTGTAATTTGTGTGTGTGTCTTACTCTGATCGCTGTGTGAGTGAGAGGTGTGTACTGTGTAATTTGTGTATGTGTGTGTGTCTTACTCTGATCGCTGTGTGTGAGTGAGAGGAGTGTGAATGTGTGTGTGTCTTACTCTGATCGCTGTGTGTGAGTGAGAGGAGTGTGTATGTGTGTGTGTCTTACTCTGATCGCTGTGTGTGAGTGAGAGGAGTGTGTATGTGTGTGTGTCTTACTCTGATCGCTGTGTGTGAGTGAGAGGAGTGTGTATGTGTGTGTGTCTTACTCTGATCGCTGTGTGTGAGTGAGAGGAGTGTGTATGTGTGTGTCTTACTCTGATCGCTGTGTGTGAGTGAGAGGAGTACGTGTGTAATGTATTGTGTGTCTAGTCTGATCATCATCTCCTGCAGGGGAACAATGTTTTCAATGTCCAAAATTTGCTATGGGATCATCATGTTATGATGTTGTCTGGAACCCTGAGAAGCCACTCTCACAAAGATAGGTAGTGCACCAAAAAAAAAATTAAATAAAGTTTTTTTTTTTTTTTTTTTTATTACTAATCGACGCAACAATTTCTCGTCGCCGATTTTTTATAATCGACGTCGTCGATTATGTCGACTAATCGTTGCAGCCCTAGTCTGGAGCACAGACAACACCTAGCTGCTGCTACTGAACCACAGTGTCTGGAGACAACACCTAGGTGCTGCTACTGAACCACAGTGTCTGGACACAACACCTATAGGTGCTGCTATTGAACCACAGTATCTGGAGCACAGACAACACCTACTGTAGCTGCTGTGCTGAAACTACAAGAATGACATAATAAACAATGCCTGGATAAATGTCCTACCTCATATAACCTTTGCAAAGTAGCCTACATTTTCACAGTTTTCTTTGCTCTCACAATGTATATATGCCAACCGTGTATATGCCAAAGTTTCACTTTAAGTTGTAATATTAAATATTCCCTTGATTGACAGGCAGTTAACTTGTTTGTTTTTGAGGAAGATCGTATATAGACCAATTCATTTGTGTACAAGGTACAAGGATATGTTTAAACGCCTCCAGTACACTATTTTTTGTTGTACATCACCACTCTGCTCGTGGTGTGCACGTTTGTCCACATGCGCATGTTGGCAGAACATGTGATACACAATTTTCAGGAACCCCTTTCCTCCTACTGTGTGCTATAAGCGCCAATATCATCAACTACTGGTCAATAACTCCATTGGATGCCTTTAATATATTATGTTGTCAGTCAAACTGATGCAGTGACCATTTCAGATGTACATTTAATAATAAGTACTTTTATACTTTCACTTAGCAGAATTCTGAATGGAGGACTTTTAGTTATATTTTAGCACCTCCTCCTACCACTGCCATTTCAATGGTGTAGTTAAAGATATACACAGCTATGATGCTTATTCCTACCTCTTCTACTGGCTATTTAAAATATGTACAACTATCAGCCTAAATGGTGGGTTGGTTGTTATTGTTAATTATACGTCCATCTCCTCAAGTACCATTATGTTTACATTAGGGCTGTCAGTTTATCACGTTAATTAGATTAATTAATTACACCGAAAATTATCGCGTTATGAAAATGTACTCAAAATTTATAAAAAAAAAAAAAAATCTTTTTTAAATAACATTTTGTTTTATCTCATTCATTCCATAAGAACGTAGAATACACATTTACAGACTTTTTTTTTATAGGGGCTATTTGCATGTTTACATTTACATTTAGTCATTTAGCTGACGCTTTTATCCAAAGCGACTTACAAGTTCTGTACGACAAGCCATCAGGAAGGGCACAACTCTATCAGCTGAGCAACAATGTTCATCAAAGTGTTGAGTGCTACAGTGTAGGTTAGTTTATTAGGACAAGTGCATGACAGTACAGTTAGTTAGGGTTAGATTTTTTTAATTTAAAAAAAAAAAATCAGATAATGGTTGAAGAAGTGCGTCTTTAGTCGACGGCGAAAGATTGGACGTGTTTCGGCTGTCCTAACTGGGGTGGGTAGTTCATTCCACCATTGTGGGGCAAGGACTGAGAATAGGCGACTTCTCTTTGATGACCCTCCCGGAGCTTGGATAGGAGTAGGTCTGAGGCGGCCAGAAGATGCAGAGCGTAGGGGTCTTGAGGGTGGCCGACTTCGGTAGGTTTGAGATCAGGCGGGCCGCTGCGTTCTGAATGAGTTGAAGAGGCTTAGTGGCAGTGGCCGGGAGGCCAGCGAGCAGTATGTTGCAGTAGTCGAGGCGGGAGATGCCCGTTGATTGGACGAGGAGTTGGGTGGCTTCTTTTGTCAGGAAGGGGCGGATCCTTCTGACGTTGCTCAGGAGGAATCGGCAGGTTCTGGTTGTCGCTGCGATGTGAGCAGAGAAGTTCAACTGGTCGTCGAGGACAACACCAAGGTTCTTGGCGGTCGGGGACGCGGTCACAGCTGCATTCTCGACTGTGATGGAAAGGTCGGTCAGGGGGGAGGATTTGGCCGGCAGGTGGAGCAATTCTGTTTTGCTTAGGTTCAGTTTGAGGTGGTTGGTCGTCATCCAGGCGGAGATGTCGGACAGACAGGCCGAGATCCGCTCAGAGACGTGGATATCTGAGGGAGGGAAGGAGAGGAAGAGTTGAGTATCGTCGGCATAACAATGGTAGGAGAAGCCATGAGACGTGATAATGTTACCCAGTGATTTAGTGTAGAGGGAGAAGAGAAGGGGTCCTAAAACCGAGCCCGGTATCTGATTCTAGGGACATCTATGGATCTCAGGGAATGTATTCCCAGTATCAGAAATACTGTGTCTGTTACTAGGCTTGAGTAAATTGTAATGAACCAAATGAGAATATCAATAAATTTTTTTTTATCTTTGACTTAATAACACTATGCTCAAATTGACCAGACCTGAAAAATCTAAGCAAATTAATAGATGGAAGATGATTAAACAGAAGGTTTTGTAGATACAGTAATGAATTCTGCCATCCGGACACATGCAATTTGAAATATGATTATAGAATATAGAATATCAGGCATAAAATGGTTATGCGATTAAAATGTGATTAATTAGATAAATTAATTACAAATCCTGTAATTAATTCGATTTTTTTTTAATCGCCTGACAGCACTAGTTTACATAAACAAGGATAGCCTACATAAAATAACTGATGAAAAGTAAAAAACAGGATGTAGTTAACAATTCTTTACTGCTTTAGTAGACGCATGACAGGCTTAATAAATGTATATCTCTTTAGTCGTAATACATACGTTCTCGCCATCTGTAGGGATGCCCCCCGGACCCCGGTTTTAAACGGGAACCGGTACTATATTAGAAAATACCGGAGTATTTATAAGCTCCGACGTCCTCGGTACTGCTATCGATACTCTAGAGAAATTATTATTATTATTATTATTATTATTATTATTATTATTTAAAAGTTGCGAACGATCTCTCCTCTCTCTGTCTCTGCACGAGAAGCAGCGAGTCATTATTACACACACTCCTCGCGAGTCGCGCTACACATACATACGGGTACTCCTTAATGAAAGCGCTGTCAATAGTATGCAGCTGCAGCACGTCAGACAGCAGCGCTTACAAGCCCCGCACATACAAGCCCCGCACACCTGATGTGCTGCAGCTGGAAGCATCTCAGCGCTGTCTCCGTGCCGACGCGCGCTGCACACAGACACAGACAGCTCTGCATGGACTGAGTCGTGATGGCGGATAGAGCGAAGCGTTCACAAGTGCAACAAAACATTTGCCAGTAAGGGTGGCAATACGAGCAATCTATCAAAACATTTGTTTGCAAAACACTATATTAGTGTGCAGAAATGCGCCGTATTCGACTGCCTTGCGCGCAGTGGTCCATCTGCATCCACGTCCACTGCAGCCGGTAAGCCAAGATACGGAGTTTCCTAGGCTAATAACGAATTATTACAAATAGGCTAATAAACAAAATAATTGTTTAGCTACAAATACTACAATCTAAAAACTTTTTATAGATCGTCAAGCTGAGGTCAGCCACCAATGTGTCCCGCAGGCCAGTGAGCCCATCCTCCCTCTACCTCCACCACCCAAAGTCCTTTCTCCCTAGCAGCTAGAGGAAAGATGACAGAGGATAGGGTGAACGAGTGTCACAGGGCTGTGACAAAGTTTGTTGTCAAAGGCCTGCACCCGTTCTCTACAGTGGAGTCCAAGGACTTTAGGTAACAACTAATCATTCAGTGTATATCGTTTTTTTTGTATACATAGTTGTCTAACTTGTCTGTTGTTGTTATAAGTTATTATTGAAGCAGCTATTCCCACCACTCCACACACATTTACAATAATTCAATCATTTCTAATCTTTACTGTAGGGAGATGACCAATGCTCTCTACTGCAAATATAAAAATCATAAAAAAATTATCAAAAAGAACCGATAAGAGTATCGATAAAGTACCGAACCGTTAAGCAGTATCGATAGGAGTAGTAGTATCGATAAAATCCTAACGATACCCATCCCTAGCCATCTGGTAGATATCCCACACCTTCTGAATCAGCAGTTATAGGTGGGGGGTTCTGGTTTCAACCATTTAATGGTGACACACTTCAGGGCGGCTGACGGTAAGATTCTTATGTCTTGTGCCTTGTCTCCATTAGCTATGTTCAGCCTGGTTGGGGTTAGCCATGGTCTAGCATGGTATGGTTGGGTTTGTGTCTCCAATTAGCTATGTTCAGCCTGGCTGGGGCTAGCCATCGTCTAGCATGGTATGGTTGGGTTTGTGTCTCCATAGCTATGTTCAGCCTGGCTGGGGCTAGCCATTGTCTAGCATGGTATGGTATGGTTGGGTTTGTGTCTCCATTAGCTATGTTCAGCCTGGTTGGGGCTAGCCATGGTCTAGCATGGTATGGTTGGGTTTGTGTCTCCATTAGCTATGTTCAGCCTGGTTGGGGCTAGCCATGGTCTAGCATGGTATGGTTGGGTTTGTGTCTCTATTAGCTATGTTCAGCCTGGTTGGGGCAAGCCATAGTCTAGCACAGGGGTTCCCAAAGTTTTCAGGCCGCGACCCCCGAAATAACGGTGTCAGAGAGCCGCGACCCCCACTATTATAGGAGGCAAAAAAAATTTAATGTTTAATTATTATAATTTTATTTTTTTTTATAAATGGAAATGTATGGTTGAAACATGCAAACGTTAAAACGCTCACACACTAATAAGCATTGGAGGCTTTTAACCAGGGCCGGACTGGGGAAATCATTCAGGCCAGGAAATATAGTGCGAAATATAGCCCCAGTCAGGCCACTTTTTAAGCGGGGGGTCTGGGGGTCCCCCACCAGGATTTATTTTGTTACAAAGACTTCATTTCCTGCATTCTGGTGCAGGAATTTTTTTATTTGTACCCTTTAAATGCCTGTAGGCTAGCATATGTATGATTAGCAATAACACTGATTTTCTGTTTTTTTTAATGTCAGATTGAAAAAAATACAATATTTTATTCAACTTCAGCCTTGATCATAACACCACATATTCATTTTATAATTCTAACCCTTTAAATGCCAGTGTGTGTGATGGCATATATTTGCAATATATCAAATGCAAAGTAGATTTTTCTGGGGGGGATTATTATAGGCTAGCATGTGTCAATGATTAGCAACAACACTGATTTTGATGGATTTCTTGTTTTTCGTAAGGGTCCTGCGTCCACCAATCTGCGGCTCCCTTTGTGTGTGTGTGTGTGAGCAAGAGAGATATAGAGTTCTCCAACTTGTGTGAGTTGCAGTGATCTCCTGGTTGTTCCCCATTATCTAACTATTGCACCGCTGCAACTAGAAACACTGGCCTGGCCTGCTTCTAAGTTCATTGGCCTGACTGCATAAAACATTTTTAATTTCTTTTGGAAATCTTCTTGTTTTTTTTATTTATTTGTAATCATCTGGCGACCCCTGACCCCCACTTTGGGAACCACTGGTCTAGCATGGTATGGTATGGTTGGGTTTGTGTCTCCATTAGCTATGTTCAGCCTGGCTGGGGCTAGCCATGGTCTAGCATGGTATGGTGTGGTTGGGTTTGTGTCTCCATTACATATTTTGTTAACTATTTGGTTGCTAGGCAACCTTTCAAAATTCACACCAGCAACTGTGGTACACAAGCTAAATCATGATGATGCAACAGTCCCAGTCAGGTCTGGCCAGGTTGTGTCTGTCTGTCTCAGCCAGGGTCCAGCCAGGTTTGGACAGGTTCGAAAGACGATGGAGACGCTCACTGTGTGCCTTCTTCGAGAACATCAAATACCTCTTTCCAAAATAGAATGTAATTCAGGGCATAACCAAAATATGATTTCCCCACAGTTTCTCCAACATAAGTTACATTACCACTCCTTTCTGAAGGCCTGTTATTACCATGACAACTATGACATCACGACAGGCTAACGGGGGGACACACACACACACACACACACACACACACACACTGACTGTACCAACACATGCTGAGACTCCAGAATCATGCTTCTCTCTCTCTCTTCCTCTTGTCTCCCCCCCCCCCCTTTCTCTCCCCCTCCTTGCAAATGCAGACACAGCATTCAAGCATTGTCTGTCACTCCTTTCTGCACACACAGCTCAGACATTAATGAGGTTGTAATGTCTGTATGTGGCTCCCGCGCTGTGTATTTTCCCCCTGAATGATATTGCGTGGCCTGCTTTGCCATAATTTCTTCTGCACATACCCTGTGTGTGTGTGTGTGTGTGTGTGTGTGTGTGTGTGTGTGTGTGTGTGTGTGTGTGTGTGTGTGTGTGTGTGTGTGTGTGTGTGTGTGTGTGTGTGTGTGTGTGTGTGTGTGTGTGTGTGTGTGTGTGTGTGTGTGTGTGTGTGTGTGTGTGTGTGTGTGTGTGTGTGTGTGTGTGTGTGTGTGTGTGTGTGTGTGTGTGTGTGTGTGTGTGTGTGTGTGTATTTGTGTGCGTGCGTGCACCCCCACACCTGTGAGTGGATGTAAGGCAGTCAGTGTTCATGTATGCTAAGTGCACTGGGTCACCTTGGTTACTGCAGATACCAGCAAGAGATGGAGGAGCCAAGGGCAGGTTGGGGTGAGAGATGTGGAGAGAGAGGTCACTGGCTAGCCTCCTACCAGAGGAACACAGAGACTGATGGAAGTGCTACGCTATATATTCATTTAGATTCAGAGTATTGCACGCTATAAATTCTGAATGAACTATTGCTCGCTGTGTGGTGGAGGTATATGCAGGGAACAAACTTAACCATTTGGCTGGTAGATTTGAAAAACTACCAGCCGGGCAGATTTTCTACTAGCCAAAAATCCAATTAGTATTTATATTGTAACGTTTGGCCACTTTAAATCATTGAACAGAGAGAGAGAGAGGTAGATAGATAGATAGATAGATAGAGAGAGAAGGCAAGCCTGAAAACCTACCTGTTCAAAAAGGCCTTTGACTGTTAGCTTTTTATTTAAATTTTATTGCGCTTTTGTTTTTAAATTGTCTTTTTATACTATGTTTTTAATTAACTATGTTCTATTTTTATCTTATTTTTATTCTGTATTTTATTTTATTTGTTTTACTAATAACTATTTTATTTAAATTTTTTTAACCGTTTTAACCATGTAGTGTAGCACTTTGGGATCCCAGTGAACAAAAAGTGCATTACAAATCCAATCTATTATTATTATTATTATTATTATTATTATTATTATTATTATTATTATTATTATTATTATTATTATTATTATTATTATTATTATTATTATTATTATTATTATTATTATTATTATTATTATTATTATTATTATGTGTGGCTGCCGCCCTGGTGGACATCTGTGCTCTACTGAGTGCACCTTTCTAGTCTAGAGAGAGAGCGCTGATTCCCCGTAGCTGAGCAGGGTTGCATTTTGTCAACACAAGTTGGAACCCTGGAGAAAGCGATATAAGGGAACGAATTGCTCCGCTAATCGCTCATGTTGACCCCGCCCCCAAGTCGCTCTCGCTCGCTCACCGCTCACCTTGAATCGAGCGCTCCCCGCGCCACATCGCTCGGCAGATTTTTTTTCTACAGTCTACACCCCCTGGGCCCCTTAACAATTGATTGTATTGAGCCGCATTGTAATTGTACCCATTCTGCAATGTTAAATAACGTTGTTTATCCATTCACTAGCTCTATTAAGCGATGATAGCTAGCCTAGCCACAATGCTATGGTCGCTGCCATTAACGTTAGCATGTAAGCTAACGACAACAACAATGGCGTCAAAACTTTTTCTAACAGGATGTGAGTGACAAAGCCTGAACAGGATGTCATAGGTTCACCCTTCTCATTGGTTGAAAATGGCCTTCATGTTTGTACATCGCCATCTGTTGCTTTGGCATTGTACTACATGTATATTACATCAGTGTTAAACCACTGTGAGCGGCCTGGAGGGAGTGGATTGGAGCGGAGGAGAAGCGGTAGATGCAGTGTATTTTGTTAGCCGCCAGACCTTAAATTCTAATCGCCAAAGAATAAATCTACAAGTCAATGGCGCTGGGCGTGTAACTATTTTGTACCCTGGGTATATGTGTGCAGAAGTCGATGGGACAATCAATTCACAAAAAAGATTGCACCTATCTGTACTTTCACTTATAGTGACAGGGGGTTGATGATTTGTATTGTCTTTGAACCCTCAGAACACAACACTCAGAGGTCTACATATCCATAATAATAATAATTGGACTTTGAAGAAGTCTTTATTTGTCATGCAGTGACACACACATGTGATGGGCGGCACACACACAGGAACACACACGCATGCAATTCCTTTTTGGGTCGCCGATGAGATTGAGTCTCTGTGCTTGACCCATCCCGTCGTCCTTCCCCCCAAGGGCAGCCGGGAGCAGATAGGGGCTGCGGCGTGGGGCCCCGGGGACCAATCCAAGTGCTCCTGTCCGTCTTCGTCAGGACAGCATTAGCGATCTGTTGTGCATGTTTTTTCCATTGGGGTTAGGGCTGGGCGATATGGCCAAAAATGATATCGCGATAACGATATCGATAACAATAAAAAAAAATCTATAAAAAAATAATCGAATATAAAAAAAAATATATAATAATAATAATTTTATAACCAACAGATGTATGTTTATTTTGCAGCAATTCTTTGTCGTTGCCGCCATCTTTAGTGTTACATCCCCTCACACTCCAGTTCTCAGGCTGCAGCTGGTTTGAAAGCGAAAGTAAACCGGCTTCTCTGCTGGCTGTGGCTCCAGGGGAGTTGAACAGTTCTGGCTCTGCTAGTTTCTTTTCTATCTTTTGGCGCTTTTTTGGTGGACAAACCACCGCACATGTGCACCATGACTCATGACTGGAGACTAGCTCTGCTAGCACACATAGCCTACTGTGTACAGACGGTTTCAAACTGTATTTTAAATTAGAAAGCAAACAAAATAAAAGAGAAAAAAAATCTCAATTTGGTCAGTATTGTCATTTGGACAAGCAAAGCCATTACTTTAAGTTGCAGGCAAGAAAGACAAGTCTGTCCACTGTCTCTGGTTTTAAAACTGCCCTGTTGCAGGTCAGAAGATAAAAAAAAATCTATATATTTTTTTCCAGATTTTTCTTTCTTTTCGATATCGATTATTAAAATATATCGCGATAATTATCGTTATCATTATATCGCCCAGCTCTAATTGGGGTTATCTTATCGGGAGATAAGATACCCATACTGTGTTTGAGTATTTCGATGGAGAGTTCACTAAAATCACATTAAATCACATTGCAATGTATTGAGGGGCATTGGTCTCTGCTTTGTTAATAGCAAAAACTAAATAATTTCATGAACAACCACATGAAAAGGATTTGCAACCAAATATTAAATATGACAACTTGGAGAGGAGAGGTTCTGGTGCATATGATCTTCCATCGCCTGCCAGAGGAGAGGTTCTGGTGCATATGGTCTTCCATCGCCTACCAGAGGGGAGTTTGGTGAAGAGGTGGTGACCAGGGTGGGTTTGGTCAGAGGAGATCTGTTCTTGGCTCTCAGGGTGTGTAGTTCCTTGATAGATGGCAGATGGCAGCCAGTGATCTAGTCAGCCGTGTGGATCACCTGCTACAGCTGCTGGTCTTAGAGGATAAGGATAGATAACTTACTGTATTCACAGCTCAATATCTGTGTTTTGTTTTTGCAAGTTGAATGCTATTACCTAATACTTCTCCTCTCACTTTTAAGTAAAACTCTGATTGCAGACACTGATGTAGACATGCTATAGGGAGGGGCTTTCACACAGAGTGCAATTGATACGTTTATACAGCAGCTTGATTGAATATGATGTTCTGGTTAGCAGGGAGATGGACATTGTTTTGTGGTTCACAGCTTGTAGTAGTGCTGACAAAGCCATCATTCTTTGACATTATGCACTGCTCATTATTTCTACCACACAAACATCCTACCTGTCCATCTCACCTTGGCAATCTGGGAATCTTCCATTCTCATCATTTCATAATAAACATGAAAAAACATGCGTTTTGCTGTTTGCCTTTTCTTCCCTCAGGCTTCAGTCATCAGTCTTACCCCTAGCTTCAGTCCTCCCCCTAGCTTAAGTCTCCCCCTAGTTTAAGTCTCCCCTAGCTTAAGTCTCCCCTAGCTTCAGTCTCCCATAGCTTCAGTCTCCCCTTAGCTTCATAGTTTCAGTCTTCCCCCTAGCTTAAGTCTCCCCCTAGCGTAAGTCTCCCCTAGCTTAAGTCTCCCCTAGCTTCAGTCTCCCCCTAGCTTCAATCTCCCCTAGCTTCATAGTTTCAGTCCTCCCCCTAGCTTAAGTCTCCCCCTAGCTTAAGTCTCCCCCTAGCTTCAGTCTCCCCTAGCTTCAGTCTCCCCTAGCTTCATAGTTTCAGTCCTCCCCCTAGCTTCAGTCTCCCCTAGGTTCATAGTTTCAGTCCTCCTCCTAGCTTCAGTCTCCCCTAGCTTCAGTCCTCCCCCTAGCTTCAGTCCTCCCATAGCTTCAGTCTCCCCTAGCTTCATAGTTTCAGTCCTTCCCCTAGCTTCATCTCCCCCTAGCTTCAGTCCGCCCCTAGCTTCAGTCTCCCCTAGCTTAAGTCTCCCCTAGCTTCAGTCTTCCCCTGACTTTAGTCTCCCCTAGCTTCAGTCTGCCCATAGCTTCAGTCCGCCCCTAGCTTCAGTCCGCCCCTAGCTTCAGTCTCCCCCTAGCTTCAGTCTCCCCTAGCTTCAGTCTTCCCCTGACTTTAGTCTTCCCCCTAGCTTCAGTCTCCCCTAGCTTAAGTCTCCCCTAGCTTCAGTCTCCCCTAGCTTCAGTCTTCCCCTGACTTTAGTCTCCCCTAGCTTCAGTCTGCCCATAGCTTCAGTCCGCCCCTAGCTTCAGTCTCCCCTAGCTTAAGTCTCCCCCTAGCTTCAGTCTCCCCCTAGCTTCAGTCTTCCCCTGACTTTAGTCTTCCCCCTAGCTTCAGCCTTCCCCCTAACTTTAGTCTTCCCCCTAGCTTCAGTCTTTCTCCTTGTGTCAGTCTTCAGTTTCCTCCATAGCTTCATATCTTCAGTCTTTCGCCTAGCTTCATAGCTTTAGTATCCCCCCTAGCTTCATAGCTTCAGTCTCCCCCCTAGCTTCATAGCTTCAGTCTCCCCCCTAGCTTCATACCTTTAGTATCCCCCTAGCTTCATATCTTCAGTCTCCCCCCGGCCCCCTAGCTTCATAGCTTCAGTCTCCCCCTAGCTTCATAGCTTCAGTCTCCCCCTAGCTTCATAGCTTCAGTATCCCCCCTAGCTTCATAGCTTCAGTATCCCCCCTAGCTTCATAACTTCAGTATCCCCCTAGCTTCATAGCTTCAGTATCCCCCCTAGCTTCATAGCTTCAGTCTCCCCTAGCTTCAGTAGTCTCCCCCCTAGCTTCATAGCTTCAGTATCCCCCTAGCTTCATAGCTTCAGTCTCCCCCCTAGCTTCAGTCTTCCCCCTAGCTTCATAGCTTCAGTCTACCCCTAGCTTCATAGCTTCAGTCTTTCCCCCTAGCTTCAGTCTTCCCCCTAGCTTCATAGCTTCAGTCTTCAGTCTCCCCCTAGCTTCATAGCTTCAGTCTTTCCCCCTAGCTTCAGTCTTCCCCCTAGCTTCATAGCTTCAGTCTTCAGTCTTCAGTCTCCCCCCTAGCTTCATAGCTTCTGTCTTCCCCCCTAGCTTCATTCTTCCCCCTAGCTCAGGGGTCGGCAACCTGCGGCTCCGGAGCCGCATGCGGCTCTTTAGCCAATCAGCTGCGGCACCCTGGCCTAAAAAAAATATATATATATATATATATATTTTTTTTTCTCTTATTTTGGAGATCGATGTCATACTGTGACACTGAAATGAAAAAATATTTCATCAACAAAAATATTTAGTCAACAAAAATATTTCATCAACTAAAATATACAGTACTGTACGTCACACCCCGCGCCTCTCCCTGCCGTCTGCCAGTGGCTAATCTTGAGTTTCCGACCCCCCAGTAAGCTAACCATGGATAAATCCAAAAAAAGGAAAGTCTGAGGAAAATACAG
Source organism: Notolepis coatsorum (assembly GCF_963971535.1). NCBI lineage: Eukaryota > Metazoa > Chordata > Actinopteri > Aulopiformes > Paralepididae > Notolepis > Notolepis coatsorum. The sequence continues at coordinate 59,987,232 of NC_140172.1, read as the reverse complement.
GGTTTAATTCAGCATGGACAGATTAATTTGCTTTCACGACTAACGATGCAGGCTTACCTGTATGCCTGATATGTGGTGCCAAATTTGCGAACAACGAAAAATGTACTTTTTATTTTATAGATTTTCCACAAATAAGGGAAGGACTCAAATAGAGCTGCATAGTTCAGGGTTTTATTTCAAAGTAGGTCTACAGATGCCAGTGTTTTTTCTCCTTTTCTGTGTTTTATTTCAAAGTAGGTCTACATGGTAGTCTTTTTTCAAAGTGGACTACTTTTTATTTTATAAATGTTCCACAAATAAGGGAAGGACTCAAATATACCTGAATAGTTCAGGGTTTTATTTCAAAGTCGGTCTACAGACACCAGTGTTTTGTCTCCTCTTCTGTGTTTTATTTAAAAATAGGTCTACACAGCCAGTCTTTTTTCTCCTCTTCATAAGAGTTTGAGGTTTTCCTTTGTTATAACAGGTAAAAACAGCAATAAAAAGTAAAAAAAAAAACGTGTTGCTTTATAATTCCATTAATGCAACAAACTGTGTAAAGTATAATAAATCGCAAATTACTTTGGGTATGCAATTGTCAGGCGTTTTATGCTAAATGTGGGGTATGCTTGGGGATATATAAAACGTTATACACTGTGTTATCCTCATTTTAAGGGTAAATAGGTTGTGCGGCTCCCTGAGGATTTTATTTTGTGGGAGGGGGGAAAAGTGGCTATTTTGATAGTAAAGGTTGCTGACCCCTGCCCTAGCTTCATAGTTTCAGTCTTCTTCACAATCCTCCTGATTGCTGTGAGTGAACGGTCTTCTTCTTCTGGTGTTACGAACGGCCACTTCCAGCAGGTCCTCCCAAATATGTAGTATGTTGTGGTGGAACCGAAGAGGTCAATTATGGTCAGATCTTCATGGTCGATACAAATGTATTGTTAAAGCGTTGAGAGTCAACTACAAATCCAGATTAGCTCATTCACAGCCAATCCCGTAATATTATGTGTTTGCTCACCAACCGTTGAGCGGCAAAACCTTATATTATATATCCTATACTCTCTCACGGACCTCTGTGTTACCATTGGAACTCATTCTGAGACCCCAAGAGTGCAATACCGGCCGAATCCTGCTAGGTGGTAGTATCGCCTACCCTTTGAAACCTTATTTCACACTGTGCGTTACATGATCCGGGCGGAGAATTTGGCTTCAGGCAAGTGAAACGGTTCATTCGAGCAACTTGGAATGCTTGGAACACACTTGATGCATATTTTGTGGCAATGCATGTCAGGGACCCGATGGACATCAATACTGGAAATCGCGATCAGACAATTGGAATATTCATTTTGGGATACCTCCTAGTAAAGGTAAGGACTATATGCCATCAATCCTACTTTGATCCAACAATGATTTCACATCGATCGTAACAATCATATGTAACATACTCAAACGCATGCCGTTGCTGACGATCAGAGCATCAAAAAATGACCCCCCTCCCATTGATGCATTCATGATGAAACATAATACCTATTATATACCTTTGATTTTGAAATAGTAATGTGTTCAGGCGAGCAACGCGAACGACTTTAGCTAAATTTACATAGCGCTCCATAACTCAGCTTTTCAGGAATTAGCCCGGATCACTCTGAAACTATACAATATTCACCACGGGATAACACGCAAACGTATACATGAAGAAATGTACTCTTTTTTACATGTTGGATGAGAGATAGTGACTGTCAAATGAGCCATAGTATTGTCTCCATAGCTATAATATAGAATATAGATATAGCTCTGCAAACATCGTGACGCATCGTGACAATAGGCAATGGAAAGCTGGCCCATTGACTACAGGATGAGGATAATAGCTGGCGCTCAATCAGTTAAGAGTTGGTTGGAGGCCTTGACTCTCTGGCCATGAGAGATCAAGTCCCTTGCCAATTCTGTGAGCTTACTTTTAAGCTATTGGGCGGAAGGGGATGGAGGACAAAAGATGGTTTAGGTAGGGAAGGCGAGGGAGATGTTCACACAGCAAGCCGTAGAGCTTAATTCTAATTAATTAATTAATTAATTTGTTAATTAATTCTAATGCTCAGATCTGACTTATTTTTTAACTGTTCACATTATTTTTTAAATGTGGCCAAGATCAAATTCCAGTGTGAACTGGTCATGCTTCTGAACTGAAGAAGATGGATGTAAAAGAATGTGACAAATGTCAATCTAGAGTGACATAAAAGGCACATGAATTCTGCAAAAAATCAGACCTGTATCTGATTTAGGACCACATATGAAAGTGGCCCAAATCAGAATTGAAAAGATCATATTCTATGTGATTTGTGCTGTTCACACTATCGTGAAAAAATCTGATCTGAGTCAGTCATGAGTAAAGAAATCAGATTCGGGCCACTTTTGTCCCAAAAACCCCCACAATGTCAGTGGTACTGTAGTATGTTGCACAACATACTGCAACCCTTGTACTGAACAGTAAGCTCCAGTAGTAGCTAGCTAGTATGATGTACAGTACATACTTTATTCATGTAGTACATCAAATGAATTTGGAAGCAGCTACAGAGTGTGTTCACCTTTGCATGCACCCAAGTGTGCTCGGTTACGCACAACATATCTGATCATGGTAACATAAAGTCAGAAAAATAGAAAATACAGAAAATAAATTGAGAATATTGTAAAATAAATAGAGAATATTGTAAAAGAAATTGAGAATACTGTAAAAGATTTATGTCCTCGCCCACTTTTAAAACAACCGTCTCCGTCCCAGTTGTGTGCATTCATCAACATCAGAGCCACTGCGATCATCTTCCAATAATTAAGTATGAAGTGTAATTAAGTATCCTTTTCATAATCATAATCTTTCAATGACGGATAATATGAGTGTTTGCTGGGTTCAGTTAATTAGCCTTGCCAGCGTCTTCTAAGTCTGATTCATCTCTGCTTTGGTGACTGCTGACTAATTGACTTTAGTACAAAGTGCTCTTTTGCCTCATACATTAGATCTGAATGTGAACTTTATTTTTCCTTATTCTCCACTTTATTCTCACAATGCCATTTGACTTTAATCTCAAAATGTAGTCTTTATTCTCAAAATGTTACTTTGAGTTTAATCTAGGAATTCTGACTATAATCTAAACATTTTGATTTAATTTTGGACATTTCTATTTAAATCTCAAAGTTTTTACTTTAATCTCAAAGGATAATGTAAAACATGTATTCGTATCATGGTCCCATTCCATATGTAGCAGGGTGGATTATCCCTGCTTCGTGGGAACGGGTGGGCACAATCACTGGGTAGCGAGACACAGTAGAGCTCTGTCTGACTGCACCTCCGTCTTTGAGTCTGGAGCTTCGACTGGAGGCTGGTAGTGTGAGTGGATGGGGCCCGGGATTTACCAACCTGGTCTGGTACTCTGGTCTTCCTCCCCTGCAGCAGGGCGGTCAGCAGTACTCCCCAACACGCTCCCACTTCCCCCAATTGCTCCTTAAACCCTCCCACACCTAGTGACTGAATTGTAAATAAATACCCTGGGTTCCCCCCGCAAGCAGTACCCTCCCTCAATGACCCTAGAAACCTTACAATGAGAAGGGAACGGTGGAATAGGAAGGGGTTAATTATGTTAACGTTACCCACACCAAAAGAGTTGTTAAACGGCTCAGGGATAGACACGCACACAGAACTCCCATCTAATTCTTTAATGTTAATTATACTGGTCAGTTACAATGATTTAATAATGGTGACCAAATGGACTGAAGTCCCACTATAATTCCGTTTGTAACTCAATACCTCATAAACCCGTATATTACCCCCACCTCTGAGTTAGTATCAGGGGTAATATACTGCAATGTGTTTGACTCCTCACCCACGTCTGGGTCGCCCTGTATAATACCTCTGACAGGCTTTAATTATACGGCAAGAATAATACCTCTCTAGGCTTTACTTGTAATGCAACAGGTCTGTAACCTCCCCCCAGGGAAAGGGTTAATTAGATGGGAAAATATTATTAAACACAAACACGTTATCACACTCAAAGAAAATGAAAAGAAATCAAAAGGTGGGCCCACAAATACCAAACACAAGTCCTATATTAACACTTTGGTTGCCTAAGGTTAAATTAATGATATACCATAGATTGCCAGCGCTATTTGTCTATGGAGAAAGTCCCCTTCTTTGCAGGGCTATAACTTTTTAAATTCTATTGCTACATTGCCATTATTAGGGCCCATTCAAAGTCCTATATGTATTGTTCATTGTGTAGCAACGTTAAACTTTTTCATTCACATATTCATAGTAAAGTATGGTCTAATGTATAAGTATGTTTTCATCTCTTTCTGCAGCTTTCTCCAGAACGTGATATATAGCCCCAAATGCATTATATTGATGATGAAATACAGTTTGATGGCAATCAGCGCGATATAAAAAATTCCAACTAGACGTACTTCTAGAAGTTACTACACGTCATCTGATGTTGACCGGATGGGCGAGGGGGCGTTTATAATTCCGTGGGCAGCGTTATACCAATCATCTAATGTGGGTCAAATGTTGATAATATCAGTTATTATCGAAGACGGTAACGTTACACGCTGAAACTCACCCCAGTCTCCGCGCGCCGTTGGGCGATCATCGTCGAGTAGAAATTTTATCATTATGGGATATATTATTACCCGGTCCATCTCCAGCTTGTATAATGGTATATACGTCCAAATCATGTTGTTTATCGAGTTATTGGCAATCGATCGCTATGTAGAGTGACGAGCTAGAGTCACGGGACATGTACCGAGTGGCCGGAAGCAATACGGACGTCTAGCAAAACCTCTAGTGCGCTTCCTGTTAAGCGCTTGCGCCGATCGGCCACCAGATGGCGCTCCTGAACCGCCAGAGAGCTCAGTGGGTCCTGCTGGTGGATCTCAGGCCAGCGGAGGGACATTATGAATCCGATCGCAGATTTTTGAAATATTGATATAAAGACGACGTACAGCGTCCCCCGGCAACTTTAGCATGGCCAGCAAAGACGTCTAAAGACGGCTCCCGGCACCCAAAGTGTTAATGCCGGCATATATTGTTTGGGGTACCCCTTAGGAACTGTAGTTAGCAACGTTAACTTCGCCCGCAGACTGCACCACACTGTGTACTGTGTAATAGCTCTGGAGCATAGATGCTCTATTGTACTCAACCATCATGGCGGCCTCGCCGCGCCACCGTTGTCCGGAAGGCAAGATGGCGTCGAACGCTCTCGGCGAGGGCGCTAGCAAGCGGGGCTGGAGCAGAGGGCAGTGTTGGGCTGAGAGCGTGTGCTGGGTCAAGTCAAGTCAAGAGTTTTAATTGTCACGGCATACAGGTATACAATGAAATGCGGGTGGTCTTGCCCGCAACGATGTGCAATACAGTGGTACATATAATAGAATCAAAAGAAGAAAACAACATTGTGCAGTAACAGGTAGCAGGTAACATGGAGTGACAAAAAATTTCTCGGTATCTGTACATAGTTATTTACAGAGCATGTGGGACATGCTAGTTAGCTTTGGTAGTGCAATACACTGTTCCTGTTATTCTAATTTAAAGTGTCCTTTCCTTTGGCCATAAGTGTGCGTGTGTGCGACATGAGTGTGTGCCCGCTCATGTTAAAGTGTTAAGTGGCTGCTCGTGTGTGAGCGTGCACAGTGTGCGTGTCGTGTGTGTGTTCATGTGTGCTTGTGTGTGGACAGTTCAATGTTCTGAGCACTCAATGTTCATTGTTCATGGCTCTGATGGCCTGGGGGAAGAAGCTGAGCCTAAGCCGCTCTGTCCTAGTAGCTGGGGTTCGCAGGCGTCTGCCTGACCTCAGCAGCTGAAACAGGCTGTTATTGGGGTGGTGAGGGTCTTTCATTATCCTGCAGGCTCTGGATTTGCACCTCTTGTTGTATAGAACCTGCAGGGGGGGTAGTGCAATACCCGTGGTACGCTCGGCTGAGCGCACCACTCTCTGTAGGGCCTTCTTGTCCTTCTTGGGTGGTGGCGACCTCTGTTGGTCGGGATGAACTCCCGTGCTCTGAAGGCAGCCTGGTGCAGATCTGGTTGTAGACAGCCGGAGCAGACCGGTTGTAAACGGTTGGTGTTGGGTCGACGCGCATTTATAAGCTTGCCCTCACTAACACTGCAGCTACACTCTGGGTCCCAAACAGCCCTCCTGCTAGACGGGGTATATAATAACGCAGGGTGTCCCTAAACACCGGTCCTCTTCACGTCACGCTGGCGGGGCGCCTCCATAGAGGGGATAGCTTTAACTTAAGCCCAACTCGGCTATACCGCCTTTGTTCTAGGATAACTCGTTTTATATCACTAGGGATATTCAGGGGGGAAACATGCAAGGCTCCACTACGATTACGTTCATAGGATAACCCGTCACATGCTCCGGTTCAGTTCGTCCGCCCGTGTTTCACAACGGGGCTCCCCGATCCATGTCTGTTCACAACAATCGTCCGGACTCGAAGAGGTCCGTCTCCCCTCTTCCGCCTCCATATATTTCCTTCCATCTCTCTCCGACACTCTCTGCCTGCCACCGCCCCCTGCTGGTACCGCCAACTAGTCACACAGGGAAAAGACTGATAGAGTATGGTCCAGTAACCCTGTTCATAATCCATATTCCAGCGATAGAAGAGGGGAGCTTGCGTCATTGTTCGTGAGAATATCAGTGGAAACTAATTAGAATGTCTTGGTGCACCAGGGGAGATAAAAAGGCAAGTCAGCACTTCTGAATAATAGTCATATTTTCAGGATGCTACATTTCCCCCCACTTTGAACTTGCTAAATCCTCTGCAAGTTAACTCAATAAAACACCAACCAACGCATGCATGAAAACGGTCCTGGGACCAACAGTTTCACGCATAGATCGACAATCACACACTATGCTAACAGTTTCACACACTCCTTCATGAGTTGGACACACTGTTCAACAAACACACTCTTGAGCACGTAGTCCTGGCGATACCGAACGGGTAGCCGACCTCTGGTGCTCCTCTGGGGCCGGGCGGGTTCCACTCGGGGGGGTTCCACCTCTCCCACCTCCGACTCCGTGTCGGATTCTTCAGTGTCCGTCGGCGGGTCATGGACCACAGCCTCGCGCTCCGGGGCCATCGGTGGACCGCCAGCGGCCTCCTCTTCAACTCCGTCTCTGCTGCCTTCCCCATCCTCTCCTGAGGGGGTCGACTCCACCTCTGACTCGGCGCTCGCGGCCTCCTCAGGGGCGTCCCGCAGGGGCCCGGGGTGGTTACACGCCCTAGGATGCGGTTCCCGCCGGTGCCCGAAAGCACCTCCGATGTCTGATTCGGACGAGCTCCGCGGTGCCACCGGGATCTGTCGAGGGGCCCTCGCCCGCACTTCCGGGTCAGAAGCCGGGTAAGGACAGATCTCGAGCTGGTCCCGATGCACGGTCCTTTCTGGACCCCCTGCTTCGGGCCTGACCGTGAACACGGGCGTCCCTTCGTGGCTCTGCTTAACCACCACATACGACGTAGGCTCCCACTTGTCCTGTATCTTATTACGGCCCCGGATTCGGTGGTCGCGTATCAGGACCCGGTCTCCGGCCCGCAGGAGTGCACCTCTGCTCTTCCTGTCGTAAATCCTCTTGCGTCGATGAGACGCCTGCTTCGCCGTGGCCTCGGCAGCCTCCGCGGCGGCCTTTAGTCGCTCGTGGTGACTCTGTACCCACTCGTCCAGGTCCGCCGCTCCCTCCTCAATGACGTCTCTGCCCCCCAGGACATCCCGGGGCATCCTAGCGTCCCTCCCGAAGAGCAGGTAGAAAGGAGAGTATCCTGTGGAGGAGTGCACGTGGCAGTTGTACGTAAGTACCAACTCGGGTAGGTGTTCCTTCCAGTCCCGCTTCTTCTCTGCGGGCAGACTACGCAGCATGTCATGCATCGTCCGATTGAACCTCTCGCATTGCCCATTCCCCTGGGGATGGTAAGGCGTGGTGCGGCTCTTTGAAATTCCGTACAGTCGGCAGAGCTCGTTGATGACGCTCGACTCGAAATTTCGCCCTTGATCGGCATGGAGTCGGGCAGGGCAACCGTAGTACACAAACCAGTACTTGATGATGGCAGCGGCGGTGGTCTTCGCAGTCTGGTCTTTGGTCGGTACGGCAATAGTGAACCTGGTGAACATATCGGTCAGCACCAGTACGTTCTCGTAGCCACCCGCCGACCTCTCCAATACGGTGAAGTCCATGGCCAGGACCTCCATGGGTGCCGTCACGTTAGTGCAGGTCATCTGGGCCTGGGTTTTAGGAACACATCGCGGGCTAATGCACATCGCTTGCATTGCTGCACCCAGTTCTTCACCTCTTCTGTCATTCCGATCCAGTAATAACCTCGCCTCATCAGGTCCACCGTCCCTCGTCCCCCGTAGTGTCCCGCATCTTGGTGCTGGGTCTCGTAGATCCTCCGTCGCAGGGCGGTGGGCACCACCAGCTGGAGAACCTCCCCGTCGCGGGGATCGCTGACGCGCCGAAACAGTACTTATTGGTGCAGACGGAACCGCTCCCACTGCCCGTATAACTTGCAGAGTTTCGGGTCTCCTTCTTTCAGCTGTACTTTAGTGGGAGGGACCCCCTGTGTCACCGCCCGCCACACCGGACCCACCTCGGGGTCGTCTGCCTGGAGCTGCCGCATTTCCGCCCAGTCATATCCGCTGTTCCCCTTCCGTGCCGCTATCTGTTGTGCCCTGACACTCGGGACTAGAGTTGTTCCGATACCGATACCGGTATCGGAAATGCCGCCGATACTGCCTAAAATGCTAGTATCGGTATCGGCGAGTACACGTAAATTCTAGCCTCCGATCCCATGATGTAATTTATCTCCTGCCGAGTCCTGCGGAGAGTGAGGATTATAAAATGAACATGTTTTAAAGTGTGATGCTGTGTCATTTTAACAGCAGATACACTTTCTTAAATTCCATTGTCCCCGACAGTGCGGTGTGACGTGGAGCTCGGACGGGAATCGGGATGTGTTTGGCTGGTGTTATGATAGCATTAGCTGGAAAGATAGCTAGTTGGAACAACATCCGCTTTTAACGTTACATCAAATCAGATGATCGCCTGTCCTTTCTCCAGGACCTAACACTGTCCGTGACCGTCTATCAACAATAATGCACCCACGGTGAATTGTATTTAAGTTAAGTAGCTACGGACTAGCGTTACCTGACTATTACTAACGTTATCTTAATGTCACTGCGGGAAGGCGAGCTAGGTCAGTTAGCTTAGCTTGATAACGTTACCGTGTCTAAAGTTGGTGCTATTCACATAATCCAGCAATAATGGCTGCAGACCTGCAAGCAAAGTACAGCAAGTGCCAAAGGATAAGAGTCTGAGGCGGAGTTTCAAAAGAGAATGTTGAATATTTATTTTGCATCAAAAACCACAACATGAACGTTCTATCTGCCACTAGCTTACAGACTGAATAGGGTATATCTGCAGAGCCACTGAGTAGCGAGTGCAACACTGTTTAATGTCCGTGTGGATCATTGGAGTAGGGTATATCTGCAGTGCTGCAGCCCATACTCATTGATTAATGATACTAATACAAATCTATACAATCACCTGTTGTTGAATAAATACCATACGTTCTAGTTATTACTAAAAAACAGTATAACAGTATCTAAAAAAAAAAAAAAAAAAAAAAGGTATAATTTATATAATTTTTTTTTCATTTTTTTTTTTATGCACTGGTATCGGATAAATATCGGTATCGGCCGATACCCAAAGCTTAGGTATCGGAATCGGATCGGAAAGGGAAAAATGGTATCGGAACATCTCTACTCGGGACCTCCCGCGTCTCTGTCGGTCTCCCGGGGCACAGCTGAGCCCGTACTTCCTCCGCTGGGACCACAACGTAGCCCTCGCGGGCGACTGGGGCGGGGACGGACAATGGAGCGGTCCGTTCCTGGAGACCCTGACGGGTGTGGGTGTCGGTCACGGGTATCATTAGGAAGTCTTTCTCAGTGTCTTCCACTTCAGGTTCTGATCGCATCGGCATGCGAGACAGGGCGTCTGCGTTCTGGTTGAGTCGACCAGGTTTGTAGTGCACCACGAAGTCGTACTCCTGCTCCCAGGTTGGCCGTGCCGAGGTGCCTCAGCGGGTTGTGGTCGGTGATCACGGTGAACTGGGCGTACATCAAGAGGTCTCTGAACTTCTCAGTGACCGCCCACTTCAGGGCGAGGAGTTCCAGCTTGAACGCACTATAATTTTGGTCATTCCTTTCGGACCCACGCAGGCCTCGGCTCGCAAAGGCGATGACTCGCTCCACGCCCTCTTGTTTCTGACTTAGTACCGCTCCCAGTCCCAAGTAACTCCCGTCTGTGGTCACTATGAAGGGGAGCTGGAGGTCGGGGTAGGCCAGCACCGGGGGTGTCAAGAGGCACTTCCGCAGATGGTCGAAGGCCGTCTGACACTGCGGAGTCCACTTGAAGGCTTCGGGCCGGCCTTTGGCGAACCCCTTTTTTTCTTTCCCCATCAGGGCGTGCAGTGGCTGGCCCACCTGGGCGAAGCGGGGCACGAACCGCCGATAATAGGACAGGAATCCGATCACCTGTCTCACCTCCTTCGCCGAGCGTGGCGCCGGCCAGTCTTCCAACGCCTTTACTTTGTCGGTGTCGACCTGTATGCCTGCTGCAGAGACGATGTGTCTCAGGAACTTGACTTCGGTCTTCAGAAGAAAGCACTTCCGGGGCTTGAGTTTGAGCCCATGCTCCTGAAGCCGTCCAAACACCAGGTCCAACTTCTGACAGTGGCTCTCGAAGTCATTGGCGAACACCAAGACATCGTCTAGATAGACGAGTAGGACGTCGAAGGCCAGGTCTCCCAGCACGGCGGTCATCAACCGCTGGAATGTCGCTGGGGCGTTACACAGCCCAAAGGGCATACGGTTCCACTGGTAGAGGCCGAAGGGCGTCGTGACTGCCGTCTTCTCTTGGTCTTCTTCTTTCACCGCCACCTGGAAGTAGCCGGCGGTGAGATAGAGCGAGGAGAAGATCTTGGCCTAGGGACTAGGGACTAGGAGTCTAGGGACTCCTCAATGCGAGGTAAGGGGTACGCATCCCGGTGTGTCACGTTATTTAGGCGGCGGTAGTCGCAGCAGAACCGCACAGAGCCGTCCTTCTTTATGACGATCACGGCTGGTGACGCCCACGGACTGCAGCTCTCTACCAGGACACCCTGGTTCACCAGGTCTTGTACGTGTCGCTTTACTTCTTGGAACACATGGGGCGGTATTCGGCGGTGTCGTTGCTTGACCGGGTGTGCGTCACCAGTGGGGACGTAGTGAGTGACCGTGGTTGTGTAGCCATAGTCCCCGTCGTCTACGGAGAACACCGCCTTGTGTTTCTCCAACACTTGATTTAGCCGGCTCACTTGGGCCGGTGTGAGATCCTGCAGGTTCGCCTGCATGGCCACGGCGAGCCCGTGGGTCTTCCCGTCCAGCTCCGCCTCTGGCGGGCTGTCTCGAGTCTCAATCACAGTCACTCGGACGCCTCCGTCTACTTCCTCCACGGTCACCCTCTCCTTAGGCCGTACCTGACGGGGGCAGTGGAGCTCCGCCAGCCTGGACCGGGGTCGGAGCACCATCTCGACGTTAGTCGGGTTCAACACCCGCACAGGCACTCTCCCCTGTCGGGCGTATGCCACCACGTTCGCCACCAATAGTCCGGGAGGCAGGTTGGCACTCGGCGTGTTCTCTAGCATCACGGGACGCCGCATCCCCGCTGTCGTCTCACAACGGCCTGAGACGATCACTTCGCTGTGCGGGGGAATGACCACCGACTCTCTGCCAGCCACCTTGACGTACCCCATCCTTCCCGGGGCGGTACACTCTCTGGCTTCTTGGGCCATGACGGCGACCACACGGCGGATGGCGATGCTTCTAGTGTCGACACGTCTTCGGCTCGCCGGCCGCATCCCCTTGATCCCCATGAACAGGCCGTCTACCCCGCCGAGCACGTTCATGCCCAGAAGTCCCTGGACGGCGTCTCCTGGGCAGGGTTTCCGTTAGAAAAAATTGTTGCCGGTCTCCGTGACCTGCAAGATTTCAATCTACCGGACAAATGAGATTAATTCCGGTCATAGTTTATTGAGCTTTAAAACAATTGATAGGCAGGCTATATAAAGAATGTCATCCTCAAGGCATGTAGATTTATAATAGTATTACTTAAAACTAGGCTACTTTTGCGTATACAGTCATTAATATATTCCAAATAAAATAAGTCCCTCGATACTCCGTGCTGCTGCTGACTTGAAATAAAATAGACCGCGTATGTGGGCAGTCGGTCCGACACTAAACAGCAGTCTGTTATAATCACATTTTTATGAGCTAACGAATTCCGTTATATTGGACATTTGTATTAATTATATCAAGCGAAGAACTGAGAAAGCAGAGAGACGGCAACATTATCGTGGTTTGCGTGATGACTCTCCACCTCGCAACGACTTATTTGCAAAGAGTATGGCGCTGCAGAGAAGCTGATTCAGCTGTTATTGGCTCTTTTCTGGGAACCGCACAGCAGCGCCCCCCACCCAACATTGGCTGAAAATGCCTGAATTGGAGTACTGCTGGAATACTGCATTGTGCTGCTGTTGCTATGGCTCTGCAGCTTCACAAAAGTTCGCACACCCAGCACTAAGCTCTCGCTGACAACGTCGTTGTCATTATTAGAAGCAACGAGGAAACAAATGTAATGATCGTTTCGTTCATTTAATTTTAGCCTATTTTAATACAATTCAAATAATCAAATTGTGCTTAGACTCAGGGAATTATTTTCACCGGACATTAAGACCGGAGAGATGAAATATGTCGGACTTCAACAGATTTTGCCGGTCAAATACCGGTAATTACCGGCTAACGGAAACGCTGCTCCTGGGGCCACTCGGCCGGAATCGTCTTTTAGTATGAATATGCATTTCCCCGTAAATGTCATATCTAGGCACTTCACCTCGGCGTAGAGACACCCCACCACTGGGATCTCCAACCCGTTGGCGGCGATGAGAGTGATCCAGTTGGAGGGGGTCAACCTCGACCGCGGGAAGTGTCTTCGGAAGTGGCTTACGTACATGGTGGTGACTTCGGCGCCGGTGTCGAAGAGGCAGCGGGTCTCGACCCTGTCGATCTGGACGTCTAGGGTGAGGCATTCCCTGTGCACGTCTTGCGTCCCGGTGCCCTCCGCGGCCAAGTCGGCGACTCTGGTTCCGACGGCGTCGACTGCCCTTCGGGGTCCGGGTCGGTACCCTGACGGGCCCGGAACTTCGGGGGTGGGAGCAGAGGCTGGGTGTGGCTCGCTGGCGGGGCGGGGGCAATACCTGCTGATGTGGCCCGGCTGATTGCAGGCATAGCAAATCAACCTGCCCTCTTCGTCCCGGTGGGGCGGTTCCCGCTTAGCGGCGGGCACGTCGTTTCTGCGTCGCCGTCCGGGGCCGCCTCTCTGGGTCGCGTCCCGCGTCTGTTGGACGGCCTGGAAGAGTTGCTCCTGCCCTGCGAAGAGCAGCTTAATAGCTTCCTGTATTGCGTCTCCGCTCATCGGGGCCTCTCGTCCCTCTGCGGCCGCGGCGTGGACCAGGGCCCGGGCGCCACCCCTAGTGGGGGGCAGGACCATCTCCTCTTCAGACCAGTCTATCGCCGCCATCATCAATTCGAGAAACGTCCGCTCCCCGTTCTCCTTTATGAACTTCCTCATCTCCCGTCGCAGCATCCCATCCCTCAGGCCTATCACGAACTGCTCCTGCAGCTGGGCGGCAGGATCCGCGACTCGTTGGGGGTCTCGGTCCTGTATGCGACGCATCCGCTCTTGTAGATCGTAAGCAAACTCCCTCACGGTCTCGCCATCTCTTTGTCGGCGGTCGAGGAACTCCAACAGGCGGACACTGACCGGGGTCTTGTCTCCGTATGTCTCCTGCAGCAATCAGAACACGGCGTCCGGCTCCGGGGCGGTCCCTTCTAGCACGAAGCGCACTGTCCGTTTAGCCTCGCCTTTTAGATGCTGTTGTACGAACTCTGCCTGTTCGTCGCCGGGCACTCTGCTGGTCCGGAAATGCGCTTTCATGTCTCGGATCCAGTCTTCCACCGGCGGCTCTTCTCTCTCTTTTCCCCCTCCGAACTCGCTGCACTTTCTGTCCTGTTGGACATACACGGTCGAGGGGCCTGCGCGGGATTCGCGGCCGGCCCGGTCGAGAGCGGCTTGGGTCTTTTCCAGGGCCAGCGCCTGTCGGTCCAGGAGGCCGGTGTGTGTGTGGGTTCTGTTCGCCAGGGCCTTCACCTGCGCGGTCAATTCCTCCATGGTTTCGGCCTCCTCCTCCTTTACCTCGGCGGTGGCGTCCTGGCCGTCTCGTTGCTCTTTTAGGGCCGCCTGGGTGTAGCGCTTCTCTTGGAGTGCCCGTTCGGTCATCTCCTTCATCGCTTCGGCTTGCTGCGCCAGTAGTGCCGTCTTCGCCCGACACTCCTCCTGCAGCTCCTCCAACTTCGCCGCCCTCTCCTGCGCGGCGTGGGTCTCCTCTTTCTGTACCTCGGTGGCGGCGTCCCGGCCCTCTCGTAACTCCTGTAGGGCCGCCTGAGTGTAGCGCTTCTCTTGGAGGGCCTGGTCGGTCAACTCCTTCATCGCTGCGGCTTGCTGCTTTAGTAGTGCCGCCTGAGTCCGACACTGCTCCTGCAGCGTCTCAAACTTCGCCGCCATCTCTTCAGACATCGTGGGTCTCTCTACGGGTCCCGGTCAAGGGAGTAAGTTAGGATGTTGATCCTGTTCGTGACGCCAAATGTAGCAGGGTGGATTATCCCTGCTTCGTGGGAACGGGTGGGCACAATCACTGGGTAGCGAGACACAGTAGAGCTCTGTCTGACTGCACCTCCGTCTTTGAGTCTGGAGCTTCGACTGAAGGCTGGTAGTGTGAGTGGATGGGGCCCAGGATTTACCAACCTGGTCTGGTACTCTGGTCTTCCTCCCCTGCAGCAGGGCGGTCAGCAGTACTCCCCAACACGCTCCCACTTCCCCCAATTGCTCCTTAAACCCTCCCACACCTAGTGACTGAATTGTAAATAAATACCCTGGGTTCCCCCCGCAAGCAGTACCCTCCCTCAATGACCCTAGAAACCTTACAATGAGAAGGGAAAGGTGGAATAGGAAGGGGTTAATTATGTTAACGTTACCCACACCAAAAGAGTTGTTAAACGGCTCAGGGATAGACACGCACACAGAAATCCCATCTAATTCTTTAATGTTAATTATACTGGTCAGTTACAATGATTTAATAATAGTGACCAAATGGACTGAAGTCCCACTATAATTCCGTTTGTAACTCAATACCTCATAAACCCGTATATTTCCCCCACCTCTGAGTTAGTATCAGGGGTAATATACTGCAATGTGTTTGACTCCTCACCCACGTCTGGGTAGCCCTGTATAATACCTCTGACAGGCTTTAATTATACGGCAAGAATAATACCTCTCTAGGCTTTACTTGTAATGCAACAGGTCTGTAACCTCCCCCCAGGGAAAGGGTTAATTAGATGGGAAAATATTATTAAACACAAACACGTTATCACACTCAAAGAAAATGAAAAGAAATCAAAAGGTGGGCCCACAAATACCAAACACAAGTCCTATATTAATGCCGGCATATATTGTTTGGGGTACCCCTTAGGAACTGTAGTTAGCAACGTTAACTTCACCACACTGTGTACTGTGTAATAGCTCTGGAGCATATATGCTCTATTGTACTCAACCAACATGGCGGCCATAAAAATTTTTCCCGTCTATAGAGACAGAGTCATAAGTCACGAGCAGGGAACAAAATAAGTACCCGCCAACTAGGGCTGGGCGATATGACGATATTACTGTATATAAATATCGGGTACAGTTCATTAACGATACACTTTTTTAACGTGTCGTGGATATCGTGATGTTTTGCCCAAGAGGATTGTGCCGCGTCAATCTGGTCCACACCCGTTCAAACGTTTGAACAACGCCGCCCCCACACACACACACTACTGCATCAAAGTTACTACTTATTATTAACAAAGGCATTCGTTTTGTGGCATTAACGTTATATAGTTACACGTTCAATAACATCAGCGTATTTACCCAAACATAGCAACGTCCGATGACGACATAGATAGCAAACATTACTGTTCATATCTCAGCCCGTGCTGAGTTGTGCGTGCCCATTCTGCGGTCTGTTAATAAAGTTTTCAACCAGACAGATGTATGGAAAGGCTTTTATTATAACATCCGTTGCAGTAAAATCATTATGCCTCGTTTAAGTCATGCTGCGGTGCGCTGGTAATCACTCGTCGGCCACGGGGAGCTGTTGTTGTTGTCGTTGAGCTGAGCTCTCGTCAAAATCAATGGCGGACAGAGTGGAAAGTAAAAAACGCATAGCGCTTGCCGATTGGTGCTAAGAACAGCAGGGCGGGTGCAAGCGGTGTGACGTAATTGGCAGACTCGACTGTCAATCAAAATTATTCTGTTGCCGGCTGAACGATTGAATGAATGAAAACGTTATTAACGATTGCAGAATGGGTACAATACAGTACAGCTCAATACAACAACAGTGGACTGACTGGAGGATGAAGACCAGAAAAAGACTTTCGGCTTTTTTCATAAGGGTCCTCCATTTTCAATTAATCAAAACATTTAGAGACATACAAATATACAGTAGTTTCATTAAAATGCTATTGATTGATTGATTGATTGATTGATTTAAAACTTTATTAACATATTGCAGCATGGGTACAGTACAGCTCAATACATACAATTGTTAAGGGGATGCAGACCAGAGAAAGACTTTCGTCTAGTTTACATCAGGGTCCTCCATTTTCAATTAATCATATTTCATATCTAAATCATATAATATCTCATTGCTAAATATATGCAATATATAATCTAATCCAATAATTTAAATCTAATTTATAATATAAAAATGCTAAATGCATGGGTATTTTATTTTGTCTTTAATGTTAGCTTGCAAACTCAAATACATTCTTGGTAAGCCTCATAATGAATTGTTTGGGGAAAAAAAGAAAAACATTGTGATGTGTATCGTGTATCGCCGAAAGGTCCGAAAATATCGTGATATCATATTTAGGCCATATCGCCCAGCCCTACCGCCAACCGCCAATGGCGGGCAGATTTAAGGTTTGGCGACTAACAATGAGAGGTCTGCCCGCCACCTGGCGTGTAGTTCATATCGATACTCTTATTTTGAAAATCCTGTGCGGGTCTCATTTCCGCCCCAAGCGCAGCTCCAGTCATAATATCTATGGCTCTGGCAGCTAGCAACGTTCGGTTCATATGATACTCTTATTTTGAAAAAACCCGTGGCAACTCCACAAGTCATATCCGCCCAGTCCGTGCTTCTGCTCGCATTAAAGCCGAGCAGGGCTACACATAGAGCTGCCGCGTTATTGCTGTTTTCCTTACTGCACAAATTTGCAAAATATTTCCTACCGCCGCGGTTATTACCGCACGCACACAAAAAAAAAAAAAAAAAAGTTTGAATGCATTTTTTTTTTTAGTAGTAGTCTACTCTTTATAGCATATAGCCTGCCTCTAGTCTAAATATCTATCTTTAGAGGATGACTTTGCAGCATGAATATTGTTTGGGATTCGGCAAGCACGCATTAGTTATTGAAAGTGAAACACGGATTCGAAGTTTCCCCTCTGGTCGTGCGCAGTTCACTCGGTGTCGAGGGCAGGGGTGGTTACCCCTAAGCCCCCCGACCCTTTCTTATTATTATTACTATAAAGTTACTACTTTATAATAAAGGCATTCGTTTTGTGGCATTAACATTATATAGTTATACGTTCAATAACATCAGCGTATTTACCGGACAATAGCAAGGCAAGCAATACTCTATTCATATCTCAGTTCCTTTCTTTGCTCAGAGCGTGCTGAGTTGTCCCATTCTGCGGTCTGTTAATAAAGTTTTCAATCAGACAAGTGTATAGAACGAAGGGCTTTTATTATAACATTCGTTGCAGACAGTAAAATCATTATGTCTCGTTTAGTACTCCTTAGGAGCGATGGTAGTCCACTCCGGCGGAGAGTTAAAGCTAACGTTATTAGCCGTGTTGTGATGAGCTGACATTCAGGAAGTAAAAACCTAATACGCGCTTGCCGATTGGTGGTAACACACTGCATGGCGCTACAACGTGTGACGCGTCTCTCTTCTGACCAATCAGTGGTCTGCAATGTTTCACGTGACTTTTCTGGTACCCAATAGGGTCGCTTGGAACCTCGATAGAGGCGTAGGGTATATCTGCAGAGCCGCAAGCCCAACGAGAGGAGGGTAATTTATTATTATTATTATAAAAAACAGCGGTGACGCGGTATTCAGCCTACTCTGCGGTGGCCGTGATGTAACAGCGATACCGCGGTAATGCGGTAATCGCGGCAGCTCTAGCTACACAGCAGTGCGGCCTATTTTGCAAGCCGAAATAAGTCAGTGGTATTCTTTTTCTTCTCACAACGGGTCAAATGCATCTAACATGCGTTGCATTGTCGCCATTCCTTTATGCCCACATTGCCCGAAATGAACGTTACGTTAGCGTAAGCTAACAAGCTAATCCTGATCAGAGCAGAGGCAGAGCCATAGTGAACAGCAGACAGTGTGGACTGAGGAAATGGAAATGGGGGGGGGCACTCTCCCTTTCCCTGTGTGTGTGCGTGCGTTTGGAAAGACGATGAAGTCACTAGTCAGGACTCAGGACAGGAGTATATTATAGTAAACTGAGGATTACTGAGGATGGACAGATAATGTTGATATTCAAAAATAAAAAAAGTTTCGAGAGGAGTGGAGGTTTGAAGACAGACTAGACTACAATATGATACAGGGGTGGTGAGTTGAAACTGTGTGTGTGTGTGTGTGTGTGTGTGTGTGTGTGTGTGTGTGTGTGTGTGTGTGTGTGTGTGTGTGTGTGTGTGTGTGTGTGTGTGTGTGTGTGTGTGTGTGTGTGTGTGTGTGTGTGTGTGTGTGTGTGTGTGTGTGTGTGTGTGTGTGTGTGTGTGTGTGTGTGTGTGTGTGTGTGTGTCCGACCCCACTTCTATGTTTCAATAAATTATTTGCATTTAAAACTATTAACGCTGACTCATTCCTTCAGTCCACTGAAAATTATGCTAATATTCCTTATGTTGTTTATGATATTAATTGAAAATAGCATATGAGAGTATTATAATAGTAATAATAACACATGGCGATATACTAAAAAGCTATTTTTTTGTATCCACTTTTTCTCCCATTTTCTATATTTTCTCCCATCCCAATTTCGTATCATCCAATTCAACCCTCACGAACGCTGTTTCTTGCCTCCCACAAGCCGGCTGCAATGTGGACTAAGTCATACATAGCACAAGTCCCCTCCGGTACTTGAGGTAACAGCAGTCGCATCTTTTCACCTGCGCAGCTCGATCTCTCAGTGGCGAGGAGTAACGCGTGGGAGGCTCACGCTGCCCCCGACACTTCCTGATTCTACTGCGCAGGCGCACCAACCGACCTGCAGGAGTCGCTGTCCACAAGCCCGATCCCCACCCATCAGTTTCCCACCCCCTAATACGGCCAATGTGTATTAGTATGAACGACCAGCTAAACTGAAAGCAATGTGGAGCGCTGGGCTCGAACAGGCAAGCCCAGCGTCTCCGTCATTCGTGGCCAGCGCCTTGCCCACTACTAAAAAGCTATTTATAATTTTTGGCTGGTAAAAAATCTGCCTGGCTGGTAGTTTTTAAAAATCTACCAGCCAAATGGCTGGTAAGTCAAAAAGTAAATTTTGTTCCCTGGTCACGAGTCAGAGTCACAAGTGATAAAAGTGTCTTGGTCAGGACAGACAGTCCTCAGGCCTAAAAAAAATAATGGTTTGTTTCCGGTTGCCGACCGACCCTGCCGATTTAGGTGCGACCCAATATATTGTATGCGTTAAAAAAAATCCTTTTTTATTTTTATTTTTATTTTTTTAATAAAGTGTCATAGAAATCTTAGTCAAACCTTTAGTATTATGGATATTAAACATGCTGGCAGAGTACATGCATCCATGTTGTTGTGAACATTTTAATTAAATAAAGAAATTCTCTATCCATAGTCGCCATGGGAAAGAATAAAATTAAAAATAAAATTAAAAAAATTCCCTACCTACCCATGGCCTTAACTGACAACCAACAGGAAACAAACAATATTTTTTGTTATGCCTCAGCAGTCATGATGAGTGGTGTTTACATCCAGACATTGTCAAACAGATCTGGAACCGGTTCGGGGAAGCTGTGGTGTATCTCTTCACGAGCAAAGAGAACACTCACTGTCCCCTGTGGTTCTCCAACAGGACAAAGGACAATCCTGCACTGTGGTGGATGTGTTCTCCCTGTTCCCATGGCCAGACAGGCTTGTCAGGCTTCTGATGGATCAGTTGTTGGAGAGGGTGAAACTAGAGCGAGCTTCAGATGAATGGTTCATCAGAATCATTCAAAGCATGCACACTTCTTCCACTACTTCAGGGCTGTACGCTAAGCTTTTTCACTAGGGGCACACTTGCCCCTAAATGAGAAATTTAGGGGCAAAAAATATTTTTTAGGGGCAAATTTTCGGTTGTTTTTTATTTAAAAAAAAAGAAAAACAATTATTTTATATAATTTTTTTTTAATAAAATATATATATTATATAATCATACTTGTAGTTGTATTATCTGCGAGACATCGCCACCACGCAACAAGTCAAAATGCTCGCTATATGCAACCAGCTCCACTGTCTGTGTGTACTCGAGTAGCCTCCAGCTACGGCCAGGATTCTCCGGAGCTGCAGCTGGACCTATACTGTAGCCTCCAGCTACGGCCAGGATTCTCCGGCGCTGCAGCTGGACCCTATTGACTATATTCAGCGTGCCCTCAGCTCGAATACGCATCGACTCGGTGTTATAACTTATAAGACATTGATATCAGGAGCTATCTGAACTATTTACTTTAAAGGGGAACTATCTTATAAATGGCCTTTTTGAGTGTTTAGCATTGTTTCCTAGCTATGTGAACTTATATTAATATGATCTATGTCTCAAAATTCTCATATTGGCGCATTCTTCCAATTCTCCTCTCACAATATTCACCCTCACTGAACTGAGTCGTTTGAAAATGTGCCTATATGTGATGTCATATAGTCACCGCTGCATGTTAATGTTCAGGCGAACACGACGCTCAGCAGGCCCGGCGCAGTGGTTTAGGAGCCCAGGCTCAAAACAGCTCGAAATCTTGAGGTAGAAAAATGCTGTTTTTGAGGACTTGATTAGAAATACAAAACAATGAATAAAAAAAATATATATATTACAGAGGTGTTCCATAGACTCACAGGAATTGTGTAAAAGTGCCCAAATAGTGAAAGAAATAGTAAAATAGTTCCCCTTTAATGGGACGTTTCGTTTTGAACAGTAAGCTAACGCGAGCTATCATGCACTACTAGACTTGCTGGAGGATTTGTTGATATCAGTAGCTAGCCGGCTGGCAGGCTCACCGAGGTGCCAGTGTCCCACAACAGCCACAGGTGCGGGAGGAGCAGCAGACGCCGCAGCTCTCTCCGTGTGTCTGAGTTCAGTTCAGTTCGGCTCACTATCGGAGGTCGAACGTGTCGAAAATATGAAGCAATACTAACTTTACTTTTCTTCATAGCTAAATCAGACAGTCAGCCAGTCTATCAGAGTGAGTGCTCAGTCGATTGTTCCCGCTGATCATACCTGCTGAGTGCTCACTGCTCAGCTCGCGTGAGTGGCGTCATCACACGCCTTGGATAATTTAGGAGTGAAATGCGAATGCAAGGCTTGAAAGCACTGCTCGCAAGCCCGCCCCCAGATAATATTTACCAATCGCAACGGCCAATTAAAGGGGCAATTTGTGGAGATATCATCGCAGTGTACAGCCCTGTACTTCTGTTGACACGGGGGGAAGTGGCTTTCATTCGAATCTCGGTGTGAGGCCAGGCATTATATAAGCATTATATAGGCACTATATATAGTTACTTACAGTAGTTAGTATAGCTAGTATAGTATAGTTATATTATAACCAGGGACCGAAACTAAAGCCTGCCGCCCGCCAGGGGCGGTCAGTTTTTACCGTTGCCGCTTGACACTTAGAGGGCTGCCCGCCGTGTGACGTGTAATCAATCAAGTTCATAACGATACTCTTATTTTGAAAATCTGTGCGGGTCTCATTTCCGCCCCAAGCGCATCTCCAGTCATAATATCGATGGCTCTGGCAGTTAGCAACAATTAGGTTCGTATGATACTCTTATTTTGAAAGAAACCGTGGCAACGAGTCATATCCGCCCAGCCCTGCAGCGGGATACTATTGGCTAAGGGCTTCTGCTCGCAGTGCTCATGTCAACACAGGCAGTCTGCTCTAGAAGAGCGGACCTCCGTTACTGTTTAAACAATGACCCAGTCAACTATTCACTTTTAGTTTAATACATGACGAGGCATTGTCTAACGGTATCTAGCTGGCTAGCTACTGATAGCTGCTGATATCAACAAATGCTCCAGCAATAGTCGAGTGCATAATACCTCCGTTCCCTCGTTAGCTCGCGTTAGCTAGCTCACGTTAGTCGATCTGTCCCAGTAAACTAAATTGTCTTAACGTTATCTACCGGGCTAGCAGTAGCTACAGATAGCTCCTGATATCAATGTCTTATAACATTGATTGAATGCGTATTCTAGCTGAGGGCATGTTGAATGTGATTTGACACAAGAACAGTAACGTTATAAATGGGGTCCAGCTGCATCACCGGAGAATCCTTGCATGCTGAATGTAGGGTCTAGCTGAATATAGGGTCTAGCTGCAGGGCCGGAGAATCCTTGCTGGAGCTGGAGGCTACTCAAGTATACACACACAGACAGTGGAGCTGTTTGCAGATAGCAAGCATTTTGACTTATTGCGTGGTGGCGATGTCTCGCAGATAATACAACTACAAGTGTGATTATATAATATATATTTTATTTAAATTTTTTTTTTATATAAAATATATATATATTATTTTTTAATCAATTTTTTTTTGGCAGGTAAGATATATGCTTGGCGGGTAGACTCTTCCCATCTACCCGCCACTGGCCGGTGAGTCAAAAAGTTAATTTCGCTCCCTGATTATAACTGTATATTGTATAGCAGTGGTTCTCAAACCTTTTACACCAAGTACCACCTGAGAACGTAGCTGGCTCTCCAAGTACCACCATATGGCTGATGTTTAAATACATAAATACAGTAAAAATATTCAGCTATGCACAGTTATATTATCGCATAGCTCCGCTCTGCGTCTACTGCAATACTCTTCCATATCAGTATTGGCACTGAATAAATTTTCACATGCACCTTTACATACCTCATCTGTCTGGCCACACCCCCATCCGCTCCTCTACATAAGCAGGGGTGTGGCCATACTATCAGCTCCTTCTTTAGTTTTCACCACGTCAAGTGCCTGCATGTACCACACTTTGAGATTGCTGGAATATTGAAGAAGGGAATTGGAGCTGCGTTGACATTGTTTCTTGTTTTTTTCTCTCTCTCACAATTTAAGAGAAAAAAGCTAAGTTATAATGTCTTCTTCGGGGGGTTCGAGCGCTAGCAACGTCACTCTTCACCAAAGGTTTACCATTGCCGCCTCCGCCGTGCGTCGTGGGGCTGCGCTGACTCCGCGGTCGTGGCAGTCAGTCGTACCCGATCGGCGTCCGGTGGAGAGTTTGTTGAACCAAGGCCGTCTCCTGTGAGATGGCCTAGTTCCAGCTCTGGTTCCCCCGCCGGGGGGCGGTCGGCCGATAGGCTCACGGCTCCTCTGGTAGCGGAGGTCTCTGCTCGTTCCCGTCGTAAGAGGGTGGCCTGCAGGGGCGAACGGCCTGGTTTTGGTGAGCTGCTGGAGCCAGATGAGGGTGCTTCTGCTTCTCCGTGTCCGATGGAAACAGAGGATTTTATGGTGGAAGCGGAGGCGCTCTTGTTTGACGCCCCGGTGGGGACGCATCACTCCCCCTCAGGGTGTGGCAGGGAGTGGTATGTCTCCTTGGGGTCCCTCGTACTCCGGTGTTGGGTTAGAACCTCCGACTCGGCGACGGGATGCCCTGCTATCAACCGCATCGGATGGTGGCACCACAATGAGTGGTAGCCTCCCATACGTGAGGGACGCGAGCTGCGTGGAGGACGGTGCGCATGGGGAATTACGTGCCTTGTTCCCGGAGCTCATGGCGCCAGCCGCAGCCGCTAATGGCGTGCCGCAGCCACTGCCTGCACCTGTCCCCGATGACTTGATAGGTCATCTATGGCAACGTCGTCCTGTGAGGGAGACGGGCGTTGTCTGCCCATTCTTCCCCTCAATGGAGGCCTACGTGCGTCAGGGACAGGTAATCTCCTGCATCACCGGCGTTACCCCCGCCTAGGTGCAAGTCACGCGGGTGGTGGGTTTGATCGAGGGACTGAAGGAAGGGGTGCCTCGGCTTGATAGCCCGATGACGTCTCTCCTTTGTCCTGAGGTGGTGTGGGAGCCGTTGCGGAAGCCGGTTCCCCAAGGGAAATCGGCTAGGCAGTTGGCCAACTGGAGTGACCAGTCATTCATCGCCTCGACTCAGAGCCTAGCTGCGACGTCCAACATTGCGCAGCTGGCGCGCTTCATGTCAGGGATGATGGCGGGCGGTAAGGTGCTGGACGAACACCATCAGTTCCTGCACGCCCAGGCGGCTGGAGCCATCCTGCACCTGATACAGCAATCGCCGCCGGGAAGATACGCGCCCTGGCCACTGTAACCCAGCGCCACCTTTGGCTGGAGCAGGTGCGGGTGCCGGAGCGGAAAAGACTTCCCTTGCTCACGGCTGGGCTCTTCGGGTCAGCAATGCAGCTGATGACGGCGGCTTGCAGGGACATGGAGGAGGAGCGTGTAGTGCTCCAGCCCCATTTTCCACCACCCGATGTTGCCGGTGAGGTTCGACGGAGGCCACGTCGTCGGGGACCCGCGACCGTCGCCACCGCCACCACCACCGCCACTGCTGGACCTTCGGCCAAGAAGGCCAGGAGGAGAGAGGGTCCCTCGACCGCCACAGCCAGCCGACCCACTCCCGGAGGTGACGGTAGGGATCGTCGTGGCCAGGCACCCCAGTACCGTCCCTCCGGGCCTGCTCCCCGTGGGGGCAAACACCAAGCTGTTCGCGGCAGGCGCCGCTAAGTGACTTTCCCCCCCCCCTGATTACCCCTGTTCCCTTCCCCGCCCCAAATGTGATTTTTTTGATACATTAATAAAAGGTCCCTCCTAGGAGGGACTATTTTTTGTTACAAACTGTGTGTTTATTCACTGCATATGTTGGGGATACGATGTGTAGAACCCTCGCCTAATTGTCGGGTTGATAGGAGAGCTGGACTTATTAGTCTTTAGCTGGTAGCTACATATATATATATATATGTGCTTAGCAAGGCCTGTAGCTAACACTCGGTCGAAAGGCTTTTTTCTTTCCTCGTCCTGAAGAAATATGTTTCTTCCTATAGTGGACGAGAGGGCCTACCTGGAAGAGGTCAAGGTCCTGGCGGGATGGTGCCAGGAGAACAGACTCTCCCTGAACGTCAGCAAAACAAAGGAGATGATTGTGGACTTTAGGAGGTCGGGGGTCAAGGACTACAGCCCCCTCAGCATCGACGGGGCACCGGTTGAGAGAGTGAACAGTTTTAAGTACCTCGGAGCCCACATATCCGAGGACTTGACATGGACCACACACATTGACAGTGTTGTGAAGAAGGCACGACAACGCCTCTACTTCCTCAGGCGCCTAAGGAAGTTCCAAGTCAGTCAGAAGATCCTTAAGAACTTCTACTCATGTACAATAGAGAGCATCCTGACTGGCAACATCACCTCCTGGTTTGGGAATAGCACTGCACAAGACCGAAGCAGACTACAAAGAGTGACACGTTCAGCAGAACGCACAATTGGAGGGGGGCTTCCCACCCTCCAGAACATTTACAACAACCGGTGCAGGGGTAAGGCTAAGAGAATCATCAAGGACTCCAGCCACCCGAACAACTGCCTCTTTGAACTGCTGCGGTCAGGCAAGCGATACCGGAGTCTCAAGGCGAGCACAGAAAGACTCAGAAGAAGCTTCTATCCCCAGGCCATCAGGCTGCTCAACGAACAATAAACACTATGCAACAACCATCAAATGCACACACAGCACAAACATCCACACGCACGCACACACTCACTTTAAACAAACAACACACTGCAGCACCCACTCTCCACACTTTAGATCAGTGGTTCCCAAAGTCGGGGTCGCGACCCAAAGGTGGGCCGCGAGCAGCCACGGGAGGGCAGCGAGATGATTTTTTTTTGGGCCACTGAACTTAGAAGCAGGCCAGGACAGTGTTTCTAGTTGTATTCTAAAATTCTATTCTATTGTATTCTAAAATGTGACTAAATGGTTTTATATTAACTTAATAAATAAACAAAAACGAAAAATCTACTTATTTCAACGAACATTTCAAACTAAATAACAGATTATGCACATAAAACGCTGAAAACAACCGAAGCAACAATAGTATTTTAATGAGGCTATTATTATTATCATTATTATTTTGCAACAAGTTAGCCCTCTCATAAATAGCACATATAAATGAATAACTAACTTGAACTAACTTAATAGGATTGAAGTGATATTTGGCTTAAAAAATCGGTCACCTGGCAAAAAAAAAAGCCTGACGATGTGCATTGGGCCGCGGCTCTCTGACGCCTTATTTTCTGGGTCCCGGCCTGAAAAGTTTGGGAACCCCTGTTTTAGATCACCTAAACACACTTTATATTTATTGGTAAAGGATTTGCACTACAACTCGTACACCTTACTGTAAATTGTACCTAAATTGTACCTCATCCCATTTCTGCTTTGCACTATATAGTATTGTATATTAGTATATTGCATAGTATATTGTATATTGTATGGTAACTCAGTTCTGTATCATTAGGGGATCCGCTCGGCATCACTAATGCACTCCCTCACGTACGTGCACGCGCACTGAATATATTCCATAAATGTACCTTTAATACCAGTATTCATCTGACCACACCCCTCGTTAGCTTACCTTCATAAGCAGGTGTGTGGTCACCTGCTCTCCTCCTTCTCGCTTTCACCACAAGGAAGTGCCTCGGTAGTACCCCACTTGACGTGTTGTTAGTTGAAAAGAGTTGTGACTAGAGATGTTCCGATACCATTTTTCCCTTTCCGATCCGATTCCGATACCTAAGCTTTGGGTATCGGCCGATACCGATATTTATCCGATACCAGTGCATAAAAAAAAAATTATATAAATTATACTTTTTTTTTTTTTTTTTTTTTTTCAGATACTGTTATACTGTTTTTTAGTAATAACTAGAACGTATAGTATTTATTCAACAGGTGATTGTATAGATTTGTATTAGTATCATTAATCAATGAGTATGTGCTGCAGCACTGCAGATATACCCTACTCCAATGATCCACACGGACATTAAACGGTGTTGCACTCGCTACTCAGTGGCTCTGCAGATATACCCTATTCAGTCTGTAAGCTAGTGGCAGATAGAACGTTCATGTTGTGATTTTTGATGCAAAATAAATATTCAACATTCTCTTTTGAAACTCCGCCTCAGACTCTTATCCTTTGGCACTTGCTGTACTTTGCTTGCAGGTCTGCAGCCATTATTGCTGGATTATGTGAATAGCACCAACTTTAGACACGGTAACGTTATCAAGCTAAGCTAACTGACCTAGCTCGTCTTCCCGCATTGCCATTAAGATAACGTTAGTAATAGTCAGCTAACGCTAGTCCGTAGCTACTTAACTTAAATACAATTCACCGTGGGTGCATTATTGTTGATAGACGGTCACGGACAGTGTTAGGTCCTGGAGAAAGGACAGGCGATCATCTGATTTGATGTAACGTTAAAGCGGATGTTGTTCCAACTAGCTATCTTTCCAGCTAATGCTATCATAACACCAGCCAAACACATCCCGATTCCCGTCCGAGCTCCCCGTCACACCGCACTGTCGGGGACAATGGAATTTAAGAAAGTGTATCTGCTGTTAAAATGACACAGCATCACACTTTAAAACATGTTCATTTTATAATCCTCACTCTCCGCAGGACTCGGCAGGAGATAAATTACATCATGGGATCGGAGGCTAGAATTTACGTGTACTCGCCGATACCGATACCAGCATTTTAGGCAGTATCGGCGGCATTTCCGATACCCGTATCGGTATCGGAACAACTCTAGTTGTGACGAGTCTACATTGTGCTTAATTTTTTCTTCTCTCATATCTGTTAAAAGGGAAAAGCTAAGTCATAATGTTTTCTTCGGAGAGTAGACCTACTCTTCACCAGCGGTTCTCCATTCCCGCCTCCGTCGTGCGTTCTGGTGCGGGGCTGCTGCCACTTTCGTGGTTGCCGACCCAGCCCAGGAGGCAGCCGATGGGTAGTTTGCCTCTCCGAGGAGCCGAGGCATCGGTGCCGTCGCTCCGGCGATGGCCTGATCTCGACTCTGGTTCCTCTGGTTCCAGGGAATCGTCTGGGGAATCGTCCATTGTTGAACGGGCGGTTGTTTTGGGTCCGGAGGATTTGCGACGCAAACTTTTCGCGTCTGCCCGTTCACGTCGCAAGATGGTGGCATGCAAGCGCGAACGGCCTGGGTTTGGAGAATTGCTGGAGACCAGCGAGGATGCGTCCGGCTCTGGATTTCCGATGGAAACTGAGGACTTCATGGAAGAGTCGGACGGATTCTTGTTTGAAGGTCCTGTGGAGGAGAGTATCCCTCCTATCCAGGAAACACCGGAGGGGGGAGAAATGGCTCCTTGGGACGCCTTGTTCGAAGATGTCGGGGAACCACCTCGGCCTCATCAGCAGGATGCCCTGCTATCAGCCACATCAGACTGTGGCTCCTCAATGGGTCGAAGCCTGCTGCATGTGAGGGATGCGGGTTCGGTGGAGGAAGGTCAGCAGGGGGAACTGCAGGCTTTGTTTCCCGAGCTCATGGCGGTAGCCGCCGCTGCAAACGGCGTGCCGCTGCCGCTGCCATTGCCTGCTCCTGTCCCTGACGATCTCATAGGTCATCTCTGGCAGCGTCGCCGGGTGAGAGGGGTGGACGTTGTCTACCCATTTTTCCCCTCAATGGGGGCCTATGTTCGTCAGGGTCAGGCGGTGTCTCACATCATGGGACTTACCCCCGCCTACGTACCAGTTACGCGGGTGTCGGGGTTGGTCAAAGGTATGAGAGAGAGCGTGCCACGGCTTGATAGTCCGATGGCCGCTCTCCTCTGTCCGGATGTGGTGTGGGAACCATTATGCAAGCCGGTTCTCCATGGAAGATCGGCTAGGCGATTGGCATATTGGGGTGACCAGTCATTTATCGCTGGTACACAATCGCTGGCTGCGGCTTCTAACATCGCCCACCTAGCTAGATTTGTATCGGGGATTATGACGGGCGGCGTGGATCTGACCAAGGTAAAATGCGATCAGATCACCCAGGCGGCAGGAGCTGTCCTGCACCTTACCCAGGTGCTGGCCATAGCCTCAGGGAAGACGCGCGCCCTGGCCACCCTGACCCAGCGCCACCTTTGGCTGGAGCAGGCTCGAGTGCCGGAGAAGAAGAGAACCCCTCTTCTGACGGCCAACCTTGTTTCTGTATGCTGTATACAGTATTCAAATAATAATGACACGGACGCGGTGTGTAGTTAAGTCATGTAATAATAATCTGCGGTAACATCTTCCCGAGCACGGGTGTAAACATCCCAGGCCTCACTAGAGGATTGCCGATGGCATCGATCAACCTAGGTCTGGAACATCCTCATTTTCCAAGTGAACTAACACATTTGAACAAGTGCTAAACTGTATGGTAACAACACATTTGAACGTAGTGCAAAATCTCAGTTTCCAAATTAACCAACAGATGGTTAACAACAACAGCATTGAACAAACAGTATGTTTTACAGTATGTTTTTGTATCTTTTCTTTTTTTCCTTCTTTTTTTTTGTACAACAACAGCTACATTACATTTATCACATAGTGAGTTTCTGAGGTGGTTTATATAGCCGTCCAACCCTTGTGTAAGTGCGCCCATCTGAAAGCGGGGCACTGACTGGGCCAGAAAAGGCCTTGGGTGAGAGTCTGACCGGGCTTGGTGGCTCAGTCACCGCTGGGAGAGCCTCTACAGTCTCTGGAGCAGAAATATCTGGAGCTCGTGCTGCCTCAGGCCCATTTGTTTCGTGTGTGTCCCTCGCCGTTGGCTCAGCTACTCTGAGGTCTACTCTGTTACGACGGTACAGGTAGCCCTCGACATTAACCAGATACGATCTTGGCGCCACCCTTTGGAGGCAGGTCCCGACTCTCCATTGGCCAGTGTTATCACCCGGCAGGGGTTTCATCCTGACAGCCTCCCCGACTTCCAGCTCCGGCAAATCCCGGGCAGATCTGTCATAGTAGGATTTTGCAAGTTGCTTCCTGTGGCGCAACTTTTCCGTGACCCCCACCACAACCGCTGGTTCGAGGAGCCTGTTCGTAGCCGGGATGGACGTCTTCAGTCGGCGGGACATGAGGCGTTGTGCCGGGCTGCTTCCCATGTTTTCAGTGGGAGTGTTCCTCCAGTGCAGTATGGCCTTCCATGGGTCATCACCATCATGCGCGGCTTTGCGCAGTAGATTCTTCGCAATCTTCACAGCAGACTCCGCCTTGCCGTTCGCCCTCGGGTATCTTGGAGAGGAAGTCACATGCTCGAACTCCCATTCGGAGGCAAAGCGTTTGAACTGAGCGGTAAACTGAGGGCTGTTGTCTGTAATGACCCTTTCTGGTTGGCCATTTCGTGCGAATTGTGCTTTACATCGCTTGATTATTGTCTCTGCGGACATGTCGGGGAGGAGCTCAATCTCCCAAAAATCTGAATAGTGATCGACTATGAGAAGGTAATCCTTCTGCCTGTGGCTGAACAAGTCCATACTTAAGATTTGCCACGGCCTGGTAGGTAGCTCATGTGATAGCATTGTCTCCCTCTGCTGGTTGTGGGCATACACATTGCAGGTTGAGCAGGTGCTCACAAAGTCCTTTATTTCTGTCTGCATGTTGGGCCAATACAGAGTCTCATGAGCGTGTCGGTAGCATGCTTCTCCTCCTATGTGACTCGAATGTATGCGTGTCAGCATCTCTGGGCGCAGAGACTTTGGGATGATTACTTTCTGCCCACGGAAAATAATTCCATTCTGCACACTGATCTCGTCCCTGAAAGGCCAGTACTCTCTAGCGATGATAGGTGCGTCTTCCTTTACATCTGGCCAGCCGACTAGAACTGTGTTCTTCAGTGCCTGCAGACACTCATCTCGGTCGGTGTGCTGCCTGATTTGCTCCAGACGCTGGCTACTCACATTCAAGTAGTCCGCCTGATTCACACACTGCACATCCTCTTGTTCCTGCTGCAGAGAACAGATGGCGTGTCGCTGGTATATTGTTCCTCTGCCAGCGCAATCTGCTGTAGCCCTGCTGAGCGTGTCACTGATGAACATTTCCAGGCCTGGTTTGTAGATGACCCTCAGGTCGTAGCTCTGCAGAGTCATGAGCATACTCTGAAGTCTCTTGGGTGCATTTAGGAGCGGCTTGCTGAAGATGGAAATCAGAGGCTTATGGTCTGTTTCTGCTGTGTTTGGTCGCGGCCGTATAGGTAATGATGGAACCTCTGGCAGGCGAAAACAATGCTGAGACACTCTTTTTCAATCTGCGCATAGTTCTTTTCTGTGGGGGTCAGAGCCCTCGAGGCAAATGCGACTGGCTGGCCTTCCTGCATGAGGCAGCACCCGGGACCGCTCTGACTGGCATCGCTCTGGACTGTGATTGGCTTAGTCACATCATAGTAGCGCAGGACGGGCATGGTCGTAGCCAGTGACTTGAGCTCACAAACCGCTGTCTCATGTTTAGGCAGCCAGTGCCAGGGCGTGTCCTTGTCCAGCAGGCGTCGCAGTGGCTCGCAGACACTTGATAGATGCGGCATGAACTTGGCCAAGTAGTTGGCAAAACCAATGAGACGCTGTACACCTTTGGCGTCCGTCGGGTTGGGCATGTCGCTGATGGCTCTCACCTTCTCCGGGTCAGGCTTTAGCCCTGCAGATGAGAATTTGCATACCGCCCCAACAGGTCCACGGAGGACGCCATAGCCCATGTGCTGCACACAGCAGCATCACACCTGGACAAGAGGCAGGGGAACTATGTGAGAATGCTATTCATCGACTACAGCTCGGCATTCAATACCATAGTCCCCTCCATACTCATAGCCAAGCTCAGGGACCTGGGCTTGAACTATGACCTCTGCCAGTGGGTCTTGGACTTCCTGACGGGCAGACCCCAGGTGGTGAGAGCAGGCAACTGCACCTCCTCATCCATCACCCTCAACATAGGGGCCCCCCAGGGCTGTGTTCTGAGTCCCCTCCTCTACTCCCTACACACACGACTGTGTGGCTCAGCGGAGTAGCAATACAATCATCAAATTTGCTGACGACACAGTGGTGGTGGGCCTGATCTCTGCCAACGACGAGAGGGCCTACCTGGAAGAGGTCAAGGTCCTGGCGGGATGGTGCCAGGAAAACAGCCTCTCCCTGAACGTCAGCAAAACAAAGGAGATGATTGTGGACTTCAGGAGGTCGGGGGTCAAGGACTACAGCCCCCTCAGCATCGACGGGGCACCGGTTGAGAGAGTCAACAGCTTTAAGTACCTCGGAGCCTACATATCCGAGGACTTGACATGGACCACACACATTGACAGTGTTATGAAGAAGGCACGACAACGCCTCTACTTCCTCAGACGCCTAAGGAAGTTCCAAGTCAGTCAGAAGATCCTTAAGAACTTCTACTCATGTACAATAGAGAGCATCTTGACTGGCAACATCACCTCCTGGTTTGGGAATAGCACTGCACAAGACCGAAGCAGACTACAAAGAGTGACACGTTCAGCCGAACGCACAATTGGAGGGGGGCTCCCCACCCTCCAGAACATTTACAACAAGCGTTGCAAGGGCAAGGCTAAGAGAATCATTAAAGACTCCAGTCACCCGAACAACTGCCTCTTTGAACTGCTGCGGTCAGGCAAGCGATACCGGAGTCTCAAGGCGAGCACAGAAAGACTCAGAAGAAGCTTCTATCCCCAGGCCATCAGGCTGCTAAACGAACAATGAACACTACACAACAACAACCATCAAACGCACATAGCACACACATCCACACGCACACACTCACTTTAAACAAACACACTGTAGCACCCACTCCACACACTTTATAGCACACACCCACTTTAAACAAACACACTGTAGCACCCACTCCCCATACTTTATATTTATTGATGAAGGATTGCACTACAACTCGTACACCTTACTGTAAATTGTACCTAAATTGTACCTCATCCCATTTCTGCTTTGCACTATATAGTACTGTACATTAGTACACTGCATAGTATTGTATATTATATGGTAACTCAGTTACGTCTATTCTGCATCGAACATTGTACATATGTCTATACTGAACACTGTGACCTCATTTTCTACTTCTAAATTACATGCTATACTATGTTATTTGATACTATCTTGTCTAGCACAGTCTCTGGAGCGTAACAGTAAGAAGCATTTTGTATGAAAGTATTCTGTACTTCTGTATGACAACTATTAAAGAAACTTGAAACTTGAAAAAAGGATGTGGCCATGAAACTGCACCTCGGCCACCTTGAACTGCAGCTTCTTCAGGCCTAGACGCAGTTTGACCTCGCGGCAGCGCTCCATCAACGCCACAAGCTTGGCGTCGTGGTCACTCTCAGCCTCCTTGTCTGTGTCCCCGCAGCCCACGACCAGGATGTCATCTGCGATGGGCTTGATGCCTTTCAGACCGGCCAGGAGTTCATGCTGCTTACGCTGATACACCTCGGGTGCCACGGAAACTCCGAATGGTAGCTTGGGCCACCGCTTCCTCCCCCAGGGGGTCCAGAACGTGGTCATGAGACTGCTCTCATCGTCCAATTTGCACTGCAAGAATGCATCTTGGGCATCCACTAAGGTGAAGACTCTGGCCTTCGGCAGTTTGTACAAGACGTCCTCCAAGGTAGGCATGATGTAGTGCGAACGTTTTAGAGCCTTGTTCAGAAACTTTGGATCAATACATATTCTCAGTTTCTCTGGCTTCTTCACAATCACCATGTTGCTAATCCAATCTGTAGGGTCTGTGACCGGCGCGATGTGGCCATCAGCCTCATACTTGTCCAGCTGGGCCTTGACTGCTGCTTTCATTGCGATGGGGACGTTTCGAGGGGCGCTCTGAACTGCAGGAACATTGGGATCCAAGTCAAAGTGGACCTCCCCTGGGACAGATTCTACAGGAGAGTTGAATACGTCACTGTACTTGTTGATCAGCTGTTCCTTAGTGAAGCCTCCAGGCTGTGCATGTTCCACTTTCTGCACGTCCTCTGGAATTGTGAACTGCATGAGACCTAACCGTTCACAAGTGGAGCCTGACCGTAGAGGGTGCTGGCTAGTCTTCACAATTTCAAATGAGAGTTTGTGCACTTGGCCTCTCACTGTACAGTCAGTTTCAAAAATCCCCATAGAACTCAGTATTTCCCCAGAATACAGCTTCAGTCTCGTATCACTCGGGCAGAGTGGTGCCTCAGGAGCCAGCCTTTTTTTGTCTTGGAAACCCATCACATTACATGTGGCTCCAGAGTCTAGCTGACATTGCTGTGTCTTGTTGTGGAGTCGTAGTGTCACAAACCATTTCTTTCCTTTGGTGTGCACTGCACCGATCGACTCCTGCATGTACAAGTCCTCCTCACCACTGTTGTGCTCTGAGCATTCCACTGTATTTTCCATACAGTTAACTTTTCCATCAGTGTATCCCTTTCTGCTTTTTTGACACACTTTAGCAAAATGATTATTTGTTCCACAAGATTTACATTGTTTCCCAAATGCAGGGCAATGTTCTTTGCCCCTTGAATGCGAATTGCCACAGTATTTGCAAGGATTACCTGTGTCTCCGAATCTGGGTGGATTGCTCTGCTTCCATTGGTTGTGTCTGGAATGTTGTTTGGCAACAGCGTGCACGGCTTCTGTGTGGAGACTTGATGACGCAATCTCCATCACTCTCATTCGCATGTCAGTTTGTTCTGTTGCGCGGCACATCTCGATAGCGGAGATCAACGTCAGTCCCTTTTCCCTCAACAACCTGCGCCTGATGCTCTCGTTGGCAACACCAAGGACTATCTTGTCACGGATCATTTCGTCTTTCAACTGTCCATATTCGCATGTCGCTGCCCTTTCTCTCAGCCTCGTCACAAAAGTATCAATCGATTCTCCTTCTTCCTGTTTGCAACTCCCGAAAACGTACCTCTCATAGATAGTGTTCTTGGCTGGCTTGAAATACTTCTCCAATTCGTCCAGTATGACGGCGGGATCCCCTTGACCGTCTACAGAGAGGTTCAGGTTATGCCGGTAAATGGGTTGGCATTCACTTCCCATCGCGCTCCGTAGGGTTGCAGCTTGTATTCTTTTGTCCTTATCCAATATGCCCGTGACGAGTACATAGTCTTCATATTCGGACCGAAAATTCTCCCAATTGACACTCCAATCTCCTGTGAAGCTCATCGGAGACGGTGGTGGAAAATTAACGTTAGCCGCCATGCTAGCTGCCGCTGGTGAGCTCCTGGGTAACGTTACTCTCTCACTTTCGTCCTGGCTCTCTCGTTCAGTAGATGAACCGCTGCTGGAGTCCGAATCCGACATAAACTAGTCTTCAACAAATAAAATACTAGTTCCAGCTTCTGACACCATGTTTCTGTATGCTGTATACAGTATTCAAATAATAATGACACGGACGCGGTGTGTAGTTAAGTCATGTAATAATAATCTGCGGTAACATCTTCCCGAGCACGGGTGTAAACATCCCAGGCCTCACTAGAGGATTGCCGATGGCATCGATCAACCTAGGTCTGGAACAAACCTCTCCGATGCTGGACTGTTCGGGAAGGCCCTGCGGTTGATGACCTCAACGTGCAGAGAGATGGCAGAGGAGAGATCCGTTCTTCAACCCCATTTTCCGCCTTCCGTCCTTGCCGGTGGAGTCAGAAGGCTTCCACGACGTCGAGCTTCCTCCGCCGTGCCTACCACTGCCTCTACCGCCGCTGCTGGCCCCTCCAAGAAGGCCAGGAGAAGAGATGGCGCTTCTGCTACCGCCGACCCATCCACGACCGGAGGAGACGGTAGGGAACGTCGAGACCAGCAGACAGTTAACTACCGTCCCTCCGGGGGTCCTCGGGGTGGCAAGACTCGAGCGGCGCGAGGTGGCAGACGCCGCTAAGAGTGACTTTTCCCCTCTGTGCCCCCTCTCCTCTACACCCTCCCCGGCCCCTTATGATTGTGTTTTTGAGCCATATAAAATAAAAAAGTTCCCCGATATAAGGGGAACTATGTTTTTGGCCAAACAAACTGTGTTTCTTCAACAAATCATATGATGGGGTTGCGTAAATATGAATCTGCACTGTTACGTTGAGAGATGAGTCATGTTGTGTTACGAGATTAAGCAAGGTCTGCAAGCATACACTCAGTCGTAGGAGGTTCTATTAGCCTGACGCTCCACATGCAGGTAGAAACTGGTGGTATTCCATTGCTTAAACAAAGTATATGTGTTCCACGACGCTGTTGTGTTAGTTGCAGTAATAATCCTACACACACGTTCCACAGCCTAGCCGTTACTCTCGGTCAGCGTTTTGCTATGTACGACATAGTCAACGGGTGTAGGATTCACACACATACGACTTGTTTTGTTGTAAATCCTGTTCACATTTTGTGGGTAGCGGGCATTGTATTAGCTTACGCTATACATTAGCATTCTACCGGAGGTTTCAAAATGCTACAGTTGTTTTTGTGTGTAGGGAAAGAAGGGTTTTTTTGTGAGGGGGTGTCGAATAAACCCCTCCTTCCCACTTGATTGGTTTAGGAGATTTTATCTCATTCTGCTGAGCCAGTCAGGGCCGAGCCGTTAGGACGTCTTGGCGGGGGGGGGGGGGGGGGGGGGGGGGAGGGTTATCCTGCCGACCCCTATTACAAACAGGAGCCGTGTGCAGGGTTTCCCCCGTCATAGCAATGTTGCTATGGCGACGCCTTCCGTGAGTTAAAGAGTGTTAAGGTGTCGAGTTAGAGCGTAGGGCTTACGGGTCTGCTACACTCGATTTATGTGTAAACTTGAGTCAGTTGGTCACGTGACTCACAGTTGACATGTCTTTTTCATGACTACGACTCATGTGGGAAGGTTTTCTGGGAAGGTCCGGTCTTTACTCTTTGACAAAAGGAGTGACTGGATGTAAAAACATGTAAACGGTTTTTTACTCCCAGCTGTTGATTGATTGATTGATTGAATACTTTATTTTGACACAAATCGTATGACACATTTTTTTTTTTAAAAGACAAGACAATAACAGTGTCAATAACGCTGGTCAAAAATGGATAAAACACAATAAAGCCAAGGCTTGTTTCCATTGTGGTCCATACATGGAACATAAAAAGGCACAGAAACACAAATGGACATGTACACTGACAGGACACATTCTAAAAGAAAATTATAAAAACACCTAACCTGACAACTCATACAGTTAACTAATGTTAAAAGAAAATCCGCAAATCCTTAAAAGCAACTCATGATAAAAGAAATAAAAGCCAAGTTATGATAAAAGAGATAAAAAAAACATTTTAAGACCAATTTGAGTTGCTGCTGAGCCATGTTTTTAGGGCGGATTTAAATCCGAGAGGGGAGTTCAGGAGTTTTATAAATGTTGGCAGGGCATTCCACATTACCGTAGCCGAGTAAAAAAATGCATCTTTCCCCATGCATGTCCTGACTCTCGGCGGGACCAGGTCCGTGGGGCTTCCTCTTGTGGCGTGTTTGTGGACATCTCCTACTTTATTAAAATAATTTACTAGGTACTTGGGGACCGTTTCTTTTAGTACTTTAAAAACCAGTAGCATTTTAAGCTGGTGTACCCTTTCTTCAACCCTAAGCCATCCCAGCCTGCTAAAGTGGGCTGGCGTTAGGTGAGTCCTAAAGTGAAGGTTGTGCAGGAGTCTCACTAGTTTGTTTTGGGAGGTCTGGAGCTTTGTCTTCATTTGTTTTGATATGTTGCTGTACCATGAAGTGCAAGCATAGTCAAAGTGACATTGGATGAGGGCTCCAGCTAGGGTCCTCAGAGCGTTTTTATTTATGAACGAGGAAATTCTAAATAAAAATTTGGTTTTTTGATTGACCTTAGTAATAACTTTTTGTGCAATTTTTTTCGTTAGAAAGTTTGTTATTTAAAATAAAGCCCAGGTAGGTGACCTCCTCTTTATCCTCAATAATGTTTTCACCTACTCTAATTTTAAAACCCTGGGATTTCTTTAGGTTGGCGTTTGACCCAAAGAGTATGGCCTCTGTTTTTCCCAGATGTAGAGACAATTTATTGTCACTGAGCCAGGAGCAGATCTTTTTCATTTCACTGCTCAGGACACTTTCCACTTTAGACTTATCCCTGTCTGAGACCAGGAGTGCCGAGTCGTCAGCAAACAGGAACAGGTTGCAATCGCATGCCGATTTCATGTCATTAATATATATTAAAAACAGTTGAGGTCCCAAAATGCTTCCTTGGGGGACCCCACATGTCACTGGAAGGGACATGTGGGGTCAATTAAGAATACACAATTAAGAATAATCCAGAACCAATTGATAGTGACAGTCTTCAGTGTTTCTTCAATACACACAATCAGAATAATCCAGAACCAAACGATAGTGACAGTCTTCAGTGTTTCTTCGATACACACAATCAGAATAATCCAGAGGGGTTTGGTTCCACTCACCCAAGCGCAACGCGTAAAGCGGGCAAAACGAGGCGCAGCTCCAAACGGGGAACAAGGTTCTCAACAGCGGTTCTCCACAGAAAGGTCCTGGAGAGAAAGTAGACCAGGAACAGCAACGGGGAAAAAACAGGCAAATGCAGTTGTATTCCAGAACGACCCGACAACGATAGAAGGAAGGTCCAGGTATATAAAGCCCTCTGGGGCGCTGATTAGCACACACATCAGGTGCGTGATGGTAATTGATACTTAACCTAGAAGTGTGCGTTAGGCAACGGACCAATCATCACAGCACCCCAAGAAGCGTGTGGCGGGGAAAGAACCAATCCTCACAGATCTGCTGTTCTGGTACCCTGAGGGACTTGGGCTTTTTTCAGGGGGAAAAATGCTAGGTCGGTCCGGGTGTCGCAGGATTAAGCGCTATGGAACCCTTGTTGGGTGCATTGTATTCTACACTGTCGTAATGGCTTACGGCCGTGCCAACCTGTACGCGCCCGATCTCGTCGGATCTCGGCCGCCACGCAGGTTGGTCTTGGTTAGTACTCGGTTGGGTGACCTCCTGGGAATACCAAGTACGGGGTGTTGGGGCTGGTTTTCCATTCTTGCGCTCTTCTCTTACGCATGGCGAAGAGGGGCCTGTTGGAGTGGTCTTTGACCTCCTCGGGGGACCCTGTGCTCCCCGTATCACCGGGCCCGGTCCGAAGTAATGTTTTTGTTGACCCGTAGGCCCGGGATAACCCTGTTGGGAACTGGAACACAGGTACTACGGCAGTGCCGCAGGTATGTTTTGGAGTTTTTTCCTGGGGGGTTATGGGACCAACCACCGCATAGGGTAACGACTAGGTGGTTGGTTCTCTGGTGTGTTGGAGCAGTGTCAACTCCCGGGTTAACCGGTTGAGGGTGCCCCTGCACGTTCATGACGTCTGCCAATCGTGTCAGCCTTCTCTGCCTCAACCCCTCTGGGTGGGGGTTTTTAAATGGAGGCTTGATCATGCAACAACGCCAGCATGCGCCCCTTCCGCCGGGGCGGCTGTGTTCAGCTGTCCCCTCTGGCGCCTGTCTCGTCCGCAGTCTCCAGGCTCGGGTTAACAGCCTGTTGCCTGGTTTTTCCCCGGTGCGCTGCCTGCTTCCGTTGGTTATCCTTTTTGTGTGCTTACGGCCATGCTGACTGCCTGTTCTGCAGGGTCAGTGTGCCAGGTGGTGTACTATTGGGGGGACAGGGCCCGCTCGGCTGAGGGGCCTTTGTTCGAATACGCTGGCGATGTGGGGGGCGGGGTCACTAAGTGCCCACCTGGTGGGGTCGTGATGCTGGCATCATGGACTTCTCCGGGCCCCCGTTCCAGGGGGTCCAGTCCCTTTGGTAGGTCTGGGCCTTCCTTCGCGCTCCGCTGCTACGGCCTTGCCACGGGGTTGGGTTTGCCCTTGACCCCGTGTTTCTGGGGGCAGTAACGAGGTTGTTCCCTCCGTTCGTTCCCGGGTGGCATGCGGGTTGTGCGTGTGTGTAGTCGTGGGGTCAGGCCACGGCTGCTCACCCTGTGCGTTGAATTGCTTGAGTGCCTCTTCGCACGGTCGGGTCCATCGCCCTCCCGGGAAACCTCTAATAGGGGGGGTGCCCTCCATTAGGGGGGGTCGGGGGGGCTCGGCCCTCCCTGTTCTGATGGTTGTGGGGGGCCTTCAGCGGGGTGTATTTGTCGGCCGGTGGCTCCGCTCGGCCTCCCTATGTGCATGAGTGATGCCGAGCGGATCCCCTAATGATACAGAACGTTAGGTTATGACTATAACCAAGTTCTGTTAATTAGGGGTGACGCTCGGCATCCGACGCCGCTGCAGCCCTTGACCTCACCTTGTGGTGAAAGCTTGGGAAGGAGGAGAGCAGGTGACCACACACCTGCTTATGAAGGTAAGCTAACGAGGGGTGTGGTCAGATGAATACTGGTATTAAAGGTACATTTGTGGAATTTATTCAGTGCGCGTGCACGTACGCGAGGGAGTGCATGAGTGATGTCGAGCGTCACCCCTAATTAACAGAAATTGGTTATAGTCATAACCTAACGTTACTTCTAGTCTGCATCGAACATTGTACATATGTCTATACTGAACACTGGGACCTCTATTTTTACTTCTTTTTACATGCTACTTTATTTTATTTCATACTTATAATAATAATACATCTATTTTATATAGCGCTTTTCCAGGTGCTCAAAGACGCTTTACATGGGCAGGAGAGACAAACTATGGCAAAACAAAAAACAGAACAAAAATAATACATGACAAAAATAAAATAAAACCGACAGAATTAGAGGTCAAAAGCAAGATTGAAAAGGTGAGTTTTGAGGGCTGATTTAAAAGATGTCAGGGTGTTTGCATCACGGATATGGCTGGGGAGGGCATTCCAGAGGGAGGAGGCAGCAGCAGCAAAGGCCCTGTCGCCCCAGGTCCGGAGCTTGGTCGTGGGAGGTGTTAGGAGGTTGGCATCTGCAGACCTAATGCGACGGGTGGGCGTGTGACGGTGGAGGAGGTCGGACAGGTAGGGAGGGGCAAGGTTGTTGAGGGCTTTAAATGTGATGAGTAGTATTTTAAAATGTATCCTGTATTTGATTGGAAGCCAGTGGAGGTCGTGGAGGACAGGGGTGATGTGATCAGAGCGACGGGTGGAGGTGAGCATGCGGGCAGCAGAGTTTTGGACATATTGGAGTTTATTGAGAATAGTGTTTGGTGAGCCGTAGAGGATGCTGTTGCAGTAATCTAGTCTTGATGATATGAATGCATGAACCAGTGTTTCAGCAGCGGAGAGTGATAGGGAGGGGCGAAGACGAGCAATGTTCCGGAGGTGATAGAAGGCCGATTTGGTTATGTGGTTCACATGGGGGAGGAAAGAAAGGGTGGAGTCCATGATGATGCCACGGTTACGGACGTGAGTGGAGGGGGTGACAATGGTACCATCAATATTTAGGGTGAAATCCTGGGTGTGGCTGGTGAGGGATTTTGGACCGATAATGATGATTTCTGATTTATTGCAGTTTAATTTGAGAAAGTTATTTTGCATCCATGTTTTGTTTTGATGTCTGTGAGGCAGGTGCTGAGGGTGGAGAGAGTGGCTGGAGTGATAGTCTTGGTGGAGAGGTAGAGCTGAGTGTCGTCTGCATAACAGTGAAAACGCAGGCCATGTTGGCGGAGAATCAGACCAAGTGGAAGGATGTAGAGGATGAAGAGCAGGGGACCAAGTACTGAGCCTTGGGGGACACCATGAGTGATGGGGGCAGTGGGGGATTTGCAGTTGTTGATAGAGATGAATTGGTGCCTGTGTGAGAGGTATGATTGGAGCAAGGTGAGGGGGATTCCGGAGATGCC
Organism: Notolepis coatsorum; assembly: GCF_963971535.1. Lineage (NCBI taxonomy): Eukaryota > Metazoa > Chordata > Actinopteri > Aulopiformes > Paralepididae > Notolepis > Notolepis coatsorum. The sequence goes on along the minus strand of NC_140172.1, from coordinate 59,945,032 downwards.
AACGGAGGACTGGAGACGAGTGATGAGGATGGGGTGACTGATGGTGTCAAAAGCAGCGCTGAGGTCTAGGAGAATGAGGATGGAGAGGGAACCAGAGTCGGCAGAGAGGAGTATGTCGTTGGTGACCTTTAGAAGAGCAGTTTCGGTGCTGTGTTTGGTGCGGAATCCGGATTGAAATGTATCATAAAGGTTATTGTTGTCGAGGTAGGATTTTAATTGGGAGGCAATGGCTCGCTCAATTATTTTTGAGAGGAAGGGGAGGTTGGAAATGGGGCGGAAATTATCAAGGGTTTCAGGGTTGAGACCGGGTTTTTTTAGTAAGCGGGTGACCGAAGCAATTTTGAGGGCGGGGGGAAATAGGCCAGTGGTCAGAGAGGAGTTTACGATGGAGGTGATTAGGGGAGAAAGGGCAGGGAGACAAGCCTTGACTAGGATGGAGGGGATAGGGTCCAGGATGCAGGTAGAAGTTTTCATTGTAGAGAGAATGGAGGATAGGTCCGATGCGGTGATTTCAGTGAAGGATGTAAAAGGTGGGTTGGGCGGTGGAGGGGGGGTTGAATCCGGAGGGGAGATAGTGTTGGCGGAGGCAATTGTTAGTTGGGTGTGGATTTTGTAAATTTTTGTTTGGAGATGTGACAGATAGGAGACACATTTACTGACAGTGAAGGAACAGGAGATTGTGTCAGAGGGTTTAAGAAGTGTGTTGATGGTGGAAAACAGAGTCCTGGGGTTGTTGCTGCCAGACTGTATGATAGCGGAGTAGTGGGAGGAGCGTGCAGTCTCTGGAGCGTAACAGTAAGAAGCATTTTGTATAAAAGTATTCTGTACTTCTGTATGACAACTATTAAAGAAACTTGAAACTTGGTAAAGATTTACCGTTGTATGAGGGGGTTGTGTGTTCTGTTACATTTGAAACAGTGGCATTGAGCCACAACACTGTAGTGTTGGCCTGCAGAAGTACTTGTGTGTGTGTAGCTTGTACCATGGTCTTATAGACCCTCTCTCTCTATATTCTGTGTTTTTTATTGAAACATAAAACACAGGTGTCGTGTTCACACATAAACCTTGGCCTTGTTATAAACCCTGTTCGCAGACGTGTTGTCGTCTGTGGCTAGCGTGCGTTGGGTTAGCTTATCCTGTTAGGATATACGCTGTTCATTAGCATGCTGGCTACATAGGTATCATCGTGGCTTGTTTACTATCGTATACAGGGTTTGGGATCATGAGGGGGTAACCGGATAAACACCTCCTTCCCTCTTTTCTGATTGGTCGGGGGGTTGGGCCCTCTATCATTCGGTCCTACCGCGCTGATTGGTCAGTGCGGCACGGGGTAGGGAGAGGGGGGGGGGTAGGGAATTCCCTGACTCCTCGCCTGTCATGGTCGGTTGAGTCATGGGATTCCCCCCGCCATTGAATACGTCACTGGGCGCGTTTCTATTGGTTGCCGACCAATAGAACTCCGTGAGTTCTTTACAGGCCCCATGTGTGGTTATTGTCAAGTTGGTGTTGCGATGTATAGGAACTCGACAGTTCTGCTACACTCGGTATATATGTATCTTGAGCCTTTGGTCACGTGGCTCAATGTTACATACACTTTTCAATTTATTGCTCACGTGGGAAGTCTCTCTGGGGGTTCCCCGTCCCCTCCTTTATGGAGCAGGTTGACAGCGTATTGTTTAGGGATTTCCCTGACTCCTCACCTGTAATGGTCTGTTGAGTCATGGGTTTCCCCCGTCATAGGGTACGTCGCTCCCCGTCCCCTCTTTTATGGAGCATGGTTGACGGGGTGTTGTTTTCCCTCAGCCACGTCGTATGGGACCCATGTCCGTATTTTTTTCTGTGAAAAAAGCGGCTTCTTGTCGTTCTCCCAGGCGGCTTGGAGGAACGGTATCTGGGTTCTTGTTAGAATGTCCATTGATATGTTTTGGGTCTCGACGCGTACATAGTGCTGGCCCTGGGTGCTTCTGATAGGAACCACGCATGGGCTTGCGCGCCTTGGTTGCTCATCATTGAAACAGCGTTTTTATGGGGCAACTGGGATGGAGTTTGTCTCTTCCGAGCGCCAGTGTACTAGGCTTGTCTCGATGAATTCTCGTTCATATCTGGGGGATGTTAACAGAATAGATCAAAGCATTGATAGAGGGGTCTCACGCCCTTGGGGTGGACCACCGGCGCGGTATGAAGGGGACCGTCTGGGTGGCGCCCTCTATAATGTTTTGGATCGACACGCGTACCTACCACCCTCCTGGGACTGGGGATGGTGGCGTGATTAGGGCACGGGACTAATTCTGGTCGCGCCGGTCCAGGTCAGTTAACCCGTTGTCCGCCGGGACGCAGATCTGCTGTTCTGGTACCCTGAGGGACTTGTGCTTTTTTCGGGGGGGGAAATGCCGGGTCGGCCCGGGCGTTGCAGGGTTTGACGTTATGGAGATGTTCGTGGTTGTGTTACTACGTGTTACCCCTCACTGTTGCTTGGTCCATGTTGTGTTGTACCTTGCGCTGCGCTGAGGGAGCCTGGTCCTTCTCCATTCTTTTTCGCCCCTCTGTTCTCCTGCTTAGGCAGGGCTGGGAGGGGGCTGTTGAGGTGGTTCTTGTGGAAGTCCTCTGGCATCCCTGTGTACGTCCCGGTTCGCCGGGCCCGGGTTCGAAATGGTTTTCGTCAACCCGTTCTTTAAAACTGGAACACTGGTACTGCGGTATAGCCAGTGTATACCCGCAATTGTGTTTTGGAGTTTTTTCTTGGGGGGTTATAGGAACAACCGCCTCATGTTAGAACCAAGGGGGTGGTTGGTTCCCTGGTGTGTTGGTAGCGGAGTCAACTCTCGGGGTAGGCCGGGTTTGGCCCCGTCTACCTGTGAGTGTGCCCCCGCACCTTTCATGACGTCTGCCAATCATGTCAGCCTTCTCTGCCTCGGCCCCTCTAGAGAGTCAAGGTTTTTTTTGTGGAGGCTGTGACATGGTGCACAACATGCCAGCATACGCCCCTTCCGCTGGGTGCTGTTTCAGCAGACCCCTTTGGCGCCTGTCTAGTCCGCAGTGCTCCAGGCTCAGGTCGAGTGGCCTGTTGCCTGGATTGAGGGATCGACCTTTTTTGGGGGTCGTCTCCCCGGTGCGCTGCCTGCTCCCGCTGTGGGTGTAGCCTCTTGAGTGCTTCGGGCTTACAGCCATACCAACCTGAACACGCCCGATCTCGTCCGATCTCGGAAGCTAAGCAGGTTCGGGCCTGGTTAGTACTTGGATGGGAGACTGCCTGGGAATACCAGGTTCAGTAAGCTAGGCGGCGTGCTGTAGGGGGGAAGGGCCTGCTCTTGGATGGGCCCTGTCCGAATACGCTGGCGATGTGGGGGGTGGTGTCACTAGTGACCGCCTGGTGGGGTCTCGATGCTGCGGCGTCATTGGCCTCTCCAGGCCCCCTTTTTCCGGGGGGGTCCAGCCTACAAACCACTGCAATGGAGGGGGGGGGGGGGGGCTGCTGATGGAGATTCAGTGTTCAGAATAACAGAACATGAGGTGAGGAGGACCTTTAAGAAAGTGAATATCAGGAAGGCAGCAGGACCGGACGGCATCCCCGGCCGCGTCCTAAAAGTCTGTGCCGACCAACTGGCCCCGGTATTCACTGACATATTTAACCTGTCCTTAGAACAGGCTGTCATCCCCACCTGTTTGAAGAAGTCCACCATCATCCCTGTACCCAAAAAATCTACGCCCACTTGCCTCAACGACTACCGCCCTGTAGCTCTCACCTCCATAGCCATGAAGTGCTTTGAGAAGCTAGTGAAGGGCTACATCTGTTCCTCCCTCCCCATCAACCTGGACCCCCTGCAATTTGCATACCGCCCCAACAGGTCCACGGAGGACGCCATAACCCATGTGCTGCACACAGCAGCATCACACCTGGACAAGAGGCAGGGGAACTATGTGAGAATGCTATTCATCGACTACAGCTCAGCATTCAATACCATAGTCCCCTCCAAACTCATAGCCAAGCTCAGGGACCTGGGCTTGAACTATGACCTCTGCCAGTGGGTCTTTCTACTTCCTCACGGGCAGACCCCAGGTGGTGAGAGCAGGCAACTGCACCTCCTCATCCATCACCCTCAACATAGGGGCCCCACAGGGCTGTGTTCTGAGTCCCCTCCTCTACTCCCTGTACACACATGACTGTGTGGCTCAGCGGAGCAACAACACAATCATCAAATTTGCTGACGACACAGTAGTGGTGGGCCTGATCTCTGCAAACGACGAGAGGGCCTACCTGGAAGAGGTTAAGGTCCTGGCGGGATGGTGCCAGGAGAACAGACTCTCCCTGAACGTCAGCAAAACAAATGAGATGATTGTGGACTTTAGGAGGTCGGGGTCAGGGACTACAGCCCCCTCAGCATCGACGGGGCACCGGTTGAGAGAGTGAACAGTTTTAAGTACCTCAGAGTCCACATTTCCGAGGACTTGACATGGACCACACACATTGACAGTGTTGTGAAGAAGGCACGACAACGCCTCTACTTCCTCAGGCGCCTAAGGAAGTTCCAAGTCAGTCAGAAGATCCTTAAGAACTTCTACTCATGTACAATAGAGAGCATCCTGACTGGCAACATCACCTCCTGGTTTGAGAATAGCACCGCACAAGACCGTAGCAGACTACAGAGAGTGGAACGTTCAGCCGAACGCACAATTGGAGGGGGGCTTCCCACCCTCCAGAACATTTACAAAAAGCGGTGCAGGGGTAAGGCTAAGAGAATCATCAAGGACTCCAGCCACCCAAACAACTGCCTCTTTGAACTGCTGCGGTCAGGCAAGCGATACCGGAGTCTCAAGGCGAGCACAGAATAATAATAATAATGGATTGGATTTATATAGCGCTCTTCTCTGACTGACTGTTGCTCTGACTCAGAGCGCTTCACAGAGTCCATTATTCGTTCATACACAGTCATACAGAAAGACTCAGAAGAAGCTTCTATCCCCAGGCCATCAGGCTGCTCAACGAACAATAAACACTATGCAACAACCATCAAATGCACACAGCACACACATCCACACGCGCACACTCACTTTAAACAAACAACACACTGCAGCACCCACTCTCCACACTTTAGATCACCTAAACACACTTTATATTTATTGGTAAAGGATTTGCACTACAACTCGTACACCTTACTGTAAATTGTACCTAAATTGTACCTCATCCCATTTCTGCTTTGCACTATATAGTATTGTATATTAGTACATTGCATAGTATATTGTATATTGTATGGTAACTCAGTTACTTCTATTCTGCATCGAACATTGTACATATGTCTATACTGAACACTGTGACTTCTATTTTTACTTCTATTACATGCTATACTATTTTATTTCATACTTATCTTGTCTAGCACACTAGTAGCACAGTCTCTGGAGCGTAACAGTAAGAAGCATTTTGTATAAAAGTATTCTGTACTTCTGTATGACAACTATTAAAGAAACTTGAAACTTGAAACTATGTATATAACCATAGTTATATGAGCATAGTGACGCTTTGCGTCGGACTCACTGAGGACCCCGTGGTCTTGCCTTTGTGGTGAAAGACTTGGGAAGGAGCTGATAGTATGGCCACACCCCTGCTTATGTAGAGGAGCGGATGGGGGTGTGGCCAGACAGATGAGGTATGTAAAGGTGCATGTGAACATTTATTCAGTGCCAATACTGATATGGAAGAGTATTGCAGTAGACGCAGAGCGTCACTATGCTCATATAGCTATGGTTATATACATAACCGTACGTTCACGCAGGAGGCAAATGTATTCCTAATACCATTATTTATTGTTAACTTTTGTCAGACACAGCCACAATGTACAAAGGGGTATCACTATAACTAGCAAACCCTTCCACACAGGGTTAGAAATAAAAAAAAGAAAATCCAGGGCTTTTTTTGCCCCCCTTAATTGATTTTCGGGGGCTTTTTTTTGTATTTCGGGGGCACATCTTTTTTTTATTTTTATTTTTTACTTTATTTTTTAGCGTTTATCGCTTTTCTGGTCAAGCATGACCGACAGAAACAGGTTGAAATGGGATATAGAGCAGGGGAAGACATTCTGAGAAATGACGGCGGGTCCGGGAATCGAACTCGTGTCCCCCAGATCCGTGACGAGCACGGTTTTCCCCGACGCAGAAATAGCGCCGAGATATGCGGTGAGCTACGGGAGCTCCCCGGCACATAATCTTTATGATGAAAATTAACATAAAGATTATAAAACATTGTTGACACTTTTTTTTACAGTCTTCGTCCCTATGTTTGATAACGTAATGTTAATGTCCCCATATATATGGCTCTACGCTAACCCTTTTCCCAAGGAGCACATGTGCTCCTAAATAAAATGTTAATAAATAAAATCTAAATAAAAATGTAGGAGCACACAAAGAAATTTAGGAGCACAGTGAAAATTGTTCAAGTAACACAGAGTTTATTAACAAACTATTTATCACATGCATATTATACTGTGCGTGTGCACACTATGAATTGAAAATGGGGACCCTGATGTAAACAAGACGAAAGTCTTTCTCTGGTCTGCATCCCCTTAACAATTGTGTGTATTGAGCCGTACTGTATTGTACCCATTCTGCAATCTGTTAAATAAAGTTTTCATTAATTCATTAATTCAAGGGCTAAACATCTGTGCAAATAGCACATACCACCAAAATCACAAATTGGCCCATGCCTACTAGACGCAAAGGATATCGGTTGTCAAGCTGCTTTTGTATGTTGTAGTATTGTTATGATCAGGGAACAAACTTAACTTTTTGACTTACCAGCCATTTGGCTGGTAGATTTTAAAAACTACCAGCCGGGCAGATTTTTTACCAGCCAAAAATACAATTAGTATTTATATTGTAACGTTTGGCCACTTTAAATCATTGAACAGAGAGAGAGAGGTAGATAGATAGATAGATAGATAGATAGATAGAGAGATAGATAGAGAGATAGAGAGATAGATAGAGAGATAGAGAGATAGAGAGAGAGAGAGAGAGAGAGAGAGAGAGAAGGCAGGCCTGAAAACCTACCTGTTCAAAAAGGCCTTTGACTGTTAGCTTTTCATTTTAATTTTATTGCGCTTTTGTTTTTAAATTGTCTGTTTATACTATGTTTTTAATTAACTATGTTCTATTTTTATCTTATTTTTTTCTGTATTTTATTTTATTTGTTTTACTAATAACTTTTATTTCTATTTTTTTAACTGTTTTAACCATGTAGTGTAGCACTTTGGGATCCCAGTGTTTTCCTCCCTGAACGTCAGCAAAACAAATGAGATGATTGTGGACTTTAGGAGGTCGGGGTCAGGGACTACAGCCCCCTCAGCATCGACGGGGCACCGGTTGAGAGAGTGAACAGTTTTAAGTACCTCAGAGTCCACATTTCCGAGGACTTGACATGGACCACACACATTGACAGTGTTGTGAAGAAGGCACGACAACGCCTCTACTTCCTCAGGCGCCTAAGGAAGTTCCAAGTCAGTCAGAAGATCCTTAAGAACTTCTACTCATGTACAATAGAGAGCATCCTGACTGGCAACATCACCTCCTGGTTTGAGAATAGCACCGCACAAGACCGTAGCAGACTACAGAGAGTGGAACGTTCAGCCGAACGCACAATTGGAGGGGGGCTTCCCACCCTCCAGAACATTTACAAAAAGCGGTGCAGGGGTAAGGCTAAGAGAATCATCAAGGACTCCAGCCACCCAAACAACTGCCTCTTTGAACTGCTGCGGTCAGGCAAGCGATACCGGAGTCTCAAGGCGAGCACAGAATAATAATAATAATGGATTGGATTTATATAGCGCTCTTCTCTGACTGACTGTTGCTCTGACTCAGAGCGCTTCACAGAGTCCATTATTCGTTCATACACAGTCATACAGAAAGACTCAGAAGAAGCTTCTATCCCCAGGCCATCAGGCTGCTCAACGAACAATAAACACTATGCAACAACCATCAAATGCACACAGCACACACATCCACACGCGCACACTCACTTTAAACAAACAACACACTGCAGCACCCACTCTCCACACTTTAGATCACCTAAACACACTTTATATTTATTGGTAAAGGATTTGCACTACAACTCGTACACCTTACTGTAAATTGTACCTAAATTGTACCTCATCCCATTTCTGCTTTGCACTATATAGTATTGTATATTAGTACATTGCATAGTATATTGTATATTGTATGGTAACTCAGTTACTTCTATTCTGCATCGAACATTGTACATATGTCTATACTGAACACTGTGACTTCTATTTTTACTTCTATTACATGCTATACTATTTTATTTCATACTTATCTTGTCTAGCACACTAGTAGCACAGTCTCTGGAGCGTAACAGTAAGAAGCATTTTGTATAAAAGTATTCTGTACTTCTGTATGACAACTATTAAAGAAACTTGAAACTTGAAACTATGTATATAACCATAGTTATATGAGCATAGTGACGCTTTGCGTCGGACTCACTGAGGACCCCGTGGTCTTGCCTTTGTGGTGAAAGACTTGGGAAGGAGCTGATAGTATGGCCACACCCCTGCTTATGTAGAGGAGCGGATGGGGGTGTGGCCAGACAGATGAGGTATGTAAAGGTGCATGTGAACATTTATTCAGTGCCAATACTGATATGGAAGAGTATTGCAGTAGACGCAGAGCGTCACTATGCTCATATAGCTATGGTTATATACATAACCGTACGTTCACGCAGGAGGCAAATGTATTCCTAATACCATTATTTATTGTTAACTTTTGTCAGACACAGCCACAATGTACAAAGGGGTATCACTATAACTAGCAAACCCTTCCACACAGGGTTAGAAATAAAAAAAAGAAAATCCAGGGCTTTTTTTGCCCCCCTTAATTGATTTTCGGGGGCTTTTTTTTGTATTTCGGGGGCACATCTTTTTTTTATTTTTATTTTTTACTTTATTTTTTAGCGTTTATCGCTTTTCTGGTCAAGCATGACCGACAGAAACAGGTTGAAATGGGATGTAGAGCAGGGGAAGACATTCTGAGAAATGACGGCGGGTCCGGGAATCGAACTCGTGTCCCCCAGATCCGTGACGAGCACGGTTTTCCCCGACGCAGAAATAGCGCCGAGATATGCGGTGAGCTACGGGAGCTCCCCGGCACATAATTTTTATGATGAAAATTAACATAAAGATTATAAAACATTGTTGACACTTTTTTTTACAGTCTTCGTCCCTATGTTTGATAACGTAATGTTAATGTCCCCATATATATGGCTCTACGCTAACCCTTTTCCCAAGGAGCACATGTGCTCCTAAATAAAATGTTAATAAATAAAATCTAAATAAAAATGTAGGAGCACACAAAGAAATTTAGGAGCACAGTGAAAATTGTTCAAGTAACACAGAGTTTATTAACAAACTATTTATCACATGCATATTATACTGTGCGTGTGCACACTATGAATTGAAAATGGGGACCCTGATGTAAACAAGACGAAAGTCTTTCTCTGGTCTGCATCCCCTTAACAATTGTGTGTATTGAGCCGTACTGTATTGTACCCATTCTGCAATCTGTTAAATAAAGTTTTCATTAATTCATTAATTCAAGGGCTAAACATCTGTGCAAATAGCACATACCACCAAAATCACAAATTGGCCCATGCCTACTAGACGCAAAGGATATCGGTTGTCAAGCTGCTTTTGTATGTTGTAGTATTGTTATGATCAGGGAACAAACTTAACTTTTTGACTTACCAGCCATTTGGCTGGTAGATTTTAAAAACTACCAGCCGGGCAGATTTTTTACCAGCCAAAAATACAATTAGTATTTATATTGTAACGTTTGGCCACTTTAAATCATTGAACAGAGAGAGAGAGGTAGATAGATAGATAGATAGATAGATAGAGAGATAGATAGATAGAGAGATAGAGAGATAGAGAGATAGATAGAGAGATAGAGAGATAGAGAGAGAGAGAGAGAGAGAGAGAAGGCAGGCCTGAAAACCTACCTGTTCAAAAAGGCCTTTGACTGTTAGCTTTTCATTTTAATTTTATTGCGCTTTTGTTTTTAAATTGTCTGTTTATACTATGTTTTTAATTAACTATGTTCTATTTTTATCTTATTTTTTTCTGTATTTTATTTTATTTGTTTTACTAATAACTTTTATTTCTATTTTTTTAACTGTTTTAACCATGTAGTGTAGCACTTTGGGATCCCAGTGAACAAAAAGTGCATTACAAATCCAATCTATTATTATTATTATTATTATTATTATTATTATTATTATTATTATTATTATTATTATTATTATTATTATTATTATTATTATTATTATTATTATTATTATTATTATTATTATTATTATTATTATTATTATTATTATTATGTGTGGCTGTCGCCCTGGCGGACATCTGTGCTCTACTGAGTGCACCTTTCTAGTCTAGAGAGAGAGCGCTGATTCTCTGTAGCTGAGCAGGGTTGCATTTTGTCAACACAAGTTGGAAACCTGGAGGAAGCGATATAAGGAAACGAATTGCCAATAAATGTGAAGTTATCTTTGAACGTGCCTCCACATATTTGGTCAAATCAAATGCAAAATAGTAAAATATCAGAGCACAATCAAAACGCGATTGCAGGGTTTTCTTGTAGGCTAAAGAACGGGAGAAGACAGACCTCATGTGCGTCTCATGTTACAAACTTGACCTCGTGAGCAGAGCGCATCTCATTTACATTTAAAGGTTCATTGTTTGTAAACATTATAACGGACACGTGACTAGGGGTGGGAATCACCAGTTTCATCACGATACGATACGATATCGATTCTTTGGACAACGATACGATATTATCCGATATCACACAGTCTGCCACGATACGATACGATTAGATTCAGGTGCCTGCGATCGATACGAGATGATATTATATGCCCATTTAACACAATCAGTAACATTTAAATCAACAACAAAAAACGCAATGGAAAATCATTTGACATTTTGATTTTTGAGCTCTTCCAGACATTTAAATGAAAAACAATCTATTGTTTTAAATACAAATAGACCTCCTGTTCACTGTTTTTGGTTCGTTTTTATTTTTTTTCGATATTAATATCCTATTCACTGTCACAGAGCTGTATTAAGGTGCAGTACCGGCCAGTAGGGATGGGTACCTTTCACATTTGAACCGATACCGGTACCGGTACCTGTGAATCGATACCGGTACCCAACGGTACCTTTTTTCGGTACTTTAGTCTCAAGAAATTTAATTTACCTACCTCAGTCGTAAAAAAAAAAATCCAAACTTCAAATAACTACAATTTCGACAGTTTTCGGCTTGTCATTGCTCCGACTGCTTTGTTGTTGAATCAAGTCAAATCCTAGGTAAGCATATATTGTGTGTGTGAACGTTGACATGAAAAGAAAAAAGTAAAAAAAAAAAGTAAAAAAGAAATAATAATAAAAAACCTTTTTTTTATTTTTTTTTTATTTTTTTTTCGGTTTCTCACTTGATTCGATACTCGGTAGTACCGACATGTTTCGGTTCGGTACCTCAAAAGTACCGAATTCGGTACCCATCCCTACCGGCCAGATCCTGTTATTGGGGCTATCCCGAGAATGCACCCTCCTTCCCAGTCCCCACTTCTCTCTGCCTATGGCTATGGGTTAGCCCCAACGTAACGTTATCTTCAATCTTTAACGCGACGTGGGCATAATGGAGTGGCGAGGATTGCAAAGCAGGTTAGATGCATTGGACCCGTTGCAGAATAAAACAGCAGGGACATGTTTTGGGTCACAGAATAGGCACACTAGTCTTGCTCTAGTGACGCTCTAGACCAGACCTGGGCATTGTACGGCCCGCGGGCCGAATACGGCCCGCGGGATGATTCTGACCGGCCCGCGAAAGATTACATGATAATAAAAAAATATTTTTATTTTTTTTGTTTTTTTTTACTTTTTTCTTTTCATGTCAACGTTCACACGCACAATATACGCTTACCTAGGATTTGACTTGATTCAACAACAAAGCAGTCGGGGCAAGCCAAAAACGGTCGAAAGTGTGGTTATTTGAAGTTTGGATTTCTTTTTTCACAACTGAGGTAGGTAGATTAAATTTTTAGAGACTAAAGTACAGAAAAAAGGTACCGTTGGGTACCGGTATCGATTCACAGGTACCGGTACCGTATCGGTTCAAATGTGAACGGTACCCATCCCTACTGAACACACAACTGCAGGGCAAGGGCATTTTTGCTCATGAAATGCATAGCCATGTGAAAGCCTTCAAGACAAAGTTGCAATTAATTTCAAGGCAACTAGGCAGCAACAATCTCAAACACATGAAAACCCTGAAAGAAGTCAAACCATCAGCTGATCACCGGCACAGGTACTCATCCATGTTGGGAGCACTGCATGATGAATTTTCAAGGCGTTTTCAAGATTTCAAAAAGGTTGAGGATGAAATGCAGCTGGTTTCCTCTCCCTTTCCCTGCAGTGTTGATAGTGCATCCACTGATGTTCAGCTTGAACTCATTGACCTGCAGTCTGATTCACTACTGAAAGAGCACTTTAAGTCAGCATCACTGCTAGAGTTCTACTCTGCTCTCAAGGAGGAGAACTTTCCAAACATGAGGAGACATGCTCAGAAGATGTTGGTTCTCTTTGGATCCACCTATATGTGAACAGACATTCTCAGTCATGACGTTTACCAAGTCCAGGTACAGATCCTCTCTCACTGATGAACATCTGGCAGCTGTGCTTCGCATCTCCACCTCAGACATGCAACCTGACTTTGATGGACTTGTTAAAGCTCAACAGAGACTGGATTTATCACACTGAATGAAAAAAATGAGCTGGAGAACACTAAAATGTGGAAATATAACAAGTGAAATGGGACACTTGATCTTTTTTTTGCACAGTTCTGAAAACATTAAATGTTTAATATAGGCATGTAAAGTAAAAAAGGCTACTGGGACACTTTTCTTTACACGGTTCAGTAACATGTCTTGTTTATTTTGGCTATAAGATGATGTGATGTCTTTAGAAAGCTAAGAAAATCCTTGTTTCAATAGTATATGAAATTCAAAATAATAACTTTATTTGTATAGCACTTTTTCATACATGCCCTTTGTTATTAATGTTTCACATTTTGTTTATCATTTTGGAAATAAATTCTATTTGAATAAATGATATTTTTGAAAGCTAACCTCACCTTTTAATTGCCAAATAATAACATACACTCTTACCAGGGGTCAAAACAATGCCATTTACTGCTTTTTATATAGAAATAAAATGTATATTATGCATAATTGAGTTTGGAATTTTGGCCCGGCCCTCCAACATATTTTCAGTTGCTCATTCGGCCCCCCGGGAAAAATAATTGCCCACCCCTGCTCTAGACGCTACTGCTGTGTGCTGTTGATGTTAAATGGAGTCTCACAACACTGGGCGCGGGGCGATGACGTCGCCGTCGCCGGATTTTCAAAATAAGATATTGCAATATGAATCGATCTTTTTACGTTGCATCGATCCTATTTGATTATTGATAATAGATTGATATATCGATCTGGATCGATGTATCGTCCCACCCCTACACGTGACACACACACACACACACACACACACACACACACACACACACACACACACACACACACACACACACACACACACAGTTTCAACTCACCACTCCCGCATCATATTGACGCCGAGCATAGCCGACCCATGCAGTGGATTTTGTTAGCCGCCAGGTGGCGGGCAGACCTTAATATCTAGCCGCCAAACATTAAATCTACAAGCCAATGGCGCTGGGCGGGTACTTATTTTGTTCCCTGGTTATGATACCAACATTTTGACTTTGATACAGATAGGAAAGGCAATGGAATATATTATTAGATGACAGAACATTGAAAATTCTTTATACAATTATTTAATTCATTATAATTGAAACGCTATTGAATAATAGTTAATTAATAGTTAATACAATTATTCTGTTACAGCTACAACTGAGCTATAATTTATACTGAGCTATAATTTTTTTTCCCCTATTGTTAGGTTTTAGTGAGTTTTTCCTTACCTTCGCGTGGGGTATGTCTGGGAGTGCTTGCATTCTATTATTTATTTGCATTTATTTTAAATTTGTTGGACCTTATGGTGTTCTTTACTTATTGTTATGTTTCTTCTTGACTTGTTTAAAGAAGACGTGTCCGGCCCATGGAGACATTAACGTGTGTTGTTGGGCCTTACAAATAAATTTGATTTGATTTGATTTGATACTATAGCTACTGTCCATCAATGTCTTCCTTTTGAATGAAATAGGTTCAGGAGAGAGATGTAGAGAGGGAGAGAGAGCGAGACACACACACAGATAGTAGAGCCATATGAAATCCATTTTTATTATTTTCCAAATTCCATAATTTTTTTTCCCAAATTCTGTTTTTTCCATTTTAATATTTCAGAATTCTGTATTTTTCCTTTTACGCCAATTTTACCATCAGAAATTGTGTCTAATAAGTGGGAATGAATAAATGTCCACAATTTAAGATATAAGATATAACAGTCCATTTAATGTTTTTAAGTGCTGCAACTCAGAAATACAGTTACATTTTACACTATCTTTCAAATAATATTGTGACAAAATAAAAATACACATTTCAAGTGATCACAATGTCAGTAGCCTAGCTATATATATTCTATTGTGATGGAATATAGTAATGCATAATTTATGCACCTTTAGTTTATTTCATTTATAAAGGACAGTGTGTAGGCCTACTGACAATAATTTGCAAATACTGTAGTGCACCAGATTTAGCAAGAAGCTATCATTTCCATCTATTAGTCCTATGTACTGTCTGTAACGTTACATAGCTATTTAAATCACAATAGTGTCAGTGATTAGCCTCGCCCTCTAGCTGTATCTATTGTGATCACCAGAGATCATCGTTAGAGAGCTGGTGTGTTTTTGGAAGCACAGACCTTGTTCCTGACATGGCTTTTGAAGTGATATTCGCACGTGTTTTTGCGGGTCCAGTCCCCACAGTATGTTGATAGAATTTGCAAAACACCTTATTGACTGAAGCATAAAAGTCATTAGGATACTGCTCTGCTCTGAATTTAGGGCTTAGTGGGGAATTTCTTCCGACGTTAACGACGCACCGAAGCAGCTAGACGCTTGGATATTTCTCTGTGTTGTGTGTAACACGCAGCGGTCCCCGCCTCCCTCCCTCCTTGCAACAAACGTTCCACCCAAAAACTGAATTTCAGTCCAGATTAGGGCAAATTCTGCAATATTCCACGTTTTACAGCTGATTCCATTTTTATTGGTAAATTCCGTGATTCCGTCCGCGATTCCGTGAATGCGGATTTCATATGGCTCTAACAGATAGACACAGATATTCTATAGATATTCTATATATATATAATTAGTAAACTGTCTGGGGCTTTTCTTGCCCCCCTTAACTGATTTTCGAGGGCATTTTCCCCCAAGCCCCCCTTAATTTCTAACCCTGCTTCCACACAACTCATACAATGCAAGGGGCATTGAGAACATAATAACTAACATTCTCACATACTGTAAGTGTGAAAATTAATAACTGTATTTCAGCAAATGTACTTAATTCTCTCTCTCTCCCTCTCTCTCTCTCTCTCTCTCTCTCTCTCTCTCTCTCTCTCTCTCTCTCTCTCTCTCTCTCTCTCTCTCTCACACACAGCAAGCAATTGTCCTTCATTCTCTCTCTCTCACACACTCTCACACACACACACACACACACACACACACACACACACACACACACACACACACACACACACACACACACACACACACATTTGAAATGTTTATTTATGTCCACATGAACAGAAGTACAAGGAGGCCTCATACAAAGGACAAACAATGCGAGTGCAGTCAGAAAATTATGACACACACACACACACACACACACACACACACACACACACACACACACACACACACACACACACACAGCATGTTGTCTCACATAAGCAGGGCCGGACTGGGGAAATAATTCAGGCTGGGAAATATAGTGTGAAATATAGCCCCAGTCAGGCCACTTTCTAAGTGGGGGTCCCCCACCAGGAATTATTTTGTTACAAAGACTTAATTTCCTACATTCTGGTGCAGGCATTTTTTTATTTTTACCCTTTAAATTCCAGTGTTTGTTATGGGCATCACAAATTATTGTAAAAAAAAACACACACACACACACAAAAAGTTTAATATTTTCAATATATCAAATGCAAAGTAAATTTTTCTGGGGGGGATTATTACAGGCAAGCTATGTGTCAATGATTAGCAACAACACAGATGTTGATGGATTTTTTCTAATGTCAGAAAAGTGAGAGTATTTCATTTTGTATCTGACATTAAAAAAAAATCATGCATTGGCCAACAGCTAATCTATACTGTGGGTATCCAGAGGGTGTATTCCAGCTGTGAGCTGGTGACTGAAGGGTGGCTGGTATTACATCGACGGTGCCCACCATCCTGCCTAAGTGCCCTTGAGCAAAGCGCTGAACCTCAAAACTGCTCCAGGGGCGCTGCGGGCGATCCTGCACTCTGACCTCTCTGATGAAATACACATGTGCGGGGGACTATATGTGTAAGTAGGAGGGATATGAGTACTGTGTGTATGTGTAACGAAGGTTATCCTATAACCCTAGTTATTTGAGTATAGCGAGCGCTCTCTGCTCTATTGGAACTGTCCCTTTAATCATATGCTATCATGAAAACTTTCAACCACATGCACGCTCCTCACCTGCCTGGCCACGCCTACATCCGCTCGTACATAAGCGGGGCCATGGCCATACTACCAGCTCCTTCCCCAGTCTTTCACCGCCCAAAACGGAAGATGCGTGGGGTCCTCAGTGAGTCAGAGCAGAGTGCTCGCTATACTCAAATAACTAGGGTTATAGGATAACCTTTGTTATTTTTCATATAGCGTTGCGCTCTGCTCTATTGGAACACAAGAGTGGAGCAGAGCGGAAAGCCCGACAGATGTACCCGCTGAGGTCCCCTACAACCATCAGAATCCGGGGAGGATCCAGGCCCCCCGGCCCCCCCTAGTGAGGGACGGGAGGGAGACCGGACCCGACTGTGCGAAGAGGGTTTAGCACCTTAAACGCACAGGGTGAGCAGACCGTGGGACTTACCTTCATATAGAAGGGCCCGCGACTAGTCGGACGCCCATCCCGCACGCCACCAGGGAACGGATGTGAAGCAAATAAAAACCCTGTCACAGCCCCCAACATCGCGGGGTCGGGGTAAAAAAAAAAAAACCCTGTGGCAAGGCCGTAGCAGCGGGGCGCAGAGGAGGTCCCAGCCCCAGGCCACATCCCGGGGGCTAGGACCCCCTGAAAAAAGGGGCCTGGTGAGGTCAACAAGGCCGCGGCATCGAGACCCCACCAGACGGTCACTGGTGACACCACCCCCCACATCGCCAGCGTATCGGACAGGGCCTAAAATAGGTGAAGGCCCTTCTCCCCCTGGCACGCTGCTCCGAAGCGCTCCCAAGGAGGCTTCCCCCCCACAATGTCGTGGGGCCAGCGCGCGCGCTGGGGAGACAACCCTCCAAGGAGGTTGATCCCTCAATCCAGGTCGACAGGTCTTAAGAGCAGAACTCGACCTGCGCCCGGAGCACTGCGGACTAGACAGGCACCTAAGGGGCTTACTGTAAGAACAAGATCCCGGCGGAAAGGGTGTTCGGTATGCCGTGCACTAGGGGTGGACGGTATGGTTTAAAATGTATATCACGGTATAATTTGAAGCATAGACGGTAACGGTATATATCACGGTATCAGTGTTTCCGTTAGAATAATTTTTTTTGCCTGATAGGCAGGCTATATAAAGAATGACATCCTCAAGGCATGTAGATTTATAATATTTTAACTTAAAACTAGGCTACTTTTGCATATAAAGTCATTATATTCCAAATAAAATAAGTCCCGAGTCCGTGCTGCTCCCATTGCAAACAGCCGGGGCTGGATGCTGGATTTTGCTAGAAGCATATGTAGCTGCAGAGCCGCAGAGCCAGCGGCGCTTTCAGGTCTGGTCACAGCTTTCAGCCGTTGGGTGGGGGGGCGCTGTTGAGCGGACCTGACCTGAAAGCGCCGCTGGCTCTGCGGCTCTGCAGCTGCATGCTATTCGCAAATCCACTGCTGCAGTCGTCCTCCCGGCTCCCGCTGCAGCCGTCGTTATCATAACACTACACGCATATCATAATGTTTACAGCAAACTGTAGTTGATCACCAGGTATGTTTTATTAACGTAGAATAATTCATATAAGAAAAACGATAGGGACATCTCTTACCTTTCTCCACTGGTTAAAAATGCCAGGAACTGAAATTGAAACTTGCTGTGCGCCGCGGTGATATGTGTTTATTATGAAATGACAATTGCGTGTTGACACGCCCACTGCGCGAAGCCTCCTAAATAACTTTTTCCAGTTTGCACATATCTATTATCTATGACTAATTCTATCTATTTTTAGGGGCAAATGCGATTGAAATAGTCGCGCTGTGGTTACATGACGTCATTGCTATTTTAGAGCTGCTCTACCGGTTACACGGTATAGTCAAAATCCATACCGTAGAGCAAATGAATACCGTTTATACCGTATACCGTTTATACCGTCCACCCCTACCGTGCACCATGTCACAATCTCATGGGGCCACGAACCTCGCGGAGTCGGAGTTAGCCAACTCTGCCAGCGAACAGATTCCACCACAAACCCTGACCCAGCCAATTTATTAATCCCGCGGGGTCGAGGTTCAGAGAAAGAGTTTAACACAATTGGCAGACGTCATGAAAGATGCAGGGGCATACTCTCGGGCAGCCAGGGTCATACCCGGGCTCAACCAGAGACTCGACTCTGCTACCAACACACCAGGGAGACAACCACCCCGCTATGTTTATTAACAGAAAGTGGTTGCTCCCTTAACCCACTAAGAAACCCCGGAAACATAACTGCGCATATACACAGGCTATACAATGCAGTTCAAGCGTTTCAGGTTTAAAAAGGGTTAACCCAACAGGTCAATGAGGGGGAGGCCCGACCTGGGCCTGGAGGACCGGGACCTACACAGGGATGCATAGAGGAGTTGACAGAAGCAGCCTCCCCGACAGCCCCCTCCTATCCCTGATTTAGCAGGGAGGGAGGGGTGAAAACGAATGGATAAGGACCAACCCACCTAACATTGTGCAAAAAAGGTACAACATAGTATGGACCAATGCACACCCCTGTTAAGGGCAACTCGTAGTGGCACCTATATGACACACACATTCATGACATCAATCCCTGTGAGGTCCGGCCCGCCTTGGCATTTTCCCCCCGGAAAGCTCAGGGTCCTTCGGGGTACCAGAAATTGTCTGCGCCCTGGCGGACAACGGGTTAAACTGATCCGGTCCAGCGCAACCAGGACAAGTCCTGTGCCCTTGTCACGCCGCCGCCCCCAGTCCTAAGAGGGGGGTAGGTACGCGTGTCGATCCAAAACATCACAGAGGGCGCCACCAAGACGGTCAGTACGCGAAGGCACTGCTCCCGGTGGCCCACCTAACGGGCGTGAAACCCCCCTGTCAATGTTTTGATACTCTGTCATCTCCCCCCTGAGATGTACGTGAGTCCTCGAGTCTAACCTAGTGAACTGGCGCTCGGTAGAGACAAAAATCCCCTTCCCAGCTGACCGCATAAAAAAACGCAGTTTTTATGATGTTGGGCAACCAAGGCGCGCCGGTCCCAAAAAGCGGATTCAATCATTGAAAAACACCCTGGGCCAGCGCTGATCGGTCTCGTAAGACCAAACGCTGATTTATGAAACAGCGTGTATGCTCGTAAAGAACCAGAGAACAGTGACGGCGAATTTCTAACAAGAAAGAGCCCCACAATGTTTCCTCTCGCTGTCTGGGATGAGGAGCAGGAAGCCGGTCTAGAGACAGACACAGGCTCTCATACGACGAGCCTGGGAATAACTGCTCTTTATGTAAGAGGGGAAGACAGCGGTTTTCCCAGAGAGACCTCAACGTGAGTAAAACAATTGAAAAAGGTTCATGTAACACATTGGACTAAGTAGACAAAATGGCCCAATATACACTACTGTTAGAGAGCAGAGCAGAAGGACCAATAGTCTCGACTGCATCGCATCATCCATCCTTTACAATGACAGCGGTCTGCAGCACAGGCCCTGTAACTCACGGACATGTCTCTTGGCCAATAAGAAAACGCGATTGTGACGTCTTCAATGGCCTCTCGAGCCTGGGAATAAAAGCCGCGTCAATTCTACTCTTTATGTAAGAGGAGAAGACAGCGATTTTTCCCAGAGAGACCTCAACGTGAGTAAAACAATTGAAAAAGGTTCATGTAACAATTGGACTATGTAGACTAAGACTCTCTGAGGAGAAGGCTCCTCTGAGGAGGCTCTCTCACTGAGAGGGAGGCTCTGAAACTCTCTGAGGAGGAGGCTCTGAAACTCTCTGAGGAGGAGGCTCTGAAACTCTCTGAGGAGGAGGCTCTGAAACTCTCTGAGGAGGAGGCTCTGAAACTCCCTGAGGAGGAGACTCTGAAACTCTCTGAGGAGGCTCTGAAAACTCAAAACGGCCCAATATACACTACCGGTAGGGAGCAAAGCAGAAGAACCAATAGTCTCGATTGCATTGCATCCCCTCCTTTACAATGACAGTGGCCTGTAGCACAGGCCCCGTAACTCACGGACAATAAGAAAACGCGCCTGTGACGTCTTCAAATGGGGGGGGGGAATCCCGTGTCCCACCTACTAATTTGGTGTGGGAAACAGGGAAATTTTGATTGACAGTCGATTCTGCCAATTACGTCACACACCGCTTGCACCCGCCTCTGCTGTTACCACCAATCGGCAAGCGCGTATACATTTTTTACTTCTGCTTTTGTCCTCCATTGATTTTGATGAGAGAGGTTTTCTAGAACAACAACAACGGGGCGCGGCCGACGTTTAGCTTTTAGCTCCGCAGGATGACTTAAATGAGGCATAATGATTTTACTGCAACGATTGTTATAATAAAACAAAGCCTTTCTATACATGTGTCTGATTGAAAACTTTATTAACAGATTGCAGAATGGGTAAAACTCAGGGCTCTATGAACAACAGAAGGAACTGAGCTAGTATGAACGCGGGCTTGCTACGTTCGGGTAAATAATATGCTGATGTTATTGAACGTGTAACACCAACTATATAACGTTAATGCCACAAAACGAATGCCTTGTTAATCATAAGTAGTAACTTTGATGCAGTAGCTTGTGTGTGTGTGTGGGGGACTGGGGACCGTTGTGGAGGTCGCGAGTGAACTTTTTTTTCTTCTTTTGACGCTACACAAATTGATGGATATTTATCGGCTACTGCCATCGGCACATTCGAGCTTATAGGCCGATTGCAGTCAACAAGGCACTTATCGGCCGATACCGATACCCGACCGATACATCGGTGCACCCCTAGTAGAAAGGCACAACCTCCCGGCCAAGGCCTAACAAAATTAATAGTTGGTTTCAGGTTGGTTGTCAGTTTGGCCATGGGTAGGTAGGGAATTTATTTTATTTTATTTTTTTATTTTATTCTTTCCCACGGCGACTATGGATAGGGAATTTCTTTATTTAATTAAAATGTTCACAACAACATGGATGCATGTACTCTGCCAGCATGTTTAATATCCATAATACTAAATGTTTGACTAAGATTTCTATGAAACTTTATTAAAAAAAAAAAAAAAAAAAATCAGATTTTTTTTTTTTTTTTTATAATTTTTTTTTTTAAACTCATAAAATATATTGGGTCGCACCTAAATCGGCAGGGTCGGTCGGCAACCTGAAACCAACTATTATTTTTGTTAGCCCCAATCAGTTACGTAAAGGATATAACCATATCCGGGGGGGGGTTATTCTGTCCACCCCCCTCAACACCTCACCCCTGATACGACGCCATAAAAAAGCAGAGCCGCGACACCAGTTGCATAGCGTGCTACATGAAAGCACATACTTCCAAGCACAGTAAAAGCTTTACATCATGCACGCCAACCTCAGCCGATAACCTCGTTTGTGTAAAAAAACAGGCTTTATCCATGGCTCTTCTTATGTGCGAAAAAACTTGCCACCTGCTATTTTTTTTACTTTACCCTTAAGCAAAGAAAAAATTAACTAAGGATGCACCGAATGGGAAATTCTTGGCCGAAACCGATACCGAAAATAGGAAACAGTTGGCCGAAAACCTGAAAGGCAGAAAATGATTAATATAAATATATATATAATGTATTTTTTTCCCCCCCAGCTACCTGATTATGGCAAAAGACATGATTATGGCAAAACTTAACTTAAATAATATTAATAATCACTATTATGGGCCCATAAAACATTTATTCAGCACTTTTGAATGCATACATTAATTCCAGACTGACTGCTGAAAGATTGTACAATTTAAACATTTTCTCTTTGCATACAACAAAATGTGCATTAAAGTCAAGTGCATTTTCTTTTCTCTGTAGGATAACTACAACAAAGTGCATTCAGAACAAAGCCAAGGTGCTTTAAAACTGCATAACGATCTGCATAAAGACACACACACAGGACTGTTGTATTTACTACATCTCCCATGACTCTTAGCGGGGGATGACGTAGCTTACGAGAGACGGGTCAAAGAGGAATGGAAGTGTTAGCTAGCTTAACGCTAACGTTAGTTCAAAATGTTTTAACCGCGACAGGCATATAGTAATGGCGAGGATATAAAGCAGACCTGGGCATTGTACTTTTTTCTTTTCATGTCAACGTTCACACGCACAATATACGCTTACCTAGGATTTGACTTGATTCAACAACAAAGCAGTCGGGGCAAGCCGAAAACGGTCGAAAGTGTGGTTATTTGAAGTTTGGATTTCTTTTTTCACAACTGAGGTAGGTAGATTACATTTTTAGAGACTAAAGTACAGAAAAAAGGTACCGTTGGGTACCGGTATCGATTCACAGGTACCGGTACCATATCGGTTCAAATGTGAACGGTACCCATCCCTACTGAACACACAACTGCAGGGCAAGGGCATTTTTGCTCATGAAATGCATAGCCATGTGAAAGCCTTCATGACAAAGTTGCAATTAATTTCAAGGCAACTAGGCAGCAAAATCGCAAAACGCATGAAAACCCTGAAAGAAGTCAAACCATCAGCTGATCACCGGCACAGTTTAAAGTTTTCAAGTTTCAAGTTTCTTTAATAGTTGTCATACAGAAGTACAGAATACTTTCATACAAAATGCTTCTTACTGTTACGCTCCAGAGACTGTGCTAGACAAGATAGTATCAAATAACATAGTATAGCATGTAATTTAGAAGTAGAAAATGAGGTCACAGTGTTCAGTATAGACATATGTACAATGTTCGATGCAGAATAGACGTAACTGAGTTACCATATAATATACAATACTATGCAGTGTACTAATGTACAGTACTATATAGTGCAAAGCAGAAATGGGATGAGGTACAATTTAGGTACAATTTACAGTAAGGTGTACGAGTTGTAGTGCAATCCTTCATCAATAAATATAAAGTGTGGGGAGTGGGTGCTACAGTGTGTTTGTTTAAAGTGGGTGTGTGCTACAAAGTGTGTGGAGTGGGTGCTACAGTGTGTTTGTTTAAAGTGAGTGTGTGCGTGTGGATGTGTGTGCTATGTGCGTTTGATGGTTGTTGTTGTGTAGTGTTCATTGTTCGTTTAGCAGCCTGATGGCCTGGGGATAGAAGCTTCTTCTGAGTCTTTCTGTGCTCGCCTTGAGACTCCGGTATCGCTTGCCTGACCGCAGCAGTTCAAAGAGGCAGTTGTTCGGGTGACTGGAGTCTTTAATGATTCTCTTAGCCTTGCCCCTGCAACGCTTGTTGTAAATGTTCTGGAGGGTGGGGAGCCCCCCTCCAATTGTGCGTTCGGCTGAACGTGTCACTCTTTGTAGTCTGCTTCGGTCTTGTGCAGTGCTATTCCCAAACCAGGAGGTGATGTTGCCAGTCAAGATGCTCTCTATTGTACATGAGTAGAAGTTCTTAAGGATCTTCTGACTGACTTGGAACTTCCTTAGTCGCCTGAGGAAGTAGAGGCGTTGTCGTGCCTTCTTCACAACACTGTCAATGTGTGTGGTCCATGTCAAGTCCTTGGATATGTAGGCTCCGAGGTACTTAAAGGTACTCATCCATGTTGGGAGCGCTGCATGATGAATTTTCAAGGCGTTTTCAAGATTTCAAAAAGGTTGAGGATGAAATGCAGCTGGTTTCCTCTCCCTTTACCTGCAGTGCACCCACTGATGTTCAGCTTGAACTCATTGACCTGCAGTCTGATTCACTACTGAAAGAGCACTTTAAGTCAGCATCACTGCTAGAGTTCTACTCTGCTCTCAAGTAGGAGAACTTTCCAAACATGAGGAGACATGCTCAGAAGATGTTGGTTCTCTTTGGATCGACCTATATGTGAACAGACATTCTCAGTCATGACGTTTACCAAGTCCAGGTACAGATCCTCTCTCACTGATGAACATCTGGCAGCTGTGCTTCGCATCTCCACCTCAGACATGCAACCTGACTTTGATGGACTTGTTAAAGCTCAACAGAGACTGGATTTATCACACTGAATGAAAAAAAAAAAGAGCTGAAGAACACTAAAATGTGGAAATATAACAAGTGAAATGGGACACTTTTTTTTTCTTTTTTTTGCACAGTTCTGAAAACATTAAATGTTTAATATAGGCATGTAGAGTAAAAAAGGCTACTGGGACACTTTTCATGTCTTGTTTATTTTGGCTATAAGATGATGTGATGTCTTTAGAAAGCTAAGAAAATCCTTGTTTCAATAGTATATGAAACTCAAAATAATAACTTTATTTGTATAGCACTTTTTCATACATGCCCTTTGTTATTAATGTTTCACATTTTGTTTATCATTTTGGAAATAAATTCTATTTGAATAAATGATATTTTTGAAAGCTAACCTCACCTTTTAATTGCCAAATAATAACATACACTCTTACCAGGGGTCAAAACAATGCCATTTACTGCTTTTTATATAGAAATAAAATGTATATTATGCATAATTGAGTTTGGAATTTTGGCCCGGCCCTCCAACATATTTTCAGTTGCTCATTCGGCCCCCCGGGAAAAATAATTGCCCACCCCTGATATAAAGCATGTTAAAGGCGCATTTATTGGATGCGTTGCTCGCGGTCGCGGAGTTTACATAGAAACAGCGCGACTCCCAAGAGGAGTTAGTTATCACAGGCTGCAGAACGCAGGAAGAGCTGCCAAGCTGCTCACGTTGCGCGTTTTGATTACGTCATCACAACAACACTTTCGGTTACGAACGTTATGTATCCCTGTTCTTTGACATTCGGTGATATATTTTCGGTGCTAAAACCCTTTCGGCCGAAAGAGCCTTTTTAACCATTTTCGGCCGATCATTTTCGGTGGCCGAATTTTCGGTGCATCCCTAAAATTAACAGACTGAAGAGAGGGACCAAAAGTCCTTGGTTCACATGCTACATACGTATAACTCTGTAAGCTAACACTAGCACACCAGTTGCGGACTCAAATGCTACGTTTTAACCTAAAAACTTATTTCATGAAACACACACAACCCTCATCATACAATGAAGCCGTCAAGTTCACTCTTACCATGTAAGAAAAAACATCGGCTTAGGTAGAGAAAGGACATAAGCCCCGGCTAAGTGCTAGAACACAGCCTTGCAAGTTATACAACAGCAACCAAGCATATTCCAGAGAAAATCTGCACAAACTCCAAGCAAGAAGGCACCCCCAGCATTTGTAGCTGTGGGTTCACATAGCACACGTCGTATCACCCAAAAGACAGTGTTATTAACCAAAAACATTTTGGGGGGGGGAGAGTGGGGCATAGTGTAACGTGTCCTACCTGACCCCTGGACGCAGGATGAATGGCCGCAACAATAGCTGGTCCACCTTGTTGACGAGGCCTCTTGCTGGCGGGGCCAGAAGTGGCGACGGCTGGAGTCTCGCTCCAGTGTTTCACCCACATCCTGCGGCCGGCCATGGTGCAGGCTGACGACATCTTCTGCCAGAGATGATGCCGAATCCCCGCACAACTGACACATCACGCGTCGCAAGACACCACCCGCCCAGTGAGACCGTCGACCAGCCGACTGCCTCTCGCGGCAATAGTATCCAGCTGCACAGCCGGAGCGCAACGCTGGCGGGGGAACTGCCCAGCGGCGCGCACTCCCCAAATGTGAAGCGCCGATGGAGGTCAGAATAATCCTCTAGACTCTCCGGTGGTGACGACATTATCCTTTCTTTCTCCCGTAATTAGTGAGAGAGGGAGAAACAAAAGACAACGCCAACACAGCTCCTATAACTAACTAACTACTTTAAAGCACTAAACTTGAAGCGGTGCTATACACGGACTTTGCGTGGTGTAGGGTTGCACGGTATACCGGTATTTAGGGCTGTCTTAAATACTTCGAAGTTCGATGGCATGAGCTTCGAACAATATTTTTTTTTTTTTTTTTTTTTTTTTTGCCTCCAAAATGCATCTCCAAGGGAATATCCCTTGGAGTTGTACACAACCGCGACGCCACACAAAACATTAATAAGGCTATGCCTATGCTGCTATGACTAATGTGTTACCAAGTTGGCTAATTTAATTGTAATCATCTGCTTTTGTAGGTGCATTGTCTGATATAATTATAAATTATAAATGATAAATTAAATATAATATAATTGTTTGCTTGATAGACGAAGGTTGCAACATAATTATGTAATGTCATGTCGTTGGCTGTGAGAGCAGCCCCACTGCACCCAGGCAGCGCAGCCGAGTGAAACCTTGTTGGTTGCGTCACAGTCACGAAAGGGGCTTGTTACGCACCCCAGTAGGGAGACGCAACACAAGGCCACAGACAGAGTAGGTGAGGGTGCAGTGACACAAAACTCAGAGACAATTTGCTAAATAATAATATTTATTTTACAAAAACACAAATCAGCATCACAGAGCAAGGAGGACTTACCAGTGAGCACCAAATGAAATATCAAAAGGAAATTAAAGCCCACCCCCCCTTACAGGCGCGGACGCCCAAAAGTACAGGTGGTGGTGCTCACTTCTAAGGCTGGTGTCTTTAACAGTAGGTCACCTACGTGATGCAAAATGTAGACCCAGGGTATTTTCCTGTCCTCAATGTCCCTTTGTGCAAAACAAAAGATTAATACAAAGAAAAGCAATCACCATAGGCTGGGTGACACAAGGGAAACAAATATACAAAGGGTTAATACAGAAATGTACATCAAACTAAAGAACACCAAAACACAATGAAGTGAACCAGAGCTTTCGCCAGCTCTACCGAATGTACCGTTTATATAAAGAAACACCACTCTAACCATGTAGCTCATAGTGTAGGATGAACACCACTTTAACTCCAATGCTCAGTGTAGGATGAATCTAAAATGGCCAACAATATACATACCCCACACACAAGACACAATCAAGCTCACCTGTTTATATAAAGAAACACCACTCTAACCATGTAGCTCATAGTGTAGGATGAACACCACTTTAACTCCAATGCTGAGAGTGTAGGATGAATCGAAAATGGCCAACAATATACATACCCCACACACAGTGGCAAATGGCAAAACAGGGCCAACAGTATATATACCCCGCACAGGGTTTGGTCCACGCAGGCACACACAGCATTATCACCAAAGACACAGAGAGACACCCACCACCACAATGAGCCAAAAGAGCTAACTAACACTGCACACAAAATGGGTATATGAAGGGAGAGTGGATGTTGATTGCAGAATCAGCTTCACCTGCCGTTGCACTGGGGTGAGTTGCTGATTGACCAGCTGCTGCTGCAGCTGGGAGACACCTGAGAATGGGATATGTTACACAGGAGGGAGACAAAAACAGAACAACCAAAACATGCCTATATACCCACACACAGGGGGGGGAATTAAAGCCCGCCATTTGCGGGCAGTTTTTACGTTTGGCGCCTCACACTGAGAGGTCTGCCCGCCGTGTGGCCGAAACTCATGATCCAATTCTGAGCGGAGTTCTCACTCGCTGTCTCAGCACAGACATGCAGCGCACCGCGCACTGCTCCTCCTACCCCTCCCGCACCTGTTTCTGTATGCTGCATGTAAACAGAGGACAGTCACTGTGACGTTAGTCTAGTCAGAGGGACCTCCGTGAGCTAATGTTAGCTACTGTTACAAAATGACCCAGTCGGGGCGGTCAGGTGGCGTAACGGAGATTGCGTTCGTCACCAACCCCGGAGCGGCTGGATTCGCCTGTTCGAATCCAGCTCACAGCTCCGGGGTTGTCACCAGCTTGGCTGGCCGTTCACACTAATACAATTGGCAGTATTAGAGGGTGGGAGAAGCTGGCGGGGTGGGTCCGGGTCATTGTAAACAGCGACTCCTACAGTTCGGTCGGGGCGCCTGCTAAGCGCGGATAGGATCTAAGTGGGATAGTGTGATCCATTCCTTCCACACGCTACGCCCTCTCAGTGAGAATCCGCACTGCCAGGTGAAAAGAAGTGGTTGATTGGCTGGACGTGTGTCGGAGGAAGCACGTGGTAGCCTCCACTCTCCCAGACCGACTGTGGGGGGTAAGTGCGCAGCGACCAGGAAGGGGATTGGGAATTGGCATAACGACTAACATTGGGATGGGAGAAAATCGGAGGAAAAAGGAGGGAGAAAAAGATTAAAAAAATAAAAATTAAAATTAAAATTACCCAGTCAACTATTCACTTTTAGTTTAATACATGAGGCATTGTGTAACGTTATCCAGCCGGCTAGCTACTGATAGCTCCCGACATCAATGTCCTACAACATGCGTATTCGAGCCCCTGGCTTACATTGCATGAGGGCTGCTGAATAGGGTCCAGCTGGAGCGCAGGAGAATCCTTTCATGCTGAATGTAGAGTTTAGGGTCCAGCTGCAGTGCCGGAGAATCCTTGCTGGAGCTGGAGGCCACTCGAGTATACACACAGACAGTGGAGCTGTTTGCAGACAGCAGATAATACAACTACAAGTATGATTATATAATATATATATTTTATTAAAAAAAACTTTTTTTATATAAAATTATAATTATTTTTTTAATCAAAAAAAAGTTGGCAGGTAAGAAATATGCTTGGCGGGTAGATTCTTCCCATCTACCCGCCACTGGCTGGTGAGTCAAAAAGTTAATTTCGCCCCCTGCCCACACACAACAGATAACATACATTACTCCCTCTATATACATACATAAGGACACCGTCCGTAACAGGGCTACTTAATTAATTAATCCAATCCACTTTATTTATAGAGCACATTTAAAAACAACAAAGTTTACCAAAGTGCTGTACAAGTCCCACAACATAAGATAAAAAAATAATAATAATAATAATAATATTATAATTAATATATATATATATATATATATTTTTTTTTAAGCTTCGAATTAAAATCGAAGCTCGGCCCCGAAGCTTCGATTGCCAAAAAAAGCTTTGAAGGTCAGCCCTACCGGCATTGGTATAGTACCGCGGTACTAGAGTGTTTGAAATGATAATACTGCGTTTGGGAAAAAACTGTACTTTTTAAATTTTTTAATTTATTCATTTATGCATGCGAATGCCTTCCTATTGGAGCACAGCGCTGCTGTAAGTGGTGACATTGCGCTAGTTTACCGGAAGCAACCTTCTGGAATGAAGAACAACAAACTCTAGTTGAGACGGGAGCTGGCATGGCTCGTCCGGCGAGTGTTGGCATCGGTGGCACGACTGCAGTGCTGATGGGGGCTGCTGTGGCGCGGAGCGTTGGTTGTCGTGGCCATCGGCAGTCGCGGTGAGGATCTTTGTTGATTGGCGTTGGCTAGCTGGCTTTGGCTAGAGTTGTGGTTCGCTAGCTGTGTGGGCTAAAGTTGGCCGAGTTTACTCTGGCAGCGTGTGCTGGCTAGCTAACGTTAATCAATAAAGATCCTCACTGCAATTAGTTAGTTATCAAGTCAAGTCAAGTCAAGAGTTTTAATTGTCACGGCATACAGGTATACAATGAAATGCGGGTGGTCTTGCCCGCGACGATGTGCAATACAGTGGTACAACATATAATAGAATCCAATAAAAATACAGTGGTACAACATATAATAGAATCCAATAAAAACAACAGTGTAATAACAGGTAACATGGTGTGACATCTCGGTATCTGTACATAGTATTTACAGAGCATATAGGACATGCTAGGTAGCTTTAGTAGTGCAATACACTGTTCCTGTTGTTATACTAATTTAAAGTGACCTTTCCTCTTGGCCATAAGTGTGCGTGTGTGCGGCATGAGTGTTAAAGTGGCTGCTAGTGTGTGAGCGTGCTCAGCGTGCGTGTCTTGTGTGTGCTTGTGTGTGGATAGTTCAGTTTCTGTGGCTCTCAATGTTCATTGTTCAAGGCTCTGATGGCCTGGGGGAAGAAGCTGAGCCTAAGCCTCTCCGTCCTAGTAGCTGGGGTTCGCAGGCATCTGCCTGACCTCAGCAGCTGGAACAGGCTGTTATTGGGGTGGTGGGGGTCTTTCATTATTCTGCAGGCTCTGGATTTGCACCTCTTGTTGTATAGAACCTGCAGGGTAGGTAGCGCAATACCCGTGGTACGCTCGGCTGAGCGCACCACTCTCTGTAGGGCCTTCTTGTCCTGTGCCGTGCTGTTTCCATACCAGGCAATGATGTTTCCGGTCAAGATGCTCTCTACAGCTCCTGAGTAGAAGGACTGGAGTATCTTCCCCGATACTCTGAACTTCCTTAACTGTCTCAGGTGGTAGAGGCGCTGCTTCGCTTTCTTTACTACTGTGTCTATGTGTGTTGACCATGTCAGATCCTCTGAGATGTGGACCCCCAGGTACTTGAAGCTACTCACCCTGTCCACGGTAGCCCCGTTAATCATCAGTGGTGTGTGTGTCTCCTGCTGTCCTCTCCTATAATCCACGATCAGCTCCTTGGTTTTACCAATGTTCAGGAGCAGGCTGTTGTCCTGGCACCAACGGTCCAGTACCTCAACCTCCTCCCGGTAGGCCTTCTGGTCGTTGTCCGAGATCAGCCCCACCACCACCGTGTCGTCTGCGAACTTCACTATGGAGTTGGAGCTGAACTTGGCCACACAATCGTGTGTGTAGAGTGAGTACAGCAGGGGGCTTAGAACACAGCCCTGGGGGGACCCGATGCTCAGGGTGATGGTGTTGGAGGTCTGACCCCCCACCCTGACCGCCTGGGGTCTTTCACTCAGAAAGTCCAGTACCCAGGCGCTCAGGGCGGAGCTCAGACCTAGCTCGATCAGCTTGTCCACCAGTCTGGTGGGGACTATGGTGTTGAACGCTGAGCTGTAGTCAATGAACAACAGTCTCACATAGCCCCCCTTCTGACGGTCAAGGTGGGAGAGAGTGCTGTGCAGCACCTGGGAGACCGCGTCGTCAGTGGACCTGTTTGTCCTGTATGCAAATTGCATAGGGTCCATATCACTGGGGAGGGAGGCACAAATGTGGTCCTTGACCAGCCTCTCGAAACATTTCATGACCACAGAGGTGAGTGCCACCGGTCTGTAGTCATTTGGACATGTTGGGGAGGGTTTCTTCGGTACAGGGATGATGGTAGACATCTTGAAGCAGGCAGGGACCACTGTTATCATAACCATCGGCAGTTGCAGTGGGGATCTTTGTTGATTGGCGTTGGCTGGCTGGCACATTTTGCATAGGGGGAACTCGGCTGACGTTGGCTTGTGTAGCTGGCGAGCTGTAGTTCTAGTTGGGGCTGGCTAGCTGGCGTTGATAATAAGCCTAATAATAAGCTATACATAGCCTAAACTCCCGTGCTGAAAGCTAGTAAAGCTATGGCTTAGTCACAAACATGATTTATACAGAGCCTACTGTATAAAGACAACGGAAATCTATTTTATTTTTGTTAAACAGCCTACAATATGACATAACCTAGTTCTAGATTATGATAGGCTATAATCAGTCTCACTCATCAAAATGTTTTCTAGGTAACTTATGGTATCTCAAACTAATTAGGCCCTCTGCTATGACAAATGTATAATAATAATAATAATAATAATAATAATAATAATAATAATAATAATAATAATAATAATAATAATAATAATAATAATAATAATAATAATAATAATAATAATACAACCATACTTTTTCTACCCCTTGCATTTTTTTTAACTACAGAAGTCTGCTGCATTTGGCTCACAGAGTGACTCCCCCCACTCAGAAGCAACCTAACCTCCACTTTTTTTGAGCAGCATATAAAGTACACAAATTAGTCCAAAGATGATAAAAGGCTCAACAGGGCAGTCGCAGAGTTCATCTCCAAGTTCCAATATATATACACTACAGTTGAGAAAGCTGGGTTCAGAAACCTTGTACAGCAACTGTTTTTAGTGCAAAAAAGTTCTCCAGCATTTTGAATGCCATTGCTTTTAATTTAATTTATTTATTCTTGTCATTGTTCATTGTTGTGTTTTAAAATAAAGAACAATAATGACATCTGAGAGTTTTTCCCTGATTTTGAGGAAAAGTATAGAAAAGTATCGAAATTAATATTGGTATAGTATCGAAACTAAAATGTTGGTATCGTGACAACCCTAGTAGGGAAGGAGGTGGTAGTATGGCCATGGCCCGCTTATGTACAAGCGGATGTGGGCGTGGCCAGGCAGGTGCGAAGCGTGCATGTGATTGAAAGTTTTCATGATAGCATATGATTAAAGGGACAGTTCCAATTGAGCAGAGCGCAAAGCTATACGGAAAATAATTAGAATGGATATGAGGACTGTGTATGTGTAACTAGGAGGGATATGAGGACTGTACTGTATGTGTAACTAGGAGGGATATGAGGACTGTGTGTACATGTATGTGTAACTACTAGGAGGGATATGAGGACTGTGTATGTGCAACTAGGAGGGATATGAGGAGTGTGTGTTATGTGTAACTAGGAGGGGTATGAGGACTGTGTGTATGTGTAACTAGCAGGGATATGAGGACTGTGTGTATGTGTAACTAGGAGGGATATGAGGACTGTGTGTATGTGTAACTAGGAGGGATATGAGGACTGTGTGTATGTGTAACTAGGAGGGATGTGAGGACTGTATGTTATGTGTAACTAGGAGGGCTATGATGACTGTGTGTCTTAACTAGGAGTTCAAGTTTCTCAAGTTCAAGTTTCTTTATTAGTTGTCATACAGAAATACAGAATACTTTTGCATGAAATGCTTCTTTCTGTTTTGCTCCTGAGAGTGTGCTAGATAAAATAACAAGATAGTATAAAATAGTATAATATAAGTATAAAATAGAAAGTCAAGTACGTAAACAAGTGTAAACAAAACAAAAATGTTCAATATACATATACAGTATATGTACAGTATATACAATGCAGATACAGTACAGTGTAGAAATGGTGAGGTATAGCTTAGCTTGTGGTGCCACCTTGTGGTGGTGAGGTGCATGAGATTGATGCCAATAAATATAAAGTGTGTTAGTGTCTAAAGTGGGTAAAGTGGGTGCTACAGTGTGTTGTTTATTTAAAGTGAGTGTGTGCGTGTGGATGTGTGTGTTGTGGGTGTATTTGATGGTCTGTTATTGTTCATTGAGCATCCTGATGGCCTGGGGATAGAAGTAGGGCTGGGCGATATGACGATATTATATAAATATCGGGTACAGTTCATTAACGATACACTTTTTAAACGTATCGTGGATATCGTGATGTTTTGCCCAAGAGGCTTGTGTCGCGTCAATCTGGTCCACACGTTGACACTTTTGAACAGCGCCGCCCCACACACACACTACTGCATCAAAAGTGACTACTTATGATAACAAAGGCATTCGTTTTGTGGCATTAACGTTATAATAATAATAATGCAGGACCTGTTCAGAGGTCTCTATATAGTTACACTTTCAATAACATCAGCGTATTTACATAGTGCCGACCGAGGTCGACCTAGATATAGCAAGCTCGTTCATATCTCAGCCCGTGCTGACTCAGTTGTGCCCATTCTGCGGTCTGTTAATAACGTTTTCAATCAGACAGATGTATGGAAAGGCTTTTATTATAACATCCGTTGAAGTAAAATCATTATGCCTCCAGTCGTTTAGTCCTTCTGCGGAGCTAAAAGCTAAACGTCGGCCGCGGCGAGCTGCCATTGTTATTGTCATTGAGCTCTCCAATGGCGGAAGTAAAAAATAAATACGCGCTTTCCGATTGGTGCTAAGAACAGCAGGGCGGGTGCAAGCGATGTGATGTAATTGGCAGACGCGACTGTCAATCAAAATGATTCTGTTTGCCGACTGAATGAATGAGAACGTTATTAAAAGATTGCAGCATGGGTACAAATAATACAGTATAGCTCAATACAACAACAGTCAACAGCGGACTGGAGGATGCAGACCAGAGAAAGACTTTCGTCTTGTTTACATCAGGGTCCCCCATTTTCAATTCATCATATTTCATATCTAAATCATATAATATCTCATTGCTAAATATATGCAATATATAATCTAATAATCCAATAATCTAAATCTAATATATAATATAAAAATGCTAAATGCATGGGTATTTTATTTTGTCTTTAATGTTAGCTTGCAAACTCAAATACTGTCTTGGTAAGCCTCATAATGAATTTTGGGGAAAAAAAGAAAAACATCGTGATGCGTATCGTGTATCGCCGAAAGGTCAGAAAATATCGTGATATCATATTTAGGCCATATCGCCCAGCCCTAGATAGAAGCTCCTTCTGAGTCTCTCTGTGCTTGCCATGAGACCCCGGTATCGCTTGCCTGACCGCAGCAGTTCAAAGAGGCAGTTGTTTGGCAGTTGTTTGGGTGGCTGGGGTCTTGAGGAGGGATATGAGGACTGTGTTATGTGTAACTAGGAGGGATATGAGGACTGTATGTTATGTGTAACTAGGAGGGATATGAGAACTGTTTTTATTGATCATTGTAATTATTTTATTTTGTTTGCCTTTTGTGTGTGGACCCCAGGAACAATAATTGTTTAGCCATGTAGTTTAGTTTAGTTTACTAGGATCCCCATTTAGCTACATCATTACAATAGCTATTCTTCCTGGGGTCCACAAAAATGTACTTTGTGATCGTGCAACATAATACTTACATCATAACATGACATTACAAGTAAACATGACTAGGACAAGGACTAGTACACACACAGAGACATAATACTTACATCACAACATAAAACATTACACGTAGGGATGTCCGATATTATCGGCCTACTGATATTATCGGCCGATAATGGCATTAAAATGTAATATAAAAAAGTATCTATCGGTTTAAAATAAATAATAATAATAATAATTTTGTATCTATTATTTTAAATTTTTGTAACCTTTATTTACCCAGGCAAGCAAGTAAGAACAAATTCTTATTTTATTTATTGTCAAAAGTATGCATAATGTTGTGTTAATTCCACAACAAGAGATGTGTAATGTTAATTACCTGAAATTATTCCGTTTTTTGGGGGGGGGGGGACGGGGGGACCCTGCATATATCGGTATCGGTTGATATAGGTATCGGAAGTTAAGAGTTGGACAATATCGGATATCGGTAAAAAAGCCAATATCGAACATCCCTAATTACAAGTAAACACAACAAAGGACTAGTACACACACACACAGACATAATACTTACATCATAACATGACATTACAAGTAAACACGACAAAGGACTAGTACACACACACACAGACATAATACTTACATCATAACATGACATTACAAGTAAACACGACAAAGGACTAGTACACACACACAGAGACATAATTCTTACATCATAACATGACATTACAAGTAAACATGACTAGGACAAGGACTAGTACACACACAGACATAATACTTACATCACAACATATAACATTACAAGTAAACATGACAAAGGACTAGTACACACACACAGACAAAGTTTACATCATAAAATGACATTACAAGTAAACAGGACAAATGACTAGTATAACACACAAACACACACACACATAATACTTACATCATGACATGACATTACAAGTAAACTGGACAAAGGACTAGTACACAATCATACACACACAGACATAACACTTACATCATAACATGGCATTACAAGTAAACAGGACAAAGGACTAGTATAACACACACACACACACACACACACACACACACACACACACACACACACACACACACACACACACACACACACATAATACTTACATCATGACATTACAAGTAAACTGGACAAAGGACTGGTACACAAACACATACATAATACTTACATCATAGCATATACAATTACAAGTAAACATGACAAAGGACTAGATGATTGGACTAGTACACACACACAACAAGACAAGCTTCAATATCCAATAATCAACCATGTGAAATAGCTAGGAATACTGTACACATAATATATGTTCATACAAGCCTAATTTAACAGCACATTTAATTGATATTACATAATGATGTTGTTGCAATGCATACGTCCAGTACAGAGTATTTGACCTCATAAATGTAACCCACCTTTACAATCACATTTGAAAAACATTAAAAAAACACAACTTTCATACATTTCAATGGTTTCTACATCTGTTCAAATATACCTCGTCAAAAGATGCTGTTTAATACGATTTTAAATGGTATTTTACTGTTTTTACTTGTGCGATAGGCCTATGTCTAGGGAGTGAATTCCATTCATGCATAGCTCGGTACATAACAAGGCACATAGACGAGGTAGTCTATACCATAAGGGTCGACTCGACAGAGACCTGTGTTACACATAGGGCTGGGCGATATAACGATAACGATAAATATCGCGATATATTTATTAATCGATATCGAATATCGAAAAAAATCGAAAAATCTTTTTTTCTTTATATATATATATATATATATATATATATATTAAGGCTGTCAAATATATCGCGTTAATATCGCGTTAACTCCCGATTCTATTAATGTCACAAATTTTTTTAACTCAAGATTAACTAAATTTTTTTTTTTTTTTTTTTTTTTTACTAGACTTCACTCAGGTGTATTATTGATGCTCTCATTGATACTATGTTTGTTTCTGAGTGTGTGTGTGTGTGTGTGTGAGATATAGAGAGAGTATTGATAAGAGTATTAAAACTTGGAACTTGAAAAAGATCTGTTTAAGGTATAAAAAAAGAATAAAAAAAGGCGATTATTTGCGATTAATCGCGAGTTAACTATGGACAATCATGCGATTAATCGAGTTAATATTTTAATCGTTTGACAGCACTAATATATATATATTATATATATATATATATATATATATATATATATATATATATATATATATATTTTTTTTTTTTGACCTGCAACAGGGCAGTTTTAAAACCAGAGCAGTGGACAGACTTGTCTTTCTTGCCTGCAACTTAAAGTAATGGCTTTGCTTGTCCAAATGACAATACTGACCAAATTGAGATTTATTTTTCTCTTGTCCATTTATTTTGTTTGCTTTCTAATTTAAAATACAGTTTGAAACCGTCTGTACACAGTAGGCTATGTGTGCTAGCAGAGCTAGACTCCAGTCACGAGTCACGGTGCACATGTGCGGTGGTTGTCCACCAAAAAAGCGCCAAAAGATCGAAAATAAACTAGCAGAGCCAGAACTGTTCAACTCCCCTGGAGCCACAGCCAGCAGAGAAGCCGGTTTACTTTCGCTTTTAATCCAGCCTGAGAACTGGAGTGTGAGGGATGTAACACTAAAGATGGCGGCAATGACAAAGAATGCTGCAAAATAAACATACATCTGTTGTTTAAAAAAATATATATATATATTTTTTTTATATACTTATAACAATTTCGATAATTATCGATATCGAGAAATATGATAACATTTCATATTGTTATCGCGATAAGATTTTTTCCATATCGCCCCCAGCCCTAGTTACACATCCCAGGCAAACAGTTTTCATACATTTTTAAAGGCACACATAGACGTACAGTGCGGCATTGAATGTACAGCGCGGCCTTATCACATTGTGAAAGTGAGTAGCATGGCCTGCATGGCTTACGTACGTCGCAGACACAGAGGAGGCCAATTAAGATACAACGTTACGATAAGCTCAAAATATGAGAGGTTCAGCGAATCTGGCTATGATAACTTCTCCTCTGAGATAACCGCAGATGACCACGTCTTCTGCTTTGTGCATATTCAGTGGCCAGCGATAGAGAGATGGAGAGAGAGAGAGCGATGCATGGCTGACAGTGTTGCTAGGAGACCACACACAGTGAGTCGTGTCACATCCCTCCCCCCCTATTCTTGTAGCCTCGCTAGCTTTCCCTTTCACTGTTCTCCCTTCCCTCTCTTTCTTCTCCTCCACCGTGTATTCTTTCTCTCCCCTTATTTCACTCCATCACCCTGTCTCCACCGTTTTTATTCATATTATTGAGCTGGGTTGCCCCTCCCTCCACCCCTCCATCTTTCCTCATATCCTCTTCTTCTCTTGCTACCGACTTCTCTGCCTAAAGCTGCCTCGAAGTTTATCTCCATCTTCCAGCACTGCTGCTCCTTCTCTCCCCCCCATCTCTCTCTCTCTCTCTCTCTCTCTCTCTCTCTCTCTCTCTCTCTCTCTCGCTCTCTCTCTCTCTCTCTCTCTCTCTCTCTCTCTCTCTCTCTCTCTCTCCTCTCTCTCTCTCTCTCTCTCTCTCTCTCTCTCTCTCTCTCCTTCACTCTGTCTCTCTCTCTCTCTCTCCTTCACTCTCTCTCTTCTCTCTCCTCTCATTCTCCTTCACTCTGTCTCTCTTCCTCTCTCTCTGTCTCTCCCCCCCCCTCTCTCTCTCTACCAGTGTTAGCACTGGAGCGTGGTGACAGTGGTACATGTCGTTGTGGTCCTTGGGGGTCACACTCTAATAGTATGCAGTGTCAGGAGCCCCATAACAGGGCAAGCACTGTGAAGCGACAGGAAATCCGGTGACAGCCAGGCGTGCCGCCATGACCATATAATGGTGACTCGATCACTGTCACCCAAGGTAGAACGCTTTAATGGGTGGGTCGTCACTTTTTAGCCAAGCTGCAAAGCTGCAACTCGTCAGAATTATTCAGACCTAAAACATTGTTTAGAAACCTATCCCTTAACCAGAACTATAACTGTTCCCTCTACTGTGTACCTACACATTTAGAATACATGTAAAACATTCCTCCTGGCAAAGGGATCTCAGTTCAGTTCAGTTATTTTTTATTTCGGGCTTTGGACACATAACAACGGTCATTCCATAAATCGTCAAAGTTTTACCAGCTGCTATTGCAGCATTGTCCAATTGTCCGAAAAGGGCTAGGGAGAAGCACTAGGCTTATCGGGCCCTACCCCTGAAGACTTACGTTTCCTTTCTTTTTGTTTTTTCATTTACATACATACATAGTACATACATATAGTACACATTACAGTACACACATATAGTACACATTACAGTACACATTACAGTATAGTATACCTGCAGTATATAATTAATAAACTAACCTACACTGTAACACGCAACACTTTGATGAACATTGTTACTCAGCTGATAGAGTTGTACCTTCCTGATGACTTGTCGTACAGAACTTGTAAGTTGCTTTGGATAAAAGCGTCAGCTAAATGACTAAATGTAAATGTAAATGTATAATAGTATATATAATAGTATATAGTACATACTAGTGTATACAGCACATATATAATGTGATGTGAGATATATAGTACATGATACAATATAGTACCATAATATAATAGCATATACTGCAAATATGGTTCAATATAATATACAAATTAATTATAATATGATTATATAATGTAATATGATATAACGTACAATACAGTACCATACGTCTTTTTTATTTTTATTAATATGCAATTAAAGCTCTTCTTCCCTTCTGTACCTATCAAAAATTGATTTTTTTAGTCTAGATTTGAATTGATTTATGTTTTCACAAAATGTTTGTTCATCCTCTAGAGTAGACAGTTGCTGAGAGGAGGAGGGGAGGGGAGGAGTCAGGAGAGGAGGAGGAAGGATGGGAGAGGAGGAGGCAGGAGAGGAGGAGGCAGGAGAGGAGGAGGAGGAGGCAGGAGAGAAGGAGGCAGGAAGGGAGGAGGAAGGAGGAGATGTTTACCTCCAGTCCCCCTCCGTCTGAATTCCCTCGTTAACCTTGGCTTTGGTTCCAAGCGGTCATGTGGTTAACAAGCAAATATGAGGATGAGGATGAAGGATTCATTTGGATAGATCCAGGCTGTAGCTACTATTGCTCAGCCTTGCAGCGTGCAGCTCACATAAACAAACAAGATGGCCATCAACATGAAAAGCAACCAAGAAGAGTACTATTACACCGTTCAGTTCAGACAGGAAGTATATAAGATTCAAGATTCAAGAGATTTATTTGTCACATACACATCCAAACATGTAGTGAAATGAAGGCAGCCATGCCCGCCTTGATTGTGCAAAAATACAATAATAAGATAGAATAGATAATAAAATAGACATGATAAAGTAATAAGAATAAAATACAATACAGCGCCAAACTAAGAAGCATTGTAACACACTATGTACAATACAATATACAGTTATGTATTTTTAAAGTGACTTTTTTTGTTGTGTGTGTGTGTGTGTGTGTGTGTGTGTGTGTGTGTGTGTGTGTGTGTGTGTGTGTGTGTGTGTGTGTGTGTGTGTGTGTGTGTGTGTGTGTGTGTGTGTGTGTGTGTGAGAGTGCAAGTGAGGATGTGTGTGTGTGTGTGTTCATGTGTGCTTGTGTGTGGAGAGATCAGTGTTCTGATGGCCTGGGGGAAGAAGCTGAGTCTGAGTCTCTCTGTTCTTGCAGCATGTATGCGGAGGCGCTTGCCTGACCACATCAGCTTGAACAGGCTATTGTTTGGGTCCTTCATTATTCTGCAGGCTCTGGATTTGCACCTCCTGTTGTACAAGTCCTGCAGGGGTGGTAGTGCAATACCCGTAGTACGCTCTGCTGAGCGCACTACTCTCTGCAGAGCCTTCCGGTCCTGGGCAGTGCAGTTGCCAAACCAGGCAGTGATGTTCCCAGTCAGGATGCTCTCCACAGCCCCAGAGTAGAAGGACTGGAAGTATCTTCCCTGATACTTTGAATTTCCTGAGGTGGTAGAGGCGCTGCTTTGCCTTTTTTAACACACTGTCTGTGTGTGTCAGGTCCTGTAGAACAATTAACTGTAGTAAAACCTGTAGTATTCCTGTGGGGTTAGAGATTTACCACAGAGATACTGTGGTGATTTACTGCAGTGATTCATAGTATTCCTGTTGGTTTTTCACATATAGTATTTCTATAGTAGTGGAATATTGTAGCAATGTATAAGTTAATCACTATAGTATTCCTACAGTATGTTTTGGTTTTGTTTACATTAATTAAAACAGAAAAACAACAACACAGGAATACTTATTTAGCCTACTTCCTTCTTCCTTCTTGTACGACTACATTGCTTCAACGATTTCATTGCACCCATCTTTAACATAGAATTATATGGGATATACTCAGATATACTGAGTCAGATAACCAACCTCTTGCTTATCATTTTCTTTTATATAAATCATTTAATATCATCTGTCACAGTTGTAACTTCCAGCGCCTGTCCCATCCCCCGTTTCTCTGTCTGTCTCTCCATCTAGTTTCTCTTTCTGTCTCTCTCTTGTTTCTCTGTCTGTCTCTCTTGTTTGTATGTCTCTCTCTCTCTTGTTTATTTGTTTCTCTGCCTCTCTTGTTTCTCTGTCTGTCTCTTGTTTTTCTGTCTCTCTCTTGTTTCTTTATCTGTCTCTTGTTTATCCGTCTGTCTCTCCCTCTTGTTCCCCTCCCTCTCCCTCTCATCTGCTTTTCTCCTGTAGACCCAGCCGATGTCCTCGCGTGTCTCTCACATGCGTTCCTGTCTCCCAGTCCTACACCAGCTGTTCGTCATCTGTCATTAACCCCAGCTGTTTTCTCCTAGCGTATTTAAGTCAGTGTCCCTAGTCAGGCAGTGTCTGGTCGTCTAGTCAGTCAGTGTCTGGTCGTCTAGTCAGGCAGTGTCTGGTCGTCTAGTCAGGCAGTGTCTGGTCGTCTAGTCAGTCAGTGTCTGGTCGTCTAGTCAGGCAGTGTCTGGTCATCTAGTCAGGCAGTGTCTGGTCGTCTAGTCAGGCAGTGTCTGGTCGTCTAGTCAGGCAGTGTCTGGTCATCTAGTCCAGTGGTTCCCAAAGTCGGGGTCGCGACACAAAGGTGGGCCGCGAGCAGCCACGGGTGGGCCGCGAGATGATTAAATTTTTTTTTTTTTTTTTTTTGTCAGGCCACTGAACTTAGAAGCAGGCCAGGACAGTGTTTCTAGTTGTATTCTAAAATTCTATTCTATTGTATTCTAAAATGTGACTATGGTTTTATATTAACTTAATAAATAAACAAAAACGAAAAATCTACTTATTTCAACGAACATTTCAAACTAAATAACAGATTATGCACATAAAACACTGAAAACAACCGAAGCAACAATAGTATTTTAATGAGGCTATGATTATTATCATTATTATTTTGCAACAAGTTAGCCCTCTCATAAATAGCACATATAAATGAATAACTAACTTGAACTAACTTAATAGGATTGAAGTGATATTTGGCTTAAAAAATCGGTCGCCTGGCAAAAAAAAAAAAGCCCGACGATGTGCATTGGGCCGCGGCTCTCTTACGCCTTATTTTCTGGGCCCTGGCCTGAAAAGTTTGGGAACCCCTGATCTAGTCAGGCAGTGTCTGGTCGTCTAGTCAGGCAGTGTCTGGTCGTCTAGTCAGTCAGTGTCTGGTCGTCTAGTCAGGCAGTGTCTGGTCGTCTAGTCAGGCAGTGTCTGGTCGTCTAGTCAGGCAGTGTCTGGTCGTCTAGTCAGGCAGTGTCTGGTCGTCTAGTCAGGCAGTGTCTGGTCATCTAGTTATTCAGTGTCCGGTCGTCTGTTCGTCTCACCTGTTCCTGCCTGTTTGTCTCTGTCTGTCTGTTGTTACCAGTTTGAGGTCAGTCAGCCAGGCTGTCAACCTTCCCCTTTTGACTTCACATTTATTGTGTCCTCCTGCCTTCAGTTACTCCAGTAGATTTCTTGTTTATTTTTCAATTAACAATCTGCCTCAGACTCCCTGTCTGGCTGCACTTGCATGGGTCCAAACCAGTAACGTGACAATCATCAGTTGTTTTTTCATGTTAAATTCCCCCACCATCACTTCTCCTCATTCTAGACAGCAGCTGAACATTTGTGATTAAAGCTTGATGGTGTGTGTGTGCGCGTGTGTGTGTGTGTGTGTGTGTGTGTGTGTGTGTGTGTGTGTGTGTGTGTGTGTGTGTGTGTGTGTGTGTGTGTGTGTGTGTGTGTGTGTGTGTGTGTGTGTGTGTGTGTGTCGTGTGTGTGTGTGTGTTCGTGTGTTCGTGTGTGTGTGTTCGTGTGTGTGTGTGTGTGTGTGTGTGTGTGTGTGTGTGTGTGTGTGTGTGTGTGTGTGTGTGTGTGTGTGTGTGTGTGTGTGTGTGTTCGTGTGTTCGTGTGTTCGTGTGTTCGTGTACATGTGCATATGTGTCTGTGATTTGTTTGCTCATGTGCATGAATGGATAAATACTCTGCAGCCTTGCATGCAGATCCAGCCTTGCGAACCACGCCTCCATCTGCCTGCCCATTCTAATGAGGAGGATTTGGCTGTCTTAAATACTTTGAAGCTTCGAAGCTTCGTTCGATGGGCATGGGATTCGAATATGAAAATAAAATTTGAATATTCTTTTTGCAAAATCAACTTTGCCTCTCTTTGTTAACTCTTTCAGGGCCAACAGCGCCCTCTGCTGATGCCCTTCTGGGCCAACGCTGTATCCAATGGAGGAAAGGACTTATTTACGAGTGCATAAAACATATCAAATATAATAGCAATAGATCTAAATAACACTGGTCGTCAATGAGTTGCTTCCAGTCAACATGCACGAAACAGATAATTTTTTCATACATACATTTCCATTTTATACCGTGATGAATATCAATATATTTCTAGACCATTCTGTCTCATCTCAATAAACCCCAGCAAATCGAGCTTAAATGTATTTCGTTAGAAATCGTGCCATTTGTCGCTTGATTTATGAATCGTTTTCAAATAAACGCTAGCTTATCACTATTATATGTGTACTTATTA
Organism: Notolepis coatsorum; assembly: GCF_963971535.1. Classification (NCBI taxonomy): domain Eukaryota; kingdom Metazoa; phylum Chordata; class Actinopteri; order Aulopiformes; family Paralepididae; genus Notolepis; species Notolepis coatsorum. Next base: position 59,900,894 of record NC_140172.1, on the reverse strand, counting down.
GGGCTGACCTTTGAAGCTTTTTTTGGCAATCGAAGCTTCGGGGCCGAGCTTCGATTTTAATTAGAAGCTTAAAAAAAATTTATAATATATATATATTTTTTTATCTTATGTTGTGGGACTTGTACAGCACTTTGGTAAACTTTGTTGTTTTTAAATGTGCTCTATAAATAAAGTGGATTTGATTAATTAATTAAGTAGCCCCTTTCGTGACTGTGACGCAGCCAACAAGGTTTCACTCGGCTGCGCTGCCTGGGTGCAGTGGGGCTGCTCTCACAGCCAACGACATGACATTACATAATTATGTTACAACCTTCGTCTATCAAGCAAACAATTATATTATATTTAATTTATCATTTATAATTATATCAGACAATGCACCTACAAAAGCAGATGATTACAATTAAATTAGCCAACTTGGTAACACATTAGTCATAGCAGCATAGGCATAGCCTTATTAATGTTTTGTGTGGCGTCGCCGTCGTGTACAACGATACTTAAGTTTTTTAGGTGATTTGACAAAGTTGTTGTAGAGTTGTGATATGCCATTTTCTTCTGGCATTTCTGGCACTCTGCTTTTTTTGCATTGTCTTTGCATATTTTAAAGTGTAACCACACGTCTGATGACTTCTTCGTCGACATGTCTGCTGCACATGTCCTTGTTGTTTTCAACACAGATAATCTCCACGTGCTTGTTGTAGAGAGGTGGAGTCGAGGCGCCGCTTACTTTCGTTTCATTGGAATGGAGGCGCAAGATTTTGGAGGCAAAAACATTTTTTTTACATAGATTTTTTTTTTTATGTTCGAAGCTCGTGCCATCGAACGGAGCTTCGAAGTATTTAAGACATCCCTAGTACTTATGCACAAAGAGCAGCGGGTCTGAAAAATTGGTTCTCCGTACTTTGGTCGGCGCGACCTCACACACACACACACACACACACACACACACACACACACACACACACACACACACACACACACACACACACACAGACACACTCCGATGGCGGTGATAGGAACATCTGATTACCCCAATACTCGTAACATAAAGGCCTTACCTCACATCTGATGTCATGCAAAAAGATTAATCCAATTCCTGATCGCCATTCCAAATATTGATTGCATTTATTGATCCAACGTTATATTCAAAAACACATAGATCCACGCTGCTCCCAGTCCCCACAGTCAATGCCTTGGTATCCAGCTGCATCCCCGAGAAGTAAAACCTGGACCGGACTGATTTTTTTGCTGCACAGTCCCAACCAATCCAATCCAATGATGTGCAATACCATCCGGGAGACGATAGGGGGTGGTATTTGCCCTTTTCGACCTCAGAGCCATTTCCAATGATAACGTCAAGCTGGATGGATGAAAAATGAATGGATATCGCTAATAAAAGAAATATGGCTTAAAACACGGATTTTCTCGGGTTTGGCGCCCAGAGCATGGCGAGTTAACACGGACTATCTCGGGTTTGGCCTCCAGTGAGTTAATTACAACAAGCAATGCTGTTTGTTATTTAAGATGAGGTCGGACTTGGCACTGACAGATTTGTGTTCATTGTGCTGCTTTTATAAAGCCTCAAATGACAGCTTACAATATTTCATGAAAGCAAAGTGTTTCGTTTGTCTAAGATTTAAAAAGGTTTAAACACTGACAAAGTTGAACAAAGTGCTGTACAAGTCCCACAACATAAAAAAAAAAAGATGATTTATAATTTTTTATCTCGAAGCTTCGAATTAAAATCGAATCTCGGCCCTGAAGCTTCGAATTCCAAAAAAATAAATCGAAGGTCAACCCTATTTTGAATGACTTCTGACCTCGTAAAATGCCTCATAATCTGCTCCTTTTAGATTCACAGAACTGGGATAAAAGTTGTGACTGGGGGGTATTTGGTCACATCACATGCATTACGGATGCATCTGTATATTGTGTGTGTGTGTGTGTGTGTGTGTGTGTGTGTGTGTGTGTGTGTGTGCACACTCATGTGTATGTGTGCGTAAAAGAAAAAACATGTATATAATTAAATTTCAAACATTTATTTAAACTCAAAAGGCAACCAAGGTTTCCCTCAATTACAGTCATGTTCAGTGTACATAATAAGCATAATTAAAGCATATAAAACCACAGCATATAAAATCATAACAAAGAGACAACAAGACGAGACAAAGAGCAAGGATAACAAATCAATTAAAACACGTACAACTAGGGCTGGGCGATATAGCAAAAAATCATATTGCGATAACGATATGATAATGTTATCATATCACTCGATATCGATAATTATCGAAATTGTTATAAGATAAAAAAAAATTAATTTACATTTTTTATTTTTTTTAAACAACAGATGTATGTTTATTTTGCAGTCGTTGCCGCCATCTTTAGTGTTACATCCCCTCACACTCCAGTTCTCAGGCTGCAGCTGGTTTAAAAGCGAAAGTAAACCGGCTTCTCTGCTGGCTGTGGCTCCAGGGGAGTTGAACAGTTCTGGCTCTGCTAGTTTCTTTTCTATCTTTTGGCGCTTTTTTGGTGGACAAACCACCGCTCATGTGCACCGTGACTCGTGACTGGAGTCTAGCTCTGCTAGCACACATAGCTAGGGATGGGTACCGAATTCGGTTCTTTTGAGGTACCGAACCGAAACACGTCGGTACTACCGAGTATCGATTCAAGTGAGATACCAAAAAAAAAAAAAAAATTACCTTTTTTCTTTTCATGTCAACGTTCACACCAGTGGAGGCTGGTGACCAAATTTTTAGGTGAAGCACAAATTATTATATTATATTATATATTAAATAATATTTTTAAAACATCCCCCACTGTGTGTCAGTGGTCAGTGGACACAGATGAAAACATAATATTAATATACACTATATATTAATATGAATACCAACACCAATCAATCAATTAATTAATATCAATATCAATATACATATTAATATACTATCAATACTACTATTGAATATACATACACTATTCATTTCATTTACACTATACATTTCATCAAACCAGCATGTCATGTCTCCTTTAACTGTGAGTGAAAGCGAGGGAGAACTGCAATGACTACATTAACCAGAATGCCTCATGCCTAGCAATGTTTACTTCTGCATCTCACGCAACACACACAAGCCACCGTAGTTTCAGACACAAACCCACACAACGGCACAAGACAGCAGTTCTCATTCATCAGAGCTGCACACACACACCAAAGTTCCTCACATGAATCTCACGTGACAAACCGGGAAAGCCACAAAGACACTAGCTCAGCTGTGCACCTTCAGCGAAGTGCGTTAGCCTAGCCACAAGCTAGCGGCAAACATTCAGACACAACGTTCATTCATTTAGCCAGCATCACTAACACCGTGCACATACAGTACCTGCAATAATGTTGTCATCCTCCTGGACAGATAGACTTGTTAAATCATAATATCCACATGTGTGTTGTGCTGGTCCTCAGTAAATGTCCCGCTATTAAAGTGCTAAATGTTAGATACACACTAATATAGAGGTTTCGAACGTGCCTGCTCTCAGTGCTCTGTTAATAAAATTTTCAATCAATCAATCAATCAATCCCGCGAGGGGAGAAACAGCTGTGTAGCTACAGAGCTGCAGTCGTAGGAGCCATACTCTGATTGGATTTGCAAGGCTGCCAATCATTCAACCTCCGTGTATTGGATGTCAAGGGCTGTCAATCATTAAATCCTCCATTCAATGGCAAGAGTTTAACTGCACAGACCGTGCTTAGATGACATTAATAGCCTATTTTGATTGGCTATTATTTATTATTTATTTAACCCTGGTCAACCTGTGCAGATATTCTGCACGAATAATTACTGCAGTGCAGGCCTGCTCAGAGCGGTCAATTTTGGCAATTTTTGAAGAAGAAAAAAATTCACTGGCATTTTTTTACAGAGGAAAACATTTATAATACAAAAATAATAATAATAATAATAAAATATATATATATATATATTTTTTTTTATATATATATTATATATATATATATATATATATATATATATATATATATATATATATTTATATAGGTATATGTAAATTAATAATAATTATGAATTATGAGTGAATTTGTGTTTCACGTGTTGTCATAGAGAAACCTCCACTGGTTCACACGCACAATATATGGTTACCTAGGATTTGACTTGATTCAACAACAAAGCAGTTGGAGCAATGGCAAGCCGAAAACGGTCGAAATTGTAGTTATTTGAAGTTAGAATTTTTTTTTTCACGACTGAGGTAGGTAAATACATTTTTTTTTTTTACTAAAGTACAGAAAAAAGGTACCGTTGGGTACCGGTATCGATTCACAGGTACTGGTACCAGTACCGTATCGGTTCAAATGTGAAAGGTACCCATCCCTACACATAGCCTACTGTGTACAGACGGTTTCAAACTGTATTTTAAATTAGAAAGCAAACAAAATAAATGGACAAGAGAAAAAGAAATCTCAATTTGGTCAGTATTGTCATTTGGACAAGCAAAGCCATTACTTTAAGTTGCAGGCAAGAAAGACAAGTCTGTCCACTGTCTCTGGTTTTAAAACTGCCCTGTTGCAGGTCACAAAAAAAATAAAAAAAATAATAAAAATCTATATATTTTTTCTCAATATATTTTTTTTCCGATATCGATTATTAAAATATATCGCGATATTTATCGTTATCGTTATATCGCCCATCCCTACGTACAACTTCATTGACAAAGGTTGGAGATCAAGGTTTTAAACTCTGCAACAGAGGGGAGAATCTCAAGCTTTAAGGACTGTTGGAGTTCATTCCATGAGCTAGAGGGGCATCATAGTGAAATGCAGATTTGCCCTGGTCCGAGCAAACTCTGGGGCCCTTAAGGACCAGCCAGTCCTTCCAGGTTCCATAGGTTCCAAAATTCCATTCTAATAATGATGTATGCATGTAAGAGCAAAAATAGTGGGATTGCCTGGCTGCAAGTTCTGTATGTTAGGGCTGCATTTGACGAGGCAAGCCTGCCTGTATAATGTACAAGATGAGAGTCTGGAGTGACATGAAGTATCTTCTACTTTCTCCAGCTGCAGCTAATTGCCACGTTAAACCACAGCATGCAATGCGTCAAGTGCAGGGCTGCCCACTCTGCCATCTCCTGGAAACCCCAAATCAAACCCAGCCCTCCCCTATTAAACAAAAGCCTGACCTACTACAGCCTCTGCTCCCTAACCTAATTAACACAGAGCCAGGCAGCATGGCAGCTACAGCGGTGGGGGGAGGCGCCGTGTTCAGGCAGGCGCTTCTACATACAGGAATAGCAGTAGTCACTCTCTGACACACGGGATGACACACTACAGGTTCACTGGGTTGCATATTGGAAGCACGACCACTGAGCATGTCCACCAAAACACACCGCAACCTTGCTAACATCAAGGAGGTTAGATAGAGGGCAAGCAGTGAACATGAATAGAAGGCATCGTCCTTGCTGAAAATTTGCGAAACTGAGATCATGATGTGTGATAGCAATTGACAGCTTAAATATCGGGAATGTAAATTTCAATATTTTAAATCATTTATTTAATTTTTTATGTCAAAACTAGCTGAATCTTTGCCCTGCTTGTCATCAAAAAAGGTGAAATACAGTACGTCATCAGTATGCACCCAAAATATAACGTCCCTTTTTTTTAAATATCAGCTGAATGACATTCCAAGTTTAAAATGTCAATATGTTTTTAACATAAACATGGCAAATCTGTTGCTCAGTCAAATAAGCCTCCTCAACCTTTACTGGTATAAGCAATTTTATGTCTCACTCCATTAATTTCATAGAGTTCTACTTGGTCTGATCATTTTTCCAGAGCAGATTTTATTAATAGTATAATAATAATACACTTTATTTGTATAGTACCTTTCATACAAGAATTGCAGCTCAAAGTGCTTCACAGCAGCAAAAGATATATACAAACAAAGGTATACAAAATTGGCATAAAATGAGAACAGAATTGACACAAAAATGTATGCAATAGACAGCAGCAAAACAGACAAAGATACAGTAAGGCACAGAACATCAAATCATACAGTTGTTCACACCAGGATCCAACATCCCAATAGGCCTCTTTGTTCACAGTTTGATCATCACTGATACACATCCGTAGCTCAAACCACCCACACTTTTATGATTGTATGATCACAGGGCCTTTAACCCACAGTATCAGGGACGTGTGTAGTCTTTTACCAACGCAGTTGCAGTTCCGCGTTTGGGTTCCGCGATGTGATTGGCCACTGACGTTTCTCTCTGCGCCAATCACGTTACGCCTAGTTCTGCCTCTACTATCCTCGAGTTAACGTAATTTATACAAAATGGAAGTATTGATTTCGCCATAACGAATCATTAAAAAAATATACCGTTAACTGGAATATGTTAGTTTCTTACACATATGTTGGATTATGTAATTGGTTTGTCATGACAAACCAATAGAAAATCGCGAATTAACCGGTGGTTATCCTATAGCCCTAGTATGTACATTTCAACAAAGTGGAGCCGCAGGGGACTTCCATAGCATACGCCTTCAAATCCAGCTAGCATTGATGCTATTCAATGCTATCATACCCAACTAACGTTAATGCCATTCAGAATTTATTAACATAGCTACAACAACACAGTAACGTTAATATAATTACATGCATCATTGTTTACAATGAATGGTGGGGCTAATCGAAAGGACTGGACACGGACAAGTTAAACAGCAATCAATTAACCGGACACACAAGCAGAAGGCGAAGCATCATTTTTACTTCCGGTCGGGGAGAAAAGTTAGTTTAGGTTTGTGTTAACGTTAGATAATGTACAAAATAAACGTATTTCCGGTGCTTTAGACGTCGCAATTTTATTTTGAAACCCCCCGACCGTAAGTAAAAATTATGCTTCGCCTTCTGCTTGTGTGTCCGGTTAATTGATTGCTGTTTAACTTGTCCGTGTCCAGTCCTTTCGATTAGCCCAACCGTTCATTGTAAACAATGATGCATGTAATTATATTAACGTTACTGTGTTGTTGTAGCTATGTTAATAAATTCTGAATGGCATTAACGTTAGTTGGGTATGATAGCATTGAATAGCATCAATGCTAGCTGGATTTGAAGGCGTATGCTATGGAAGTCCCCTGCGGCTCCACTTTGTTGAAATGTACATACTAGGGCTATAGGATAACCACCGGTTAATTCGCGATTTTCTATTGGTTTGTCATGACAAACCAATTACATAATCCAACATGTCAAGTCAAGAGTTTTAATTGTCACGGCATACAAGTATACAATGAAATGCGGGTGGTCTTGCCCGCGATGATGTGCAATACAGTGGTACAACATATAATAGAATCCAATAAAAATACAGTGGTACAACATATAATAGAATCCAATAAAAAACAACAGTGCAATAAACAGGTAACATGGTGTGACATCTCGGTATCTGTACATAGTATTTACAGAGCATATATAGGACATGCTAGGTAGCTTTAGTAGTGCAATACACTGTTCCTGTTGTTATACTAATTTAAAGTGGCCTTTCCTCTTGGCCATAAGTGTGCGTGTGTGCGGCATGAGTGTTAAAGTGGCTGCTAGTGTGTGAGCGTGCTCAGCGTGCGTGTCGTGTGTGTGCTTGTGTGTGCTTGTGTGTGGATAGTTCAGTTTCTGTGGCTCTCAATGTTCATTGTTCAAGGCTCTGATGGCCTGGGGGAAGAAGCTGAGCCTAAGCCTCTCCGTCCTAGTAGCTGGGGTTCGCAGGCGTCTGCCTGACCTCAGCAGCTGGAACAGGCTGTTATTGGGGTGGTGGGGGTCTTTCATTATTCTGCAGGCTCTGGATTTGCACCTCTTGTTGTATAGAACCTGCAGGGTAGGTAGCGCAATACCCGTGGTACGCTCGGCTGAGCGCACCACTCTCTGTAGGGCCTTCTTGTCCTGTGCCGTGCTGTTTCCATACCAGGCAGTGATGTTTCCGGTCAAGATGCTCTCTACAGCTCCTGAGTAGAAGGACTGGAGTATCTTCCCCGATACTCTGAACTTCCTTAACTGTCTCAGGTGGTAGAGGTGCTGCTTCGCTTTCTTTACTACTGTGTCTATGTGTGTTGACCATGTCAGATCCTCTGAGATGTGGACCCCCAGGTACTTGAAGCTGCTCACCCTGTCCACGGTAGCCCCGTTAATCATCAGTGGTGTGTGTGTCTCCTGCTGTCCTCTCCTATAATCCACGATCAGCTCCTTGGTTTTACCAATGTTCAGGAGCAGGCTGTTGTCCTGGCACCAACGTTCCAGTACCTCAACCTCCTCCCGGTAGGCCTTCTCGTCGTTGTCCGAGATCAGCCCCACCACCACGTGTCGTCTGCGAACTTCACTATGGAGTTGGAGCTGAACTTGGCCACACAATCGTGTGTGTAGAGTGAGTACAGCAGGGGGCTTAGAACACAGCCCTGGGGGGACCCGATGCTCAGGGTGATGGTGTTGGAGGTCTGACCCCCCACCCTGACCGCCTGGGGTCTTTCACTCAGAAAGTCCAGTACCCAGGCGCTCAGGGCGGAGCTCAGACCTAGCTCGATCAGCTTGTCCACCAGTCTGGTGGGGACTATGGTGTTGAACGCTGAGCTGTAGTCAATGAACAACAGTCTCACATAGCCCCCCTTCTGACGGTCAAGGTGGGAGAGAGTGCTGTGCAGCACCTGGGAGACCGCGTCGTCAGTGGACCTGTTTGTCCTGTATGCAAATTGCATAGGGTCCATATCACTGGGGAGGGAGGCACAAATGTGGTCCTTGACCAGCCTCTCGAAACATTTCATGACCACAGAGGTGAGTGCCACCGGTCTGTAGTCATTTGGACATGTTGGGGAGGGTTTCTTCGGTACAGGGATGATGGTAGACATCTTGAAGCAGGCAGGGACCACTGACTCCGCCAGGGATTGATTAAATATGGCGGTGAACACCGGGGTTAGCTGGTTTGCACAGGACTTAAGTATGCGTCCTGTTATACCATCTGGGCCAGCAGCCTTCCTGGTGTTCACCTGCATAAATGCTCTTCTCACACTGTGTTCCGACAACGAGAGAGCGCCCCCGCCCCCCCGCGGTTGCCCCCCCCCCCCTCCACAACAGCCGGTGCGCCAGTGACGTCACTAGCCAGAGGGCTAGCGGCGACACTGTCTACACCGAACCGAGCGTAGAAGGAGTTGAGTTTGTCCGCGAGAGAGGCGTCGTCGCTCCCCATTGAGGGGGCGCTGACTTTGTAGTCAGTTATTGTCTTCAGTCCCCTCCACAAGCCTCTTGTGTCGTTTTGTGCCATTTGTGTCTCCAGTTTCTCAGCATATGTCCTCTTAGCAAGTTTAACAGCCTTGCGCAGAGTGTAGACTGAAGCCTTGTACTCTTCCATATTTCCTGACTCTCTGCCCAGGTTATAAGCCGTGGTGCGAGAGTTCAGGGCTGCTCTAATAGTGCTGTCCACCCAAGGTTTCTGGTTTGGGAACACCCTCGCCTTCTTTGTGAGGACAATACCGTCAGCTACTGTTGTTATGTAACTCACAACGGTATCAGCGTACTCGCTGACGTCACTGGCGCTTCCTTTAAACATGTCCCAGTCCGTGTCTGTGAACGCATCCCGGAGCGTGGCCTCTGATTCGTCAGACCACTTTTTTGTCTGACGTGACACGACGGCGTCACGCGATCTTTGTTTGTATGCAGGGATTAAAAAAATGGAGTCGTGATCGCTCGCGCTTGCAGCACCCATCAGTGGCGGAGCCGCTACAGCCTTGTAGCCGGCTCTGAACGGGGTGTAACAGTGGTCGAGTGTGTTTCCCCCTCTTGTGGAGCAGGCGTGTAAGAAACTAACATATTCCAGTTAATGGTATATTTTTTTAATGATTCGTTATGGCGAAATCAATACTTCCATTTTGTATAAATTACGTTAACTCGAGGATAGTAGAGGCAGAACTAGGCGTAACGCGATTGGCGCAGAGAGAAACATCAGTGGCCAATCAGATCGCGGAACCCAAATGCGGAACTGCAACTCTGTTGGTAAAAGACTACACGCATCTGGGACTTTAACCCACAGGGGCTCTAACCCACAGGGCCTTTAATTGCAAAATAAAATGATATTATGTACTGTTTTGACACCAATCGACACTAAGTAATATTCGACACTTTGTATTAGGGGTGCACCGATATATCGGTCGGGTATCGGTATCGGCCGATAAGTGCCTTGTTGACTGCTATCGGCCTATCGGCCGATAAGCTCTAATGTGCCGATAGCAGTCGCCGATAAATACCCATCAATTTGTGTAGCGTCAAAAGGCAAAAAAAATAAAAGTTCACTCGCGACCTACCTGCACAACGCCCGCCGTCCCCCACACACACACACAAGCTACTGCATCAAAGTAACTACTTATGATTAACAAGGCATTCGTTTTGTGGCATTAACGTTATATAGTTAGTGTTACACGGACAATAACATCAGCATATTATTATTACCCATAGCAGCAAGGCATTACTCCGAGTCCGTTCATTAGCTACCGGGAGATGCAAGACTAACGTTACTGGTGAAAATGTGATTTGCGTTGGAATACTCCTTTGCCAACTTGCTGTACTTTGCTTGCAGGTCTGCAGCCATTATTGCTGCATTATGAATAGCCCCAACTTTAGCCAAGGTAACGTTATGGCTAAACCTTTAACAATAGTTAACGCTAGCTTTCGGTTAGCTGTTCAATGCTATTAATAACACAACTCCCCGTCAACACCCTCTCTCGGGAAGATGGCATTTAAGAAAGTATCTGCTGTTAAAATGACACAAACATTCGTTTTGTGGCATTAACGTTATATAGTTAGTGTTACACGTTCAATAACAAGTATATTATTTACCCGAAGATAGCAGTAAACAAGGCATTACTCCGTTAGTCCGTTCATAGCTCGGTTCCATTCCGTTGCTCATTCCGTACCCAACTACACATTCTGCAATCTGTTAATAAAGTTTTCAACCAGACAAATGTATAGAAAGTGTAACTGAGGGGTACAATTCCCTGACTGTATTAAATAAGTATGGTATCATTAAACCACTACTGTCTTATGTACATTACTACTGGCCATACAGTACACAGGTATATGAGATGAACACTTCCACAATGACACGGTTCCACACAAATCTTGGTTAGAATAATATTTATTAGCAGCAATAATAGTAGATTACATTACTTTACTTAGAGTCGCGCTTGTAAGGCGAAGAATGTGCGTGAATAAGTCAAGAGCGTAAGTCCATTAGAATATTACGCAGGAGATAATGAATACCACCTGTATCTTAGGAATTATATCTATGGTACACTAGTAGGGCAGCGGGAGATACTAGTAGGGTCCCTCCGGTTGTAGGCCAGCAGGGGGAGGAAATGTTCGAATGCAAAGTCTGGATCACCGGGGAATCAATAAGCTCCTGCTACGGGAGACGGTACATTACTCCCTTGATCGGCAGACGAAAGCAGCAGCTATTCTCCGGTATGCGGTGCAGCATGGAAGAAAGCTAGCCAGCCTCAGGCGTCTTAGAGGCGGGCTCGACGATGCTCCTCACAGGGTAAATCCCACACAGTTGTGGGTGTAGGCGATTCTCCGCTCCATCAGATACAGGACCAAAGCAAATATAATCCAGCCGAAAAGGGCTATGTAGTCGTCGGGTAGGTTATCCAGTGTACATATCCACACGGTCCTCGTCTAGGGCTCCTCGGATGACGGCACCAGGTTAAGCCGCCCAGCCTGGATAAGCACACTAGCTCGGTACGAGGAATCGTTGGTAATGCTGGTCACTGTAGAACGGTAGCCGCACGATACACTATACATAATAGACTATTACTTAATAATAGAATAGGTCGAACTCGACGATACAGCGTTAAACTCTGACACTTCAGCTATCAATTCGCACACGGTTATAAGTGCTCTATTTAGACGCACGGTTGCTCACTTCACTTGGTCGTTGACTCGTGATGAAGGCTTTAACATTTGAGGGTAACACGTTTCTAGGTTAACTAACTGCTGTATCCACCTGCAACGTATTTATACGTACGGTGAATAATCTAGTACCAGCCTTATTTCTGTCTCGTATTCTTGCGCAGAACCGGGCATGTCCAGGCAAGCCTTGGCGGTGACTTTGAACTAGACCTTGGGGGTATGGCAGTGGCGCCTAGTGGATCGCTATCCAATAGGAGAACGAAATATTATGGTCTGTACTAGGTAAAGGGATATTCCGTGTATATGTACAAAGAATACACAAGGGATATCAGACGATATACAAATACTATGCAATATATATCAAGTAATAAATATATATATTCGGTTTAATCTGATCCTTCGTAACAGAAAGGCTTTGTTTTATTATAACATTTGTTGCAGTAAAATCATTATGTCTCATTTGGTCATGCTGTGGAGCGCCGGTCGGCGGGCCGGGCAGCTAACGTAGCTACGTTAAGTGTGTTCTGCTCTCGCAAACAGAACAATGGCGGCATGCCCGAAAGTAGAAAATGAATAAACGTTTGCCGATTGGTGGTAAGGACAGCAGGAGGTGCGTGCTAGCAGTGTGGCGTAATTGGCAGAATCGACTGTCAATCAAAATGGTTCCATTGCATTGGTTGAAAGCTCTGGTTGAGAGAATAGTATCCCGCTGCAGGCCGCCAGAATGGTTCCATTGCATTGGTTGAAAGCTCTGGTTGAGAAAATAGTATCCCTCTGCAGGCCGCCAGACGATACTGGGAGAGAGATAGTGATACCATAAACATATTTCTTGATGTTTCCTTTTTTTAAGTAAGTAAAGAGGCCTACAAATACAAACATACACATACAAATATACAGTAGTTTCATTAAAAAAAAATTAAAAATAAAAAAATAATTACAAATACTTATATACAAATATACAGGTATCGGTATCGGTCGATAGTGTTAGTTGAACAATCGGTATCGGTATCGGCGGCCAATTTTCATATCGGTGCATCCCTACTTTGTATCATCCTCTGTTATCCTCCGTATAGCGAACTGCGCCTCCGTTTGCACGAACCAAACAGCAGCCTGCTGCTCCCAGAACTCCGGTAGCTTCACTGCTACAGCGTTCACAGACATGTTTGCTTGTTCAAAATTTTTTATCCAGTCTTTGGAAGCGTCCAAAAACGAACGTCAGGGTCACCACTGTAGGAATGCGGAACAAACAGACTGCCAGACGGTTGTTTAGATGCAATACATGTAACGTGTCATGTTTACTTCCTACTTCCTTAATACAAACTAATACGTCATCACGTCAACCCGTGTGACTACATAACGTCAATGCCCTCTAACCACACCCTGTGCATAACATTGAACATGGAGGTGACAGAATATGAATGTGAATTCTATTGTCCATTATTGTCGCCCACAATATATATTTTTTTATTATTATTTTTATTTTTTGAAAACCGATACAGATATTTTCCCATATCACATTTTAATGCCGATAACGGCCGATAATAAGCCCTTTGGGCTTCATGGCAGCCAGTTCACAGTGGAGGTTGACTGGAATGAGGGGAGGGAGGGAGAGAGAGCGGTATATAAAGCATGCTACCATGAACCAGATTTGAGCCCACAGCACTGAGAGTGTACGCTATGAGCCTTTAGCCCGCCGAGCAACCCAGATGCCTCGGAGATCACTATTTCAAATGTTTCATACAGTTTTTGGCCATGCCGTTCAGGACAAACTACAGTAACATAACATAGCCAGAGGCACCCATGTAAGAAAATCCCAGTGTCTTTTTTGAATCTCTCTTCCCATTTGAACATTTCTGATGGAAAAGCACCAGCAGGGACGTCCATCAGCTCGTCTCAGCTAACCGGAGTGCGACGTTGAAAAACACGAAGGGGTCCTCCTCGGATATCTGCCCCACAACAAGCTTGGCTCCTCCTGTAGGAAGATGTGCTACATATGACAAACCACATTAATGTCCGGGCTAGCAGACATAGCTTAGCTAGTCCAGCCCAAGGCCTGCAGCCAGAGCTGCTTCAGCAGCTGAGTTACCAGGCTTATTCAAATATTCATAAGTAGATATATGAAAGTAGAAATTGTTTGCCATGAGAGGTTGGGGGATAAGCAAGCTGCCATCTCCATCAACAGGCCATGACTTTCCTCTGTTGTCTGTGTAGCGGTAGGCTAACACGGTGAGCCTGAGGAGCTATGTTCCTTCCACCGATCTACCAAACGATGTTCATATTTGGGGTTTTGTAATGTCATATCTAAAATAATCTCTCCCCAATACCGTGTTGCCTACAAACTGGGAGATCTAGGCTATGCTGCTGTGACTGATTGCCCTACATACTGTACTGGGCAGCTGGGCGTTACATAATTGTCTCAGCTGAGCATGTTTTGAATGATTTATAAACGCTAACATTACCTCTATCTTCTCCCATGTCTAGGTGATTCGGAGGAGGCCGGGCTGTGACATACATCCCTCTCCTCCGTGGGCAGTCGGTATACCATGAGCTCTGGCTCTGCCCAGGATGTGGCAGTCGAGCATTTCCTGCGTGACATAGAGAGGCGGGGCCGGCGGCTACACTGCGCTGTGATAGGCTGCTGCGAGGAGGAGCACCCGCACGGTGACATGAACCTGCTGTATCGCAAGAGTCGTCTGGACTGGAGGCAGAGGGACCAGGAGGGAAGCAAGAAGAGGTGAGATAGGGGTGTGATATAGGAGTGTGAGATAGGGATGAGATAGGAGTGTGAGATAGGGGGGTGAGATAGATGTGAGATAGGAGTGTGAGATAGGGGTGTAATATAGGGGGTGAGATAGGGGTGATATACTTTAGGGGTGTAAGATAGGGGTTCACCACGATAAGGCACACACCATGTCATCACAATGTCCTGTAGGTTGGAATCTGACAAGAAAACGTTCTGGCCTGTCACCCCCTCACTCCTGTCTGCTCGTGTTCTGTCACTCACTGACAGAACTCACTCATTCACTGTCCAGTAAAGAAATACCCTGAAACATATCTTGTTCTACAAGACATAATGTGTACCTTTTCAACACTATATTAACAATAATTCCGTTAACAATAACTTCCTTGAATCTGTGGAACAGTTTTTTGCAATGAAACTAGGCATTAAAATAACAGTTTAATGATTTACTTTCTTCCCTAATATTGAAGGCACCATGTTGGTGTAGCAACACCCCAAGAGTACAAACAGGGCAGAAAATTGGGTAATCAGTGTTCCTCACCAAGAGTAATAATTCTGAACAGCGTGTTTAGGCTTGTTAATCTTAACTCATTGACTGCCACGCTGTTTTTCCATCTTTACTCCCTGGCGCCAGCGTTATTGACCATTTTCACAATGTTTGCAGACCCATCGTATATTCTATATTATAGCTATGGAGACAATACTATTCTAAAATGCAGTGTATGCGCAAATCTCGCGGCTGCTCGCCTGAAACCTATATTATTGCCAGGTCAAAGGTAGGGGGGGGGGTCATTTTCCAACGCTGCGATCATTACAAAAGCATGTTTTATGATGGGGTTCGGTAAAATAGACGTATAAATAGACGTTACCTTTGTTAGAAGGTACTCCACTCTCACTCCAAGTGTCTTGAATCAGAACAGGATCAATACATATAACGTTAGGTGGCCCTCATCCGTTGTCTTCTTCGTCTATAGTCTGCTCGGGCCAGACTATACCACAGAGCCGAATAGGTTTCCTCATCGGCCGGTTTGACTATAGTATTTTTATGATTTACCAGAAGTGCTGAGTCCAACTTAGTCTAGTGGAAATGCACCTTATTGGCCATAATCATCATCCATATAATCCGTTTTGTCTTCTTCATAATATCCAATAGTTTGCTCTAGGCGATCGCCATTGTCGAATGTTAGATTGATGTAGTTTGCTCAGTGCTGCCATGCCACTGCTGCCACTGCTGGGAGCGTCCTAGTGATTTGGTTACACTCAGCCCATGCAGTTCATAAGGTAGGCAATACTGCCACCTGTCGGGATTCAATTGTCATTGCAGGTCCCAGCCACACTCACCAAGGACCGTTCAAGTGTTTAGAATAAGAAAATAGAAAAAAAGGAAAAAGGAACTAAAAACGAGATATCTAGTTTTTGGCGCTCAACCGCTGGCTCTCAGAAACGAGATATCTCGTGATTGGCACTCAATGAGTTAATCATGACTTTAAACCTTCGCCAAATGGCAAGGGGTACATTTTCCTCCAGTGTCTAAATTACATTTAAGACTGACAAATCGATACTGTATAAAGACTAGGGGGTGAATTCACAAAGAATGGATTGCGTCCGCTAATAGCACCCATAACTGTGTGTGATTTGCGCCCGCTATTTGCTCCGTCTTAAGAACCTATTCAATAAAGATATTGCCGAATTATATACTAGGGCAAACACGCCCATACGGTGCGCAATTTGCACCTGATATCTGGCGGTGCTGTTTGTTCCTCAATTTGCAATTTGCTCCTGATATGGTAAAACTGTATAAATGCTGCAACATTATGCATGTCCTAGGACAGGGGTCGGCAACTGGAGGCTCTTCAGCTACTCTGCAGTGGCTCCCTGTATGTTTGAAAAAAAAGAATAATATGGAAATAAATAACGGCTATTTAAATGTATTACTGTGAACTGAAATAAAAAATGTGTTTAATATTTCATCAACTAAAATATACGTCACACTCCATGCCTCTCCCTGCCCATCTGCAGGTGGCTAATCTTGAGTTTCCGACCCCCCAAAAAGCTAACCATGGATAAATCCAAAAAAATTTAAGAAAATAGAGGGTTTAATTCAGCATGGACAGATTAATTTGCTTTCACTACTAACAATGTATTTGTTCAGTTGCTATTGCATGCACTTATCTGTGTTTCATTACACATATGTGGCCAGATGTGACCAAACCCGACTTAGTCCGGCGAGATAAAAGCGTCAGAAAATGTGAAAATGTCTTGCACTTCAGAAAATCAAAAAAAATCGAAATCTTTCTTTTTTGACTGCTTTGAAATGTCATTGCTCTGTTCCCTTATTTGCTAACTTTAATACAACTTGTAAATGAGTTAATTATTGTTAGATTGTCCGACAGTATTGTGTCTCAATACTGTGGAAAGACTACAGGCGAGGGCTTTACGCTGGGTGGTCTGTCTGTGCGTGCTTCATGCATTAATCACAGGTACTTAACGAGGTGTTAAAAACACAAGCACTCCTTTCTTAGCAGAGAGAACGAAAATGTAATACACTTCTCTTAATGTTATAAGTTACAGCAACTTGGGCTTCCGGTTCTGCTCAGCAACACATGGCTGGCTGATTTTTCGGAGCTCAGCAACCAAGCCACATTAAGTTTGATTACGTTTTTATTTTTATACCATTTGATTTGATTTTACGTTGGAACCATGTCTAAACAGACACAGACCAGGATGGGAACGCTGAACGCTGTGGATAAGGAGCTCATTAGGTCGATATTCCGTGAGGAAATAGACGCTATCGTGGCTAAGCTAACCGGCAGAGTGGATGCGCTCCAGGAGACGGTAGCCAGCATAGACACACGGTTAGCCGTGATGGAAGAGAGCCTGTCAGCAGTCGTGGAGCTGGCTGATACCAACGCCACGGTGATATCGTCCTTGGAGGACAAGCTGCGGGCTTGTGAGATGAAGTCGGCAGATCTGGAGGACCGTGGCAGGAGATGCAATGTTAGAATATACGGGCTACCCGATGAAGTGGAGGAGGACGCACCAATTAAGTTCCTAGAGAAAATGATACCGAAGTGGTTACCGAAGCTAGCCTGCCCCGAGATCGAGAGAGCGCACAGGATCTTCAGAGCCGCTACCCCGATGAAGAGCGAGCGTACAAACCCTCGCACATTCATCTTCTGCTGCCTGAGGTTCCAGATAAGACAGGATATTTTAAAAGAGGCCAGGTTGAATCCTCCGGTGATGAACGGCCGTACCCTGAGATTCGCAGCAGATTTCAGTGACTACACAGCGAGACGCCGTAGAGCTTTCGCCAGAGCCATGGATCTAGCCCGTGAAAGGGCGGTGGAGGTATACCTACTGTTCCCGGCAACGCTGAAAGTAAAGACGGGACGAGGAGCTGTGTCGTGCAACCGTCTATTCAAGTCACCATCCGAGGCGGAGGACTTCATTCGGAAAAGCAATACCAACATCCCGAATGAGAGGAACAGACCGCCCCCGGTGGAGCAGACCTCGAGCGATGAAGAGTGAGAGGCCGGAGCAGGTAACTGAGGCTGGCTTCACGCGAGGCCTGCTAGTCAAGTCAAGTCAATTTTATTTATATTAGGCTGACCAAACGTCCTCTTTTGCCCGGACATGTCCTCTTTTCACGCCCTGTCCGGGGCGTCCGGGGGGGGTTTATAAATTCATGGGAATGTCCGGGGTTTCATTGTTTTTCAGTTTCACGGCCCTTTGCGAGCATCTGAAGGCTCGGGCCTTCATTTTTCGCCGAACATATAAATTACCGAATTAAAGCGCTATTCGTTGCCGTTCGAATGCCATCTGAATCGCCAAAATCCGTGCCTCGGTTCTCGAGTTACATGCCGATATGTCAGGCGTGCGACTTTTTACATGGCGTGCCAGATGACTCCCGGAGAAGCATGCAGCTGCAGAGTCGCAGAGCCAGCGGCGCTCTCAGGGCCGTGCGCTGACGACCGCGCTGTGAGGGCCGCTCAGCAGCGCCACCCACCCAATGGCTGAATTGCCAATGGCTGAATTGGAGTATTGCACTGTGCGGGCACAGCTGCGAGATCCGCGCGGGGCCAGACTCGAGGGAGTAAATCAGGATACTTTTGCTCACACAATATCTTGAATGAATGCGTTTATTTATTTCGAACATAAATTGAAAATAAATAATAATAAAAAACAAGTAATAAACAGATTAAAAAACAAACAAGCAGGACTATAGAATGAAGTGTAAACGTATGTATTCCTACCCCCTTGATTGATTGATTGATTGATTGATTGAAAACTTTATTAACAGTTTGCAGAATGGGTACAATACAGTACGGCTCAATACACACAATTGTTAAGGGGATGCAGACCAGAGAAATACTTTCGTCTTGTTTACATCAGGGTCCCCCATTTTCAATTCATCATAACATATGACATACATGACATACAGATAGACAGTATTCAGTATACCTTCACACTCTATTATCTTATGCAATTCATATTCACTCCACAAACTGACATATACATACATTGTTGAATGAACAGCCTGTTTCTTGAAGTTAGACTCTCTTCTAAATTGTAACCCCCCTCTCTATAACATAATTTTTGGATGTTACCCGGGAGCGATGTTACCCGGGAGCAATGTTCCCCCTAAGGTGCGCCCGTGCGCGCGCGCGCACATGGCAAAACGCTCCCGCGCACATCTGAAATCGGTCGCTTTTTTTTTTTCAACAAACATGACCATGTTCACGTCTTAAACTCATACTGAGGCTTTAGTTTTGGTTTTAAATTGCATATCATCATTCATTTATTTATTGTTACACAGAGCAGAAGAATTTTGCCAAAACAAACCAATAGTATCCAGCATCAGAACGGCAGACCAGCCACACTCTCAGACCCAAACGCATTTCCTTTGATTTAATTAATTTTGATTTTTGATTTGAAGTCTTTATTTCGAACATGCAATGAATACAACAAACAATAACAAAAAAAGAAAGAAAAACAACTCAATCTGCATGTTCGAAAAGGAGTAGGAAGAAGTATACACTTATTTAATCCTACCCCTTTTCCACTACTCAAATGAGTGTACTATTTTAAACATAAAACTAATCAAATTAATCTAATCTAATCAAATGATTTATGTCAAGGATTGCAATGCCTCGCTTGAATGAAGTTAACTTTTCACCTGGATAATGTCAACATTTTGATTTTTATTTGATCGGATCGGGAAAGATCGGTATCGGTAGATACTCAAAATTACATGATCGGGATCGGATCGGGAGCAAAAAAATGTGATCGGGACATCCCTAACCATACCTAACCCTGTTGCGTGTGACGTTACCAAGAGAAGCCCCGCTTTCAGTGCTTTGTGGGCAGCGCTACTGCACGCTCACACAGACACACACAACAGATGAGGAAGTGGACAGATCCGACCAGCATTGCTGGCTCCTCACAATGCAAACGCGAAAATGTACATTACAGATGAACTGCAGAGAAAACTTCCAATTTATCATCCCGGTCGAGACTAATTGGAAGCAGAGTGCAACGCGTGCAAAGTTTGACCATATGTTTATGTGTCTAATAAAGGTGCTGGCGATCTAAAAGCTCACATGGACACAGCAAAACATTACAAACAAAGCAGTGCGAGGCGAGAGTTTGATGGCAAAGTTGACCGAATTGATTGAAGAATGCAGCTATACAGAGAGAGAAAGAAAATCATTTAAAACTATTTTGATGCTTCAAAATTATGTTTTGGTTTGATAAGATGCTTATGATACAATCATTCTAAGGATTATGTGTGTAATAAATTAGTTTAGTACACTAATTGCAACAAATCTGAAACTGCATAGTGCACTTTTAAATTAGTATCTTTGTGAGGTTACTGTTTTATAATTTACATTACATTGAAAAGATAAAGATATATTTTTTAAAGCTGGATTTTCTAATACAGAAGAGGTATTATTTAGAACATTACATCATATTTTTCTTGTTAATTATTTTGTCCAGTAAGACTTGAAAATATATATTATTTTGTCATAGGTTGATTTAGTTATTTTCTTGCGATTTGTCAGATAGATTACTTTAGGCATAATACAGCATGTTGAGTAACTTTGGTTATAGAGAGATATTATTTTGTTATATAAAAGAATATAAACTAATTTTATATCCATACAGAGGAGGTATACTTTAAATATATTATAATGATAAGGCATCTTTGAGTAAACTTTGATTAAGTATCTTGAGGCTGAAGGCAGAGTGTCCTCTTTAAAAAATTCACAATATGGTCACCCTTGAAGTCGCATTATAATTCACTTAATAAAATAATGACGAGTCAGCCTCCTAAAAAGACAAAAGTTAGTGACACGACTCACACCGCCGCCGCCAACCCAGCCAAAGTAAGGACTATGCTCTGTATCATCAATCAATGGTCAAAAAAATATTTGATTAAGGAATATAATATGCCTTTTTGTATTATTTCTCTGTGTATCAGCAAAATGTATATATTTTTATGTTAGACATTAAGGGAAATTAAGATTCTCAGATTTTTTACAAACCGCCGCATATCAACTAAACGGTTAATCGGCAGGTGACGTATGTTGCTCAGTAGTTGCTGATGTCTGCTCAGGAGGTTTGAGTGTTTGCTCAGACCAAAAAATTATTAGAGGGAACATTGCCCGGGAGTGAATTGTTTCGTGCTTTAAACATGATTTGTGCAGTCTTAAATTCAGCCAGGTCCCAGAGTTTCATGTCATGTGATTTAAAAAATTGTGTGTTTGTGTATTCCAGATATCCTACCTTATTGATAATCAAATCAAAATCAAATGTATTTGTAAGGCCCGACAACACACGTTAATGTCCCTTCAGGCCCATGTCCCTTCAGGCTATGGATTTGCGGTGTTTTCCAGCTTATACAAAAAATATATATATTATTTTGGAATATTGCAACTATACTACACAAAAACGTGAGTACACAAGTTCAACTCATGTTCAGCCCTATGTTACTCATTAGCACTAAAAGTGATTTTTCTTTATTGTGTACGAAACTTCAGAATGTTATCTTTCAAAAGAGACCAGGCTTATGCATGTGCTATAAGCATAAAGTATAAAGATAAGCTTTGCAAAAAAAAGTATGCAGTCCTCAAGTTCAAGTAAAAAAAAAAAATCCACTTTTCTGGGCGCATGTTATGTGGTTAAATTTGGGATATTGCAACCACTGCAGAAAAATGTGAGTACACAAGTTCACGTTCAACTCAAGTTCAGACCTATATGCTACTCTATTTCATTAGCACTAAAAGTGATTTTCCTTTTTTGCATTAGTAACTTCAGAATGTTATCTTTCAAAAGAGACCAGGCTTATGCATGTGCTATAAGCATAATGTATAAAGATAAGCTTTGCAAAAAAAGTATGCAGTCCTCAAGTTCAAGTATAAAAAAAAATGGCCGCTTTTCTGGGTGCATGTTTCCAAGCATATGTTAAAACAATAAAGGCATCTTTGAGTAAACTTTGAGTAGAGATTCAAGATTCAAGAGGTTTATTCATCACATACAATACAGTACACAAGACATAGTGAAATGAAGGTGGCCATGCCCAGTGGTGCAGTCGTAATATGGGCCAAGGCCAAACGCCACGTGCACGCGCGCACGCGCATACATGTATCTCTCCTCTTTCATGAGTCGGAGCTGGGGACGAGACGGGCGGTCTTTTGTCACATAACACACGCCCAACACTCCACACACACACACACACACACACACACACACACACACACACACACACACACACACACACACACACACACACACACACACACACACAGTCTAGGTGATAAGTGCCGGCCGATACGGTGCGACGAGTAATTTTTGTGTCGTCGCGCCGTATATCCCGGCCGTCACTTATCACCTAAACTTTGCATAATAATAGGATGCGCGTACTTCTGCCTCAGTGACAAGCCCAAACGTCGTTTGACCGCGTATGCCCAGCACTGCACCCCTGGCCATGCCCGCTTCGATTGTGCAAAGTATCATTAAGTATCTCGAGGCTGGGGCCAGCATGTCCTCTTTTTTGGAAATCAAAATATGGTCACCCTAATTTATATAGCACATTTCCAGGCAGCGGCTGCTGGCACCAAAGTGCTTCACAGGCAGGTTGATAAAAACAAAATAATGTGATGCAAGATATAAGATTAAAAACATAGTAAAGCAATGAAAGTAATAAAAACAAAATAATATGATGCAAGATATAAGATTAAAAACATAGTAAAGCAATGAAAGTAATAAAAACAGGTAGGACACAGTAAAACAAAGAGGATAGAAGGGCCAGGGGTCTAGTGGTGATTAAGTCCAAGCTAGCGGCCCTGTAGAGTGGAGCGGGCTCCACACGTGGGCTGCTAGCATTCCAGCTAACTAAGCTAACGGCTCTGGAGCACGAGGGCTGTTAGCACACCAGCTAGCTATCCAAGCTAGCACTGTTGTAAACACAGCCGACCGCAGATTTTTCAGTCCTCAGAACACTCGACTTCTCTATACGGTATTGTCTCAGTCACGAGCATGAATATTGACTATTTGAAATGTAATTCAGACGTCCTTTACTCTTAGAGTATCGGTTTTTTATTTAATTTTTTATTTAATTTTTTTATCGTCTGTCACTCGAACTATGCATTGAACTGTGCGTAGATTGTTACGTATATTATCTTTGTCCAGCTCTGCCCGGGCGAAATGAATATCACAAGTTTCACTCAAACAGACTGTATGTGCTTATGAACTGCTCAACCAAGGGGGGTGACCCCCTTGCAACGAGCTGTCTGCCCTTTCTTTCTTTTCACAGCAGTGCACATGGCCGCCACCGGCGCTGCATTACCTCAACGATGACAGCACGGTAATGCTTGAGGTTTATTACCACAGTGGTATTATTTCTACATGTGTTATTATGCCTCAGTCCGGTTCCGGGTCAAGGATGGTGTAACTGAGGGGTACAATTCCCTGACTGTATTACTAGATATGATACTTACTACCACTACCTTTGTACTTAATATTCGGCCACCCAGTACACGGCATAAATATATTATCATAAACACTCTCACGTAGATGAAACGGATCCAACACAAATGTACGAAGTCGAAGTATGCGTTTATTACTACACAGCAATGGTGTGTAGAGCAAGCACTTAATCACTTAATTACATTTATGAATTGAAATAGTATGCACTTTTATGGCAAAGAGTATTCGTCGGTATATCAATAGAGAATGTCCAATCTCTGATGGCGCAGGTGGTAAATATACGACCTGGAATAGTTAAGGAATAACAGCAATGATACTTTAATGATTATATACTAGATACACTAAGGGGGGGTTAATCCGGTCGCTTGTAAGCCGACAGGAGTAGGAGGGGGGGGGGGGGGGTAGAATCCGGCTGCCTCGTCCGGCCAAGGGTATCCCAGGTGAACCCACTGTAGTGCCGTTCAATGCGCCGGCGATCCTTGGACCACAGATGAAAGCAGGTGGACTCTTTGTGGGCCGGCTCTCTCCGGTCCACGGGGGAGAGACGTGAAGCGACCTCGTCTTGCAGAGCGTCTCCTCACCTTGCGTCCTCTCCAGGGGGGGGGGTTCCAACACACGGCAGTGTCGGGGGTCTTTATCCATGGAATAATCAAAGTATACAAAGCATAATCCGTGCCTGGGAAGGCGGGCTGTCGTCGGTAGAATAATCCGGTATACAGGTCCACTCGCTCGTCGGCTCTGGGGCTCCTCGGGTGCAGCTTCACATGGGGTCAACCACCCTGGGTAAGCAGCCAGTTCTCTGCCCGAAACGATGGGGTACTGACTACGGTAGTATTCTCACCGCACGAAGCACTATATATTAACAGACTATTATTAGCTTAATAGACTACGTCCAACTCGACGATATAGTGCCAAATATGACTATTCAAATATTAATATACACGATGTCTCAATACCGATGGTAGGCGAACTTGGCCTTACTCCCACACGTGGCGTCGCGGGGAGGCTTTACGTCTGTGACTCTATTGGAGGGTAAGAAACTGGACTGAAAAGAAAGTCCTACTTTAGTAGCGCAGTATATATACGCACTATGAACAAATAGTCCCATTAGTGGTGCGGTAGCCAGATTCCTACGCGGAACTAGGACTTGTTCGTACATGTGGAGCGGTACGTTTGAACTGGGTCTGAGGGGTATGGCAGCCTGGCACCAAGGTCTCGACCAATAGTAGAATGGAGACTATTATGGGATGTTCAGTAGGCTAGAATGGATATTCAATGCATATTGTACAAGGAATATACAAGGGATATCAGGGAATATTAGAGAATATACAAATACAATTAAATATATATATATAAATAAATATATATATTCGGTTTAATCTGGCCCTTCACAACAGCCACCCCCTGAATAGGTCCCAGACCTAATCAGTTAAACAGAGACAGATTAATCGCGTTGTCTATTTACACATAAGGGTTTGCTGTAGGGGTCAGTCAACTTCACAAAGTCATAGGGTTGTAGGGTCATGGTCATCATCGATTGTGTCTGGGAGTCGAGGCAGTTCTATGAGCCTCGCCACGGGACGGGTGTAAGTGCGACCCTGGACGAGCACTTCAGCTGCTCGGACCTTGCCGTCGGCACCGGTGATCACTTTGCTTACGCGGCCGGCCGGCCACATAGCTCTGGGCAGTGATTGATCAATAATCATGACGACTGTTCCTTCTGTCAAATTGTCTCTCTCCTTTACCCACTTCTGGCGGGTCTGTAGAGACGGTAGGTAGTGCAGTAGGAAACTGTTCCAAAACTTGTCGGCTAATACTTGGCTGTACCTCCACATTCGTCGGCCGTTCGCTTCTTCAGGCCGGTACATTGTCTGTGGTAATGCAGGATCTAGCCGCCCCATCAGGAGTGTGTTGGGGGTAACTGGGTCGATATCCGCCACATCACTGGAGACATATCCGAGGGGCTTCGAGTTAAGTACTCCCTCAATCTCCGTGAGGACTGTCATTAGGACTTCTTCCGCCACAGTCTGGGCCCCAAGTACTGCGTACAGGGCTGTCTTTATGGAGCGCACTTCTCGTTCCCAAGTGCCACCGAAGTGGGGTGCGTTTGGGGGGTTGAATTGGAAGTCAATCTGTGCTGGAGCGAGGTGGGTCTTAAGTTCTGGGCCCATAGCTTGGAAGCTCTCTCTCAGCTCTCTTTCGCCGCCTTTGAAGTTTGTCCCATGATCGGACAATAGGGTAGACGGTCTTCCTTTCCGTGATGTGAATCTTCGGAAGGCCATAAGGAATGAGTCTGTGCTCATGGTCGGGAGAAGCTCGATGTGTATCGCTCTGGTGGTCATGCATTTGAATACAATACCCCACCGCTTCTCGGTTCCTCTTCCTTTCTTTATGTGCAGCGGGCCAAAGCAGTCCATACCCGTTGAGTGGAATGGCTTGTCACCGATTCGGAGGCGACATGGAGGAAGGTCAGCCATCCTTGGTATGCTGGGCTGCGCGCGCCACTTGCGGCAGTCTAGACATGTTCGCTGGAAGCGTCGTACCGCCTCTCTTCCTTGTAGGATCCAGTAACGACGTCTGATTTCCGCGAAGACTCTTTCTGCTCCTGCGTGATGTACATCCTCATCGTATTTCTTTATAATCAGCTCTGTGACCTTGTGTCGGCTGTTCAATACGATCGGGTATTTAATGTCATCCGGTAGATTGGGGGCTCTGCGTAGGCGACCACCCACTCTGATGAGGGTATGAGCGTCGCTCTCGGGGGCCAGATGAATTAATCTGCTGTCGGATGGGACGGGCTTTCCTCCCTGTAGACAGGCCAATTCATCGGGGAACGAGTCTCTCTGGGCTCGCTGCAGTAGAAGCAATTCTGCTTCCTCGTAGTTAGCTGCTGACATATCAGCGGGGGACTTGCACTCCGGGTGGTACCGCAGGAATGTTCTTTGTTGTGCACTCTCTATGGACGTGCAATCGTCTATGTTAGGGTCGGTGGAGGCTACGGTGCTCAATCCACAGAACACAGGCTTCTTATTCTCAGCCTCCTCCTGACTGGCTTCCCTCGGGATAGGCGTGGGCCACTCTCCTTCCGGGAGCTTTAGGAATGCTGGGCCGTCACTGTAGACATTGCGACGGGTGAGGTCATCCAGGGGCATCCCCCGGGTGATGACGTCAGCTGGGTTCTGTTTTGTATCAACGTAGCGCCACTCTGTTTCTCCGGTTAACTCTTCGGTTAAGTCTTGAATCTCGGTGACTCTGACTCCCACGAAGACTTTGTACTTGCATGAGTCCGATTTGATCCAGGCGAGTACCGTCGTGGAATCTGACCACAGGATTGTTCTAGACACCGGTATGGTGAGCTCACGTTGGATGAGCGTGGCTAGGTGCGCTCCGGCTAGGGCTGCGCAGAGCTCTAGACGTGGGATAGATTGTTGCTTGCGTGGGGCTATTCTCGAGCGGGCGAGGACAAATGCTGTGTAGATCTCTCCCCCCTGGTCTTGGGCCCGCAAGTAGGCTACTGATCCGTATGCGACCTCTGAGGCGTCACTGAAGACGTGTAAGTCCATTTTACATGTCTCTGGCCTCACCGTGGGTGGGAAGTAGCTTCGGCGCATATTAACGCCTGGGAGTGAGTGGAGCTCCATCTCCCACTCTCTCCAGGTGGATGCAAGGTGTGCGGGAATGGGGTCGTCCCAGCCCTGGTCCTTGTCCCACAATGCTCGTACCATCATTTTTGCCCTGGTGGTGTACGGTAGAATACATCCTAGCGGGTCATATTGTCGGGCGAGTGTTGTGTACACACTCCGTCTGGTGGTCGGCGCCGCCGCCGGCCTTCCCTGCTCCGTAGTCAGGGGCTTGTGTCTGTAGTGAAGCGAATCTGTTTTGAATCGCCACACCAATCCCAGGGTCATCTCCTGGGCTTCTCCCGGGATTGTAGTCATCCATGTCTCGCTGCTGGCTGCCTTGTCCTCGGAGGAGAGGCTGCGCAGTACTTGCGGATCGCTGCTGGCCCACTGCCTGAGATCAAAGCCGCCTTTGATCAATGAGGCGCGGAGTTTAATCAGGAGAGCCTCGGCTTCTTCTTGGGTTGAAAGGCTTTGTAGACAGTTGTCTACGTAGAAGCTGTTCTTTACGCTGTGTCGGACCTCTTCGTCCGCTGCTGGGTCCTCTGCTACATGTTTCTGTAGTGCAAATGTAGCACAGCAGGGGCTGCACGTCGTTCCGAAGGGGAGGACTTCCCATTGGTAGATGGCTGGGTGCTCATCTCCTGGCTTCTCTCTCCATAGGAACCGTAACAGGGGCTTGTCCGCCTCTACTAATCTCACCTGCAGGAACATTCCTTTAATGTCCCCGCTGATGGCCACCTTTTCCTGGCGGAAGCGGAGTAGAACGCCGAGTAGGGAGGGGCCGAGTGTGGGACCGGGCAGTAACTCTTTATTTAGATTTTGGGATCCGATCTGGTAGCTGCAGTTAAATACTATGCGGTCTTTACCGTTGTGATGGACCTTGTGGTGGGGCACGTACCACGATTCAGTGGTCTGGTCAGCCTCTTTAATGTCCATCTTTGTGACGTGTCCCGCTGTGATGAGCTTCTCAATCTCAGCGCGGTATACACTCTCTTGGGCGGGGTTCTTGGCTAAGCGCCGCTCCGTGTTCAGCAGGTACCGTTCTGTGGCGTCTGTCTTGGCGTGGAAAGTAGGCATTCCTTCTCGCCGCAGGAGTGGCGTGGCGTATCTCAACACGCCGTTGACCGGGACTCTCTTGGTCCCTGTCTCGAGGAGGTGAATGGCGTAAATGTCATCTTTAGAGCGAATGTCTTTCTTTCCGTTCTTAAAGGGCATTTGTTCCAAGGTCCATAGCCGCTCTACGTGTTGCAGGAGTGCGGTTTCTCCCTCTGTGACTCGGGAGTGGAGACATCTAGTGGCTGTACTTCGGTTGAGAGATTTGGCGAGCGGGCCTTGGAGAGTCCATCCCAAACGGGTCTCGACTGCTGCAGGACAGCCTCGGGGTCCGGTATGAACCCGGTCTATCGGGACAATGAGGTCTGCATGGTCGGAGCCTATCAACAGGGTCGGCATAGCATTGTCTATGAGCGGGATCGGTAACTTGCGCAGATGTGCATATTTCTCCATCAGCTTGGCGACGGGGTATGTGTACCGCGACAGTCCTATTTCTTGGCTGGTGAAAGCGTCTGTAATCTGGTACCGTCGCTCAGGCTGGCCGCTTGCTGCGATAGAGAATGAGACATTCTCGCCCTTTATCGTCTTCAAATCTCGTCTTATTGTCCGAATTGTCATTTGGGTTTCGCTTCCCCGCAGCCCTAGCTGGGCCGCAGCGGAGGCGAGCAGCAGGGTCTTCTCTGACCCGTCATCGAGGACGGCGTAAGTGTCCAGGACTTTATTCTGGTAGCTTAGTGTCACACGCACTACTTTTAGGAGTACTCGGGCTCCACTGCTGCTGGCGGGATCGATGTACATGACGCTCGCTTTGCGGCTGGATGGTGCAGGTGAAGGGCGCCGTCTGTTACTGTCGTGAAGTATGTCCAGATGGGCTCCATCGCACTTGGTGCACCTTTTCTTTAAGCGGCATTCGGCTGCCATGTGTGAGCGCGCACAGCGAAAACAGCGCTTGTTGGACTTTATCCATTGACCTGCTTCCTCCGCGTTCAGCTTGGGGAAGGAGTCACATTGCGCTAGCCAGTGTTCTTTCTCACAGTAGGGGCACACTATCTTCCACTTCTCCGTTCTGGAGGGGGTACTGTGGCTCCTGCTGCTCGGTACTGACTCCGATTGGTGCATCACAGTCACCGATCTTCTTCCATCATTTAGTCGTCTGGTTCCTTCTCTGGAGCCAGGGGTGCTCCGTCCGAATGTATCTAGCCGTAGGCTGCTGACTTCTCTCGCCAGGAAGTCTGCTAGATCGAGGAGGTTCGGTTCGGGGCCATTCGGGTCTCTGTGGTCCCTCTGCCGCCTAAAGCGCTCCTGACGAGCGGGCGGCAGCTTCTCCAGAATCCTTTCCACATTTGAGTTGGCGTAAAGTTCATGCCTCCCCTTCTCTCTTTGCGCTCCCAACATCCCTACCAGGGACTGCACTCTGATGGACAGGTCGTCCAGTGCTCGATTGTCTATTGCTGGGGGTAAGCGGTCGATGTGTCGGATCTCCTGGATCACGTAATCCCATATGCGCCCATACCTCTGGTCCAATGCTACCAGCGCTGCTGTGTATGGGGTGGTGGAAGTCGCGTAGGCGAGCGCTATATTATGTGCGCGGGGCACCTTTAAGTGCTTCAGTAGGATGGCGTATTTGTGGCGTTCATCCAATACATCCACCAACATGGTCTCCAGACACATGCAGAGTTCTGTATACTGGGCCCGGTTCTCTTGGGTGAAGTCGGGTACCATAGGCGTGCCAATGTATGACGCTGACTGTGGATACATCGGCGAGCGTTGGGGGAGAGGCCTCCTAGGCGAGTCTCCTCCCGCTCCTTGGTATGGGCTGGTACCGGCAGTGTACCATGGCCCGCTTGTCCAGGTGCTGTTCCTCGGTGCGGGTCGTGCGTCGTGCTCACCCGTGTATAGAGTCGGGGGTCTGTAGCGCAGCTCCGCGGGGGTATAGCCTGGGCTGTACCGGACCTCCTGGTCCGGTAGAGTACTGTGCTGTCTTCGGGCGTGGTTCTCCTCCTCTTCCTCTTCGTCTTCAGTTAGGTCATCCAGTGCTTGTAGTCTCTGGTTTAGTCTCTCCACAGGATATGCTGCTCCTTCCCGGTTGCTAGGTCTCGCTTGGACCGGTGGGGGGAGGTGGTCTGTGGGGGGTATAGACCTCGTCTGTTGGTCAAGTTCAGGGTTGTTTACTCGGCTAGGGGATGCCGCCCTGGAGGTGTGTCTAGACGAGTTCCTGGAGCCTCTGGCGGAGGGAGAGGGTGTTGTCCGTCTGATCAGCTGTTCTATTAGTTGCGACTGCTGTCTGTCGCGCGCTGCGTCCCGTTGAGCACCGGCTCGTTCTCGGGCCACATTCTCTTCCATCTGAATGCGTCTTATTTCTAGACGTATCTGCTCGTGTTCGCTTCGCTGCTGGATCTGCAGTCGGTCGCGTTCAGCAGCGGCGTTCAGGCTGATGAGGAAGGCCTGCTGTAGGGTCCTCTCTGCCTCGCTGGGAGAAGGCGGTTGTATAGGGGAGCCTTCCCTCGGGGTACTCCTTGCGGAGCCTTGGAGCTCTATCTCCACGGTGCTCTCCCCGTCTTCTTCCGTGCCGAGTTCTCTCTCGGTAGCGTTGTATTCCTCCCGGGACTCATCGGGGACTACTTCTTCAGTACTGGCGGGGTGTGAAGTCATGTCTGGTTCCCACTGGTCCCCACCGTGAACTTGGTCAGTTACATTAGAGCCCGTAGGGGCCTCTATGGTCGGGGTAGTCTGGGCGTTGGGGTTAGACATACTTTTACTTTCTAGTTTTACCGCGTTTACTGTTAGTAGAAGACTAGGTTGTTGACTGACAGCGTAAGCCTCTAAGTACTGAGGGAGCCGTCGTTCGCGCTGCGGGCGTTGGTTAGGAGGATCGTTTCGTGGAGTGTTCATCATAGGCCATTTCAATATTAATAACACTATATTAATATTACACTAATTACCATCCGGCTCGAAGGACCAATTGTAACTGAGGGGTACAATTCCCTGACTGTATTACTAGATATGATACTTACTACCACTACCTTTGTACTTAATATTCGGCCACCCAGTACACGGCATAAATATATTATCATAAACACTCTCACGTAGATGAAACGGATCCAACACAAATGTACGAAGTCGAAGTATGCGTTTATTACTACACAGCAATGGTGTGTAGAGCAAGCACTTAATCACTTAATTACATTTATGAATTGAAATAGTATGCACTTTTATGGCAAAGAGTATTCGTCGGTATATCAATAGAGAATGTCCAATCTCTGATGGCGCAGGTGGTAAATATACGACCTGGAATAGTTAAGGAATAACAGCAATGATACTTTAATGATTATATACTAGATACACTAAGGGGGGGTTAATCCGGTCGCTTGTAAGCCGACAGGAGTAGGAGGGGGGGGGGGGGGGGTATAATCCGGCTGCCTCGTCCGGCCAAGGGTATCCCAGGTGAACCCACTGTAGTGCCGTTCAATGCGCCGGCGATCCTTGGACCACAGATGAAAGCAGGTGGACTCTTTGTGGGCCGGCTCTCTCCGGTCCACGGGGGAGAGACGTGAAGCGACCTCGTCTTGCAGAGCGTCTCCTCACCTTGCGTCCTCTCCAGGGGGGGGGGTTCCAACACACGGCAGTGTCGGGGGTCTTTATCCATGGAATAATCAAAGTATACAAAGCATAATCCGTGCCTGGGAAGGCGGGCTGTCGTCGGTAGAATAATCCGGTATACAGGTCCACTCGCTCGTCGGCTCTGGGGCTCCTCGGGTGCAGCTTCACATGGGGTCAACCACCCTGGGTAAGCAGCCAGTTCTCTGCCCGAAACGATGGGGTACTGACTACGGTAGTATTCTCACCGCACGAAGCACTATATATTAACAGACTATTATTAGCTTAATAGACTACGTCCAACTCGACGATATAGTGCCAAATATGACTATTCAAATATTAATATACACGATGTCTCAATACCGATGGTAGGCGAACTTGGCCTTACTCCCACACGTGGCGTCGCGGGGAGGCTTTACGTCTGTGACTCTATTGGAGGGTAAGAAACTGGACTGAAAAGAAAGTCCTACTTTAGTAGCGCAGTATATATACGCACTATGAACAAATAGTCCCATTAGTGGTGCGGTAGCCAGATTCCTACGCGGAACTAGGACTTGTTCGTACATGTGGAGCGGTACGTTTGAACTGGGTCTGAGGGGTATGGCAGCCTGGCACCAAGGTCTCGACCAATAGTAGAATGGAGACTATTATGGGATGTTCAGTAGGCTAGAATGGATATTCAATGCATATTGTACAAGGAATATACAAGGGATATCAGGGAATATTAGAGAATATACAAATACAATTAAATATATATAAATAAATATATATATTCGGTTTAATCTGGCCCTTCACAACAGATGGAGTAGTCGCTCATGGCCACGATGTGACTCCCGTATTTTTTTTTTCTTCCTTTTTTTATATTTTCAACTCGGTTAAACTTTTTTGTATATACCCCCTTTATGTTTCTACCTATTTATTTTGGCTGCAAGAACCACAATGGCGACGAGACAACTGATCAATTAATCCAAGAAGGACGACGCTCCCGCTGATATAGCCGCCATTGCTGGGCTAATTGAAGAGCTCAGGCAGGCCCTAACCAACGAAATCAGAGCGTCCACTGCCTCGCTCGAAACCAAACTCGACAGCCTCTGGACGACGGTTAACAACCATGCCGAGCGTCTGACCTCCGTGGAAGGCGGTTTAAATACTTGGACTGACAGGGTGGACGAGCTAGAGGCTAGGTGTACGGCGCTGGAGGCGAACAATGACAAGCTAAAGGCTAAGCTAACTAACGTTGAGTCCCGTAGCCGCCGGTCTAATATACGCATATTGGGATTGGATGAGTCCATTCATAGCGACCGGCCCAGCGACTTTTTTGCGGAGGTACTGGTTGAAATTCTGGGGAAGGAGGTCCTACACCACCCGAACTGGACCGGTGTCATAGGGCCCTTACTGCCAAGCCAGCACCCGGCTCCAGGCCTAGAGCGGTTATTGCCCGCCTGCACCACTATCGTATAAAAGAGAGGATTATCTGGGAGGCACGGAAGAGGAGGTGAACGCTGAAATACAGAGGGAAACCAGTCCTAATCTTTGAAGACTACTGCCCCGAAGTCGTGGAGCAGCGTTCCTGCTACAAAAACGTCATGGCCCCCCTCTACAAGCTAGGACTCAAGCCGTCTCTACAGTTCCCTTCGAGACCTATCTTCACGGACGAAAACGGGGCGAGAAAACATCTTTCATCGCCTGGACTTCTTGAAGACCCGGCGTAGAGGGGCCCCGATACCGGCCTCACCAGTACCAGACGCTGTAGTAGCTTGATTTTGGGCCGTTAGCACCTCGCTATGGCTAATGCGCCGAGCGTCATATCACTCTATATTTCTTCGTTCTTATAAATATGGTTGACTGTGTGACGTTAAGTGTCGCCTGGATGCTTTATTTTTTTCGGCGTCTGACTTAAGGAGGGGGGGGGGGGTTGGCCTGGTCTGTTTTGTATAACTATTACATAATGCCACTTTCTTTTTATTTTGTTTGTTTTTTACATCCACTATATGCCGGGGAGCTAAGCGCTAGCTTTGTTTAAATGACCTAGGACTTCTATGCGTGTCACTTACGCCTCGTCACGACTTGGCTTAATGCCTCCGTGATGCACTTTTTTTTTCTCTTGTGTGTGTGTATACATATTTTTTCGGACTGGGGTCTCTAGATCCATCAGCCACGCTCTTCCAGCTACGTTCTGCTAGCCACACACATGGCAAATGGTCGCGTCTACGGCCAGAGGCGTCATCATCTGCTGTTGACCTGCTCAATAGGGTCCAGCTGCAGCGCCGGAGAATCCTCTCACTGGCAGACGAACTTTTGCACAGCGCCCTCTCCTGACACAGCGGCCTAATTGCACTATGACAAGGCAGCAAGCTACTCTGTGTGAACCATAGGAAACAATGGACCTGTCAGCAGAGTATCGCCCTCTTCCGGCCTAGTGGACGTACTGCACACGTTTATCATGCAGTACACAGGTCACTTACCCCCCCCCCTTTTTTTTATCTTGCTATGGTTCCTGTTCTAGGTCTATTGTCTGAACCTAGCCATGTTCTTATAAGGTTTAATGTGAACTGTTCCATTTACTCTACGTTTTGAGGCTTTTTCTTTTCTTTTTTTTTTGTTTGGGAGTGTGGCAAGCAGCCACTGAGAGAGTAATCTACTTATGGTAGGTTTGAGGGTTTTAGTCCCTATGGTGAGTCCCTGTGTTGTTGGGGAAAGGCCCACTGGTCCCGCACCTTTATATGTTTTTTATGTATGTTTTATGTATGGCTCAGGACACATGTCTACTACTGAAAATATTTGTTTTATGTATGGCTCTAGGTACATATGCTTAGTGGTTAAAATAGGTGAATTTGGTGTGCCCAGAGGCTTTTTTAGGTCTGCCCTGTCTACACACCCCCTAATATTCTATGGCTACGGTTAACTCTGAGAGCTTTAAGCTCTGCTCCTGGGCCCTCATTTATCAACGTTGCGTACGCACAGATATGTGCGTAACCCATGCGCACGATCGTTTCTAAGCAAAGTGTGGGACTTATCAATTTGAACATGTGCTTGACTTTGTGCGTATATCTACGCACAGCTCAGGGCATGCGTACCTGGTGCCCGGTGGTAGAATTTTAATATTGCAGTCTGCAACGCGGAAATAAGCTTCTGTGCATTAGTTTCAACACTGGCGTGTTCAACTTCTGTATGACCCGTAATTCATTATAGTTCATTGTAAAATAGCGACAGTGTAATTATAACGGGCTCACGTGCGAACAAGAGGTTGGCCTGCTTGTTTGGCACGGTGGGGCAGACGCAGAACACCCACCTCCAAACGTGATTAAATATTGTTTCAAATAAAAAGCGAAATACTATTATTTTGTGTTTCATGTTTCCAAATAAGATTGGCCACAACGAAATGCTTTCTACTTCAAGAATAGATTCTTCACTGAGACTAAAACAAAAGACAGTATTTTTTTTGTGAGCTCCGCGCACAGACGTGATAATAATAATAATAACAATAATAATAATAGCTTAATTTTATATAGCGCCTTTCAAGAGACCCAAGGTCGCTTTACATACATAGGGGGGGGGATAACAAAGTAACAAACATAGTGGACAGACACAACATATAAATATGATGA
Source organism: Notolepis coatsorum (assembly GCF_963971535.1). Taxonomy (NCBI): domain Eukaryota; kingdom Metazoa; phylum Chordata; class Actinopteri; order Aulopiformes; family Paralepididae; genus Notolepis; species Notolepis coatsorum. The sequence continues at coordinate 59,865,352 of NC_140172.1, read as the reverse complement.
TGGGATTCAAGTTCGCGTTTTTATTGATCACATAGGCAGGCTATACATAGGCTACATGGCACGGTCCATCGTGATATTGGAGATGGATCGAGCAATAGACTGTTACTGTAGCTGTCAAAGCTCCATCACTAATGCAGTAATGTGAATAGAAAGGGATTCCACTCAGTGATGCGCATTTGCCCGATACATGTCGTTGCTGCATGCCGGGAGGAAAGGCATGCTGCATGTTTTCAATTCATTAAATAAAACTGATACTTTTTGCAAGGGTTTACTGACTGTCATACAAATAATCAACCAACTACATACTGTAACTTTTCAGTGCACGTTCTTATTTACATTGCTCCCGCAGACCCGCACACAGACATGATGGAATTCAAGTTCAAGTTTGTATTGATCACATATAGGCAGGCTACACATGGCGTATAGGCTACAACATCATACTGTACATGGCAGTGAGATTCATTGTTCTTGTATATGCTCTCGTATTATTGTTTATATAGGCTACCCAATACCGACATCAAAATAGATTGTATGCCTCTACAAATCATATGCAGCAGGTAGAAAATTTACAGAAAATCCGTCTCGATTTGGAATAAAATTGAGGAGAACTTTAATCCCTGGGTATTAATCGAACGAAACGGAAAAAGGCAGTCATATTCCAGCACGGTCTTTATTAGTTAATATGGTCTTTAAGTTAATAGATATCATATCCGACATCACCGTACGTGTACATGCATGTCAGCCTGTCACGTATTTCTCCCATAACACGCTTAGTCCATTTTTCCACATTTCATGGGGGTGTTCCATTACCGTATATGGTTAATTACGGGCGGTGCTATATGCAAATACTTAAAATCATGCACGAGCGTGGAGCGTAGAACTTAATGGTATTTATCAACATGGAGTGTGCGTACGACCCGTGTACGCACGTGTGATGAATCCCAATTTTTCTGTGCGTACACACATTCTAAATTCTGTGCTTAAGAACAAAGATAGAACACTTTCTAAGAATTGTTGATAAATGAGGGCCCTGGAATGTTCGAGGTCTTCAGAAACGAGCGAAAAGGAAGGCGATTCTGACCTTTTTAAAGAAGGAGAATGTTTCTATTGCTTTATTACAAGAAACCCATATGGGACCCAACAACACCGCTAAACTCCAAAAGAGTTGGGTGGATTATTATTTTTTTTTTTTTTTTTTTTTTTTTTTTTATCTTTTTCCCCCTCCATTTTCCTCCGATTTTCTCCCCATCCCAATGTTAGTCGTATGCCAATTCCCAATCCCCTTCCTGGTCGCTGCGCACTTACCCCCCACAGTCAGATCATCTGGGAGAGTGGAGGCTATCACGTGCTTCCTCCGACACGTCCAGCCAATCAACCGCTTCTTTTCACCTGGCAGCGCGGATCCTCCCTGAGAGGGCGTAGCGTGTGGAAGGATCACACTATCCCACTCAGGTCCTATCCGCGCTTAGCAGGCGCCCCGACCGAACTGTAGGAGTCGCTGTTTACAACGACCCGGACCCACCCCGTCAGCTTCTCCCACCCTCTAATACAGCCAATTGTATTAGTGTGAACGGCCAGCCAAGCTGGTGACAACCCCGGAACTGTGAGCTGGATTCGAACAGGCGAATCCAGCTCACAGCTCCGGGGTTGGTGACGAACGCAATCTCCGCTACGCCACCTAACCGCCCTTGGGTGGATTATTCTACATTTAGTAGGGGAGTTGCCATATTGATCAATACAAATCTCCCCTTTAGACTCATAACTTCCTCTTTAGATAGCCAAGGTCGCTATGTGATTATCAAAGGGGTTCTTAACACTTTGGATGCCAGCCACGACAATTGTCGTCTTATCAGACCCCCCATTGAGTGCCGACGACGACAAATGTCGTTTGTTTGCCCTATTTTTTTTTATTGGCGATTTGCGATTTGAATTCATATTTCATCAATCGAGCCTCGGGTTAGTGTGCAGCGTCTCTCTGAGCTCAATTGGGAAGATACCGCCCCCTATCGTCTCTCCCTGTGTAACTGCACCCCATCAGCTCAGATTGATGCAGGGGGAGTGGTTAGTTTGCTCATTTAATTTTTCCGTCAAGGCATCTGAAGAGACCAAGTGATCGCCGGCCCTCAGAACAGCAACGATTATGTATTTACAGTACCAACACTGTAATCAATAAGCGTGATCGATATTTGGAATGGTGATCAGGAATTGGAATAATCTTTTTGGATAACATCTGATCTTAGGTAAGGAATCTATTTTACCAGTCTTAGGATAATCAGACCTGTTTGCCCTATGCTCTGTGTGGCTGTGATCGCTGATGAGGAAATAAGAGAATCGATATTTCAGCCCGCGTCTATAGCGTGCATAAGTACACATATACTATCGATAATCTAGCGTTTATTTGAAAACTATTCATAAATAGGCCGAAAAATTACAACGTTTTTGTGTATTCTAGAATATTCCAGTAAATGCCTTTTATCACGGAATCTTTATTTTCCTTGAAAACGAGGGCTTTTCAAAATGCTATAAAACGAAAATGTGTGAGAATGTGGTCTGGAACATAGCCCAATTGCTGAATACACACAGGAGAGGAGATTGGAGCGTTTCAAGGGTTTTAATGATTCAGTAGTACAGGAATTGGAGGGGAAACAGAACGGGGTTAGTTCTTGTCTTGCGGCTGCTGCTGTGGCAGCGAACGAGCAAGTGGTCCTTGTCTTGGGGCTGCTGTGGCAGCGAGTGGGCAAGTGGACCTCTTCGGGGACAGGGAAGGTCCAGGCAGGAACGGTCCTTGGGGCACAGGAGAAACAGGTTAGGCAAGGCAATACAAAGGGTAGATTCCAGCAGAGCTTTAGGTAGAGACGTCGTACCTGGGTAGTGGTATTTAATACCACGACGGCTTCTGGTCAGCATCGAGGAGTAGAAGTAGGCACCTCATCAGAGGGGGATAGGATGCAGCTGTGATTGAGGTGCCTGGCAGCGTGCGAATCAGGGGGATGAAGTGCAGCTGTGCTAGGTGACGTGAAGTGAAGTGATGCTGGTCGTATAAGGGTGAATGGAGGGATGAATGGAGAAAGAGAGGATGAGGAGGAGTGCGTGGAGGATGGAGAGGGGGATGAAGAGGAGTGTGTGGAGAACGTGAGGGGAAAAGGAGGGGGAGTGAAGTATGCCCGTGCTGTGATTATAACAAAATGAACCGATAAAAAAACAATCCGTTTCGACAATGTTGACTGCAAACAAGTCATTGATAAACGACAGGCAGATTAGACACATAGCCATAATTTAAAACATAGATTATGCGTTTTTTAACACTATCATTGAAGTGGATGCTGGCACTCAACAGGGTTTTCAATGTTAACTGGCCGGCACTGAAACTGTTAAGGGTAAAGAAATTACATTTATGAATGTATACTGTCCCCCAGGCTACTCCCCTGACTTTCTATCCAAAATATTTACTGAATTTAATGGCCTGGTCTCTGAGAATGCTTTTGTGGGCGGATACTTTAACTGTCACCTTATACCGTCTCTTGACAAACTCCCACCCAGTTTGGCTCCCACCTCTAGGCAAAGCAAAGATGCTCACCTCCCTAAAGACATTGGATTCTCAGATGTCTGGAGAACCCTTTGCCCATCCGAACTGAAGTTCACCTTTTTTAGCGGCCCACACAAGAGCAACAGTAGAATAGACTATTTCTTCATCCCTTCCTCTAAGCTCTTTCTAGTATTGTCCTGCACAATCGGAAGTATTGTCTTATCGGATCACGCCCCTATATATCTGGTCTACTCCTTGTCAGAAGAGAGGGCGCTGTCAAGGCGTTGGTGTCTCAACCCATACCTCCTCAAGGATGATAGGTTCGTCTCCTATTTCGAATCGGAATAAAAAAAATTCTACTCAATTAACTCACATTCTACGGATAACCCGTCTCTGCTCTGGGAAACATCCAAGGTATTTTCTCGCGGACTGATTATGTCTTACGTATCATCCAAGAAACGCAAGAAAAATTAACAATGCAAACTTCTTGAATCCAAACTAGCCAACCTTGAGAATCAACATGTTTCAAACCCAGCCCCGGCTGTGCTTATAGAGCTTATGGCCACCAGAACCGCGTTAAACACTCTTCTGATCCAGGACGCTGAATACTCTCTTAACACTTTGAGTGCCACTCACGAGATCGTTTTTTTTTTTAGGTGGTTGCATGCCACTCACGAGATTTCTCGGATTTTTTTTTTTTTTTTTTTTTGCGATCTGAAAAATTATTGCATCACCCGAGCCTACCCGAGTATAGCCGAGGGGCGCCGGCGATCACTGTGGAAAAAAGCGCCCCCTGTCGTCTCCCAGATGACATAAGTGATTTTGGAATGGACTCAATGAAAATGAATGGGGAAAAAAATCCGGTACTTCACATTTTCCAGTTCACTGATCCAGCCGGGGTTACCAGAGTTCATTCTGGAGCCTCAGAGCCCCGCGGATCATGGAGTTCTACTGTATCGCGTTGGATCCATACACGTATCGATTTTTTCGAATGGTGATCAGGAATTGGAATATACCAGTTGGATACCATCTGATGTCAGGTAAGGACTCTATGTTATCAGTGGTAGGATAATCAGAGTAAGTTTGATGAAGTTATAAGCTGTTTTGTGAAATGTCTTCTTTCGGTTTCACTGTAAAACTCCGTGAGGAAATCAACGGAGCGATTATCAGTGCGCGGCCGTAATGTGCTTGCGTGCACGTATAATATTGATCATCTAGCGTTTATTTGAAAACGATTCATAAAAAGGCCGATGAATATCAACGTTGTGGAATATTCCACTAAAAGACGATTTTCATAGAATGCTCCAGAATGAGCTGTTTTTTATATCAAAACGGGGGCTTTTCTAACTGCCCTGAAACGGAAACGACGCGATAAAAAAAACAATCTGCCTTCACAGCACTGACTGGAAAATAGTATTTGATAATGCGATGGGCAGATTAGACACATAGCCATAATTTAAAACATAGATTAGGCGATATTAACGTTAACATTGGCGCCGATGGTGGCATTCAAGCGGTAAAATGGAAAACCAGGCGTGGCGCTGAAAGTGTTAACACTTTGGTCGCCAGGCTTATATTCTTAATAAACCATCCCACGCCAGCTCTATTTGTCTATGGAGAAGTTCCCCTTCTTTGCAGGGCTATAACTTTTTAAATTGTATTGCTAAATTGACATTACTATGGCCCATTCAACATCAAGTATCTATTGTTCAGGGTGTAGCAACGTTATACTTTTTCATTCACATATTCATACTAAAATACGGTCTAAAGTATAAGTATGTTTTTATCGTTTTCTGCAGCTTTCTCCAGAACGTGATTTATAGCCCTAAATGCATTATATTGATGATTGTATACAGTTTGATAGCAATCGGCGCGAGATAAAAAATTTCAAATGGATGTGCTTCTAGAAGTTACTACTTATCATCTGATGTTGACCGGATGGGGGGGGGGTCGTTTATAATTCCGTGGCCAATGTTAGATGATTCATCTAGTGTGGGTGATATGATCATTAGAGCAGTTTGTATCGAACACGTTAAAAAATAACGCTGAAACTAACCGTAGCTTCCTCGGGCCGTTGGGCGATGAGCGTGGAGCAGAAATATTCCTATTATGGGATGTAGAAATATGCGATCCATCTCCAGGTTGTATAATAGTATATACGTCCAAATCATGTTGTTTATCGAGTTATTGGTAACGGATTGCTATCCATTGTGTCTAGCTCAAGTCCTGGGACTATTAGCGAGTGATCAGACCGAATTGGAATGACAGCTTCCAACAGCTTCCGTTTCCTGTTTCCGGTTTGAGCGATCTGCCGATCGGCCACCAGATGGCGCTCTTGAACCGTTGGAGAGTTGAGAGGGGATCAACAGTAGATCTCAAGTCTCCGGGGGAGAAATATGATTGCAATCACAGATTTTTGAAATATTGATATCAAAGACGTGGTACGGCGTCTTTGGCAGAATGAGCATGGCGGGGGATGACATGGTAAGGCGTTTTTGGCGACCATAGTGTTAAATTTTCCAGACAGAGAATGTACGAATACAGTGACAAGCCTGGCAGGTGCCTAGCTAACTTGGCAAAAAAGAGGGCTGACACCCAAGTAATAGCCTCAATTCAGGTCCTTTGACACCAAAACTATTAATAAAGAGTTTGCCCCTTTCTATGCCCAACTCTATAGGACTGAACGACCCGATGGTGCTCTCTCTGACATGCAAGCTTTTTTCGCTGACTTGCACCTCCCTAAGGTATCGAAAGATCACAACTTGCTCCTTAATGCCCCAATTACGAAGGAAGAAGCTCTGTGCGCCCTTAAAGGGGAACTCCAACATTTTGGGAAATTAGCTTATTTAACATCTTCCCTGGAGTTAGACAAGAAGATACATACCTTTTTTGTCTCTGTGCGTGCATTTTAGCTTTGGGAATAGACGCTCCGTTAGCATAGCTTAGCTTCATCACTGGAAGTGAGGCAGGACAGTAGCCTTACAGTGCCTTACAGTGTATTGCAAGGTCTGACATTGACCAAACTTGATATGCATGACCTTGGTGGGCTCTAGGTCAACTCCTGAAAAGGGGGTCAATGTCAGACTTTGCAATCACAAGTTAGGGGGCTAATAACCCTTGCCATAATTTCAGTGCGCCCCCTAACTTTTGATTGCAAGGTCTGACATTGACCCCCTTTTCAGGAGTTGACCTAGAGCCCACCAAGGTCATGCTTATCAAATTTGGTCAATGTCAGACCTTGCAATACACTGTAAGGCACTGTAAGGCTACTGTCCTGCCTCACTTCCAGTGATGAAGCTAAGCTATGCTAACGGAGCGTCTATTCCCAAAGCTAAAATGCACGCACAGAGACAAAAAAGGTATGTATCTTCTTGTCTAACTCCAGGGAAGATGTTAAATAAGCTAATTTCCCAAAATGTTGGAGTTCCCCTTTAAGGGTATGCCATCTGGTAAGGCTCCGGGCCCGGACGGTTTCGGATGCGAATTCTATAAGGAATTCTGTCATATTCTCTTGGATCCCCTGCTGGCAATGCTTAATCACTCCTCTGAGGTTGGGATATTACCCCAGTCCCTACGGGAGGCTAATATTTGCCTTCTCCTTAAAAAGGGTAAATGCCCTGAAAAGTGTGCCTCCTATAGGCCTATAGCCCTACTTAATTCTGACCAAAAATTGCTCTCCAAGATCCTGTCCATGCGCCTAGAAAAAGTACTCCCTTTCATTATTAACGAAGATCAGACTGGTTTTATTAAGGGTAGGAACTCTACCGACAACATGAGACTGCTCCTTAATATCATCCAAATGACTCGTGAGATAGACCACCCCGCGGTGGTTCTGTCTCTCGACGCGGAGAAGGCATTCAACCATGTAGAATGGCCGTATTTGTTTCTAACCCTTGCTGAATTTGGCCTAGGAGACACTTTTATTGACTGGGTCAAGGTTCTTTACAACTCACGGATGTCGGTGGTCCTGACTAACGGGCTTAGGTCTAACAACTTTCCTCTACAACGGGGGAACCCCCAAGGGGACCCTCTTAGCCCTTTACTATTTGACATTGCCATAGAACCACTCGCTCAGGCCATAAGGCAGTCAGGTATTAGGGTGGGCGAGAGGGAACACAAAATCACTCTTTACGCGGACGACATACTGATCTTTATATCTAAACCTGACTCTTCCATTCCATGTCTAACCCGCATGATTTCCACATTTGGAACCTTCTCGGGGTACAAAATTTACTTTTCCAAATCCGAAGCAATGCCACTTGGATCCTGCCCGAGCCCTTCCCATTTAGCTGGTCGCCCTCCGGCTTTGTTTACTTAGGAGTATTTGTGACACATTGTTTAAGGCCAACTTTCCCCCCCTTTTAGACACCATAAGGGCAGACTTAGTTAGATGGGCCCCTTTACCAATCTCCTGGCTGGGTAGGATAGCCCTCGTCAAAATGAACGTACTCCCCATACTATTATACCCTCTCCAAATGATCCCAGTGCTGCTGACAAACAAGGTTATCAAGGTGCTAGAAGGCTGGCTAAGCTCATTCATTTGGAAAGGGAAGAAACCGCATCTGAAAATGGGCAAATTACAGATGGACAGTGAAGATGGGGGTCTAGACCTACCTAATATTAGACATTATCAACTAGCAGCACACCTTAGGGTACTTGTCGGCTGGTTCAGATCAGACCCACTATCAATCTGGCTAGACATTGAATCCTTGCAATCTAAGTCCCCCCTATGGAACCTACTATTTATCAAAGACTTTACGTCCGTTAGGAAAATATGCTCCAACCCCATCACACTATGCTCCGTCAAGGCCTGGAAGACTGTCCGTAAGGTGGAGGGCCGAGCTAAGCTGACCTCTCCTCTTACCCCGATCGTAGGCAATCCTGACTTTAAGCCAGACCAAATTGGCAGCGGCTTCAAGACCTGGTATACGCAGGGCATAACTGATCTTGGCCACTTGTTTGATGGCCAGACGCTAATGTCCTTTCTACAGCTGCAGCAGCGGTATGGCCTATTGAAAACGGAATTCTTTAAATACTTACAAATTAGGCAGTTTATCACCAAGGACACCTCACTGTTAATTAACAGTTCCACCTCGCATGTGGAGAAAGCCCTCTCCTTGCAGATTCCTAAAAAACAAATATCTATCTTCTATAGTACTCTAAACCTTAATTCATCTTTATCTTCCCTTGTCACTAAACAGTCCTGGGAAAAAGACTTGGACATAGAGATCATGGACGAGGACTGGCAGCTTATTGCTTATTCCCAGAGGAAGAGTGCTGCCGAGTGCTTCCGCGTTTTCCCTGATTGGCTGCGACACGCCCCGCAGCAGGCGCGGCAGCCGCAGAGCGGAGCGGCAGAGCTCGGGAGAGCTTGCGGCATTATGTAGCCGTAATCCCCGATGATTTTCATTCGACGCTTAGCTCAACTGGCAGCGCTGCGGTCCTGCGGTCCGTTGGTGACAAGTTCGAATCCCTTCAATTTTTTATTTTATTTTTTTTTTAATGTGCATTCTTTCGCCGGTTAAGTTTAGGCATGTTAACTTAAGGTTAAGGTTAGGCATTGTTTCGGAGTTGGTTAAGGTTAGAAGGGTTACGTTTAGGCGCTGTTAAGGAGCTGGTTAAGGTTAGAGTTTGTCTTAGAGAATGGCAATATTCTTTCGGAGTTGGTTATGGTTAAGGTTAAGGTTAGGCATGGTTAAGGTTAAGGTTAGGCATTGTTTCGGAGTTGGTTAAGGTTAGAAGGGTTAAGTTTAGGCGCTGTTAAGGAGCTGGTTAAGGTTAGAGTTTGTCTTAGAGAATGGCAATAGACAGCCTATTTCCGCGCTGCAGCGCGAGGCAATAGACAGAAGAAGATGGGGGTCTAGACCTACCTAATATTAGACATTATCAACTAGCAGCACACCTTAGGGTACTTGTCGGCTGGTTCAGATCAGACCCACTATCAATCTGGCTAGACATTGAATCCTTGCAATCTAAGTCCCCCCTATGGAACCTACTATTTATCAAAGACTTTACGTCCGTTAGGAAAATATGCTCCAACCCCATCACACTATGCTCCGTCAAGGCCTGGAAGACTGTCCGTAAGGTGGAGGGCCGAGCTAAGCTGACCTCTCCTCTTACCCCGATCGTAGGCAATCCTGACTTTAAGCCAGACCAAATTGGCAGCGGCTTCAAGACCTGGTATACGCAGGGCATAACTGATCTTGGCCACTTGTTTGATGGCCAGACCCTAATGTCCTTTCTACAGCTGCAGCAGCGGTATGGCCTATTGAAAACGGAATTTTTTAAATACTTACAAATTAGGCAGTTTATCACCAAGGACACCTCACTGTTAATTAACAGTTCCACCTCGCATGTGGAGAAAGCCCTCTCCTTGCAGATTCCTAAAAAACAAATATCTATCTTCTATAGTACTCTAAACCTTATTTCATCTTTATCTTCCCTTGTCACTAAACAGTCCTGGGAAAAAGACTTGGACATAGAGATCACGGACGAGGACTGGCAGCTTATTGCTTATTCCCAGAGGAAGAGTGCTGCCGAGTGCTTCCGCGTTTTCCCTGATTGGCTGCGACACGCCCCGCGGCAGGCGCGGCAGCCGCAGAGCGGAGCGGCAGAGCTCGGGAGAGCTTGCGGCATTATGTAGCCGTAATCCCAGATGATTTTCATTCGACGCTTAGCTCAACTGGCAGCGCTGCGGTCCTGCGGTCCGTTGGTGACAAGTTCGAATCCCTTCAATTATTTTTTTTATTTTTTTTTAATGTGCATTCTTTCGCCGGTTAAGTTTAGGCATGTTAACTTAAGGTTAAGTGTAACTGAGGGGTACAATTCCCTGACTGTATTGATAAGTATGGTATCATTAAACCACTACCGCTTTATGTACTTTAATTACTGGCCATACAGTACACGATATCTAAGTATGATGAACACTTTCCCACATATGAAATCAGGTCCACACAAAGGTATAAGTCAAATATTTAATATATAGCAAAAGGTACATATAATAATTACTTATTACATTTATGATTTGAATTGAATGCTCTTGTAAGGCAAATGAGTACTCGTAGGCAAATCAACACTGAATGTCCAATCTCTGGTTACACAGGAAGCAAGTATACAACCTGGCTCTTAGGGGATTATATCTATGGTCACTTAATGATTATAGCTGGATAATATACTGCAGGGGTCCCGCCGGTTGTAAGCCAGTAGGGGGGGTAGGAGAGCCGTCGGCTGTATCCCGTCTGGTCAACGATTTCTAGGGAGAATTCAGGTACAGAACACAGTGCCCGTAGAACCTTGATCCGCAGATGAATACACTTGGGCTCTCTTGTAGACGATAGCTGTAGCTGTAGCTTTAGGTCCACAACGAAGAAGAAGCGAGGCGACCTCAGTCTGGTCTGAGCGCCGTCTCACCTTAGCTCCTCTCGGGGTAAATCCAACACTCACCGGTGTTGGCGATTATCCGCTCCACAAATCAAAGCACCAAAGCAAATAGATATTCCATGCCGTATAGGGCTCAGCAGTCGTCGGGGTAGGTAATCCAATGTGCAGGTCCACTCGTCCTCGCCCAGAACTCCTCGGATGAAAGCACCACGCGTGGTCTGCCCAACCTGGTTAAGACTCTAGATAACGCGAGGAAACGATGGGGGTGCTGCTCACTTTAGAACTCTAACCGAACGATGCACCATACATAATAGACTATTATTACTTAATAGAAATACGGTGCCAAACTCTGGCAATTCAGCTATTAATTCGCACGAGGTCTCACTGCTATTCTAAGGCCAAACAGGCCGTACTACACCGCACGCGGTATCGTGGGGTGAGGCTTCACGTCTTGTTACTTAGTTGGGTAGAAGGGTAAAGGACTAAGAGGAATTCTACATTTCTTGCGCCATATTTATATGCACAGTGGACAAGTAGTGCCGCTCTGCTTTCGGTAGCCGTATTCCTGCGCGGAGCTGAGGCTAGTAAAGGCATGTCTCGTCGGTACCTTTGAACTTGAACGCCAGGGGCTTGTCCCTGGCGCCTGGTCCTTTTGTCCAATAAGAGAATGAACTATTATGGGCTGTAGTAGAATAAAGGGATATTCAGTGTATATGTACAAGGAATATACAAGGGATATCAAACGATATACAAATACTATTAAATATATATCCATAAATAAATATATATATTCGGTTCAATCTGATCCTTCACAACAGCCGCCCCCTAATTAGTCCCACCTAATTAGCTGAGCAGAGACAGATTAACCGCACTGTCCACTACTCAATGTCCGCTGTAAGGGTCAGTCAACTCACAAAGTCATAGGGTCATGGTCGTCGTCAATAGTATCAGGGAGCCTTGGCAGTTCTATTAGCCTCGCCACGGGTCGGGTGTAAATCCGTCCTTGGACGAGCACTTCAGCTGCTCGGACCTTTCCATCGGCACCGGTGATCACTTTGCTTACGCGGCCAGCCGGCCACATAGCTCTGGGTAGTGACTGGTCGATGATCATGACGACTGTTCCTTCTGTCAAATTGTCTCTCTCTTTTACCCACTTCTGGCGGGTCTGTAGAGACGGTAGGTAGTGGAGTAGGAAGCTGTTCCAAAACTTGTCAGCCAGTACTTGACTGTACCTCCACATTCTTCGGCCGTTCGCTTCTTCAGGCCTGTACATTGTCTGGGGTAGCGCGGGGTCCAGCCGCCCCATCAAGAGGGTGTTGGGGGTGACTGGGTCGACATCTGCTACATCACTTGAGACGTAACCGAGGGGCTTTGAGTTCAATACTCCCTCGATCTCCGTGAGGACTGTCATTAGGACTTCTTCCGCCACAGTCTGGGCCCCAAGCACGGCGTACAGGGCTGTCTTTATGGAACGTACTTCTCGTTCCCAGGTTCCACCGAAGTGAGGTGCGTTCGGGGGATTAAACTGGAAGTCAATCTGGGATGGAGCGAGGTGGGTCTTAAGTTCTGGGCCCATAGCTTGGAAGCTCTCTCTCAGCTCTCTTTCTCCGCCTTTGAAGTTTGTCCCGTGATCAGACAACAATGTAGACGGTTTTCCTTTCCGTGATGTGAATCTTCGGAAGGCCATAAGGAATGAGTCTGTGCTCATGGTTGGAAGGAGTTCGATATGTATCGCTCTGGTGGTCATGCATTTGAATACAATACCCCACCGCTTCTCGGTTCCTCTTCCTCTCTTTATATACAGCGGGCCAAAACAGTCCATACCGGTGGAGTGAAAGGGCTTGTCGCCGAGTCGGAGGCGACAGGGAGGTAGGTCAGCCATCCGGGGTATACTGGGCTGCGCGCGCCACTTACGGCAGTCTAGACAGGTTCGCTGGAAGCGCCGCACTGCTTCTCTCCCTTGCAGTATCCAATAACGACGTCTGATCTCCGCGAAGACTCTCTCTGCCCCTGCGTGGTGCACATCCTCGTCGTATTTCTTTATGATCAGCTCTGTGACCTTGTGTCGGCTGTTCAAGACTATCGGGTACTTAACGTCATCCGGTAGGTCTGGGGCTCTCCGCAGACGACCACCCACTCTGATGAGATTATGGGCGTCGCTCTTGGGGGCCAGGTGAAGCAGTCTGCTGTCTGATGGGACGGGCTTTGCTCCCTGTAGACAGGCTAGCTCATCGGGGAACGAGTCTCTCTGGGCTCGTTGTAGTAGAAGGAGTTCTGCTTCTTCGTAGTCAGCTGCTGAAATGTCAGTTGTGGGCTGAACCTCTGGGTGGTGCCACAGAAATGTCTTTAGCTGCGCACTCTCTAGGGTGGGGCAATCGTCTAGAACCGGGTCTGTGGGGACGAGTGTGTGTGTCAACCCACAGAACATAGGTTTCTTGTTCTCTGCCTCCTCTTTACTCGCCTCCCGTGGGGTGGGTGTAGGCCACTCTTCTTCGGGGAGCTTGAGGAACTCTGGCCCGTCACTGTAGAGGTTGGGACGGGTGAGGCCATCCAGGGACATTCCCCGGGTGATGACGTCAGCTGGGTTGTGTTTGGTGTCCACATACCGCCAGCTGGTTACTTCTGTTAACTCTTGAATCTCGGTGACTCTGACTCCCACGAAGACCTTGTATCTGCACGAATCAGACCGGATCCATGTGAGTACGGTCGTGGAGTCTGACCACAATATTGTTCTTTGCACCGGGATGGTGAGTTCACGTTGGATTAACGTGGCGAGCTGCGCTCCTGCTAGGGCTGCGCAGAGCTCTAGGCGCGGGATAGATTGTCGCTTGCGTGGGGCTATTCTTGAGCGAGCCAGGATGAAAGCAGTATGTATTTCTCCTCCCTCCTCTCGGGCACGCAAGTAAGCCACCGAACCGTAGGCTACTTCGGAGGCGTCGCTGAATACGTGCAGGTCGATCTTGCATGTCTCTGGCCTCACTGTGGGTGGGAAGTAGCTGCGGCGTATATTAACACCTGGGAGTGAGCGGAGTTCCGTCTCCCACTCTCTCCATGTGGATGCAAGGTGTTCGGGTATGGGATCGTCCCAGCCCTGGTCTTTGTCCCATAGCGCTCTTACAATCATCTTTGCCCTGGTGGTGTAAGGTAGAATACATCCCAACGGGTCATATTGTCTGGCGAGTGTTCTGTATACACTCCGTCTGGTGGTCGGTATTGCCGTCGACCTTCCCTGCTCCTTGATCAGGGGTTTGTGTCTATAATGGAGCGAGTCTGTTTTGAAGCGCCAGACTAGTCCTAGTGTCATTTCTTGGGCTTCTCCTGGAATGGTCGCCATCCAGGTATCGCTGCTCGCGGCCTTGTCCTCGGGGGAGAGGCGGCGCAGTACTTGCGGGTCGCTACTGGCCCACTGCCTGAGATCAAAGCCGCCTTTGATCAGGGAGGCGCGGAGCTTGAGTAGGAGTGCCTCGGCTTCTTCTGGCGTCGAGACGCTTTGTAAACAGTTGTCCACGTAGAAACTATTTGTCACACTTTGTTGGACCTCTTCATCTGCTGCTGGGTCCTCTGCGTTGAGGCTGCGCAATACTGGGGGGTCGCTGCTGGCCCGCTGCCGGGGATCAAAGCCGCCTTTGATCAGGGAGGCGCGGAGCAGCGCACAACGTCGCCAGTCAATTTTCTTTATGTGTCCCGCTGTGATTAATTTGTTAATCTCAGCGCGGTACACAGCTTCTTGAGCGGGGTCTTTGGCTAGGCGCCGCTCTGTGTTCAATAGATACCGCTCCGTCGCCTCTTTTGTAGCGCGAAAGGTGGGCATTCCCTCTCGCCTCAGGAGTGGAGTTGCGTATCTCATCACTCCGTTGACGTTGACTCTCTTTGTCCCGTGCTCGAGGAGGGCTATAGCGTAGATATCTTCCTTAGAACGAATGTCTTTCTTTTCGTTCTTAAAGGGCATTGTCTCTAGTGTCCATAGCCTCTCGACATGCTGCAGGAGTGTGGTGTCTCCTTCTGTCGCTCTGGAGTGGAGGCAGCTAGTGGCTGCTGTTCGGTTAAGAGACTTGGCGAGGGGGCCTTGAAATGTCCATCCTAGGCGGGTCTCGACTGCTGCAGGGCAACCTCTGGGTCCTGTATGGACCCGGTCTATCGGGACTATGAGGTCTGCATGGTCGGAGCCTATCAGCAGGGTCGGGGTGGCACCGTCTATGAGCGGTATAGGTAGTTGACGCAGGTGCACATATTTCTCCATCAGCTTGGCGATGGGGTAGGTGTACTGCGATAGTCCTATTTCTTGGCTGGTGAAAGCATTAGTAATCCTGTACCGTCTCTCTGGCTGCCCGCTTGCTGCGATAGTGAAGGAGACATTCTCGCCCTTTATCGTCTTTAGATCTCTTCTTATTGTCCGAATCGTCATCTGGTTCTCGCTCCCCCGCAGCCCCAGCTGGGCCGCAGCGGACGCGAGGAGAAGGGTCTTCTCTGACCCGTCATCAAGGACGGCGTAAGTGTCCATGATCTTGTCTTGGTAACTCAGTGTTACACGGACCACCTTCAAGAGCACCTGGGCGCCGCTGCTGCTAGCGGGGTCAATGTACATAACACTTGCCTTTGTGCTGTTGGATGGTGCAGGCTTTCTTTTGTTACTGTCGTGTAGGACATCCAGATGGGCTCCGTCACACCGACTACACCTCTTCTTTAGGCGGCACTCGGCTGCCATGTGACTGCGCGCACATCGGTAACAGCGCCTGTTGGACTTTATCCAGTGACTTGTTTCTTCAGCGGTCATCTTCTTGAACTGGTCACATTGTGACAACCAGTGTTCCTTCTCGCAGTACGGGCACACCATCTTCCACTTCTCTTTCGTCGAGGGGGTACTGTGGTTCTTGCTGCTCTGTACTGATTCTGATTGGTGCATGACAGTCACCGATCTTCGGCCATCGTTTACTCTCCTAGGTCCCTCTCTGGAGCTTGGCGTGCTCCGCACGAACGTATCCAGCCGTAGGCTGCTGACTTCTCTCGCCAGGAAGTCGGCTAAGTCCAGGAGGGATGGCTCGGGACCGTTAGGATCACGGTGGTCTCTTTGCCGCCTGAAGCGCTCCTGTCGGGCGGGCGGCAGCTTCTCTAAAATCCTCTCGACGTTCGAGTTTGCGTATAGTTCGTGCATACCCTTTTCTCGTTGCGCCCCCAGCATCCCTACCAGGGATTGTACTTTTATAGACAGGTCGTCTAGTGAGCGATTGTCTGTTGCTGGGGGTAGGCGGTCAATATGCCTTATCTCCTGTATTGTGTGTCTTGACGAGGCTCTGGAACCCCTTGTGGAGGGAGGGGGTGTTGCCCTGGTGATCAGCTGCTCCATTAGCTGCGCTTGTAGTCTGTCGCGCTCGGCTTCGCGTTTGGTGAGATCTGCTTCTCTTTGGGCACCGGCAGCGGCGCGCTGGGCGTCGGCCCGGTCTCTTGCCATATTCTCTTCCGTCTGAAGGCGTCTCAGCTCCAGACGTATGTGCTCTTCTTCGCTCCGTTGCTGTGTTTGGAGTCGATCGCGTTCACCCTGAAGTCGATCGCGTTCACCCTGAAGTCGATCGCGTTCGGTAGAGGCTGTCAGGCTGGCGAAGAACGCCTGTGACAGCATCCTCTCCGCTTCGCTGGGGGAAGACGCTTGTAGAGGTGAGCCGCTCCTGGCTGTACTCGTTGGGGAGTCCTGGAGCTCTATCTCCTCGGCGCTCTCCTCATCTTGTTCCGTGCAGAGTTCCACCTCTGGAGGGTTGTCTTCCTCCCGGAGCTCTGGGGGGACTACTTCTTCGGTATTGGCGGGGGGTAAAGTCGTGTCAGTTCCCTCCTGGTCCCCACCGTGAGCTTGGTCAGTTACATTAGAACCCACTAGGGCCTCTGTGGTCGTAAGTGTCCATGATCTTGTCTTGGTAACTCAGTGTTACACGGACCACCTTCAAGAGCACCTGGGCGCCGCTGCTGCTAGCGGGGTCAATGTACATAACACTTGCCTTTGTGCTGTTGGATGGTGCAGGCTTTCTTTTGTTACTGTCGTGTAGGACATCCAGATGGGCTCCGTCACACCGACTACACCTCTTCTTTAGGCGGCACTCGGCTGCCATGTGACTGCGCGCACATCGGTAACAGCGCCTGTTGGACTTTATCCAGTGACTTGTTTCTTCAGCGGTCATCTTCTTGAACTGGTCACATTGTGACAACCAGTGTTCCTTCTCGCAGTACGGGCACACCATCTTCCACTTCTCTTTCGTCGAGGGGGTACTGTGGTTCTTGCTGCTCTGTACTGATTCTGATTGGTGCATGACAGTCACCGATCTTCGGCCATCGTTTACTCTCCTAGGTCCCTCTCTGGAGCTTGGCGTGCTCCGCACGAACGTATCCAGCCGTAGGCTGCTGACTTCTCTCGCCAGGAAGTCGGCTAAGTCCAGGAGGGATGGCTCGGGACCGTTAGGATCACGGTGGTCTCTTTGCCGCCTGAAGCGCTCCTGTCGGGCGGGCGGCAGCTTCTCTAAAATCCTCTCGACGTTCGAGTTTGCGTATAGTTCGTGCATACCCTTTTCTCGTTGCGCCCCCAGCATCCCTACCAGGGATTGTACTTTTATAGACAGGTCGTCTAGTGAGCGATTGTCTGTTGCTGGGGGTAGGCGGTCAATATGCCTTATCTCCTGTATTACGTAATCCCATATACGTCCATATCTCTGGTCCAGCGCTGCTAGAGCCGCGGTGTATGGGGTCGTAGAGGTGGCATAGGCCAGCGCTATGTTGTGCGCTCGGGGCACTTTCAGGTGCTTCAATAATATTGCATACTTGTGGCGTTCATCAGCGACATCCACCATCATTGTCTCTAAGCACATCCTGAGCTCCGTGTACTGTGCTCGATTCTCATGGGTGAAGTCTGGAAACGTCGGTGTGCCAATGTATGATGCCATGGATGGCTGGCACATCGGTGAGCGTTGGGAGAGAGGCCTCCTGGGCGAGTCTCTTCTTACGCCTCTCGGTGGGCTGGTACTGGCAGGGTACCATGGCCCGCTGGTCCAGGTGCTATTCCTCGGGACTGGTCGTGCGTCATGCTCACCCGTGAATCGAGTCGGGGGTCTGTAGCGCAGAGCCGCGGGGGTATAGCCTGGGCTGTACTGGACCTCCTGGTCCTGTGGAGTAATGTGCTGCTGTCGGGCTTGACTCTCCTCTTCTCCCTCTTCTTCTTCTGCCAGGTCACCTAAATCTTGTAGTCGTCTATTTAGCCTCTCCGCGGTGTCCGCCGTTCCTTCCTTGTAGCTGGGTCTCACTTGGACCGGTCGGGGAATGAGTTCGGAGGGGGGTGTAGACTCTCTCTGGTGGTCGAGTTCAAGGTCGCCTGCTCGGTTAGGGGAGGGTGCCCTTGACGTGTGTCTTGACGAGGCTCTGGAACCCCTTGTGGAGGGAGGGGGTGTTGCCCTGGTGATCAGCTGCTCCATTAGCTGCGCTTGTAGTCTGTCGCGCTCGGCTTCGCGTTTGGTGAGATCTGCTTCTCTTTGGGCACCGGCAGCGGCGCGCTGGGCGTCGGCCCGGTCTCTTGCCATATTCTCTTCCGTCTGAAGGCGTCTCAGCTCCAGACGTATGTGCTCTTCTTCGCTCCGTTGCTGTGTTTGGAGTCGATCGCGTTCACCCTGAAGTCGATCGCGTTCACCCTGAAGTCGATCGCGTTCGGTAGAGGCTGTCAGGCTGGCGAAGAACGCCTGTGACAGCATCCTCTCCGCTTCGCTGGGGGAAGACGCTTGTAGAGGTGAGCCGCTCCTGGCTGTACTCGTTGGGGAGTCCTGGAGCTCTATCTCCTCGGCGCTCTCCTCATCTTGTTCCGTGCAGAGTTCCACCTCTGGAGGGTTGTCTTCCTCCCGGAGCTCTGGGGGGACTACTTCTTCGGTATTGGCGGGGGGTAAAGTCGTGTCAGTTCCCTCCTGGTCCCCACCGTGAGCTTGGTCAGTTACATTAGAACCCACTAGGGCCTCTGTGGTCGGGGTATCCTGGTTGATAGGGTCGGACATAATTTTACTTTCTACTTTTACTGCGTTTACTGTTTGTAGAAGGCTAGGTAGTTTACTGACAGCGTAATCCTCTAAGTACTGAGGTGGCTGTCGTCTACGTTGCGGGCGTTCTACTTTAGGAGGACCGTTTCGTGGAGTGTTCATCATAGGCCATTTCAATATTAATACCACTATATTAATATTACACTGATTACCCTCCGGCTCGAAGGACCAATTGTAACTGAGGGGTACAATTCCCTGACTGTATTGATAAGTATGGTATCATTAAACCACTACCGCTTTATGTACTTTAATTACTGGCCATACAGTACACGATATCTAAGTATGATGAACACTTTCCCACATATGAAATCAGGTCCACACAAAGGTATAAGTCAAATATTTAATATATAGCAAAAGGTACATATAATAATTACTTATTACATTTATGATTTGAATTGAATGCTCTTGTAAGGCAAATGAGTACTCGTAGGCAAATCAACACTGAATGTCCAATCTCTGGTTACACAGGAAGCAAGTATACAACCTGGCTCTTAGGGGATTATATCTATGGTCACTTAATGATTATAGCTGGATAATATACTGCAGGGGTCCCGCCGGTTGTAAGCCAGTAGGGGGGGTAGGAGAGCCGTCGGCTGTATCCCGTCTGGTCAACGATTTCTAGGGAGAATTCAGGTACAGAACACAGTGCCCGTAGAACCTTGATCCGCAGATGAATACACTTGGGCTCTCTTGTAGACGATAGCTGTAGCTGTAGCTTTAGGTCCACAACGAAGAAGAAGCGAGGCGACCTCAGTCTGGTCTGAGCGCCGTCTCACCTTAGCTCCTCTCGGGGTAAATCCAACACTCACCGGTGTTGGCGATTATCCGCTCCACAAATCAAAGCACCAAAGCAAATAGATATTCCATGCCGTATAGGGCTCAGCAGTCGTCGGGGTAGGTAATCCAATGTGCAGGTCCACTCGTCCTCGCCCAGAACTCCTCGGATGAAAGCACCACGCGTGGTCTGCCCAACCTGGTTAAGACTCTAGATAACGCGAGGAAACGATGGGGGTGCTGCTCACTTTAGAACTCTAACCGAACGATGCACCATACATAATAGACTATTATTACTTAATAGAAATACGGTGCCAAACTCTGGCAATTCAGCTATTAATTCGCACGAGGTCTCACTGCTATTCTAAGGCCAAACAGGCCGTACTACACCGCACGCGGTATCGTGGGGTGAGGCTTCACGTCTTGTTACTTAGTTGGGTAGAAGGGTAAAGGACTAAGAGGAATTCTACATTTCTTGCGCCATATTTATATGCACAGTGGACAAGTAGTGCCGCTCTGCTTTCGGTAGCCGTATTCCTGCGCAGAGCTGAGGCTAGTAAAGGCATGTCTCGTCGGTACCTTTGAACTTGAACGCCAGGGGCTTGTCCCTGGCGCCTGGTCCTTTTGTCCAATAAGAGAATGAACTATTATGGGCTGTAGTAGAATAAAGGGATATTCAGTGTATATGTACAAGGAATATACAAGGGATATCAAACGATATACAAATACTATTAAATATATATCCATAAATAAATATATATATTCGGTTCAATCTGATCCTTCAGAACATTAAGGTTAGGCATTGTTTCGGAGTTGGTTAAGGTTAGAAGGGTTAAGTTTAGGCGCTGTTAAGGAGCTGGTTAAGGTTAGAGTTTGTCTTAGAGAATGGCAATATTCTTTCGGAGTTGGTTATGGTTAAGGTTAGGCATGGTTAAGGTTAAGGTTAGGCATTGTTTCGGAGTTGGTTAAGGTTAGAAGGGTTAAGTTTAGGCGCTGTTAAGGAGCTGGTTAAGGTTAGAGTTTGTCTTAGAGAATGGCAATAGACAGCCTATTTCCGCGCTGCAGCGCGAGGCAATAGACAGCCTATTTCCGCGCTGCAGCTCTCTCGCGCTGCCGTGGTCACATGGCCAATCAGAGAAAACGCGGAAGCACGCGACGCACTCTTCCGCTGGAAATAAGCTACATGCGGACTGGCAGGATGCATGGACCTACGCAAAAAAAATCTCTGTTTGCAACCGCACCAAGTCTATCCAAGTTAGAATCTTGCACCACATTCATATTACCCCTGCCCTTAAGAGTAAAATGGATCCCAATACATCCCCACTCTGCTTTAAATGCAAGATAGAGACTGGAAACCACGTCCACTGCTTTTGGTCCTGTGTAAAGCTTCAGAGCTATTGGTTCGACATCATAGAGGAACTATCTGATATATTTCAGACCTGATATATTGGATCCCCTCTGCCTCTTACTAGGCCTCCCTGATATTCATATTGCCAATTTCAAACATAAGAGACTGTTCAATCTGTTGACATTTGCTGCTAGGAAGAACATTCTTTTGTTCTGGATCAAGGACGAGGTCCCATCAAAGAGGTCATGGCACAATATAATGGAATGCATTCCCTGTGAATACATCACGTGCATGCTGCACTCTAAACTGGACACTTTCTATGAGATATGGGACCCATATCTGTCTCATATCGGACCTGCACTGTCTGCCACTGTACTTGGTGGGTTTCCCCATTACCCATAACCCCCCTATAGACCAATGCTGCCTTGTTTTTGTCTGATTGTGCTGGTATCGTTGCCGAGGGAACCGTAATTAATGTAAAGGTGCTTACATATACACGCACACATACACACGCTCACACCACACATATACGCATGCACACACATAGAACACACATCACTCACACACATGCAACATGCATGCGTAAATTACACAGGCATATTAAACATTCACACATAAAACACGCACATAGGTAATGCACACGCACACATGGGTAGGTAGAACACACATATATATAGCACACATAGGTAATACACACATAAAAGACAATTTCTTTTTTTATTTAATTTTTATTATTTTAACTTTTTCTTGTTTGCCTGTCTCTTGTACTGTTATAATTGTAGTTGTCGCTGTTGTCATTGTTATTATTATTATTATTATTATTATTATTATTATTATTATTATTATTATTATTATTATTATTATTATTATTATTATTATTGTTAACACTTTAATCGCCATGGGTTAAATTCATAATTTACCATCCCTCGCCAGCTCTATTTGTCTATGGAGAAGTTCCCCTTCTTTGCAGGGCTATAACTTTTTAAATTCTATTGCTACATTGCCATTATTATGGCCCATTCAATGTCCTATATGTATTGTTCAGGGTGTAGCAACGTTAAACTTTTTCATTCACATATTCATACTAAAATATGGTCTAAAGTATAATAATGTTTTTATCGTTTTCTGCAGCTTTCTTCAGAACGTGATTTATAGCCCTAAATGCATTATATTGATGATCAAATACAGTTTGGTAGGAATCTGTGCAAGATAAAAAGTTTCAACTGGACGTGGTTCTAGAAGTTTCTACGCATCATCTGATGATGACCGGATGGGCGGGGGATCGTTTATAATTCCGTGGGCAGCGTTAGATGATTCATCCAGAGTGGGTCATATGTTCATCAGATCAGTTAGTATAGAATACGTTAGAAAATAATGCTGAATCTTACCGTGGCTTCCTCGCGCCGCTGGCAGATGAGCGTGGAACAGATTTTTTTCTATTATGGGATGTAGAAATGCCCGATCCATTTCCAGTTTGTATAATAGTATATACGTCCAAATAACGTTGTTTATTGAGTTAGGGCGAGCGATCTATTATCCAGTGTTTCAAGATGGAGTCGCGGGAGCTATAGCGAGTGGCCGGACCACATTTGGATGAGTACTACCGGTTCAAAGGTTAATATCCGGTTGGCGATCTGCCGATCGGCCACCAGATGGCGCTCTTGAACCGCTAGAGAGTTGAGAGGAGATCAGCAGTGTGTCTCAGGGCTCCGGAAAGGAAATATGATTTCGATGACAGATTTTTGAAATATTGACATCAAAGACGAGTTACGGCGTCTTCGGCAGAATGAGCATGGCTCGGAATGACGTGAAAACTCGTTCCCGGCGATCATAGTGTTAATGTTATTGTATTGTGATGTCTTGTTCTGTGTATGAAAGTAAATTTAAAAAAAATAAAATAAAAACATTTATAAAAAAAATAAAACGTGTTATTATGAGTACTTCACTTTACTCAAGTTTAACTCTGACAAACTGTGTTTCAGGTGCTTTTATCGTCTGCATAATGTTCTATGCACTGGGCTCTATATAGATTTATTCTCTCTATTGAGCGAAGGGGGTTCCCCTATTTCTAAATCGTTACAATATACATTTTTTAGTATGGTTAAGTTACGTAATGTGGTTGTGGTTATATATCGTATAGCTTATGCTCTGCGCTCAAGTGGAACACATCCCAGTCTAATACTGAATACATTTCTTCACATGTACACACCCATCCGCCTGGCCACACCCCCATCCGCTCCACTACATAAGTGGGGATGTGGCCATACTAGTTCAAGTTTCAAGTTTCTTTAATAGTTGTCATATAGAAGTACAGAATACTTTTATACAAAATGCTTCTTACTGTTACGCTCCAGAGACTGTGCTAGACAAGATAAGTATGAAATAACATAGTATAGCATGTAAATTAGAAGTAAAAATTAGAAGTAAAAATGAGGTCACAGTGTTCAGTATCAGTATAGACATATGTACAATGTTCGATGCAGAATAGACGTAACTGAGTTACCATTAATATACAATATACTATGCAGTGTACTAATATGTATACTAACAGCTCCTTCCCTATTTTCACCACCGACAAGTGTCTGTATACACCACTTGAGTTTAGTGCCGAAATAGTTAGAAAGGAGCTACGTGGACATTGTATCTTATTTTTTCTCTCTCTCACCAATTTTTGAGAAAAGCTAAGTCATAATGTCTGCACCTTCGGGGGGTTCGAACGCTCACAACGTCACCCTTCACCAGTGTTTCTCCATTGCCGCGTCCGCCGTGCGTCGTGGGGCTGCTCTGACTCCACGGTCGTGGCAGTCGGATACGCCCGAGCGGTGCCCGGTGGTGAGTCTGCCTCTCCGAGGGGCCGTTGAGCCGGCGTCTCCCGCGAGATGGCCTAGTTCCGGCCCTGGTTCCCCCGCCAGTGGATGGTCGGCCGACAGGCCGACAGCTCCTCTGGTGCCTGGGGATTTGCGACGCAGGCTCTTCGCCTCTGCTCACTCCCGTCGTAGGGCGGCGAGCTGCAGGGGCGAACGGCCTGGCTTTGGGGAGGTGCTGGAGCCGAACAAGGGTGCTCTTGCCCTGTCCGTTTCTGATGGAAACTGAGGATCACATGGAGGGGGCGAGAGCGCTCTTGTTTGATGCCACAATGGATTCGTATCATTCTCCCCCTCGGGGTGTGGCAGGGAGTGTTGCGTCTCCTTGGGGTCCCTTGTTCTCCGGTGTTGGGTTAGAACCTCCGACCCTGAGACAAGATGCCCAGCTATCTGCCGCGTCGGATGGTGGCGCCCGACATGGCAGCCTCCCGTACGTGAGGGACGCGGGCAACGTGGAGGGAGGTGCGCAAGGGGAGTTGCGTGCCTTGTTCCCCGAGCTCATGGCGGCCGCCG
The DNA here is from genome assembly GCF_963971535.1 of Notolepis coatsorum. Taxonomy (NCBI): domain Eukaryota; kingdom Metazoa; phylum Chordata; class Actinopteri; order Aulopiformes; family Paralepididae; genus Notolepis; species Notolepis coatsorum. The sequence goes on along the minus strand of NC_140172.1, from coordinate 59,840,890 downwards.
CAGCCGCTAATGGCGTGGCGTTGCCGCAGCCTTTGCCTGCACCTGTTCCTGATGACATGATAGGTCATCTCTGGCAACGTCGTCCTGTGAGAGAGACGGGCGTTGTCTGCCCATTCTTCCCGTCAATGGAGGCCTACGTGAAACAGGGACAGGTCATCTCCCGCATCACTGGCCTTACCCCCGCCTACGTGCCAGTCACGCGGGTGGAGGGTTTGGTCCAGGGACTAAAGGACGGGGTGCCTCGGCTTGATAGCCCGATGACATCCATTCTTTGTCCCGAAGTGGTGTGGGAGCCGTTGCGGAAGCCGGTTCCCCAAGGGAAATCGGCTAGGCAGATGGCTAACTGGAGTGACCAGGCGTACATCGCCTTGACTCAGAGCCTAGCTGCGATGTCCAACATCGCGCAGCTAGCGTGCTACATGTCGGGGATGATGGCGGGCGGGTCGGTATTGGACGACCATCAACAGTACCTTCACGCCCAGGCGGCTGGAGCCATCCTGCACCTTACCCAGCTGCAGGCGATAGCCGCCATGAAGGGGCGCGCCCTGGCCACTCTGTCCCAGTGCCACCTTTGGCTGGAGCAGGCGCGGGTGCTCACGGCCCCCCTCTCCGATGTTGGGCTCTTCGGGTCGGCCATGCAGCAGATGACGGCTGCCTGCAGAGAGATGGAGGAGGAGCGAGCTGTGCTCCAACCCCATTTCCCCCGACCCGATGCCACCGGTGATGGCCGACGGAAACAACGCCGGCAGAGGCCCGCGACCGTTGCCCCCGCCACCACCACCGCTGCTGCTGGGCCTTCGTCGAAGAAGGCCAGGAGTGGAGGGGGTGCCTCGTCCGCCGCAGCCAGCCGCGCCACGCCCGGAGGTGACGGCAGGGATCGACGTGACCAGGCGCCCCAGAACCGTCCCTCCGGTCTGGCTCACCGTGGGGGCAAGCACCATGCTGCACGCGGCAGGCGCCGCTAGTGACTCTCCCCTGTTTACCCCTGTTCCCTTCCCCGCCCCAACATATGATTTTTGTTACTAAATAAAAGGTCCCTCCTGGTGGCGTGTATCACTTCCGCAACGGATTTAGTCGGATTTCGGTTTCCGGGTTCGCCTGATTGGCCGCGACGGCCACGTGACACGCTGTGGCACGCCCCCGCGGCAGCGGCAGACTTCACTGCCGCTTTCCCACTTCAACGCCAGAGCAATATTGTCGCGCCATCTTCTGAGTGCAGACACGCTGCTGTTTAATCACTTTTCCCACTTCAATGACAGAGCTGCTGTTTAATGCTCACTTTTCCCACTTCAATGACAGAGCTGCTGTTTAATAATATTGTCGCGTTGTGGAAAGCAGGATGAGAGAGCGTAGATTTCAGTGTGTATCATTTAACATTTGAAAGGCATACATTGTTGTCATACAGAAGTACAGAATACTTTTATCCAAAATGCTTCTTACTGTTACTGTTAGAGACTGTGCTAGACAAGATAAGTATGAAATAAAATAGTATAGCATGTAAAATAGAAGTAAAAATAGAGGTCACGCTGTTCAGTATAGACATATGTACAATGTTCGATGCAGAATAGAAGTAACTGAGTTACCATACAATATACAATATACTATGCAATGTACTAATATACAATACGGCTCACTTTTCCCACTTCAATGACAGAGCTGCTGTTTAATAATATTGTCGCGTTGTGGAAAGCAGGACGAGAGAGTGTAGATTTTATGCTATACTATTTTATTTCATACTTATCTTGTCTAGCACAGTCTCTAACAGTAACAGTAAGAAGCATTTTGGATAAAAGTATTCTGTACTTCTGTATGACAACAATGTATGCCTTTCAAATGTTAAATGATAAATGATTAAATGATACACACTGAAATCTACGCTCTCTCATCCTGCTTTCCACAACGCGACAATATTATTAAACAGCAGCTCTGTCATTGAAGTGGGAAAAGTGAGCATTAAACAGCAGCTCTGTCATTGAAGTGGGAAAAGTGAGCATTAAACAGCAGCTCTGTCATTGAAGTGGGAAAAGTGATTAAACCGCAGCGCATCTGCACTCAGAAGATGGCGCGACAATATTGCTCTGGCGTTGAAGTGGGAAAGCGGCAGTGAAGTCTGCCGCTGCCGCGGGGGCGTGCCACAGCGTGTCACGTGGCCGTCACGGCCAATCAGGCGAACCCGGAAACCGAAATCCGACTAAATCCGTTGCGGAAGTGATACACGCCTCCTGGTGAGGGACTGTTTTTTGTTACAAACTGTGTTTTTATTCACTGTTATATATTGGGGATACGGTGTATAAACCCTCACCTAGCTGTGGGGTTGTGTGTTGTTTAAGTGAGTAGGACAGTTTTCTTATAAATCGTTCTGGTCGCTATATATATGTGTGCTTGGAAAGGCCTGTGGCTAGCACTTGGTTGAAAGACTTGTCTTCCCTCATCATGAAGAAGTCTGTGTTCTTCTTATAGTGGTACATTTTACCGTTTGTCTGAGGGGTTGTGTGTATTCTGTTACATTGGAAACATGGCATCGAGTCCACAACTTGGTTAGAGTGTTAGCCTACAGAAGTGCTCGTATATGTAGCTTGTACCGAGGTCTTGACCCTCTCATAAAACATAAAACACGGGTGACGTGTTCGCACATGAGCCTACAGCCTTGTATATAAAACCCGTTCGCAAACGAGTTATCATCTGTGGCTGGCATGCATTGGTTTAGCTTAGCTTGTGGATATACGCTTTTCATATAGCATGCTGGCTACGTGGGTATCATCGCTGCTAGTTGTTTTTCATCGTATCCGGGGTGTGGGGTCATGAGGGGGTGAACTGATAAACCCCTCCTCCCCTTTTTTCTGATTGGTCAGGGGGTTAGGCCTTCTGTCCTTCGGGCTTCTTGTCGCACTGTTTGGTCAGTGCTTCACAGGGTAGGGAGAGGGGGGGGAAGAGAGTTCCCTGGTCCCATGCCTTTTTTGGCCAGGTGGGTCACGGAATTCCCCCCGCCATAGAGTATGTCACTGGGCGCGTTTCTATTGGTTGTGAGACTTCCGTAAGTTATTTTCAGGCTCCATGTTGTGGACCTCTGTTGTTGTTAAGATGGGTTTTGCGGTGCGTGTGAACTAGGGCTGACCTTATAAGCTTTTTTTGGGAATCGAAGCTTCGGGGCCGACCTTCGATTTTAATTTGAAGCTTTAAAAAAAATAAAAATAAAAAAATTATAATATATTTTTTTTTATCTTATGTTGTGGGACTTGTACAGCACTTTGGTAAACTTTGTTGTTTTTAAATGTGCTCTATAAATAAATTAATTGGATTAATTAATTAAGTAGCCCCTTTCGTGACTGTGACGCAGCCAACAAGGTTTCACTCGGCTGCGTTGCCTGGGTGCAGTGGGGCTGCTCTCACAGCCAACGACATGGCATTGCTTCGCTTCTTCGTCGACATGTCTGCTGCACATGTCCTTGTTGTTTTCAACACAGATAATCTCCACGTACTTGTTGTAGAGAGGTGGAGTCGAGGCGCCACTTACTTTCGTTTCATTGGAATGGAGGCGGGAAGACGCCGCTTACTTTCGTTTAATTGGAATGGAGGCGGGAAGGCGCCGCTTACTTTCGTTTCATTGGAATGGATGCGCAAGATTTTGGAGAAGAAAAAAAATCCTTGTGGCATGCTTTTTTTTTTTTTACACTTCTATATTTTTTTTATGTTCGAAACCCGTGCCATCGAACAAAGCTTCGAAGCTTCAAAGTATTTAAGACAGCCCTAGTGTGAACTTAAACAAAAGTGTTCTGCTCTGCGCTCTGTTGCATATGTCTTGAGCTTTTGGTCACGTAGCTCAATGTTACATATATCTTTTCAAATTGTTACTCACGTGGGAAGTCTCTGGGGGTTCCCTGTCTCCTCTCTTTTATACAGGCAGGTTTCACAGGGGTGTTTTTCCCTCAGGCGCGTCATATGGGACCCATATCTGTGTCTCTTGGCCGGCTTCCTGCCGCTCTCCCAGGCGGCTTGGAGGGAACGTTATCTGGGTTCTTGTTAGAATGACCATTGATATGTTTTTGGGTCTCGACGTGTACATAGTGCTGGCCCTGGGTGCTTCTGTGTGGAATCACACCTGGGCTTGCACGCCTTGGTTGGTCATTCATTGTAACAGCGTTTTCATGGGGCAACTGGGATGGAATTTGTCTCTTCCGAGCGCCTGTGTACTGGGTTAGTCTCGATGAATTCTCGTTCATCTCTGGGGGGAGATAACGGAATAGATCAGAGCATTGGCGGAGGGGTCTCATGATTTTGGGGTGGGCCACCGGGCGCGGTGCTTTTATGTTCTGACCGTAGTGGCGCACTCTGTGATGTTTTAGATCGACACGCGTACCTACCCCCCTCTTAGGACTGGGGATGGTGGCGTGATTAGGACACGGGACTGGTTCTGGTCGCGCCGGACCAGGTCAGTTAACCCGTTGTCCGCCGGGGTGCAGATCTGCTGTTCTGGTACCCTGAAGGACTTGTGCTTTTATGGGGAGAAAATGCCGGGTTGGCCCGGGCGTTGCAGGGGTTGATGTTATGGAGGTGTTCGTGGTTATATCACTGCGTGTTATCTTTCACTATTGCTTGGTCCATATTGTGTTGTACCTTGCGCTGTGCTAAAGGAGCCTGGTCCTTCTCCATAATTTTTTTCGCCCCTCTCTTCTCCTGCTTGGCGGGGCTGGGAGCGGGCTGTCGAGGTGGGTTTCGTGCCCCTCTGGCATCCCTGTATACGTCCCGGTCCGCCGGGCCCAGGTCCGGACTCGGTCTCGTCGACCTGTTGGCCTGGGTTAACCCATTCTTGAGAAGGGAGACACTCGTACTGCTGTATAGCCGGTGTATACCCGCAGTTGTGTTAGGGGGTGGTTGATTTCCAGGTGTGTTGGTAGCGGAGTCGACTCTCGGGTTAGGCCGGGCTTGACCCCGTCTGCCTGCGAGTGTGCCCCCGCACCTTTCATGACGTCTGCCAATCATGTCAGCCTTCTCTGCCTCGGCCCCTCTAGAGGGTGGCTTTTTTTTGTGGAGGCTGCGACATGGTGCTGGGTCCTCCTTCGCGCTCCGCTGCTACGGCCTTGCCACGGGGTTGGGTTCTTGACCTTGACCCCGTGATATTAGGGGTTGTAACGGTTTTTTCCCCTTCCCGTTCGTTCCCTAGTGGCATGTGGGTTGCGCGCCTGTGTAGTCGTGGGTTCTTCTGTGGGAAGGTAAGTCCCACGATCTGCTCACCCTGTGCGTTTGAGTTGCTAAACCCTCTTCGCACAGTCAGATCCGATTCCCTCCCGTCCTCCACTACGAGGGTCCGGGGGCTCGGGTCCTCCCCGGTTCTGATGGTTGTGGGGTGCCTCAGCGGGTACATTTGTCGAGCTTCCGCTCTGCTCAGCTCCTGTGTTCCACTTGAGCGCAGATCGTAAGCAATACGATATATAACATACGGTTATCCTATAACCATAGTTATATGAGTATAGCGAGCGCTCTGCGCTGACTCACTGAGGACCCCGTGGTCTTCGCCTTTGGTGATGAAAGACTTGGGAAGGAGCTGTTAGTATTTGCACATCCCCGCTTATGTAGAGGAGCGGATGGGGGTGTGGCCAGGTGGATGGGTGTGTACATGTGAAGACATTTATTCAGTATTAGACTGGCTATGGGATGTGTTCCATTTGAGCGCAGAGCGCTCACTATACTCATATAACTATGGTTATAGGATAACCGTATGTTGCTGTGACCCGGTCACAGTGCCAAATGTTGTCTGATCGACATCGGACAAGATATTTGATGGGGGGGAGGGGGGGATACAGGGATTTTTGTTTTTCATTTCTTGTGGCTCACTCTATTATGTGTTTGCTCTCGCCCGACAGGACCTTAGCGTGGGGATGTGTAAATGTTGTGGTGCTCTACTTCAAGGGAATCACGTTCAGTCATACTGCAACCTGGTTGGACTATGGCTAATTTAAACATCTTGATCTGGAATACAGGGGGTCTTAATATTCCACATAAACGCACAAGTGTACTAACATGGTTGAAAAGGCAGGAGGTGGATGTGGCTTTGCTGAGTGAAACGCATCTTTTAATGGCTGACAGTGCAAAACTTGCTAACAAATTTGATCATAACATAAGCTCCTCTTCTTTTAGCACTAAGTCCCGTGGAGTAGCCATAGTAGCTAAGCGAAAGTTGAATATTAAACTATTAGACGTGTGGTCTGATGCAGAAGGTCGAATGACTATTGCTAAGATGGAATACTCTAACAGGAAAATTGCTCTGATAGCCGCATATGCCCCTAATGTGTATGACGCTAACTTTTATACTGTACTCACTACAGAGATGTTGAAACTACCTGAGTACTCATTTATAGTGGGTGCTGATTTCAAGGCCATTTGGGATCCATTGATTGATAAGTCCAGTAATGCTGACACCCACGATCAGATGCAAGCGACCGCGGCCCTACGGGCCTAGTCTAGGGACACGGGGGTTATTGATATGTGGCGGTTACTCAACCCAACCGCGCGAGACTACTCTTTTTTTCTCTGCGAGACATAAAACTTTTTCCAGAATTGATTATGTTTTTTCTTCCTCTAGGCTATTCGATAGCTTTGACGTTGACTTGAGGCCCATCGCACTGTCAGACCACAAATACATCCTCCTTAAGGGTTCACTCAGTAAAATAACGTCCCGTGCCCCTAGATGGCGCTTTAACTCAATGCTGCTGAAGAACGATGAATTCAACCTACAATTTAAGGAGAAGCTCATTGAATTCTTGCAGTTTAATGCTGTATCGGTACAGGACCCCAGAATTTTATGGAATTCGGTTAAGGGGTTTATTAGAAGTAACACCACTCTATTTGCTTCCAATCTCCAAGTTGGTAGAATTGGAAGAGCTTCATAAAACAATGATGTCATCTATGCAGCACAGCTACTCTAGCCGACTGGAGCTCCACATTAATGTGGTGAAAAAGGAGATTAACTCCATTTTAAGACAACAGTCTGAATTTCAAATGCACAGAACAAGACAACACTACTACTTTCATGGCTCTAGACCTAGTCACCTACTAGCTATGAAGATACGGGCCAGTGAACAATTTGCGGATATCCCTGCCATTAAGAACCAACAGGGGGAGATAACCACCAACCCCAACAAAATCAACGATACATTTTGCTCGTTTTATTTCAACCTGTACGAGTCAGAAGTGGGCTATGATCATACCAAGCTGGAGGACTATCTTAGTCAAATTAACTTACCACAAATCTCAGAGGATGACGCTAAACGGTTAGCTGAACCTATCACACTAGATGAGCTCAGGGAGGCGATTGCTGACATGCAGCGGGGCAAGGCTCCTGGTTGGGATGGCATTCCACCGGAACTCTATATTGCGTTCTGGGATGTACTCGGCCCCTTATTACTCTCAATGATTTTACACTCAGTCAAAGAGGGCAATTTTTCCAGGGATGTCAATATGGCACTTATATCTGTCCTACTCAAGAAAGATAAGGATCCCACCGAATGTGGCAGCTATAGACCCTTAAGTCTCCTCTGAGCCGATCTCAAGCTATATGCCAAGGTGCTAGTCATCCAACTTCAAAAGCATATGACATCTCTGGTTGACCCTGATCAGACTGGCTTTATAAGAGGCCGACTGGTCACGGATAATATCAGACCGTTACTGCACGTGATTGATGCCAGCAAGGATGTCGCAACCCCTACGGCTGTCATGTCCTTAGACGCGATGAAGGCCTTTGACAGATTGGAGTGGTCTTATTTGTGGGCAGTCCTTAGAAGGATGGGGTTAGGTGAGGGGTTCATTCACATGATCAAAGTTCTCTACACAGGGCCCTCGGCCATGATCTTAACAGGGAAACTCTGCTCGCCACTCTTTTCTGTCTTGCGCTCTTCTAGACAGGGTGTCCTCTTAGTCCCGGACTCTTTGCTTTATCACTCGAACCTCTAGCTCAGTACATAAGACAATCCCAGATTATATCCCCTGTGTCAATTAAGGGCACACATCACCATATCAGCTTATACGCAGATGATGTACTCCTATTTATGCAGAACCCGGCCGTTTCTCTACCTCATCTTCTCCAAGTAATAGATGATTTTGGCAGTCTATCTGGATTTAAGATCAACTGGCCAAAATCAGCCTTCCTTCCACTCAATGAGACTGCGAAGGCAACCATCCTCCTAGCAAACATACTCATGGTAGAGCACTTTAAGTGTCTTGGGATTGAAATATTCCCCACTATTAGCCAGACAGTAAAGTATAATTACTCCAGCTTGAGTGACAGGATTACGAATGATTTCAACAGGTGGTCCAAATAAAAAAACTCATTACAGGCCCGTGCCTCAATAATTAAGATGAATGTTTTACCCAGAATTAACTTTATCAGCTCCATGCTACCGTTATCTCCTCCTGTTGGTTACTGGCAAAAACTGCACTCTGCTGCATATAAATTCGTCTGGAACAACAAACGCCCACGCTTAAAGAGATCCACTGCACAGAGGAGTAAACTAGACGGGGGTTTAGCATTTCCAGACTTCAAATATTATTTTCAAGCTTACTCTTTGAGACCTCTCATCACTTGGTTTGACGCTCAAGCAGCCATGTCCTGGCGACCATTGGAGGAGAAGATGGTGTCCCCACATAGACTTCAAGATATTGTGTATACCAACATTTCAATTAAGCAATGCAAATTACGGTTTGGCTCTCTTATCACACATGTGATCCAGATTTGGCATGACACCCAGAAAGCGTGCACTAACCGCCATAAATGGCACACGCATTCCCCCCTATTCAATAACAATTTACTCCTTATTGGACAACAACCCATTAGATACCCTAGATGGGAAGGGAAAGGCATCCATACATTTGGGGATATCTTCGATGATTCTGGTCTCAGATATTTCCAGGATCTATCCAACGCATATGATCTCCCCGGAAAGTCCTTTTTCTTTTATTTACAAATGAGAGCAGCTCTGAAGGCTCATGGCGTTCCATGGAACGTTCCACTAGAGCTACCGGTTTCACAAATTCTTTTATGACAGGGAGACATCGAGAGGCTTCGTCTCTGACTTTTATCGGCACTTAGTTATGTCCTCATATAAGGACCTACCCCTAGATACGATTTGGAGAAAGGATATCCCTGAGTTGGATATAGATTTTGATTGGGATGCAGTCTGGGAAAATATTAGGCTATCATCACGCAACCCAGATCACCAACAGATTCATCAAAATTTTGTTTATAGGACTTATTTGACCCCCAGGCGATTGAACCTAATGGGTCTCAGACCTGACTCTCGATGCACCTTGTGTCCAAACGGTGCCATTGGAACATATATGCATATGTACTGGGAGTGCCCTCCTGTTGAGATCTTCTGGGAAAATGTTACCTCTCAGCTATCAGATTTTCTCTTTGACCATACCGACCTCGCCTTCTGTATTATTGTTAAATGGTGTTTCTCAATTGCCGACCTCTGTACATGTAAAGAGACTCATTTTGGCCGGCCTTACGGCTGCCAAAAAGTTGATTGCTTCACGCTGGATACAACCAGATAAGGAGAGCGAGCGAGTGCCATTGTCCATTTTTTTCTTTTTTTTTCTTGTAATTTTAATTATGTATATTTTCTGGGCCCCCTTTGGCTGTGGGTCTGGTGGTCATGGGCTCGGACTGGGGGGGGCCGTGGTTCGGGGTCTCGGCGGGTCGAGGTATTAAAGAGGCGTGATGCTTTGGCCCGCAGGGGCGCCGGACTCCGGGTCCTCCAGGGTTGGGGTTCGCGGCTGCCGGGCCCGGAGATGGAGGGGGCTCAGGAAGCCTGTTTTATAGTAAATGTTTTATTTTCCTTATACTTTGTGACAACTTATTTTAACTGGTTATGTATGTGTTCTGGGTCCCCTTGATTGTGTCGGAGGGTCACAGGCTCGGGGTGGGGGGGCCCTTGGTTTCCGCCCTTGGTTTGGTCGCCAGGCTTATATTCATAATAAACCATCCCACGCCAGCTCTATTTGTCTATGGAGAAGTTCCCCTTCTTTGCAGGGCTATAACTTTTTAAATTGTATTGCTAAATTGACATTACTTTTTTTTTTTGTATTTTTTTTTTTATAATTTTTTAAACAAACACATAAACAAACATGACAACACACGATTAGATATACAAGCATTGTAAAACAGTGTACATCAGTTAACTCATCGTTTGGATAAATGTCTTATACAAGATATACCCCTAATACCTGCTATCTATTCCCCTACACACATATGCTCTTGCTCGCACCCCCCGCCCTGTACCCCCCCATGGATAATCCATCCATTATCCTTCGCTCCTAACCAGACACTACCATTAAATGCTAGCTTTTATTCTCTCCACCACTTCTAACCACATTGTCAATTTGGATTCATTGAGACCCAAAATTCTTGCTGTAGATATTTCTAGATAAATCACATCGAGATATGTAAGAATCCAGACCTTTCGGCAAATTTTTTCCGGTTGAAACCATCGTGATGCTATCAGTTTTTTAGCCACTGTAATACCAGATAAAACCAATCTCTTTTGTTGTATAGGTACTGCATCTTCAAAAACATTCAGCAGTAATATAGAGGGGTGTACAGGTATATTCAGAATTAAGAGATTTGATAATTGCTGGGTCACTTCTTCCCAGAGTATCTTAACTGGTGGGCAGTCCCAATACATGTGCATAAATGTCCCCTCGTCCCCATTTGTACATAAGGAGCATTTGGAGTCTTGTTTAAGACCCATTCTGTTCAGTCTTATAGGAGTCAAGTATGTCCTATGAATATAGTTAAGATTGATTTGTTGATGGTCCGGGTTCCTTGATGCAAGTCGAACATTTGCCCAGGCTTCTTGCCAATCAAAATCTTTTTCTAGGTCTGGTATATCCCTCCTCCAAACAGAGTCTAGGTGGAGGGTTTCATACGAAGCCGTTAGTAATTGATGATAAAAATCTGATACAAAACCTCTCGATGTCTCTCTTTCCTAGAAAAATGTGTGGTATCTGTGGTGTGCAATTCTCCACTTGCACAATCTGAAAGTAGCCACTTCCGGCTGACTTCCGGTTGCCAATGGCACTTCCTGTCCCATCCAAATACATTGGTTTTAGCTACTTTTCTCCCCTTATTTAAACAACTTTGTCATCACAGAGAGGCAATGAAACGTTTGTATTATTATAGTATAGAATGTATTTAATAAGCAAACGTTTGTCAGCAGGGTTTTTGGGCTGTATTTCATGTAAAAACGTTTACTGTTAGTTTCCTTGCTCAGCCAGCATTAGCTAACAGAAGCTAGTGGTTAAACAGGCCGGATTAGCTTTGAGCTAACTATCTTTCCCGACCCATGTATTCATTCCATTCTAAACATAACGTTAGTTTACAAAACATGACCTGTCTATATAACGTTGAGGAACAAATTATAAGTGTGTGGGTGTGTGTTTTGGTGAACATTGGACTGCAAACAGAAAATGCATCACAGTTACAGACAGTAGCTACTGTTAGCTGCACTCAGGCTGGCTGCACTCAGGCTGGCTGCACTCAGGCGGCGCGATCAGCCTGTTGGACAGGGAATGAAGATCTCCAGCGAACACTTCATTGCCTCGGATTATGTTGTTGGGGGTGGAAGGTTTGTCCAGAAGACCACTAATCAGCTGAAGCCTGATGCGGTTCCCTCGGTCTTCGACAGACAGACCGGCGCAGGCTCCCGGGAGCGATGGCTAGCTAGTTAGCACCAGCCGAGGACCGGCGTTAGCTGCCGGGAGCGATGGCTAGCTAGTTAGCACCAGCCGAGGACCGGCGTTAGCTGCCGGGAGCGATGGCTAGCTAGTTAGCACCAGCCGGGGACCTGGAGCGATGGCTAGCTAGTTAGCACCAGTCGGGGACCGGCGTTAGCTGCCGGGAGCGATGGCTAGCTAGTTAGCACCAGCCGGGGACCGGGAGCGATGGCTAGCTAGTTAGCACCAGTCGGGGACCGGCGTCAGCTCCCGGGAGCGATGGCTAGCTAGTTAGCACCAGTCGGGGACCGGCGTTAGCTGCCGGGAGCGATGGCTAGCTAGTTAGCACCAGCCGGGGACCGGGAGCGATGGCTAGCTAGTTAGCACCAGTCGGGGACCGGCGTCAGCTCCCGGGAGCGATGGCTAGCTAGTTAGCACCAGTCGGGGACCGGCGTCAGCTCCCGGGAGCGATGGCTAGCTAGTTAGCACCAGCCGGGGACCGGGAGCGATGGCTAGCTAGTTAGCACCAGTCGGGGACCGGCGTTAGCTGCCGGGAGCGATGGCTAGCTAGTTAGCACCAGTCGGGGACCGGCGTTAGCTGCCGGGAGCGATGGCTAGCTAGTTAGCACCAGTCGGGGACCGGCGTTAGCTGCCGGGAGCGATGGCTAGCTAGTTAGCACCAGCCGGGGACCGGCGTCAGCTCCCGGGAGCGATGGCTAGCTAGTTAGCACCAGTCGGTTGGTCCCCGGCTGGTGCTAACTAGCTAGCCATCGCTCCCGGGAGCTGACGCCGGTCCCCGACTGGTGCTAACTAGCTAGCCATCGCTCCCGGTCCCCGGCTGGTGCTAACTAGCTAGCCATCGCTCCCGGCAGCTAACGCCGGTCCCCGACTGGTGCTAACTAGCTAGCCATCGCTCCCGGTCCCCGGCTGGTGCTAACTAGCTAGCCATCGCTCCCGGGAGCTGACGCCGGTCCCCGACTGGTGCTAACTAGCTAGCCATCGCTCCCGGGAGCTGACGCCGGTCCCCGACTGGTGCTAACTAGCTAGCCATCGCTCCCGGTCCCCGGCTGGTGCTAACTAGCTAGCCATCGCTCCCGGCAGCTAACGCCGGTCCCCGACTGGTGCTAACTAGCTAGCCATCGCTCCAGGTCCCCGGCTGGTGCTAACTAGCTAGCCATCGCTCCCGGCAGCTAACGCCGGTCCCCGACTGGTGCTAACTAGCTAGCCATCGCTCCCGGGAGCCTGCGCCGGTCTGTCTGTCGAAGACCGAGGGAACCGCATCAGGCTTCAGCTGATTAGTGGTCTTCTGGACAAACCTTCCACCCCCAACAACATAATCCGAGGCAATGAAGTGTTCGCTGGAGATCTTCATTCCCTGTCCAACAGGCTGATCGCGCCGCCTGAGTGCAGCCAGCCTGAGTGCAGCCAGCCTGAGTGCAGCTAACAGTAGCTACTGTCTGTAACTGTGATGCATTTTCTGTTTGCAGTCCAATGTTCACCAAAACACACACCCACACACTTATAATTTGTTCCTCAACGTTATATAGACAGGTCATGTTTTGTAAACTAATGTTATGTTTAGAATGGAATGAATACATGGGTCGGGAAAGATAGTTAGCTCAAAGCTAATCCGGCCTGTTTAACCACTAGCTTCTGTTAGCTAATGCTGGCTGAGCAAGGAAACTAACAGTAAACGTTTTTACATGAAATACAGCCCAAAAACCCTGCTGACAAACGTTTGCTTATTAAATACATTCTATACTATAATAATACAAACGTTTCATTGCCTCTCTGTGATGACAAAGTTGTTTAAATAAGGGGAGAAAAGTAGCTAAAACCAATGTATTTGGATGGGACAGGAAGTGCCATTGGCAACCGGAAGTCAGCCGGAAGTGGCTACTTTCAGATTGTGCAAGTGGAGAATTGGTATCCTTAATGGAACACCGTGAGTCTTCAAACATAACAATAATTGTGCGTAAAAAAGATATGTGGAACCGGTGAGATTAAACTTTTTCTATTTCATCATAGCTACAAATACCCTGTTTGTTGAAAACATCTCCTAATGTATGTATGCCTTGCTTTTCCCATCTAGGGAATCTTATAGGTCGTTTTCTAATCAGGAGTGCATTGTTATTGAATAAGGGAGTATGATTATGCCATTTATGTGGATTAGAATATTTTTTTTGTGTTTCACGCCATATCCGGATCGCATGTGTAATTATGGGGCCAAATTTCAGTTCGCATTGCTTAATTGATATTTTGGTGTATACTATGTCCTGCAGTCTCTGTGGTGCTACTATATTTACTTCTAAATTTCTCCAGGATACTGATGCTTGGGGTTCAAACCAGGTTGTCAGTGGTCTTAAAGTGTACGCCTTAAAATAGTGGAAAAGATTTGGGATTGCCATCCCTCTGTCGGCTTTGTTTCTCTGTGCGGTGGATCTTTTTATACGTGGTGGTTTGTTATTCCAAATAAATCTATATGCGGAAGAGTGTAATTTTTTCCAGTAACCATCTGGAGGGGGTAACGGAAGCATTGAGCTGATGAAGTTGATTCTAGGTAAGACATCCATCTTAACTATTGAAACCCGTGCCTGTACTGAGTTTTTAAGTTTTGACCACCTGTCAAGGTCGCATTTGATTTTATTTTGGATTTCTATGTAATTGTGTTTCACCGTTTGGCTTATGGTAGGGAATACTTCAACTCCCAAGCATCTAAAGTGTTTAACCATTGGTATTTCTTCTGGAAGACTTGTATTCTTTGCAGGGGCGTTCAGTGGAAGGAAAGCCGACTTTGGCCAGTTTATTTTAAATCCCGATAGGTCGCCAAAGTCATTAATCAACTTGAGAAGATAAGGCATTGCGGTGTTAGGGTTTTGCATGAACAGTATTACGTCGTCCGCATATAGACTAATTTTGTGTTGTGTGCCCTTGATTACGATTGGTTCTATGAGTTGTGTTCTGAAGGTCCAGATTAACACATAGAGTCTGCGTTTATTATTTTGTATAACTTATATATTGTTTATATATATAAGATATATATTTTCACGTCATCTGTTTACCTACCAGTATTCATCATTCGCTTATTTGTATATGTTCCACTCTTAACGCCGTAGACAGCGTGAGCGCATGCGCAGGGTTCTGGGGACATGCCTGGACAGAGTGTGTGTTATAGAAGAAATGTTTGGCAGCAGTAACAGGACGGCAAGCAACGTATCTTGACAGAGAGCTGTACAGCTAATTAGATACCACATAATATTGTCGAGCCACTATTGGCACAGTATAGTGACTTGTTCGAGCGAAGTAACGTTGAGAGACTTATAGCTGAACCCAGCGGCGTTCTGGATTTAACTACCTATTGAAGACGACATGCGGGTTGGCCTAAGTGTACAAGGGCTAACTAGCTAGCAACCATGCCAACGGGCTTTTTGGACTAATAGCTATTAATCCTGCCATCGGGCGCTAGGAATACAGGAACCCGGTCCGTACGAGACCCTCCTCACCAGCGACGACAGGATTATCCCAAGTTTGTCTGCGGCTCTCTGGAGTAGGAGCTCCAGAGAATTACCGTCTCCACCCGCTATCTTGCTTTCCCCGTGCTGCTCGCTTCTTCTCACTCCATTCCAAGCATCAATGGTCGAGTACTCGTAGTTCAGGACTATCGTTACCTCTGACATCGTTGCATTGACATTATCGTATTAAAGGAGATCTGCGCTATGTATAATATGTATGCTTTCTATTACTATTAAAGTGATTATTCAACTTTGTATCACTGTCCCCTCGCAGTTAATAGAGTGTCCGCCATTTTGTGTACCTATACTGTCTGGCTAATTAATATTCTTTAGTAGTGGTTTAATCTAGCATTTCAATACAGTCAGGGTTGTGTAGCCCCTTAGCTACAATTGGTCCTTCGAGCCGGAGGGTATCAGTAATAATAATATTAGTGATAATATGGCCAGCGGCGGACACTCTCCAACCAGCTCTCCCCCATTAGCGCGCCCTAGGCGCCAGCGTCAGCCCCCTCCCTACTTGGAGGGCTACGCTGTAGATTTACCTCATAGCTTATCCAAGAGGATGCTAAGCAGGGATAGCCTTGGTAGCTCAAGCATGCCCAACCTTACAGAGGAGTCAACCCTAGATGTAGAGACCCAAGCTAGTTTAAGTGAAACTGACTTAGCTTACAGGGGGGGACAAGCGGGGCATGACTTGACTATACCCACAGAACACTGCGCCCCCGAGATGGACCTCGGAGCGCACAAAAGAAGAAAGCATCGCGCCCCCGAGATGGACCTCGGAGCGCATGAAAGGAAAGAGTACCGCGCCCCCGAGATGGACCTCGGAGCGTGAGAGAAGACAGAGTACAGCGCCTCCGAGATGGACCTCGGAGCGCGTGAGAAGACCAGGTCACCGCCAAGCCCAGTCAGCTCCAAATCACCATCATCAGCGTCCTCCCCAAGCGGAGCCGATAGGAGGCTAGCGCAAGTCCTGATCGCCACGATAACCGCCTCGGCGGAAAGGGACCGCCTCCAGGCGCAACGAGAGAGTGAGTGTGAACGTCTCAGGACGCAACGAGAGAGTGAGCGCGAACACCTCAGACTGGAAGAGAGACGCCTCCAGGCTGATCTCAGACTGGAAGAGAGGCGCCTCCAGACTGAAGAAAACATGGAGCAAGACCGACTACAAGCCCAAATGATGGCGCAAGCACTCCAGAATGTAACTCCCCATTCTTCCACCCTGAGCTCCCGGAGATCATCACGCCAAGGGTCGAGGGCACCCTCACCGACCCGACGAAGCTACACGGGAACCCGCCTAAGGTAAGAACCTGCCTACGTTGCCGAGCAACTAGCCGAGCGACTACAAAGCCTGACTGAGGACGAGGGAGGACAGAAAGCCCACCCGCACTACTCCATCTCAGACCAGGAGGCTCAGCGCAGCCCCGGTCTCAGTCCCGACACGCTGCGTCATGAACCCCCAACACGCCCCAGCGGGGAGTTCGAGCACCAGACGGCACTGAGGACTAGCGCCTGGCAACCCACCCCCTGGTTCCCGCCCAGCACGAACCAACGACCCAACGCACAGGGAGACTCGCCGCGGATGCCTCTCCCCCCACGTGCGTCAGTGTCACAGCCATCTATGGCACCCTACATTGGGACCCCCATATTCCCAGACTTCACAAGAGAAGACCGAGCGCAGTATACCGAGCTGCGTATGTGCCTAGAGACAATCATGTCAGGAGTACAGGACGAGCCATACAAGTACGCCATTCTCCTTAAGCATCTCAAGGTAACTAGAGCGCACTACATTGCGCTGGCATACTCCAATTCACAAACTCCCTATTCCGACGCCCTGGCGGCCCTCGACGGACGTTACGGACGTACATGGGACTATGTCATTCAGGAGATACGTGAGATCGAACGTCTCCCCCCGGCTAAAGACAACCGAGCCCTGGACGACCTATCCGTCAAAGTACAGTCCCTAGTAGGGATGCTCGGGTCCCAACGAGAGAAGGGGATGTACGAGTTGTACGCCAACTCCAACGTGGAGCGCATATTGGAGAAGCTCCCCCCATTCCGCCAAGAACGCTTTCGGCGGCAACGAAACTACCGTGACCCGAATGCCCCAGAACAGTCACTGCTGGATCTTGCTGACTTCCTAGCCAGGGAGGTTAGCAGCCTAAGAATTGACACCTTCGCATGGGGTGGCTCGAACTTTAAAGAGGGACCGAGGAGGTTTAAAGACCAAAGCAGGCCCATCACAGTGATGCACCAGGCCGAGTCGGTGTCACGACAGAAGAGTCACAACCCCCCCGCCAAGGGGAAATGGAAGATCGCATGTCAATACTGCGACAACGAACACTGGCTGTCACAGTGCGACGCATTCAAGAAACTGACCACCGTCGAAGTAAGTCAGTGGATTAAAGCTAACCTCCGCTGCGCGCGCGGCCACATGGCAGCAGAATGCCGCCTTAAGAAGAAGTGTGGCAAGTGTGACGGCGCTCACCTCGAAGCACTGCACGAGAGCAACAAGCGAAACCCAGCTCCCCAAAGCAACTCTAGAGCAGAAGTACTCTACATCGACCCCGCGAAGAGTGGGAGCTCCAGGGTGCTCCTCAAGGTGGTACGAGTACTCCTCAGTCACGGGGACAAGGTACTCTACACCTACGCCGTCCTCGACGACGGGTCGGAGAAGACACTCCTCCTCGCCTCCGCCGTGACCCAGTTGGACCTGCGGGGCCCAGAGGAGACCATGACCCTCCGTACCATTCGTCGAGACTTAAAGACAATCAAAGGTGAAAACGTCTCGTTCACCATTGCAGCGATCGACCAGCCTGAGAAGCGGTACGCCATCAGCAAGGCGTTCACGAGCTACGACATAGGTTTGTCCCGCTACGATTACCCCATCCCACAGCTGAGGGAAAAGTACGACCACCTACGCCAACTGCCCCTACCGCTCATCAGCGGCGCTACACCGACCCTACTCATTGGCTCCGACCACGCGGACCTCATTGTCCCAACTGATGCGGTCCACATCGGACCCAGAGGATGCCCAGCCACGGTTAAGACCTGACTGGGGTGGACGCTCCAGGGCCCCCTCTCCGGGCCTTCCAGCCAACCAACGTCCACACGCTGCCTTTACACCAAGGCAAGCGACACAGACAACACTTTCCTACAGCACGTTGAGAGGCTATGGACACTAGACGCGCTGCCATTCAAGAACGAACGCAAGATGGTTTGGTCCAAGGAGGACAAGTATGCCATCGCTCTACTAGAGCAGAAGACTACGAGGGTCGAGGTCGACGGAGTGCTAAGATATGCAACCCCACTCTTGAGGCGGGAAGGGATGCCCACTCTGCACGTGCCTAAGGGAGCGACGCACCACTACCTACAGAGCACCGAGCGGCGCCTCGCCAAGAATCCCCCACAAGCAACGATCTATCGCGCCGAGATCGAGAAGCTGGTAACGGCCGGCCACATAAAGAAAATTGATGACCACGAGGCAGAAGGAACGACAGAGTCCTGGTACGTGCCCCACCACAAGGTCACCCACAACGGAAAGAACCGCATTGTGTTCAATTGCAGTCATCAGATTGGACAGCAGAATCTGAATAGCCTACTCCTGCCCGGTCCTACACTCGGACCCTCCCTCCTCGGCGTCCTGATACGCTTTCGTCAGGACAAAGTGGCCATCAGCGGCGACATCAAGGGGATGTTCCTACAAGTTCGACTGATGGAGGAAGACAAGCCTTTACTGAGGTTTCTGTGGAGGGAGAGGCTCGACGACGAACAACCCTTGATATACCAATGGGAGGTACTCCCCTTCGGCACCACCTGCAGCCCGTGCTGCGCCACATTCGCGTTACAGAAGCACGTGGCCGAAGACCCCGGAGCTGACGATGATGTCCGACACAGCGTTGAACGAAGCTTCTACGTGGACAACTGCCTACAGAGCGTATCCATGCCAGAAGAAGCAGAGAGCATCCTAATGAAGCTACGGGCTTCGTTAGCCAAAGGTGGATTCGACCTCCAACAGTGGGCCAGTAGCGACCCTCACGTTCTCCGGCACCTCCCTCCAGAGACTAAAGCCGCTAGCAGCGAGACCTGGATGGCGCACACCCCAGGCGAAGCGCAAGAGATGACCCTGGGCCTCGTCTGGCGCTTCAAGATGGACTCGCTTCACTACCGACACACACCTCTGAGGACGGATCAGGAGACGTCCACGACTAGACTGACCACTCGGCGGAGTGTGTACCGAACACTCGCCAGCCAGTACGACCCAATGGGGTGTATTCTCCCCTACACCACCCGGGCGAAGATGCTGGTGAGAGAACTGTGGGCCAAGGAGCAGGGCTGGGACGACCCCATACCCGAGCACCTAGCCACCACATGGAGAGAGTGGGAGGATGAACTTGTCTTACTCCACGAGGTTGCCATCCCGCGGAGTTACTTCCCCCCTACCGTGCGACTGGAGATGTGTCAGATAGACCTGCACGTCTTCAGCGACGCCTCTGAAGTGGCGTACGGATCAGTGGCCACCTGAGAGCTCGAGAAGAGGGAGGAGAAGTCCACGTAGCCTTCGTCCTGGCGCGCTCGAGGATAGCTCCCCGCAAGCAGCAGTCGATCCCGCGACTAGAGCTCTGCGCAGCTCTGGTAGGCGCGCAACTCGCCAAAATGGTGCAAAGTGAACTCACCATACCGGTGCGTGAGATCATCCTATGGTCAGACTCCATGACCGTGATCACCTGGATCTAGTCCGCCTCCTGTCGGTACAAGGTTTTCGTAGGAGTCCGAGTATCCGAAATCCAAGACCTGGTAGGAGCGGAATGTTGGAGATATGTTGACACCAAGCAGAACCCAGCGGATGTCATCACACGGGGGATGTCCCTAGCCGACCTCACCCATCCTAACTCATACAGTGATGGTCCAGAGTTCCTCAAGCTCCCGGAGGAGAAGTGGCCTATCTCCACACCGCGGGAGGCGAACCAAGACGAGTCAGAAATAAAAAAAGTCCATGTTCTGCGCGCTGAGTCAAGCCCCGGCTCCAACGGGCCCGGACCTAGACGACTGTCAAACTCTGGAGAGTGCCCAGAAAAGGACATTCCTATGGCACCACCCGGAGCTCCCCCCCACCACAGACCTCGATGCACCTGCCTACAAGGAAGCGGAACTTCTTGTGCTGCAGAGGGCGCAGAGAGACTCTTTCCCAGAGGAAATGGAGTGTCTGATAAGGGCAAAGCCAGTCCCCTCAGACAGTCGACTCCTCACCTTAGCCCCAGAAATCGACGCCCAGGGCCTCATCAGGGTGGGTGGTCGGTTGAGACGGGCCCCGGACTTGGCCGAGGATGTTAAGCATCCCATCGTCCTAAGCAGCCGACACAGGATAACAGACCTGATCATTCAGAAATACGACGAGGTGGTGTGCCACGCGGGGACCGAGCGAGTCTTTGCGGAGATCCGACGGCGCTTCTGGATACTCCAAGGGAGAGAAGCTGTACGCCGATTCCAACGAACTTGCCCGACCTGTCGCAAGTGGAGGGCACAGCCCATTATCCCGAAGATGGCAGACCTGCCTCCCTGCCGCCTCCGAGTCGGCGAGCGGGCCTTCCATTCCACTGGCGTGGACTGCTTCGGCCCATTCAACATCAAGAGAGGAAGAGGAACAGAGAAGAGGTGGGGCATCGTGTATAAATGCATGACCACCAGAGCTGTTCACATTGAGCTCCTCCAGTCAATGAGTACAGACTCGTTCCTCATGTCATTCCGGAGGTTCCAAGCGAGGAGAGGGACCCCCTCAGTGCTATTGTCAGACCAAGGGACAAATTTCCGAGGAGGAGACACGGAACTGAGAGCGAGCTTCCTGAACATGGGTGAAGAACTCAAGATCTGCCTCGCTCCTGCTCAGGTCACCTTCCAGTTCAATCCTCCGAATGCCCCCCATTTCGCGGGAACGTGGGAGAGAGAGGTCCGATCAATAAAGACCGCTATGTACACCGTACTTGGAGCCCAGACAGTGGGCGATGAAGTCCTGGCTACGGTCCTCACCGAGATTGAGGGAGTTCTGAACTCCAAGCCCCTCGGCTACGTTTCAAGCGACGTAGCTGACGTCGACCCCATCACCCCAAACTATCTCTTGATGGGGCGGCTGGACCCTGCCCTTCCTCAGACTGTGTACAGACAGGACGAGATGAACGGACGGAGAATGTGGAGACACAGCCAATTACTGGCCGACCAGTTTTGGGCCCGCTTCCTCCTACACTACTTACCCTCCCTTCAAGCCCGTCAGAAATGGGTGAAAGACAGGGACAACCTGACCGTGGGGACATAGCTGTCAACATTGGGATTTGAAAAAAACTTGCATGTTTAGCCCCGCCCCTTTCCCCGGCCTCGGCCCCGACCCCCTCCCACCCGGCCCCACCCCCTCCCAATGGAGCTGCCTCGTCGCTGCCATCTGCTGGTCAAAACCTGTATGTACCCAGCCATTCGTTGTAGGGTAAACATTTCCTACTTTAAGTTAAATGCTATGTAAATTATGGTTTTGTTGAACATTTGTATTTCACAGGAGATAAACTGTATTCAAAGAAAGCTATTAAAATAGTCTTTGAATCTAAATATACTTTCTTTGTGTTGATTTTACATTAATTCCATGATTTTACTCAAGTAAATATCTGTTACAAGCTTCGGTTTTATGTAGAGAAATGCTGTTTTTAATCTAGATTAATCTAGATTGATTACAGAAAATTGTGAGATTGATTAGTTAATTTTTTTTATCTATTGGCGGCGCTGGTGTATATATTATATATATATATGTGTATGTGTATTGTATGTGTATGTGTATGTGTATGTGTATGTGTATATGTAATGTGTGTATTAGGGCTGGGCGATATGGCCAAAAACGTTATTGCGATAAAATTATAAAATTATTTTCATATAACTCGATATCGATAATTATCGTCGATATAATGTCTGTCAAGTTTAATTAACTTCTTATGCCCGGCGCCGATGGACGGGCTATTAATAGCATAGATATATATAATAGACTTGTTTTGCTGCTGCGAATGTTGATGTCGTCATCAGTCTGCGCACGTTAGCAGTTAGCCGACAAGCGGAGTATCTCATGACAGACAATGTACTAAATATTACCCTAAAATACTCTCTTCCGCCCCAATATATTGAAACGACGTCCACTGTATACCCCACACTACTATAAACGTGGCCTCAGAATTCACGACACACACATACTCGGCACTTAAATATATAAAATAGTGCCGCGCAAGCTAGTTATCCTAGCCAGCCTGTTGTGTCTAAGCGGTGTATTCCATGACAATGTAATAAATATTACCCTAAAATACTCTCTTCCGCCCCAATATATTGAAACGACGTCCACTGTATACCCCACACTACTATAAACGTGGCCTCAGAATTCACGCCACACACATACTCGGCACGTAAATATATAAAATAGTGCCGTGCAAGCTAGTTATCCTAGCCAGCCTTGTTTACTACTAGAGTCCTACCTCTCTACCCAGAGGTGCACCGCGGGTCTCCTTCACTGTCGGCCATCTCCTTCACTGATTGGTTGTTAGTGCGTGTGCTGATATCCAAGCTTGGAAAATCGATATATCGAAACTTTGCGACCACGTTTCATGTTTATTTCGAGGATATAATTTATCGCGATAGTTATCGTTATTGTTTTATCGCCCAGCCCTAGTGTGTATATATGTCAGAGAATCAGCCCCTTGCGTCCTTAGTGTATAGCATATGACATGGTGTATGTTTGTTCATTGATGTGACAGTGTCTGGCAACATACTGTTTGTGTTCTTTTTCTTTATTTTTTCTTTGTGTTTGTGATTTGTCTTGATGTGTGTTTGTGAAACTATAAAAGCTGAAAATAAAATATTATAAAGTGTAAATGCTATAAAAATACAGTAAATTACATTTTATCAAAATATTAACCATTAAATAAAGGTTGTAATCTGTAAATGTATTTGATTTGACTGTAAATGTTATGAATTGAAAATGGGGGAAGTCCTTCTCTGGTCTGCATCCCCATAACAATTGTGTATTGCACAATACTGTATTGTACCCATTCTGCAATCTGTTAAATTTAGCAATCAATCAATGTATTACCATAGTGCCTTTATACCTTCATCACTGTAGGCTACATATTAATACTACAACTCGTTAAAGCTATAAAAAATACCTATGGTCATTAATTTAGCAGTGGGAATATCATTTTTGGAACAGAGAAATGTGAGCCAATGCGATTTTGTGTTTTTCCTCAATATCTCTGCAATGCCTGCGAGTTACCAGTAACTGTATTTGTCATACCATGACAATTCACGACAACTTTTAAAACGGATCAATTTATATTTATAAATCGCATTCAGGAAATTGGGCGTCAGAGTGAAGGCATGCTCTCCGTGGAGGAATGAGGAGGGGACGCGTGAACCTTAGGGGGCGACAGGGGAGGCGCAGAGCAAACGGCTGTTCACCAAGACATTTACACATTCCTGCATCACATACAGTAACTTTGTATTGTTTTATCCACAGAAGATTTGCAAACCCTTTGTTCCAGAGACAAAAGCCACAGAGTGGGCAATCAAGAGACACTGGCTAAGTTGATTTGACACCCTCTGTGCAGAGACGCGCATCAGTCTCTCCCCTGAGCTCTGCGCAAATCCGCTCGCTCTTCTTATTCTTCTTCGGGTCGCAACCGTCTCCCGGTTTGACTTCCTGTGATAACGTTCTAATCTACACTGCTGCCACCTGTCGTCATGGAGGGGAATTGCAGCCATTTTGTAAAAATTTATAAGTACAAAATACGTGCCAATACGTGAACCGTGAACAGGGCGTGAAGAGGCTTGAAAAAACAGGAGAATCCCGGGAAAAACGGTAGGGTTGACAGCTATGCGTGGGGACCGTCGTGATGATCATAGACCAGTCACTACCCCGAGCTACGTGGCCAGCCGGCCGTGTGAGCAGAGTGATCAATGGTTCGGATGGGAAGGTCAGAGCGGCAGAGGTCATCGTCCAAGGGCGGACTTATACTAGACCAGTAGCTAAGTTGATAGAGCTTCCTGCGTTCCCTGACCCCCCTGACGATGACGATAACCCACGACTTTATAGATTACTTCCAACTCCCCATAGCCCATTATGGAGAAATTGATTTGACCCTTGATATTAATCTGTGCCCCAAATTTTATTTGCTAAATACGAAACGACCTAGATAGATAGATAATTAGGTTCAGACTAATTAGGGGGCGGCTGTTCTGAAGGTCCAGATTAACACATAAAGTCTGCGTTTATTATTTTGTATAACTTATATATTGTTTATATATATAAGATATATATTTTCACGTCATCTGTTTACCTACCAGTATTCATCATTCGCTTATTTGTATATGTTCCACTCTTAACGCCGTAGACAGCGTGAGCGCATGCGCAGGGTTCTGGGGACATGCCTGGACAGAGTGTGTGTTATAGAAGAAATGTTTGGCAGCAGTAACAGGACGGCAAGCAACGTATCTTGACAGAGAGCTGTACAGCTAATTAGATACCACATAATATTGTCGAGCCACTATTGGCACAGTATAGTGACTTGTTCGAGTGAAGTAACGTTGAGAGACTTATAGCTGAACCCAGCGGCCTTCTGGATTTAACTACCTATTGAAGACGACATGCGGGTTGGCCTAAGTGTACAAGGGCTAACTAGCTAGCAACCATGCCAACGGGATTTTTGGACTAATAGCTATTAATCCTGCCATCGGGCGCTAGGAATACAGGAACCCGGTCCGTACGAGACCCTCCTCACCAGCGACGACAGGATTATCCCAAGTTTGTCTGCGGCTCTCTGGAGTAGGAGCTCCAGAGAATTACCGTCTCCACCCGCCATCTTGCTTTCCCCGTGCTGCTCGCTTCTTCTCACTCCATTCCAAGCATCAATGGTCGAGTACTCGTAGTTCAGGACTATCGTTACCTCTGACATCGTTGCATTGACATTATCGTATTAAAGGAGATCTGCGCTATGTATAATATGTATGCTTTCTATTACTATTAAAGTGATTATTCAACTTTGTATCACTGTCCCCTCGCAGTTAATAGAGTGTCCGCCATTTTGTGTACCTATACTGTCTGGCTAATTAATATTCTTTAGTAGTGGTTTAATCTAGCATTTCAATACAGTCAGGGTTGTGTAGCCCCTTAGCTACAAGTTGGGATTGTCTTATATATTATGCTAAAGGTTCTAGTGATAAATCGAATAGTCCGGGACTAAGAGGGCAACCCTGTCTAGAAGAGCGTGATACCTGAAATATTCCGGAGGTGATTATACCTGTTGTAATCATGGCCGATGGGTCTTTGTATAATACTTTAATCATATCAATGAATCCTTTTCCTAACCCCATCCTTTCTAATACCGCCCATAGATACGACCATTCCAGCCTATCAAAAGCTTTCATTGCATCCAGGGACAGCATCGCCTTGGGTGTGGTGTCGTCCTTGCTGGCATCTAGTACGTATAGTAATCGTCTTATGTTGTCAGTGATCAAACGGTTTCTTATGAAGCCAGTTTGATCCGGATGAACTAAAGACGTCATATGCTTTTGAAGTCTGATGGCTAATACCTTAGAGAACAGTTTGATATCGGTTCCGAGGAGGCTTACGGGTCTATAACTACAGCACTCGGTGGGGTCTTTGTCTTTTTTAAGGAGGACTGTTATGAGTGCAATATTGTCGTTCTTATGAAAGTTCCCCTCCTTGACTGAGTATAAAATCATATTAAGTAATAGGGGTCCAATTATGTCCCAACATGAGAGGTACATTTCTGGTGGGATACCGTCTCTTCCAGGAGCCCTACCACTTTGCATTTCGGATATGGCCTTCCTGAGTTCCTCTAGTGTGATTGGTGTTTCTAACTGTTTAGCATCATCCTCTGAAAGTTTGGGGAGGTTAATTTGATTAAGATATGTGTCCATTTTGTTTTGATCGAAGGTTGTTTCTGTAAATTGAAATTACTATGGCCCATTCAACGTCAAGTATCTATTGTTCAGGGTGTAGCAACGTTATACTTTTTCATTCACATATTCATACTAAAATACGGTCTAAAGTATAAGTATGTTTTTATCGTTTTCTGCAGCATTCTCCAGAACGTGATTTATAGCCCTAAATGCATTATATTGATGATCAAATACAGTTTGATAGCGATCTGCGCGAGATAAAAAATGTCAAATGGACGTGCTTCTAGAAGTTACTACTTATCATCTGATGTTGACCGGATGGGGGGGGGGTTGTTTATAATTCCGTGGCCAACGTTAAATGATTCATCTAGTGTGGGTGATATGATCATTAGAGCAGTTTGTATCGAACACGTTAAAAAATAACTCTGAAACTTACCGTAGCTTCCTCGTAGCGTTGGGCGATGAGCGTGGAGCAGAAATATGCCTATTATGGGATGTTGAAATATGCGATCAGGTTGTATAATAGTATATACGTCCAAATCATGTTGTTTATCGAGTTATTGGTAACGGATTGCTATCCATTGTGTCTAGCTTGAGTCCCGGGACTATTAGCGAGTGATCGGACCGAATTGGAATGAGCACCAGCTTCCGTTTCCGGTTTGAGCGATCCGCCGATCGGCCACCAGATGGCGCTCTTGAACCGTTGGAGAGTTGAGAGGGGATCAACAGTAGATCTCAAGTCTCCGGGGGAGAAATATGATTGCAATCACAGATTTTTGAAATATTGATCTCAATGACGTGGTACGGCGTCTTTGGCAGAATGAGCATGGCGGGGAATGACGTGGTAAGGTGTTTTTGGCTACCAAAGTGTTAAAGAGGCATGATGCTCTGACTCGCTGAGGTGCCGGACTAGGGGCTCTCGAGGGTTGGGGATCGTGGCTGCGATGGTTGGTGAGGGAGGGGGCTTGGGATGTTAAATGTATAATCTGTCTAATTTATTGTCTAATCATTGTTGTGTTAGTTTATGTTTTTGGATGTCTTATGTATTATTGTTATTATTGTGTTGTGAGTTGTGTTGTTTCATGTTTGAAAAATGGAAAATAAAAAAGATTTGATCACAAAAAAAAAAGTTACAGCAACTTAACTTGTGACAAACGCAGTGTCTATATTAAAAAGACCTTCATCATAAAACGCGAGTCGGGACTCGGGTGTATTGTCATTAAACAACATTAACACTTTAATCGCCGAAAACGCCTTTGGACGTCTTTCCTAGCCATGCTCATTCTGCCGAAGACGCCGTAACTCGTCTTTTATATCAATAATTAAAAAATCTGTGATCGAAATCATATTTCTCCTCCGGAGACATGAGATGTACTGGTGAGCTCCACTCAACTGTCTAACGGTTCAAGAGCGCCATCTGGTGGCCGATCGGCAGATCGGCCAAGAGGGAGGGGCGCGCCAAACAGGAAGTGCTCATCCATATTCCGTCCGGGCACTCGTGAACGGTAGCCGGACACTGGATAATCAATTGCTCGCCCTAACTCAATAAACAACGTTATTTGGACGTATATAGTATTATACAACCTGGAAATGGTTCATCTATATCAACATCCCATAATCGAAAACTGTCTACTCCAAGCTGATCGTCCAACGGCGCGAGGAACATACTTTAGACCGTATTATACTTTAGACCGTATTTTAGTATGAATATGTGAATGAAAAAGTATAACATTGATACACCCTGAACAATACATATAGGACATTGAATGGGCCATAATAATGTCAATTTAGCAATAGAATTTAAAAAGTTATAGCCCTGCAAAGAAGGGGAACTTCTCCATAGACAAATAGAGCTGGCTAGGGATGGTAAATTATGAATTTAACCATGGCGATCAAAGTGTTAAAACACATTTAGAATGTCAGAAATTTTATGAGCGAACGAATTTCGTTCGAGTGGATTTATTGCAACTTAACACTTTGACTGCCTAAAAACGATTTACAACGTCTTTGCTGGCGATGCTAAAGTTGCCGGGGGACGCTGTACGTCGTCTTTATATCAATATTTCAAAAATCTGCGATCTGATCCATAATGTCCCTCCGCTGGCCTGAGAACCACCAGCAGGACCCACTGAGCTCTCTGGCGGTTCAGGAGCGCCATCTGGTGGCCGATCGCGCAACCGCTTAACAGGAAGCACAGTGGAGGTTGTGCTAGTTGTCCGTATTGCTTCCGGCCACTCGGGATAGGTTCCGGCACTCTAGCTCGTCACACTGCATAGCGATCGATTGCCAATAACTCGATAAACAACATGATTTGGACGTATATACCATTATACAAGCTGGAGATGGACCGGGTAATAATATATCCCATAATGATAAAATTTCTACTCGACGATGATCGCCCAACGGCGCGCGGACACTGGGGTGAGTTTCAGCGTGTAACGTTACCGTCTTCGATAATAACTGATATTATCAACATTTGACCCACATTAGATGATTGGTATAACGCTGCCCACGGAATTATAAACGCCCCCTCGCCCATCCGGTCAACATCAGATGACGTGTAGTAACTTCTAGAAGTACGTCTAGTTGGAATTTTTTATATCGTGCGGATTGCCATCAAACTGTATTTCATCATCAATATAATGCATTTGGGGCTATATATCACGTTCTGGAGAAAGCTGCAGAAAGAGATGAAAACATACTTATACATTAGACCATACTTTACTATGAATATGTGAATGAAAAAGTTTAACGTTGCTACACAATGAACAATACATATAGGACTTTGAATGGGCCCTAATAATGGCAATGTAGCAATAGAATTTAAAAAGTTATAGCCCTGCAAAGAAGGGGACTTTCTCCATAGACAAATAGCGCTGGCAATCTATGGTATATCATTAATTTAACCCATGGCAGCCAAAGTGTTAATGCTGTCCTTATTTTAATGTTGCGCTTTGTTATTGTGTGGCTTGGATCCGCAGCAGTAAGCCAGATAAACAAATTTATTAACACGCCTGGCAGGCATCCTCGAAATTCTCCGCTGTCTCCTCTGCAAGCAGTGCTCTGCCTGTCTGTGTGTGTCTGGCTACTCTGATCCAATCACATTCAGCGTCCCGTCAGTGTTTCACCCCCCACCCACAGTCTGCGAATCAGAGCAGAGTAGGGCAGGTTTTCACGGAATGAGTGTTGTCTTTCAGCGGGTCCCAGTCAGAGCGAGAGTTGACCGCGCATCTACAGTAGTAGTCTAATCTGCAGGTACTGTACCTAGTAACCTCGTTCCCAGTTTTACAGTATCTCCGTGAGATAAATGTAGCTAGTTAGCCTAGTTTCGCCAGCAGGCAGTTAGTAGAAAAATATGGCATGCTCATGCTGAATGGACTGAAAAATATGCGTGCATCCTCCCAGCACCAAACCAGTGCCTAATATGCCAAGAAACTGTAGCTCTTGTGAAGAGTGGCATATTTGAAACGCCACTACGAAACAAAACACAGTTATTTTGATGCAGCCTTTCCTCAAAATTCAGTGCTAAGAACCACAAAAATAAATGGAATGAAATCATCATATCAAGCTGCAAGCAGAATTATTGTTAAAGCTATGTCACAATGAGAAAAAGCAACCAAGTCTTCACTCAGTGGCATGGGTGTTGGCTAAACACAAGAAGCCATTCTCTGATGCATACATAATAAAATAATGTATGACTGAAGTGATGGAGACCATGTTTGAAGGCAAAGAAAAGCAAATCCCTCTCAGATAGCACAGCAACCAGAATAACTGAAATACTGGCTGATGATTTGATTAAACAGCTTTGTGATCGAAAAAAAAAAATGCACAGTGCATTTCCATAGCTGTGGATGAGTCCACTGACACCACTGAGAATGCTCAGTTGCTGGTGTTTGTGAGGTTTTAGTGAGTTTGTGAGAAGATTGGATCAGTTAACTCTTTCACTACCACACTACAGAAGGTTAACTCTTTCACTACCACACTACAGACAGTTAACTCTTTCACTACCGACTACAGAAGGTTAACTCTTTCACTACCACACTACAGAAGGTTAACTCTTTCACTACCGACTACAGAAGGTTAACTCTTTCACTATCACACTAGAGAAGGTTAACTCTTTCACTACCACACTACAGAAGGTTAACTCTTTCACTACCACACTACAGAAGGTTAACTCTTTCACTACCACACTACAGAAGGTTAACTCTTTCACTACCACACATTAGTAGTAGTCTAATCTGCAGGTACTGTACCTAGTAACCTCGTTCCCAGTTTTACAGTATCTCCGTGAGATAAATGTAGCTAGTTAGCCTAGTTTCGCCAGCAGGCAGTTAGTAGAAAAATATGGCATGCTCATGCTGAATGGACTGAAAAATATGCGTGCATCCTCCCAGCACCAAACCAGTGCCTAATATGCCAAGAAACTGTAGCTCTTGTGAAGAGTGGCATATTTGAAACGCCACTACGAAACAAAACACAGTTATTTTGATGCAGCCTTTCCTCAAAATTCAGTGCTAAGAACCACAAAAATAAATGGAATGAAATCATCATATCAAGCTGCAAGCAGAATTATTGTTAAAGCTATGTCACAATGAGAAAAAGCAACCAAGTCTTCACTCAGTGGCATGGGTGTTGGCTAAACACAAGAAGCCATTCTCTGATGCATACATAATAAAATAATGTATGACTGAAGTGATGGAGACCATGTTTGAAGGCAAACAAAAGCAAATCCCTCTCAGATAGCACAGCAACCAGAATAACTGAAATACTGGCTGATGATTTGATTAAACAGCTTTGTGATAGAATAAAAAAAAAAAATGCACAGTGCATTTCCATAGCTGTGGATGAGTCCACTGACACCACTGAGAATGCTCAGTTGCTGGTGTTTGTGAGGTTTTAGTGAGTTTGTGAGAAGATTGGATCAGTTAACTCTTTCACTACCACACTACAGAAGGTTAACTCTTTCACTACCACACTACAGACAGTTAACTCTTTCACTACCGACTACAGAAGGTTAACTCTTTCACTACCACACTACAGAAGGTTAACTCTTTCACTACCGACTACAGAAGGTTAACTCTTTCACTATCACACTAGAGAAGGTTAACTCTTTCACTACCACACTACAGAAGGTTAACTCTTTCACTACCACACTACAGACGGTTAACTCTTTCACTACCGACTACAGAAGGTTAACTCTTTCACTACCACACTACAGAAGGTTAACTCTTTCACTACCACACTACAGAAGGTTAACTCTTTCACTACCACACTACAGAAGGTTAACTCTTTCACTAAACTATCATGACTTTTCCTTGGGTGTGTGTTGGCAGTGCCACAAGACGGAGTCGTTGTCATGACAAAAGAGTCTGCACTAGAGGTGTTAATTGCACCCAGAGAGAGAGAGAGGGGGGCCATGCAGGATTACAATGCATTCTGGTTAGGGTTGTAGTTGTTTAACACTGTAAGTGTGAAACTTTCAAGGCCATTTTCTCTGAATACGTTTTGTGATATCACCATGATTCATAGGAAGTAGCTTGAAAAGTATCCCACCAAAATGTTCAAGTGATGGCTTAGTTTGAAGGTATGGATCTGTACTTTCATAATATGTAAAAAAAATAATAATAATTTGACGTTGCCTCAACAAGTCCCTACTATCCACGGCTGGTCACATATGAGTGCATCCTTACCAACTGTTTTGCCTGTTTTATTGCAACACTACTATCACCGACATCTAAGAAGGGAGATCCCCCCTTGAACAACCCTTCTAAGGTTTCTCTCCTCCACATTGCCTGTGGTGCATTTTTTCCTATTGCTTGGTTTTAGTGAGTTTTTCCTTACCTTCGCGTGGGGTATGTCTGGGAGTGTTTTATTTTGGACTTTATGGTGTTTTTGTTTTGTTCTTGATTTATTGTGATGTTTCTTCTTGACTTGTTTAACTCATTCAGCGCCGGGGATTAGCCATGGCCCTGTGGTCGCATTGCCACGCTTTAAAATATAGGACTGAGTCACCTTGTTTGTAGAGCTATAACTATATTCTATAGTATAGCTATGGATACAATGCTACGGCCCATTTGACATCACCTATCTATCGTTCAATATGTGAGAAAGAATAAATGTTTCCATCCATATGTTCCCGTGTTATACCGTGGTGAATATAAGTATCGTTTTAGAGCGGTCTAGGGTAATTCATGAAATCCTGAGTTAAAGCCCTATACGTCGATTACACTATAAACGTTGCCATTTCTTGCCTGTATACGCTATTATCCCGAAATCAGATCTATATCATAGCTATTATGTTCCATCATGAATGCATGAAGGGGGGGGGGGGTTGTTTCTGATTATTTGATTGTCAGTAATGGCATTCGCATTGAACACTAAAAACGGTTATCAGCCCGATCGGTATGAAAGCATTGCAGGATCAAGCTAAAATTTACGTCAAATCGTCCTTACCTGTGATCGGGAGTATTCCAAAAATAATATTCCAATTGTTTGATCGCCATCTGGTATCCAATGTCCATTTGGTCAACGGCATAATCCACCACAACATATGGATGGGAGATATTTGACGCACTTCGATGGAACTGGCCGAATGGCTGCCCTCGCCCGACAAGGAAACATGAAACCGGAGACGTGTGGCCGTCCCACAGAGAAAGATACAATGGTATAAAGGGTGCTCGAGACCGCCGTCTAGCGTGATGCAGCCGGTATTGCACTTTTACATTCTCTTTTTTTTTGAACAAATGTTTTTTATTTTCCCTTTTTTAACATAAAACTAGACAAACAATACAGTAACAGTACAAATCTATGATAAATCACAGAACAATGACAGAAATAATAATAACAAGCACTTTTACATTCTTATGATGATTCTCCATGTTAACCCCGAGTCCGTGTGCCTGTAATGAATAGAAATATCGAATAAAAGAAATAACGATCAAATAACGAGTATACTCGTTGGCGTTCAACGATTGGCGCCCAACAACGAGTATACTCGTCGTTGGCAGTGAATGAGTGAATAAGACATGTCCGGCCCATGGGGACAGTAACGTGTGTTGTCGGGCCTTACAAATAAATTTGATTTGATTTGATTTGATGTGGGCTTACCTGTATGCTTGATATGTGGCGAGAAATTAGCACACAACCGAAAAACGTCACTCGCCACTCAAAAAAATCAAAAGCATGTATTTAACAAACTAAACAGGGTTTTATATTAACTTAATAAATAAACGAAAAATCTACTCACTTACTACTCGACAAAAATGTCCAATATGCCTAACCAAAATAACAGATACATGCATACGCCGCTGAAAACAACCAACTGTACTAACGAAGCAACAAGAGTATTTTCCATTATTATTATTATTATTATTATTATTATTATTATTATTATTATTATTATTATTATTATTATTATTATTATTATTATTATTATTATTATTATTATTATTATTATTATTATTATTATTTTGCAACAAGCTAGCCTACATAGAACATAAATAGCCTGTCTCAGACTGACTCATATGGTCCCGGGGTGTCAGACGGGAGCGCATGCAACCTGGTGGTACTGATGTTGGATGGTACTGATGTCACAGGTATACAGAGGTACTGGCGTGCCAGCTTTGCCAGCTCTGCCAGCCTGGGTAATCACCCCGCAAGTGACGGTAACATAGCTCTCTCCATTACGCGTGCACAGTGGCCTGAATATGTCAGGAGTAGATGTATGAAACTATATGAAATATAGAAATAGATGCGTTTGTTAGAGAAAACTAATTTCAATAATATATGCCTTATTCATTTTCATATGCTCCACAATAAACGTTTCATTGACAGTGTTTCCAGCGTATACTCCTCATGGACCTGACGAAACATTATAAATTTAAAGTTTATTCTGGAGCATATGAGTTCATATGAGTGTGCAGGTTCTATTCTCTTTATTGTGATTATTACCTATGACACCCCTTATATGGCCAACAGAGATCAGACGGGAGAACGGCAACAAAGAAAAGGACAAAGGAAACGGCAAGAAGAGGCACAGAGGGAGACGAGGAGGTATCAGGCTGAGATTAAAAAGAGCTGCTTACCGCCCAGCAATTCCATCCATCTTTCTGGCGAATGCACGTTCGTTGGAGGGAAGGATGGATGACTTGAGGGCGAGGGTCCGCTTCCAACGGGAGATGAGAGACATCAACAACATTTTTTTCACGGAAACATGGTTCAAGCCAGTGACTCCGGACAACAGCGTCTCTCCCTCGGACGCCTTCACCGTACTACGTGCGGACCGCACGGCAGCCTCTGGAAAGAGCGGCGGCGGTGGGGTCTGCCTCCTCACGAACAATGTCTGGGTTAATCCCAAAGAGGTACATGTTCTCTCGAGCTCATGCTCCCCAGACATGGAACATCTTTCAATCCTGTGCCGCCCGTTCCACCTCCCCCGGGAGTTTACTGCGGTCATCATGACCGCCGTATATATCCCTCCACAGGCGAATACTGGCAAAGCGCTGGTGGAACTACATGACCACCTCAATAAACACCAGATCAAACACCCAGAAGCGGCGACGATCGTGGCTGGTGATTTCAACCAGGCGAATCTGAAGAAAGTGATGCCGTCCTTTTTTCAGCACATCGCCTGCTCCACGAGAGGGAGGAACACACTCGACCACTGTTATACCCCGTTCAGAGCCAGCTACAAGGCGGTAGCGGCTCCGCCATTGACGGGGTCTACAAGCTCGAGCGATCACGACTCCATCTTGTTATTCCCTGCCTACAAACAAAGATCACGTGAGACAAAAAAATGGACTGACGAATCAGAGGCCACGCTCCAGGACGTGCTCGCAGACACAGATTGGAATATGTTCCAAGGAAGCGCCAGTGACGTCAGCGAGCTCGCAGACACCGTGGTGAGCTATATAACAACAATAGCTGATAGTATTGTCCCCACGAAAAAGGTGCGGGTTTTCCCAAACCAGAAACCGTGGGTGGACAGCACTATTAGAGCAGCTCTGAACTCTCGCACCACTGCTTACAACCTGGGCAGAGAGTCAGGAAACATAGAGGAGTATAAGGCTTCAGTCTATACTCTGCGCAAGGCTGTTAAACTTGCTAAGAGGACATATGCTGATAAACTGGAGACACAAATGGCACAAAACGACACAAGAGGCTTATGGCGGGGACTGAAGACAATAACTGACTACAAAGTCAGCGCCCCCTCAATAGGGAGCGACGACGCCTCTCTCGCGGACAAACTCAACTCTTTCTACGCTCGGTTTGGTGTAGACAGTGGCGCTGCTAGCTCTCCGGCTAGTGACGTCACTGGCGCGCCGGCTGTTGTGGAGGGGGGGGCAACCGCGGGAAGGCGGGGACGCTCTCTCGTTGTCGGAACACAGTGTGAGAAGAGCATTTATGCAGGTGAACACCAGGAAAGCGGCAAGCCCAGATGGTATAACAGGACGCATACTTAAGTCCTGTGCCAACCAGCTAGCCCCGGTGTTCACCGCCATATTTAATCAATCCCTGGCGGAGTCAGTGGTCCCTGCCTGCTTCAAGATGTCTACCATCATCCCTGTACCAAAGAAACCCTCCCCAACATGTCTCAATGACTACAGACCGGTGGCACTCACCTCTGTGGTCATGAAATGTTTCGAGAGGCTGGTCAAGGACCACATTTGTGCCTCCCTCCCCAGTGATATGGACCCTATGCAATTTGCATACAGGACAAACAGGTCCACTGACGACGCGGTCTCCCAGGTGCTGCACAGCACTCTCTCCCACCTTGACCGTCAGAAGGGGGGCTATGTGAGACTGTTGTTCATTGACTACAGCTCAGCGTTCAACACCATAGTCCCCACCAGACTGGTGGACAAGCTGATCGAGCTGGGTCTGAGCTCCGCCCTGAGCGCCTGGGTACTGGACTTTCTGAGTGAAAGACCCCAGGCGGTCAGGGTGGGGGGTCAGACCTCCAACACCATCACCCTGAGCATCGGGTCCCCCCAGGGCTGTGTTCTGAGCCCCCTGCTGTACTCACTCTACACAGACGATTGTGTGGCCAAGTTCAGCTCCATCTCCATAGTGAAGTTTGCAGACGACACAGTGGTGGTGGGGCTGATCTCGGACAACGACGAGAAGGCCTACCGGGAGGAGGTTGAGGTACTGGAACGCTGGTGCCAGGACAACAGCCTGCTCCTGAACATTGGTAAAACCAAGGAGCTGATCATGGATTATAGGAGAGGACAGCAGGAGACACACACACCACTGATGATAAACAGGGCTACCGTGGACAGGGTGAGCAGCTTTAAGTACCTGGGGGTCCACATCTCAGAGGATCTGACATGGTCAACACACATAGACACAGTCGTAAAAAAGGCGAAGCAGCGCCTCTACCACCTGAGACAGTTAAGGAAGTTCAGAGTATCGGGGAAGATACTCCAGTCCTTCTACTCCGGAGCTGTAGAGAGCATCTTGACTGGAAACATCACTGCCTGGTATGGAAACAGCACGGCACAGGACAAGAAGGCCCTACAGAGAGTGGTGCGCTCAGCCGAGCGTACCACGGGTATTGCACTACCTCCCCTGCAGGTTCTATACAACAAGAGGTGCAAATCCAGAGCCTGCAGAATAATGAAAGACCCCCACCACCCCAATAACAGCCTGTTCCAGCTGCTGAGGTCAGGCAGACGCCTGCGAACCCCAGCTACTAGGACAGAGAGGCTTCGGCTCAGCTTCTTCCCCCAGGCCATCATAGCCTTGAACAATGAACACTGAGTGCCACAGAACACTGATCTATCCACACACAAGCACACATGAGCACACACACGACATGCACGCTGTGCACGCTCACACACTAGCAGCCACTTTAACACTTTAACATGAGCAGACACACACTCATGCCGCACACGCCCACACTTATGGCCAAAAAGGAAAGGTCAATTTAAATTAGTATAACAACAGTAACAGTGTATTGCACTACCAAAGCTACCTAGCATGTATTGTCCTATATGCCCTGTAAATAACTATGTACAGATACCGAGATGTCCCACCATGTTACCTGTTACCTGTTTATTGCACAATGTTGTTTTTTATTGGATTCTATTACATGTTGTACCACTGTATTGCACATCGTTGCGGGCAAGACCACCCGCATTTCATTGTATACTTGTATGCCGTGACAAATAAAACTCTTGACTTGACTCTTGACTTATAAATGTGTGTAGTTACCACCAATTCTCTGACGACTTAATAGCATCACTTTAACTGTGTGTGGCAATTAGCGTCGATCTTTGTGAATTTAAGTGTTTTTGCAATGAGGCACATTTGCATAGAAAGGGGCACATGTTCCACACATTTTACCTAATTTAAATACCTGTAAATAGCACAGACGCACAGAGACGCAATGCTGATGGCAACGCAGTTAGCACAGTATTTTACCCTTTGTGAGTGCTTTGTGAATAGCAAGGTGTGTTTTGGAGCTATTTGTACAGGCATTGCATCAGAAAAAGCTGCACAATCCCTTTGTAAAAAAAACATTTTCCATAATATGTTCCCTTAAAAAAACAAATTGAATTGTTGAGACAAAAATCTACTTGTATACAGTCTCTGGAGTAATGGAATGACAAGATTCAGTTCAGCGGAGATGCAATTATTTTTTTCTTTTTTTTATGTGAAAGAGTTTCCAGAGTGAACGGGTGAATATTTAATGTAAAAACCACTTAACTCCTGGCAGGGATCATGAAGTCAGAGGCTCCACGATGAAAGTGAACATATCGCACTGCAATTAAAACCAGTACAAACTCACTCACTTTGGAACCATTCTTTTGGTGGGTCCACTGTAACGGAGGACAAAAGTGGACCCTGACATCAATCAAAAGGAACACGCCAACATTATGGGGAAATGCACTGACCGTCTTCTCCAGAGTCAGATGAGGAGATAGATACCAATTGTCTCTCTGTGTATTCAGTAGAAAGCTATCCGGCTGCAAGCTAGCCTAGCTTAGCACAAATATACAGATACGTACCACTAGCCTAGCTTAAAACTCTGGGGCCCAGGGGCGGCTGGGTAGTGCAGTGGAGAATGCACTCGCCTACCACGCAGAGACTCTGGGATCGAATCCCGCTGTCAGCGGTACGTCCGGCTTGGTCAGTCGTCCCTACTAACACAATTGGCAGTGTTAGCGGGTGGGAAGCCGGCGGGGTATGTGTCCTGGTCGTTGTAAACTGCGGTTCCTACTGGTCGGTCGGGGCGCGCCTGTTCAGCAGGGAAGGTATCGGGGGGAGGGCTGTCGCAGTAACCGCATCACCGCAATCCTGCGGTGTGTCAAGGCATCCGCGGATGTAGAACAGACAACCGAGGCGTCCGTTTTCCACAGATGAAATCAGGATTTATTTTCATATCCCGGAATCGAGCCCCCAATGTATACCTTTTCCTGTATTAATCTGAATGAATGAATGAATGAATGAATGAATGAATGAATGAATGAATGAATGAATGAAAACGTTATTTAACAGATTGCAGAATGGGTACAATACAGTACGGCTCAATACATACAATTGTTAAGGGGATGCAGACCTGAGAAAGACGTTTGTCTTGTTTCCATCAGGGTCCCCCATTTTCAATTCATATAGACATTTATGACATACATAACATACATGACATTTATGGCATAGGGACATATAGGTATTTAGTACTGATACATTTGTGACATAGGCGGTATTCAAATATACAGTACTGTTACCCCTAGATCCTGACAGAGTATATACATATGATGGGGAGGGGACTGTACATTAGGAGGGGGTGGGTGGGTGGGAGGGGAATATACATACGGCGGGGAGGGAATATATACATGCGGTGGGGAGGAGACTGTCTATTAGGAGGTGGTGGGGGTTTTGGGCATTTACGGTGGCCAGTTTCGAATTGCAGCCTCCCGTAGGTGCTCTTTAAGGGCGGTTTTGAATGTGGGCAGGGATTCACATTCCTTTACAGCTTTGGGTAGGGCGTTCCACATTGTTGTGGCATAATTGCGAAACGTGTTTAGTCCCTTGTTTGAGCCGAATCTGGGTTTAACATGATTTGTTGAGCTTCCTCTGGTGTAGTGGTTGTGGTATTCACTGACCTTTGGGAAGTATTTTGACATGTACATGGGCACCCCGGTCGTATAGTGTATCTTGTAGACCAGGCCCATTGCAAGTTGCTGTACTCTGTCGTCTACTCTAAGCCATCCTAGGTTGGCAAAGTGGGCAGGGGTGAGGTGGGTTCTGGGGTTCAGGTCAAGTAGTAGTCTGACCAGTTTGTTTTGTGATGTTTGTAATTTTGTTTTAAGCGCCTTTGAGGTGCTTTGGTACCATGAGGTGCACGCATAGTCATAGTACCCTTGAATGAGTGCTCCTGCCAGAGTCCTCAGGGTATTCTTGTTTACCAGAGAGGAGATCCGGTACAAGAATCTAGTTCGTTGGTTGACTTTTTTTATTACATTGGATGCCATTTTGTCACAGGAAAGATTTGCCTCTAGGATGGAACCCAGGTAGGTAATTTCGTCTTTCCTTGTGACAATATTGTCACCCACTGTAACTGAGAAGCCGTCGGTCTTGCTGAGTTTGTTATTTGAACCGAAGAGAATGGACTCTGTTTTGCCCATGTGTAATGATAGTTTGTTATCAGCGAGCCATATGCAGATTTTGCCTAGTTCCGTGCTGAGGGTTTTTTCAACCTGCAATTTGTTCTTGTCAGAGACCAGCAGGGCTGAGTCGTCCGCAAACAGGAACAAGTTGCAGTCACAGGCTGACGACATGTCATTTGCATAAATTAGGAAGAGTAGCGGTCCTAGTATGCTTCCTTGTGGAACACCACAGCTCACTGTGAGGGGGGGGGATAGAGTACCGTTTACCTCTACCATCTGTTCTCTCCCCTCCAGGTAGGATTGCATCCAGCTCACTGATAGGCTATCAAAACCAATTGCTTTTAGCTTGTCCATTAGAATGGAGTGATTGACAGTGTCGAAGGCCTTTTGTAGGTCCAGCATGACCATGCCGCAGTATTTGCCAGCGTCCACCTCTTGTTTGATGTGGTCGTTCAAATAGAGGAGGCATGTGTCAGTGGAGTGGGACGTTCTGAAGCCAGATTGGAATTCGTAGATTAGGTTTTTTTCCGCCAGGTACTTTTCGACCTGTTCGTAGACTATTTTCTCCATGACTTTCGAGATGGAGGTAAGAATAGAAACAGGGCGGTAGTTGCCTGGGTCTAATTTGCTGCCCTTTTTGTGTAGAGGGGTCACTCTCGCAATTTTGAAGTCCTTGGGGACGTGCCCCTGTTTTATAGAGAGGTTTATTATGTGTGTGATGACTGGGGTGATGGCGGCTGCTGCGTCTCTGAGGAATTTGGAGGGGATGTTGTCATGGCCAGTGGCCTTGTTAGGTTGGAGGGCGCTCAATTTTTTGAGTACCTCATCGGTTGTTACCATTTCAAGTTTGAAGTCGTCTTTGTGGACCCCTAGGTTTTTGTAGTATGCTACTATGTGTTCTACCCCATAATGCCCTGAGTGGGAGGGTAGTTTGTTTACCAGTGTTGTGGCTATGTTTGTGAAGAAGATGTTTAAGTAATTGGCTACATCCAGCTTGTCTGTGATGAGCGTGTTGTCCGTCTTTATGTTTATGTTTGAGAATCTGGTTTTAAGTTTTTTACTGCAGCCTAGTTGATTATTGAGTAATTTCCAAAGTTCGCGGGGTTTGTTTTTGTTTTCCTCAGTTTTGTCGTTGATGAAATTTCTTTTTGCGGTTCTGATCATGGTGTTTACGTCATTTCTTAGTCTGTTTCTTTGGATTTTTAGTTCAACCACGTGGGCTTGGAGTTCACTGTTTGAGCTTTTGGAAAGCTTTGTCTGACTTTTATGAAGTTCAGAGCATTTTTTGTCTCTGGTTTTCATAGCGGCCAGTATTTCAGTGTGCATCCATGCCTCAGCGCGATTTTTAACCCTGGTGGTTCTTATCGGTGCCATGTTGTTGAGTATTGCTGTGAATTTGGTTTTGAATCCAAGCCATGTTTCTTCAACCTGTGTACCACTGAGCTCATCTGACCAGTCCAAGCTCCCCAGTTCTAGGTTAAAGGCCTCTCTAGAGTAAGTTTTGAGGTCTCTAGATGTGACTGTTTTGTGACAGCCGGCCTTCTGTTTTAGCTTTTTGCGGGTACAGAAAATCATATAATGATCACTTAACCCGCATGCTATCACCCCTTTACTGGAGATCATGGACTTGTCAGAGGTCAAAATGAGGTCAATGGTGGTTTGTGTCGAATCGCATACCCTTGTGGGTTGTGTGATTAGCTGGCTGAAACCGTGCAGGTCAGAAAATCTACTGAAGGCCTTGAAGACGGGTGCTGATTTACGCAGCATATCCGTGTTCCAGTCCCCAATAAGAATTTTTTCTACCCCCTCCACCCCAGCTAAACACCCATCAAGTGTGTCATAAAACCCACTCTGTTCTGGTGGTCTATAGATTGTGCCTACTAGTACCGGTTTCGCCCTGTCTAATAAGATTTCAATCCAAACAGTTTCAATTTCATCATGGTGAACCGTATAGAGTACAGGGGAGCGTTCTCCCTCCTGGGCTGAATTGCCGGTTATGTAACTTGCTCAATGTTATTGACTAATGTTACACGCAAATCAAGTGCTGCCTCTCTCTACCGACCCGCTACACTCTGACTAACGTTTCCCTAACACCTACGCTCACTTCGTTAATGTTATCATTTACATTTACATTTAGTCATTTAGCTGACGCTTTTATCCAAAGCGACTTACAAGTTCTGTACGACAAGCCATCAGGAAGGGCACAACTCTATCAGCTGAGCAACAATGTCCATCA
Source organism: Notolepis coatsorum (assembly GCF_963971535.1). Taxonomy (NCBI): domain Eukaryota; kingdom Metazoa; phylum Chordata; class Actinopteri; order Aulopiformes; family Paralepididae; genus Notolepis; species Notolepis coatsorum. Next base: position 59,798,882 of record NC_140172.1, on the reverse strand, counting down.
AAGTGTTGAGTGCTACAGTGTAGGTTAGTTTATTAGGACAAGTGCATGACAGTACGGTTAGTTAGGGTTAGATTATTATTATTCTTTTTTTTTATTCAGATAATGGTTGAAGAAGTGCGTCTTTAGTCGACGGCGAAAGATTGGACGTGTTTCGGCTGTCCTAACTGGGGTGGGTAGTTTATTCCACCATTGTGGGGCAAGGACTGAGAATAGGCGACTTCTCTTTGATGACCCTAGGAGTAGGTCTGAGGCGGCCAGAAGATGCAGAGCGTAGGGGTCTTGAGGGTGTGTAGTTAGAGACCATTGACCGGAGGTAGGCGGGAGCGGTTCCCTTTGCCGCACGGTATGCTAGGTCGAGGGCCTTGAAGCGGATTCGTGCAGCAATGGGGAGCCAGTGCAGGTCCCTAAGAGGTTATCATAGCTATTAGGATCTGTAATGTCAACTGGATAACGTTAGCTTTGTTTGCAAACATTAGCATTCGCTATCTATGACGTTAGCTATTAGGCTAGCTATCTATGACGTTAGCTATTAGGCTAGCTATCTATGACATTAACTATTAGGCTAGCTATCTATAACGATAATTGGCTAGTTTCCCCCAATGATTGATAACACAAGTTGTGATATTTAACTAGCTATGTATGTGCATTCAAATTCACTAACGTTAAAATAGTGTTATAATAACGTTAAATGTTTGCTCAAATAACGTTAGTTTTAAGTTAGAGAAGGGATGTGTGACTGCTTGCTGCTTGCATAGACCTACAGTATATATCCCACAATGCATCACTCTTAAAAAAGCAGGCAACACCCTACTACTTTTATCACATTTCAGAACGTTGAGGGACAAATGTTTAAAATAGTTTCGGGACTCCTACGACCTTCGATTTTTATCTAATCACGATAGCGGGTAAACTTGCATGTCTTTTTTTTTTTAAACTTACATTTTTATTAACATTTATAGACAAACAACACTTACACAAAAATGGATCCCATAACACAACATGAAAGAATGCAGTGAACATAAATGGTTACATGAATAGCATTGTTGGTTATATGTTTCCACTACAGTTGTTTTTCCAGGCACTTAATACAAAGACTGATTGTATACCGCCCTTGAACAGGTATAGACAAATTTAATACCTACTCAAAAGGATTAGATACTGACTAAGGCAAATATGTATGGTATGGGTCCAGTGACCCTCCTTGAATTTCTTTCTTCTCTTATCCTTCGCCCTTTCTATTTCCTTTATACTAAATTTCTCTTTGCCTTTTGATTCATCCATTTACAAACCACATCTTCCTTGATTATTAATACAACATTGTTAAACAGACATAAATAATAAAGTACAAAAAATTTTATACAATTGTAATACCAAAAAAAAATAAAAATAAAATCAGAAAATACTAACTAAGTCAAAAGTGTGTGACATGGGTTCAGAGACCCTCCTTGAACCTCTTTCCTCCTTTACCCTTCGCCCTCTTGTGATGCATTTGGTTCTTCCTCTGTGATGTCGTTTTCGTTCCCCTTGTAATCCTCCCACTTTCCCCATCTTTCTCCAAATTTCTCTTCCTGTAACCTCAGCATGTGTGTTATCCTCTCCATATCCTGTATCTCCTCCACTATTCCTACCCATTGTGCTATTGTCGGTGGGTCTTCTTTGTACCACAGTCTTGTTATTGCTTTTCTGGCCGCTATCAACATTATCTTTATTAAATATTTGTCCCCCCCTTGTATTCCCTCGTGTGTCAGGTCTCCTAAGTAAAGCACCAGTCCTGTTTGTGGTAACCCGTATCCTAATATTCTGATCATTGCCTCCCCTATCTCCTCCCAATATCCCTTCAGCTTCTGACATCCCCAGAATATGTGCGTGTGATTTGCCCCCTCATTCCCACACATCCTCCAGCATGCTCTTTGTGTTGGTGCATATTTTCCCTTCAGCTCTGGGGTTATAAAGAATCTGATTATGTTTTTCCATCCAAACTCTTTCCATATCCTCGATCCTGTTGTTGAATGTTGCACCTCGCATATGTTCCCCCATTCCTTCCCTGTTATTCCTATCTCTAGTTCTCTCTCCCATTTCTCCCTTATATAATCGGTCGTGTGTCCCTTGCTGGTCATTATAGCCCGGTACAGTGCTGATATTACCCTTCCTTTCCCTCCTTCGTATGCCCTTACTATCATCCTAATTATTCCATTCTGTTCTTCTTCCTTGTCCCCTCTTATTTCTTTATTATAGTAATCTCTAATCTGTAGATATCTGAAGTGGTCCTTGTTTTCTAGTCCAAATTTCTCCTTTAATTTTTGTTAAACTTGCATGTCTTAATAATAAAAAATATATATACAGGTATATAAAAAAAATAAATAAAAAAAATGTAAAATAATAATAATTTTTTTTAATAGAAGTGCGGTACCACCGCATCCCGCGGTGATTAGCCACACACACAACCGCGGTGAGAAAATGTAATACCACGACAGCCCTACTTGAACCTCTGCACGCGTTACATTCCCCCAGTGAGAGTCCTCACTGTCAGGTGAAAAGAAGCGGCTGGCTGACTCCACATGTATCGGAGGAGGCATGTGGTAGTTCTACACCCTCCCTAGGCCGACAGTGGGACAATGCGCACAACGACCAGGAAGGGAATTGGCATAACGACTAAATTGGGATGGGAGCAAAAAATACAGAAAAAGTGAGACAAAATGTATTCAATAAAAATCTGGGGCCCTCATTTATCAATGCTGCGTACGCACAGATATGTGTGTAAACCGTGCGTACGATCATTTCTAAGCAAAGTGTGGGATTTATCAACATGAACGTGTGCTTGAGATTGTGCGTATATATACGCACAGCTCAGATCCTGCGTACCTGTCACCAAGCGGTAGAATAGGAAGACTGCAGACGGATGGAATATGCTTTCATGCATTCGTTTCAACACGTCTTCGGTATGACCCATAAATAATTAATTATAGGTAATTGTAAAATAGTGACAGTTTTTTGAATGAATGCAGTATGGTGTGCGCTCCGCGGGAAGCTGTTTCCAGGGCAGTCTATTTGCAGAGAGAACATAATATTAATAGAGTCCGCTACCGCTACCGAGACACATTCTCCTTGATTTGTACCGCAATTTGGGACCCAAATTGGAGCGTGGAACAAAACGCACAAATTCCATCCCGTGCACATTCAAGTCCTCTCCACCCTCGGGTGTTTGGCCACCGGCACGGTCCATCGTGATATTGGAGATGGATCGAGCAATAGACTATACCACCCATGATATAGCTGTCAAAGCTCCATCACTAATTCAGTTATGTGAATAGAAAGGGATTCCACTCAGTCAATGTACATGCGATGTGCATTTGGCTGATACATGTCGTTGCTGGTCACTGGAAGGAACGCACGCATTGTATTTAATTAAATTGTAATGTTATTACTGGGGTATCTGTAATTAAAATATCACTTAAATGCAGGTTATCGGGGTTATCCACTGAAGCCGTTAATTTGACTATGACCAACCCGACCCAACAGGAGCACAATTATAACGGACTCACGTGCGCACAAGAGCCATTTAGAGCGCAGTTGGCCTGCACGGGGGTGGCAGACGCAGAACACCCACCTCCAAACGCGATTAAATATTGTTTAAAATAAAAATCTAAATATTATTATTCTGTGTGTCATGTTTCCAAATAAGATAGTTCACAACGGAAAATGCTGTATACGTTCAATTGGTTGGTTAGACCTCTGTGATCAATCTCGCTCTCAGTGAAGTTTCTCATTTCTAGTTCGCTTAGGCCATTATTCGACATTCCATGGGGGTGTTTCATTACCATTTTTGGTTAATTAGGGGCGGTTCTGTATGCAAATGCTTACAATCGTGGACGAGCATATACGGTAGAACAATTGGTATTTATCAACACGGAGTGTCCGTACGACCTGTGCACGCACGGTTGATAAATCAATTTTTTTTTTTTCAGAACGAAAATAGAACACTTTCTACGCATTATTGATAAATGAGGACCCGGGAGAGGTGTTTTTGGCCAATATCTAGGCTAGTGGTCCGTATCCGTTTCCATTCATTTGTGCTAAGCTAGCTTGCAAATGGATAGGATTCTACTGAACGCACAGAGAGGAAATTAATATGTATCTTCTCGTCTGACTCTGGATAAGACGGTAAGTGCATTTCCCATAATGTGGACGTGTTCCTTTTAAGATAAGTTCATTTTCCATTGCATCAGAAATGTTTTTTTCCCCCATCCAAAGTAACATCAACATGTGCAATATCTGCTTCTCGTCCGCATGACCTCCTGAGCTAACGAGTACCAGATCTGTTAATCCCCTGCTTCATCATTTGTATCTAATCCTCAAATTAATTTAATAAACCCTTTTAAACTCAAGGGGTTTATCCTTCAAATAAATTTCAATTTTTATACATTTTTCATTATTTTACAGACAAGCATTTCTTTTACTACTGAATATAGACTAATACAAATCCTGTAATATGATCGGACCCGCGGGCCCCCTGTATGGCTCACGAGGCTGCGGGGCATCGACCTGATATGCCCCCCATCGGTAATTCCTTAATACACCACTCCCATGCGAGCGGTACCTAAGGAAGAGACCGGCGTAACGCGAGCTGCAAGTGGGAGCCGCACACCATCGATTCTATTCTAAACATGGCCCTGCGGTATCTACGGTGATCATGACCAGTGCACACATTTAACAGACCGCAGGTGTACAATTACACAAACATTACACGCATACACACACACACACACACACACACACACACACACACACACACACACACACACACACACACACACACACACACACACACACACACACACATAAACACCATGTGTGTGAGCACACTCACACAGACACACACCTCCTCACATAATGCGATGAGACAGAACACAGTGGCATCTCTGTTCTCCGGGGCACACGGCCTCAGAGTTTCGACGTGAATTGCAAGCTCCAATTGTCTCGGTCTCCGCATCAGGGGAGGATGAATGGTGGACCTAAGCGGAGCTGGAAAGTAACTCATTACCTTGTAATTGAGTAGATCTCTCAACGTGGGGTATATCTATCCACATCTGTATACCTGCATATAATCCTTTTTACATATAGATACTATATCTGTATCTGTACATATCCCTCACCTACTCTTACTAGTTACGCTGCTGGAAAGTATGACTTACTACCATAGTGTCTTTATACCTGTATCATGTACATATTAATACTACAATTCTTTTTTTTTATCCACTTTTTCTCCTATTTTTTTCTTGTATTTTCCTCCCATCCCAATTTAGTCGTTATGCCAATTCCCCCCTCCCCTTCCTGGTCGTTGCGTGCATTTGCCCCCTACTTGCCGGTCTAGGGAGCCCTGAAGTCTATCACATGTTTCCTCCGATACATAGGAGACAGCCAGCAGCCTCTTTTCACCTGGCAGCGAGGACTCTCATTGGGTGAGTGTAACGTGTGGGAGGGCACACTACCTCACCCAGATCCCTTCCTCGCTGTGCAGGTGCCCTGACCTACCTGTAGGAGTCGCTGTTTACAACGACCAGATTACCACCCACCGGTTTCCCTCCCGCTGACACTGCCAATTGTGTCAGTATGACGACCGGCCAAGCCGGAGGCACCGCTGACAGCTGGATTCGATACCAGTGTCTCTGCGGTGGTAGACAGAAGCTTAGTCCGCTGCGCTACCCGGCCGCCTTAATACTACAAGTCTGTACATACATCTGATTAGCACTATTACTCTGTAGTACTCATTTATATATTTTATAGCCAGTTTAATCACCTGTACATTGTATATTACTATTGCACTTTACTGTTACATTTGCACTCTGGTTGGATGCCAAACATATTTTTGTTGTACTTTACTTAAATCAAATCAAATCTAATTTATTTGCAAGGCCCGACAACACACGTTAATGTCCCCATGGGCCAGACACGTCTTCTTTAACTCTTTCAGCGCCGCGGGCCTAGCCCATCTTTGTTCATACTGCGCCACCGCTCTAAGAGATAGGGATGCGTGGCAGTGTTTGCAGGGTTATATTATAGCTATGGATACAATACTATGGCTCATTTGACATCAACTATCCATCGTTCAATATGTGAAAAAGAATACATTTGTTCATGCGTGTTATACCGTGGTGAATATAAGTATAGTTTCAGAGTGATCCTGGCTAATTCCAGAAAACGCGCTATGGAGCAATACGTGAATTTGACTAAAAGCGTTGGCATTGCTCGCCTGGACACGCTACTATTTCCAAATCAAATGTATATAATAGGTATTATGTTTCATCATGAATGCATGAAAGGGGGGGGGGGTCGTTTTTTGATGCTTTGATCGTCACCAACGGCATACGTTCTGGAGTACGTTACACATGGTCATTGCGATCGATGTGAAATCATGGTTGGATCAAAGCAGGATTGATATATAGTCCTTACCTTCACTAGGAGGTACCCCAAAAAGAATATTCCAATTGTCTGGTCACGATTTCCAGTATTGGTGTCCATCGCGTCGCCAACATAATCCACCACAACACATGCATCGGGGGCATTGGACGTGTTTCAATGTCATCGAGTGAACCGCTAGACTCGCCTGACCAAAAAGACTGCACCCGGAGTGAATTAAATGTAACACCGGGTGTGAAAAAAAAGGTTTCGAATGGTGGGTGTTACGAAGGATCAGATTAAACCGAATATATATATTTACTACTTGATATATATTGCATAATATTTGTATATCGTCTGATATCCCTTGTGTATTCTTTGTACATATACACGGAATATCCCTTTTACCTAGTACAGACCATAATATTTCGTTCTCCTATTGGAAGCGATCCACTAGGCGTCACTGCCATACCCCCAAGGTCTAGTTCAAAGTCACCGCCAAGGCTTGCCTGGACATGCCCGGTTCGGCGCAAGAATACGAGACAGGAATAAGGCTGGTACTAGATTATTCACCGTACGTATAAATACGTCGCAGGTGGATACAGCAGCACTTAGCCTAAAGTCAAGTTAACCTAGAAACGCGTTACCCTCAAACGTTAAAGCCTTCATCACGAGTCAACGACCAAGTGAAGTGAGCAACCGTGCATCTAAATAGAGCACTTATAACCGTGTGCGAATAGGACAGTAAAAGTGTCAGAGCTTAGTGGAATAACGTCAAGTTCGACCTAGTTAATGTGAAGTACCGCGCACCGGAGAATCTACCCCGGTGAATGCAGAGCCCTTTTCCGGCTGGATTATTATTATATTGCTTTGGTCCTGTGGCTGTTGGAGCGGAGAATCGTCTACACCCACTACTGTGTGGGATTTACCCGTGAGGAACATCACTCGAGCCCGTCTCTAGGAGAGGCTGGCCGGCTTTCACCTATGCTGCACGCATACTTGGATTACAGCTGCTGCTTTCGTCTGCCGATCAAGGGAGTAATGTACCGCCCCCGTAGCTGGAGCTTATTGATTCCCCGTTGATCCAGAGTTTGCATTCGAACATTTCCTCCCCCTGCTGGCCTACAACCGGAGGGACCCTACTAGTATCTCCCGCTGCCCTACTAGTGTACCATAGATATAATTCCTATTGATACAGGTGGTATTTATTATCTCCTGCGTACTATTCTAATGGACTTACGCTCTTGACTTACTCACGCACATTCTTCGCCTTACAAGCGCAATTCATAGTTATCATTCTGTAAACTACCGTTGCTATAATAATAAATATTACTCTAACCAAGATTTGTTGTGGAACCGTGTCATTGTGGAGGTGTTCATATCATATACCTGTGTACTGTATGGCCAGTAGTAATGTACATAAGACAGTAGTGGTTTAATGATACCATACTTATTAATACAGTCAGGGAATTGTACCCCTCAGTTACAGTGGGCGATACTGCCACCTACCAGGATGCGGCTGGTATTACACTCTAGCGATCTCAGAGTGATTCCCTATGGTAACCCCGAGGTCCATGTGAGAGAAATTAATAAAAATATCAAATAAAAGAAATAACGATGAAAACCCGACTATACTTGGGTGTGGCGCTGAACGGTTGGCGAGTTAACCCGGCTATCCTCGGGTCTGGCGCTGATTGAGTTAAACAAGTCAAGAAGAAACATCACAATAAATCAAGAACAAAACAAAAACACCATGAAATCCAAAATAAAATGTAAAATAAATAAATGCAACACTCCCAAACATACCCCACGCCAAGGTAAGGAAAAACTCACTAAAAACCTAGCAATAGGAAAAAAGCACCATAGGCAATGTGGATGGGAGAAACCTTAGAAGGGCCGTTCAAGGGGGGATCTCCCTTCTTAGATGTCGGTGATAGTATTGTTGCTATAAAACAGGCGAAACAGTTGGTAAGTATGTACATATACGTGTAATCAATGAAACACAAAGCACATGCAATAGCAACTGGGGTACATGAGAATATTTTGAAAGATTGAAAATAGAGCTGATGAGGGATCCATTTGAGGTATGGGGGCGACATAGAGAGGATCGCATACTGCCGGCTATCACCACGGGACGTCCATCACTCCGGTCATCACCACGAGACATCCACTCACAGGGAGACGGGGACAGGCATTAGACCGCTTGCATGTTTGTGATGGGCGGACATAGCAATAGATACATGTAGTAAGCATATATGTGAATAGAATAGATACATGTAGTAAGCATATATGTGAATAGAATAGAAGTACTTAACCCAGCAATGAACTAGAACAGGCATGGTTTAGACGTTGTAGGTTGGACAGAAGACGGCATGAAGCTGATCCATGACCTCAATGGTGCACATAATCACTGCAATCTTGGCCATCACCCCGAGACATCCACCACCTTGGTCAACACTGAGACAACCACTCAGAGAGATGTTGACAGGGGTTAGAGAGTTCCCATGTTTGTAGTGGGTGGAGTTGGAGCAATAAATACATGTAGTGAGCATATATATGCATACATGATGACAATATAATCAAAGTATATAAGAGAATTGTGAAATTAAGTAATAAATAGAACTAAGAACTACTGCAAGCGTATGTATACAGGATGAGATACAAGATGATGGCTCAGGGCCATATGCCCCGGGGGGGCAGGAGAAACCACTCAAAATAGGTCAAGGCAGAGCAGGTAAGGTTCAACGCTGCAGGCCAGATGAGGTAGAAGGTCACTGGAATGTCTATATCGATAAATTCACTCAGAGAGACAGAGATGGGGGTTAAAAAATTCTCCCATGTCTGCAGAAAAGTTCTTCTGCTGTATAATGACACTGTACATTTGAATCTAATCTAATCTAATCTACTCTAATCTAATTTTATCAAATCTAATTTTCACATACATTCTAGAATGGTTTGATCTGTAGGTCGAAAATAACGTGTTTTAAAAAGGAAAAAGGTCTGTTTTACTCCAGTGTTTTCTACAGACATTACAACACCAATGATCAAATAAACCTCTTACAGCCACACTACAAGTACAATGAACACAATAAAATTGTCAAATGGATATAACTCAATGACCTGTTCTGTTGTCTAATGTTAGTCCTTGTATCAGGAGCTATCAATCAACTACAATAGATCATCTCCATTAGTATAGTAGTCTCCATTCTTCTTCGTCTTTTTTTCTTTCCGTTGGTGGTTGGGCTACCCATTTGTTTATATTTAGATCACTGATTGGGCCTTTAAGTAACACAACTGCATTTGAGTATGTTTAAGCACCTTGTGTTTCACTCATACTTTACTCCACTACAATTTACTACATAAACACTTACTTCCCTGTCTGACTTTAAATTCAGGTTAAAGACCTACCTGTTTACCGAGGCCTTTTTGCTTTTAAACTGATCATTTTAGTCTGATCTCTAGGGCTGTCCCCGACTAAGGATTTGGATGGTCGACTATGATTGGCCAAAATTTGCCGTTAGTCGGCTATTGGTAAAAAAAAAGAATATATATATATGTAACTGAGGGGTACAATTCCCTGACTGTATTACTAGATATGATACTTACTACCACTACCTTTGTACTTAATATTCGGCCACCCAGTACACGGCATAAATATATTATGATGAACACTGTCACGTAGATGAAACGGATCCAACACAAATGTACGAATTAGAAATAGGTCTTTATTTCTACACAGCGATGGTGTGTAGAGCAAGCACTTAATCAAATCAATCACATTTATGAATGGGAATTAGTATGCACTTTTATGGCAAGAGTATTCGTCGGTATATCAATAGAGAATGTCCAATCTCTGAAGGCGCAGGTGGTACATATATGACCTGGAATAGTTAAGGAATAACAGCAATGATACTTTAATGATTATAGGCTGGATACACTAGGGGGGGTTAATCCGGTCGCTTGTAAGCCGACAGGAGTAGGAAGGGGGGGGGGGTAGAATCCGGCTGCCTCATCCGGCCAAGGGTATCCCAGGTGAACCCACTGTAGTGCCGTTCAATGCGCCGGCGATCCTTGGACCACAGATGAAAGCAGGTGGACTCTTTGTGGGCCGGCGTCCTCCGGTCCACGGAGGAGAGACGTGAAGCGACCTCGTCTTGCAGAGCGTCTCCTCACCTTGCGTCCTCTCCAGGGGGGGGGGGTTCCAACACACGGCAGTGTCGGGGGTCTTTATCCATGGAATAATCAACGTATACAAAGCATAATCCGTGCCGGGGAAGGCGGGCTGTCGTCGGTAGAATAATCCGGTATACAGGTCCACTCGCTCGTCGGCTCTGGGGCTCCTCGGGTGCAGCTTCACGTGGGGTCAACCACCCTGGATAAGCAGCCAGTTCTCTGCCCGAAACGATGGGGTACTGACTACGGTAGTATTATCACCGTACGAAGCACTATATATTAACAGACTATTATTAGCTTAATAGACTACGTCCAACTCGACGATATAGTGCCAAATATGACTATTCAAATATTAATATACACGATGTCTCAATACCGATGGTAGGCGAACTTGGCCTTACTCCCACACGTGGCGTCGCGGGGAGGCTTTACGTCTGTGACTCTATTGGAGGGTAAGAAACTGGACTGAAAAGGAAGTCCTACTTTAGTAGCGCAGTATATATACGCACTATGAACAAATAGTCCCATTAGTGGTGCGGTAGCCAGATTCCTACGCGGAACTAGGACTTGTTCGTACATGTTGAGCGGTACGTTTGAACTGGGTCTGGGGGTATGGCAGCCTGGCACCAAGGTCTCGACCAATAGTAGAATGGAGACTATTATGGGATGTTCAGTAGGCTAGAATGGATATTCAATGCATATTGTACAAGGAATATACAAGGGATATCAAGGAATATTAGAGAATATACAAATACAATTAAATATATATATATAAATAAATATATATATTCGGTTTAATCTGGCCCTTCACAACAGCCACCCCCTGATTGGTCCCAGACCTAATCAGTTAAACAGAGACAGATTAATCGCGTTGTCTATTTACACATAAGGGTTTGCTGTAGGGGTCAGTCAACTTCACAAAGTCATAGGGTTATAGGGTCATGGTCATCATCGATTGTGTCTGGGAGTCGGGGCAGTTCTATGAGCCTCGCCACGGGACGGGTGTAAGTGCGACCCTGGACAAGCACTTCAGCTGCTCGGACCTTGCCGTCGGCACCGGTGATCACTTTGCTTACGCGGCCGGCCGGCCACATAGCTCTGGGCAGTGATTGATCAATAATCATGACGACTGTTCCTTCTGTCAAATTGTCTCTCTCCTTTACCCACTTCTGGCGGGTCTGTAGAGACGGTAGGTAGTGCAGTAGGAAACTGCTCCAAAACTTGTCGGCTAATACTTGGCTGTACCTCCACATTCGTCGGCCGTTCGCTTCTTCAGGCCGGTACATTGTCTGGGGTAATGCAGGATCTAGCCGCCCCATCAGGAGTGTGTTGGGGGTAACTGGGTCGATATCCGCCACATCACTGGAGACATATCCGAGGGGCTTCGAGTTAAGTACTCCCTCAATCTCCGTGAGGACTGTCATTAGGACTTCTTCCGCCACAGTCTGGGCCCCAAGTACTGCGTACAGGGCTGTCTTTATGGAGCGCACTTCTCGTTCCCAAGTGCCACCGAAGTGGGGTGCGTTTGGGGGGTTGAATTGGAAATCAACCTGTGCTGGAGCGAGGTGGGTCTTAAGTTCTGGGCCCATAGCTTGGAAGCTCTCTCTCAGCTCTCTTTCGCCGCCTTTGAAGTTTGTCCCATGATCGGACAATAGGGTAGACGGTCTTCCTTTCCGTGATGTGAATCTACGGAAGGCCATAAGGAATGAGTCTGTGCTCATGGTCGGGAGAAGCTCGATGTGTATCGCTCTGGTGGTCATGCATTTGAATACAATACCCCACCGCTTCTCGGTTCCTCTTCCTTTCTTTATGTGCAGCGGGCCAAAGCAGTCCATACCCGTTGAGTGGAATGGCTTGTCACCGATTCGGAGGCGACATGGAGGAAGGTCAGCCATCCTTGGTATGCTGGGCTGCGCGCGCCACTTGCGGCAGTCTAGACATGTTCGCTGGAAGCGTCGTACCGCCTCTCTTCCTTGTAGGATCCAGTAACGACGTCTGATTTCCGCGAAGACTCTTTCTGCTCCTGCGTGATGTACATCCTCATCGTATTTCTTTATAATCAGCTCTGTGACCTTGTGTCGGCTGTTCAATACGATCGGGTATTTAATGTCATCCGGTAGATTGGGGGCTCTGCGTAGGCGGCCACCCACTCTGATGAGGGTATGAGCGTCGCTCTCGGGGGCCAGATGAATTAATCTGCTGTCGGATGGGACGGGCTTTCCTCCCTGTAGACAGGCCAATTCATCGGGGAACGAGTCTCTCTGGGCTCGCTGCAGTAGAAGCAATTCTGCTTCCTCGTAGTTAGCTGCTGACATATCAGCGGGGGACTTGCACTCCGGGTGGTACCGCAGGAATGTTCTTTGTTGTGCACTCTCTATGGACGTGCAATCGTCTATGTTAGGGTCGGTGGAGGCTACGGTGCTCAATCCACAGAACACAGGCTTCTTATTCTCAGCCTCCTCCTGACTGGCTTCCCTCGGGATAGGCGTGGGCCACTCTCCTTCCGGGAGCTTTAGGAATGCTGGGCCGTCACTGTAGACATTGCGACGGGTGAGGTCATCCAGGGGCATCCCCCGGGTGATGACGTCAGCTGGGTTCTGTTTTGTATCAACGTAGCGCCACTCTGTTTCTCCGGTTAACTCTTCGGTTAAGTCTTGAATCTCGGTGACTCTGACTCCCACGAAGACTTTGTACTTGCATGAGTCCGATTTGATCCAGGCGAGTACTGTCGTGGAATCTGACCACAGGATTGTTCTAGACACCGGTATGGTGAGCTCACGTTGGATGAGCGTGGCTAGGTGCGCTCCGGCTAGGGCTGCGCAGAGCTCTAGACGTGGGATAGATTGTTGCTTGCGTGGGGCTATTCTCGAGCGGGCGAGGACAAATGCTGTGTGGATCTCTCCCCCCTTTTCTTGGGCCCGCAAGTAGGCTACTGATCCGTATGCGACCTCTGAGGCGTCACTGAAGATGTGTAAGTCCATTTTACATGTCTCTGGCCTCACCATGGGTGGGAAGTAGCTTCGGCGCATATTAACGCCTGGGAGTGAGTGGAGCTCCATCTCCCACTCTCTCCAGGTGGATGCAAGGTGTGCGGGAATGGGGTCGTCCCAGCCCTGGTCCTTGTCCCACAATGCTCGTACAATCATTTTTGCCCTGGTGGTGTACGGTAGAATACATCCTAGCGGGTCATATTGTCGGGCGAGTGTTGTGTACACACTCCGTCTGGTGGTCGGCGCCGCCGCCGGCCTTCCCTGCTCCGTAGTCAGGGGCTTGTGTCTGTAGTGAAGCGAATCTGTTTTGAATCGCCACACCAATCCCAGGGTCATCTCCTGGGCTTCTCCCGGGATTGTAGCCATCCAGGTCTCGCTGCTGGCTGCCTTGTCCTCGGAGGAGAGGCTGCGCAGTACTTGCGGATCGCTGCTGGCCCACTGCCTGAGATCAAAGCCGCCTTTGATCAATGAGGCGCGGAGTTTAATCAGGAGAGCCTCGGCTTCTTCCTGGGTTGAAAGGCTTTGTAGACAGTTGTCTACGTAGAAGCTGTTCTTTACGCTGTGTCGGACCTCTTCGTCCGCTGCTGGGTCCTCTGCTACATGTTTCTGTAGTGCAAATGTAGCACAGCAGGGGCTGCACGTCGTTCCGAAGGGGAGGACTTCCCATTGGTAGATGGCTGGGTGCTCATCTCCTGGCTTCTCTCTCCATAGGAACCGTAACAGGGGCTTGTCCTCCTCTACTAATCTCACCTGCAGGAACATTCCTTTAATGTCCCCGCTGATGGCCACCTTTTCCTGGCGGAAGCGGAGTAGAACGCTGAGTAGGGAGGGGCCGAGTGTGGGACCGGGCAGTAACTCTTTATTCAGATTTTGGGATCCGATCTGGTAGCTGCAGTTAAATACTATGCGGTCTTTACCGTTGTGATGGACCTTGTGGTGAGGCACGTACCACGATTCAGTGGTCTGGTCAGCCTCTTTTATGTCCATCTTTGTGACGTGTCCCGCTGTGATGAGCTTCTCAATCTCAGCGCGGTATACACTCTCTTGGGCGGGGTTCTTGGCTAAGCGCCGCTCCGTGTTCAGCAGGTACCGTTCTGTGGCGTCTGTCTTGGCGTGGAAAGTAGGCATTCCTACTCGCCGCAGGAGTGGCGTGGCGTATCTCAACACGCCGTTGACCGGGACTCTCTTGGTCCCTGTCTCGAGGAGGTGAATGGCGTAAATGTCATCTTTAGAGCGAATGTCTTTCTTTCCGTTCTTAAAGGGCATTTGTTCCAAGGTCCATAGCCGCTCTACGTGTTGCAGGAGTGCGGTTTCTCCCTCCGTGACTCGGGAGTGGAGACATCTAGTGGCTGTACTTCGGTTGAGAGATTTGGCGAGCGGGCCTTGGAGAGTCCATCCCAAACGGGTCTCGACTGCTGCAGGTCTATCGGGACAATGAGGTCTGCATGGTCGGAGCCTATCAACAGGGTCGGCATAGCATTGTCTATGAGCGGGATCGGTAACTTGCGCAGATGTGCATATTTCTCCATCAGCTTGGCGACGGGGTATGTGTACCGCGACAGTCCTATTTCTTGGCTGGTGAAAGCGTCTGTAATCTAGTACCGTCGCTCAGGCTGGCCGCTTGCTGCGATAGAGAATGAGACATTCTCGCCCTTTATCGTCTTCAAATCTCGTCTTATTGTCCGAATTGTCATTTGGGTTTCGCTTCCCCGCAGCCCTAGCTGGGCCGCAGCGGAGGCGAGCAGAAGGGTCTTCTCTGACCCGTCATCGAGGACGGCGTAAGTGTCCAGGACTTTATTCTGGTAGCTTAGTGTCACACGCACTACTTTTAGGAGTACTCGGGCTCCACTGCTGCTGGCGGGATCGATGTACATGACGCTCGCTTTGCTGCTGGATGGTGCGGGTGAAGGGCGCCGTCTGTTACTGTCGTGAAGTATGTCCAGATGGGCTCCATCGCACTTGGTGCACCTTTTCTTTAAGCGGCATTCGGCTGCCATGTGTGAGCGCGCACAGCGAAAACAGCGCTTGTTGGACTTTATCCATTGACTTGCTTCCTCCGCGTTCAGCTTGGGGAAGGAGTCACATTGCGCTAGCCAGTGTTCTTTCTCACAGTAGGGGCACACTATCTTCCACTTCTCCGTTCTGGAGGGGGTACTGTGGCTCCTGCTGCTCGGTACTGACTCCGATTGGTGCATCACAGTCACCGATCTTCTTTCATCATTTAGTCGTCTGGTTCCTTCTCTGGAGCCAGGGGTGCTCCGTCCGAATGTATCTAGCCGTAGGCTGCTGACTTCTCTCGCCAGGAAGTCTGCTAGATCGAGGAGGTTCGGTTCGGGGCCATTCGGGTCTCGGTGGTCTCTCTGCCGCCTAAAACGCTCCTGTCGAGCGGGCGGCAGCTTCTCCAAGATCCTTTCCACATTTGAGTTGGCGTAAAGTTCATGCCTCCCCTTCTCTCTCTGCGCTCCCAACATCCCTACCAGGGACTGCACTCTGATGGACAGGTCGTCCAGTGCTCGATTGTCTATTGCTGGGGGTAAGCGGTCGATGTGTCGGATCTCCTGGATCACGTAATCCCATATGCGCCCATACCTCTGGTCCAATGCTACCAGCGCTGCTGTGTATGGGGTGGTGGAGGTCGCGTAGGCGAGCGCTATATTATGTGCGCGGGGTACCTTTAAGTGCTTCAGTAGGATGGCGTATTTGTGGCGTTCATCCAATACATCCACCAACATGGTCTCCAGACACATGCGGAGTTCTGTATACTGGGCCCGGTTCTCTTGGGTGAAGTCGGGTACCATAGGCGTGCCAATGTATGACGCTGACTGTGGATACATCGGCGAGCGTTGGGGGAGAGGCCTCCTAGGCGAGTCTCCTCCCGCTCCTTGGTATGGGCTGGTACCGGCAGTGTACCATGGCCCGCTTGTCCAGGTGCTGTTCCTCGGTGCGGGTCGTGCGTCGTGCTCACCCGTGTATAGAGTCGGGGGTCTGTAGCGCAGCTCCGCGGGAGTATAGCCTGGGCTGTACCGGACCTCCTGGTCCGGTAGAGTACTGTGCTGTCGTCGGGCGTGGTTCTCCTCCTCTTCCTCTTCGTCTTCAGTTAGGTCTTCCAGTGCTTGTAGTCTCTGGTTTAGCCTCTCCACAGGATATGCTGCTCCTTCCCGGTTGCTAGGTCTCGCTTGGACCGGTGGGGGGAGGTGGTCTGTGGGGGGTATAGACCTCGTCTGTTGGTCAAGTTCAGGGTTGTTTACTCGGCTAGGGGATGCCGCCCTGGAGGTGTGTCTAGACGAGTTCCTGGAGCCTCTGGCGGAGGGAGAGGGTGTTGTCCGTCTGATCAGCTGTTCTATTAGTTGCGCTTGCTGTCTGTCACGCTCTGCGTCCCGTAGAGCACCAGCAGCTGCTCGCTGGCTGTCTGCTCGGTCTCGGGCCACATTCTCTTCCTTCTGAATGCGTCTTATTTCTAGACGTATATGCTCTTCTTCGCTCCGCTGCTGGATCTGCAGTCGGTCGCGTTCAGCAGCGGCGTTCAGGCTGATGAGGAAGGCCTGCTGTAGGGTCCTCTCTGCCTCGCTGGGGGAAGGCGGTTGTATAGGGGAGCCTTCCCTCGGGGTACTCCTTGCGGAGCCTTAGAGCTCTATCTCCACGGTGCTCTCCCCGTCTTCTTCCGTGCCGAGTTCTCTCTCGGTAGCGCTGTATTCCTCCCGGGACTCATCGGGGACTACTTCTTCAGTACTGGCGGGGTGTGAAGTCATGTCTGGTTCCCACTGGTCCCCACCGTGAACTTGGTCAGTTACATTAGAACCCGTAGGGGCCTCTATGGTCGGGGTAGTCTGGGCGTTGGGGTTAGACATACTTTTACTTTCTAGTTTTACCGCGTTTACTGTTAGTAGAAGACTAGGTTGTTGACTGACAGCGTAAGCCTCTAAGTACTGAGGGAGCCGTCGTTCGCGCTGCGGGCGTTGGTTAGGAGGATCGTTTCGTGGAGTGTTCATCATAGGCCATTTCAATATTAATAACACTATATTAATATTACACTGATTACCCTCCGGCTCGAAGGACCAATTGTAACTGAGGGGTACAATTCCCTGACTGTATTACTAGATATGATACTTACTACCACTACCTTTGTACTTAATATTCGGCCACCCAGTACACGGCATAAATATATTATGATGAACACTGTCACGTAGATGAAACGGATCCAACACAAATGTACGAATTAGAAATAGGTCTTTATTTCTACACAGCGATGGTGTGTAGAGCAAGCACTTAATCAAATCAATCACATTTATGAATGGGAATTAGTATGCACTTTTATGGCAAGAGTATTCGTCGGTATATCAATAGAGAATGTCCAATCTCTGAAGGCGCAGGTGGTACATATACGACCTGGAATAGTTAAGGAATAACAGCAATGATACTTTAATGATTATAGGCTGGATACACTAGGGGGGGGTAATCCGGTCGCTTGTAAGCCGACAGGAGTAGGAAGGGGGGGGGGGTAGAATCCGGCTGCTTCATCCGGCCAAGGGTATCCCAGGTGAACCCACTGTAGTGCCGTTCAATGCGCCGGCGATCCTTGGACCACAGATGAAAGCAGGTGGACTCTTTGTGGGCCGGCGTCCTCCGGTCCACGGAGGAGAGACGTGAAGCGACCTCGTCTTGCAGAGCGTCTCCTCACCTTGCGTCCTCTCCAGGGGGGGGGGGGTTCCAACACACGGCAGTGTCGGGGGTCTTTATCCATGGAATAATCAACGTATACAAAGCATAATCCGTGCCGGGGAAGGCGGGCTGTCATCGGTAGAATAATCCGGTATACAGGTCCACTCGCTCGTCGGCTCTGGGGCTCCTCGGGTGCAGCTTCACGTGGGGTCAACCACCCTGGATAAGCAGCCAGTTCTCTGCCCGAAACGATGGGGTACTGACTACGGTAGTATTATCACCGTACGAAGCACTATATATTAACAGACTATTATTAGCTTAATAGACTACGTCCAACTCGACGATATAGTGCCAAATATGACTATTCAAATATTAATATACACGATGTCTCAATACCGATGGTAGGCGAACTTGGCCTTACTCCCACACGTGGCGTCGCGGGGAGGCTTTACGTCTGTGACTCTATTGGAGGGTAAGAAACTGGACTGAAAAGGAAGTCCTACTTTAGTAGCGCAGTATATATACGCACTATGAACAAATAGTCCCATTAGTGGTGCGGTAGCCAGATTCCTACGCGGAACTAGGACTTGTTCGTACATGTTGAGCGGTACGTTTGAACTGGGTCTGGGGGTATGGCAGCCTGGCACCAAGGTCTCGACCAATAGTAGAATGGAGACTATTATGGGATGTTCAGTAGGCTAGAATGGATATTCAATGCATATTGTACAAGGAATATACAAGGGATATCAAGGAATATTAGAGAATATACAAATACAATTAAATATATATATATAAATAAATATATATATTCGGTTTAATCTGGCCCTTCACAACAATATATATATATATATATTTTTTTGTATCATTCCATTTGGGCTGTGGGGGGTGCTTAATGTCTGAAGGAGTCGACTGAAGGCTTCTTGTCCTCTGCAAAAGCATGCAATTGGTCCACTGATGGATACATCTTGATATTTGTCTAGTCTAGTGTGTTCATTAGATGGGTGAAATCCTCTTTCAGTGCCTCTGTGCCTGTTTTCGTAGGCAGTTAGCCTCTGGTATGCGTGCCATTAGCGTTAGCCACGCTTCTAGGCCTCTTTTCTTTTGGAAAGAATGATAATTTTATTTTTATTTTTTTTATATATATATTCGACTAAGAGGTTGGCCAGACTAATAGGGGTCAGCCCTACTGATCTCACACCTACCCTGTTTTATGTTGTGTATTTCTTTTTTTCTATTTGTTGTTCTATTTTTCATATTTGTATTGCTTTCTTTACCATGTTTTACTGTGTTTTATTATAATGCTATTTATACAGCACTTTGGTACAGCTACAGTTGTTTTAAATGTGCTTTCGAAGTAAAACTTACTTACTTGGGGAGCTCCAGTAGCTCACCGCGTATCTCGGCGCTATTTCGGCGTCGGGACAACCGTGCGCGTCACGGATCTGGGGTACACGAGTTCGACTCCCGGACTCGCCGTATTTTCTCAGAGTGTCTTCCCCCGATCTATACCCCATTCAACCTGTTTCTGTCGGTCATGCTTGACCAGAAAAAGCGATAAACGCTAAAAGAACCAGCTGTCTGGTCAAAGTAAAAAAAAAAAAAAAACGTACTTACTTACTTACTTACTTACTTACTTACCCACAACTAAAGTACAATTTCTAACTGAGTGTTATATTTCAGTGCTCAGTGTTCCATCCCAGAGAGTGACGCAGTGTCTAACCTGTAGACATGTCAGACCACACAGAGAGTGACGCAGTGTCTAACCTGTAGACATGTCAGACCACACAGAGAGTGACGCAGTGTCTAACCTGTAGACATGTCAGACCACACAGAGAGTGACGCAGTGTCTAACCTGTAGACATGTCAGACCACACAGAGAGTGACGCAGTGTCTAACCTCTAGACATGTCAGACCACACAGAGAGTGACGCAGTGTCTAACCTGTAGACATGTCAGACCACACAGAGTGAAGCAGTGTCTAACCTGTAGACATGTCAGACCACACAGAGAGTGACGCAGTGTCTAACCTGTAGACATGTCAGACCACACAGAGAGTGACGCAGTGTCTAACCTGTAGACATGTCAGAAAAGACAGAGAGTGACGCAGTGTCTAACCTGTAGACATGTCAGACCACACAGAGAGTGAAGCAGTGTCTAACCTGTAGACATGTCAGTAGTGGCGGCTCGCCACTAGGGGCGCTCGGGCGCCGCCCCCCCCTCAGGAACTACCCTGGTTATATGAGAGAACAAGAAAAATAAGTTTTTAGTTTTTTGTTTTATAGCCCTATAAATAATATAAACATGTTTAAAATGAATAATATTTACTCATTTTAAGTATGTTTGTATTTCCAATGCACAATATAACGTTATTATCGCAATTAAAAAACACTCGTTTTCCAGAGCAGGAAGTGACATCACGTTTTTTTTTTTATATAGGTGCCTCTCCGCGGACCTATATATTTTATGCATAGCGTGGGTGGTGATGATGATGATGATAGAAACCGCTGTGGCGCATACAGTTGAATGCTGGTATTTAGGGGTGGGACAATACATCGATCCAGATCGATATATCGATCTATTATCAATAATCAAATAGGATCGACGCAACGTAAAAAGATCGATTCATATTGCGATACTCTTATTTTGAAAATCCCCGCGAGTCATATCCGCCGGCGCCCAGTATTGTGAAACTCCGTGTAGAAATTACAGCAGTGTTTGCGTCTGCTGTAAAGCACTACAGAGCGTCTATTTTGCGAGCCGATATAAGTCTGTGCAGTTTTTTCCCCGCAACGGGTCAAATGCATATAACAGGCGTTGCATCGTCGCCATTCCTTTATGCCAACGTCGCGTTAAATATCTAAATGAACGTCGCGTTGGCTGCTAAAAGCTAAGCAGCTAACCGTGAGAGAGAACAGGAGAGTGGAAAGGGGACTTGGAAGGAGGAGGGGTGGGGGCTGTGGGGGACTGTGTGTGTGTGTGTGTGTGTGTGTGTGTGTCTGTGTGTGTGTTAAAGCTCAATATATAAAAACAAAAGTGAACAGGAGGTCTATTTGTATTAAAAACAATAGATTGTTTTTCATTTAAATGTCTGGAAGAGCTCAAAAATAAATACATCAATTGATATTTCCGTAGCCTTTTTTTAGTTGATCTAAATGTGACTGATTGTGTTAAATGGGCACATAATATCGCCTCATATCGATCGCAGACACCTGAATTGAATCGTATCGTATCGTATCGTGGCAGACTTTGTGATATCGGCAAATATCGTATCGTTGTCCAAAGAATCGATATCGTATCGTATCGTGATGAAACTGATGATTCCCACCCCTACTGGTATTACACTCATTGAGGGACACGAAGAAGTCAAGTCCGATGGGATTTGGGAATCTCAAATACAAATCGGGATTGGAATAAAAAATGCATTTATATTAAACAATACAGAATATACAGCACTTCTTGGGGTCTGTAGGGTAATTATTCCCTCCCCCCTGAACATTTATGGAGATGTATGGGCCTTTTAAGTCAGTGATAAAAATGTCTTTCAAGGATAAGTGAGCTTCTGCATTGATTATTATAGTTCAATATTCAATATTTGATCACCAAAACCCCCCAAAAAGCATAAAAAGGGGCCCCCCCCCCCGCCCGAAAAGGGCCCTTAAAAATCGGGCTTGCGCGCGCTCGGTTAAAACACACACATGTATAGTGCCCTTTTCAGCCTTTGAGCACCTGCCCCTCTAAAGTCCTGTGCACGTCCCTGTCGGAGAGTAGATCTGATTGTTTGAACTTTCCTAGGCCATGGAAATCTGTACTGTAAGAACCATACAGACATCATAATGTCTTTTACTTATCTCATAATAATTCCTTTTCTCTTCTCTTCTATTCGGATTAGTGTTTGGTCATTCAAATCTTGCTTCAATTTATGAAAATATTTCAATCGATTTCCAATAGGCATAGGAAATAATTTTATTCCTAAGTAATAACATTTTCAAAACGCAATTTGTATTTTTTTTTAATTATTATCACCTGCTTTGCTAAATCTGCAATAGTTTCATAATTTCCAACATGTACGCATTCAGACACGATCAAACGTGCGGAACATCAAAACAGTTGCCATAGCAACAGATCGAACGCTTCCCAAAAGCCAGCGGAGTGCAGATGAGACGATGCCTTTAGAAGCATGTGAATAACAAGAGGAAGATCCAGAGGCCCTGTAGTCAGTGAGAGCGCAGTTTAAAAGTGTGTAGTCAGGAAGATATCTTTACCAATGAACATTTGTGACGGAGGGAGCAGAGGTGGAGAGATGGAGGAGGAGAGGGAGGATACATGCTGAGGAGGAGAGGGAGGATACATGTGAATGTTGAGGAGGAGAGGAAGGATACATGTGAATGTTGAGGAGGAGAGGGAGGATACATGTGAATGTTGAGGAGGAGAGGGAGGATACATGCTGAGGAGGAGAGGGAGGATACATGTGAATGTTGAGGAGGAGAGGGAGGATACATGCTGAGGAGGACGACTGTGTGACACTGAGCATGCATGGCTCTGGCTGCTGCACTGCCTCTCCCAGTCTCATCAGTCAACCCGCCAGCTACAGCAAACTGCATTCCCTGCGTCATCAATGCATGGGAAGGGATTGTCTGTGTGTGTGCTTTCCATACAATGGAGAGACAGACAGACAGAACGAGAGAGAGAGAGGGAAAGAGGAGACACAGAGGGGAGTGCGAATTAATTTGACTACTACTATTTGTTTTTTTTAAAGACAAAGAGAGGGAGAAAGGAGAGAGATCAACGGAAAGAAGTGAGGTCAACAGAAAGAAGTGAGGTCAACAGAAATGAGGGAGGTCAACAGAAAGGAGGGAAGTCAATAGAAAGGACGGAGGTCAACAGAAAGGAGGGAGGTCAATAGAAAGGAGGGAGGTCAACAGAAAGGAGGGAGGTCAATAGAAAGGAGGGAGGTCAACAGAAAGGAGGGAGGTCAATAGAAAGGAGGGAGGTCAACAGAAAGGAGGGAGGTCAATAGAAAGGAGGGAGGTCAACAGAAAGGAGGGAGGTCAACAGAAAGGAGGGAGGTCAACAGGAAGGTTAACAGAAAGAGGTAATAAACAACAGCTCACTTATTATTCTATTCTGTTCTACAGTATGTTTCTATTGTATTCCACGGTGTTCTAATTTAACCATGATTGGTGAATGCAGGACATATTTCCTCTCTCTCTCTCTCTTAGCTCCAGCCAGAACGACCCCTCGGCAACGGTGGGGAAGGTCCGTGACCTGGCTTCCTTCCGGCGCCACTTCCGGATGGGTTTCATGACGATGCCGGCGTCCCAGGACCTGTCCCCTCACTCCTGTGCCTCGGCCATGGCTCCCCGCTCACAGTCCTGCCACGCCGTGGGCGCCGGGGACACTGGTCTGGAGAACGGGGATTACTCCGACACCCAGTCCCAACACGGCGGACGCTGCCCCCCGACCAAACCCAAACGCCACCCGAGCACTCGTCTCAGCGCCTCCTCCATGGGAACCTCCGACCATCCGCAGGCCAAACACTCCGAGAAGAAGAACGGTAAGGCTGGCACAGAGATGAGGGCTACAAGGCGGGACAAGGAAACCATGGTGTTTTTTTAGTTCCATACTTTAGAGCAGACATTCTCAAAGTGTGGGCCTGCGGGCCAATGGTTTTATGATTTGAGTGATTATATGTGCACAGATACCAATCACAGGTCAACATTGCTAAATTTGACTGAATTATAAAAGCCAGAAGTGGTTACTGAATGAAGAGCAATTTGGGAGCTGAAAGAGCCGGGTCTTATCGCTGAGCTGATGATGATCTGGCTCACGAAAAATAACTGGAATTCACACTCCATCTTGAAATTATTTGGACAGCAGTTGTAAAGTCAATCCAAATCAGTTGGAGTGTGAATGTGAAAAAATTAATACTGAATGTATAAAACACACCAACTTGACATGCGTTCCAGGTAACGTTAACATTGCTCACATTACAAAGCCAAAAGCAATGCAAAGCAAGTATGATGAGGTGTACTGCGGTCAGCCTGATTCTGCCTTCCAAATAATTGTATATATAAAATGTGCGGTTATCTTACTCCAAGACCCAATAAATGCACATCAGAACACTGTTTGAATGCAAAAAG
The DNA here is from genome assembly GCF_963971535.1 of Notolepis coatsorum. Classification (NCBI taxonomy): domain Eukaryota; kingdom Metazoa; phylum Chordata; class Actinopteri; order Aulopiformes; family Paralepididae; genus Notolepis; species Notolepis coatsorum. The sequence continues at coordinate 59,774,525 of NC_140172.1, read as the reverse complement.
TAATAAATGTAATAAATTTGGCAATTTTCAAAGTTCTGAAATTTTTTTATGTAATTTATATGGGATGGGGGACGCCTAAATGTTTCCAATTACCCAAGGGGGGCCTGACTAAAATGGTTTGGGAACCACTGGCCTAGGCAATCATGAAGACATGAAGTAGTAGTGCGCCTTTTAATGTCACGGTGAATGCTTCGTGTCTGTGACGCTTTGGGTCCTTGTTCTCCCACAGCCATGAAGAAGTCCGACTCGGGGGACATGGGAGGGAAGAAGGTTCCGCCTTTGAAGCCCAAGAGGAGCCCCAGCACTCAGCTCTCCTTTGACCTCCCACCTCCCCGCACGACCGCTCCCACCGCCTCCTCCCTGCCTTCCCGCGTGCCCACCTCCCTGCCTTTCCTGGCGGGAGAGGCCAAGCCTCAGAGGAGGGACGGCGACGAGGAACCTGTCTACATAGAGATGGTGGGACAGGTGTTCACCAGAGACAGCCAGACGGCCACCCCGCACCCTGTCACCCCTGTGGCCACCACGCCGGATTCGGACTCGGACCAGAGTGAGGCCATCTACGAGGAGATGAAATACGCGCTGCCGGCGGACCGAGAGTCCCAGAAACGTCTCCCTCTCAAACATGAGAAACTGAAAGCCTCCAAACACTTCCATTCTGCCCCCTCATCCTCCTCCAGTAGTTCCTCCCCTCTACCGCGCCCCTCCTCCTCCTCACCCTCCTGCTCCAAACCCAAAGCGACGGTGTCTATCTCTCATTCCTCTCCCCTTCCCTCCTCCACATCATCCACCCCTGTTCCCCAGGTGCTGTCCTCCAGTCCGCACACCCCTCGAGCCCCGACTCCTTACCTGCTGCAGGGCAGTAAATCAGAGACAGAGTCCAACACCAAAATCCCCGCCCCATTCCCGAACCTCCTACAGCACCGGCCACCGCTGCTCGCCTTCCCCCAGCCTGCAGCGGCCTCCAGCGGGGTTGGGGTCCAACACAAGGCTTCCTCTTCTTCTGCCAAACTAGGAGGTCAACCGTCCAGCCTCACACTTACAGCCAGCACCAACTCCTCCTCCTCCCTGGGCTCCTCCAACCTCCCTGCGGCCCTGTCGGGTTCCTCCAAGGAGCCCTCCGGAGGGAGCTTGACCCCACAGGACAAACACAGCAGAGACATCCAGCTTGGCCCTGCGCCTGGACTACGGGCCCGGAGCCACTCCACACCCTTACCCCCATCGTCCAAGTCCACATCCCCCTTCTCTCACCACCACCACCACCACCCGCACCATCGGCCGTCGCACTACCATCACTACCGCAAACCGGACAGAGCGGAATCTCCCGCTCAGATGAAGAGCGGCTCTCAGACGTCCAGCCAGGCCACGGTTCAGACCCAAACCCAGGGCTCAGGCAAGGAAGGGAAGTCGGTTAGCTTCCTCTTAAAGTCAGACAAATTGGATAGGGATAGGGATAGGGACAAGGACAGAGACAGGGACAGAGACAGAGACAAGGACAGGGACCGTGATAGAGACAGGGATCGGGACAGGGGTAGGGACAAAGAGAGAGACAGAGAAAGGGAAAAAGACAAGGACAGAGATAGAGACAGGGACAAAGATAGAGATAGAGACAGAGAGCGGGATAAGGACAGGGAGAAAGACAGAGATAGGGACAGGGACAGGGATAGGGATAGGGAAAGGGATAGAGACAAAGACAGAGACAGAGATAGGGACCGGGATAGAGATAGGGACCGAGATAGAGATAGGGATAGAGACAGGGACCGGGATAGAGACAGAGATAGGGAAGGGGGTATGCAGACTGATAATGCTCCCACTACCAGCAGCCAAATATCTCAGAGCAGCACCAGCTCCACACCGAAGCCCTTATCTTCAACCCAGCGCCCTCACTCCCGCCCCCACCTCCGTTCGCACACTCCCCACAGCCTCCCGGCCTACAAGCCTCCCTCCTCGGACAGCCCCCTGCTGTGGACCTACCCGTCTGTAGGCCGGAGACCCCCCGCCTACGATAGCCTGCGAGGGAGCTCCCAGACGCCCTCTCTGCACCACCACGCCTCAGGTCTCTCGGGCGGGGGGGACGGGGCTCCCAAGAGCAACGGGGGTTCTGGGTCCCTGCAGGCCAAAGCCGGCTTCATGCCTTGGGACAGCGGCACAGGCCTGGCCTTCGCTGATGACGTGCCCTACTGGCCCATGCAGAGAAAGCTGTCCCTCAGCCATGGGAGCAGAGAAACCGAGAGTAAGTCTTGGCAGGAGGTTATGGGGCGTACTACTGTACTTTACTACTGTACTTCACCACTGTACGTTTGAAGAGTAAAGAGAACACAAACGTAATTTTATGTACAAAGTAGCATTGGCTGTATCAACAAAACCATGGTGTATACTTTACTTTTATTTATTTATTTATTCACTTATTTATTTGCTAGTTTTACATTTACTTAGACAATGTTCTATAATCATGTTTTCTTATATGCTAAGCACCTCATAGACTGGCAATGTCACTAGCTAACTCAGTCATTCCCTCATGGTTAGCCACTCTGGCCCCCTAGTGGTGGCTCACAGGCATGCGGTTTGTGTGACTTTAAATGTCACAATTAATGCTTCACATTTGTGACACTTTTAGCGCTTTTAAACTGCCCGGGCTCCGGTTCAAGCTCCAGCTCCGTTCTGAACCCTCTGAACCTTGGTGCTCTCTGGCGAACCACCCCGCGTTTACACCCATTTAACCCTTTATTCGCCAATGACGTGTTATCACGTCATTTTCCGCCATGCGTAATCTGCCAATGACGCCGTAAGGCGTCTTTGAGATCAATATTTCAAAAATCTGTCATGTCAATCATATTTTACCCACGGATACTTGAGACTTGCTGTTGATCTCCTCTCAACTCTCCAACGGTTCAAGCCCGCCATCTGGTGGCCGATCGGCGAATCGCCCAAACCGGAAGTGACGCGGCAGGAAGTGGTGCTCAACCATATTTCGTCCGGCCACTCGCTATTGCTCCCGGGACTCGAGCTTGATACACTGGATAGCGATCCATTGCCAATAACTCGATAAACAACATGATTTGGACGTATATACTATTATACAACCTGGAAATGGATCGCATATATCAACATCCCATAATCGCGAACTTTCTGCTCCACGCTGACCACCCAACGGTCAGAGGAAGCTGCGGTAAGTTTCAGCGTGTTTGATTATTATGATCCATATAAACTGCTGTGATCTATGTATCGCCCATACTACATGAATGATTTAACGTCGGCCACGGACTTATAAACCCCCCCCTCCGGTCACCAGCAGATGATGAGGCATGGCGTTTAGGACCTTGTCCAATTGAAATTTTTTATCTGACGTCAATCAGTATCAAACTACATTTGATGATGTAATATATGTATTTATAGCTATAACTCGCGTTCTGCAGAATGCTGCAGAAAACGATAAAAACATATTTATACTTTAGACCGTATTTTAGTATGAATATGTGAATGAAAAAGTAGAACGTTGCTACATCCTAAACGATAGATACTTGACGTTGAATGGGCCATAGTAATTTAAAAAGTTATAGCCCTGCAAAGAAGGGGAACATCTCCATAGACTTACAGTACTGGCAGACAGTGGATTAAGATCAGAATAATCCCTGGCAGATAAAGGGTTAAGCAGAACCAACATTCCACCGTCTCCATCATCAACGGGGGCGTTACCCAGGCGGAGGTAGAAATAATGCGTGGAGAGCGAGCCTCAACGTGCGAGCACACACAAAAGCACACACACGCACTGTATACGTTTGAAATGAATCGTTCCAGCAAAGTAGTCTTCTATTATTCTAATTACTGTTTTAATTGGTATCACAGTAGTAAGTCCTACTGTAGAACATGACATATTAGCATGACATCTGATTTACTAATGCCAATAATAAACGACAACCGCAATTGGCACTTGAAAAGTGTAAATGATGGATTAGTCAGGCACAATACATGGCACCCGTTTAGATCAGCAGGTTAGTTTCCCTGCCTGTGGAGCGAAAGCTCCTGAGTTTGAATCTTGGTAATTATTTGTTTCTGTAACGTTAATTAATTTATACACTGGTGTCCCAAAAAGGACAATAACACTACCTTATGCATACTGCACCTTATGTGAATACTGTGATACTGTATATTTCAGTTAGTTAGATAGTAAATTATATTGATTTATTTGTTTACACTGCTTGTGTAGTTTTTACTACCTGTACCCCCCATCCCCCATGCTGCTATGATGCCTGAATTTCCCCAAGGGGATCAATAAAGGAATATATTATCTTATCAACCAGAGGGTATAAATTAATTAACGTTACAAAAAAAATGTATTTACCAAGATTTGAACTTGGGACCTTTCACTCCACAGGCAGCGCACTAACCAGCTGAGCTAAACAGGCCATCATGAAATTCTACTGATTAATACATGATTTACACTTTTTAAGTGCCAATTGCGGTTGTCCATTATTGGCATTAATAAATCAGATGTCATGCTAATATGTCATGTTCTACAGCAGGACTTACTACTATATGATACCCATTAAAACAAGTCATTCGAATAATAGAAGCCTACTTTGCTGGAACGATTAATTTCAAACGTATACAGCGTATGTGTGCGTGTATTCTTTTGTGTGTTGGCTCGCGTGCTGACTCGCTACTACTCGTCTTCACAGCCCACTATGACACGCCCATGTCCTTAACTGACTGACTCACTGACTGACTCACTGACTGACTGACTGACTGACTGACTGACTGACTGACTGACTGACTGACTGACTGACTGACTGACTGACTGACTGACTGACTGACTGGCTGACTCCCCATTGTTGAAACACCCATGCGTGAGTATCGTGTTCGCCTAGTCTCTTAATTTTATCACATACATTCAGACTCACATGTTTCATTACCCCTTTCTCAGAGGACGAAGGGCGAGCTTGGAACGGCAGTGCAGACGCCCTGCTAAGGATGGACAAGGAGGAGCTGGTCATAGGGCCTCGTTCGGGCCACTCGGGCATCCCTGTGCATTTCCTCGGTGCCAGCAGCAGGGGGCTGTGTCACAGCGAGTCCCTGGCTGGTATGGAGGGCAGCCAAGGGTTCAGGGCCTTGCCCAGGGCAGGACTCCCCCTCCCCTGTCAAACCTTTCCCGCCTGTCGCAACGGAGGTAGGTGAACACTCACTTACTCACTCACTCACTCACTCACTCACTCACTCACTCACTCACTCACTCACTCACTCACTCACTCACTCACTCACACTTCCATAGTGTTCACATCATCATAACCACACGCTAAAGGGTTTCACAAAAAAATGTAATAAAAATCATTATTGCTTCATGTTTACACTACTCAATAAGTATAGATACGTCATCCTCTAAACACAGGTACATGCTACTATATCCAATCATTTCCCCTAAAGCACATTTGATATTCTTAAACCATATACCGTTTTACTTACTCAGACCAGTGGTCACTCTTTAGATTAGATTAGATTAAAATGTACAGCACAAGTACAGTGCAACAAAAATAAGTTTGGCATCCAACCAGAGTGACTGTCCAATAGTAATATACAATGTACAGGTGATTAAACTGGATATAAAATATATAAATTAGTGCTACTGAGTAATAGTGCTAATCAGAATAGTGCTAAACAGAGTTGTAGTATTAATATGTACAGTGATACAGGTATAAAGACAGTATGGTCATACTCTACTAGAGTCTAGTGTAACTAGTAAGAGTAGGTAAGGGATATGAGAAGGATTATATTCATATGTATGTATATATAAATATATTTAAGAGCGTTTTCTCTCATTCCTCATGTTGGAACTACAGTTCTTCAGTTGTATTTTTGCAACTCAGCATAATGGATGTTCCTCTCTGTCTCTGTCAGAAGTGGGTCGGCTGGGGCGCTCCTCTTCCACCTCTGGCGTGAGGCAGGTGGGCGGAGGCGACGTCCAGAGGCAGAGCAGCTTGCCGGTACGAGAGGCCCTGACTCAGGTAGACACACATGACACCCGGCATTATTACAAAAAAAAAGTGTACCCGCTGTTGTTACCGTCTTTTTTTAGCAATAAGGCGGGACGTCAGCGTTGGTATTATTCCTGTTATCATTCCCTCTCTCCCGTTGGAGACAGCGTGCTTGCAGATCTATTTATAGCCAGCAAATACAGTACAGTGTGTTCACTGAGCAGAATAAAACGTTGCCTTAAAAGAATAAGAGCAATAAGAGAGAGGGAGAGAGATGCGTGGTGTGTGACGTACACAGAGGGGATGTGAGGGCTCTGCTGTATGTATGGCATTTTTTTTTTTAGAGCGGCTCGCCGCAGTCCAATAGCAGTGCGTTTTACCCAGATTCTTGGCTGCATATCAAATACTGACGCAGTTCCAGTGTGTGTGCTGCAGAGACCTGTCTGCGACGTGCGCTCGGCCTGCTCGACCCTCCCCTCACGTGACAAAGACGTGGCGCTGTGCTGCGCTCTGGTGGCCGTCTTTAGGAACTACACTTTTTTTTTTAATGTCAGCTCTGTTGGGGGGGGGGGGGGGGGGGGTGGGGGGGGGCTCTGTCCTCGATGAGAATAGAAAATGCTGTGTTCATGCAGGCTCTCATTGATTCTATTAATATGCTACTCATTGCTTCATAGTACATATTAAATGTACCTACATTTGTACGCATTTTCCCTTTGCTCCGTTTATATGTGTGTGTGTATGTTGTATGTATGTTCCCCTTGCCCTGTGTGTGTGTGTGTGTATGTGTGTGTGTGTGTATGTGTATGTGTGTGTGTGTGTGTGTGTGTGTGTGTGTGTGTGTGTGTGTGTGTGTGTGTGTGTGTGTGTGTGTGTGTGTGTGTGTGTGTGTGTGTGTGTCTCTCCAGTTGCGCGCTGGCCTGGTCCAGTCCCGAGCTCCCTGCAGTCCCAGCGTGTCTCGACAGCAGCAGCAGCTCCAGTTGAAGCAGCACCTGCAACAGCTCCAGCAGCAGCACCACCTCCAACTGCAGTTCCAGCACCTGGCTCAGCTGGCACAGGGACAGCCTCTCATTGCCTCGGGCAACGCCCAGTCAGCGGCAATGCAGAGCCAGAGGGACGGCAAGCTGCTGGAAGTCATCGAGCGCAAGCGCTGCCTGTGCAAGGAGATAAAGGCCCACCGGCGCCCCGACAAAAGCCTGTACAAGCAGGACAGCATGCCCATCCTCCCCAGCTGGAGACGGACACCTGAGCCCCGCAAGACTGGCACGCCGCCCTGCCAGAGGCCCCAGGCCGTGGTGTGGGACACGGCCATCTGAGGCAGATTAGAAAGGGGGGCGGGTCCGGATACTTATATCAGCGCTACTGAGAGACGCATGGTACAAGCGAAGCGACGTGGCATGGGGGGGCTAGCTCACGTGCTGAGATTAAAAACGTGGGGTGTGGTAGATGGAGGATTCTTCTTCCTCTGCTGCTGCGGGATGCGGATGTGACAGTGTGATGACCACAGGAGGCGGGGGAGGGGGTGCGGGTGGGGGCTTGTACTCTCGTGGTGGTGTGATACACTGAACTGAAGGCAGCGGTGAAGGTTTTCACTGCTAGGTTACTGGAGATGTTAAAGTTGTTTAGGCAAAAAAAAATGTAAGAAAGAAAGACAGAAAGAAAAAGACTGATAAAACATTTTGGTTTAGAGAAAGGAATGAAGAAAAGAGTTACAATCAGACAACATGTATTTCTTATCCCGCTGGGTTTGTATTTGCTCTGTGTTATCCTTCTTGAAGTGTTCTAAATTGCCAATGATTTCAGTATCTATTTTCCTCAGAATGAAGAGGAAGAAGACACTGGCTGTACAAGATGAGGTGCAGGGTTGGAAAGTGTTGAAATCAGTATAACATGATTACAGTAATCTGATTAAAACATGTTTTTTTAACTGTCAAAAACACTGGAATTAGATTACTGATACTGTATAAAAATGCTCTCACATGTCAGATGGTACACATCATGGTGGTAACTGGTTATAATTCCATAATTCAGGTTACTACTCATTTAGAATAAAATTATTAATATATATGGTCATTTTTGCTTCGTATTTCTTTGGATTTTTGAAGACGGAATACTTCAAATCAAAAGTAGTTGAAAGTATTCAGATTATGTCACTGAGTTGATGTAATCCAATGGATTATGTGAGACAGATTAGACAAAAATTAGCAGGTAGTCTGTCATGGATTACATGGTGAAAGCAGCCTCTCCAACCCTGAGAGAGGCACAGAGTGTGATGTATTCATTCGTCGTTCGTCCAAACCAACATATAGAGGGGAAGTTGGAATAAGGCACATAGAAATAAATGGCACATTGAACTAGTACCCAGACACACTTAGAAAACCACTCGCCACTATGATCACAGGACGAAAGAAAAGCTTGTTGCTAAGATACTGAAGAGTGTTTTTGTGAATGCATAATGAGATGTCTTGGTATCAATAGATTGTCGTCGTGGATGCGAATAATCATCACGGAGGAGAAGAAAAAAAAACTACCTAACTGTTTGCATATTTGTAATGTAAATATATTGATTTTCTCAACGTTTCTGCAATTTTATAGCAATATACTCCCGATGTCGGAGGAAACATAATTAAAACGTGTGTTAACTAGCCTAACATATCTTAAGACTTGAATATGTCATACTTACTGTGTCATTTTTTTCCTGCATGTCACAATAGACATACAGTATTGTAAAAAAAAACAGAAAATAAATTTGTGTAGAGATGATCATGAAGATTGAAGATGATGATGCGGATGATTACAGTGATGATGAAGATGATCATATCGTGGTGTATTAAAAAAAAGAAAAGATAGATGTGTTGCTTGGCGTATTATCAGTTTAAAAAAAGGTAATATCTGCCGGCACACGCGGTCGAGCCAAATACAGACACGGAGTAGTTGTATGAAACGTTCCTTATTCATGCTGACTCACAGTTGCACATTACCGTTTGTCCCACAAACACCCCACTAACAAAAAAAACTAAAACAAACAAAAAAAGAAAGCACTAACGACACCCATCAACACAAGACTGTAGAAGACGGTACAACTGATAGGGCTGTGAATATTTATCACCTCAAAACAAAATGCTGGAACAATCTGCACAAAAACATGGCATATGCTTAGGAGGAAAAATAACAACCCTAATATACTGTAAATAGATAATGTACAACTGTATTGAAAATAATGTAGCAATTATTTCCACTTTCATACTTGTAATCAAGACATATTATGTAGCATATACTGTATAAACATAAGTTTGTTCATAATTTTTTTTCTAAAAATAATTAAGTACTTATCTACTGCAGCTGGTCCATGCATTACATAAGAGTTCAACTAACAGAAAGTCAAGCCCTCTAGACAAAGGCAATGTCCAACTCAAAGTTGTCCTAATCAAATTTATGCAAGACTCCCTTTAAAGCAGTAGGGTTGTTTTTTTATGTATACCTTTTCTTTTTTTTCTAAATTCATTTTTATTTGTGTACAGATTTCAAATGACTGAGTTATTGTTTGTCGTCTCGATATTTCAACAAATACTTTTGCTGCTATCTTGAACTACTGGTGTCGTTCACTGAACCTACACGGTGTTTGTACCTTAACGCCGTGACTTAACATTACTAGTATCGTGATTCTTACATACTGGTTTTTATTTCAGAAAGCCACACTGAGATGATGGAGTTTGTACCTTTTGAAGAGTGAACCCCTCTCTGTAATCCTATTAAGGCACTTGAATGTCTCCCGGTTGTTGTCGTTGTTTTGATAGTTAGCACCAAACTTGTACAGTTCCACCCAGTGAAAAAGACGTATCTAAATGTTTGGGTTAATGTTACAAAGTCACTGTTTTTTTATTAAATTTTTTTTTTAATTATTATTATTTTATTATTATTATTATTATTATTATTATTATTATTATTATTATTATTATTATTATTATTATTATTATTATTATTGTTGGGTTTTTTCCCATCAGTTTGTGTTGGGGGTCCAGGTTATCAATTTTATTAAATAACCATTTCAAATAGTGTTTGTTTAGCATTTGTTTTAAACTGCTCAGTGGTGCCAGGAGGCTGAGGCGGGTGGTGTTTTTACGGCATTAGGACAATTCAGATTAAAGTTGTCTATCCCAGAACAGATTGTCTAAGCTTTCTGGCCCTCGCTGTGTTCCCCTGTGAGTGGCATGCCCTAACTACCTGGCGCCAGAGCAAACGGAAAACAAACTGTTCAAAAGACATTTGGAAATCCTATTTTGTTCCTGGTTCTGGCCCGGTTATAAACTGACCCAGGACCGGGTTGAGGGGGAATGGGCAAGTGCAATGCATGCAGAGATTACTCACACTGGAAAATCGTTCAAATTATATTGAATTGTGTGCCCAATTTTATTTCAGATACCAATTTTTTTATGATTTGTTTCAATGATTGATATTGAACATTATAGGCATAATTTCCAAAACTAGTTGACAGAAGCTGTTGGTTTTGTGTGTCTACTACAACAATATACGAGTGCCATACTATATTGATATGGTAGGATACGGTGTACCTTGGAAAATCACTGTAGTGCTATATTTGCATTGATATTGTCATTAAATAAATTTTATATAATGAACTTTAAATAATGAACGGATGTTGTGCATGTATTCACGTTTCACGTCATTTCAAAGCCTTCACCAATCTATGTAATCAGGGTTGGGGTCAGTTAAATTGTAATTCAGGAAATACATTTTGTATGTATTTATTTATTTATATATATATATATATATATATGAATAAATTATATATATTTTAATCTTTTGTATGACATGGTTGTCCTGTTCAACCTATTAACAAATGACTGACAATAAATGCCCTTTCATTAGAAAAAGGTAATTCTGTTTACCTTTGAGTGGACTGAATCGACAGAGCTGATCCCCACCCTGGCATAGTGTTGCTGAAATATTTAACAGTGGCTGAATGTGGACCGAATGAACTCGTTGCACCCAAACACGTGACAATTGTTGTAGTCTCATCTCTCACCAAGTGGGGGCGCTGCTGTCTTTCTGCAATGCTGCTCTCCTTGATCTATGCATGTGGCAATGCAGTCAACCACCCCTACACGCACATTGATTGATTGATTGATTGAAAACTTTATTAACAGATTGCAGAATGGGTACAATACAGTACAGCTCAATACACACAATTGTTAAGGGGATGCAGACCAGAGAAAGACTTTCGTCTTGTTTACATCAGGGTCCCCCATTTTCAATTCATCAGGACATATATGACATACATGACATACAGATAGTCAGTACTGCTACATCTATACATTTATGACATACCAGATTTGCAAATACAGTACTGTTTGTGATACAGAAGGAGTCAAGAAAAGGGAGTATATACATTTGACGTAGAAACTGTACATTGGAGGAGGTTGGGTGGGGGGGGGTTGGGTACATTGGGATATTGACAACCATACTGGGTCATTTACATTGGAGGTGGTTGGGGGGGGGGGGCACACTGTATAAACAAGTAAAACTGTACATTGAGGGGGGGGGGGGAGGAGACACTGTACAAACAAACAAAATTGTACATTGGACTATTGACAAAACCATACTAGGTAAATGACTGTACATTGGAGGGGGTTGGGTTAGGATATTTACAGGGGCCAGTGTTGAATTGCAGTCTCCCGTAGGTGTCCCTTGAGAGAGGTTTTGAAAGTGGGTAGTGATCCACATTCCTTTACAGCTTTGGGTAGGGCGTTCCACATTGATGTGGCATAATTGCGAAACGTGTTTAGTCCCTTATTTGAGCCGAATCTGGGTTTAACATGATTTGTGGAGCTCCCTCTGGTGTTGTGATCGTGGTATTCACTGACCTTTGGGAAGTATTTTGACATGTACATGGGTACCTTGGTCGTGTAGTGTATCTTGTAGACCAGGCCCATTGCAAGTTGCTGTACTCTGTCGTCTACTCTAAGCCATCCTAGGTTGTCAAAGTGGGCAGGGGTGAGGTGGGTTCTAGGAGTAAGGTCAAGCAGTAGTCTGACCAGTTTGTTTTGAGATGTTTGTAATTTTGTTTTTAGCGCCTTTGAGGTGCTTTGGTACCATGAGGTGCAAGCATAGTCGTAGTACCCCTGAATGAGTGCTCCTGCCAGAGTCTTCAGGGTATTCTTGTTTACCAGAGAGGAGATCCGGTACAAGAATCGAGTTCGTTGGTTGACTTTTTTTATTACATTGGATGCCATTTTGTCACAGGAGAGATTAGCCTCTAGGATGGAACCCAGGTAGGTAATTTCATCTTTCCTTGTGACAATATTGTCACCCACTGTAACTGAGAAGCCGTTACACAACATACGCACACACAAACGTACGTTCTCTGACATGTGGGTGGTTGCTGCAAGTCACATAATGTGTTACCAGCAATGCAGCAGTAATCCATTAGACTTTAAAGGAATACTGTGTTGTTCTTCGTTATGGCCTACTAGTAGTCACAATGTTATTCTTCCTTTAGGTAATATGTTGATTGATTGATTGAAAAGTTTATTAACAGATTGCAGAATGGGTACAGTACAGTACAGCTCAATACATACAATTGTTAAAGGGATGCAGACCAGAGAAAGACTTTCGTCTTGTTTACATCAGGCCTACATATGGCCTACTACTACTAGTCACAATGTTATTCTTCCTTCAGCTAATATGGCCTACTAGTCACAATGTTATTCTTCCTTTAGGTAATATGGCCTACTACTAGTCACAATGTTATTCTTCCTTCAGCTAATATGGCCTACTAGTCACAATGTTATTCTTCCTTTAGGTAATATGGCCTACTAGTCACACTGTTATTCTTCCTTTAGGTAATATGGTCTAGTCACAATGTTATTCTTCCTTCAGCCTACTAGTCACAATGTTATTATTCCTTTATGTAATATGGCCTACTAGTCACAATGTTATTATTCCTTTATGTAATATGGCCTACTAGTCACAATGTTATTCTTCCTTCAACTAATATGGCCTACTAGTCACAATGTTATTATTCCTGTATGTAATATGGCCTACTAGTCACAATGTTATTCTTCATTTAGGTAATATACTGTACTAGTCACAGTGTTGTTCTTTGTTTAGGTAATATATTCATTACAGTGTTCTTCTTTTAGGTAATATACTAGTCACAATGTTCTTTGTTTAAGTAATATACTAGTCATAGTGTTGTTCTTCATTTAGGTAATATACTAGTCATAGTGTTCTTCATTTAGGTAATATACTAGTCACAGTGTTGTTATTCATTTAGATACTATACTAGTCACAGTTAATCTTCATTTAAGTAATATACACAATACAGTGTTGTTTTTTTGTTTATGTAATATACTAGTCACAGTGTTGTTTTTTATTTTGGTAATACTAGTTACAGTGTTCTTCATTTATTTTTTCATATACCTTTTTTCTAATACTACTCTATGAGCTACATTTCTTCAGATACTATTCTATATGAGCTACATTTCTTCAGATACTATTCTATAATGTAATTAATGTCTTCAGATACTATTCCATTAGAGCTAAATGTCTTCGGATCTATATGAGCAAGATCTCTTCAGATACTATTCTATATGAGTTGGATCTTTTCAGATACTATTCTATAAGAGCTAAATGCCTTCAGATACTATTCTATATGAGCTTAATGTCTTCGGATATTATTCTATACTCTATTAGAAAGATATCTTCAGATACTATTCTATATGAGCTAAATATCTTCAGATACTATTATATATCCATTCTAAATGAGCCAAATCGTTCTGATACTACTCTATATGAGCAAGATGTCTTCAGATACTATTCTATATTAGCTAAATGTCTTCAGATACTATTCTATATGAGCTAAATGTCTTCAGATACTATTCTATGAGCAGGATGTCTTCAGATACTATTCTATATGAGTTAAATGTCTTCAGGTACTGGCTAAATGTCTTCAGATACTATTATATATCCATTCTAAATTAGCCAAATCGTTCTGATACTACTCTATATGAACAAGATGTCTTCAGATACTATTCTATATGAACTAAATGTCTTCAGATACTATTTTATATGAGCTGCATGTCTTCAGATACTATTCTATGTGATCACATGCATCTTCAGAAATTATTCTATATTAGCTACATGTCTTCAGATACTATTCTTTATGAGCTAATTGTCGTCAGATACTTTTCTATATGAGCTCAATCTATTCAGATACTATTTATATATGAGCAAGATATTTTCAGATACTATTATATATCCATTCAAAAAAAAATTCTGATACTACTCTATATGAGCTAAATGTCTTCAGATACTATTCTATGAGCTACATTTCTTCAGATACTACTCTATATGAGCTAAATGTCTTCAGATACTATTCTATGAGCTACATTTCTTCAGATACTATTGTATATGAGGCTAAATGTCTTCAGATTCTATTCTATATGTAATTAATGTATTCAGATACTATTCTATAAGAGCTACATTTCTTCAGATACTATTCTATATGAGCTATATTTCATCAGATACTATTCTATATGAGGACAAATGTCTTCAGATACTATTCTATATGTAATTAATATCTTCAGATACTATTGTATAAGAGCTAAAGTCTTCAGATACTATTCTATATCCATTCCAAATTAGCCAATTTTTTTCTGATACTACTCTATATGAGCTAAATGTCTTCAGCTACTATTCTATGAGCTACATTTCTTCAGATACTATTGTATGAGGCTAAATGTCTTCAGATACTATTCTATATGTAAATAATGTATTCAGATACTATTCTATATGAGCTACATTTATTCAGATACTATTCTATATGTAATTATCATCTTCAGATACTATTCTATATGTAATTAACATCTTCAGATACTATTCTATATGAGGAGAAATGTCTTCAGATACTATTCTATAATGTAATTAATGTCTTCAGATACTATTCCATATGAGCTAAATGTCTTCGAATCTATATGAGCTGGATCTCTTCAAATACTATTCTATATAAGCTAAATGTCTTCAGATACTATTCTATATAGAATATATTATATTCTATATTAGAAAAATATATTCAGATACTAATGAGCTAAATGTCTTCAGATACTATTATATATCCATTTAAAATGTGCCAAATCTTTCTGATACTACTCTATATGAGCAACATTTCTTCAGATACTATTCTATATGTAATTAATGTCTTCAGATACTACTCTATATGAGCTAAATGTCTTCAGATACTATTCTATGAGCTACATTTCTTCAGATACTATTGTATATGAGGCTAAATGTCTTCAGATACTATTCTATATGAGCTACATTTCTTCAGATACTATTATATATGAGGAAACATTTCTTCAGATACTATTCTATATGTAATTAACGTATTCAGATAATATTCCATATGAGCTAAATGTCTTCAGATACTATTCTATAAGAGCTAAATATCTTCGGATCTGTATGAGCAAGATCTCTTCAGATACTATTCTATATGAGCTAAATGTCTTAATTCTATATGAGCTTAATGTCTTCGGATATTATTCTTCTATATATATATTATACTATTCTATATCCATTCTAAATTAGCCAGATTTTTCTGATACTACTCTATATGAGCTAAATGTCTTCAGATACTATTCTATAATGCTAAATGTCTTCAGATACTATTCTATATTAGCTAAAGGTCTTCGGATACTATCAGTGGTGCAGTCGTGGTCACACGCGGTTACACGCCGTGTTACTAGATGATCACTGAGGCAGAAGTACGCGCGCACAAAGATGCGCTCTATCCATTCGTTGTGCGCGTGCGTGGCGTGTTACCAGTTCCCATATTACGACTGCACCACTGGATACTATTCTACTGTATATGAGCAGGATGTCTTCAGATACTATTCTATATGAGCAGGATGTCTTCAGATACTATTCTATAAGATATTATAGGATACTATCAATATAAATGGCCAGAATTAGCTAATGAGCTATAGTTTTCATCTGTAGTCCCTGCCTATACCATGCATGTCTTTATGGTGTGGGAGGAAACCAGAGTACCTGAAGGAAACTCATGCGAACACAGGGAGAACATGCAAACTCCACACATAAAGGCCCTCTGCTGGGGTTCGAACTCAGGACCTTCTTGCTGTGAGGCAGCAGTGCTGACCACTGTGCCACCACAATATGAGCTAAATGTCTTCAGATACTATTCTATATGAGATAAATGTCTTTGGATCTATATGAGCAAAATATCTTCAGATACTATTCTATATGAGCTGGATCTCTTCAGATACTATTCTATAAGAGATAAATGTCTTCAGATACTATTCTATGAGCTTAATGTCTTCGGATCTATATGAGCAAGATATCTTCAGATACTATTCTATAGTAGCTAAATGTCTTCAGATATTATTATACATATTTTATACATAAGCTAAATATCTTCAGATACTATTCTACAGTATATGAGGCTAAATGTCTTCAGATACTATTCTATATGAGGCAAAATGTCTTCAGATACTATTCTATATCTATTCTATATGAAGTGAATGTCTTCAGATATACAATTCTATATTAGCTAATTGTCTTTAGATACTATTCTATATGAGCACAATGTCTTCAGAAACTATTCTTTATGAGCTAAATGTCTTCAGATACTATTCTATTTTGTATCTACTTTTTTCTCCCATTTTCTATTTTTCTCCCATCCCAATTTCGTATTGTCCAATTCTACCCTCCCCTGTCTCGAACGCTGTTAGGCCATGCCTCCCACTGGCCGGCTGCAATGTGGACGAAGCCTTGCATCACGTGTCCCCTCCGGGCTCCGGTACACGAGGAGGCAGCCGTAGCATCTTTTCACCTGCACAGCGCGATCTCTCAGCGGCGAGGGTCTGCGTGGGAGAGACCAGAGTCATAGAATACAGAATTGCGACACTCTTTGATCTCGCCGCCACGCGATCACGTGGTTCACGTAGCTCGCTTAGTTCCAAAACAAATCTGCACTCAGCGCCGTCTACCTGATTTTAGCGAGACAGAGGAGCAGCAGCGACTGGCGACTACTACTAGTCTGTTACAGCTATTTTCGGTAAATATGAATACATGTGCATTGATTACTGTGTTCTACCATTTATGTCTGCTACTTTATTATTTACATTTAATACTTTCTTTATATCACTAGGCGCTGGCGGCAATATCGAACATTAGCCATATCACGGCAGTTGTTAAACACTCAAGCATAATTTTATTAATCAGCCCACATTACAGTTATATGTTGACAACACTTTATATTCAATATATATAGCATTTCAGGGGCGTGGCAGAGAGACAGCATTAGTCAGTTTTTCTGTGGACTGTCCCATAACCTAGGATAAGTTACGAAAAATATTAATGCATATATAGGCTAACGTTACATACAGTAACATTTACAGTATGTATGCATTCATATTTTTCTTGTGCTTCTATGGTCATAAATACACACATCTTAATGCTATCTATAAGACATTCATACATGCACAAAGTGAATATGGAAATGCAGTGAATATCATACCTCAAGCTGTTTACTCTGCATTTCTTAGCATTTACATTTCATACTGTAACCATTGATGTATTATAAAAGCTCTTATAATACATCCATGACCAAGGCCAGATTAAGACTTCAGAGGCCCCTGGGCCAGATTCTTGTGGAGGCCCCCCCACACACATGTGCACGCACGCACAGTGGCGTTTTTATATGTCACTTTAAAAAATATATAGAATACCGTAATTCCTCTAATAGTAACCCCGGCTTGTATTTGTTTCAACTGTAGTGGATACCAGGCTTGTATTAGGAGGAGGCATGTATAAGAGAGAGGCCTATATTTCTAATTTTCGTATCTCTTTTATTTTTTTTACTGAATGAATGAATGAAAACTTTATTTAACAGATTGCAGAATGTGTACAATACAGTACGGCTCAATACACACAATTGTTAAGGCAGGGGATGCAGACCTGAGAAAGATGTTTGTCTTGTTTACATCAGGGTCCCCCATTTTCAATTCATATAGACATTTATGACATTAGTATTTAGTACTAGTACTAGTGTGTAGTGTGGAGGCCCCTAGTCGCGTTATTTCTAAACCTAGCCGCATTTCTGGCAAGACGCTCTCTGATTGGCCGATGCCTGTTTCTACACTGGTTAAGCTTAGGCACTCTTTCGAAGTTGGTTAAGGTTAGAGTTTGTCTTAGAGCGTGACGGGCTGACGGCAAGTTCTTTCGACGGTTAAGCTTAGGCACTCTTTCGAAGTTGGTTAAGGTTAGAGTTTGTCTTAGAGCATGGCGATAGAACGGCAGGTAGTTTGCAGGCTGTTTGACGAGGAAATGGGCAAAGACACAGCTCGTCACGCGATTGGGCAAACATGTCAGTGGCCAATCAGAGAGCGTCAGTCAGTGCCAATCATTCAGTGTCACAGTATGACATCGATCTCCAAAATAAGAAAAAAAATAAAAATAAAATGTGGGGTGACGAGGGGCCTCCAAAATTGTTTAAAATAAAAGTTAAAAAAAAATAAACAAATATTTGGGGCCTCTAGTGACGAGGGGCCTCCAAAAGAAAAGAAAATAAAAGTAAAAAAAAAAAAAATGTGGGGCCTCTAGTGACGAGGGGCCTCCAAAAGGCCTCTAGTGACGAGTGGCCTCAAAAAATTAAAAATTAAAGTTAAAAAAAAAATTAAAGAATTTGGGGCCTCTAGTGACGAGGGGCCTCCAAAAAAATAAAAAATACAAAATAAAAAATAAAAAATTTTTTTTTTTTTTTTTTGCTTTTTTTTTTTTTTTTTTGATGCCCCTCATCACTTGAGGCCCACGGGCCGCGGCCCGGTCGGCCCGGTCGTTAATCCGGCCCTGTCCATGACTAACTTAAACGCTGTTCACACTGTATATATCTTAGCGTATTCATGCTACTCTTTTCATACTGTTCATTCTGTTAATAATGTTCATACTGTATATCTTAGCACATTCATACCTACCTTTACCGTTTATTCTATTTATATATCATACATAATATGCAAGTAAAATTACACTGCACTGCACTTTACCGCTTATTTTGCACTTCTGGTTCAATGCTAAACTGGATTAAATGTCTTTCGTTGTTTCAGTACTTGTTGTAGTCTGTGCAAATGACAATACAGTTGAATCTAATCTAAATATCAATCATGCCAGATACTACTCAATTAAGCCAAGAAAGAAGTTTGGTCAACAGTACAAAATATACAAGGCAACCAATTGCATTCCACACATTTATTTTTATTATAAGACTATAATATGTCCAGGTAGAGGGTAAAGGTCCAGTCTTCCACTCCTGTTGTTTGTAATGCTAGATTCGGGCCTTGCGGTCACGACTGCTGCTCACACACCTCAGACTGGACACGCCATTATAGTGGTTGAAATATATTACAAATATTATCCTAGAAAACAAAACAGGGAGATAGCGAGTTAAGGAGTTGCTCATGCACTCTACAACAACACACATCTTGTATCTCTTCTCCATCTAACATTATATTCCACAGCATGCAAGCGTCCTGCTTCAATAGGTGTATCATTTGTGTATGTGACAATAAAACTATTTGATTTGAATCTTTGAGGGTTTTGAGTTCACCCACCAGTTTCAGAAAATGCTGTGGGAAACTTGGTATTGTAGTATAAATATTTTGCTTGCTTAAGGCGAGACACCCCAGGTGAATAGGCAAATATATATATTGTTTTATTTTGAGATTTTGTTATATTTTGCTTCCTAAACATGTCTTCCATGAAACTAGTGACAATCCTGATTTATGGGATGATAAAAAGACATAGACACAATCCCTTCTGGACAAAGTTCACTGCGTTATGTGTCAACATAATGAAACACATTTTTTTAATCTGGCAGCATCCAATGTTGGTATTTATACCCTAACGTTATATGCAAATTAGTGCATATTTAATTAGGTAACGCTTATTTTGCATATATAAACATATAATCTCAGAAAACTTGCAATCCATTTTTTCTTAGTTGTTATGTACATAACAAACTGGGTAAAGTTTCATAGTGATATCTATTCAAATATTTGTTTTGCCTATTCACCTGGCGTGTCTCGCCTTAATCATAACATCTAACTTTTATAGATCAACGTCTTACCATGGTCGGCTGTGCAGCATTCGGGTGCACCAATCGGTCAGAGAAAGGGATCTGTATGTATGGGTTCCCAAAGGACACAGACAGGAGAAGAAAATGGTTGGCCAAAGTCAGCAGAAGCAACCTGACCATCACAAGCAATTACAATAATAGAAAACTGTGTGCGGTAAGTTATGTTTCTACTCCACATTTGGACATTTCACTTGTGGATTAAGGTTCAATTTATTTTACTGTAATATGTACATGACTACAATGAAATTGTGATTAGCAATTATGGGGTAAAGTCTGGAATTATTCTGCAGGCACATTTTGAGGGAGACCAGTTCACAGCAAACAGAAAAGGCCATCTGAAATTGAAGGCTGATGCTGTTCCAACTCCCAAGAGGAGGAAGGGTCCCACTGTGAGAACCCCCCCAGAACCTCCAGCACATATTCATTCATTCACCAGTGTGCAGCATCCAAGTGAACCAGGAGCCAGTGAGAAAGACCTGAGGGTTGAGTTAGAAAGAAAAATACATCAGTTAGAGGCAGCCCTAAAAAGACAAAAAATAGTGAATGCGGTCCTACAGGAAAAAAAATGTGTCATGGAAAAGAAAATAGCTGGCATTTTTTCTAAAGATCAGATAAAAGCGATTGGTATGAAGAGCAAGAGGGGGCATGAGATGGGGAAATGACATCATTAAAAAGGCCATAAAAATCTGTTTTGCCACAGGCTCAACAGGCTACAGGCTGCTTCAGGAGATGGAGATTCCTCTCCCCGACATCAGAACCCTGCAAAGGAGACTGCAGCATATAAAGATGGGACCAGGAGTATTAGGGCAGGTGTTTGACATACTGAAGCTGAAGGTAGATGGCCTGACAGAGATGGAGAGGGAGTGTGTGCTGACTCTGGACGAGATGTCAATCACACCCAGCGTGGAGCTGCACCTGGGGACAGGGAAAATTATTTCAGACAATAACGTTCCACCTTATTTAATATTACAGCCTCTCCATCGCCCCACCAGCCTCTCCATCGCTCCACTAGCCTCGCCATCGCTCCACCAGTCTCTCCATCCTATGGCATTGTTTGCAATCACCATTGCACAAATGGCTTCCTCTTGTTGCCGAGAAAAAAGGGGCCCTCTTCCACCTCTGTGAGGTTGTCTTGCAATCCTATGTGGTGCAGAGTACAATTACAGTAATGTACAGTAAACATGAGATATACATGCTTCACAGTAACCCATATTACTGTAGTGTACAATAACAGTGCTTCCCACTTCCCAAATGCTGCAGTACAGTACCATACTGTAAATATGGCAAATCTTTACTGTAACACTACAATACAGTAAATCTGCTGCAGTAAAGCTGTAAGTCTAAATGTAAAATGTAAACAAGTTCTTGTCCCACTGTAAGCTTCATGTATGACACAATAGTATAGTTTAGATACATTAATAGTTAACATTGTAAATTGTATATTGTATAGAAGTGTATATAGGAACCAGTTTCTCAGGAACCTAGCATGTCTTTTTTTACCATGCAGATATCGTGTCTTATCTATTTTTTTTTCTATGCCTATTTTATTATTGTATTTTGCACAATCAATGCGGGCATGGCCACCCGCATTTCACTGTATGCCCTGGTATGTAGTATGTGACAAATAAACCTCTTGATTCTTGATTGTAATCAGATGTACTAATACGAATACGATCGAAATTACGTGTTGCTCACTTTAACAATAAATCTAATAAACGAAGATAAACTAACGAACACCAATAACTGCAAATAATTTGGTAAATAACGTTAGGCCAACGTCAGTATGGTAACGTTATCTAACTGCATCTAGAATCTAACAAGCTATTAACTTATGATAAACATTAACTAAAGCTTGCTACATAAAATAGCACTATTGACTAAATCCATGAGTGGTCTGCTAATGCGTTAAAATGTAAAAAGTAAGTAAAGTAAAGTAAACTTACCAGCAAGAGTGCCTCGTAAACAATGAAAAGTAATCGCGTTCAAAGCTGGAAACTTGTCCTGCTCGCAGAGCTTGGAACTACGTCCGCTCCACTTCCGCATTCCACGATAACAATGAAAGCCTATGAGAGTGTCCGAACTCTCTCTCTCTATGACTCTGGGAGGGACACGCCGCCCTAGACGACAGAGTAAACTAACTTTAGGTTAGTTGTAACGTTAGTTTAGGTTCGTGTTAACGTTAGATAATGTACAAAATAAACGTTTTCCGCTGCTATAAACGTCGCACTTTTATTTTGAAAACCCCAGAAAGGAAGTCATTATATTTGCTTTACCATCCTCCTGTTCTGCGTTAGCTCCGGTTAGCTCCGAGCGTCCAGTAGTTAGTAGTATATTATCAATACCAGCCATTGGATTACTGTTTTCTAAATTGGGGAGGCTTTTAATCGTCAAGGTAAGAGGATTTTAAGTCATGGTATCCATAAACTTCAATCGGTTCGGATCCTTTGAAGGAATGAGAATATCAACAAACCTGTAGGGAACGTCACGCTACTGTCCTGCCTCACTTCCAGTGATGAAGCTAAGCTATGCTAACGGAGCGACTGTTCCCTAAGCTAAATGCACGCACAGAGACAAAAAAGGTATGTATCTTCTTGTCTAACTCCAGGGAAGATGTTAAATAAGCTAATTTCCCAAAATGTTGGAGTTTTCCTTTAAGGTAGGATTGCATCCAGCTCACTGATAAACGATAAACGAACAAAACCAATTGCTTTTAGCTTGTCAATCAGAATGGAGTGATTGACAGTGTCGAAGGCCTTTTGTAGGTCCAGCATGACCATGCCGCAGTATTTGCCCTCATCCACCTCTTGTTTGATGTGGTCGTTCAAATAGAGAAGGCATGTGTCAGTGGAGTGGGATGTTCTGAAGCCAGATTGGAATTCGTAGATTCGATTTTTTTTCCCGCTAGGTACTTTTCGACCTGTTCGTAGAAACATTTTTCCATGACTTTCGAGATGGAGGTAAGAATAGAAACAGGGCGGTAGTTGCCTGGGTCTAATTTGCTGCCCTTTTTGTGCAGAGGGGTCACTCTTGCAATTTTGAAGTCCTTGGGGATGTGTCCCTGTTTTATTGAGAGGTTTATTATGTGTGTGATGGCGGCTGCTGAGTCTCTGAGGAATTTGCAGGGGATGTTGTCATGGCCAGTGGCCTTGTTAGGTTGGAGGGCGCTCAGTTTTTTGAGTACCTCATCTGTTGTTACCATTTCCAGTTTGAAGTCATCTTTGCGGACCCCTAGGTTTTTGTAGTATGCTACTATGTGTTCTACCCCATAATGCCCTGAGTGGGAGGGTAGTTTGTTTACCAGTGTTGTATGATCACAATGTCTTCAGATACGATTCTATATGATCACAGTGTCTTCAGAATGATACAATTATCTTTGAGCAAATGTCTTCAGATACTATTCTATATGAGCTAAATGTCTTCAGATACTATACTATGAGCTAAATGTCTTCAGATAGCTAACACTTTCGGGTTTTGCTGACATAATGGTCCCTCCATTGCCTCGCCTGTGGGGAGTGAGCATGCAATACAAATTACCGTCCAGTGTAGCGGTGCAGCTGATGCCTCCTCTCACTTCTTATGTGAGACAGGAGGGGGAGGGGGCCAGGGCAAGGTGATGCGTTGGGGGCGGGGTAGGTGTGTGTGCGTGTGTGTGTGTGCGTGCGTGTGTCTGTCTCTGTAGGGGGGGGGTATTGGCAGGGGCAGAGAGCGAGAGAGAGCGAGAGCGAGAGAGAGAGAGAGAGAGAGAGAGAGAGAGAGAGAGAGAGAGAGAGAGAGAGAGAGAGAGAGAGAGAGAGAGAGAGAGGCGGAGAGTGTGCTTTACCGCAGTATCACTAGATTTCTGCACCACTCATCAAAACGCTGCGGCATGCAGACTACAGCTGGGGGGGAGGGCAGATATTAGGTCTGTGCTGAGTGTACTACCACTACTGCTGTGCTTTAGTATACATAATAAGATAGGCAACAGTAGCACCGCGCCGGGCGGGGGGTTATTATTTTTCTTTCCGAACAGCCATTTATACGCCCGTGTCTCTTCATTTGACCAGAGCTATTTGATAGTCCATTTTGGTTCTGTATTTCAGAGCAATTGTTGCCCAGCCACTCTTCGCTACACCGCTATACGTATTACATCCACATTGCGTTCGTAACGCGTTTGATCAGTCACTGGAATCCAGACCCGTTCAGACAAAATGGCAAAGGATGGAGAAAAGAGCGGATGGAAGGAGTATATATGGAACCCGAGGACGCGGGAATTTCTGGGCAGAACAGCCAGTAGCTGGGGTAAGTCCAAAGAGTTTGTGTTTTACAGGCGCAGCTCACCCAAATGAAAGAGACAAAACACATTTCCCCCCCTTACCCTGATTGCTATATCCACCCATAATTTCTGTGTGATCCGCTTCGTTTTTGGATATATCTGTCGTCATTCCAATACAATGGAGCCGAACGGCACTCGATTTGTGGCTCAACGCACCAGAGAAATACATTCGAAAAACTCAACGTCTCGTTCCAGAACCAATGACCCGCTTACTCAAGATAATCCAGACCCTGTCGTGAGCATGTTTCACGTTCGAACTATGTTCTACGGAACTACACCCATTAATTATTAGAATACTGGGTGGATAGATATCACTGCGGATAAGGGTGTAAAATATATACAGTATACATCATTTTAAATGTGGGGTGAACGGCCCATTTACCAGGGCAAATCCACTCAAACTACAGACCAGCAATGCAGCAAAGATTCTGTGGTCTCTCCGTCTAGCCCCGGAACATGTCTCACACACGACCTAGTTTACCAAAAAGGTTTCAATATGCGAGGGCTATGCGGCTTCTTCAGTCAAATATTTAATATTCCTAGGCTTAATAAAACATATTGGCCGTTGTATTATTGGCATTAGGGGAATTCAAAAGTG
Organism: Notolepis coatsorum; assembly: GCF_963971535.1. Lineage (NCBI taxonomy): Eukaryota > Metazoa > Chordata > Actinopteri > Aulopiformes > Paralepididae > Notolepis > Notolepis coatsorum. Next base: position 59,749,485 of record NC_140172.1, on the reverse strand, counting down.
CCTCCTGTGAGCCGTTAATGAGATTGGTCGCTGTCCACGCGTGGTGGTGCTGAAATGCTGCATAGTGCGGCTCGCTCTCGTGGCAGCCGGCGAAATCTCGCCACCCCGGTTCTTTTTTATTTATTAATTTATGTTGCTGTGTCTGCGCAATGCGCCGAACATGAGGGTGGAGGCTGTCCTGTTTTAACTGCAATAAGCAGTTACACTTGCACATTTATCGAATAAGGCTGGTTCACAAATTAGGTGTTCTCCGTTCTCTGTGTATTTTCTGTGTATTTTCAGATGACTTGCCAACCTGTTCTGGTGCAGAGTGTGCTAACTCCTCCTCAGGGATGGTAAACCATAGTTCATATATATATATGTTTGCATATACGGGTGGCATTTTCAAATAATAATTATTTCTACTGTGTATTCATTTGTGGCCGTTTTTCTTTAGATTCATGAACGACTATATTCAACCCCAGCCACAACAATGCGTTATTTACAGCCGACATGAAGTAACAACGCACGATTTCCAGCTCAAATTCGGGCTGCATCTATTTCAGAGATTCCTGGAAAATGATCGCGCGCATATGGCTCCGTTCTAATGACATTGGGGCGTTTTAATCTCGGTAAAGCCGAGGGCCGCATTCTATTTGTATCACCTGCAACCCCACCCATCCTAATTGTGAGTAAATCAGTGCGGGGACTTAATCCTAATCTAATGACTTCATTGGCTGACCGAGGTGTCAATTGGGGATGTCTGCTGTAAACAACGTGAAACAATTAAGAAACATGTTTAGACCTCTTTCTATTCATCCGAATATGAACCTTTTGATTTCAATGGGATATTCTGACATGGGTCCATGATGACAACTGGACATGCTTTTTCTGAAAATGGCATCCCACTGATAATCTTTCATGAATGGGCAAAGTAGGCCTACAGTACTACAGACACCACTGTAGGAACCTATGCAGGAATCCTCCCAGAATGCACCTGTTAATCCAGCTCAGTGCATCCTAGGTGCTTTGAGGACTGGTGGCCTCCTTAAGCTTTGGTCTCTAAGGCCTGCTAATTGGGATATTCCTGGGTCAAAACGTAACGTATATTTCACACTAATGAATATATATATATATATGTATATATATAAAAATACTAAGCTATTCTTTCTGTTATCCTTGCTGTTCCATTTTTTTTTTTTTTAAACTTTGGCCATTCCGCTGGCTCTTTTTTGAGTTTATCGCATTTTCTCTGGTCAAGAATGACCAACAGAAACAGGTTTTGAATGGGTACAGATGGGGGGAAGACACTCTGAGAAAGATACGGCTGCAGTCCGGGAATCGAACTCGCTAACCCCAGATCCGTGACGAGCACGGTTGTCCCCGGCGCCGAAATAGCGCTCGAGGTACGCGGTGAGCTACTGGAGCTCCCCTGCTGCTGTTCCATTTTCAGCTCAAAACTCTTACAGAACAACGTATACAATATGTTGCACTAAATCAAATAAGAAAAAAACAGCCACCCGTGGTTATTATTATAAAGAAAGGAGGGGACGCCAGCCAGGCCACGTCAGACCTCACCAGGCCACACTAGATCCCACCACGCCACGCCAGATCCCACTGGACCACGCCAGACCTCACCAGACCCCACTATACCACGCCAGACCTCACCAGACCACACTAGACCCCACCAGACCACGCCAGACCCCACCAGACCACGCCTTGTTTTTTCTGCTTTCAACCATCCCTGTGAAGAAGAGAGTGATGTTACACAGTCCACCATCGACCCTGGGCTGTGAGGTCCAGACGATGAACCCAACCACCCTCCCTGCAGAAAGACATGCCTTTATTTGACCCCTGTAAGCATGTCCTTGCCAGTGATGTGCATGTTCATCCGGTCTGGTCAGGTAGACCATATTATACCCCCAAGCACAATCGTCTGAACCAAACGTTAGCTGAAAATGGTACTTCTAGGTCCGTTCTTCTGATTACTGTCCTGCGTGGTGCCAATAGCTTGGCACCATGCCAGAAGCCTGGATCTCAGATGAGTCAGCATGGGGCTTTCTCAGCACCCTGGACAGGATGGCTGCTAGTCTGATTAAAGGGCTTTTTATAGCCCATATGGAAAGATGTATACAAATCGTTTCTATCTTTTATTATAGTCTACCAAAACATTTGATGTAAAATGTACGGTGCTAACTCCACATATATGACGCTTACAAGGTACTTAGAGAAACAAATTACCATATATGTTTGGGCAACCAGTAATCTAATAGCATAATAAAAACATAGATGAAATAAGGTCATGAGATCTGAAGGCAGCAGCAGGAACGTGAGAGGGTTGCATTCAATTTTACTTTCGATGCCCCCATACGACAAGGAACAGACAGATTGGAACTAACTGACACACACAAACATATGTGCATGCACACACACACACACAAGGACACAGACTTGTGTGCACAGGCTGTCACTCACCAAGATACTCAGATTTGCAACTGTGGCCCCACAGAGAGACTTCCACTCTACATTTGGTTATGGATTCCTGTAAGACTGGCCACGCTGGGAGGCCCACATGGTGCTGATGAACAGTGCAGACAGCGGAAGCTCCAGTGGGTGTGTGTGTGTGTGTGTGTGTGTGTGTGTGTGTGTGTGTGTGTGCGTGTGCGTGTGCGTGTGCGTGTGTGTGTGTGTGTGTGTGTCTGGGGTGTTTTCTCTATTCTGGGGGGAACATTCAACAGAGCCACTCACCTGCTCTTTAGTACACTGGCCTCAGGGGTCTGGATTCAGAGAGGGAGAGGTTGTAGGGTGAGGTGGGAGGGTGAAGTGGTGAGATGAGGTGTGTATGTGTGTGTGTGTGTGTGTGTGGGGGGGGGTAGGGTTAAATATGTTTAGGCAAATTATTATTATTTGAATGAAAATAAATATCCTACTGTAGGCCTACAACTAATTAGTCACAGGATAATTTGCCAAGCTTTTGTTAATTTTCAAATAAAATATAAAACTATAATTGTGTCTTTGTGTCTTGTTATGTTAATCTTGTCTTGTTAGTAGTAGAGGAAATTAATTCTAGCCTACATCTAGGTGGGGACCAGGTTAGGTGGGGCTCAAAAATATTTCCAACTACCCAAGTTGGGAACACCAACATGGCGTAACGCCATAAACATAGCTGATTGGCTACGGTTGTCATTTAATCAAATCACCTATTGGTTGATTACAATCACTTGTTTGCCGACCTAGAGGTCTGTGGTGATGATGTGGTGGAATACTATGAAGCTGTTTCAGCTTTAGTTTTGAAGACGAGTCTTTATGCTGCACTGTAGGCCTTCCCTCATCTCATCTCTTGTCCTAATTAACTTATCTCTCTCTGTCCCCCTCTCTCTATCTCAACCTCTATGGAATGAATAACAAATTACCGCATTTACAGTACGTCTATGACCTGCGCCCCAACCCCCCCTCAACTGACACCATATGCTGTTACCCTATCGCAGTGCTGTTATTGCCCTGTCGGTGTAACCGTTTAGATGGGGCTGTAATCCCCCTGACCCTCTGCCCTAATCTCCAGGGGGCCCTCGCTCTCCCTTCTCCTCTATCCCCCTCTCATCATTCATCCCACCTCCCATGCTCTCTCTTCCATTGTTAGGTGCAACTTGATAATTAAAGTGGACAAAGAACACTCGTTACCTCTGCCAGGCGGTACGAGTCTGTGTGTGTATCCACGGCTAAACTGAAAAACTACAGGACCAATTAGGATGAAACGTCGCACACAAGCTGACAGCAGGCCAATGACCTGGATCCTTGAATATATTTCAAATTGACCAACAACAAGTATTTTATTTGAATACATTTCCATCATTGTCCATTGAAATATTACATTCAATATGAAGGTACACCTTTTGCACGCCAGGGGGGCGATACTACACCGCTCTTTGGCATCTGTTTACAACATGCCATAGTGAAACTATTGTCGTTGATATACCTAAAAGGAAAGCTCCCCAGCAAATCTCTTAGTTACATAAATATTGTACTGTCAGAACAATCTTATGTTTGCAGGTTAAGTATTTAATGTTCTCTATTGTCTATTACTAGGCCACGTCATCTCATCAAGCAGGAAATGTTCACGTGAAACCTAGTTTTACGCCGCTCCTCTTTTAATCCTCTTCCGCTGTGCTCCGCACAAATCCTCTGTGATTTGTTGCATGTTCCTGTTCAACGCGAGGAACAACATATGGCAAAAGAGCCTGCAGGGAACACTGATCGGTTAATTTAACCGTAATCATGAAGATCTGATCAGAGAAAGTTGTAAGTAAGTAAGTAAGTAAGTAAGTAAGTAAGTAAGTAAGTAAGTAAGTAAGTAAGTAAGTAAGTAAGTAAGTAAGTAAGTAAGTAAGTAAGTAAGTAAGTAAGTAAGTAAGTAAGTAAGTAAGTAAGTAAGTAAAGTTTATTTATATAGCACTTTTCACAGAGACAACTCACAAAGTGCTTTACATACAGCAGAAATTAAATAAAATAAAAAAATAAAAAGCACGAACCATCCAACATCCTTCGTGTTCTAGTACAGTTAACGTATTGAGACACTGGATTAAGACCTTTTTATGTCTCACTGTGGCCTCGGCATTGCATTTCTAATAGCATATAGCTGGCAGAATTTCTTTTAACGGCAGACGTAGGATACCGCCTGGCGACGATTTATGCTTCACTGGGTGTCTGTGTCTTATACAGTACAAAGCCAGTGGGTTGTGGTGACTATGGTAGAATGCTTGGGAGTGCATGCAGGTATCCATTGTGTGTGTGTGTGTGTGTGTGTGTGTGTGTGTGTGTGTGTGTGTGTGTGTGTGTGTGTGTGTGTGTGTGTGTGTGTGTGTGTGTGTGTGTGTGTGTGTGTGTGTGTGTGTGTGTGTGTGTGTGTGTGTGTGTGTGTGTGTGTGTGTGTGTGTGTGTGTGTGTGTGTGTGTGTGTGTGTGTGTGTGTGTGTGTGTGTGTGTGTGTGTGTGTGTGTGTGTGTGTGTGTGTGTGTGTGTGTGTTGCAGACGTAGAAGGAAAGAGAGGCCTCTGGTTTTAGGTAAAGAGGATTAACTGGCCTCCTGTGTTTTTTTTTCTTCTTCACCTGTTTGATCAGTGGTTCACTATGGTGATCAGAGAAAATGACCAAGCAAATACAACTAAAACAATCAAAAACAATTATAGATCATTTCTAGAAACATACTAATGCATAATTTATCAAATAAATTGCTCTCATTCAAAGTTGCATACCTCAGTTGTATGTAGTATTTGTTATATACTGTAAATCACTAGTAAACAATGTTATTATTTACTGCATAACAGCACATCACTGGCCGTTCGTGAATGCCAAAATCGACGTGGAGTTACGATTAAATTTGCTCGTAACTTTTAAAGTAAAGGTTCTTTACTAGTAAAATAATCTCACAACCAGCTCTGTACATAATGTTAGGCCAAAGATGTAGCTAAGGCCAGTAGTCCTGCTTTACAAAGGACTACTGTACACTGAGGCGAAAAAGGGTGGGCGTCAGACATTTCCAGTCATTGCCAATCCAACCAAACACCCACAAGGAGGGGAAGGGCTGACCTGGTGAGAGAGGGTCAGACGACCTGATCGAGAGACAATGGGTCTCATTCTCCAAAATGTTTCAAAGAGTAATTTTGGATCCTTGCTTTAAAGGGATAGGAATCAGGGCGGAATGGGCCTACCAAATTTCATGTTTTATTACTGGGCCGCCAATCTTCACAAAATTGTCCTGTGGACGAGTGAACCGGACAGCAGCTGGGGTCAACTTGAGGCCAGTTCTTGCCCAACATCTTCCTTTCAAGCTTTAGCTTGTGGTGAAATGCCACTGTCACCAACAAAATATAGTAAGAAAAGAACCCAATTGTTGTTTCCACATTAAAGATATGGGCCCAGATGAGAAAGATATGCGGGTGGACTAAGCTCTCTATGTCAGCACCCATCTGTAATAACCACCTTTTCTTACCTGCTACACTGGATTCTGGGTTCGCTAGATGGAAGAAAGAGGGACTAATCACTTTGAGTGACTTATACATAGATGGTGTATTTGCAGAATTTGGGGACCTATGTGACACATATAACTTACCTCACTCTGACCGGTTTAGATATTTCCAAATTCGGCATTTTGTGAGGACCCATTCCCCTACGTTTCCACAGTTGCCCCCTCCATCAGGTGTGGAGCGTTTTCGACACTCGGCTAGTATGGATAGGGGCCATGTTTCATATCTCTATGATACCATACCTAGAAAAGACACGGCCATAAACAGGATTAGGACGGGGTGGGAGACTGAACTGGGGGTAGCCTTCTCGGATGAATGGTGGGGGGACGCACTAGAGGGAGTTAATACCTCTTCCTCCTGTGCCAGACTTGGCCTTATTCAGTTTAAGGTCCTTCACAGAGTCCATTATTGTAAAGCCAGATTGGCTAAAATATATCCCAATGTGACAGACAACTGTAACAGATGTGCACAGTCACCAGGGGATCTAACCCACATGTTCTGGTCCTGCTCGAAACTGATAACATTCTAGAAGTTCTTTTTTGATACCATCTCGGAGGTACTGGAGATTACTATAGTGCCCTGCCCCCAAATTGCTATCTTTGGGATCCCCGAGGAGGATGTGATCTTGACCAAAAAACAATACAATGTAGTGTCCTTTGCCTCACTGATTGCCCGCAGGAGGATACTCTTGCATTGGAAAGCAGAACCTCCCCCATCATCCAGATTATGGCTGAATGATGTGATGTCATTCCTAAAACTGGAAAAAATTTAATTTACAATTCGAGGATCAGCTGATAAATTCTACACACATTGGCAACCGCTAATCTCATATGTAGATAGAATAGATCCGTTACCTCCTGACTGAAGTTATGTCGAGTGCCATGTAGGGGAGGGACAATTTTCACTGAGTAGGCTTACCTGTTGATTGGGGTTGTTGGGGACAGTGGGCGTGTATTTATTTAATCTCCCACCTCACGTATTTAGGGTCATACGACCTGGCTTGTGTATCGGACCTGGAGTTGCACTTATGTTTCATTATATCCATTGCAAATAGACGTATCCTTTAAGAGTACCATATGCTGTTAAAGTGGATCCTAATTTCACATTTTGTATTTGTCTTATTTTATTTTGTATGTATTTATTTACTTTTGTACTGTCTTTTTAATTTTTCTGGGTGGGGCGGGAGGGAGGGATATTCAGTAAGGAAAAACCAAAGGACATGACATCTGTATGCAAGATATGAATGTAAATGTAATCTTTGAATAAAAAACTTTGTTTATAAAAAAAAATAGTTATTTTGGAAGACTTATCTTGGAACCACTGAGACAGAATCAATGACAAGTTCACTCTGAGTCCCGAACGTGCTGGTAATATGTCTTAAGTGGCGGAAACGGTCGCACCTGTGACAAGATCTGGTACCTGCTTGGCGAATGTGATTCTGTCTTAAACTCAAAAGCGCGTTCCCGTTCAGGTCATTTGCATACAAAACAACGCCTCCAGAGCTCCTTATAAGGCAACTAGTGACGCAGCTGTGTGAAAATGGAATGGCGGAAGTGCTTTGCGAGTCTTGCGACCCATCAAAACTAGATTAGATTAATGTATTGGCATCATATATAGCAGCTCGTGGTACACCTGCCGCAGCGCGCGCGCACACACACACACACACACACACACACACACACACACACACACACACACACACACACACACACACACACACGCGAGCAGTACTGTATATGAATGAATTAATGAAATATAAATTATATAGCCTACGGCGTAATGAATGAACGCAGTATGGCTTGTTATTCCATTAATGACTTGTTTCATTAGGATTTGGTAGATGCTGTATATGTGTGCTCTGCCCTACGTACAGTATAGGTACAGTCTGTATACATGCAGACTGTGCTTGTACTGTGCGTGGGGCAGAGCATGTGTATAGTGCTGGATCCTAATGAAACAGGTAACTGGAATATATTAAGCCAATACTGTTCATTCATTAGACACGTAGGCGCACACAAGACTTGTTATGGAATATTAATGCAGTCTATTTCCACCGATTAGTAGAGCTGCCGCGGTATTGATGTTTTCCTTACCGCACAAATTTGCGAAATATTTCCTACCGCTGCGGTTATTACCGCACACACACACACAAAAAAAGTTTGAATGCATTTTTTTTGTAGTCTACTCTTTATAGCATATAGCCTGCCTCTAGTCTAAATGTCTATCTTTAGAGGATGACTTTGCAGCATGAATATTGTTTGGGATTCGGCAAGCACGCATTCGTTAAAAGTGAAACACGGATTCGAAGTATCCCCTCTGTGTCGCGGGCAGGGGTGGTAGCGGCGCGCCCGCCGGTTACCCCCTGACCCTTTCTTCTTCTTCTTATTATTATAACGTTACTACTTATGATTACAAAGGCATTCGTTTTGTGGCATTACGTTATATAGTTACACGTTCGTATTTACCGGACCATAGCAAGGCAAGCGTTACTCAATTCATATCTCAGTTCCTTTCTTTGCTCAGAGCGTGCAGAGTTGTACCCATTCTGCGGTCTGTTAATAAAGTTTTCAATCAGACAAGTGTATAGAACGAAGGGCTTTTATTATAACATTTCGTTGCAGTAAAATCATTATGCCTCGTTCCCTGAGGAGCGACGGTACGTCGGTAATCCACTCCGGTCTCCGGTGGGAGCTAACGTATATTAGCCGTGTTGTGACTGTGTGAGCTCTGATCAATGGCTGAGATTCAGGAAGTAAAAGCACTGCAAGACGATTCAACGTGTGACGCGTCTCTCTTCTGACCAATCAGTGGTCTGCAATGTTTCACATGACTTTTCTGGTACCCAATAGGGTCGCTTGGAACCTCGATAGAGGAGTAGGGTATATCTGCAGAGCCGCAAGCCCAACGAGAGAAGGGTACTTTATTATTATAAAAAAAACAGCTGTGACGCGGTATTCAGCCTACTCTTGCGGTGGGCGTGATGTAACAGCGATACCGCGGTAATGCGGTAATCGCGGCAGCTCTACCGATTAGCTTTAGTTCTTATTTATTTATTTATCCACTGTCATTTCAGTGTTGGTGTATAGGCTATATAGTGTATTTCAATATAAGTTTAATTGATTAAGGTTATATTCAAAGGAATGCAGGTTTATAGCTATATCAACCCCCTCCAATGTACAGTAAATGACCAAGTATGGTTTTGTCAATATTCCAATGTACAGTTTTGCTTGTACAGTGTCCCCCACCCACCCCTCCTACCCAACCTCCTCCAACAGTTTCTACGTCAAATGTACTCTCTTTTCTGGACTCTTTTTGTATCACAAACAGTACTGTATTGCAAATCTGGTATGTCATAAATGTATAGATGTAGCAGTACTGTCTATCTGTATGTCGTGTGTGTCATATATGTTATAATGAATTGAAAATGGGGGACCCTGATGTAAACAAGACGAAAGTCTTTCTCTGGTCTGCATCCCCTTAACACTTTGAGCGCCACGCCTGGTTTTCCGTTTTACCGGCTGAATGCCACCATCGGCGCCAATGTTAACGTTAATATCGCCTAATCTATGTTTTAAATTATGGCTATGTGTCTAATCTGCCCATCGCATTATCAAAGACTATTTTCCAGTCAGTGCTGTCAAGGCAGATTGTTTTTTTATCGCGTCGTTTCCGTTTTAGAGCATTTAGAAAAGCCCCCGTTTTGATATAAAAAACAGCTCATTCTGGAGCATTCTATGAAAATCGTCTTTTAGTGGAATATTCCACAACGTTGATATTCGTCGGCCTTTTTATGAATAGTTTTCAAATAAACGCTAGATGATCAATATTATACGTGCACGCAAGCACATTACGGCCGCGCGCGGATAATCGCTCCGTTGATTTCCTCACGGACTTTTACAGTGAAACCGAAAGAAGACATTTCACAAAACAGCTTATAACTTCATCAAACTTACTCTGATTATCCTAACACTGATAACATAGAGTCCTTACCTGACATCAGATGGTATCCAACTGGTATATTCCAATTCCTGATCACCATTCAAAAAAATCGATACGTGTATGGATCCAACGCGATACTGTAGATCTCCATGATCCGCGGGGATCTGAGGTTCCAGAATGAACTGTGGTAACCCCGGCTGGATCAGTGAACTGGAAAATGTGGAGTACCGGATAATAATTTTTCAGATCGCTAAAAAAAAAAATAATAATAATTCTGAGAAATCTCGTGAGTGGCTAGCAACCACCTATAAAAAACCTGAGAAATCTTGTGAGTGGCACGGAAAGTGTTAACAATTGTATGTAATTGAGCTGTACTGTACCCATTCTGCAATCTGTTAATAAAGTTTTCAATCAATCAATCAATCAATCAAACAAAGGTCTGTCCCATTGTATACCAATCAATGGGATACATTGCATGTTGACCTGCATTCTTTATGTGAAACCAGTCACAAAGCCCATCTTTACCCTAATTTACTTGAATCAGAGTCTGGAGCGCTTAAGGAACTCATGAAGAATGACGATTTCATTTTTAGAAAAGCAGATAAAGGCTCGGGAATCGTTCTCCAAAATAAGAGTGCTTATGTGTCTGAGATCAATAGACAATTGAACGACATTGAGGTATATACCCTTTTAAATTCAGACCCAGTGTTTAGATTTTCTATGGAAATCAAAACAGTCCTTAAAAGCCTTAAATTGGCAGAAGTAATCTCAGAAAACGAATTTAAGTTTATGTTTGTAGAGTTCCCTGTTACTCCTATTATTTATACCTTACCTAAGATCCATAAGGATCTCCTTAATCCTCCGGGTCGACCGATAGTCTCTGGCATAGGTTCTGCCACAGAAAAAATCTCTCAATCTATTGACGCGCATATCAAGGATTTGGCCTCTTCTCAACTGGGTTACTTAAAAGACACTACTACTTTCTTGAGCGGGATATAGGCCTGCAATATTTGTCCTTCTGACTTATTAGTTACCATGGATGTGGTCAGTCTATACCCCAGCATTCCACATGTAGACGCGTTAGACGCACTGAGTTTTTATTTAAACTCGAGGGAGGAATTACACCCCTCCACAGAAGCGCTAGTTAACCTAGCCGATCTAGTTCTAACAAAGAATTATTTCAGATTCCAAGATAAATATTTCTTGCAAAACAGAGGTCTCAGCATGGGCTCGCCAGCCGCTGTGAACCTAGCTAACCTGTATATGTCCAAGTTTGAATTGGACCACATTTTTAATAATAACCCGTTTGAGAAATATGTCAAATCCTATATGTGCTACATTGATGATTTGTTTTCTATTTGGTCTGGTTCATCGATTGATCTTCATGCCTTCCTAGAGTTCCTTAACACTCGCAGAGAAACGATAAAGTTTACACTGAAGTTTGATATGCATACTCTATCTTTTCTTGATGTTTTAATCAACAAAGCCCCAGATGGTATTTCATTACACACAGAGGTCTTCAAAAAGGAGACAGACCGCAACTCGTTCCTACATTATTCTAGTTACCACACCCCTGCTTTAAAGAATAGTCTACCCTTCAGCCAAATCCTACGTTATAGGAGAATTTGTGACACGGAAGACAGATTTATTGCTCAAGCAGAAGTCCTCCGAGGTAGTTTTCACGACAGAGGCTATAATGATGCACTGACACTTAAGGCCCTGAACAAAACCAAACAGATCGATAGAGCCTCGTTGTTTACCCTCAAAAAGAAAAATGAAAACTCGGAAAGTATCTTTTGTTTCTACTTATAGTCCCATCACGAGAGACATACGTAGCATTGTCAATAAATATTGGCATATTCTTCAGTCCGATCCCCTTACTGGGGCAGCGTTTCAGCACTCGCCTAATTATTTTTATAAACGACAAGCGAATCTTTCTAATCTTCTAGTCAAAACTGATTTTCCCATAAAGAAACCCACACATTTTATATCCAACATCCCAGATGGTAATTTCCCCTGTCAGGCCTGTGTACAATGTCAAGGCATGATCAAAGATAAATTCTACACACACCCAAAAACGGGCAAACGTATACCTGTTAAAGGATGCATTACGTGCAATTCCTCAAATCTGGTGTATCTGCTGAAATGTCCGTGTCATTTTTCTTATGTGGGTAAAACAACTAGAGCCTTTAAATCGAGAATTAGTGAACATAAATGTTCAGTTAGAAATTCAGATGTCAAGTCTTCGGTAGCTAGACATTTTTCTAAATGCAAACATGCCGTTAATGATCTTAAATACATGGGACTCGAGTTAGTCCACAGGCCCTCTAGAGGGGGTGACAGGCATAAGTTATTATTGCAACGTGAATGTTATTATATTCATTTGTTCAATTGCATTGAACCAAGGGGAATGAATGAAGAGAACGTGTTAACCTGTTTCCTATGAATGTCTTTCACCATCATTATTATGATTTCATGATTAATGATTGTTTTTATGTATGAGGTATTGTTTTCTAAGGTTGCTCATAAGATAATTTTCGTTTTGTAAACACGGCAATGGGCTCATCTATTTAGCCCTAGAAACTAGGGGCAAGATGTATTTAGTTTCTGGTATTTTTGTAATTTTGGTATTTATGTATTTTTTGGATTTAGGAATTGACTCTATATTTAAATGTCCTTCCTAGGGTCAAAGTTGACCAGCAATCCCAGGCACACCTGTGTTCGATGTCATTTCCTGCCTACCCTGTTATATAACCACCATATTTTCTAATTGAACACTGCTAGCCATCAACACTGACGAAGGAACACTGTGAGGTTCGCCTGTTCCCTGGACCTTTAATTTAGTCTCCTCACCTCACCAGCCCCCACCCTCGCGATGTTTTACTCTCCTCTGCTCTTCACCAGCCCCCACCCTTGGACTACCTTTCACAGCTGTGATAAGTTATGATTAGCGCCCCAGAGGGCTTTAAATTCCTGGACCTCCCCTCCAGTCCTCGTCGGGTCGTTCTGTATGCTGGTTCTTTGTTCTGGACTCTTTATCCTTTTCTGTGTTCAGTGTTCATGGAGTCCTGGACGTTACCATCACCTGCCGTGTCTCCGGCGTGAGACGAGGTGCCAGCCATCACCACCTGTCGCCGTTTGCCTGGAGTGGGACACCGTCTACGCTCTCTAATCCTCTACGGGAGGTTTTCCAGTGTCCCACTCCAGACGTCAAGCCGGCGCGCTCCAACTCCAGACGCTCAAGCCGGCGCGCATCGCTTCCTATCCCACGGGAGGATGCGTCTCTTCAAGCCGGCGCGCTCCTACTCCAGACGCTCAAGCCGGCGCGCATCGCTTCATATCCCACGGGAGGATGCGTCTCTTCAAGCGGGCGCGCTCCTACTCCAGACGCTCAAGCCGGCGCGCATCGCTTCCTATCCCACGGGAGGATGCGTCTCTTCAAGCCGGCGCGCTCCTACTCCAGATGCTCAAGCCGGCGCGCATCGCTTCCTATCCCACGGGAGGATGCATCTCTTCAAGCCGGCGCGCTCCTACTCCAGACGCTCAAGCCGGCGCGCATCGCTTCCTATCCCACGGGAGGATGCGTCTCTTCACTTCCGAGGAGGATCTCCTTGCCAGGCCTCCGCCGTCTGAACCCTGCCATCCCTGTAAGCAGCTCTGGCCCTCGCCCTGTCCAAGGCCTTAACCCTGTTTCTCTGTCCCTGTCTCCAGCCCGCCTCCCCGGGCCTCTGTCCCTTTTTCCCCCTCTCCAGTGCCCCTGTTCCTGCCCTGACCTTTTTGCCCTGGCCCTGTCCTTTAGCCTTAGCCCCTTAGCCTGCTCGCCTCTTAAAGGCACAGTGCCACATTTTTCCCTATTTCTTTGTTTCCAGTATTTTTGTGTTCTCCCTTAAAGGGACAGTGCCGCTTTTTGTTTGTATTGAATAAATGCCCTGTTTTGGCTTACTCTCATACCTGTCTTGTGTTGTGCGATTGGGGTCGGTTACAAACCATAACAGTACGACCCGACCCGTCGACGACCCCAGCCAGCACAGACAGTGTATGTTGAGTTTGCCCTTTTTAGTTCCCTCTAACCCACTCTAGCTCCCTTTAGCTTCCCTGTTAGCTCCCCTGTTAGCCTGTTAGCTCCCCTGTTAGACTTGTTAGTTTTCCCCACTGCTAGGACTGCCCCTTCAGCTAGCAAGGTCAGTTTCCCCACTGCCAGGACTGCCCCTTCAGCTAGCAAGGTCAGTTTCCCCACTGCTAGGACTGCCCCTTCAGCTACCAAGGTCAGTTTCCCCACTGCTAGGACTGCCCCTTCAGCTAGCAAGGTCAGTTTCCCCACTGCTAGGACTGCCCCTTCAGCTAGCAAGGTCAGTTTCCCCACAGCTAGGACTGTCCTTCCAGCTAGCTTGTTCTCTCATGCTGGTCCAGCCCTGTCTGCTAGCCTAGCTCCGGCAGCTAGCGCAGCCTCTATGTTAATGTAGCAGTACAGCTAGCATAGGCCCTGTAGCTAGCAGTGCCCTGGCAGCTTCCCTGTCCCTCTGCTAGCCCCCTTTTGGTGTAGCTTCCCCTGCTAGCATGGCCCAATTTTTTTGTTTGTTGCTTTGTCGTGTCCCCTGCCCCACTGTCTGTGTTTTTGGGTCGCCCGGTGGCTCCCGTGGAGGGGGGGGGGTACTGTGAGGTTCGCCTGTTCCCTGGACCTTTAATTCCCTGTCTCCTCACCTCACCAGCCCCCACCCTTGCGATGTTTTACTCTCCTCTGCTCTTCACCAGCCCCCACCCTTGGACTACCTTTCACAGCTGTGATAAGTTATGATTAGCGCCCCAGAGGGCTTTAAATACCTGGACCTCCCCTCCAGTCCTCGTCGGGTCGTTCTGTATGCTGGTTCGTTGTTCTGGACTCTTTATCCTTTTCTGTGTTCAGTGTTCATGGAGTCCTGGACGTTACCATCACCTGCCGCGTCTCCGGCGTGAGACGAGGTGCCAGCCATCACCACCTGTCGCCGTTTGCCTGGAGTGGGACACCGTCTACGCTCTCTAATCCTCTACGGGAGGTTTTCCAGTGTCCCACTCCAGACGTCAAGCCGGCGCGCTCCAACTCCAGACGCTCAAGCCGGCGCGCATCGCTTCCTAGCCCACGGGAGGATGCGTCTCTTCAAGCCGGCGCGCTCCTACTCCAGACGCTCAAGCCGGCGCGCATCGCTTCCTATCCCACGGGAGGATGCGTCTCTTCAAGCCGGCGCGCTCCTACTCCAGACGCTCAAGCCGGCGCGCATCGCTTCCTATCCCACGGGAGGATGCGTCTCTTCAAGCCGGCGCGCTCCTACTCCAGACGCTCAAGCCGGCGCGCATCGCTTCCTATCCCACGGGAGGATGCGTCTCTTCAAGCCGGCGCGCTCCTACTCCAGACGCTCAAGCCGGCGCGCATCGCTTCCTATCCCACGGGAGGATGCGTCTCTTCACTTCCGAGGAGGATCTCCTTGCCAGGCCTCCGCCGTCTGAACCCTGCCATCCCTGTAAGCAGCTCTGGCCCTCGCCCTGTCCAAGGCCTTAACCCTGTTTCTCTGTCCCTGTCTCCAGCCCGCCTCCCCGGGCCTCTGTCCCTGTTTCCCCCTCTCCAGTGCCCCTGTTCCTGCCCTGACCTTTTTGCCCTGGCCCTGTCCTTTAGCCTTAGCCCCTTAGCCTGCTCGCCTCTTAAAGGCACAGTGCCACATTTTTCCCTATTTCTTTGTTTCCAGTATTTTTGTGTTCTCCCTTAAAGGGACAGTGCCACTTTTTGTTTGTATTGAATAAATGCCCTGTTTTGGCTTACTCTCATACCTGTCTTGTGTTGTGCGATTGGGGTCGGTTACAAACCATAACAAACACATTGGTTCCGAAACATGTATGTTCCAGGCTGCAATTAAAACTTTGAATCTGAGAGTGCTGGTCCGGCTTCCTGCTTTCTTCGACCTGCATTCTTTCAAATGTATATAACTAATCATTAAAACAGATGTGTAACAAATAAGAAATACAAATTCCACAGAAGGCATTAAATAATTATTATTTTCAATCATTTCACAATAATTGCATAATTGTGTTTGAATATCTGAGTAATTAAAGTAATTATACATTTGTCCAAAATAGCTGGTTCAGATATGGTTAAGCAGCTGCCCTGTGATCAGATGAATCCATATTATTTATTTTTCCGACATCAAATGCGTAATTTCTTAATTAATTATGATTAAGTAATTAATTCCAAGGAGGCCTGTAGCGTTAACATGAAGGAATCACTATGAGAACACAGTCTGTCAAGTTAATACAATTTTCAATTAGTCAATCAATCATAAGAGTGCTCCTCAGCACTCTTAAATCTGCTCTCAGCCACGCTCAAATCTGATCTCAGGAAAATTTGGGGACTCGCGCTCCCAGCCCTAATATGTCTTAATGGGCAGAAATCTGCCTAAGAGGACATTTTTGGTCATAAATTCGTTCGGGAATGAGACCCAATGTATCAGGAGATTGAGTGAGGATAGAGAGCTACGTGTCATCATGACATAATAGCTCTACCAAATTAGCACCTTCCACTGTCGACATTTCTGAGCAGAGGTCGCTTTGGCCACAGAGAGAATGAATCAGTGATGCCTCAATCTGGTAAATTACTTTGATGTTGCTTTGCGGTGGAATTTCCCTTTAAGGTTCGGTGATGAGGAAACGAAGAACAGGCAAACGACTATAGACTCATTGGGTCTCATTCCTGAAAGAATTTACGACCAAAAATGTCCTCTTAGGCAGATTTCTGCCCATTTAAGACATATTAGGGCTGGGAGCGCGAGTCCCCAAATTTTCCTGAGATCAGATTTGAGAGTGGCTGAGAGCAGATTTAAGAGTGCTGAGGAGCACTCTTATGATTGATTGACTAATTGAAAATTGTATTAACTTGACAGACTGTGTTCTCAAAGTGATTCCTCCATGTTAACGCTACAGGCCTCATTGGAATTAATTACTTAATCATAATTAAAATAAATATGACAATATTTGTACAATAAGAAATTACGCATTTGATGTCGGAAAAATAAATAATATGGATTCATCTGATCACAGGGCAGCTGCTTAACCATATCTGAACCAGCTATTTTGGACAAATGTATAATTACTTTAATTACTCAGATATTCAAACACAATTATGCAATTATTGTGAAATGATTGAAAATAATAATTATTTAATGCCTTCTGTGGAATTTGTATTTCTTATTTGTTACACATCTGTTTGAATGATTAATTATATACATTTGAAAGAATGCAGGTCAACATGCAATGTATCCCATTGATTGGTATACAATGGACAGACCTTTGTTTGATTGAAAACTTTATTAACAGATTGCAGAATGGGTACAGTACAGTACAGCTCAATTACATACAATTGTTAAGGGGATGCAGACCAGAGAAAGACTTTCGTCTTGTTTACATCAGGGTCCCCCATTTTCAATTCATCATAACATATATGACACACACGACATACAGATAGACAGTACTGCTACATCTATACATTTATGACATACCAGATTTGCAAATACAGTACTGTTTGTGATACAAAAAGAATCCAGAAAAGAGAGTATATACATTTGACGTAGAAACTGTTGGAGGAGGTTGGGTAGGAGGGGTGGGTGGGGGACACTGTACAAGCAAAACTGTACATTGGAATATTGACAAAACCATACTTGGTCATTTACTGTACATTGGAGGGGGTTGATATAGCTATAAACCTGCATTCCTTCGAATATATCATTAATCAATTAAACTTATATTGAAATACACTATATAGCCTATACACCAACACTGAAATGACAGTGGATAAATAAATAAATAAATAAGAACTAAAGCTAAACGCATGGAAATAGCAAGTCTTGTGTGCGCCAGTATGGCCTACGTGTCTAATGAACAGTAGCCTATAGGCTTAATATATTCTAGTTACTTGTTTCATTAGGATTTAGACTGTACTGTACCTATACTGTACGTAGCGCAGAGCATATAGTATCTACTAAATCCGAATGCAACAAGCCATTAATGGAATAATAAGCCTATACTGGATTCATTCATTACACTGTAGGCATTAATGGAATAATAAGCCTATACTGCGTTCATTCATTACACCGTAGGCATTAATGGAATAATAAGCCTATACTGCGTTCATTCATTATGCTGGTAGGCTACAATATACTGCGCGCGCACGTGTGTGTGTGTGCGCGCGCGCTGCGGCAGGTGTACCACAAGCTGTATTATGATGACAATACATTAATCTAATCTCATTTCGATGGGTCGCAAGATTCGCAAAGCGCTTCCGCATCCATTTCCACACAGCTGTGTCATTACTTTGCCTTATAAGGCGTTGTTTTGTATGCAAATTACCTGAACGGGAACGTGCTTTTGAGTTTAAGACAGAATCACATTCGCCAAGCAGATATCAGATCATATCATTTGTGCGACCGTTTCAGCCACTTAAGACATATTACCAGCACGTTCGGGACTCAGAGTGAACTTGTCATTGATTCTGTCTCAGTGGTTCCAAGATAAGTCTTCCAAAATAACTATTTGACAAATTTTGGAGAATGAGACCCATTGATTCCTTTGAAGGATCATGAGAGAGTTATCTGGCTTACCAGGGCCATATAGTTCTTGTTTTGTGAGAACATGAACATGACATTTTCTCAAAGTCTTTTTACACGTGGGTTCCACTTCCAAGTCCTTCCTGCCTCGATACACAAATCGTATTAATTCCTGCAGATTCACCACTCATAGGCTGTCACTGTCAAACCCATGAACAAAAACACCCAAAACCATGTCTGACAGTGCATTTATTTTCCTGAAAAGTGTTTGATTAGTCAAGCTTTATGACCACGTAGGGTTCATTTGATAGATTTGGTAGATTATAGCAACACTTTGAAGTGATTGAATGGAGAATAAAATGGCACTTGAGTCACTCAATATAAGATGTTTGTTTAGCAATCCTTTTTGGGAAATCCAGGGGTCGTAGAAGCACAGGGGAGGGGAAGTACAGGCAGGGTAATATAAATGACAATAGAAATATATGAGAATAAAGAAATATACGAATAAAAGGTAAATAAGATATTAATAAGAAATAAAGGTGAGGGTCAGGTGAGACTATTGATGATAACAATAACACAATAACATAATCTATGTACAGCCCCCCCCCCCCTGGTATCATACAGATTATATCCTAAATCAACCCCATGTGCAAATATATAGCTAACTAGATCTACTCTGTACAATGTTCAATAATCCATACTGAGTCTTAGTCTACCCTGGTAGAAGTAAACAGATTAAGTGGATTCTTAAAGTGCATATACAAATAAGAGCTAAGGTGCTAGTAAATTAATGAGTGATGTGTCATTGTGCAAGGTGCACCAGAGTTTAAGAGTCAAACAGTTCTCAAGTTTTCCAGCCGTTATTTCTCTAGCCGTTAGCCAAGTCAGTCCTAGCCCACGATTGTGGAGCCTGATGGCTACTGGCAAAAAGGACTGACCGGGCCTTTGTATTGTGTCAGGGGGTCTATGGCTGAATGTGCTCCTCATCTTAGCTCCTCATAATAGAGGGTGGGAGGAGTTCACCAGGATAGCGTTCAGCTTCTCTTGAGTTGATGCAAACACCCCCAGGATATCAAGGCAATAAGAGAACAACCACAGACTGGTAACACGTCTGCAGTAGCCAGCTGCACATGTTAACCTGTTAGTTAACCTAGCTAACTTAGTTAACAGCTAACATTGCATTACTTAGTGTCCTGTTACTTAACCTAGCTAACTTAGTTAACAGCTAATGTTGCATTACTTATTATCATGTTAGTTAAAATAGCTTTACTTAGTTAACAGCTAACATTGCATTACTTATTGTCCTGTTAGTTAACCTAGCTAACTTAGTTAACAGCCAACATTGCATTACTTATTGTTCTTTTAGTTAACCTAGCTAACTTAGTTAACAGACAACATTGCATTACTTATTGTCCTGTTAGTTAACCTAGCTAACTTAGTTAACAGCTAACATTGCATTACTTATTCTCTTGTTAGTTAACCTAGCTAACTTAGTTAACAGCTAACATTGCATTACTTATTGTCCTGTTAGTTAACCCAGCTAACTTAGTTAACAGCTAACATTGCATTACTTAGTGTCATGTTACTTAACCTAGCTAACTTAGTTAACAGCTAATGTTGCATTACTTCTTATCATGTTAGTTAAAATAGCTTTACTTAGTTAACAGCTAACATTGCATTACTTATTGTCCTGTTAGTTAACCTAGCTAACTTAGTTAACAGCCAACATTGCATTACTTATTGTCCTGTTAGTTAACCTAGCTAACTTAGTTAACAGCTAACATTGCATTACTTATTCTCCTGTTAGTTAACCTAGCTAACTTAGTTAACAGCTAACATTGCATTACTTATTGTCCTGTTAGTTAACCTAGCTAACTTAGTTAACAGCTAACATTGCATTACTTAGTGTCATGTTACTTAACCTAGCTAACTTAGTTAACAGCTAATGTTGCATTACTTATTATCATGTTAGTTAAAATAGCTTTACTTAGTTAACAGCTAACATTGCATTACTTATTGTCCTGTTAGTTAACCTAGCTAACTTAGTTAACAGCCAACATTGCATTACTTATTGTTCTTTTAGTTAACCTAGCTAACTTAGTTAACAGACAACATTGCATTACTTATTGTCCTGTTAGTTAACCTAGCTAAATTAGTTAACAGCTAACATTGCATTACTTATTCTCCTGTTAGTTAACCTAGCTAACTTAGTTAACAGCTAACATTGCATTACTTATTGTCCTGTTAGTTAACCTAGCTAACTTAGTTAATAGCTAATGTTGCATTACTTATTATCATGTTAGTTAAAATAGCTAACTTAGTTAACAGCTAACATTGCATTACTTATTGTCCTGTTAGTTAACCTAGCTAACTTAGTTAACAGCCAACATTGCATTACTTATTGTCCTGTTAGTTAACCTAGCTAACTTAGTTAACAGCTAACGTTGCATTACTTATTGTCCTGTTAGTTAACCTAGCTAACGTAGTTAACACCTAACGTTGCATTACTTATTGTCCTGTTAGTTAACCTAGCTAACTTAGTTAACACCTAACATTCCATACGTCTCTGCCTTCAGACCACAGTCAAGACCAATACTTACCTGTTAGCAGTGTGGTTATCTGTTAGCAGTGTGGTTATCTGTTAGCAGTGTGGTTCTGGTAAAACAGGGAAACATAGCATGGTTTTATGGTTCCTCCTGGATAATGATGGGATGGGTGGTGTTCCTCTAAGGCAGGGGTAGGCAATTAAGTTTTGCCTCCGGGCACATTTTTTCCAAGCCATTGTATGGTGGGCCAGAACCAAAAACAATGGCTAATTTAATATATTGATAGTGAAAAACTCTGTGACAGACCACCTTATTATAACTAAGACATACATTTGTGGCAGAGGCAGAGAATGGATAAAAATAAACGAGCTGCATAGGTGCCATAATAAACTGTAAACAACATACACATTTGCACTGAACATTATACCTTTCAGGGCTGTACGCTAAGCTTTTTCACTAGGGGCACACTTGCCCCTAAATGAGAAATTTAGGGGCAAAACATTTTTTTAGGGGCACATTTTTAAATAACAATTTTACCATTATTTATATCGATTGTTTTTGATTAAAAAAAAAAGAAAAAAAATTATTTTATATAATTTTTTTTTAATAAAATATATATATTATATAATCATACTTGTAGTTGTATTATCTGCGAGACATCGCCACCACGCAACAAGTCTAAATGCTCGCTATATGCAACCAGCTCCACTGTCTGTGTGTACTGAGTAGCCTCCAGCTACGGCCAGGATTCTCCGGAGCTGCAGCTGGGCCCTATACTGTAGCCTCCAGCTACGGCCAGGATTCTCCGGCACTGCAGCTGGTCCCTATTGACTATTCAGCGTGCCCTCAGCTCGAATACGCATCGACTCAGTGTTATAAGACATTGATATCAGGACGGAGCTATCTGAACTATTTAGTTTAATGGGACGTTTCGTTTTGAACAGTAAGCTAACGCAAGCTATCATGCACTACTAGACTTACTGGAGCATTTGTTGATAGCTATCAGTAGCTAGCCGGCTGGCAGGCTCACCGAGGTCCCAGTGTCCCACTAGAGACTAGTGTTTACAACAGCCACACGGAGACGCCGCAGCTCTCTCCGTGTGTCTGAGTTCAGTTCAGTTCGGCTCACTATAGGAGGTCGCGCGTCGAAAATATGAAGCAATACTAACGTTACTTTTCTTCATAGCTAAATCAGCCAGTCTATCAGAGTGAGTGCTCAGTCGATTGTTCCCGCTGATCATACCTGCTGAGTGCTCACTGCTCAGCTCGCGTGAGTGACGGCATCGCGTCATCACACGCCTTGGATAATTTAGGAGTGAAATGCGAATCCAAGGCTTGAAAGCACTACTCGCAAGCCCGCCCCCAGATAATATTTACCAATCGCAACGGCCAATTAAAGGGGCAATCCGCGACGATATCATCGCACTGTACAGCCCTGCCTTTGTCTTTTTGCCATTTTATTATAAAACCAGAGACAAGCGCCTCTCTCTATCGGTCTATCCTATTATGCGCAACCAATTGCGTCTATCTGACGGCCCGTTCTGTGGAGCGCATTGGACTATTGAGAATTATTTAAAATGTTCCATTGGCTATAGTGACAGACATAGCTATATGATAAATAGATAGATACAGCGGATTAGATGCAGTCCAGAGAAAACAACCAATCTAGATATTTCAAGATTCTATGCTTTACATCCACGCAATCTCGGAGAGATGCACAACATTTTGAGATGACAATCAATTCCGATACAATAAAGCGAGTCTTTATCACAAACGGATCCAAAGATATTTAATGTTTTACAAAACATGTCGTGCGCCCGGCTTTATACTGTTCACATGTGTGGTGCCGTCACAGTCATATATAAGTAAAGATAAAGTTTGAATGACTTACTGAACTGGTGTTTTAATTTCATACTTTCATACTTTCATACTTTCATAATTTCATAATTTCATTGTTTGTTATTTCAGCACCAGGCACTGTCCACCGACTTTTTTCATGTTGAGCAAGCGCTATATTGCACCTCGCTGCCTACCTGTTATTCACTCTCAACATGGATAAAACAAAGTATAATAACTAATAAGCATTCTTTAGGTGGTGGTAGTTTCTCTGTTTGGACATTATAGCGTTAATATATAGCCTAGCCTAATCGGTCTGATTAAAAAATATATATATATATATATATTATTATTATTTTAAAATAATTTTCTCAAAATAATCTGACAGGCCTGGTATTATTGCTGGCGGGCCAATTTCGGCCCACGGGCCGCCTATTGCAGACCACTGCTCTAAGGTGTGGTGACCTTATTTGGCTAGGCATTTGAACGATAGGTTATTTGTATAACCTAGTTATATGAGTACCTGCTGAGCGTCTCGCTCTTCACCATTGAGATATACATCATCTCCAGTACCTACTGTACTACATTAACGAAACAAAGCACCCATGCATTCGACCAGGCCCGCCCCGGCGCACCCCTATAAGGGGCCAGGCATGGTCATACTCGCCCTTCCTCAGGAAAAGTTTTCCATCAAAAAAAAATTCAATAAAAAAACCAAGGACCTCAGGGCATGCCAAGAGCGAGAAGCTCAGCCAGTACTCATATAACTAGGTTATACAAATAACCTATCGTTATATACTCGTACTGGCCAACGCGTCTCGCTCTTCACCATTGAGATATGGGGCAGAGCAGACGCGTGGCCCGACAAATGTACCCCCTGAGGACCCACAAGCCCTACCACCAGGGGGGAAGGGAGTCCCGTCACCCCCCTTCCTAGTGAAGAGGGTGCGGCAGTCAACTTCACCCAAGTGTGAAAAAGAGGGAACTAGAGACCCCAAAAAACACACAGCACAGGCGGGACCACGTGTGACACAGCACCCCGTGGCACACACCCACACATCCCTGCTAACCCACCGAAGGGCGGGACGCAGGGGAGGTCCCAGACCTCAGAACCGCCTGAGAAACAGAACCCCCAGTCATGTCCATGAGGTAAAACCTAACGAAGGGACCCGGGGAGGACCAGGAGGCCGCAGCACAGATGTCCTCCACCGAGGCCCCCCCTAACAAGGCGGCAGAGGCCGCCACCCCACGTGTGGAGTGCGCCCTGACACCCCCAGGGGGGGCCAGCCCAGCCAACGTGTAGCAAAGGGCAATGCCCTCGCACAACCAATGTGACAGGTGCTGTTTCGACAGTGCCTTACCAACGCAAGAGCCACCGTAACAAACAAAGAGCTGATCGGTAGCCCTGAGGTCCTGAGTTTGGCTGAGGTAAACCCCCAAAGCCCGGACCGGACACGCCAGGTGAAGGCGCCCCTCTAACTCACCAGCGTGAGGAGGCGGATGAAACGCCTGAACCACAATATCCCTGGAGCGAAAAGAACTCCGGATATTTTTTGGCACGAAGACTGGATTAGGCCTCAGAGTCGCACCGCTATTAACACGAATAGACAAGCACTCCGGCCGCATCGAGCACAAAGTTCACCCACGCGCTTAGCGGAGGTGATGGCCAGCAGGAATGCAGTCTTGAAAGACAGCTGTTCCAAAGACGCCTGCACAAGAGGCTCAAACGGGGCCTCGGACAACCGGCCGAGGACCAGTTGGAGGTCCCAACTCGGAGATAGAGAACGTTCCACCGGCTTAAGGCGCCGAGCGCCAAGCAGGAAACGCTTCACAAGAGGGTGGCTGAACAAAATAACGCCCTCAAACCCCACATGACAAGAGGATATAGCCGCAGCATATACCCTCACCGTCGAGGCCGACAGTCTATCCAAAATAGACTGAAGGAAGGGCAGGACACCGGATCCCAGCCCCCCTTCTTACACCACTCCTAGAAAATACGCCATCTACCCGCGTAAACCGCGATAGTGGAGTGAGCATGCGCGTTCCGGATGGTGTCGACCACAGAAGGGTCCATCCTCCCCAGACTCACCCCTTCAGCAGCCAAACCATCAGGGGTTGGCCCAGCACAGGGAACCGATACAGAGACCCGTGCACCTGAGAGAGGGCCCGCGACCACCAAGGAACAGGCCACGGCGGGGCTACCAAGAGCTGGGTCAGGACTGGGAACCACACAGCCGAGCCCCGGTCCGGCGCAACCAGGATCAAGGTCCTGCGCTCCCGACGTACCCGCTCCAACAACTAACTCATCAGATGTATGGGGGGAAAAGCGTACAGAATCCCGGGCGGCCATGGATACATTGAGAAGGCATCCACCCCCAAGGGAGGATTGTCCTCCCGGCTGACCGAGAACCACAAGGGGCACAGGTGAGACTGTCTGCTCGCAAACAGATCCACCGAAGCTTTCCCGAAGCGTACCCAGACCAGTCCAGCTATGCCGGGATGTAGACCCCACTCGTCGCGACGAGGACCGCCCCGCGACATCGCATCTGCGCCCACATTCTCCCTGCCAGGGATGTGGAGTGCCGTCAGGCTGCGCAGATTGCGAGACGCCCATATCCAAAGCTCGAACGCCACCTGGTGCAGACGGATGGAGTGTACTCCACCCTGTCTGTTGACATACGCCGCCGCCGTCGTGCTGTCCGTCCTGACCATCACGTGCTCGCCCCTCACCAAGGGGCCGAGGTGTTCGAGAACCAGGAGGACCGCCTTCAATTCCAACACATTGATGTGCGTAGCAGACAGGGCAGCCTGAACCGTCCAGCTGCCCCCCACTGCGTTGTTCCAACACGTCCCCCCCATCCCGTGAGGGAGGCGTCGGTGAAGACCGTGACCGCCTGCCGCCCAAGGGGACCCCGCTGGTGAGGGCACCAGGCCTCTTCCAGTGGTCGAGATCCCCCCGTATTGACAAAGGAATCTTCAAATGCTTCCACTTGCCTCTCACCAGGTCTATTTTCATACTAGTAAACCACCTCTGTATCCTCCTCATGAAGAGGAGGCCAAGAGGGACCACAGTGTGAGCAGATGCCATCATACCGAGCAGGCGCATCACATGCAGCGCCGTAACCGCCCCGCCAGGACGGAGACCCCTGAGCGCGCCGAGGATAGACACTCGTCGCCGCTCCGAAAGGGTTGCCATCATGGACCTTGAGTTTAGAACCAAACCCAAGTATTCCACCTGTTGACTGGGAAGAGGCGTACTCTTCTTCCAGTTCACAGCAAAACCCAGCTTGGTGAAGAATTCCACCACCAGCCTGGTATGAGACCTGGCGACCTCCTCCGACTGACTGAGGAGCAGAATGTCCCCTTTACGTCCCCTGACGACGTAAAGGCTCCAGTGCGGTCTCTATGCACTTGGTGAATGTGCGGGGGGCCAGAGAGTAGCCGAACGGCAACCTCTGGTATTCGTACGCCACGCCCTGAAACAAGAACCGTAGGTATTTCCTGTGAGGAGGGTAAATCGGGATGTGAAAATACGCATCCTTCAGGTCTATGGAGGTGAACCAGTCTCCCACCCTGACAGCGTCCTCCCGTGGGACCGTGACTACGGCTTGCTTCGCCAACAGAGATTGGATCTCGGCGGCCAGAGCTGTCACTGCTGCCGACCCTGACAACAGGGTCTGCACCAAACCTGAAAACGGAGGGTGGGGTTGTGCGAATTGCAAGACAAGCCCCGCCTCAACGTTCTCTCCGTCCACCTCTACATACGGCACTGCTGTAGCCATATGTGACGATAATCCCAAAACGCACCCGCCGCCATTTGGCGCTGGCCCGGAAGGAACTGTAGATAGGCGGCCCGGTCCCTCCCGCTGTGCGTAGCCAACTCTGGACCCGCTAACCGTGCGGGCAGGGCGTTTCGTGGAGTCGGGACATCAGTCCCTGATACAACCCATGAGGCAATCGCACCCAAGGGGGGACCCCGACAGAAAGGGCCGATTCGATACGGGAGAAGCTGACATCATACCAGGTGACAAGAACTCCCCCACTGAACACCCCTCCAGCATGGACCGCTGAGGGGCTGTTCTGCAGCTGGACATGCAAGGTGTGAGGACCCCATGGGTTCCTACACACCGTAGCCCTGCAGTGATATTACTACCACCCAAATCACGCGCACCTGCCAGACCACTCCCGGCCTCTCCGGAGTGGGAGGCACTAACGTGATACCCGGCCTGGCGAAGGCGAGGTCGGGGAAACCCGCGCTGAGCATTCTTTCGAAGAGGCCTCGAATCCCCCTGTTGACAACCTTTGAAGGTGACAGACGTAACACCAGACTCACCAATCGCAGATGCAGAACGCGTGGCGAGGGAGCCACGTGACAGCACAACATTCTCACGGACAGACCCAGGCTCAGCCATCAACTGGGTGTCAGCCCCTGTCCCCATGAGAAGCGAAACGTGGGGCCGCATGCGCTTCAAAGAAGACCCGCGGCCCGCAGCCAAAGGAAACAAATCAGAGCCCCTTTTCTGCTGGTGTTGGGGGAGGGAGTGATCGGAGAGCGGGCTGCACACAGCAGGACGGCTACGGTTTCTTAGGCCGTGCTCATCCCATGTAGCCGATCCCTCGGCCGCCAAGGCTGTCGGCCTTGTGGACACCTGTTGACGTTGAGCCCAGGGTACCTCAGGCGGGGGAAACATGGCCGCTGGTCGAGGGCCTCGCCATAGTCGCTGACAAGGCCGTGCTCTCACCTCTGACTGCATGGCGTGAGGCGGTGTGGGACCCAGATAAAATACCGCCCGCGTTTCCGCAGAACGACAAAAAAGTCCTTCCGCGGAAAGAGGAGCCTTAAGGAGAAGAAACCTTTCCTCCTACCCAAGGGAAGACTGCTCCAACCAGAGATGCCTATTAATAAGTGTTGATAGCATCCTGATCCTCCCTGCGGTTATAGCTTGCGACTGATTCAAGATTTCTATAACCCCAAAAACATGCACAATGTTTTCAGTGTCGGCTGGCCCTGTAGCCCCACTACCCGACGCCACTGTGGACAGAAAAACAATCAGCTGAGCCACGACACTGGCCGCAGCTAAATTCCATCCTATGGCAGTATAAACATCATCAGTCCATACTGCCACCTGCCGGGCCGATTTGCTCTCAAGCGTCGGCTTCCGGGTGGGACACCGTTCAACCCTGCCAGGGCAAAGGATCGATGCTACCTGGCTCTCAAGCCAAGGCACACCAGCCTTGCGCCCCGTCGTCAGCCCATTTACCCGTAAAAAGGGCAAATAGGTCTCCGAAAAAAACCCCACACTAGCTACCGACTGACCTTCATCAATGAACCGGTTAAGAGGAGGGAAAAGCGGTAACATGCCACAGCGGGGAACAGTAGAACAGTGACCCAGCATTACAGCATTAGCATTAGCAGCGCGCTCCAGGATAGCTGGGAAAACGTCCAACTCAGAGTAATGTTTACCCAGATATCCTGCCCCTTGCGCCAATACACAACTCGGTTGTCTCGAAGGACAACCAGCAGTATTACTAACACCAGCAGAAATGCGTGATGGCACAGAGCCTACCTGAGTGCGACACCGCGCGGCGTCCCTCGAACTGCTGTCAAAAGACGAGGAAACCCCAGGACAGACCCGACGTGCCGTCGGAACATGCCGAGAAGATTCCAGGGGCTGGGAAATCTCCCGCGAAAACCCAACATTGTTCAATTTCTCTCTGCATTTCATCACACTAGTTACATGGGATGCAAAGCACGTCCATGCTGGAAAACGAAAGAAGAGGAAGGGCGAGTATGACCATGCCTGGCCCCTTATAGGGGTGCACCGGGGTGGGGCCTGGTCAAATGCATGGGTTCTTTGTTTCGTTAATGTAGTACAGTAGGTACTGGAGATGAGGTATATCTCAATGGTGAAGAGCGAGACGCGATGGCCAGTACGAGTATATAACACACAATTTCACTTCATCAGTGTTCATTTTGGCAGCTGATTTTGATTTCGTTTTAGTCTCCCTCTTACCCAGAGTGCTATCTATCCATACAGATAGTATCGGTGTGATTTGCCTAGTTTTGGATATCTACTGTAGAGATGTCTGAAATCACTCCAATACAATGGAGCTGAACGGCACAACAACAAAAATACATTTGAAAAATTCAAAAGCAACATTTCTTTCCAGAAATAATGACTCGGTTTCTCAAGATAATCCACAGACCTTGTTGTGAGCAGTTTCATGTAGGAACTATTTTCTACTGAACTGCACCCCTAATAATATGAATGGGGGTGTAGCAGAAAACAGTTGCTAACCAACCAGAATATGAGCATGGAACGTGTTGCTTTTCATTTTGGTGCCCATGTTAACCAGTTAGAACAGCCACATAGACTGTGAGCAGAGCATTACATAAAGATTCAGGGTTATTAACACTTTGATCGCCGGGGTTAAATTCATAATTTACCATCCCTCGCCAGCCCTATTTAACATGGAGAAGTTCCCCTTCTTTGCAGGGCTATAACTTTTAAAATTGTATTGCTAAATTGACATTACTATGGCCCATTCAACGTCTTATATCTATTGTTCAGGGTGTAGCAACGTTATACTTTTTCATTCACATATTCATACTAAAATACGGTCTAAAGTATAAGTATGTTTTTATCGTTTTCTGCAGCTTTCTCCAGAACTTGATTTATAGCCCTAAATACATTATATTGATGATCAAATACAGTTTGGTAGGAATCTGTGCGAGATAAAAAAATTCAAATGGACGTACTTCTAGAAGTTACTACGTATGATCTGATGATGACCGGATGGGGGGGGGGGGGGGTCGTTTATAATTCCGTGGGCAACGTTATATCATTCATCTAGTGTGGGTGATATGATCATTAGAGCAGTTAGTATAGAAGACATTACAAAATAATGCTGAAACTCACCGTAGCTTCCTCTCGCCGTTGGGAGATGAGCATGGAACAGAATTTTTTTCTATTATGGGATGTCAAAATATCCGATCCATTTCCAGGTTGTATAATAGTATATACGTCCAAATCATGTTGTTTATCGAGTTATTGGTAACGGATCACTATCCGTCGTGATCAGCTCGAGTCCTGGGACTATTACCGAGTGATCGGACCAAATTGAAATGAGCACCAGCTTCCACTTCCTGTTTCTTCCCTGGGCGATCCGCCGATCGGCCACCAGATGGCGCTCTTGAACCGTTAGAGAGTTGATAGGGGCTCACCAGTACATCTCATGTCTCCGGGGGAGAAATATGATTTCGATCACAGATTTTTGAAATATTGATATCAAAGACGCTGTCCAGCGTCTTCGGCAGAATAAGCATGGCGGGGAATGACGTTTTCCAGCGTCAACGGCGATTAAAGTGTTAATAATAATAATAATAATAATAATAATAATAATAATAATAATAATAATACATCTTATTTGTATCGCACCTTTGATACAATAATTGCAGCCCAAAATGCTTCACAGCAGTAAAATAGACATAAATGGACATAGGCATAAAATTTG
This sequence comes from Notolepis coatsorum, assembly GCF_963971535.1. NCBI lineage: Eukaryota > Metazoa > Chordata > Actinopteri > Aulopiformes > Paralepididae > Notolepis > Notolepis coatsorum. The sequence continues at coordinate 59,719,085 of NC_140172.1, read as the reverse complement.
CATTGAATTGGCAGAATAAAAACAATGCATAAAGTGCAGACATAAATATAGACAGGCATAACATTTGCATAAAATAGACAAAATAAAAGCAATGCATGTAGTGCAGACATAAAATAAGCATAAAATAGACAAAATAAAAGTATTGCTCTCATTTACAGTACAATAATCATGTTTTAGCATAAAAATAGACAACATCTTATGTTGCATGTTATGACAATTGACCTGCGGTACACGTCTTATCAATCGATCGTTAATGCACTATGAATCAACAAGTTGTTAATACTGTATCCATTAGCTGTATGCACTACACAGTATTTACCTTCGACACCACATACACTACAAAATACATGTGTCACCATTCAGACACCCTTTGATGGATTTGCATGAAACATTGTGTGAATGTTCGATATAGATGCCCAGACGTGTTTACTGGGTTTCACAATGATTGTGCAAAATCCACCTTGAGCTATGAAGCTTTACATAGTAGGGCACGCCCACATGTACTAATCACAACCAAACTCCAGACCTGGCTGTAGAGCATGGACCATACCGCCAATTTCATTACAGCCAGATTTAGACATACTGTATATTTTTCTGACAATGACCTTATATGTGTCTATCATGCTTTAATATGACTGTGAAAGTGCCACCATTCAATTGACATGCGGTACACGTCTTATCAATCAATCAATCAATCGTTAATGCACTATGAATCAACAAGTTGTTAATACTGTATCCATTAGCTGTATGCTCTACACAGTATGTCCCTTCGACACCACATACACTCAGACCAGCTGGATGCAGCTACAAAATACACTTGTCACCATTCAGACACCCTTTGATGGATTTGCATGACATTTCATGTGAATGTTCCAAAGTGATGTTTCGTAGTAATTGCATGAAACCACCTTTTAGTTATGACACATGATCCACACGGCCAACCTCACCTGTGCCTGTGACGGCTCAACACAGAGCTGTTCAATATGACTGTCAACAGCCCCATTGCTCACTGTCTAGTTTATTGAGTTGTGCGCATTTCACACAAGAAAACCTCTAGCTGACATTCTTCTGCAGCCACTCTCCTCACACAGGCTGTTCTAATCTCCTGACATGGGCATGTTTCGTGGGCACAAGCACAAACTTAAGCTATTATATTATATGCCACACCCACATGTACCAATCACTATCAAATGTATTTTGACTAATATCTGAACCTAGAACTTGTACTGCATATGTGTATACTAGTTTCCCTTAACACTTTGGTTGCCTAAGGTTAAATTAATGATATACCATAGATTGCCAGCGCTATTTGTCTATGGAGAAAGTCCCCTTCTTTGCAGGGCTATAACTTTTTAAATTCTATTGCTACATTGCCATTATTAGGGCCCATTCAAAGTCCTATATGTATTGTTCATTGTGTAGCAACGTTAAACTTTTTCATTCACATATTCATAGTAAAGTATGGTCTAATGTATAAGTATGTTTTCATCTCTTTCTGCAGCTTTCTCCAGAACGTGATATATAGCCCCAAATGCATTATATTGATGATGAAATACAGTTTGATGGCAATCAGTGCGATATAAAAAATTCCAACTAGACGTACTTCTAGAAGTTACTACACGTCATCTGATGTTGACCGGATGGGCGAGGGGGCGTTTATAATTCCGTGGGCAGCGTTATACCAATCATCTAATGTGGGTCAAATGTTGATAATATCAGTTATTATCGAAGATGGTAACGTTACACGCTGAAACTCACCCCAGTCTCCGCGCGCCGTTGGGCGATCATCGTCGAGTAGAAATTTTATCATTATGGGATATATTATTACCCGGTCCATCTCCAGCTTGTATAATGGTATATACGTCCAAATCATGTTGTTTATCGAGTTATTGGCAATCGATCGCTATGTAGTGTGACGAGCTAGAGTGCCGGAACCTATCCCGAGTGGCCGGAAGCAATACGGACATCTAGCACAACCTCTACTGCGCTTCCTGTTAAGCGGTTGCGCGATCGGCCACCAGATGGCGCTCCTGAACCGCCAGAGAGCTCAGTGGGTCCTGCTGGTGTATCTCAGGCCAGCGGAGGGACATATGAATCCGATCGCAGATTTTTGAAATATTGATATAAAGACGACGTACAGCGTCCCCCGGCAACTTTAGCATGGCCAGCAAAGACGTCTAAAGACGGCTCCCGGCAGTCAAAGTGTTAATGGAGTATTTGTGTATTTACAGTAGTCAAATAGTTTTTTAATAATCCTTTGTCAAATAATAAAAGCATTACAAATGGCAGAAAGTCCAATGACGTGAACTTTGGTAGTCCAAGAGGCAAGAGTATATGAGAATGTTAACAATAATTGTTCGCAAAAAGTGGCATAGTGATTTACATTGTTGCTGTTATGACCTATAGCAGCATTCTATTAACATTACTGTAAATATCAAAATACTTTAAGTATCCAAGCATCAGATCTCCCTTCATTAATATTAGGGATGTCCCGATCACATTTTTTTGCTCCCGATCCGATCCCAATCATGTGATTTTGAGTATCTGCCGATACCGATCTTTCCCGATCCGATCTTTCACATTAGTAACCGATTTGACGCATTTTTGTCAGAAACTGGCTAAGCGAGACAAGCCCCTATGTTGCCTCAATAGCCCCTCGAGCGAGGTGGCTCACATTACATTCACCCTGAGCCCCTGAGAATGTGCTTCATACGAGAAATATTCAAAGTTTCAATCTGTTTGCTTAGTATACATTCACAGTGTTCGACTTACGTAATGATTTGCTCCATTTTGGTTTGAAACGCTGACGATAATCCTCACAAAGCGAATGTTGACGTTATCCAGGTGAACATTAACTTCATTCAAGCGAGGCATTGCAATCAATACAGCTGTTTGGCAAAGCACCAGCCGCCTCCCCCATTCCTTTGCTCACTCTAGTCACATAACGTGGCTGTTACTCAGGTGGCGTATTAGATTGGTCGTGTTGAACGCAGCTCTGTTCTTTCCTCCACGCGGAACGTCCGCCTTGCAAACATTGCAACTGGCTATTGGACTGGCTTCAGTTTCGATTTTAAAATGCTTCCAAACTTCTGACATTTTGTCTAGCTGTTCCGAGTCATCAGGTGGACATAACCTGCCGGTGTTGCGGGAGCAGGGCCGCCTGGGAGAAATGCGAGGCCCTGTGCGAAATTTAAACGCGAGCCCCCCCCCCCCCCCCCCCCCACTCTAAAAGGTAAAAAATATATATATATATATATATATATATATATATATATATATATATATATATATATATATATGTATATATATATATATAATTTTTTTTCAATACAGTCAACATATTCTTAAATAATAGCGCTGCCCGAGGCTGGGCATGATACAGTCAACATATAGCAAGAGAGAGAGCGAGAGAGAGCTCCCGTTCTACAGTCAATATACAGTGTTATCGATTGATTGATTGATTGATTGAAAACTTTATTAACAGATTGCAGAATGGGTACAGTACAGTACAGCTCAATACACACAATTGTTAAGGGGATGCAGACCAGAGAAAGACTTTCGTCTTGTTTACATCAGGGTCCCCCATTTTCAATTCATCAGGACATATATGACATACATGACATACAGATAGACAGTACTGCTACATCTATACATTTATGACATACCAGATTTGCAAATACAGTACTGTTTGTGATACGAAAAGAGTCCAGAAAAGAGAGTATATACATCGCTGCACAGACCCGGCAATGCCCCTGACCCTCCACCAGAGCAAGGCCAGAGAGAGAGAGATAGAGAGAGAGCATGTCTGTTTGTGTGTGTGTGTTAGAGAGAGAGCATGTATATGTGTGTTAGAAAGAGAGAGAAATATATAGAGAGAGAGCATGTCATTTTGTGTGTTAGAGAGAGATATAGAGCATGTCTGTGTGTTAGAAAGAGAGAGAGAGAGAGCATGTGTGTTTGTGTGTTAGAGAGAGAGAGCATGTCTGTGTGTGTGTGTGTGTGTTAGAGAGAGAGCATGTATGAGAGAGATAAGCAAAGATGAGCCCCTAAAGGATATTCAACTTTTAATGGAAGAACAAAACAGAAGGAAAAGATAACTTCACAAAGGCAACATGAATATACATAGATCCAAAAGGACAAAGATCAACACTTAAATCCAAAGAGAAGAGGGTCTATACCAGAGAAAACAAAGTAGCAAGGAGCCAATGGCTGACATCAGCTAAATAGGCTAACTGCAAATAGAGTAGCCAGGTACTGACACCAGGCCACACACAGCTTTGGCCAACGCTACCCAAGCTACACAAACGACCAAGACAATTCACACACAGCACATGTCGTATCTCCAAATGTTGTGAAGTAACATATGTTTTGCCTGGAAAAAAACATTGTTATTAACAAAACATTCGGGAGGGGAAGGAAGGAAGAGTGGGGTAATGTCCAATGGACATCTTACCTGCACCAAGGAACGCAGGGCGAAAGGCCGCAACACAGGTCTCCACGTTGACGAAAGGCCTCTCGCTGGCGGGACAAAAAGAAGCTATGGCCGGAGCCTTGTCATGGTGCAGGCCCGACTACATCTTCTGTCAAAGATGATGTCGTAGTCAGAGTGCCAGGGCCTGCTATTCTCACGGCTAATGTCAATGGTCGTAGCACAAGCTAACAGCTAACTCTAGGCTAACTGATAGCATCAAGCTAACGTCCCAGCCGAGCGAAAACGAGCAGCTAACGTCGTAGCTAAACAGCTAACTGGCTAACAGTTAGCTCAACCCGGCTATCGCTAACCACTAGCTAACGCAGAAGCAAGCTATGCGGCTACCACTGAAAAACTGTACAACGTGAGAAAAGCAATACAGGCCAACACTTCCGACAGCCGCTGTGTTTTCCTCTTCTCATCCGAAGAGGGAAGGGAAAAAGAAGGCAATACACGTCCCACTACAGAGTGGTGTTTACCATAGCGGTGCCGGCAACAAGTCCCTCGCGGACTATAGCCGACTTGAGCATGGAGATATTCTCATAATGAAACACCAAGCTCACCTCCCTCGCACCAGGTGCTGACACCAGGCCACACACCGTTAGCTACTACAACAGCTAGCCGGCCCGTTTGGCTCCCGAGAGAGAGAGAGAGATATATCCACGGCGGGAATAGAATAGAGTGCATTAAAAACTCACCAAACGTCCAAGAGGATGGAGACAACCGCGTGGAGTTGACGAAGTTCATCTGCCGAATGACCGTCCTCTTCATCTTGGCATAACAATGCTGCACGCGCTCTCTCTAGGTTAGCTAACGCTAGTTAGCCTTTAGCTAAGCTAGCTACTAGCCGACATCATCATGGCTATCCCGACTGAACCACACGTTAGCACTCAATATTATAACGTAGCTAAAGCTAACTAGCTGTCCCTGCCTTTAGCCGGGATGGCTAGCCTGACTGAACTGTCTAACATGCAACAACTTTCATCTTCAGTCCATCTGCCGAATGACCGTCCTCTTCGTTTTGGCTGGCATAACTAAGCATAACCTCCAAAGCTGCACGCGCAAAATAGTCAAACGCAGCTGACGCACGCCAGCGTACACATAATGTAACCCCTCCCTTCTTGAAACCAATAGTATGTCTGCTGCCCCAGAGCTCCAATAGAGAATAGTGCAGAGCCGCAGAGCCAGGAACATTCTACAAACGTGTCTAATGTGAAATAAATAAGCATATAAGCAAAACTAGATTTTAGGTCTGTGATGAAAAAGGGTCTCGCGGGAAGGGGGGCCTCGCAAAAAAAAAAAAAAAAAAATATATTATTTTTGAAATTTTTAATTTTTTTTGGTGCGAGGCCCCCCTTCCCGCGAGGCCCTGTGCGACCGCACTGCTCGCACACCCCCTGAGGCGGCCCTGTGCGGGAGCGACGCGTTGTGAGCTTGTAGGTCTGCTATTTTCGGCATACGTCACTGTCGTGCAACGGTGTAAATCAAAGGAAATGCGTTTGTTTTGGCAAATTCTTCTGCTCTGTGTGACAATAAATAAATGAATGATGATATGTAATTTAAAACCAAAACTAAGGCCTCAGTATGAGTTTAAGACGTGAACATGGTCATGTTTGTTGAATAAAATACAAAAGAAATCTATACATTTTTTTTACTCCCGGTTATTTTTTTTAGATCCCGATCTTCTGAAAATCATGTGATCGGCCCCCAATCCCGATCCCGTGATCGGATCGGGACATCCCTAATTAATATCCATGAAATTAGGTGTGAACGTTCCAACTATATGTATGGTCGTGTTGACCAGGTTTTGTCCTAACATGACAGGCCTACGTACCAATTATAACTCAACTTCATACATTGAACACTTGGCCAGAGAGCATATACACTTATTTCATAAAATATGGTCGACCAGATTCAGTGATTAATCAAATCAAATCAAATGTATTTGTAAGGCCCGACAACACACGTTAATGTCCCCATTAGCCATACACGTCTTCTTTAAACAAGTCAAGATGAAACATCACAATAAGTCAAGAACAAAACAAGGTCAATTTTTTTTTAAATAAATGCAAAATAAATAAATGCAACACTCCCAGACATACCCCACGCGAAGGTAAAGAAAAACTCACTAAAGCCTAGCAATAGGAGTATAGTGATGTACATTTCTGACAATTGTGGAATCTTCTATTAGCTGACTTCTAAATGCTTTTGCAGAACATAGATCTTATGGCACCAAATGTCATGATGACTGAACCATCTGGTAGAGTTATGGCCAAATTGGTAATGGGCAGTGTCCTTTCACAAGTTTGTTGGTAAATGGCAGACATATTTATCTGATTGGGCCAGTCTATGAAGTGTTTATGTATTGAATGTATCGAATTTGGTGTTGATAGGTTTAGAGAATGAATGAGGACAGAATGACGTCAAACATGGAGGCAGCCATATTTGATAAATTTCTTATACTCGATTATTTTGGTCCAATAGGTAAATCTATAGAACAAGCATAGCTGGATGTCTGTACCAATTTGACAATCAAACTTACGTGTGGGAGTTTTGGCCATATTATGTTTTTAAATATTTGGTTAGACCAGATTCAGAGATATACATTTTTGTAAGATTGCGCCACCGCCTATTGACCTATTTCAGACCATAGATGTACTGTACATCTATTGAATATACCACATTTCGGTAGGTGGTATATTCAGGGAACCATCATATTTGTAATAGATCATACCCTTTTTCAAGTTTATTGATTGTGGCCATATTATTTATTTGGTCTTGTTCAGAAAGGGACACTCATGGAATGTCTGTAACAACAAACTCCTCTGAATCTGGCAGTCTGACATCTCTACTGCTACCAAGATCCTTCAGAGCCTGTGTCAAAAGCATCCTGATATATGTTGCTGAGACATGGACTATGAGAAAGAGCTATAAGTCTTGACTACACAAGGCTCCTTATGTGTGTTAAGAACATCTCCTGGACAAATCATCCAACAAGTGGCTCAGGAGGTAGAGCACTCGTCTGTTAATCCAGAGGTTCACGGTTCGATTCCAGCTCCTCCCGGGCAGCGTGTCGAAGTGTCCTTGAGCAAGACACTTAACCCCTAACTGCTCCCGATGAGCAGGTTGACACCTTGCATGGTTACCTCCGCCGTCGGTGTGGGAGTGAATGGGTCAAATGTGAGGAACAAATTGTAAAGTGCTTTGGATAAAAGTGCTATATGCACCATTTACCATGTGAGGAAACAACGTCTGCCGTTCACTAGAGGTCTGGGGTTGGTGGTGGCCAGAGCTGAGCTCTCGAGACAGAGAACACATTGGTGCACAAACATGATGTACAAGGTGACCTTGCTTGAAGATTATCTTGCTGTTTTCCTGTATCCTCCTTGTTTGTGTTTGTCACATAGCAATGTCACAAGACAATATAGAATATAAGCTGGAACGGGCTGTATGTGAAAACCAGCCCGTCCAGTAGTGCTTTAAGCAAGGTCCCGAGCAGGTAATAAAGTGAACACAAGACGTTGATCCAAAATAGTAAATTATATTTATTGTACAGGGTAGGGCTTTAAACCTCCACTGATTTATTATGCAACAAAGGGAAAAGACAACCCACAAACATGTAAACAAATAGGGAAAAAGGTAATTGGAGAACAGACAAAGTGAGATATAGGATATACTAAATAAGCGCCCACAGACACTCAAAGGTACCAAAGGTACAATTCCACACCCAGTGGAAAATAGGCCTAAAGCCAACAAGAGAGAAGTGGCGCAGAGGCCACTGATATCTATATATATATACTCAGTACTTAGTCCACACGAAGCAGTAGATAAGCACAGTATCGTTCCACAATGGTCAATAAATGGCAACCTCACGAAACTCTGATCAGTGGCAACTGACAGAGTGAGGCGCCCCGATGTGTGTCATCTCCACTCTATTAACCACCCATCTCCACTGCCTGTTCGAAGGTGCACCAATCAGATGCAACCAATCCAATCAGGGAGATGAGTGGCATCTGTGAATAGAAACAGGCAATTAGGAGATGACACAACACCACACATAACAGACAACACAAATAATATATTACCCTGATGTTACATGGTGTTAAAATATATGGCAATAATGATAATGAACAACCCACGTACGTGACAGTGTTGTTGTCTGGATTTCATTGGTATGTGGATCTAAAGCAGCGAGTGATTACCTCTCGCAGGGTCAGGAGCAAAGTAATTATAGAACAAACACATCTATCCAATTACATTATTACTGTTATGACCTACTACTGTATCATTCTGTTATAGCAAAACATCTAACGTGCCACCACTCAGTCCTCCTCTAATGGATTTGCATGCAATTTGGTGTGAATGTTCCAAAGGAAGTCCAGATGTACCAAACTTCATACTTTGACTAATTATTGTCCATAGAGCATGCGTTGTACATGAAATTTCACAACATTCGGTCAACTAGATTCAGAGATATATTATACATTTTTAACAACTGTGGTACCTTCTATTGACTGGTTTTAAAATGCCTTGACAGATTTTATGCACTCAAGTTTCATGATGATTGAATCAGTGAGTAGCCTACTGGCTCGTATTGTAATAGGCCACACTCTCTCAAGTTCGTCGGGGTGGCCATATTGATCTGATTGGCACTGTAAGGCATTGATATATTGACGTCAGCTTTGGCTGTGTACCACATCTGTGTCGATAGGTTAATCCCTTGTGCTACCCTGGTACTAGGATGACCAGATCCCAATAAACCAAATGTGGGACAAATGGTATGTTTGTGAGGGACAATGTGGGACCCCCCCCCCCCCAGTGCAGCCCCCTACCCTTTTTTTGGTGGACTGTCCCTGTCGCCTCCTTCAAGGCTCATCCACCACTGTCCTCATTAAAATGACCACAAGCCTAATATGTTTTGCCCGTATTCATATTTTCTTTTTTCCCCCTTTTGTCTCTAATGGGTCTTATCACACATGCACGCACGCACACACACACACACACACACACACACACACACACACACACACACACACACACACACACACACACACACACACACACACACACACACACACACACACACACACACACACACACACACACACACACACACACACACACACACACACACACACAGCTCTCCCCCCTCTCTCTTACTCTGCCCCCCACAGATTCTGGACTAACCCCCTCTGACACACAAAGTAAAGTGTCTGTGTGTGTGTCACACACACAGACAAACACTGCCACTTTACTTTACTGCCATTAACACTTTTTTAACACCGAAAACACCGGAACTCGTCATTCCCCGCCATGCTCAAGTTGCCGAGGACGCCGGAACTCGTCTTTGATATCAATATTTCAAAAATCTGTGATCGGAATCATATTTCCCCTCTGCAGCCTTGACACACAGTTCTGATCTCCTCTCAATCCTCTAGCGGTTCAAGAGCGCCATCTGGTGGCCGATCGGCAGATCGAAAAACCGGATGTCAACCTTTAACCCGGCAGGACTCACTCCATATGTGGTCCGGGCACTCGCTAATGTTAGAGAGACTCAGTCTTCACACAGTGAACATCGATCGGTGGAAATAACTCGAAAAAACAACATGATTTGGACGTATATATTATTATACAACCTGGAAATAGATCCGGTATTTCGACATCCCATAATTGAAAACTGTTTACTCCACGCTGATCGCCCAACGGCCCGAGGAGACTGGGGTGAGTTTTAGCGTTATATTCTAATGTGTTCTTTACTAACTGCTATGATGAACATATGACCCACATTAGATGAATGGTATAACGTTGCCCACGGAATTATAAACGCCCCCTCGCCCATCCGGTCAACATCAGATGACGTGTAGTAAATTCTAGAAGTACGTCCAATTGAAATTTTTTTTCTCGCACAGATTCCTACCAAACTGTATTTCATCATCAATATAATGCATTTGGGGCTATAAATCACGTTCTGGAGAAAGCTGCAGAAAGAGATGAAAACATACTTATACTTTAGACCATATTTTAGTATGAATATGTGAATGAAAAAGTTTAACGTTGCTACACCATGAACAATACATATAGGACCTTGAATGGGCCCTATTAATGGCAATCTAGCAATAGAATTTAAAAAGTTATAGCCCTGCAAAGAAGGGGAACTTCTCCATGTTAAATAGAGCTGGCAACGGATGGTATATCATGAATTTAACCTTAGGCAATCAAAGTGTTAATTAGTTTGTTTATTTAGTGTACATCATATTAGTTTACTGCCATATCCATCATCTCACTGCCACTTTACTGCCATTATTGTATTATTGTATTTTACTGCCATTATTTATTATTCATACTTACTATGTACCACTGCTGCTAAAAGTGTTGCACTAAGTTCTCGTTTACCTCTATTTACATTCACTCATACATTAACTTTTTTTAGCTACTGTCTACATTGTATATAGTCCTGTATACTGTCCATATGTTACTTTATAGTGTACTATGTTACTTTATGTTTATAGTGTACTATATGTTACTTTATGTTTATATTAGATCTTGTTCTTTATATACACCGTGGGAAGGCGGGAATGCAATTTAATTTATCTGTATGTCTTGCACATTACGAGAGGTGACAATAAAGCTGACTTTGACTTTTGACTAACAAAAGTAACTCACCAAAACAACTCACACGTCCAGGGATTCACACTGGCACTGCAGTGATGAGAGCAGGAACAGTAATGGCACAATAATAAAGTACAGAATACAATTATCTTCCACCTGCACTGATTTGTGGGGGGGGGGGGGGGGTTACCGGTTACATGAACGACTACTCGCATCTTATTTATTGTTATCATTAGTTTTCAATCTAAACCCTTTGGGATTGCTTTCCCCTTTTCAAACTTGGACCAAGCGCTATTCTCTCGTGCTGAGCAGCCGAGATACTGTAACAGCAGCGTGTGGAACTGATCTGATCCTCTGCGCGCAACAGCGTTAGGACTTGTTGTCATGTCGCCTGGATGTCCAGGATGCGGTGTCACTCGCGGTCAGATACTAGTAACGTTACCGCGACGCATAGAGGTTCTTCACATTGGGGGGGGGGGGGGGGGGGGGCGTTAGCGCGGATGACAACTAATCATGCGGGACATGGTCTCAATTTGCATGACGCGTGAAAAGAGACAGAAATGCTGTGCAATCACGCGCAATGCGTACCCTACCTGGTACCGATTCTATCTCTTTTGACTTTTTTTGTGTGTTTGTGTGAGCACAGCGGTGTCTGTGTTTATTATTATTTCATGAAATTGGGACCATATCTTCATTTTACATATATTTTCATTATGTCAAAAGATTATGATTTGAAACAAAAAAAGTTAAACGAAACACCCTGGCGTCCAAGTCTAAAAAAAAAATATAATATCTCCCTAATTTTCACATCATATATCGATAAATAAACAGAATAATTACACCAAAAAAAAACAATACATACCTTTTAGTAATAGATTAGTACTAACCGGTGCTTACTAATGCTTACTAACGGCTATTTCTGACCGCTATTTCTGACCGAAATAGTCAACCTTTCTTTTTTATAATGGCAGATTCTTATTCACAGGGATTTTGTCCAGTTTTCACACGCTGTAATATGGTGTCTAAAATTTATAGATATATGATGAATATGAATATGAATTTTTTCAATAAAAACGGACTTGGTATCAAACGAACACGAATATAAGTGGTTAAAATTCAGAAATATTTGTAATTTGTTACAGATATCTTGAGATTAGGCTATTAATGTTAATCATGGGGAAAAAAACCTTTTAAAAATAGTAAACAGTTAAAATTATATCATATATCATTTCATCTCTTAAGCCCCATGAGTGTCAGCAGTCCCAGGGAGGCACAAAGGTTTAAGAACGTTCAAATCAAAGTCAGGTCCACCCAGACTGACTGTTTAATTCAGAAACGTGTCAATTCACGGAGGCAAAAGGCCTTCTTCCAGGCCATTCTGTGGACACTTGAGCATTACTGTGAATAGCAAAGTTCTGTGTGATTGTTCCAAATAGATAAATGTGACAGTCAAACACAATATAGGAACATTAAACATTTTAAAATTATTTTATGTTAAGGATTGCCAGGGTTTAAGAGCCATAACGATTGTGACACTATGGTATGGTATGATGATAGGACTTTCCAATACATTTGTCACTATTATGATCATCAATGTGCATCTGTCGTGCTATTAATGTGACTGTGAATGGTTAAAACACTGCAAAACACACTGTAAAAAAACATGAACAGTTAATTATAGTGAATAGCTTTTTACAGTATAGTACTGTGTGACAGGCCTAAAACACAGTTATCGACATAATACTGTAGAAAACACAGTAATGATCACAATACTGTAAAAAAAGAAACAGTAATAATCCCACTACTGTAGAAATCCTGCACAGTTAACACTTTGATCGCCATGGGTTAAATTCATAATTTACCATCCCTCGCCAGCTCTATTTGTCTATGGAGAAGTTCCCCTTCTTTGCAGGGCTATAACTTTTTAAATTCTATTGCTACATTGCCATTATTATGGCCCATTCAATGTCCTATATGTATTGTTCAGGGTGTAGCAACGTTAAACTTTTTCATTCACATATTCATACTAAAATATGGATGGTCTAAAGTATAAGTATGTTTTTATCGTTTTCTGCAGCTTTCTTCAGAACGTGATTTATAGCCCTAAATGCATTATATTGATGATGAAATACAGTTTGGTAGCGATCGGCGCAAGATGAAAAATTTCAACTGGACGTACTTCTAGAATGATCTACGTATGATCTGATGATGACCGGATGGGCGGGGGATCGTTTATAATTCCGTGGGCAGCGTTAGATGATTCATCCAGAGTGGGTCATATGTTCATCATAGCAGTTTATATGGAATAGGTTAGAAAATAACGCTGAATCTTACCGTATGTTCCTCGCGCCGTTGGACGATCAGCGTGGAGTAGACCGTTTTCGATTATGGGATGTTGATCCTGATGAACCATTTCCAGGTTGTATAATACTATATACGTCCAAATAACGTTGTTTATTGAGTTAGGGCGAGCGATTGATCATCCAGTGTGTTGAGATGGAGTCCGGCTACCGATCGCGAGTGCCCGGAGCACATATGGATGGGCACTTCCTGTTTGGCCGATCGGCCACCAGATGGCGCTCTCGAACCGTTAGACAGTTGAGTGGAGCTCACCAGTACATCTCAGGGCTCCAGAAAGGAAATATGATTTCGATGACAGATTTTTGAAATATTGACATCAAAGACGAGTTACGGCGTCTTCGGCAGAATGAGCATGGCTAGGAATGACGTCTAAACTCGTCATCGGCGATTAAAGTGTTAAATACTGTGAATGTTTTTTTTTTTTTTTTACAGTATAGTACTGTGTAATAGGCCGACATATTTCGTAGTAATTGTGTAAAACCACCTTGAGTTATAATGAGCCATGATACATGATAGGCATGATACATCATAGATGCTCACAAGCTAATCACAACCAAATGGCATGACTTGACTTGATCAATATTTGACAGTCTATACTGTCCTCAGCTATTCAGGTAGAGTATTTCCAAAGTTTTGGGCCATATATAGCTGATATGCCTATCCTCTACTAATGCTCGACCACATTAGGATGAGGTTGAACTCAAATGCCAAACTGGTGCAATTCAATGTAAAGTCTTGAGAATGATTTAGCTGGCTTTGCCATTGCAGCACCTTTGTTGCACCGACTGCGTGCTGTTTATAATCCCAGCACTGTTTGCATATGGCTTTTCCTCAAACGGAGGAACAACCTGCCATTCCACAATGAGGGTGACCAGCAGGATTGGTCACTAGGGGTGGGGGGGAAATATTGGTTAAAAAGGTAATAAATCACAACATATTGCAATATCGCGGCATTACTATATTGTGACTCTAGTATTGTGATAATATCGTATTGTAAGGCTTCTGGTGATTCCCATTCCCATCGGTCACGTGACACAGTACGTAGTTCTGTTTAAGGAAAAGCCATACCTGAGAAAGCACTAAACATTTTAATAATTACTTACATTACTAAGTAATTGAATTATTTCTGTGTTGTTATTGTAGTAATTTCCCTGCAATCTGCACTGAAATGCCACCAATATGTGCCATATCGATTGATTGATTGAAAACTTTATTAACAGATTGCAGGATGGGTACAGTACAGTACAGCTCAATACATAAAATTGTTAAGGGGATGCAGACCAGAGAAAGACTTTCGTCTTGTTTACATCAGGGTCCCCCATTTTAAATTCATCATAACATATATGACATACACGACATACAGATAGACAGTACTGCTACATCTATACATTTATGACATACCAGATTTGCAAATCCAGTACTGTTTGTGATACAAAAAGAGTCCAGAAAAGAGAGTATATACATTTGACGTAGAAACTGTACATTCGAGGAGGTTGGGTAGGTGGGGTGGGGTTGGGTGGGTGGGTGGGGAATGTACATTGGCGGTGGTTGGGTGGGTGTCGTGGTGGGGGGGGGGGGGGGGGGGGGGTTGGGTAGGAGGGGTGGGTGGGGGACACTGTACACTGTTCGAATTGCAGTCTCCCGTAGGTGTTCTTTGAGAGTAGTTTTGAAAGTGGGTAGTGATTCACATTCCTTTACAGCTTTGGGTAGGGCGTTCCACATTGATGTGGCATACTTGATAGTACTTTTTAATCTTTTATTTTAAATGTTTAAAGCTGAATAATAGTACATAGTTCAAGTAGTTTCAATTAGGGATGGGTACCGAATCCGGTACTTTTAAGGGTATCGACCGAATCACGTCGGTACTACCGAGTACCGATTCACGTGAGATCCACCGGTGCCACATTTCAGTAATGCAAAAAATAAAACACCACCATCATGTCAACGTTCACGCACACAATACATGCTTACCTAGGATTGTACTTGATTCAACAACAACAAAGCAGTCGGGGCAATGGCACGCTCGCTGCAATATTTGTAGCGCAAAATGCAAAGCTGGGCAGGGTAATACAAGTAACTTGAGCAAACACTTGGTCAAGGACAGCATATTTCTGAAAGCTGAGGAGTGTAGCATTTTTGTAGCATTTTTTCAAATGTGAACGGTACCCAACCCTAGTTTCAATAGCAAAGGTTTCGATTTTTTATACATTTATTTGCTCTTAAAATTAATTTAACTGAACAAAATGTAATTGAATTGCTTTGAATTGCTGATTATGACTCATGTAATAGAATTCCATTTGCCATTGCTGTCGTGTGGGGTTGACATATATTTTCTGTGTCTCTCCTACAGGCCTTATCCTTCTCTTCTACCTAGTCTTCTACATTTTCTTGGCTGGCTTATTTACACTCACCATGTATGTCATGCTGCAGACGTTGGACGACCACAAGCCAACATGGCAAGACAGGCTCTCCACACCAGGTGAGATCAACACACAGCACCCATACTCTATTTGGTAGAAGGTATAATGTACTGTATATAGCTCAGAATGTGCCAAGTCATAAAATCTCTCTCTCTCTCTCTCTCTCTCTCTCTCTCTCTCTCTCTCTCTCTCTCTCTCTCTCTCTCTCTCTCTCTCTCTCTCTCTCTCTATCTCTCTCTCTCTCTCTCTCTCTCTCTCTCTCTCTCTCTCTCTCTCTCTCTCCCCCCTCTCTCTGTAGGCATGATGATCAGACCCAAAGGAGTAGAGTCTCTTGAGATTGTCTACAACATCAAGAACACAGAGAGCTGGGACATGTACGCCCAGACCCTGGACAAGTTCCTCTCCCGTGAGTCTGATCTCCTAGCTTCTTTGGCTTTGGATTTTTTTTTTTTTTATCCACTTTTTCTCCCATTTTCTATATTTTCTCCCATCCCAATTTCGTATCATCCAATTCAACCCTCCCCTGTCACGAACGCTGTTTCTTGCCTCCCACAAGCCGGCTGCAATGTGGACTAAGTCATACATAGCACAAGTCCCCTCCGGTACTTGAGGTAACAGCAGTCGCATCTTTTCACCTGCGCAGCTCGATCTCTCAGTGGCGAGGAGTAACGCGTGGGAGGCTCACGCTGCCCCCGACACTTCCTGATTCTACTGCGCAGGCGCACCAACCGACCTGTAGGAGTCGCTGTCCACAACGCCCGATCCCCACCCATCAGTTTCCCACCCCCTAATACGGCCAATGTGTATTAGTATGAACGACCAGCTAAACGGAAAGCAATGTGGAGCGCTGGGCTCGAACAGGCGAGCCCAGCGTCTCCGCATTCGTGGCGAGCGCCTTGCCCACTACGCCACGTAGCCGCCCGGCTTTGGATTTATTTTAATGATTATTTTAATTATAATTTTTTATTCTCACCATTGCACATTGTGCTAACCATTGCACTTTACTGTACAGTTTTATTTATATGTGTCTTATATTGCAACTGACTGTTGATTGGCACATCCTGGTTGGACGTACACAATCTCGTTGCACTGTCTTGTACTGTGTAATGACAATAAAGTGAATCTAATCTAATCTAATCTAATAGCTCGAATGATGATTAAGGTGGTGGTGGTCGGGGTGCCATGGTTGCAGCATGCCTGCTATACCAGGCTTGTAGTCATTCTATAAACTTTATATGATTTAAGATCTAAGATTTCCTTTATTCACACTACAATGCAATGCAATACACAATACTGAGGCATAAAACAAAAAATACAATTACAATGCAGTACAGTCCAATACAATACCTCCAATAAGTGAAATAACACCATAACATAAAGAAACAATATGACTACCCCCCCCCCCCCCCCCCCCACCCACAGCCTACAACAACACAGTCCAGGACCAGAAGAATGATGAGTGCGTACCAGACCAGTACTTCATCCAAGAGGACAGTGGCGATGTCAAGAACAACCCAAAGCGCTCCTGTCAGTTTCACCGCACCATCCTGGAGGAGTGCTCTGGAATCAACGACCGTTACTATGGATACCATGACGGCAAGCCATGTGTCATCATCAAGCTGAACCGGGTAAGGGAAACTGTTGGGGGAAAGGAAGGGGTAGCATGGTTGTTGCTAGGTAACCGAGATGTGAAACTGAGGGGAAAGGAAGGGGTAGGATGGTTGTTGCTAAGTGACCGAGATGTGAGGGGAAAGGAAGGGGTAGGATGGTTGTTGCTAGGTAACCGAGATGTGAAACTGAGGGGAAAGGAAGGGGTAGGATGGTTGTTGCTAAGTGACCGAGATGTGAGGGGAAAGGAAGGGGTAGGATGGTTGTTGCTAGGTAAACGAGATGTGAAACTGAGGGGAAAGGAAGGGGTAGGATGGTTGTTTCTAGGTGAGCGATATGTGAAACTGAGGGGTAGGTTGGTTGTTGCTACTGTAGGTGACCGAGATGCGAAACTGAGGGGAAAGGAAGGGGTAAGATGGTTGTTGCTAAGTGACCAAGATGTGACACTGAGGAGGGAATCTGCAAAAGGGAAAAAGAAAAACCATATAATTTATGATTAAACTGCAGATTTTTTGATAGTTTCCTTGGTATGTGCTTGAACTGCTACCTGACACTGTTTGACCCCCTATGATATTTGCATGATACATTTCCTAAGCTTTTATTCAACATACTGTAGGTAGCAAGGTCTGTGGTGATAGGACCAACCATCCTGGAGTTATGGTGGTTATTGTGTTGGGCCATACCCTTTCTCAACTGACTATTTGCTAAATTGAGAAATATAATCTATCATCAACTTTTTAGGCACTTGGGCTATATGCCGTATGCATTTGCATACAACTGTCAAATCCCATGTCGCTTACAGTATCATGTACTATCTCTTGGAAAACAACATATTTTTTATATTTTGGGATAGACGGATGAATGGACAAACAGACAGACCAACCTACAGTCAGTGCTGGTGGGAACTGTGGGAATATATCAGTTTTGTTGTTGTTTAAACATTTGTAAACAAGTCTCCCGTTTATATAAGATGAAGAATGATATGGGGACGATATTGGGCATGTTCCTGTGTTCATGTGTTTGTCTCCTCATTCTCACCAGGTTATTGGACTACTGCCAGGAAAGGATGGAGAGGCTCCATACGTCACCTGTGCGGCAAAGGTAAACCTTTCTCTCACTACTTCATTACTATTACAATTCAGATTTGAGCCCATTCACAGCTGTCACGTCTAACTCATTCATCATATGAAACCTACTACTTGTCCGTCCCCATTCCATTACAACTTGTCCCCATTCCATTCCAACCTGTCCCCATTCCATTACAACCTGCCCCCATTCCATTACAACCTGCCCCCATTCCATTACAACCTGCCCCCATTCGAGTACCACCTGTCCCCATTCCATTACAACCTGCCCCCATTCCATTACCACCTGTCCCCATTCCATTACAACCTGCCCCCATTCCATTACAACCTGCCCCCATTCCATTACAACCTGCCCCCATTCCATTACAAC
This sequence comes from Notolepis coatsorum, assembly GCF_963971535.1. Lineage (NCBI taxonomy): Eukaryota > Metazoa > Chordata > Actinopteri > Aulopiformes > Paralepididae > Notolepis > Notolepis coatsorum. The sequence continues at coordinate 59,700,161 of NC_140172.1, read as the reverse complement.
CTGCCCCCATTCCATTACAACCTGCCCCCATTCCATTACCACCTGCCCCCATTCCTTTACAACCTGTCCCCATTCCATTACAACCTGCCCCCATTCCATTACAACCTGTCCCCATTCTGTTACCACCTGTCCCCATTCTGTTACCACCTGTCCCCATTCCATTACAACCTGCCCCCATTCCATTACAACCTGTCCCCAGTCTGTTACCACATGTCCCCATTCCATTACAACATGTCCCCATTCCATTACAACATGTCCCCATTCCATTACAACCTGTCCCCATTCCATTACAACCTGTCCCCAATCCATTACAACCTGTCCCCATTCCATTACAACCTGTCCCCATTCCATTACAACCTGCCCCCATTCTGTTACCACCTGTCCCCATTATGTTAGCACCTGTCCCCATTCTGTTACCACCTGTCCCCATTATGTTAGTACCTGTCCCCATTCTGTTACCACCTGTCCCCATTATATTACAACATATCCCCATTCCCTTACAACATGTCCCCATTCCACTTAATGTCTGTATTTCCCTCCCTATATCGACTGTTTCTGTCTTTTGCGTGTGCTCCCATGTCATTCCACACCGATGTGTATGTTACTGTTCTCTTCATTTAATTTCTTCTCTTCTGTTGTAATCCATCGATTCACCCACTCAGACATACAAAGTTGACAAAGACCAATGGGTAAGAATGTCACACGATCCACTGTCTCCTGTATTTAGCTCCTGGCCCAGTTTCCCAATGGAACTGTAGAGTTAAGATAATCAAGCCCCTACACGTAGAATTTTAACATCAATATTGTAATTGTTCAAATTCAATGGAATTTTTTATATATTTGTGTAATTATCTTAAATAATCCATGTTATGGCCATTTCCCAGTTTAATATGTTCATATTCGTGGTCTATTTACAAACATTTGCATGTTTTTATGGTCAAACATAATCTAGTTACAGCTGTACAGGTCTACAGGATCAGGATGTGTCATTCAGCAGTCAGGCTCAGCCAGCCTCAAACAGTTCTGGCTCCTGTCTCTTTACGTAAATGAAAATAAGCTGCATGTCCCTGTGCAGCTGCACTTCCTGGTTCACAGATCAAACTGTAAAACTAGACATTGCAGATCAGATCCAGCAATTGCATATCTTATTTTTTCTAAAACATATTTTTCTAAAACATATTTTAGTAAACCGTTGAAAAAGAGAAAGAAAATAGTTTACGAGCGAGTAAATTGTTTACGGTAATTATACTGTACCAAGGTATCACAATGGATTTTGACAATGATATTATAATATAATATAATATTGATGTTGAAGATTCTACATGTAGTGGCTTTAAACTTGTGCTTTTGGGAACCTGAGCCCTGGTCTCTTAGAATAGAATACAGTAGTGATGTAACAGCAACTTGGTGTAGATCATAGTTTATTATAAATAATCTATTAGCACCAGCTTGTGTCATTTTTTTTAATCTATAAAAACATCAATGGAAATAGAACAGAGCCGTTAACGACAGACATTCGCCCTTCTGTTGTAAAGGCATCAAAGTGATTTGCATTAGATGTAGTTTTCCTTCACAAAGAACAACTTTATTAGTGCGGCTGGGTAGCAGGGACGTGCACAAGACTTTAGAAAGGCAGGTGCCTGAAATCATAAAAGGGCATTAATTAGTAAATGTAATGCTCGCGCGCCCAGCGCACGAGCCCGATTTTTGGGGTTAATACAAGTATATCATGGTACATTCAGTTTCACCGATAGATGTCACCAAAACTACATAGTGTCCCTTTAATAACGCAATATGCGCTCCAGACCAACAGCTGCGAGAGAGAGAGAGAGAGAGAGAGAGAGAGAGAGAGAGAGAGAGAGAGAGAGAGAGAGAGAGAGAGAGAGAGTATGCTGCGTGCTTTTCCTGCACTAGCAGCAGCAGACAGGGAGGGGCTGGCGACGTGTTTCACGAAAATATACAGTGCACTGCAAACCCGACATTTTATTTTGTTGGGCAAATACCTTACCTGATGTGTACTCTTGCTTTGTTTTAGTTGAAATAGTAACTGTAAAAAAAGAGGTCTCGACTCGAGTGTGAGGGCACTGTGAGCTCAACAACAGCTGGATATCAATTTCCTGTTCAGTGCACTGCTGGCCCTGCGCGGTTTACATGTTGGCTGGAAGGACCTATTATTTACGAGAGGGGTGGCATTTCTCTCTCTTTCTTTACCTAATATTTAGATTCTATCGTGACATCTTTCATTTGGAAGGGCAGGGCAGTATATATATATATGTGCAAATGTAAAAAAAAAAAAAAAAAAAAAAAAAAAAGGTGGCATAAAAAGGGCACTTTCTAATGAGAAATGAAAAAGGCAGGTGCCCGGGCACCCCTTCACCCCTATGTATGCACGTGCCTGCTGGGTAGTGTAGAGGACTAAAATCCCGGTGAATAGAAGGGGCTGGCAACTTCACATGTATTGGAGGAGGCTAAATTGGCAGATAAGAGAAAAATAATCCATGCCTTATTAAAACACATTCACTTCCATAATGAAGGATTGCATTTATATAGACATTTTCTAGACACTTGCATCGCTTTACAACGTAGGGTGGAAATGGCCTCCTTCACCACCACTGTGTAGCAACCAACAGATAAGATAAGATAAGATATTCCTTTATTGATCCCCTTGGGGAAATTCAGGCATCATAGCAGCATGGGGGAGGGGAGGTACAGGTAGTAAAAAGCAGTGTAAACAATATAACAAATCAATATAATTAACATAACATAATTAACTCTGGATATGTGCGTAATGGTCAACAAGGTGCGAGATGAGGGTATGTATGCCCTCTCAGTTATATTTGCCCTACAATAAATAGTTACAATATATAATCTAATCCAAGAATCTAAATCTAATCTAATATATAGTCTGGAAAGAAAACGAAATGCTAAAAGCTAAATATATCCAATATATAGTCTAATGCAGGCTCAATGGCTGCCATACACTGACACAGGCACACATCACACTACACAATGGCTGAAACGCTCAGGAGACAGGGATTGATATCAGCCAATTAAGGGGGGAGGGATGATTAGTTGGCCTTAATGTCAGAGACCAGGAACATCAGGGAACACCCTACTATTTGCGATAGACTCCCTGGGTTCTTTAACGGCTGAATTCAGTCGGGACCTCGGTTTAACGTCTCATCCCAAAGGATTATGCCGTCTGTAAAGTCTTACCCATGTGATCCTCCAGGCCACATCTGATAAGCTTGTTTCACACCCACAGAAAGAAGACAGTGAAAGAATGGGAGAACTGGTATTCTACCCTCCCAATGGCACGTTCAACCTCATGTACTACCCTTACTACGGCAAGAAAGCTCAGGTAAGATAAGTGCTTTTAAATCAGTTTCATCTTCCCAAATGTTAACTGTTTTGTTCACAAAATGTGTCATGATGGCCACCGTTTGATGCCAATAATAATTTTGTGAGAGCAGGTGTGTCCCCCCCCCCCCCCCCTAATAATAGATATACTGTTTTGGAGAAAGTAACTCTTCAAATGTGTACATTTCAGCAGTTTATAGGGAGTAGCGCATCCATTTATTCATAACACATAAATCACATATTTCTCTTTAAGAAAATAGGGCTTTCTTTTAACTCTGTACATACATCTGCACTATTACTCAGTAGTACTAATTTATATATTTTATATCCAGTTTAATCACCTGTATATTGTAGGCTATATTACTATTGCACTTTACTGTTACATTTGCACTCTGGTTGGATGCCAAACTTCTTTTCATTGTACTGTACTTGTGCTGTATAATGACAGTACATTTGAATCTAATCTAATCTAATCTAATCTAAAGTGGTTTCGCGTTTCCCCCTATAGGTGAACTATTCTCAGCCTCTGGTCGCCATCAAGTTCATGAACATAACCCAAAATGAAGACGTGAACGTCGAGTGCAAAATCAACGCCAACAACATCCCCACCGGCAGCGAGAGGGACAAGTTCGCTGGCAGGGTGTCTTTCAAACTGAGGATCAACAGTCCAGCAAATAAATAGATTGTTAACACAACTCCACTAACATCCCCAGTATCTGCAACAGTTAACGTGCTCACGGCCAAAACAAATGACAGCATCCTCTCTCAACCGTTGGGTTTGATTATCTTTTTACAACCTCCTCCAGAGCTTTGGACATTGTTCATCCATGCGATGTGACGTGCGATGAGAATAAGGGAAATGTAATATAAAACATTTAAAAAAGGGTCATAATCCTGTCATTTATTTCGGTCTGTGAGCTTTGGAACAAATTCCTTTTTTTTCAGTAAATTAGTTTGAGGTGGGTTCTATTTATACTGCATGACCAATCTGGGGGATGTATAGACGATATAAACATGGGTCAGTGTTGTTACCACTCAATACACGCTGCCTCCCCTATAGAGTATCCCTCTATATATGAATATCAATATACACAAAAATACAATATGGAAATCGTGTATATCTTATTTATACAGTATCATAACCTTATATCAGTATGTCTATTTTTATTGCACTTAAAAATTAATAATCCGACAGATGAACATTATATATATAAAAAAGAAATCTACATCTTGGTGGATGGATGCGGAGATGGAGCCATTTTTTGCATGTGTGTGTATTGTCTTAAGTGTGTGCTCTGAGGGCGGCAGGCCCCCGTAGGCCTCACTTCTCTCTGCTACATGTGAAAACAATTACATTAAACCACCAGGAGGGACCACACACACTGCATAACAGTCAGATCCTTGAAATTCAATACGCAAGCCATTGTTTATGGTATGCGATCCGAGGCATTTCTAGGTGCAGACCTCGTGTGTGTGTGTGTGTTTGTTTGTTTGCGTGCGTGTGCGTGTGTACGTGTCTGTTCCATATACAAATCCAATTTCATATCGTAGGTCGGGAAATTGCATCCAATGTGCAATATTCACATAAGTGACACGCATTATGAATATTTACATTTAATTTTCATTAAATTACATTATTTACAAAAATAGGACTTCTGGTAAAATATTTTATTTTACTATTTACTCCGATGTTCTTTTGGCACATATTGCTTCCACATTCAATTAAGTTTTATGTTTTCATTGTTCACTGGCTCAGAGTTTTCTGTCTTACCATAAAACATCCCTTAAATAATAATAACACCACGAACATCCATGGTTAGGATACAATGTGACATTGAATGAGCCACTGATGTAATTCAGTCTTCCTAATCTACTCCACAATACAAAGTGTATAGCATCCACTTTTACTTTTAGATAGCGTTGGCGCCATTAGCTACCAGTGACCACACATCAGTATATTATGTCAGCTATACCAAATGCTACAGCTAACTCTAGTGTTTTGGTAGAGCTAACGCAAGCTAACATCAACAATAGATTAGAAGGAATGAATGACATCAAACATGGGTGCAGACCACGTTGTCATGTTATAGGAACCCATATTTGTGGATAGCATTAAGTGTCATGCTGAACAAATGAAAACAAAGGGTATTTGAGGATGAGGGATCCATTTGAACCTCAACACACACTAAAAAGTTGGTTTAAAAAGGTGGTTTAAGATTTCTTGCACATTGAGCGTACATTTCCTTCCCAACAATCATCTTATTCAAACACTGAAGAGCCGTTTTCTTGCAGATCAAAGGCGAACTAAGACACATTGATAGCTTTTTGCATGTAGCACATCTATTTCTCTGTACATATAAGAAATAAATGTGCTTATCTTTTTTTCTATTGATTTATATTTTGAGTGATGTTTGCGTGTGTGCGTGTGTGTGTGTGTGTGTGTGTGTGTGGGGGTGAAGATTGAATTGAAGTGTGTGGAGATTAATTTAATTAATCATTGTATAGCTCTGTGGATGAGGGGGAAATGGAGTGTTCTGTTTGTTTCTTTGTCTGTCTTTGTTTCTTTGTTTGTTTATTTTGATTGATTCATACTCGTGTCATCTTCCAAAGTATTTGTCCCATCATGTACATTACATCTTCTCATAGAATCTCATAGAGTGTGTGACGTGCTAGTGCACCTGAGTTCAGAAGTCGTTTGATTATTTAACAGGACCATCAGAGAAGTTCTCCCATGACAGTATAGTATCTAAAGCATCTTTCAGGTTTCAGTTGTAAATTGTAGTTGTTTTTTAATGTTTTTGTTTGGTAGGATTCTTCACTGCTATATGACTTAAATCAGGGGAAAAGAGAGATGTGATAACAGGGTACCAGCTTGTCAGTCCCTTCTACTAGAGCTTGGAACTATACAGAGTAGGACAGAGAATGCGTTTGATCACTTGACTTGACTGAAAATATAATGGTCACTGTGTTGCTTATCAAGGCACACATCACAGTATAGGTAAAAAATATATAAAGAAATTATTTGAAATAGTTGGAGAATCTTTAGATTATTTTGGACCACTGGTGCGAACCCCGTCACATTACCTTGGTACGGCGGCCATGACATGGTGCCCAGTGTGACTGTGATCCATCTGTTTACCCGAATTAACAATTGGTTTGACTGAATTCTCTGTGAATAGTATTGGTAGCCCCACTCTGATTTCAATATAGACGTCCACATATGCTGGTGTTATGCTATTGACCATGAAGGATGAAACTCCCAAAATGAACAGCTACTATATGGAGGTCTTATATTTTGTCTTTTTTTCGACCGTGGATTGACCGAGTCAAATCGCCTTCCTTAGCGTTCCTGCAACACCCCCCTTAATGTCACGGTAATCTCATAATCTGTTTGGCTAATCCAGAGCAGGCCCTCTACAGGACTTTATCCTGACTTTGTCCTTCCCTCTTCGAGTGTCAAGCCGTTTCTCAGCCGTCCTTTCTCACACAATTCCACTTTTTTTTTTTTAAATGTTTTCAAATTACTTAATTGGACACAGTTCTTTTTATGCAGGTGAATATTTTTCTATCAACATTGCCCTTAACCAAAGATTACTATTGAAATACAAGTTTGATTGATTGATTGATTGATTGATTGAAAACTTTATTAACAGATTGCAGAATGGGTACAGTACAGTACAGCTCAATACATACAATTGTTAAGGGGATGCAGACCAGAGAAAGACTTTCGTCTTGTTTACATCAGGGTCCCCCATTTTCAATTCATCGTAACATATGTGACATACATGACATACCGAGTCATTGTGCTACTTTAGCACGTCACGGGTTAAGACTGTGATACACTGGGGGACTTTTAGGGTCAATGCCATGCGACTCAAGGAGTTGTCTCGACGTCTGATAAATGTACAGTAACTACTCGTTGCCCAGATAAATTATATTATAGGCCGTTTCAACTCCTGTGTCACTTAACTTGCTGTTGCCAGGCACGTTGCTCTGTCGTGTTGGCCAAAAGGGCACCAGATGTATCACTTTAGTCCCAAGGAAATATATGCTACAAATGGATGCGTATGAGTCCCAATTTTATTTACCGGCCTATTCTTATGTAGTTATACCAATACGCACAAGAAGAGAAGTTCTCACTAAAAGACAACAGTGCCTCCTGGTGGACAGATTGTGTTGTTCCCCAGTGTCACAGAATGTTACTTATTTGTGATCTCCATTTATCAGTTGTCTGTGATAATTTGGAGGTGTCTTCAAAAAGCAATATATTTATTTCCTGTGTGGCTGTAACAATGTATTTATTCTCAGAAGGCTGTGATAAAATGTATTGTAATATGAATCGTCAAGAACATGGAAGAATATGACAGGAACGTCTATATTGCATTCACATACTGTGTTTATACAATATGGGTTTGCCAATGTGCATTTTCACGACTGAAAAATAGGAAAAAGATCATGGTTTTATTTAAAAAAGAGTATTTTTATTGCTATTATGTTGTAAAGAGAATGTATTAACTTGGGATTGTATTCGTACAGGGGAGCTAATACCTGGCACATTTTCATCAACAAGCTCAACATTCTGAATGACTTAACAACTCGAGGGTTGAACACAACGCAACCCGAGTACAAACCAAGTACTTTTGATTGTAGATTTTTCTTTTCCCCCCTCAGTCATCTTTCCCATTTGAGATCTTTTTTGCAGACTTGCTGTAGGCTATTGGATGTTTACAGTGGAAGCTTCTTCCACAGTCATTATTACTTGCCGTCTACTCTTGTTTAGTGAGCACAGCATGTGTTGTAGATGGTTCCATTGTATTAGAATGAAGAAGTGATCACTGACACCCATAGAATAATAATAGGTTGAAATACACAGTTCAGTTTCACGAAAATACAGTTTCATGTACTAAATTTCTTAGAGATTAACAATGCTTTTCACAGCTCTTTAAACAAAGTAGGACACATCACAACGTTTTTGCCAAGACCAACGTTCATGGAAATTAGTTATGTTTGCAAATGATTAACTAATCAACTAACGCACCCGCCCCCCAAACATCCCACAACAGCAGAAATAATTCACAAAAAGAATGAGCCAGAAATCTGTTGAGATATTGTCATCCGAAATGGCTGATAATTCTATTCTCAGTTGATCTTTATTTTTTTTGCTGTTACTGTATGTATATATTTTTTGCTCATGTTTACTGCAAAAAAAACAATAAAATAGAGAAATTAATATGGGAAGTCCATGTCAATTATTTCTTCTCTGCTTTTTAGCTGTCTCTTCTTCTCTTCGACTCATCTTAAAAAAAATGCTGGAATGATAAAAAAAATTATGGGACAGCATTGCTAAAATAATATGAATATGTAAAAAAGAAATATAGCCTATATATATTAATTTTTTAAAACATATTAACAAGTTTTGATAACACAGCCCACATTGTACATTACCCAGAACTTACAGTGTATTTACATTGAACGTATGGTGTAACTTTTTATGAATCTGTACGTATAAAATGTTTATCGACTCCTACTGGTACTTAAATGTTGGTACTGTACAGCAGAAGACAACAAGGAACAAGGAACAATTGGGGATTTAGAGTGTAATTTCATCAACATTTACCCTGTATGTGAATTCAGCTGTATCTACATTTAAGTACCAGTAGATACTTTATATGTGGATTCATACGAGGAAGTTACACAGTACATTATGGGTAATTACACTGTACAATGCGGGCTGTATTATAAAGTGTTATCCAAGTTAAAAAAAAAAAAAAAAAAAAAAATTCTCCATCCCCTTAACACTGGAAGACAAATCAAATGACACTGATGTAGCAATGATGGAAAGTGTAACTTTTTAGAAAAGAAAATGTTAACTTTTTGTAATGTTTCATTTATACACAAGAGTAAAAAGAGTACAAATCTGGATCCAGGCAAAAAAAAGAATAATAATGAAGATTGTATTATTGTTAGAAGTCTTCATTTGACACACAGCACTGACATGCTTAATTGGCCCAACAGACTGAGCCAAACAGAAACATTAATGGCCAAGAATCAGGATGAACAGAAAATATGTCTTATCTAAAGATGAACTCACCAGAATACCGCAAAGAGTAATGAAATGTATAATCAAGGGCAGGGGCAGGTGATATTTAGAGGGAGATAGCAAGTCAACAGTAGATGCCACATAGCCACAAGCTCTAGTCTAGCCCTATTTTCTGAAAATCCGCCTGAAAGTACATGCCAAGTTAATGGAAGTTTGCTCCACTTCTACAAGGTCAATTTGCATGTTCTCGGTATCTAGGAACATCTATGGACCTCAGGGAATGTATTCCCAGTGTCAGGAATATTGTGTCTGTTACTATGCTTGAGTAAATTGTGATGAAACAAAGGAGAATATAAATTATAAATTGTCTTTGCATTTTTGACAGTGAATAATACCATATTAAAATTACGAATGTTAAGATTTCGCTCACTGAGCTCATTCAGCGCCTTCTTGAGATCAGGTGTACAAAAAATCGAAGCAAATGAATAAAGGGAAGATGATTAAACAGAAGGATTTGTAGATACAGTACTGAATTCTGCCATCCGGACACATGCTATTTTAATTATAATATAGAATATCAGGCCTAAATGACCTTATTATGGCCACGTCATACATCTATGGCTAGGGCCAAATCTCCTCTATTCAATGGCAGTGTTAAACCTGGATTTAGTTATTTCCTCACGTGCGCATACACATTTTGAAAGTTTAGAGTGTGTAAGGACTTAGAACATTACGATTAAAGTGTATGATGGCCATTTCCATGCTCAATTATGTCTTGTAAATTGTTGCAGCAGTTTTGAGGTTGATACCATTTGTTACACAGCTTTGGTGTAAAATGTAAAAACGTTTGACCATTTTGGTATAAAACATTTATTGGATGGCGAGCACTACTGTTCTGGACATTTTTTAATTAATTCCTTAAAGAGCCTTATAGAGATGCAAGGTTTTATGACCGTGAGCGGCGATATGCAATGTTTATAGGCTGGACTTTCCTTGAAAGTTCACTTACAGTCTAACCTCCCGACGGCTTGAGGAGATTACAGCAGAGCCTGACTCCCTCCTGTGTGTACGTTGACCTTCACCTGGCTCCTCTCCCTCCCTCCCTGCCCTCTAGTCTGCCCTTGTCCCTGGTTTCCACCCCGTCTTCGTGGAAGAGCCACGCCACCAGAGGAAGACTGAGAAAGTATAAGGATTACATAGCATTAGAGGTATTTGTGGGTCTAAAATAGTCTGATCAAGAGTAACGCGAGTGACTGATACACTATACACGCAATTCTGCCTGACACGCGCGCAGACACATGCAGACACACGTTCGTGCACACGCATGAACTGACTTTAACTCCACATGTGTGCACCTATTTGTGATCCTGATCCTAATTCCGTTTTCTCTGAATGTCAATGTGAATCACTTCAGTGACTTAAAAGAACATGCCACCCAAAGAAATTAATCTGATTACTTATGATGTATATTATTCCAGTAAGTAATAATAATAATACAGATCAGATAAATTATGGAAATGAAAATGAATATATATATAGTGATTTGTATATGTATATATATATTAGGGATGCTCGATATTGGCTTTTTTACCGATACCGATATAACGATATTGTCCAACTCTTAATTTCCGATACCGATATCAACGGAATAATTTCATGTAATTAACATTACATATCTCTTGTCGTGGAATTAACACAACATTATGCATACTTTTGACAATAAATAAAATCAGAATCTGTTCTTACTTGCTTGCCTGGGTAAATAAAGGTTAAATAAATGTTAAAAAAAAAAGATTTAAAAAAAGAAATTTGAAAACCGATACAGATATTTTATATATATGTGTGTTTTTTATTTAATTAATTTCACAATAATTTCTGTTGGATACACACAAACACCTGTTAATAGTGGCTCTATGTTATTTCCAGGATGTGTGTCTAAGTGAATGGCAGGAGTGTCAAATGTCAAATTTGGTTAAAGCCCCAATCTGTGATTTTTGTAAAAATCTAATCTATGTGGGTTATATATTCACATATTCTTGAAGAGTTTGATCTGTAGAGAGACACTTTAAACTTGACAACATAAACATTCTAAAAGGACCCACGTTTTTTGCCTGTTGCATTGTTTGCTAATATCAATAACTAACAGGAGAGATACACTTGGATTCAAACTGTGAAAACATGTCTCCATTCCTATTTCTTCATTTTGGTGGTGGGGCCATCCATTTGTTTACATTTTAATCTCTGACTGGGCCTTTACGTGAGGATGAGTTTATGGACATTTCCATGGTAATACTGACAACACACCCAATGGAAAAACATGCACAACAGATCGCTAACACTGTCGCGTCCCTGACGAAGACGGACAGGAGCACTTGGATTGGTCCCCGGGGGGCGGCCCCACGCCGACACCCCTATCTGCTCCCGGCTGCCCTTGGGGGGGAAGGACGACGGGATGGGTCAAGTGCAGAGACTCAATCGCATCGGCGACCCAAGTAATTGCATGTGTGTGTGTGATTCACTATGAATTGAAAATGGGGGACCCTGATGTAAACAAGACAAATGTCTTTCTCTGGTCTGCATCCCCTTAACAATTGTGTGTATTGAGCCGTACTGTATTGTACCCATTCTGCAATCTGTTAAATAAAGTTTTCATTCATTCATTCATTGTTCCTGTGTGTGTGCCGCCCATCGCATGTGTGTCTGCCTGCATGCCGAATAAAGACTTCTCCAAAGTCCAGTTATTATGTTATCCTCATTAACTCACTACCTCCAGTGTAGCTACTAGGCTCCTCGTAGTCTTATACATCCTTACACACCTGTCTTCATAAATCTTAATATCTTATCTTAATATTTAATTTATATCATAAGAATAAATGATATATCTATCTTTACAAACAATTGTAAAAAAATCCATCCACAGTGCAAAACTGAAAAAATTTAAATACAATGAATTAAGATTATAACACTGTAGAATATTATATTGACCTCTATAAAGTCCATCTTCTAGAGTGTTCCAGCATATACTGATTCATTGTTGGCACGGGCAATTATTGTTTAATCAAGGCGTGGGGTTGTGATTGGCCCCTGATTTGTATAGTACTAGCCAGTTTTGAGGTAGCAAACTAGACTTAAAAACTATTACTAGGGCAATCATTCTGAACACCTTATCGTAGATTATTTACATAAATAAATTACAGCTTTTTGTCAGTTTACAACCAGCCTCAACTCATTGTCAAGCAGCCTTAAATACGTATTGAGAAAATTCAAGAGGTCCTGTGATCTGACAAAATAAAAATAGGAATGTCTTTATCCCTTTCACTACCACACTTGAAGTAGTGAAAGGGTTAACCCTTTGTCGTGTGGCAGTGAAGGGGTTAACCATTTGGTAGTGAGCTAGTGAAAGGGTTAAAAAAGAAAGTAAACAGACTTTCAATACTTGGTGATTGTTTCCACGGACCTTTGGTTTGGAGGGATAAGTGGCACTCATACTTGGTCATTGTTAAAATCAAGGCCATTCATGCTCTCTGAGAAGCTTGTGATTCTTCTTAAGGATATAAGTCTTTGCCTATTTAGACGTGGCACGGTGATGCTTATTATACCACTACACAGCAGGACATGGAGAATAGCACTAGGACCTGTATGTCTAATAAATGTCCAGGTCCTGCTTTCCTCCTTGTCTATGGCAGGTTCAGCATGCTGTTGTCATCCAGGGCTTCCTCAGTCCTGTCATAAACCTCTCCGATGGCCCGCACAATCCTCATCAGCAGCACGCTGAATTCCTCCTGGTTTTGCACGCACACTAGCCTGTAGAAGAAGCCCCGCTCGGGCATGGCAATGAAGGCCACCTCCGCGGCCCTGCGGATGTACCAGGTGTGGTGGTGTGCGAGGGTGTTCTGGTAGGCCTCACGGCACAGTACCGAGGGGCCCCTCAGCCGGCCCACGGCCGGTGTCTCCGCCAGCTTCTCTAGGAAGAGCTTGAGCCACAGCAGGGCGCGGTGCAGGCGCAGTAGAGTGCGGCAGCCGGAGTCTGTCTGGTGCTGGAAGTCCACCAGGCCCCGGCTGAGTTCAGCTGCGATCATGGAGCGCACGGTGTGGTACGCGGAGAGGTGGGGCAACTCCTTCTGGTCATCTGCTTCTGTCTTCACCGAATGTACCAGGCCCACGTCTGGGCCCACCTCCGCCTCAGAGTCCTGGTGCTCCAGTAGGGCCAGCTCGCGGATGATGGAGGTCTTGGTCCCTATCTCATTAGATATCAGTCCGACCATTGGACCCAGAGCCTCCATGAATCTGAGGGGATAGAAAGACAGAACAAGGTGAATCACCATCATACCGGAGACTACATTGGGATGACTGAGAATTTCCATAGCCCTGGACACACCCACCAGTATAAAAAAAACTAAAAACCCAGAATTTTGCATTATTATTTTGTGTACAGCGAAACCACTCAAAATAGAAGCACGAGAGTAGCTGCCACAAGACCACGGCTGTGTGTTCACACTATAACCACACCCATTGTTATCTACTCCTGGATTGGCTTAGCTGAGCTACAAGAAAGCCAAAGGGAGATCCATTATAACTTTGTTGTGGGTATTTATTCCTCCATATGGATACACAATTACAATGGCGAGCGGCCAGAGTAATGATATCCTTTTGGTACAAAACTTTAAATTCTGTCAAATCTTTCTTCTGTTAATCCAGAACTAAAAACTAAACAAAAACTAACTAAAAACTCTCCAGCATTCTCACTGAGACCCCAAAAAAAGCATCCTTCTGAACAGCTCTCTTAAAGCAACACTCACATTTACATGTATTGCTACAACAGGTCAGGTATTTCTTTTTATTTATAACTTTCTTTTAGCTTGCATCTCTCCGGAGTTTCTCTATGTGTCTGCCTCAGTGTACTCCTCCTCCTGCTTCATTTAGTCAAGCTCTTACTTCACAAGCTCGTCCCAGCTGCTGAGATAGGGCTTCAGCAACACGTCGGAGGGGAGGGATGTTGCGGCGTGCAGGTGGAAGAGCAGCAGCGACACCTGGAACTTTTGACCTGGACACTCGGCCACGACCAGCGAGTCATCAGCTAGCTCAAACTCACTGCTGTTGGACAGATCGTGAACCTGGTCGATGGAGACGGAACAGAAAGAGGCGAAGAGGGGAAGAAGAAGAAGAAGAAGAAGAAGAAGAAGAAGAAGGAGGAGGAGGAGGAGGAGGAGGAGGAGGAGGAGGAGGAGGAGGAGGAGGAGGAGGAGGAAAGAATTAGAGGAAGTGAGTCACGGGTCAGTCGAAATTGTTTGTGTCCTCCGGAAATTGAGCTTAAATGAAACCGAACTTTACCAAAATTTACTTTTGAATGTCCTTACTCTGTTACCTGATTTAACTGGTTATAACTTTTCAGACAGGAGTCCCAGTGATAGTCCAACCCTCCCTCTGCAACAAAACATTGAAGGGAGAGAGAATTTGGTCATGAACGAACGTGAATGAAAATTATTTATCCTTATCTGTATTTTCAGTTATCCTGGATGAACTGCTGAATGGACAGCCTGCCTATTCCTGTGATCTTTGACAGCTCGGTCAGTCAGATGTATGACCATGCGCAAGAGCAGGGATGTAAGAAGCCTCACAGGCAAATACCACAGTTATATAGCATTACTGGCAATCGTGTCTCGCTCTTCGCCATAATGAGATATCTCTTACCTACTGTGCTCATGAACAAAACAAATGCACCCATGCACCTGACCAGGCCACGCCCCAGCGTCCTCCTATAAGACGCCGGACATGGTCACACTCCCCCTTCCTCTTTTTTTTTGTTTCCATCATGGACGCTGCAGTGCACTCCATGAACTAGTTGTTATGAAATGCAGAGAGAAATTGAACAATGTTGGGTTTTCGCCGGAGATTCGCCAGCCCCTGGAATCTTCTCGGCACATCCTAACAGCGCATCGGACCTGTCCTGGGGTTTCCTCGTCTCGTGACAGCGGATCGAGGGACGTCGCGCGGCGGCTAGCTGTCGGGCTAGGTCGCGCACAGGTAGGGCCTGCGCTACCAGGCATCAATGCTAGCATTTGTGATACTGCTCGTTGTCCCGTGAGACAACGAGTTGTGTATTGGCGCAAGGGGCAGGATATCTGGGTAAACGTTGTCGTCATGACTCTGAGTTGGATGTTTTCCCAGCTATCCTGGAGCGCGCGGCTAATGCTACGATGCTGGATCACTGTTCCTTTGTTCCCCGCCGTGGGCTGTCACCACTTTTCCCTCCTCTTAACCGGTTCATTGATGAAGGTCAGTCGGTAGCTAATGTGGGGCTTGAGAGCCAGGTAGCATCGATCCTTTGCCCTGGCAGGGTTGAACGGTGTCCCACCCGGAAGCCGCCGCCTGAGGGCGAGTCGGCTCGGCAGGTGGCGGTATGGGCTGATGATGTTTATACCGCCACAGGATGGAATTTAGCAGCGGCCAGTGTCATTGCTCAGTTGGCTGTTTTTCTGTCCACATTGGTGTCGGGTAGTGGGGCTGTAGGGCCAGCCGACGCCGAAAACATTGTGCATGTTTTTGGGGTTATAGAACTTTTAACTCAGTCGCAAGCTATAAACGCAGGGATGCTATCAACTCTTATTCACAGGCATCTCTGGTTGGAGCAGTCTTCCCTTGGGGAGGAGAAAAGGTTTCTTCTCCTTAAGGCTCCTCTTTCCGCGGAGGGACTCTTTGGTCTTTCCGCGGAAACGCGGGCGGTATTTTACCTGGGCCCCACACCGCCTCGCACCATGCAGCCAGAGGTGAGAGCACGGCCTCGTCAACGACTGTGGCGAGGCCCTCAACCAGCGGCCATGTTTCCCCCGCCTGAGGTACCCTGGACACAACGAAAACAGGTGACCGCAAGGCCGTCGGCCTTGGCGGCCGAGGGATCGGCTACATTATTTGTTATTGTTGTTATTGTTATTGTTATGTTATTTTATTTCATACTTATCTTGTCTTGCACAGTCTCTGGAGCGCAACAGTAAGAAGCATTTTGTATAAAAGTATTCTGTACTTCTGTATGACAACTATTAAAGAAACTTGAAACTTGAAACTTGAATTAGATGAGCACGCCCTAAAAAAACGTCGCCGTCTAGTTGTGTCTAGCTCGCTCTCCGGTCACCCCCCCCCCCCCCCCCCCCCAACACCAGCAGGATAAGGGCTCTGATTTGTTTCCTTTGGTTGCGGGCCGCATGCTTTCAATGTAGCGCAAGCGGCCCCACGTTTCGCTTCTCATGGGGACAGGGGCTGACACCCAGTTGATGGCTAGGCCTGGGTCTGTCCGTGAGAATGTTGTGCTGTCAAGTGGCTCCCATGCCATGTGTTCTGCGTCTGTGGTTGGTGAGCCTGGTGTTACGTCTGTCAACTACAAAGGTTGTCAGCAGGGGGCTCGAGGCCTCTTGAGGCACAGCGCGGGTTCCCCCGACCTCGCCTTCGCCAGGCCGGGTATCACGTTAGTGCCTCCCACGGCCGGAAGACCGGCAGTGATCTGGCAAGTGCGCGTGATTTGGGTGGTAGTAATATCACTGCAGGGCTACGGTGTGTAGGAACACACCCTATCGGGCAGTGTGGGGGCCTCACACCTTGCATGTCCAGCTGTAGAACAGTTCCTCAGCAATCCATGCTGGCGAGGTGTTCAGTGGGGGAGCTTTTGTCACCCAGTATGATGTCAGCTTCCCCCGTATCAAACCGGCCCTTTCTGTCGGGGTCCCCCCTTGGGTGCGATTGCCTCGTGGGTAGTGTCAGGGTCCGATATCCCGACTCCACGAAACGCCCTGCTCGCGCGGTTAGCGGGTCCAGGGTTGGCAACGCACAGCGGGTGGGACCGGGCCGCCTATCTACAGTTCCTAGCGGACCAGCGCCAAGTGGCGGCGGGTGCGCTTTGGGATGACCATCACATATGGCTACAGCAGTGCCATATGTCGAAGTGGATGGAGAGAACATTGAGGCGGGGGCTTGTGTTGCAGTTTGCACGACCCCACCCTCCGTTTTCAGGTTTGGTGCAGACCTTGTTGTCAGGGTCAGCAGCAGTGACAGCTCTGGCCAACGAGATCCAATCTCTGTTAGCAAAGCAAGCCATAGTCGTGGTCCCAAGGGAGGACGCGATGTGTGGCATTTACTCCCGGTATTTTCTGGTGCCCAAGAAATCGGGAGGTGTCAGACCTATACTGGATCTGTCTGCGTTCAATCGGCTGATTGTGACGAGGCGGTTCAGGATGTTGACCGTCAAACACCTGATGAGCTCCGTCAGGGTGGGAGACTGGTTTACCTCCATAGACCTGAAGGATGCGTATTTTCACATCCCGATCTTCCCTCCTCACAGGAAATTCCTTCGCTTCCTTTTTCAGGGTGTGGTGTACGAATACCAGAGGCTGCCGTTCGGCTACTCTCTGGCCCCCCTGCACATTCACCAAGTGCGTAGAGACCACGCTGGAGCCTCTACGTCATCAGGGGATACAAGTTATTTTCTATCTCGACGACATTCTGCTCCTCAGCCGGTCGGAGGAGGTCGCCAGGTCTCATACCAGGCTGGTGGTGGAATTCCTCACCAGTCTGGGTTTTGCTGTGAACTGGAAGAAGAGTACTCCTCTTCCCAGTCAACAGGTGGAGTACTTGGGCTTGGTTCTAAGCTCAAGGCCCATGAGGGCAACCCTCTCGGAGCGGCGGCGAGTGGATATCCTCGACGCGCTCAGGGGGCTCCGTCCTGGCAGGACGGTTGCGCCGCTGTCTGTGATGCGCCTACTCGGTATGATGGCATCTGCTCACTCTGTGGTCCCTCTTGGCCTCCTCTTCATGAGGAGGATACAGATGTGGTTTTCCAGTATGGGAATAGACCTGGTGAGAGGCAAGTGGAAACGTTTGAAGGTTCCCATGTCAATACTGGGGGATCTCGACCACTGGGGGATAAGGCTGAGCCGAACATTCGAACGTTCGATCGTTACGCTGACATTCGGACTTTAATTAATGGGTTCGAACGTTCGGTGAAAAAAAAATAAAGGAGGTGCATGGGGTTGAGGCGATGTGAAGCGCTCGGCTCAACCAGTATGGTCTGCCGGGCTGTAGCTGGATACTATTGTCTCAACCAGAGCTCTCAACCAATGCAATAGAACAATTTTGATTGACAGGCGATTCTGCCAATTCCGTCACACCGCTTGCACCCGCCTCTGCTGTTACCACCAATCGGCAAGCGTTTATTAGTTTTTTACTTCCGGCAATGCCGCCATTGATCTGCTTGCGAGAAGCACAACAGACTTACCGTAGCTAATACGTTAGCTCCCCGCCGAGGAAGTAAAAGTCGTAACAAGGTTTCCGTAGGTGAACCTGCGGAAGGATCATTAATGAATACCAGCCTTTTTCGGCCACGGAGCGTGAGCTTCATGGCGGGAGGTGGTTGCGTTGGAAACAACTCTGGCCGAGGGCGGACGGGCGGCAGGCGTGTTGGGAGCCCGGCGGGACCCCGCCGGTGTCTCTCTGTCTCTCTGCCGTCCCCCGTTCCGAGGTGGACGGTGGACGGGTCTGTTGAGGAGCCGAGGCGCGCGACTCTCTCCCCTTCCCGTCGACCAAGAGTGAATACCTGTTATTGAACGTGTAACACTAACTATATAACGTTAATGCCACAAAACGAATGCCTTTGTTTATCTAGCCCCTTACGTGACTGCGGTGTGCAAGGGCTATTGTTTATCATAAGTAGTAACTTTGATGCAGTAGCTTGTTTATTTTCTTCTGAGTGCTTTGTTTAATTACATGTTTACATGAACAGCCACCACTGTAAACAACATGTTTTTCACCAATAGACTATGCAATACAATAAAAAAAAAAAATATTATTAAAAAAAATGTAAACCCTGGCGAACGTTCAAACCCTAAAAACAGGGTTCGGGGACAGCCTTACTGGGGGAGGACTGGTACCCTCACCAGCGGGGTCTCCATGGGCAGCAGACTGTCACACGTCACGGTCTTCACCGACGCCTCCCTCACGGGATGGGGGGGACGTGTCGGACCAACGCAGTAGGGGGCAGCTGGACGGTCCATACTGCCCGGTCTGCACTGCATATCAATGTGTTGGAATTGAAGGCGGTCCTTCTGGTCCTCAAGCGGCTCGGCCACTTGTTGGTGGGCGAGCACGTGTTGGTCAGGACGGACAACACGACGACAGCGTCGTATATCAACAAACAGGGTGGAGTACACTTCATCCGTCTGCACCGGGCGGCGGTCGAGCTCTGGCTATGGGCGTCTCTCAATCTGCGCAGCCTGCGGGCGCTCCACATCCCTGGCAAGCGGAATGTGGGGGCGTGGATGCGATGTCACAGGGCGGTCCACATTCCGACGAATGGGGACTACGTCCAGACATAGTCAGACGAGTCTGGGACCGGTTCGGGGAAGCCACGGTGGATCTGTTTGCAAGCAGATAGTCTCACCAGTGCCCCTTATGGTTTTCGGTCAGTCGGGGGGACAATCCTCCCTTGGGGGTGGATGCCTTCTCGATGTATCCATGGCCGCCCGGGATTCTGTACGCGTTTCCCCCCATACATCTGATAGCTCAGCTGTTGGAGTGGATACGTCGGGAGCGCAGGACCTTGATCCTGATCGCGCCGGACCGGGGCACGGCTGTGTGGTTCCCGGTCCTGATCCAGCTCTTGGTAGCCCCGCCGTGGCCTGTTCATTGGTCATCGCGGGCCCTCTCTCAGGCGCACAGGTCTCTGTGGCTGTTCCCTGTTCTGGGACAGCCGCTGATGGTTTGGCTGTTGAGAGGGTGAGTCTGGAGGGGATGGGTCTTGACCCTTCTGTGGTCGACACCATCCGAAACGCGCATGCTCCCTCCACTATCGCGGTTTACGCGGGTAGGTGGCGTACTTTTCAAGAGTGGTGTAAGGTTGGGGGCTGGGACCCGGTGTCCTGCCCCCTGAACGTTGTCCTTTCCTTCCTTCAGTCTATATCCTCTTGTCATGTGGGGTTTGAGGGCGGTACGTTGTTCAGCCACCCTCTTGTGAAGCGTTTCCTGCTTGGCGCTCAGTGTCTCAAGCCGGTGGAACGTTCTCTGTCTCCGAGTTGGGACCTCCAACTGGTCCTCGGCCGGTTGTCTGAGGCCCCGTTTGAGCCTCTTGAGCTGGCGTCTTTTGAACAGCTGTCTTTCAAGACTGCGTTCCTGCTGGCCATCACCTCCGCTAAGCGCGTGGGTGAGCTGTGTGCTCTCTCGGTGCGGCCTGAGTGCTTGTCTATTCGTGCCAATAGCGGTGCGACTCTGAGGCCTAATCCAGTCTTCATGCCAAAAAATATCCGGAGCTCTTTTCGCTCCAGGGATATTATGATTCAGGCGTTTCATCCGCCTCGTCACGCTAGTGTGTTAGAGGCGAGCCATCACCTGTCGTGTCCCCTCCGGGCTTTGGGGGTCTACCTCAGTCGGACTCAGGACCTCAGGGCTACCGATCAGCTCTTTGTTTGTTACGGTGGCCCTCGCGCTGGTAAGGCACTGTCCAAGCAGCGCCTGTCGCATTGGTTGTGCGAGGGCATTGCCCTTTGCTACACGTTGGCTGGACAGGGCACACTCCACCCGTGGAGTGGCGGCCTCTGCCGCCTTGTTAGGGGGGGCCTCGGTGGAGGACATCTGTGCTGCGGCCTCCTGGTCCTCCCCGGGTCCCTTCGTTAGGTTTTACCTCATGGACATGACTGGGGGTTCTGTCTCTCAGGCGGTTCTGAGGTCTGGGACCTCCCCTGCATCCCGCCTCTCGGTGGGTTAGCAGGGGTGTCTAGGAGGACGCTGGGGCGTGGCCTGGTCAGGTGCATGGGTGCATTTGTTTTGTTCATGAGCACAGTAGGTGCTGGAGATAAGAGATATCTCATTATGGCGAAGAGCGAGACGCTCAGCCAGTATTCATATAACTAGGTTATAGGATAACCTTTCGTTACATGTCATTAGAAAGATTAGTAGTTCTGACAGGAATCTCTCCAAGTAATTCGTTTAACCATTTATTGTAGAAACAGCATAAACAGAAGCAGTATAAATGGTAGATTGGTTCTACTAGGGCTGGGTGATTCATCAAGGTTCAATTTAAATTACAGTTTTGGCTTCCCATGATCATGGAAACAAGATAATCGGTATAAAACGATTATTTTGTCTTGTGTTATAAATGCAGCGCACCCTTCCTTCACAGCGGTGTGCTCCCCTGGGGAGGAGGATCTTTGGTAACTTGTAGAAGATGACAGAACGGCAGCCTTTAGTCGAGAAGAAAGGTCAAACTATTTCATATGATGTTCTCAAATCAATGAGTAATCATGTTTAATAATCCTGATTTCAATATCATTCAAAATAGTGATTATGATTTGATTATGATCAAGCAGCCCTAGGTTCCACTATTTGGTGATGCTCAGGGAACATGACTTACAAAGTGTACAACGCTCACGGTAGCTGCATCAGGGGTGTAAGCTAAACATTCTGGGTCTTTACACTCTGTGGACCCCCTAATCCATGATTCTCACACATATTTTTAAAATGTTTCAAAATAATTGAGTCAACAACTATACACAAGAATCTGTAGTGGTTATTAGGGTAATAGCTAATGAACCCTTTATACCACATTTACATTAATACTCAGACAATCTGTGATTCATCTGTACTTTAGTCTGTGGTTTGAAATCTCACCACATTCCTTTCCCAACATACAGTAGCCTACAATCACTGTGATACTTTACTATTGTTAAGAGGTTTGCTTGGAGTATCAAGGAGAACATTATTTACTTCATGTTTATTTAAGTAACAGCCGAAACCCGCACAATTTCCACCATTGACTAAAAACATACTTCTTCAAACAATATGTGAAAAAAATAACCTGTTATGTCTTTTACTATTATGAACTTTGCTACTAAGTAATTTACTGTGACTATATTACTACATATTATGCTAATTATGTATATTCTACTATGCACTCAAGAGTGTAGCACTCAAGTTCGACACTGTTTGACAACAAACAATATCACTTTGAGCCTCTTTGCTCTGTTGCCTCTGTGTGCTTTTTATTTAAATTTGTTTAGGTTTTTCTTTTCTATGAAGGCACTCGGTGTTATGGTTTGTAACCGACCCCAATCGCACAACACAAGACAGGTATGATGGTTTGCCAAGAAACAGATATTTATTGAACAAAAGGGAAATACAGGGAAAAGGGCACTGTCCCTTTAAGGGAGAATCACAAAATACAGGAATATAATATGAGGGGAAGGAAAGGTGCCTTTAAGAGGCGGGCAGGAAAAGGGAACGCCAAAGGGAAGGTTAAGGGAACGCCTTGGGACAGAGGAACTAGAGACTAGGTAAACCAGGGACAAGGAGAACTAGGGAGAGAGGACTAGGGACTAGGAGAGCTAGGGAACAGGAGAAACGGGGACTAGGGGAACTAGGGACAAGGAACTAGGTGGAACTAGAAGGGGAGAACTTGGGACCAGGAACTAGGTGGAACTAGAAAGGGGAGAACTAGGGAACAGGAACTAGGTGGAACTAGAAAGGGGAGAACTAGGGAACTGAGGGGACTGAGGACCGCGGAGGCGGGCTGGGAAACAGGGAGGAACTGGGAGGACTGGTGGAAATCATCTGGGCCGCTCTGCAGGACAGAGGAGATAGTTAATGCACAAAAGGGGAAAAAACAGAGCAGGTGCAGAACAGTCCAAATAACAAAGTGAACAAAGTAATAATATCTTCGTGTGACAAACACACAGGGGGAGATGTAAAGTCCAAAAATACTATTCTAAGTGAGAACCAAAAACAGAGGCATAACGCTGGGAGATGAAATGTCCAAACTAACTAACAGAGGCAATACGCTGGGAGATGAAATGTCCAAACTAACTAACAGAGGCAATACGCTGGGAGAGTGACATCACAATCAAAACTCACCCAGGCGTATGCGTAAAGGTACAGGAACAGCAGCGGGAACGGGGGCAAGAGGCATTACGCTGAGTGAGTGACATCACAATCAAAACTCACCCAGGCGTATGCGTAAAGGTAAAGGGGACAGCAGCGGGAACGGGGGCAAGGGCACTACGCTGAGTGAGTGACATCACAATCAAAACTCACCCAGGACGTATGCGTAAAGGTACGGGGACAGCAGCGGGAACGGGGGCAAGGGCACTACGCTGAGTGAGTGACATCACAATCAAAACTCACCCAGGACGTATGCGTAAAGGTACGGGGACAGCAGCGGGAACGGGGGCAAGGGCACTACGCTGGGTGAGTGACATCACAATCAAAACTCACCCAGGCGCATGCGTAATGGTACAGGGACAGCAACGGGAACGAAGGCATCGCCACCGGGGCGGCTGGCTGTCCGAGCCGAGGGAGAGAGTGCTGGAACAGTGGCGGTGACGAGGGCATCGTCCACCGGGTAGCCGCTGTCGGAGCCGAGGAACAGAGTGCGCGCCACACCTTGGTGTGCGCGTCGGAACAGGGAGCTGGAACAGTGGCGGTGGCGAGGATGTCGTCCACCGGGTAGCCACTGTCGGAGCCGAGGAACAGAGTGCGCGCCACACCTTGGTGTGCGCGTCGGAACAGGGAGCTGGAACAGTGGCGGTGGCGAGGATGTCGTCCACCGGGTAGCCACTGTCGGAGCCGAGGAACAGAGTGCGCGCCACACCTTGGTGTGCGCGTCGGAACAGTGGCGGTGGCGAGGATGTCGTCCACCGGGTAGCCGCTGTCGGAGCCGAGGAACAGAGTGCGCGCCACACCTTGGTGTGCGCGTCGGAACAGAGAGACGCCTCGGGGTGCGTCTGCGAGGAGGAGTGCGCCAAGCACGAAGGTCTGGAAGATGCGCTCCAGCGCGCTGGTCTGGGGAGCGTGCCAAGCTCGAAGGTCTAGGAGATGCGCGTTGCGCGCCGGTCTGGAGAGCGTGCCAAGCTCGAGGGTTCTTGGAAGATGCGCGTTGCGCGCTGGTCTGGAGAGCGTGCCAAGCTCGAGCGTCCTTGGAAGATGCGCGTTGCGCGCTGAGGACTGGAGAGCGTCCAAGCTCGAGGGTTCTTGGAAGATGCGCGTTGCGCGCTGGTCTGGAGAGCGTGCCAAGCTCGAGCGTCCTTGGAAGATGCGCGTTGCGCGCTGAGGACTGGAGAGCGTCCAAGCTCGAGGGTTCTTGGAAGATGCGCGTTGCGCGCTGGTCTGGAGAGCGTGCCAAGCTCGAGCGTTCTTGGAAGATGCGCGTAGCGCGCTGAGGACTGGAGAGCGTCTGCGCTGGTCTGGATGTGCGTCAGGACGACAGCTGCGCGGGGGGTCTGAAGTGGATGACTGGGATGCCTCCCGTGGAAGTCTAGGGAGCGCAGACCAGTCCCACTCTCAGGCAACGGCGACAGCAGGCGAAGGCTGGAGCAAAACATCTCGACGCAGGAGAATGGAACAGCATAGGCAGACGGAGGATCTCCCGAAAGAGTCTAGATGTTTAGAGAATATGACTCGGCAAGTATACAACACGACCCCACGCCAAAACGAGGGGAAGCGCCCTGGTATTTAAAGCCCACAGGGGGACTAATTAGCCTGCCACCACAGGTGCGAGAGATAATAGAATATCAAACAGGTGTGGCCACTAAGGGTAAAGAACGAGAGGGTGGGGGCTAGAGAGAGTGAGTAGGGAATTCCTAACAGTAGGCTTAAAGAAGACAGAGAATAGGGAATTCCTAACAGTAGGCTTAAAGAAGACAGAGAAAAGGTAGTGAGCAGCGGGCAAAACCTCACAGTATCCCCCCCTCCAACGGGAGCCACCCGGCGACCCAAAACAAATACAGACAGAGTGGCAGGGGCAAAACAAGACGGTACTGGCCAAGCCAGCAGGGGAAGCCACCACAAGAGTGGGGCTAGCAAAAGAAACAGGGTCGCCGAGGGGTAACTAGGGTAGCAGAGGGGCAACTGGGGGAACTGGTCTAGAGGAACTGGGTCTAGAGAACTGGTCTAGAGACTGGGCTAGAGAACCGGGCTAGAGAACTGGTCTAGAGAACTGGTTTAGAGAACTGGTCTAGAGAACTGGTCTAGAGGAACTGGGTCTAGAAAACTGAGGGGCAAGCAGGGTAGCAAAGGGGTAACCATGGTAGCACCGGGAAAAGGGCTAGCAGAGGGAAGGTTAGCTGCCAGGGCACTGACAGCTACAGGGCCTATGCTAGCTGTACTGCTACATCAACATAGAGGCTGCGCAAGCTGCCGGAGCTAGGCTAGCAGAGGGAAAGGGTAGCTGCCAGGGCACTGATAGCTACAGGGCCTATGCTAGCTGTACTGCTACATCAACATAGAGGCTGCGCTAGCTGCCGGAGCTAGGCTGGCAGACAGGGCTGGACCAGCATGAGAGAACAAGCTAGCTGGAAGGACAGTCCTAGCTGTGTGAGATAAACTACACAAAAAAGTGGAGGCCATGCAGAGGGACCAGGTTAGCTGCTTGGGCCTGGCTAGCTACAGGGCCTATGCCAGCTGCAAGGCTGCATTAACATAGAGGCTGTGCTAACAGCCGGGGCCAAGCTAGCAGGCCGGGGCCATGCAGAGGGAAACTGGGTTAGCCGCCAGGGCATGGCTAGCTACAGGGCCTATGCCAGCAGCAAGGGCTGCATAAACATAGAGGCTGTGCTAGCAGCCGGGGCTAAGCTAGCAGACAGGGGCTCTGCTGAGGGACTGGGTTAGCTGCCAGGGCATGGCTAGCTACAGGGGGGTCAAACAGGGCAAAACGGGAAGCAAACAGGGGAGCTAACCGGGGAGACTAACAAGCTAAACAGGGGAGTAACAGGCTAACAAGGGAGCTAAACAGGACTAACAAGGAAGCTAAACTGGGCTAACAGGGAAGCTAACAGGGCTAACAGGGGAGCTAGAGGGAACAAGAAAAAAAAAGGCAAACTCAACATACACAGTCTGTGCTGGCTGGGGTCGTAGACTTGGTGGGGTCGTACTGTTATGGTTTGTAACCGACCCCAATCGCACAACACAAGACAGGTATGATGGTTTGCCAAGAAACAGATATTTATTGAACAAAAGGGAAATACAGGGAAAAGGGCACTGTCCCTTTAAGGGAGAATCACAAAATACAGGAATATAATATGAGGGGAAGGAAAGGTGCCTTTAAGAGGCGGGCAGGAAAAGGGAACGCCAAAGGGAAGGTTAAGGGAACGCCTTGGGACAGAGGAACTAGAGACTAGGTAAACCAGGGACAAGGAGAACTAGGGAGAGAGGACTAGGGACTAGGAGAGCTAGGGAACAGGAGAAACGGGGACTAGGGGAACTAGGGACAAGGAACTAGGTGGAACTAGAAGGGGAGAACTTGGGACCAGGAACTAGGTGGAACTAGAAAGGGGAGAACTAGGGAACAGGAACTAGGTGGAACTAGAAAGGGGAGAACTAGGGAACTGAGGGGACTGAGGACCGCGGAGGCGGGCTGGGAAACAGGGAGGAACTGGGAGGACTGGTGGAAATCATCTGGGCCGCTCTGCAGGACAGAGGAGATAGTTAATGCACAAAAGGGGAAAAAACAGAGCAGGTGCAGAACAGTCCAAATAACAAAGTGAACAAAGTAATAATATCTTCGTGTGACAAACACACAGGGGGAGATGTAAAGTCCAAAAATACTATTCTAAGTGAGAACCAAAAACAGAGGCATAACGCTGGGAGATGAAATGTCCAAACTAACTAACAGAGGCAATACGCTGGGAGATGAAATGTCCAAACTAACTAACAGAGGCAATACGCTGGGAGAGTGACATCACAATCAAAACTCACCCAGGCGTATGCGTAAAGGTACAGGAACAGCAGCGGGAACGGGGGCAAGAGGCATTACGCTGAGTGAGTGACATCACAATCAAAACTCACCCAGGCGTATGCGTAAAGGTAAAGGGGACAGCAGCGGGAACGGGGGCAAGGGCACTACGCTGAGTGAGTGACATCACAATCAAAACTCACCCAGGACGTATGCGTAAAGGTACGGGGACAGCAGCGGGAACGGGGGCAAGGGCACTACGCTGAGTGAGTGACATCACAATCAAAACTCACCCAGGACGTATGCGTAAAGGTACGGGGACAGCAGCGGGAACGGGGGCAAGGGCACTACGCTGGGTGAGTGACATCACAATCAAAACTCACCCAGGCGCATGCGTAATGGTACAGGGACAGCAACGGGAACGAAGGCATCGCCACCGGGGCGGCTGGCTGTCCGAGCCGAGGGAGAGAGTGCTGGAACAGTGGCGGTGACGAGGGCATCGTCCACCGGGTAGCCGCTGTCGGAGCCGAGGAACAGAGTGCGCGCCACACCTTGGTGTGCGCGTCGGAACAGGGAGCTGGAACAGTGGCGGTGGCGAGGATGTCGTCCACCGGGTAGCCACTGTCGGAGCCGAGGAACAGAGTGCGCGCCACACCTTGGTGTGCGCGTCGGAACAGGGAGCTGGAACAGTGGCGGTGGCGAGGATGTCGTCCACCGGGTAGCCACTGTCGGAGCCGAGGAACAGAGTGCGCGCCACACCTTGGTGTGCGCGTCGGAACAGTGGCGGTGGCGAGGATGTCGTCCACCGGGTAGCCGCTGTCGGAGCCGAGGAACAGAGTGCGCGCCACACCTTGGTGTGCGCGTCGGAACAGAGAGACGCCTCGGGGTGCGTCTGCGAGGAGGAGTGCGCCAAGCACGAAGGTCTGGAAGATGCGCTCCAGCGCGCTGGTCTGGGGAGCGTGCCAAGCTCGAAGGTCTAGGAGATGCGCGTTGCGCGCCGGTCTGGAGAGCGTGCCAAGCTCGAGGGTTCTTGGAAGATGCGCGTTGCGCGCTGGTCTGGAGAGCGTGCCAAGCTCGAGCGTCCTTGGAAGATGCGCGTTGCGCGCTGAGGACTGGAGAGCGTCCAAGCTCGAGGGTTCTTGGAAGATGCGCGTTGCGCGCTGGTCTGGAGAGCGTGCCAAGCTCGAGCGTCCTTGGAAGATGCGCGTTGCGCGCTGAGGACTGGAGAGCGTCCAAGCTCGAGGGTTCTTGGAAGATGCGCGTTGCGCGCTGGTCTGGAGAGCGTGCCAAGCTCGAGCGTTCTTGGAAGATGCGCGTAGCGCGCTGAGGACTGGAGAGCGTCTGCGCTGGTCTGGATGTGCGTCAGGACGACAGCTGCGCGGGGGGTCTGAAGTGGATGACTGGGATGCCTCCCGTGGAAGTCTAGGGAGCGCAGACCAGTCCCACTCTCAGGCAACGGCGACAGCAGGCGAAGGCTGGAGCAAAACATCTCGACGCAGGAGAATGGAACAGCATAGGCAGACGGAGGATCTCCCGAAAGAGTCTAGATGTTTAGAGAATATGACTCGGCAAGTATACAACACGACCCCACGCCAAAACGAGGGGAAGCGCCCTGGTATTTAAAGCCCACAGGGGGACTAATTAGCCTGCCACCACAGGTGCGAGAGATAATAGAATATCAAACAGGTGTGGCCACTAAGGGTAAAGAACGAGAGGGTGGGGGCTAGAGAGAGTGAGTAGGGAATTCCTAACAGTAGGCTTAAAGAAGACAGAGAATAGGGAATTCCTAACAGTAGGCTTAAAGAAGACAGAGAAAAGGTAGTGAGCAGCGGGCAAAACCTCACACTCGGACCATCTGTCATTACTTAAATATCGGGCATTAAACTTGAGTTGAAGACATAGAACTGGTTAGGTGTTAGATCAGACAGGGAAGGTCAGTGTGCACTATATAGTACTGTACATTAGTACACTGCATAGTATTGTATATTATATGGTAACTCAGTTACGTCTATTCTGCATCGAACATTGTACATATGTCTATACTGAACACTGTGACCTCATTTTCTACTTCTAAATTACATGCTATACTATGTTATTTGATACTATCTTGTCTAGCACAGTCTCTGGAGCGTAACAGTAAGAAGCATTTTGTATGAAAGTATTCTGTACTTCTGTATGACAACTATTAAAGAAACTTGAAACTTGAAACTTGTGTCTTATTGGGGGTCGTCAGGTTTTGGCCAAGCTGCAAAGCCGCAAGTCATCATTTAAAAAGCTATAGATAATATTTCTATGTAGATCTTTTTTATTTATTTATAGTATAGCTTGTATGCCCTGAAGAAGGCCGATAGAGAGGCCGAATCATGTTGGTGTTTTTTTAATGGTTCTACAATGAACTAAGCTATTTATTAAAGCCTTTTTATATACAAGAAGAGTGCCTGGAACTTCTTTATTTTTATTCAACTGGCTCCCCTTATCCAAGAGCACCTTCAAAGAAACACTGGATTAACACCACAAAGACACTGCAGCCCTCCTTCTTGTTCAAGTTACCTACAGTATAGCACCTTTAAAAAAGGTACAAATGTTTTTCCGGGCCATGGGATCTAGCATCTACCCTAAGGGAAGGTTCTGCTGGAGCTGACGCATGTGCAGTGATCGTTTGTGCTGCTCAAACAGAAGGCGCTCATCCCACCAGATGGACACGCTCCAAAAACATAACAACATGCTCCAAAGAGATAAAAACACGCTCAAAGCATCAGTGACAATCACCGCACAGATGGGGGAAAAAAATCCTATTAAAGGAACTATCCTGGACATTCAAACCAGAAGTATGCGCGGCAACCTTATCTGAACCTTAACCCTGAAACTTTGATTAAAAAATGTATAAATAAATACAAATCCAATCGTCATTGACACTCCTGCATGATACAGTGGAAAGATTACCTTCCTCTGGGTATAATAAATGTCCATATCGCAAAATGTGAGCGTTTCTAGCAGTAAGAACTCATCAAAAGCCAAGGGAGTCAACTGAGAGGGACCAACTTTTGTCTCAATGACCAGTTCCCCCTTGGAGTGAAGTCCTGTATCCTAGATTCCTACCCTGAACACACTTCACATCGATGGGCACTACACTTCACTTCTTGTGCAACTCTGCCTGTTCTGAGAACAGTTCTAAAACAACATTACCTCAACCTTACTGGCTAATAAACACAACCCCACTACAGACATATTTGTTTATCTTTCACTCAACAATGATTGATTTAAGTCCACATAAATACACAAGGACATACACACTAATGATGCAATGAGATATTGAGAGACAGTTAGTTACAAAAGTGCCTGACTGGCAGCCACATTGCTGTACACAAACAGGATAATAACACATGATGAAAATAACAGTAACGGGTGAAACGGTAACAGACAAAAGAAACCGTCTCTCTCTCCATCCTTCTCTCTTTACCTTCACTTCGTTTCCCTTCTCTCCTTCCCAAACATCTTGCTCTGCTCATTATTTAGTTTCATGTTTTTCTATGTCTGTGGTCTTTATGTAAGTCCACATCTACATCAACAACAACATGGCACTGGTTGTAAAGGCTGATATATGTTTAATACAGGAAACTCACCTATCCAAACCTGGCATTGTAATTCAATCAGATATGTTCAGCAACCAAAGAGGTGTCTCCATACTAATTCACAATAAGACCATAACCCACCATGATCACCATCCACAACACCTTTACCATTGTACACATTTATTACGATGACCCTACCTAGTTTCACACTATTCTCACATCACATAAGTCAGCCAGAACCAGAACCTCAGTGTGAGATATTAAACAGTTTATTATGACCTCATGAAGTCCCATTCATCATTTACTATGCTAATATCTATGTGACATGTCTATAGTACTACTATGCACTCAAGAGTGTAGCACTAAAGTTCAACACTGTTTGACGAACAATACCACCTACCCTTAGCTGCCAGAGTGGTACCCTTCCTGTTTGACTTGTTCTAAGTCGCTTTGGATAAAAGCGTCAGCTAAACGACTAAAATAAACGTAAATCGTCTACAGAGTAGCCTCTCAGCCGTGGCTTTGGAGATAGTGTTTTGAAATGTGGACGGAAAGCCACCGTTGTCAATGTATTTTACCTGTCAACCTAATTCAGGTCATTTGTTGTGGCGTACATAGAGGTTGCTCTGTGGTCGCTCAACCATGCTGTGAAATTGCTACTATTTTGATTAGATTAGATTAAAATGTATTGTCATCATACAGCACAAGTACAGTACAACTAAAAGAGGTTTGGCATCCAACCAGAGTGCAAATGTAAGTAAAGTGCAATTGTAATATACAATGATATAATATAATTTATATAAAGAGTACTACTTAGTAAGAATCAAGAGTCAAGAATCAAGAGGTTTATTTGTCACATACATACCAGGGAATACAATGAAATGCGGGTGGTCATGCCCGCATTGATTGTGCAAAATACAATAATAAAATAGAATAAAATAGGCATAGAAAAAAATAAAATAGATAAGACACAAGATATGCGGCTGGGTGGCGCAGGGGAGATTGCACTCGTCACCAATGCAAGAGACTCCGGTCTCGAATCCGGGTGTCAGCATTCCCTCCGGCTTGGGCCAGCCGTCATACTAACTCAATTGGCAGAGTTAGAGGGTGGAAGTCGATGGGTGGGGATTTGGACGTTGTGGACAGCGACTCCTACAGGTCGGTTGGGGGATGCCTGCACAGCAGAGACAGGAAGTAGCGGGGGTAGTGTGAGCCTCCCATGCGTTACACCTCGCCACTGAGTCCGCGCTGGCAGGTGAAAAGATGTGACAGGCTGCCTCCTCGTGTACCGGAGGGGACACGTGATGCAAGGCTTCTATCCTCCCTACAACCGACTAGTGGGAGGCATAGTCGAGCACCCTTCAAGACAGGGGAGGGGAGAATTGGAAAATATGAAATTGGGATGGGAGAAAAATAGAAAATAAGGAGAAAAAGTGGATAAAAAAAAAATAAGACACAAGATATGCATGGTAAAAAAAAGACATGCTAGGTTCCTGAGAAACTGGTTCTTATATACACTACTATGCAATATACATTTTACAATGTTACCTCTTAATGTATCTAAACTATACAGTACCTCCTTCAAGTGACATTTTGTTTAAAGTGATTGTTTTAGCGGTTGCCGCATGAGTGGTGTGTGTGTGTGTGTGTGTGTGTGTGTGTGTGTGTGTGTGTGTGTGTGTGTGTGTGTGTGTGTGTGTGTGTGTGTGTGTGTGTGTGTGTCTGTGTGTGCTCATGTGTATTTGTGAGTGGAGAGTTCAGTGTTCAGTGTTCTGATGGCCTGGGGGAAGAAGCTGAGCCGGAGTCTCTCTGTTCTTGCAGCGTGTGACCGTAGGCGCTTGCCTGACCGCAGCAGCTTAAACAGGCTGTTGTTGGGGTGGTGAGGGTCTTTCATAATTCTGCAGGCTCTGGATTTGCCCCTCCTGTTATATAAGTCCTGCAGTACAATACATTTTAATCTAATCTAATCAAAATAGTAGCAATTTCACAGCATGGTTGAGCGACCACAGAGCAACCTCTATGTACGCCACAACAAATTACCCGAATTAGGTCGACAGGTAAAATACATTGACAACGGTGGCTTTCCGTCCACATTTCAAAACATATCTCCAAAGCCACGGCTGAGAGGCTACTCTGTAGACGATTTACGTTTATTTTAGTCGTTTAGCTGACGCTTTTATCCAAAACGACTTAGAACAAGTCAAACAGGAAGGGTACCACTCTGGCAGCTAAGGGTAGGTGGTATTGTTCGTCAAACAGTGTTGAACTTTAGTGCTACACTCTTGAGTGCATAGTAGTACTATAGACATGTCACATAGATATTAGCATAGTAAATGATGAATGGGACTTCATGAGGTCATAATAAACTGTTTAATATCTCACACTGAGGTTCTGGTTCTGGCTGACTTATGTGATGTGAGAATAGTGTGAAACTAGGTAGGGTCATCGTAATAAATGTGTACAATGGTAAAGGTGTTGTGGATGGTGATCATGGTGGGTTATGGTCTTATTGTGAATTAGTATGGAGACACCTCTTTGGTTGCTGAACATATCTGATTGAATTACAATGCCAGGTTTGGATAGGTGAGTTTCCTGTATTAAACATATATCAGCCTTTACAACCAGTGCCATGTTGTTGTTGATGTAGATGTGGACTTACATAAAGACCACAGACATAGAAAAACATGAAACTAAATAATGAGCAGAGCAAGATGTTTGGGAAGGAGAGAAGGGAAGCGAAGTGAAGGTAAAGAGAGAAGGATGGAGAGAGAGACGGTTTCTTTTGTCTGTTACCGTTTCACCCATTACTGTTATTTTCATCATGTGTTATTATCCTGTTTGTGTACAGCAATGTGGCTGCCAGTCAGGCACTTTTGTAACTAACTGTCTCTCAATATCTCATTGCATCATTAGTGTGTATGTCCTTGTGTATTTATGTGGACATAAATCAATCATTCAAATGTGTGTGTGCACGTGCGTGTGTGTGTGTGTGTGTGTGTGTGTGTGTGTGTGTGTGTGTGTGTGTGTGTGTGTGTGTGTGTGTGTGTGTGTGTGTGTGTGTGTGTGTGTGTGTGTGCTCATGTGTATTTGTGAGTGGAGAGTTCAGTGTTCAGTGTTCTGATGGCCTGGGGGAAGAAGCTGAGCCGGAGTCTCTCTCTGAGTCTCTCTTCTTGCAGCGTGTGACCGTAGGCGCTTGCCTGACCGCAGCAGCTTAAACAGGCTGTTGTTGGGGTGGTGAGGGTCTTACATAATTCTGCAGGCTCTGTATTTGCCCCTCCTGTTATATAAGTCCTGCAGTAGTGCAGTACCCGTAGTACGCTCAGCTGAGCACACCACTCTCTGGAGTTCCTTCCTGTCCTGTGCCGTGCTGTTTCCAGTCAGAATGCTCTCTACAGCCCCGGAGTAGAAGGAGTGGAGTATATTCCCCGATCTAACTTCCTTAGCTGTCTCAGGTGATAGAGGCGCTGTTTCGCCTTTTTCACCACTGAATCTATGTGTGTAGACCATGTCAGGTCCTCTGTGATATGGACTCCCAGGTACTTGAAACTGCTCACCCTGTCCACGATAGCCCCTTTTATCCACAGCGGTGTGTGTGTGTCCTGCTGTATTCAGCTCTTTGGTTTGACCAATGTTCAGGAGTAGGCTGTTATCCCGGCACCGATAGGCCTTCTCGTCATTGTTAGAGATCAGCCCCACCACCACTGTGTCATCCGCAAACTTCACTATGGAGTTGGAGCTGAACCTGCCTGGCCATACAGTCATGTGTGTACAGTGAATACAGCAGGGGGCTCAGAACCCAGCCCTGGGGGGACCCAATACTCAGGGTGAATTTGCTGGAGGTATGACCCCCCACCCTGACCGCCTGGGGCCTGTCACTTAGAAAGTCCAGGATCCAGGCGGAGCTCAGACCCAGATGGATCAGCTTGTCAACCAGTCTAGTGGGGACTATGGTGTTGAAAGCTGAACTGTAGTCAATGAACAGCAATCTCACATAGCCCCCCTTCTGACTGTCAAGGTGAGATAGTGTGTTGTGTAGCAATAGTAGTAATAGTGCTAATCAGATGTATGTACAGATTTGTAGTATTACTATGCACAGTAATACAGGTATAAAGGCACTATGGTAGTAAGTCATACTGGCCAGCATTTAACTAGTAAAAGTAGGTAAGAGATATGTACAGATAGTATATACAGGTATGTAAAAAGGATTATATGTAGGTATATACAGACAGAGGTGGATACATACAGTAAATATAAATATATGTATACGGTTGTTAAGTAGCTCACGATTCTTCAGAAAATCTCCAAATGTTGCGCAATTCAGAAATAGGTCAAAATGGAGATATTGGCAATTTTGAGTGCTTTGAAATGTTCTCTATCTGTTTCCTTATTTGCTAAACTTAAAGGAACATGCCAACTTTTTGGGAAATTAGCTTATTTGCCATCTACCCTGGAGTTAGACAAGCATACATACAATTTTCTTCTCTGTGCATGTGTAGCAGTGCAATGTTGTTATTATGCTAGAATAGATTATAACCAGAAACCTTTATTTGTACCTAAATTAGTAGTTGATACACTTTTATTTTGAAGGAGCAAAGTGGGCAAGTTCGACTTTTGTTTGGTTGGGGGTAACTTACTGGTTTTATCTAATATTTTATGGTGTAAAAGTACCATTTTAATGGAGACTTTGAATATGAAGGGGATGTCTCCTCCTGGTACTGGGAGTTTGACTGTTGGAAGAGGGGTTCTAATGTACACTCCTGTCATGCAGTCTACTCCGGGGAGTCAAGTGTTCTCAAGTCCTGAGTTCCCTGGTTGTGGGAGGGGTAGAATGGCTGGGCCTTCTGATGGTAAAGTCCCACCTTTGACTTTCACCCCTGTTACTGTATGTCCCCTGTTGTCCCCTCACTCTGTGATATGACCAACACTAGTGTTGAAACATCCCACAGTTATTTTGCCAATTTGATAAAGTCCATTTGGTCAGGGATAGGTGAATCCATTAGAATGACTTTAACACTTTGGTTGCCACTTGTTAACATGGTAAAACATGGTTGAATGCCGCCACCCACTTCAATGATAGCGTTGTGAACGCATAATCTCTGTCTTAAATTATATGTGTCTAATCTGCCCGTCGTTTATCAATGACTTGTTTGCAGTCAACATTGTCGAAACGGATTGTTTTATAGCATTTTGAAAAGCCCTAGTTTTTCAGGAAAATATATAGATTCCGTGATAAATGGCATTTACTGGAATATTCTGGCATACACAAATTTTTTTGTCATTTTTCTGCCTATTTATGAATCATTTTCAAATAAACGCTAGATTATCGATAGTATAATGTGTACTTATGCACGCTATATAAGTGATCTGAAAAATATATTCTCTCATTTCCTGATCAGCGAGCACACACACACACATGGGGCACACGCTGATATATAGGTCAAAACAGATCCGATTACCCCAAGACTGGTCAAATAAATTGCTAAAATAGATTCCTTACCTCAGATCAGATGTTCTCCAAAAAGATTATTCCAATTCCTGATCGCCATTCCAAATATTGATCGCGTTTATTGATTCAGCGTTGGGTACTGTAAATATGTATTCCACGTTGTTTTGCGGCTCGGCGATCACTTGGATCCTTCAGTTGGCTTGACGGAAAAGTAAAATGAGGTAACTGCCCCCCCCCCCCCCCCCCCCCCTTCATCAGTCTAATCCAATGGGGTGCAGTTACACAGGGAGAGACGATAGGGGGCGGTATTTTCCCAATGGAGCTCAGAGAGAGGTTGCTGCACTAGCGTGAGGCTCGATTGATGAAATATGAATTCAAATCGCTAATAAAAAAAAATACGACAGACTTCCGGTATGAGAGCAGACGGGTAACACATGTGCGATAGAGCTCCTGGTCAAATGAGCGAAAAAACGGATAAAAAAGGACCCGAAAAGTGATTAAAAATTAAAATGCACACGAGAAGTAAGGAAGAGACAACGATTGTGAAGGAAAGAGAAATGGAGAACACACGAGAAGAAGAGAATTTGAAGAAACAGAGTCCCCGAAGCGAAGCCGAGAAAAGACAGGCGGAAGAAGGGGGAGGTCCCGCTGAGGCAGACACAGGAATGCCAGGATGGGCCGTGGTCATGCAGGCCGGGATACTGGAGAACATAACAGCGGCGATAAAACTGAACACGGACACGATAAGGAATGATATTGGGAAGCTACGGGAGGAATTGAGGAAGGAACAGGAGGACTTCAGAGGTGAAATGAATACAGAACTCAAAAGGGTGGAGGAGAAGATGGCGGAACAGGACAGAAACGTGACCGAGTTACAGACTAGGACGGCACAAGCGGAGGAATGGAACACAGAGATACACGAGGTATTAACATGTGCGATTCAGAAACAAGAACAGATGGAGACAAAGATGTCGGACATGGAGGGGAGGTCACGGAGAAATAACATCAGAATATGGGGATTGAAAGAAGGAGTCAAAGGGGAATCGGTGACCCATTATGTAGAAAAGCTTATCAAGGAGCAATTGAAGGAGACGGGACTGGAAAAAATGGAGATTCAGAGGGCCCACAGGGCGTTGGCTCCGAGACCGAAACCGGACAGACCTCCGAGAGCGGTGATTATTAACTTTCTGAGATTTGAGATTAAGGAATTGATACTCAGAACCGCGTGGACCAAGAAGATTGAAATCGAAGGGAAAAGACTATCGTTTGATCACGATTACTCGACAGCGGTAGCAATAACACGCAGGTCCTACGCGGGACTGAAGAAAACTCTGAAAGAAAACGGAATGAGATTCCAGTCACCCATGACCTCGCTAAGGATTCACTGGGAGGAAGGGACGGTGACGTATGCGACGGCACGAGAGGCGGCACAGGAGATGAGACGACGGGGGATGCAGATGGCGGAGGACGGAGAAGGAAGGAGACAGGAGGACCAGACGCGGAGCCTGCAGCAGAGATTGGAGGGGGCACGCAGATGGACCAGAGTAGGAGACCGAAACCAGGGAGAGGAGGGAGGAGAGAGGAGAAGGCCGAGGTGAAACGTGACAGAACGAGGGCGGAGACGGACGAGGAGGCCAGAGACGGAGAAGGAGGGGAGAGGAGGCGGGAGGAGGCGAACGGATGAGTACACGCACAAGAGATTGAAAAAACTATTCAAATAGAGACAAAATATAGAAACTGAAATAACATATGCATAAACACACATTCTCAGGTAGAGGCAGGATATAGAAATGAACACAACGTATACATGGACACATAATACACAAGCTGATGGAGGAAATAAATGGAAATATAACTAGGTTTGATAGACGAGACATAGAACATACTGAAACAAATACATAGACACACGCTGCGAGTAACACAGTTGGGAGGGATTAAGGGGATAAATGGACATCACATAGAAAATAGAGGGGAGGAAAAGAAAGTAAAAAGGGGTACACAGGAGACACCGCACACGGGTATGGAAGGAAGGAGGGACATTGAAACATATGAGTCACATTGAGAGGGACCTAGGAAAAGAGGATCTTTGGTCAGAAGGAAGGACAGAGCGCTTTTGACCAGGAGCTCGACAGCAAAAAAAAAACAGTAAGAAAGCTGGACAAATATGACGAGCGATTGGGGGTAAGGGTTTCAAACCCCCAAGCCGTCAGGAGGGGGCCTCTCGCTAGGAGAGCAATTACCCCTCACCCACCAGCAGGGGACAGGGGGGGGACACAGGGACCCCCCGAACGCCTTGGGAGCACTTTATGTAAAGTTTATGTTTTTTATTTATGTTAATCATTATATGTATTCGGTGAAGAGAGCGGAGGCTCCAACCAGAGGGGGGAATGAATGTGACATGAGGGGGACTGACAGACGAAAGAAGAAGAAAGATGACAATGGTTAAAGGTATAAAAATGATGTCGTTAAACGTTAATGGAATGAATAATGTGATAAAGAGGAACAAAGTGATGTTGAAATGTAAAAAAAGTGAGATGGAAGTGATTTTTCTGCAGGAGACACATTTGGTAGCACAGGATCATGAGAAACTGAAGAGATTTGGATATGAAAATGCATACTATAGTTCCTTTAAACAGAACCCGAGGAGAGGAGTAATCACGTTAATCAAAAACACAGTCAAATTTGAATTGATCAAGGAAATAAGAGACAAGGAGGGAAGGTTTGTTCTGGTGAAGGGGAAAATGGAGGGCCAAATGGTTACGTTAGTGAATGTTTATGCACCCCCAGAGAGTGAGAGGGATTTATATGAGACCATTTTTGATATGATAGTGATGGAACTAGAAGGGATATTGATATGCACGGGAGATTTTAACGTAGTACTGAATCACGACCTAGACACCACGAGTACTAGAAAAGGACGAGCACCCATCAGTAGATATATGAATATTCAGATGACGGAAATGGGAATTACAGATGTTTGGAGGGGGATGCACGCCATGGACAGGGAATACACACATTACTCACACCCACATGTGACATATGCGAGAATAGACTACTTTTTGATGACGACGGGGGACAGTTACAGAGCACGGGAGAGCAGTATAGGAATGGCGGACATATCGGATCACAGTGCCATATATCTGACAGTAGATCTAGAAGGGAGACGGAGGAACACAATTTGGAGACTAAATGTAGGAATATTAAATAACAAGGGGGTGGTGAGTCAGATCAAGGAGGAGATAGCCAGATATAAGGAAGAAAATGACAACGGGGCGGTAGACCCGAACATTCTATGGGACACACTGAAGGTGGTGATAAGGGGGAAATTGATGGAAAAAACAGCAATGCTGAAGAAGGCCAGAACGGAGACATATCACAATCTGATAGGGAAGCTGAAGAAGCTAGAGGGGAGACACCAGATATCAAAAGAACAGGAAACGCTCGGAGAAATCAAAGAAGTAAAGGCCAGGATAAATAGGGAATTATTGACGGAAATAGAAAAGAAAGCGAGGTTCATGAAACAAACGTACTATGAAGGGGGACCAAAAGCGACCAGACTGTTGGCTAGGAGAATTAGGATGCAACAGAAGTTGAACACGATACACACAATAAGGGATACAAAGACTAATGAAATATTGAGGGACCCAGCTGAAATAGAGAGGACATTTAGAGAATACTATGAGAAATTATACACACAGCCAAAAGCAGCGGGAGAAGAGGAAATAGAAACATATCTGGAGAAGCTAGAGTTACCATCGATAGGGAAAGAACAGAATGAAGAATTAAATAAAATAATTACGGAACAAGAACTGGAAGAGGCAATTAGTAGAGCTAAAAACAACAAGTCTCCGGGGAGCGACGGATTCCCATCGGAATTCTACAAGACATTTAGAACTGAATTAGCACCCATGTTAGGGGCGGCGTTCAGACACACGATGGAAGAGGGTAAAATGCCCCCCTCGTGGAAGGAAGCCATAATCACCACGATACCGAAGGAAGGGAAGGATAGGGAATTATGTAGTAGTTTCAGACCTGTGTCCATACTTAACGTGGATTACAAGATGTATACATCGATAATATCAAAGAGATTTGAGACGTTTATGCCAGACATTATAGATGAAGATCAAACTGGATTTATTAAAGGGAGACAGACACAGGACAACGTGAGAAAGACATTACACATAGTAGAGGAGATACAAAAACAAGGGGGTAGCGCGGTACTGATTAGCCTAGATGCAGAAAAAGCATTCGACAGTGTGAGCTGGACATTTTTATATAAAACATTGATGAGGTTCGGACTGAACGGGAGGGCGATGAAGATGATCAAGGCGCTATATCAAGAACCGACAGCGAGGGTTAAGGTGAATGGCAGCTTGACGGATAGAATCAGATTAGAGAGGGCTACCAGACAGGGATGTTGTCTCTCACCGACGCTCTTCGCCGTTTTCATAGAACCACTGGCACAACTGATCAGACAGACCGAGGACATTAAGGGAGTAAGGATAAAGGGAACGGAATATAAACTAGGCCTATTTGCAGACGACGTGATAGTATACATGAGGCAACCAGACAAGAGCTTCCCGGCACTGATGGATCTACTGAAGGAATATGGCCACTACTCAGGATACAAACTAAACGTGACAAAGACACAGACCTTAGCATGGAACTATACCCCAATGACGGAAATTAGAGAACAGTACGGGATAAGATGGGACATGGACAAGATTAAATACTTAGGGGTGAACATCACGAGAGGGGTGGAGAAACTGTTTGAGGCGAACTATACACAGATAAATCAGAACATCAAGAGAGACTTAGAGAGATGGACAGTAATGCCCTTGGACTTCAATTCAAGAATAGAGGTCATTAAAATGAACATACTATCAAGGTTACTGTACCTATTCCAGTCACTACCGATACAAATACCACAGAATCAATTCAGGGAGTGGGACAGACTGATATCGAGGTTCATATGGGCGGGGAGAAGACCACGGGTCAGATATAAAACACTACAACTACCAAAGGAAGAGGGAGGGATGGCAGTACCCAGCCTACAAGATTATTACTATGCAGCACAACTGAGAGCAGTGACGTGCTGGTGTAACGACAGATATGAGGCAAGATGGAAAGACATTGAAAAAGAAGGGGAGGGATGCAAGGTACAAGCTCTGGTGGGAGATAGGGAACTATTTAAAGAGAAAGAGGGACTATTAGATCCAATCACCAAATGCACCTTGACCATATGGAACAGAGTAGTAAAAACACACAAATTGGAGAAGCAGTCAGGGGTCCTGAGATGGGTAGCACATGACAAGAGATTCAAACCAGGGAGGTTAGACCATGGATTCAGAAGGTGGGAGAGGGGGGGGGGGGCAACAGCGATATGCAAAATGATAGAGAAGGGAGAAATGCAAACACTACAAAAATTAAAGGAGAAATTTGGACTAGAAAACAAGGACCACTTCAGATATCTACAGATTAGAGATTACTATAATAGAGAAATAAGAGGGGACAAGGAAGAAGAACAGAATGGAATAATTAGGATGATAGTAAGGGCATACGAAGGAGGGAAAGGAAGGGTAATATCAGCACTGTACCGGGCTATAATGACCAGCAAGGGACACACGACCGATTATATAAGGGAGAAATGGGAGAGAGAACTAGAGATAGGAATAACAGGGAAGGAATGGGGGAACATATGCGAGGTGCAACATTCAACAACAGGATCGAGGATATGGAAAGAATTTGGATGGAAAAACATAATCAGATTCTTTATAACCCCAGAGCTGAAGGGAAAATATGCACCAACACAAAGAGCATGCTGGAGGATGTGTGGGAAGGAGGGGGCAAATCACACGCACATATTCTGGGGATTTCAGAAGCTGAAGGGATATTGGGAGGAGATAGGGGAAGCAATGATCAGAATATTAGGATACGGGTTACCACAAACAGGACTGGTGCTTTACTTAGGAGACCTGACACACGAGGGAATACAAGGGGGGGACAAATATTTAATAAAGATAATGTTGATAGCGGCCAGGAAAGCAATAACGAGACTGTGGTACAAGGAAGACCCACCGACAATAGCACAATGGGTAGGAATAGTGGAAGAAATACAGGATATGGAGAGGATAACACACATGCTGAGGTTACAGGAAGAGAAATTTGGGGAAAGATGGGGAAAGTGGGAGGATTATAAAGGGAACGAAAACGACATCACAGAGGAAGAACCAAATGCAACACAAGAGGGCGAAGGGTAAAGGAGGAAAGAAGTTCAAGGAGGGTCTCTGAACCCATGTCACACAACTATGCTTTAGTTAGTATTTTCTATTTTTTTTGGGGGTATTACAATTGCTTTATGGTTTTATACTTTATTATTTATGTCTGTTTAACGGTGTGATATTAATATTCAGGGATGATGTGGTTTGTGTATGGGTGAATCAAAAGGCAAAGTGAAAGTTAATAAAAAAAAAAATAAAAAAAAAAGGACGAAGGATAAGGGAAGAAAAAAGCTCAAGGAGGGTCTCTGGACCCAGATCACACATACATGCCTTAGTCAGTATTTATCATCTTTGAGTAGGAATTACATTTTTATACCTGTTTAAGGGAGGTACACAATCAGCCTTTGTATTAAGTACCTGGAAAACAACTGTAGGGGAACCAGACAACCAGGGGAGGAAACTAACTTTTTGGCTTACCAGCCAACTGGCGAGTATCTGATTTTTTTTCAGCCAAACAGATTTTTTACCAGACAAAAAAAATCGCTAATTGTGATAATTACTTCTTTGTATGTCTTCGTCTAAATAGATTTTCAATCATAGTAAAATAATCACACCGTGTCTCTACTCTTTAAAATATGTATTAGCATAAAACATTAATCTCTACTCTTCACAATATTAGCATAAAACATATTAACATGAAAGAGGTATCTATTCTGGACTGGGTTGGGCTGAACTGGGCAGTGAAAGATGCTGGGTTGGACTGGGTTGGGCAGTGAAAGAAAAAAACCGAAGTATGTTGTGAAGTGTATAGATAGATGTGAAATATATAGATGTAGCAGTAGTCTATCTGTATGTCATATGTTATGATGAATTGAAAATGCCGTACTGTATTGTACCCATTCTGCAATCTGTTAATAAAGCTTTCAATCAATCAAGTTAACTTTGAACCTCGGTTGTCAAGCCTCGTCAATGTTGTGTATGCATCTGGGTAGGCACACTGTGCCTTTAAGACAGCACGGTGGTCTTACGACAGTACCGTCAAGTGTTGTGATAACGTCAGTTGGGTTGGTGTGCTGTTGTACACAGTGCACTGGTTGAGCTAGCCCCTTTCGTGACTGCGATGTGCAAGCCAGGGGCTTTTGAGCATGAAATAAAATGTCTAACCTTACGTCGTAGTCCGGTGCTTTTTTGGAAACATTATAGTCATAACAGATACACCTAGCTGGCTGCTTTGAGCACACGGGGCTAACGTTAGCTAGCAAGCAGCTATCGCTAAAACTAGAAGCTAACCACTGTATACATTTCCAGTAGACTAACATTACACCTCTGTGATTTAAATGTGTCCTTAGTAACTTATACTCGAGGGTTGTACTAGGGTTGGATGCAGTTCCCCGTTGGTCAGTCTGTCTGTTTTCCATCTTCTGCTGTGTTTAACGTTATCCGTTTGAGAGTGCTCCTGATGGCTAGCCTAGTAACGCAGGACTTTTATCATTATATGTCCGCGGGTTGGCCAGTACTGCGCAAACTTTTATTAAACATTATATGTCCG
The DNA here is from genome assembly GCF_963971535.1 of Notolepis coatsorum. Taxonomy (NCBI): domain Eukaryota; kingdom Metazoa; phylum Chordata; class Actinopteri; order Aulopiformes; family Paralepididae; genus Notolepis; species Notolepis coatsorum. Next base: position 59,656,275 of record NC_140172.1, on the reverse strand, counting down.
CGGGTGGTCTTGTGCAGTGCTCTCGTGGCACTGTCAACTAAAGCGAGCACTCAGAAGACGCGCACCGTTTGCCAGTGCAGTGATTGCAGAATGTTTTTTTTTTGTATACTCGCCAGACTGGCGAGTGGTCTTCATGAATCACTCGCCAAACGTAAAAAATACTCGCATTTGGCGAGTAAAGTGGCCTAATTTCCTCCCCTGCAGACAACTAACCATGATACCCATGTAAATATTTATGTGCACTGTTTTTTTTTGTTTTTATTGTGATGTTAGTTTTTTCTTTTTTTTGTAAGTGCTGTTTGTCTATAACTGTTAATAAAAATTTAAGTTAAAAAAAAAAAAAAAAAAAAAAACGACAAACAAACGCTATATAGCATTGCTGGCATTCAACTGGCGGCATGAACTAACGACAAAACGCGTCCGTGGCACTCAAAGTGTTAATGCACAACACAACCCCGGTGTCTTCACCTGTTTTAGTTCCTCAAAACCACCAAGATGTTTTCCAACCTGACCAATGTGGTACTACTGTGATTGATGCATCCAAAATCAATCGTGTGTTACGTTCAGAAGCAAATGCCCCACCCTATTTTAGAGGTGACAGGCCAGATAAGTGCTCTGTGTTTGAATGGGAGGAACTCATGAGGACTTATATCAGAAGAAAAGCCTGCACTGGCACTGAACAGGTTGAGGAGGTTATGAACAAAATAATGGGGAAGGCCAGGGATGTCACCATAGTTTGGATGTGCAGAAACTCAACTGTTTGTGATGTGAGTGCTATTTGTTGCATCCTGAGGCAACATTTTGGTGATATTATCCACTCAGATCTTCCATTAGCTGACTTTTATGCAGTCACATCATACGCAAGTGAGAGTCCTCTTGACTACTACTCAAAAAACTGAGCGCCCTCCAACCTAACAAGGCCACTGGCCATGACAATATCCCCTCCAAATTCCTCAGAGACTCAGCAGCCGCCATCACCCCAGTCATCACACACATAATAAACCTCTCCATTAACAATTGTGTGTATTGAGCCGTACTGTATTGTACCCATTCTGCAATCTGTTAAATAAAGTTTTCATTCATTCTACTGGATTAGGCTTAACAAAGCTGCAGAAGCCACTGAGCAGTGTCTTAGTAGCAAGGGAGAGCCCAAGACTGACCTGAGTCGGCATCTAGTTCTCATGTTCATCCGTAATGGCCCTGATAAGGAGTTGGCTCTAGTGTTGAAAAGTAAGCCATCTCGTGAGTGGACAGCAGGTGAGGCGCAGGACCATTGTTGTAGCCAACAGAATGTTGTAGCCATTGAGTCATCACAGGAGAGGGTGGTTGTCAACAACAAGCCAAGCATGTCATCTATCGCTGCATGTAGTCCAGAGTCAGAGCAGCTGTCTTCTGTATCTGAGAATAACACAATGGATAGGGTTCTGAGATTGTTAGAGATGGCTTTAGGCAACAACACTCAGTCTGTGCAGAACGGGGCCCCTAAGCAATTCCCCAAACAGGTGTCAGCAGGGCCGCCTGGGAGAAATGCGAGGCCCTGTGCAAGATTTAAACGCGAGGCCCTGTTTTTTTTTCATACAGTCAACATATTCTTAAATAATAGCAAGAGAGAGAGCGAGAGAGAGCTCCCGTTCTACAGTCAATATACAGTGTACAGAGAGAGAGAGAGAAAGAGAGAGAGAGAGAGAGAGAGAGAGAGAGAGAGAGAGAGAGAGAGAGAGAGAGAGAGAGAGAGCGAGAGAGAGACACATTGGAAAGAAATTGAAATGCTATTTGGCCCTAAACAGAGAGTACACAGTGGCAGAATACCTGAGCACTGTGACTGAATATCCTTGACTAGGTACAGACTCAGCGAGCACAGCCTAGCCATCGAGAAAGGCCGCCATAGGCAGACTGTGTGTGTTAGAAAGAGAGAGAGAGAGAGAGAGCATGTGTGTTTGTGTGTTAGAGAGAGAGAACATGTCTGTGTGTCGTGTGTGTGTGTGTGTTAGAGAGAGATCATGTATGAGAGAGATAAGCAAAGATGAGCCCCTAAAGGATATTCAACTTTTAATGGAAGAACAAAACAGAAGGAAAAGATAACTTCACAAAGGCAACATGAATATACATAGATCCAAAAGGACAAAGATCAACACTTAAATCCAAAGAGAAGAGGGTCTATACCAGAGAAAACAAAGTAGCAAGGAGCCAATGGCCGACATCAGCTAAATAGGCTAACTGCAAATAGAGTAGCCAGGTACTGACACCAGGCCACACACAGCTTTGGCCAACGCTACCCAAGCTACACAAACGACCAAGACAATTCACACACAGCACATGTCGTATCTCCAAATGTTGTGAAGTAACATATGTTTTGCCTGGAAAAAAACATTGTTATTAACAAAACATTCGGGAGGGGAAGGAAGGAAGAGCACCAAGGAACGCAGGGCGAAAGGCCGCAACACAGGTCTCCACGTTGACGAAAGGCCTCTCGCTGGCGGGACAAAAAGAAGCTATGGCTGGAGCCTTGTCATGGTGCAGGCCCGACTACATCTTCTGTCAAAGATGATGTCGTAGTCAGAGTGCCAGGGCCTGCTATTCTCACGGCTAATGTCAATGGTCGTGTCACGTACGTGGGTTGTTCATTATCATTATTGCCATATATTTTAACACCATGTAACATCAGGGTAATATATTATTTGTGTTGTCTGTTATGTGTGGTGTTGTGTCATCTCCTAATTGCCTGTTTCTATTCACAGATGCCACTCATCTCCCTGATTGGATTGGTTGCATCTGATTGGTGCACCTTCGAACAGGCAGTGGAGATGGGTGGTTAATAGAGTGGAGATGACACACATCGGGGCGCCTCACTCTGTCAGTTGCCACTGATCAGAGTTTCGTGAGGTTGCCATTTATTGACCATTGTGGAACGATACTGTGCTTATCTACTGCTTCGTGTGGACTAAGTACTGAGTATATATATATAGATATCAGTGGCCTCTGCACCACTTCTCTCTTGTTGGCTTTAGGCCTATTTTCCACTGAGTGTGGAATTGTACCTTTGGTACCTTTGAGTGTCTGTGGGCGCTTATTTAGTATATCCTGTAACTGAGGGGTACAATTCCCTGACTGTATTGAGAGTATGGTATCATTAAACCACTACTTAGTTATGTACTTTAATTACTGGCCATACAGTACACGGTATATATGGTGAACACCCACACAATAACACGGCTTAACAAAGAAAGTCATATTTAGAAGTATTTATTAGAAGAGCAGCAATAGTAGATTACAATATTGAGAATTATGAGTTGCGCTTATATGGCGAAGAACACTTAAATAGGTCAAGAGCGTAAGTCCATGAGCATATTACGATGGGTATAATTAATACCACCTGTAGCATAAGAATTATATAAGGCACACTCGTAGTCAGCTGGAGATACTAAGGGGGGTTCCCTCCGGTTGTAAGCCAGCAGGGGAGAGGAATTGTCGGGAGCAAAAGTCTGGATCAACGAGGAATAAAGAGACTCCAGGTACAGGAGACGGTGCAATAATCCCTTGGTCCTTAGACAAAGCAACAGCTATACTCCGGTATGCATTGCAGCATGGATGAAAGCTAGCCAGCCTCTGTGGGTCCTAGAGGCGGGCTCGACGGTGCTCCTCACAGGGTAGATCCCACACAGCAGTGGGGTAGACGGTTCTCTGCTCCAGCAGCCACAGTACCAAAGCAATATAATCCAGCCGGAAAAGGCTCTGCATTCGTCGGTGTAGGTTATCCAGTGTACATATCCACACGGTTCTCGTCTAGGACTCCTCGGATGGCGGCACAAGGTTAGGCCGCCCAGCCTGGATAAGTACACTAGCTCGGTACGACGAACCGGTGGTAATGCTGGTCACTGTAGAACGGTAGCCGCACGATACACTATACATAATAGACTATTACTTTATAATAGAATAAGTCGAACTCGACGATACAGCGTTAAACTCTGACACTTTAGCTATCAATTCGCACGTGGTTCTCAAGGCTCTATTTAGGGGCAAAAAGGGCCCACTTCACAGCACGTTGTATCGTGGTGAAGGCTTCAACTTGTTGGGTTAACTAACTGCTGTATCCACCTGCGACGTATTTATACGTAAGGTGAATAATCTAGTGCCAACCTCAGTTCTGTCTCGTATTACTGCGCAAACCTGGGCATGTTGAGACATGTCTTAGCGGTGGCTTTGAACTAGACATTGGGGGTATGGCCGTTGGCGCCTAGGGGGTCGCTGTCCAATAGGAGAACGAATATTATGGTCTGGCCTGTACCTAGGTAAAGGGATATTCCGTGTATATGTACAAAGAATATACAAGGGATATCAGACGATATACAAATATTATACAATATATCTCAAGTAATAAATATATATCTTCGGTTTAATCTGACCCTTTGTAACAGCCGCCTCCTAATTAGTCCGCACCTAATTAGATAAGCAGAGACAGATTAACCGTCTTGTCCACTACTCAATGTCCGTTGTGAGGAGTAGGGCAATTCACAAAGTCAGTGGGTCATGGTCGTCATTAAGAGAGTCAGGGAGCCTTGGCAACTCTATCAGCCTCGCCACGGGTCGGGTGTATGTCCGTCCCTGGACGAGCACTTCTGCCGCTCTGACCTTTCCGTCGGCACCAGTGATCACTTTGCTTACGCGGCCGGCCGGCCACATAGCTCGGGGTAGTGACTGGTCTATAATCATGACGACTGTGCCCTCCGTCAAATTGTCTTTTTCTTTTACCCATTTCTGGCGGGTCTGTAGAGACGGTAGATAGTGGAGGAGGAAACTGTTCCAAAACTTGTCAGCCAATACTTGACTGTACCTCCACATTCTTCGGCTGTTCGCTTCCTCAGGTCTGTACACTGTCTGTGAGAGCGCGGGGTCCAGCCGCCCCATCAAGAGAGTGTTGGGGGTGACTGGGTCGACATCTGCTACATCACTTGAGACGTAACCGAGGGGCTTTGAGTTCAATACTCCCTCGATCTCCGTGAGGACTGTAGTGAGGACTTCTTCCGCCACGGTCTGGGCCCCAAGCACGGCGTACAGGGCTGTCTTTATTGAACGTACTTCTCGTTCCCAGGTTCCCCCGAAGTGAGGGGCATTCGGGGGGTTAAACTGGAAATCAATCTGAGAGGGAGCGAGGTGGGTCTTAAGTTCTGGGCCCATAGCTTGGAAGCTCTCTCTCAGCTCTCTTTCTCCGCCTTTGAAGTTTGTCCCGTGATCAGACAATAATATAGACGGTTTTCCTTTCCGCGCTGTGAATCTCCGGAAGGCCATAAGGAATGAGTCCGTACTCATGGTTGGAAGGAGTTCTATGTGTATCGCTCGGGTGGTCATGCATTTGAATACAATACCCCACCGCTTCTCCGTCCCTCTTCCTTTCTTCACATACAGCGGGCCGAAGCAGTCCATAGTGAAAGGGCTCGTCGCCGAGTCGGAGGCGACAGGGGGGTAGGTCAGCCATCCTGGGTATACTGGGCTGTGCTCGCCACTTGCGACAGTCTAGACAGGTCCGCTGGAAGCATCGTACTGCTTCTCTTCCTTGCAGTATCCAATAGCGACGTCTGATCTCAGCGAAGACTCTCTCTGCCCCGGCGTGGTGCACGTCCTCGTCGTATTTCTTTATGATGAGCTCTGTGACCTTGTGTCGGCTGTTGAGAACTATCGGGAACTTGACGTCATCCGTTAAGTCTGGGGCCCTTCTCAGACGGCCACCCACTCTGATGAGATTATGGGCGTCGCGCTCAGGGGCCAAGTGGAGCAGTCTGCTGTCTGACGGGACTGGCTTTGATCCCTGCAGACAGTCTAGCTCGTCGGGGAACAAGTCTCTTTGGGCTCGCTGTAGCAGAAGGAGTTCTGCTTCTTCGTAATTAGCTGCATTAATGTCAGTAGTGGAGGGAACCTCAGGGTGGTGCCACAGGAATGTCTTTAACTGCGCACTCTCAAGGGTAGGGCAGTCGTCTATGTTGGGATCTGTGGGGACTGGTGTGTGCGTCAACCCACAGAACATAGATTTCTTCATCTCTGCCTCCTCTTGACTAGCCTCCCGTGGGGTGGGGTTAGGCCACTCTTCTTCCGGGAGCTTGAGGAACTCGGGACCGTCACTATAGAGATTGTGACGTGTGAGGTCATCCAGGGACATTCCCCGTGTGATGACGTCTGCTGGGTTCTGTTTTGTGTCCACGTACCTCCAGCATGCTGATTCTGTTAAATCTTGGATCTCTGTGATTCTGACTCCCACGAAGACCTTGTATCTACACAAATCGGACTGGATCCATATGAGTACGGTCATGGAGTCTGACCACAGGATTGTTCTTTGCACCGGGATGGTGAGTTCACGTTGGATTAACGTGGCGAGTTGCGCTCCTACTAGGGCTGCGCAGAGCTCTAGACGCGGGATCGATTGTTGCTTGCGGGGGGCTATTCTTGAACGAGCCAGGATGAAGGCGGTATGTATTTCTCCTCCCTCCTCTCGGGCCCACCGAACCGTAGGCTACTTCGGAGGCGTCGCTGAAGACGTGCAGGTCCATCTGACACGTCTCCAGCCGCACTGTGGGTGGGAAGTAGCTGCGGCGTATGTTGACACCTGGGAGCGAGCTGAGTTCTGTTTCCCACTCTCTCCATGTGGAAGCAAGGTGGTCGGGTATGGGGTCGTCCCAGCCCTGGTCCTTGTCCCACAGCTCTCGTACAATCATATTTGCCCTGGTGGTGTAAGGTAGAATACATCCCAACGGGTCATATTGTCTGGCGAGTGTATACACTCCGTCTGGTGGTCGGTAGTGAAATCGACCTTCCCTGCTCCTTGGTCAGGGGTGTGTGTCTATAATGGGGCGAGTCTGTTTTGAAGCGCCAGACTAGTCCTAACGTCATTTCTTGGGCTTCACCTGGGATGGTCGCCATCCAGGTCTCGCTGCTTGCTGCCTTGTCCTCTGGGGAGAGGCTGCGCCGTACTTGAGGGTCGCTGCTGGCCCACTGCCGGAGATCAAAGCCGCCTTTGATCAGGGAGGCGCGGAGCTTGAGTAGGAGGGCCTCTGCCTCTTCTGGCGTCGAGACGCTTTGCAGACAGTTGTCCACGTAGAAACTCTTCTCTACACTTTGTCGGACCTCCTTGTCAGCTGCTGGGTCCTCTGCGACATGTTTTTGCAGTGCGAACGTAGCACAGCATGGGCTGCATGTGGTCCCGAAAGGGAGGACTTCCCATTGATAGATGGATGGTTGCTCATCCCCGATCCTCTCTCTCCATAAGAACCGCAGCAGGGGCTTGTCCTCTTCCACTAGTCGCACCTGCAGGAACATCCCTTTGATGTCGCCGCTGATGGCCACCTTGTTCTGGCGGAAACGTAGCAACACGCCTAGTAGAGAGGGGCCGAGTGTTGGGCCGGGCAAGAGCTCTTTATTCAGATTTTGTGATCCGATCTGGTAGCTGCAGTTAAACACAATACGATCCTTGCCGTTGTGGTGGACCTTGTGGTGGGGCACGTACCATGATTCGGTCGTCTGATCGGCCTCTTGAATGTCAATTCTCTTTATGTGTCCCGCTGTGATTAGCTTGTCAATCTCAGCGCGGTACACAGTGGCTTGAGCGGGGTCTCTGGCTAGGCGCCGCTCGGTGTTCAGTAGATATCGCTCCGTCGCTTCTTTTGAGGCGTGGAAGGTAGGCATACCCTCTCGCCTCAGGAGTGGAGTTGCGTATCTCATCACTCCATTGACTTTGACTCTCTTTGTCCCCTGCTCGAGGAGGGCTATGGCATAAATGTCTTCCTTGGAACAAATGTGTTTCTTTTCGTTCTTAAAAGGCATTGTCTCTAGTGTCCATAGCCTCTCGACGTGTTGTAAGAGGGTGGTGTCTTCTTCTGTCACTCTGGAGTGGAGGCAGCGAGTGGCTGCTGGTCGGTTGGGAGACCTGGAGAGGGGGCCTTGTAGTGTCCATCCTAGGCGGGTCTCGACTGCTGCTGGACAGCCTCTGGGCCCAATGTGGACCCGGTCCGTCGGGACGATGAGGTGTGCGTGGTCGGATCCTATGAGCAGGGTCGGGGTGGCGCCGTCGATGAGCGGTATAGGTAGTTGACGCAGGTGCACGTATTTGTCCATCAGCTTGGCGATGGGGTAGGTGTACCGCGACAGGCCTATGTCTTGGCTGGTGAAAGCGTTAGTGATCCTATACCGCCTCTCTGGCTGCCCGCTTGCTGCGATAGTGAAGGAGACGTGCTCACCCTTTATTGTCTTCAGGTCTCTTCTTATAGTACGAATCGTCATAGTTTCTTCGCTCCCCCGCAGACCCAGCTGGGCTGCAGCGGATGCGAGGAGGAGAGTCTTTTCTGACCCGTCGTCAAGGACGGCGTAAGTGTCCATGACCTTGTCCTCGTAGCTTAATGTCACTCGGACCACCTTCAAGAGCACCCGGGAACCCCCGCTGCTGGCGGGGTCAATATACATGACGCTTACTCTGGTGCTGCTTGGGGGTGCGGGTTTCTTCCTGTTGCTGTCATGCAAGACGTCCAAGTGGGCTTCGACACACCGGCTGCACCTCTTCTTCAAGCGGCACTCGGCTGCCATATGGCTGCGCGCACAGCGGTAACAGCGGCGGTTGGACTTTATCCATTGACTCACCTCGTCGGCGGTCATCTTCTTGAAAGTGTCACATTGTGACAGCCAATGTTCTTTCTCGCAGTACTGGCATACAATCTTCCACTTCTCTTTCGTTGAGGGGGTGCTGTGGTTCTTGTTCCGCGGTACTGATTCGGCTTGGTGCATGACAGTCACCAGCCTGCGGTTATCGTTGGATCTCCGAGGTCCATCTCTGGGGCTTGGTCCACTCCGCACGAACGTATCCAGTCGTAGGCTGCTGACTTCTCTCGCGAGGAAGTCGGCCAGGTCTAGGAGGGATGGCTCGGGACCGTTGGGATCACGGTGGTCTCTTTGCCGCCTGAAGCGCTCTTGTCGGGCGGGAGGAAGCTTCTCTAATATCCTTTCCACATTAGAGTTAGCGTACAGTTCGTGTCTACCCTTTTCCTTTTGTGCCCCCAGCATCCCTACCAGGGATTGTACCTTGATAGAGAGGTCATCCAATGAGCGATTGTCTGTGGCTGGGGGGAGACGGTCAATATTCCTTATCTCTTGTATCACGTAGTCCCATATGCGTCCATAACGTTGGTCGAGGGCTACTAGAGCCGCGGTGTATGGGGTACTTGAGTTGGAATATGCCAGCGCTATATTATGCGCTCTGGGCACCTTCAGGTGCTTGAGGAGGATAGCATATTTGTACGTCTCATCGGGGACATCGGACATCATAGTCTCTAAGCACATCCGTAGTTCCGTGTACTGTGCTCTGTCCTCGTGTGTAAAATCCGGGAACGTCGGTGTGCCAAGGTACGATGCCATGGATGGCTGGCACATCGGTGAGCGTTGGGGGAGAGGCCTCCTGGGCGAGTCTCCCCGTCCGTGTCGTCGTGGGCTGGTACTTGGTGGGTACCAAAGCCCGGGTACCCAGGTGCTGTTCCTCGGGGCTGGCTGTGCGTCAAACTCACCCTTGAGTTCAGTCGGGGGTCTGTAACGCAGGGCCTCGGGGGTAAAGTCTGGGCTATACTGGACCTCCTGGTCCTGTGGAGTACGATGCTGCTGGTGGGCTTGACTTTCCTCCTCTTCCTCTTCCTCTTCCTCTGCTAGGTCTTCTAGATCTTGCAGTCGTCTATTCAGTCTCTCGGCGGCATAGGCCAGTTCTTCCCGGTTGCTGGGTCTCGCATGGACCGGTCGGGGAGGGGGTTCGGAGACGTGTATAGGCTCTTTCTGTTGGCCGGGCTCCGGGTCGCTTGGTCGGGTAGGGGAAGGTGCCCTAGACCCTTGTCTTGACGATGCCCTGGAGCTCCGTGCGGAGAGAGGGGGAGTCGCCCTGGCAATCAGTTGCTCCATTATCTGCGCTTGTAGTCGGTCGCGCTCGGCTTCACGCTTGATGTGAGCGAGGTCGCGCTCTGCTTCGTGCTGGGCTTGGGCTGCGTCGCGCTGTGCATTGGCGGCGTCGCGCTGTGCATCGGCGGCGGCGCGCTGGGCATCGGCGCGGTCTCTTTCAATATTCTCTTCCGTCTGGAGGCGTCTGGTCTCCAGGCGTATGCGGTCGTCTTCACTCCTTTGCTGCGCCTGGAAGCGCTCTCGCTCGGTCACAGAGTGTTCGCGTTCACTAAGGGCTTGCGCTTGGAGTTGCGCGTGAAGGCGCTCTCTTTGGTCTGCAGATTGTTCGCGCTCACTCAGTTGTTGAGCCTGCAGGCGTTCTCTTTCCATGGTAGAGTGTTCGCGCTCACTTAGCTGTTGCGCCCGGAGGCGCTCTTGTTCCATGGAAGAATGTTCGCGCTCGCTAAGCATCTGTGCTTGGAGTCGATCACGTTCGGTGGAGGCTGCCAGGGTGGCGATGAATGCCTGCGCCAGCATCTTGTCCGCCTCGCTGGGGGAAGACACTGATGGAGGTGATCGGCTTCTGACAGTGCTCGTTGGAGATCCGTTCTCCTGGCGCGCTCCGAGGAGGTCTATCTCCTGGGCGCGCTTCTCTTCTGGTAGTGGGTCGGGTTCCGTCCCTGGAGCGTTTTCTTTATCCTGGAGCTCTCCGGGGACCGTCCCGTTGACGTTCTCGGGGGGTATAGTCATGTCATGTCCCTCCTGGTCCCCCCCGTGAGCTTGGTCAGTTACGTTAGAACCCACTAGGGTCTCTACTGGCAAGGTCGCCTGGTCGTTAGGGTTTGACATGCTTTTACTATCCGCTTTTCCCGCATTTAACGTCTGTATAAAGCTAGGTATTAGACTGGCAGCGTAGTCCTCTAGGTAAGGAGGTGGTCTGCGCTGCAGGCGTTCTAGCTTAGGAGAGCCGTTTGTGGAGTGTTCACCGCTGGCCATGGTTAATATCAATATTATATTTAGATATTACACTGATATTCCTCCGGCTCGAAGGACCAATTGTAACTGAGGGGTACAATTCCCTGACTGTATTGAGAGTATGGTATCATTAAATCACTACTTAGTTATGTACTTTAATTACTGGCCATACAGTACACGGTATATATGGTGAACACCCACACAATAACACGGCTTAACAAAGAAAGTCATATTTAGAAGTATTTATTAGAAGAGCAGCAATAGTAGATTACAATATTGAGAATTATGAGTTGCGCTTATATGGCGAAGAACACTTAAATAGGTCAAGAGCGTAAGTCCATGAGCATATTACGATGGGTATAATTAATACCACCTGTAGCATAAGAATTATATAAGGCACACTCGTAGTCAGCTGGAGATACTAAGGGGGGTTCCCTCCGGTTGTAAGCCAGCAGGGGAGAGGAATTGTCGGGAGCAAAAGTCTGGATCAACGAGGAATAAAGAGACTCCAGGTACAGGAGACGGTGCAATAATCCCTTGGTCCTTAGACAAAGCAACAGCTATACTCCGGTATGCATTGCAGCATGGATGAAAGCTAGCCAGCCTAGAGGCGGGCTCGACGGTGCTCCTCACAGGGTAGATCCCACACAGCAGTGGGGTAGACGGTTCTCTGCTCCAGCAGCCACAGTACCAAAGCAATATAATCAGTGATGCCGGTAACGCGTTACTAAGTAACGCGTTATTGTAATCTGATTACTTTCCCCCGAAAATAGTAATCTAACGCGTTAATCTTTAAAAGCCAGTAATCTGATTGCAGTTACTTGTCCAAGTGGCTGTGCGTTACTATTTCGTTACTATCTCATCATAAATTCATAATGCAGGCGGAATGCAGTATTTTATTTCGTTTTCGACAGTCAAAAATACATTTTGAGCTGTTTTTCTTTTGGGAGTGACGTAGTGTGGCAGTGAAAGGGTTACACAAGAATGTGTCCCGCGGTGTGACTGGACACTCTGTCTGTGAGTGACTCTGCTTTGGTACAATCATATTCCCCATCCACAGTCTGCGAATCAGAGGCAGAGTAGGGCGGGTCTTCACAGCACGTCATGTGACATATGCGCCAATCGTGTGACAGCAGGGCTCCGTCGTCGGAGAATTCCACCCCAAAACGCTTGGCAAAATTAAAAGTGAGTTTCTGTTCAGACTTCCATCCCAAAACGCTCGTCTAGCCTCAGTCACTACTTCACGTTCATATGCGGAGGAAACAAAATACTGTCTACCGCTAAAAACAGCACATCCAATTGCATTGAAAGCATCTGGAATCACAACACTAGCCGACGCTTCGACTAGGTACAGGAGGACTCGGAGGCCAGCCAAACAGCAAAAGAGAGAGATTGTTTCTTTCCCTTTTGATTAATGTATATTTGATGGTGGCAGAGCAAAAGCTCTTATTTGCCAGATTTACAGTTAATTTACATGTTAAAGAGAGACTGATTGTATGTTTATAGAGAGACATTTATAAAAACAATTTAATAGTTACAGTTGATATAATTGAATAGTTCAGCCTGCATTTGTTAGATGTGAATGGATACACTGGTTTTGTAAAACCACTGGCTGGCTGCTCTAATGCTGTGAGCATCATAGACTGTTGCTTTACCATACTTGATGGTACAGAAGCTGAAGCACTAGTTTAACAATTTACGTTATGTGCAGAGAAACAAGTTAAAAACAATTTATGCACTTTCAATAAAGCGTTTAAAAAAAAACGGTTGGGGGGAACGACGACGACTTCGTAACCTAGTTACTTTCAAAGTAACTAAGTTACTCTGATAATCAAGTAATCAGTAAAGTAACTTGGATTACTTTTTAAAGGAGTAATCAATAATCAGTAATCGGATTACTTTTACAAGTAATCTGTGGCATCACTGAATATAATCCAGCCGGAAAAGGCTCTGAATTCGTCGGTGTAGGTTATCCAGTGTACATATCCACACGGTTCTCGTCTAGGACTCCTCGGATGGCGGCACAAGGTTAGGCCGCCCAGCCTGGATAAGTACACTAGCTCGGTACGACGAACCGGTGGTAATGCTGGTCACTGTAGAACGGTAGCCGCACGATACACTATACATAATAGACTATTACTTTATAATAGAATAAGTCGAACTCGACGATACAGCGTTAAACTCTGACACTTTAGCTATCAATTCGCACCCGGTTCTCAAGGCTCTATTTAGGGGCAAAAAGGGCCCACTTCACAGCACGTTGTATCGTGGTGAAGGCTTCAACTTGTTGGGTTAACTAACTGCTGTATCCACCTGCGACGTATTTATACGTAAAGTGAATAATCTAGTGCCAACCTCAGTTCTGTCTCGTATTACTGCGCAAACCTGGGCATGTTGAGACATGTCTTAGCGGTGGCTTTGAACTAGACATTGGGGGTATGGCCGTTGGCGCCTAGGGGGTCGCTGTCCAATAGGAGAACGAATATTATGGTCTGGCCTGTACCTAGGTAAAGGGATATTCCGTGTATATGTACTGTTACAAAGGGTCAGATTAAACCGAATATATATATTTATTACTTGAGATATATTGTATAGTATTTGTATATCGTCTGATATCCCTTGTATATTCTTTGTACATATACACGGAATATCCCTTTACCTAGTACAGGCCAGACCATAATATTCGTTCTCCTATTGGACAGCGATCCCCTAGGCGCCACGGCCATACCCCCAATGTCTAGTTCAAAGTCACCGCTAAGACATGTCTGGACATGCCCGGTTCTGCGCAAGAATACGAGACAGAAATAAGGCTGGTGGATACAGCAGTTAGTTACCCAATAAGTTGAAGCCTCACACCACGATACAACGTGCTGTGAAGTGGGCCCGTTTTGCCCCGAAATAGAGCCTTGAGACCGCGTGCGAATTGATAGCTGAAGTGTCAGAGTTTAACGCTGTATCGTCGAGTTCGACCTATTCTATTATTAAGTAATAGTCTATTATGTATAGTGTATTGTGCGGCTACCGTTCTACAGTGACCAGCATTACCAACGTTTCATCGTACCGAGCTAGTGTGCTTATCCAGGCTGGGCGGCTTAACCTGGTGCCGTCATCCGAGGAGCCCTAGACGAGAACCGTGTGGATATGTACACTGGATAACCTACCCGACGACTACAGAGCCCTTTTCGGCTGGATTATATTTGCTTTGGTCCTGTAGCTGTTGGAGCGGAGAATCGTCTACACCCACTGTTGTGTGGGATTTACCCTGTGAGGAGCACCGTCGAGCCCGCCTCTAGTACTCTGAGGCTGGCTAGCTTTCCTCCATGCGGCACTGCATACCGGAGAATAGCTGTTGTTCGTCTACGGATCAAGGGATTATTGATCCTGTACCTGGAGTCTCCTTATTCCTCGTTGACCCAGACTTTCTGCTACTGACAAATCCTCTCCCCTGCTGGCTTACAACCGGAGGGACCCCTTTAGTATCTCCAGCTAATCTACTAGTGTACCATATATAATTCTTATGATACAGGTGGTATTAATTATCTCCTGCGTAATATGCTCATGGACTTACGCTCTTGACCTATTCATGCACATTCTTCGCCTTACAAGCGCAACTCTCAATCTTGATAAGTAATGTAAGATAATCTTCGTGCTGCTAATAAATATTCTTCTAAACAGTATTTCTTGTGAAGCCGTGTTATTGTGGGTGTGTTCATCTCATATACCTGTGTACTGTATGGCCAGTAGTAATGTACATAACTCAGTAGTGGTTTAATGATACCATACTTATTCAATACAGTCAGGGAATTGTACCCCTCAGTTACAATTGGTCCTTCGAGCCGGATGGTAATTAGCGTAATATTAATATAATATTAATATTACATACATTTACATTTACATTTAGTCATTTAGCTGACGCTTTTATCCAAAGCGACTTACAAGTTCTGTACGACAAGCCATCAGGAAGGGCACAACTCTATCAGCTGAGCAACAATGTTCATCAAAGTGTTGAGTGCTACAGTGTAGGTTAGTTTATTAGGACAAGTGCATGACAGTACGGTTAGTTAGGGTTAGATATTTTTTTATTTATTTATTTTTTATTCAGATAATGGTTGAAGAAGTGCGTCTTTAGTCGACGGCGAAAGATTGGACGTGATTCGGCTGTCCTAACTGGGGTGGGTAGTTCATTCCACCATTGTGGGGCAAGGACTGAGAATAGGCGACTTCTCTTTGATGACCCTCCCGGAGCTTGGATAGGAGTAGGTCTGAGGCGGCCAGAAGATGCAGAGCGTAGGGGTCTTGAGGGTGTGTAGTTAGAGACCATTGACCGGAGGTAGGCGGGAGCGGTTCCCTTTGCCGCACGGTATGCTAGGTCGAGGGCCTTGAAGCGGATTCGTGCAGCAATGGGGAGCCAGTGCAGGTCCCTAAGAAGTGGGGTGACATGGGCCGACTTCGGTAGGTTTGAGATCAGGCGGGCCGCTGCGTTCTGAATGAGTTGAAGAGGCTTAGTGGCAGTGGCCGAGAGGCCAGCGAGCAGTGCATTGCAGTAGTCGAGGCGGGAGATGACTGTTGATTGGACGAGGAGTTGGGTGGCTTCTTTTGTCAGGAAGGGGCGGATCCTTCTGACGTTGCTCAGGAGGAATCGGCAGGTTCTGGTCGTCGCTGCGATGTGAGCAGAGAAGTTCAACTGGTCGTCGAGGACAACACCAAGGTTCTTGGCGGTCGGGGACGCAGTCACCGCTGCATTCTCGACTGTGATTGAAAGGTCGGTTAGGGGGGAGGATTTGGCCGGCAGGTGGAGCAATTCTGTTTTGCTTAGGTTCAGTTTGAGGTGGTTGGACGTCATCCAGGCGGAGATGTCGGACAGACAGGCCGAGATCCGCTCAGAGACGTGGATATCTGAGGGAGGGAAGGAGAGGAAGAGTTGAGTATCATCAGCATAACAATGGTAGGAGAAGCCATGAGACGTGATAATGTTACCCAGTGATTTAGTGTAGAGGGAGAAGAGAAGGGGTCCTAAAACCGAGCCCTGGGGGACACCCGTCCGCAGGGGGCGGGTGGCCGACAGGGTCCCTCTCCATGACACTTGGTAGGAGCGGTCATTGAGGTATGATGACAGCCATGTCAGTGCAGAGCCAGCCACTCCCATTCCTGCGAGGGCCGCAAGGAGGATCTGGTGGTTGACTGTGTCGAAGGCTGCAGATAGATCTAGGAGAATCAGGACAGAGGAGAGGCCTTTCGCTTTTGCTAAGTGAAGTGCCTCTGTGACCGCAATGAGGGCTGTCTCTGTGGAGTGACCAGTCCTGAAGCCTGACTGATTAGGGTCTAGGAGGTCATTCTGTAAGAGATAAGCAGTAAGTTGGTTGGATACAGCACGTTCAAGTGTTTTAGAAAGGAAGGAGAGAAGAGAGACAGGACGGTAGTTGTCTATGACGGTAGGGTTAAGGGTTGGTTTTTTTATGAGCGGCGTGACTCTGGCTTGTTTTAGGGAGGTGGGGACCACCCCCGAGTTGAGTGAGGAGTTGATGGTTGCAGTTAGGAATGGGAGGATGTCTGGTGCTATGGTCTGGAGGAGTGGGGAGGGTAGCTGGTCCAGCTGGCAAGTAGTCGGACGGTTCGACGTTACCAGTGTCAGGGTCTCTGCTTCTGTAATGGGAGAGAAAGATGACAGAGTGAAGGATGAGGTTCTCGATTCAGCATTTGGAATGGGTGGGGGTTGGGAGAAGGAGCTGTGGATGTTCTCCACTTTTTCCTCAAAGAAGATCGCAAAGTCTTCGGCAGAGAAAGATGAGGGAGGGGGGGGGTGGGGGGGGAGTGAGGAGGGAGGACATGGTAGCATGCAGTTTGCGAAGATTCTTGGCAGAGGCCTCGATCCTATGGTGGAAGAAAGAAGCTTTGGCATTAGTGATGGTTTTGGAGAATGTTAACAAGAGGTTGTGATATGTGTCGATGTCAGCAGTGAGGCGTGACTTTCTATACTTCCTTTCAGCTGCTCTCAGGACCTGTCTTTGTTCTCTCACTGGATCTGTCAGCCATGGACTGGGTGGGGAACGGCGGGCAGGTTTCTCAACGAGGGGACAGAGCTTGTTGAAGGAGGTTGCAAGGGCTGAAAGGAGGGTGGAGGTTGCCATCTCTGTGGAGAGAGCAGAGAAGGTGTCACTCAAAGGTAGAGCGGATAGTATGTCAGAGGAGAGGGTGGAGGGGGATAGGGAGGGCAGGTTGCGTCTGAGTGAGACTGTTTGAGTTGGGGTGAAGACCTTTCGGTTAAGCATGAGAGTTAGTGAGAAGGATATGAAGGAATGGTCAGATACATGTAGGGGAGTTACCGTGGTGTTAATGATGCTGGAGTTACGGGAAAATATGAGATCCAAGGAGTTGCCTGCTTTGTGGGTGGGAGGCATGGCAGTGGGAGTCAGGTCAAACGATTGTAGGAGGGAGACTACTATGACTGACTGAGATGAGTCAGGCAGGTTGAAGTCGCCCAATAGAAGGAGAGGGGTACCATCTTCCGGTAAGGAGCTAAGAAGCATGTCCAGCTCATCTGTGAAGTGATCGAGTGTACCTGGAGGGCGGTAGAGTGTAACAATGGTGAGATTGAAAGGATTAGAGACAGATACTGCATGATATTCGAGAGAGGAGAGTGACAGTTCTGGGAGTGGTGTTACGTTTGTAGCCCATGAAGGAGATGTCATGAGGCCAGTGCCTCCACCCCGTCTGGAAGGTCGAGGTGTGTGAGTGAAGTTATAGTTTGTAGATAATGCTGCAGGTGTTGATGAGTTATTGGGGGTTATCCAGGTCTCAGTTAGAGCCAGGAGCTGCAGATTTAGACTATGGGCGTAGGCAGTAATGAAGTCAGCTTTCTTGACTGCTGATTGACAATTCCATAAGCCTCCCCGTACTGTGACAGGTGTATTAGTGGCTGTAGGAGGGTAGGAGAGATTAGCCGGGTTGCTAGCAAACTGCCGTGGGTGGGTTAAATCTGTTCTAGAGGAGCAGATTGTGGATATAGGTATGAGACACATTGTCTTGTCAAGAGTGGCAGGGAGGAAGTAGAGAAATAACAGAGTGGGAGGGAAAGGGAGATTTTTCAGAGTGGAGTGTAAGATAGGACTAGGGTGTACTTAGCACTAAGTGGATCGGTGGATCCCTCGGCTGATAACTCCAGGAAAACTCCTCCTCTTTGTCCCTCTTCGTTTCTCGACGCTTCGCTGACGCTACACCAGCAAGCCTTTAAATCTCTATCACTAATTAGTGCTGTCTTAACACCTGGCCCTTAATGGGGGCACTTAACAAAACAAAATGGCCGTTTTAAACACGCCCCTTTAATCAAGTCAGCTGGTTCCTCACTTTTAAGATTCACTAATAAACTTAAAATGGCTTACCCTAGTTTTCAGTATAAAGCAATGTTTCTCAGTGAGTGAGATATTAACATGGCCAATGATGAACACTCCACAAACGGTTCTCCTAAGCTAGATCGCCCGGAGCGCAGACGGCAGCCACCTCGTTACCTAGAGGACTACGCTGCCAGTCTACTACCTAGCTTTATACAGACGTTAAATGCGGAAAAAGCGGATAGTAAAAGTATGTCAAACCCTACCGACCAGGCGACCCCGCCAGTAGAGACCCTAGTGGGTTCTAACGTAACTGACCAAGCTCACGGGGGGGACCAGGAGGGACCTGACATGACTTTACCCCCCGCCAACGTCAACGAGGTAGTCCCCGGAGAGCTCCAGGATAAAGAAAGCCCTCCAGGGACGGAACCCGACCCACCACCAGAAGAGACGCGCACCCAGGAGATGGACCTCCTCGGAGCGCGACAGGAGAACGGATCTCCAACGAGCACTGCCAGAAGCCGATCACCTCCATCAGTGTCTTCCCCCAGCGAGGCGGACAAGATGCTAGCGCAGGCATTTATCGCCACCCTGGCAGCCTCCACCGAACGCGATCGACTCCAAGCACAGACGCTTAGCGAGCGCGAACATTCTTCCATGGAACAAGAGCGCCTCCGCGCGCAACACCAAAGTGAGCGCGAACACTCTACCATGGAAAGAGACCGCCTGCAGGCTCAACAACTAAGTGAGCGCGAACAATCTGCAGACCAAAGAGAACGCTTCCACGCGCAACTCCAAGCGCAAGCCCTTAGTGAACGCGAACACTCTGCGATCGAGCGAGAGCGCGTCCAGGCGCAGCAAAGGAGTGACGACGACGGAAGAGAATATGGAAAGAGACCGCGCCGAAGCCCAGCGCGCCGCCGCCGATGCACAGCGCGAAGCCGCCAATGCACAGCGCGACGCAGCCCAAGCCCAGCGCGAAGCAGAGTGCGACCTCGCTCACATCAAGCGCGAAGCCGAGCGCGACCGATTACAAGCGCAGATAATGGAGCAACTGATTGCCAGGGCAACCCCCCCTCCCTCCGCACGGAGCCCCAGGGCCTCGTCAAGACAAGGGTCTAGGGCACCCTCCCCTACCCGATCAAGCGACCCGGAGCCCGGCCAACAGAAAGAGCCTATACACCTCTCCGAACCCAGAGAGAGACTAAATAGACGATTACAGGATCTAGAAGACCTGGCAGAGGAAGAAGAAGAGGGAGAGGAGGAAAGTCAAGCCCAACAGCAGCATCGTACTCCACAGGACCAGGAGGTCCAGTACAGCCCAGACTTTACCCCCGAGGCCCTGCGTTACAGACCCCCGACTCAACTCACGGGTGAGCTTGACGCACGACCAGCCCCGAGGAACAGCACCTGGGTACACGGGCCTTGGTACCCGCCAGGTACCAGCCCACCACGACACGTAAGAGGAGACTCGCCTAGGAGGCCTCTCCCCCAACGCTCACCGATGTGCCAGCCATCCATGGCATCGTACCTTGGCACACCGACGTTCCCGGACTTCACACACGAGAACAGAGCACAGTACACAGAGCTACGAATGTGCTTAGAGACAATGATGTCCGATGTCCCAGATGAGACGTACAAGTATGCTATCCTACTCAAGCACCTGAAGGTGCCCAGAGCGCATAATATAGCGCTGGCATATTCCAACTCAAGTACCCCATACACCGCGGCTCTAGTAGCCCTCGACCAACGTTATGGACGCATATGGGACTACGTAATACAAGAGATAAGGAATATTGACCGTCTACCCCCAGCCACAGACAATCGCTCATTAGATGACCTCTCTATCAAGGTACAATCCCTGGTAGGGATGCTGGGGGCACAAAAGGAAAAGGGTATGCACGAACTGTACGCAAACTCTAATGTTGAGAGAATATTAGAGAAGCTTCCGCCCGCCCGACAAGAGCGCTTCAGGCGGCAAAAGGACCACCGTGATCCCAACGGTCCCGAGCCATCCCTCCTAGACCTGGCCGACTTCCTGGCGAGAGAAGTCAGCAGCCTACGACTGGATACGTTCGTGCGGAGCGTACCAAGCTCCAGAGAGGGACCTAGGAGATCAAACGATGGCCGCAGGCTGGTGACCGTCATGCACCAAGCCGAATCAGTACCGCGCAACAAGAACCACAGTATCCCCTCGACGAAAGAGAAGTGGAAGATTGTATGCCAGTACTGCGAAAAGGAACACTTGCTGTCACACTGTGAAGTGACACGTTCAAGAAGATGACCGCCGACGAGGTGAGTCAATGGATAAAGTCCAACCGCCGCTGTTACCGCTGTGCGCGCAGTCACATGGCAGCCGAGTGCCGCCTAAAGAAGAGGTGTAGTCGGTGTGACGGAGCCCACTTGGACATTTTATATGACAGTAACAGAAGAAAGCCCGCACCCTCAAGCAGCACAAAGGCAAGTGTTATGTACATTGACCCCGCCAGCAGCAGGGGCGCCCGGGTGCTCTTGAAGGTGGTCCGCGTAACATTGAGTTACGAGGACAAGGTCATGGACACCTACGCCGTCCTTGACGACGGGTCAGAGAAGACCCTTCTCCTCGCGTCCGCTGCGGCCCAGCTGGGGCTGCGGGGGAGCGAAGAAACGATGACGATTCGGACTATAAGAAGAGACCTGAAGACGATCAAGGGCGAGAACGTCTCCTTCACTATCGCAGCAAGCGGGCAGCCAGAGAGACGGTATAGGATCACTAACGCTTTCACCAGCCAAGACATAGGCCTGTCGCAGTACACCTACCCTATCGCCAAGCTGATGGACAAATACGTGCACCTGCGTCAACTACCTATACCGCTCATAGACGGTGCCACCCCGACCCTGCTGATAGGATCCGACCATGCACACCTCATCGTCCCGATGGACCGGGTCCACACTGGGCCCAGAGGCTGTCCAGCAGCAGTCGAGACCCGCCTAGGATGGACACTACAAGGCCCCCTCTCCAGGTCTCCCAACCGAACAGCAGCCACTCCACTCCTCCACTCCAGAGTGACAGAAGAAGACACCGCGCTCTTACAGCACGTCGAGAGGCTATGGACACTAGAGACAATGCCCTTTAAGAATGAAAAGAAACACATTCGTTCCAAGGAAGACATTTATGCCATAGCCCTCCTCGAGCAGGGGACAAAGAGAGTCAAAGTCAACGGAGTGATGAGATACGCAACTCCACTCCTGAGGCGAGAGGGTATGCCTACCTTCCACGCCCCAAAAGAAGCGACGGAGCGGTATCTATCGAACACAGAGCGGCGCCTAGCCAGAGACCCCGCTCAAGCTACTGTGTACCGCGCTGAGATTGACAAGCTAATCACAGCGGGACACATAAAGACAATTGACATTAAAGAGGCCGATCAGACGACCGAATCATGGTACGTGCCGCACCACAAAGTCCACCACAACGGCAAGGATCGTATTGTGTTTAACTGCAGCTACCAGATCGGATCACAAAATCTGAATAAAGAGCTCTTGCCCGGCCCAACACTCGGCCCCTCTCTACTAGGCGTGTTGCTACGTTTCCGCCAGAACAAGGTGGCCATCAGCGGCGACATCAAAGGGATGTTCCTGCAGGTGCGACTAGTGGAAGAGGACAAGCCCCTGCTGCGGTTCTTATGGAGAGAGAGGATCGGGGATGAGCAACCATCCATCTATCAATGGGAAGTCCTCCCTTTCGGAACCACATGCAGCCCATGCTGTGCTACGTTCGCACTGCAAAAACACGTCGCAGAGGACCCAGAAGCTGATGAAGAGGTCCGACAAAGTGTAGGAAATAGTTTCTACGTGGACAACTGTCTGCAAAGCGTCTCGACGCCAGAAGAAGCCGAGGCCCTCCTACTCAAGCTCCGCGCCTCCCTGATCAAAGGCGGCTTTGATCTCCGGCAGTGGGCCAGCAGCGACCCGCAAGTATTGCGCAGCCTCTCCCCAGAGGACAAGGCAGCAAGCAGCGAGACCTGGATGGCGACCATCCCAGGAGAAGCCCAAGAAATGACATTAGGACTAGTCTGGCGCTTCAAAACAGACTCGCTCCATTATAGACACACACCCCTGACCAAGGAGCACGGAAGGTCGACTTCACTACCGACCACAAGACGGAGTGTATACAGAACACTCGCCAGACAATATGACCCGAGGACGTGCACCACGCCGGGGCAGAGAGAGTCTTCGCGGAGATCAGACGTCGCTATTGGATACTGCAAGGAAAAGAAGCAGTACGACGCTTCCAGCGGACCTGTCTAGACTGTCGCAAGTGGCGAGCACAGCCCAGTATACCCCGGATGGCTGACCTACCCCCCTGTCGCCTCCGACTCGGCGACGAGCCCTTTCACTCCACCGGTATGGACTGTTTCGGCCCGCTGTATGTAAAGAAAGGAAGAGGGACGGAGAAGCGGTGGGGTATTGTATTCAAATGCATGACCACCCGAGCGATACACATAGAACTCCTTCCAACCATGAGTACGGACTCATTCCTTATGGCCTTCCGGAGATTCACATTGCGGAAAGGAAAACCGTCTATATTATTGTCTGATCACGGGACAAACTTCAAAGGCGGAGAAAGAGAGCTGAGAGAGAGCTTCCAAGCTATGGGCCCAGAACTTAAGACCCACCTCGCTCCCTCTCAGATTGATTTCCAGTTTAACCCCCCGAATGCACCTCACTTCGGTGGAACTTGGGAACGAGAAGTACGTTCAATAAAGACAGCCCTGTACGCCGTGCTTGGGGCCCAGACCGTGGCGGAAGAAGTCCTCACGTCGGTCCTCACGGAGATCGAGGGAGTATTGAACTCAAAGCCCCTCGGTTACGTCTCAA
Organism: Notolepis coatsorum; assembly: GCF_963971535.1. Taxonomy (NCBI): domain Eukaryota; kingdom Metazoa; phylum Chordata; class Actinopteri; order Aulopiformes; family Paralepididae; genus Notolepis; species Notolepis coatsorum. The sequence continues at coordinate 59,633,221 of NC_140172.1, read as the reverse complement.
GTGATGTAGCAGATGTCGACCCAGTCACCCCCAACACTCTCTTGATGGTGCGGCTGGACCCCGCGCTCCCACAGACAGTGTACAGACCTGAAGAAGCGAACGGCCGAAGAATGTGGAGGTACAGTCAAGTATTGGCTGACAAGTTTTGGAACAGTTTCCTCCTCCACTATCTACCGTCTCTACAGACCCGCCAGAAATGGGTGAAAGAAAGAGACAATTTGACGGAGGGCACAGTCGTCATGATTATCGACCAGTCACTACCCCGAGCTATGTGGCCGGCCGGCCGCGTAAGCAAAGTGATCACTGGTGCCGACGGAAAGGTCAGAGCGGCAGAAGTGCTCGTCCAAGGGCGGACATACACCCGACCCGTGGCGAGGCTGATAGAGTTGCCAAGGCTCCCCGACTCTCTTGATGACGACCATGACCCCCTGACTTTGTGAACTGCCCTACCCTCACAACGGACATTGAGTAGTGGACAGTGCGGTTAATCTGTCTCTGCTTATCTAATTAGGTGCGGACTAATTAGGAGGCGGCTGTTACAAAGGGTCAGATTAAACCGAATATATATATTTATTACTTGAGATATATTGTATAGTATTTGTATATCGTCTGATATCCCTTGTATATTCTTTGTACATATACACGGAATATCCTTTTACCTAGTACAGGCCAGACGATTAATCTGTCTCTGCTTATCTAATTAGGTGCGGACTAATTAGGAGGCGGCTGTTACAAAGGGTCAGATTAAACCGAATATATATATTTATTACTTGAGATATATTGTATAGTATTTGTATATCGTCTGATATCCCTTGTATATTCTTTGTACATATACACGGAATATCCTTTTACCTAGTACAGGCCAGACCATAATATTCGTTCTCCTATTGGACAGCGATCCCCTAGGCGCCACGGCCATACCCCCAATGTCTAGTTCAAAGTCACCGCTAAGACATGTCTGGACATGCCCGGTTCTGCGCAAGAATACGAGACAGAAATAAGGCTGGTACTAGATTGTTCACCTTACGTATAAATACGTCGCAGGTGGATACAGCAGTTAGTTACCCAATAAGTTGAAGCCTCACACCACGATACAACGTGCTGTGAAGTGGGCCCGTTTTGCCCCGAAATAGAGCCTTGAGACCGCGTGCAAATTGATAGCTGAAGTGTCAGAGTTTAACGCTGTATCGTCGAGTTCGACCTATTCTATTATTAAGTAATAGTCTATTATGTATAGTGTATCGTGCGGCTACCGTTCTACAGTGACCAGCATTACCAACGTTTCATCGTACCGAGCTAGTGTGCTTATCCAGGCTGGGCGGCTTAACCTGGTGCCGTCATCCGAGGAGCCCTAGACGAGAAACCGTGTGTGTAACTGAGGGGTACAATTCCCTGACTGTATTGAATAAGTATGGTATCATTAAACCACTACTGCGTTATGTACATTACTACTGGCCATACAGTACACAGGTATATGAGATGAACACACCCACAATAACACGGCTTCACAAGAAATACTGTTTAGAAGAATATTTATTAGCAGCACGAAGATTATCTTACATTACTTATCAAGATTGAGAGTTGCGCTTGTAAGGCGAAGAATGTGCATGAATAGGTCAAGAGCGTAAGTCCATGAGCATATTACGCAGGAGATAATTAATACCACCTGTATCATAAGAATTATATATGGTACACTAGTAGATCAGCTGGAGATACTAAAGGGGTCCCTCCGGTTGTAAGCCAGCAGGGGAGAGGATTTGTCGGTAGCAGAAAGTCTGGGTCAACGAGGAATAAGGAGACTCCAGGTACAGGAGACAGTGCAATAATCCCTTGATCCGCAGACGAACAACAGCTATTCTCCGGTATGCAGTGCCGCATGGAGGAAAGCAAGCCAGCCTCAGGGGTCCTAGAGGCGGGCTCGACGGTGCTCCTCACAGGGTAAATCCCACACAGTAGTGGGTGTAGACGATTCTCCGCTCCATCAGCTACAGGACCAAAGCAAATATAATCCAGCCGAAAAGGGCTCTGTAGTCGCCGGGTAGGTTATCCAGTGTACATATCCACACGGTTCTCGTCTAGGGCTCCTCGGATGACGGCACCAGGTTAAGCCGCCCAGCCTGGATAAGCACACTAGCTCGGTACGATGAAACGTTGGTAATGCTGGTCACTGTAGAACGGTAGCCGCACGATACACTATACATAATAGACTATTACTTAATAATAGAATAGGTCGAGCTCGACGATACAGCGTTAAACTCTGACACTTCAGCTATCAATTCGCACGCGGTCTCAAGGCTCTATTTCGGGGCAAAACGGGCCCACTTCACAGCACGTTGTATCGTGGTGTGAGGCTATATAAATATATATATTCGGTTTAATCTGACCCTTTGTAACAGTGTGGATATGTACACTGGATAACCTACCCGACGACTACAGAGCCCTTTTCGGCTGGATTATATTTGCTTTGGTCCTGTAGCTGTTGGAGCGGAGAATCGTCTACACCCACTGTTGTGTGGGATTTACCCTGTGAGGAGCACCGTCGAGCCCGCCTCTAGTACTCTGAGGCTGGCTAGCTTTCCTCCATGCGGCACTGCATACCGGAGAATAGCTGTTGTTCGTCTACGGATCAAGGGATTATTGCACTGTCTCCTGTACCTGGAGTCTCCTTATTCCTCGTTGACCCAGACTTTCTGCTACCGACAAATCCTCTCCCCTGCTGGCTTACAACCGGAGGGACCCCTTTAGTATCTCCAGCTAATCTACTAGTGTACCATATATAATTCTTATGATACAGGTGGTATTAATTATCTCCTGCGTAATATGCTCATGGACTTACGCTCTTGACCTATTCATGCACATTCTTCGCCTTACAAGCGCAACTCTCAATCTTGATAAGTAATGTAAGATAATCTTCGTGCTGCTAATAAATATTCTTCTAAACAGTATTTCTTGTGAAGCCGTGTTATTGTGGCTGTGTTCATCTCATATACCTGTGTACTGTATGGCCAGTAGTAATGTACATAACTCAGTAGTGGTTTAATGATACCATACTTATTCAATACAGTCAGGGAATTGTACCCCTCAGTTACATGTACAAAGAATATACAAGGGATATCAGACGATATACAAATATTATACAATATATCTCAAGTAATAAATATATATATTCGGTTTAATCTGACCCTTTGTAACAATATCCTATATCTCACTTTGTCTGTTCTCCAATTACCTTTTTCCCTATTTGTTTACATGTTTGTGGGTTGTCTTTTCCCTTTGTTGCATAATAAATCAGTGGAGGTTTAAAGCCCTACCCTGTACAATAAATATAATTTACTATTTTGGATCAACGTCTTGTGTTCACTTTATTACCTGCTCGGGACCTTGCTTAAAGCACTACTGAACGGGCTGGTTTTCACATACAGCCCGTTCCAGCTTATATTCTATATTGTCTTGTGACATTGCTATGTGACATGGGGGCTCATTTCCGGTCTTTCATGTCCTTGTGACATGGGGGCTCATTTCCGGTCTTTCATGTTCTTGTGACATGGGGGGCTCAATGCCGGTCTGCTGTGTACGTTTGACATAGGGGCTGATGGTATCAGGTAAAGTGGCGTTGTTGTTTATTGGTATTTATGTATCCATGCTGTGTTTTGTATAATAATTAACCATTCGTGTATGCTCTTAACCAGATCTCTTTTTTCTACCACATAGGTAACAGGGGGGGTCACCTGCTTGGCTAGAGGGTGGGGGGCACGAGTTGTGATTCCGGTGGAGCGCGCAATGAAATCGGTAAGCGACTGAAGATATGTGTAGCCTTCATCCCGTTAGGGGAGTAGTTTAGCTGGGATAGGCTAGAGTGACACAGGTGACTCCTAGTTGAGTGGTTAGGCACATTTGTTATTGTTTCATTGGTAGTAGATGTGGTCAGTTGGATTGTTTTGGTTAAGGGGTATAAAAGCAGAATGTGTCTATTATTATTGCGCACGGTCATGGTTGGCTAAATGAGGACATTATATATATATTTTTTTTTTGGTGTATCATAGTCACGCATAAGGACATATTATGGCTGCGTCGGCGTTTGTTTTCGAGGTCTTTGTAGTGGATCTGTCAGAGGATCATTTGGACGGTTGCACTAAGGCGGAATTATGCCTTATTGCTAAGCATTATAATATTGCTGTGCAAAGTTCCCAGTGCAAGGTTGATATGAAAGCGGCTGTATTAGCTGGGTTGGTGGAGCAACAGGTGTTCAGCACGGCTCGGGGAGTAGTGAGTCATAGTGACTCACTGTTAGTGGACCAGGAGGTTGAAAACACTGGCGAATGGGTTGACTCTCCCTTGCGTGATCTTAACCCGGGGGGTGGTGCTATTGGGAAGAATGGTAGTACTCACAGAGCTGAAAGTGAGGGCGCGGGCGATTCAGATAAAGAATCCACGTCTTCTGGCCATACGCGCTCTAGCCTGCGTTTTGCCCGTCTCCAGATGGAGGAGAGAGCGCTTTTGCGCAGGGAGGAGCGAGACAGGGAAGAGAGAGAGACAGAGAGGACAGAGCAGCTGTACGAGACAGAGAGGACAGAGCAGCTGTACGAGACAGGGAGGACAAAGCGGCTGTACAAGATAGAGAGGAGAGAAAGGAGGAGAGGGACAGACTGGAGAGAAAGGAGGAGAAAGACAGGGAACTTCAACTGGCCATAGAGAGGCTGAGGTTGGAAGCTGGAGCTGGTAGTGCTACCTCCTCTCCAGCTGGGGTTTCCCCGGCTCACTTTAATATCGGCCAGCACGTTAATCTGGTGCCCATGTTCCGAGAATCAGAGGTAGAGGCTTATTTTTCTGCTTTTGAGCGGATTGCACAGGCTCTGCATTGGCCGGAGGAGATGTGGGTGATTTTACTTCAGACCAGACTCACTGGCAAAGCCAGTGCGGCGGTTGCATCGTTAACTATGGCTGACAGTCAAAATTATGAGCGGGTGAAGAATGCTGTTTTACGTGTGTATGAGTTGGTTCCCGAAGCATATAGACAGCGTTTTCGCTCGCTCAGAAAATCCCCTTCTCAGACAAATACAGATTTCTCCCGTGAACAGAGGAATCTTTTTGAACGATGGTGCGCGGCGAGTAAGGTGCAGGATCTTGCAGCCATGAGCGAGTTGGTACTCATGGAACAATTTAAACTCTGTATGCCCGAACGAACCGAACTGTATCTGAATGAACAGAAAGTGTCTACTCTCCAAGACGCTGCTGTTTTGGCGGATTAATTGGCGTTGACGCACAAACATGCTTCGGTGCGTAACGATACTGTGCTTATCTACTGCTTCGTGTGGACTAAGTACTAAGTATATATATATAGATATCAGTGGCCTCTGCGCCACTTCTCTCTTGTTGGCTTTAGGCCTATTTTCCACTGAGTGTGGAATTGTACCTTTGGTACCTTTGAGTGTCTGTGGGCGCTTATTTAGTATATCCTATATCTCACTTTGTCTGTTCTCCAATTACCTTTTTCCCTATTTGTTTACATGTTTGTGGGTTGTCTTTTCCCTTTGTTGCATAATAAATCAGTGGAGGTTTAAAGCCCTACCCTGTACAATAAATATAATTTACTATTTTGGATCAACGTCTTGTGTTCACTTTATTACCTGCTCGGGACCTTGCTTAAGGCACTACTGGAGGGGCTGGTTTTCACATACAGCCCGCTCCAGCTTATATTATATATTGTCATTTGACATTACTATGTGACATTTAACTGTGTGTGTTAAAAACGGTGCGTTTCCCTCTCGGGAATTACCATTTCGGGGAAATGGCGAGCGTGCGTATCGGCCACACTCGCCTCCGTCTGAAAAGAGACATTGTAATTATTGTAAGAAGCCAGGTCATTTGGTGGCGGACTGTTATGCATTTGTGCGCGATCGGCAAGATACTAAAAGGCCAGCTCAGAAACCAAAGGGGGTGGGGTTGATTAGCACTGTCTCACGCCCAGAGCAGGAGAAACCAGACAGTTGTTTCGAACCTTTTATATTTTCTGGTTGTGTGTCAATGTCGGGTAATGTCTGTGACCAACGCGAGGTGAGGATCCTTCGTGATACAGGTGGTTCGCAGTCCTTTATTCTGGCGGATGTATTGCCGTTAAATGAGGAGTCGTCTTGTAACTCAAGTGCTATTGTGCGCGGGATAGAAATGGGCTTCACACCCGCTCCGTTACATATGATACATGTGAGATCAGAACTAGTCACAGGCTTTCCGTGGCGGTTCGTTCATCTTTTCCGGTAGCCGGAATTTATTTTATCATGGGGAATGATATAGCTGGGGGGAAGGTAATTCCATTTCTGGAGATGGTGGATGCCCCAGTGTCTGAGTTTTTGTGCGATGCGTTGATTAAAAGTCACCCAAATGTTTTTCCTATCTGTGCTGTGACTAGGGCTCAGGCGAGATGAGGGCAGGCGGTGACGCTGCGTGACTCCATCTGTGGCGAGGCGCTCGCTGAGGACAGGTGGCCGTCTAGTGACGAGATAAAAAGGGGTGTGAGTAGCGTTCAGGGGAAACTGGTAAATCCCAAGTTTTCCGACGTGCTGTTGCCTCTAACGCGTCAAGCGTTGATTGACGCTCAGAAAAATGATTCCTCCATAACAAGTTGTTTTGCGGCAGTAGCCAGCACTACTGATAGTAGGAAACACACCTTCTTAATGGAGGAAGGGGTGTTGATGCGAACTTGGGTAGCTAGGCCAGGTGTGACAGGCTTAGAGTGTGGGGATGCCTGGAATGTAGTGCACCAGGTTGTATTACCAGTGGAGTGTAGACTTCACGTTTTGATGTTGGCTCATGAACATATTTGGTCTGGTCATCTGGGTATTTCAAAGACTTATGACAGAATACTGCAAAATTTCTTTTGGCCCGGTCTGAAGGCCGATGTGGTAAAATTTTGTAGTACTTGTAGTACATGTCAAATTGTGGGTAAGCCAAATCAGGGGGTTCCTTTAGCTCCCCTGCACCCCATTCCAGCGATAGGGGAACCTTTTGAACATGTGATTATTGACTGTGTTGGCCCCCTGCCTAAGACAAAGGCAGGTCACCAATACATGTTGACTATTATGTGTCTTGCCACCCGTTTCCCAGAGGCGATACCTCTGAGGAAGATTACTGCCCCAGCAATTACCAAGGCATTAAACAGGTTTTTTGCGACTTACGGGTTACCAAAAACCGTGCAAAGTGATCAAGGCTCGAATTTCATGTCTAAGACCTTTAATCAATCATTACAGGCTTTGGGTATCAGTCACACGGTGTCAAGCGCGTACCATCCTGAATCGCAGGGGGCACTAGAGCGCTGGCACCAGACGCTGAAGGCGATGCTAAAAAAGTTCTGTGTTGATACTGGTTGTGGTTGGGACGAGGGTGTGCCATTTGTACTGTTTGCTATTCGGGATGCTAAACAGGAGTCACTTGGGTTTAGCCCAGCAGAGTTAGTGTTTGGTCACAGTGTGCGTGGTCCATTGAAACTGCTCAAAGAGAAGATGTTGTCTGGTTCTTCTCCTAAATCGACTGTGTTTGATTTTGTCTCCCGGTGCAAGGAGCGTCTCCGCTGTGCGTCCTCGCTGGCTAGGGAGGCCCTCGCCTCTGCCCAGGGGGAGATGAAGGTGAGGTTTGACAAGAAGGCGGTGGGGCGGCAGTTCGAGGCTGGCGATGAAGTGCTGGTTTTGCTGCCCATGCCTGGGTCAGCTCTCTCTGCCCAGTTTGCAGGGCCCTATAAGGTGGAGAGGAAAGTGTCAGACACCAATTATGTTATATGTACGCCCGAGAGGCGCAGGAAGACACGGTTGTGTCATATTAACATGTTGAAGAGGTATCTCACCCGTGCTGGTGAGAGTGAGCAGGAGGTGCAGTCTGGCAGCCCAGGAGCTGTTCCAGCTGTTTTGTTGACATGTGTTAATCCCCTGCCGGACGACGATTTGAAGACGGTGTCCGAGGGTCAGCAGACGGGGCGTTTGACTAACTCAGAGTTCATGAGTGAGGTCACTGCCCATCTGTTGTATCTGCCCGAGTCACAGTGTGATGATGTACGTCAACTGTTGTTATCCTACCCTGTGTTGTTGTCTGATGTGCCTTCCAGAACGACCGTCCTGGAGCACGATATTGATGTGGGGGGTGCGACCCCCATCAAACAACACGCATATCGGTGTCCGGTGGCGAAGAGGGAGGTAATGAGGAAGGAGGCTGAGTATCTGTTGGAACATGGGATGGCTAAGGATAGCCGTAGTCCCTGGAGCTCTCCTTGCCTTTTAGCTCCTAAGGCTGATGGGTCTCCCCGGTTCTGCACCGATTACAGGAAGGTGAACACGGTGACGGTGCCTGACTCGTTCCCGTTGCCCAGAATGGATGACTGCATTGACAGTATTGGTCCCGCTGTATTTATTACGAAACTCGATCTCTTGAAGGGGTACTGGCAGGTTCCCCTGACAGAGCGAGCATCTGATATTTCGGCGTTCGTTACACCAGACTGTTTTTTGCAGTACACCGTCATGGCCTTCGGAATGAGGAACGCACCGGCCACGTTCCAACGTTTGATGCACATGGTGTTGGGGGGTGTGTCTAAGTGTAACGTCTATTTGGACGATGTGGTGGTGTACTCGGACACATGGGGGGAGCACATTGACAAATTGCGGGTGGTTTTTGCACGCTTGGCGGAGGCTTCGTTAACTCTGAACCTCGCCAAGTGTGAGTTTGGGAAAGCCACGGTGACGTACTTGGGGAAGCAGGTGGGTCACGGACAGGTTCGCCCGGTGGACGCTAAGGTGACAGCGATCCTGGCGTATCCGGCTCCTTCCACGAGACGTGAGCTACGGCGTTTCCTGGGGATGGCAGGGTATTACCGGTGTTTTTGTAAGAATTTCTCTGTGGTGGTGGCTTCCCTCACTTCTTTATGTAGTCCTATAGTACCTTTTGTGTGGTCCGAGGAGTGTCAGTGCGCCTTCGAGGCTGCTAAGTCTCTCCTATGCAGTGCTCCTGTTCTGGCAGCCCCTGACTTTGCGTTACCCTTTCAGCTGGAGGTCGACGCGAGTGCTGCTGGGGCTGGAGCTGTGCTGTTGCAGGCGGGAGAGGGCGAGGTGCATCATCCGGTTTGCTACTTCTCTGTGAAGTTCAAGCTGCATCAGTTGAACTACTCGACCATCGAGAAGGAGACGCTGGCGATGCTCCTCGCTCTCCAGCACTTCGAGGTGTACGTGGGCTCCAGCGCTATTCCGGTGTTGGTCCACACGGACCACAATCCCCTGGTGTTCTTGGCTCACATGTATAACTATAACCAGAGGTTGATGCGTTGGGCCCTGTTGGTGCAGGGCTACAACATTGTCATCCGTCACAAGAAGGGGGTGGACAATGTTGTGGCCGATGCCTTATCCAGAGGGTAGGTCTGGGGGTACTGCTCTGATGTTGGTTGTATAGGTAATAATGTTTTGTTCATCCGGTGGGTTCGCTTCTATGGGGGGAGGTGTCACGTACGTGGGTTGTTCATTATCATTATTGCCATATATTTTAACACCATGTAACATCAGGGTAATATATTATTTGTGTTGTCTGTTATGTGTGGTGTTGTGTCATCTCCTAATTGCCTGTTTCTATTCACAGATGCCACTCATCTCCCTGATTGGATTGGTTGCATCTGATTGGTGCACCTTCGAACAGGCAGTGGAGATGGGTGGTTAATAGAGTGGAGATGACACACATCGGGGCGCCTCACTCTGTCAGTTGCCACTGATCAGAGTTTCGTGAGGTTGCCATTTATTGACCATTGTGGAACGATACTGTGCTTATCTACTGCTTCGTGTGGACTAAGTACTAAGTATATATATATAGAGATCAGTGGCCTCTGCGCCACTTCTCTCTTGTTGGCTTTAGGCCTATTTTCCACTGAGTGTGGAATTGTACCTTTGGTACCTTTGAGTGTCTGTGGGCGCTTATTTAGTATATCCTATATCTCACTTTGTCTGTTCTCCAATTACCTTTTTCCCTATTTGTTTACATGTTTGTGGGTTGTCTTTTCCCTTTGTTGCATAATAAATCAGTGGAGGTTTAAAGCCCTACCCTGTACAATAAATATAATTTACTATTTTGGATCAACGTCTTGTGTTCACTTTATTACCTGCTCGGGACCTTGCTTAAAGCACTACTGGACGGGCTGGTTTTCACATACAGCCCGTTCCAGCTTATATTCTATATTGTCTTGTGACATTGCTATGTGACAGGTCGTAGCACAAGCTAACAGCTAACTCTAGGCTAACTGATAGCATCAAGCTAACATTCCCAGCCGAGTGAAAACGAGCAGCTAACGTCGTAGCTAAACAGCTAACTGGCTAACAGTTAGCTCAACCCGGCTATCGCTAACCATTAGCTAACGCAGAAGCAAGCTATGCGGCTACCACTGAAAAACTGTACAACGTGAGAAAAGCAATACAGGCCAACACTTCAGACAGCCGCTGTGTTTTCCTCTTCTCATACGAAGAGAGAAGGGAAAAAGAAGGCAATATACGTCCCACTACAGAGTGGTGTTTACCATAGCGGTGCCGGCAACAAGTCCCTCGTGGACTATAGCCGACTTGAGCATGGAGATATTCTCATAATGAAACACCAAGCTCACCTCCCTCGCACCAGGTGCTGACACCAGGCCACACACCGTTAGCTACAGCTAACTAGCTAGTCGGCCCGTTTGGCTCCCGAGAGAGAGAGAGAGAGAGAGAGAGAGAGAGAGATATCCACGGCGGGAATAGAATAGAGTGCATTAAAAACTCACCAAACGTCCAAGAGGATGGAGACAACCGCGTGGAGTTGACGAAGTTCATCTGCCGAACGACCGTCCTCTTCATCTTGGCATAACAATGCTGCACGTGCTCTCTCTAGGTTAGCTAACGCTAGTTAGCCTTTAGCTAAGCTAGCTACTAGCCGACATCATCATGGCTATATCCCGACTGAACCACACGTTAGCACTCAATATTATAACGTAGCTAAAGCTAACTAGCTGTCCCTGTCTTTAGCCGGGATGGCTAGCCTGACTGAACTGTCTAACATGCAACAACTTTCATCTTCAGTCCATCTGCCGAACGATGTCCTCTTCATCTTGGCTGGCATAACCTCCAATGCTGCACGCGCGAAATAGTCAGACGCTACCTTACCTGTAACCCCTCCCCTCATTGAAACCAATTCTGCTGCAGAGCCTCAGAGCTGCCTCCAATAGTGTATCTGCAGAGCCGCAGAGCCAGGAACAAGTCAGACACATTCTACAAACGTGTCTAATGTGAAATATATAAGCATATAAGCAAAACTAGATTTTAGGTCTGTGATGAAAAAGGGCCTCGCGGGAAGGGGGGCCTCGCAAATTATAATTTTTTTTCAGGTTTGTGAATCTGCCAAGACAGTTGCCTGTGTGCTCTGGAATAACTTCTTCTCCATCTATGGTTTCCCAGCATGCATTCATTCTGACCGAGGGGCTAACTTTGAAAGTGCACTCATTGCAGAACTGCTTCAGATGGCAGGAGTTGAGTTGACAAATCCCACACCATACCATACCATCCTATGGGAAATGGACAGGCAGAACGTCTAAATCGCACTCTGGGCAATATGATCCGTTCTTTGCCACGTCGTTCCAATGTGAAATGGCCTCAGATGCTGAACACACTGACCTTTGCTTATAATTGCACAGTGCATGAGACCACAGACCGCACCCCAAGATTACCGTTGATGTCATGTTTGTGAGTGTCCTCTTGGATGGAGATACAGTGGATGTGGATAAGTATGTCCAGTCACTGGGAAATTATCTGAGGGAAGCAATGGCACTTGCTCAAAAGCATGCTGAGAAGCAGCAGTCCAGGCAAGCTGAGGTGTATAATAGACAGTTAAAGGGACATTCTGTAGAGAAGGGAGATAGGGTCTTACTGGCCAATAAAGAAGAGCGAGGCAAGAAAAAGCTAGCTGACCGTTGGGAGAGTGCTGTCTACATTGTCGTAATGTCAACCTATTTTTTATGGGTGCAAACGTCCATACTATTAGCTAGTCTATCTGATGATATCCACTTCATTCAATGAAAGTGCGTCCTGTCACTAGCTACTAGTCACATTGGTTTTATTGACGGAAGTTACAACAGGGCTTTTGAGGTGATGCGTGAAATCACTGCGCCCACTGCTTTGAAAATGAAAATGACTCATTTAAAAATGTATCTCTCCACGTGGTAAATACACAGAGTTGTATTTGGAGTGTATTTCATAATTGTGAAGAAAATGGTATGTATCAGCTTGTAACTCCAGGGTTGATTTTTCCCAAAAAGTTGGCGTGGTCCTTTAATATGACTTCTACATTATGTTAATTATTGTTAGATAGTGTGGCTGTATTAGACGTAAAATACTGCTGTGAAGCAGGGTCTGAATGACGTAAAACACTGCTGTAAAGCAGGGTCTGATTGATCTAAAATACTGCTGTGAAGCAGGGTCTGAATGACGTAAAACACTGCTGTAAAGCAGGGTCTGATTGATGTAAAATATTGCTGTAAAGCAGGGTCTGAATTACGTAAAATACTGCTGTAAAACAGGGTCTGATTGATGTAAAATATTGCTGTAAAGCAGGGTCTGAATGATGTAGAATACTGCTGTAAAGCAGGGTCTGAATTATGTAAAATACTGCTGTAAAGCAGGGTCTGAATGATGTAAAATACTGCTGTAAAGCAGGGTCTGAATGATGTAGAATACTGCTGTAAAGCAGGGTCTGAATTATGTAAAATACTGCTGTAAAGCAGGGTCTGAATTATGTAAAATACTGCTGTAAAGCAGTTATGCTGCTTGTTTCTGACAATGGTAGAAAAGGACGTAATCCAACCAGCGTCCACCCTGTGTGTTGGAGCCATTTGCACTTGATGGATCAATGTAGCTGCAGCCTTATTTATCACATCACGCAAACATACTGTTGCTGGTCTGGACTGGTCCTCTGAGCTCCTCTCCAGTCGAGCTTTTGCAGCTGTGGGGTTTAAATCTAAAAGATTGCCAAATCCTCACACATCATTGTGTAACCTGTCATGTCGTCTCTAGAGCCTTCTTTATGAAGTTTAATCTACTCTCAAAGTGAAAGTGAAACTTAAGCTACCTACTCTGTGCAGACCTAAAAATAGCTCTGCTATCTGCGCAGACACGTTCAGTTTATAATGTTGTCTGACTAAGTATTGATAACACACTTAGTATTTTAAATTTGTTTTTTATTTGATGAATGTGGGCACTGATATCTGAACATTTATCAAATAGGTTTTATTAAAAAAAAATGAATTATAATAATAATAATAATTCTGGTAAGGGCGGTGGGCAAGTAATGTACTCGTTAGAACACCGGTATCACTGACTACCACGGCAATCCTAGCCGGTGGTCGCAATTTGTACACAATCCAGAACTATTTGACATTGAAACCAAGGGAGACATACTGTATGAATCCTGTATCAAGTGGTTAAAATGTAAATGTAAAAGAGATGTAAATAACTTCTGCGGACATCTCTGTCATCAAGTTAGCCGTCGTCCTTCTACTGCTTGGCAACAAACTTTCTGATTGTTTCCGACATTCTGTTCTGAGTCTGCTGCCAAAACCTCCACCGGTACGATTACACAGCGTTTACACAGCTTTTCATGGATACAAGTTGCAGCTGTCTCTCATTTATTTGTTTGCACTGTGAAGTAAGATTCCAGGTTGGCTTAAACATAAAGTAACTGTATGTCAAGCTAGCGAACCATCCCATTTGTAGCTGCTTTGCTAGCTGCACACCACCAAAGTAGTGGGCTCCGTGTTGCATTGTGGGGCAGATCTGGACAACTTCATAAATATTTTTTTCTTTTTATCTACTTTTTCTCTCCATTTTTTCTATTTTTCTCCATCCCAATTTCGTATTATCCAATTCTTCCCTCCCCTGTCTCGAACGTTGCTAGACCATGCCTCCCACTGGTCGGCTGCAATGTGGACGAAGCCTTGCATCACGTGTCCCCTCCGGTACACGAGGAGGCAGCCGTCGCATCTTTTCACCTGCACAGCGCGATCTCTCAGTGGCGAGGAGTAACGCGTGGGAGGCTCACGCTGCCCCCGATACTTCCTGATTCTGCTGTACAGGCGCACCAACCGACCTGTAGGAGTCGCTGTCCACAACGTCCGATCCCCACCCACCGGCTTTCCCACCCCCTAATACTGCCAATTGTATTAGTATGAACGACCAGCCAAGCCAGAAGCAACGCCGAGAGCTGGGCTCGAACCCAGCATCTCCTGCGTTAGTGGCGAGCGCCTTGCCCACTGCACCACTTAGCCGCCCAACTTCAGAAATCTTGATGGCATGTTAATGAAGAGAAACTTCCAGTACAGAAAACACCAAGCAGTTAGTGTCCAATTAATTCGTACAGTATTAGAATAATCAGGAAAGAAGTATTTCTATGGAGGCACAGATCAGGTCATTTGCCGAATTTCACTCGGGATAAATAAAGTATTTCTATTCTGTTGAACATATTGTAATGTACAGTCTCACATTTGATCATTGCGGGTATCCATACATGTGTGTAATGATATAACCTCTGTGCATGTGCAATAAACTCTCTCCCTGCCCCGCCAAGTTCATGTGTAGACGTGCGTCTTTGTTCATGCAGTCCAACTCAACAAAAGTACATTAATAACCAGTGATGCCACAGATTACTTGTAAAAGTAATCTGATTACTGATTACTGATTACTCCTTTAAAAAGTAATCCAAGTTACTTTACTGATTACTTGATTATCAGAGTAACTTAGTTACTTTGAAAGTAACTAGGTTACGAAGTCGTCGTCGTTCCCCCAACAGTTTTTTTAAACGCTTTATTGAAAGTGCATAAATTGTTTTTAACTTGTTTCTCTGCACATAACGTAAATTGTTAAACTAGTGCTTCAGCTTCTGTACCATCAAGTATGGTAAAGCAACAGTCTATGATGCTCACAGCATTAGAGCAGCCAGCCAGTGGTTTTACAAAACCAGTGTATCACATCTAACAAATGCAGGCTGAACTATTCAATTATATCAACTGTAACTATTAAATAGTTTTTATAAATGTCTCTCTATAAACATACAATCAGTGTCTCTTTAACATGTAAATTAACTGTAAATCTGGCAAATAAGAGCTTTTGCTCTGCCACCATCAAATATACATTAATCAAAAGGGAAAGAAACAATCTCTCTCTTTTGCTGTTTGGCTGGCCTCCGAGTCCTCCTGTACCTAGTCGAAGCGTCGGCTAGTGTTGTGATTCCAGATGCTTTCAATGCAATTGGATGTGCTGTTTTTAGCGGTAGACAGTATTTTGTTTCCTCCGCATATGAATGTTTTTTTCACCCGGCTTAGCTGACACAAACGTGAAGTAGTGACTGAGGCTACGTTTAGACGAGCGTTTTGGGGTGGAATTCTCCGTGCTGCAGACGAGGCTGTAACGACGGAGCCCTGCTGTCACACGATTGGCGCATATGTCACATGACGTGCTGTGAAGACCCGCCCTACTCTGCCTCTGATTCGCAGACTGTGGATGGGGAATGTGATTGGACCAAAGCAGAGTCACTCACAGACAGAGGGTCCAGTCACGCCGCGGGACACATTGTGTATTTAACCCTTTCACTGCCACACGACGTCACTCCCAAATAAGAAAAACAGCTCAAAATGTATTTTTGACTGTCGAAAACGAAATAAAATACTGCATTCCGCCTGCATTATGAATTTATGATGAGATAGTAACGAAATAGTAACGCACAGCCACTTGGACAAGTAACTGCAATCAGATTACTGGCTTTTAAAGATTAACGCGTTAGATTACTATTTTCGGGGATAAGTAATCAGATTACAATAACGCGTTACCTAGTAACGCGTTACTGGCATCACTGTTAATAACATACCTAATAAGTATGTAGCTAGACATCCGTGTCATAAATATGAACAGTGCAACATATTCTATTCTATCATTCTGCTTGTTTGGAATGTAAACACATGGGTTTGTTTACGTTTAGCAAATACTAGTTTGTAGGGGTGGGCAAAACTCACAGAATTGCTATTCGATAGTCACTGGGAACTATATCAAATACTAATCGAAAATCGCTGTCGTTGCAAACAGCTAGATATTTGGGATATTTGCGATTTTTCTAAAACTTTGTTGTTACCTTGTTCCTCTGATCTCCTTCAGATCTCTGATCTGCCCCCCACTGTTAAGCGCCTTGGGTCTCCTGAAAGGCGCTATATAAATCCAAGAAATGATTATTATTATTATATTTCCAGGAACAAAACCATTCATTCTGAAAGTTAGCTACTCGTTGATGCTTGAAATGTCTGAACTTCGACGTCTTTACTTAACACTTTGGTCGCCAAAAACGCCTTACCACGTCATTCCCCGCCATGCTCCTTCTGCCAAAGACGCCGTACCACGTCTTTGATATCAATATTTCAAAAATCTGTGATCGCAATCATATTTCTCCCCCGGAGACTTGAGATCTACTCTTGATCCCCTCTCAACTCTCCAACGGTTCAAGAGCGCCATCTGGTGGCCGATCGGCGGATTGCTCAAACCGGAAACAGGAAACGGAAGCCGGTGCTCATTCCAATTTGTTCCGATCACTCGCTAATAGTCCCAGGACTCGAGCTAGACACAATGGATAGCAGTCCGTTACCAATAACTCGATAAACAACATGATTTGGACGTATATACTATTATACAACCTGGAGCTGGATCGCATATTTCTGCATCCCATAATAGGAATATTTCTGATCCACGCTCATCGCATTATTTTTTAGCGTGTTCGATACAAACTGCTCTAATGATCATATCACCCACACTAGATGAATCATCTAACATTGGCCACGGAATTATAAACGACCCCCCCCCCCCATCCGGTCAACATCAGAAGATAAGTAGTAACTTCTAGAAGCATGACCATTTGAAATTTTTTATCTCGCGCCGATTGCTATCAAACTGTATACAATCATCAATATAATGCATTTAGGGCTATGAATCACGTTCTGGAGAAAGCTGCAGAAAACGATAAAAACATGTATACTTTAGACCGTATTTTAGTATGAATATGTGAATGAAAAAGTATAATGTTGCTACACCCTGAACAATAGATACTTGATGTTGAATGGGCCATAGTAATGTCAATTTAGCAATACAATTTAAAAAGTTATAGCCCTGCAAAGAAGGGGAACTTCTCCATAGACAAATAGAGCTGGCGTGGGATGGTTTATTCTGAATATAAGCCTGGCGACCAAAGTGTTAATAGCGAATGTGAGATAATCCGACAAGCGAGTTAGCTGGCTACTGTCATTGCAAACAGCTAACGTTAACGGACAAGGTGAACGTAAAGCATTCAGTCTGAAAGTTATGTCAATGATGCTTGAACTTAGTGAAACAACATGGCAAACGTACCAAACGTCGCTACCATGTAACATCTCCAGTCTCTATTTCTTCATTTTTCTTTTCTGTTCTCCCAGCTGTTAATAGACTGTTATGCTACCTGGTTAGCTAGTGAGCTGTAACCAGCATGCTGTTCAGCAGAGTAACAGATAATAGGGTCCCCCCTCAACACACTACTAGGTGCCGGTAGAACAAGGGAACACATATTTTTTGAGACAAAACTATATTCGCATAAACTACTTGATTTTTTAAATAATTAAATGACTATTAGAATATTCCGATGCTCATCCCTACTAGTTTGTATATGTGATCTTGCTAGGGGGACAGCTATGAGTGGGTGCAGACAGAGGAATGTGAATAGACCTAGAATCGCCAAAAGATTTTCAGCTGAGAACGGTGGACGGTAGGGCTGGGCGATAAAACGATAACGATAACTATCGCGATAAATTATTTCCTCGAAATAAACATGAAACGTGGTCGCAAAGTTTCGATATATCGATTTTCCAAGCTTGGCTCCGTTCAGCCTCGGCTCAGCACACTCACTAACAACAACCAACGTTACGTGATGACGTGTTTACGCACAACAGCTAACAACCAATCAGTGAAGGAGATGGCCGAGAGCGAAGTCGACCCGGAAGGAGGTAGGACTCACTCAACAACAAGGCTTGCTAGGCTAATTAGCTTGCACGGCGATGTTTTATATATTTACGTGCAGAGTATGTGTGTGGCGTGAATTCTAAGGCCACGTTTATAGTAGTGGGGGTATACAGTGGACGTCGTTTCAATATATTGTGGCGGAAGAGAGTATTTTAGTGTCATATTTAGCACATTGCCATGGAATACACCGCTTAGATACTACAGGCTTGCTAGGCTAATTAGCTTGCACGGCGATGTTTTATATATACGTGCCGAGTATGTGTGTGTTTTGAATTCTGAGGCCACGTTTATAGTAGTGTGGGGTATACAGTTTGTTTCAATATATTGTGGCGGAAGAGAGTATTTTAGTGTCATATTTATTGTCATGAGATACTCCGCTTGTCGGCTAACTACTAACGTGCGCGGACTGATGACGACATCAACTCGACTTGAGACATTCGCAGCAGCATAAGAAGTTAATTAAACTTGACGGACATTATATCGACGATAATTATTGATATCGAATTATATGAAAATAATTGTATAATTTTATCGCGATAACGTTTTTGGTCATATCGCCCAGCCCTAGTGGACGGCTTACATTGTAGAATCATAGGGCCCAGAGACTTTGTATGCACGAATGAAGCTTGCTGTACTGCTGTGTGGCCCTGCATGGAGACGGCGGTGCCATGTAGCACCTGGTCACCTTAGACACTGCTGAATTGGCCTACATACAAAACTCGCAGGTTGCATTCGTTAAGCTGTGTTTAAACAGAACGTTTATTTAAGCATTACATCACACGCAGGAGTGGTTTGTGACCAATAAACCATGCCTAGGGGTGGTTGTTAGGCCCGAGGCGCAGCCGAGGGTCGTTAGACCCCCCTAGGCATGGTTTATTGGTCACAAATCACGACTGCACGTGGTGTAAAGCTTTTATACAACTGCCAGATTCATCCAACCTTATTTCTATACAATAAACACACATTAATCGAAGATTTATTGAAAAAACCATCCGCCAGAAAAAGTAGTTCCCACAACTCCATGTGGAAGCAGCTTGAAGTGCATCCAACCAAACTAACACATCCAACTGTGTATTATTGGAATGATTGAGAGAAGTTGCCTCATGTGGAAGCAGCTTGAAGTGCATCCAACCAACTAACACATCCAACTGTGTATTATTGGAATGATTGATTGAAAATTTTATTACCAGATGCAAAGTAGGTAAAACAAATTAAAACGTTTTCTTTGCCCTATAGGAAAAAAACGTTTTCTTCGCCCTATTTTTTTATTTATTTCTTTTAGCCTAAACTTAACCAGTTGGAAACCAGGGGTACAGTAATAAAATTAGCAATCAATCAATTCAATAGACCATGCTCACTTAAAACAGCGCTGCTTCTCTCTCAGTCTGACTCCCCCGCTGTTGCAGACAGGAGTGTATGTGTGTGTGTGCGTGTGTGTGTGTGTGTGTGTGTGTCACAGTGTGTGTGTGCGTGTGTGTGTGTATGTGTGTGTGTGTGTGTGTGTGTGTGTGTATGTGTGTGTGTGTGTTTGTGGGTACGCCAGCGACAGTGTGAGAGAGAACGCTGCAGTCAGTAGAAAGTAGGAAGGAAGAAATTTAAATCAATCAATTAATCTAGCAATCAATCCGCGATTTTTCTTTTGTTCTAGATTGAGTCAAGACCCATCAATTACATCATCCAACATTGTTTAAAATACTAACACATTCCCCTTGACAGAATCGCTTCATATTTAGTCGTTATGGTGCTTTCAACATAACCATTTGTTGTCCGCGATCCTGTTTTCTCCCGGAGTGAGCCGGGGAGGTTTATGTGATTCGGTTGTGGGCGGGTCCTGAGCCCAGGACCGTGGATTGTTGCCAATAAAGACGTGTGAATGGCCAATCAGAATCGAGAAATTTGCATGCCGTTGTATAAACTGGGTTATTGACAGCTGAGCTAAACCAGTTTTACATCAAGAAGTAAAAAATAATAATAAAGAACTCAGTCTCGGCTCAAATTAATTAGAAGATAAACAGTTCTATTTGTGTTTTGCCCCTTTTTTCGCCACATTCAGCACCGGGGCTTAAGGGCAATAAAACTGTCACTTTGGAGTTTGACGAAAAGTGCATTTTCTATCTCTCTAAGGGACACAGGTGTCACTTTTTGACTTGGTTGAATCTGCCAGGCAGTATCGATAGTTGCAAAGGGGGAGGAGCCAGGACTTGTTTCTATTGTAGCAAATTCAGGGGGCAGCCGGAAATCAAACCCAGGTCACCCAGATCACAGGCAACATCACCAACCAGTCAACTAAAGGGTCTGACTCATTAGCTAAGGGCTAGTGAGTCTAGGCATCCGTGGTCGTTACACTATGTTAGCACATCCCTGTTCGCTTATGTGTTGAAACTGTACTTCGTTAATACCTGCAAGTGATGGAGAGAGAGAAAGCTCTGCCCCTCCACGCACAGACTACAATTGATGAAGACGAGTGCCAATGTATGAATCCTCCTCCGGATTCTTGAATGCGTGATAACGATCTACGTAAGTGGGGGAAAATGTTTGCAGCTGTGCTCCGCTGAATAGTGTACGTCCCTCATTCTTAAACTTTCAGCGCGTGCCAGTGCTGTGTGCAAAACGGAAGTAAGAGGGTCTGCTGTTGCATCTCTCCTGTGTTGATCCTTGTATTCAGCAGGTAGCGCGGACTTTCACAATTCGATTAGATTAAAATGTATTGTCATACAGCCATACTGGCCATCGGGAGCACCAGGAGTTTTCCCGGTGGCCTGGCCTGCACAGATAAAAAAAAATATATATATAAAAAGAAAAAAAAAGATTATTATTATTATTGTTTTTTTTTTTGCCAGGCCATTGTTTCTAGTTGTGGCGGCGGCGCGGCGCGATAGTTAGATAACCTAGGTTGGTGGGGAACAACCAGGATTTCACTGTCTGCGACAGAGTTGGAGAACTATCTGACTCTCTCTCTCCCTCACGCGGATCACACACACACAATGGAGCCGTGCTGCCGCTTGTGATTGGTGGAGGCGGGACCAGGCGATACAACCCAGCGGACAGCGGAGGCGGCGAATGGAATGGCAGACGGCACTCAGACGGCACTCAGATGCAGAATAACAGCCAGGCAATGAGCCAGGTATAGTGAGGGACTCGGGAGAGATACAGTAGAGCGAAAGTCAATTAACGTTGATGTCAAGATGGACAGTGGAAGAAAGAGAAAGGGTGGAGGAGAGAGGGATAAAACAAAGAAAAAGAAAGGCCCTTACAGGAGAGAGTGGTTAACTGTATTATAATAGTAAATAGAAAAATATGTTGTGCTCTTGCTTTTTTCTTTTTGAAGGTGGAGAGAGTAGCATTGCTAGTGCCACAACAGTTTTATTTGAGGTCCATAACAGTACATTGTACTAAGCAATTGTTGGCTCATTAGTTTGTGATTCACATGCACTAAAATTCACCAGAATGCAGGAAATTAAGTCTTTGTAACAAAAAAAATCCTGGTGGGGGACCCCCAGAGCCCCGCTTAAAAAGTGGCCTGATTGGGGCTATATTTCGCGCTATATCTCCCGGTATGAATTATTTCCCCAGTCCGGCCCTGCATACAGCACAAATACAATAAAACATCCAACCAGAGTGCAAATGTAATAGTAAAGTGCAATAGTAGGTGATGGGACTGGTAAAATGCTTCATTTTGGATAAATAGATGATTGAGTCCATTCAGGCCTGGACTGGCCATCTGGCATACCGGGCATTTGCCCGGTGAGCCGACACATATTTGGGCCGTTATGATTTGAAAAAAATTTAAATAAAAGTATTTATAATTTTTTTTTTAAATAACGTTTTTATTTATTTTTTTGGTCAACGACCTGCCCACTACTAGGCTGGGACAGCGGCCCATTGGTACTGACTGACACTGGGCTGGCCCAATCACATCTCTTACTAAGCACCCCCCCCCCCCCCCCCGCCAGTCGTGTGGTACATGACTGAGAGGGGGGCTGGTACATTACTGAGAGGGGGCTGTGGTACATGACTGAGAGGGGGCTGTGGTACATGACTGAGATGGGGCTGTGGTACATGACTGAGAGGGGGCTGGTACATAACTGAGAGGGGGTTGTGGTACATGACTGAGAGGGGGCTGGTACATGACTGAGAGGGGGCTGGTACATGACTGAGAGGGGGCTGGTATACAGGACTGAGAGGGGGCTGGTACATGATTGAGAGGGGGCTGGTACCATGTATTGGTACTGACTAACACTGGGCTGGCCCAATCACATCTCTTACTAAGCACCATCCTCCGCCAGTCGTGTGGTACATGACTGAGAGGGGGGCTGGTACATGACTGAGAGGGGGCTGTGGTACATGATTGAGAGGGGGGCTGGTACATGACTGAGAGGGGGCTGTGGTACATGACTGAGATGGGGCTGTGGTACATGACTGAGAGGGGGCTGTGGTACATGACTGAGAGGGGGCTGTGGTACATGATTGAGAGGGGGGCTGGTACATGACTGAGATGGGGCTGTGGTACATGACTGAGAGGGGGATGTGGTACATGACTGAGAGGGGGCTGTGGTACATGACTGAGATGGGGCTGTGGTACATGACTGAGAGGGGGCTGTGGTACATGACTGAGAGGGGGCTGTGGTACATGACTGAGAGGGGGCTGTGGTACATGACTGCGAGGGGGGCTGGTACATGACTGAGAGGGGGCTGGTATACATGACTGAGATGGGGCTGGTACATGACTGAGAGGGGGCTGGTATACAGGACTGAGAGGGGGCTGGTACATGACTGAGAGGGGGCTGGTACATGACTGAGAGGGGACTGGTATAGAGGACTGAGAGGGGGCTGGTATACATGACTGAGAGGAGGCTGGTACATGACTGAGAGGGGGCTAGTACATGACTGAGAGGGGGCTGGCTGGTACATGACTGAGAGGGGGCTGGCTGGTACATGACTGAGAGGGGGCTGGCTGGTACATGACTGAGAGGGGGCTGGTACCATGTATTGTGCATCATTGTAGGTCAAACCATTAAAAAGTTAATTTCCACAGCAGCCATTTTGGATTTTGGTCTCTCACAAATTTCCCCCGCCTTTTTTAAAAATACACCCCGGCTAAATTTGTTTATTAACCCTCCTAGATGACAAATCCATTGTGAAACGAAGTTCCACAGATGACCCAACTACTAGGTCCATATCGTATCATCATAATATTATTTAAAAAATCATTAGGATAAGGGTTCCCTTGATAAAGATGCATGAAAAGGCTGTATAATATACAACACCTGTAGCTCAACTGCAAAAACTGCTTTTTTGATTTGATTAGATTTGTATTTGGAAATTAAAAACACATCATAAAAACAAAGTATCTTGACCAATTTGTATTCCTGAGGATATCACCTAAATTCATTCATTAAAACACTTATTTCCATCCAGCTCACAGCTCCGGGGTTGTCACCAGCTTGGCTGGCCGTCTGCACTGATACAATTGGCTGTATCAGAGGGTGGGAGAAGCTGGCGGGGTGGGTCCGGGTCGTTGTAAACAGCGACTCCTACAGTTCGGTCGGGGCGCCTGCTAAGCGCGGATTGGACGTGAGGGGGATAGTGTGGTCCTCCCACACGCTACGCCCTCTCAATGAGAATCCGCGCTGCCAGGTGAAAAGAAGCGGTGATTGGCTGGACGTGTGTCGGAGGAAGCACGTGGTAGCCTCCACTCTCCCAGATGATCTGACTGTGGGGGGTAAGTGCGCAGCGACCAGGAAGGGACTGGGAATTGGCATACGACTAACATTGGGATGGGAGAAAATCGGAGGAAAATGGAGAAAAAAAAAAAAAAAAAAAAAAAAAAACACACTTATTTCCAAGGTGGTCCTCGATAGAAGACATAAAAACACAGCACATATATATAGCCTACTCAACTGCAAATTTTTGTTCAACTGCAAAAATGTATGCCTACTAATGTATTAGCCTAAAGGGAAAAACACATTCACAACAGGCAGCAAAGTTTATTTTCAGCCAAGTATGATAATAAGGTAACTATTAGGATATATATGGTATGGATTACTTACTCTTATAACTTATTACTATCTGTGGTAGCTCTAGTCTCCACCTACACAAATTGTTTTTGTGCTGTCCATTGATCATGCACCTTCACATGGTAGGCACATTAACTGTAGGTCAAACTCGCCAAACAAACAAGCACACCATTGATTTAATTGCCATATAAATCACATACAAAGATCTAACTATTACTCCTCTCTGAACATGAATATAAAACAAGAAGGTGATCTATTAACTGTGTAAACCTTATGCAATATTCATCATTGATATTTGAATACTTGAAATCTGTATGAACTGAGTAGTTGGTATCAAATGAAATAAGATGGAACAGCTCCATGCATTCATTGAATAAACAACTATTTGCTCATTACCAGTATGGTATTGTTTAAATTGTACAGCTTTTTGCACATCTTTGTCAGGGAATTCCAACAATTCTGGACCTGAATGTACCAGTTAATTGTAATCATATCTCTCTCCTTATGTCTAGTCAAGCCAGGTTGTGGAGGAGAGAGACAAGGATGAACAGGCTATACTACTTTGCCCATCCTGAGCCTGCTATGATGCAGATGTTTTACATCAACACCCAAAACAAGATTCAGACATGCCGAAAGTACACGGCAGACTTAAAAAAAATTCTAATACCACTCCAGACTCCCGACGTTAGCTCCGTCAATCATTTGGCGATCTCAAAAATGATTGGACAGGGTTGTTGTAGCCAATGACAGTGGCTTTCCAATGATACCCCACGTGGGGATCTGCGAATCAGAGATCTAGGTGAAAAGTCACAAGCGAAAACAGGAAGAAAAAAACGCTGAATGCATTGGAGTCAATGAGAACTGAAACCGTCAGAGCTTTTTTTTTCTCCCAGTTTACCAAGATTGCTCCTAATCACTCATTTCTGAACGGATCTGTATGAAATACTGGACATGTACTACATAAGACTTCAGGCTATGGACCCAGGGTTTCCTCATACCAATTTATTTTGGAAATATTATATTTGGATATTGCTACTACAGAAAAACGTGAGTAACACGTTTTTCTACAACTCAAGTTCTATTTCATTAGCACTAAAAGTGATCTTTATTGTATCAGAAACTTCAGAATGTTATCTTTCAAAATAAACCAGGCTTATGCATGTGCTATAAGTATAAAGTATAGTATTTTGGTTTGCAAAAAAGTATTCAGTCCTCAAAAAAGAAAACAAAAATGGCCACTTTTTGGGGCGCCTGTTAACACTTTGAGAGCCACTCACGGCTAATCTCATGTTTACGATAGTTACGTTGAAAGCCACTCACGAGATTTCTCAGAATTTTTTTAATTTAATTTTTTTTAGCGATCTGAAATCATATTGCATCACGCGAGCCTACCCTAGCCTACCCAAGGGCCGCCGGCGATCAGATGTGAAAAAAGCGCCCCCTATTGTCTCCCAGATGGTAAATCACCCTTTTGGAGTGGACTCAATGAAAATGGATGGGGGGAAAAAAATATTCCAGTCCACATTTCACTTCTCACCCATGCAGCCGGAGTACCAGAGTTCATTCAGGGGGCTCTGAGCCCCGCGGATCATGAGTTCTACTGTATACACGTTAGATCTATACACTTATCGATTTTTTCGAATGGTGATCAGGAATTGGAATATACCAGTTGGATACCATCTGATGTCAGGTAAGGAATCTATGTTATCAGTGTTAGGATAATCAGACTCGTTTTCATGAAGATATAAGCTTTTTTGTGATATGTGCTCCAGCTGTTTCACTGTAAAATCCATGAGGAAATGAAAGCAGCTATTATCAGCGCGCGCCTCGAACGTGCGTGCGTGCACGTATACTATTGATCATCTAGCGTTTATTTGAAAACTATTCATAAATAGGCCGACAAATATCAACGTTCTGGAATATTCCAGTAAAAGGCGATTATCACAGAATGGGCTGTTTTTCACCTGAAAACGAGTGCTTTTCAAAATGCTCTCAAACGGAAATGAAGCGATAAAACCAATCTGCCTTGACAACACTGACTGGAAAATTATTCTTTGATAAGCGACGGGCAGATTAGACACATAGCCATAATTTAAAACATAGATTAGGCAATATTAACGTTAATATTGGCGCCGAAGGTGGCATTCAAGCACTAAGTCGTGCGCCCCCTGGTGGCACTGAAAGTGTTAAGAGGTTAACAGTTAAGTGATTCAAACAAACAAAATAGAACCACTGGCTTGTGCAAGACATTCCCTGTGTTTGTAGAGCACAGAAGTCCCACCCAGTTTGTTTACAAACTTTTGGTCCCACTTAATACAAATACATTTGTAAGAGAAAGAGTTGACATTTGAAACATCCAATCTATGGTTGATAAAATATTAACATAATTTCTGAGGGACCAGACGGCCTCTCAATTGACCTATATAAACACTTTAAAGATAAATTAGTGACCCCCCTTTTTGAAATGTACCTAGAATCCTTTGAAAATGGTTACCTAGCCGCATCAATGAAAGAGGCCCTGATTATCCTGCTCCCAAAACCAGGCAAAACCAATACTAAATGCGAGAACCTCTGTCCTATAAGTTTGATAAACGACACCAAAATCCTTAGTAAAATCTTGGCCAAAAGAATAGAGAATGTGCTCCCAGAGATAGTGGGAGATGATCAAAACGGATTCATAAAAGGGAGACAGGGATTTCACAATGTCAGACGGGTCTTCAACATCCTATACAACCAAAAAGGAGAGAGGGACACAGGTCTTCTCTCGCTCGATGCGGAGAAGGCCTTCGATAGGGTGGAATGGGCTTATCTTTTTGATGTTATTGATCGATTTGGATTTGGAAATTACTTTTGTAACTGGATCAAATTACTACACCTAAACTCAGTAGCTGAGGTACTAACAAACGAAGTGACATCTAAACCCTTTAATATCACCAGGGGTTGCCCTCAAGGCTCGCCTTTATCACCGCTTCTGTTCATTTTAGCTATCGAACCGTTAGCAATAGCAATCAGGGCTAACAGACAGCTACATGGGATTGAAATCGGTAATAACGATCACAGAATAGCCCTTTTTGCGGACAATGTCATTTTGTTCCTAAAAAACCTAGATACATCGATACCCGCACTGCTTGATATAATTGATCAGTTCGGTAGTATCTCCGGATATAAACTAAATGCCTCAAAATCATCACTTATGCTGCTTAATGACAACGAGAGAAAAAACGCTGACCAACAAGATTTCCCTTTCAAGCTCTCGAACAGCTTCACTTATCTGGGCATCAAAATCATACCCCAAATAGAAAATATAGCATCAATAAACTATGAACCTATGATAGACTCTGTATTCAAATCCATAGAGAGATGGATGTTCTTGCCCATCTCTGTGATAGGGAGGATAAACATACTAAAGATGTCCATACTACCAAAGTTCCTATACTTATTTCAAAATATCCCTCTGGCACCACCGGTAAGAATGTTCAGAAAGATTGCGTCTCTCATCTCAAAATTTATATGGCGCAAGAAATGTCCTAGAGTCCGCCTATCTCTGTTGTATCTTCCATTCGATGCAGGGGGGTTGACCTGTCCTAACCTTCATTGGTATTAGCTGGCTGCACAATTGAGAACTGTAATGTTTTATTTTTCTAAGGAAGATCCACCATCATGGATGGGAGTGGAAGCATACCCAATGCAACTACCACTACATTTATACATGTATTCAGCTGAGCCAAAATATTTAAGAAAACATACTACTACTACTGTTTCTGGTTCAGACGAGATGTCATTATCTAGATTGGAGTCATGGAGGCTGGACTTGGGAGAGGAGATCTCAAACGAGGACTGGAACAGAGCATGCGAGGAGGCTCAGACACAAACAGCCAACACTAGCTTAAAACTACTTCAATACAAATGGCTGATGCGGACTTATATAACCCCTGTCAAACTGAATAAATACAACAGCAACACACCAGATAGGTGCTTTAAATGTACCAAGGATCGGGGAACTTTTATACATTGTATTTGGGAATGTGACAAAATCAAGAAGTTCTGGGGGGAGGTGGTGAATAAAATCAAAGATATCCTGTCAGTGAATATCCCACTAGACTCCAAAATGATATTGTTACATTTATATCCAATAAATCTGAACCTGAGAACCAAACAATTTAAATGTATTGATTTTGCTATACTACAGGCAAAAAGAACAATAGCTTTCAATTGGAAGAAAATAGACGCACCCACAATCGGTGCTTGGATTAAAAACATGGCACAATGCATGTTTATGGAGAGAATAACATATATCCTCAGGAACAATATAGAGATTTACGAGGATATATGGAAACCATTTAATGAATATCTGAGAAGGGAAGATATAGGAGGGCTGCTATAGGATGAGTCCCCCCGCTCTCTCCCGCGGTCAGCCGTGACCCGGACCCCGGGAGAGACCGGAGGCACGTCAGTGAAGGTGTTGTAAAGATGTCTTTTATTTTAATTTTTTATTTATTTTTATTTTTTATGTACATTTTCTTTTCTTCTTTTCAATTATTTATATTTGTGTACGAGCTATTCTAATGGAGGTACCAATGAATGTACGTACTATTTCTGTATGAGAACAGTAAAAACAAAATCAAAGATGCTAAGAGAGAGAAAAGGGGAGGGGGGAGGGGGTATGTGGGTATACGTATAATCTTGTGGAGAAAAGGAATTAAGAATAACTGACGACAATGAAAACCTGAAATGTGTACTGTAAAACCCAATAAAAATATTGTAAAAAAAAAAAAAAAAAAAACATAATTTCTGAAGTGTTGAAATTATGGCCAACATAATAACCAACAAAAGCGTGGGAAAAAAAGAACTACACATAATTTAGCTTTTCAACGAAGAACATAATTTGCTCAATGATCAATGGTGTTTTGCCCTTAATAAAAATGTATGTTCTTTCTACTGTATCCTCTCCCCAACAACAGATAGATGGACAGATTATGTTACCACATCCAAAATCAAATGCTTTAAAGATGACTGTTGTTTATGCCATCAATCATTGGAATAACTGCCCACTGAACATGAGTAAATTGAATAGTAAAGTGTCTTTCAAATACCACCTGAGAATGCACTACTTAAATATGTGAGCAAAATATTCTGATGTTGATAATGATGTCTACAATGTGTTACTGTTTTTAGATTATCATTGTTAATTGTGATTGTCATATGTATCTCATGTTGTTATGTTTTCTGTTTTCTGTTGTCTTTCTGTGTGGACTCCAGGAAAACTAGCTCACCACTTAGGTGACAGCTAATGGGGATCCTTTTACTCACAGAGGAGGCAGAGTTGGCTTCCCAACTCCATGGTAATAACTTTAAGTACAGTGTCTACGTATGCTGATGCTATACTACTCACCCATCACTGGAGTATTACTGGACTTACTGTAAGTGACGCATTCTCTGGGACTAAATGTAATTGAAGAGTGAGGATTTAAAAACAGGCATGATGATATCGATCAGGTCTAGATAATGACAACAAAACTATCCAAGTTATCTTGTGCCCATTCAAAACTGGTCGATTGCTTGGCCCCTGGAAGTGCGGCATGTTCAGAGCATGTGCCTGTGCGGAATGCGTGAAATGCACCACATTCGACACTGCATTCCCTTGGGTCCTCAGCAATACAGCCACTGAGCGTGAAGTCGATCGGGTGAATGGTTCTCGAGATATGCAAGCCGCAGACAGACAGATTCCTTCCTTTATAGTTAGATGACTCACTCATAGTTAAATACCTTAGGCATGTGATATTTAATAAACACCATTACACAGCTTTACAGCCTGGATGGTGCAGGTATTACAGTTCATTAAAAGTGACCTCAATATGTGGCACACAAGTTTTCCCTCAACTACAGAAACCAGTCTTCCAAAAGACAGCCACATACACAGCAACCATACATCAGACAGGCAATACCTCATTTTGATCGCCACGTCTCTATATGGTCGGGCCACAACCCTTTTTGGTGAAAACAACTGGGGAAATAAACAGGGATTATATGGTGTTTGTTCATAAACTACAACTTTAGGACAAAACACACAGATAAAAAACATGCTGACTTAACATGATGCACTAACAAAACACTGCACAGGGGTGTAAAGGTACACGTATCCGTACTGAACCGTTTCAGTGTGTACCGTAGGCTACCAAACGGCAGTGTAGTGTACCGAACAAATACAACGGTATGTTAACCACTAACGACCGCCCACCGGGGGCTGTTTTTTTCACAATAGAATATAATTATAATTATAAAAAGAAAATTACAAGTCGATTATTAATTTCAATATAGAATATTCGTTGACAGCCCTACAAGTACAATTAGTTACTGCACACTACATATCACCCCTGAGTGGAACATGGAAAGCCAAACTTTCCCCCACTGTACCGAAAACCCGTACCGAACGTTGACTTCAAAACCGAGGTAAATACTGTACCGTACCGTGGTTTTTATGTACCGTTACGGACAACTGAAGTCTCAGACATTTTAAAATTAGAATAATTTAAAATCAACAGTTGCAGCATTTTTTTTTACCAGTCTGTAGTAGCCAGCGTCCTCTTTGCCGTGGTATGCTGGGGGGGGGGACATCAACTCAAGAGACACTAACAAACTGAACAAGCTGGTGAGGAAGGCTAGCTCCATAGTGGGAGTCAAGCTGGACAATCTAGAGGTGGTTGTGGGGAGGAGGACGAGAACGAATCTGGACGCTATCCTGGAGAAGCCCTCCCACCCCCTCTATGAGGAGCTAGTCAAGATGAGAAGCACGTTCAGCCACAGACTAACCCCTTCCCCCACCTGTGCATAATCTGGAGCACTTTGCACAAGGACTCACACATCACCCATTCATTTATTAAGACCTTTGATCGTATCTGTATATCTATCTTATTTATATTTATTGATAATCCGCCTCATCTGTCTATTTATACCAGGGTAGACTAAGACTAGAGTATTGCACATTGTACAGAGTAAGATTTAGGCTAGCTAAATATATTTGTACATGGGGTTGATTTAGGATATAATCTGATACCAGGGGGGACTGTACATTGTATTATTTTCAATAGAGTATATATTATGTCTCGCCTGTCCATCTGATCAGACCCTGGCCTCACCTTTATTTTGTATGTCTCACGTGTCCAGCAGATATCTTTATTTTCATTCCATATTCTATCTTGTTCTTTATTATCTACTGCACCTTTTATTCGTATCTTTTTTATTTTGTATCTGCCTCTACCTCCCCTCCCCATCCCCTGTGATGTTATGGCCCCTGGATTTCCACAAGGGGATTAATAAATATGCATATTATCCTATCTCTTCCAATGTTGTCTGGAAGGGTGTCAAATGAGGCAGCCAATGAGGCTGCCAATAAGTTAGCCAATAAAGTTGTTTAGTCAGCAAATTAAACCTACTATAGTCCTTGCCAGGCATGCGTTGTTCATGGGACGGGGTAGCACGGTGTGCAAGCTCACTCGCTATTTGCATATCAATAGCGCCGGTCGTCAGGTGTGTTAAATACGTTCTCAGACACATTCACACCTAACTTGTTGTGAAGACGTGTTACATTCCATTCGTAGAGGCAATTAGGCACTGTCTTTAGTCTGTGCCCAAGCGAGGGGACATTAAATGCGCATTCGCGGGAGCGCGCGCACACGCCGGGAGTGCGCGTGCACGTGGTGCGTGTCACCCCAGATGATTTCAATAACACACCACTGGTCCTTGCGGTGTTGATAACCACTGAGAATGCATGACAAGGCACATATTTGCCTATGAGACATAATCACAACTCACAAGTCAGCTGTTACAATATATACAGAGACTAGCATGACATAAAACTGAGCATCATAGCTGCAAGAAAGTCAGTTAAAAGGGTACGTTTTTTTTTCAAACTGTTAGCTAACCTTCAACGAATTCATGGCTCGTTGACACACTGGAGTCTATCATTTCTAGCACAACACTATATAAAAACTAGAGCACATTAGCATAGCTCTCCCAGAGTTGATAAGTAGCTAAAGATTGTAGCAAAGCTAATGCTAACCGTTTTTTGTCCATTCTGCGCCACGGGTCGGGGCGCCAGAGGGCGCTATTATGCCAGCGCTGTAAGTCACTTGCGAGTGCTTAAAATATATCTTATATTATATATATGGGTCTAATACACCCGTCGACTGTCAGTGAGTTGCTTCCAGTCAACATCCATGAAACAGATTGTTTTTTCATCGGTACATTTCCGTTTTATACCGCTTCTGAGTAATTCCAAGAAAAGACGCGATAATAGCCCTTTAGTGGAATACACTAAACACGTTGTCATTTTTCGCCTGATTATCCTGATTATCCTTCCCCATGCAAGAATGAAAAGAGCCCTGGACTGCGGGGCTCCCCCGCCACCTCCTCCCACCCAACGGCACACAGCCACACACACACACACACACACACACACACACACACACACACACACACACACAGAGACAGCTTCGATCGGGGTAGAAAGAAATATCAGATCAACGATCAAATTTATATATAGTGTTCTTACCTTGTATCTGATGTAATGCAAAAGAAATAATCCAATTATCTGATCGCCATTCCAAATACTGCTCGTGGAGGTCCGTCCCGAGCGTTATACATGAACGGGCGGGCGGGGTTACTGTTCCATGCCATCGTTGTTGAGGCCTACCTCGCACGGCTCGTCCCAGAAAAGAAACTACACCATTTCCAATGGAGTGCAATACCAGCTGGAAGGCGTAGGCGGTGGTATTTGCCCTCTTGCGAGCTCAGACCCATTCCCAATGATAACATCAGGCTGGATGGATGAAAATGAATGGATATAACTAATAAAAGAAATAACGACCAAAACCCGACTATACTCGTGATTGGCGCTGAACGGTCAGTGAGTTAACCCGACTATACTTGTGACTGGCATTGAATGAGTTAATGTAAAATGCTAAAACAATTTGCGCCATACTTCAGGATTTTATTTGATTTTATTAAGGATCCCCATTAGCTGTTGCCATAGCAACCAGCTAGTCTTCCTGGGGTCCACACAAAAAAACATACAAAAACAATTATTGTTGCAAAACAAAATTATGTGAGGAGATATAGTTAAATTAAAACACAGATTTGGGTGGTCTAACCTAGTTTGCTAGTTAGTCAATTAGTAAAGCTTTCTAACCAAGTATGTCCATTTGATAGATTTGGTAGTATATGTGTCACTTCACAGCGCTAGTGACCAGAACTCGGCCCTCCCCTTTTTCGTCTAGGCTTGAAAGAGTTTTTTTTCTTCTTTTTTTGTATGTGTGTTTTTTTTTTTTCATATTATTATAAATTGAATGTATAAGCACATGTGTAACTGAGGGGTACAATTCCCTGACTGTATTGATAAGTATGGTATCATTAAACCACTACCGTCTTCATGTACATTCCTACTGGCCATACAGTACACAGGTATCTAATGATGAACACTTCCCCACAATGAATCGGTTCCACACAAAGCTGTATTTAAGTATTTATTGCAGCAAAAGGTACATAATATACTTTACTTTACTTCACTTTGAATGCGCTTATAAGGCAAAGGAATGTGCGTAGGCAAATCAATAACGAATGTCCATTCTCATATTACGCAGGAGGTAATCATACAACCTGAATCTTAGGGAATTATATCTATGGTACACTAGTAATATAGCGGGAGATACTAGAAGGGTCCCCCCGGTTGTAATCCAGCAAGGGTAGAGGATCTGTCGGTAGTAGAGTCTGGGTCAACGATGATAAGGAGACTCCGAGTACAGGAGACGGTGCAATAAGATATTGATCCACAGACGAATACAGCTGTTCTCCGTAGCATGTAGCTCCACATGGAAGAAAGCTAGCCTGCCTCAGGCTTCTGAGGGGCAGACTCGACGTGGCTCCTCACAGGGTAAATCCCACACACTTGTGGGTGTCGGCGATTCTCTGCTCCATTAATTACAGGACCAAAAGCAAATATAATCCAGCCGAAAAGGGCTATGCAGTCGTCGGGTAGATAATCCAGTGTACATGTCCACACGGTCCTCGTCTAGGGCTCCTCGGGTGAAAGCGCCATGATAAGCAGCCCAGCCTGGATAAGCACTCTAGCTGATACGAGGAAAACGTTGGTGATGCTGGTCACTGTAGAACTTTAGCCGCACGATACACTATACACAAATAGACTATTACTGACTTAATAGAATAGGTCGCACTCGACGGTACAGCGTTAAACTGTGACAATTCAGTTATTAATTCGCACGCGGTCTCAATGCTCTATTTGGGGCCAAACAGGCCATACTTCACTGCACGTCGTATCGTGGGTGAGGCTTCAACTTTAGTTACTAAGACTTCTGTATTCACCTGCGCCGTATTTATACGCTTAGGTGAATAAACTAGTACCAGCTTTATTCCTGTCTCATATCCTTGCGCAATACCGTTCATGTCCAGGCATGTCCCCGGCGGTGACTTTGAACCTGACTTTGGAGGCATGGCCTTGGCGCCTGTGGACCGCTGTCCAATAGGAGAATGAAATATTATGGTCTGTACTAGGCTAAAGGGATATTCCGTGTATATGTACAAGGAATATACAAGGGATATCAAACGATATACAAATATTATGCAATATATATCAATAAATATATATATTCGGTTTAATCTGATCCTTTGTAACAACATGTTTACTATAAAAAGGAACAGTTAGAATATCTAAAATAGTAACAATCCTTTGTTTAAAATAGGCTGTTTCACGGAGGATTATTTCAGTGAACGGGGGCGTAATAACAATTAGCATGTGAATCGAACGCAACGCCCACAAGACGTACACACCTGTTGGCACCTGGTGACACTTTGAATGTGTCTTGAGTTGAGAGATGGACGCACAGAATAGCTGCTGCTCTCAACAAAATAGCTGCATCAGGAAGAGCCATCGATGCATCGCATTTAATGAATGGGTTCATATTGGACTATTTTCACGAAGTCGACCCAGATCCAGTCCCTGAACAGCGCGAACCGGGCTCTTCAGGTGAAGAAGATTCGGATGAAGACTTATTGGATCTCGAAACATTTTAGTGATTGAATTGAAAAGTAAAATGGCACTTGAGCTGAAAGGGAGCTGTCAATCAAGTGTGATCTGACCACGCTCCCACAGTCCAGAGACATGGTCTGAGCAGCCAGATTAGCTGTTTTTGAGCTGGATTTTATAATAGTTATTAATATTTTTTATCATTCAGATTTGGCTGGGTGGTTAATAACACATTTTTCTGTGGGGTGACAAACTCAGAACACATTTATTTTCACTTTACCCTGACTTTAACAAACTGATGAAGCATAAAAACGGAGGAGATCTATTCTATTATGACCTTAAATTCTATTACAGTAACTAAGTTAACCGCAGACTGATACATTTCACTGTGCCATCTCTCCCACCCTTCCACTTTACTGTAATTTCACAATCTATTTTTGTTTCCATGCATTTGCTTTTCTCAACATAATTTAAGAACTTCTGTAACTTTTGTTATCTGCCAATACTAAAGCTCACTGTTCATCATATTGTTCATCATTGTTCATCATGCTCAAACATGGTCCTAGATATACATATACAGTAGCTACGGAGATAGATAGATAGATAGATGTGGTTGCAATGACAAATGTTAGTCCCTAATCTTACCCTGGTGATAATGGTGTTTAAACGTCAAACTGGTGTTACCTGAGAGATAGACAGCACAATGTTAGATAGACAGACAGACAGACAGACAGACAGACAGACAGACATAAAAAGACAGACTACAGTAACCACTGCTGAATGTGCAGTGTATTTATAAGGAGACTATATGCAGTATAGTATATTTAACACAGTATGTCAGTGTAAAAAGGAAAGAAAGGACTTAATTGTTGATCCCAGGGCTTACATGGATCATGGGATGTTCCTTGTGACCAATAATCCCCTGCTTTCCCATTTCAGTACAAGGCTTTTGTTATAAAGTATCGGTTTTAGGAGAATATTGTTAGACTCCTATTAAAAAAATAGAGATAAACTGCACCCTTGAATATGTGACTGTTTTGTTAGTAAAGGCACTACGGCTGACCCCTATTAATCGATTAGTCGACTAATCGGTCGAAAGGGGCCGTAGTCGACTGGCCAACCTCTTAGTCGAATATAATAAAAAAAAAAAAAAAAAAAAAAAAAAAAAAAAAAGTATTAATATATATATATATTTTTTTTTAATCATTCTTTCCAAAAGAAAATAGGCCTAGAAGCGTGGCTAACGCTAATGGCACGCATACCAGAGGCTAACTGCCTATGAAAACAGGCACAGAGGCACTGAAAGAGGATTTCACCCATCTAATGAACACACTAGACTAGACAAATATCAAGATGTA
Organism: Notolepis coatsorum; assembly: GCF_963971535.1. Taxonomy (NCBI): domain Eukaryota; kingdom Metazoa; phylum Chordata; class Actinopteri; order Aulopiformes; family Paralepididae; genus Notolepis; species Notolepis coatsorum. The sequence goes on along the minus strand of NC_140172.1, from coordinate 59,596,749 downwards.
TCCATCAGTGGACCAATTGCATGCTTTTGCAGAGGACAAGAAGCCTTCAGTCGACTCCTTCAGACATTAAGCACCCCCCACAGCCCAAATGAAAAAAAAATAAAAAATTATCCTCTTTTTTTTTTTTTTTTTTTTTTTTAGTCGACCAATAGTCGACTAACGGCAAATTTTGGCCAATCCTAGTCGACCATCCAAATCCTTAGTCGGGGACAGCCCTAAAAGGCACCAAGACAACCGGGGCGACAATGGCTCATGAGGTATAGTGGTCGTCTGCTAATCAGAAGGTTCCCGGTTCAATTCCGAATCCTCTCTGGCATTGTGTCAAAGTGTCCTTGAGCAAGACACTTAACCCCTAACTGCTCCTGATGAGCAGGTTGGCACCTTGCATGGTTGCCTCTGCTGTCTGTGTGTGAATGTGTGAGTGAATGGATGAATGTAAGGCATAAGTTGTAAAGCGCTTTTGATAAAAGCTCTATATAAATGCAGTCCATTTACCATTTATAACTTCAATTATGGGCAATATTGAGTTTTACTTCCTCGTCAGAAATGGTAAGAGGTCAGGGACGCGGGAAGTGGGGGTGCGGCGGGGGCTGCAGCACCCCCTTGCTGGCGGGGAGTGTAACTGCAACTGCAAGGTTGTTTTGGCTTTTATTCCATTGTAATACAGAGGCTACTCAATGTCACAGAGCGGAGCGGCACTGCAGATTTACCCTACTCTTGAAATTCATTGCCAGATCCTCATAGGGGCGCTGTCTCGATAATGCAGTGTTATTAAAGCAGCGTGTAGCCGACGCATGAACCAGTTGGGATTCGAATAGACGCGGCCTGGAAGCGTCAACGCGGAACTGGAAATCTGTTGGTAAAAAAATTGCGGCCTGGAATAGTTTTTGGGACGCTCAATTCGCAGTAAAGGAATATATCTGCGGTTTCCCTGGCGAACAAGCCAGCAGAACTATCCGAGCCCCCGGTAGGGTGGTCGAAGACCTTTTGCATGTCGGCGATGTATGCGGGGAACGAATTGCAGAGGGAGGACTGACTGAAGTGGAGAGCTGCCTGTCGCCCATTCTAACGCAGGAGTCCTGGACCCTTGAGCAGACCCGACAGGTAAGGTAAGCGATTTTAGATGTATCACTTTGGAAGTGTGCGGCTGTTGTCCGAATACTAGTGAACATTGAAAAATAAAGGTACGACATTTAGAGACGTCCCCGTCGTAGCGTTCTGGTGCGGGGACATGGGGCTCTCTGTGCGGGGGCGCAACAGGTGGGGTAGGCTGGGCAGAGATGTATGCATCAAAACGGTTACATTGTTTGTCTCGCGCAGAGTTGGGCAGTGGTCTCCTCTAGTGAACGAGAGTGTTGGTTTACCAGAGTGGTAAACCTATGACGTTATTATTATATCACCTATCTCAGCACCCCCACTGCTGACTGACTTCCCGCGGCCCTGGAAGAGGTGAACGGGGAAGCATAGAGAGGATGTCACATGTAGTCTAAACAGTAGATTATAGATTATGTTCAATATATCTTGGATAATCTTCTCATAAATCACTGACTAACTCATCGCTACCGTAGGACACCTGATTGACATTGTGAAATACTGATAAAGAAAAACACAATAACAGAAAAAACATATAATGGTGCAGTCAAAGATGTAAGGGTGCAAAGAAAAATTACCAATCAAGTGACCATGCTTGATTCTACTAGCCTCCAAAAACATGTGACACATTCCTGACCTACAGCCAATACATTTCCAAACAAGGGATGTTTGTTGTAGATTACTAGCACCATATATAGGCTATAACACAAGCCATGCTCACACACAGGCACACACACACATCTGTCACACGCTGTTAGCTGGAACCAAGCAGGCTACTCACGGAGCCACAGGGAGCCGAGGAACAGCAGCAGAACCACGATGGCCAAGGCAGCCTTGCCCTTCACCCCCATGCTGAAGACCCCTCGGCACGGTGTCTCTCTCTCCCTCTCTCCTTCTCTCTCTATCTCCGTCCCCCTCTCCCCCGGAGCGAGTACCTTCACGCTCTCCAGTCTTAAGGTCCTGCTCGGTCTGCCGTGTCCAACATGAGTTCTGGTCCCCTTCACGCCGGGCTGTACCACACACACACCACAATGACCCCTCTATTGGCTCCCTACCGTCGACCCCCCTAGTGTCCCTGAGCCTTTCATCCTCCTCTCCAGAACCCCAGATTAAAAAAGAAAGAAAGAAGAAGTGGCTTTCTCGCCACCAACATGTCTCCCTGCTGCAGCTCTGTCAATCTTTAACTTCTTATTTCAGTTCCTGTATTTGTGTGTGTTTTGTGTCCTGTTTTTCTTCATTATTTAACTCAAAAACTCAGTTCTCCTCTCTTCCACTTCGTTCTCCTCTCTTCTCTCTCTCTCTCTCACTCTCTGTCTCTGGTCTCTCAACTCCGTCCTGTCGGTGTTTTGCCAAACTCCCCCCTCTCCCTCCTTTCGTCCGCGTGTCTCTCACCCCTCTTGCTCAACGGGTCCAGAGATTAGCCCGAGTCCAGCCAACCAGTGGCTGATAAAGCAGAGCCAACACAGCAGCCTGGACGCCAGTAACCCCACCCTCCCTCTCAGAACTCATCCTCTGTAGTGCAGCAATGCTCTTCCTGGACGGCTCTCTCTCCTCTCCCACCCGACCACCCCTTTTAACACCCCTCCTCTCGTGTTATCTGGTCAGATCTGACCCGTTAATGTAACAAATACTATCTCGTTTTCATGAGTGGAACAAGGCTTTGTGATATCCTCAAAAACCGCTATATATATATACGCAACTAAACCAATGGTCACCGTTTGATAAAATTCTGAGGCTCTTGGCAGATAATAATTGGCTGTTGACAGTGTGGCGTGCAGTGCCGAAACGTTGTAGCTAGTTCTGTGGATAAAATTTGACTCAAACTAGATTCCTCTTTGAGTCTAGACCCCCCCCCCCCCCCCCCCCACTCTTCCTTGCCGGGAACTATTGTTTTCTCACAGTACTGTGGGCCAATACTGCCAAAATCTCGGGCACCCCTCCCCCAACAGGGACACAACTTGTCTTGCAGAAAATGGACACACACACACACACACACACACACTCTCTTTCTTTTCTCTCTCTCTCTCTAGCTATCTATCTATCTCTCCCTCCCACACACAGACACACAACTTCTCTCTTTCTTTCTCTTTCTATCACACACACACACACACACTCAAAAAGAATACCCCTTGCACACAACTCCTCCTCTTCATAATATTATGCCCATATACAGCATTGCGGGAATAAATGTATATCTTGTGTGACATGATGAACGACATTACACTGGTTTCTCACAGCATTGGTATCTATAAATAAGGCTTGTTTGAGTTCTTGTCAGTTTCGTTCCACAGCAGCATCTGTCTGTTTGAACATGAGCAACAGATTGACTGTCTGTGAAGCTGTTGATCACATAGTCTGAGGATGAGGACAATGTCGAGTACAATCCTGATAGTGATGAAGACACATCTAATAAGGAGGCGGCAGGCTCTAATGAGACAGAAGCTTAGCGGGAGGTCTTCATGTCAAAATTACAATATATGACACAACACATTACAATATATCACAGTATCTGTATAAAATCGATAACATAATCAGAATGACCATAGAGCCCTAGATATACAGTGTCACTACATTACAGAATGACCCCAGTACCACTAGATAAGTGTCACTACAGAATGACCCCAGAGCCACTAGATATGTATAGTGTCACTACAGAATGACCCCAGAGCCACTAGATATGTAGTGTCACTACAGAATGACCACAGGACCGCTAGCTATGTAGTGTCACTACAGAATGACCCCAGGACAGCTAGCTATGTAGTATCACTACACTACAGCATGACCCCAGAGCCCCTAGATATGTAAGGGATAATGTATAGCTATTAGGGGTGGGAATCACCAGTTTCATCACGATACGATACGATATCGATTCTTTGGACAACGATACGATATTTGCCGATATCACAAAGTCTGCCACGATACGATACGATACGATTCGATTCAGGTGCCTGCGATCGATATGAGGCGATATTATGTGCCCATTTAACACAATCAGTCACATTTAGATCAACTAAAAAAAGGCTACGGAAATATCAATTGATGTTTTTATTTTTGAGCTCTTCCAGACATTTAAATGAAAAACAATCTATTGTTTTTAATACAAATAGACCTCCTGTTAACTTTTTATATATTGAGCTTTAAACTTTAAGTAAAATGTTTTGGAACTCACAACACGCAAGCTAAAACCCTTTCCTCTCCCAAACTTCCTACAATTGTTTTATGTTGCATGATGATCATGAATACATATATTATGTATTCATGTTTAAATATCAACATTATCTGTCCATCCTCAGTAACACACACACACACACACACACACAGAATGCCCCTCACGCAACCCAGTCCCCCACAGAAAGGTAGACTGCCCAGTGCCCCCACCCTTGCTCTTTCCCAAGTCCCCTCTCCTCTCCTCTCATGGTTAGCTGCAGTGCTTAGCATAGTTAGCTCACGCTAACGCAACGTTCATTTCGGTATTTAACGCGACATATTGGGCATAAAGGAATGGAGAGGATGGAAAGCATGTTAGATGCATTTAACCCCTTGTGGGGAAAAAACAACAGGCACTTATTTCGGGCAAAATAGGCGGACTCTGAAGCAATACTAACGTCTACACAGGGAGCTGCGCTGAGCTAATGTTGTTCCGGCCGGGCGGATATGCTCACGAGGGGATTTTCAAAATAAGAGTATCGCAATATGAATCGATCTTTTTACGTTGCATCGATCCTATTTGATTATTGATAATAGATCGATATATCGATCTGGATCGATGTATCGTCCCACCCCTAATAGCTATGAGGTCATTGTCGCGAAATAATTGACCGACACAGAGTTTAGAATACCGAGGCGCCTCGCCGAGGTGTTCTAAACGTAGTGAAGGTCAATTATTTTGCGACAATGACCGAGTACAGGCTATACATTATCCCGCTTATTACATGGCTAACTTACTAACAATATACCTAATTCATTTTACACCATCGACAAGACGAGATCAAATGCAGACGCAGTTGTTCTGTGGCTCCGCTGTCAGCCCAAATAAAGTTATTATTATTATCGCTGGCAGCCGGCAGGTGTGTCTGATTGCACTGATGCAGTGTGTGTCAGTGGGCTTGATTGATCCAGCTGCGAACAGCGGTCATTATTGCTCGGTTGCCCCTGGCAGCGGTCTGTTATCGAGTAATAATGGACCGCTGCTATGGGCAACCGAGCACTATTGACCAATCACAATCAAGCATTTCGGCGAATGTTAAAACGCCATGTAATAAGTAGTATTATTACACTACAGAATGACCCCAGGACAACTAGATATGTAGTATCACTACACAATGACCCCAGAGCCACTAGATATGTAGTGTCACAAGACGTGAAGACAGCATTTGGGCCTTTTTTTGTTTGTTTTTTGCCTTTGTTTGTTATTTTGAATACTTTAAAAAAGAATTATTTAACTTTTGACCTTAAAATGTAATTAAAAAAGTCATTAAATAAAATTTCAAAACATAGGCAGGACACAAGCAATTTATTCTAGGTGTGTTCTAATATTATTATATTGTTATAGTCAGGTAATATAGTTACCACCTTGTCTTCACTCGTTTTTGTTTTACTGAAGAAATCTTCTTGGGACCATAAAATAAAAAGTTATAAGGTAAAAAAAAACATTGATAAACATTGTCTTTTGATTGTTTTGTGTGTGCGCAACTTTTTAACACATTAGGAAGGTTAACCCCCCCCCCCCCCCCCCACTCACGTCACCATCAGTCTGGGTGTTGAACGGCTGCCAACATTTCCAAAAACATGTTTGTCTGTCTAACGAGGCGGAATGAACATCTCTAGGTAGAAAGTCAGGGTGTTTTCTTTATGTAAACAAAGCACAGCGGTGTTCGTTCTCTCGCAGACTTGATTTGTTTTGTTTTTCTTCTCCCTCTCATAATAATAATAATAATAATAATAATTTAGGACCTGCTCCGAGGTCACCATTTGGCACACATGCGAACCATGCATACAATGCGTATCTGCGATTAACCCATCCCGTCGTCCTTCCCCCCCAAGGGCAGCCGGGAGCAGACAGGCGCAACGTGAGCCGCGCCAGGGGACCAATCCAAGTGCTCCTGTCCGTCTTCGTCAAGGACGCCACAGCGTTAGCGATCTTGTTGTTGTGCATGTTTTTCCATTGGGTTTATCTTATCGGGGGGGGAAACCCTTGCGAGCACGGGGAGAACATGCAAACTCCACACAGAAAGGCCTGGGAGATACCCCACCTGGGTAACTGGCATCATGGAAACCTGGTCCCCAAGCGGGATTCGAACCCTGGACCTTCTTGCTGTGAGGCGACAGTGTTAACCACTACACCACCGTGCCTCGTTTATCGTGGAAACACGAGGCTACTGTGACAAAGTCATTAGGAACCGAAGCCGCTGTATTGATCTGACGACAGCGGGGTCATGATAGTGCAACAGTTATGGCGGCACAACAAGCCAGGCAGTTTATTTTCAGCCGTGACCGAGGGAGAGAGGATACTAAATCTATGTTTTGTCAATGAGTGACAGAGTCTGACCCTCTACCCTTTTGTGCTCCTGATGATGTCACAAGGAAAAGAAAAGATCCAGTCAAGCTCCGACAAGCGGCAACATTGCTCTTACCAACAGTAACAAAAATAAATAAATTGAGAAATAAGTTATTTGTTAAATTCGATTTAGAAATAATTCGCTTTTTGAAGGAAGTTGTTCAGATGTGGATTTCCTTCTGGTGAAGAAAAAAAAATATCCCGAAAGTCTAAAGTCTGACATGTCTTGATAAACTAAAGGGTGCTCCAGTGTATTATCACCTTCCGATAGAGCTCTGCTTCCTATCAATAGGTCTTGCTGTTGGGTGCATTGGGGGAGGGGGAGGTATAGGCCAGACATTGAACTCACCACTTTGGCGAAACCACGTGTGTATGTGTGTGTGTGTGTGCTTACGAAGACTCCACACAATGGCATTTTCAAGAAGAGGAGTGGGGAGAAAAGTGAAAGCCGGGGCATTCATTAGCAGAGGAGGGAGGGGCAGACTGGTCATGAGACCTTTATTCCCCAGCTACCAACGGAAGATAGTATTTGAAACAGGCAGCTTGGACGGGCAGCCTGGAACCTTGTGAATGCATGTGACTCTGTTTAGGATTCTTCAAATATTTGATGTCTTAAAGCCCGGCGAGCCAAATTCTAAAAGGACGGATGGCTATTTATCTGAGGATGAAATGTCACGAGGAAAACACCAGTTGAAAGAATAGACACAGTTGTTATTTAACAGGTTTAATATATATATATATATTAACTATTGTAAAGGAATTGTGTTCTGAAGGGCCAGATTAACATTGAGAATCTACATTTTATTGTTTTATATAACTTGTATATTATTTATATATATAAGCTATATCCCTTTAAGCCTCCGTTTGAATCATAGCATTATTCGCTTTCCTCATTGGATAATGCCCTTGACGTTGGCGGCGCCAAGGACCGAGCCCCTGAGACAGGTTCAAAGGCGAGTCTGGACAAGTTGGGACATGCCTGGTGCCAGCGCATTGATTCCAGACAAGAGCTGAGGCTGGGCACTAGAAAGCCCTCTAAGTATATATATCGTGGAAGGTGCGAACAGTAGCAGTTCGTCTAGCAAGCAAACAGTGTTCGTCTAAGTAGCAGTTGTATGAAGTAACATGAAGTTCGTCCGGAGTAATGCAACAGCAGTAGCTGCACCTAGCGTATAGCAGAGTCAAGTTCGACCTAACTTAATGTGAAGTAAAGAGTCGTCATTTAGTGTGAATCGTATTACAGCAGTTCGTTCGGTGTGCAGCATTAACAAGCAGTTAATTCGTTTAGTAACTAGTGTGAACCTTAGCAAGTGTGTGTGGACTTAGTAATTAGTGCTAGCACACGAGGAGGGCCTAGTCGCAGAACTATTGGACATGTGCACATTGGAACCTACCGCGGCGATATTGTAGAACCATTATTGGTTGGATTATAGTGATTGTGGAACGTAGTACCGTGGAGAAGAGCATCATTAATACCCACTGTCGTTTGGATTTAACTACCTTGAAGATCTTACCTCGGGCTAGCTTCGAGGACGAAGCTGGCTGGCTATCATCATTGCTATCGAGCATTGGATTACAGCTATTACCTTGCTACTGAGCACTTGGATTATAAAGACCGGATCCGTATGAGAACCCCTTTTCTTCAAGTGAACAGCCTGAGTATCCGTACCTTCTTCCTTCCTCTGGAGCTTACAACTCTGGGAGGATATCACCTGTCTCCAGCGGTACCCTCGTTTGCCCCCCTATATTGCCATCCCACGCCAGGCGGCGTTTGGTCTAGTATACCTAGCTTAGGAATTATTCATTCCCACTGACTTTGCTACTCGCTGACTTTCTCATATCATTCGCCATAAAAGAGCGACCAAGTCATTCCCATTTGTATATTGGCTGCATAATAATAAATACTGTAAATGATATCTCCTTGTCACCGTGCCGTCTATTCTGAGTGTCTGCCATATTTAACTGTACTGTCTGGCAAGTAATAATAATAATAATATGTAGTAGTGGTTTAATCTATCACAATCTTTAATACAGTCAGGGTTTTGTAACCCCTCAGTTACAAATTGTATGTGCATTTCAATGTTGTCTTTGATCTTTCAGATCCTCTTGTAGATTGCTGCACAGCATGAGACTTTCTTTGAAAATAAAACATTGCATCTTGATGAAACTAACTAACCTGGATAAAAAATTAAGTATTATAGTAATTATAATTATAATATGTATTATTTAGATATCGTTGTAGGGTGTCAGCTTCAGCTTGTGTTCTGATCACTGGTGCCCCCACGGTTGAAAAACGTTGCGTTAAATTATCCCCTTGAGTAGCAAAAGCAAGAGGACGTGCCCTATTGGCTGCCCTTCACATAGCAAGCAAATTCAATAACGTGTCTTAATGAGTTCTCTGTTAGTGGATAATATGTGATGCAGTGCCCTATTGGTGCCCTTCCAATGGTCTAAACTTGACATTCCCTATGGGGGCCAAAGGTAAACGGTGCTGTGATAAAGTGCCCTCTATGCTGCCACTACATGACCATAGACTAAATGAGATGCAGTGCTATAAAGGGTATCCCTACATGCCTGAAAATGTTGGAAGGTTTCCTAATGGATGCCCCTCCAGTGGAGAAAACTTGATGTGATGCCATACAGTAGGTGCCCTTAAAATGGGATTTCTGATGAAAACTTAAGGGCTAGATCCACAAAGAATGGATTGCACGGAGCAAGTTGCACCCTTACTTAAAATTCATTATGAATTGAAGATGGGGGACCCTGATGTAAACAGGACGAAAGTCTTTATCTGGTCTGCATCCCCTTAACACAATGGGGGCCAAGGACGGAGATCTCAGTGTTTCGAATCCATGCGTTGTGGACAGAGGCACGGAGATCTCCGTGGGAAGTTGTTATTGCTTTTATTCCATTTTAATAACCTATTCAAGGTCGCGGAGTGGCACTGCAGATTTCCCCTACTATATGAATTCGACAAGGTGCAATACTGGCCAGATCCTCTTAGGGGCGCTATCGCGCTACTGCAGTGCGCCCTGTGGGCGAACGGTTCAGTCTATTTTTTTTCTTTCAACAGAGATTTCAGTAGCACAATTCTGGATCTACAGCCTGTAGCTTGGATTACGTTTCGAATCGCGGATTTCACCATGCAATAAGGGGATTTATCATCAGCCAATGGACATATCGATCTACCAGATGGCGATCAATAATGGGGAAATGCTCGGGGGGATCCTACCGGCTCATGGTAAGATCTTTTTCACGTAAATTACATGCTGATCAGAGCTTGCTATGATACTCAACCAGCCGACCAGCATATGTGGCTACTTAGACGAACACGGTTATTGGTAATCAATAATAATAAACAACGTCCCCCTCCCGTCCCGTCCCCCCTTTCATGCATACATGCTTTGGGATCGTCCGGATCATATGCAGTTTGAGTTATTTCTGTAGCATCTGTAAAACGGAAATGCCATTGGATATAACGTTAGCAGCTATTAGCTCTATAACTAGCCTTCCAGAAAATATACTAGACCAAATCCGCTATATAAATAAAAATAAACAAACGCAAAAGTAGAATCCACAATCGTAAAAACGATCCACACACACACCATAGTCCCCACCAGACTGGTGGACAAGCTGATCGAGCTGGGTCTGAGCTCCGCTCTGAGCGCCTGGATACTGGACTTTCTGAGTGAAAGACCCCAGGCGGTCAGGGTGGGGGGTCAGACCTCCAACACCATCACCCTGAGCATCGGGTCCCCCCAGGGCTGTGTTCTGAGCCCCCTGCTGTACTCACTATACACACACGACTGTGTGGCCAAGTTCAGCTCCAACTCCATAGTGAAGTTTGCAGACGACACGGTGGTGGTGGGGCTGATCTCGGACAACGACGAGAAGGCCTACCGGGAGGAGGTTGAGGTACTGGAACGCTGGTGCCAGGACAACAGCCTGCTCCTGAACATTGGTAAAACCAAGGAGCTGATCGTGGATTATAGGAGAGGACAGCAGGAGACACACACACCACTGAGGATAAACGGGGCCACCATGGACAGGGTGAGCAGCTTCAAGTACCTGGGGGTCCACATCTCAGAGGATCTGACATGGTCAACACACATAGACACAGTCGTAAAAAAAGGCGAAGCAGCGCCTCTACAACCTGAGACAGTTAAGGAAGTTCAGTTCAGAGTATCGGGGAAGATACTCCAGTCCTTCTACGCCGGAGCTGTAGAGAGCATCTTGACTGGAAACATCACTGCCTGGTATGGAAACAGCACGGCACAGGACAAGAAGGCCCTACAGAGAGTGGTGCGCTCTGCCGAGCGTACCACGGGTATTGCACTACCTCCCCTGCAGGCTCTATACAACAAGAGGTGCAAATCCAGAGCCTGCAGAATAATGAAAGACCCTCACCACCCCAATAACAGCCTGTTCCAGCTGCTGAGGTCAGGCAGACGCCTGCGAACACCAGCTACTAGGACAGAGAGGCTTCGGCTCAGCTTCTTCCCCCAGGCCATCAGAGCCTTGAACAATGAACACTGAGGGTCACAGAACACTGAACTCCCCACACACAAGCACACATTAGCACACACACGACACGCACGCTGTGCACGCTCGCACACTAGCAGCCACTTTAACATGAGAAAGCACTCACTCATGCTGCACACGCCCACACTTATGGCCACAAAGGAAAGGTCACTTTAAAAATAGTATAGTAACAGTGTATTGCACTACCAAGGGACCTAGCATGTCCTTCATGCTCTGTAAATAACTATGTACAAATACCGTGATGTCCCACTATGTTACCTCCTGTTTATTGCACAATGTTGTTTATTGTTTATTGGATTCCATTATATGTTGTACTACTGTATTGCACATCGTTGCGGGCAAGACCACCCGCATTTCATTGTATACTTGTATGCCGTGACAAATAAAACTCTTGACTTGACCTCTCAATTTGTGTTTCGTAAATCATAAGGACACGCTTGATCTGCTTAGATTTACGTACGGAATTCTAAAAACACGCTTGATCTGCTTAGATGTACGTATAGAATTCTAAGGACACACTTGATCAGCTTGGAGTTACGTACGGAATTTTGAGACAAATATTTTGCTGTTTTTCCTCGTGTGGATTCGTGTGTGAAGCTTCTTCTTCTTCAGCGCTACCGAACATGGCCCGATGTGTGTTCGGCTCATGAGTGCTACAAGTGGCCAAAATCGCACATTATCTTTAGCCCTAATAGGGATGGCTAGGGTGACGTCATAAAATTGTGCAGTGCTGTGCTGTGTTCCGTGTTGGCTTTTTAAGGAACGATGTCAACAAAACGTTATCTTATTACCGCTTTACTCCCGACGACAAAGAGAAGAGAAGGTGGCTGAAGTTGATACGGTAAGTTTGATCTCAATGATAAACAATAACAGTTAACAGCTAGGTAGGCTAAACAGGCTATTGCCTGGTTAGGCTAACGTCAGGCTAGGCTAACATTAGGTACTAGTTATGTAACGTTAGCTACGTTAACTAAACGTAACGTTAGTTTACAAAACATTACCTGTCTATATAAGTTCGAGGCAAAAATTATAAAGTGTGTGTGTGTTTTGGTGGACATTGGACCGCAAAGCAGAAAATGCATTGCAGTTACAGTAGCTAAATAGTTAGCTTCTTTGTCAAACCGAATTTATCACTCTCGTTTTTAGAGCTGATAACGTTATTGTTAAGTTGCTATCTTGTGATAGTAACATGGTCGTGGTGTGAATTACCTCTAAATTAAAGTATTTTTGGATGACACAACAGTAATAAGAAGAAGGATGGCAAGTGTATGATGGCATGTACAATAATGCTGTATATACCCTATGTATATTTATTCTTAATGTACTGTGTGTATAATATATATATATATCCACATGTGTCTACATACCTACATATAATCCTTTTACATATCTGTAGATACTATATCTATATCTGTACATATCCCTTACCTACTCTTACGCTGCTGGCCAGTATGACTACTACGATAGCGTCTTTATACCTGTATCAATGTACATAATACTACAGCTCTGTACATACATCTGATTAGCATTATTACTACAGCTCTGTACATACATCTGATTAGCATTATTACTCAGTAGTACTAATTTATATATTTTAAACAATATAATGAATTAAAGTTTAGTTTTATTTGTCACATATACGGTACATGTACATTACAGTGAAACACTTGGTTCTGTATGAGCCTCCTGAGATTGTGCTTCATACAGTTTACTTTAGGCGTGTTTGAGATTGGCGAGGCAGGCACAGATCTGCAGTTTTTACTATGGCCTTGCCAAACGCGTTGCATGACGGTTAGAATGTTGTCCGACTTGCTCTCGAAATTTGACTAGGCGAGCTGCGGAAATTTCACGGGAGCGACCCACGCACAGCCTTCAGAGCTAGGCGCCACAGTACCTCTCCAGCAACTGCTCGACACAAATGCATGATGGGAAACGACTTGCTATCGTCTGCGCAAAACACCCATTGGCTCAGAAAAGTTGTCACCACCCACAAGAGGAAGTTATGAGACGTTTGATTGATTGATTGAAAACTTTATTAACCGATTGCAGAATGGGTACAATCAGAGTATGGCTCAATACAAACAATTGTTAAGGGGATGCAGACCAGAAAAATACTTTCATCTAGTTTACATCAGGTATGGTGAAGGCTGAGAAGTGGCTAGAAAGCGATTCTCGTTCCCACCTCTGCGAATTACACAATTTTCACTCTGGGTGAAAGATAGATTGGTGTAGATTTAGGAACAAAAAGTTCTCCATTGACAAAATAGCCCATTTTGCGCAATCATAATTTTAAAGTCGGGACTAGATCTTTCCTCGCGAATGGATATTTGGTCACCACCGAGTTTTATTTGACGCAATTGGTGCGAGTTCGGTCACGTATCTTGCGCTCGACCAATAGCAGCTAAGAGAGCTGCTATTGGTCGATCCGGTGTCAACAAAATCCACAGACTAACGTTACATCAGAACAGGACGAAAATGGACACAAAACACCTTCTAAAGTTCGCAAAAAGGTTTCTAAACAATGTTATATGCATCTCACATCGGTTCAGAAAGAACGTGTACAAGATTTTAATGGTGGGATAGATATAGAAACTGCGTCGAACGGTGGCTTAACCTACCAGTCCAGAATCATACCATTGTGGAGACATACAAACATTGTTTAGAGATCGATTTGTGTCATAAATGTCATGATGTCATGTATGTTGTGTATGTCATAAATGTCATGATGAATTGAAAAAGTTAGTCCGCCTCGAAGTGGAGTTCGAGGAGGCCTTGGAGGAGACAAAGAGACTCAGCACACAATGGGCACCCAAAGACAAGAGAGCGTTGGAGGGGAACAAATTGGAGAGGAGACTCAACGCCTTCGAACAGATAGCAAGGGAGTGGAGATACGTTATTCCGAGCCCCAACGTAGCTGAGTTGGAAAAGCGGTATAGGCACCTGGACGAGGAAAGAGCAGCACTGTTGGACAGGTGGTCGACCCTCCAAGAGCCTGGGGGAAAGAGTGACGGTGGACTGAACTATGAGGATGAAGAGGAGGAAAAGACACACAACGTTGAAAGGAACGGTGACATGCCTGGTGTTGCAAGCGATGTTCTGCAACTTGCCGCCGAAGCTAACCCTTCCCCGTCCGCCGACGACAAAAGTGCGGTCGTTCATGTCCACTCTTCACCTCCTCAGTGTGACAGCGGTCGAGCAGAGGGCACTTATAGAAGCCCTCCCTTGCCTCTCGGGAGCCATGAGGAGGCCTCTAACGCCGCCCATCTCCAGCTTGGAGTAGAGACTGCAGGAAGTGGGCCTTTCCAGTATATCGGAGGGCGTTCACCCCCATGGGTGAGACAACCCGGCAGCGAACCCCGTTTCAATAATCATGCCAACCCCACTAACACGCCTCAGTCACGAGGTGACCGCGCCACGCCACCTGGCGATGAGGGCGCAACGCAAGAAGGTCTCGCTCCCCACAGAAGTCCCGGTATAACCACCGGCCACCAGGGGGCCAGACCAAGAATCAAGCTCACCGCCATAAATCTGCCCAAATTCTGTGGAGACAGAAGGACCTATTGGCGCTGGCGGGATAACTGGGAGGACCTCCAGGCATTAGCAGAACCCTCAGGATTGCCAGTGTGCAAGCTATACCACCTGCTGGACAGTGTGGAAGAGCCGCTGAGGTAAAAACTCGGGGCTGGATCGCTGCAGAACGGCAGATGATGTTTTCAGGCTCCTGGACAACCGCTTTGGGGACAGGAGCGCGACCGCAAGCCTGATCCTCAAGGGTCTGGAGGATGTTCCTGCAGCCTCTTAGATGTCCTTCCAAGTGAGAGGAGGAAATATATATATATCGGATTTTTTTTTAATATATATTATAATAAGAAATAAAATAAGAAATAACAATTCAGTACATTTATATCTATGTGTTAATTTGTTACATTTAGTTTTACTAAGTTAGGAAAGTAATGTTTTAAGTCAAGCCTGATGTTGCCTTGCACAAAAGAATGATACCAGTGTAGCAGGGTGGATTATCCCTGCTTCGTGGGAACGGGTGGGCACAATCACTGGGTAGCGAGACACAGTAGAGCTCTGTCTGACTGCACCTCCGTCTTTGAGTCTGGAGCTTCGACTGGAGGCTGGTAGTGTGAGTGGATGGGGCCCGGGATTTACCAACCTGGTCTGGTACTCTGGTCTTCCTTCCCTGCAGCAGGGCGGTCAGCAGTACTCCCCAACACGCTCCCACTTCCCCCAATTGCTCCTGAATTGTAAATAAATACCCTGAGTTCCCCCCGCAAGCAGTACCCTCCCTCAGTGACACTAGAAACCTTACAATGAAAAGGGAAAGGTGGAATAAGAAGGGGTTAATTATGTTAACGTTACCCACACTAAAAGAGTTGCTGAACCGCTCATGAATGGACACGCACACAGAACTCCCATCTAATTCTTTAATGTTAACTATACTGGTCAGTTACAATGATTTAATGATAATGACCAAATGGACTGAAGTCCCACTATAATTCCGTTTGTGACTCAATACCTCCTAAACCCGTATTTTATACACCCACCTCTGGATTAGTATCAGGGGTAATATACTGCAATGTGTTTGACTCCTCACCCACGTCTGGGTCACCCTGTATAATACCTCTGACAGGCTTTAATTATACGGCAAGGATAATACCTCTCTAGGCTTTACTTGTAATGCAACAGGTCTGTAACCTCCCCACAGGGAAAGGGTTAATTAGATGGGAAAATATTATTAAACACAAACACGTTATCACACTCAAAGAAAATGAAAAGAAATCAAAAGGTGGGCCCACAAATACCTAACAAAGTCCTATGCTAATGCCGGCATGTATTGTTAATGGGGTACCCCTAGAACTTAGCAACGTTAGCTTCGCCCGCGGGCCGCAATTGAGCGTAGATGCTCAATTGTACTCAACCAACATGGCGGCCTCGCCGCACCACCACCGTCCGGGTGGCAAGATGGCCTCGAACGCTCTCGGCGAGGGTGCTAGCAGGCGGAGCTGGAGCAGAGGGGCAGTGCTGGGCTGAGAGCGTGTGCTGGGTGATGGCGACCTCTGTTGCTCTGAAGGCAGCCTGGTGCAGATCTGGTTGTAAACAGCCGGAGCAGACCGGTTGTAGACGGTTGGTGTTGGGTCGACGCGCATTTATAAGCTCGCCCTCACTAACACTGCAGCTACACTCTGGGTCCCAAACAGCCCTCCTGCTAGACGGGGTATATAATAACGCAGGGTGTCCCTAAACACCGGTCCTCTTCACGCCACGCTGGCGGGACGCCTCCACAGAGAGGATAGCTTTAACTTAAGCCCAACTCGGCTATACCGCCTTTGTTCTAGGATAACTTGTTTTATATCACTAGGGATATTCAGGGGGGAAACATGCAAGGCTCCACTACGATTACGTTCATAGGATAACCCGCCACATGCTCCGGTTCAGTTCGTCCGCCCGTGTTTCACAACGGGGCTCCCCGATCCACGTCTGTTCACAACAATCGTCCGGACTCGAAGAGGTCCGTCTCCCCTCTTCTGCCTCCATATATTTCCTTCCATCTCTCTCCGACACTCTCTGCCTGCCACCGCCCCCTGCTGGTACCGCCAACTAGTCATACAGGGAAAAGACTGATAGAGTATGGTCCAGTAACCCTGTTCATAATCCATATTCCAGCGATAGAAGAAGGAGGAGCTTGCGTCATTGTTCGTGAGAATATCAGTGGAAACGAATCAGAATGTCTTGGTGCACCAGGGGAGATAAAAAGGCAAGTCAGCACTTCTGAATAATAGTCATATTTTCAGGATGCTACATTTCCCCCCACTTTGAACTTGCTAAGTCCTCTGCAAGTTAACTCAATAAAACACCAACCAACGCATACATGAAAACGGTCCTGAGACCAACAGTCTCACGCATAGATCGACAATCACACACTATGCTAACAGTTTCACACACTCCTTCATGAGTTGGACACACTGTTCAACAAACACACTCTTGAGCACGTAGTCCTGGCGATACCGAGCGGGTAGCCGACCTCTGGTTCTCCTCTGGGGCCGGGTGGGTTCCACCCGGGGAGGTTCCACTCCCCCCACCTCCGACTCCGTGTCGGATTATTCAGTGTCCGTTGGCGGGTCGTGGACCACAGCCTCGCCCTCCGGGGCCATCGGTGGACCGCCAGCGGCCTCCTCTTTGACTCCGTCTCCGCCGTCTTCCCCATCCTCTCCTGAGGGGGTCAACTCCACCTCCGACTCGGCGCTCTCGGCCTCTTCAGGGGTGTCCCGCAGGGGCCCGGGGTGGTTACACGCCCTAGGATGCGCTTCCCGCCGGTGCCAGAAAGCACCTCCCATGTCTGATTCGGACGAGCTCCGCGGTGCCACCAGGATCTGTCGAGGGGCCCTCGTCCGCACTTCCGGGTCAGAAGCCGGGAAGGGACAGGTCTTGAGCTGGTCTCGATGCACGGTCCTTTCTGGACCCCCTGCTTCGGGCCTGACCGTGAACACGGGCGTCCCTTCGTGGCTCTGCTTAACCACCACATACGACGTAGGCTCCCACTTGTCCTGTATCTTATTACGGCCCCGGATTCGGTGGTCGCGTATCAGGACCCGGTCTCCAGCCCGCAGGAGGGCACCTGTGCTCTTCCTGTCGTAGATTCTCTTACGTCGATGGGACGCCTGCTTCGCCGTGGCCTCCGCGGCGGCCTTTAGTCGCTCGTGGTGACTCTGTACCCACTCGTCCAGGTCCGCCGCTCCCTCCTCAATGACGTCTCTGCCCCCCAGGACATCCCGGGGCATCCTAGCGTCCCTCCCGAAGAGCAGGTAGAAGGGAGAGTATCCCGTGAAGGAGTGCACGTGGCAGTTGTACGTAAGTACCAACTCGGGTAGGTGCTCCTTCCAGTCTCACTTCTTCTCTGCGGGCAGACTACGCAGCATGTCGTGCATCGTCCGATTGAACCTCTCGCATTGCCCATTCCCCTGGGGATGGTAAGGCGTGGTGCGGCTCTTTGAAATTCCGTACAGTCGGCAGAGCTCCTTGATGACGCTCGACTCGAAATTTCGCCCTTGATCGGCATGGAGTCGGGCAGGGCAACCGTAGTACACAAACCAGTACTTGACGATGGCAGCGGCGGTGGTCTTCGCAGTCTGGTCTTTGGTCGGTACGGCAATAGTCAACCTGGTGAACATATCGGTCAGCACCAGTACGTTCTCGTAGCCACCCACCGACCTCTCCAATACAGTGAAGTCCATGGCCAGGACCTCCATGGGTGCTGTCACGTTAGTACAGGTCATCTGGGCCTGGGCTTTAGGGAACACATCGCGAGCTAATGCGCATCACCTGCATTGCTGCACCCATTTCTTCACCTCTTCGGCCATTCCGATCCAGTAATAACCTCGCCTCATCAGGACCACGTCCCTCGTCCCCCGTAGTGTCCCGCATCTTCGTGCTGGGTCTCGTAGATCCTCCGTCGCAGGACTGTGGGCACCACCAGCTGGAGAACCTCCTCCCCGTCGCGGGGATCGCTGACGCGCCGAAACAGTACTTGTTGGTGCAGACGGAACCGCTCCCACTGCCCGTATAACTTGCGGAGTTTCGGGTCTCCTTCTTTCAGCTGTACTTTAGTGGGAGGGACCCCCTGCGCCACCGCCCGCCACACCGGGCCCAACTCGGTTGCCGCATTTCCGCCCAGTCGTATCCGCTGTTCCCCTTCTGTGCCGCTATCTGTCGTGCGCTGACACTCGGGACCGCCCGCGTCTCTGTCGGTCTCCCAGGGCACAGCAGGACCCGTACTTCCTCCGCTGGGACCATGACGTAGCCATCGCGGGCGACTGGGGTGGGGACGGACAATGGAGCGGTCCGTTCCTGGAGCCCCTGACGGGTGTGGTTGCCGGTCGCGGGTATCGTTAGGAAGTCTTTCTCAGTGTCTTCCACTTCAGGTTCTGATCACATCGGCATGCGAGACAGGGCGTCTGCGTTCTGGTTGAGTCGACCAGGTTTGTAGTGCACCACGAAGTCGTACTCCGCAAGCTGAGCGTTCCAGCGCTGCTCCACTGCTCCCAGGTTGGCCGTGCCGAGGTGCCTCAGCGGGTTGTGGTCGGTGATCACGGTGAACTGGGCGTACATCAAGAGGTCTCTGAACTTCTCAGTGACCGCTCACTTCAGGGCGAGGAGTTCCAGCTTGAACGCACTATAATTTTGGTCATTCCTTTCGGACCCACGCAGGCCTCGGCTCGCAAAGGCGATGACTCGCTCCCAGTCCCAAGTAACTCCCGTCTGTGGTCACTATGAAGGGGAGCTGGAGGTCGGGGTAGGCCAGCACCGGGGGTGTCAAGAGGCACTTCCGCATATGGTCCAAGGCCGTCTGACACTGCGGAGTCCACTTGAAGGCCTCGGGCCGGCCTTTGGCGAACCCCTTCTTTTCTTTCCCCATCAGGGCGTGCAGTGGCTGGGCCACCTGTGCGAAGCGGGGCACGAACCGCCGATAATAGGACAGGAACCCGATCACCTGCCTCACTTCCTTCGCTAAGCGTGGCGCCGGCCAGTCCTCCAACGCCTTCACTTTGTCGGTGTCGACCTGTATGCCGGCTGTGGAGACGATGTGTCCCAGAAATTTTACTTCAGTCTTTAGAAGGAAGCACTTCCGGGGCTTGAGTTTGAGCCCATGCCAACTTCTGACAGTGGCTCTCGAAATCACTGGCGAACACCAAGACGTCGTCTAGATAGACGAGTAGGACGTCGAAGGCCAGGTCCCCCAGCACGGCGGTCATCAACCGCTGGAACGTCGCTGGTGCGTTACACAGCCCAAAGGGCATACGGGTCCACTGGTAGAGGCCGAAGGGCGTTGTGACGGCCGTCTTCTCTTGGTTTTCTTCTTTCACCGCCACCTGGAAGTAGCCGGCGGTGAGATCGAGCGAGGAGAATATCTTGGCCTGCCCCAAGGCGTCTAGGGACTCCTCGATGCGAGGTAGGGGGTACGCATCCCGGTGCGTCACGTTATTTAGGCGGCGGTAATCGCAGCAGAACCGCACGGAGCCGTCCTTCTTTATGACGATCACGGCTGGTGACGCCCACGGACTGCAGCTCTCTACCAGGACACCCTGGTTCACCAGGTCTTGTACGTGTCTCTTTACTTCTTGGAACATGTGGGGCGGTATTCGGAGGTGTCGTTGCTTGACCGGGTGTGCGTTACCGGTGGGAACGTAGTGAGTGACCGTGGTTGTGTAACCATAGTCCCCGTCGTCAACGGTGAACACCGCCTTGTGTTTCTCCAACACTTGATTTAGCCGGCGCACTTGGGCCGGTGTGAGATCCTGCAGGTTCGCCTGTACGGCCACGGCGAGCCCTCGGGTCTTCCCGTGCGGCTCCACTTCTGGCGGGCTGTCTCGAGTCTCAATCGCCGTCACTCGGACGCCTCCGTCTACTTCCTCCACGGTCACCCTCTCCTTAGGCCGTATCTGACGGGGGCAGTGGAGTTCCGCCAGCCTGGACCGGGGTCGGAGCACCATCTCGACGTTGGTCGGGTTCAACACCCGGACAGGCATTCTTCCCCGTCTGGCGTATGCCACCACGTTCGCCACCAGTAGTCCGGGAGGCAGGTTGGCACTCAGCGTATTCTCTAGCATCACGTCGTCTCGCAGCGGCCTGAGACGATCACTTCGCTGTGTGGTGGGATGACCACCGGCTCTCTGCCGGCCACCTTGACGTACCCCATCCTTCCCGGGGCGGTACACTCTCGGGCTTCTTGGGCCATGGCGGCGACCACACGGTGGATGGCGATGCTGCTAGCGTCGACACGTCTTCGGCTCGCCGGCCGCATCCCCTTGATCCCCTTGAACAGGCCATCTACCCCGCCGAGCACGTTCATGCCCAGAAGTCCCTGGACGGCGTCTCCTGGGGCCACTCAGCCTGAATCGTCTTTTAGTATGAATATGCATTTCCCCGTAAATGTCATATCTAGACACTTCACTTCGGCGTAGAGACACCCCACCACTGGGATCTCCAACCCATTGGCGGCGATGAGAGTGATCCAGTTGGAGGGGGTCAACCTCGACCGCGGGAAGTGTCTGCAGAAGTGGCTTTCGTTCATGGTGGTGACTTCGGCGCCGGTGTCGAAGAGGCAGCGGGTCTCGACCCCGTCGTTCTGGAAGTCTAGGGTGAGGCATTCCCCTTGCACGTCTTGCATCTCGGTGCCCTCCGCGGCCGAGTCGGCGACTCCGGTTACGAGGGCGTCGACTGTCCTTCGTGGTCCGGGTCGGTAGGCAGCGGGTCTCGACCCTGTCGATCTGGACGTCCAGGGGGAGGCATTCCCCTTGCACGTCTTGCGTCTCGGTGCCCTCCGCGGCCGAGTCGGCAACTCCGGTTACGACGGCGTCGACTGTCCTTTGTGGTCCGGGTCGGTACCCTGACGGGCCCGGAGCTTCGGGGTTGGGAGTAGAGGCGGGGTGTGGCTCGCCGGCCGAGCGGGGGCAGTCCTTGCTGATGTGGCCCGACTGATTGCAGGCATAGCAGATCAGCCTGCCGTCTTCGTCTCGGCGGGGCTCTCGCGTGGCGGCGGTTGCGTCGTCTCGCCGTCGCCGTCCGGCGGCGCCTCTCCGGGGCGCGTCACGTTCCTGTGAGAAGGTCTGGGCTAGTTGCTCCTGGCGCGCACCTAGCCGCTCCATTCCCGCCTGGATCTGCCTAATAGTCTCCTGCAGCGTGTTAACGCTCGGCGGGGTCTCTCGTCCCTCCCCGGCCGCGCCGTGGACCAAGCCCCGGGGGGGACCCTTGTCGGCGGGGAGGACCAGCTCGTCCTCCGTCCAATCGATCGCCGCCTGCAGTACCTGGGGAAACGGCCGCGTCCCGTCCTCCCTCATGTACTTCCGCATTTCTCTCCTCAGGGCCTCGTCTCTGAGGCCCACCACAAACCGCTCTTGCAGCAGGGCGGTGGCGTCGGCAACCAGCGTAGGCGCCCGACGTCGTAGGCGACGGATCCTCTCCTGCAGGTCATAGGCGAACTGGCATACGGTCTCGCCGGCGGCCTGTCTTCGGTCAAAGAACTCCCCCAGACGAACGCTGACCGGGACCTTCTTCGAGGAGCGAGAACAAGGCTTCCGTGTCGGGGATAGTTCCCTCCGTCCGGAAGCGTACCATTTGCTTCGCCTCGCCTTTGAGGTGAGGGGCGCTGGAGGGAGCTGTAGGATCATGGCCTGTGCCGCGGCAAGCGACTCTTGGCGCCTGGCCCGTTCCAGTTGTTCGGCCTGGTGGTCCAGGGCGCCCGCCTGGTCCTGGAGTTGACCATTTAGGAACTCCACTTCTGCGGCCAAGGTCTGCACCGTCTCGGCTTTCCCTCCTTCCTCTTTGAGAGGGGCCGGCAGGTCATCTCGTCGCTCCGCCCGGGACGGCCCGGCTTTGACCTCCGGCTTCGGGGTGTCGCCCTCCAACATCTTAGGTCTCTTGGTCGTCACGTACGAGGGAGTGGAGTAGGATGTGTATCCTGTTCGTGACGCCAAATGTAGCAGGGTGGATTATCCCTGCTTCGTGGGAACGGGTGGGCACAATCACTGGGTAGCGAGACACCAGGATTTACCAACCTGGTCTGGTACTCTGGTCTTCCTTCCCTTCCCTGCAGCAGGGCGGTCAGCAGTACTCCCCAACACGCTCCCACTTCCCCCAATTGCTCCTTAAACCCTCCCACACCTAGTGACTGAATTGTAAATAAATACCCTGAGTTCCCCCCGCAAGCAGTACCCTCCCTCAGTGACACTAGAAACCTTACAATGAAAAGGGAAAGGTGGAATAAGGGGTTAATTATGTTAACGTTACCCACACCAAAAGAGTTGCTGAACCGCTCATGAATGGACACGCACACAGAACTCCCATCTAATTCTTTAATGTTAACTATACTGGTCAGTTACAATGATTTAATGATAATGACCAAATGGACTGAAGTCCCACTATAATTCCGTTTGTGACTCAATACCTCCTAAACCTGTATTTTATACACCCACCTCTGGATTAGTATCAGGGGTAATATACTGCAATGTGTTTGACTCCTCACCCACGTCTGGGTCGCCCTGTATAATACCTCTGACAGGCTTTAATTATACGGCAAGGATAATACCTCTCTAGGCTTTACTTGTAATGCAACAGGTCTGTAACCTCCCCACAGGGAAAGGGTTAATTAGATGGGAAAATATTATTAAACACAAACACGTTATCACACTCAAAGAAAATGAAAAGAAATCAAAAGGTGGGCCCACAAATACCTAACAAAGTCCTATGCTAATGCCGGCATGTATTGTTAATGGGGTACCCCTAGAACTGTGGTTAGCAACGTTAGCTTCGCCCGCGGGCCGCACCACACTGTGTACTGTGTAATAGCTCCGGAGCGTAGATGCTCAATTGTACTCAACCAACATGGTGGCCTCGCCGCACCACCACCGTCCGGGTGGCAAGATGGCCTCGAACTCTCTCGGCGAGGGTGCTAGCAGGCGGAGCTGGAGCAGAGGGGCAGTGCTGGGCTGAGAGCGTGTGCTGGGTGATGGCGACCTCTGTTGCTCTGAAGGCAGCCTGGTGCAGATCTGGTTGTAAACAGCCGGCGCAGACGGTTGGTGTTGGGTCGACGCGCATTTATAAGCTTGCCCTCACTAACACTGCAGCTACACTCTGGGTCCCAAACAGCCCTCCTGCTAGACGGGGTATATAATAACGCAGGGTGTCCCTAAACACCGGTCCTCTTCACACCACGCTGGCGGGACGCCTCCACAGAGAGGATAGCTTTAACTTAAGCCCAACTCGGCTATACCGCCTTTGTTCTAGGATAACTCGTTTTATATCACTAGGGATATTCAGGGGGGAAACATGCAAGGCTCCACTACGATTACGTTCATAGGATAACCCGTCACATGCTCCGGTTCAGTTCGTCCGCCCGTGTTTCACAACGGGGCTCCCAGATCCACGTCTGTTCACAACAATCGTCCGGACTCGAAGAGGTCCGTCTCCCCTCTTCCGCCTCCATATATTTCTCTGCCTGCCACCGCCCCCTGCTGGTACCGCCAACTAGTCACACAGGGAAAAGACTGATAGAGTATGGTCCAGTAACCCTGTTCATAATCCATATTCCAGCGATAGAAGAAGGAGGAGCTTGCATCATTGTTCGTGAGAATATCAGTGGAAACTAATCAGAATGTCTTGGTGCACCAGGGGAGATAAAAAGGCAAGTCAGCACTTCTGAATAATAGTCATATTTTCAGGATGCTACACCAGTCTCTTCCACACAGTGACATTAGGCCTACATACAGTTTATTAATTGAATGAATGAATTATATTTTCTGTCTTTGTTTACAACTAATCAAAAACACACTTGTGATCCTTTACAATTATTAAAAACTAAATATATTTTAATATACATTTCTTTAAAACATGGAATTATTGGGGCGGTTAGGTGGCCGAGCGGAGATTGCGTTCGTCACCAGCCCCGGAGCTGAGCTGGATTTGCCTGTTCGAATCCAGCTCACAGCTCCGGGGTTGTCACCAGCTTGGCTGGCCGTCTGCACTGATACAATTGGCTGTATCAGAGGGTGGGAGAAGCTGGCGGGGTGGGCCCGGGTCGTTGTAAACAGCGACTCCTACAGTTCGGTCGGGGCGCCTGCTAAGCGCGGATTGGACGTGAGGGGGATAGTGTGGTCCTCCCACACGCTACGCCCTCTCAATGAGAATCCGCGCTGCCAGGTGAAAAGAAGCGGTGATTGGCTGGACGTGTGTCGGAGGAAGCACGTGGTAGCCTCCACTCTCCCAGATGATCTGACTGTGGGGGGTAAGTGCGCAGCGATCAGGAAGGGACTGGGAATTGGCATACGACTAACATTGGGATGGGAGAAAATCGGAGGAAAATGGAAAGGGAAAAAGACCAAAAAAAAAAAAAAAACATGGAATTATTATTATTATTTAACTTTTTTGAAAAAAAGTTTGAACAATGGGTATCGGATCGGTATCGGCCGATACCCAAACCCAGGTATTGGTATCAGGACTGAAAAAGTCAGATCGTTGCATCCCTACTTCCAACAGAGAAAACACTATGAAGTGCCCTTGCAATGAAGAGGAAAAAAACTCCAGTAAAGAAAATTAGATGCAGTCTCTCTAAACTTACAAGGGCAGGCTTTCCCAAAGTGGGTGCCATGACAACAGTCTAGTAATAGTCAAACCCTGCTTACATTCAAAACACATTGGACCTCATTCTCGAACAGACTTACAGAAAGTTACCAACACATTTCTTTGTAGGCCTACCTCGATTTCAATGCTGATAAATAAATGTAAGAATAAGTCATTTGGGGGCGCTCCAGTAGCACACCACATAGCACGCCGAGTCACGAAGCGGTCGCCCCGGGTTCGATTCCCCGACCCGGTGGCCATATGCCGCATGTCTTTCCCTCTTCTCCTCCCGTTTCACCCTCTCTCCTCTGTCGGTCCTGCGTGGCCAAAAGGTCCTGCGTTGACCAAAAAAGCTGAAAATGCTATAAATAAAATCTTTAAAAATAAATAAAGAATAAGTCATTTGCTTTTGGTTTTCCAAATAATTTGGCTTAATTTGATGAGAATATAGGACGGGCGTATATATAAGCATTATGCTTCACGGCGTACGCCCACCAGCCGCACGCGCATGCACTCACGGGTCCCGCGCGAGAGCGCGCGTGTGGCCGGGCACACCGAGTCCGACTTCAGAGCGGGCGAAAGTGCACGGAGGATATAGGGGTACATTTCTATCAAAAATAAACAAACGCAAAAGTAGAATCCACAATCGTAAAAACGATCCACACACCTCTCAATTTGTGTTTCGTAAATCATAAGGACACGCTTGATCTGCTTAGATTTACGTACGGAATTCTAAAAACACGCTTGATCTGCTTAGATGTACATATAGAATTCTAAGGACACGCTTGATCAGCTTGGAGTTACGTACGGAATTTTGAGACAAATATTTCGCTGTTTTTCCTCGTGTGGATTCTTGTGTGAAGCTTCTTCTTCTTCTTCAGCGCTACCGAACATGGCCCGATGTGTGTTCGGCTCATGAGTGCTACAAGTGGCCAAAATCGCACATTATCTTTAGCCCTAATAGGGATGGCTAGGGTGATGTCATAAAATGGTGCAGTGCTGTGCTGTGTTCCGTGTTGGCTTTTTAAGGAACGATGTCAACAAAACGGTATCTTATTACCGCTTTCCTCGCGACGACAAAGAGAAGAGAAGGTGGCTGAAGTTGATATGGTAAGTTTGATCTCAATGATAAACAATAACAGTTAACAGCTAGGTAGGCTAAACAGGCTATTGCTAGGCTAGGCTAACGTCAGGCTAGGCTAACATTAGGTACTGTGAGAATGGGTTTTAAGCAGAGCCCAATCGCTGAACACAGGAGAAGAGAGAATGGAGCGTTTCAGGTTGTTTAATAGTATTCCCAAGTAGGCAAGAGTTACATCCAGAAATGTACAACAGATATGAATTGGGAATGTTCTTGGGGTAATGGGAGCAGGTGCACTCCAGTGCTACTGCGGACGGAAGACACAGGTCCGTGTCGAGAGAGGGAGCAGGCACTCCTTGGTAAGCTCTAGGGGGTCCAGACAGGGGCACGCTGGCACGGAGGTCCTGGGCACAAGAGAGGAAAGTTAGAACAGGGAATAATCACACAGGGATGTCTAGCAGGTCTTCGGACTGAGGCATCGTACCTAGGTAATGATACTAACACCACGACGACTTCTGGTCAGCGTCGTCCGGTAGAAGTAGGGTCTTCATCAACAGGGGATGGGATACAGCTGTGAGGAGTGAGGTGCCTGGCAGCGTGCGAATCAGGGGATGAGGTGCAGCTGAGTTGAGTGACAGGGGGTGAAGGGGTGCTGACCATATATGGGCGTGAGGCTTCCGTGGTGGATGGAAGGGAGGATGAAGAGGAGTGAGGAGGGCGTGTGGTGAATGTGAGGGGGGAATGAGGAGGAGTTAAGAACGCTCTTGCTGTGATTATGACAGGACCCCCTTCCTCTACGGGCGCCTCCTGGCGGCCCAGGCTTGTCAGGGTTGGCCCGATGGAAATCCCGGACGATGATCTGGCGGGAGATCCAGCTGCGCTCCTCTAGGCCGTAGCCCTCCCAGTCGACCAGGTACTGGTAGCCGCAGCCGCGGCGCCGCACATCCAGCAACTTCCGGACAATGTAGGCCGGGTGGTCGTCGATGACCAGCGGAGGGGGAGGCTCCGGAGCAGGGGGAGACAGGGGACTGGAGACCACCGGCTTCAGCTGGGAGACATGGAAGGAGGGGGGAATCCGCATATGGGAGGGGAGCTGGAGTCTGACGACAGAGGGGTTGATGAGGGACAGAATTTTGTAGGGACCAACGAAACGGGGGGTTAGTTTACGGGAAACAGATTTGAGCGGCAGGTCCCGAGATGAGAGCCATACCATCTGACCTGGTTGATAGTCGAGAGCCGGGGTCCGGTGGCGGTCGGCGAAGCGACGGTTCTGGTCTGTGGAGCGGAGAAGAGCGGCCCTCGTGTCCTCACAAAAATCCTCCTGCAGCGGCGAACGTGGTCCTGTACCGACGGAACAGCGATCTCCTCCTCCTGGGCAGGGAACGGCGGGGGGTAGCCCAAAGAGGACTCAAAGGGGGACTGACCTGTGGCCGCCGAGGACAGAGAGTTGTGGGCATACTCGATCCACGGCAGGAAAGTGCTCCAGCCGGAGGGGTCCCGGGCCCGCTCCGACTGGCCATTGGTCTGTGGGTGGTACCCGGAGGAGAGACTGACCGTGGCCCCCAGATCCCGGCAGAAGGCCCTCCAGACCTGGGAGACGAATTGAGGGCCCCTGTCGGAGACGATGTCCACCGGGATCCCGTGGAGGCGGAAGACATGGAGCACCATCAGGTCCGCGGTCTCTGAAGCAGAGGGGAGTTTGGGGAGAGCAACAAAGTGCACAGCCTTCGAGAAACGGTCAACAATACTGAGGATAGCTGTGTTACCGTGTGAGGGAGGAAGGCCGGTGACGAAGTCCAGGGCGACGTGCGACCAGGGCCGACCGGGAACAGGGAGCGGACGGAGGAGACCGGCGGGTGGTCGGTGGGAAGCCTTTCCACGAGCACAGACGGTGCATGCAAGGACGAAGGCGCGGGTGTCCTCCCTCATGAAGTTAAACCTGGCGAAAAACAGCCTGGCGGGAGTTCAGGCGCTTGGTCGTCTGGACGTAGGCGAGGTTCTTGTGATCCGTCCAAACCAGGAAGGGGATCTCTGAGCCTTCCAGCCAGTGCCTCCATTCCTCCAGGGCTAGTTTGACTGCCAGGAGCTCCAGGTTTCCGATGTCATAGTTGACCTCAGCTGGGGTCAGGCGGCGCGAGAAGAAGACGCAGGGGTGCAGCTTCTGGTCGAGGACAGAGCGTTGGGAAAGGACCGCCCCTACTCCGGTACAAGAGGCGTCCACCTCCACCACGAACTGGCGGGACGCGTCCGGCTGGACGAGGATGGGTGCAGTGGTGAAGCGCCGGCGCAGCTCGGCGAAGGCGGAGTCCACTCTGTCAGACCAGACGAAGGGCACAGAAGGCGAGGTGAGTTGGGTGAGGGGTGCAGCGACCCGGCTGTAGTCCCTGATGAAGCGCCGGTAGAAGTTAGCAAACCCCAGGAAGCGTTGGAGCTGCTTGACATTGGTGGGACGCCGGGACGGGGCCAGTCGGACACCGCCTTAATCTTCTCGGGGTCCGCCCGGATCTTGTCGCCCTCGATGATGTAGCCAAGGAACCCGATGGAGGAGATGTGGAACTCACACTTCTCCGCCTTGACGAACAGCTTGTTCTCCAGAAGGCGTTGGAGGACCCGGCGGACGTGCTCCTCCATGGAGCGGGAAAAAATCTGAATGTCATCCAAATAAACAAAAACGGAGCGGTTAAGGACATCGCGGAGAACGTCATTGACGAGGGCCTGAAAGACAGCAGGGGCGTTGGTCAGCCCAAAGGGCATTACCTTGTACTCAAAGTGACCGAGCGGGGTCTTAAAGGCCGTCTTCCATTCGTCCCCTTCCCGGATGCGGACAAGGTGATAGGCATTCCTGAGGTCCAGCTTCGTGAAGATGGTGGCACCTTGTAGGGGCTCAAAAGCAGAGTTAATCAAAGGCAGGGGGTACTTGTTCTTGACTGTGATGTTGTTGAGACCCCGATAGTCGATACAGGGGCGAAGGGAACGATCCTTCTTGGAGACAAAGAAGAACCCTGCGCCGACAGGAGAGGAGGAGGGAGTGATAATGCCTGAGGCCAAGGACTTGTGGACGTACTTCTCCATCGACTCCCTCTCTGGGCGTGAGAGGTTGAACAGGCGACTAGCGGGGAGGCTTGTATCCTTTCGGCAAGCAACCCTCCCTTCCGCGTTGCTCTGATTGGCCAGCGATCTTCTATGCTCGTTTCGCCCCTACGCCGGTAACGCGCACATGTGCATTTAGTTTTTGCCCCCACACGCTCACACACACGCAGGTTTTAATAGGTTTTGCCGCCGCGGTGGTAGATAATAATAATAATAATAATACTTAGAATAATAATACTTAGACAAACGCACGCAATTGGCACAAGTGTAAATCAGTTTTAACATCGGTGCACTTAGCTCAACTAGGTTTTAACACTTTCAGTGCCACTCACGAGATTTCTCTGGTTTTTTTATAGGTGGTTGCTAGCAGTGATGTACCTGAACGCGTTCAATGAACGATCGTTCATGAATGCGTTCGTATTTTGGGCGAACTTGAACTGAACGTACTGTATATCCGCTAAATGAACGTAATTGAGAACGCGTTCATTCTCAGCCCTGTATAACGGAGTTCAAAAGTGCGTTCATTCTCAGCACTCTATTATAACGGCGTTCAAAGATGTGCCATATTTCATAATGCATTTCAGCCGAAAACTCAGTTAAAACACTGTAAACAGGCTTACAAATTATGCGTAAAACCACCCGATCTGGCAACCAGCCTGTCACCCCCTGCTACGTCATCAGACTCCTCCTCACAACAAGCAGTGGAACAGGAATCTGCGCGCAGAAGCTGAGAGCTGCAGCAGCAGCAGCACTCTCTCAGTCGGAGTCAGACTCTACCTCTGGACGTCACGTCGGCGTATATGCATTTAAAAGAGTTTACAATTCAAACTATTTGATAAACTTCTACTTTCAGCCCGGAAATGCATTCTGATAAACTGAATTAAGGATAAGCCTCCATTTGTACAAATGTGGTATAGAGAGATCTTCGGTGTGCTCCTACCCCATGAAAGACACTGTGCAATGCATAGAGTCAACAACGCTTCCTTTCAGGATGTGTGGGCCCCACTATTAGACTATTTTCCTGCTGAAATGTATCGGATCCTTCTAAAGGCCCAGTGCCCCATTGTATGGACAGACCTAGGATAGGAAAAAATAAACATATGTATGTCTACATGTGAATACGCTCGAGGCAAGTGCAAGTGCCTGTCTTGGTCTGCTTTCCTTTTTGCTTGTTTTTCTTTTTGTTTTGTTTTTGCTTGCTTATGGTGTGGATGATGGCATAGAGATGAACTGGAGGACCCCCCCCCCCCCTTGTCCCAATGTGTGTTTTTGTAATGTAAGTAACTGTACGTGAAAAATCTATAATAAAAAAAAATTAAAAAAGAACTAAAAAGAACTAAATTAGTTCATTTTTGAAACCATGAACTTTAGTTCAACATTTTGAATTATGAACTATGAACTGAACTAGTTAATTTAAAAAATGTTGAACTGTGAACTGAACTAGTTCATGTAGAAAGTGAACTTTCCCAACATTGGTTGCTAGCCACTCACGAGATTTCTCGGATTTTTTTTTTTTTTTAGCGATCTGAAAAATTATTGCATCACCCGAGCCTACCCGAGTATAGCCGAGCGGCGCCGGCGATCACTGTGGAAAAAAGCGCCCCCTGTCGTCTCCCAGATGACATAAGTGATTTTGGAATGGACTCAATGAAAATGAAGGGGGAAAAAAATCCGGTACTCCACATTTTCCAGTTCACTGATCCAGCCGGGGTTACCACAGTTCATTCTGGAACCTCAGATCCCCGCTGATCATGGAGATCTACAGTATCGCGTTGGATCCATACATGTATCGATTTTTTCGAATGGTGATCAGGAATTGGAATATACCAGTTGGATACCATCTGATGTCAGGTAAGGACTCTATGTTATCAGTGTTAGTGTAACTGAGGGGTACAATTCCCTGACTGTATTGTTAGATATGATACTTACTACCACTACCTCTTGTACTTTAGACTCTGGCCACCCAGTACTAGGCATAAATAATTATGGTAAACACTCCCACGTAGATGAAACGATCCAACACAAATGTACCAAGTCGAAAGTCTGCGTTTAATAATAATTAATACATAGCAAAAGGTATGTAGAGCAATCACTTAATTACATTTATGATTTGAAATAGGATGCACTTTTATGGCAAATGAGTATTCGTTGGTATATCAATAGAGAACGTCCAATCTCTGGTGGCGCAGGCGGTAAATATACAACCTGGAATATTTAAGGAATAATAGCAATGATACTTTAATGATTATAGAACTGGATACACTAGGGGGGAATTCCGGTCGCTTGTAAGACAACTGGAGAAGGGGGGGGGGGTAGAGTCTGGCTGTATCCGTCTGGCCGAGGGTATCCTGGGAGAACCCACGGTTGTGCGGCTCGGTGCCTCAGCGATCCTCGATCCACAGATGAAAGCAGTTGGACTCTCTGTGGGCCGGCTTCCTCCGGTCCACGATGGAGAGACGTGAAGCGACCTCGTCGTGTAGAGCGTCTCCTCACCTGTCGTCCTCTCCGGGGGGGGGGTTTCCAACACACGGCAGTGTTGGTCTTTATCCATAGAATAATCACTGTATACAAAGCATAATCCGTGCCTGGGAAGGCGGGCTGTCGTCGGTAGAATAATCCGGTATGCAGGTCCACTCGCTCGTCGGCTCTGGGGCTCCTCGGGTGCAGCCTCACATGGGGTCGGCCACCCTGGATAAGCAGCCAGTTCTACCCGAAACGATGGGGGTACTGACTACGATAGTATTCTCACCGCACGAAGCACTACATATGAATAGACTATTATTAGCTTAATAGACTACGTCCAACTCGACGATATAGTGCCAAATATGACTATTCAAATATTAATATACACGATGTCTCAATACCGATGGTAGGCCGAACTTGGCCTTACTCCCACACGTGGCGTCGCGGGGAGGCTTTACGTCTGTCACTCTATTGGAGGGTAAGAAACTGGACTAAAAAAGGAAGTCCTACTTTAGTAGCGCAGTATATATACGCACTATGAACAAATAGTACCATTAGTGGTGCGGTAGCCAGATTCCTACGCGGAACTAGGACTTGTTCGTACATGTTGAGCGGTACGTTTGAACTGGGTCTGGGGGGTATGGCAGCCTGGCACCAAGGTCTCGACCAATAGTAGAATGGAGACTATTATGGGATGTTCAGTAGGCTAGAATGGATATTCAATGCATATTGTACAAGGAATATACATGGGATATCAGGGAATATTAGAGAATATACAAATACAACCAAATATATATATACAAATAAATATATATATTCGGTTTAATCTGGCCCTTCACAACAGCCACCCCCTGATTGGTCCCAGACCTAATCAGTTAAGCAGAGACAGATTAATCGCGTTGTCTATTTACACATAAGGGTTTGCTGTAGGGGTCAGTCAACTTCACAAAGTCATAGGGTTATAGGGTCATGGTCATCATCGATTGTGTCTGGGAGTCGGGGCAGTTCTATGAGCCTCGCCACGGGACGGGTGTAAGTGCGACCCTGGACAAGCACTTCAGCTGCTCGGACCTTGCCGTCGGCACCGGTGATCACTTTGCTTAGGCGGCCGGCCGGCCACATAGCTCTGGGCAGTGATTGATCAATAATCATGACGACTGTTCCTTCTGTCAAATTGTCTCTCTCCTTTACCCACTTCTGGCGGGTCTGTAGAGACGGTAGGTAGTGCAGTAGGAAACTGCTCCAAAACTTGTCGGCTAATACTTGGCTGTACCTCCACATTCGTCGGCCGTTCGCTTCTTCAGGCCGGTACATTGTCTGGGGTAACGCGGGATCTAGCCGCCCCATCAGGAGTGTGTTGGGGGTAACTGGGTCGATATCCGCCACATCGCTGGAGACGTAGCCGAGGGGCTTAGAGTTCAATACTCCCTCAATCTCCGTGAGGACTGTCATTAGGACTTCTTCCGCCACAGTCTGGGCCCCAAGTACTGCGTACAGGGCTGTCTTTATGGAACGCACTTCCCGTTCCCAAGTACCACCGAAGTGGGGTGCGTTTGG
The DNA here is from genome assembly GCF_963971535.1 of Notolepis coatsorum. Taxonomy (NCBI): domain Eukaryota; kingdom Metazoa; phylum Chordata; class Actinopteri; order Aulopiformes; family Paralepididae; genus Notolepis; species Notolepis coatsorum. The sequence goes on along the minus strand of NC_140172.1, from coordinate 59,563,246 downwards.
GGGGTTGAATTGGAAGTCAATCTGTGCTGGAGCGAGGTGGGTCTTAAGTTCTGGGCCCATAGCTTGGAAGCTCTCTCTCAGCTCTCTTTCGCCGCCTTTGAAGTTTGTCCCATGATCGGACAATAGTGTAGACGGTCTTCCTTTCCGTGATGTGAATCTACGGAAGGCCATAGGGAACGAGTCTCTCTGGGCTCGCTGCAGTAGAAGCAATTCTGCTTCCTCGTAGTTAGCTGCTGACATTTCAGCGGGGGACTTACACTCCGGGTGGTGCCGCAGGAATGTCCTTTGTTGTGCACTCTCTATGGTAGTGCAATCATCTATGTTGGGGTCTGCGGAGATAACAGTGCTCAATCCACAGAACATAGGTTTCTTATTCTCAGCCTCCTCTTGACTGGCTTCCCTCGGGATAGGCGTGGGCCACTCTCCTTCCGGGAGCTTTAGGAATGCTGGGCCGTCACTGTAGACATTGCGACGGGTGAGGTCATCTAGGGGCATTCCCCGGGTGATGACGTCAGCTGGGTTCTGTTTTGTATCAACGTAGCGCCACTCTGTTTCTCCGGTTAACTCTTCGGTTAAGTCTTGAATCTCGGTGACTCTGACTCCCACGAAGACTTTGTACTTGCATGAGTCCGATTTGATCCAGGCGAGTACTGTCGTGGAATCTGACCACAGGATTGTTCTAGACACCGGTATGGTGAGCTCACGTTGGATGAGCGTGGCTAGGTGCGCTCCGGCTAGGGCTGCGCAGAGCTCTAGACGTGGGATAGATTGTTGCTTGCGTGGGGCTATTCTCGAGCGGGCGAGGACAAATGCTGTGTAGATCTCTCCCCCCTCTTCTTGGGCCCGCAAGTAGGCTACTGATCCGTATGCGACCTCTGAGGCGTCACTGAAGACGTGTAAGTCCATTTTACATGTCTCTGGCCTCACCGTGGGTGGGAAGTAGCTTCGGCGCATGTTAACGCCTGGGAGTGAGTGGAGCTCCATCTCCCACTCTCTCCAGGTGGATGCAAGGTGTGCGGGAATGGGGTCGTCCCAGCCCTGGTCCTTGTCCCACAATGCTCGTACAATCATTTTTGCCCTGGTGGTGTACGGTAGAATACATCCTAGCGGGTCATATTGTCGGGCGAGTGTTGTGTACACACTCCGTCTGGTGGTCGGCGCCGCCGCCGGCCTTCCCTGCTCCGTAGTCAGGGGCTTGTGTCTGTAGTGAAGCGAATCTGTTTTGAATCGCCACACCAATCCCAGGGTCATCTCCTGGGCTTCTCCCGGGATTGTAGCCATCCAGGTCTCGCTGCTGGCTGCCTTGTCCTCGGAGGAGAGGCTGCGCAGTACTTGCGGATCGCTGCTGGCCCACTGCCTGAGATCAAAGCCGCCTTTGATCAATGAGGCGCAGAGTTTAATCAGGAGAGCCTCGGCTTCTTCCTGGGTTGAAAGGCTTTGTAGACAGTTGTCTACGTAGAAGCTGTTCTTTACGCTGTGTCGGACCTCTTCGTCCGCTGCTGGGTCCTCTGCTACATGTTTCTGTAGTGCAAATGTAGCACAGCAGGGGCTGCACGTCGTTCCGAAGGGGAGGACTTCCCATTGGTAGATGGTTGGGTGCTCATCTCCTGGCTTCTCTCTCCATAGGAACCGTAACAGGGGCTTGTCCTCCTCTACTAATCTCACCTGCAGGAACATTCCTTTAATGTCCCCGCTGATGGCCACCTTTTCCTGGCGGAAGCGGAGTAGAACGCCGAGTAGGGAGGGGCCGAGTGTGGGACCGGGCAGTAACTCTTTATTCAGATTTTGGGATCCGATCTGGTAGCTGCAGTTAAATACTATGCGGTCTTTACCGTTGTGATGGACCTTGTGGTGAGGCACGTACCACGATTCGGTGGTCTGGTCAGCCTCTTTAATGTCCATCTTTGTGACGTGTCCCGCTGTGATGAGCTTCTCAATCTCGGCGCGGTATACACTCTCTTGGGCGGGGTTCTTGGCTAAGCGCCGCTCCGTGTTCAGCAGGTACCGTTCTGTGGCGTCTGTCTTGGCGTGGAAAGTAGGCATTCCTTCTCGCCGCAGGAGTGGCGTGGCGTATCTCAACACGCCGTTGACCGGGACTCTCTTGGTCCCTGTCTCGAGGAGGTGAATGGCGTAAATGTCATCTTTAGAGCGAATGTCTTTCTTTCCGTTCTTAAAGGGCATTTGTTCCAAGGTCCATAGCCGCTCTACGTGTTGCAGGAGTGCGGTTTCTCCCTCTGTGACTCGGGAGTGGAGACATCTAGTGGCTGTACTTCGGTTGAGAGATTTGGCGAGCGGGCCTTGGAGAGTCCATCCCAAACGGGTCTCGACTGCTGCAGGACAGCCTCGGGGTCCGGTATGAACCCGGTCTATCGGGACAATGAGGTCTGCATGGTCGGAGCCTATCAACAGGGTCGGCATAGCATTGTCTATGAGCGGGATCGGTAACCTGCGCAGATGTGCATATTTCTCCATCAGCTTGGCGACGGGGTATGTGTACCGCGACAGTCCTATTTCTTGGCTGGTGAAAGCGTCTGTAATCTGGTACCGTCGCTCAGGCTGGCCGCTTGCTGCGATAGAGAATGAGACATTCTCGCCCTTTATCGTCTTCAAATCTCGTCTTATTGTCCGAATTGTCATTTGGGTTTCGCTTCCCCGCAGCCCTAGCTGGGCCGCAGCGGAGGCGAGCAGAAGGGTCTTCTCTGACCCGTCATCGAGGACGGCGTAAGTGTCCAGGACTTTATTCTGGTAGCTTAGTGTCACACGCACTACTTTTAGGAGTACTCGGGCTCCACTGCTGCTGGCGGGATCGATGTACATGACGCTCACTTTGCTGCTGGATGGTGCGGGTGAAGGTTGTTACTGTCGTGAAGTATGTCCAGATGGGCTCCATCGCACTTGGTGCACCTTTTCTTTAAGCGGCATTCGGCTGCCATGTGTGAGCGCGCACAGCGAAAACAGCGCTTGTTGGACTTTATCCATTGACTTGCTTCCTCCGCGTTCAGCTTGGGGAAGGAGTCACATTGCGCTAGCCAGTGTTCTTTCTCACAGTAGGGGCACACTATCTTCCACTTCTCCGTTCTGGAGGGGGTACTGTGGCTCCTGCTGCTCGGTACTGACTCCGATTGGTGCATCACAGTCACCGATCTTCTTCCATCATTTAGTCGTCTGGTTCCTTCTCTGGAGCCAGGGGTGCTCCGTCCGAATGTATCTAGCCGTAGGCTGCTGACTTCTCTCGCCAGGAAGTCTGCTAGATCGAGGAGGTTCGGTTCGGGGCCATTCGGGTCTCGGTGGTCTCTCTGCCGCCTAAAACGCTCCTGTCGAGCGGGCGGCAGCTTCTCCAAGATCCTTTCCACATTTGAGTTGGCGTAAAGTTCATGCCTCCCCTTCTCTCTCTGCGCTCCCAACATCCCTACCAGGGACTGCACTCTGATGGACAGGTCGTCCAGTGCTCGATTGTCTATTGCTGGGGGTAAGCGGTCGATGTGTCGGATCTCCTGCATCACGTAATCCCATATGCGCCCATACCTCTGGTCCAATGCTACCAGCGCTGCTGTGTATGGGGTGGTGGAAGTCGCGTAGGCGAGCGCTATATTATGTGCGCGGGGTACCTTTAAGTGCTTCAGTAGGATGGCGTATTTATGGCGTTCATCCAATACATCCACCAACATGGTCTCCAGACACATGCAGAGTTCTGTATACTGGGCCCGGTTCTCTTGGGTGAAGTCGGGTACCATAGGCGTGCCAATGTATGACGCTGACTGTGGATACATCGGCGAGCGTTGGGGGAGAGGCCTCCTAGGCGAGTCTCCTCCCGCTCCTTGGTGTGGGCTGGTACCGGCAGTGTACCATGGCCCGCTTGTCCAGGTGCTGTTCCTCGGTGCGGGTCGTGCGTCGTGCTCACCCGTGTATAGAGTCGGGGGTCTGTAGCGCAGCTCCGCGGGAGTATAGCCTGGGCTGTACCGGACCTCCTGGTCCGGTAGAGTACTGTGCTGTCGTCGGGCGTGGTTCTCCTCCTCTTCCTCTTCGTCTTCAGTTAGGTCATCCAGTGCTTGTAGTCTCTGGTTTAGCCTCTCCACAGGATATGCTGCTCCTTCCCGGTTGCTAGGTCTCGCTTGGACCGGTGGGGGGAGGTGGTCTGTGGGGGGTATAGACCTCGTCTGTTGGTCAAGTTCAGGGTTGTTTACTCGGCTAGGGGATGCCGCCCTGGAGGTGTGTCTAGACGAGTTCCTGGAGCCTCTGGCGGAGGGAGAGGGTGTTGTCCGTCTGATCAGCTGTTCTATTAGTTGCGCTTGCTGTCTGTCGCGCTCTGCGTCCCGTCGAGCACCAGCAGCTGCTCGCTGGCTGTCTGCTCGGTCTCGGGCCACATTCTCTTCCATCTGAATGCGTCTTATTTCTAGACGTATATGCTCTTCTTCGCTCCGCTGCTGGATCTGCAGTCGGTCGCGTTCAGCAGCGGCGTTCAGGCTGATGAGGAAGGCCTGCTGTAAGGTCCTCTCTGCCTCTCTGGGAGAAGGCGGTTGTATAGGGGAGCCTTCCCTCGGGGTACTCCTTGCGGAGCCTTGGAGCTCTATCTCCACGGTGCTCTCCCCGTCTTCTTCCGTGCCGAGTTCTCTCTCGGTAGCGTTGTATTCCTCCCGGGACTCATCGGGGACTACTTCTTCAGTACTGGCGGGGTGTGAAGTCATGTCTGGTTCCCACTGGTCCCCACCGTGAGCTTGGTCAGTTACATTAGAACCCGTAGGGGCCTCTATGGTCGGGGTAGTCTGGGCGTTGGGGTTAGACATACTTTTACTTTCTAGTTTTACCGCGTTTACTGTTAGTAGAAGACTAGGTTGTTGACTGACAGCGTAAGCCTCTAAGTACTGAGGGAGCCGTCGTTCGCGCTGCGGGCGTTGGTTAGGAGAATCGTTTCGTGGAGTGTTCATCATAGGCCATTTCAATATTAATAACACTATATTAATATTACACTAATTACCCTCCGGCTCGAAGGACCAATTGTAACTGAGGGGTACAATTCCCTGACTGTATTGTTAGATATGATACTTACTACCACTACCTCTTGTACTTTAGACTCTGGCCACCCAGTACTAGGCATAAATAATTATGGTAAACACTCCCACGTAGATGAAACGATCCAACACAAATGTACCAAGTCGAAAGTCTGCGTTTAATAATAATTAATACATAGCAAAAGGTATGTAGAGCAATCACTTAATTACATTTATGATTTGAAATAGGATGCACTTTTATGGCAAATGAGTATTCGTTGGTATATCAATAGAGAACGTCCAATCTCTGGTGGCGCAGGCGGTAAATATACAACCTGGAATATTTAAGGAATAATAGCAATGATACTTTAATGATTATAGAACTGGATACACTAGGGGGGAATTCCGGTCGCTTGTAAGACAACTGGAGAAGGGGGGGGGGGTAGAGTCTGGCTGTATCCGTCTGGCCGAGGGTATCCTGGGAGAACCCACGGTTGTGCGGCTCGGTGCCTCAGCGATCCTCGATCCACAGATGAAAGCAGTTGGACTCTCTGTGGGCCGGCTTCCTCCGGTCCACGATGGAGAGACGTGAAGCGACCTCGTCGTGTAGAGCGTCTCCTCACCTGTCGTCCTCTCCGGGGGGAAGGGTTTCCAACACACGGCAGTGTTGGTCTTTATCCATAGAATAATCACTGTATACAAAGCATAATCCGTGCCTGGGAAGGCGGGCTGTCGTCGGTAGAATAATCCGGTATGCAGGTCCACTCGCTCGTCGGCTCTGGGGCTCCTCGGGTGCAGCCTCACATGGGGTCGGCCACCCTGGATAAGCAGCCAGTTCTACCCGAAACGATGGGGGTACTGACTACGATAGTATTCTCACCGCACGAAGCACTACATATGAATAGACTATTATTAGCTTAATAGACTACGTCCAACTCGACGATATAGTGCCAAATATGACTATTCAAATATTAATATACACGATGTCTCAATACCGATGGTAGGCCGAACTTGGCCTTACTCCCACACGTGGCGTCGCGGGGAGGCTTTACGTCTGTCACTCTATTGGAGGGTAACTGTCACTCTATTGGAGGGTAAGAAACTGGACTAAAAAAGGAAGTCCTACTTTAGTAGCGCAGTATATATACGCACTATGAACAAATAGTACCATTAGTGGTGCGGTAGCCAGATTCCTACGCGGAACTAGGACTTGTTCGTACATGTTGAGCGGTACGTTTGAACTGGGTCTGGGGGGTATGGCAGCCTGGCACCAAGGTCTCGACCAATAGTAGAATGGAGACTATTATGGGATGTTCAGTAGGCTAGAATGGATATTCAATGCATATTGTACAAGGAATATACAAGGGATATCAGGGAATATTAGAGAATATACAAATACAACCAAATATATATATACAAATAAATATATATATTCGGTTTAATCTGGCCCTTCACAACAGTTAGGATAATCAGAGTAAGTTTGATGAAGTTATAAGCTGTTTTGTGAAATGTCTTCTTTAGGTTTCACTGTAAAAGTCCGTGAGGAAATCAACGGAGCGATTATCTGTGCGCGGCCGTAATGTGCTTGCGTGCACGTATAATATTGATCATCTAGCGTTTATTTGAAAACGATTCATAAAAAGGCCGACGAATATCAACGTTGTGGAATATTCAACTAAAAGACGATTTTCATAGAATGCTCCAGAATGAGCTGTTTTTTATATCAAAACGGGGGCTTTTCTAACTGCTCTGAAACGGAAACAACGCGATAAAAAAACAATCTGCCTTGACAGCACTGACTGGAAAATAGTCTTTGATAATGCGATGGGCAGATTAGACACATAGCCATAATTTAAAACATAGATTAGGCGATATTAACGTTAACATTGGCGCCGATGGTGGCATTCAGCCGGTAAAACGGAAAACCAGGCGTGGCGCTCAAAGTGTTAATAGGTTTTGCCGCCGCGGTGGTAGATAATAATAATAATAATACTTACGGCACAAGTGTAAATTATGCATTCGTCACTCAGTTTTAACATCGACGCACTTAGCTCAACTAGGTTTTAATAGGTTTTGCCGCTGCAGCGGTAGATAATAATAATAATAATACTTAGAATAATAATATTTAGACAAACGCACGCAGTCAAGTAAGGGGCTACTCTCTATATTGACGTAATTCCATCAACACATAGGTAATATTTAGATCACAGGCTGGTCATGTATAATCTCGCCCACCAGGCTGTAAAAATCATCAATTTATTGCCATCATGGACCAATAACAGAACAGATTGACAGGTGGTGACAAAGCACAAGACTGGGCATTTATTTAAAAAACATACATACCCTAACCACATAACAGATATTTAAAAGGTAATTAACAGGCATGTTCTGCAACATATATCCACTCTTGAACAATGAAAAACTCCTTTTTCTTCTATTTACAAATAAGAGCAGCTCTGAAGGCTCACGGCGTCCCATGGGATGTTCCACTTGAGCACCACAGGTTTCACAAATTATTATTATTTTTTTTTTGATCCACTTTTTCTCCCATTTTTCTATATTTTTCTCCCATCCCAATTTCGTATCATCCAATTCAACCCTCCCCTGTCACGAACGCTGTTTCTTGCCTCCCACAAGCCGGCTGCAATGTGGACTAAGTCATACATAGCACAAGTCCCCTCCGGTACTTGAGGTAACAGCAGTCGCATCTTTTCACCTGCGCAGCTCGATCTCTCAGTGTCGAGGAGTAACGCGTGGGAGGCTCACGCTGCCCCCGACACTTCCTGATTCTACTGCGCAGGCGCACCAACCGACTTGTAGGAGTCGCTTGTTCACAACGTTCGATCCCCACCCTTCAGTTTTCCCTCCCCGTAATACGGCCAATGTGTATTACTGCGGACGACCAGCTAAACTGAAAACAATGTGGAGAGCTGGATTCGAACACGCGAATCCTAGCGTCTCCACACTGGTGGCGAGTGCCTTGCCCACTACACCACCTAGCCGCCCTTTCACAAATTATTGTTATTATTATTTCTGTTATTGTCCTGTGATTTATTGTTGATTATAACTGTTACTTGCACGCCTTTGGCGTGGCTGAATTGGCTGAATAGCAGTGATCGTCCATCTTAGTTAGTTAGGCGTTGGAGTATATAGCGCGGCGTATATTGATGCAGGTACAAATGAGTGGGGGGGCATAAAATATTCTTGGGGGGGCAATAATCTGTTTCAATCATCTGTTTCAGCGGCGCTGTGGCTTTCTTGGCGCTGCCCACGGTGCTGAACTAAACAGCAGATAGGCAACTGAAAAATCACATTTCTCTCTCTCTTAAGAACATTCACTTATACAAAAATAGACTGAACGGATATATATCTTTGGAAAGTCTCCATTTATTCAACACTTTTGAATTCATTGTGCAAACTGAACTGAATTGACAAAAATAAGGTGCATAAAAAAGCAAACAAAATTCCTCCACAGGCTACTCACCCATTACTAATGGCATTAGTAGAGCCGAGGGGCAGAGTGGTGTTTTTCCCTTATCTGTTCCACCACACTCTTTAACCAGAATGAACATTACTATTTGTTCAAGTGCATAATTTGCAAAATATACAGATTCCATGGCTATATCACAGTGCAATTAAATCAACTAGAAGTTACACTTCACAAATACCATTAATTCACTGAGTAACATAGATGAACTGAAACCTGAAACAAACTGAACTGAATTGACAAAAATAAAGTGCATAAAAAAGCAAACAAAATTCCTCCACAGGTGAGGGTATACTCACTCACCCATTAGTAGAGCCGAGGGGCAGGCAGCGTTTGTGGACATTGTGACATCTTCTGAAAACACTGTCCCTACACTCATTCCTGAACTTTTTAGGGCTCCTGTAGTCCCTTTTATAAGAGTGTATTGGGCTACTTGTGTCTACTGTGGTTGGTAGGGTTTATTCAGGCTAGGTCTATATCAAGGTAGAACAACCATTTCCATGCTGAAGGTCATTTAGACCAGTGGTTCTCAACCCACCAGTTGAGAAACACTGATTTAGACCACAGCTGTATTATTATGGTGGTTCTCTGTTTACATGCTGTTAAATAAACAGGTAAATCCCACCCCAGGGGAATCATATATAGTCACATTTTCACATTTTCATAGAAGTTACACTTCACAAATACCATTAATTCACTGAAACTGAAACAAACTGAACTGAATTGACAAAAATAAAGTGCATAAAAAAGCAAACAAAATTCCTCCACATATGAGGGTATACTCACCCATTAGTAGAGCGGCAGGCGGCGTTTGTGGACAGAGTGAAATCGTCTTAACACACTGTCCCTCCACTCATTCCTGAACTTTTTAGTTAAGTCCTTCTCAAATGACAACTGAATTAAATTGACCTTGCGTCGATGAAGCATGCTAAGGCGATGCTCTGTGAAGACGTTCTTGAGGGTAGAAAACGAATTCTCACAGAGTGCCGTGCTGGCTCCAAAGGTCAACGCGTGCTTAAATGCTGTGATCACAGTCGGTGTTGTGAAGGGCCAGATTAAAGTTGAGAATCTACATTTATTGTTTTATATACTTTGTATATTATTTATATATACACGGAATATCCCTTTACCTGCGTGTAAATCATAGTAATATTCACTTTCCCTAAGGATAATGCCCCCTGACGGCGGCGCCAGGCAGTCTCGCACTCAGACAGGTGCAAGGGGCGAGTTTGGGGCAAGTCAGGACATGCCCTTGGCAGTGTATTGATTCAGACCAAAGTGGTTAGGTTTGGAACTAGAAAGCCACTTAAGTATATATGCTGGCGCAGGTGCGCACAGCAGCAGTTCGTCTAAGCAAGCAGTGTGACAAGTTGGTCTAAAGTGTGACAAGTTCGGTAACAGTGAAATGAGCAGCAGTGCGTCTAACAGAGCGTTGAGAGCCATGTGCGAATAGAATAGTAAAGTGTCAGAGTTTAATGCAGTAACGTCAAGATTGCAGAACCATTACTGGTTGGATTATATTGATTTGGAACGTGTTACCCGGAGAAGAGCCTCGTTGATTTCCACTATCGTTTGGGATTCAACCTCGTGAGGATTACACTCGGGCTGGCCTCATGGACAGAGGCTGGCTAGCTGTCATCAGTGCTATCGAGCATTTGGATTACAACTATTGCTTTGCTGCTGATCGTGGGATTTACAAGGACCGACTCCTGTACGTGGGGTCTCTTTATTCTTCATTGAATCAGACTGAGTATCCGAACATTCCTCTACCCCTCTAGGCTTTACACCCCGGAGGGAACCCATTGTCTCCAGGCGGTAACCACGTTGCCTTCTATAGTTGCTATTATATGACAGGTGGTGTCAACTTAGACCCATCGTAGGATTCCTGCTATTCCTAGTGACTCATGCTATTGACTGACTTTACGCATATTCTTCGCCATACAAGCGCAACCCTAATTCTCATTCTGTAACCTAATGTTGCATAATAATAAAATACCCTCAAATACTATTTCTTTGTCGATGCCGTGTTCTTGTGAGTGTTCACCATCTATATTCGATGTACTGTCTGGCCAGTAATTAAAGTACATACCTAGCAGTGGTTTAATCTATCACAATCTTTAATACAGTCAGGGTTTTGTAACCCCTCAGTTACAATTGGTCCTTCGAGCCGGAGGGTATCAGTGTAATAGTTAATATAATATTAATATTGACATGGCCAGCGGTGAACACTCTCCAAACGGCTCCCCCAAGCTAGAACGCCCGCAGCGCAAACGTCAGCCACCTCCTTACCTGGAGGACTTCGCTTTCGTTTTACCCCCTAGCTTATCTAAAAAGACGTTAAATACGGATAAAACGGATAGTTTAAGCATGCCCACTCCTATCGACTTGGCGGCCCTGCCAGTAGAGACCCCAGAGGGTTCAAACGAAACTGACTTAGCCCACGGGGGGGACCAAGCGGGACATGACGTGACTATACCTCCAGACAGCGTCACCGGGATAGACCCCGGAGCGCTCCAGGATAAAGAAAGCGCTCCAGGGATAGACCCCGGTGCACAACCAACCCAAGAGCGCGTACCCGAGACAGACCTCGGTGCGCAACCAAGAGAAGAGTACCGCGCTCAAGAGATAGACCTCGGAGCGCGCCAAGAGAACAGGTCTCCACCAAGCCCTGTCTGCGCCCGATCACCTCCGTCAGTGTCATCCCCCAGCGAGGCGGACCAGAGACTGGCGCAAGCCTTGATCGCCACGCTGACAGCTTCAACCGAAAGAGACCGACTCCAGGGTGAGCGCGACCGTCTCCAAGCACAGACGCTTAGTGAGCGCGAACACTCTGCAGCGGAACGAGAGCGCCTCCACGCGCAACTCCAAGCACAAGCCCTTAGTGAGCGCGAACACTCTGCAGTGGAACGAGAACGCATCCGACTAGAAGAGAGTCGCCTCCAGGCTGACGCAGCGATGACCATCAGACTGGATGAGAGGCGCCTCCAGGCTGAAGAAACCATTCAGCGAGACCGTACCAATGCACAGCGCGACTCCGCCAATGCACAGCGCGAGGCGGAACGAGACCGCGCCAATGCACAGCGCGACGCCGCCAATGCACAGCGCGACGCCGCCAATGCACAGCGCGAAGCGGAGCAGGACCGCCTGCAGGCGCAGATGATAGAACAATTGATCCAGAGGGCTACCCCCCACTCCTCCACGCGGAGCTCCCGGAGATCATCACGACACGGGTCGAGGGCACCTTCCCCTCCCCGACACATCTACACGGGACCCAGCCAGCAGGAAGAACCTGTTCACGTCGCCGAGCCCTCCCCCCGACCAGACTACACGGGACCCAGCCAACAGGAAGAACCTGTCTACGTCGCCGAGCCCCCTCCTCGACCGGCCTATACGGGACCCAGCCAACAGGAAGCACCTGTCTACGTCGCCGAGCCCCCTCCTCGACCGGTCTATACGGGACCCAGCCAACGGGAAGATCCCGCCTACGTCGCCGAGAGACTAACTAGAAGACTCCAAGACCTAGCGGAGGAAGAGGAGGGATATCAAGCCCACCAGCACGAACCTACTTTGGACCAGGAGGCCCAGTACAGCCCCGACCTCAGCCCCGAGTCACTGCGCTACAAACCCCCGACCCAACACAGGGTTGAGTTTAATACACAGTCGGCACCGAGGAGCAGCACCTGGGGGCCCGGCCTCTGGTACCCACCCAGCACTAACCCACGACCCCACGTACGGGGAGACTCGCCCAGGAGGCCTCTCCCCCTACGCTCATCGGTGTCCCAGCCATCCATGGCGTCTTACCTTGGCACACCGACATTCCCAGACTTTACGCGCGAGGACAGAGCACAGTACACAGAATTACGCATGTGTTTAGAGACTATAATGTCCGATGTCCACGACGAGTCGTACAAATATGCCATCCTCCTCAAGCATCTCAAGGTGCCCAGAGCGCATAACATAGCGCTGGCATATTCCAACTCAAGCACCCCATACTCCGCTGCTCTGGTGGCCCTCGACGCGCGCTATGGACGCATATGGGATTACGTGATCCAAGAAATACGAGATATCGACCGCCTCCCCCCAGCCAAAGACAATAGAGCACTGGATGACCTCTCTATCAAGGTACAATCCCTCGTGGGGATGCTGGGGTCCCAAAAGGAGAAGGGGAGATATGAACTGTATGCAAATTCTAACGTGGAGCGAATACTGGAGAAGCTCCCTCCAGCCCGTCAAGAGCGTTTTCGGCGGCAGAAAGACCACCGTGACCCCAACGGCCCAGAACCATCCCTCCTAGACCTAGCTGATTTCCTCGCCAGGGAGGTCAGCAGTCTACGACTGGACACATTCATGTGGAGTGACTCTAGCCCTAGAGATGGACCGCGGAGGTTCAATGACAACCGCCGGTCCGTGACAGTTATGCACCAAGCCGAGGCTGAGCCACGGCAGACGAGCCACAACACCCACGTCAATGAGAAGTGGAAGGCTGTCTGTCAGTACTGCGAAAATGAACACTGGCTGTCTCAATGTGACACCTTCAAGAAGTTGACGGCTGACGAAGTGAGTCAGTGGATCAAAGCGAACCGCCGCTGCTTCCGCTGCGCACGCGGCCACATGGCAGCCGAGTGCCGCCTGAAGAAAAGATGCGGCAAGTGTGACGGCGCCCATCTAGAAGTCCTGCATGAGAGCAACCAGCGTTCGCCAGGAAACCAAAGTAGGCCCGTCACGGTGATGTACCATGCCGAGGCGGTGTCACCACAAACCAGTCCTGAACCCCCCCCCCTGGTGTCCTGACTGTTGCAGCAGACACTGGGAGTCACGGTGCTACTCGTACCATCTCGATTCGGTGTCACCACAGACAGTCCACAACCCCCCGGCCAAAGAGGTATGGAAGATCGCCTGTACGTACTGCCGCAGAGGACACTGGCTGGACCAGTGCGACGTGTCCCCGAAACTGACCATCGCCGAAATGGAGCAGTGGATTGCGTCGGACCCCCCAGAAGCCGGTCACCGCCGATTCCTGTGCGAGGATAACATGCAAAGAATAGCCCGACGAGGCAACCGACCAACAGGAGTGCTCCACATAGACCCCAAGCATAGCGGGAGCCCCCGAGTGCTCATCAAAGTGGTCAGAGTGCTCCTGAGCTACAAGGACAAGGTCATGGACACTTACGCCATCCTAGATGATGGGTCTGAAAAGACTCTCCTCCTTGCTTCCGCCGCAGCCCAGTTGGGCCTGCGGGGTACCAAAGAAACAATGACAATCCGTACTATTCAGCGAGACCTGAAAACCATAAAGGGCAAGAACGTCTCATTCACAATAGCAGCGGCCGGGCAGCCCGAGAAGTGGTACAGCATCACTAAGGCATTTACAGGCCATGACATAGGTCTGTCAAGCCACAACTACCCCATCCCACAGCTGATGGCGAAGTACGCGCACCTACGCAGACTACCTATACCGCTCATCGACGGCGCCACACCGACCCTGCTCATAGGTTCCGACCACACGGACCTCATTGTCCCAATCGAGGCGGCCCACATTGGACCCAAAGGATGCCCAGTCGCGGTTCAGACCCGACTGGGGTGGACGCTCCAGGGCCCCCTCTACGGACTTGCCAGACAACCCACGTCTACACGCTGCCTGCACACAAAGGTGAGCGACACAGGCCACTCTCTCGTACAGCCCGTAGAGAAGCTATTGACATTAGACGAGAGGCCTGTGAGAGAACAGTGGGATCAAGAAGAGGGAGTTCCGAACTCCACCCCCCTCAGCTGCGCTCCAAGAGACGTAGCTGACCTCGAACCCAGCACCCCAAACTACCTCTTGATGGGGCGGCCGGAACCGGCCCCTCCTCAGACAGGGTACAGACCGAACAAGAGGAACAGACGGAGGATGTGGAGACACAGCCAAGCACAGATCAACCAGTCTCGGGCCCGCTTCCTCCTAAGCGACCTACCATCCCGTCCAGCCCGTCAGAAGTGGGTAAAGGACAGGGACAACCTGAAGGTGGACACAGTCGTTATGATCATGGACCAGTCACTACCCCGAGCTGCGTGGCCGGCCGGCCACGTAAGCAAAGTGATCACTGGTGCCGACGGGAAGGTCAGAGCGGCAGAAGTTATTGTCCAAGGGCGGACCTACACCCGACCCATGGCGAGGCTGATAGAGTTGCCAGAGCTCCCTGACCCCCCTGATGACGACCATGACCCACTGACTTTGTAGATTGACCTACTCCTCACAACAGACATTGAGCAGTTGACTGGACTATTAATCTGTCTCACTTAACTAATTAGGTGCGGACTAATTAGGAGGCGGCTGTTGTGAAGGGCCAGATTAAAGTTGAGAATCTACATTTATTGTTTTATATACTTTGTATATTATTTATATATACACGGAATATCCCTTTACCTGCGTGTAAATCATAGTAATATTCACTTTCCCTAAGGATAATGCCCCCTGACGGCGGCGCCAGGCAGTCTCGCACTCAGACAGGTGCAAGGGGCGAGTTTGGGGCAAGTCAGGACATGCCCTTGGCAGTGTATTGATTCAGACCAAAGTGGTTAGGTTTGGAACTAGAAAGCCACTTAAGTATATATGCTGGCGCAGGTGCGCACAGCAGCAGTTCGTCTAAGCAAGCAGTGTGACAAGTTGGTCTAAAGTGTGACAAGTTCGGTAACAGTGAAATGAGCAGCAGTGCGTCTAACAGAGCGTTGAGAGCCATGTGCGAATAGAATAGTAAAGTGTCAGAGTTTAATGCAGTAACGTCAAGATTGCAGAACCATTACTGGTTGGATTATATTGATTTGGAACGTGTTACCCGGAGAAGAGCCTCGTTGATTTCCACTATCGTTTGGGATTCAACCTCGTGAGGATTACACTCGGGCTGGCCTCATGGACAGAGGCTGGCTAGCTGTCATCAGTGCTATCGAGCATTTGGATTACAACTATTGCTTTGCTGCTGATCGTGGGATTTACAAGGACCGACTCCTGTACGTGGAGTCTCTTTATTCTTCATTGAATCAGACTGAGTATCCGAACATTCCTCTACCCCTCTAGGCTTTACACCCCGGAGGGAACCCATTGTCTCCAGGCGGTAACCACGTTGCCTTCTATAGTTGCTATTATACGACAGGTGGTGTCAACTTAGACCCATCGTAGGATTCCTGCTATTCCTAGTGACTCATGCTATTGACTGACTTTACGCATATTCTTCGCCATACAAGCGCGACCCTAATTCTCATTCTGTAACCTAATGTTGCATAATAATAAAATACCCTCAAATACTATTTCTTTGTCGATGCCGTGTTCTTGTGAGTGTTCACCATCTATATTCGATGTACTGTCTGGCCAGTAATTAAAGTACATACCTAGCAGTGGTTTAATCTATCACAATCTTTAATACAGTCAGGGTTTTGTAACCCCTCAGTTACAGTCGGCATTGCTTCCATATACAACATATATAAAAACAAAAGCAAAAGCAAAAATACATTACATTACCAGAAACTTGAAATGTAACATACCCGTAGGTTATAGGGCTAATTGAGCCCCTTTACTTATTTAAATAATTTTTTTCTATTGAGCATCCACATCAAACAAGAGGTGGACGCGAGCAAATACTGCGGCATGGTCATGCTGGACCTACAAAAGGCCTTCGACACTGTCAATCACTCCATTCTGCTTGACAAGCTAAAAGCAATTGGTTTTGATAGTTTATCAGTGAGCTGGATGCAATCCTACCTGGAGGGTAGGATGGTAGAGGTAAACGGTACTCTACCCCCCCCCCCCCCCCCCTCACAGTGAGCTGTGGTGTTCCACAAGGAAGCATACTAGGACCGCTACTCTTCCTAATTTATGCAAATGACATGTCGTCAGCCTGTGACTGCAACTTGTTCCTGTTTGCGGACGACTCAGCCCTGCTGGTCTCTGACAAGAACAAGTTGCAGGTTGAAAAAACCCTCAGCTCGGAACTAGGCAAAATCTGCATATGGCTCGCTGATAACAAACTATCATTACACATGGGCAAAACAGAGTCCATTCTCTTCGGTTCAAATAACAAACTCAGCAAGACCGACGGCTTCTCAGTTACAGTGGGTAACAATATTGTCACAAGGAAAGACGAAATTACCTACCTGGGTTCCATCCTAGAGGCAAATCTTTCCTGTGACAAAATGGCATCCAATGTAATAAAAAAAGTCAACCAACGAACTAGATTCTTGTACCGGATCTCCTCTCTGGTAAACAAGAATACCCTGAAGACTCTGGCAGGAGCACTCATTCAAGCGTACTACGACTATGCGTGCACCTCATGGTACCAAAGCACCTCAAAGGTGCTTAAAACAAGATTACAAACATCACAAAACAAACTGGTCAGACTACTACTTGACCTTACCCCCAGAACCCACCTCACCCCTGCCCACTTTGACAACCTAGGATGGCTTAGAGTAGACGACAGAGTACAGCAACTTGCAATGGGCCTGGTCTACAAGATACACTATACGACTAAGGTACCCATGTAAATGTCAAAATACTTCCCAAAGGTCAGTGAATACCACAACCACTACACCAGAGGAAGCTCAACAAATCATGTTAAACCCAGATTCGGCTCAAACAAGGGACTAAACACGTTTAACACAATTATGCCACATCAATGTGGAACGCCCTACCCAAAGCTGTAAAGGAATGTGAATCCCTACCCACATTCAAAACCTCTCTTAAAGAGCACCTACGGGAGGCTGCAATTCGAAACTGGCCACCGTAAATGCCCAAAACCCCCACCACCTCCTAATAGACAGTCTCCTCCCCACCGCATGTATATATTCCCTCCCCGCCGTATGTATATTTCTCTCCCACCCACCCACCCCCTCCTAATGTACAGTCCCCTCCCCATCATATGTACTCTGTCAGGATCTAGGGGTAACAGTACTGTATATTTGAATACCGTTTATGTCACAAATGTATCAGTACTAAATACCTATATGTCCCTATGCCATAAATGTCATGTATGTTGTGTATGTCATAAATGTCTATATGAATTGAAAATGGGGGACCCTGATGTAAACAAGACAAACGTCTTTCTCAGGTCTGCATCCCCTTAACAATTGTGTGTATTGAGCCGTACTGTATTGTACCCATTCTGCAATCTGTTAAATAAAGTTTTCATTCATTCATTCATTCATTCATTCATTCATTCATTCATTCATTCATTCATTCATTCATTCATTCATTCACACACCTTCTAAAGTTTGCAAAAAGGTTTCTAAACAATGTTATATGCATCTCACGTCGGTTCAGAAAGAACGTGTACAAGATTTTAACAGTGGGATAGATATAGAAACTGCATAGAACGGTGGCTTAACCTACCAGTCCAGAATCATACCATTGTGGAGACATACAAACATTGTTTAGAGATCGATTTGTGTCATAAATGTCATGATGTCATGTATGTTGTGTATGTCATAAATGTCATGATGAATTGAAAAGGTTTGTCCCCCTCGAAGTGGAGTTCGAGGAGGCCTTGGAGGAGACAAAGAGACAAGAGAGCGTGGGAGGGGAACAAATTGTACATCTAAGCAGATCAAGCATGTTTTTAGAATTCCATACGTAAATTGAGAGGTGTGTGTGTGGATCGTTTTTACGATTGTGGATACTTTTGCGTTTGTTTAATTTTGATAGAAATTTACCCCCATAGGAGGAAGGCACATTTACATTGGAACAGCTGTAAATGCCTAGTCTATTGTGAAGTCAGTCCCTGTTTGAATATTTCTTTTAAGATTTCCAGTTCTATTGTCCATTTTGCATGTATAACCAGTTATTATATAATTAATTAGAATGTTAGAATTCATTTTAGAATGATGATCAGTGTGACTGTACTCCTGAAAAAGTATAGTAATATGGTTTATTTGTATTGGGAAAGATACAGACACATTAGCTGGTTGAACAACATCTATATGTGTGGTAATAATGCAGATATTGAGTGTATTTCTGTGAAAATGCGCATGGCACACGCCTCTGGATCCAACCAAAGCGAAAACGATCGCTTCCAGCCTGCGAGTTGCGCGGCCGTTGGGCACAGCTATGTCCGTTAACATGGGAGCGAAAGTGAAGCGCTGGTCGCCCACCCGCCTTCGCGTGCGGCTGGTGTGTCTGGGCTGTCAGCCTGTACCTTTTCAGTCACTGCCAAGACAAAGATCGTTGACCTTATTATTTATTACATTATTATTATTATATATATTTTTTTTAATTATTATTTGACCTTATTATTTTATCACAGACCCTCTCCTTGACCCCCTGCAGTTCGCCTACAGAGCCAACAGGTCTGTAGACGACACTGTCAATATGGCACACTTCATCCTCCAGCACCTGGACTCCGCAGGAACCTACTCCAGGATCCTGTTTGTGGATTTCAGTTCTGCCTTCAACACAGTCATCCTGGTCCTGCTACAGGACAAGCTCTCCCAGCTGAGCGTGCCCGACTCCACCTGCAGGTGGATCAGTGGCGGCCCGTGGATGCTTCGCCACTAGGGGCGCTATACCAAACATTTTGCAAACATGTACAAGGCACGCATTGGCGAATATTATCACCATTGCCATCGATCAATATATGTCAGTCAAATGCAACCACGTTTCCAATAGCCCAACACACGCACAGCTCTCTCTCTCTCTCTCTCTCTCTCTCTCTCTCTCTCTCTCTCTCTCTCTCTCTCTCTCTCTCAGATGATGTCAGATCCATTCAATAATAAACACATTTGTAAAGCTCGTCATTTTAAACAAGTTACCATTCATTGTCTGAGTGGTTATGCCCCACATGCGGCGAAATTAGAGAGAGAGAGAGAGAGAGAGAGCGAGAGAGAGAGAGAGAGAGAGAGCATTTTAGTAAAGTTACATTTTCAACAAGATTGCTGCTATTTAAACACTTCATGGAAACGGGGTAACGTTAACCTTATGTCGACTGTAGTATTGTATGACCTCGACATAACGTTTAAACGTTAACGTTACTCCGTTTCCATGCAGTAATTATAAAAGTGGCCAGCTAAGATAACGGAGCTAACAGCTAGCAGTAGCTAACGTTAGCTGAAAGCTGTAACGTTACAACGTTATGCGGCATCAGTAGACAACGTATCATGTATTAAACTAGAGTTAAGATCGCTAATCTACCTTGTTGTTGGCTTGTTGATAAAGTATATCCACTCCATGGCATTGTCCATCCAGCCTGTGTTGATGTCCATCCATTGTTGTCCCTCCGCATCCATATAGCTTGTTGTTAGCCAACAAGTACTGTGTGAGTGAAGAGCTGTGTCTTTGTCCATTTCCGCCTCGAACAGCCTGCAAACTACCTGGCGTTCTATCGCCATGCTCTAAGACAAACTCTAACCTTAACCAACTTTGAAAGAGTGACTAAGCTTAACAGTCTAAAGAACTTGCAGTCACGGCACGCTCTGCTGCCTGCATCTCACAACAACACAACAACACAACTATCTCTCACCAACGGACCAACCTAGGAATAAGCTAGAAATTTGGAACATTAGAAATTGGATTCGGCCAATCAGAGATCGTCTCTGTGAAATTCTGCTACGGAAAAAAATACTGGCGTCGGCCAATCAGAGAGCGTCTCCGCGAAATGCGGCTACAGAAATTCTTGACGCTACTGGCTAGACCGCTTCAAATCGCGCCCGGATTCCAACATAATAGTCATATTTCAACGCACAACGCGTTATGCACTGATTGGCTGTGACGGATACAGCGATCAAACTGTGACACGCACTCAGAGCGATATCGTGTCTAGCCCGGGCGAGAAATACGAAAAAATAAAAAAAATAAAAAAAAACGTCACTTCCTGCTCAGGAAAACAAGTGTTTTTTTATTTTAGATAATAACGTTATATTGTGCATTGGAAATACAAACATACTTAAAATGAGTAAATATTATTCATTTTAAACATGTTTATATTATTTATAGGGCTATAAAACAAAAAACTAAAAAGTTTTATTTTCTTCTTCTCTGATTTAACAGCAGGTGGGTCGGCGCCCGTGCGCCCCTAGTGGCAGAGCCGCCACTGAGGTGGATCACATACTTCCTGTCTGACATGAAGCAACATGTGAGACAAAAACACACCTCAGACTCCCGGACCATCAGCATGGGTTCCCCCCAAGGCTGTGTTCTTTCCCCTCTTCTCTTCTCCTTGTACACCAACAGCTGCACCTCCAGTCACCAGTCAATCAAGCTCCTGAAGTTTGCGGATGACACCACCCTCATTGGACTCATCTCTGGTGGGAATGAGTCCGCCTACAGGTCTGGTGACCTGGTGCAGCCAGAACAATCTGGAGCTCAACACTGAAGACACTGGAGATGGTTGTGGACTACATAAAGACCACAGCCCCAATCACCCTCTGTGACTCCCCAGTGGACACTGTGGAGTCCTTCCGCTTCCTGGGAACTCTTATCTCCCATGACCTCAAGTGGGAGCTGAACATCAAAAAGCACAGTAAAGGATGTTCTTCCTGCAGCAGCTGAAGAAATTCAAGCTGCCAAAGAGGATGTCAAAGTCCATCCTCACCTCCTCCATCATAGTATGGTACGCTGCAGCCACCGCCAGGAACAAAGGTCATTCACTCTGCTGAGAAGGTCATCGGCTGCAATCTGCCATCTCTCCAGGACCTGTATACATCCAGAACCCTGAAGCATGCAGATTGTGGCCAACCCCTACCACCCCAGTCACAATCAGCTTGAGACACTTCCCTCTGGCAGGATGCTGCGGTTGGGAGCATGTCTATGTTCCCTGGGTCCAATGTTCCCCGGTAGCGATAGATAGTCAGACCACCAGCCCTGATTCCAAACTCTAACCTTAACCAACTTCGAAAGAGGGCCTAAGCTTAACCAGTTCACTTTGAAAACGTTGAAATGACCAGTGACCACCTGTAATTGCACTGTTTACTATTTCATACAGTACTTGGTTTCAATAAATGAACCCAGTACATTTTACTGGGTTCAAACTGACACAAAATGTCGATTTATTCATTATGATCTGTTTGAAAATTAGAAATATAGGCCTCTCTCTTATACATGCCTCCTTTCAATAAAAGCCTGGTACCCGCTACAGTTGAAACAAATACAAGCCCGGGTCACTATTAGAGGAATTACGGTATACACTCAAAACTATTCAGACTTGTTCATACTTCACTGTTCATACTTTTTGCACAATACTGCTCAATTGCACAACCCTTACATATTCTTTCCCACTGTATTTTTATTTGTATTCTAATTTAGTGTATACTCTACTACATCCTGCACAATTGTACAGCCCTGTCCTATTTAATTTTATTATTATTAGGGCTGGGACTTTATCGCATTAATTTCGATTAATTAATTACAGAAATATATTTTTTTAATGCGGGCCGTCACACACTCGTGTCGCAGCACTTTGCTCTCGCCTGTCGGCTCCAGTCTGTGTTTTCGCCGATCAACCAATATATTGTTAGAAAGTTGAATTTTCCGCCTTTCGATCCTCACCATACTCAACCTATTGCGTGATTCCATTCGCGAGTTACAAGATGAAACATCCTGCAAACGTCATTTGACAAGCCGTTCGGATGAGTGACCACGTCCGGTTGTGAACAGTCCCTGAACTGACCAGTCAACGCTGATGGCGAAAATGATTGACCACCGTTGTAGCCAAGGAGCGTCTGCTCCGAATGCGATTCCAGAGTGAGAGTGGGGGAAGGTGACACAAGAAGACGAAGAAGTTCTTTGTTTTGACTCGAGAGGCAAAATGAATGGCAGTGGACGACCATTTCGGATAATCACGCTGAATTATTGCCTATACACACATTACAAAAACCTTTGTGAAACACTCATTTTCCGTGGGATTTTTATAAACTTTGGACCTGTATGACTATAAGACTTCAGGCTATGGAACTCTTACTTCAGTGTGTTCAAACCTGTTACTCAATTGCATTAGCACTCAAAGTAAAACTTTGGAATGTTACCTTTCAAAAAAGACCAGACTCATGCATGTGCTATAAGTATAAAGTATAATAAATCGCAAATGACTTTGGGTATGCAATCGTCAAAAACAGAGCAGAGCCAACCTTTTTTTCTTAGTCTGGTTTGTTCATACAGAATATTGAAAAAATAAGAGAAATTTAGATCAGTCAAGAGGTTTTTTACAATGGTCAACTGTTCTGGAATGTACTTGAAAGTACTGTGTTTTAGTTTTACCTCAAAAGTGCTTGAGTTTACAAAAGGTCCTTTGTGCTATATATATATATATATATATATATATATATATATATATATATATATATATATATATATATATATATATATATATATATATATATATATAATTCCTAAAATTGCTGTACTTTGTTAAAAATTGCATTGTTCTGTTGGTCTGTGTAGTAGAAAATAAACAAGATTTTGCTGCTTAAACATATGTATAATGTATATTTATTGATCCACTCATATACCAAAATCCATTTGAATTGAAACATTTTGCTTTTCGCATCAAATATTGATATGCGTTTAAAATGTGATTAATTTGGATGAATTAACTATAAAGTCTCAAATGAATTCGATTACATTTTTTAAACGAGTCCCACCAATAATTATTATATTATATTGTACTTTTATTTTAATTGAGGTTATATATTCCATTTTATTTTATTCTACCTTAAATCTATCTTGGTCTGTTAATTTTGCACCAAATTACCAAAACAAATTCCTTGTATGTGCAAGCTATTTTTGATTTATTGACAAAAATATAACAAAATTGACAGATCAACATACAGTATGTATTGGCCTTGTCAGGGATATCATGAAAAGTCCACTTATTTCCATCGTTGGCAAGACCTTTCTGATTCTGATTTACAGTCTGTAATGATTGTGCATTATTATATTGTGTGTGATGACTGAAATAAAAAACTACTACTAAATAATTACTGCAAATTCTGACATTGGTCCTCATTCATCAACAGACTTAAAGTTACAAGCAAATTTCATCTTAACTCCACTTTTCTGGCAGATTTTGGCATTCATAAACGGTTCCTTCTTGGGGATTCGCTGGTATAAGAGCAGTAAGTCGGACAGACTGGTGTGTGCCGTGTTCTTAACTTAATTTAGGAGAAATAATTTGGTGATTGCATTCAGGTCGATTCTACAGACATCCTTGGAATTAAATAATTATAAGAATAAACAATATTTGTATCAAAAAGTACATTTTACAACGAGGCTGTTGTGGTCCACCTTTTGGAGACGTTTTGAACATTTATCATCTGGCACCAACTGGTGGCCTGTTGGCGCTACTGCTCATGTCTCATTTTATTTACTCTCATGTTAACCTCTGCTTTTTCTCAAGTCATGCTGCCTATTGTTATGTTCCGTAATGTTCCCTGCCCTATTAGTCTAGTGTCCTTGTCTGTGTTGTATTCATTCTGTCTTTGTAATATTGTTCTAGTGTGTATTGGTATTCTGTATCCTAGTCTCCCCAGCTGTTTCTGTTTGGTAATCAGTGTTGGTATTTATGATTCCGCCCCGCCTGCATTCGGCGCTCGTTCATTGTTTCCTGTTACGGTTTCGTACCTTGTATCAGTATTCGCAACCCAGCTTGTGTGAGCATTATTCTTGTATTAGTGCTTCGGCAACTCTCAGCTCGTGGAGCCTACTCTTGTATCAGTGCTTCGGCAACTCAGCTCGTGTGGTCGAATTCTCTGTTCAAAACTGTCAAATTATTTACCTTGGGTTAAGGAATTCAGTAACTAATCAAAATCATGTGTTCTAGTCTTATAGAAACAGTCAAAGTTAGGCCTGCCGCGATAAGCAATAAATCTATTAATTGCCGCGATAATTAAAATGAATGCAATGATTTTGACGGGCGCGATTAATTGCTATTTGCGCGTTTGTTTTAATGAGGCGGACCCAGTGCCCCTTGTCAGTCACTGTCCGTGTTGGGAGGCGGGCCGCTGGCTTTACTACAGAGCACAGCACAGGAGCTCCGTGGGGCTAACGTTACCCCTCATTGTGTCTATTCTACTAGCATTAACGTTACTCATACAAACAGAGTAAACACAGTTTTCAATCAATCAATAACAACATTAACGAGACCCTCGTTGTGTCTATTCTGCTAACGCTAACGTTACCTCTCATTGTGTCTATTCTACAAGCGTTAACGTCAGCTAGGCTGTCTATATATGCTAACGTTAACGTTAGCATTAGGCTAACAACGCTGTAACGTTACCAGTCGCGTCTATTTGCTAACGTTAGCATTAGGTAATAACCGGTTTAAAATGGATGGTGATTACCTCACGTTGTGTCTATTCTACTAGCATTAACGTTACTCATACAAACAATCAATAGCGAGTTATATTGATCACGCTATGTACGATAGCCATGCTAAAACGCTAGCACAACATTAGCACCTAACCTAACAACAAGCCTTAACAAGTCAGCGATCTTTTTGCGAGACTAAACTCTCCGCTCGGTGGCAAATTGTGTTGATGTCGGTTTTGTTTAATCAATAAATGAGGCAGAATACACAGTGACTGTATCCTTTGTTTATTGCACTTGTGCCTGCTGCAAACATAATGATTATGAAATCCTAGAGACGCGTCTCTATTCAGTGGTCTGCAGTGTTTCACGTGACTTTTCTGGTACCCAAAAAGTACCTGATAATCACAACAATACTTCCGGTCCGGTCGGTGGGTTTCAAAATAAAAGTCTTAAACACCGGAAAAGACGGAGCGGTGGGCTTCAAAATAAAAGTTTTGGAAAATAAATTTCTCCAAAAAAAAAATTCTCTAACCGGTCGCAATAATATCGCTTATCGCGATATTTTCGGGGGCAATTAATCGCCCAGCAAAATGTGTTATCGTGGCAGGCCTAGTCAAAGTAGAACCATTGGCAATCAAATATAGTTTAAACCTGATTTGACTAGGGTGACTTAGCTCATAGAGTGTGTGTGTTTACAGAGACCTTGTGCTCACAACAAGAGGTGAATTTGCATACAAAGTGTTGGCAACAGCTGCAGACAATAGATCAAGAGTCACATATCCTGTGTTATCTGTTAAACTGGCCCTGTGGCACGACATGTGGGGACAGCTGGTTACTAGGAGGAACTAGATACAGGATTACAACATAATCTGTTTATACAGGATGTGGGGGAAGCAGCTTGGAATGTGAAGAGACAACAGGTTTCCTTACAATGGGTGTGGGCCACGCAGCTAAAATAATGGCATGACCACAATTACCATTCTTTAATCTACTTTTTTAGTCTAGTTGGGATCGCAGACGGCATAGTGTCTAGTGATCCGACTATAGCATTCGTTATTTTAATTGAACCAGAACCATTGTGATTACACTTTTAACTTTGAATTAAAACCAGATTTGAGACAACTTCTCCTTCATTTCTCCTGCTTAGCTGCCATCGAACAAGGCCAGTATGGTCTTTTGAAAGTACCAGGGCTTTTAGGACGGACAATTCACAACGCAGAGTACCGGTTCTGATCTCATCAGAACCAGAACATAGACCCTAGGTGACTTCACTCGTTACTGAGCCTCTGTATGTATTCAGCCCTGCTCGTCTTAGGTTATTGTTTGTTCCTGTGAGCCTACGCTGTGACCTCATGTTCGTTACCTGTTTTGTATTTTTGCTCGTCTCAGTAAGTGTATGTTTAGTGTTCTTGTTTTGGTCCTCTTTTATTTCGCTGTCTAAGTTCGTGTTTTCTGGTTAGGTCTAGTCTAGTCTTTTGTTTTCCTGTTATTGTTCCGTGTAACAGTCGTGCGTCATGTTTTGTCTTGGACTTCAGTAAAGACCTATTCATTTTTAACGTTAGTCTCCTGCCTCCTTCCTCGCACTCTGTCTGCACCATTTGGGTCCCGAAAAAACCACATCCCATAACAGAGGCATCATGTCCGAAAATAAATAAAAGCCCTACAAACACTGCAAATGACTGTGAATAAATACATACATAAATAAATAAGAACTAAACTCAATCTCACGGATATAACTATAGTGGAATAGAATGGACACATCTATATTCTGCTCTCAGCACACCCCATTCCTTTCATGTAGGCTATATATTCAATAATATATATTGTAAATCTATAGTTTATTAGCAACGATGCACTAATGTACATTACATACATTGTGTTGTACTTGTGCTGTATAATGACAAAACATTTTAATTAGGGATGTTCGATATTGGCTTTTTTTTAACGATACCGATATTGTCCAACTCTTAATTTCCGATACCGATATCGATATCACCGATATCACCGATATCAACCAATGAAGAAGCTCTGGCTCCACTGTGGGGATAGAACCCATGGCCCAGGGATTAAGAGTCTCTGACTGAGCTATAGGTGAAAGTCATTACTGCATGGTTTTTAAATCATATTAGATTAGATTAAAGTCCACAATAGTGGAATGGACTGCCCACCACAGTCAGGACAGCCAAAACCCACACTTCTTCAAACAATATCTGAAAAAAACGACTAACCTTCTGTACAGTCTTTTACTATTATGCACTTTGCTACTAAGTAATCTACTGCCCCTATATTACTACCTACTATGCTAATTTGTCTATATGTCAATATGCACTCAGACTGTAGCACTCAAGTTCGACATTGTTTGATGAACAATATCACTTAACCTTAGTAGACCTGGGCCCTCATTTATCAATGGTGCGTACACACAGATATGTGCGTAAACCGTGCATACGATAATTTCTAAGCAAAGTCAAGTCAAGTCAAGAGTTTTATTCGTCACGGCATACAAGTATACAATGAAATGCGGGTGGTCTTGCCCGCAACGATGTGCAATACAATGGTACAACATATAATAGAATCCAATAAAAAAAAAACATTGTGCAATAAACAGGTAACAGGTAACATGGTGGGACATCTCGGTATCTGTACATAGTTATTTACAGAGCATATAGGACATGCTGGGTCCTTTGGTAGTGCAATACACTGTTACTGTTGTTATACTAATTCTAAGGTGACCTTTCCTTTTTGGCCATAAGTGTGGGCGTGTGCGGCATGAGTGTGTGCCTGCTCATGTTAAAGTGGCTGCTAGTGTGTGAGCGTGCACAGCGTGCGTGTCGTGTGTGTGCTCATGTGTGCTTGTGTGTGAGAAGTTCAGTGTTCTGTGGCACTCAGTGTTCATTGTTCAAGGCTCTGATGGCCTGGGGGAAGAAGCTGAGCCGAAGCCTCTCTGTCCTAGTAGCTGGGGTTCGCAGGCGTCTGCCTGACCTCAGTAGCTGGAACAGGCTGTTATTGGGGTGGTGGGGGTCTTTCATTATTCTGCAGGCTCTGGATTTGCACCTCTTGTTGTATAGAACCTGCAGGGGAGGTCGTGCAATACCCGTGGTACGCTCGGCTGAGCGTACCACTCTCTGTAGGGCCTTCTTGTCCTGTGCCGTGCTGTTTCCATACCAGGCAGTGATGTTTCCAGTCAAGATGCTCTCTACAGCTCCGGAGTAGAAGGACTGGAGTATCTTCCCCGATACTCTGAACTTCCTTAACTGTCTCAGGTGGTAGAGGCGCTGCTTCGCCTTTTTTACGACTGTGTCTATGTGTGTTGACCATGTCAGATCCTCTGAGATGTGGACCCCCAGGTACTTAAAGCTGCTCACCCTGTCCACGGTAGCCCCGTTTATCATCAGTGGTGTGTGTGTCTCCTGCTGTCCTCTCCTATAATCCACGATCAGCTCCTTGGTTTTACCAATGTTCAGGAGCAGGCTGTTGTCCTGGCACCAGCGTTCCAGTACCTCAACCTCCTCCCGGTAGGCCTTCTCATCGTTGTCCGAGATCAGCCCCACCACCACCATGTCGTCTGCAAACTTCACTATGGAGTTGGAGCTGAACTTGGCCACACAATCGTGTGTGTAGAGTGAGTACAGCAGGGGGCTCAGAACACAGCCCTGGGGGGACCCGATGCTCAGGGTGATGGTGTTGGAGGTCTGACCCCCCACCCTGACCGCCTGGGGTCTTTCACTCAGAAAGTCCAGTACCCAGGCGCTCAGGGCGGAGCTCAGACCCAGCTCGATCAGCTTGTCCACCAGTCTGGTGGGGACTATGGTGTTGAACGCTGAGCTGTAGTCAATGAACAACAGTCTCACATAGCCCCCCTTCTGACGGTCAAGGTGAGAGAGGGTGCTGTGCAGTACCTGGGAGACCGCGTCGTCAGTGGACCTATTTGTCCTGTATGCAAATTGCATAGGGTCCATATCACTGGGGAGGGAGGCACAAATGTGGTCCTTGACCAGCCTCTCGAAACATTTCATGACCACAGAGGTGAGTGCCACCGGCCTGTAGTCATTGAGACATGTTGGGGAGGGTTTCTTCGGTACAGGGATGATGGTAGACATCTTGAAGCAGGCAGGGACCACTGACTCCGCCAGGGATTGATTAAATATGGCGGTGAACACCGGGGCTAGCTGGTTGGCACAGGACTTAAGTATGCGTCCTGTTATACCATCTGGGCCAGCAGCCTTCCTGGTGTTCACCTGCATAAATGCTCAGACCGTGTGTACATCGCGCCAAGTGGTAGAATAAGAAAACTGCATCACGGAAATAAGCTTTCGTGCATTAGTTTCAACACTGACTTGTTTGGTATGACCCGTAATTCATTATAGTTAATTGTAAAATAGCGACATTAGTGTAATTATTGTCAAACCCTATAAATAGCATTTGGAATAGGTATTTTCGAATGAATGCATGTTATTATGCATGACGGAAATAAGGGTTTTACTCTCTCATGTTATCCTTTGGATCCTTGTTGTGTGTTTTTAATCCATCAATAAAATAAAATCAAATCATTTATCGTTGCATTTGGCTGATAAGTCATTGCCGGTGGCCGGGAGGAATGCACAACCCACAATGTTATTACTGGGGTATCTGTAATTAAAATATCACTTAAATCGGGGATCTGGGCTATCTACTGAAGCCATGGCTGATGACTCCTCTGATCAACCTGAACCCACCAGGAGCGCATTTACACCGGGGCACACTCGCGCACAAGAGTCACCGTGGAGCACAGACGTGATGGAATTCAAGTTCAAGTTTTTATTGATCACATAGGCAGGCTACACATGGCGTAGGCTACATGGCAGTGAGATTCATTGTTATTGTATGCTCTCATATTATTGTTATAGGCTATTGTCAAGAAAGGAAGTACATTATTTTCAATCGTGGCTTTAATTCGTAGCCGAGAAGCAGTCTAGTCCTAGCAGCTTCATTAATCCTGATCCGTCTCAGCCACAGCATAACTGAGACCGGTTATGGGAAAAATAAATAAATAGACTACTGTAAATAAAATAGCCTATAACATTATAAAGGCTAGGCTATAGCAGGGGTTCCCAACCTTTCTTCCCCAGAGCCCCACGATTCCTTGGTGTCACAAACAGGAGGTTTCTGACAAACAGGGAGTCCACACGTGATGCCAAGTTAACAAAATAATTTATTTAAACCTATCTAAACAAACAATAATTGAATAAACAACAAATGTAGGTATCAGAATTGTCAAGCGATTCCCAGTTGAGTGTTGCTGATACAACCTGTCCTGGGAGATGGGAAAGCAGACAGAGAGGGGTTAGACAGGGGAAACATATATATACTGTGAGTGTGCATGCACAGGTGAGGGTAATTGTGTTAACGACCTACCCACTCTACTATGCTCTCTGAGTCAGAAGACTCCCCATTTGCAGGTGGGGGTTGTCACACTTGGAGACATAGGATTATGATATGATATATATAGGTATACTGGTCCGTCAGCAAGGAGATAGCCCACAGAGAATAGGCTATTAGCCATTTGAGAATAGGCTATTATGGCCAAACGAGGGCCTATAGCCTATAAATATTATTTAATGTTTTCATAAGCGTAAAGATACAAGGACAACAGTTAGATTAACGATCAAGTTAGCATGCTTTGCAGGGCTCCGTGTCTGTGCCATGCGTAAGGGGCTCTACATGCTTGAGCAACTGCGACACGACTGCGACACAACATCAACAACGCAACAATGTTGCAGACAACATCCACACGTAGCCTATGCAACATTGTACAAATAAATGTAAAATTAATGTACAAAATAAACATCTTTCCGGTGTTTTAGACGTCGCTCTTTTATTTTGAAAACCCCCGACCGAAAGTATTATTGCTACTGCCGGTTCAGTGTTTTTGAGCTGACGCTAAATACAAATGTTGAGATTGTTGGTGAACAACTAACTTTAGGTTAGTTTTAACGTTACAGCGACGACCAGAACCTGCCGATTCCTCCTGAGCAACGTCAGAAGGATCCGCCCTTTCCTGACAAAAGAAGCCACCCAACTCCTCGTCCAATCAACAGTCATCTCCCGCCTCGACTACTGCAACGCACTGCTCGCTGGCCTCCCGGCCACTGCCACTAAGCCTCTTCAACTCATTCAGAACGCAGCGGCCCGCCTGATCTCAAACCTACCGAAGTTGGCCCATGTCACCCCACTTCTTAGGGACCTGCACTGGCTCCCCATTGCTGCACGAATCCGCTTCAAGGCCCTCGACCTAGCATACCGTGCGGCAAAGGGAACCGCTCCCGCCTACCTCCGGTCAATGGTCTCGAACTACACACCCTCAATACCCCTACGCTCTGCATCTTCTGGCCGCCTCAGACCTACTCCTATCCAAGCTCCGGGAGGGTCATCAAAGAGAAGTCGCCTATTCTCAGTCCTTGCCCCACAATGGTGGAATGAACTACCCACCCCAGTTAGGACAGCCGAATCACGTCGCACTTCTTCAACCATTATCTGAAAAAAAATATATATATATATATATCTAACCCTAACTGTTACGAAGGATCAGATTAAACCGAATATATATATTTATTACTTGAGATATATTGTATAATATTTGTATATCGTCTGATATCCCTTGTGTATTCTTTGTACATATACACGGAATATCCCTTTACCTAGTACAGACCATAATATTTCGTTCTCCTATTGGACAGCGGTCCCTTAGGCGCCACTGCCATACCCCCAATGTCTAGTTCAAAGTCACCGCCAAAGACATGCCTGGACATGACCGGCTCTGCGCAAGAATACGAGACAGAAATAAGGCTGGTACTAGATTGTTCACCTAACGTATAAATACGGCGCAGGTGAATACAGAAGTACTGTTACCCAATAAGTTGAAGCCTCACACCACGATACAACGTGCTGTGAAGTGGGCCCGTTTTGCCCTGAAATAGAGCCTTGAGACCGCGTGCGAATTAATAGCTGAAGTATCAGAGTTTAACGCTGTACCGTCGAGTTCGACCTATTCTATTATTTCAGTAATAGTCTATTTATGTATAGTGTATCGTGCGGCTACCGTTCTACAGTGACCAGCATTACCAACGCTTCCTCGTACCAGCTAGTGTGCTTATCCAGGCTGGGCGGCTTAACCTGGTGCCGTCATCCGAGGAGCCCTAGACGAGGACCGTGTGGATATGTACACTGGATAACCTACCCGACGACTACAGAGCCCTTTTCGGCTGGATTATATTTGCTTTGGTCCTGTAGCTGATGGAGCGGAGAATCGTCTACACCCACAATTGTGTGGGATTTACCCTGTGAGGAGCAACGTCGAGCCCGCCTCTAGGACGCCTGAGGCTGGCTAGCTTTCTTCCATGCGGAGCTGCATACCGGAGAATAGCTGTTGTTCGTCTGCAGATCAAGAGATTATTGCACTGTCTCCTGTACCTGGAGTCTCCTTATTCTTCGTTGACCCAGACTTTCGTTACCGACAAATCCTCTCCCCTGCTGGCCTACAACCGGAGGGACCCTACTAGTATCTCCTGCTGCCCTACTAGTGTACCATAGATATAATTCCTAATTCCTAAGGTACAGGTGGTATTCATTATCTCCTGCGCAATATTCTAATGGACTTACGCTCTTGACCTATTCATGCACATTCTTCGCCTTACAAGCGCGACTCTAAGTAAAGTAATGTAATATAATATTATTGCTGCTAATAAATATTCTTCTAAACGAGTACTTGTGTGAAACCGTGTCATTGTGGAGGTGTTCATCTCATATACCTGTGTACTGTATGGCCAGTAGTAATGTACATAAGACAGTAGTGGTTTAATGATACCATACTTATTCAATACAGTCAGGGAATTGTACCCCTCAGTTACACTAACTAACCGTACTGTCATGCACTTGTCCTAATAAACTAACCTACACTGTAGCACTCAACACTTTGATGAACATTGTTGCTCAGCTGATAGAGTTGTGCCCTTCCTGATGGCTTGTCGTACTGAACTTGTAAGTCGCTTTGGATAAAAGCGTCAGCTAAATGACTAAATGTAAATGTAAATGTAAACGTTAGCTAGCAGCAGGGATGGACGCCGTTGTGCAAATACAGGCAGCTGCAGGCACTCGAGGAAGAGCTGCTGATTTTAATCGGCAGGAGAGAGAGAGCTCGTCAAAGCCGCATATCCCCAGGCATTAACACAATGGGGACCGGCCACGTATATATACGGGTTTCGAATCCATGCGTTGTGGACCAGAGGCACGTATATAGCCGTGGCATTTGTTATTGTTGTTATTGCATTTTAATAACCGGCTCAAGATCCCCGACCGGCTCTGCAGATCTACCCTCATCTGTGGAATCGAGAACATGCAATACCGGCCAGATCCTCTTAGGGGCGCCATCGCTCCACTGCAGTATGCCTTGTGGGCGAATGGAAAACTTTATTTTTTTCATTCAGTTTCAGTTTCATAGTACCCGGATCCTGAACCAACACAATGTACTGTGGATCACGTTTCGAATCGCAGATTTCACCATGGAATAATGGGATTTATCATCAGCCAATGGACATATCGATCTAAAATTGACACATTTATGCCCGGACCACAAAGCTTATGTCGTATGCATTGACTTGAAAAACTGTTTAGTTTCAACAAATACTGTGTGAATTAGGCGACAGCTGGAATGCCAAATAACAGGTTGGAACAACAAACAGGATGCTGTGAGCTAAATAAGACTTTAGATCTCTTTACAGGAGATCATAAAACCCCCCACTATGCCAAACTGTATCTGTTGAGTAAACAGTTTGCATGTCTGTGAGAGTTGGAGCAGGAGGCCAAGCGGAATCAAACAGGAACACCAATTTATGGAGAGACCAGTCTCTAAAGTATTAGTTTAAACTTCTAAGTAACTGCCAAGCAGGCTGTTGGTTCATCACTGTAAATGCCAATGTCTGTTATGATAGTTTAATTCAAATATAGACTGCTTAGTATTGAACTGTAGCGTTAAATATAGAATACCTGAATGATTAGTTCCAGACAGACAGTTTCTTTACTCATAGCGTGGAAAGCTCTCTGACTGTATACTCAGAGAAACACAGACAATGGAAAATGGTAATGTTCTCAGCACCAGAACAAAGACCAAAATTCACACCTTACTGTGACTAGCTCATAGTAGGGACAATTGGTCTGACCAAAGACCCCCGACTTGCTCTGAGAATATCTCAAGCTTCATGGTATAATTTGTCACGGTTATATTACACTAATCTGATTTATTAGATCAAAAGGGATATTTGAATGTCATTAGAATTTCAACTGTGAAGATAATAGAACATGTTCTGCTACTTCTCTGTTAAAATGATTATATAAATAGTATGTAAGTTTCAGTATCAATAAGTATCAGTCTGGTAAATACAGGTTTAGTTATCTAATATAGAATATATGGTATTGAACTATAGGTAACGACTACATTGTTTTAGTTCTGGATATATGTAACCATATACTAAAGATACACATTAGAAATGTTTAATTATTCAACTGCTACACAAGAAATTACTCTGAGGAAATCATCCTCTCAGAGGGAGAAGTCAAAATGCCACCTCAGCAGAAGCCACAGACAGCAGCCCCCTGGGCTGCAGACAACACGTCCGTATATAGACATGAAGGCAGAGAGGAAGAAACCCAGGAAAAGCACAACTCTTGTTCCATTTTCAGGACAGCTCATTGGTAGAGACAATGTTTTGGATATAACTCTGATTGGCTGAAAGTAGTCTAACCTGTGATGTCATGCTTAGTATAAAAGAGAAAAACAGTATTAAATCAGGAGGTCAGGCACCCAGTCTGGCCTCCGCCGCCACATCTTGGAATATTGTGCTGTACGTGAGTAACCATGATTCTGAATATTAACAACTGTTTTTGTTGTCTAGATTAATGTAAGGTCAATGCACTGGACCAGGTTTTTGTAATGGATAACCATGTAATGCACAATATATATTCTTCAATTGACAAACATGTGAATATGTGAGTATAGACTTGTTTGACTAGATGTGTAAAGCCAATTTGATGGGCTCCAGGAATGTGAAAATACCTATAACCATGTAATCATATTTGTTAATATGATTAATCCCTGTATGTCTAATCCTCTTCTCCTCTCTGCCTCAATAAATATGGGAAACAATTGAACTTTGTTGTGGAAGTAACTCATTTTCCCCCAGGCTAGTGGAGTCTTGGGGGGAAACCATTCTACCATTCCTCTCTCCATTCAGCAGACTGTGTATACTGTAACTAACCTAGTATGTTTACATAAGTTACAACACTTATTGAAGGGTTAGCGGCGGTGCGACGGCTCTACCGGTGAGTCTCAGCCTGTTGTTATGATATGAAAATGTAATTATAGTGCTGTCAGACCCTGATACGGGTTGTCTTTTCCTTTTAGCTAACGCTATTACATAAAGATATACAGTGGAGGTTAAAATAAGAATGACTTTGCCTGAAAAAAAAGTTCAGTCAAGAGATGTTTTGACGGAGATGACGCATCCCTGCGGGAATAGACTTTACCATAAATCATAGGCTGATATATGCTACATTCTCTTTAAACATGTTACAGGACAAAAGTAATAGATTTAATCACTTTTATTCTTTTAAACTTGGTCTGACCGACCTTCAGCATACATAGACCATGAACAGGCAGTAGATCCAGTAGTCGAAACGCATGTCAAAAAACACGAGTGCTTGATCGATCTGCTACATCCATTTCCGGTTTGTATGACGCAATAAACGGCGAAATCATATCGATTATTGCGTTTCGAAAGCGATCCAAATGCACTCGAGTGTGTATATTGATCCACGCCACAATATATCTCTGGCGGAGGAATTTCCTTGATGCACCGATCACCACTTCCGGTATGGCGTGAGTGTAACTCGCCCGACCATCCACCAGGCGGCGGTATTGAGGCGTTGGAATATCAGAACAGGGTCCGGCTGCGATCCGGAGGGAGGCTGAATGAATTATCAATGCCATGGCGAAAAAAAATTTGATTGATCCCAAACATGTGATACGCCGTTGTTGGCGTTCAACGCATGGCGGGCAATAGCGATTTACGCCGTTCTTGGCGCACAATGTGTTAAAATAAGAATATGACTTGGCCTGAAAAAAACTTCAGTCAGTAGATCTTTTTTTTGCTTTAACACATTGGGGACGAACCACGTATTTATACGTGTTTCGAATCCATGCGTTGTGGACAGAATCACGTATAAAGCTGTGGCAAGTTGTTATTGCTTTTATTCCATTTTAATAACCTGTTCAAGGTCGCCGAGCGGCACTGCAGATTTTCAATACTCTATGAATTCTACAATGTGCAATACCGGCCAGATCCTCTTAGGGCCGATATCGCGCTACTGCAATGTGCCCTGTGGGCGAACGGATAACTTTTTTTTTTCCTTTCAATGGAGATTTTTAGTAGCCGGATTCTGAATCAGCATCCTGTAGCTTGGATTATGTTTCGAATCGCAGATTTCACCATGCAATAAGGGGATTTATCATCAGCCAATGGACATATCGATCTACCAGATGGTGATCGATAACAGGGAAATGCTCGGGGGGATCCCACCGGCTCATGGTAAGATCTTTTTCACGTAAATTACAGCCCGATCGGAGCTTGCTATGATGCTCAACCAGCCGACCAGCGTATGTGGCTAGTTAGACGAACACTGTAATTGGTAATCAATAATAATAAACGACGTCCCCCGCCCCCCCTTTCATGCATACATGCTTTGGGACAGTCCCGATCATATGCAGTTTTAGTTATTTCTGTAGCATCTGTAAAACGGAAATGCCATTGGATATAACGTTAGCAGCTATTAGCCATTTATCTAGCCTTCCAGAAAATATACTAGCCCAAATCCGCTATAAAGCTTATATTCACAGCGCTATAAAATGAGAACCTATTGGTAATTTTTTTTTCTTCTTTAAGCCATTTTGAAGGGACGGTTTATGAAGTCAATTGACAATGAGAATGGACAGATAGCAATACTATAAAGTATAGATTTAGTTCTACAAAAAGCCACAGGTTTGTTTACATTCCCCGGCCCTCTTGCCATTAATTAGACTCAGCCCAGTGGTCGCGAAAGTGTTAATCCCTGTATCCCTGTGGCGCGGTTGTAGGCACGAAAATGCCGCTCAAACTACCTGTTATTAAATTAATTGATTGCTGTGTCCATTCCTTTCGATTAGCCCCACCCGTTCATTGTAAACAATGATGCATGTAATTATATTAACGTTACTGTGTGTTGTTGTAGCTATGTTAAAAAATTCTGAATGGCATTAACGTTAGTTGGGTGGCTACAACGAATTCTCACAAGCTGGCATTGTAAAATATCAACACCAGCCATGGGAATACTGTTTACTAAATTGTGGAGGCTTTTAATCGTCAAGGTAAGAGGATTTGAAGGCGTATGCTATGGAAGTCTTCCCCTGCAGCTCCACTTTGTTGAAATGTACATATAACTAGGGCTATAGGTTAATTCGTGATTTTTTATTGGTTTGACAAACCAAAAAACTAACATATTCCAGTTGACTGTATATTTTTTTAATGATTCGTTATACTTCCATTTGTATACATTTCGTTAACCCATTGTGCGCCAATACAGTCTTACGACAGGTTGCAAGTTCATGCGAATTCTGCCAGATCGCGGCGTACGACGTTATTGGTCTGTTTACATTCTTTTTCAATTTTCCCAGTCTAAACATGAGCGCGGAGCTTTCTGACATGTGTTTGACCCTCAGGCTGCATTTCCTCTCAAATTACACTAGGTGGCAGTATCCCCCTATGTTCTAACACTGTATCACAAGCTGAATGGTTATTGAATCTCGTGGACACCCTATAATGAATCTGAGCTGTGATTGGTCAGTGCACCTGGCCGCAGGTATATAAAGCTCGCGCCCTCCCATAATCGATGAGTTTTTGCGAGTTGTTTGAGAGAGAGAGAGAGATAGAGAGAGAGATATATTTACAGTGATTCATGAGAGCAGAGTATAGTCTTATTGTATTTGTAGTATTAGTCATAGCTCAGGTAGTATTAGTAGCAGTATTAGAATTAATTGTAAGTTATCAGCTGTGCTTTAGAAGTACATAGTCGTGCTATCTAGTAGTACTTTGTGAGGAGTAGTGGTAGTCGTAGGCAGTGATGCCACAGATTACTTGTAAAAGTAATCTGATTACTGATTACTCCTTTAAAAAGTAATCTTAGTTACTTTACTGATTACTTGATTATCAGAGTAACTTAGTTACTTTGAAAGTAACTAGGTTATGAAGTCGTCCCCCCTGCTGCTGCCACAACATAAGAATGACCAAAAAAAATTAGTAAAATGTACTCAGTTTGAGTCAAATGTACTAATAGGGCAGGTAGGCCTATCTATAGATCTATAGATTTCACAAAAGATAAATGGTCAATAACACCACATGTAGGCTGATATGTAGCCTACCTTTGAGGCCTGCCCTATTCAGATATGGTTCTAATGTTCCTAGTGAAACAGGGGAGAGGGGTGAGTAAACCAGTGATTATATCTCAGTAACAGAATCTTCTCAAACCTCTTGTCAGAAAGTCTGTTCCTTCTAGGCGTGAGCACCAACCCTCCCAGACTAAAAAGCCGTTCCACAGGAGCACTTGATGGGTTGGAGTGTTATACTTCAAGAAAATGTTCTTTATGTTTGAAGGTCTATCCAGTATCTGAAGCTCATGCTCTTAAAAAACAGTCTATTAAACGGTACTGCTCCTCCTATGCTATTATTATTATTTATTATTATTGTGTGCTACTGACAACTTACATACTGCAGTATGGTGTTCCATGTTCATGAATAGTGCAATGCAAAAGATGTTTAACTCAAAGGTGGAACATACCTGCACTATGGCATCTGGAAGGCCTGCAGTCGTGTCCTGCAGGGTGTCCTTCAGAGCGAGGGTCTTCTGCATCAGCACTTGTGTGGGTAGTAAAGTTTAAATCCAGTAAAAAAATCCAGCTTTTGCTGTTTGGCTGGTGCACCTCCGAGTCCTGTAGAAGTCGATGCTTTGGCTTCGGGTTTTTTTCTATCCGTTTGGTCGTGCTGTGATGTGATTCCAGATGCGGTAGACAGTATTTGAATGTTTTTTTCACCCGGCTTAGCTGATACAAACGTGAAGTAGACTAGTGACTGAACTTCCAGTGCCAGCATGAGCGTCTCCCTGCTAGCTCGCTATGTTTTGCAGCCTGATAATAACAATAACAGCCGCGCCCACCAGCATGGTACAACACGTGAGGTTGCGTGCTGTGACGTCACTCCCAATACAAGGAAAACCATAGGAAAACAGCTCCAAACGTATTTTTGACTGTCGAAAACGAAAGAAAATACTGCATTCCGCCTGCATTATGATGAGATAGTAACGAAATAGTAACGCACAGCCACTTGGACAAGTAACTGCAATCAGATTACTGGCTTGTAAAGATTAACGCGTTAGATTACTATTTTCGGGGAAAAGTAATCAGATTACAGGTTAGTGACATCACTGGTCGTAGGTAGTCTATCGTAGTAGTAGTTGTAATAGTAGTTTGATTATTTTGTCGTTATATTAGTTATTAGTTATTTAGGATGAAGAAGCGTAGTGTAGGGAAGAAGGTAGCGAAGAGGCCGACGGACGATCGGTTTGTTCAAACAAAGTTGCCTTTCGGACCTGTGGCAGCTCCAACGACCGGGCCGGGCCGTGAGACCAGCGACGTCTCTCGCCCCAGGAGCTTATCCCCCCGTCGCGGTACCAGAAAGAGGAAGGAGACTGTCCGAGCTAGGGAATACGTTTCATCGGATAGTGATTCCACTGATCATGAGTCGGACTGCAGCGGAACCGATTGGAAACCACCAGGTGAGGTCGTTTGGCTATCATAAAATTGTGTATGCGCAACAACGTGTATTGAGATCATGCTTTACCTAACACTAATGTATTCATTGTATACTGTACTGTCCATGTGAATATGTATACGTTAGTTCACCAACCAACGTCATTATTATTTATTTATTATAGATGCGACTTCATCGGATGATGAACTGGGGCTTCGACCACAATATGAGATATATAGATATGCCCTGTTATTTTTTATTCAACTCAAAAAGCTAAAGTCTTGGAGATTATAGATTCACAGTCTAATTCCAAGTTATTTTGTGTGTCCATCAGCTTGAACTAAGTGTGTATTTTTCTTTTGTATATAGAAATGTCTCTTTCTTCACTCAGTACTGTCTTCTTGGGTGCATTTTGCACAAATTACTTCATCAATACAGCTAAATATGTGTACATTTCCATATTCTAATGGGATTCTTTCTAAAAATCACTAGGCCTCTCTATTGAGCCATGCTTGCTTTGTGTGCCATGTGCTTGCTACCAGGTGTTGGGCAGAGAGGGGGAGGCCATGAAATCACTTCATGAAGGTCATGAAATCATGAACAGCTAAACATTTAATGTATCTTCTCAATGATTCTATGTTATAGCTATATGATCTTTCTCTAATGTATAGTGGAATAGCTTACTCTGCTCGTTGTGTTTCCCGTTAAAGTAACAGTTCATTCAAATGTGGTCCTTTGGAAATCACGTGGAGGCGGAGACAGCGCTGCGGGTGAAAACGGTTCTGACCGTTGTTTTATTGGAATATCCAACAGCTTAAATTATCTGGTTCACAGCATCAATTATTTTCTATCTCTAATCAGCTTTTCCCGGAGGGCTTCTTAGTGGCGTCTCTTATTCTCGAACTGGTGGGGTGGATTCTCCGTCTCTGCTTTTCCGTTCTCCCTGCGTGTCTCTCTGCGTCTCGGTGTCTCCGTGTCTCTGTCTCACCTCCATCATTCAACCTGTAGGTTTTATAGAGAAGAGAGAACCCCCCCCCCCAGCCCTTGCGCCATCCAGTGCCGTCACCCCAGAGAGCCTGCTTTCCTATTGGCTAGAAGGTCTCCCCTCTCAGTGATTTGGGTCTTGCGAAACAGCGTTACAAGGTGACCTTACAGAGGGGATATGAACTAGTTTCCTTTTAGAATGATTTACCCAAGTGTCCCTGAATGCGACCCTCATACAGATGGAAATATAGTACCCACTCAACTTAACAGTGGGTATCACAGAATGGCCTGTTTGGTCTGCTTAGCTAAAGTAAACAGAACTCGGATGTTGGCCTTCAGGCCGTCACTTCTTGACTTAAAAGTTTAGTTATTTGGCGCACCATCCCTGTTCGTTGTGGAGGAAGATGTGTCATCTGTTTGCCATTTGATCTGTTCTTATTTTTATGGCACTCTGGGCTTTTTCCTATAGCTGCTAGGTGAAGGGTGAAGGGTTGCACTATTAGCTTTTGACTGAATTCTCCTGTGGCCTTTTCCAGAAACCGCTAGATGATTTTAATCCCTCCTGTAATGCTTATACGGGTCATTTTGATCAATTTAATTTACGACAATCCCTTCTCTGAGGGGTCTACCCTCATTATGTAACCAGTAAATTTCAAAATCAAAATGATATAATATTTCCATAAAATATAAACAAATATGTCTATTTTGTGTAATGGACTCTGCAAGAAAAGATTTACCTCACACCAATATAAGACTAACAGTTCTAATAAAAACCCGAAGGAGACTTAAACCATAAACATATAAACACTGAATTTCTCCTTCGCAAAAGACCTTCTGAGGTCTATTTCCTCTTAGCTGCAATTCTACCAGTTATCCTCACTGAAACCTCTGAGGTCTATTGATAACCCTTTTTGGCCGTGTCTCTTCCGTTGCATTTGCGCTAATCGCTCTCTCCTCCAGCGTCCTTGGTTCCACTGTTGGTACTCCGCCAAAATCCACAGAGGAAAAATCATCATTTTCCAATTCCAATTCATGATCTCCTCTGTCTGGCTCCCCATAATCGTCTTCATTCTCCCCTTCGTCGTGCCTTTCCTCCTGTTCTTGATCAATGAACAGGGGTTCGGATTCCAATTCTTGCCCATCTTGCAGGGCTTTTACGCAATGCGAAAGGTGAAACCACATTGAAGATCCTTTTACCTGTAGCGCTCTTTCCGTAGCTCTTACGACCTCGTACGGTCCTTCCCGCCGCGCGCCATACCACTTGCGTCTGAACACTTTAACATAAACGTAGTCCCCTGGTACTATCTGGGGAACATTCCGCCTATCCTCCTCCTCCTCTGTCTCTCGTTTACTAGAGACATAATCATAGATTGCCCCGTGGAGCTTTGATATGTACTTCACGTACTCACGCATCTCGTGGTCTAGAACATCCAAACTCGGACCTTTTCCTGCTGCGCGCAATCCGGGCACAACCATACATCGGCCAAACAACATTTCGTGCGGAGTTAAACGCAGGCCCCGGATCTCGCTAGATCTACAAGCCATTAATGCTAACGGTAACGCGCTCAGCCAGTTTAGACCGGTGTGTTGACAGATCTTAACCAATTTGTTCTTAAGTACCCCGTTCATGCGTTCCACAGCCCCCTGGCTCTGAGGGTGGTAAACGGATCCGAAACGCTGTTTTATCCCCATCTGTTGGAGTACTAAACGTACAGTTTTGTCCACAAATTCTTTTCCATTATCACTGCAGATTTTATCTGGAATTCCGTAACGGCTTACTACCTCACGGCATAAGAACTTAGCCACTGAGGCAGCATCCTTATGTTTAGTCGCGCAAGCCTCCACCCACTTTGAAAATCGACACACCACGACAAGAATGTACCTTTTTTGGTTAATCGGTTTTATCATGTCTACATAGTCAATCACAAGTTCTCTCATTGGGCCATTTGGGGTGGGGATGTGTCCCGGAGACACAACGATCCCTCTGCGTGCATTGTTCTTCAAGCAAATTGCACATCTACTTATTACACAATCAATCTGCCGTAGCAGGTTTGGCGCCCAAAACCCATACTCCTCAATTTTCCTACTCACCTCTCTCCGGTGGGCATGACAGAACTCATGCGCAGTTTGGATCAGCAGTCCGACCAGGCCAGTTGGTGCAACCACAAGTCCCTCATGGTTCCGCCACAAACCTGTCCCATCTCTACTAGCCCCCCTTGCTGACCAGAGATTTCTCTCCACCTGACTCGCCTC
Organism: Notolepis coatsorum; assembly: GCF_963971535.1. Lineage (NCBI taxonomy): Eukaryota > Metazoa > Chordata > Actinopteri > Aulopiformes > Paralepididae > Notolepis > Notolepis coatsorum. The sequence goes on along the minus strand of NC_140172.1, from coordinate 59,520,406 downwards.
TTCCTGAAAGGTCAAAACATCTTTGTAAGTAATCTTATCTTCCAACTCCACCTCATGTGTGATAACCAATACCTTACCTGCTCTGTCCGCACCTGTCACTTGCTTGGCAGCGACATCTGCCATGTTGTTACCTCTGGTCACCTTAGACTCATCAGACTGATGGGCAGCACATTTGATAATCGCAATTCGTTTGGGTTTCATTATTGCTTCCAACAAATCGGTTATCTGACTACAGTGTCTTATGGCGGTACCATCTGCTCTCTTAAAACCTCGCCCTTTCCACACCGCTCCGTAGAGAAAACTGATATTCTGTGCGTAGCTACTATCCGTGTAGATATTACAGCTCTTGCCTTCTGCCATTTTGCACGCTTCAGTCAGAGCGACTAGTTCCGCCAGCTGAGCTGAACAGGGTTGTGTCAAGGCTTCGGCCTTTGCTACGACAAACCCATCACCTTGTGATTTTACTACAGAGTAACCTGCTTTTAGGTCCTCTCCAACTCTGTAACATGAGCCGTCTGTCCATAGTTCCAAATCAGGACTGCTAAACGGGAAAGCCTGCAAGTCAGCTCTAAGCCTGGAGTACCTCTCAGCTGCCGCCACACAGTCGTGAGGTTCTCCATCCTCAGGCTTAGGAAGGGTCTGCGCTGGGTTCACTATGGAACACCTAGTCAAAGTAACATCTTCCTGTTCCAAAATCCTGTAATAATTTTTCAGACGGGGTATCGTTAGTGCAGATTTACCAGATTCCAACAAATTTTGGATCGCATGTCCTACCATAATATTGACTGGATACCCCATCATGATACTTGCAGCTTTCTCGTACATCAGGAAGACTCCGGCGCAATCTCGGTAGCACGGAGGCATTCCCATTTCCACCTCTGAATAGGCGATGGAGTAGTATCCTATTGGTTGTGGATGGATCCCCACTCCGGTGTTTTGTGCCAGTACTGCGCATGCATACCTCTGATCTGAAGAGGAAGAGACATACAGTATGAACTGCTTGGTATAATCAGGCAAAGTCAAGGCCGGGGCAGCTAACATACGGGTCTTTATGGTCTCAAATGCCCTTAGGCCCTCCTCAGTCCAGGTTACTTTAGCACTCAATTTATCATTTCCGCAAACTTTTATCATAGCTCTTAAAGGCCCTACTAGTTCTGTATAATTCTCCACCCAAGTGGAACTATACCCGACGATTCCCAAAAACATCATCATCTGTCTTACAGTCACTGGTTTTGGAGCTTTCTTAATAGCCACCAAATGTTCCTCTGTAATAGCTCGATGGCCTTTTGAAATCGTTTGACCTAGATATGCTACTTTAGGTTGACAGTACTGCAATTTTTTCAAAGACACCTTGTGTCCCTTCTCTGCTAGTAGTTGCAATAGTTCGATAGATTCCTTGTGACATGTTGTCTGATCGTCGGCACACAAGATAATATCGTCCATATACTGAATGACTCTGGATTTCAATCTCAGGTCTAACCCGTCCAGATCCTCTCTCAAGATCTTGTTAAAGATGTGTGGGGAATGCTTTAATCCCTGTGGGAGCCTAGTGTACTCATAATGCTCATTCTTATAGGTAAAACCAAAAAAATGCTGGCACTCTTTGCTCAAAGGTACGCTAAAATAGGCGCTACACAAATCTATAACCGTAAAATACTCAGCTTGCGGCGGGATGAATGTCAGTAGTGTGTGGGGATCTGGGACATCGGCGGGATAGTCAATTAAAACCTCATTGACGGCCCTCAAGTCGTGTACCAGACGGTACGAGGTGTCAGGTTTCTCCACTGGCAGCAACGGCGTGTTGCTCTTGGGGCTCTTTGTCTTTCGTAGTACCCCGGCTTCTAGAAGTCCTTTGATTTGTGGCTCGATTCCGGCCACCGCTTTTTCCTTCAGTGGGTACTGACTTTTCCAGGGCAGGGTTGCTCCTGGTCTAAGCTCCACCCTCACTGGTTGAGCAGATTTGATCAGTCCAATGTCGGTGCTATGTTTTGACCACAGCACTTCTGGTATGGCCCCCATCATCTCCTCCTGGAGGCTCAATTTCTGGGGGGTTTCTTCTACTGTCTCCTGTGACAGCTGCACCGTCTGGGGACGTCCCATCCCTGTGCCTTGAATCATTATCTTGACGAACCGTTTGTCCGGGCTTATCCATATGAGTCGGTTCTCCGTCGTCTGTTCGAACTTTATTCCTTCTGCCTCTTTCATCATCCTTCCGATGTGTTGTTGGTCGCACGAGTCGGTCACTTTTAGCGTCACGTGGGGAACGCTGTCTGTGATCTCGTGTTCCTTTTGTAGATAGTTGCTTCGTGCAAGCCGTATTGCTGCTCCTTGGGGACCCATCACTATGCTGGTGGCGTTGAGCTGCACCTCCTCTGGTTGATTTCTCATCCACTCCTCGGCTTGTCTTTCATCCGCATCTTTATAGTATTGTAGAGTGCAGTGGTATGGTGTCTCTGGGTTCCTCGCCGATGGCATATTGGCGGTGATGAAGGTCTCCCATTCCAACGCTGGTCCGAGCAACTCCTGGCTTAGGTTCCCCAACCAGTATACTTCCGGTGGTCGGGGGTCCGTCCTTTGCATCATTTGATAGTATTGGTCTTCTGGGACATCGATTACACAACCATCAGGCGTGCATAGAATGTTCATCCCCAGCATACCAAGGCCGTCCCTGCCCAGTAAGCCGATGGGTGCGGTGTCGGAGACCAAGATGGAAACAGTCGCCTCTTTGCCTCTGTACTTCAGGGTGACAGGTTCTGTCACTGGAATCAGCTTTTTTATTCCCTCAAATCCAATGGTCCGTACATATCGACCGGACATGGGCAGGTGTGTCGCATCTTTAAGTTGGACCACAGTGTACGCCGCCCCGGTGTCTGCCATCATCCTGACAGATTTATTATTCACCGCTACGTGCACTATTGGTTCCTCCCTTAAGTGTGACAATGACAGCTGGCACCCCCCCATTGAACTATCTGGGCCTCGTCAGAACATCTGTTCCGGCCCCCTGGATGGATTTACTGGGCCCATGTTCTGTTGCTGGTTCTGGTCTTGGGTCTGGCCTTGGTCTTGGGTCTGGTATTGGTTTTGGGTCTGGTATTGGTTCGGTCCGTACCACTGATCCTGGAGTCGGCCGTTTCGTCCTCGGCCACCTCCTCTGTTATTTCCTCGACCCCTGGGGCTGGCTAGCCACCCTTTGTCACAGTATCGGGCAAGATGGCCGAGTTCTCCACAAGTCCAGCACTCAACCGATGCCGGCCATCCAGACGATCCTCCTCTTGGACGTCCATTCCCTCCTCGGGGCTGCCAGTTCGATCCCCGCTGATTCTGTTGTTGTATGGGTGCCGGTGCTTCCTGTTTTGTGGGCTGTGCTGTTTCCTGGTTGTTCAGTTGTCCACTATTCCCTGTCTCGGCTCTGGGTGGTGTGGCTTGTACCAGGGCTTGGAGGTACTCTACCATCTTGACTGCCTCGACCGGCTGTTGGTACATGAGCTTTCGCTGACTTGCCGTTTCTTTGTCTTTGGCCTGTTGTTCCTTCTTCCTGTGCAGCTCCACTTGATGGCTCACGTTCTCCAGGTATGCATTTAACGGAATGCTTCCCAGGCACACCACTTCGTTCAATTTCTGTCTCACCTCATTGGAGAGGCCCTTCTGTATTTTCTCTCTTAGCATCGCCTCTCCCATTGGATTTTGTGCAGGGTCTTGGCCGGTCATGTCTCTCCAGGTGGCGTAGGCTTGTGCCACATACTCTCTGGGGGGGGTATCAGGTCCCAACGCACCAATGTGGATCTTATCTGGATGCATCAGGGTGTGATAGGTCTCTCGCAGGACCCGCCACAGTGCTCCTCGGTGAGCGGCGAAGAGGTCCTGGTCGTGGGCTCCAGACACTACATACCGCACCATGGCAGCCTTGGTTAGCAGTTCTTCCATGCCAGCGACTCCTACTTTGTGAGAGAGTAGTCGCTTGACATCGCCGATAGCCAGCTGTTGGCCTACCATTATTTCCTCCAGCTTGGCAATCCATGGAAAAGCCCCATTCTGGAGGGAGGGCAACTTCTCCGATATTTGGGACATGTCTGAAGCATTCCATGGCTGGTACTCCAATCCCTGATGTCTTATCATCAAGGGTTGTATGTTGACCGTAGGCTCTCGGGTACTGGATCTGGTCACTCTTTTTTCTTCCGCCTTTTTCAACACTTTGATTTCATCTCTTGCTTCTCTCATTTGGTCTTCCAATTCTGTTCGTGCGTCGGTGCCCCTTCTCCAGCGTTCGCCGATTGCTTGGTATCCCTCGGAATCAGTGTCTTTTGCCTCTTGGTAGGCCTGTATCTGTGCTTCCAGCTCTCGGTTTTCCTTACTCATCCCATGATGTCGTCGCTTTAATTCCTCCATGGTAGCCGTCAGTTTCATCCGCCGATTGCTTCCTTCGAGGGAAGGTGAGGGCACGGAGAGTGTTGAAGAGTATCTTGGAGCAGGTAAGGTCTTCGGCGTCACTACTTTGATGAGTCTCTCCCTTCTCTCCTCTTCCTCTCGTTCTCTGTCTTTCTCCTGATACTTGGTCTGGGGCTCCCATGTCTGGTCCTCGTCCTCTGTGTCTTCCCAGGATTCGCGGGCTTCGGGGGAAGTGGACCGGCGATAGCTGGGAGCTTGTCTTGACCTCTCCCGGGGATAGTCTCTTCTGGGGCTGAGATCTCTATCGTATAGACTTTCTATTTGGTCATCCCAAGCCCTGATGTCATCGCTTCGGCGTCCCTCTCCTTCCGCCCAGAGAATTTCTTTCTGTGCGGCATTGAGCGGTACATGTTTGCATCGGTGTCTCTTTTCGTCTCGATATCTCTCCTCGTCTCGATATCTCTCCGCCGCCCTGGGATAAGGAATACTGTGGGACTGAACGTCTCGCTCCCTTCTTCTCTCCCCCTCTGTTTCGTCTGCTTCAGGCGTTAGGGTGATTGTTGTCACTGCCCGTCCCATCTCTGTTCTACGGCCACTATTGTTGGTTATCTCGTATTGGCTATCCATGTCTATCATAGGCAGGATAGGGTAGATTGGTTCCTTATTCCTGCTGGCATATGGTGGAGGTGCTATAATTACCTCAGGTGCTTTTTGGGAGATGACTATTGTCCTTTTAGGGGCCAGGGGAGTGATCAGAATGGGGGCTAGCTCCTCTGTCGGCAGGGCCTCCTTATTGACAGTCAAACTGTCCTCAACCATACTCTTCCTTCTCTCAGCTTCCCGAGCGAATTTTGATAAGGTGTCCATTTCTAACATGCGTTTTTTCCCTCTCTTTGTCAGCTTTCCCACTTTTTCCTCTTCCGTTCTATATGTCCTAATTAGAGCATTCAGATCTGATATTATTTCTAAATCAAAAGAGCCCTCAATAGGCCAGGGTTTGGTGATATGTGGCCATCTTTTATTCCATTTCTCTGATAATTCAATAAGTCTTTCCACATAGTAAGGATTGTCCTCGGTGTAAGGATTATTTTTAGCAAGCACTTGTATCGGGTTATCCTCCATCCAACCAATTGGTGTACTCACATCTTTATTTGCCTCCGTTGTCATTTTTCTATATGCGTTTCTTCTTCTCATGTACTAGAGGTTTTTAATTCCTCTTTCTGTGTCTTATTTTATTTTAAAAAATGGTAGCAGGCAAGAGTGATCTTTGTATTCCCTGTCTAAGTGTAGGTGTCTATGCTTTTTGTGACTATCTCCTACTCGAACAACCGCTAACGGTACTTGTAGCCCTGTCTATTCTCTTCTTTCCCTTTTCACTGGTGATCTGTAGTCTTACCTGACTTGCGGTGCCCTCGTTGCCTGGCAGAACTGCTGAAAAATAGAGCACAAAATACAACAGTTCTTTTTAATTTTTCAACTGGAATTTCACTTTACTCCGTTTTTTCAGTATGAATATATCTTCTATCTAATATTCATACCACATCTAATTTTTGAGAGATTTTTTATCAACCGTATGAATAATCCTTTACTTAATTCATACAATCTTTTCAAATTTTTGAGAGATGTTGTGATTGACAGTGGTGTTTGCGTTTCCGGTGTCTACTCCCTTATTTCCGCTTCTATGTTGATCCCTCCTTCGTTGAATTTCCGCTTTCCGATGTTTTCCCCGTGGTCCCGCTCCAATATTCTGTTTCACCTCGAAAATCACAAATTTTTTGAGTAGTGTCACCATCTTGATTACACATTTCATTCAATCATCATGTTTCCATTTTTCTTTTGATTAGTGTCACCATCTTGATTACACATTTCATTCAATCATCATGTTTCCATTTTTCAATACTACTTCCCCCCAGTGGACACTTGTCCTCCTCAGACACGTGTCCACTAACATTTGTTTTTACGCACCTTCCGACATCACTCCCTGCACGCCGCGAGGCCCCACCCTCCGTTTTCCGAAGCGTCCATTACAGACTCCCCACAGAGGACAGGATAACCTCACCACAGGTACAAGGTAGTTAACGCCCAGGCACCCCACCTTGTCACTAACCCCAGGAAGCCCAGTGCCCTGCTAAACGGTCATGCATAACCGTACAGACTCAGCACCAGACCCCAGGGACCTAACAACTCTCAACCCATTCCTTCTCCGTGTACCTACTATGGAAACAAAAACTCATTCACAAAAACAACATTACTTTTATAATATCCCCAGGCACGTCCCCCCAGCACCATACCCCCCTGCACACCCCATCCCCCACCCATCGACCCAGACTGTCCAGCAGTCCAGATCAAAAAATGACAGACAGGGCGTACTCATGGTACCTCGGCACCAACGGAACGCCCACCTCCGCTCGGCCCCCTTCGTCATCCTCCTCTACCGCCATTATCTTAGTCATAACAGGTGCAGCCGAGCGGAGTGACTTCTCCACCGCCGGACCGGCTGCGCAGAGAGTCCTAATCAGACACCCAAAGCATGCTCTAATCACCGACACACACACAACCAATACCACAAATATCACCACTGCATAGAGAACGTATTTAACTATCACCCAACCTATATACCCCAACTGCTCCTGACCCCAATCCTCCCACGAACTCACCCGAGAGTTATGGAGATCCCTCGTAATGTTCCTCAAATGTGCTATCACGTCCGGCATCCCTATCTCATCATTTGCGGGCACATATGTGCAGCATTCCTGACCAATCAACGCACACGTACCCCCCGAAGCTGCCAACAAGAAATCCATTGCCGCCCTTGTCTGCATCTCCATTAATCTCAACGACCGCATCTCCTCATTTTCTAGGCTAAACCCCTCTGTTGTTGTGGCCGCCATGTCCTCAAATAATGCAGCCAAACGATCAATCTCCTTCATATTAGCATACGTCCCATACGCAGGAAGCGCCACCCTGAAAAAACGATTCGCATGAGTCGCAGCCCGCGTCTTCCTCGCCCCAGGGTGCGTTGGCAAGACATCCGTTACCCTCATTGCCGGCACCAGATACCCCAACGCACATCTTCCTTTCCAACCCGCTGGCAACGCTGCATACGCATTCTCACCACAGATCCAATACGTACCTGGGGGAGCCCGTGCAGCCACCTTTGCAGCCCCCAGGCTCACCCCCCCTACACAATTTCCCAGCGTGCCCACATACACACCATTCTCGCCGTCCTCACATCTTGTAAACTCCTCCGGCCTAACTGCCACCGGAATAGGCCTAACATCCAACCTAGCCTGCCCCGTCTCACCCCCTAGCAACCGCCCCGTCTTATGATACGCCTCCATCCTCCCCTCACTCACTCCCTTACATAGGAAAGGCAAATTAAATCCCCTCAACACAGAGTTATGACACTCAGTGACTGGGTGGGCCATAAGCGGTAAACCGGCTGCAGCAGACTCCGGCGCTAGGCCGCACACATAACAATCAGTCTTATTCGCACTTTTCGCCACCTCCCTTGCTATTTTTATAAATTTATTTGCGTGAGGCTCCTGCAACGCCCGCTTGTCCACGTCTATATTTATAAGTTCCGGTGCCTGGGGCCAAAAATAAAACAAAACTCCTGCCGCCATTAATATGAAAACCGTTACCAGAGTGCCCATCACCAACACGCACTCCGCACGCCTTGACAAACCAAACATCCTTGGACCGGCCTGCACTCCTCTGCGTTATCCCTGCCTCCCTCCTCCTGCCGCGCGTTTCCTACTCTCCCTGCAACGCCCCACAAACAATAATTAACAACACCCCTTACAACAACACCCTTATTTATACAATACACAAACACGTCCCACCCCACCCCTAACCAACCCTCCAATATTATCTAACAGGAGAGCGGAAGAGAGGGGGTGGGAGGGCGTTGCCGGGCCGGGGAGGGGGACACACACGCAAGGAGTGACAGTGAGGGAGGGAAACACCTGGGAGGGGCCCGGGAAGGAGGGAGCATATACGAGTCTCTAGGGGAGAGGAGTCCAGGGAAGACTAGAGTATGTCAGACTAGACAGGAAGGGAGGAATTTTAAGAAAAAACAGCCTAGGGAGGGAGTGAATGTCTAGAGCGGGAGTGTACTACTAGGGAGGGAGTGATGTACCTAGGAAAGGAGCTAGGAAAGGAGGGGAGGGAGGGAGGAAAAAAGATTTAGACGAGGGGGGCCGAAACAACAATACTATACACACAATAACACGAAACCATAGTCCATCTCTAAAGGGAGGTAGGCGGCGTCCCCTAACCTTCCGATTTTGGTGGAGACCGCCAGCCAAACCTGTCATGGTTTTCCACCAGGGTCTCAAAGGCAGCCTCCGCTTCCTTCTGGCTGAAAGATACCCCATTTGCCTCTTCCTCCCCTCTAACCATGCGACTCTGTCCCATCACTAGGCTAGTGGCAAACTGCCTCACGACAGCCTCCATGGTGTACGCGCTAGACCAACCACGCGGCGTCAACAGCTCCATACATATGACCCCACCCTTACTCACGTACCCCTGCTCTAAATTCGGGGCGAGCACCCGCACGAAAGGCGGAGAGAATGGGAAATTTTCAGGGAAAGAGACACTCAGTAATATGAACTCCGTCCCCGTTTCTTTCATGTCCTGCCACAACAGAGAGTCCACATCTACTTGAAACAACCGAACTTCCCAGTTAAAGAGATTGTCCTCAACCAACTCCACCGTAATAAAACCGCCTCCCAGTCGTCTGATCTCCTGAAGCTCCCTCATAAGCCTCTTTGACCGGACCTGAGCACCACGAGACACTGGTGATGATGCAGTCGGCGCATTGGTTCCCCTCAATCTTGCGATCGCCCTTGCGAACCAGCCCTGTGGTGCAGACCGCCGTTCCACCGTCTGGCCTTTCACCATCTTTAACTGGTCAGATTAGTCATGCATTAGTCAACCTTAACAGTTCAATTTATCTCTATGCCTTATCATTTTATTTTATTTTTATTTTTATTTTATTTTTTTTTTAGAAACTGGAAAGAAAGCAAAGGCAAAATACACCGTGAATAGAGAGGGATGTGGAGGGAATGAGTACTACACCGGTACGGGGGGGGGGGCACACACTATGGTACAGAGGGAGATGTACACACCCCGTAGCAGAAGTCCTACATTGGGGAGGGGGGCACACACCATAGAAGCTATGAAGGGAGAGACTATGAAAGAAAGGAAGTATTCCAAGGAAGGAGCTGCACCACAGGGAGCTCACACCATATTAGAGATGGAAGGATGGAATGGAATATGGTACCCACTATGATAGTGCAGGATGGATGGAAGGGGGGAGGGGAAGGGGGCACACACTATGATAATGCAGGATGGCACCCATTCTAATAGCGCAGGAGGGGGCACACTGTGATAATGCAGGATGGCACCCATTATAATAGCGCAGGAGGGGGCATACCCTATAGGGAAGACTACAGTGGAGAGGGGGGGCCCTGATGAAACTTCTAGTATCTTCTCATATACTATACCATTTTAGCCATAAAAGGGGAATAAAGGAGGGAGGGAGTGAAAATGGGAGGGAGGGATGGAGGAAGAAAAGGAGGTGAGGGAGGGAGGGAGAGGAGAGGAGAGGAGAGGAGAGGAGAGGGAGGGAGGGAGGGAGGGAGGGGGAGAGAGAGAGAGAGAGAGAGGGAGGGAGGGAGGGAGGGAGAGAGAGAGAGGGAGGGAAGGAGGGAGGGAGGGAGGGAGGGAGGGAGAGAGAGAGAGAGAGAGGGAGGGAGGGAGGGAGGGAGAGAGAGAGAGAGAGGGAGGGAGGGAGGGAGGGAGGGAGAGAGAGAGAGAGGGAGAGAGAGGGAGGGAGGGAGGGAGAGAGAGAGAGAGAGAGAGAGGGAGGGAGGGAGGGAGTGAGATGAGGGAGGGGGTATGGGAGGGAGGGAGGTGAGGGAGGGGGTATGGGAGGGAGGGGGGGCGAGGGAGGGATGGAGGAAGGGAGGGGGGCAAGGGAGGGAGAGAGAGGGATGGAGGGGGGCAACCTAGGGAGAGAGGGGCCAAGCAACAGCAGAGGTGTATCCATTTCAAAGACAACACTGCCCCCTGCTGTCTCTATTCGCAACCCCATTGCCCCACAGTGCGTCATCACGCAGCCACTCCTCCCATGACGTCAGCCGACGTGCTCACACAACATGAACCCCAATTCCCAGAATTCCCTGTACCGAATCGTAGTCCGGCATTAAGGATGGCTTCCCGCGAGACGTCGCCACAGGCTTACGTCACGTTTACACACACAAGGTCCCGCTGCCAGCCAAAATAGCATCACGCGATATTCCCCGAGACTCCCAGCATGCAACATTGTTAGCACAGGTAGCTTTAGCATGTTAGCATAGTTAGCTTAGCATTTTTAGCATAGTTAGCTTAGCATTTTTAGCATAGTTAGCTGTCCACTGCCAACACCATTAGCTTAATACCGTTTAGCTTAGCTCAATGTTGCTATCGCTCGATCAGCCTAGCACGGCTAGTTAGCTTAGCCTAGCCCCTTACAATAGCGTTTCCTATACGGCCCACTATCCTGTTGATTTGAGCAGCACAACACATCGCGACGTTTTGCACAACCCAGTCATACTTTATAACATAATTTTAAATTTATTAAGCATTCGTTCATAAACCTTACAGTATCATTTTCTCGTTTGTACGCCCGTCCGGCCCCGGCCGGCTCCGTATTTTAAATCTAGCGCTCCCGATCCCGCCCCGCATTTTAAATCTAACGCACCCCCTCTAGGCCCCCACCAAGCAGATGCTCCTAGTGACGTCATCAGTGGTGGCCGCGATCTGCCATTAAATCATTGTAGCAGAAGAAGAACCCTGCTTTCTTTGATCTTTACCACATTAAACCACGACCTCATTACCACTGATTTAAAAAAATTCAAATAACGTGACACATCCTTTTGGTTCCATCTCACTCGTCATTCACTCAATTCATTCGATATCGCAACGCAGCGTCCATACGGTATGCACGTCGTTTTTGCGGACAGTGGTATGGTGTCCCCGCGGCCGTACCAGTCCCTAGAGTTATCATAATGATACAAAAAATACCGGCATCCACTCCATAACCTCTAGCAGACTCATTCACACACATCCTCTCTCATCCGCACAGTTACACTCATACTTCCATTCAGCAACATAATCATTCTTAGCACTGGTCAACCTTGCACATCATGTAGCATCATTTGGTAGCCTTTTTCAGCCACCATGGATGAAGCTATAAGTTCCGTCATCTCAACACAACAGTCGTACTAAACATTAATAACCCCAAGCATTCCCCGTTAGCTTGCAACGTAGCTTAGCATGTATTAGCCCTGCTTTGTATAGCAGTAGCTTCCCGGGTATAAAACGGCTTTATTCCGTATTGGTTGTAATATAGTAATCCGCGACGTTTAGCGTTATGATGACGTACGTTTGATTATAGCCATGATACCATACATGTGTCATCCTATTTCATCTAAACAACATATATACATTGTTACATACTAAAGTCCTTATATAATGCCTCATCGCTTCTAAGTGCAGTTTTTTAGTTCGAACATAAGCGCAGATCTTTATAACCCCCCAGTGCACAAGTGCTAATTTTTCCGAGGTTTAAGAGGACTACCTTACGCGCTCCAGATCTCTTGTTCCGTAAGAACTAAACGGATTCGTACGACGTCGATTTGTCTTTAGCAACGTACAAACCAGACGTCTCCAGTTATTGTCATTGCATTTGAACCTACGATTCTAAACAAGAGTATCTGTCGCCTAACCTGGCGCAATCCTCTAGCCCCTCAGCAGTGCGCGACCTGAACTATTTTATTGTCCAACCCGATCGCGCCAATCCCCTTCATTTCTTTAGTGCCGATACGGCTGTGCGCTCAATCGTTTTAATTCGATCGCGCCAATGCAACCATTCTCTACCCCTGTTCGAAATCTGCCCAAACAAACCCCGACAATACAGACACATCTTCAACTCACCGTTTGGCCTCTGCTGGTTGTTGTTGTTCGAGGATGGTGTAGTCAGGCGTCGCTGCTCTGCTCTGAGAGTTTTTGAAGTTCTGTTGTCCTTGTCCTGGGTCCCGTTCGGATGTACAGACCGGTAGTCACGGCGCCAGATTAATGTATCTTCTCAATGATTCTATGTTATAGCTATATGATCTTTCTCTAATGTATAGTGGAATAGCTTACTCTGCTCGTTGTGTTTCCCGTTAAAGTAACAGTTCATTCAAATGTGGTCCTTTGGAAATCACGTGGAGGCGGAGACAGCGCTGCGGGTGAAAACGGTTCTGACCGTTGTTTTATTGGAATATCCAACAGCTTAAATTATCTGGTTCACAGCATCAATTATTTTCTATCTCTAATCAGCTTTTCCCGGAGGGCTTCTTAGTGGCGTCTCTTATTCTCGAACTGGTGGGGTGGATTCTCCGTCTCTGCTTTTCCGTTCTCCCTGCGTGTCTCTCTGCGTCTCGGTGTCTCCGTGTCTCTGTCTCACCTCCATCATTCAACCTGTAGGTTTTATAGAGAAGAGAGAACCCCCCCCCCAGCCCTTGCGCCATCCAGTGCCGTCACCCCAGAGAGCCTGCTTTCCTATTGGCTAGAAGGTCTCCCCTCTCAGTGATTTGGGTCTTGCGAAACAGCGTTACAAGGTGACCTTACAGAGGGGATATGAACTAGTTTCCTTTTAGAATGATTTACCCAAGTGTCCCTGAATGCGACCCTCATACAGATGGAAATATAGTACCCACTCAACTTAACAGTGGGTATCACAGAATGGCCTGTTTGGTCTGCTTAGCTAAAGTAAACAGAACTCGGATGTTGGCCTTCAGGCCGTCACTTCTTGACTTAAAAGTTTAGTTATTTGGCGCACCATCCCTGTTCGTTGTGGAGGAAGATGTGTCATCTGTTTGCCATTTGATCTGTTCTTATTTTTATGGCACTCTGGGCTTTTTCCTATAGCTGCTAGGTGAAGGGTGAAGGGTTGCACTATTAGCTTTTGACTGAATTCTCCTGTGGCCTTTTCCAGAAACCGCTAGATGATTTTAATCCCTCCTGTAATGCTTATACGGGTCATTTTGATCAATTTAATTTACGACACATTCTAATTTATTGAATGTGTGTCTCTCCACACACTAATTCAGGTCATGAAATCACTTTGATGCCCCACATTCTAATTTAAATATGTATTTATCACTAGACTCTCTCTCCCTATCTGTTTCTCTGTATATATATATATATATATATATATATTTTTTTGACATACACTGTGGGAAGTGTGAAATGCAATTATCTGTGTATTTGGAAGACACAGCTGACCATGACATTATGTATTATAGGTTCCGACACCGATTCCGTATCCGGTGGCGAGGGAGCAGGCACCCCGCCATGTTTAGGTACGGACTAATACTATATAACATACTGCATTCATGTGTGTGTTTACTGTATGTGTAGATATGTGTGTAAATTGTGCGGACAATAAAACTGACTGAATTCGATATCCCAGATTCTGGAGCAGAGAGCGATGATGCCCCAGCAGCCCCGCTGGACCGAGCATGCCGCAGGAGTGTGTCACCTACTCCTACAGGTGAGTGTCTACATAATAATACATAATGCTATATATATATCATGTAAATAAAAGGACAATACATCTAATATAATGTATTGTAATGTGTTACGTTCCTGTGATTCCAGAACCAGAGGGGAGTCAGGGGACAGATGTTCCAGAACCCGGTGCAGGGAGAACACACCCATCTAAGACGGGTAAGTTGGCCTCACTCTGCACACCACGTCCAGCTCTGACCTCTGACCCCCACACCACGTCCAGCTCTGACCTCTGACCCCACACCACGTCCAGCTCTGACCTCTGAACCCCACACACACTCACTCATTCACTCACACACAGTTTGTAACTACGTGTTATATGAATGTTTGTCTACAGTAGGGGTGTTATGATAATTGTATATTTGTATAATTGACAGGTCGCGGGGTGCGACGAGAAGCGAGGAGCAGGTCGGTGGCGAGCCGTAAGAGCCAGGAGGATGCCTGGTCTCGTGAGGGCTGTGTGCCTCGTAGACTGCCCTTCACAGCCCAACCAGGACCGCTCCAGGACGCCGACTGGCTAAATTTGTTCCTAACCGATCCCTTCCTCAACATGATCGTTGCCCAGACCAACCTGTACGCGGATCAGTCCATTGCCCTGCTGGATCCCACACTAACTAGTAGCAGGGCACTGGTTTGGAAGCCCCTCTCACTGAAGGAAGGAGCTCAAGGAGTTCCTTGGCCTGTTATTTTTAACCGGTGTAATTCCGAAGCCTCGCTTGGATATGTTTTAGTCGACAGACGAAATGATCCTCACACCGTTCAGTGTGGGTCAGACCATTGCCGTGAACAACCAGCAGGTCATGATCGTGGCATGGCGGGACAAGAGGATCGTGAAGATGATCACCAGCTTCCATGAGGACACAATGGAAGTGGCACACGTTTGGCAGAAAGGTCGTTCAGTGAGGGTGGAGATGCTAAAGCCGACATCTATTATAGCTTATAATAAATGCATGAAAGGAGTTGACCAGTTGGATCAAAACCGTACTATCCGTGTACACGCAAGACTGGAAAGTGGACCAAAAAGTTTGTGATATATCTGATCCAAATATGTTTGTACAACTCGTTTGTCTTGTACAGAGCCAGGCACCCCAGAGGGTATTATAATAACCTCCTCCGGTACACCATGGCTGTGGGACGGACCTACACAGGGGCTAAGGAGTTAAAAATTCCTGGGGTGGCAGGGGGTGAGGAGGGAGGTGGGGGTGAGAAGGAGGGGGGTGAGGAGGAGGCAGGGGCTGAGCAGGTGGGGCGTGGCAGGAAATGCAACCCTAGGGCCCCAATCGGGGACCCGCAGAGCAGATTAGTGGGTGGCTTTGGGGCACATGGTATGATGGCCTATGCAGCCACCGCAAAGAAAAAGCTACCATGTAGGGTATGTCGGGTCTGCAGTGGGCGTGGCCTCAGGAGTGAGACAAGATACTATTGCACATCGTGCAATGTCCCCCTGCATCGTGAGAAATGCTTCGCTCTGTACCACACAAAGAAGGATTATTCTAAATAGTTTCTTTATTAGTTGTCATACAGAAGTACAGAATACTTCTAAATAATCCATCATTGTGTGATACAGAGAGAAACATGTGGATGCGTACTTCACCATACCATGTGTACCACTCCGGTAGATAGTATAGCTAGCTGAGTGAGTATAATATAGTATAGTATAGTATAGTATAGTATAGTATAGTATAGTATAGTATAGTATAGTATAGTATAGTATAGTATAGCATAGCATAGTATAGCATAGTGGGTAGTTGTACTGTTTTCTGTACAAGACAAATGTGTTGTACAGATGTATTTGGGCCACTGTTGTAAATATTGCATAGGCATGTTTGGACCACTTGCAGATGAGACGTTATGTTAGTGATCTAGCTTTGTCAACTCCATTAATCATTTGCCCTGTGGAGGCTGGTGTATATAGTTTATTGCAGTTATTTGGCCTCTTTATTTTTTTATAATTTTTTTTATTATCTTTTTCCCCCCTCCTTTTTACCGTTTGCACAGAACCAATGGTTGCTGGCAGTTACCCAGTTTATACTTTTATAAAGTATATACTGTTGGTAAAGTACCACATACTTTTCTAATGCAGTCCATTGGCCTCTTATTTATAACCGGTGTACTTTGGAAGCCTGTCTTGGATATGTTTTGGTCCACAGATCATCTGGCGCTTCATCCATTTCTCAGACAATGCAGCCATCGATGTGAGAGACAAACTGTATAAGATATACCCTGTAGTTGATCATGTGACGTGCCTGTACTGTGAATGTTACCAGCATACTTCTAATGCACAGAAACAATGGTTGGTTCTGATGACAGTCACCCAGTGTATACTTTTATAAAGTATTGTGTTGGTAAATTACCATAATTTTATACTGTACTGTGAATGTTACCAGCATATTTATCTAATGCACAGAAACAATGGTTGGTTCTGATGACAGTCACCCAGTTTATTGTACATCTTCTGAAGTAAAAATGTTTTTCACTTCATCAAAGTTTCAAGTTTTCTGCATTATAAAGTATTCTGTATTTTATAATAATGTTTTCTGGACCTACACCAGTAGTTATAACTTACTTGTTCGTTAGCGCCAGGCCCCATGGTGGTTGATAATATATCAATTAGTTTCCCCTGGAAATACTACTACCTGATCAATACAAGATATTATTACTTTATGAATGTGTTTATATCATGTATGGACGAATCCATTATTGGGAAAACAGGTAGGTACAGATCAAACGCTGTCTACAACACAGGAGCAGAGTATACACAGTACAGGAATGAGAAACAGTCTAAATGGGTTTTAGTTTATTTCATGCACATATGATCTGTAATACCTGATCGGTACAATATCTACTAACCTGATCAATACAAGATATTCCTACCTGATCGATATAATAGTATTGCTGCATTTCAAGTTTATTTATTTGTAATAGTGCCATACAGACTCATAATGCAATGTTTTCCCTGTGATTAAAAAAAGTACCAGTTTAAATTGCTTTATAACACGTTCGGTAACTTCGTGCACCCCCCCCCCCCATGTTGATAACGGAACAAGATGGTCATGTCACCTATGATCTGTAAATACTAAATAACTGATCGGTACAATATATACTAACCTGATCAATGCAAGATATTCCTACCTGATCGATATAATAGTATTACTGCATTTCAAGTTTGTTTATTTGTAATAGTGCCATACAGACGCATAATGCAATGTTTTCCCTGTGATTCAAAAAAGTACCAGTCTAAATTACTTCAAAACACGTTCGGTAACTTCGTGCAACCCCCCCCCCCCCCCCCCCCCCCCCCCCATGTTGGTTTTGATAAAGGAAGTCTTGTCATGACGTGGACATACTGTTTCAGGCAGCAAAGACCATGAATTGCGCACCGCGCAGAAAACAGCTCATAACTTTTTTTCTAGAAAATCCGACTGGATTTTCCGCTTTGTTTACCTTTTTTAACTTGGAATTGTGAACGAACGAAGGCATGCAGAAACAAACGGTATTTTTCATAGTGTACATCAACTCGTCTTTGTCAAATGAGCCAAACCATTTCCCCATTGTTATAATATAAAATATAGAAATAGCTCCGCTAAGATCATGAGATATCGCCAAAATCGTCCAAAAACGCTGGCAGGATGCCTACTCCAGCGGATTTCCGGCTGGCAGACAATGTTAACTATCGAGGATAATATGCCTGCGGACCAATATTATTATATGACAGCCCCGCCCCCATTCACTAACCAACAGTGATGCCAGTAACTAGTTACTTTAATCTGATAACTTTTTTCAGTAAATAGTCATATAACTTGTTACTTTTTACAAGCCAGTAATCTGATTAGTTACTTTTCCAAGTGGCTGTGCATTACTATTTAGTTACTATCTCATAATGCTGATAAGAGAGCCAGGGGTACAGTCAGCTAGACCGGAGATGGGACGTGCGCTCGCGCACGCACGCACACAGCCATAGCTGATTTTAGAATGGCTTCAGCATGAAGTTAAATCAACTATCCAGTTCGTTTTATAGTGTAATTTGGCTACTTGAGAGAGTGAGAGAGATTCATGTTACAAAAAGTTCAATGTCAATGCCATTGAATATGTCAAGTGTCCCTAGGCCAGAGATCCCAGAACTTTCTAAGCCTAGACAGTGTGATCTTAGTACTACCACACTGAACGTCATGTCCAAGCCCCAAGTCAAGTCACGTCAGGTTCGGTCAGCCTCCTGAAGGAGACAAATCTTTGTGACAGGCCTGTCCAGACAGCTTGTCCTGGTCTTGATCTTCACTCGCCGAACGAGTCCTTTCTTATCTTGAACAGCCTCAACAACTCTCCCCATGATCCAAGAGTTGCGGGGTGCAGAGTCATCCACGATGAGTATGATGTCTCCAGACATGAAGTTGCGCTTGACTCTGTTCCACTTCTGGCATTCCTGAAGCTGTGGTAGGTACTCCCTTGTCCATCTTTTCCAAAACAAATCAGCCATATACTGCACTTGCTTCCATCTGCAAACGGCATACAAGTCCTCCTTTTGGAATTGACCAGGTGGAAAAGATGGTTGACCTTTGAGGAGAAGAAGATGGTTTGGCGTCAATGCCTCTAGGTCATTAGGATCTGTGGATGTCTTTGTTATTGGTCTGCCATTAAGAATAGCTTCAATTTCACACAGCACTGTGTGAAGACCGTCATCATCCAGAGTTTGTACTCTTAAAGTAGAGTTAAGAACTTTCCTGATGGAGAGAATTAGTCTCTCCCATGCTCCTCCATGGTGGGATCCAGTTGGAGGATTAAACTTCCATTTAATACCTCTCTGTAAAAGTTCCTCGTGGATCTGAGACTGATTCCATTGTTCTATAGATCTTTTCAACTCTCGGTCAGCGCCGACAAAGTTTGTACCGTTGTCTGAGCAGAGTTCTTTGACTTGCCCTCATCTTGCTATAAAACGACCTAATGCGTTGATGAAGGAAGCCGTGTCCATTGATGCTGCTACTGTACTTCGATGTGCACAGCTCTTAACGCTAAGCAGGTGAATATCACTCCATATCTTTTCACTTGAGATCTTCCACGTTTGACATCAAATGGACCAAAGCAGTCTACTCCCACTGAGGTGAACGGTGGTTCATCTGGAGATATCCTGTTGCGTGGCAAATCTGCCATCAGCTGGCTGCCCGGTCCTCCCTGTACCCGTCGGCACACAACACATCTTGCCAAGATCTTTCTTATAGCCACACCGGCCCCAGTAATCCAGTATTTCTGGCGTAGCCTCGCCAACATGTACGTTCTGCCACTGTGGCCGACTTCTTTATGAACATGCCTTAGAATGATGTCCGAGACGTGTAGATCTTTGGCCAGTATGATTGGATGCTTTGACTCTTCAGGCATCGCTGCCCTATCGAGCCTGCCACCGACTCTCAATTCACCATCATCGGATAGCACTGGATTCAGTCTGTATATGTGGCTTGTTCGTTTCACATTCTGACTCTTTTGTAGGCTGGAAATCTCCTCTGGGAATCATTTCCTTTGGCAAGATCGAATTATTTCAAGCTCAGCCTCCTGTATTTCTTCCACTGTAAGCGACACAGAGAATGAATCTTTAACACTCTGCAGCTCTTTCTTCAGAATACGTTCTTGCTCATTTGACTTTGAGTGAGACAGCAATGTATTGACCTCTTTTCTCTTCTTCCAGAGACGTAATAGTCTCTCCTTGAATCTTAGGATCCAACCCATTGTTCTTCTCAGACGATTCCAGCATGAGGTACGATTGATCAACTGCGACACTGAGTCAACCTCTTCTTCGGCACAAACGGCATTAGCCAAGATGCTTGGTTTGACCTCTGGATCATCTTGTTCTTATAGCTCCCTCACACCATCCGGGTTTGTAGGCCAGTGCTCCTCTGGTAGCATCAGAAACTGCGGGCCAGATATCCACTTTTCCTCCTTGAGAAATGACTCTACTCCAAGTCCCCTGGAAGCAAGATCTGCCGGGTTGCATAAAGTACTCACATATCTCCATTGAGTTGCTTGTGATGTTTTAAGGATTTCCGAGATCCTGTTAGCCACAAACGTTCGGAATCTGGAAGTCTCATTCTTTACTTACTTCAATACTGAAGTGCTGTCAGTCCAAAACACAGAGTCAAGCAGTGGCATCTGCAACTCCTTTCTCCACAATCTGTCCATGCGCGCTGCAACCACTTCTGCGGTTAACTCCAGTCTGGGAATGGTAACTGGTTTTAAAGGAGTCACCCTTGCCTTTCCCATGACAAGAACGCTGCTTGACTAGGTATTGGTGTTGCGCAACAGCAAGTAGGTAACTGTTCCATAACCCACCTCGCTTGCGTCTGCAAAATTATGTAATTGGGCAGACGCCACAGGTCCAAAGTCCACAGGCTTGAAACATCTGCTGACCTTGAAATCCTCCAGTAGGTGGAGCTCCTGTACCCATTTTGTCCACTCCAGGGCAATGGGTGCAGGTATGATGTCATCCCACCCAAGGCCTTTCCTACACAGATCTTGCAAAATTTGTTTGGCCTTTAGCACCACTGGCACCAGCACTCCAAGTGGGTCGTAGATCGAACTGACCATAGACAGGATCCCTCTACGGGTCAAAGGCCGATCTTGAATTGAGATCTTGAACTTGAATGCATCGGATTGCACACACCATTGCACACCCAGTACTCTTTCGACAGGGAGCGTGTCATAGTCCAGGTCCAAATCTTTTACGTCCGTTGCCCTCTCCTCTTCAGGAATCTCAGCCAACACATTTCGACTGTTGCTTATCCACTTCTTTAGCTGAAATCCCCCTTTGGCACAAATGGCTCGGAGGTTGTGATAGAGAGCTATAGCCTGAGACTCAGAGGGCACTGAAGCAAGACAGTCATCCACGTAAAAACTGTGCATAATGGTGTCCACCACCTGATGACCGAAGGAGTCTCTATTATCCTCTGCACACCTTCGAAGAGCAAAATTTGCACAACTTGGCGATGAAGTTTCTCCAAAGAGATGGCTGAGCATCCTGTACTCCTCCATGGGTTGAGAGAAGTTTCCACTGGGCCACCAGAGAAACCTTAGCACAGGGCTACTCAACCTTTGATGGCCCAGGGGCCACTCAGCAAAATGCCAGAAGTCCAAGGGCCGCAAGACCAAATAATGTTGGTCGTATACTCGTATATTGGATTTTAGTCTAAAAATTGAGGAAACACACAGAATCTGCCTACATTTCCATCTATATAAGGCCAAACCTCATTGAACAAAAATATTGTCATGACATGGAATAATTAATGATGAAATGAAGTTACAACATGAGGCTTTTATTCACAGAATGTGAAGATAACATGAACATATTACTGTTGCAAATATCAGAGGTAGGTTAGAGGCCAATACTAATGAAATAAAGCCTGGTACAATAACATGTTCCTAAATTACAGAAACAAACATAACTTGTTCCTACTTTTTTTGTTTCAGGCTGTGGATATAAGGCTCTCTGGACATAAATAAAATATTCCAAGTCAAGAAACAGTGCAATGTAACAGTGCAATTAGGCAAAAAATACTCAAATTAAATATAGGCATGTATAGGCATTTTTGGAAAAATTAAATAAAATACAAGTCTTGTTTAAAACAAGCCAAAAATAGTTGGGTTCATGAAAAACATCTGACTTCAGCTTGCTTGACAGGCTGTTATAAGGTCCAGACCTGTAAATACAGTAAAAGACAAACAGAGAATCATGAATATCTTTCAATGACATTCAGTCACACTTTACTTAAATTCCCTCACATGGAAATTAAAACGAATATTTAAAAAAAATCAGCTATGTTAATCAGGTTTGATTTTGGTAAAAATATATTTTGATCTATTAAAGAGGAGGCAGGAGAGAGACGACATCTGGGACAGTAAACGGCAAACACAACTACGTGACACGAGAGACAGGGGGCAGGGAGAGAGAGAGGGAGGGGGAGAGAGAGAGAGAGGGAGAGGGAGGGGGAGAGAGAGGGGGAGAGGGAGGGAGTGACAGGGAGGGAGCCGGGATGGAAAGAGAGAGGCAGGGATGGAACGAGAGAGAGGGCGAGATAATGAATTACTTACTTAATGTGAGACTTGAGACTGCGTTTTCGCCACTAATCGTCTCAGGTCTGGCTGGTATGCAGAGGTTTCTGTGCGCAGACAGTCGTGGAGGTGCTTGTCACTGAGAGCGTTGCGCTGTTTCGACTTGATAATTCCCATAGTAGAGAATGCACTTTCACACACATAGGTTGAGCCGAAACACGTCAATATCTTCTTTGCACAAATAGTGATGGTGCTGTATGACTCGCCAGGCACATACCGCATCCAGAAGTCCACCATTGATTCATCATTATGTTTCTGCTTCAAAGCGTTATTGTTTTTCAATTCAATCAGTTCCTCTTCAAATCTTTCCCTTGTAACGCCAAACTTGTCACACTGCTGTGACGCTTCTCTCACATCAGCACTGTATGGGTTCTCTACCATGCGAATTACTGGCATGATTTCTTTTAGGTCAGTGAAACGATTTGAAAACTCCGTAGCAAGCGCATCGAGGCTGCAATAAGGGAGCGGATTTTATCCTTTCTTATGTTGGTACCTGGTGGGTATTCATCACGAAATCCCTGTGAAGTGTGCTATGGTGACGCTTAATATTGTCACGTTTTGCGACTGCAATTGGACGAATGCAAACTCTTCTTCCCACTTCTCCTGAAATACTCTGTGCTCATCTGCTATTTTTCGTTTTGGTTTCGCCATGTTGCTGCAGCCTGTTTTCTTTGCGCGCCCTGTGACTTGTTGTGCACTACTTCCTCGTATGACGGCGTTGTGTGCCGAACGCTAGCCGATCTACAAACTATCAACACGTTGTGGCTTGTAGATCAACACTTTTTGTCAGGTAGAGAACAGCTCAATAGCTTACGCATTATCGCCCTCTTGTGGTTAGAAAAGCTAGAAATATTTATTCTACATTGATTGAATGCAGAACAAAAATGTTTGACATTACCATGGCGGGCCGCAGTGACCTGTTGCCCGCGGGCCGCGGGTTGAGTAGCGCTGCCTTAGCAGATTACAATCTTCAGCTGGCACACGCACCTGATGATACATGGCCTCAATGTCTGCTATCAAAACAACAGGTTCTTTCCTGAATCTGGTTATGACTCCGATCAATGAGCTAGTAAGGTCGGGTCCTTGCAGTAATTGTTTGTTCAATGATGCATCTTGAAATGACGCGGCACAGTCAAACACCACTCTGATTCTCTTCTTCTGTGGATGGTATACACCTTGATGGGGAATATACCATGTCTTGCCATGGCTACGTGCCAGCTCTTCAACAGGCACCTTTTCAGCATAACCACAGGAAATCATGTTCTGCATAAAGGTGACATAGTCTGCATGAAATGAAGCATCTTTCTGGAACCTTCTTTTCAGACTCAAGGCACGTTGCTCTGCTACCCTGCGGTTGTCAGGCATGCACACATCCCCGTTCTTTAGAGGTAAACCAATGGTGTAGTGACCATCCACAAGCTCAACAGTGTTTTCAACCAATTCCATGAACTGGCGATCTTCTCTTGATGGACTCAGCTGTTCGTCATGGATGCACTCAGGGAAGTCAATTTGAAACTGCCGCTTCCACAGTTCATCCAACTTCACCACTGAGATATGGTTAGCAGTGACGCTAGGTTGTTCACAGTCTTCTCCTCCAGACAGTGGCCCATTAACAGTCCATCCCAACATGGTCTGAACAGCATACGGCCCTCCATCCTCACTTGGAATGACCTTTACTGGCTCCAGAGCTCTAGGTACGTTCAAGCCAATCAAAAGCTCAACTTCTCCATCAATTTCAGGTAGATGTACCCCATGCAAGTATGGCCATCTGTACAAATCCTGCTGCCGTGGTATATTGCTCCTGCTGACAGGCATTTTCTTCTGTGTAAAGACGTCTGGCAAGTCACAGTAGAGGCCACTGTCCAGGCCCGCTACCTCCAGGTCTGACACAATGCAACATCCCACAACCTTTTCCTGGCCCATAGTACGTAAGAGAATTTCAGTTGCTCTTCCTGAGATATTCAGTCTATCCATCAGGTTTGTTGTGCAGAATGATCCTGAGCTCCCTTGGTCCAAAAAGGCATACGTCTCCACAATGGTATGGCCCCTTTTAGACTTGACCTTGACTGGCACTATGGATAGTTTGCAGTCCTGCTCACCGGCCCCAGTGAGACCACTAGTTTGCACCGCTACCAGAGTACTGCCCACTACCATGTCAGTATCAGCTGCCACTGCTCCTTTTCTCTCTGCCTCCTTGACCTTCTGGTAAATATGAAGGATGCTAGGATGTCTAGATCCACATACTTTACATGACAGTCGCCTCCTGCAGTCCTTACTTATGTGCCCTCTGCACAAACAGCCAAAACAGATTCTGTGCTCTCTCAGGAATGCAATCTTGTCCTCATGTGCCCTCTTCGCCAGTAGCGGGCACAACTCCAGTGCATGTTCACCCTCGCAACACAGGCAGGTATTTTCTTTATTTTTTTTTTAAACTTTGGCCATTCCCCTGGCTCTTTTATGTGTTTATCACATTTATTCTGGTCAAGGATTGTTGTATATTTCCAGAGCTTTATTCCTTGTTGCACCATACACCATACTGAGACACAACATACAGCATGACAGGAAGTACTAAATATCTGTCTACAAGCAGAGGGTGGTATTGACTGATAGTGCCATCTAGTGGTAAGGTAAAAGTACTGTATTACAACACTCCCACTTACTTTTACAATGGCATTCAAGTCCCTTTAAATAATATTACAACACTCCCACTCAATTTTACAATGGCATTAAGTGCCTTTAAATAATATTACAGAGCCATGCTCTCATTCATAAAAAAGAAACATCAAGAAAAAAATATCTTTAAACAACAACAACAAAAAATACTTTCTCTTTTTACAATGCTTTTACTGGAACTCTTTTTCACATTTTTCAGACTTGCTTTGACCAGGCAGCGTTCGGCGTTCACCTGTCAAGCACAAATAACCACTCTATTTAAATAGGAAAAAGTCCAATCTCTCCCCTAAGGTACTCAAACTTCTGTTTAGTCAGTGGCTTGGTAAAGATGTCTGCTTTCATGTCATTTGTTGGACAATATTGCAGTTCTATTTGCCCATTCTGCACACATTCACGGATGTAGTGGTAGCGAATGTCTATGTGTTTTGTCCTGGAGTGGTTCACGGGATTCTTCGCGATTGCGATGGCTCCTTGGTTGTCTTCCAGGATCACTGTGGACGTAGCCTCCACTCCGAGATCGCTCAGTAGTCGTCTCAGCCAGACACCTTCTTGAGCAGCTTGACTGAGTGCGATGTACTCAGCTTCTGCTGTTGAAAGTGCAACTGTTGCCTGTTTCTTGCTAAGCCAGCTCACAGCTCCTCCACACAGTAGAAAGATGTTGCCTGTTGTTGAGCGGCGGTCATCCTGATCACCAGCCCAGTCAGCATCTGAGAATCCAATCAAAGCTCCAGAGTCTGACTGCTCATACTTGAGAGCAAGGTTCACTGTCCCTTTCAAGTATCGAAGTATCCTCTTCACAGCAGTCAGATGTGAAGCATCTGGATTTGCATTGAACTTTGACACAGCACTCACTGCCTGAGCTATGTCTGGTCGTGTGGCCATTGCAGCATACAGCAGACTTCCTACCATTGACTGATAGGTATGTTGGTGCACTGGCTTACTGACACCATCACTTTTCCTCAATTTGACATTGCCATCAGCAGGAGTTGCTACAGGATTTGCATCATCCATTCCATATTTCTGAAGAATGGTTTCAATGTACTGCTTTTGATGAAGAAATACACTGTTCTTATTTCGGATCACTGAGACGCCCAGGATATAGGAGAGCTCACCCATGTCTTTCATCTTGTAGCGCTCCTTGAGAGCCATTTTCAGCTCGTTCATGCTCTCAGTCGACTCCGTTATCAGAATGAGATCATCAACATAAACTGCGAGTATTTCAAGCTGTTGTCTTGATCTCACAAACACACAGGGGTCTGATGTGCTCTGTTTGAATCCAATTTCCATCATGAACTGTGTGAAAGCCTTGCTCCAGCAGCGGGGAGACTGCTTCAGTCCATAGATCGATTTATTCAGTTTGCATACCAGGTGTTCCTCCCCTGGTTTGATGTAGCCCTCTGGTTGCTCCATGTAGATTTCCTCTTCCAGGTGTCCATTAAGGAATGCAGTTACGACGTCCATCTGGTGCACCTGTAGATTGTTTTGAATAGCAAAGGACAGTAATGTACGAATAGAGCTGAATCGTACCACAGGTGAAAACGTTTCATCATAGTCAGCACCATACAACTGTGAGTAGCCCTTGGCGACAAGTCTGCATTTGTATCTCTCCACTCGTCCATCACTGTGATGCTTGACTTTGAACACCCATCTTGATCCTACTGTCTTCCTTTCTCTTGGTAAATCCACTAAGTCCCATGTCTCATTTTCCAGCAGCGACTCATATTCCAAATCAGCCGCCTCCTGCCATTCCTTTGCATTAGGACTCACCATTGCTTCTTTCAGTGTGATTGGCTCTGTCACACGACACATATTGGCATGATGATCAACAGTCACTGTATCAGCAAAGTCATCATATCCATATCTCCTTGGAGCATTTCTGATTCTGCCGCTTGTTCTGACAGTGCTATCGACCTCATCATCTTGTGTTTCACACTCTGTTTTAATGATTATTTCGTTCTTCACTTCACGTGTTTCACTCTCACCTGTTTTAATCGTCATCTCGCCCTTTACCTCCTGTTTACAGTTGAAGTTTGATTCATCAAAGATGACATCTCGACAGATTAGAATTCTCCTTTTCTCTTCATCATACAGGCGATAACCCTTGGCATTGTTTGCATATCCCACAAAACGAAGCTTCACAGCCTTTTTGTCCAGTTTCCTTCTCTCTGAATCTGGGATATGTGCATAAGCAACACAGCCAAACACCTTCATGTGACTCATGTCAGGTTTCTTTCCATACCATCTCTCATAGGGAGTCTCTTGCTTCAGGACAGATGTGGGCAGCCTGTTCTGTATGTAAGCTGCGGTGGCTACAGCCTCTGCCCAGTGCATCTTCGGCAACTTAGCATGTGACAGCATGCTTCTAGCTGCTTCAACTAATGTCCTATTTTTTCTTTCTGCAACACCATTTTGCTGTGGTGAGTGAGGTACAGTCATTTCATGGTGGATGCCTTGAGCTTTCAAATATTCTTGAAACTCCTTTGATGTGTACTCACCACCATTGTCTGTTCTCAGCCTCATGACACTCTGCCCACACTCATTTGAGAATGTTTTCTCAAATTCCTTGAATTTGTGTAACACCTCATTCTTCTGTTTCAGAAAGTATACCTTGCAGCATCTAGAGTAATCATCAATGAAAGTCACAAAATATTTTGCTCCACTTACAGATTCAGTCTGCATGGGACCACAGACATCACTGTGAATCAGCTGCATCTTGCGTTTGGAACGGATTTCTCCAATCGACTTGTATGGCTTTTTAGCCAGCTTGCCTTCCACACATCCTTCACAGAAGAGAACCTCTTTCTCTGCAGAGAAGTCCACTCCATTCACCAGATACTTTAGTTCCTTCAGCTTGGTGGTGTGACCAAGGCGCTGGTGCCACAGGCTGGCTGCTACTGATGCACTATGACAGACAGATGAACTTCCTTCAACATCCAGCTGATAGAGCCCATCAGCTCTTTGTGTTCCCATTCCATGAAGAGTTCTATCTTTCCCACGTATGTAGCAGCGAGACTTCCTGAACTGCACTGTATTTCCTTTCTTGGTAGCAGCTCCCACTGAGAATAGATTCCCAGATAGCTTTGGAACATACAGCACGTCATACATTGTGACTTTTTTTACATCACTTGATTTAAAAGTCATTTTCATGTTGACATGTCCAAGTCCTAGGGCTTCAACCACCCTGCCGTCACCGAGTCTCACAGACTGTGCTTTTGAGAATTGCTGGTATTCTTGAAGAACCTTTTTATCACATGTCATGTGCTTTGATGCTCCAGAATCAATTAACCACTCAGCATGTTGTGGTCTGTCAGTCGGGGTTGCCTCTCTGGCGACAAAGGCACTTTCAGATGAATCTTCATCATCGTAATACATCATGTTTTTGGCCTTGTGGGTTTTCTTCTTAGTTTTGTATTTCAAGCTTGGACAGTCACGTTTAATATGTCCTTCTTTTCCGCACCCGTAGCACCTCCATGTGCTTGCTCTTTCTACTCCCATTGACTGACCACCACTGGAGTTATTCTGCACATTTCCTCGAAAACGTGAAGACATGGCTGATGCACCATCTGATGTAGCACTACTTGAGTTAACATTAGCATTCACTTGCTTTTGCTCTTCATTTGTTAATGATTGCTGAACAAACTGCAGTGTCAGACTGTCAATCTTTGTTTCTAGTGCAGTGACAATTGTAGCATAACATGGTGGCAAACTACCCAAAAGTGTTACAATTTGGTCTTCCTCTTCAATTACAGCTCCTATTGCTGATAGCTGGTCAGTCAGCTCCTTCATCCGTTTTAAATGTTCAGTTAAACCATCTCCTTCCTTCATTTCACATCGAAAATACTTTTTCTTCAGAAACAGTTTATTTGCCAAAGTATCTCTCTCAAAATGGCCTTTCAGCGTGGTCCACGCCTCTTTGGGAGTCTGGCAGCTTGTTATCAGGTACAACTGGGGTGTACTTACATTCAGCACTAACATAGAGAATGCCTTCTCTCTCCGTTTATCAAACTCAGCCCGTGCTTGAGCATTAGCATCTGCAGCTAATGTATCCGTCTCAATTAGCATACCCCATAGTCCTTTAGCTTTCAGCAAGTGCTCCATCTGAAACTTCCATGTTGCCCAGTTCTCTGGTCCGCTCAGCCGGTCAATAAACAGCTTGTCATCCATTGTGAAATCCCACAACACTGTTCATCTCACACAAAACTCTGTGTAGCTTCTTAGCGATGTTCTGGGCCCATAACCTGTTGTATATTTCCAGAGCTTTATTCCTTGTTGCACCATACACCATACTGAGACACAACATACAGCATGACAGGAAGTACTAAATATCTGTCTACAAGCAGAGGGTGGTATTGACTGATAGTGCCATCTAGTGGTAAGGTAAAAGTACTGTATTACAACATGACCGACAGAAACAGGCTGAAAGGGTTCAGATGGGGGGGAAGACACTCTGGGAAAGGCACGGCTGCAGTCCGGGATTCGAACTCGCTAAACCCCAGATCCGTGACGAGCACGGTTGTCCACGGCGCCGAAATAGCGCTCGCGGTACGTGGTGAGCTACTGGAGCTCCCCCAGGCAGGTATTTTCATCCAGTGAGCCTCCTTCCCTTTTCGTATAGTCCTTTCCCTCCACGGAAGTGACTGTAGTTGCAAAACTACTTCCTCTGTTGTATTGACGCTGTTGGCTGTCTTTGCTTCGCACTGTGGTTGGAGTATCCTGTATATTACCAAATACAGGATCAGCTATAATTTTCACCTGGCGCTCAATGAAATTCACAATGTCAGGAAAAGTAGCTCTATTATGACGTCTCTCTTGAATATCACAAGCCACCGTCCTCCATTTGTATCTTAGCTTGTACAGTAACTTTTTTATTACTGTCATCATGTTTGCAGGCATGTTGAGCTCAGACATGTACTGTATGTACTTCATTGCGTTACAACATCCTCTCAAAAAGAGACCATAAGTTTGTAGTGCTTTGACATCTTCTACCTTAACCGTTGGCCAAGAGAGGGCCTTGTCCAAATAAGCTGCAGCAATCTTTTGCTCATTTCCAAAGTGTTCCTCCAACAAAGCCTTTGCCTTGTAATATCCTCTGTCTGCAGGCATTTGTTGACAGCTTTTAACTAGCTCCCGTGGTTGCCCCCTGGTGTACTGTGCCAAGAAGTGCAGACAGTCTCTTACATCACTTGTCCTTTCTTCAATGTTGTACTCAAAGGTTCTCATAAAAGCATGGTACTGAAGAGGATCTCCCTCAAACACTTGGATCTCTCTGTTTGGCAAAGACGAGACATTCTGCTGTTGCACCAGCATAGCTGTGATTTCGTTTTGTCTTTCCATTATGGACAACAAGTTATTACTTTCATCTGTGATTGGCACATGAGCATGTGTACCAGCCACAAACTGAGGTGTTGAGACACCAGTCGTCATATTAGGAGCCATCCCAAGCAGCCTGGGTGGTCTCTGGTGGACTATTCGAGATCCAACATCCACAATATTTTCTCTTTCATTTTGCCTAGTGGAATGAGAATTGGATGCAAGTATATTATCAACTTCTCCTCGGCCACGAGGCACAAATGAATCCACATCAATATTGAGAACAGCATCGGCTCCTCTCTCCATGCTGCTCAAATGGAAACAGCGTTTATCCTCAGGTTTTTTAGATGTGTTCCCACTCACATTGCTTCTTGAGGTTCTAAATACATCCATCATAGCCTGTGAGGCTGCTATCTCCACTTCAAGTTCAAATTGCTCTTTCCTTTTCCTTATTTCCTCCTCCTGCTGATCCAGATCTTGTTTGTGCTTAAGCAACCGTTGACGCGTAAGGAGAGCAGCCATTTTGGCTTCTGCTTTGACACTGGAAGATGTAGAGGCCCTTGAAATCATGGAGGACCTAGATTGTGAACCATGTCCTCTTTTTCCAACATTTGAGATGCTGTCACTTGGCAGAATTCCATCCTGCATTTTTTCAGACAAGACATCCTGCTCCATGTCTGAGGACATTTTGTTAAGCTGTAGCTCATCCAACCCCAAGCCTGGAGGATCTTTAGACTCCTCGTCATGAGTCTCCATGTCCCTTGTTGCATGTTTTGAGGCCAGTCTGTCATTTTCAGAGAGCCATTGTTCCACATCCTCTATAAATCCTTTGTTATATTGGTTGATGCTTGAAAACCATGCATTTTGTTTATGCTGCTCCTCCTGAGATACCAAAGTCATGAGTGAATTATGCAGTGAAATTGTGTCATCATGCAACTGTATCAAAATAGCCAGCTGAGTTTGCACCTGTAAAGCATTATCATCATTCACCATGAGCTCCTTCAAAGCAGTTGTGGTGGATTTCTCGGTCCAAACTGTCCACCTGTTACAAAGGGTCAGAT
Source organism: Notolepis coatsorum (assembly GCF_963971535.1). Classification (NCBI taxonomy): domain Eukaryota; kingdom Metazoa; phylum Chordata; class Actinopteri; order Aulopiformes; family Paralepididae; genus Notolepis; species Notolepis coatsorum. The sequence continues at coordinate 59,489,282 of NC_140172.1, read as the reverse complement.
TAAACCGAATATATATATTTATTGCTTGAGATCCCATGTATAATATTTGTATATCGTTTGATATCCCTTGTATATTCTTTGTACATATACACGGAATATCCCTTTACCTGGTACAGGACAGACCATAATATTCGTTCTCCTATTGGAAGCGATCCCCTAGGCGCCACGGCCATACCCCCAATGTCTAGTTCAAAGTCACCGCCAAGGCTTGCCTGGACATGCCCGGTTCTGCGCAAGAATACGAGACAGAAATGAGGTTGGCACTAGATTATTCACCGTACGTATAAATACGTTGCAGGTGGATACAGCAGTTAGTTAACCTAGAAACGTGTTACCCTCAAACGTTAAAGCCTTCATCACGAGTCAACGACCAAGTGAAGTGAGCAACCGTGCATCTAAATAGAGCACTTATAACCGCGTGCGAATAGGACAGTAAAAGTGTCATAGCTTAGTGGAATAACGTCAAGTTCGACCTAGTTAATGTGAAGTACCGCGCACCGGAGAATCTACACCGGTGAATGCAGAGCCTTTTCCGGCTGGATTATTGCTTTGGTCCTGTGGCTGTTGGAGCGGAGGAGAATCGCCTACACCCACTACTGTGTGGGATTTACCCGTGAGGAACATCACTCGAGCCCGTCTCTAGGAGAGGCTGGCTGGCTTTCACCTATGCTGCACGCATACATGATTTCGTCTGCCGATCAAGGGAGTAATGTACCGCCTCCCGTAGCTGGAGCTTATTGATTCCTCTGTGATCCAGACTTTTGCATTCGAACATTCCTCCCCCCTGCTGGCTTACAACCGGTCGGAACCCCCTATTAGTATCTCCAGCTGCCCTACTAGTGTACCATATATATAATTCTTATGATACAGGTGGTATTAATTACCTCCTGCGTAATATTCTCATGGACTTACGCTCTTGACCTATTCATGCACATTCTTCGCCTTACAAGCGCAATTCATAGTTATCATTCTGTAACCTACCGTTGCTGCTAATAAATATTCTTCTAAACGAGTATTTGTGTGAAGCCGTGTTATTGTGGATGTGTTCATCTCATATACCTGTGTACTGTATGGCCAGTAGTAATGTACATAAAGCAGTAGTGGTTTAATGATACCATACTTATTTAATACAGTCAGGGAATTGTACCCCTCAGTTACACCACCCATTATGGAAATATGGGTAGGTTGGTTGAATATTGAGTCCCACAGGTCAACAGCGGCTGGGAGATTGTAATCGGTATGATCAATGCAACCACACGTAGTATAGTCTCATAGTAGTCGGAATAACATACAATACTAAAGGTTAATGGATAGATACTGTGTGACCTGTTTTCTCTGGAGGACCACGAGGGGGGGGAAGGAAACCCTTTAGATTTACATAGTCTTAAGATGATTAAACTTCCCCCTCGCCTGTATACGACAGGATACTGGTCACGTGGGGCGGCCAGAGCAAACACAGCCTTTTGTCGTCTCCCCTATGTTGGAACTTAGCATACAGAAGGGAGTTTTGGTTTATAGCCGGCTATAGTGAAACATTCTCAATAGAACAATAGGTTACAGGAGGTAACGCCCGAAAGGTTGAGTGGAAAACCCCCCAAGCTAGTTTGGGGACGCAGACATCTAGTCAGACCTGAGTCTTGACAACAGGAGGTGATCATTTGGCTGGTCTCCTTATTTTATCCTCTAAGGAAAGTTAGGCTCAACTCTTTTAACATAGGGTATTAGTTAAGCAAAGAAAGACCAAACTAGACTCTTATTTCACCTCTGCACAGTATAAGTAAGCTAGAAATATAGTTCAAATTAAGACGCATTGCTAAACAGTTGAAGCTTCTATATTTAACTAAGAAATATAGAAGCTTCTTTGTTCCTTTCAAAGAACTAGCAAAAAGGCTAAAAACTTAGTTATAAGGTTCCAAATTTCAATCAGAAAATGACAACATTCACCATCAAGTATAGTCTTTGCTAAAATCTTACATTATTAAACTATAAAAATAGATACTGGGGTATAAAACGTCAAACTATAAATGGAGAAATATCTGTTTAGACACATTAAAGCCGGCCCCTTCTAGGATCAGAGGGGACGACAGGCCTGCTCAAAATGGCCGCTATAGAGTCTCATCCAATCAACCGCTCTCTCTTCTAAAAAGGTCCACCCCTCCTGACGTAAGACTAGGGGAGGAGTTTAAGCTTTAAAGCTAGCGGTTTAGTGAGAGAGAACAGAACAAGACGGAACAACACAGACACACGTTTTCTTGAGCCAACAGAGACCCACAGAAGGAGCGGCAGCAGGAACAAAGGAGCAGACGAGAAACCAGATCCCTTTGTGGTCGCCAGACCACCGAGGCCTACATTGACCATACCTTTTAGTAACTTCCTTTTTATTAGTCTGAAACAAAGAGCTTGAGGGCATAGTCTCAATTGGTATCTATTGTTTCATTGCACCATTTTTCATTCAAGCCTTTTGTTATTTCACTATTCCATTTTAAATAAAGCTGGATTTTCTACACTAGCAAACTCTCTGCTCTTCATTCCATCCTCCTGCTCCGCCGTCGTCACAAGGCTATTTCCTGGTCTTTGCAAGTACAAGGGAAGAGTAGAACGGACAATCACAACGCAGAGTAGCTTAGCTGGTTCTTTATAGAAGAACCATAGACCCTTGTCACTTCACAGTGATGACACCCTTTATTTTATTCACTTTTGCATGGCGGGCTGTCTGACGTTTGTCAATTTCATTCACCAATGCCTTTTTAGTGAATTTCCGTTTTCTTTTAACAACTGCATCATCAGCTCCAATGACATTTGAACCTGCATTTAATTCACGTGCATCTGAACCAGCATTTAATTCACCGACATTTGAACCAGCATTTAATTCACCGACATTTGATTTGCTCATGTTGACATCCAGCTTCGCTACTTTCCATTCATGAAAGCAATCAAATATTGACTGAGTAGTCGAGCAACAGAAATAAATGCGTCAATAATCCATTATCCACGTCCGCCACTTGATGTGCGTAAACGAGCGATCCACTTCATTCCGTAAACACAGTATGAATGACTGACCTGTTGCGCTGCCGTGCGCTGCCGTGCTGTCATTCATTCCGTTGTGTGTTTTCCTTTACTCACGGTTTACATCCAACGTGGCTGAGTGGTCCATCGTTATATGCGCAAGTCCAGCGAAGCGCTATTATGGGATCCATAGCCGTTCTGTTGACAATGTAACGCGACTATTTTAATGTGACAAGTAAAAAGCCGCTGAGAGGGCTTGGGCAGGGAGAACTGTCCGACACGCGAGTCCAATGAATGAGCATGAGTCCGTAGCTGCAGTGCAAGGGTTTTTATTTTCTACCTTTGGTTACATGCTCTTGCAGATGATATATTGAGTAACGTAGTGCGGTCAACAGAAATATAGGCACCCTGCCTCACCCTCTCTCTGTAACAAACAACACTGAGTGGTTCCCAGGCACAGGTGATATTAATTACCCTTCTTCCCACACCTCCAGACAGACACACCCACCACCACCATTGACAAAATGACCTACACCTCCCTGCTCCCACAGGACCTTTAATACCTTGCATGCGTTATGCGTAGACTTAAAACTGCTCTATGATCATAGCTATTGTCTGCATTACTGCAGCGTTTGGAGGTGGGTGTGTTCCATGTCTGACATGTGTAGAAGGGTGGATTATCCCTACTTTATGAGAGTGGATATGAACTGTCACCAGGTAGTGGGAGCACAGCAGATCTGGGTCCGGCTGAGTCCCCGACTGTAGTGTAGGGGTACTAGAATGGGGATTTAGCAGAGGGAGTGGATGGGGCCTAGGATTTACTAACCTAGTGGTTTTACACTGGTCCTTCTTGCCCTCCAGGGCGACTGCAGTAGTTCCCCACACACCCACACTTCCCCTAATACGTCCCACACCCTCTCACACCCGGTGGCAGTAGTGATGGTGATATAATTTCTCCCCAAAGCAGTACCTTTCCTTGTTGACTGGTGAAGACCCGTACAGAGCAACTGCCCCAATTACACATAGGCCATAGAGGAGGAAGGGGTTAAACAATAATGCACATTAATCAAGAAAAGGGTTTAAACGATAATGCACAGTAATTCACACACACACAGTGGTCCCATTTATACGCCACTCCTTTTACTTAAAGTTTGGTATCTGCATGAACAAGTCCCAGTACGGGTTAATCCGCTTTTCATATGCAAATAACGAGGAGGTTGGCAGGACGCTCCGGGAGCCACACAATTGGAAACTACTTATTCATACAATGGTGCCATATGCACTGCACGATAACACAACACAACCAATACAATAGAGTGGGCCCACACTGAAACAAAATACCTTATAAGTGCCGGCATTACCAAAATAATAAAGTGGGGGCGCCCCTAGTCACTGGTGCACGTGCCAGCTCAAAGTACCTTATCCTCTTCGCCCTTAGAGGGCATGCTCTCGAAAAAGAGAATGTTCGCCGGTAATGTTCCAGGGCGCTTGGAGCGCTAACAGTACCTGGTGTGAGTGTACCAACCGAGTGCTGGCCTGCTCCCGCAACGAATGTCTGTGACGCGAGGTGGCCATCGAACGGTCCCGTGGTTGTCACCTGTGATAGCAAGGGGGCTGGCTGGGCTGACGTTAGGCAGGCGAATCGCTGGCCAGGCGGTCGGCTAGGAGAATGCTGGAGGCGGGTGCGGTCCGGCGACGTCTGCTGTGGTGTCTGCTGCGGGGGCTGGAAGACGGTGGAGCGACGCGTGAGCTAACTGGGCTAGCAGGCCTATACTTGAAGCTAAACTCTGGTCAGTGTGACCAAACTATTCTTCCGACTATACGTTCTAAACGCTGCTCGCGGCGGGTCGACGGTGCAGTCCGGCTGTCGAACGTCTTCTGCTGGGATCAACGTGCCCTAATCACTATACTGGGATGATAAACTATGGGCCAGCAACATTACTGGTTCGGACTGGACGCGGGGGCCGTATCCCGCGTGTCTTTTGTATGGTAAGCTCGTCGCCGATACACCTGCTTGCTTCTGTGGAATTCGACGAAAGAGAGAGTCTCCTGGTCAGACTCCTCCTTCATACCAGCCTCTTCTTCACCTGTCTTTGCCAGCCCAATGTCGCACCAGCTCCCCCCGGCGGCATTCCAGCGCCATGTCCCACTACTGAATGTCCATATTAGAGTATGAAGAATCAAAACGGGTCATCAAATTACACAGCGTTATCTTAAAACAGTTAAGAGCACAATGAACACAGTTAGACACATTGAATTACGGTTGGACATATTCACGTGTCTACACATGCATGGGCCATCAGGTCTTGGGGGTTCCAGCAGCGGGATGCCTTTTCTGATGGCCAGATTATGGAGCACACTGCAAGCCAGGATGATGTGGCAAACCTTTTCAGGCTAGTACTGCAGCGTGCCCCCCCGTGCCAGACAGGCAGAACCATCGACCCTTCAGCAGGCCAATTGCACGCTCCATGGTGACTCTTGTGCGCGAGTGCGCCCGGTTGTAGATGCACTCCTGTTGGGGTTGGTCAGAGAAGTCATCAGCCATGGTTTCAGTGGATAGCCCCGATCCCCTGCATTTAAGTGATATTTTAATTACAGATACCCCAGTAACAACATTACAATTTAATTAAATTAAATTAGGCCTGGGTTGTGCATTCCTCTCGGCCACCAGCAATGACTTATCAGCCAAATGCAATGATAAACCATGCTGCATTAATTCGGAAAGACCTATTCCAAATGCTATTTATAGGGTTTGACAATAATTACACTAATGTCGCTATTTTACAATGAACTATAATTAATTACGGGTCATACAGAACACGTCAGTGTTGAAACTAATGCATGAATGTTTATTTCCGTCTGTTACAGTCTTCATATTGATAGTATCAAAAAGCCCAAGTCCTTTGGATTGATATGTATGAGCCAGCTGAACAGAGATTCAAAAGACAAAGGTGAATTCAATCTGTGTTTTTTATTAGCTGGAACACACAGAGAAGAGAAACAGTCCTGCAGCCCAGCCCTCCACAGGGCTGAGTCTCTCGCATGATACATACATGACCGCGATTTATATACTCTTGTGGCAGTTCATATAGGGAGGTGGTTAATAATGGATGCATTGTCATACTGATAGGTTAGTTCATTGATTTCAGTCATATTTGATGTCAATATCTTATATATCTGAGCACCCATTGTCTCCCCACGATGTAACATGTGTCCAACTTCCTCCTCTAATGTACTTGTAATGTTAGTTGATACGGATGATGATGATAGTGCTGCATGATGAAGAATTCGCATACAGGAATTAAGGACCCCCAACATTATCGAAGACACTCTGACGTCACGATTTCTACGATCAAATGTATGCGTTGAGATAGATTGATTGAAAACAGATTGCAGAATGGGTACAGTACAGTAGCCTACAGCTCAATACATACAATTGTTAAGGGGATGCAGACCAGAGAAAGACTTTCGTCTTGTTTACGTCCGGGTCCCCCATTTTCAATTCATCATAACATATATGACATGTAATACAGATAGTCTGAGCTCCGTTTTTATTACATATTTGATCACATTCTTGTTTATGTTGTTCATTTCATAACCTTTTCATATAATTTGTTTTGAAAATATTGAGGCCAACATGGCATTTCGAAAGCCTTTCTGGTGATTGTAAGTGCATAAATTAAGGAGTACACCACTTTATTCTTTTAAGTGTTGGTCCGCGAGCGATACCCATCTGGGTGGCCCGCGGACATCTGGGCCTCTCTCGCGTACCAAAAGTTGTAGGCGCGCGCGGATCAAAACATGTCAGCGCGCGCAGACCAACTGGACCTCGGTGTCTGTATTCGACAAAACATGTGAGCGCGCGCAGACCAACTGGACCTCGGTGTCTGTATTCGACAAAACATGTCGGCGCGTGCAGACCAACTGGACCTCAGTGTCTCGTATTCGACAGGCTTTTGTCCCAATCGGCGCACCAACTGGCCCTCTCTCGCGGACCAACTGGGTCGCGCAGGATAACTGGATAGGCGGTGTCCTGTATAAGTCAGGCTTTGGATAGGCGGTGTCTTGTATTAGTCAGGCTTTTGTCCCAAACGGCGCCTCATAGAAGGCGGCGGTTGGAGAGCGCTGAGGCAGAGCTGAAGAGACGGTGGGCCAGCTGGGGAGAGGCGGAGAAGATAGTCCAGAGACACTGAGGCAGCAGACCAGAAGGGACACTTTTGCCTATAGGACCGCGCCCGGAACGGGAACCAGCTCAGGAGGAGACCCACGCCCTAGAAGACGGGACCAGGGGTGCACTGTAATAGAGGGGGGGATGTATCCTAAATAGAGGTTAGGTGTACCTGTAAGGGGGGTTCGGGGGTAGGTGTATTCTTCTGAAAAGTTGCAAATCTGTGTCTCTCTTTCTTCTCTCTCTCTCTCCCGCTCCCCCCTCCCTCTATCTCTCTCCCCTCTCTGATCGTTGTTTATCCCTCCTGGTTTAGGTGTGATGCGTGTAATGGATGACAATCGACGGGTACAGATCCATCAATGAACTGTTCTGTTGACATATTTGATTTATATGTCAAAAGGGGGAATTGACCTCTCTGACCGTTGTTTATCCCTTCTGGTTTAGGTGTGATGCGTGTAATGGATGACAATCGACGGGTACAGATTCATCAATGAACTGTTCTGTTGACATATTTGATTTATATGTCAAAAGGGGGAATTGATAGGTTAGTTCATTGATGTCAGTAATATTTGATGTCAATATCTTATATATCTGAGCACCCATTGTCTCCCCACGATGCAGGCTGTAGGACCGTCGGGCTGTGGCTCTGTGTGTCTCCCTGCATCGGGCCTCACACACACACATACACACAGACAAGCACACACATCTCCCCCACTCAGCTGTCGGGCCCCTTTGATTTGTTGGGGCTGTAGCTCCCAACACACACACACTCACACACGGCTGCACCCTTGTAGGGGCCTGTCTCTCTCCCTACATCTGGAAGTCATCACCCCCTAGCCCCCCTTCTTCACACACAAGCACACACACACCCCTCCCTTCTCTTCCTTTGTCCACAAGGGGTATAAATGTCAATGTGTGTCATCATTCTGTGCTAGGCTGAGCCCGTGGGCTGCAGGACTGTTCTCTTCTCTGTGTGTTCGGCGCTGAGCGAGGGATGAGAGAGATGGATGAGGCCATCCAGATGTAGAGAGAGAGACACAGAGACGATAAAACATCCACGGCCCCAACAAGGGTGCGGTCACTGGACCCTACAGCCTGCACATTCCAGAGTGGGGGAGACGCATGCTTTGACCAGAGGAGTTTAGATATAAGATATTAGATATTAACACTTTGGCGACCACAGTCTTGCACCGATTTATAGGCCAGAGGACAGAAGTTTGTTTACAAACCGATGTACTTTCTAAGAGCTATATATATAATTTATATTATTGCTATCTGTCCATTCTCATTGTCACTTGAGTGCATAAACCGTGCCTTCATAATGGCTTAAAGAAAATAAAAATCCATTGGTTGGTTGTCATTTTATAGCGTCGTGAATATAAGATTTATCGCACTTTTCGTCTCGTCTTTTTTCCGGGGAGCTAGATAATAGGCTAAACGTTGGCGCCGTTATATCAAACGCCATTTCTGCTGTATATATACGAATGAAATAAAACAAACTGCGTAGCATCCGGACTATTACAGAGCATCTATGGATGAAATGGGGGCGGCGGGGAACGCTGATTAGTATTATTGATTAGCAATACAGTGTGCGTTCAGGTAGCCAATGTCAGTGATCGATCACGTTAGGTTTTAAAACAATGTCCAATCGAGCTGTAATTTGGGGGAATAGTATCCTACCATTAGGCCATGTGATCGCCGGCAGCATTTCGTCATTAGTCATCGGAATCTGGTAGATCGATATGTCCATTGGCTAATCATAAATCCCATTATTCCAGGCTGAAATATGCGATCGGTAACGTGATCAAAGATGGAGGGTGTTAGTTTGGAACCGAGGCTCATATGAAACGCCCACATACAGTGAAACGATTTTTTTTCTCAAATGCCCTCAATGATACTGCAGTGGAGCGATGGCGCCCCTAAGCGGATCTGGCCGGTATTGCATGTTTCGAAAATCAAATATGTGGGTAGGTCATGCATGTCGATCGCGGACGTTAATAGCGTTATAAATATGGAATAAAACAATAACAACTCGCCACAAGTTTTTCTTTTTAAACTCAATTTTTATTTGCATTTATATTCACAAACAAACATACAAATAATAACATCTTTGATTGTCAATCTTCCACCGTTTGGCTTTTCAGGTGGTTACACAGACAGTGTACATCGCCCTTATACAGGCCTAAACCATAAAGAGAAAATTTAAAAAAAAAATACAAAAATACCGTTCTTGCAGAAAGAAGAATATATACAATTATTGACTAAGTCATTCTTTGAATAGTAATCGCACATTCGTTGGCCTGTACAAAATCCAATGACGATATGTATATCTTCCTTGAACAGGGATATATAGAAACGTTTTAAACTCAGTTTACCTTGCATTTTGTTTTACATACATATATACCCCATCATTCTTGGCTATTAATCCCACATCAGTTGGTTTCCCAGATATTTGGTACTAATACTTAGTGTATGTTGTCCTTAAACCATCATATCAAATTATAATACTTGCTCTAAATTTTTTTAATTCTGACTCAGGTAAATATGCGCGTCATGGGTCCAGGGACCCTCCTTGAACCTCCTTCCTCCTGTATCCTTCTATTTCCTTTAAACCTCCCTTTTCTTCTAGTACAATATTTTTATTGGGTTTTACAGTACACATTTCAGGTTTTCATTGTAGTCAGTTATTCTTAATTCCTTTTCTCCACAAGATTATACATATACCCACATACCCCCTCCCCCCTCCCCTTTTCTCTCTCTTAGCATCTTTGGTTTTGTTTTTACTGTTCTCATACAGAAATAATATGTACATTCATTTGTACCTCCATTAGAATAGCTCGTACACAAATATAAATAATTGAAAAGAGGAAAAGAAAATGTACATAAAAATAAAAATAAATAAATAAATAAAAATAAATGACATCTTTACAACACCTTCACTGACGTGTCTCCGGTCTCTCCCGGGGTCCGGGTCACGGCTGACCGCGGGGGGACTCATCCTATAGCAGCCCTCCTATATCTTCCCTTCTCAGATATTCATTAAATGGTTTCCATATATCCTCGTAAATCTCTATATTGTTCCTGAGGATATACGTTATTCTCTCCATAGACATGCATTGTGCCATGTTTTTAATCCAAGCACCGATTGTGGGTGCGTCTATTTTCTTCCAATTGAAAGCTATTGTTCTTTTTCCCTGTAGTATAGCAAAATCAATAAATTTTTATTGTTTGGTTCTCAGGTTCAGATTTATTGGATATAAATGTAACAATATCATTTTGGAGTCTAGTGGGATATTCACTGACAGGATATCTTTGATTTTATTCACCACCTCCCCCCAGAACTTCTTGATTTTGTCACATTCCCAAATACAATGTATAAAAGTTCCCCGATCCTTGGTACATTTAAAGCACCTATCTGGTGTGTTGCTGTTGTATTTATTCAGTTTGACAGGGGTTATATAAGTCCGCATCAGCCATTTGTATTGAAGTAGTTTTAAGCTAGTGTTGGCTGTTTGTGTCTGAGCCTCCTCGCATGCTCTGTTCCAGTCCTCGTTTGAGATCTCCTCTCCCAAGTCCAGCCTCCATGACTCCAATCTAGATAGTGACGTCTCGTCTGAACCAGATACAATCCAGTTATAGAACATTGATAACAGGCCTTTGCTGTTGCAGTTCTTGATGATCATTTTTTCTAAAGATGAAAGTGTAGGAATTGCCAGTGACTGGTTTTGCAGAGAGGAAATGAAACTTCTCAGTTGCAAGTATTTAAAAAAATGCTTCCTTGGGATGTTGTATTTTATTGATAGTTCCTCAAAAGGTATCAAGACCCCATCTTTGTAAAGGTCAGATATTTGACTTATTCCTTCTTTTGTCCATAGTTTGAATCCGGCATCCAGTTTGCCTGGTTTAAATGAGACGTTTCCCCAGATTGGGCTGAATTGCGACATGGAGTTGTTTATTTTCATAAATTTCTTTACCTCATACCATACATTAATCATGTTGAGCACTATGGGGTGTGTAGTATGTTTTCTTAAATATTTTGGCTCAGCTGAATACATGTATAAATGTAGTGGTAGTTGCATTGGGTATGCTTCCACTCCCATCCATGATGGTGGTTCTTCCTTAGAAAAATAAAACATTACAGTTCTCAATTGTGCAGCCAGGTAATACCAATGAAGGTTAGGACAGGTCAACCCCCCTGCATCGAATGGAAGATACAACAGAGATAGGCGGACTCTAGGACATTTCTTGCGCCATATAAATTTTGAGATGAGAGACGCAATCTTTCCGAACATTCTTACCGGTGGTGCCAGAGGGATATTTTGAAATAAGTATAGGAACTTTGGTAGTATGGACATCTTTAGTATGTTTATCCTCCCTATCACAGATATGGGCAAGAACATCCATCTCTCTATGGATTTGAATACAGAGTCTATCATAGGTTCATAGTTTATTGATGCTATATTTTCTATTTGGGGTATTATTTTGATGCCCAGATAAGTGAAGCTGTTCGAGAGCTTGAAAGGAAATTCTTGTTGGTCAGCGGTTTTTCTCTCGTTGTCATTAAGCAGCAGGCCACGTGAGCGGATCGGCGCGGCCGAGAAATCTGCTCTTCGCTCTTTAAAGCTTGGTCCGCTCCGCTAATCGATCATGTTGACCCCGCCCCCAAGTCGCTCTCCGCTCGCTCCCCGCTCACCTTGAATCGAGCCCCGCGCCAGATCGCTCGGCAGATTTTTTTTTTTTTTTGGGAGCATGGTGTAAATTAGCTCAAACTACAACAGTCTACACCCCCTGGGCCCCTTAACAATTGTTTGTATTGAGCCGCATTGTAATTGTACCCATTCTGCAATGTTAAATAACGTTGTTTATCCATTCACTAGCTTTATTAAGCGATGATAGGCTAGCCGAGCCACAATGCTATGGTCGCTGCCATTAACGTTAGCATGTAAGCTAACGTCAACAACAATGGCGTCGATACTTTTTCTAACAGAAGTGAGTGTGGGCGTCTCTACAGTGACAAAGCCTGAACCGGATATCACAGGTTCACCCTTCTCATTGGTTGAAAATGGCCTTCATGTTTGTACATCGCCATCTGTTGCTTTGGCATTGTACTGCATGTATATTACATCAACAGTGTTAAACCACTGTGAGCGACCTGGAGTGGATTGGAGCGGAGGAGAACTCTCGCTCCGGACGTCGCGCCGACCCATTTTAAAACCCACTCCTCGCTCACGTCAAAACCGCCCGCTCCGCGCCCCGCGCCGCTCACGCTCCGATCCGCTCACATGGCCTGTTAAGCAGCATAAGTGATGATTTTGAGGCGTTTAGTTTATATCCAGAGATACTACCGAACTGATCAATTATATCGAGCAGTGCAGGTATCGATGTATCTAGGTTTTTTAGGAACAAAATGACATCGTCCGCAAAAAGGGCTATTCTGTGATCGTTATTACCGATTTCAATCCCATGTAGCTGTCTGTTAGCCCTGATTGCTATTGCTAACGGTTCGATAGCTAAAATGAACAGGAGCGGTGATAAAGGCGAGCCTTGAGGGCAACCCCTGGTGATATTAAAGGGTTTAGATGTCACTTCGTTTGTTAGTACCTCAGCTACAGAGTTTAGGTGTAGTAATTTGATCCAGTTACAAAAGTAATTTCCAAATCCAAATCGATCAATAACATCAAAAAGATAAGCCCATTCCACCCTATCGAAGGCCTTCTCCGCATCGAGCGAGAGAAGACCTGTGTCCCTCTCTCCTTTTTGGTTGTATAGGATGTTGAAGACCCGTCTAACATTGTGAAATCCCTGTCTCCCTTTTATGAATCAATTTTTTTTTTTTTTTTATAAGTATTTTTATTGCACATTACTTTAGTTACATTCCATATTGATGCACACATGCAATCTTATTTTTTTTCTTGTTCAAAAACAATTGTCCAGCGGCATATAACAAAAAATATTCAAAGTAAGAATAAACATTCTCTTTCTTTTGGCGGGTCCATACATACATATAAACAGGATAGTTAAATAAGCTAGATTTTTGCTGGGAAATAAAAGAAAAAAGAGACAAAAATAAAAAACAGAGCATTAGAAAAAGGCCAAAAGCCAAGACACAACAGCGACTATACCTTCAGTTCAGACATTACTGTAATATGAGTGACCTTTTGAACTTATATTTCATTTTATATATCATTAGAAAAAGGCCAAAAGCCAAGACACCACAGAGATTATACCTTCAGACATTGCTGTAATACGAGTAACATTTTGAACTTATATATCCTCTTCATCCTCCCTCAGACCCTTTAGGTAGTCCAACACTGGTCCCCATGTCGTATCAAACACCTTTCTCCGTCCTGTATTTTTAAATCTAAGCCTCTCTAAGTAGAGGGTCTCCCCCAGCTCTCTCATCCACATTTCAAATGAAGGTGCTGCATCCGACTTCCAAAGTCTCAAAATGAGCTTTTTAGCCAACACAGCACCTAAATATATCGGCTTTTTTTCATTTTCAGAGTACTTAGTGACATCGTCACTATATCCCAAAATGGCCACTAAGGGGCAGGGTTCCCACTGTTTATTAAAAACTTTTGAATAAAAGTCAAATATATCAGACCAGAACGTGTGTAAGTTGGGACAAGACCAGAGTTGATGTGTAAGGGTACCATCTTGATTTTTACATTTGTTACACAGTGGTGATACGCTAGGATACATCTTATTCACTTTCACCTTTGAGTAGTGCAACCTGTGTATCACTTTAAATTGAATCAAGTTGATTCTAACATTTACAGAGCACCGGTGAATATTTGTAAGACATGTTTCCCAGAATTCCTCATTGAGGGGTATCCCTAGTTCTGACTCCCACTCAGTCCTATATCTTTCTGTGCTAACTATTACCTGATTGAAAAGTGTCTGGTATATTATTGTCACCGCCCCTTTACTACCTGGTCTAACATTAATTATATTTTCCAGTGCTTGATGCTGAGGAATGTCTGACCATGTATCTACATGAGTCCTTACGAAGTTCCGTATCTGTAGATAGCGGAAAAAATGTGTTGACGGTAACTCGTGTTTGACCTTCAGTTGCTCGAATGATAGGAACTGGCCCTCTTGGTACAAGTCCTTCAAGCTCCCTATACCCTTCGCCTTCCACTGAGCAAACCCTTGGTCCATAGTGGATGGCTTAAAGGCATGGTTATTACAGATTGGAGTGTCTGTACACATATTTGGAGCTTTCAAGTATGTTTTAATCTGTTTCCATACCTTCAAGGAGCTATGTACTATAAAATTCCCTTCATATAGTGACTTGTTTATCTTGACAGGGCTATTCAAAAGGGCTAGGAGAGAGGTTCCCTGACAGGCTGCTCGCTCCATTGAGAGCCATGCAGGAGTGACCTCCTCCATGCCCTCCGTAAGGTTAGCACTTCTCCAGAAAGCCATATTGTTTAAATGTGCAGACCAGTAGTAACATTTGAAGTCTGGAAGACCAAAGCCACCCTCATTTTTTGTTTTACATAAGTGTGTTTTGCTAATACGTGCAGCTTTATTCTGCCAAATAAAGGGGATTATAATCGAGTCTAACTTTTTGAAATACCGCTGTGGTATGAATACTGGAATTGACTGAAAGATGTATGTAAATCTCGGAAGAACCACCATTTTAATAGCGTTTACTCTCCCAACCAGTGACAATGGGAGGGTCTTCCAAAAATCTATATTCTGTTTCAACTGTTTTATTTTTACTTTCCAATTCTCTTCCAGTAAGAGTTCAGGTTTTTTAGTAACGGTCACTCCTAGGTAAGTAAATCTATCTTTGGTAATCTTAAAGGGGATAGAGTTCAATGAGGAGCTATCCTTATTTATTTGTATTGGCATTAATTCACTTTTATCCCAATTAATTTGAAAACCTGAAAGAGAGCCAAAATAATTAAACACTTCCATAATTGGAGGAAGGGACTCCTGTGGGTTAGATACGTATAACAAAATGTCATCTGCATACATTGATAAATGATGCTTTTGCCCTTTTATGGAGACAGGTGATATTCTAGGATGTTGTCGAATTTTTGTAGCTAGTGTTTCTATGACTAAATCAAAAAGATAAGGAGAGCATGGATCTCCTTGCCTTGTCCCACGGTATAGTGGAAACTGAGAGGAAATATCCTGGTTAGTAACTACACTTGCTGTGGGATGAGCATACAAAATCCGTATCCAGTCAATAAATACCTTCCCGAAACCAAATGCCTCTAGGGTCACATACATATATGGCCACTCGACCTGATCGAAGGCCTTCTGAGCATCCACTGAAATCACCACTGTCTCTGTATTGTGTTTCGTATAAAGTATATTGAATAACCGTCTTAAATTGTAATAAATATGTCTATTAGGAATAAAGCCTGTTTGATCCGGGTGCACTATCTTCTGAATGTGAGCTTTTAGCCGCTTGGCCAGAATCTTGCTAAGCAGCTTTGTTTCAATTTGAATCAGTGACACAGGTCTGTAAGATGATGGTTCTAACTCATCTCTGTCCTTTTTTTAAATTAATGAAATATTTGCATTATACAGCGTTTGAGGTAGTCTACCATCCGATGCGGCATGTTTAAACATACGAAGCAGCAGCGGAGATAGTTCCTTAGAGTAGTGCTTGTAGAATTCTGCAGTAAAGCCATCAGGGCCAGGTGCTTTATTGTTCGGTAATTCTGTAATTGCCTCTACTATTTCTCCTATGGAGATGTCCCTTTCCAATGCAGCTTCTGCCTCGCCATCAAGCTGAGGTAGGTTTAATTCAGAGAGAAATGCCTTAATAGCATCAATGTCATGGTTGCCATTTGATGTATACAATTTTTAATAGAACTCCGTAAAACGTGCATTTATCTCTTTAGGGTCTGTAAGAACAGTGCCTGTGTCTGATTTTATTTTTAGTATTGCACGGGAAGCTTGCGCCTGTCTTAATTGGCGTGCCAGCAGTTTCTGAGGTTTGTCACCTATTTCAAATTGTATCTGTTTTATCATATTCAATTGCTTATTGACCTGTGCAGATAAAATAGTATTATACTCATCTCTTTGAGATACTATAGAATTCAGGATGTCGGGATCCGCAGAGACCCTGTACAGGTGTTCTAGTTGAGACACAGAATCATCCAACTCCACTAGTCTTTTTGACATTTGTTTTCTCCTACCTGCAACGTATGATATGATGCTACCTCTAAGCACTGCCTTGATAGCTTCCCACAGTGTTGAGTCATCCACATCCCCTGTATCATTTGTGTCTATAATGTCAGGTAGCCTAGCTGACATGTATTTTAAGAAACTCTTCTCTTTTAAGATTGTGTTGTCAAATCTCCAGGTGCGTTCCTTTCTATGTCTAGTGAACCTAACATCCAGTGACATGGGAGCATGATCACTTATCAGGATAGTATGGTATTGTGTGGACACAACATTGGATATCAGTTTAGAGTCTAACAGCATGAAATCAATCCTAGAATAGGATTTATGCACTGGAGAGAAAAAAGAGTAGTCTCTATTGGTAGGATTGCGTAGCCTCCATATGTCAACCAGGTTTAGATTGTGCATGGCACTTTTTAACACCTCACTGGCTTTGCTGTTCACGGATACCTTTGATGACTTTTTATCCAACACAGGGTCAATTACACAATTGAAGTCGCCACCCAATATAATATTTGTATTACCGATGTCAGGAATTCTATTCAGAACTGTCTCAAAAAAAAGTGGATCATCAAAATTTGGACCATACACGTTTATCAATGTTACAGGAACACAATTAAGTGTCCCTGATACAATTACAAATCTACCATTCGGATCCGCGATTGTGCACTCATGATCAAACGATACACCCCTCTTGATAATAATAGCGACCCCTCTGGCCCTGGCCCCGAAATTTGATTGAAATATTTGTGATCCCCATCCCATGCGTAACTTGTTCCTGGCTATATTCTTAATATGTGTCTCTTGAAGATATATAACATCAGCTTTCAGGCTTTTTAGATGAGCCATTACCTTACCTCTTTTAACTGGGTGATTTAGACCTCTTACATTCCAGCTTACAATCCTTGTACTATCCCCATTGTTATTTACTGACATGACATATTATCCATGATCATGTGACAGAGCAAAAATCGCCCAAAGTGTTGTATACATTCCGCCATTAGAAAGAAAAAATAAAAATAATATGTACTGCCGCAAACTAACATGAAAAACACTACGCTGTCCTCCGGGGCCCTCTTTTCCTCCATACAGTCCCCTCTGCGAACAAAACACCTCTAAATCTAAACACCTTAAGAGCTAGTAAACATACCATGATAGTCTGTGTATGCATTCGTCTCCACCTGTCCAACAAAAGCAAATGAGAAGTAGGTAGGATGGGCGCGATGAGCCGCTGTAACTCGTGCGGTCGTGTTGGGTTAGCGCGGCACTTTGTTGTCGTCTAGGAACTTCTCCGCGTCCTTCGGGTCGTTGAACGTGCGCTTGACTGTGCCAACCGATACCACGAACGTCGCTGGGTGTCGGAATCCGCATCTCACCTCCGCAGTCTTGCATCTGGTCCTGATATTGTCGAATCGCTTCCGTAGTTTCAACACTGCCGGTCCCAGGTCCGGGAAAATGTAGATGCGCGTTCCCTCATGTTGTAAGGGGAACTTTTGTGTTGCAAGCCTCAGAATGCGCTCCTTCACTGAATCATGGTGGATCCGTGCTATAATTTGGCGTGGAGTGCCATCTGTTGCCGTCTTCATATTAACCCGATATGCCCGGTCAATTTTAACAGGCTTGTTGTTGAAGTTCTCATCTCCCAGCAATGTTGTTATAAGTTTTGCAATAAAGTCTGTAGGATTGCCCTTTTCCGTGCCCTCTTTTACACCTATGATCCGGATGTTTTGTCGTCTGTAGCGCGAGACGAGGTCGTCCACTCGCTCACCGAGCGTCTTGGCCTCCTCCTCCCACACGGCACATTTGCCTTCCAGAATCTTGATTCGGTTTTCATGTTCATTCAGGCCATCCTCGTTTGAGGCGACCCTTTCCTCAATATTATCCATTGTCTGTTTCAGACCGGCAAGTGATGCATCCAACTTTTCAAACCTTGAATCGACATTTTGATTCAGTCGATTAATAGCTGCCATTATGTCGGTCGTGGTCGGCGCTGTAGTTTCAGTTTGGTCTTCATCCGATTCCGACCGGCTGCCGTTGCTATCGTTAGCGTCTCCGCTAGCGTCCTTGTTTGTAGAAATATTTTTAACCTTTCTGTGTCTCTTCTGTCTCGGCATAGCTCAGTTGCGCATCTACAACTTATATTGTCTACTTTCTTTTTACTTCTACCATTGAATTGCCATCTTAAATTGTCACTTTTGTTGGAGTTTAGTGGAGCCTCTCTGAATGAATGAATGAATGAAAACTTTATTTAACAGATTGCAGAATGGGTACAATACAGTACGGCTCAATACATACAATTGTTAAGGGGATGCAGACCTGAGAAAGACGTTTGTCTTGTTTCCATCAGGGTCCCCCATTTTCAATTCATACTCACACACGACTATCCCATCTCACGCCCCTTATGAATCCATTTTTGATCATCTCCCACTATCTCTGGGAGTACGTTCTCTATTCTTTTGGCCAAGATTTTACTAAGGATTTTGGTGTCGTTGTTTATCAAACTTATAGGACGGAGGTTCTCGCATTTAGTATTGGTTTTGCCTGGTTTTGGGAGCAGGATAATCAGGGCCTCTTTCATTGATGCGGGTAAGTAACCATTTTCAAAGGATTCTAGGTACATCTCAAAAAGGGGGGTCACTAATTTATCTTTAAAGTGTTTATATAGGTCAATTGAGAGGCCGTCTGGTCCCGCTGTTTTTCCAGGTTTTAATGCTCCTATGGCCTCTGATATCTCTGTTATGTTTAATTGTTCGTCCAGGTTTTTTTTTCTTTCTTCAGAGATTTTGGGGATGTTAAGGTTATCAAGAAATGTAGTTTGTGTAACTTCACTAATGTTATATTCTGAGCTATATAGTTTTTCATAAAAGGTTCTAAATGTTGTGTTAATCTCTAATGGATCGATTATATTATTTCCATTGCCGTCCTCTATGTTAGTGATTGTCCTCTCAGTCTGTTGTTTTTTGATGCGCCATGCAAGGAGTCTACCAGGTTTTTCTCCTTGGTCGTAATAATTCTGTTTTAGCCTCATCACATTTGCAGCAGCTTTATCATATGTTATCTCGTTGTATTGAGTTCTGAGTATTAATAATTGTTTTGAAATGAGATGTTCGTTCTGTCCTTTCTGAAACCTTTCATTCTCAAACATTTTTATTTTGGATTCCAGATCTCTAATTTCTTTCGTTCTTTCTCTTGTCGTTCTACTTGTGTAGCTTATAATTTGACCTCTAATATATACCTTGAAGGCTTCCCATCTAATTGTGGCTGACGTTTGATTCGTGTTAATTTCAAAGTATATATCAATTTGTTCTCCCAAGAAAAGTAAAATTTTTGGATCTTTCATCCATTTTGTTTGAAATCTCCATTTATGAGGTTTGTGTATCAGTTTTGGTTCCACATATACCATAGATACAGCTGCATGGTCTGATATGACTATGCTGTTGTGTTTACATCCTCTAATGTTAGGTAGTAGTTCTGTTGATATCAGAAAGTAGTCTATTCTGGAGTAACTTTTGTATGTACTCGAATAACAGGAAAATTCTTTCTTTGATGGATTTAGGTGCCTCCATATATCCAGTAGGTTCAGCTCTTTTATAAAATAGTGTAATGTTTTCCTGCATCTTGTGTGGGTATTATCCACTCCGAATGATCTATCTTCCTTTGGGTCGAGGGTGCAGTTAAAGTCCCCAGCGATAATATATTTGCCTGGTAGTGTTGAGATTTTTAGAAATAGGTTATTATAGAAGTTAACGTCATCATTATTTGGTCCATATACGTTGATTAAATTGAGGTGTTCAGAGAGAAGGCGACCTTGTATAATCAAGAATCTACCATTAGGATCCTTTATCACCTCTTCAATTTGGAATGGGATAGACCTGTGTATTAGTGTCATTACACCTCTAGCATTGGTAGAGTATGATGTTGAGAAGACCTGTCCTGGCCACCTCCGTTGTATTTTAGGTGTGTCGTTCGCTAATAAGTGTGACTCCTGTAAAAACACAATCTTGGCTTTTAGTTGTTTTATCCTGTTCATAACTTGTTTTACTTTAGTAAGCTTTTGAAGGCCTCTGCAGTTCCATGAAATATATTCAATTAAGGTATCTGCCATTTTGCATTCGTTGTTTTGTCTCCCTGAGACTGTTGTAAAGATTCGGATGTCATGATGTAACAGTATAGAAATAAGAAAATAATTAAAATAAAAACTAATAAAGTTGGTTGGTACCATAATACAGAGAGAGAAATTACCCTACCCCTAACATGCCCGATTTGGCCCCTCGGGCAACCCTTAACCCTTACTAAGTAGCTTCCTTTTCGAGCTCGAAATATGTCCACATCACTGTGAAGAATCATATTTCATTTACCTCTACTCTATACTACCTGAGGTGTGTGACCGTTGGTACAAGATAAATCAAAAATCAAACATGAACATCAAATATAAATCAAGTGTGTGAACTGTTAAGCATTGGTATTACAGTACATACGTTATGTCCACCTAGAATATAACTTTTGGTACACTTTTAGAGAGCTGTTTAGCCCTCAAAAAACATACATTTCACTTGATTCATTTTTTTTTTTTTTTTATATAAACACTCATTCGTTGACATTCAAAAGTCAACTGATTAGCTGCCAGAGTCTTGTTTGGTGCCATAACATATTGGAAAATATAGCTTCGAAAGGCCTAAGTAATGTTATATTTACTATAGGTGAAATAGAGGATACGTGTTACATCACCTATCTACGTTTGAGGGACACGTTACAGCAGCAGTCAATTGTGTAGTTTACTCCTCGACAAAGGTAAGAGAAAAAGTAAGAGTAAAAAAAAAAAAAAAAAAAAGTGAGTGCCGAAGCAACAGTTCATGTTATCTGTTGCTTCTGCTAGGGCAGCTAGGCTAACTACATCAGTCAAACAGCTAACGCTGCCATGTTGTTTAGCCTGTCGGCTAAGTAGGCTACTGGTGGTAAACAGTTATAATGTTGTATGCTTATTGTGGATAACACAAAAGATAGGTTATATAGTGTTCGTGTTTATGTAGCCTACTCACCCGCCAGGACAAGAAGTGAAAGTTTAACATTTTCCGAGAGTCCTCGATAGTCCATTCTAGGTTAGCTGGCTCAGTCAAACAGCTAGCACAGCCAGCTAGCCTACTAGTTAGCTTGTCGGCTAACCTGCCAGTACGACCAGCTATGCGACCTTTTGGTTATTTAGGCACGTTCATCGTTTTCAGATATTTTTGGGTGAAGTCGGTTGCCAGAGCTGGGTCTTCGAATCGGTGTGTCGAGTTGTCCGGTAACGTTATCCTGAGAACTGCAGGATAAACAAGTCCATACTTCACTTCAGTGCATGTTCTCAGCAGGCGTTTCACCTCACCAAAGCTAGCTCGCTTCTTAGCTACTGCCGTTGTATAGTCTGCGAAGATGGAGATCCTTTTCCCATCAAGGAGCAGGGGAGACCTTTTCCCCGCTTGCTGCATCATATCGTTGCGAACGTGGAAGAAATGTACTCTGATGACAAACGGTCGTGGGGTTTCTCCTTCTCGGGGGCGGATTCGCAGGGTGCGGTGAGCTCGGTCCAGTAGCGGCTTCTCCTCCAGGCCGAGTAGCTTTTGGAGCAGCCCGGCTATGTATTCAGTTGGTCGTGGATCCTCTACTCCCTCTGGTACACCTAGCAGTCGGATGTTGTTTCTCCGCATTCTGCTCTCCATATCCTCGCAACGGTTGTCTAGGTATTCTACCCTAGTCACCAGGGAGCCGACGGTGGTTTCCAGCTCACGGATGCGGGTGCTGTTATCTGTGGCGCCGCGTTCCAACTCCACTATAACCTCTCCTTGCGTTTCGAGTTTGTTTTGTACTTTCTCAATCGATTTCTTTAGCTCGTCTTTGACTTGACAGCATCTCCGATCTGAGAGAGTTTGAGAGGGAGTCAATTTTGGCAAAGATATCAGTCTTAAGGGAGCCCATCATGGCTTGTAGTAGTCCAGCAGTTAGGATCCCGGTTTCGTCACCGGCCTCCGTGGCGTCTGGTGTTGGACCTCCTTTTCGTGTATTCGGCATTATAAGTTATATTTCCGCACTGATATCAACGATAGTTCATCAATTTCGGTTTGAATGACTGTTCAAACACCTACTTAACACATGTGTGTTCAATTTGATAAGAGTATAATATGCAAGTTTAGTCACACACTCAGGAGCGGTGGGGAAGCGTGTCTTACATCCTCCTCCTAGCTGCTTCTAGAAGTTACTACTTATCATCTGACTCGCCACAAGTTAACTCGTGGCTCTGGTCCTCAACGGGTGGAATCGAATCACGAGATAACTCGTGGACGGTCCACATAGTGTTAATGAACTAAAATAACTATCAATATTCTACCACTTGGTGACATGTACGTACGGTCTGAGCTGTGTGTAGATATACGCACAATCTCAAGCACACGTTCATTTTGATAAATGCTGCGTACACACAGATATGTGCGTAAACCGTGCGTACGATCATTTCTGTGCAAAGTGTGGGATTTATCAAAATGAACGTGTGCTTGAGATTGTGCGTATATCTACGTACAGCTCAGATGGTGCGTATAATGTCACCAAGCGGTAGAATATGAAGACTGCAACATGAGACAGACTTTCATGCATTAGTTTCAACACTGACGTGTTCTGTATGACCCGTAATTCATTATAGTTAATTGTAAAATAGCGACAGTGTAATTATTGTCAAACCCTATAAATAGCATTTGGAATAGGTCTTTCTTTCCGAATGAATGCAGCATGGTTTATCTATATAGCGTTATCGAAATAAGGCAAGTGTATGGTCAAAAGGCAATAAACGAGTGGACCACTTGATTGTGATTTCCGAAGTGCAGGCTGGCTTGACCGCAATGAATACTACGGGGTGCGCTGACTGCGCTCCGCAGGGAGCTGTTTTCAGAGATAGGGCAGATATTTGCAGAGAGAACATAATATTAACTAGAGTCCGCTACACATTCTCCTTGATTTGTACGGCAATTTGGGACCCAAATTGGAGTGTGGAACAAAACACACAAATGCCATCCCCATGCACATTCAAGGCCTCTCCACCCTCGGGTCTTTGGCCACAGGCACGGTCCATCGTGATATATTGGAGACGGATCGAGCAATAGACTGTTACTGTACCACCCATGTAGCTGTCAAAGCTCCATCACAAATTCAGTTATGTGAATAGAAAGGGATTCCACTCAATGTTGCGATGCTCATTTGGCCTGATACATGTCGTTGCTGGTGACTGGGAGGAAGGCATGCATTGTATTGAATTAAATTGTAATGTTATTACTGGGGTATCTGTAATAAAAATATCGCTTAAATGCAGGTGATCGGGGTTATCCACTAAAGCCATAGTTAACGACTGATCAACCCAACGAATTACCCAACAGGAGTGCAATTATAACGGGCTCACACGCGAACAAGAACTCTTTAGAGCGCAGTTGGCCTGCTTGTTTGGCATGGGGGAAGATGCAGAACACCCACCTCCAAACACGATATTGTTTAAAATAAAAAGCCAAATACTATTATTTTGTGTGTCATGTTTCCAAATAAGATTGGTCACAATGAAATGCTTTCTAGCTTCAATTGGTTGGTTAGAATAGATGACCTCTGTTGAAACTTCACTGAGAGCGATATTGATCACTGTTGGATTCTGGGTGTGGTCAGCTTCTAATCAACTCATCACCTGTGGTTCCGTGAAGTCTCTGCGTTGTGTTATTTATACTCAACTTATCATATTGGCTGTCACACGCTGGATCACCCCTTCAGTACATCCGTAAGCAGAATAATCGACACTGTAAACATGATACCTTTCCTTAAAACATTATGTTTATAAATAATTTTTTTGGAGCATGATGTAAATTAGCTTGATTTGACCAAACTACAACAGTCTGGGCCCCTTAACAATTGTTTGTATTGAGCCGTATTGTATTGTACCCATTCTGCAATGTTAAATAACGTTTATCCATTCAACTAGCTACTATGCTAAGATAGGGTGACCATATTTTGATTTCCAAAAAAGAGGACATCGCGTGGAATAAACTCGCCGAAACGGTAAAGTGTGCCACGGGCGCGCCGTGATTTCGATCCGCGTGAAAATATTCACGGCCATAGAGGAGACCGTGGGACACCTTTTTGCAACCGAATATGTGTCTCGGTCTTGTTTACATCAGGGTCCCCCATTTTCATTCATCATAAATGTACAGTTCCCTCCCCCTTGTATATATTTACTGTATGTCACAAATGTAACAGTACTGCTTTGAGGTCTTTCTCTGGTCTGCATCCCCTTAACAAGTGTGTGTATTGAGCTGTACTGTACCCATTCTGCAATCTGTTAATAAAGTTTTCAATCAATCAATCAATCAATCAATCCCGCAGTGCAATACTCCAATTCAGCCATTGGGTGGGACGGTCACGTGACCCAAATCAGCCAATGGAAGCGAGGGTCCTTAAAGTGTGGGTCCTTAAAGTGTTGCGGTCCTGAGAGTGTTGGTGCTGTCGTCCTGCAGCTGGATACTATTGCCTCACAGCGCGGCCGTCAGTGCGCGGCCCAGAGAGCGCCGCTGGCTCTGCGGCTCTGCAGCTGCATGCTTCTCCGGGAGTCCGGTTGGATAATCTGGCGCGCCATGTAAAAAGTCGCACGCCTGACATATCGGCATGTAACTCGAGAACCGAGGCACGGATTTTGGCGATTCAGATGGCATTCGAACGGCAACGAATAACGCTTTAATTCTGTAATTTATATGTTCTGCGAAAAATGCAGCCCGAGCCTTCAGATGCTCGCAAAGGGCCGTGAAACTGAAACTGAAAAACAATGAAACCCTGGACATTTCGATGAATTTATAAACCCCCCCCGGACGCCCCGGACAGGGCGTGAAAAGAGGACGTTTGGTCACCCTAGCTAAGATAGCTAGCCTAGCCGCAATGCTATGGCCGATCCCATTCACGTTAGCATGTAAGCTAACAACAGCGCTTTTTGAGAGACTAAACTCTCCGCTCTTGGTGGTACATTGTGTTGATGTTGGTTTCGTTTCATCAATAAATGAGGCAGAACACAGTGAATGTATCCTTTTTTTTATTGCACTTTGTTTGTTTCTCACTGAAAATAAATGTTGTGTTCACCCAGGTCCCGAGGTGATTTAAAGATGGCGGATTCGACTTTGACTTAGCAGGATGTGTAGTGACGGTTCACCCTTCTGATTGGTTAGAAATTACCTTCATGTTTGTACATCGCCACCTATTGCTCTGGCATTGTACTACATGTATATTACATCAGCACTGTGTGATCGTGTGCACTGAGCGGCTGGAAGAGGCTCGGAGCGGAGGAGAGCTCTCGCTCCGGAGTCGCTCTGACCCATTTTAAAACCCACTCCACGCTCACTTCAAAATCCACCGCTCCGCTCGCGCACCGCTCCGCTCACATGCTCTGATAACGGTTGGTCCTACTTGGTGGAACGTCATAATGGCGGCCAGAAGGCAACAGTGAAAATCGCTGAGACAGAGCGTGGAGAGGTTGATTAGTGATGCTCGTCCCCTTCTTGAACACCTGGTCCGTCCAGAGAGAACATCAGGTCTCTCTGTTTTACTCCAATTATTTTGGAGCACACTTTCACAATGTACTGTAGGCTGTTCCTATCTTTAATAGACAGGCCACTGAACCAGCAGATAAAAGAAAAAGTTAGGAGGCTTTCAATAAAATAACTATAAAAAGTGCTCAGGATCTTCGCACTAACATTAACTGGTACCCGGCCAACCACGGACATGTCCGTGTTTCGGATCCAACGGTAGAGGGCAGGTTGTTTTGGCTTTTATTCCATTTTAATAACCTACTCAATGTCACTGAGCGGCACTGCAGATTTACCCCACTCTTGGAATTCTGAAAAGTGCATTACCGGCCAGATCCTCGTAGGGAAGCTGTCTCGATAATGCAGTGTTCCCTGTGGCAGAACAGTGCTTTTTTTTTTTTTTTTTTTTTTACTTTGAATGGAGTTTACTGTTAGCTGGAATCTATACGTGTAGCCTGTAGCTTGGAATACCTTTTACGACGCCGAATTCACTATGCAGTAAAGGAATATATCATCAGCCAATGGACATATCGATCTACCAGATGGCGATTGATAACTGGGAAATCCTTTTGGGGATCCAACCGGCCCACGGTAAGATCTTTTTCACGTAAATTACATGCTGATCAGGCCTTGTTATCATAGCCAACCAGGCGATCAGCGAATGTGGCTACTGAGGCTAACGCCTTTATTGGTAATCAATAATCAAAAATGACGTCCCCCGCCCCCCCCTTTCATGCATTCAGTGGACCATGAATACCGACAATATGCATTTTGCGTTTTAGCTCTAGCTTCTGTAGTGCCGAAACGCTGTTCGATTTAATGTTATTAGCTTAGCAGCCTGTATCTCGCCTTCCAGGAAATATACTAGCCCAAATCCCATATAACGCTTATATTCACAAGGCTATAAAATGCGAACGTATTGATGACAATTTTTTTTCTTTAAGCCATTTTGAAGGGACGGTTTATGGTCTCAATTGACAATGAGAATGGACAGATAGCAATACTACTACAAATACAAAAGTATAGATTTAGCTCTACAAACAGCCTCACGCACAATGCAAGTCTGTTTTGAAATGCTGGCCTTATAGAGTGAGATTAGACGGCCCCCAATGGCCGGGAATGTGTTAAAAGAGTTCAGCTTTCTCAGCAGGTAGATCCTCTGTTGACCTTTTTTAACAATGGACTCTGTATTTAAGGTGAACTTCAGTTTACAGTCAAACACAGTTCCCAGGTATTTGTACGATTCAACAATCTGGACGTCCTCGTCGTGAATTATGCTAGCTGCACTGGCTTGATCAGGGGCGTCCATTTGGTATGGCAAGGTATGGCACTCGCCATACCTTGGCAAATAAAAATGTAATTTTTTTATTTATTTATTTATTTTATTTTACTATTTTTTATGTTGATTTAAAATTTGAATGTCAACATTATGAACGAAGCTTCGAACTAGGTGACTTTTGCTGTGACTAACTGAAATATGCCCAAAAAAAGGAAAATGGACATAGGGATGTTTTTTTTATCAAAGGGCAGCAGAGACAAGTGATACAGGGACACAGGTAAGGTCTGGCTTAGTGATTATAATAGTGCAGTTCAGCATTCAGTAACCCATACTTTTTGTGAATGTGTTTTTGATACTACATTCTGTTGAACACAGACCTCAAAACCGTACCTAAGGAAAATTGGCTCAATTGCAAGAAAATTAATAGACAGTTATGATATTACATTCTGCATAATTCGTATGCAAAATATTGTGGTTCCCTGCTTTAGTCTGTTGACACATTTCTATACTAAAAATGCTTGTGTAGTCCTGTGTCATACCTAAATGTCATATAACTGAATTGTATAGAAACAACTCACCAAAAGTGACTATTGCACAACTGATTTGACAAAAAAAATCCACCAATCCCCCCCCCCTCCTCGCCATACCTTGCCTTTTAGTGAAAGGACGCCACTGGGCTTGATGATCGGGGTTGTGTCTGAAGTCAATTATCATGTCTTTAGTCTTAGAGACATTGAGGTCCAAGTAATTCTCATCACACCATTTCACAAAGTCGTGAAGTACAGGTCCATGATCAGTTTCGGAGCGCTGCAGTAGGGATACAAGGACAGTGTCATCTGAAAACTTACCCAGATCCCTTTGGTCATGAAGCGATCTGCAGCTGTCCGTGTACATAATAAATAAAAGGGGAGACAAAACGCAACCTTGGGGGGAGCCAGTGTTAGAAATCGACATGTTGGACATCTGCCCATTGACAAAGACCGTCTGGACCCTCTCAGTGAGGAAATTTAAAATCAGCATGAGAAGCTGGTGTGGGAGACTAAAATAAGAGTCAAGCCTCTCAATTAAAATGTGGGGCTGCATTTTATTAAAAGCAGAAGAGAAATCTGCAAATAAAAGTCTAGCATGAGCTCCAGGGCCCTCATGCATCAACGTGGACTTTGAACTTGACCTACTTCCACACGTAAGCACGGAATGTAGAACTAGCGTACGCACAGGGAAGTCGGCATTCATCACACGTGCGTACGCAGGCTCTATGGTCCTCCGTGTTGATGAATACCACTTTGTTCTACCGTCAATGCTCGTGCATGATTATCCATATATGGTCATGAAAATGAGGAAACACCCCCCATGGGATGTGAAATAATGGACCGACCCGAGCGGGACTCCGAGAAACTCCACGGAGAATTCACTGCTGTCGAACCAAGAAGACACTATCGCGTATTGTGGGATAAATAAAAGGCGGATTTGTAAACGGTGATGTCAGATATCAACGGCTCCCTAAGACCATTGCTGCAATTCTGCCTGGACAGCTCAAAATACTAATAAAGACCGTTCGTTGACCACTGTTTGGCGTTGGTTGTGTGTCATTATAACCGTGCTTGTAATATGAATGCCTTTATTAGTTGTGTTCGATTGGCTATATGATTTTTAGATGCATCTATTTTGTTGTCGGCTAATAAAGACCGCGCTGGAATATGACTGCCTTTTCCCGTGTTGTTTGATTAATACCCCATGGATTAAAGTTCTCCTCAATTTTATTCCAAATCGCGATGGATCTCCCGTCAATTTTCTACCTGCTGCATATGATTTCTAGAGGCATACTACAATCTATTTTGACGTCAGTATTGGGTAGCCTATATAAACAATATAATACGAGAGCATATACAAGAACAATGAATCTCACTGCATGTATGATAGCCTGCCTTTCAATACATGAACTTGAATTCCATCATATAGTCTGTCCACTATCTGCATGGTGTCATTGCAATGCGTTTTCTATTCTTTCTTGTACAGTAAAAAGGGGGAAGAACACTATATTCATATGACTTATTCTGCTTACAGCTTCGAAATTCCACTTGTTTCGTTTAACGTAAAGCCTTTTAAATATAATCAAAACGTTCCCGTGTTTCGGCGGTCTGTGCGCAAAATAATAACGAGTTGAGCTTTATGATTTATGATGAATTGAAAATGGGGGACCCTGATGTAAACAGGACGAAAGTTGGTCTGCATCCCCAATTAACAATTGTATGTACTGAGCTGTACTGTACTGTACCCATTCTGCAATCTGTTAATAAACTTTTCAATCAATCAATCAATCAAGCTACGCGGAGCGCAGTCAGTCAGTAGCCTACACCCCGTATATTCCGATAACGCTATATAAACCATGAATGAATGAATGAATGAGAACTTTATTAACAGATTGCAGAATGGGTACAGTACAGTACAGCTCAATACATACAATTGTTAAGGGGATGCAGACCAGAGAAAGACTTTCGTCTTGTTTACATCAGGGTCCCCCATTTTCAATTCATCGTAACATATATGACATGCTGCATTCATTCTGAGAGAAAGATCTATTATTCCAAATGCTATTTATAGGGTTTTGACCATAATTACACTACTGTTGCTATTTTACAATGAACTATAATGAACTACGGTTCATAGAACATCCAGTGTTATTATGCACAGAAGCTCATTTCCTTGTTGTAATAATATATTCTACCACTGGGCGCGAGGTACGCCAGGTCCGAAATGTGCGTAGATGTAAGCACGAAGTCAAGTTCAAGTTGAAGTTGATGAATCCCACTCTTTGCTTAGAAATGATCGTACGCACGGGTTACGCACAGATCTGTGCGTAGAACACGTTGATGCATGAGGGCCCAGGTGTTTGTACACAATGTCCAAGATTAAGAGCATAGCATCCTCCACCCCTTTACCTGGCTGATATGCGAATTGAAGGGGATCTAATTTACCCTCAATAAAAGACAGTGTTTTTTAAAAACGTCTCAAAAACCTTCATTGATAATGAGGTAAGCGCCACTGGTCTAAAGTCCTTCAATTCTTTTGAATCTTTTGACTTAGGGATGGGTATGATGGTTGACGTCTTCCATAATGTGGGGATCTGACCTAGATCTACACACATCTGGAAGAGTCTAGAAAACACCCAACCAAGCTGATCAGCATATCGAGTCTGGGCCAGCAGCTTTTCTTGGTTTAACCTTTTTAAATGATGCTGTGACCCAATCTTGGGAAATAACCATTTCGTTTTGGGGTTCCAGGGAATCCATGCATACAGAGATATTTTCTAAAAAGTCAGAACTTTCAAAGCGGGAGAAGAAGGAATTAAAAGTGTTTGGCAAGTCAGTGCTATTTACTCCTCTAATAGTAGTGGATTTATTCCTCCCAGTATTAGTATTTGTGTTTATGGAAGCCATGTTCTTTATACCTTGCCATGTGGCTCTGGTGAGGTCTCCACTGCTATATTGAGCTTCTATCTTGTCCTTATACATTTGTTTGGCTAATAGCAATACAAACTTCTCTAGAAGCAGCCTTTTCTCTAGGGCATTACCCATACAATAGGCCAGTTTATTTTTATTGATAACTGCTTTTAACTCCTTGGTTATCCAAGGTTTATTATTTGGATAAATAACCACTTTACTCTGGATAATGGAATCTACACTAATGTGATGTACGAAGAGATAGTGTCACAAAGTTCATTAATGTTATCGCCGCATGTGGCAAAGAAACAATCCCAGTCCGTACATTCGAAGCAGGCCTGAAGGGAGGAGATGCTGTCCTCGGACCAGCATTTCACTGGTTTCTCCACCCGCGGAAGCCGGGTGTGTACATGGGAATCAGATGGACGCTATTGTGGTAGGAAGATCCCAGGGAAGGCAGTGGTAGCGATTTGTAAGCACCGCTCACTGAGCCATAACACAGGTCTATGATAGAGTTCCTCTGTGTGGTGGCATATGTCCTCACAGTAGTCCTCAAAGTAGTGTTCAAGCGACAATGATTAAAATCACCACGGATGAATTTTGGAGCCTCTGGGCTGATTGCGTCGAGTCAGTGCGTGACGTCAGCAATCAGCTTGGAAGCAGCGCGGTCGCGCGAGGGTGAATGTAAACAATAGTCAAAAATAACTGTGGGAACTCCCGAGGCAAATAAAAGGGACGGAGTGAGACAGTCAAAAGTTCAATGTCAGTATTACAGTATTACAGGACCTCTGGTTGATGTAGCAGCACACACCACCTCCCCGTCGTTTGTTTGTGATCTCCTGTGATCGGTCCAAACGAAGCGGAGCGCCGAACCCACTAAGTGACAGGTCCTCGTCCCGATCTCGGTCATTTAACCATGTTTCGGTGAAGGCCAGTAAACAGGTGTCCTTCACTTCATGTTTAAATTTGGCCCAGGCCTGCAGTTCATCCAACTTATTGCGGAGATACTGTGCATTACAGAGCATGATTGAAGGAAGAGCTGGCAGCTTGTGGCGGTCTTGGAGGCTCATGTTCTTGAGTCTCCGACGAATCCCACCTCTTCCTCTCTTACGATTAGTGGTTCTGGCTTTGGTGACAGTTCTGCGAAGCTCAGGTGGAATATCCTACGGCGTAATGCTGTCCCTTGTCCAGGGATGCGTTCTTCATGGGACGAGGCTGCACGTGCAGCCAAAGTTGTGAGCAGAAGCGTGTGCACACAGGAATGTGCTTCACTCGCCAACTCGCTATAAGTACCCCACCTGGGCTACTTTGCATATCAATAGCGCAAGTTGTGAGCAGAAGCGCGTGCACGCACACGCACGGATGTGCACGGCACGCACGTGCACACAGGAATGCGCTTCACTCGCCAACTCGCTATAAGTACCCCACCTGGGCTACTTTGCATATCAATAGCGCTGGTCGTCAGGTGTGTTAAAGACGTTCTCAGATACATTCACACAGAACTTGTGAATGAAATGTGCCAGAGACTTATAATCTATGATTCTGGTCTGTGCTTAAGCGAGGGAACATTTATGCACATGCGCGGGAGCGTGGCGTCATTAGCGTACGTGCAGCCAATGTTGATAGGAGGAACGCAACTCTGCCCTTGTCCGAAGTGACAGGAGAAACTCCTGAGTGAATGTAATCCTAACTCTGCCCTTGTCCGAAGTGACAGGAGAAACTCCTGAGTGAATGTAATCCTGCCGGGCGAGGTGCCATGGCAAGCATATGCATTTACTCCGTTCTGTGACTCCGTGCTCGTACAAGGACGGTGGAGCAAAAAGAAAATAAGCACAAGCACAAACAGATCCACAAACGCCCTCATATTGTCCATAAATTGGATGCTAAAACATGGAGAGAAAGAAACACATACACTACGAAACGCAAACAAACTCAGACAACCGGCAGCTACACGTGTCGCACACAGAGGAGCGCCGCACACCGGAACTCTTTTTTTTGTGCCAAAACTGTAAAGTGTCACAAACTTCAAACTGTAAACTGTCACAAAAATGATTAAATAAAGCTGCCATTTAGTGACAGGTACGCTCATCTCATAAACCAAAACTGAATGCAAAACGGTCACAAAAAAACAGATGGTATCGTGAAGCGCAGTCAAGAAGGGCTGGGGTGAGTAGCGGTGCTATGGGTTAAACTCACTCTCACATCCTCAAAGACAGATAGACACGTTGCGAAGTAGTGGATTCACCTCTTGGTATAGCGGTCTGTGTTGCTGCCTGCGGTGTGGGAGACCGGGGTTCGACTCCCACTCGGGGCATCGAAGTTTGAGGTGACGTTGTCACAACCGTTACAATGGTGCCGATTGACCCGAGTGCCTTGGGTGGAGTGAAGTGAGTTTGAGAGGGTGAGTGTAACGCAGGGGTCGGCAACCCTAGGCACGTGTGCCTGCATAGGCACGCGGGGGCATTTGCATAGGCACAGGGGGCAGCAGTAAAAAAAAAAAAAAAAAAAAAGTATATATATATATATATTTTTTTTTTGTTCTGAAATATTATAGTGAAATATTTTGCACTGTTGTCGCATTTATCTTGTTGAAATCCTCCCACAGGTTCTTTTTACTACCACATATTTAATTGAGACCCTTTATTTGTTTATTATTTCAATTTAGCTGGAAATACATTGCTACATCACTCAGTAACATTTGCAGAGCCTTATAACAAAAACATTATTACGGTCACCATTGTGACCAGTGGGATTAATCAACAATTTTTATTATTTATTTTTCCATTTCATTGAACATTGCACATGTTAAAAGCAATTTTTTTACTCAAAATGTGAGTATTACCAAGTCAACTTGTGTTCTTAAAACAATGACAATAAACATAGTTTTATTAGGTTGAAATAATGTGGTTGTGTACTTATTTTTCTGTTAACTTATTATGGATTGAAAACTGAAAACCTTAATGCACAGTAACTGAACTCAATATTTTTAAGTTCTGGTAACTTATTATTATTTTTTTTTTTACAGTGTAGTCTTGCGATCAATCAAAACTTATTTACACGATATACCTCACATTCACCCTCCATTCACATCCTGGTGTTCTCCTGGTGTTCTCCATTAGGCCTGTAGGTGGAGCTATGACAGCACACGTACAGTACACACACCGATGGTGTGTGATGTGTCCAAAAATGAATGGGCAAATGTGAGTGAAATGGTCGCACTGTATGCAGCTGTTTGTCTGCATTGCATTCCCCCCCCCCCAAACTCAGATTTAGGGTTGATACAACCATCATAATAATATTGTTAATAATAACAATAACAATAATGATGTAATAATGTAAAGATTATCATTAAAAATACCTGATTATCAGAAAAAATTACGATGCATGTAATATTGTTGAGGCACACTAGTTACAACTATATTTCAAACAGGCACTCCATGTCAAAAAGGTTGCTGACCCCTGGTGTAACGGATGGTATCCGATATTCTAATCGATCGTCTTGAAAACCATGTCGGTTTCTCAGACCATGTGCTGGGCTGGTTTAAAACATACATCAGAGGGAGGAAATTCTATGTTAAACTAGGAGATCACATGTCTGATATATACGACAACAACTATGGAGTTGCACAAGGGAGTTGCTTAGGTCCTTTACTCTTCTCCCTTTACATGTTACCGCTGGGTGATATCATCAGAGAACATAATGTAGATTTCCATAGCTATGCGGATGATACACAACTGTACATATCTGCTGAACCAAATGATACAGCGATTAGCTCCATTACAGACTGCATACTGGCAATAAATAAATGGATGAGTAAGAACTTCCTGAAACTAAACGAGAACAAAACTGAAATTCTAATTATCGGCTCCAAAACTAAAAAAGAAACATTAATAAAGAACCTGGGGGGACTAACCCCTTGGATCAAATCTGAGGTCACTAGTCTTGGGGTTATCATAGATTCAGAACTGAACTTCAATTCTCATATTAGCAAAGTGACGAAAACATCATTCTTCCATCTCAGAAATATAGCAAAAGTATGACCATTTATTAATCAGAACGATGCTGAGAAGCTAATTCATGCATTCATATATAGCCGGTTAGACTACTGTAATGCACTTTTCACAGGTCTCCATAAGAAAACCACAGAGAGGCTTCAGCTAATCCAAAACTCTGCAGCCCGACTGCTAACTATAACCAAAAGGAGAGAGCACATTAGTCCAGTCTTAGCCGCTTTACACTGGCTTCCTGTAACATTTAGAATTGACTTTAAGGTCCTTCTCCTTACATACAAAGCTCTAAATAGACAGGGACCTAGCTACATCGCCAACACTCTAATAAATTACACACCAGCAAGAACACTGCGATCATCAGCTGCTGGACTACTAGAGGCTCCCAGAAGCAGTCAAAAGAGGATCGGTAATGCAGCCTTTATCAACTATGCCCCAAAACTATGGAACAAACTACCCCAAAACATCAGGGAAGCCAACTCGCTAGACATCTTTAAAAGACAGCTTAAAACCTATCTCTTTGCTCAGGCATTTCACTGATAGATATCTGCTACCACCTAGTGGCAAGAGGAAACATCAGGGATATCCTGACACAACTTGTATTTATTCTTACCCTGCCTACTCTTATACACTGCCTATCAAATTCATGTGTCGGTTATTGCACTTTTTACTTCTTACTGATGACTATTTTTAAACTGAATCATTTTAAACTATTCTTATTATTTGCTAGATCCAAATGTGAAACACTGATTATTTGTTCATGAATTACAGGAGTATTACTGAATAGAGAGCCTATTAGGATGCTAGATCCTAATGTGAAACACTGTGATTTGCCATATCTTGCTATGCTCGCTCATGCCTGTATTTTTTATGTCCGTTCTATTTTATAATTTTTTGACTATTTTTAAACTGAATCATTTTAAACTATTTTTACTATTGTGTTACTGAAAACTGTAAGCGGAGAGCCTATTGGGATGCTAGATC
Source organism: Notolepis coatsorum (assembly GCF_963971535.1). Taxonomy (NCBI): domain Eukaryota; kingdom Metazoa; phylum Chordata; class Actinopteri; order Aulopiformes; family Paralepididae; genus Notolepis; species Notolepis coatsorum. The sequence continues at coordinate 59,453,675 of NC_140172.1, read as the reverse complement.
CTAATGTGAAACACTGATTCTACCTGTCTATCTTTTTATGCTCGCTTATGCCTGTATTTTTTACTGTTGTGAAGCACTTTGAACTGCAACCTCTGTATGAAAAGTGCTATACAAATAAAGTTATTATTATTATTATTATCGTGAAGCGCAGTCAAGAAGGGCTGGGGTGAGTAGCGGTGCTATGGGTTAAACTCACTCTCACATTCTCAAAGACAGATAGACACGTTGCGAAGTAGTGAATTCACCTCTTGGTATAGCGGTCTGTGTTGTTGCCTGCGGCGTGGGAGACCGGGGTTCGACTCCCACTCGGGGCATCGAAGTGCCTTGGGTGGAGTGGAGTGAGTTTGAGAGGGTGAGTGTAACGGATGGTATCGTGAAGCGCAGTCAAGAAGGGCTGGGGTGAGTAGCGGTGCTATGGGTTAAACTCACTCTCACATCCTCAAAGACAGATAGACACGTTGCGAAGTAGTGGATTCACCTCTTGGTATAGCGGTCTGTGTTGCTCCCTGCGGTGTGGGAGACGGGGGTTCGACTCCCACTCGGGGCATCGAAGTTTCAGGTGACGTTGTCACAACCACTGTCCTTTCAGCCTCAGTAGACGGGCCTCCAGCTCCCCCCACTTCCGTCTCCTTGTTGGCGGAGCATCGCCCCTGTCTGCCATCCCCAGCTTCTCCTCTGTGAGTGTCTGTTGGTTCTTGACGTGGCGAAGGAACATCCAAATTGAAGGATGGCGCACTTGAACAGCATCATTCAAGGTTCGATGATAAGCTAGAACAAAGACACAGAATTGTATAACTTATTAGCCTATTAAATGTTATTAGTTTGGCATGAACATGTTGACATTGGCCCACTAGTCCAGTTCTAAAATAGTGCAGCAAGAGTTAATCAAAAGTAATCGATTAATGAAAATTATTTGACTTTCATTAATAAATAATAAACTCTCTATATATATAATAATAATAATAAATAATAAAAATTTTGTTCAGATCTGTCATTGTTAGGCTGCCTTATCTATAAATTGTGCTGTTTTGAAAAAAATTATGCTTATAACATTATTCATTCAGAGGATCAATAGTTTCAGTCCTAATTGAAAGGAACACTTACATTCCACATGGTTATTGGTCCTTTGCTCCATGTTTCTCTCAAACACATTCCACAAGGAAAAGCCGCTCCAGGGTGGACATATGTGTGACGGACATATGCGAGGAAGTCCTGCAACTCAGGGTGATTCCACTTGTCAAAGTAACTAAGGCCATGTCAAAGTAACTAAGGCCAAGAGCGTATATGCACCTGATGTGCTCATGTTGTGGATAGTTGAGGATGTTGGCATTATGCATACATGTTTAACTCACTACTAGTTGGAATTATTAATGTAGGCATGTTGAAATAAAATGATAGCGACCCAAGACTGTGAAGCAAGTGTCTGTCTTAATTAAAATTACACAACGCAGTAAAAGTTGGTTATACCTGCACCCTCTTCCACAAGGCTTGGTTGAAATAGAAGTAGCATCCTCCGATTCTGGCCTGTGGCAACTCCGTTTCAAGAGCAGTTTTCAACCCTTGCTCAAAGTCACAGATTACTCTACGGGGATGCCAACAGTGGTGGGTAATTCTCCTCACTGCAGCTTTGACAGCCTGGAACACTTGGCAGTAGTGTCCAATTGTGTGGTGCTCCATGAGGACATGTACAATAAATAATAATTTAGGACCTGCTCAGAGGTCATCAATCGGCACACATGCGATGCATGCATGCAATTCGTATCTGCGATTAACCCATCCCGTCGTCCTTCCCCCCCAAGGGCAGCCGGGAGCAGACAGGCGTCAACGTGAGCCGCGCCAGGGGACCAATCCAAGTGCTCCTGTCCGTCTTCGTCAAGGACGCCACAGCGTTAGCGATCTATTGTTGTGCATGTTTTTCCATTGGGTTTATCTTATCGGGGGGGGGGAAACCCTTGCGAGCACGGGGAGAACATGTAAACTCCACACAGAAAGGCCTGGGAGATACCCCACCTGGGTAACTGGCATCATGGAAACCTGGTCCCCAAGCGGGAATCGAACCCTGGACCTTCTTGCTGTGAGGCGACAGTGTTAACCACTACACCACCGTGCCGAACAAGGGGGACACTGAAGCCATGAATGTCCCCCAGTATAGTGAAGACTTGATTGTAGGGGTGTGGACACGATTTGAATGTAGCATCCATATACAAAGTCCTACAGTGTTGCAGCTGCCTCAGGTTGCCCTCTGTGGCAAACACTGCAATGCCCCATTCATTGTCCTGGTGCAACAGGAAGTGGTCTCTGCCCCATGTCTCAGCCCATGGACCTTCTATCCTTACATCAGCAATCGTATCTGGGATGAGAGGCATTACCGCAGCTCTGGCTCTGGCCATAACAGATCGAACTGATCGAAAGCTTTGAGGTGGCTCTCTGTCACCTCCACCCTGGATCTCACGGCACCGCTGTAGGTTGCTCAGCATTGAAAATTCATCAGATGGGTACTGTGTGTTCTCTCACCACCTCCCCAGTAATAACTTCCCGAAAATCCGCGTCGTTCACCCTTTGAGTATCGGGGCCATGCACATGTTCTTGAACTTCCTGGACTTGGATGTTGGGATTGTCTTCATGTACATAATAAATAAATGTTGGTCACCAGTACTGCCCGGCAGTTCTCTCTCCAACACCGCCACCGAATTGATTGTTGGATTGGTGCGATGTTTATGATACCTAAAGTTATCTAAAAATAATACTTTCCCTCTTCTATCTCCAGTCATTATTTTCGCCATTGTCACTGCTTGGTAAAAACAAGCTAATGACAAAATTATCCCGCCTAAAGCTGTTTCCTATGTATGGCCTGCTGTGTCCTCAAGGTGGCATCAGAGTGCTTCAGATGATCTCGTGTCTGTGTGTGTGCGTGTATAACGTTCACTGTTCACGTTTCGATTCATTTTCTAGGCATCCGTAATGACCGCCATATACTGGACTGTACCACTTCGTAGTTCGTTGCCACAAACATTTAGCGTTTTGTATATTGATGGATTGATTTTTGCATCTCATGTGGAATTACCACACGGCAAGCCAATGCTCTTTAATCGTCCCTCCAGTATTTTATGTAAATACCACACAATTAAGCATGAAGATCAAAACTGACAAACTCAAAGTCCCATGATGCAACCTCAATCGGCAGGATTTGTTAGGATTGGTGGGGTAGTGAGGGAAGGAGAGAAGAAATTAATTTGCGGACAGGAATGGAGAAGGCAGAGACGGCAGGGTAACGTGTATATACAGATTTTACTAGACAACGACATGTTACAAAAAGAAACATAAACGGCGCAGCCGTGCTGGCACTAATAACGGCGAACAGAAACTGTGAACATGGAAAATAAAACTCAACAAAACGAACACTACAACACTTACGTAGAACGAATAAAACAGTGCAAGACGACATGGACAGGAACAAGGGGTAACCGGAGGTATGACGCCACGATGAGGAGAAGACAGAACCACACTTAAATACAACACTAATTACAATTGGTAACAGCTGGCGCCAGTCCAAAACACAGAATAAACCAAACTAGTCACCAGCATTAATACAATAACAAAACCAACAGGGGAACAACATCACACAAGGGAAGGGAAAGTCAACAACACACACCATGAAATCACATTAATCAAACAATTAATTACATTAACCACATTAGTAAGTACAGACAAAATGGACACCTGCACCATCTGATGGTGACCATTAGAGGGTGGTATGAGACCATAGAAGGGAGGTAGAGAACCAAATGTCTTTCTTCTCATCACAGGCCCACAAAGGGCTGGGCCTGGGATCGTTACAGGATTAAATAGCACCTGCGCTTGCTAAACAATCCCTCTTTGGACCAACGTCTCCACTGATACCATTGTGAGACTTTTCTGTCCCCTTCCTAATCCATGTGAATCTAATAAATTGTGTGCTGTAAATGGGGTATTGTGGTATCCGAAGCCTTTATGGTGTATTAGTCCATCAGACCCGTACAGTATTCATGATGATTTTGTAATTGTATCTCGAAGTATAACGATATTTTCATATAATGTAGAGACCGTAATGGCCGGCTTGGTTACTTTACATTTGAACCCCATGTTGACACATTATGTAATTTAAGATCTTGTGACTAGTTGTAGTGTGCAGTTGTACAGTTGTTTGAAAATAGATTTAACCGTTTTTCTTTTCTGTGAGTACATTGGTTAGCTTAGCTATCATTGGGGCAGGGGTTGTACATGCGGTACACGCGGTATCTGGTACTATAGTTGGGGGCCTTAGGGCTATATGAGGCTAAGTTCGTGCAAATTTGTGCAAAAGCACCAAATTTGGCCCAGATGTAGCTCAGACTATGTTCTAATGATTCAGCCAGGGCGCCCGAGCCAGCGATCACCGGGGTCGCCCTGGTGGCCAAATCAATATGGCCGCCCTCCGAAAAAGGTTTCGGCTAAAACTTTTGAACCAAATGAGCTTCAAATAAAAGCTTGGTGTCTATATTATGTTTCTTGAACATTAGAAACACATTGGAATGCTTATATTTATAATTGGGTGTGTCTGGACCCCTAATTTGCATATTTCAAGATGGCGGTTCCCCGAAAATTAGTTTTACCTTAACTTTTACGTTTCTGTTTCAATATTGACCCATTTCGCATTTGTGTCTTGATTATGAACTCCACACAACAAGATTCAAGCAACAGCTCCTCAAATATCTGCCTGAATGGAGTGCACACCAGAAAGGGAGGGACACATACATCACAAACAAGGAACAAGTGGCTAAGAGAGTAGCTAGAGGTCATGATTCCAACCAGATTGATCAGGATGAGGCGATTATGTTGATGAGGGCCGCCTTGGTTTTACACAAGTATTGCACAACCAGGCCACACATTTGACGGCTCCTTCCCATCGACGCTCTCCAGGTGGCTAAGCTGCTCACCAAGGCTAAGGCCTCCACCTGCTCCCTTGACCCCTTACCCACAGTCCTGGTCAAAGCTGGCCTACCTGCCGTGTGCCCTACCATCGTGGGAATAATTAATTCCTCCCTGGAATCGGGCAGGGTACCCTCTAGCTTCAAGACAGCATCAGTCACGCCCATCCTGAAGAAGCCTGGTCTGGACCCAGATGACCTTGGGAATTACCGACCGATCTCCAACCTTCCTTTCCTAAGCAAGATCCTGGAAAGAGCAGTGGCTGCCCAACTGCACCAACACCTGTCCAACCATGAGCTCTATGAACCCTTCCAATGTGGCTTCAGGAAACACCACAGCACCAAGACTGCCCTCACCAAGGCCACCAACGACCTTCTCATTGCCTCCGATTCCGGTCACATCAGCCTCCTCATCCTCCTGGATCCATCTGCGGCCTTTGACATGGTCTCCCATTCCATTCTCCTTAACCACCTCTCTGACCACCTGGGTGTTACTGGGACTGCTCTCACCTGGTTTGAGTCCTACCTCACTGACCGAAAACAGTTCATCTCCATCTGCAACTCCACCTCCACCCCTGCCCCAGTCAACCAAGGTGTGCCGCAGGGCTCCATTCTTGGTCCACTTTTCTTCACAATCGACATGCTCCCCCTTGGTCACATCATCCGGAAACATGGTCTCAATTTGGCTGCCTAATCCACCCTTCCCCAGAAGTTCGCAACCTGGGCGTCATACTGGACTCCACCCTCTTCTTTCATTCCCACATAAAAACAATAACTAAATCAGCTTTTTTTCCATCTCAGGAACATTTCCAGACTCCGGCCATCTCTCCCCGACTCTGTAGCAGAGACTGTCATTCACGCTTTCGTCACCTCCCGTCTTGACTATGCAAACTCTGTCCTAATAGGGCTACCCAGCAATGCCCTGAACAGGTTACAATATGTGCAAAATTCTGCTGCCAGGGTTCTCACCCGCACCAAGTCCTGGCACCACATCACCCCCACTGGCTTCCAATCAAGTCCTGCATCAATTTCAAGATCCTCCTCATCACCTACAAAGCCCTTCACTCCCTTGCCCCCTGGTACCTAGCTGACCTCCTCCATCCCGCCCTAGAGGCTGCGGTCCTCTGACTCCGGTCTCCTCTCCATCCCCACCACCAACATGCGGACTGTTGGTCCCAGAGCCTTCTCTGTGGCCGCGCCCACCCTCTGGAACTCACTCCCTCCAAACATCTGTAATGCTACATCCCTGCACTCCTTCAAATCCCAACTCAAAACCCACCTCTTCACCAAATTTGTAAATGACTGCCTGATTTCCTTTTTTTCATTTTCTCTCTTTCCTTTTGATTATTATTTTGTTGTTACGTTGTTTCCTGTTCCCTCCCTTAGCTGCCCCCTCCTGTTAAGCGCCTTGGGTCTCCTGAAAGGTGCTATATAAATTTAAGATATTATTATTATTATTAACTGTCTCACAACATCTGTTGCCGAACCCTTACGAGTGTTCAATGATATCATCCTCCAGGGTCCAGCACCTCAAACCCTGTGCAGCTAATACAGAAGATGCCAACCTGAAACCGAGAATGAAAATAGTAAGTCTCATCACCCAATGTCAGAAGTACAAGGCATTGTTCTTCCTACTAATCTTCGTCAGGATGTCTTCACCTATGATGTTGACAATCTAGATGGGTTGAGCAAAGGGAACTACTCACAGAACGAGTTCCATGGAACTGCACTGAGTGCTACAAATCATCTCTCATGACCATCTAGGACTTGAGCGTCCTCCTATAAAAGTTGACACCGAAGATTCATCCACACCCAAACTTCCAGACTCATATACAATTGTTAAGCCAGCAGAACTCAATGAATATATATAATATAGATATATTGGCACCCAGAAGTGGCACTGATCCTGTGCAACCATTGCATGATCTTGTGCGTGGAGCCAAAGTGAAAGATGAGAGTTGTTTGATGCATGGGAAAAGAGTTCTCGATCAGGAGACACTAGGTGAAGATGATGTTATTACATGGTCAGGTTATAACTCGCAGCTTATGAATCATGACACAGTGAAACCTCGTGCAGAGATAGGAGTGTACCCCTTATGTAAGGGATAATGTATAGCTACGAGGTCATTGTCGCAAAATAATTGACCGACAGAGTTTAAAATACCGAGCCGCCTCGGCGAGGTGTTTTAAACGTCAGTGAAGGTCAAGTTCAAGTTCTTTAATAGTTGTCATACAGAAGTACAGAATACTTTCATACAAAATGCTTCTTACTGTTACGCTCCAGAGACTGTGCTAGACAAGATAGTATCAAATAACATAATAACATAATATAGCATGAATTTAGAAGAAGAAAATGAGGTCACAGTGTTCGGTATAGACATATGTACAATGTTCTGAGTTACCATATAATATACAATACACAATACTATGCAGTGTACTAATGTACAGTACTATCTAGTGCAAAGCAGAAATGGGATGAGGTACAATTTTAGGTACAATTTACAGTAAGGTGTACGAGTTGTAGTGCAATCCTTCATCCATAAATATAAAGTGTGGGGAGTGGGTGCTACAGTGTGTTTGTTTAAAGTGGGTGTGTGCTATAAAGTGTGTGGAGTGGGTGCTACAGTGTGTTTGTTTAAAGTGAGTGTGTGCGTGTGGATGTGTGTGCTATGTGCGTTTGGTGGTTGTTGTTGTGTAGTGTTCATTCATTGTTCGTTTAGCAGCCTGATGGCCTGGGGATAGAAGAGTCTTTCTGTGCTCGCCTTGAGACTCCGGTATCGCTTGCCTGACCGCAGCAGTTCAAAGAGGCAGTTGTTCAGGTGACTGGAGTCTTTAATGATTCTCTTAGCCTTGCCCTTGCAACGCTTGTAGTAAATGTTCTGGAGGGTGGGGAGCCCCCCTCCAATTGTGCGTTCGGCTGAACGTGTCAGGTCAATTATTTTGCGACAATGATCGAGTATAGCTATACATTATCCCGCTTATTACATGGCTAACTTACTAACAATATACCTAATTCATTTTACATCGACTCGCAACACTGGTTCTGGCTCCGCTCGTTGCTCCGCCCTGTCATCGCTGGCAGCTTCCCCAGCAGCCGGCAGTGTCTGATTGCACTGATGTCAGTGGGCTTGATTGCGAACAGCAATCATTATTGTTCCACAGAGGTCCGTTATCGGGTAATATCGGACCTCTGACGCGCGCTATTGACCAATCACAAGCAAGCATTTCGGCGAATGTGAAAACGCCATGTAATAATCCCAGATAAAGCAGCATCTGCATCCATGACGAAGCATGCAATGGAGCTAGCACAGAAAGGCACATCATTCCTGAATCCTGGCCATATTGCTGTCCTTGGTGCTGATCAACCATTGTATGCTATAGCTAAGCAGCTCCAATAGCAATATCCTGCGACACTTGAAGATAAGTTGGTCGTAATGATGGGAGCATTGCATATCGAAGACAAAGCTCACCTTATGGCGGGCAAGCTGCTCTGCGATTCAGGTTGGACGACCGCCCTTACCCAGGCACAGGTCTTGACTACAGGACGAGCTCAGTCTGCCCTCAATGAGCACCATATCAAACGCACACGTTATGTCCATCAAGTCACTCTCATGTCCCTTCATATTCTCAAGCAGAAGGCATACTCTGCTTATTGTGTGGATGTTCTGGGCCCATCTGAAACATTCAAAAGGTGGGACAAACTATCTCAAGCAGAGTTTCCACAGTTCAAGTACTGGTCTACCATCATGGAACTAGAGCTCTGTCGATTTGTTCGGTCACTCCGAGAAGGACACTTCAAGCTGTACATTCAAGTGTGTGATGAGCTCTGTGCTTGGTTTCACATGATGGATCACACAAACTACGCGCGCTGGTTACCCGTCAATGTTCGAGACATGTTTGAGCTGCCTGAAAAAAATCCTGACATTTATGAAGAGTTCATGAAAGGGAAATTCATAGTGCAGCGGTCAGAACGTAAGTTCAGCTTGATTGCAAAAGATCAATCCCATGAGCAATCAAACAAAATCCTGCAGTCCTGTGGTGGAGCAGCTAGACTCTATGAAAGCCCTGAAGCCCTCACACTCTTCATGCTTGCAGGGCCTGACTGCACCAGGTTGGTGCAAGAGTTTGAAGCTGTGTATAACAGCAGCACATCATCGTCAACATCTCATCACAAAGAGGCAAATAGCTTGCAGGTCATGTTCAGGAAATATGTCAAATCCTTCAGAGGTTATGGAGACCCACAGAAATCCATTTCTACCAAATAATGACCTTGTAGCACTCGACACACAAGACATTATGGAAACAGCAGTGGCTGAATCACTTGCAAGGGTTCACAAAGTTGGCATAGCCCTTTTACTGGAACCAGACAACCTCTGTCCAGCAAAATATCCCAGAGTTCAGTACATGGTGGTACAGAGCTGGTACTGGGACTCCACGACCAAGACTTGGGAACCTTACTGGACTCATCTTGCAGATGCCAGTAAAGCCTGCACCATTCTCCTCCACTGCGGCTGCAAAAAGTCATGTAGGGCGCTGCAAATGCTTTAAAACTGGAGTCCATTGCACCTCAATATGTGGCTGTGAGGGTGCCTGTACCAACAATGAGGGTCGAGACTACAATGAGATGACAATAAGTAATCTGGTTGTGTGATTATGATATAAAAATCGTCACCTACAGCTTCTATCCACAATCACTCACCCTGGTAAATAAAAAGGACTGAGCACATCCATCCCCATAAACTTATATCTATAGACTGAGCACCTTGATGTGGTATGTGGATTGTCATTTTGGGCTAATGTAGGTGTGAGGAGGCGGCCAAGCGAAGGAAAAATGCAGTCCGAGTCAGGTTGCCATCACCCAGTGGTTGGTTTTTTATTCTATTTGTTCTTTTGCTCCCCAGTGGGAAAAAATGGGAAAAAACATATTTTAACATAAATACAAAAATAATACAAAATGATTAAACTTTCTTTTAACAAATATAAACAACTAGGCCCTTGGCTAAGGGACCTAGGTCTTAGTACGGCTGTGTCTCGCTTCCCAGCCTGTCACTACTTCTCCCCGAGAGGAGCCTCCATCCCTGGCTTTATGCTGGAAGCTCCTCCTACAGGGACAAACCAAAAACAAACAATCAATTAATCAATATAGACATCAATTTACACATCCAATAACTCTGGACAACATGGATACATTACTCCATCATGTTCTATCATCACCAAACACTAAACAGTGTTTAGGGCGCTTCATAAACCTATTTCCCTCTCGTTATGAAAATCCCCCCCCCTGTACTCTACCACACTTGGTTCCTTCCGAATCTCCCCTCCAGAAAAGGCCCTGGCCTCTCCCAGTTCTGGTTGGGCAGCCAGAGATCCTACAAGGAACCAAGTGGGAGCACAGACAAACGGTATTTATCAACAAATGCATGTACTTTAATTCTACATAACATGTTATGCTTTAAACCAATGTGTCTGTATTACAAAACAACATAACAAAACAAACTAGGCCGAAGGCCTAAACTAAATGTTTGGCCGCATGACCACATGTGGGAACAGGTCAAACCACTTAAGGCCCATGTGCATCCCTACTTACAGGGCATGGGATAGCCCCATGACATTACCCCCCCCTTCTGGAGTAGACACTTGTGGCGTTCTGGAGAGGTAGTCTGCTGTACAGTTCTCCTTCCCTTTCCTATACAGTACCTCGAAGTCGAAAGGTTGCATGGCAAGGAACCATCTCGTGATTCTGGAGTTGGTGTCCCTCATGCTCCCCAGCCAAGACAGTGCCCGATGGTCAGTCTCCAGGCTGAATCTCCTGCCCAACAGGTAGTATCGGAGAGAGTCCAGTGCCCACTTGATGGCAAGGCACTCCTTTTCCACGATGGAATACCTGACTTCGTGAGAGTTGAGCTTCCTGCTGATGTAAGCAATGGGCTGGAGATTACCCGGTTTCCCTTGCAACAAGGCGGCTCCAATACCCAGATCAGATGCATCCGTTTGGACTGTGAATGGCTGCTCAAAGTCAGGACTCTTAAGCAGGGGCTCACCGCACAACGAGGTCTTCAAACCCTGGAAGGCCTCCTCACACCCGTCCGTCCACCGCACTTTGTTGGGCTCGTTCTTCCTCGTGAGGTTCGTGAGAGGCACAGCAACAGTTGAGAAGTCAGGTATAAACCGCCTGTACCAGCCAACCAAACCCAGGAAGGACTTGACCTGAGTCTTGGTCGTGGGCCTCTGAGCGGACTTGATAGCATCAACCTTCCCCACCTGCGGTCGGATCAGTCCCTTCCCCAACACAAAACCCAGGTACCTGGTCTCCTGCTTGGCCAGTGAGCACTTGTCAGGGCGGATGGTGAGGCCTGCTTTCCTGATCCTCTGCAAGACCTCCTCGAGATGACACAGGTGCTCCTCCCAGCTGTTGCTGTAGATCACTATATCATCCAGGTAAGCAGCGGCAAAGGCCTCTGTGCCCGACAGGACCTTGTCCATCATTCTCTGGAATGTCGCCGGCGCTCCATGAAGGCCGAAAGGAAGGACCGTGAACTGGAAATGACCAAAGGGGGTTCGGAAAGCCGTGATCTCTCTGCTCCCTGCTGTAAGGGGAACCTGCCAGTACCCTTTGCAGAGATCAAGAGTGCTAATGAAGCTGGCGCCTCCTAGCCTCTCCACCAGATCATCGATCCTGGGCATGGGGTACAAATCAAATTTACTCACCCCATTGATCTTCCGAAAGTCCAAACAAAACCTCAGGGTGCCATCCTTCTTTGGGACCAAGATGACTGGGCTGCTCCACTCACTGGAGGAGGGCTCAATCACCCCCAGTTCCCTCATCATTTCCAACTCCTTCCTCAGCACCGGTAACAGACGTTCTGGCACCCTATAGACTGGCTGACGAAGGGGCTCCTTCAAAGTGATGTGGTGGTGCACCATGTCCGTGCGCCCCGGAGTCTCCATGAAGAGATGGAGGGGCAAGATCCGAAGGAGCTCTTCTCTCCTTCCTGCTGAAAGGTGGTCCATGTCCAGCTTCTTCCCCTCCTCCCGACCGGGTAGGTACTGCTCCATGGGTTCCTCCTCTTCCTCCACTGCCTGGATGAAGAGTGAGTGCGGTACAGGTGTCACAGAGACTGGGCGGGGGTGCCATTTCTTGAGCATGTTTATATGGAAAATCTGAAGTGGCTGCCTCCTCTCTGGCATGTGGATCTTATACGTTACCGGCCCCATCTTCTGCTTGACCCGGTATGGGCCCTGCCACCTTGCCAACAGTTTGTGCTCTGACGTTGGCAAAAGCAACAAGACTTCCTCCCCAGGTTCCAAGCTCCGCTGTCTTGCCGACCGGTCATACCACTCCTTCTGCTTGGCTTGGGACTTCAGAAGGTTTTCACGTGCCATTGTGGTGGTCCTCATGAGCGTCTCTCGCATTTTCAGGACAAAAGAGATGACGTTCATGTTCTGTGGTTTGTCCAACTCCTCCCAGGTTTCTCGCAGCACATCCAATGGACCTCTGACCTGGTGGGCATAAAGCAGCTCGAAAGGTGAAAACCCAGTTGAGGCCTGGGGAACCTCACGGTAGGCAAACAACAGAAACGGCAGCCATTTATCCCAGTCCTTCCCTGACTCAGAAACAAACTTTTTCAGCATACGTTTCAGGGTCTGATTGAAACGCTCAACAAGGCCATCAGTCTGAGGGTGGTAGGGAGTGGTCCTTACTCTCTTGATACCTAACAGCTGATAGACCTGTTTGAGTGTGCGACTCATGAAATTGGTCCCTTGGTCCGTAAGTACCTCCCTCGCGATCCCTACCCTAGAAAAAAACTGCAGCATAGCTGTAGCTACTTGCTTGGCTGTCACTTCTCTCAATGGAAAGGCCTCTGGATATCTGGTGGCATAGTCACAAATGACAAGGATAAACCGGTTGCCTGCCTGGCTTCTCTCTAATGGACCAACAATATCCACCCCTATCCGCTCAAAAGGGGTGCCTATCACAGGGAGTGGCATAAGGGGTACAGGGGCTGTAGCTTTCCCTGCTGTAAGCTGGCACTCTGGACATGTCTTGCAGTAATATTTGACCTGGCTATACATCCCTGGCCAGAAAAACCTTTTTGAAATCCTCTGGAAGGTTTTCTCAAAAGCTAGGTGACCCGCCCAAGGAATAGTATGGCCTAGCCTCAGCACTTCCTCCCTGCATGCCTTTGGCAGTATGAGCTGCCTGTCATATTCACTCTGTTTATAAAGCAACCCATTGTCGAGCAGAAACCGCTTGCTAAGGGGACTAGAACTGGATTCCTTCTCTGCCTCTTTGAAACAGTCTATTAGAGTGGGGTCCCCTCTCTGTTGTCTGGCAAGATCCCCAGAAAAAACCTCCTTTACCGACAGCCCTGGAAACTCCATATCCTGATCTGGCTGGTCAGCTGACCGCAACACAATTCCTCTGACTTGCTCCCTGCGTTTCTCACATCTCTCCTCTTGTGTGACTCCTGGCACTCCACCTACCTCTACCCCAAAAAATGGCATCAGCTGCACTGTGTCCGCATTGGTAGCTGGTGAATCGGAGTCTGGCCTGATAGTGGTGGGTATTTCTGTGTCAGTTGTGTCTGGCTGAATCAGTGGTTGTGTCACAGAGACTGGTGTATTAGTGTGCTCTCTCGCCTTGGACCTAGTAACTACCCCACATAATCTCCCTTTACTCTCATGAATGAGGTCTAGCAAAATAGGCAGATCTGTCCCCAGCAAAATAGGGTAGGGCAGTTCGGGGGCCACTCCAACCTTCACCAGATATGCCTGGTTGTTTACCTCAACATATACCTCCGCTATGGGGACTTCTGATTCATGCCCATGGACACAGACAATTTTAACTCTTTCCTCACTCCACAACTCCCTGGGGACATACTTGGCCTGTACCAGAGACTGTGTGCAACCTGTGTCTAATAAGGCTGACGGGGGCCTGCCATTCAACATGACAGACATGACTGGTGACTCAGAACTGTCCTTAGGGGAGGCGCCTAGAGCTGGCCTAGGTACATAGCAGAGACTTGCTATCTCTGGCTTTCTAATGGGACAAACTGGACTGATATGGCCTGCCTCACCACAGTTGTAACATACAACCTCTGACCTATTCCTGGCATATCCTCTTACAAATGGCTTTGGCCTAGTCTGGCTCGAACTGGGCTGGTTGAAACCGGGCTGCCTAGGAGAGTAACTACCTGAACCACCCATCCCAACACCCTCAGACTTACCTCTGGCCTGGTGTAGTGCGCCAGCGTAGCGGTGGCCCCTTGGACCTCCATGTGCCGTCACATATGTTTCCACAAGCTCTGCAGCCTCCGCCGCCGTTTCTGGGTTGCGCTCCCTCACCCAGGTCTTAACCTCTGGATACAACACCTTGATGTACTGCTCGAGGACCAGCTTCTCCATGATCTCCTCTTTGGTGGAGGTGCCATAACCCACCCATCTACAGAACAAGTCCTTGAGGCGGGTGTAGAGCTCATGGGGGCCTCATCTGGTGGTGTGTCGTCAGAGCGGAACCATTGGTGTCACTGTTTATCTCATACTTCCTCAAAACTGCTGCTTTCAAAATGTCATAGTCTCTGGTATGAGCTGGGTCCATAGCTACAAAGGCACATCTGGCCTTACCAGTCAGCAGAGGAATGAGGCGGACAGCCCACTCTTGTCGTGGCCAGCCATACACTGCTGCCAGTCTCTCGAAAGTGGTCAAAAAATGTTCAACGTCATCAGATTCCTCTAACCTCACCATCCTGGGTTCTCCGCCTGGGACCCCACTGGCTCGTCCCGTTGGTGGACCAGATCTGGTTGCCTCCAGGTCCAACTGAAGCTCGTGACCTTGTCGCTGATAGCACTGAACTCCTGTTCTTTTATTTCTGCTTCTTTATCCTGCCTTTTATCCCGATCCATCTGGTACTGCATATGCATCTCAAACATCCGTGCCAACCTGGCGAAGCTGGCCTCCGGACCTGCAGTGGGGCCACTTTCCGATTGAAAGCCATCCTCGAAGGCTCCCCCTGTGGCACCCTCCTCTGCAGGCTCTTGCTGTTGCTTTTTGGGAGGCATCCCTGAAGCTTGTAGTCCTCTTTTCTTCTGACACCAATTGTGAGGAGGCGGCCAAGCGAAGGAAAAATGCAGTCCGAGTCAGGTTGCCATCACCCAGTGGTTGGTTTTTTATTCTATTTGTTCTTTTGCTCCCCAGTGGGAAAAAATGGGAAAAACATATTTTAACATAAATACAAAAATAATACAAAATGATTAAACTTTCTTTTAACAAATATAAACAACTAGGCCCTTGGCTAAGGGACCTAGGTCTTAGTACGGCTGTGTCTCGCTTCCCAGCCTGTCACTACTTCTCCCCGAGAGGAGCCTCCATCCCTGGCTTTATGCTGGAAGCTCCTCCTACAGGGACAAACCAAAAACAAACAATCAATTAATCAATACAGACATCAATTTACACATCCAATAACTCTGGACAACATGGATACATTACTCCATCATGTTCCATCATCACCAAACACTAAACAGTGTTTAGGGCGCTTCATAAACCTATTTCCCTCTCGTTATGAAAATCCCCCCCCCCCCCCTGTACTCTACCACACTTGGTTCCTTCCGAATCTCCCCTCCAGAAAAGGCCCTGGCCTCTCCCAGTTCTGGTTGGGCAGCCAGAGATCCTACAAGGAACCAAGTGGGAGCACAGACAAACGGTATTTATCAACAAATGAATGTACTTTAATTCTACATAACATGTTATGCTTTAAACCAATGTGTCTGTATTACAAAACAACATAACAAAACAAACTAGGCCGAAGGCCTAAACTAAATGTTTGGCCGCATGACCACATGTGGGAACAGGTCAAACCACTTAAGGCCCATGTGCATCCCTACTTACAGGGCATGGGATAGCCCCATGACAGTAGGGTATGATTCTGTATTGTTTGTGTATTGTGCAGTATTTATTGTTCTGTCATGTTTTCGCCGTTGTTGTTACGCCTGACAACCAATTGTTGTTTAGGTTTATTTGACATTATATATATTGCCTGGCAATCAACGTGTCTGATTCGGATTCTGATATAATTATATGTTATATAGAATTTCACTTTTATAGACAGAAAAAAACAAAAGTTCTGGTAAAACTCACTTTCGGGTAGTCGCCATCTTAGAAATATGCAAATTAGGGGTCCAGACACACCCAATTGTAAAGATAAGCATTCCAATGTGTTTCTAATAGTCAAAAGACCTAAAATAGACACCAAGTTTGTATTTCTAGTTAATTTGGTTCAAAAGTTATAGCCAAGACCTTTTTCGGACAGCGGCCATATTGATTAGGCCACCAGGGTGGCCCCGGGGGTCGCCGGCTCGGGCGCCCTGGCTGAATCAATTGAGCATACTCTGGGCTACATCTGGGCCAAATTTGGTGCTTTTGCACAAATTTGCACGAAAATATCCCTAAGGCCCCCAACTACTATTCTAACTGGCGTTTTTACCCTACCGCAGATGTCAAAAAGATTGTCAAAAACATGCTTTGGCCTTCTGCGGGCCTGGGCTTGGGGTTCTCGTGGGCCGGGGGCCTGGCGGTCGGGGCGGGTGGGGGCTCTGGGTGATCGGCTCTGCGCATGGTGGACCAGGATATGGGGGTGTTCTGTTTCTCGGGGAGGAGGGCGGGAGGGAGGGGTTTCTCTTATGGGGGTCAGAGCGGCTGAGCTTTGCCCAGTGGGGTCTTGTGTGTTGCGGGGTCGGTGTGCGCGGGGTGGGGCTCTCGGTGACATGGGAGGTAGCGGGCTCGGCTCGGTGGGGGGGGGGGTCTCCTTCCCTCCCCTCTACTGGGCCAGGCCCAATCAATTCAAGGGACACGTGTCGCTGGGGGCTCCGGCTCTGCGCGTATCGGCCTGGGATATGGGGGAGTTCTACGGGCTTAACTCGGGGGGGGGGCATCGTTTCCGCGGTTTGGCCCGGGAGGGTGGGGTCTTGTATGTTGTGGGGTGCTAGGTGACATGGCAGGTAGTGGGATTGGCTAGGTGGGGGGGGGGGGGGGCGGGGGGGGGGGAGTACGCTGTCCTCTCTCCTCTACTGAACCTAGCCCAATTGAATTCAAGGGACCCGTGTGGCTGGGTGCTCGGCACGTGGGGCGAACCTGGGATGTGGGGGAGTCCTATTTCTTGGGGTGGATGGCAGGAGGGGGGGTTCCTCTTATGGGGGTCTGGGCTGCTGAACGCAGCCATATATCATTCATCAGGAATTCAAAGGTCCCATGTCAGTGTATTGTTATGTGTTTGATGTCTGTTTGATGTCATTTTGAGTATTGTCTAAGTGTCGTTTGTCTATAAATGTCAATACAAATTTAAGTTTAAAAGAATGGGGAGAATCCAGTGACCTCGCTTCTGGTGTTGTTGTATGAAAAGATGAGTTTATTCAATGAATCTTTCCAGTTTGACTTCTGTTTTGAGCATTTGAAGGAGTGTCCGATTGAAACGTTCTACTTGACCATTACCTTCTGGGTGGTATGGTGTTGGCCTGAGCCTGCCACACCAGAGTGCTGTTTCAGTTGGGCAAATAACTGATTTTCAAACTCGCTTCCCTGGTCGTGGTGTATGCGCCTGGGAAATCCAAACGTCAAGGCATAGTCATTAAATATCTTGTCAGCTGCTGTCTTGCCCGATTTTGAGGTCGTGGCATAGGCCTGGGCGAATCGGGTGAAATGGTAGACGATAACCAATATGTACTCATAACCGCCTGTACATTTGTCCAGATGTAAAAAGTCAATAGATACTAACTCGAATGGCTGGGTTGTGATGATACTGTGCAGGGGTGCTCGGGTCTCTCTGTTTAGCTTCTTTTGTTTCAAGCAGGAGCAGCTTGAGGCAACATAATGTTCAATCTCCTTTTGCATTTGTGGCCAAAAGAATCTGTCCCTTATTAGTGATGTGGTTCTATCTACACCTTGATGCCCCATATCCTCATGAAGCTCTTTCAGAACGGTCTTCTTATATTTCTGGGGTAGGACTAACTGTTCTCTTACAGCTGTCTTCCTATGCAAGATACCATCATCATCTAAACTGAGTCTCTCCCACTCACGTGCTGATGCCGGTGCTGATGGAATATGCAGCAAAATCCTAATAGCCATAGCCAATATTATAGTCAGACCACTCGCTCACTGTATTAATTTGTCCTTACTACATGGTGTAGTGCCAAAAAACATCAAAATTGGGAGAATAATACCCATATATAAATCAGGTGACAAAAATAGTATTAATAATTACCGTCCAATATCCATATTACCAGCTCTATCCAAAGTCTATGAGAGAGTTGTGTAAAATAGATTAAGCGAATACACCACCAAGCTAGATATACTCACCAATTCACAATACGGCTTCAGGAAAAAAAGAACTACAAACATGGCAATATTAGACCTAATCGAAAAAATACATGATGCCATTGATCAGGGTGATTGTGGGGTGGGCGTTTTCCTGGATCTATCAAAGGCTTTTGACACCATTGACTTCACCATTCTACTTGGGAAACTACACCATTATGGCATAAGGGGTCTGGCTCTCAACTGGTTCAGTAGCTATTTACATGGTAGGCAACAGTACGTCGATATAAAAAATCACAAATCAATAAAAATGGACATCAAATATGGGGTCCCCCAGGGGTCAATTCTAGGGCCTTTACTATTTATTCTCTATATAAATGACTGTCAACTCATCTGTACTTCTGCACAAAGTTATATTCGCTGATGACACTCATTTGTTTCTGTCACAAAAATCCACTCGAGCTACAAGATCTACTCAATACAGAACTACAAAAAGTGGACACCTGGTTCAAATGCAACAAATTATCACTAAATCTCAGCAAAACAAATTTCATTATCTTCCACTCAAATCGGATGCACACACATCACATGTGCATAAAAATAAATGGAAAGGAGCTGTCAAGAGTGGCGTCCACAAAATTCCTGGGGGTCATCATCGATGAGTCACTCAACTTCAAATGCCACATAAAATACCTACAAACAAAACTGTCCAAATATGTTGGCTTATTCTGCAAAATACGTCATTTTCTTCCCTTGCCTGCCCTTCTCACTTTATACAAAACCCTGTTTGAACCCCTCATTAATTACTGTAACGTCATATGGTGCAACACATACCCCAGCCATCTCAAAAAAACTAGAAAGCCTACAAAAGACGAGTGCTGTCATGGTCCGGGTATAGAGCGCCCTCAAAGCCTCTTTTCCATCGCTTTGGTCTCCTGAGGCTCGCTGAATTTAACATTAATCAAAACGCATCAATTATGTATCAAGTTGTCAACAACATGAATCACAGACCGTCTGAGCTTGTCCCAGTCTGCCAACCACTGCACATCCACAACACAAGAAACAAGCATCTTATATCTGGCAAGAGGAGAAGGCTAAATTGTGCTAGCCTAAGCATAGCATGCAGGGGTCCACAGATCTGGAACAAGCTTGATGAAAATCTAAAAATGACTAATACCTTTAAAACCTTTAAAAAATCACTGAAAGAGGAACTGCTAAAATCATATCTCTAATTAAAATTATAACTTAGGAATAAAATTGTCTGTATTATGTATCTCTGTTATATGTCAGTTATATGCCACGTTGTATTGTTTTGTTTTGTTTTGTTTTTGTTATTGTTTTGTTTATATTCTGTTTGTATCTGTGTTCAGGCTCCCTCCAAAAGCTTTAAATAGCTTCTTGGGAGACCTGGCACATGCACACAATTTGCGACATTGTTATCACATGAGGATACTCGCATGTAAAATGTATCGTGTGTGTGTGTGAATAAATTCATTCATTCATTCATTCATTCATTCACGTAAGAGTCGCTTACTCTCTGCACTCAATGACTTTAGTTGTTGACTTCCAGGCTTGTTATTAAACTGCATATATTCAATGACTGGACCAATACAGTTATCTTCTCTCTGGGCTTGACAGATCTCTGTAAGTGAAAGGGGCTTATGCTCCGATTTGGCTCTGCTCTCTGTGCATTGAGCTGATAAAGACATGGACCACACTGTGCTGGGACTAGAGGCCTCAAAAGACTGTACTTAGTGTGTTGGAGCTTAAAGGACTGTATATAAATTGGTCAGATGCCTTAACTGCTAAACTAATTGTACCAAATTACACAACGGAGTAAATAACTTAAAATGGAGTCACCTAGACTAGAAAGAGCGAGGAAACTGTTGAATCATAATGCCATTTTTATATTTCAAAGGGGGAAAAACATACATACAAATATTATTATTACTTTATACAATTCCTAATTAAACTACTATAGCTAAATTTAGATGGGCGCCCAAATGGTTCTATTAAAGTGTTCTGGCCAACGTTGCCGTGGTTACCGTTGCAGCAGAGGAACAATTCCCTCTGCAGGACGAGAGAGGTGGAGAGAGTTAGTAATCCTGGTGGTGAGAAAGAACCCGGATGGGTTCTGTAGCGAGGAGTAGTCGACCGCTGCGTGGTGATGAAGGCGGGAAGACGCTGCCCGGTCCGATAGCGCTACCAGTCTGCTCCTGCAGACCAGATGCTCCGCTGTGGTGTATCCGAGTGTCTCCCTCCGCTCAGTAGTGAGCACGCAGATAGCCAGACTAAAGACACGCTGGTCGCCTCTGTTCAACAGGCTAGTGCTAGCGGCTACTGTGCTAGCAAATTACTGGTTGTGTGCCTTTTACAGAGTCCCTTCGGCACAGACCCTAGCTAAATGTCCTATGGTCTGTGCTATATATCGTCTGATATGTCCAGTACCGAGCAGCTAGCAACACATGAGCATCGGGCTACGTTAGATATTAGCTCCGAGCTAGCTAGCTTATGCTAACTGCTAACGATAATGGGAAATACTATAGTTAGCTGGAATCCGCTAATCCCTGACATTTACTAAACATCTAATTAGCTGATTACTAAAACTCACTCTCTTGGTGGAATAATGTCCGCGTGGTAAGCAGCTGGTCAGAGTCAGAGTACGGGGGTAGTCGGATCAGTCGAGCCACCGTCTGTGGTAAGTTCTTCCTCCGACATCCACGACAGCCGAGCGGACTCTTCCGTCATGCCCTTTTACCACACTCTTCACCCCTCCGGTGAGCCAGCAGGCTCGGGGGAGCGCCTGATCCACGATCATGACTGGGGTTCCTGGTTCTAGGTTTCCTCTTTCAGTGATCCACTTGCGGCGGCCTTGCAGCGATGGGAGATACTCGGTGGTGAACCTCTTCGAGAATTGGTCGGCTAAAGCCTGACTATACCTCCATTGTCTTCTGCCGATGCTCGGGGGAGCGCCTGATCCACGATCATGACTGGGGTTCCTGGTTCTAGGTTTCCTCTTTCAGTGATCCACTTGCGGCGGCCTTGCAGCGATGGGAGATACTCGGTGGTGAACCTCTTCGAGAATTGGTCGGCTAAAGCCTGACTATACCTCCATTGTCTTCTGCCGATGATCTCGGTGGAGGCGTAGACCGCAAAGGGAAGGGCCGCGTCTCGCCACCCCATCAGAAGGCTGTTGGGTGTTATGGGGTCGAGATCGGCCGCGTCGCTACTGACGTACCCCAGTGGCTTGAAATTCAGAATGGCTTCAATCTCCACCAGCACGGTGTTGAAGACCTCTGCCTTAGGAACCTGTCCTCTGAGCGCGGCGCCTTGAGCAGCCTTTACTGACTTGACCTCTCTCTCCCACGTTCCACCAAAGTGGGGTGCATTTGGAGGGTTGATCAGACCAGAGGGTATGGGGTCGCCCTCTCCTTCCAGTAAATCGACGGAATGACTGGAGGACACTGTCTGTTGTCATTTCAGCCAGCACCTCGAGATGGACGGCTCTCGTGGTGAGGCACTTGAAGATGATTCCCCATCTCTTAGCAGTTGCTCTCCCGATCTCCGCCTTGATGGTGAAGGGCCCGAAGCAGTCCATGCCCGTGTTGTGGAAGGGCGCTTCTTGGAGACGGAGGCGGCAGGATGGGAGGTCAGCCATTCGTGGCATGATGGGTTGGGCTCTGAGCTTCTGGCAGGCTGTGCATGACCATTGGTAACGGCGCACAGCCTCCCGGCCGCGAAGTATCCAGAACCTTCTCCTGAACTCCGCGAAGAGCCGCTCCGCTCCAGGGTGATACAAGTTGGTGTCATAGTGACTAATCACCAAGTTAGTCACCGGATGCTTCGAGGGAAGTAGGATGGGGTGTTTGCTGTCCTCGGTGAGGCCCTGAGCCCGTCGTAGGCGGCCTCCGACGCGTATGAGGTCTTTCTCATCCAGATCGGGGGCCAGTAGCCTCAGCTTGCCGTCTCTTGGTAGCTCCATCTTCCGTCCCAAGCATGCCATCTCGATCTGGAAGACCTCCCGCTGCACCCTCTGCAGCAACATGATCTCAGCTGCGGCGTAGTCGTCGGCGCTGAGGGGGGTCGGGTCTCCGGGACCGGGGTTTCCGGTGGTGGAAGGTACGTACTTGGAGCTCTTCTAGGGTCTGGCAATCCTCAACCTTGGGACCGTCGGTGGTTGAAGGGTCTTGGAGTCCGTTGAGGCCGCAGAAGATAATAATAATAATAATAATGACTTGGATTTATATAGCGCTCTTCACTGACCCAGAGCGCTTCACAGAGTCCATTATTCATTCATACACAGTCATACCGGTGGTGGTAAGCTACAATTGCAGCCAGAGCTGCCCTGAGGCAGACTCACGAGAGGTTGGGATGTGCCAAGATGGACTTCTTAAGTTCCACCTCCACCTCTGCGTTCTCCAAGTTCAGAGGAGAAGGCCACTCTTCTTCTGGCTTGCGTAGGTAGTTGGGTCCTCTGTGGTAGAGGTTGGGATGTGCCAATTCCTCGAGGGTCACACCTCTGGTGATCACGTCCGCCAGGTTGACATCTGTCGAAACGTATCGCCAGCAGCTGGCCCCCACAAGCTCTTGGATCTCTGTCACCCTTGTTCCCACGAAGACTTTATATCTGCACGAAGTCGACTGGATCCACTGGATGACTGTTGTGGAGTCGGACCACATCGACACCGCGTAAAGGGGGAGGCGCAGCTCTTCCTTCAGCATCTTTCCCAACTGGGCTCCACTTAGAGCCGTGCAGAGCTCCAGCCGGGGAATGGATTGCTGCTTCTTGGGTGCAACTCTTGAGCGTGCAAGAATGAAGGAAACGTGGACTGTGTCATCGGGCTCTACCGCGTGCAGGTACGCTACTGCACCATATGCCTTCTCAGACACGTCACAGAATACATGAAGGGAGAGCTGGCTGCCGGTCAGACTGACGCTCGAGGGAAAGTAGCTCCTGGGGAACTCGATCTGTTGGAGGGTGGGGAGCTCTTCCCACTCCTTCCACTTTGCCCCGAGTGTCTCTGGTAGGGGGTCATCCCATCCATTCGCCTCAGTCCACAGCTCGCTGACCAGAGCCTTGGCACGAGTCGTGTAGGGGTTGATGTAACCCAACGGGTCATATTGACTCGCCAGAGTACTGTAGATCGACCTCCTGGTTACGTAATGGCGAGTTTCGATCTTCTTTTGCCGGTAACACAGGGTGTCAGACTTAAAACACCAGAGGAGACCCAGAGTCATTTCCTGGGCGTCCTCACTTGACTGGGAGAGCCAGGTCTCGCTGCAGTCAGCCTTCGCTTCGTCTGGGAGGTCTCGGACGACCTCAGGGTCGTTGGTGGCCCACTGGCGGACATCAAAGCCAGCGGTGGCCACGAAGGTGTGTATATCATGCACCAGCTTGTAGGCCTCTTCCGCGGTCTCCACGCTGTGGAGGCAGTTTTCCACATAAAAACTGTGGTGGACAGCATTGGAGACAGCAGCCGTCGTCGACATGACGCTGCAGGGCGTAGGTGGCGCAACACGGGCTGCAGGTCGTCCCGAAGGGCAGCACCTCCCACTGATAGATGGACGGTTCCGGGTCGTCTGGGTTTTCTCTCCACAAGAACCTCATGAGTGGCTTATCTTCGTCGAGCAAACACACCTGGTGGAACATGCGTTTTATGTCGCCACTGATGGCGGTCTTCTGTCGTCGGAAGCGCACTCCGAGCACTCCGAGGAGAGGAGGGGTAAGAGTCGGACCGGGCAGGAGATAGCGGTTGAGGTTCTGCTGGCGCACTTAAAAGCTGCAATTAAACACCACTCTGTTCTTTCCGTTGTGCTTAACGTTATGGTGGGGAAGGTACCACGACTCGGTACTCCTTTCCGCCTCCTCAGGCTTCAGCCTCCTGACGAGTCCAGACTCTATGAGCTTGCTCATCTCTGTGGCGTAGGCGGCAGCCATCTCGGGGTCTCTGCTGAGTCTTCTTTCAGTGCTAAGCAGACACGGCTTCGTTACTCCTGGGGGAACCTTGAAGGTCGGCATGGGCTCTCTTCTCAAGAGCGGTGTGGCGTATCTGAGGACACCACACACGCAGACACGCTTGGTCTTGGCTTGGAGAAGATCCATCGCAGCCTTATCTTCCTTGGAGCGAGTGTGTATCTTCTCGTTCTTGTATGGAGCAATGTCCAGCTGCCACAACCTCTGAACATTCTCCAGCAGCGCCTCGTCTTTGTGCCCCGCTCCAATGAAGAGGCAGTGGGTCTGACGGCCGTTCAGATTTCTCAGACTGATGGGGGCCCTGCAGGGTCCAGCCCAGCAGAGTCTCCAGGGCGACGGGACATCCGGGTGGACCCTGGATGATGTGCTTGGGTAAAGTGAGGTTCACATTACCCAAGGAGGGTGGGCTTCATCTCCATTGCAGCGTTTATCCCCAGATTACAGAGATGTGGGTACCTCTTCATGAGGGACTCCATGGGGTAGCCGTAACTGGAGAGGCACAACCCGGCAGCGGTGAATACGCGGCTCACCTTGAAGACTTCCTTCGGCCATCCGGCCGGTGTGAGGGTGAGAGCCACAATCTCTCCATGAATAGTGGTGTGCCCTGGTTGGATGGTGAGGAGATCCAGCTCCTCTGCGTCGCCCCCGAGTCCAAGGGCGATGGCAGCCTCACACATCAGCAGCGTGCGCTCCGAGCCATCATCAATAACCGCTTAGGTCTCCAGAGTCTTGTCGCGGTTCCACAGGACCACCGGCACAATCTTCAACAGCATGCAGGGAGTACTGCCCCTCACAAGTACTTGCGTATCTCTCTAGAGGGCTCATCACAGGCTTCCGCAACGTCAGGCTTAGCCTTGTCGTCTCTATTGTTGAGGTCGTGGAGGGCCGTGAGGTGGATCTTCCCGCACTCGCTCTGTCTGCAGGGTCCCTTGAGGGTGCAGTCCTTTGCTCGGTGCTCACGGGCGCACTTCCAGCACCGCTTATTCTCTATTATCCACAGTTTCTTTTCTTCTGCAGTCTTCTCCTTGAACACGGGACAGTTGTCTAGCCAGTGGACCTTGGTGCTCCTTTGATGTGTTTTAATGTACGGTGGTCAGCACCCTAACGGGCCACCCCGTTCGGTCTGACTTGTCTCGTCCACTACGTCCATTGCCTCTCGGCTCTTCCCGCTTGGGGAGGCGGATGTGCCTCATCTCTGACTTCAGGAACTCTGAGAGCTCCATCAGGGTAGACAGTGGCTGTTTGGGGTGGAGACGCTCGTGTTCCCGTCGGAACCTCTTCGCTTTCCTTTGGAAGCTTCCTGACAAAGCGTTCTACGTTGGAGCCTGCGTAGAGCTCTGTGCGGCCGGCGGCTCCTTGAAACGTCAGCAGGCTCACCAGAGCCTGTACCTTCAAGGAGTATGCGTCCAGGGCCTGGTCGTCCTTTATGTCTGCCATTTCTCCCAGCTCGTGGATCTCATCCAATATATCGCCCCAGGGGGCCTCCCCAGCGCTCGTCCAGGGCCTGGATAGACGAAGTATAGGGGGTGGGGGAGTATGCGTTGGCAGTGCATATGAGCTTGGCCGCAGGTAGCCTACAGTGCATAGACAGCTCGAGGAACTTCTGTTGCTCGCTGTGGTTGGCGGCGCCCAGGAGGAACTCCAGACACATCCTCATGTCATGGTACTAGCTTCTAGAATTATCTTTGAAGAATGGGATGGCGCTCCCTGGTGGGCGCTGTGGGAGCGGGTCGTACCTAGGGGCCGGTGTAGTTTCCGGCCAACGTTGATGGGATCTGGAGGTTGCTCTGTGTGTGGCGGGTAGCTCCTCCCTTTCAGGCTGGCGGCCCTGGGGTGAGTTATCCTTAGTGGATGCTCTTGATGTTTGCCTGGAGGCAGAGGCCGATTGCAGTTGAGCGGCAGCGAGCCGGGTGTACTCCAAGGCCTGGGCTGCTGCTCTATCGCGCTCCCGCTCCAGTGCTTCCGCGGCTCTTCTCTCTCTGTCGAGCGCATCTTGGTGGAGCCGCTCCTCTCTTGCGAGTGCATCTTTGCGTTGTTGTTGCATGCATTGGAACATGAGTTCTGAGCCTGTAATGCTCCCTCTGCTCCGTGATCTGCTGGGGGGCCTACCAGTTCTGTGAGTGTCTAGGAAGAACTCTCCCGGTTGGAAGTGATTGAAGTCCTGCCCGCCGCGTGGCTCCACGCTGTCTGGGGGATTGATATCCTTTCCAGGTTGCGAGTCGGTTTCAGTGGAGTCACGATCCTCTTCTTGATCAGACTCATCTTGGTTGGCAGTATTCAGTGGCGGGAAAGTAGTTATGTCTTTACTACACGGGACTGCCACCTTTTGTCTCTTCTTCTCTTCAGGCAGCTGGGGGGTGTCAGTTGGGTCTGACTCTGTTCTCATAGTCTGATCTAACTGCGGTGTGGTAGCAGCACCCTCTACTGGCTGGGGTGTGCCTGCCGTCTGGGTTGTAAAGTCCCCTACTGCTGATGTGTTTAGCACATGCTGATTGCTCTCCGAACTAGGGCTACTGGGTGTACCCAAGACAGTCATCTAGTCGGGAGGGTAATCTACGCTCTCTAGGAGCACGTGACTTCCCTTCAGGGAGGGGGGGGGGGGTTCTACCTCTTGAACCTGCCTCGCTCTTTCGGGACATCCTATCTGGTTAGCTCCGGCTCGAAGGACCAAATTGTGTTGGAGCTTAAAGGACTGTATATAAATTAGGGGGTTGGTCGGATGCCTTAACTGCTAAACTAATTGTACCAAATTACACAACTGAGTAAATAACTTAAAATGGAGTCACCTAGACTAGAAGGAGCGAGGAAACTGTTGAATCATAATACCATTTTTATATAAACAAAGGGGGAAAAACATACATACAAATATTATTATTACTTTATACAATTCCTAATTAAAATACTATAGCTAAATTTAGATGGGCGCCCAAATGGTTCTATTAAAGTGTTCTGGCCAACGTTGCCGCGGTTACCGTTGCAGCAGAGGAACAATTCCCTCTGCAGGACGAGAGAGGTGGAGAGAGTTAGTAATCCTGGTGGTGAGAAAGAACCCGGATGGGTTCTGTAGTGAGGAGTAGTCGACCGCTGCGTGGTGATTAGGGCTGCACGATTTTGGGAAATAATCTAGTTGCGATTATTCTGACAGATATTGCGATTTGCGATGCGATTATAACATATTAGATTTTTTTTACAAGAAGAATGTTGCTGCTTTCTGTAGTCGGGTCCCAACTGCAAAATTACTGTATTACCCTGTATTATACACTTTTACTATCATGTAGACTATTCTGCTTTGTGTTTACATGTGATGTATTGTATACATGCACATTTATTATGTTCTTGTGTGATGTATCGCACATTTTATTGCTGTGTGATGTATTGCAAATGTTATTGCTGTCATCTTGGCCAAGTCTACCTTGCAAAGGAGATCTTGTATCTCAATGAGAGTTCCTGGTTAGAAAAAAAGATTTTTTTTAATTGCAGGCTTGGCGATTTGATAATTGCATCATTCCAAATCGCGATTTCGATAAAAAAACGATTAATCGTGCAGCCCTAGTGGCGATGAAGGCGGGAAGACGCTGCCCGGTCCGTTAGCGCTACCAGTCTGCTCCTGAAGACCAGATGCTCCGCTGTGGTGTATCCGAGTGTCTCCCTCCGCTCAGTAGTGAGCACGCAGATAGCCAGACTAAAGACACGCTGGTCGCCTCTGTTCAACAGGCTAGTGCTAGTGGCTACTGTGCTAGCAAATGACTGGTTGTGTGCCTTTTACAGAGTCCTTTCGGCACAGACCCTAGCTAAATGTCCTCCGGTCTGTGCTATATATCGTCTGATATGTCCAGTACCGAGCAGCTAGCAACGCATGAGCATCGGGCTACATTAGATATTAGCTCCGAGCTAGCTAGCTTATGCTAACGATAATGGGAAATAGTATAGTTAGCTGTAATCTGCTAATCCCTGACGTTTACTAAACATCTAATTAGCTGATTACTAAAACTCACTCTCTTGGTGGAATAATGTCTGCGTGGTAAGCCGCTTTTACATCCCTGGTCAAAATATACGTGACTTTAACGTTGGATGCATTTCTCTGTCTCTTTTGTCTCTATACAAGTCCAGGCAAGTTCAACGTCAGTTCAACGTCTACTACAGGAAGTGACGCACGATTACTAAAACACTTCCACCTCTGGCCCAGTAGATGGCAGCACTGTTACATAACATGAGATGCCAACAGTAGGCAGACTGTGTAAACCAGTGGTCACACCAACCTTTTTAAGCCCAAGATCACTTTTTTTTTTGGTGAAGGCAAGATCTACCTATTGAAGCGTTGAGAGAAAAAGACAGCCAAGATTGTACTTTAAACTAAATTACTTTTATTTGCCTGTATTCTAATTACATGCAATGCTTTGGTCCAACATTAAAATGTCAAAGTAGAACTGTAATATGTACTTTCTCAGTCAGTGCTAAGTGCAGTCATCTTATGCAGCATCACTTTTCACATCAAAACAAACGTAGAACTGTAATGTGGACTCTCATATTATTAACATTGACAAACATATTTACAATTAGCATTTTATAAAGTAGAACTGTAATGTGTACTTTCTCAGTCAGTGCTAAGTGCAGCATCACTTTTCACATCAAAACAAAAGTAGAACTGTAATGTGTACTTTCTCAGTCAGTGCTAAGTGCAGCATCATTTTCACATCAAAACAAAAGTAGAACTGTATGTGTACTTTCTCAGTCAGTGCTAAGTGCAGCATCACTTTTCACATCAAAACAAAAGTAGAACTGTAATGTGGACTCTCAGGGTAAGATTAAAAAAAAAAAAAACGTTTTTTTCTCTTTTTTTTTCATGGAAAGATCTACAGGGACAGTCTCAAAGATCGACGGGTTGGTGATCACTGGTGTAAACAGTATGTGGTAATTAAATAACTGAGCTCCCACATATTAAACAGGTCTAATGAACTTAGAGGGGGTAATCTTAGGTCTATTTATACCTAAATGCAGACCCTTCAGCACACTTACTCAGCTTGTACTGAGTAAGATGACAGTTCCTCTGTGCATCAGTGGCGGCTCCTGGGTTATTCTCCAGATGGGGCGCTAGGGGGCGCTATACCAAACATGTACGTACGCATTGGCCAAATAAAGTACAGTCTAATTCAACTTGAAACAATATATAAATAGAAACGTTAGAAACAAACTCGCTCCGTCTCCAAACACACGCATAGGCAGAGAGAGAGAAAGAGAGAGAGAGAGAGAGAGCAAGAGAGAGCGAGAGAGAGAGCGAGAGGGAGAGAGAGAGCGAGAGAGAGGGAGAGAGAGAGAGCGAGAGAGAGAGAGAGAGAGAGAGAGAGAGAGAGAAAAAGATCGTGACTCACCAGCTAAGACAGAGTATTGCAAATCTACCTTGTTGTTGTTAAATTGACAGCAGAGCAGGCAGCAGGGCTTGATAAAGTATATCCACTCCATGGCATTGTCCATTGTGCATGTCCCTCCAACTCACTTTGTTTAATTGAAACGTGGTGGGTAGAGCTGCCGCGATAACCGCATTACCGCGGTATCGCTGTTGCATCACGCTCACCGCAGAGTTAGGCTGAATACCGCGTCACCGCTGTTTTTTATCATAATAATAAAGTTGGCTTGCGGCTTGCGGCTCTGCAGATATACCCTACTCGGTTCCAAGCGACCCTATTGGGTAGAAGTGGTACCAGAAAAGTCATGTGAAACATTGCAGACCACTGACTGGTCAGAAGAGAGACGCGTCACACTTTGTAGCCTCGCTCTGAACAATAACAGAACGCCGGCGCCGCCATCTTTACTGCCTCGCTAAGGATGCATTTCATTCAGGATTTGTTTGCGTCTTTACGACAGAACTAAGTGCAATAAACAAAAAAGAATGGATTCACTGTGTATTCTGCCTTATTTATTGATGAAACAAAACCGACATCAACCCAATTTACCACCGAGCGGAGAGTTTAGTGTCACAACAAGATCGCTGATGTGTTAAGTTTGTTGTTGTTATTAGCCTAATATACTACCGTCAGCCGATATACACGAGAGGTAACGTTAAACCCGGGTTTGCTTGGTAGAATACACAATGAGAGGTAACGTTAGCTTTGGCAGAATAGACGCAACGAGAGTCTGGTTAATGTTGTTATTGATTGATTGATTGAAACTGTGTTAAACTCTGGCTTGCTGCAAGCCCTCGGACATCTATGCCCACGGAGCTTTCAGTGTACGCAAGCGAGCGGAGCGGAGACAAACGGAGTAGTACCTGGCTGCAGTGGAAAAGGAACGAAGTACCAGGTGCCTAAAGCGGGTCGAGTCGAGTAGGTACTATGCAGTGGAAAAGCGCCATTAGACTAGAGGCAGGCTATAAGAGTAGACTACAAAAAAAAAAAAAAAATGCATTCAAACTTTTTTTTTTGTGCGCACTGTGCGGTAATAACCGCGGCGGTAGGAAATATTTCGCAAATTCGTGCGGTAAGGAAAATATCAATACCGCGGCAGCTCTAGTGGTGGGCTTGATAAAGTGTATAATCCGCTGTTGATGTATATCCAGAACACTGTCCACTGTCCACCAGACTGCATCCGCCATATAGCTTGTTAGCTGTTAGCACCACAACAAGACAGTACTTCTTCTTTGTCCATTTCCGCGTCGAACAGACTGCAAACTACCTGGCGTTCTATCGCCATGCTCTAAGACAAACTCTAACCTTAACCAACTTTGAAAGAGTGCCTAAGCTTAACCGTCGAAAGAACTTGCAGTCACGCTCTAAATAGCTGCATCTCAGTCACAACAACACAACTCTCTCCCGAATAAGCTAGAATTGGAACATATAAAGTGGATTCGGCCAATCAGAGATCGTCTCCGCGAAATGCTGCTACGGAAAAAAAAACTGTCGTCGGCCAATCAGAGAGCGTCTCCGCGAAATGCGGCTACAGAAATTCTTGACGCTGCTGCCTAGACCGCTTCAAATCGCGCCCGGATTCCAACATAATAGTCATATTTCAACGCACAACGCGTTACACACTGATTGGCTGCGACGGATACAGCGTTCGAACAGTGACGCGCACTCAGAGCGCTATTGCGTCTAGCCCGGGCCGAGAAATACAAACTAAATTTTTAAAAAGTTAGTCACTTCCTGTTCAGGAAAACGAGTATTTTTTATTTTATATATTAACGTTATATTGTGCATTGGAAACACAAACATACTTAAAATGAGTAAATATTATTCATTTTAAACATGTTTATATTATTTATAGGGCTATAAAACTAAAAAATCATTTTTCTTGTTCTTCTCTCATATAACCAGGGGCCTGAGGGGGGGCGGTGCCCTAGCGCCCCCCAGTGGCGGCCGCCACTGCTGTGCATTCTTTTATCAGGGTTTCAATGTACACAGGCATTCTGGAAAGGCTGTCACCGTCACTGTTCTCTCTACCTGGTCGATATTTGATGGTCAGGTGGAAATCAGGTGTATCTGTGTATACAGTGCATGATGAGCTAATTAAATAGTCGCGAAATTTATCACACACAGCCCATTTAAGGGCCAGGAACTCGAGTTTCCCGGAATGATAATGGTAATTCTTCTCAGACTCACTAAGCGTACGGGAGGCGTAGGCTATCACTTGCATCTTTCCTTCCTGTTCCTGATACAAAACGGCACCAAGGCCCCGATTGGAGACATCTGTGTGTAAAAAAGAAGGATCTACTGAAGTCTGGGAATGCAAGGATGGGTGGCTTTACAAGATGATCTAAGAGTTCCTCCAGCAGCTGTTGATGTCTATCAGTCCATGTGATTGGCTGGTTGGAGGGAACCCCTTTATGTGTTCCCTTCCTTGCCTTTGCACTGCGACTCACACGCTCTTGTGTATCTGGGGAAGCTCTCATAAGGTGATAGAGGGGCCCAGCGATATGGGAAAAGTATCTGGTGTAGCTTCTATAATAGCTCAGGAGACCCATTATAGATCTCAACTCTCCTACAGTTTGAGGTCTCTTCTCCTTCAAGGCTCTTACAGCAATGGTGTCAGCAGGGTCCATCCGATTACCCTCTGCAGACACAATCCCCCCAGATAGCGAACTTCAGGCCTGAATATCTCACACTTACTGAAGAAGAAGAAGTTTGCCTTTGAGAACCAATGGTTCTCGAGCCGTAACGGCACATGGGGCAGGAGCCTATCTCCTGTTTTCGTAGCGTGAGGCAGCTTGATGTACAAGTGCACCCCTTGGACATGACGCTAGTATGTCGCAAGGACTTCCCCCCAAACCAACCCTTGATGCTGAGTGTCAAGCAGGGAGGCTATGGGTACCATTTTTAAATAGTCTTTGGTATGACTCTGCCGGGGCTTGAACTCCCAGCCTCCCGAACTCAGGGCGGACACTCTACCCACGAGGCCACTGAGCCGGTGGCTTACTGAGCTTTAGCTTAATGCCATGCTGTCCGAGTCGCTGTAGTACCATTCTGACATCCTCAACATGATTTGTGAATGACTTGCTGAAAATGAATGTGTCGTTGAGATATGGGATACAAATTTCATCTCTCAGACCTTCCAAACATTCTTCCATGTATCGCTGGAAGGCAGCTGGTGCATTCATGAATCCAAAAGGGATTCTAATCCACTCATACAACCCCCAGGGGGTCACAAAAGCGGTCAGCGGCCTGCTCTCCTCAGCCATGAAGCCTTGGTGGTAGGCTTTCCCTTGGTCTAAAAGTGAAAACCAAGAGTTGCCTCCCAGACCATCCATGATGTCTTGGACACGGGGAATCGGTTGGCGGTCAGGAGCGGTCTTTCGGTTCAGCTCCCTGTAGTCAATACACAGGCGTAAACGTCCATCTTTTTTCCGGACACAGACTACTGGGGAGGCATAAGGTGAGTTTGATTAGTTTACCCAGCCTTGTGCAATGAGGTTATGCAAGTAATCTTTCATTTCTCTATACAATGGCTTTGGCACGGACAGGTAGGTTTTGGTCACAGGTTCAGTGTCTCTCAATGAAATGGTGAGGTGTAGTTTTTCAATACATCCAATGTCTTCGTCTGTTTTAGAGAAAGAATCTGATTCATCCCTCAACATTTTCTGAACTATTTCCTTTTCAGGTTGGCTGAGATGGCCCAAATCAACTGGAGGGTCCCATCCATTACTGGTGGTTGGATCTTTCTCTGCTAACACGTGATTCACTGAGGCTAAGGGGACTGAAATTGAAGGGGCTGAGGCTAGGGGGGCTGAGTGGGACCATTCAAATATCGTAGCGGGATAGACAGCTTGAATGTACTGTCCCAATTACAGTTCTCCCAGCCAACATGATGTCATGATCTGTGGGGTTCTGTACAACAACAACAACAAACGGCTTAGCTCCATTTCTTAGCTTCACAAGAGTATCAGAGAATTCTAAACCCTCTGTCCACTGTGGGTTGACATCAGGCTCAAATATGAGAGTGGTATCCTCTTGAAAAGGGCATGTCTGCATGCGGCACTCTACTTTTACACATGTATGTTTGGGTACATTCACTCTCTCTTTAGTAGTCTTAACTATGTACTCATATGACTGTTCAGCGCTAACTTGCTCTACTAGAACCTCAGCACTGCTAGTCTCAAAGCCAGGAAAAGCTGCTCTAACAGTCTGAATCGGGTGCCATTTGTTGGTGGCATTAGGCTGTTTCAGTTCTGTCTCAACAATGAGCCCAATCACATTAGAGCCTATGATGGGTCGGGCAAGGCTGGCACCTCTTACTACTAGAGTAGGAACAATTACCTCTGTTGTAGGGGCTCCACCTGATTTAAACGTTACTTCGACCCATCCTGTGTACGGCATACTCTCTCCATTAGCTGCAGTTATATCTAGACTATCCTTACCTTCTAAGATTTCAGTGATGGCTCTGAGTTTCACATTTGGTAAATGTTCCGCTTTCCATTGTTCGCTTACTATTGTAACCTGAGATCCAGAATCCCACAAAGCTCTGACTAGCTGACCGTGGATATAACAGTCAATCAGGTATTTGTTTCCGACTAATGGGGCCACTTTAACATGTCTCTTTTGTTGTGGTCTCTTAGGCTGAACGGTTTCACATGATGTGGGTGAGCATTGGTTTCTATTGACATGCCTTAGAACAGTACAGCACTCTTTTGCATGGCACACATTGTCTCAGTCTCACTTCATGGCCTTTTGCTCCACAGTGTGCACAGTGTTGGGACCTTGTTATTGGCCTGGTTACTCCCTGTCCCGCTGGGGCAACCCTTGCTTGTTTAAATTATTCCCTTGGAACCGTCTTTGCCCTCTCACTCTGCAGCCAGCCAGGAAATGGTCGGTACTGCCACACCTATAGCAGTGCATGCACTCTTCACTACCGTTTTGTTGACAGTCAAAACATCTCCTCCTATAGCGAGGCTGGTTGGCAAACCTTTGGGGATACTGGGCGGGGTCACCTCGCTGTTGAACGGGCCAGTATCTCTGTGGCGGGAACTGCACTGGCTGTACTGGCATCTGTTGAGGCGATGCATGATCACATCCTGCCGCAAGGTTTGGGTGCTGCATAGGTGAGTACCAGGGCTGCTGCATAGACTCTTTAAGTTGAGAAACTTCTGCTTTGAGGTTTTTTAGAAGAGCCAGGTCAGACCTCATCTCTTTGAGCGCAGACAAAATGTCAGGTTGCATTTTACTGTGATTATGTTGACAAGACGCCGTTTCTTTCTTTTCTGTTGGGGGATAATTGGACTGGGCAGAATGAATGGCTATCGGACGATGGGGTGTTGCCGTTTTCATCTTATCTTGCCTCTCACTTTCATACGCACATGCTGTGTTTAACCTTTCAAGTAAGAGTTCATCAGACACACCTGCCTGCTAGATATGGTTGGAGATCACATTTTATATTTTCACTCTGTAAACCAGTTAGGATTGTGTGCAAGAACATATTTTGGACTAGCCCAGGGTCCTATTTTAGTCCTGATTCAGACTCCTGTGAGGCAAACAGAATTCTTTTTTTTGTATCCACTTTTTCAATTTTTTCTCCCATCCCAATTTCATGTATCCAATTCTCCCCTCCCCTGTCTTGAACGTTGCTCGACTATGCCCCCCACTGGTCGGTTGTAGAGAGGATAGAATCCTTGCATCACGTGTTCCCTCCGGCACACCAGGAGGCAGCCCGTCACATCTTTTCGCCTGCCAGCGCGGACTCTCATTGGTGAGGTGTAACGCATGGGAGGCTCACACTACCCTCGCCACTTCCTGTCTCTGCTGTGCAGGCGTCTGTGGGGGTCGCTGTCCACAACGTCCAATCCCCACCCATCGACTTCCACCCGCTGACTCTGCCAAATGAGCCAGTACGACGGCCAGCCCAAGCCGAAGGCAATGCTGAGACTGGGATTCGATACCGGAGTCTCTTGCATTGGTGACAAGCGCAATCTCCGCTACGCCACCCAGCCGCACAAACAGAATTTTCTGTCTTAAATCTAAGGCACGGATGAGAAAGCTTTGTGGAGTCTCTTTTGAATTCTGCACTTCAGATGTCAACTGTTTATACAGCTCCGTTGCACTTTTTTCTTGATAGTGAGAACGGAGTATTCTTCTCAGTGTCGGCAGTAAGGTTACTTTTTCCCTCAAAGTAGCTACGTAGTTGCATTCCAGGAGCAATGGCTCTTATAACAGCATCGACTATCTCCACCTCTGGGAAGCCCTTTTTAAGACCATGTTCAATCTGTCGTGCTAAACTGGAAAAGGTGAGATGGTCCTTCTGTCCAGGTTCACCAATTTGACCGGACATTTTAAATTCTTTGTGCCATGGGGAAGGGCGAGTTGTAGCTTGGTCTGGCACTCTCCTGTTGGCAGTAGCAATGGAAGCCTCATTCTCCATTTTTCCCTTTTCATTTCGGCTCTGAACTGACAGTAATTGAAACTGTAGGGCCTCAATATCCTTTAACAGTTAACTTCCTTTTCATGCTGTTCTTTGTTCTGTTCATCTTTTACTTTGTTTGATTGTACTTGGGGTGGAGTTGTACTTTCACCTGTAGCTCTTTCCATCTGGGTTTCAAATATTTTGTCCTTGAGGTAGAGTAGCTCTGCCATGCCATTGTCCTCCAACTGCTCTAGCTCTTTTCTCTGCAGGTAGTTGATTGATTGAATTGATTTGACAATCAAAATTACATACAATACCGGTACACACATGTACAGCCATCACATATAATCTAAAATCATTGTGGATTAAAACACAATAAAACCTTACGGTTTATTAACATTGTGGTCCAATGGACAAGATGACAGTATCCACCATGCACAAATAAGACATATAAATACAATACAAAATAAATGCAATAACACAAACAAAACACAAAGTCTACAGCACACCCCCATATATCATCATCCTACGTGACTAAGTCATTTCTTCATATCTTTTAAAAAAATTCTTTCTGAGACAATCATTTTTATGGACACTGGCAGTTTGTTCCACTGATTGATTGATTGATTGAAAACTTTATTAACAGATTGCAGAATGGGTACAATACAGTACAGCTCAATACACACAATTGTTAAGGGGATGCAGACCAGAGAAAGACTTTCGTCTTGTTTACACCAGGGTCCCCCATTTTCAATTCATCAGGACATATATGACATACATGACATACAGATAGTCAGTACTGCTACATCTATACATTTATGACATACCAGATTTGCAAATACAGTACTGTTTGTGATACAGAAGGAGTCAAGAAAAGGGAGTATATACATTTGACGTAGAAACTGTACATTGGAGGAGGTTGGGTGGGGGGGGTTGGGTACACTGGGATAGGCTGCAGAGTACCGAAAGGTATTTTTCCCCATTGAGCTACTGAAAATGCCCTCGTTGCATAGGAGTGGGTGTCCCTAAAGCACATAAAATAATTTAAGAGATATGAGGGGACCCTATTATACATTATTTATGGGTAAGGCCCAACTTTATTTGAATAACCCGTTTTTCCACTGGGAGCCAGTTAAGTTGATTAAATATGGCTACATCCAGGTGAGTGCGGGTAGTTTTGGGCAGTCTGAAATGTATTTAAAATTTTCTGGGGTGCACTACTGTACCAGAAGGAGGCAGCGTAGTCAAAATGACTATCAGGGCACTTGACAGCATCCTAAGTGTTTTTCTATCCAACATCTCCGACTTACACGCTAGGAATTTGGTCCTTTGGCTTATCCTAGCCAGGGCTTTCAAGGCCATAGCCTCCCCTGTGAGACATTCATCCAAGGTGCATCCTAAATATATTACCGAATCATTACCAGCAATGACCGACTCTCCTGCCTGGATCTTTAGCCCTGGGGACCTTCGCAGCTTTACTTTGGATCCAAAAAGTATGGCCTCAGTTTTACCAAGGTGGAGAGACAGCTTATTGTCGGCCAGCCATGTTCCCACACTCTGAAGCTCCTTACTTAAGGTCTTCTCTACCTCTCCTAGGTCTTTGTGAGACACAAGAATGGCAGAATCATCGGCGTATAAAAACAGGTCAGACATACAGGCAGATTTCATGTCATTAATATATAATAAAATAAATAGTGGCCCTAGCACACTCCCTTGAGGCACCCCACAGCTAACATTCTTGGGGGAGGAAAAGGTACCATTTATATCGACCATTTGGGTCCTTCCCGAAAGGTAGGAGTTTACCCATTCAATTGACAACCTGCTGAAGCCTATGGCCTTTAATTTCATTAGCAGGATGCCATGGTCGACCGTATCAAAGGCCTTTTGGAGGTCGAGCAAGACCATTCCACAAAAGTGGCCTGTGTCAACCTCTTTTCTGATGCGGTCCGTGTGGTATCCTTGACTGTGTATTTCATAACAAATCCATGTATGTATAAATTAATTTGGAACAAACAGTATCAGGCTTCAGTGTTGTGTGACATTCTGGGGAGAGTCTTCAGGCCAACCCCCAAACAAACAGATTACTCAACTGTATTTAGAAGACAGCCATTCCAAACCCCCCACTCAAGCAACTGCTAATCTATAGAACAAGAAACACCTTCTAGGGTGTGACGGTTGAACCGGGGAGCAAGAGGCTAAATGAAGCCGATATGCCTCTGTGAAACAAGACCAATGTGTAAAACTGTTTAAATCCATACAATTACAGAAGATAAAAGGTAACTGGCTCATTAGGTTTAAATGTCATTTAGAATGTCAATCTGGTTATGAAGGTAATGGAGGGTCAGTTCACTCTGGTTGTAAAGCACTAGAACCTAAACCATTAGAACTATTAATTCAGTATACTTTATATAGGGAATCTGGTATTAAAATATAGACAATGCCACATTGGTTTAATGCTAAATATATATGTAACTCATTACATTAAAGCTACAAATATAGAAAAGGTTTTAGGGTTAAGACTCTGTGCTCATCAAGAAACCACAGCCCACACGACGAGGAGATTGGACCCCCCCAGAAGATCATCTGATTGGGACCCAAGAAACAGAAGAACGCCTGTTTTTAGAATCCAGAACCAATTGGAACAGAGGAGACTCCATATATAGAATCAAGAAATCTAATTGGACCAAACGAATTATTAGAATGTGCTATTATTGGTGGATATCAGGGTATATAATAGGAAACGCATGGTTACAGAGACGGGCGAGACAGATATTCCCAACCCCAGGGGTTTTCTGGCCTCCACCAGCTCCACACACTGTACTCTTGCCATGACGTAAGTAAACTGTATGGAATAATCACTGTTTGTTGTGATATAGAGTAAGATGCCTATCTTAGACCAGGTTTAACCATGTTATTGTTATTATATAACCATTCCATTGATAAACATGACTACTTTTATGTGCAGACTTGTTTTGATGTGAGAGCCACCGTGAATGGGCTATAATTATGTAAACCTCATCAATCCTTTTGTACATCATGTCTTATGTAAAATGATGAATAATCCCTGTATGCAACTGCTGCATTTTCACCTTTGGGCCTCTCTGCAATAAATATATGAGTTTGAATTAGAACTCTGTGGTCTTGACTGCACGTTTATTCCTTGCTGGCTATATTTGAAGTCAGATGAGGAGACCATTCTATCACTTATGATCTTTCTTCCTTTCCAGATAACAACCTCATTGTACTGTAAATAACCTTAGGTATGTGCTTAGAATATACCACATCCGTTAAATAGAGGAGGCATGTTTCCGTAGAGTGGGATCGTCTAAAACCTGACTGAAGTTCGAATAAAATATTGTGACCTGTAAAAGTGCATTAATCTGCTCGTGAATAATCTTTTCCATGACCTTGGATAGAACGCTTAAAACTGAAATTGGTCTGTAGTTACCCTTTTCAGATGTTTTTCCCTTCTTATGGAGGGGGATGACTCTAGCACTTTTAAAATCAGAAGGTACCTTGCCCTGTTCTATGGAGAGATTAATGATATGAGTTACCACGGGTGAAATGCACTCAGCTGCATCCCTTAAGAACCTGGCCGGTATATTATCGAGACCTGTGGCTTTGTTGTCTTTTAATTCATTTAGCCTCTTGAGAACAGTACTCTCCATTACCCTGCTAAAATGAAAGGAGTTGGCTTGAAGCCCTTCAATCAATCAATCAATCAAATTTATTTATAAAGCACATTTCACATGACGCGTGTCAACCAAAGTTCTGTACAGAGGGTAAATACACAAGATACATATAGACAACAATCACACTCCGTTTTATGGGAGGACACACAGGCAAACACATAGAAAAACAGGGCATGAGTCTGAACGGGAAAGGCTAGTAGGTAGAAGTGGGTTTTGAGCCTCGATTTGAAGGCATCTATCGAGGGGGCGAGCCTAATGGAGGTGGGGATGCTGTTCCACAGTTCAGGGGCTGCGATAGCAAAGGCACGGCCCCCCCTGAGCTTGAGGTTAGACCTCCGGACTGTCAGGAGCCTCTGATCGGCTGACCTGAGGGACCTGGTGTTGGAATAGGGGGATAGGAGGTCTGAGATGTAGGAGGGTGTGTGACCATTAAGGGCTTTAAAAACAAATAGGAGAACCTTAAAATCTATCCTGTAGCGTACTGGGAGCCAATGAAGGGAGGCAAGGACAGGGGTGATGTGGTCTCTCTTGCGGGTTCCGGTCAACAGTCTGGCAGCAGCGTTTTGTACCAGTTGTAAGCGGGACAGGGAAGACTGGTTAATGCCTATATAGAGGGAGTTGCAGTAGTCTAATCTAGATGAAATGAAGGCGTGGATGACTCTCTGAAGGTCTGCAGGGGAGAGAAGGGCTTTGAGTTTGGCAATGGTGCGTAGTTGGAAAAAACATGCCTTTACCACTGAGTTTACTTGTCTGTCAAATTTAAATTGTGGATCAAAAATGACACCTAGGTTCTTGACATACGGCTTGACCAGGGAGGACAGGTTGCCAAGGCTGTTGGTAAGGGTGGTGACAGCGTCTGGGGGACCGAAGAGGATTATTTCGGATTTGTTTTGATTTAGTTGTAGAGAGTTTTGTGCCATCCAACATTTAACATCATCCAGGCAGGATATGAGACTGTTAAGTAGAGACTGGTTGTCGATAAACTCTGAACATGTGATGCACCATATGTGCCAGAGTGGCAAGGGAGCTCCTTAACCAGGTTGCTTGCCACAGAAGTAAAATAGTCATTTAAGCATTCTGCCACTTCCACCTTATCAGATATGGTAGAACCTTTTATATCCAGGCTAAAGCTGCTGGGTTTTGTTATTTTTTTTGCTGTAACCCAACTCTTTCAGGGATTTCCACAGCTTGCTTGAATCATTTTTATGTTCTACTAGCTTTTCACACAAAAGGATTTCTTAGCAAGTTTTATTGTCCTGTTCACTTCAGAAAGCGGGAGCACATTTCCCCTGTGCTGGCTGCCCTCCACTGGCTTCCTGTGAGTTTTAGAATCGATTAAGGTTTTACTGTTTGCTTTTAAATGTTTGAACGGCTTGGCACCAGGGTACCTCTCGGACCTGCTGGAACCCTATGTTCCCCCATGGTCCCTCAGGTCCTCTGACCAGCTCCTCTTGGCCGTTCCAAACTCTAGGCTGAAGCTTAGGGGGGACCGTGCTTTCGCTGTGGCAGCCCCAAAGCTCTGGAATGAGCTGCCACTGCATGTTAGGCAGGTCCCCACTCTGCAGGTGTTCAAATCACGCCTCAAGACACACCTATTTGCTCTGGCTTTCGGTTTTTAAACAGTTTTGAGAGACCTGCCTTTTTATGTGACACATTGTACTGTTTTTATTGTGTGCTTTTATTAAAAATTATGTTCTATGTTTTATCTTATGTTGTGGACTTGTACAGCACTTTGGTCAACTTTGTTGTTTTTAAATGTG
The DNA here is from genome assembly GCF_963971535.1 of Notolepis coatsorum. NCBI lineage: Eukaryota > Metazoa > Chordata > Actinopteri > Aulopiformes > Paralepididae > Notolepis > Notolepis coatsorum. The sequence goes on along the minus strand of NC_140172.1, from coordinate 59,412,177 downwards.
CTTTATGAATAAAGTGGATTGGATTTCTATTTTTTTTAAACTCATTAAAAGTTGTCTCATCCCTAGTTCTTAAAATGAATAAAACTTAAATTCCTTAACTTAATCAACTTTAAAATCTCATCAGTTACCCATGGCTCTGTACGTTGTTTGATTCTAACCATCTTAAATGGGGCCAAACTATCTACTATTTAAAAAAAAAGCTGATTTGAAGTTGACCCATGCCTTGTCGACATCAACACAATTCAGAACATTAGACCAATCTACTTTGGTCATATTCTCAATGAGAGTCTTTACTATACTTTTTCAGCTATCTAATTTTGACTGAATTATGGCAATTAAAAAAAAAAATCTGGATCTTTCTGGTGGCGAAAATCATAGAGTGGTCACTGAGGCTATAATTAACCACGCCACTGTTGATAATCCTACTCCTGTCGGACAACAGAATAAGGTCTATAATAGTTTGGGTTGTGGTTGTGACTCTCGTGGGATCTCTTATTATCTGAAGAAGATCAAACATTCTGCAGAAATGAACAAAGGCTTTAAAGATTGCAGTGTCTTTCTTGATAATGTCCGTGTTCAGATCTCCTAGAATGATAACTTCTGCCTTAGCAAAACCTTCACCGTTTGAACATACCTCTTCTAGTAGCTCATAGAAATGGTTTTGGTTGGGTGGACGATAACACGCTCCCAATAAAATAGGCTTACTCCTAGGAAGAGTAATATCCAACCACACCGCCTCAATCAACTCATTATTTAGGTCCGTTCTTGCATTAAAATCCAAATCTGCCTCAACATAAACACAAACACCAACGCCTTTGCGGTTCCTATCTTTCCTAACAACAATAACATTTTCTATTTCAATTTCGGAGTCTGTTATTGAGTCATCCAGCCAGGTTTCACTGCAGCAGATTATAGATACTTTACTCTGACTGGAGATAATCCGGAGTTCATGTAGCTTGGGGAGAAGACTTAAGAGTATTTGTGTGTAGAAAATGAAGGCCCTGGGATTTGCAAAGTGGGTCTAGGATATTGGTGACAGACGGAGAATCACTGATGACAGGCGGGTTCAAAGGGGAGCCTGTGGGCCTGACGATACAGACACCCTCCCTTTGATCTCCCGGCGCGTGGGGTCCATACATGTTTGTTGCTAGGCACATAGGACCCTGTTGATATCAGTAATCAAATGTATTTTCTAAACCATTTGGAGCTGGGCTTGTCAGCTGGGAGGCCACCAGAGTGTGATTTCGACAGCGCTGTGGAGGAGGAAAGGGTGGGGGGCATATCGCTTTCTGGGGCAGAGTTGGTGGCTGCGGGGCCTTGCGTTTGATAAGGGGGGTGAGTTTAATTCCGGCGCTTATCAAGTCATTCATGTTGTTGGTGAATTCGAGGAGACGTATTGGGGACGGGGAGAAAGATGGAGAAAATGGTGGGGCTTCATCTTCACTGTCCTCCCAATTATCAATGATGGACCTCTCTGTCGCAATCTCCTCCCGGAGATTGTTGTGTTCTTCAGTTTTTATGATTCCATCACTAGCTGCCTCGCTTTCAGTGCTGCCAGCTGAAGGTTGGGTAGTTTTGATATCCTCTCCCCCAGCCTCAGAGGGGGGGGGGGGGCGGGCGCGACCTCGGCAGATAGGAGTAGTTTGTCTGTTGTTTGGGAAACTTGTGTTCCGACCTTGTGCAGAGGCACACCAAGCGTGTAGAACACATTGGAGTAGAACAGTTTTGCACCTTGCTTGTTCAGGTGGATTCCATCTGCAAAAAGGTGTCTGCGATCCCAGATTTTTTTTTAATTGTCAATAAAATCCATAGATTCATTGATACATGTGGTTGAAAGCCATTTGCTCAGTGCAGAAAGTCTGCTGAAACGCTCATCTCCACCTCTCATAGGTGGCATTGGACCACTGATGCCCACATCAATGTTCAGGGAGCTGAGTGTGCTAAATAAAGCAGTGAAATGCTGTTTTAGAATTTCTGACTTTTTATCTTCTGTGTCACATGTACCGATGTGCAAGATCACGGTTTTCACTGTTGGGTGTGCAGCGACAAGATAATAATAATAACTATTTGTATAGCACTTTTCATACAGAAGTTGCAGTTCAAAGTGCTTCACAACAGTAAAAAATACAGACATAAGCGAGCATAAAAAAGATAGACAGGTAGCAAGGTATGGTAAATCACATTAGGATCTAGCATCCAAATAGGCTCTCTGTTTACAGTTTTCAGTAATACAAATAATAAAAAGTTTAAAATGATTCAGTTTAAAAATAGTCAAATTATAAAATAGAACGGACATACAACAGGGTATTTAACATACAACAGAGCAGTGCATCAGTAAGAAGTAAAAAGTGTGATAAAATAGTTCTCTTAAATTACAGCGCATACAGTAGGAGGTAGTGAGATAAAATTAGCATAGAACAGACACATGAATTTGATAGGCAGTGTATAAAAGTAGGCAGGGTAAGAATAGTGCAGTTAAGTACAATTTGTGTCAGGATATCCCTGATGTTTCATTGAAATGCCTGAGCAAAGAGATAGGTTTTAAGCTGTCTTTTGAAGATGTCTAGCGAGTTGGCTTCCCTGATGTTTTGGGGTAGTTTGTTCCACAGTTTTGGGGCATAGTTGATAAAGGCTGCATTACCGATCCTCTTTTGACTGTTTCTGGGAGCCTCTAGTAGTCCAGCAGCTGATGATCGCAGTGTTCTTGCTGGCGATGTAGCTAGGTCCCTGTCCATTTAGAGCTTTGTATGTAAGGAGAAGGACCTTAAAGTCAATTCTAAATGTTACAGGAAGCCAGTGTAAAGCAGCTAAGACTGGACTAATGTGCTCTCTCCTTTTGGTTCTAGTTAGCAGTCGGGCTGTAGAGTTTTGGATTAGCTGAAGCCTCTGTGGTTTTCTTAGGGAGACCTGTGAAAAGTGCATTACAGTAGTCTAACCGGCTAGATATGAATGCATGAATTAGCTTCTCAGCATCGTTCTGATTAATAAATGGTCATACTTTTGCTATATTTCTGAGATTGAAGAACGATGTTTGTCACTTTGCTAATATGAGAATTGAAGTTATGTTCTGAATCTATGATAACCCCAAGATTAGTGACCTCAGATTTGATCCAAGGGGTTAGTCCTCCCAGGTTCTTTATTAACGTTTCTTTTTTAGTTTTGGGGCCGATAATTAGAATTTCAGTTTTGTTCTCGTTTAGTTTCAGGAAATTCTTACTCATTCTTTTATTTATTTTTATTTATTGCCAGTAAGCAGTCTGTAATGGAGCTAATCGTTGTATCATTTGGTTCAGCAGATATGTACAGTTGTGTATCATCCGCATAGCTATGGAAATCTACATTATGTTCTCTGATGATATCACCCAACGGTAACACGTAAAGGGAGAAGAGTAAAGGACCTAAGCAACTCCCTTGTGCAACTCCATAGTTGTCGTATATATCAGACATGTGATCTCCTAGTTTAACATAGAATTTCCTCCCTCTGATGTATGTTTTAAACCAGCCTAGCACATGTTCTGAGAAACCGACAAGGTTTTCAAGACGATCGATTAGAATATCGTGATCGATTGTATCAAATGCTGCACTGAGATCTAGCAGGATAAGGATGGAGATGTTATTCTCATTAGAGTTTAGCCTGAGGTCACTGATTATTTTGGTGAGGGCAGTTTCAGTGCTATGCTATTTTCTGAATCCCGACTGAAATTCTTCTAAGATGTTGTTTTCTTCAAGAAAGGAATTTATTTGAACTGAAACTATCTTTTCAAGTACTTTGCTAATGAATGGAAGATCCAAAATTCTGTCATTCATATCAGAGACTGTGTCTTTGGGAAAACATAGTACTTTTGCTTTCCTCTTTCCTGTGCATTTTACATCATTTACAGCTGCGTCACCCACAATCAGAAACTCAGGCAATTCATCTGCCTTTCTGAGATGGTTCTTACCATTCTGGGTGAGTTGTTGGAGACTTCTGGAGTCTTCTAGAAGCTGCACTGTTAACCAGCTCGGTGAGACGCTGTCTCTGTCATCTAGCAGTGGGGTGTATCAGTTAGCCAGCTGCACACACGGTATTTGGGGGGATTTGTCTGCATTTTTACCTTTGGCAGTTGACCACTGTTGTAGGGGGGTGGAAGAAGTGCTGAGTCGGAGTGGTAGTGCAGGCCAGCCAGTCATATTGGTAATGTCAGGGCTCAGAGTTCTGCCTGTTCTTTCTTTCATCTTCTTTGGCTTTGCACCAAGAAGGTTCCAGGCAGGTGGCTTACGCAGTACGCGTGTATGCTTTCCGCAACGGAGTTCGGTTTCCGGGTTCCTCTGATTGGCCGCGACCCCCACGTGACGCTGCCGCTCTGCTGTGTGTTGTATTGCAGCACGCACCAGAGCGGCAGAGGTCCCTGCCTTCCTCAATTTATACGCATGGAAGTATTGACTACGCCGTAAGGAATCATTAAAAAAATATACCGTTAACTGGAATATGTTGTGCCTTTACACATATGTTGGATTATGTAATTGGTTTGTCATGACAAACAAATAAAAGAAATCGCGATTTACCCGCTGGCTACAACACCAGTGGCGTTGTTAGCCCTGGGCTTCCGGGCTTTAGCCCCGGATGTTTTTCTCCTAGCCCCGGATCTAAAAACATTAAATAAATGTTTACATTTTTTTTTTTTTCTTTTTTTATACATTTTTCTTTTTTAATGTCAGCATCCCCATTGTCTGTGCTGAATGTTTGTTAGTGTTTGGTATTTTTTGTTGGTTTTTAGTACTTTTAAACATCAATTTTTAGTAAGTTTTCATTTGATCCTATAATTCTTTCATTCACCGATTTGTGGACTTTTTTTTTAGTGTCCTGAAAGGCGCCTTATAAATCAAATGCATTATTATTATTATTATTATTATCATCCAGGAGGGAAAAGACACTTTGGATAGTAGGGACTGCATCTCTGCCTGTCCTGACCAGGAAACACTTGCAACTGTGATCTCCTCTGGCAATAGTTGGATATTGTAATGTGTGGCGACGGGTTGCAGCAATTCCACTGAGAGAAACTGGTCTGAGGCTGGATAACATGCCTGTATGCCTCTCATAAGTTGTTATCCAACTCATGAGAACCTGGGCCCGTTCCCCGTACCTGGCTAACTGAGTTAGCCGGATAATTTCCAGCATAGCTTGACTTAAGCCAGACCTTTCTGTTCCCCGAAGTCGGATTTTCTAAATCACCATGGTAACAGATCAGAAAGTTTGAACCTGGTCCGGAGCAGGGTTAAGTTCAGTTAGCTGGATGAACCATGGCCACGCCCATGCAAAGAAATGCCAGCTCGCTTCCTGAAATATTTCTCACAGTCTAGATCCCATTATACCATTCTGAATTATGTTTTTGTGCTTCGTTTTCCTAGAGGGGGCTTTTGAAATGTATAATAGAACTAAATGCTGATAATAAATCATATTCAGCCTATAGATTTACTTTGTCCTAAATAAAATAATGCACTGTGGAAGTGAATCAATGAGACGAGCAGACGGAGTATCGAGTCTCTGAACTTTACTTCCAAACAAATCCAACAGAACCAAGGTACAGCCACACCCTTAAGTCAACTCCCTCCTGTCACGCAATCAGTGTCCATTCTGAAGTGAGACACCTCCATCTAGTGTCCACCACACAGGCCCCCCCCTGAACATTCAGAATTGACATTCAGTGCAACACCAAACAAACGGAACTGAACACAACAAACCCCCAAAAACAGTGCACCCAGTGTCTTCAGTCTCTTTTAGGAGGTCTGACCACGCGGCCATAACGACTGTATTTAACAGTCACAGGGAACGTGGAAGGGGAAAGGGTAAGGGTAGGGGCAGGGGGCCGTCCCTGCCGCCGCCGAGGCTTCGTCGGTGGAAAGGTAGGGATAACAACGGCCGGAGGGCATGGGACAGGGGAAAACTTGGGTGGCCGGCCCCGGCGCCGGGGCTGAGCCAGCTCCACCGGCCCATTTGGGACCACATGAGCAGGCTTAAGACGATCGACTGAGATCTGCTTCTTATTCCCCCCCATGTCCACCACAAAGTACTTGGGGCCCGGCTCGAGGACGCGGAAGGGCCCGTCATAGGGAGCCTGCAGTGGAGAACGGTGGGCATCATGACGGATGAACACATACCTCGCAGTCATCAGGTCCTTAGGAATGTAGGACTGGGGAAGGCAGTGATGTGTGGGAACTGGGGCAAACACCCTCGCTGCGTCCTGGAAGGCAGATCGGTGAGCTGTAGTGGACCAAGGGGCAGAGGAACCAGGAAGGAACTCCCCTGGGACCCTCAGCGGTTGACCAAAAACCAATTCGGCTGAAGAGGCCTGCAGGTCTTCTTTAGGGGCAGTACGCAGGCCCAACATGACCCACGGAAGACGGTCGACCCAGTTGCCATCTGTGAGCGTGGCCCGGAGAGCGGCCTTCATGGATCTGTGAAAACGCTCACACATGCCGTTGGCCTTTGGGTTGTATGCTGTGGTACGATGGAGTTTCACCCCAAGTCTCTCAGCCACGGTGCTCCACAGCTCAGAAGTGAACTGGGATCCCCTGTCCGAAGTCAGGTCCAATGGCGTGCCAAACCGAGTGACCCAGCCGAAGATAAACGCCCGAGCCACCTCCGCAGCCGTTGTTGATGACAGGGGAACAACCTCCGGCCACCTGGTGGTCCTGTCCACCATAGTGAGGAGGTGTGTGAAACCCTGAGACGGGGGAAGTGGGCCCACCAGGTCCACGTGGACATGGTCAAACCGCCTCTCTGGAATGAGAAACGGCTCCAGGGGGGCCTTAGTGTGACGATGTACCTTGGCACGCTGGCACGCCACACAGGAGGCCGCCCATACTTTGACGTCCTTCCTAAGGCCCGGCCAGACGAACTTGGCCGCTACCAGCTTGACCGACGCCTTTACCCCAGGGTGTGAAAGGGCATGAATGGTGTCAAATACCCGGTGGCGCCAGTCAGTTGGAACCATGGGGCGGGGCTGGCCAGTGGAGACGTCACAGAGGAGCGTGGCGCCGCTGTCGTGAAACACCACATCCTCAAGTCGAAGTCCTGTCACAGCCGTCCTGAACGCCTGAAGGTCTGAGTCGGTGAGCTGGTCAGCAGCCATGGCAACATAGTCGATGCCCAGGTGCACAGGACTGACACTCGCCCGGGAGAGGCAGTCCGCCACCTGGTTGTCTTTACCGGCTACATGCTGGATGTCGGTAGTGAACTAGTGAAAGTTGGCGCTGCTGCCGCCCCGACCATGGCTCCGTGGTCTTGGCCATGGCAAACGTTAGGGGCTTGTGGTCGACAAAAACTGTGAACTTGCGGCTCTCCAGCAAGAACCTGAAGTGACGTATGGCGAGGAAGAGGGCCAGGAGCTCCCTGTCGAATGTACTATACTTCCTCTCGTTGTCGCGCAGCTTCCTACTGAAGAAGGCCAGAGGCTGCCAGGCGCCAGCCACCCACTGCTCGCACACCGCACCTACTGCATAATCGGAGGCATCGGTGGTGAGGGCTATAGGAGCAGCAGGAGATGGGTGTGCCAGCATGGCAGCGTTGGCAAGGGCAGCCTTAGAGCCCTCAAATGCCTGGACCCGCTCCGGGGACCAGCCCACGTCATCGTTGGCGCTCTTCCCCTTCAACGCCTCGTACAGAGGTCTCATCAGGTGAGCCGCATGGGCTATAAACCTATTGTAAAAATTAACCATCCCCAGGAACTCCTGGAGAGGTTTGATGGTGAGGGGGCGGGGGAAAGCAGCAATTGCCTCCACCTTGGCGGGTAGAGGAACAGCCCCCTGGGAAGAGACATTTGGCCGGGTTCACGATCAGCCCATGCTCGTTGAGCCGCTCGAACAGTTGACGGAGATGTCCCCGATGCTCCTCCACCGATGCACTGGCTACCAGGATGTCGTCCAGATAAATAAACAAAAATGACAGGCCTCGCAGCACAGAGTCCATCAGCCGCTGGAATGTTTGCGCTGCCCCTTTAAGGCCGAATGGCATGCGCAGGAATTCAAACAGTCCAAACGGGGTGATAATGGCAGTCTTGGGCACGTCGAGCGGATGGACCGGTACCTGGTGGTAGCCACGCACCAAATCTATTTTAGAAAAAATGGTGGCGCCCGCCAGGTGGGCAGAGAAATCCTGGATATGTGGCACTGGGTACCGGTCATGAGTGGTGATGTTATTTAGGCGACGGAAATCACCACACGGACGCCACTTCCCGTCCGCCTTGGGGACCATGTGTAGTGGGGAGGCCCAAGGACTGTTGGACCGGCGCACAATGCCGAGCCGTTCCATTGTGGCAAACTCCTCCCTGGCTATTGCCAGTTTAGCAGCATCCAGGCAGCGCGCCCGTGCATAAACTGGCGGGCCCACCGTTGGGATGTAATGTTCCACCCCATGCTTGGCGACAGAGGCAGAGAAAGTGGGGACAGTCAGAGCAGGAAACTCAGCGAGGAAGCGCTGGTACATATCGCCTGTGGCGAGCATATTGGCCAGGGCAGGCGGCCCCGGCCCCCCCAGTGTGCAGGGGTATGTGTCAAAGGACACAGAGCCAATCAGCCTACGGTTCGCAACGTCCACTAACAGTCTGTGAGCACACAAAAAATCCGCGCCCAGTATAGGCACCGACACTGAAGCAATAATAAATTCCCAGCTAAACTGCTGTCCATGTAAACACATAGTCACGTACCTGGTACCAAATGTACGGATGGAAGTCCCATTAGCCGCGTCCAGGGGTGGTCCATGTCCGTTTCCCAAGGCGTCCGTGGCCGACGCAGGCAGGATGCTCCTCTGGGCGCCAGCATCCACCAACAGACGCCTTCCAGACAACGTGTCTTCAATAAACAGCTCGTTGATATTGACGCCAGCGCTCATAGCCGCTAACGAGCGCCGGCTCTCGCGTTTCCCTGGTTACCAAAGGTGCATGGTGGAACACAGCTCTTCGCTTTGTTGCCAAAACGGCGATGATAATAACAAAGCCCTCTATCATCCCTCCGTGTCTGATCCCTGCGATCAGCCACCCGATCAGACACAGCAGCCACACAGTACTGACGGGAGGCCAGTAGTATTCTGTCCGCCTCCTCTGCCAATCCCCGGTAATCCTTGGTGCGCACGAGAGGTGAGCTGGCCAGAGCCGTGCGCACCGGAGTCGGGAGTTGACGCAGGAACAGCTGCACAAAAATAAATGTAGCGTCACCTGAACCAAGCAGTGCTAGCATGTTCTCCATCAGTTCTGTTGGTTTACTGTCCCCCAATCCGTTGAGGGACAATAGGCGCTCTGCATCTGACAGCTGGAAAATGCGCAACAGCTGTTCTCTGAGCGTGTCGTATTTTCCGGCTGCTGGCGGCTCTCTCAGGCATCCCATCAGCCGGCGTGTAGTGGAGGAATCCAATGCCGCGACAACATGATAATATTTCGTCTCATCCGACGTTATTCCGCGGAGGTGAAATTGTGCCTCGATGTGCTGAAACCACGGGGCCGGGTCATGCTGCCAAAACTCTGGCAACTTGACTGTAGCTGCATACACTGCGGGAACCACAGCCGGTGGATTCTCGTTATTGCTCATATTTCACACGTTTAGGGTCACCACTGTGGAAGTGAATCAATGAGACGAGCAGACGGAGTATCGAGTCTCTGAACTTTACTTCCAAACAAATCCAACAGAACCAAGGTACAGCCACACCCTTAAGTCAACTCCCTCCTGTCACTCAATCAGTGTCCATTCTGAAGTGAGACACCTCCATCTAGTGTCCACCACAGCACGTCATATACGGCGCTCGGAGTCGTGATACATGCTGCATGTGGTTATTTTAATAACGGCGCATTGCAAATGTGAATCCCGCGGGGATATTTTTAATGAATGAAACCTATCGGCCGTTTGGCTCCGATTTGTTTCATATATTCTCCGCTGTAGATTTGCTTAATGGAGCGCCCGGATTGTGTTTCATTCAAGCATAAAATTGAAGTGTCTATGCGTGGATTGTGGTTTTTGTAGATTATGAATTACGAGGAATCTGAGGATTGTTGAATTGTATCATCACTCACACGTTATTGTGATATTGTAACTGGGATTAAAATGTCTGATGAGAATGAGATGCGCTGTTTGACGGATTTGAGCAATTGAATGAGCCTTTGACGTCACATTAATGCATTTGAGAATAAAGAGATAAAACTTCATTCAAAAGAAAGATATTCGAAACACGGGACTCTTGTATTGATGGATACACAATGGATATATCCCGTCTGGCACAGTGGTGCAACGGCTAGTGCTCACTCCTGTCAAGCCGACGACCCTAGTTCGAAACCCCGCGTTTCCAATATACTTTTTTTGGAATATAATATTAATGAATATACGCAAAAGTAGCCTAGTTTTAAGTTAAAATATTATAAATCTACATGCATTGAGGATGTCATTCTTTATATAGCTCTCAAAGTGCACCAAATTGAAGTATTTGCATTGCAGAAAGAAGAAAATAAATTAGAAAAGACGGGGATTCGAACGCGGGCCGTCCGCGTGAAAGGCATAAGTACAAACCATCAGACCACGGTGCCAGACAAATAAAACATCCACAATACATCCATCAATGGATAAGAGAGCCGTATCCTTATTCTGAAATAGTTGAACTAATTATTTTCACTAGCAAGATCTCATTTGATTATTCAATCCATAAACCTACTGCCAGCAGGCACATTTAAAGAAATATAATCCGATTGATTGGGGTAATGTGGGACTTAAAATTAGCCTATAGATTATGCATTTAACTTGTCGGCGAGGCTATTGAGCCGTACTGTATTGTACCCATTCTGCAATCTGTTAATAAAGTTTTAAATCAATCAATGCCATTAGAAAATCAGGATTTCTGCGATCGACATCTGCTGTCTTTTCAGCTGAAGCGGCCGCGCGCAATTATCCTGAGTCTCAAGTCTGGTTCAAATGAACGAGACTGAATCAGCGTTCGAGGAACAGGAAAATCCCGGATTCAAACATCGGGTTAATTGAATCTGGATAATGGGACTCTTGATCGACTTAGTTGAACCAGGTACAGGGAATAGGGCCCTGCTCTCAAGCTCTTGCAGCATTCTGTTGAAGACTGGATAGAACAGTCTCTGTCTCAGCTGATCTCCTGAGCTGAGGTCTGAGCTTGTGCCACAAGATGACTCAACTACATACTCGTCCATCCTTTTCTGCTTCCTCCTTTGGCTGGTAGTATGTTCCTCAATCCAAAGGCCATTACTATGGCCTTTGTCGTGTCGTACATGTCCACTGCCATCTCTGAGGTGCGATAACCTTTGAGTGTGTCCTGCACTGTGCTTTTAAATAGTACAGATATTGAAGATGTGCACTTTAACGCAGCAGCACCTGGAGCCATCCATACCCATGTCCAGTGTCCTATAATAAGCTTTAATCGAACCCTCGTTCATTTCCTCGGATAGTCCGGTTGGTTTGGGGTGGTGTGAAAGCTCATTCACTCTTGCAAGTGAACCCTGCTGCGGTTCATTTGAGATGTGAATGCAAAGCGGACCAAAGGCAGGAAAAGACCCAAAAATCTAATATTTTTTTTATGAGAAGACTGAAACATATGTATCTAATGAAACACACAATACAGTTTTTTTTCGATTGCGTAAGAATGATTTACAAAAAAGGGGCCAGTGTTTCAAAACACACAATTAGCACAACCACACACAATTATCAGAACACCTCAGATCCTTTGCTAAATTAAACACTTGTCAAAACCATACACTAATTTATAAAAACTACATTTTGTTACCATATGAAACACACGTTTCATATGACTTAATTCTGTTTGAACCAGTTACACACACTAAAACTAACCTAAAACACATTTAGCAATTCTACTTCTCAGTTATTAGAGTACTGTAAGTGAAGTACGCAGAGAATGTGCAAATATACAATAAATTCACCAAACACTACACAAGACCAATGCTGTAGACTGATGAAAATATAATTTATTTATCTACATATACCCAAATCAATGATGCAGACTGATGAAAAAAATAACATTTTCTTGCATATACCCAAATCAATAATGCAGACTGATGAATATAAATGTTCTCTCCATATAACCAAATCAGTCAACATTTCAACATGGAGAATCACAACAATACATGTCCCAGTTTTCATGCTACTATGTGCATACCACTGTAAGCTCAGCAAATATCAGACAAACATAAAATACTGTATCCAGTACAGGTTAAAATTACAGTAAATTTTTTTTTTTTTTTTTTAATTAACAGAAAATACTAGACATTATCTCTTTGCCTAGCTGGATCTTACTGATTTGGGAAAATGGGAGAAAATGTATATTTTCATCAGTCTGCATCATTGGTTGTCTTGTGTAGTGTTTGGTGAATGTATTGTATATTTTTACGTTCTCTGTGTACAGTACTTCACTCTCCTTCCATTTTGGTTGAAGACAGGTGAACTCACCTGCTGCATTTTTATAGTGCTTAAACCCGATTGGTGTATCTACAATTAAGCAATGGTGTGTTTGTGCATCTGATGGCTGTGTTTAACCAATTGGCTCATGTGTGGTAATTTGACATTCTGTGTCTAATGTAATGCAAGTGTGTTTAGTGTTTTGCAAATCACTGTGTGTATTGTTTTGCAAAAAGTGTGAGGCTGACATTGTAGGGGTGCAAATCTGGGCCTATATTTTGCTCCTTGAGTGTAAGGTTTTGATAATTGTGTAATAATTTTGATTTGAGTGTTTATGCAATTGAATAAAACTGTAAAGACTAGAGATGAACTGTTTATTTCTTTTGTACATAGGCTGTGCATATGTTTGTTTGTTTGTTTATTTGCTTATGTGTATGATTCTTTTTTTTTTACTTTGACCAGTCAGCTGGTTCTTTTTAGCGTTTATCGCTTTTTCTGGTCAAGCATGACCGACAGAAACAGGTTGAATGGGGTATAGATCGGGGGAAAGACACTCTGAGAAAATACGGCGAGTCCGGGAGTCGAACTCGTGTACCCCAGATCCGTAACGCGCACGGTTGTCCCCGACGCCGAAATAGCGTCCGAGGTACGCGGTGAGCTACTGGAGCTCCCCTATGTGTATGATTCTTAACTGTGTTTTTATTTTGTGATTGGTGTATATGTGTGTATGTATGTACAGTATATGTATATATATTATATATGTATATATGTGTATATTTGTACTCCTGTTGGGGCTTCTTGGACCAGATCAATGTTTTATCTGGCTAAATAAAGGTTAAATAAATAAATAAGAAACTGATGATTTGGTCCTGTTAACTTTGAATTTTCTATGGGGACTGCCCAGATCCCTCTCATGGACCTGGACCTCACTTTGAGAACCTCTAATGATTCTAGTTATTCAGTATTCATCTCTAATTACTCTAAAATTGCGTATTTCTGTGTTTAAAAAAAAAAGGGGGGGGGGTGGCCCCCCCTCCACCCCCCCGGGCTGAAGCCCCCAATGTTTTCTAACCCTAAAAACGCCCCTGTACAACACACTCAGAGGCAGGAATACTAAGCTCCCCCTTAAGCTCCAGGAGAGAGGCTGAAAACCCACAGTTCTTGCCCGACTGATGGGAGCCGAATCCGATGGAGGTCCCAAATGCATGGAAGTATTGATTGCGCCGTAACGAATAATTAAAAAAAGATACCGTTAACTGGAATATGTTGTGCCTTTACACATGTTGGATTATGTAATTGGTTTGTCATGACAAACAAATAAAATATCGCATCGCTGGCTGTCTCTGGCTTGCTCCAGCGGACACCAGAGCTCAGCCAGCGGCTCGCGGCAGCATATTCTCGCCGCTGGCTGAGCTCTGGCGCAATCAATACTTCCAGGCATTCGGGACCTCCATGTTTTGGGGGTATTCATCAGACAAATCGGATCCGGGGATTCGGCTCCCATCAGTCGGGCAAGAACTGCGGGTTTTCAGCCTCTCTCCTGGAGCTTAAGGGGGAGCTTAGTATTCCTGCCTCCGAGTGTGTTGTAGCCAGCGGGTAAATCGCGATTTTTTTATTTGTTTGTCATGACAAACCAATTACATAATCCAACATATGTGTAAAGGCACAACATATTCCAGTTAACGGTATATTTTTTTAATGATTCCTTACGGCGTAGTCAATACTTCCATGCGTATAAATTGAGGAAGGCAGGGACCTCTGCCGCTCTGGTGCGCGCTGCAACACAACACACAGCAGAGCGTCAGCGTCACGTGGGGGTCGCGGCCAATCAGAGGAACCCGGAAACCGAACTCCGTTGCGGAAAGCATACACGCATCCAGTACACGGCTCTCGTTTCTTTGGAGCCCAGATGGAGCTTTGAGTATGTTGTATAGTGGTGTCGTTCGCCCCGTATTGTTGATTAATTTCCACATTCACTTTTAATCTGAATATTTCCATTTCCAACACTGCAATCTTCTGAAGCAGTTTTTGATAATCCCCTGTAGAAATGGTAGGGAACATCTTGGTGCTAGTTAGCTTAAGCTTAGCTAGGTGCCACGTATGCAGGGGATCATCCCTATGTTCCCCGGGTCCTATGTTCCCCGGGTTCTATGTTCCCCACTTTGATTGATTAATAGATTGAAAATTTTATAAATTTGTATTATTTTATTAATTATTAATGTCCGCCTTGTTTCGAACGGTTAAGCTTAGGCCCTCGTTCGAACTGGTTAAGGTTAGAGTTTGGAATCAGGGCTGGTGGTCTAAAATTTTCAATCTATCAATCAATCAAAGCGGGGAACATAGAACCCGGGGAACATAGGACCCGGGGAACATAGACATGCTCCCGTATGCAGTATGTGCCACGTAGTCTGTATGCTGCAGGGCTGGTGGAGGCTAGCTGCTGCAGGGCTGGTGGAGGCTAGCTGCTGCAGGGCTAGAGGAGGCTAGCTGCTGCAGGGCTGGTGGAGGCTAGCTGCTGCAGGGCTGGTGGAGGCTAGCTTCTGCAGGACTGGTGGAGGCCAGCTGCTGTAGGGCTGGTGGAAGCTAGCTGCTGCAGGGCTGGTAGAGGCCAGCAAGGAGGCTAGTAGGCCTCAGTCCACGAAGCAGGGCAGATGGAGGCTACAGCTTGTAGAGCAGATGGAGTAGGCCTCAGCTCACAGAAGGTATGTCAGCAAACAGGACAGAAAGCAGGTAATCCAAGCAGCTGCTGTAGGGCTGGTGGAGGCTAGTAGGAAGGCTAGTAGGCCTTAGCCCACAAAGCAGGGCAGATGGAGGCTACAGTTTGTAGAGCAGATGGAGTAGGCCTCAGCTCAGAGAAAGCATGTCAGCAAACCGGACAGAAAGCAGGTAATAAACAGATTTTCAGATTATGTCCAGCCAGTATCTGAATGAAGGCAATGTCAAGCAGGTGTAGTAAAAAAAAAAGTCATAAAAACACCTTTAAAATACATAAAATCTCACAAACTCACAGCTTGCTTATCAGTACCATTAGTGATGTCCTATTCTTCCCGGTAACATGCTCAAACTCTGAACCAGCAATGGTAAGGAAGTCACACAGATCCACTAATTTGTCCTTTGGCAATGTGCATAATGTTCCCATTACTTCCAACTGTAGTGTCTCTAACACAGATGACTCCATCTTCTTTGCAGTGACAGGGGGGTAATATACAGTACCAGTGGTAGTCCTCTATGTCACTCAGAACTCCACGTCGCTGCTTCACCACTCCATGTCGCCTGCCTGGGTAAATTGAGGGGCTGAATGACGGCTGGATACGTCTACTGTTGGTAGTTGATCCTCGTCGCACTCATCCCAGCAGTGCCTCCAAAATGGTGCACCCCCTGCACAGGGGAGAGTGAAAAACCACACAAACACATGCTTCTGTTCTCATTTGTGTAATGAATTGAAAACAATACTACAAACAATATCAAGATCAAACAACACATTCTGAATTGAAACTATAATATAATATATAACACATAATATATCTTCAAACAATATCAAGATCAAACAAATACAAAACATCTCCCTTCAACCAATCTCATTGAAAGGACCATCCCTATCCACAAGCATAATTGACAAGAGACTGTGCTGCTGTATACTGTTCTAATTTAAGTGCGTCTCTGTATACAAAACATGCTAATATAATTCTCACACAGGAACAATATGAAACAATACATTCTTACCTGCATAGGGGGGAGTGAAAAACCACACAAACACTTCTGTTCTCATTTGTGTAATGAATGAGAAGCAGGTGTGTGCTCCCCCTCCCAAGTACTCGGTCTCTTGCAAGGCAAGTACAATCGAGCACCTATTCATGACCACTTCTTCTCAGACCCAAGCAATAGAAAACAGCATAAATGTAAACAAAGCATTTGAAAATAATAATATACTTCTTATACATTAACACAATCGCGGCCACTGGGATGAGTCTAATTAATCTCAAGAGGACCAGGAAATGTAAACAGACGTGGGGCTGTTTGTAGAGCTAAATCTATACTTTATAGTATTGCTATCTGTCCGTTCTCATTGTCAATTGAGTCCATAAACCGTCCCTTCAAAATGGCTTAAAAAGAAAATTCATCAATATGTTCTCATTTTATAGCGCCGTGGCATGAATATAAGCGTTATACAGGATTTGGTCTAGTATATTTTCTGGAAGGCTAGATATAGGGCTAATAGCTGCTAACGTTATATCCAATGGCATTTCCGTTTTACAGATGCTACAGTTAAAACTCAAACTGCATATGATCGGCACGATCCTCAAGCATGTATGCATGAAAGGGGGGGGGGGGGGGCGGGGGACGTCGTTTCTGATTATTGATTACCAATAACCGCGTTAGCCTAACTAGCCTCATAGGCCGAACGCCTGGTTGAGTATCATAACAATTCCCGATTGGGCTGTACTTTATGTGAAAAAAATCTTACCGTGGTCCGGTGGGATCCCCCTGAGCATTTCTCCGTTATCGATCGCCATCTGGTAGATCGATATGTCCATTGGCTAATGATAAATCCCCTTATTGCATGGTGAAATCTGCAATGCAAAACATAATCCAAGCTACATGCTGCACATCGAGAATCCTGCTAACTGAAATCTCCATTGAAAGTAAAAAAAAAATAATGATCCGTTCAGCCACAGGGCACACTGCATTATCGCGATAGCGCCCCTAAGAGGATCTGGCCGGTATTGCACTTTGTCGAATTCAAAGAGTAGGGTAAATCTGCAGCGCAGCTCGGCGACCTTGAATAGGTTATTAATATGGAATAAAAGCAATAACAACTTGCCTCTGTCCACAACGGGTGGAATCGAAACACGGAGATCTCCGTGCTTGGGCGGGATAGTGTTAAATAACAATATAAAACAACATATATATATTGCACATCTTCACAAGCCGTTGTCCACTTTGATTGTACACATAACGTGTTAAATTCAATAAAGTACATGCATGAAATGTATTTTTTCATGAGTACTACAGACCCAGGGTGTTTTTTCAGCCATACAAATTATTTGGGAAATACTATTTCTGGACTACTAACTACTAGGGGTGTAACAATGCATCGATTAATCGAAATGCATCGATTCTAATGTGTTCGATTCGATGCATTGATTTGAATATGTTAGAATCGATTATAATACAAATTAATCGAAATTAATTTTTTTTTTTTTTTTTTTTTTTTTTTTTTTTTTTGTATTGTTTTTATTGACCTATAGTCCATTCATGCTGAGTGAATCAGTTCCCCCAGCCAAATTTGTGTATTAAAATGTTTTTGGGGAATTAACTGATAGAAACTGTATCGAAAATGTATCGAATCGAATCGTGGTCAAATGAAGAGATTTCATGATGCATTGAATCGTTGCCTGAAGAATCGTAATCGAATCGAATCGTTGTGAGGTCGAATCGTTACACCCCTACTAACTACTACAGAATAAAACATGAGTAACATGTTTTTTTACAACTCAAGTTCAGACCTATGTTACTCTATTTCATTAGCACTAAAAGTGAATTCTTTATTGTATCAGAAACTTCAGAATGTCATCTTTGAACAGAGACCAGGCTCGTGCATGTGCTATAAGTATAAAGTATAGTATTTTGCTTTGCAAAAAAACTATGCAGTCCTCAAGTTCAAGTAAAAAAAATTGCCACTTTTGGGGGCGCCTGTTAAGAGGTTAACATTCTTAGATGTAATTTATTTAGAGATCTCCACAGCTCGGGTAATTGGAGTCAGATAATCTAATATTGCGTTGTGGACATTGGCAGCTGAGAGAGTAAAATTCATTGTTTTATATTTCTAATCAAGTACTCAAAAGCCAAATTTTTCTCACTTTGGATTTCAGGCTGTGTTGGCCTGGCTCTGCCCATAAGCACTTTGAGTGACAGTCATCCACACAGTCTGCGACTGGCACAGAGAGAGACTGAGGGGGATACTAATTAATTTCGCCGCGGGGGCATAATCCCACGGGACAATGCATTGGTAATTTGTTGTTTCAAATGACAATATGTGATTATTATTGTACGGATCGGAATACGGGCGTGCGCGTGGGAGCATGCGCAAAGATATTACAGTGATATGCTGGTGCTCGACTGCGAGGGAGATAGAGAGAGAGAGAGAGAGGGACACGGAGCACTGTAAACGCTGCGTGTGTGAGAAGACGGGTCCCCCTCTCTATCTCTCCCACTCTATCTCTCTCTCTCCCTCCCAGAGTCGCAGTCGAGCACTTTCTCGTTTGAGGAAGTGTCGGGTTACACTATCTGCCTCGCTCTGTTTGAGGAAGTGAAGATTTTCCACTCGCTCTGCTGTCGCTGTCAACCATAGAGGGGCCATTAGTTATGCAAATCAGTGCTATATTAACGTCAGCAAAACCGTCAAATCAAAACAGCTTAGTTGAGTGAGGGAAGATCTTGTGAACTCGAGACTAGACTGATGATGAGTCAATATGGTAATTAGAGACACAGACCCATTGATACTAACCCCTATTACTATAAAACCATGCTAAACACAGAAAAAAGCCATTTATAATGCATGTCCCCTTTAATGTATCTGATTTAATTTAATTCGTTATGTCTTATGTCTTATTTTAATTGTTATCATTATTGTTATTGTATTGTGTTGTGTCTGTCACATGTTAAATAAAATTAAAAAGAATTTATCACAAAAAAAAGTCTTAAAACTGAGTGTTATAATAAAGTATGACCAAATGTTCAAATCAAAGGAGGGTACTGACCTATAAGTCTTTACTGTACAGTGAAGTACACTGATTACTGTGAACATTCATGACCTCTAGAAGAAGAACCCTATTGATTCTGGTGACCAAAACTAATCCTGTTTGAATTGCTCCAGGTACCGATGCACTCATGAAAGACCTCCCTTGTAAAAAACTAAAACAAAGGGAATGGGACAGGGGAAACTCCACTACCCTCAGTAGTATGTTTTTCTTTATTGAGAGGGAAGGTTCTGCCAGGATCCCAACAGGAAGGGAGACAGAGCTGAGGAGACAGGAGAGAAGGTTCTAACAGGATCCCACACCATGGCAGGATTTGATCCCATGCCAGCATGGACACATGTGGTCCCAGGGGTTCCAGATGAAATGGTTAAGACCTGCGAGGGTCTTAATAACTAAACCATCTAACTATAATTAAACCAATGTTTATGTGCGCTTAGATCCCGGTCTTTGCTCCGACTGATCGTGAGATCCGGTCGCCTCCTGAAGTTTCCAGCTACCTCGAAGGAGCTCATCTCTGTTTCACCAACAGTATATTTAGAACTACAACACCGGCTGTGGAACTCGCATGGCACATTCCTGGTCCATTCCCCTTGCCGTTGTGGGCCGGCATTACTCTATCAGCAAATTAATTCAGCCTGTAAGTCAAATACATGAAAACCTGGGCTGAGCCCTGTCCTTAGTTTTGCTTATCTAATGGGATTTTAGTTGTGTTGGAAAATAATTAAATAAATTAACAATTTTAACATGATAATAGCATTCCCTCTATTCATGAAATGTTGTTTTTATTTGTATATAATAGATACAACGACAGGATTCACACTAAGTCTAACACACACACAACCATAAACAAAACACATAACTGCATACACTTATTCACTCACATACACACACTCACTCTCTTGTGCACGTACACACACATGTCTTGTGTTCCCTCATAACGGAACGAGCCCCCTCCTCCTACCCCCACCCCAGTCCCCCCACATTGACCCCATTGCTGGAGTCCTGCTGTGTAAGCTACAAGGGGTTCTGTCATATATTAATACCCTGGACTCATAGCTGGAGAAGGCAGCTCTGCAGTGTCACCTGTTCACCTAGTTGTGTCTGTGAGTAGTTTCTGTCTCGCTCTTACACACTTGCACACACACTCACACACTCTCTTTCCCTCTCTCTCTATACACACTCACATACACACACTCTCACTCTCTTTCACACACACACACTCATTCTCTTTCTCTCTCTCTCTCTCTCTCTCTCTCTCTCTTACACACACAAATATACACACGTCACACTCTTACACACTCACTGTCACTCTGTTTCTCTCTTTTTGTCTCTCTCTTACACACACACACACGCTCACTCTGTTTCTCTCTCTTACCTCTCTCACACACACACTCACTCTGTTTCTCTCTCTTACACACATGCTGTTTCTCTCTCTCCCTCTCTCTTTACATACACACCCACACACTCTCTGTTTCTCTCTCTTACCTCTCCCTTTGTCTCTCTCTCTCCCTCACACACACACTCAAGTGTCAGTGTTTTCAGTGGGTCCTGTCAACAGTCAAGCAGATAAAGATTGAGAAACTGACATTTCTATTCATCATCAAGCCATAGCCGGCATAGCAGGAAAAACTACCTCCGTGATCGGTCCCACCGTCATCACCCCCCGATAAGCGTTGCCTAATTGATAAGGACGATCAACGCGGGACGACCTGAGTGTGACTTTAAGACCGAGTTTAGGCTTCTCCCCGGCTGCTGTGAAATCTGAGCTGCGAAGAGCGACAGCTGGGGGAGCGAGACGAGGGGCGAGGGGATAAGGGAGGAGGGGGGGGGGGGGGGGTGCTGTACGACGAGGCACTCCGAAATAAACCTCTACTTTCCTCCCTATCTCTCCATGTCTACTACAGAAATTATAGGAAATAGCGCATGAGAACCAGCGACCACAGCGATGGCAGCCCATTCTTTCTGGACACCATTGGTGGCGGCTGTCCTCGGGACCATGCTCGTACGGGGTAAGTGCTGTCCTCGGGACCATGCTCGTACGGGGTAAGTGCTGTCCTCGGGACCATGCTCGTACGGGGTAAGTGCTGTCCTCGGGACTATGCTCCTCGGGACCATGCTCGTACGGGGTAAGTGCTGTCCTCGGGACTATGCTCCTCTGGACCATGCTCGTATGGGGTAAGTGCTGTCCTCGGGACTATGCTCCTCGGGACCATGCTCGTACGGGGTAAGTGCTGTCCTCGGGACTATGCTCCTCGGGACCATGCTTGTACGGGGTAAGTGCCCAATGCACTGTTGGGGCTTCAAAACTTTTTTGGTAAAACTGTTGACACGCCGACTCGCAGCCATCAGTCTCCACATCAAACCTCTAATCTGTGGCATCTCTTATGTGACCAGTGTTACCAACTCTTAACTCTACATTGATCCAGCACGCACACCCTGTCCCTGGCAGGAACTACAGGGACATGTTGTCTGAACTCTAAATGTAATAGTCAGGTTTCTCTTCAAAGAAGATTCTTCACTTCTTTCAAGTGCATGTGTGTGAGCAAACAGATAATACATGACCACAAACAGACAGACAGACAGACAGACAGACAGACAGACAGACAGACAGACAGACAGACAGACAGACAGACAGACAGACAGACAGACAGACAGACAGACAGACAGACAGACAGACACACCCACACACACACACACACACACACACACACACACACACACACACACACACACACACACACACACACACATGCCCACACACACACTCTCACACATACACACACACACACACACGTGCATGTCCCCCCGGCCCCCACACACACACCCTCACACACATCCTCTCACTCATTCACAGACAGACACACACACACACATCCTCTCACACCTAGTACACACACACACACACTCACTCATTCTCTCCCCCCCCCCCATGCAGTGAGATGTAACGAGGAGTCAGGGTTGATCGGCAAGCTGTTTGGTGAATACAAAAAGAACATTCGCCCAGTGCTGCATCCTGAAGACAAGGTTGATGTTTCAGTCAAGATGACCCTCACTAACCTCATCTCCCTGGTGAGAGATCATTTATCCTGCCTACTATCCATTACACCACAACCATGACAACAGCTCCATACTGTAAATAGGATAGACCCACATTCCCACAGAGCTTAAAGGAACAGTTCACTTTGTTTATCTGATTTGTCACAAACTGGTAGTTATTTCAATCTACCCAAAATGAATAGATTATAAGGGTGTAACGGTACACAAAAACCACGGTACGGTACATACCTCGGTTTAGAAGTCAATGTTTGGTACGGGTTTTCGGTACATTGGGGGAAAGTTTGGCTTTCCATGTTCCACTCAGGGGTGATGTAGTGTGCAGTAACTAATTGTACTTGTAGGGCTGTCAACGAATATTCGATATTGAAATTAATAATCGACTTGTAAAAAAATTCAAAAATTATAATAATTATATTAGATTGTGAAAAAAACAGCCCCCGGTGGTCGGTCATTAGTGGTTAACATACCGTTGTATTCGTTCGGTACACTACACAGCCGTTCGGTACGGTACAGTACACACTGAAACGGTTCGGTACGGATACGTGTACCTTTACACCCCTAATAGATTCTACATCTACCTGCGTATAATCCTTTTTACATATCTGTAGAAACTATATTTATATCTGTACATATCCCTTACCTACTCTTACTAGTTACGCTACTGGCCAGTATGACTTACTTCTATAGTGTCTTTATACCTATATGTATATATTAATACTACAACTCTGGACATACATCTGATTAGCACTATTACTCAATAATACTAATTGATATATTTTATATCCAGTTTAATCACTTGTACATTGTATATTACTATTGCACTTTACTGTTACATTTGCTCTCCGGTTGGATGCCAAACCTCTTGTACTGTACTTGTGCTGTATGATAACAATGAATTTGTATCTAATCTAAAAAGTTCAAGTTCAAGTTTCAAGTTTGTTTTTATTGGTCACATATAACGTATATGTACTTCACAGTGAAATGCTTGGTTCTGTATGAGCCCCTGAGAATGTGCTTCATACAGTAAAAAAAAAAGTAAAGGAGGAATAACACTATACAATATACAATACAATATACAAACTAAAGTACAACCTAAGTACAATCTAAGTACAGTGAAAGACAATGAGGTACAAATGCAGACTTAATGAGTTACAAAACGTTTAAGGCAAGGTGCAAATGCAAATGAGGAATGAATGTAATGCAAATCTTTTTAATAAATAGATAAATATAATGTAGTGTTAAAGTGTCTAAAGTGAGTTTGCATGTGGATGTGTGTGCAATGAGTGTAGATGGGTGGGTTGATGATGTTACATAGTCATTGAGAATCCTAATGGCCTGGGGATAGAAGCTCCTTCTGAGTCACCAGTGTTTTGTTTGAGACATTTGAAAGTAGAAATAGTCCATTTGATCCATGTCTCTAAAAAAACACATCCATTCCAGACCTTCCAAACAACTTCCTAACAATTTGACAACAACATTTTCTTTAGTGATATGCTAATGCATCAATTTAATTACACTAGCATTGCTAAGAAATGCTAACAATTTCCACTTCCAATTATCTCGCTTTTCGGATTGGATTGACTCCCTGCTTTGTGACGAATCAGATAAGGCTTCTTAAACGAGTGAACTGTTCCTTTAAGTTGAGTCAACTCAACTAGCACTCTGCATTGAGTTAATAATAATACAAACACATGTGCCAATTTAATCTGTGGCTGAAATGTTTGTGTAACTTTCATGAATTACTGTTGAGCAATGGATGATCTAGAGTAGACTAGAAGAGCACACGTTGTATTTGTGAAGGACCGCAGGGTGACCTGAGTGGTAGGCTATGGGCCAAAACATGCAATTACTTCCAATCTGCTTCCTTGAAGATATTGCATCATGTACTCAGGTTACCCTGATTGGCTATTCAGTCACAGTCACATCTAGCTGAGTGGTGTAAGGACAACTGTTTCAAGCATTTATAGTGTCTAGTGAACAGAAGGCTACGCCCCCTCAGCCTACTGAGAGTTAAGCATCTATATTCTATAGTGTCTAGTAGTGAACAGAAGGCCACGCCCCCTCAGCCTACTGAGAGTTAAGCATCTATAGTGTCTAGTGAACAGAAGGCCACGCCCCCTCAGCCTACTGAGAGTTAAGCATCTATAGTGTCTAGTGAACAGAAGGCCACGCCCACTCAGCCTACTGAGAGTTAAGCATCTATAGTGTCTAGTGAACAGAATGCCACGCCCCCTCAGCCTACTGAGAGTTAGGCACCTATAGTGTCTAGTGAACAGAATGCCACGCCCCCTCAGCCTACTGAGAGTTAGGCACCTATAGTGTCTAGTGAACAGAAGGCCACGCCCCCTCAGTCTACTGAGAGTTAGGCACCTATAGTGTCTAGTGAACAGAAGGCCACGCCCCCTCAGTCTACTGAGAGTTAAGCATATATAGTGTCTAGTGAACAGAAGGCCACACCCCCTCAGCCTACTGAGAGTTAGGCATCTATAGTGTCTAGTGAACAGAAGGCCACGCCCCCTCAGTCTACTGAGAGTTAAGCATCTATAGTGTCTAGTGAACAGAAGGCCACACCCCCTCAGCCTACTGAGAGTTAAGCATCTATATTCTATAGTGTCTAGTAGTGAACAGAAGGCCACGCCCCCTCAGTCTACTGAGAGTTAAGCATCTATAGTGTCTAGTGAACAGATGGCCACGCCCCCTCAGTCTACTGAGAGTTAAGCATCTATAGTGTCTAGTGAACAGAAGGCCACGCCCCTTCAGCCTACTGAGAGTTAAACATCTATAGTGTCTAGTGAACAGAAGGCCACACCCCCTCAGTCTACTGAGAGTTAAGCATCTATAGTGTCTAGTGAACAGAAGGCCACGCCCCCTCAACCTACTGAGAGTTAAGCATCTATAGTGTCTAGTGAACAGAAGGCCACGCCCCCTCAGCCTACTGAGAGTTAGGCATCTATAGTGTCTAGTGAACAGAATGCCACGCCCCATCAGCCTACTGAGAGTTAAGCATCTATAGTTTATAGTGAACAGAAGGCCACACCCCCTCAACCAACTGAGAGTTAAGCATCTATAGTGTCTAGTGAACAGAAGGCCACGCCCCCTCAGCCTACTGAGAGTTAGGCATCTATAGTGTCTAGTGAACAGAAGGCCACGCCCCCTCAGTCTACTGAGAGTTAGGCATCTATAGTGTCTAGTGAACAGAAGGCCACACCCCCTCAGCCTACTGAGAGTTAGGCATCTATAGTGTCTAGTGAACAGAAGGCCACGCCCCCTCATTCTACTGAGAGTTAAGCATCTATAGTGTCTAGTCTAGTGAACAGAAGGCCACGCCCCCTCAGTCTACTGAGAGTTAGGCATCTATAGTGTCTAGTGAACAGAAGGCCACACCCCCTCAGTCTACTGAGAGTTAAGCATCTATAGTTTATAGTGAACAGAAGGCCACGCCCCCTCAGCCTACTGAGAGTTAGGCATCTATAGTGTCTAGTGAACAGAAGGCCACGCCCCCTCAGCCTACTGAGAGTTAGGCATCTATAGTGTCTAGTGAACAGAAGGCCACGCCCCCTCAGCCAACTGAGAATTGGCTGTGCTCAGTGTGACCTGAAACACTTCAACAAATCAAATAATACATGTGAAGCAAACAAAATGACACTAGTCCTGACATTAACATTCCACAATAAGCTATTTATGATTGAATGAAAAAGGCAGCGCTGAACTACTTGCTCTATATGGCGTGTGGAGTTCATGAAAGGAAATATATGTGTATTTGTATTATTATGATAACTTCTTAGTTAGTGTCTGAGTTACTTACTATCTGTTCAGATAGCCTACAGGTCTTGTTAACTAGCTAGCTAGCTTCTGTGATGATAACATCCTGTCTGTGGCTACCAAAAGCTTCTCCTCTGAACTTCATCACAGCAGCATTCAATAAACCATCCTTTTCATAATTTTTAAGATCAGGATACATCATATTGTAGATCTAATCTTGCTGTTCTATACAAAGCCCTCTAGTAGGCCAAGTGCTGACAGCCCTCTAATATCTGACCCTAGTTTGGGCAGCCCTGATCTAGAGCTAGTCATCAAACGATTATACCACTTTACTTACTTATTCTTTCTTTACTACAGAATGAGAAGGAGGAGACTCTAACAACCAATGTTTGGATCGAGATTGTGAGTGTTCCCCCTCTTCAATCCTTTGTATTCATTCTGGCAAAGTCTTAAACAAGAGTTCTGGTATTAATTATCTCTCTCTCCTATTTACTATGTGATTAACTGTGCACCTCACCAAGACCCCTGTTCTGTCCAGTTGGTGATGTTTACCTCAATGCTGAGTGACCCTCTCTCCTCTGACACCCGCAGACATGGATTGATTATCGCCTCTCCTGGAACTCAACAGAATATTTCGGCATTGAGATTGTCCGTGTGCCTTGCAACACCGTGTGGCTCCCAGACATCGTCCTTGAGAACAAGTAAGCCTGGAGGAGTGTCACCTTTCTTCTCTCCTCTGAAGACGCTGGTTATACCCTGGGTTTATATACTACGGAGGTTTAGTCAGAGACGGGTAGGAACCGAGATGTGGAACTATCTAGCTACTGGGAAAATAAGTAGACCTGGGACTCTACGAAATGAATGGAGTGAGAAAAAAATTGCTTATACCAGTAAAGGTAGAGGAGACTTGTTTGATTGAGCAACAGATTTTCCATGCTTAGGGTCTTAGAAACATATTTTAAACTTGCAAGTAGTACTGAGGAAGTACCGCTTGTGGCCTACAGGTGTCACAATTACATGTTATCAGTTTAAATTATGCATTCATTCAATTCGATGTACTGTTTCTAGGATGTGCTTTCCCCTGGTAGATCTGGATAGCCTATTGGGATTATAGCACCACAATCATCTGTTTACTATCTTGTCTCTGAGGGGTTAAAAGGAACACTTTACTTTGTTTAAGAAGCTGATTTGTCATTTCAATCCATTCGAAAAACACTGGCACCAGCATAGTTTTTGCGTTTTCTTTTTAGATATTCGAAGAATAAATTGTTAGCAATTCAAAGTAAGTCAATAAGGTCTGTTAGCATGTCTCTTTGGAAGTTATTTGGAAGGAGGAAGTGAATAAAACAGTCCGCCTGCAGCTAGAGCTGCCTTGACCGCGCTACATATTTCTCTGTCAGGTCCCACAGAAGTTCCACGGGAATATATATTGAAATTCTTTATTCGGAATAACCCCTTGAGATGTAGCATCTCGTTTTCGAGTGGATCCTAACACAATACAGCGTATGTACATTTTCAGAAAAAGAAAAAAACACACACAAAAAACATTGGACATCAAAACAGTCTACAACAACAAAATCAACTGAGAAATGAAATTACAAAATAAGTAAACCAACATACAAGATCACAAAATAAACAGGACAAACAAAACAAAACAATGCAGCTGTCTATCAGGGGATGTTGTTACATTGTACTTGTACTTTGAGACATCTTAACTGTAATAATGGACTATAGAAATGACTTTGATTCTATACTGTACAATTATGTGGATTAAGCATGTCATTTAATGCTTGGATCAAACGCACATGGTCCTTGCTCTGTGTGGCCGGCTGCTGGTAGATGCTTGTAAATGCTTGTAGACTCTTGTAAACACTTGTAGATGCAACCATGAATTCATGTGGTTATTCCATGCAATTATATGTGGTTGAGTCTACACAGTCCTCATTGCAACCAATTGATCTTACAGAACACTGTACACACTCTAATGCAGATTATTACATGGCTTACAAAATGCTTGATTGTGATTGGTCAATAGCGCTCCGTTGCCCCTAGCAGCGGTCGATTATTTCTCGATAATTCACCGCTGCTAGGGGCAACGCGCAATAATGACCGCTGTTAGGGGCAACGGGGAACGATAGCCTCGCAGCCGGACTCTCGCAGCGTTATACCATGCACAGCTGCACTGCATCAGGTGCAATCAAGCCCACACACACATGCCAGAGGAGCAACAGAACAACCGCGTCTGCATTTGATCTCATCTTGTCGATGGTGTAAAATTAATTACGTATATTGTTAGTAAGTTAGCCCTGTAATAAGCGGGATAATGTATAGCTATACTCGGCCATTGTCGCAAAATAATTGACCTTCACTGCGTTTAGAACGCATTGTCGGTCAATTATTTTGCGACAATGACCTTGTAGCTATACATTATCCCTTACTTATACAATGGCATGCAAATTTCTTGATTCTGATTGGCTGAAACAGTCAAGTTAGACGTTGTTATTTCGTATAACACACTCCACGTGACCCCAGATCCCTCCCACAACCAAATTCCTTTTTGTTTTCCGTCTGAATGAATCCACCATAGATAGACAAATGGAAGTATGAATAGCCTTTGAACGAATCCTCCAAAAAGATACAGTCAACTAGGGCTGTCTTAAATACTTCGAAGCTTTGTTCGATGGCACAAGCTTCGAACATACATTTTTTATTTTTTTTGCCTCCAAAATCTTGCGCCTCCATTCCAATGAACCGAAAGTAGGCGGCGCCTTCCCGCCTCCATTCCAATGAAACGAAAGTAAGCGGCGCCTCGACTCCACCTCTCTACAACAAGCACGTGGAGATTATCTGTGTTGAAAACAACAAGGACATGTGCAGCAGACATGTCAACGAAGAAGCGAAGCAATGGCGTTTGTTATTTAAGACTATGTCGGACAGATTTGTGTTCATTGTGCTGCTTTTTTAAAGTGTCCCGACCCATATAAAAATATGTCTTAATAAAACGTGCTTAATTAAGTCGAATTCTGTCCTTCCCCCCCCCCCCTCGAGCGAGAGAGAGAGAGAGAGAGAGAGAGAGAGAGAGAGAGAGAGAGAGAGAGAGAGAGAGAGAGAGAGAGAGAGAGAGAGAGAAGAGAGAGAGCGAGAGGGCGGGGCCGAGGGAGGAGGGAGGAGGGATATGCAAGGTGAAAGAGAGTAGAGCCACATGAGGCTAGTTAGGCTTTCATTACTGGGACAATTCTGTGACGTTGATTTATGTGTGTCTCTCTCTCTCTCTCTCTCTCTCTCTCTCTCTCTCTCTCTCTCTCTCCATATGACCGACGTTAAAATACAGTCTATTCAGCTATGCACAGTTCATGCAGGAGGCACATGTATTCCTAATAGCATTATTTATTGTTAACTTTTGGTCCCCCACCAGGAATTATTTTGTTACAAAGACTTAATTTCCTGCATTCTTTAAATGTACCCTTTAAATGCCAGTGTTTGTGATGGGCATCACAAATTATATATAAAAAAAATAAAAAATAAAACATATTCAATACATTTTTGAATTGTAACCCTTTAAATGCCAGTTTGTGTGATGGCATCACAAATTATTGTTAAAAAAACACACACAAAAGTATTTCATTTTTTATCTGACATTACAAAAAATCTAAAAATGGTTATGATCATGGCTGAAGTTGAATAAAAGATGTATGACTGTTTAGACTGCAATACTCTCTGTCACAGTGATCTCCTGGTTGTTCCCCACCTAGGTTATCTAACTATAGCGCCGCCACAACTAGAAACACTGGCCTGGCCTGCTTCTACTGTAAGTTCAGTGGCCTGACTGCACAACATTTTTTTATACATTTTTTTAATTTTTTATAAATCTTTTCAAGTACCACCAGCAGTACCACCAAGTACCACTAGTGGTACGCGTACCACAGGTTGAGAACCACTGGTTCATGCCAATATGATGATTATAATAAGTCCCTGCAACATATGTTTGCATTATTAAACCATGAAGATGCTTTAAATAATAATTTAATGAAAATGTACTAAGAGTAGTCTACTGACACACTAATAAAAAAAATTATTTACATCCAAGACTATATCTAAGATTATATCATCAACTATCCAGTTAGTATTTATACTGTAACGTTTGGCTACCTTAAATCATTGAATGTAGAGAGAGTGAGAGAGCGAGAGAGCCAGCCCCCCCCCCCCCCCTTATATGCGTTTTGCGCGTATAAGCTGCCGTAGGTGATGATGTCACACTCGAATGTCAACACAGGAAGTTGAACACACGATGATGGGAACTGGATGCCCGATATGAGGAAACAAATAACCAATAAATATGAAGTTCTGTTTGAACTTCTGTTGTCAAGCCTCATCAATATTACCCCACCCCCTTTCCTCACGAATGGAACTAGTGTCATGGAGTCCGCTTTGAGCGTTTCCAGGGTTAGCAGCTAACGCTAGTTAGCTTAGCCTAGTTATGTGGGATAACTTAGTTAGCAGCTAACGTTAGCCCATTGCTCGCGTCAATGAAATTGCATGTCATTAAAGGTCTGTGCTGGTCTGTATCTAATGAAATTACAATTGCATGTAATTTAAGGTCCGCACTGGTCTGTGTCTATAATGAAATAAGAGGAAAGCTCTGCGCTAAAGCAAGTCTCATCTCAGCCAAGACGTGACAACATAATACTCGATGTTCACGATATATTAATTTACTACATCGCCCAGCCCTAGCTTGTAGTACTAGATGATTCAGAGCAATTTATAGCTTGTAGTACTAGATGATTCAGAACAATATCTTGGAGGTACTAGAGCATAGGTGTCAAACTCACGGCCCGCGGGCCAAATCCGGCCTGCCACGTCATTTGATGTGGCCCCCCATTAGAGCTCAGGTAAAACAATTTTTTATTTTTTTTTTTTTTACATTAATATTGGGTTAAAAAATAGCAGTGTTAAAATAATTGTGGGTTAATGCGTTAATAAAGCTTTGATTTTGACAGCCTTAGTTATTACACATTCTTACACATACATGTATGTTGAACATCTGAGGTATTGATGAAGTAACAAAGGAAAAAAGCCAAAAGCACTTACTCCTCAGACATTCTTTGACAATTTTACAGCCCAAAATACAAAAAAGATCCAGGCGGAATAGGTAACAAAGGGTTGAAGAAATATTGTCTGAACTGTCAGATGCAAACTGGCTGTGTGACATAACCGAGCATCTCGCTCAATTGAATAAGAAGCTGTAGGGACGCAAACAAGTCCCACCCAAAACTTTACCAATATAGTTGTGAACTGAGACAACCCTTATTTTGTTATTTTTGAGTACAGTTACAGTTGTGTGTTCATGCAGACACATAATAGCAATTTCATTACGAATTGAAAATGGGGGACCCTGATGTAAACAAGTCGAAAGTCTTTCTCTGGTCTGCATCCCCTTAACAATTGTGTGTATTGAGCTGTACTGTACTGTACCCATTCTGCAATCTGTTAATTAAAGTTAATAATTAATCTTCTATTAGTTGGATGTATGGCCTCTGCAAGGTTGTGTGCAGCCATTTGTTTTTG
Source organism: Notolepis coatsorum (assembly GCF_963971535.1). NCBI lineage: Eukaryota > Metazoa > Chordata > Actinopteri > Aulopiformes > Paralepididae > Notolepis > Notolepis coatsorum. Next base: position 59,380,639 of record NC_140172.1, on the reverse strand, counting down.
TAACATCTGCTACATCTGTCCCACGTGTTCTTTGCAGCTCACAGTTGTTAGTTCTGCCCCTCTTGACTGTAAGTAAGTAAGTAAGTAAGTATTTATAAAGCACCTTTCATACATGTCATGTAGCTCAAAGTGCTGTACACAAATATATGCATATATAACGATAAAAGCAATAAAGTCACAGTGATAAGTTAAGATCAATGTTTAAAAAATAATAATAATAATAATAATAATAATAATAATAATAATAATAATAATAATAATAATAATAATAATAATAATAATAATAATAATAATAATAATAATAATAATAATAATAATAATAATAATAATAATAATAATAATAATAATAATAGTAACGTAAAAATGAAAATAACGTAAAAACAGTCATTTGCTTACCAGTTTGGGAGAACAGGTCCGCACAAACATGTCCGCTCAGTAGCAACCGGAAGTGCACTAAACCAATGCACTTGTATGGTAGGTAGCAATGTTTAGCTCTTATAACGCTAGTGTAGTTACGTTTTTATCAGTGGTCATAGTTGGGTCCATAGTGCTTTACCAAGTCCCATGGATCCATCAGTGGCCGTGTATTGTGTGCGTATGTACCCGTTCCCTCATGTGGTCAGTGGCCAGAGTTGGGTCCACAGGACTTATCCAAGCCCCATGGACCCATCAGTGGCCGCGTCTTGTGTGCGTATGTACCCGTTCCCTCATCTAAAGAGTTGGGTCCACAAGACTTTTCCAAGCCTTACGGATCCATCAGTGGTCGTGTATTGTGTGCGTATGTACCCGTTCCTTCATCTAAAAAGTTGGGTCCACAAGGCTTATCCTAGCCTCATGGATCCATCAGGTTTTTCCAAGCCATAACTATTTGTAAGCTAGACTGTATAGGTACGTTTTTAATTTTCCTTTAAAAATGTGTATGGAGCTGGCGTTTCTGATGTGTGTTGGTAGTGTGTTCCATAGTTTTGGGGCATAGTTGGCAAATGCCATACTTCCTATCCTCTTTTGGTTTCTGGGCGTGTCTAGTAAACCTGTAGTGGATGACCGTAGCGTTCTTGAGGGCAGATAACTAACTAGGGAATTTGCTATGTATTTTGGGCCTTGCTCATTAAGAGCTTTATATGTTAGGAAAAGGACCTTAAAATCAATTCTATGAGTTATTGGAAGCCAGTGCAGAGTGGCCAGGACTGGAGTGATATGTTCTCTTCTCCTTGTATGAGTTAGTAATCGAGCTGCAGAGTTTTGGATAAGCTGAAGCTTCCCAATGGTTGCTTTGGGAAGACCAGTGAACAGTGCATTACAATAGTCAAGCCGACTTGATACAAAAGCATGAATAAGTTTCTCTGCATCCTTTTTATTTACGAAAGGTCTTACTTTCGCTATGTTTCTTAGGTGGAAGAATGACGTTTTCATGGCCTTATTTATATGAGACTTAAAGGTCAGGTCTGAGTCCAAGATGACACCTAGGCTTGTAACCTCAGTCTTTACATAGGATGACAGACTCCCCAGGTTTTCACACAGCACTTCCCTTTTCGCTTTTGGGCCGATCAATAGGATTTCGGTCTTGCTTTCGTTTAATTTTAGGAAGTTATTGTTCATCCACTTGTTTATTGTTAACAGACAATTTGTAATGGACTGTATGGCTGTAGTGTTATTTGGTTCTGCGGAGATGTATAGTTGTGTATCATCAGCATAACTATGGAAGCATACATTGTGGTCTCGAATGATGTCCCTGAGGGGCAGCATATATAGTGAGAAGAGTAATGGACCAAGGCAGCTTCCTTGTGCAACTCCAAAGCTGCTGTCATGTTCCTCGGATACATTGTCTCCAAGCTTAACATAGAACCTTCTCCCCTTAATGTATGTTATGAGCCAATTTAGTACATGATCGGAAAAGCCAACCAGTCTTTCAAGACGACTGATCAAGATATTATGGTCAATCGTATCGAACGCTGCACTAAGGTCCAATAGGACAAGAATTGAGACTTTGCCAGCATCGGAGTTTAGCCTGAGGTCGCTAACTATTTTGGTAAGGGCAGTTTCAGTGCTGTGATTTGTTCTGAAACCTGATTGTAATTCCTCCATGATGTTATTATCTTTGAGAAAGGAGTTTATTTGTACTGAGACTATCTTTTCTAATATCTTGCTGATAAATGGAAGGTTCGATATTGGCCTATAGCTTTTTAGTTCGTTTACATCTAAGTTTGTTTTCTTTAGTAGTGGTTTTACTACAGCCGTTTTAAATGCATCTGGAAAAGTGCCTGTTTGAAGAGACATATTTATGATTTCAAGTACATGATTTGAGACACTATCGAACACCCGCTTGAGAAATGCTGTTGGTATAGGATCGAGGCAGGAGGTGGCAGAATTACACTCAGAGACAATCTTACAGAGGTCAGGTAATGTAATACATGTGAATTCCCCCATAGTTATCTCAGGTGGGTTTTCACTCACAGCCAGATCTATATCAGCGGTAATGCTTGCTCTAATCAATGATATTTTTTCATTAAAGAAAACTGCGAACTCTTCACATTTTGTGGCTGATTGCTGCGGTATATGGGGGGGTGGTATGTTAATCAGCCGGTCGATGGTGGAAAAAAGTACCCTGGAGTTACCCATATTTTCTGAGATCATTTTGGAAAAATATTCCTTTCTCGCAAGTTGTATTGCCTTATTGTATGCGCCCATGGCGTCTTTGTATAAATTAAAGTGAGCTGTGAGTTTGAATTTCCTCCATTTTCGCTCGGCTATCCTACATTTTCTCTTGTTATCTTTAACATTGGTTTTATTTAACCATGGAGAGATTCTATCAGTTTTTACCTTTTTAACCTTCAGAGGGGCAACAGTATCTAACACTGTTGACAAGGTGCTGTGGAAGTTTTGCACTTTCTGATTTAAGGAGGATTCACTGCATTGGTCATATGATTTCATCATACTAGAGAATTTTGCTTCAGCTCTAGCGTCCAGAAGCCTTCTGTGAACTAGGAATTCGCTTCTGGTCTTATGTAATATTAGGCTTGTACCATAGAACACACAATAATGGTCAGAAATTGGAATTTGTTTTACTGATACATTCTCAATGTTTAGCCCTGTTGTTATTAGTAGGTCCAGAGTGTTGCCATGTTGGTGGGTGGCCTCGTGAACATGTTGCATCAGTCCAAAACTGTCCAGTAGGTTCAGAAACTCACAACCCCTGGGGTCATCCTTTTTGTTGATATGAATGTTTAGATCTCCATTAAGAATGATTCTATCATACCTGGTAATGCAGATCGATATGAGTTCTGAAAATTCCTGTATGAAGAGTGGCGAGTACCTTGGTGGTCGATACAATGTCACACATATTACTGGCATTTCTGTTTTCAATACAATAGCAAGGTATTCAAATGATAAAAATGTTCCCAGGTCAATATCATTGCACACAAATTGAATGGAGATGATTGCTGCTATTCCGCCTCCCCTCCCACTCTGTCTGTTTGATTGATAGAATTTAAAATTGGAAGGGCAGGTCTCAATCAGTGTTGCTACACCAGTGATATTGTCTAACCATGTCTCTACTAAAAACATACAATGTACACCATGTTTTACTATGAGTTCATTTATCAGAAATGATTTTTGTTTCAGCGCTCTAACGTTGAACAGTGCTAGTTTTAGCTGTACGGGTTCTGTAGTGGGGTGTGAGATAGTCTGTGGTTGAACACTGATATTGATAAGGTTAGATTTACATATGGGACGTGATAATGAGTAATTGATTAGTCTTTTGGTGATCAGAATCGGGATGACACTCAACGTGTTTTTAATGGGTTTTAATGAAATGAGCAACACAGGAATTGGGGGGAATAGAACGGGGTTATGTTCTGTCTTGTGGCTGCCGTGGCGGCAGCGAGCGAGCAAGTGGTCCTTGTTCCTGTCTCGGGAGCTGCTGGGCTGCAGCGGGTGAGCAAGTGTTCCTCTTCGGGGACAGGAAACGTCCAGGCAGGGACGACGGTCCTGGGTAGTGGTAATTAATACCACGACGGCTTCTGGTCAGCGTCGAGGAGTAGAAGTAGGCACCTCATCAGGGGAGGATAGGGTGCAGCTGTGAAGAGTGAGGTGCCTGACCTCGTGTGAATTAGGGGGATGGAGTGCAGCTGGGCTAGGTGGCGTGAAGTTAAGTGATGCTGGACGTATAAGGGTAAATGGAGGGGTGGATGGAGAAGGAGAGGATGAGGAGGAGTGTGTAGTGGATGGAGAGGGGGATGAAGAGGAGCGTGTGGAGAATGTGAGGGGAAAAGGAGGGGGAGTGAAGTATGCCCGTGCTGTGATTATGACGGATTCAGAACAATAGCTTGGAGGTACTATATGATTCAGAACAATAGCTTGGTACTCTATGATTCAGAGCAATAGCTTGTAGGTACTAGATGATTCAGAACAATATCTTGTAGTACTAAATGATTCAGAGCAATGGCTTGGAGGTACTATCAGAGCAATATCTTGGGGGTACTAGATGATTCGGAACAATAGCTTGTAGTAGTAGATGATTCAGAGTAATAGCTTGTAGACTAGTAACTAGATGATTCAGACAATATATTGTAGTACTAGATGATTCAGAGCAATAGTCTGGAGTTACTAGATGATTCAGAGAAATAGTCTGGAGTTACTAGATGATTCAGAGCAATAGTCTGGAGTTACTAGATGATTCAGATCATCGAAATTTAAATAAGCTATAGAAAACACAAAACACTCTGATAAAATAAATGGGGGAAATACCCCAAATAACGACCACTGCCTAGCAGTTGAAAACATCCAAGAAACCAAAAGCACTACAAAAAAGAAAAGAAAAAATAGAAACATGAACTTGGGCAGGGAATGTGTTAAGAAAGGAGAATTAAAGGGTAAATACGCCCAGTAAGATACCTGAACTACTGATGTTCTCCATTATAGAGGTCGAGTTGAAGGGTCTATGTACCCAGTAAGATACTTGAATCTCATTGATGACATATTGATTATAGTTGAATCACTGATGGTTCTCCTGTAAAGAAAGATGGTTTAGAGGGTAAATTCACCTAATAAGGTATTTGCATTCCTATAACCTGGAATATTTCTATTGGTACTTAAGAGTTTAAAGGGGCATTTCACCTAATAAGGTACTTGCATTCTCTGCACACTTAAAGGTTTAAATTAATATGTTTAAACACTTACCTATTTACTGAATGATAAACTGATATAGAGTTTACTGATCTGCAATTGCAGAAGAAAAGATAACGAGTTACTTATGATAAAGAGATACATCCAGTATCCAACCTTGAACCTAGCTTTAGCTAGAGATAACCTCAGAGACGTCTGAACCAACCCTAATGTGTTGATCCAATCAACCTAGGACTTGATACCGAACTAACCCTCCCGAAAGAAGGAGTGGTTTATGAAAGAACCTAAAAGGGATACTTCACACTACTACTGTTTATTTCACGTCTGTCTGTCTATATGTCTAGCTAGCGCGCTTAGAAATAAAACACCGGTCATTGTTATAACTTTGTCTCTGGTCTACTATTCCTTTAATTGTGTATATTACTCCTCTCCTCATTCGAATCTAGAACTGTGCCTGTGGCGAACAGCTGTTACTGTTAGTGATACAAGTGCTACATATCCTATGAGACGGTGGCCGATTCAGTCACATAGAACTTACTCTTGTGTGGCAGCAATCATTTAATTGGTTTGCACCATATAAAGTGCAGAGTGCATAATTACTGTAAAACCAAATAAAGACCAATTGTTTGCCGACTACGCCACTTTTCTTTTCAAGGTTAAAGTCCCCGGGTGATACCATTTAAATTACCATACTTTTCGCACTATAAGCCGCACCTGAATATAAGCCGCAGCAGCTAAATTGAATGGTGTGTACATATATAAGCCGCACTGGACTATAAGCCGCAGGTGTTTTAATGTTTAATTACCATATGTAATTAGCATTGGGACACAATACTGTCGGACAAATAACAATAATTAACTAATTTACAAGTTGTATTAAGTTTAGCAAATAAGGGAACAGATAAATAACATTTCAATGCAGTCAAAAAAGCAATATTTAGATTTTTACATTTTCGGGTTTGGTCACATCGAGTCACATATAAGCCGCACCGTTATATAAGCCGCAGGGTCGAAAAATGGGGGGAAAAAGCGCGGCTTATAGTCCGAAAATTAAAACACATGATAGGATACACATAGGTTAGTTTATTATAATAATAATAATAATAATAATAATAATAATAATAATAATAATAATAATAATAATAATAATAATAATAATAATAATAATAATAATAATAATAATAATAATAATAATAATAATAATAATAATAATAATAATAATAATAATAATAATAATCTTCATTTATATAGCACCTTTCATACACGGAGTGCAACTCAAAGTGCTTAACAGAGACATGTCTTCTTTAAACAAGTGAAGAAGAAAAAACAAAGTAAGTCAAGAAAAAACAAGAACACTATAAGGTCCAAAAAATAATAAATGCATGCATGCATGCAACACTCCCAGACATACCCCACGCGAAGGTGAGGAAAAACTCACGAAAACCTAACAATAGGAAAAAATACACCACAGGCAATGTGGAGGAGAGAAACCTTAGAAGGGCCAATTCAAGGGGGGATCTCCCTTCTTAGATGTCGGTGATATTAGTGTTGCATGTTGCATTAAAAACAGGCGAACAGTTGGTAAGCATGCACCCATGTGTGTAGTGAAACACAGATGAGTGCATGCGATAGCAACTGAACATTTTGAAAAATTAAATATAGAGCTGATAGTGATAACAACTGAACATTTTATAAGATTAAAGATAGAACTGATAGCGGCTCTAGTTGAGGCACAGGGGTGCGTCCTCCGGGGACGTTCTACACTCTGGTCATCACTCCGAGACAGCCGGAGATAGGGAGACAGGGGGCACGCAGGGGGGGGTCGCAACCTGGGTGGGTGTCATCACTGGACGTCCAACACTCCAGTCATCACTCCGGCCGGAGATAAGGAGACAGGGGGGCACGCAGAGGGGGGTTGCATCCTGGGTGGGTGTCATCACGGGACGTCCAACACTCCAGTCATCACTCCGGCCGGAGATAGGGAGACAGAGGGGCACGCAGGGGGGGGTCGCAACCTGGGTGGGTGTCATCACGGGACGTCCAACACTCCAGTCATCACTCCGGCCGGAGATAAGGAGACAGGGGGGCACGCAGAGGGGGGTTGCATCCTGGGTGGGTGTCATCACGGGACGTCCAGCACTCCGGTCATCACTCCAGGACAGCCACTCACAGGGAGACAGGGAGACGGGAAAGGCGTTAGACTGCACGCGTGAGTGTGATGGTGATGGGCGAACATAGCAATAGATACATGTGGTAGGCATAATGAAGTAAGCTTTTTTTGTGAATAAAATAGAACAGTCAGTTTTGAGGAGTTGCCTCCTTGTAGGTGAGTGACACTGCTGGCCCGATGAGACTGACCGCGCAGCATGTCAGGGACAGAGAGTACAGATATGAGAGGCCTTCTGTACGTTTTGAGGGGTTGTTTCCTTATAGGTGAGTGACAGTACTGGCTTGAGAAACTCAACCACGCAGCATGTCAAAGTCACAGAAACAAATTAAAAAAAAAAATAATTGGGATTTTAAAATCAGCTAAAAGCAAGAGTATAAAAATAGGTCTTGAGCTGTGCTTTAAAGCTATCCACAGAGGCTGCCTGTTTTATATGTAGTGGGAGATTATTCCACGCCGTCGGCCCATAGAAACAAAAAGCTGCTTCGCCATATGTTTTATATTTCATTGTAAGCACTTTGAGCAGGTCCGCACTAGAGGACCTGAGGGGGCGGTTTGGAACATATCTATGTAGGCAGTCGCAGAGAAATAACTTGGCTCTGCTAATGTATATCGTGCTTCCATTCAAACAGACGGCAACAAATGTGAAGTCAAGTCTCACTCGCGTGATACTTCCTCTACATACTTTGGCAATACCTGGCCAGGGTACTCCTGGGTCCTAGTGCCCCCACGTTACACTATGTTATGTGTGCACATGTATTTTATATGTTAATAAAATTGCATTTATCTATAGTCCTAATTCTGTCACTGTTTGATTCTGTCACAAATAAGGTGTATCCAAAAGCTGTCTACAACATTTGTAACAGGTGATGAAAAAGTCAACAAATAATGAACTGTATTAGACATTTGTTAATGATGAATAGGCTTCACTTTAGATTAGGGCACACAATAGCATCTGCAAATGATTTATAGATGTTTTATGAATGTCTTTACAAATAATTAGTTAAACATGAAAAGACAAGTCTGGTAATTGCTTTGTGTGTATTCATAAAAGTCCACACACAAACAAACTATTAGACATTTGTTAATGATGAATAGGCTTCACTTTAGATTAGGGCACACAATAGCATCTGCAAATGATTTATAGATGTTTTATGAATGTCTTAACAAATCATTTGTTGAACATGAACAAATAAATAAGGTACAGTATAGTTGTTTTTTCATATCCATTTTATCAAAGCATCTACAAATGTGTTACTACACATTAAACAACATTATTTAATGATGAACAAATCAAGTACAAACAATGTTGATAATGAGTTATAAATAATGTAGAACTAATTTGTAAATGTTATACAAATATAGTTATAAATGATTTAATAATAATTTACGAATGTATATAAATGGTTTGTTCATGATTAGTTCATTATCTACAAATACCTTATAAAGGTCTTATAACTGAGTGTTATTATAAAGTGTTACCAGTTATTGCACACCAAAGAACAACCAACATCCAACATCACAGTAATATGGATGACAAAGAGAAATAATACTACATAGTTTGGTAAATATAAAATAAAACAACAAGGGAAAAAAAGAAAACTTCTGACACCTGTCACACTTATGCTCCTCATTAGGACGAGTGTGGGGCTAGGACCCTCCCCGCTTTCGATGGTCTTGAAGGGACCTCAGGGGGTACATTTATCGGGGCTATGTGAAGCAACACACGAAGCCAGTATGAAATGTTATATGAGTACTGGCAAAGCGTCTTGCTTTTTTTTTTAGCCCTGAGGACCCCAGTCCGTTTTTCGTGTGAAATTGGGGCTCGGAAAGGTGAGCATGGCCACTTCACCTGGTTATATACTAAGGAAGGGGGCGTGGCTAGGTAGATGGAAGGTGCATGAAAAATATTTCAACGTGCACCATAGGTGCGAGCATAGTCCAAAAGGTGAAGCAAGACGTTTTGCCAGTACTCATATAACTAGGATTATAGGTTCTCTATTATGGTGTTATGTCAGGCACATAACACAGTAGTTACGGTGGGGAGCATTTTTGTTACCTTACCGCATAAAGCCAGCATTCTCAAAGTTCAGTCCGCAGGCCAATGGCGGCCAACGCTTGAGCGCCAAAAATTTGTTTTCTCGTTTTTAGATCCTTTGATTTTTTTCCTTTGATCCCCATTCTAAACACTCGCTCGGAGCTGCCAGTGTATCCCTGGCACAGCTGCCTACGTTAAAATTGCAATGACAATCGAATCCCGCCATGTGGCAGTATCACCTACCTTTGAACAGTTGTCTTCCAGTACTGAGTTATCTCCGGCTGCTTCCCCCTCGAAGTGGATTAGGACATAGCAATCGGTCGGAGATTTGATGCCTCGTTTCCCGTATGATAGCCATGCCCAATATACACGAGTAATTGCGATTGCGATGGGACAACTCTGATTTATTCATTTTGGAGTACCTTCTGACTGAGGTAAGGTCTATTTTAGGTAACCTGCTGGTATTCTTTTTACCTAAAACATGCTTTTGGTAACGATCGCAGTTTACGAGGTAAAACTACCCCCCCCCCCCCCCCCCCCTTGATGGTTTTGTGAAGACACATATATATGGTATATACCTTGCGATCTAGGAAAAAAGACTGGATTATTTTGGAAAGGGGCGATGTTTAGCATGGAATAGCGCACAAACTAAAGTATGTAGAAATGAACTGGTTAGTCAGTGTTAGACTATGAACAATGCCTGTCAAATTAGCCATACTATTGTCTCCATAGCTATAATACAGAACACACGATGGGTCCGCAAACATTGCTAAAATGGTCAATAACACTGGCGCCATTGAGTAGCGATGGGAAAACAGCATGGCGGTCAATGAGTTAAGGTGTAAATGTTTTATACTTGGTCCAGTTCCAATTCAGTTTTAAACCAACCTATAATAACATCACACAGTAGTTAGTAAAACTGCACCCCCTGGGGCTAAGCTGTCAAGTTAGCATGACAGCTTGTTGAAAGCTTGCTAGGCTACTGGTTGCACGGCAACATGGCATCTCACGAGTTGTGTATGACTTGGGAGATGTGTTCCATTTTTTTCTTGGGCAACAAGACAATGTTGGGCAATCTAATGTTGTGTCCCTAACTTTGCCCTCAGTCATCAACACTTTGAGAACCCCTGCCATAAAGCTTCAGTTTCTCTGGCCATTAAGACTATGAAGCCTTCAGACAAGGCGCCATTTAAGTCTGTTTTAAATCTTTTTTAGGTGCCTGCATACAGTACTTGCTTTTCTATAATCAATGCAAATCATCTTGAGTGTGAATACTCTATACCAGAGGTGTGGACTCGAGTCACATGAGAAACAAAATCATAAAATACTTGCAACTCAATTTGTTTTTAGGGCATTTATGCTTCATTAGATAGGACAGTGAGTGACAGGAAATCAGGGGAGATAAGTCAAGTCAAGTCAGCTTTATTTATATAGCACTGTTGACAGAATCTGGCTATGGGGCGACAATAATGTGGTCAAGAGGCATGGTTTCTATCTTCAGCCATTAATCAGCGTGGTTTATTATTTGCATGGTAAAGCAGCAGCACATGAGTTCTCCTCTCTCTGAGAGGCAGGTGGGGAAAGAGGTAGAGAGGGAGGAGACATCTCCTTAAATACTCGCCACCTTGTGGCAGCGCCCTCTAGTGGAAACAGTTATGTGCAGCCAGTGGAAACAGTTAAATACAGTTACTTGCAATCCTACATAGAACCTCTAACTTTAACACTCCCACTTAGGGTTGTATAGCACACTGTATAACTTCTTCAAAAACAATTTACAAAGAAAATAATACAATTCAGAACATCAAAAAGAATATGGCAGTCAATATTTACACACCAAACATGACCTCTGCAAATCTCTTCAATTTCAATTTGGAAACAGGTTTCCTCATAGTGTCTGCTACCATGTCGTCCTGTTGGACAATAAATCAGTGTCAGTGTATTTCTTCTCTGATGACAGATCTGATGAAATGATTTTTTATATCGACATGTTTACATCTATGTCGGCACACAGGGTTTCTAGCAATCACAATGGTTCCCTGGTTGTCCTCATAAACAACAGTCTTCATATATATACATAGGTGTCCATCACTTCGAGCAGTTGTTCTAGATAAACACATTCCTGCATTGTCATAGTTAAAGCCATACATTCGGCTTCACAAGTTGATAGTGCCCCTGTGGGCTGCTTCTTTCTGAAACACAGCTGTTTATCTGCTGTACCTTTGAGATAACGAAAAACATGTTTTGCTGTAATCCAATGCTCCTCTGTGGGGTCAGCAAAATGATGTGACAATTTGACTCACTACAAAACATAGGTCAGGGCGAGTACAGGTTGTCAAACAAATGAGGCTACCCACAGCTTCTCCGTACATTCTTACATCAGTCAAAACGTTTCAGGATCTTTTCCACATAATTAAATCATTTTGAACATGGTAAATCATCCACCTCTGTATTTAAACATGGGATCCATTTCTGTATTTAAACATGGAATCCACTCAGGTATTTAAACCTGGAGTATCCTCCTCCTGCATTTAAGCAGTGTAGTATTATGTTGAGACAATGAACACACGACTGTGTGGTTTCATAACTTTATTCGACTGACGTTTACGTTACAACACCAGCCCTACCTCGAGCGCTAACCACGCCCGTCTATTAAAGGCACAGTAGCCTACAGTGTAACTGCTAGTATGTCACAACCTATACGTAAAGGTACACCGAGCGCCACCCCAGAGGCGTCACAGGTGACCAAGGTGGGCGCGGTCAGGCTGAAATGCGCCAGTGTTGGCGGGGAAGTGAGCTGCTGTTTGATGACGCGCACAGCCGGGGTCCAGTCCCATACCGCATCCTTGCGTAACAGCTGGCGCAGAGGGGCCGTCGAGTCAGAATAGTGTGGCATGAACCGGAGGTAGTAGGCAGCCATGCTCAGAAAAGAAGACAGCTTGGACGGCGACTGCGGGTCTGGCAGGGACAGGATTGCTTCGGTGTGGGACATGATCGGGGTGATACCCTCCCTGGAGAGTCTGAATGCCAGGAACTCGACCTCAGTAGCTCCAAATGTACACTTATCCGCGTTGAGTGTGACCCCGTGTTGCTTGAAGCGCTGGAAGACCTGCTCCAGGCGAGCGTCGTGGAGTGCAGCGGTGGGCGCATGCACCACCACATCATCCAAGTAGATGCTGACCCCCTGGATGCCAGCCAAAATGAGCGACATTATTTTCTGAAAACAGCTTGGGGCTGATGACAGGCCAAAAGCCATGCGCTTGTACCTGAAAACCCCCACATGTGTGACAAACGCTGTGAGGTCCATACTGCCCGGTGCCAGGGGAACCTGCAGGTAGCCGTGACGTAAATCCATTTTACTGAAAATCGTGGAGCCATAGAAATGGCTAGTCAGCTCCTCCGCTGTGGGGAGGGGATACTTGTCAGGGATGATGGCTTTGTTTACGTCTGTCAGATCGACGCATAGACGCAGTCCGCGCCCCCCCCCCGTTTCTTGGCTATCACCAGGTTGGACACCCAGGGAGAGGCGTTGATCGGTTCTATGACGTCCTCCTTCACCAGATGATGAATCTCCTCCTCCACCGCATCACGGAGGGCCAAGGGAATGCGCCGCAGCGGCTGAATGACGGGTCGGACAGACGTGTCCACCGAGGGCTGGTGCACAAAACCAGTCATACAGCCCAGGCCTTCGAACAGTGTCGGGTGATGGTCAGGCCAGGACGCGGTGACCTGCAGGACGCGTAGACCCCCAGCGTCGGTCAATGTGAAGTCCAGAGCATGAAACAGGTCTAGCCCCATGATGTTAGCCCCTCTCCGTGTGATGTAGAACTCGGTGTCAGGGATGCGTCTCTTTTTGTACTCCACAGGTAGGCAGGCTACCCCTAAAGTGGTGATCGGGGCGTGGCCATACCCCGATAGGGCGTTTGCTGCTGTAGTCAACGGCACGTGACTGAAGAGCCGGTCATAAGTGGACTTATTCAGGAGCGACACTTTAGCCCCTGTGTCCACGAGGAGTGGTATGGAGGCCCCACCCACACGACATGTGCAATGACTGAATGAGGCCTGTGGGCTTTGTACTGTATTGATGGGAACAGCCCCAGACTGTGCGTGATCAGGAGGAGAGCGACACCAGCGCGCAAAATGGTTAACCCTGTTGCAGTTACGGCAGCGCTTGCCTAGAGCAGGGCAGGACAGGTCCCTGGTTGCATGCTTAGGGGAGCCACAGTTACCACAACGCATTTGTCCATTCTCCCTCTCCCTCGGCGCCCTGTCTGCCACTCTCTGCACATCGAAGCTGTCACCGTCTGCGCCAGCTGCCTCCTGGGCCACATTCTGAACTCCGGGTGGAGGTGACGTCACAGGCTCATGCACCGTGCGGGAAAACTTGCGCGCCTCAGAGATAGCTGTCTCCAACTGTTTTCCAATCACTACTGCATCAGCTAGTGTCATGGCGTCCGGCTCTAATAACAGTCTCTCCCTCAGTTGAGCACACAATGTTCTTTCAATCAGCTGGTCAACTATGAGTCCATCCTCCAAGTTCCTAAAATCACAATGCTTGGCTAGCTCCCGCAAGGCAGACACATATTGCGAAACAGTCTCACCAGACCTCTGTGCTCTCTGGCGGAACTCAAAACAGTACATCCGACGGCTTCTTCCCGAGCTAAAATGCGACTTCAGAGCCTCGGTAGCAGTAGAGTACTGATTGTCGGCTAATGTAAGCGTAGCATAAATCCGTTGCCCCTCCTGTCCGAGGTAGTGTCGCAGAAGTGCGCACTTTCTAGCTTCTTCCAGATCCTCCAGTCCCAACGCCAATAAATAGTCCTCAAATGACGTTAGCCATCTAACCCATGGAACAGCTGGATCACCGGGAACAGGTAGAAATGGTGGTGGCGGTGGTAAAACGAAATCAGCCATCCTCGTTCGCCAATTATTATGTTGAGACAATGAACACACGACCGTGTGGTTTCATAACTTTATTCGACTGACGTTTACGTTACAACACCAGCCCTACCTCGAGCGCTAACCACGCCCGTCTATTAAAGGCACAGTAGCCTACAGTGTAACTGCTAGTATGTCACAACCTATACGTAGCATAACAGGACATAACATGTAGCCACCCTCCTTCCGTATTTAAACATGGAGTACCCTCCTTCAGCATTTAAGCAATTAGCTACGAACCTTAGTTTGTACTTGTCGTGGCCTTCAATACCCTCCTTGATTGAGTACACCCATTTCCCTCCCACTGTCTGTCTGCCCTCTGGTGACTTGGTTAGAGTAAAGGTGTGGTTGTCCTCTAGGGACCTCATCTCCTCATCCATTGCTCTCTCCCATTTACTTGATTCAGGGGACACTATGGCCTCTTTAAAGGTCTGAGGTACCCCACTGACTACCCTGTAGCAGTAATCAATGGTGGTAAGTGTACTGTCATCCTCGTCACTTCCTCTCCGGGCATAGTCTGTCAGATACTTTGGGGGTTTGTGTTCCCTTGAGGGATACCTCCCACTGCTTGGGGCACGTGACATCACCCTTGGGTGCTCCTCATCATCGCCCTCTGGGGGTGGCTGACTGTCTGTCTGCACGACCGTGCTAAGTACACTGCGGTGAGGTGTCTCTGTTTCTTCACACCTTACTCTGGAGTCCAGCTCTGGCTCCTCTGTCTGTGTCTCGCTCTCACATGTTGTCTTTGTGACAAACTTGACTAGCCTGTGTTTCTGCACTTTCCCTTTACCGGGATAATAGATTAGGAAAGTGGGGCTTCCTTTGTCGTGCCCTACAAAGAGTCCTTTTTCACATCTGGACTCAAGCTTTCCTCTGTCCTGCAGGTAAGCATGACACACTGATCCAAATTGGTGCATTCTAGCTAGATTACACTTCTTTCCTGTCAGTGCTGTATACGGGGTGGTGCCCGTGTGCTTATTAAAGCACCTGTTTCTGGTGTAAGCGGCTTCTTGCACCGCATAATGCCATAGACTCTTAGGTAAGTTACTGTCTACTAGCTTACACCTAGCCTTTTCGAAAAGGGTGTGCCGTTCCCTCTCTGCCACTCCGTTCTGGTGTGGGGGATATGGACATGACGTCTTGTGTCTTATCTTGTACCTTCTCAACAGTGATTGGAACTCTCTGTTTGTGAACTCGGTTCCGTTGTCGGACCTCAAGCATCTTACGTTACCATAAGGGGCTACGTCTGCCAGGAATTTCTCCGTGGCCTGGAGTGTGTCACTCTTTGCTTTGAGAAAGTAAACAAACACTGCCCCTGTGCACACATCTGTAAAAGACTGTACATATCTAAAGCCTCCTATGGACTCGTTGCTTACTGGACCGGCTAGATCCGTGTTAACTAGCGCAAGTGATACCTTTACTTTTTCTGTGGGATTTCTATTTCTTGATTGAGTAAACTTCCCCGTTTTGCACACTACACATTCTTTGTCAGGTCTACGCTTTTCACCTTCAATGTGCATGCCTTCTGTCACTGCTTGCAGTTTCAGTAAATCCTCGTAATTACAATGACCCATAATCTCATGCCATGTCTGAATACCATGACTGACCGTCACGCTACACATATCATTATTATCATTACACTTGTCGTTGTCATTACACTCTGTTTGCAGATAATACATTCTCTGGTACATCTTTATGTTAAACTGTGTACTGTCAGGCTCTACAAGAAAATGTTTACCTTTATCGAAGAATACTTTGGCACCGTTTGCAGTAGCAGCTATTACAGAGAATAGTCCTTGTGGGAACGATGGTACGTAGAGAGCGTTCTTTAACGTCACTGTACACCGGCGCCCCCCACTGTCTGTGAGGCACACCTGTGCGTCTCCTCTCTCTTGCGCCAACCCGTAGGTGCGCTTCCCGTCTGCCAGCTCCATGCTGTGTCTTTCCGGGTGGAAAGTGTTGTCAAAGTTCTTGAACCGACTCCTGTCGTTGATGACGTGGCGACGCACGCTGTCCGCGCCCCGAAGGCGAAGTCTTCTTGTCCCATTACCCTCCGGGCGTCGTCTCGATTCGTCTCACGTCGACCCTCGCCGCCATCTTGTCCACAGCCGCCATCTTGTCCATAGCCACCGTCTCGTCCATGGCCGTCATCTTGTCCATGCGCGTATCGCGCGCTCTGGTTGTGTTTCTTCATGCATGCTCTGTCTGTGTGCCCCGTGGATTTGCAGAAGCTACACCAGACAGTCTTTGTGCAGTCGCCTCTCTGATGGCCTTTCTCTCCGCATCGCCAACACGCCAGCTCCGCCGTGGGCCTGGTCTTCTCCCTTAGCGTCGCTCGGGCCTTCAGCACCCTCTCTCCCGCCTCCGCGGCGGCTGGGTGGGTATCTTCTGAGGCCTCGAAGTTTCGTAACTTGGCCTTGAACTTTCCCAGCGTCATGTCCGCTGAACCGTGTGTTACCAGGAGTGTGAACGGTTTGTACAGCTCCGGTAGTCATCCGCCATCATTAGCCCATCGCTTGGTGCTTCTCCTGCACTCTTCAATGCCGTCATGATCTGCTCAGCTCTGATGACATATTCTGTCACAGTCTCGGTGTGCCCCTTCTTCAGTGCTGTTAGTGTTATGTAGAGGGCCACGACTCAGGGTCTTCCTTGCCCGATGTAATGTTCTCTCAACACCCCCAGGCTTTCTCTGCCTTTGTCTTTAGTGTCGCGGAATATCAGCCCCAAGCTTGTGTCGTCGAGCAGTGGCGCTAACTCACAGTATGCGTCTGCATTACGCTTGTCGTCCAGGGCTTGTGCTTCCGCCGTCAGGTCTCCCGTGGGGGCCGTCAAGATCGTCGTCTTCAGTCCCACACCGTGCATGCAGCATAACATGCGCTCTTCCCAGAGCTCGTAGTCCTCTGCCTTTCCATTGAATGAGGGCCATTTGCTCCTTCCCTTGGTCGCCATCCTCTTGTTTGGTGGTAGGCGTAGCTTTAGCTCTTGTTGGCCTAGCGTCTAGCCACGGGGTACTCCCGGTGCTAACCTAGCCTATACTTGCTACCCTTATTATTTCGCCCCTGCGTGATCTGGGCCCATAACCTGACAATAATGTGGTCAAGAGGCATGGTTTCTATCTTCAGCCATTAATCAGCGTGGTTTATTATTTGCATGGTAAAGCAGCAGCACATGAGTTTTCCTCTCTCTGAGAGGCAGGTGGGGAAAGAGGTAGAGAGGGAGGAGACATCTCCTTAAATACTCGCCACCTGGTGGCAGCATTAGTGGCTCCGCCCAGAGCACCCTCTAGTGCAGGGGTGGCCAACCAGTCAGAGACTAAGAGCCACAAAAATGACTGTGGTACCACAAAGAGCCACACCATATACCAGCGTTTCTCAACCTTTTTTTTCAGTCACGGCACCCTTCATGTGTTTATAGGTCTCACCCTCTGGCCTCTGAAGTTGCTAATGTCTTTTTTATTTGGGCCTCACAGGGTTAAAAGTACCCTGTGAGACCCACGGTTGCAAAATTACAAAATCACTTTTAGCCATTTAAAAAAATAATGTTTATTTAAAAAATGTTAAAGGGGAACTATTTTACTATTTCTTTCACTAGTTGGGCACTCACTTTTACACAATTCCTGTGAGTCTATGGAACACCTAGGTTTTTTTTTTTTTAAATGCATTGTTTTGTATTTCTAATCAAGTACTAAAAACCGCATTTTTCTACCTCAAGATCTTAAGCCGTTTTTGAGGCTGGGCGCCAACTACTGTGTGGCCTGGTGCCAACTGCCACATCAACTGCCACATTATTATGCAGCTGAGAAATCTCTGACATCACAGATATGCACATTTTCAGATGACTCAGTTCAGTGAGGGTGAATATTGTGAGAGGAGAATTGGAAGAATGCGCCAATATGAGAATTAGAGACATATATCCTATTAATATAAGTCCACATAGCTAAGAAACAATGGTAAACACTGAAAAAGGCCATTTATAAGATAGTTCCCCTTTAAGCACATGTATAGTCAATTGGTCCTGTTGTTCAGCCTCACAATGCTATTTTATAGTAAATGTGTTTATATGTCCCACCCTCTGGCCTCTGAAGTTGCTAATTTCTTTTTAATTTGGGCCTCACAGGGTTAACCTCTTAAGCCCGAGATATACAGTAAAAGTGTATATTTTCAGCATTACGTTTGTTTACCAATTATTTTAACTGTTATTAGTGAAATATAAGATTATAGAAATCTCAGGGCATTGAGTCGGAAACCGGCGCATATTGACAGGAGGAAGTGGCACAGCCAAAAGTGAGTGTAGTCTTTTGAAGGAAGAGACTCAGGGC
Source organism: Notolepis coatsorum (assembly GCF_963971535.1). Classification (NCBI taxonomy): domain Eukaryota; kingdom Metazoa; phylum Chordata; class Actinopteri; order Aulopiformes; family Paralepididae; genus Notolepis; species Notolepis coatsorum. The sequence goes on along the minus strand of NC_140172.1, from coordinate 59,362,057 downwards.
TTTCAAATTTCGAAAAACTACCCTACCCAGCTCACACCAGCCCCTGTCAATCATCTGACTCCTGGATTTACTTTTTAATTTCTCTTATTTTTTCGGATGATCTCCCACAAACCTGAACGTTATTGCCATAAAACAGAACGCAGTTAGTTTCTCTACCTTTCTGTGAACGTCTTGCAAAAAACGGTGTTGCAATATGATGAAAAATGGTGGAGAAATTTACATTATAAAAAAGATGGCAGAATTCAGTACTGTATCTACAAAACCTTCTGTTTAATCATCTTCCCTTTATTCATTTGCTTAGATTTTTCAGGTCTGGTGAATTTTAGCATGGTGTTATTCACAGTCAAAGATAAAAATTTTTTTAAATAGAATTGATATTCTCCTTTGGTTCATTACAATTTTCTCAAGCCTAGTAACAGACACACTATTTCTGACACTGATCCATATATGTCCCTAGATTCAGATACCAAGAACATGCAAATGGACCATTTAAAAAAAAATTGTAAATGTTTATTCTACGTCCTTATGGAATGAGTGACATAAAAAAAAAGTAAAATTTGGAAACAGTTAAATACAGTTACTTGCAATCCTACATAGAACCTCTAACTTTAACAAGCACATTTACAAATGACTAAAAGCCAAACCAAAGTGCTTCACATGATAAAAACACATATAATGCAGTAACAAGTAAAAATACACTAAAATTACAGAAAAAGGTATTGTACATTTAAGAAAGCAAGAGCAAGGTGCAATATAAAAGAGACAAGAAATTAGATTTAAAAAGTCCACAGTAACAGCGGATGTCATGTACAAGTGGCAGGCTAACTCTGGTCAAAGGCCAGGGAAAAGCGGTGCGTTTTGAGCAGTGATTTAAAAGCCTCTAGGCTCTGGGTAGATCTTATGTGGGGGAGGCTGTTCCAGAGCCGAGGGGCAGCAGCAGCAAAGGCTCTATCTCCCCTAGTTTTGAGCCTGGTCCTAGGCACCTCCAGCAGCAGCTGGTCAGCAGACCTTAGGGCTCTGGATGGGGTGTGGTGATGCAGGAGCTCAGCTAAATACAGTGGAGCCAGCCCATGTAGTGCTTTAAAAACGGTCAGTAATAGTAAAATCGATACGGAAACGGACAGGGAGCCAGTGGAGTGAAGCCAGGACTGGTGTGATGTGGTCACGTTTTCTGGTACCAGTGAGAAGATGGGCAGCTACATTTTGTACCAGTTGTAGGTGATGGAGCAGCGACTGGTCAATGCCAACATACAGCGCATTGCAGTGATCCAGCCGAGTCGAAATAAAGGCATGGATCACCCTCTCCAGATCCTTCTGAGAGAGGTATGGTTTGGACTTGGCCAGGAGTCTGAGGTGGAAAAAGCTGGTTTTAACCACCGAGCTGACCTGTTTATCAAATTAAAAATGTCTGTCAAAGATTACTCCAAGGTTTCTGACAGAGGAGCGGATATTTGAGCCCAGAGGGCCTAGGGCATAGGTGTCAAACTCACGGCCCGCGGGCCAAATCCGGCCCGCCACGTCATTTGATGTGGCCCCCCAAGAGATCAGGTAAAAAAAAAAAAAAAATTTTTTTTTTTTTTTGCATTAATATTGGGTTAAAAAATAGCAGTGTTAAAATATTGTGGGTTAATGCGTTAATAAAGCTTTAACTTTGACAGCCTTAGTTATTACACATTCTTACACATACATGTATGTTGAACATCTGAGGTAACAAAGGAAAAAAGCCAAAAGCACTTACTCCTCAGACATTCTTTGACAATTTTACAGCCCAAAATACAAAAAAGATCCAGGCGGAATAGGTAACAAAGGGTTGAAGAAATATTGTCTGAACTGTCAGATGCAAACTGGCTGTGTGACATAACCGAGCATCTCGCTCAATTGAATAAGAAGCTGTAGGGACGCAAACAAGTCCCACCCAAAACTTGGCCAATATAGTTGTGAACTGAGACAACCCTTATTTTGTTATTTTTGAGTACAGTTACAGTTGTGTGTTCATGCAGACACATAATAGCAATTTCATTACAAATTGAAAATGGGGGACCCTGATGTAAACAAGTCGAAAGTCTTTCTCTGGTCTGCATCCCCTTAACAATTGTGTGTATTGAGCTGTAATCTTCCATTAGTTGGATGTATGGCCTCTGCAAGGTTGTGTGCAGCCATTTGTTTTTGTAACATCTGCTACATCTGTCCCACGTGTTCTTTGCAGCTCACAGTTGTTAGTTCTGCCCCTCTTGACTGTGACAAAAAGGTTTTGAACAAACTTAATGTCATAGCTTGTATTTGATGATATTCTTCTTTGTTATTTACTTGAATGGTTTGATCATTGATTGGTGGAGTACTATGGGGTTCTGATAAACTAAAATTATTTGTTAAAATAACATAAGCTAACATATATTTTTACATTTATGCAAATGATTATGCAATATGTATAACTTGAATAAGTAATAAATACAGAAACACCATGTTTAACAATATGTAAATGTGTAGCTACATTTATTTTACATTACATTAACATTTATACGGTCTTTGGCCCTTTGAGGGCAACCATAATGCTGATGTGGCCCTCTGTGAAAATGAGTTTGACACCCCTGGCCTAGGGCATTGACAGTAGGGTCAACCGACTCGTTACTAAATAAAATTATCTCTGTTTTGCGCTCATTTAAGTTGAGAAAATTTGCACTCATCCAAATCAAATCAAATCAAATCAAATTTATTTATAGGGCCCAACAACACACGTTAATGTCCCCATGGGCCATACAGATCTTCTTTAAACAAGTCAAGAAGAAAACATAACAATAAGTCAAGAACAGAACAAGAACACCATAAGGTGCAAACATTTTTAGATGGATGCAAATAAATGAAAGAATGCAAGCACTCCCAGACATACCCCACGCGAAGGTAAGGAAAAACTCACTAAAACCTAACAATAGGGAAAAAAAGCTCCACAGGCAGTGTTGAGGAGAGAAACCTTAGAAGGGCCATTCAAGGGGGGATCTCCCTTCTTAGATGTTGGTGATAGTAGTGTTGCAGACAGACAGTTGGTAAGCATGCACTCATGTGTGTATTGGAACACAGATGAGTGCATGCAATAGCAACTGTACATTTTGAAAAATTAAAGATAGAGCTAATAGCGATAGCAACTGAACATTTTGAAAGATTAAAGATAGAGCTGATAGCAATCTATTTGAGGCACAGGGGCGGCGCAAAGAGGGTCACGTCCTCCCCGTCTTAGTCAAGGGACATTTAACACTCCGGTCGTTGCTCAGGGACAGCCGGAGACAGGGAGATAGGGGCGGCGCAGAGAGGGTCACGAACTCCCCGACATCATCGCGGGACATCCGGCACTCCGGTCACCACTACGAGACCTCCGGAGACAGGGGGGCACGCAGAGGGGGTCGCAACCTCCCGGCCTTCGCCATATTTTTATGTCAGCCAGGCAATCTAGCAGTGGCTGTAGTGTAGTGTAACCTTGCCTTTTGCTTTTAGGGGTAAATAGATCTGCACATCATCGGCAAAGCAGTGGAAGGACATGTTGTGCTTCGCAATGATTGAGCCTAAGGGCAACATATATAATAAAAAAAGGATGGGGCCCAGTATCGACCCCTCGGGCACCCCACAGGTATGCGTATCATACCTGTATCATCACAGATAAAAGGGGGGTGACATGCAACAAAGGTGTCAGGATGAATTCAAACCCAGGATGTTGCGATTACATGGTATGTATCTTAGTGTGGTGAGCCACCTGGATGCCCCACATTACCTTGACCCATTGTTGAGTCAAAGTCATTTGTATTGTCTATTTTTTTATATAGCGCTTTTATCCAAAGCGCTTTACAATTTTGTTCTTCACATTCACCCATTCACTCACACATTCACGCACCGATGGCGGAGGCAACCATGCAAGGTGCCAACCTGCTCATCTGGAGTAATTAGGGGTTAAGTGTCATAAGACATCTCTCATCACCTCTCTCTCTTCTGCAGCATTGACGGGAATTTTGGCGTGGCATACTATGCCAACGTGTTGATCTCCAGCGACGGGTCGATGTATTGGCTGCCACCTGCCATCTATCGCAGCACTTGTGCCATCGAGATCACCTACTTCCCATTTGATTTTCAGAACTGCACCCTAGTATTCAGGTAAGACACAAATTAATTTGGATATTCATATTATATTCCCAATAATAACAACAATATTGGTACAAACCAAGACAGTTTTGAGGAAGGTGTGGCCCGAGGCACAGGGCTTGATCTGCCTAGTGGGCAGGAAGGCCCTGGAAGACGAGGCCCAGTCGCGTCTATTCTTATCCTAACAGATTTATGCTTCCGCGTTCGTGTTTTGCGAATCTGATTGGCCACTGCCGTTTCTGGTGCGATCTGATTGGCCACTGATGTTTCTGGTCATGTGACATGTGCGCCCAATCGCGTGACGCGCCCATTTCCGCCTCGACCAGCAGCAAACTACCTAACGCCTAGTTTATCACTGGTTAAGCTTAGGCGACTCTTTCGAAGTTGGTTAAGGTTAGAGTTTGGAATCAGGGCTGGCGTTCTATCGCCCTGCTCTAAGACAAACTCTAACCTTAACCAACTTCGAAAGAGTGCCTAAGGTTAACCGGCGAAAGAACTTGCCGTCACACGATTGGCGCGACCAGAAACGTCAGTGGCCAATCAGAGCGCAAAACGCGAACGCGGAAGCATGCATCCGTTAGGATAAGAATTGACGCGGCCCAGTCAGCAAAACACTAGTGTGGCTCTTTTCCTTTTCAGCCACAAAGACACATGTTCAGTTTCATATACTGTTGGAAAGAGATGAATGGTAGTTATCTAACAATACCATTATTATTTACCAACTCTTACTATCAAGTATTTATAATAAAACAGAAGATACTTGTGCCTTAATGAAAATGATACGCATTTAATGAAGAAACCCACCCCCATTGCCACTCCCATTGCAAAATAAAAGAAAGTCTAACATGCAGGTATTGACAATGCTACATATCCTACAGTACCATATGGCCCTTAATGGCACCACAACCCACCGTGTAGATAGATAGATGCTACATATCCTACCACATGGCCCCTAATGGTGATCTCACTGGTGTTTCGTCACGTTAGGCCCACAACACCTAAGATAAGATAAGATAAGGTATTCCTTTATTGATCCCCTTGGGGAAGGCTCAACAATAGAATTACACAATCAACAGCAAGCTGTATTCCATTGAATGTCAAGTGTCAAATTCCCTTCTAAGTTACACAGGTTGGCATACGAAAGTCCATACCTGGAACAAAATCCTGTGGAAAGTCCAGACATTCTTTTAGTTAAATAGATAAAAATAAATCGTTTTTTTTAACCCAGCCCAAAACCAATATTTTGATGAAAAACATGACGTGCAAATGAGCTGTGGGACTTCCTCCTGAAAATGTATTTATTTGTTTATTTGTTCATTTGGATCCCTGTTAGCTATCATAACAGTGGTAGCTAATCCTCCTGGGGTCCACACGTAATAAAAACAACAAAACTAAACAACATAAAACAGTGAATCAATTCACAGCTAAACTTAAAAGAAATCTTAAAGAAAGAAAAGAAAACACAGGATCACCCCCCCCCCCACACACACACACACACACACACACACACACACACAAGCTCCCAACCAAGACATAAATAAATAAATAAATAAATAAATAAATAAATAAATAAATAAATAAATAAATAAATAAATAAATAAATAAATAAATAAATAAATAAATAAATAAATAAATAAATAAATAAATAAATAAATAAATAAATAAATACAAAAAAACTTGTATTAAAGGGGAACTATTTTACTATTTCTTTCACTATTTGGGCACTTTTACACAATTCCTGTGAGTCTATGGAACACCTCTGTAATATATATATTTTTTTTATTCATTGTTTTGTATTTCTAATCAAGTCCTCAAAAACAGCATTTTTCTACCTCAAGATTTCGAGCTGTTTTGCAGCCGCAGCTGCAGGTGCCACCTAAACCACTGTGTGGCCTGCGCCGCCTGCTGAACATTAACATGCAGCAGTGACTATATGACATCACATATAGGCACATTTTCAAACGACTCAGTTCAGTGAGGGTGAATATTGTGAGAGGAGAATTGGAAGAATGCGCCAATATGAGAATTTTGAGACATAGATCATATTAATATAAGTTCACATAGCTAGGAAACAATGCTAAACACTCAAAAAGGCCATTTATAAGATAGTTCCCCTTTAACAACATAACACAACCCCTAGCAAACTACTACAAAACACAGTTAGATCAGAAACATAATAACAGAACAAAACACGCAGAACAAGGTACAAATGTCCACACTATTCAACATCCTGTTTTTCTGTAGCTTTCTAAAAAGGTACTTGGAACTGGCATTCTTTATATTAAGGCAACAAGTTCCAACGTAGCTCTATACATAACTGTCTTGGTTTTCTGTTCATGTCTCTCATTGATGTATACAGTTCTAGTATACAGGCTTTTAAGCCTAGTTTGAGTACAATATTTAAAACAAGGAGATTACTGAAAAATGGTATTATATAAAAATCCACTCCACGTCATCATCATCTGCCGTTTTCCACCCAGTGGCGGCCTTAGCTATATGTTTCACCCTCAACTGACATGCCAGAATTGAAGGAACTTAAACAATTCCCCCGCTTCTCACTCGTTCAGCACCATGGACAGCTCACGCCAGGCATTATAGAGTGAAAAGTAGAGCGAGAGACAAGAGGAGGAGACTTGAGACATGAGCTGTCCATGGTCCTGAAAGAGCTGGAAGCGCAACTAGCTTCAGACGCTTTTCATTCCTAAACAAAACATGGCATTGCTTTTGTTGTTAATTTAATTGGAGGGAATTGTTTAAGCTGTTTTACGTCAGCTGATACATAACACACAGTGCTATTCAACGCAGACTAGTAGTGCTGATACATAACACATAGTGCTAGTAGTTGCCGAGAAGGGAGAGGCTTCTCCTCATTCCAAAGCAAAAGTGTAATTGTTTCAGTTTTTTTAAGGGAATTAAGGGAATTATTTGGATTATTTCTATATTGAGCTGTCCATGATGCTGAGAGTGCACATAATGTATTTAAGTTGAAGTACATCTCTTTTGTGTTTTATGTTTTATGAACATTAACTCTTGAGATGGGCCCCCAGATGCTTAAGGCCACCACTGGTTCCACCCTAGGTCCCAGACATATAGCGCCAATGAAGTGAACCTCTTCTCAACATGTCACCTTATCCTTTTCCACCCCAGGTCCCAGACATACAGCTCCAATGAAGTGAACCTCTTCTTCTCAACATGTCACCTTATCCTTTTCCACCCCAGGTCCCAGACGTATAGCGCCAATGAAGTGAGCCTCTTCTTGGCTGTTGACGAAAAAGGAACGACCATTGAGTGGGTGGACATTGACCCTGAGGCCTTCACAGGTACATGCATGTTGTCCACTCACTCCAGCACACAATCCCTGTGTGTGTGTCCTGTGTCTTCATGATTTTCTGATTGCACTCGCATTGTTTATGTCCTTTGTATGAGGCTTCCTTGTACTTCTGTTTATGTGGACATAAATAAACATTTCATGGGTGTGTGTGTGTGTGTGTGTGTGTGTGTGTGTGTGTGTGTGTGTGTGTGTGTGTGTGTGTGTGTGTGTGTGTGTGTGTGTGTGTGTGTGTGTGTGTGTGTGTGTGTGTGTGTGTGTGTGTGTGTGTGTGTGTGTGTGTGTGTGTTACAGTAAATGTTTGGTAACTGTGATATATATTACATGCATAACCCGGGACATCTGTACATGTGTAAATTAAAATTAACCAGCTGTCAATATGATGTTTAATCAGAAGTATTATAATCAATGTGCATTTTGTGTAATGCAATCAGAATATGGGTTGAACTGATATTTGATCAAGAATACTTAGTTATGTAACTTTTCACTGTGTACTGTAGCTGTGAGAAAAGCAGAACAAGGCGATGGAGCAACAACAGTAGCTGAAGTTTTTTTTTGTGATCCGTGGTTGAGCACCCTGCCTGGTGACTCCTAACAATAGGTCTCATTCTCCAATGGATTTACGACAAGAAATTTGCTCTCAGGCTGATTTGAGACATATTAGGGCCGGTAGAGAGATTCCCCAAACGTCCCTAAGATTGGATTCGGCCATGGCTGAGAGCAGGAGTGCTGAGGAGCACACTTAAAGGCCAACCTCTAGGTTAAACCCTACTGATCAATTATGGGTAGTTTACATCATTGGTATATAATTTCATTATTTATTTATTTCCATTTGACACCGGAAATGCCACTCTGAAAGAGTTAAAAAGGTCCACGCACGAATAACATGCACGCGCGAATCAAAAAAGCTTATCAAAACGCCGACGTCACAACAGGTGTGGCTTGCATATTAATGAGCCGAATCTAATGTTGCTTTTCCACTAAAATAAAGTACTCAGTTTGTCTCCGTGTGGGGAGGCGGGGCTGCTGGTGATCAGCATGAGAGCTCCAGAAATGACACGTGAAAAACTGCAGACCACTGATTGGTCAGAAGAGAGACGCGTGACGTCACTGTTTGGGGAGTCTGAACGAAAACAGAATGTCCGCGCCGCCATCTTTAATGTCTCGCGTAGGATATCTTTTGTGTGTTTGCAGCAAGAAACGAGTGCAATAAAAAAGGATACAGTCACTGTGTATTCTGCCTCATTTATTGATGAAACAAAACCGACATCAACACAATTTGCCACCGAGCGGAGAGTTTAGTCTGACAAAAAGATCGCTGATTAGTTACGCTTGTTGTTGGGGGTTAGGGACGTAACGTTAGTTAGCCTAATGCTAACGTTAGCAGATAGACACGAGAGGCTATCTGTGTAGAATAGACACAATGAGGTAACGTTAGCGTTAGCATAATAGACACAACGAGAGTCTGGTTAATGTTGTTATTGATTGATTGAAAACTGTGTTTTACTCTGGCTTGCCAAGCTCATCATAGCCCCTTTCGTGACTGATGCACCGAGTGAAGCTTGTGGACTCGACAACAGCGGCGGCCGCAGGGCGCCGGAGCCCGCAGCGCTAGTTAGCTCATAGCTATCGTGTAACACTAGCCTTTGCGGGCTCGGGCGCCCTGCGGCTGCCGCCGCCGTCGCGTCCATGGGCCCCCCGGCAGGGCACCCGTGGGGTCGGGTCGGGGTGTACAGAGAGGAGAGAACCATTTTGGGTCGGCCGTTCATGCCGGCCAGCGAGCCGGATGTCGGGATATGTTGTTAGCACAATAGCTACCAAGCTAAGCTATGTTATCTACTAACGTTATAAACACAATGTGTACAACGACACAATGATTTACATTATTACAAATATGGTAACGTGGTTAGCTTTAGAGATGGATGGATGGCTATAATCACGGAGCAATAGTGAGGTGAAACAGATACATTTCCATTCGGCTAGTAGTAGCAAGCATATATCTATGGTAGCAAGCTCTCTGCCTGCCACTAGCTGTGTGACTCTCAGCGCCCCCTGGTGATACCCCTGGTGACCAATACCTGTTGTGACGACATTACACGTGCACGTTATAAACCATTGATTAAAATATGCAAGTGCATGTTGATTGTGTTGGGCAGACAAAATGTTTTGATAAAAACGCTAAAACTGGGTCAATTTCAATACTTTTTTTTACAATTCTTCATGAAAGTCACTGTTGGCCTAGTCCACATTGTTTATTGAACAAAAATACAACGTGGAGGTTGCACTTTAACTTGACAGACTGTGTGCTCCGTGTTCTTAATGGCTTTATTTGGGAGGAATCATATAGTGATTCCTTCATGTCAACCCTACAGGCCTCCTTGGAATTAATTAATTAATCATAATTTCAATAAATATGACAATATTTGTACGATAAAAAATTACACATTTGATGTTGGAAAAATAAATAATATGGATTCATCTGATCACAGGGCAGCTGGATTAACCATATCTGAACCAGCTATTTTGGACAAATGTATAATTACTTTAATTACTCAGATATTCAAACACAATTATGCAATTATTGTGAAATGATTGAAAATTATAATTATTTAATGCCTTCTGTGGAATTTGTATTTCTTATTTGTTACATATCTGTTTTATTGATTAATTATACATTTGAAAGAATGCAGGTTATAGCCAACATGCAATATATCCCATGGATTGGTACAACGGGACAGACATTTGTTTGATATAGCTATAACCTGCATTCCTTCAAATATATCATTAATCAATAAAACAGATATTGAAATACACTATGTAGCCTACTACACCAACACTGCAAATGACAGTGGATGAATAAATAAATAAGAACTAAAGCTAATCGCGTGGAAATTGACTGCATTAATATTCCATTAAAGTCTTGTTGTGTGCGCCACACAGGCACACAGTATAGCCTACGTGTCTAATGAATGAACAGTAGGCTTATATTATTCTAATTACTTGTTTCATTAGGATTTAGTAGATACTATATATATGCTCTGCCCTATACGTACAGTAAGTACAGTACACATTAAGGCCGCCAGAGTCGGGCGTACCATGAGCGGGCTGCATGGTGGACAGCACAGTATCTGTGCTGCTCTCCTAATAAAACAAGTCATTAGAATAATATAAGCCTATACTGTGTTCATTCATTACGCACGTAGGCTATACAGTACTGCGCGCGCGTGTGTGTGTGTGTGCGCTCTGCGGCAGGTGCACCACGAGCTGTATTATATATGATGATAATACATTAATCTAATCTCATTTTGATCTGTCGCAAAGCGCTTCCGCATATCGGCCACCATTTTCACACGGCTGCATCAGCAGTTGCATTCTAATGAGCTGGACAGGTGTGTCTAACTATTGACTTTTTACGATTTAATTTGCACAATGCCCTATAGGGAGGTGTAGTCTGACGTCACTGGTTGTTCCACCCGTATAGGGATTTATCATTGGGAAAATGGATTATCGGCTATTGTAACAATTCTGCCACATGAACATTGGCAAGCTTTCCATTTTTGCACAAAATGAGTTCCCTTCTACCACTAACATTATTGTTTAAGCATTTTTGGTTGAAATAAAGGTAGTTATAAGGTTTTTAATTTGTCGTAAAAAAAGAACTACATTTACCAGTAGGCAGCCTGTTGTTCAGTAGCCAGTAGGCAGCCTGTTAGGCTGTCGCCAAACAACGTCACGGCAAGCTGATATCAAGCTAGCTAGCTAGCTAACGTTAAGATTACCTAGCTAAACGTACTAGACATTAGCAATGTTTACTGTCGTGAACCATTTTAAATTGGGGCATGTAGAGGAGTTTCGGGAACGAGTAAAATGTGCAGGTCCTCTTCTCAGACCTGTGGGGCAAGCACTGCACACACATCATGCCGGCTAGCAAGCTAGCTAGCTACACGTCACGGCCCGTTGATACCACGATAGCTAACTAACGTTAACGTTACAAGCTCAAAAACCTTATAACTACTACTACTGTCGTGTCCATAAGTTCCCTGGCAGAATACTTTGTTTGTGAGGACAAAGGTATACAAAGAGGAGAGAACCATTCTAAATCGGGGCATGTTAGGAGTTTCGGGAATGCCGGCTAGCAAGCTAGCTAGCTACTAACGTCATGTAAAAAACAATAACGTTATAAACTATACACAATATGTACAACGAAACAATGATTTACATTAGTATTTACAGTGATTTAATATGCAGCGAAATAACGTTATACGATTTAAATTATAAATACAAATATGGTAACGTGGTTGTGGCTTTTACAAATAGTGGTTAGCTTTAGAGATAAATGGCTATGATCACCGGAGCACTCGTGTTGGGTGAAACAGATACTAGCCACAGATTCAGGGTCAGTTATTTTCCCATTGTACGAATTGTTAAGATTATGGAATGTAATCCTAGTTCTGTGACTACAGGCAGGAGGCTACGCTGTGGTGACGTCAGTCAGCAGCGCCAAATAGCAGTATAGTTTCCCAGCGAACGAAAACATAAACATTGTTATTTTGCTACCTTTACGATTAATTGCGAATATTTTCATGTTGAGCTATAGATTGTGGATAAATACGCACAGAAAGGTACACCATGCCAACGTTAATGCTTTATTTATCTAAAATGAGCCGATTTAGAAATGGTCAATGGGGAAATACATTAAGTGGAAAGGGGACATGCATTGCTATTCCTAGCACTATTTGGGCAACTTTACACAATTCCTGTGAGTCTATGGAAGACATCTGTAAGGTTTATTCCAAAATAAATCATTGTTTTATATTTCTAATGGAGTACTCAAAAGCATCATTTTCCAGCCTCAGGATTTCAGGCTGTTATTGGCTTGGCTCCACCCATACTAGCAGAATGCTTTGAGTGACAGCCACCCACCAAATAGCTCCGCCCATACTGCATGTTCCCGTCCTTCCAGGTGAATTGAAAACAGTTTATAGTAAACAAGATGTAGCCATTTTGATCATTGATAGATTGATTTCCTTCACCCTCAAATCAATCTACTCGTTTTTTAGACTCCTTGTGGACACATAAACAGTACTGTATATTTGTAGATCTGGTATGACATAAATGGCTTGATGCAACACTTCTGTAATTCCAAGAGAGAGAGAGAGAGAGAGAGAGAGAGAGAGAGAGAGAGAGAGAGAGAGAGAGAGAGAGAGAGAGAGAGAGAGAGAGAGAACTGTGTAAACACTCTGCCTCCCGGCTCCCTCTCCCGGGAGACACGCAGAGTGTTTACACAGTTCTCTCTCGGTTCGGGAGCATGGGCTGTGGCGCGGCGCGGTGGTGAACTTCCTGACTTCGAGGAAGTCCACCACCGCGGGTCTATCTGATTCTCTCTCTCTCTCTCGCTCGCTCGCTCTGTCAAACCTTTGGTGCGCTACAACCACAGAGCCAATCGCATCACTGTCCGCTCCAGCGCCAGGGCGACGTCACGATATGCCTCAAATCAGGATGACCTAATTAAATCTAGCAGGAAATGGTCTGAGCTGAATCAGAGCAATCCGCCAATATGGTATTTAGACACAAAAACACATTGATACTAACTCCTATTACTATAATACAATGCTAGAGACTGAAAAATGACATTTATAATGCATGTCACCTTTAAGTGGAACCAGAGCATGTGAGCGGCGCGTGAGCGGCGCGGGGAGCGGAGCGGGGAGTGGAGCGGGGAGCGGAGCGGGTGGTTTTGAAGTGAGCGGCGGAGTGGGTTTTAAAATGGGTCGGCGCGACTTCCGGAGCGAGAGTTCTCCTCCGCTCCAATCCACTCCGGGCCGCTCACAGTGGTTTAACACTGATGTAATATACATGTAGTACAATGCCAAAGCAACAGGTGGCGATGTACAAACATGAAGGCCATTTTCAACCAATGAGTGAACCGTCACTCACATCCTGCTAGACCAAAGTATATTCCACCATTGTTGTTGTTGTTAGCTTACATGCTAACGTGAATGGCAGCGACCATAGCATTGTGGCTAGGCTAGCTACCATCGCTTAGTAGAGCTAGTTGAATGGATATTACGTTATTTAACATTGCAGAATGGGTACAATTACAATACGGCTCAATACAAACAATTGTTAAGGGGCCCAGGGGGTGTAGACTTTTGTAGTTTGGTCAAATCAAGCTAATTTACATCATGCTCCAAAAAAATATATTCTGCCGAGCGAGCTGTGGAGCGATGTGGAGTGGGAGCTCTTGATTCGTAAATGAAGGTGAGCGGTGAGCGACTTGGGGGCGGGGTCAACATGAGCGATTAGCGGAGCAGAACGGATTTCTCGCCTGCACCGATCCGCTCACATGCTCTGAGTGGAACAGAGGGTGGAACAGGAAAAAACAAAAATGACGTACCACTACACCTCCCTATTGGCTGCCTTATAAGGAGCTTCAGAGGCGTGGTTTGTATGCAAATGACCTGGGCGGGGACGCACGTTCACGTTTCAGAATGGTGACATTCCTCAACGCCGGCATCACAGCTGTGATCGTTTGAGCCACTTAAGACATCTTCCCCACGCATTGGGGAATCAGAGTGAACTTATCGTCGATTCTGTCTCAGTCGGTTCCAAGATGGTTGCCCTAAGAGAAGTCTTTGGAAAATATTGGAGAATGAGACTCAATGTGCTGTAACTTGTGAATTCCATGTACAAAAACAAAATCGTGGGATGTATGAGTTATTAGATGCGTTTGTGTTCTGTGTATAAGTTTAAGTTTAAGTTTATTTGGATCCCCATTAGCCACAGCAGTGCTGGGGCTATTCTTCCTGGGGTCCATAACACATAAAATACAGTTACAGACTTATACACTCACAACATTTACATGTCATACAGACAATTAAAACAACAATAAAAACCCTTATACACTCATAACATTTACATGTCATACAGACAATTAAAACAACAATAAAAACCCTTATACACTCACAACATTTACATGTCATACAGACAATTAAAACAACAATAAAAACCCTAATCAAATTCATAATACAATATAAAAATATATACTCCTTATGAATGAATTCATAATACAATACAATAATACCTACTCATAATTAATTCATAATACAATACAGCATAATATACTATTTAGCTTTTACATACATTATCTATGTCCATATCAGCCAATTATACAATATTTTAATAATATATCCCTATCAGACACATGCCTTTTCATCCATATATACCTATCTCTTTATCAGACACATACATTTTCATTTACGTACACACTATCTATTAGGGAATGTCAATTTCTTTGGTTGAAAATGTTGTTTTACCACGATTTTGAAACGACATTTACTATTCTCCTGCTTAACATGTCTGGGAAGAGAGTTCCATTCCTGCATACCACGGAACATGACAGTTCGCTTCATTGCATTCGACCTCACTTTTGGAAGTGTAAAACCTCGTGCAGAAGCATGTCTGGTGGAATGGTTGTGTCTGTCAAGACTTATTGATAAATTGTTATATAAAATTGAGGGGATCTTTGTAACAAGAATATTCCTAGTGAATACAAGGAGTGAGTAGAGTAATTTATGTTTGACAAGTAACCAAGTTAAACAACTGTGCATCGCTGCAACATTAGTTCTGTACTCACAGCGAAGCGCTATACGTGCTGCTTTGTTTTGTACCATTTGTAATTTTTTCAGTTTATTCGTCGTTACATTCGACCATACTGCAGGACAATAGTCAAGATTTGACAAAACCAGAGCTTGAATTACCTGTTTGATAGAATTTAGTGGTAACAAATGAGCACATCTTTTAACAACAGAAATCCCTCTTCCCATTTTCACTACTATATTGTTTATATGGTGTGACCATGACAATTTACTGTCTAATGTTACCCCTAGGAGTTTAGTCTCCTGGACTTGATTAATTACCACATCACTTATCAAAAGTTTCAAGACTGGGTTCGTTCTTAGAGTATGGTTTGAACCGAAAATGATGCTACTTGTCTTTGATATGTTTAGAACTAGTTTGTTATTCTTTATAACTGATATGGTAAGATAGCAGGATAATTGATAAACAGATGATTTTGAAACATAGAGGCAGTTATAGCTGCTGTATTGTGCTCTTTATATATATCCTTGTCTGATAATGTGCAAACACTGTCATGTGTAAACACTGTGTGTGTCATGTGCAAACACCATGTCATGATGCACGGTTGGCCTTCGCCACTGCAGTAGACATTTTCCACCGACATTTCCCATCTGGTCGAGCGATATATAGTCTACACATTAGAGTTGGTGAATCTACATAGTTCCCTGGCAGCAAAGTGAATTAGATCGGTACCCTGGCTATATTTTACCTCTGTTTTAACCAATGTTATACATTTACAAGGGTCAGGTGAAGCTGGCTCATGACATTGAATGAATGAATGAAAAGTTTATTTTTGAACATGTAATTCTCCATTTCCTCCAAACAAATCACGGTATCTTGTTCCGTCAAACCAAACAATCATAACAACAAATAAAAAAACATTAAAAAAAAACGTTAAAAAAAAATAAAAAGGAATTATAAACAAAAGGTCAAGAGCAATGTGTTTCCAAACTGATTTGAGTTATTCTAAGATCTGTGCATCCAACATTTCAACCATAGATGCGACACGTTGAATCACAGTTCTAACAACTCACCGGACAGATCAGACCAACGAAAGCCCACGCATGATGTACCCCCCACTGGGTCCAATATGTCAGACTAACGGAATATGTAGCAGCCAAAGTTGGAGAATTCTAAAGTACTTCTAGTTTTTGCAACATGTAGGCATTTTCAGTCGTGCACCTGACTTACTGAGGCCTGATGTGTGAACGAAGTCAGTCACAGGTTTGCTCGTTAGAACACCTGAAGCGCTCAGATTGCTCGTGCCTCAGTGCAGCTTAAAATATGTAAATAAAGTACTTATCGACCACAGGAAAAAGGTACATATTGTACACTTTGTTATAGCCATAAGTGATATATCAATGTATTTACGAAAATGTACAATGTGTACAGATTACAAATATGTAATATATTGACATATTTACATATTTACAAATAACAAGTACATATTACATATTAAATTATTTTACTTTTAATATTTTCAGAAAACATTTTAGTTCCCCTGCTGGGGAACGAACCCAGGACGCTCGTATGGGAAGCAAGTGCCTTTACCTCAAGACACTTTTGATCCACTTTTTCTCTGATTTTCTCCCATCCCAATTTAGTCGTTATGCCAATTCCCCCCTCCCCTTCCTGGTCGTTGCTCACATGTGCCCCCCACTGGTCGGTCTAGGGAGTCCTGAAGTCTATCAGATGCTTCCTCCGTCACATAGGAGACAGCCAGCAACCTCTTTTCACCTGCCAGCGCGGACTCTCATTGGTGAAGTGTGGGAGATCACACTACCATCAACATTTCCCTTCTTTGCTGTGCAGGCGCCCTGACCAACCTGTAGGAGTCGCTGTTTACAACGACCAGAATACCACCCCACCGGCTTCCCTCCCGCTGACTCTGCCAATTGAGCCAGTATGACGGCCGGAGGCAACACTGACAGCCGGATTCGATACCGGTGTCTCTTGCGTTGGTGACGAGCGCTTAGTCCGCTGCGCCACCCAGCCGCCCCCTCAAGACACTTTTCTGATAGACTCACCCAAACCCTAACCATAACCACACTGTTACCTTAAACTAACCATAACCATAACCCTAACACTAACCACACTGTTACATTAAAATAACCATAACTTTCTATCTTGACCATAACCGTTAATTGGTCTATTAGTACTTTATTAACTTTTTCTGATGAGAACATGTTGCTCAGTAATATAACCTATAACTCCCATGTTCTGTCCCATAGAGAACGGTGAGTGGGCCATCGTGCACCGCCCGGGCAGGAAGCTGATCAACACACGCTACTCCCCCGATGACCTGGAGTACCAGGAGGTCTCCTACAACGTAATCATCCAGAGGAAGCCTCTCTTTTACGTCATCAACATCATCCTGCCGTGCTCCCTCATGTCATCCCTGGTCGTGTTGGCCTACTTCCTGCCGGCACAAGGTCAGTAGCTGCTCACAGAGGCCAGGGTTCCTCTCAGGTGGACTACTGTCACAAGGTCAGTAGCTGCTCACAGAGGTCAGGGTTCCTCTCAGGTGGACTACTGTCACAAGGTCAGTAGCTGCTCACAGAGGTCAGGGTTCCTCTCAGGTGGACTACTGTCACAAGGTCAGTAGCTGCTCACAGAGGCCAGGGTTCCTCTCAGGTGGACTACTGTCACAAGGTCAGTAGCTGATAACAGAGGCCAGAGTTCCTCTCAGGTGGACTACTGTCACAAGGTCAGTAGCTGCTCACAGAGGCCAGGGTTCCTCTCAGGTGGACTACTGTCACAAGGTCAGTAGCTGCTCACAGAGGCCAGGGTTCCTCTCAGGTGGACTACTGTCACAAGGTCAGTAGCTGCTAACAGAGGCCAGGGTTCCTAGCCAAGCTTCTAGGCCTCTTTGCTTTTGGAAAGAATGATTTATAAAAATATATATACCGTAAATCCTCTAATAGTGGAGGGCATTCAAATAGAGTACGGGCCTCTTATAATGGATGGGGGGTTTGATTATTTTTCGTGCCGTGATATAGAATGAGATAAACTCTTGCCAATGCAAATTAAGTGCTGCCTCTCTCTACCGTTCCCCCTACACTCTGACTACATTAACGTTTCCCTACTCTAACTTCGTTGGCGTTAGCCAACGTTGTCATAGCTAGATCTGTGGTGTCGGCTGGATGACGTTGGCTTTGTTTGCAAACGTTAGTTAACATTCGCTATCTATATGGCGTTGGCAGGCGGGGCTGGCGTTGTCCAGTTGACATTACAGATCATGATGGCTATGATAGCGTTAGCTAAAACTATTGCCGCACTGCATGTTATCAACTCGATTAGACTCAGAAGGTACCACACGCTAAATTGTCCGTGCGGACCCCACAACCTATAGACAGTTCCAACTTCAGTGTGTGAATTACGTTAATCGATCACAGTTTCACAATTACTGTGTTGCACTCAATATTTAAATAATGTTAGTCTAAATAAATGAAATTAAGGCCTGCCTCTTATGTAAGCTTCTCTCTAATAAAGGCCTGCCTCTTTGCACCTGAGGTAAATACATGACCCGTCCAATATTAGAGGAAATACAGTATATATAATATATATATATATTTTTTTGCATTAGACTAAGAGGTTGGCAGTCGACTATGGCTCCTTTCGATCGATTAGTCGACTATTCGACTAATCGAGGTCAGCTCTAGTTGGGTTGTTTTCATAACTGTACATTCATTCAATCTTAGAAACAGAAAAGTCAATTAAACAATTTAAATGAATTAAATCAACTACATATTGACATGAAATGGTTGACTATTATAGATTTTAACTGACCAATGAATACTAAAGTATCGGGGTCGGGGGCACAGAACTCTGGGGACTTTAAGCATAAGCCAATCACCAGACTGAGTATGATAAGGTCCAGAGGTCCAGTCCAGAAATGAAGTGATGTAGGGTGGAAGATCATCAATAATGGCTTTATGCAGAAACGGATACCAGTACAAGTCCCGTCTCTCTACCAGGGAGGACCACCCAACCTTATTATACAGGATACAATGACGGGTACCATAACTGTCACCGGTGATAAAGGGCAGAATAATATACAGAATTCAAAGTATTTAGAGTGGAAGCAACAGCATGTCTATAAACTACATTCTAATAACAATGATGTAACGGTTACTACTGGTACACAATAGAATTCTGAGGAAACATTCCATACTTCTCCTGAAAGGGTTAAATGTTTTCCATTCCAAGACCCAAACCTAATGGAGGCTAATGAAGACACACTTGTCATGTGGGGACAGACTATAAACAGACCTGTGGCCCCATTTTAGGTCCCCATACTTTAAGAAACTGCTCCATAAAGGGATAGCTTGGGGTTTTCGATGTGGTATGAAATATACTAGCCAGTAGATGCCAACTTAATTCCATTGTACTCTGTACTTGAACTTGTAGTTGTGCAATGACAACAGATTGAATCTAATCTAATCTAGTGTAATCGATACATAGCCATTAGCTGACTTGCAGAGTCCTGTGGTTGTTCTGGCCACAGCTGCAGATAGGCAGTACATGGTGTCCGGCGACAAAATAGTTTTAAGCCACAACACGATGTGCAAACAACCATCCACAGTAGAATACAGCAGTCTGTCCCAGACTTGATTTGTTTCTCACACAGACACAATATCTTGGAACTAGCTAGCTATAGATAACAGTAGTGATACAGCCCCAGTAGTAGTACAGCCCCAGTAGTAATACACACTGGCCTTCTTCAAAGAACACAATAGTTCCAAGTAGGACAAAATCTTCACGATATGGGTGATTTCATATCTTGATAACGATATATATCACGATATAGTAACTTTTCTGTAAATTTGATGAAAACATTTTCTTTACAGATTAACCACATGCCTCATGACTGCTTTTTGATATAATAATACAAATTAACACTTTCTCTTATCTCAGTAAACAGATTAAACAGATAATACATTTTCTGGTATCCCATTCCCACTTTATCCAAGTAAAATAATCTATCAGTGCAGTAAGCAAATTTGGCTTGGCAAGATTTCATAAAATAAGTAAAACATATCTAGGGTTCTCTCTGTTAAAGTTAGAGGTTATATATGATTGCTAGTAACTGAGTAACTGTCTAACTATGCATAACTGTTTCCACTGGAGGGCGCTATAGGTGGAGCTGTTAATGTTACCGCCAGGTAGAGGGTATATAAGCTGATGCCGACTTCCCCCTCTGTCTCTTCCCACCCATAGATATATATATAGAACACTAGATAGCTTGCCCGCGCTGCCGGCCAATGGAGAGCGACGTCACTGAGCCGCCGCCATCTTGCCAGGGGCAGCCTTGAGTGAGAGTGAGTGAGCTGCACAGACAAAAATACTCATAACTCGCTGAAATATTGACGGACATCTTTAAAAAAAAATATATATATATATAAGTATGCAGTATCATAAATACATCTTTGATGTTTATAGCAAACCAACCCGTTTGTAAATCCGTCAATATTTCAGCGAGTTATGAGTATTTTTGTCTGTGCAGCTCACTCACTCTCACTCAAGGCTGCCCCTGGCAAGATGGCGGCGGTTCAGTGACGCTGGTGACTCCGCCTTAAGCTATCTAGTGTTCTATAGATATCTATGTTCCCACCTACCTCTCACGGAGAGGAGATCTCATGTGCTGCTGTTGTGAAATGTAAATAATAAACCACGCCGATTAAAGGCTAAAGGTAGAAACCATGCCTCATGAACATATTATTGTCGCCCCATAGCCAGTTCTGTCAACACTCTCTCATGATTGGATACAGTGGGAAGAGATACTGTTTACTGCAGAGTGGAGGGACTGGGAAACCCATGTTACTGACCAAACACTCTATATCAGTGATGGCTGTTGGAATGTAGAGCTATTTAAAATATCACTTACAGCATTTAATTCTATTTGCTGTATTTTGTGGCTGTAAGAGGTTTGATTGATTGATTGATTGAAAACTTTATTAACAGATTGCAGAATGGGTACAATACAGTACAGCTCAATACACACAATTGTTAAGGGGATGCAGACCAGAGAAAGACTTTCGTCTTGTTTACATCAGGGTCCCCCATTTTCAATTCATCGGGACATTTATGACATACATGACATACAGATAGACAGTACTGCTACATCTATACATTTATGACATACCAGATTTGCAAATACAGTACTGTTTGTGATACAGAAGGAGTCAAGAAAAGGGAGTATATACATTTGACGTAGAAACTGTACATTGGAGGAGGTTGGGTGGGGGGGTTGGGTACATTGGGATATTGACAACCATACTGGGTAATTTACATTGGAGGTGGTTGGGGGGGGGGGGAGACACACTGTATAAACAGTAGATAGTAGATAGTAGATCATGGCGCTGCAACGAACGGCTGCCTCTCTGATCGCTCCGTCGAGACTGTGCTTTCTTTTGTTAATTTTTATAGTATTAAGAGTTTTATTTGCACCTACTGTTGGTGCATTATACGTGTATGACCGTCAGTCAATCATTGACATTGGATTAAAGAAAACTTACCGATTGGATTGCTCTCTGGATCGGATTGCCGAACAACAACAATGGCCCGCCGAGATCCTTTGTTGTGGCCATGGCCAAAGCCAGGAGACGCCACGACGAAGAGGGAAGAGAGCCGGAGTCCGGAACAGACTGAGGTCCAAACGACACAGAACCACATTGCCCAGCATATTGTTGGCCAATGTGCAATCGATAAACTGGACGACATCAGAGCACGGATCCAATTCCAGAGGGACATTCGGGATTGTAACGTCCTCTGTTTCACAGAAACTTGGCTGAGTCCAGATGTCCCGAATCACGCAATAGAACCAGCAGACCACTTCTTCGTCCTCCGCAAGGACCGGACGGCAGAAGAGTCACTAAAGAAGAAAGGAGGCGGCATTGCCTTCATGATAAACAAGGAGTGGTGCGATGTAGGCAACGCAAAGGAACTGTCTAACCACTGCTCCCCAGACCTGGAGTTTATCACGATAAAATGTCGACCCTTCTTCCTCCCAAGAGAGTTAACGTCCATCATCCTCATCGGAGTGTACATTCCACCACACGCGAACACTGGGGTCGCACTTTCAAAACTTCACGACGAGGTAAACAAACTCCAGACAGCTAATGTTGACGCTGCCATTTTGGTTCTGGGTGATTTCAACAGCGCGCGTCTTAAAAAGGTGCTGCCGAATTTCTATCAGCATGTGACCTGTCCCACCAGAGGCGAGAACATATTAGACCATGTATACTCGCAATTTAAGAATGGGTACAAGTCACAGGCTCTTAGTCCATTCGGTAAAAGCGATCACGCCGCCATCTTTCTTTTGCCAAAGTACAAACAAAGTCTCAAGCGAACGCCGGTGGTCTCGCGAGAGGTTAAGCGTTGGGCCGTGACGTCAGAGGAGTCACTCCAAGCTGCACTTGACTGCACAGACTGGAGTGTATTCCGTGATAACACAGCCAATATTAACGAATACACCGAAACGGTAATTGACTATGTCTGTACTCTGGTAGAAGAAACAATACCCTCCACCAAAATTTAAATCTACCCAAATCAAAAGCCCTGGGTAGACAAATCCGTCCGTGAGGCTCTGAAAGTGCGCACATCAGCATACAACACCGGGCTGGTGACAGGCAACATGGAAGAACACAAGATGGCAAGATACAACGTCAGGAGAGCAGTAATAGAGGCAAAACGGCGTTACAGGGATAAAGTTGAACTTCAGTTTGAACAGGCTGACTCTAGAGGCATGTGGCAGGGCCTCAGAACAATGACAGACTACAAAGGCACCCCCCTCAAACTGAACAGTGACATCTCCTTAGCAAATGATCTCAATTCCTTCTATGCGAGGTTTGAGGCTGTGAATAACAACACCAGCCTACAAACCACGGCAATGGGGGGGGGGGGGGTCTGCTGATGGAGACTCAGTGTTCAGGGTAACAGAGCATGAGGTGAGACGGATCTTTAAAAAAGTGAATATCAGGAAGGCAGCAGGACCGGACGGCATCCCCGGCCGCGTCCTAAAAGTCTGTGCCGACCAACTGGCCCCGGTATTCACTGACATCTTCAACCTGTCCTTGGAACAGGCTGTCATCCCCACCTGTCTGAAGAAGTCCACCATCATCCCTGTACCCAAAAAATCTACGCCCGCTTGCCTCAACGACTACCGCCCTGTAGCCCTCACCTCCATAGCCATGAAGTGCTTTGAGAAGCTAGTGAAGGGCTACATCTGTTCCTCCCTCCCCATCAACCTGGACCCTCTGCAATTTGCATATCGCCCCAACAGGTCCACGGAGGACGCCATAGCCCATGTGCTGCACACAGCAGCATCACACCTGGACAAGAGGCAGGGGAACTATGTGAGAATGCTGTTCATCGACTACAGCTCAGCATTCAATACCATAGTCCCCTCCAAACTCATAGCCAAGCTCAGGGACCTGGGCTTGAACTATGACCTCTGCCAGTGGGTCTTGGACTTCCTGACGGGCAGACCCCAGGTGGTAAGAGCCGGCAACTGCACCTCCTCATCCATCACGCTCAACATAGGGGCCCCCCAGGGCTGTGTTCTGAGCCCCCTCCTCTACTCCCTGTACACACATGACTGCGTAGCACAGCGGAACAACAACACCATCATCAAATTTGCTGATGACACAGTAGTGGTGGGCCTGATCTCTGCCAACGACGAAAGGGCCTACCTGGAAGAGGTAGAGAACCTGTCACAGTGGTGTCAGGAGAACTGCCTCTCCCTGAACGTCAGCAAAACAAAAGAGATGATTGTGGACTTCAGGAGGTCGGGGGTCAAGGACTACAGCCCCCTCAGCATCGACGGGGCACCGGTTGAGAGAGTGAACAGTTTCAAGTACCTCGGAGCCCACATATCCGAGGACTTGACATGGACCACACACATTGACAGTGTAGTGAAGAAGGCACGACAACGCCTCTACTTCCTCAGGCGCCTAAGGAAGTTCCAAGTCAGTCAGAAGATCCTTAGGAACTTCTACTCATGTACAATAGAGAGCATCCTGACCGGCAACATCACCTCCTGGTTTGGGAATAGCACTGCACAAGACCGTAGCAGACTACAAAGAGTGACACGTTCAGCCGAACGCACAATTGGAGGGGGGCTTCCCACCCTCCAGAACATTTACAACAAGCGGTGCAAGGGGAAGGCTAAGAGAATTATTAAGGACTCGAGCCACCCGAACAACTGCCTCTTTGAACTGCTGCGGTCAGGCAAGCGATACCGGAGTCTTAAGGCGAGCACAGAAAGACTCAGAAGAAGCTTCTATCCCCAGGCCATCAGGCTGCTAAATGAACAATAAACACTATGCAACAACCATCAAATGCACACAGCACACACACCCACACGCACACACTCACTCAAACAAACAACACACTGCAGCACCCACTCTCCACACTTTAGATCACACAAACACACTTTACACTTTATATTTATTGATAAAGGATTTGCACTACAACTCGTACACCTACTGTGAATTGTACCTAAATTGCACCTCGTCCCATTTCTGCCTTGCACTATATAGTATTGTATATTAGTACACTGCACAGTATTGTATATTGTATGGTAACTACGTCTATTCTGCATCGAACATTGTACATATGTCTAAACTGAACACTGTGACCTAATTTTTTTACTTCTAATTTTACTATGCTATTTTATTTCATACTTATCTTGTCTTGCACAGTCTCTGGAGCGTAACAGTAAGAAGCATTTTGTATAAAAGTATTCTGTACTTCTGTATGACAAATATTAAAGAAACTTGAAACTTGAACTTGAACAAGCAAAACTGTACATTGAGGGGGGGGGGAGGAGACACTGTACAAACAAACAAAATTGTACATTGGACTATTGACAAAACCATACTAGGTAAATGACTGTACATTGGAGGGGGTTGGGTTAGGATATTTACAGGGGCCAGTTTTGAATTGCAGTCTCCCGTAGGTGTCCCTTGAGAGAGGTTTTGAAAGTGGGTAGTGATCCACATTCCTTTACAGCTTTGGGTAGGGCGTTCGACATTGATGTGGCATAATTGCGAAACGTGTTTAGTCCCTTATTTGAGCCGAATCTGGGTTTAACATGATTTGTGGAGCTCCCTCTGGTGTTGTGATCGTGGTATTCACTGACCTTTGGGAAGTATTTTGACATGTACATGGGTACCTTGGTCGTGTAGTGTATCTTGTAGACCAGGCCCATTGCAAGTTGCTGTACTCTGTCGTCTACTCTAAGCCATCCTAGGTTGTCAAAGTGGGCAGGGGTGAGGTGGGTTCTAGGAGTAAGGTCAAGCAGTAGTCTGACCAGTTTGTTTTGAGATGTTTGTCATTTTGTTTTTAGAGCCTTTGAGGTGCTTTGGTACCATGAGGTGCAAGCATAGTCGTAGTACCCCTGAATGAGTGCTCCTGCCAGAGTCTTCAGGGTATTCTTGTTTACCAGAGAGGAGATCCGGTACAAGAATCGAGTTCGTTGGTTGACTTTTTTTATTACATTGGATGCCATTTTGTCACAGGAGAGATTAGCCTCTAGGATGGAACCCAGGTAGGTAATTTCATCTTTCCTTGTGACAATATTGTCACCCACTGTAACTGAGAAGCCGTCGGTCTTGCTGAGTTTGTTATTTGAACCGAAGAGAATGGTTGAACCGAGGTCTCTGTTTACATTGGTCATGTTTGTGAACACCAGAGTAAAACAGCTCTACAGTATATTCCCATTTACAAAAGTGTATATTCATCCAATCTACAGAACAAACTCTTCAAGAATGTATGTGAACACACCTCATGATTGATATGGTAAAACAATTTTTTTTTAAACGGATTTGGAACGGAAAAAATAAAGCTGTAGAATAGATCTAAATCTCGAGAGAAAGCAACTCATTACAACAACAGGAACCAATGGCTGCTGGGAAACCAGGTTGGATGTGCAGTGCACAACATAGAACATAGAGGGTGCCAATGTTACATTATATTGCTGCAATGATCCAGTTTTGCATTAAGATGAGTTATAGTGGTTCTCAAACTTTTTACACCAAGTACCACCTGAGAACGTAGCTGGCTCTCCAAGTACCACCATATGACCGGCGTTAAAATACAGTCTATTCAGCTATGCACAGTTCACGCAGGAGGCAAATGTATTCCTAATACCATTATTTATTGTTAACTTTTGTCAGACACAGCCACAATGTACAAAGGGATAGCACTAGAACTAGCAAACGCTTCCACACAACTCATACAATGCAAGGGGCATTGAGAACATAATAACTAACATTCTCACATAGCAAGTGAGAAAATTAAGAACAACTGTATTTCAGCAAATGTACTTAATTCTCTCTCTATCTATCTCTCTCTCACTCTCTCTCTCTCTCTCTCTCTCTCTCTCTCTCTCTCTCTCTCTCTCTCACACAGCAAGCAATTGTCCGTCATTCTCTCTCACACTCACACACACACACACACACACAATTATTTTGTCACAAAAACTTAATTTCCTGTATTCTGGTGCAGGAATTTTTTAATTGTACCCTTTAAATGCCAGTGTTTGTGATGGGCATCATAAATTATTGTAAAAAAGAAAAGAAAACACATATTCAATACATGTTTGAATGTTTACCCTTTAAATGCCAGTTTGTGTGATGGCATCACAAATTATTGTTAAAAAAACACAAAAAGTTAAATATTTACAATATATCAAATGCAAAGTAAATTTTTCTAGGGGGGATTATTACAGGCTAGGCATGTGTCAATGATTAGCAGCAACACATATTTTGATGGATTTTTTGTAATGTCAGATTTAACACCAACTCTTTACAGAAAAGTGGGAGTATTTCATTTTTTATCTGACATTACAAGAAATCTAAAAATAAATGGTTATGATCAGGGCTGAAGTTGAATTAAAGATTTATGACTGTTTAGACTGCATTACTCTCTGTCACAGTGATCTCCTGGTTGTTCCCCACTTAGATTATCTAACTATCGCGCTGCCGCAACCAGAAACACTGGCCTGGCCTGCTTAGTTCTAAGTTCAGTGGCCTGACTACAAAAAATAAAAAATAAAAATGTTTAGCTTTTTTGGAAATGTTTTAAAGTACCACCAGCAGTACCACCAAGTACCACTAGTGGTACGCGTACCACAGTTTGAGAACCACTAGAAAGACATACATGTAGGCAATAAAATTAGATCTGAATATGAAAACATGAGAAAAATAAACAGTGTAAAGTAAACTATATAATTAAATCTGAATATAAAAAAGTTAAAAACATAAACAGTGTAAACTAAGGTGCAGATGAGGGTCTGCACTATTTAACAAGTTATGGCATAAATAAATGCAGTTGTGATCACCAAATGAATAGATTTGTTCCTATTATGTAGATATTTGCCGTTTAAAGATTCTGACACATTCTCTTACTAAGACATTACTACCACAGAAGAAAAACGTAACAGCAAAGTGAAATAGTAATATACAATGTACTGTTGATTAAACTGGGTAATTGAGTAATAGTGCTAATCAGCTGTATGTACAGTGTTGTTGTAGTATTAATATGTACAGTGATACAGGTATAAAGACACTATGGTAGTAAGTCATACTGGCCAGCAGCATAACTAGTAAGAGTAGCTAAGGGATATGTACAGATACAGATATAGTATAATATACAGATATGTAAAAAAAAAAAGATTATATGCAGGTATAAGAGATGTGGATAAATATATACGGTAAGTATACATACATATATGGGATATATATATTGTAATAGGAAAATATTATCATGTCATATAGTTTCTGTGTTAAATACATATTTCTCTGTACAAAGCTTTAACTAGTCTGACTAGGCAAAGACACTAGGAGTCTAGGACGGCAGTCTTAACAGTGTCTCTTAACAATGACCAAGGTTAGGAGATATGGCATTTGGCCTTTTCTCCAGTTCTAATGTGAAGTCATAACAAAGCCATAGACCCATTCTTTGTTTTCATTTTCTCTTGGCTCATTTGAATATTCCACAACAATATATGGTATATGCAATAAATATATATAAATATAAATAATTATTATCCATAAAGGCAACTCAGAGATGGTGTTAACTCTTTCTCTGCCACGCTGGGAACGGGATATGACTACATGTGCTGCCAGCCTGCCACGCATTAAACCAATCGAGTCGCTCACCTTGTTTGCAGGGCTATAACTAAATATTATAGCTATATATGCAATACTATGGCCCATTTGACATCGAGTATCTATCGTTCAAGATGTGAAAAAGGAATATTTTTTCCATCCATACATTGTCGTTTTATACCGTGGTGAATATAAGTATAGTTTTAGAGTGGTCTCTAGGGTAATTCCTGGAAGGCTAGTTATAGACCACGGCGCATATTATACTTAATCCATTGGCATTTCGTCCCTATACACGCTACAATACAAAATTTAAATGCATATGATCTGTATATTATGCTCCATCATGCATGCATGAAAGGGGGGGGTCGTCTGATTAATCGATTGTCAATAACGGCATTCGTTAGTACAACATCATACCGCTGCTGTCGGGACAAAACCTCATAACTCCATTTTTTTTATATATTTTTTTTAATATAAATCAACTCTGTAGATCATCCTCCATATGTGTGTGTGGGTTTTACAAAGTTTAAACAATGGGAAAGCATTAAACCGATCATCTGTCTAAACCTCCTAACTCTATTCACCCTCAAATCTGTGTTCGTTTTTTTCATCTGCTGAAAAGTTGGGTTTTTGGAGTTATGAGGTTTTGTCCCGACAGCAGCGATACGCTGATCAGGGCGTTGGCTATGAAAACAATTGCTCTTACCTGTGGCCGATGAGACTCCAAAAAGAATATTCCAATTATTTGATTGCCATCTGCTAGATCGTATGTCCATTTGGCCCACGTCATAACCCCGAAAAGCATAATGATTCTGTCGTCCCGAAGGCGATTCAATGCGATTGGGTATATATCTTGATCCACGTTACAAGATAACTCCGCCCGGATGACTTTCAATGACGCACAGCCCCACACACAGGGAGTGCAACATCGGCCGCATACCACCAGGTGGCGGTATCGGACCGTTGCGATCTCAGACACGTTGGCACACAGTACCACAGCATACCAGGATGAATTATGAATGGAAATAGTGAATAAAAGAAATAACGATCCAATAACGAGTATACTCGCTGTTGCCGTTATTCGATTGGCGGGCTATAACGAGTATACTCGTTGTTGGCAGCCATTGAGTTAAAGGGTAAGTTCACAATTTTGGACCCCTAGTCCTATTTCCTACTTAATTCCTACTGAAATATTTTGTGGTAATTGGCGTCCAGTGTATCTTACAACACCACATAAACCCATGAAAGTCACCACATCTAAAATGGAAATTAAATGCACCTCCGATGATAGAATTGTATTTATTTATGTGGCGAATCAGTAGAAAATTACTTTCAGTTGGTCATTTTCAGTAATAGTAAAAGATTATGAAAAAATATACAAAAAAGGGATTTTTGTATCAAGGCAAGAATGTATCAAGGTGCTGACTGTCCTTTAACAGTTTAGACCAGTGGTTCCCAAACTGTGGTGCGCGCACCCCTTGTGGTGCGCGAGCTACCTCTAGGTGGTGCGTGACATGAAAAGGCTAATGGCGTTATTTTACTAATAAATATATAACTAATATACATTATTTCAAATGGGGATTTTCACTGTGTAAATCATGAAATTCAAGAAACGTTTTAATAAAAAACGTACGTTTTAATAATAATAATAATAATAATAATAATAATAATAATAATAATAATAATAATAATAATAATAATAATAATAATAATAATAATAATAATAATAATAATAATAATAATAAACAATGTCTCGGGCGAGGTGCGCTTCGTCTGTGCTGATTCGCTCCGCTCTGCATGGAGTCTGTCTCCTCAGGTCTCCTATATGCAGGCTTAACAGCGGGCCGATGACAGTAGCGAGCGCGAGCCAGTGCGCGAGCCAGTGCATTAATAACTTCCTGCCAAAAGCGCGGGACCAGCGCGGGATTGTGGCACTTACAACATGCAGAGCTGGCTAAAAACATGGAAACTGTCAGGTGAATCTAAAGTCAATAAAAGTATGAAAGAGGACAGGAGGAATTGGAGAGAAGCGGAGAGCAGCGTTTTAGGGGCCTTTCTCACTTACCTATTGGGATCGAATCACTGCTCCCAGGAACGGGGGGGAGTGTTCTCACTCAGACGGACACACCCCTTTTTGGGATCGAACCGCGCTGATTCGTTTTACCCCCTGCTGAAACTGGGACAGTTGGATTAGGTGGTTTCGGAATCGGGCCAGTGGGAGCGGGGGGCGTGACACACACAACGTCGTTACTGTCATGCTTGCTTGAATTTTGGGCAGATAAAACCACACTGGACAATACCCACAAAAACGATATTTATGGGCAATTTGAGAGTTCAGACCTCAACCAAAAACAAGCATGTGGAACCTCACAGCTCAGTGGATGAAAACATGAAGCCACGTTACAAAGCACAGCACTTCTGGCTCGCATTAGGCCTGGCAATTTTTGTTTGCCATGCTATTTCTATACATTAGTTTCTTGTTTGAATGCATTTATTTCTATTAGACCAGTGGTGCCCAACCAGTCGGCCGTGGTCGACCAGTAGATCAATGACATGTAATATAATTGCCACAAGCGATGGGATAATGTTAGCTGCTGGACAGGCTAAGCTAACTAGCGTTAGCCGTTAGCTTAGCATTAGCCATTGCTGTATACTATACTTTCTTGTTCTAATGCATTTATTTCTATTAGACCAGTGGTGCCCAACCAGTCGGCCGTGGTCGACCAGTAGATCAATGACATGTAATATAATTGCCACGAGCGATGGGATAATGTTAGCTGCTGGACAGGCTAAGCTAACTAGCGTTAGCCGTTAGCTTAGCGTTAGCCATTGCTGTATACTATACTTTCTTGTTCGAATGCATTTATTTCTATTAGACCAGTGGTGCCCAACCAGTCGGCCGTGGTCGACCAGTAGATCAATGACATTCAATATAATCGATGCAGCAATGTTACTAGTAAAAGGCTAAGCTAACTAGCGTTAGCCGTTAGCTTAGCGATATCGTTAACCCTGCAAAACGCTCAAAAGCGGACTCTACAACACCATCCATTCGTGATAAAATGGGGTGGGTTATATTGACAAGGCTTGACAACAGAGGTTATATAAAAGAAGCAGTGAAGCCAGACCAGCACTCTCAGGTTCAAAATTTAATGGCAGCCTGAAACAAACATGTTTCGGAATTACATATTCCTTCTTCAGTGTTATAGCTTGCAAGCTATAAGCTGGTCTGGCTTCACTGCTTCTTTTATATAATACTTAATGGGATTTCAGCACCCAGTGTCGTATCTTGAGAGCGCGGTCTAACTTGACACTTGACAACAGAGGTTCAAATATAACTTCATATTTATTGGTTATTTGTTCATTTTATATCAGCATCCAGTCTCCGTGTTAAAACACTTCCTGTTTACATTTTCGAACGTGACATCATCGCCTACGGCAAGCGTAAACGCTCAAAAGGCAAACCGTAAACAGAACCCGGAGCGAACCAAGATTGCAGTGTGTACACAAACTAGAGGGGGGAGAGGGAGGGGGGAAGTTCGCATTAGATCTCGGAACGGGCTAGAACGGAATGGAATGGAAACGAATATAATGAGTGAGAAAGGCCCCTTAGAGTGGAGACAGAGAGTGGTGATGACAGCTGGAGCACAGACACAACAGCCCGGTGGCTCTCCACCAAGAAAACAGGGTAATAATGACAACGATGTGTGTTCTATAATTATGATATGTGTGTAGTGTTCTGATAACGACTATTGGTGAAGCGATGTCGAGATTCATTTGGTTTGGCAGCGAGAGCTAGATTTGCGAGAAGCATGCAGCCGCAGAGCAGACAGTTGTGCACGCACAGTGCAATACTCCAATTCAGCCATTGGCAATTCTGCTGAGCTTCCCCAGACCGGGATGAGAGCGCCGCTGGCTCTGCGGCTCTGCAGTTGCATACTATTGGTATGTGCTTCGTTGGGAGGCGGAGATATAATAGTCATCACGCAACGTTTATATTTCACGATAATGTTGCCGTCTCTCTGCCAAATTTCTCAGTTATTCGCTTGATATAATTAATACAAATGTCCAATATAACGGAATTCGTTAGCTCATAAAAATGTGATTATAACACACTGTTGTTTATTAATGTCGGCTGACTGCCCACAGACACCTATTTGATTTAAAGTCAGCAGCAGCACGGAGTCTCTGGACTTATTTATTTATTATTTTTTATGTTTGCATTGGGGGGTGCGCGAGCTAGGTCGGCAGGTGACAGGGGGTGCGCGGCCAAAAAAGTTTGGGAACCGCTCGTTTAGACGATGGAATAATCTATATTGTTTCATGGATATTTTATATTGAATCAGAAAACTGTGTTCTGATCCCCCAAAGAGAAGATATACAGAATGTTGAATGAAAACATTCTGCATGTTGTTGCCAAGATAACAGCCCTTTAAGTCGTACTGTAGATGCAGAGTACATGCATCGTTTTGTTGTCTGGTGGGTTTATTCTGCATGAGAATTGTAGTTGTCTCACCTCAGGGCCACTCCCTCTTAAAGGGGAACTATTTTACTATTTCTTTCACTATTTGGGCAATTTTACACAATTCCTGTGAGTTTACGGAACACATCTGTACGTTTTTTTTCAAAAAAATTCATTGTTAGGGCGCCCTCGTGGCGCATACCATAGTGCCTTGCGCACCTACGCGGCCGACCCGGGTTCGATCCCAGCTCCCGTCGTTATTTGTCGCATGTCTTCCCCACCTCTCCCCCCGTTCGCCCTCTCCTCTGTCGGTCCTGCGTGACCAATAAAGCTGTAAAAATGCAAAAAAATTTATTAAAAAAAAAAATGTTATTCATTGTTTTGTATTTTTAATCAAGTATTCAAAAACAGCATTTTTCTACCTCAAAGTTTTACGCCGTTTTGAGGCTGGGCTCCGCCCATACTCGAAATACGATTTGAGTGACAGAGAGAGAGAGAGAGAGAGAGAGAGAGAGAGAGAGAGAGAGAGAGAGAGAGAGAGAGAGAGAGAGAGAGAGAGAGAGAGAGAGAGAGAGAGAGAGAGAGAGAGAGAGAGACACGCGCAGGGGCCAAGCGGTCTCTCTTAATGAGTAATACAGGTGGCTGGCAGTTGGCTACAAGCATAGATGCATAGCTGGCAGTTGGCAGTTGGCTACAAGCATAGATGCATAGCTGGCAGTTGGCTACAAGCATAGATGGGGCGGGCGTTATTATGCAGATGAGAAACCTCTGATGTCACAGATACGCTAAATTTCAGATGAATCGGAAGAATGCGCCAAATTGAGAATTAGAGACATAGATCCTATTAATATAAGTCCACATAGCTAGAAAATAATGCTAAACACTGGAAAATGCCATTTATAAGATAGTTCCCCTTTAAACCAGTTCTGTAAGTATGATTTTTATTAATGTCACCTTGTATCTCTATTTCTGGTCATTATCATGTTTTGACTTGAATTGAAAGGCTACACGATCTCTATGTTACAGATGTATGCATGTAGGTCTGGTAATTAACTCATTGGCTGCCAGCTATTAGCCTTATCCTGTGGTAGCTACTGCCACGCTGTAAACGATGGGAGTTAGTCACCTTGTTTGTAGAGCTAAATCTATTATTCTATATTATAGCCATGGATACAATACTATAGTCATTTGACATTGAGTTTCTTCCGGTCAAGATGCAAAAAATTGATAATTTCCCCATCCATACGTTCCTGTGTTATACCGTGGTGAATATAAGTATGGTTTTAGAGCGGTCTAGGGTAATTCATGAAATGCTTCGTTATGGCAGTATACGTCGATTCCATTGTAGACGTTGCCGTTTCTTGCCTGAACCCGCTATTGTTCCGGAATCAAAT
Source organism: Notolepis coatsorum (assembly GCF_963971535.1). Lineage (NCBI taxonomy): Eukaryota > Metazoa > Chordata > Actinopteri > Aulopiformes > Paralepididae > Notolepis > Notolepis coatsorum. Next base: position 59,327,998 of record NC_140172.1, on the reverse strand, counting down.
CTACAATATAGGTATTATGTTCCATCATGAATGCATGAAAGGGGGGGGGGGTCGTTTCTGATTATTTGATTGTCAGTAACGGCATTCGCATTGAACACTAAAAGCGGTTATCAGCCCGATCGGTATGAAAGCATTGCAGGATCAAGCTAAAATGTACGTCAAATTGCCCTTACCTGTGGCCGGGAGTAATCCAAAAAGAATATTCCAATTGTTTGATCGCCATCTGGTATATCCAATGTCCATTTGCTCGACGGCATAATCCACCATATCATATGGATCGGAGATATTTGACGCGCTTCAATGGAACCGGGACAACCGTTCGCCTCGCCCGAGAAGGAAAAATTAAACCAGAGACCTGGGGCCATCCCACAGCCCAGGATACAATGTTAGAAAGGGTGCTCGATACCGCCATCTAGTGTGATGCGGCCGGTCTTGCACCTAGGCATTCTCAATGCGATTCCCAATGTTAACCCCGATCCAGTGGGCCTGTAATGAATAGAAATATCGAATAAAAGAAATAACGATCAATATCGTCAAGTATACTCGTTGTTGGCGTTCAATGATTGGCGGCCAATAACGAGTATAAGCATCGTTGGTGGGGAGTGAGTTAATACACATATATACAAATACATACCAGATTCAATTAGTAAATGTATAACTACAGGGGGGGGGGGCTTTCAACAAAAACAAAGCTTAAAAAAAGACAAAAACAAAACACACACACAAAAGGTTTTATCCTTTATATGGAGAGAAGAAATGTGAAGGGGGCCAGGAGAGACCAGTCAACTTCTGCAAGCATGAGCTCCTCTCCTCCAAAACCAGAACCAGATAAGCAAGACTCAAACCCACAGAGTAGAGTTCCAGCACTCCAGTTCCCTGGTCTGAGAGAATTGCTGTTATTCTAAATATTCTGTAGGTATTTGTCTGATGTGAGAGACAGAGCCTCTGGGGGGATTCTCCTAGGGGAGTGTGTTCTGAAGAAATTTGTATTGAGCCTGCCCCTTACTCCAAACAATAAATAAACAGTATAAATAGATGGTCTGTCACTTACAAATATTTAACAATTAATACTTAATAACATAATTTTTTTTTACCCCTCAACTTCATAAAGACTAATTGTTCTTTCTTTATACATTTTCTTGAACTTAAAGATATTTGTACATTGTCCATTGTCCATTTGTATATTGTCCATTACCATTGTCCATATTGTCTTATCACTCTGCAAGGAGAGGCATTGCAATAGTGATTAAGAATAATGTCCCCTTTTACCCTGAAGAAACCCTTGTAGACAGAGACAGGAGATATATAACTAGTCAAAGTGAGGAGAGATAATGCTGAAATGGCACTATTAAATGTGTACAAGCTAGCTGAAATGTGATGGGAGGAAGATGCCATGGCTGAAAGAGGTCCCTTGACTTCTCACCTCAAGATGTCTGAATGAAAACGGGCTCAATAGAAACCACACAAGACTCCTCTTTACAGCCAGGATAATGTATGCAGGTCACATGCACAATTAGGCCCAAACCAGGCAGTGTCATTGTGGGGGGTGGGGGATGGAGGGGTGATATCAACCTTTTCCTGCTCCAAACTATCGTTATTATATCTCTCTTTAAAAACCCACTATCGTTTGACCTCTACCCTGGTGTAGAACTTCAGAAATACACGTGTCAATCTGATAATGTGGTTTCTCTTCAACCCTGAAAGGTTTACCCTTTTGGAGATACAAGCTTTCCGCCTGACATCAGCGATAACATGCCACCCGAGCACAATGACTGTATACATTTTGGTCCCATACTCTCAGTACGGCCCTCCACCCCCCTTCTTGACTCTCTGTTGTCTGTCCCCTTCACAGCTGGGGGACAGAAGTTGACTGTTTCCATCTCTGTCTTGCTGGGCCAGACTGTCTTCCTCATTCTTATTGCTCAGAAGGTCCCCGAGACGTCTCTCTCTGTCCCTCTTATTGGCAAGTGAGTTTAGCGTACATGCCTGTGTTTTCTGACGACTGTCTGCCTCACACTGCAAAGACTCCCCCGTCTTAACAAGACAAAAATCTGCAGCGGATGGGGTGAGAGAATTTCACTTAAAGCTGCAGTAGGCAACTTCAGAGAATTTTTTTTGAGTTTACCTGCCCGGCAGGCAGCTTTGCCACAGACTCCGAGAGGCACCAGCAGCTGCTGAATAAAAAAATTTAAACTAAAATAAAGAATAGTTCCCAGCCTCTGATCTGCAGGTAGTTCTGCATATTGTGTACTTTTTGACGAGGAATGCCATAGTTGTCTTAGTATTCTGATGCGACCCCGGGAACACCACACCAACATCTGGCAGGCCAAAGAAGTGGTGTTCCCCAGGAAAACTATAAAGACCACCTCTGGGAGTCTGTGGAAAACCTTTCCTTGCACGTGCGTGGGCTTGAAATGTGATGCAGAGCCTTCTCTATTTTTGCAGGTAAACTCACTCTGAAAGCTCATTTTTCTGCAGCTTTAAAAAGTTATATGTCATCCTAAATGACCACCATAAGTATGGGATAAGCAATGAGTAGGTCTGCATTAAACAGTTTTAAGACGTGAAGGTGAAGAACCTACAAGTTGATTATTCCACTTATTCAGTGGTCATTTGCCAACAATATAAAATAAAAGCATTGGTAATTTTTTTGGGAACGTTTTACCCTTTGCCATTGGTGTGTTTTCCTTCCTGGTCGTTAGTTTATCAAGTTGATGATGAGTAAAACTTTGACAGCTGAGCTCTTTAATGTTGCTATGGTTACAGGTTGATAACGAGTAAAGCTTTGACAGCTGAGCTCTTTAATGTTTTTATGGTTACAGGTCGATAATGAGTAAAGCTTAGACAGCTGCGCTCTTCAATGTTGCTATGGTTACAAGTTGGGTACCGGAAAAATTTAGAATGGTGATTAAACTTCAGCCGAACTATGTGTGCATTAAACGGTTTTAATGCACACCTGCCCACCAATCAGAAAAGAGTATTCAACTCCGTGGTGTAACACTGAATGTCTTCTGTTTTGCTCTCTTGCCAGGTTGAGTACTTATACCAATAAAGTCATGCGTGACCTCAAATGACCTAGGCTATCCAAAAGACTTCTCCCACAGAATCTTCTCGTGAGTTCACAAGAACTCTGGCAGTCATCCAGGATTCATATAACCGTAGTTACATCCGTAACTTTTGTTCGGTTTCTTCCCTCCTGACCACCAGAGGCAGTGCATAACACTGGATGACTCATAACTAAGGAAACTATACAAGAAGGAAGGGTCATTATGTCACTGTGTTGTGCATAAATGCACATTGGTGCCAAGTGTGAAAACATTCAGTCCGGCCAACATTCAGTTGAATGGGATCAGTCATCTCCTCCTTTAAGACTCGTAATTTAAACAGGTTATTACCTCGGATCTCAGAATCATCTGAATTTTTGTGCATTGTGAACTAGCTAACGTTGGTGATATATTTGTTGACTTCTTCAGATAGCTTGTATATTTAGAATTTGAATACAGGCTTCAATAGAATTGGCACCAAAGTCTGGCATCAAGCAGAGAATAGAACGCTGGTATTCTGACATGATGACCAGTCCTTCTTTTATAGTTTCCTTGCTCATAACAAGGATTTACGTCACAAGGAATCCTGAGTACATACCTCATAGAGATGAAGCCGAGCAACTCAGCAAAAGGCCCGCACCCAATAGATGGGGAGCAGCAACATCCAATTTGTAGAACATCGAGAATGTGTCCGGTGATCCCTATAAGGCTGTGGCACGTATAACTTCCAACGGCACTCTTTTCAGGGCTGGCAGAGTGGCACCTCACCCTGGATGGTAGGGAGCCGTTATTTGCTCTATATGCGCGGGAAATAACATCCACAATCCAATGGTATAGGCGCTGCTTTGAAAGACTCCTTTTAGAACCACCTTAACAAACATGCCATATGCATTCAGTAACCTCTACATAGGCTCAAAGGGCCTATGTGGGGTCAAACTGTGCAAGCTGGATAGGCTGATTGAGATGAGAGTGTGACAGTACCTTAGGGATTGCTGTATTCAGCCTCAGAGTGACACCTGAACCATTTCAGTTCCACTTCAAAACATCAATGACAGACAAGGCATGTAGCTTGCTCACACACTTTGCTGAAGTGATGACAAGGAGACAAGCAGTTTCAGCTGACAGCCACCTCAACTCTGCCTGTGCCAAGAGCTCAAACAGAAGCAAGCGAAGAGAACCTGGGGCAGGTCCGACACCTCACCAAGCTTGGTGTACTTGAGAAGAGCGGTACTGTATCTCCCATGTTATTTGTGACCCTAGCATGTCAAGATTAAATGGCAGCCACAGCCACAGGAGTCCTGTCATTGTCCAGGAGGGATTGCAGGAACTCAAGAATAGCAGGCACAGAGCAATGCACTGGGTCTTTGTTCTGGACTGTACACCAGTCCCAAAACAGCTTCCACCTGTTCTGATACTGCCAGCGGGTAGACATGCAGAATAGTATTAATGACGGGCTCTACACAAGCACTCAAATCGGAGCCGCCAGAGGCCAAACCCACAGCCAGCAGCAGTCTGGGTTGGAATGCCAAATCCAGCTGAGACAGGAGGTCCTGCCTATTGGGGAGAGACCAGAGTGGCCCACAGCAGAGTCTGTGCAGCAGAGAGAACCATGACTTCTCTGGTGAAATTATCAGAAGAAATGGTTTGAAGGCATAGAGAAGGCCTTCCGGACAAGCGTGAGCCAGGGAATCCTGATCCTGAGGGCTGCTCGTCTCCATCAAGGAGAACCAGAGGGGGCATGGGTTGACATCTCTGAGGCAAAGACATCCACCTCAGCGATGGACAGGCCTCCATAGTGACCATGTCCAGAGCTACAATGAATGAATGTTATGCTCTGAGAGGGGTTCTGAAATTTCTTCTCCAAACTCACCATGAGACCCAACCAGGCAGTGTGAGAAAGAAGGTCATAAAGTGTGGTCAGAAACCGGGATGGCACAAAATTCATCCATGCCAATCATCTAGATATGGCAGAATCTTTATGCCCTGTGACTGCAGGGGTGAGAGGGCTGCCACCATGCCCCTGGTGAGTGATTGTGGGGAAAAGGGAGAGTCCAAACAGAAGCACCTTGAATTGAAAGTGACGGCCTTGGAAGATGAAACATAGAAACTGCCTGTGGTGAGGCACAATGGGGACATGAAAATAATGTGTCCTTCAAGTCGATGAATGAGACATTCCTCTTGGGCAACAGCTTGAAGAATGTCTGTTGTGCTCAATATGTGGAACAGCATAACTTTTAAGAACCTGTTGAGTCCAAGAAATCCATGTCTTAGTTGAGTAGAACCTCCCCCGGGCTGCATCAGGGGGTCGACGGCTTCGATTACAATGTTGGCCAGGAGGGTGGATAACTCCTGGGTCAGGGTTTAGGCTTGTGCTGGGTCACTCATTATAGTAGCTGCCCAGTAGCTGAGCTACTGCTGAGAAAAACCGACTGACTGCCAGCCCAAAGGCCTGTCTATGGCCTGATCCAGAACCCTGAGAGAGCGGAACAGCAAACACATTGTTTGCTCCCTGAAGAGGGACAAGTAGAAGCTTGTCGCAGCCTTTGGGGGGGCAAGTTAATCCACAACTCTGACCCTGTGGTCACAAGGCTACAGGCAACAAGCTCTGAATAGCTCATTTAGCTTAAGCTAATGCTATCACACATAACCTGCATAAGCGAGAAGATGAAACGGAGCACTCTTGGATGACACCTGAAGTCATACCCTTGCCATAGGCCATTTGAGGTCATGCATGACTTTGTTATGGTATACTGTAAGTACTTGACCTGCATGTACATGAGACATTAGACATTCAGTGTTATGCACCAGGGTTATTACAGTGTTTGAATTTTTTATAATATTTTTTTGATGAAAAGCCCCTTTAATCCTAATCACTTGGGTGTGCAAAGTCTATTATGTGCATGACTATACTGTCTTTAACTATGAATGTAAATGAACACACAGACAGACAGATGAACAATGTTTGTTCATCAGAAAATATCAACACTGTTACTGTTCAGAGTTTTTTGGATGTGTGTGAGATTATGTTGCAAAATGCATTGTTTTTTGGTATGAAGTTCTCCTTTAAGTGCTTCTTAAGACGGGGACATTTTGCAGAAAGTTTTCACACCACAGTTCACACTGTCGTTTCTTCGTTCATATGGCAACTCTGGATGGTTTTTCGTTGCTTCTCTGTACAATCTCATCGCCTGTCTCCTCCATCACCCTTCTCCTGATGTTCTCCTCAGGTACCTGATCTTTGTCATGTCTGTGACCACGCTCATCGCCACCAACCAGATCGTGGTGCTCAACTTCTCCCTGCGCAGTCCCAACACGCACACCATGTCCCGGTCCATCAAACACGTGTGTAGCTCTGCAAGACCCTCCCCTTTCCCCTTCTTCATCAATAAACCATGTGTATTCGTGGATTCATTGATGTGTCTACTAATAACACATTAGATTAGATTAGATTACATACAAAATGTATTGTCATCATACAGCACAAGTATTTGGTTTGGAATCCAACCAGAGTGCAAATGTAACAGTATAAAGTGCAATAGTAATATACAATGTATAGGTGATTAAACTAAATGTAAAATATATAAAAGTATTACTAGTTAGTAATTGTGCTAATGAGATGTATATACAGAGTTGTATTAATATGTACAGTGATACAGGTATAAAGACACTATGGTAGTCAGTAAGTCATACTGGCCAGCAGCGTAACTAGTAAGAATAGGTAAGGGATATGTACAGATATACAGTAGATATACATAGTATCTATCTACAGATATGTAAAAAGGATTATATGCAGGTATGTACAGACAGATGTGGATAAATATATATATACGGTAAGAATAAATATATATATATAATATAATATAATGGTATATACATGTAACTGACTTCCAGCACTCTGTCTTCTGTCAGATATTCTTGGAGCTGGTCCCGCGGCTGCTCGGCATGTCCCCGCTGGTGGACGAGGGGGAGGTGGAGGCGGAGGTGAATGGCGTGCGGGAGAGGCGGCGTAGCTCCTTTGGCCTCATGCAGAGGGCAGAGGAATATGTGTTGAAACAACCACGCAGTGAGATGATGTTCGACAAACAGAGAGAGAGACACGGCCTCACACGGTCCATTGGTAAGAGATCTCATCTGCCTACACACTGTTCTTTCAGTTCAGTATAGTGTGTCTCTTGACTCTTGGTGACTCTTAACCACCAAAACCTGCACAGACTACAACGTATGTGACGTATATCATGTTAGGGTACAGACCCTCACCTGCACCTTGTGTATACCGTTTATCTTTCTCATAATTTTATATTCAGAGAGTTAATTATAGTGTTACACGGTTTATTGTTCTCGTATTTTTATACTCAGATCTAACTGTATTGCCTATATTTTAGAGCTGACCCCTATTAGTCGATTAGTCGACTAATCGGTCGAAAGGAGCCGTAGTCGACTAGCCAACCTCTTAGTCGAATACAAAAATATATATATATATATATATTCATAATTTATTTTAATTAAATTTTTTTTATCATTCTTTCCAAAAGAAAAGAGGCCTAGAAGTGTGGCTAACGCTAATGGCACGCATACCAGAGGCTAACTGCCTACGAAAACAGGCACAGAGGCACTGAAAGAGGATTTCACCCATCTAATGAACACACTAGTCACTAGACAAATATCAAGATGTATCCATCAGTGGACCAATTGCATGCTTTTGCAGAGGACAAGAAGCCTTCAGTCGACTCCTTCAGACATTAAGCACCCCCCACAGCCCAAATGGAATGATACAAAATTTTAAATATATAAAATATTGTACCTTTTTTTTTAGTCGACCAATAGTCGACTAACGGCAAATTTTGGCCAATCATAGTCGACCATCCAAATCCTTAGTCGGGGACAGCCCTTATGTATTTCATCTATTACCCTGCCCATAGCTGTATCTCACCTCCCCCATGCTGCTATGACACCCACATTTCCTCAAGGGGATCAATAGAGGAATATGTTATATTATCGTATCTTAACACTGTGATGGTGTTTGTGCAACAATAAAGTTGGATTTTTCTCACCCTTAAGCCCAGAGATATTGTTTGAGTATACTGATAATATGTATTTAAACGCAGATTACTTGTATATAGTAAACAAACAAACAAGCCTGTCCTGAACCAAATCATTTAAATGCCATAAATGTTAGATTACAGTGGATATAGTTCGAGCCCAGCTCTCGGCGTTACTACCAGCTTGGCTGGTCGTTCATACTAATACAATTGGCAGTATTAGGGGGTGGGAAGCTGGTGGGTGGGGATCGGACGTTGTGGACAGCGACTCCTACAGGTCGGTTGGTGCGCCTGCGCAGTAGAATCAGGAAGCGACGAGGGCGGCGTGTCCCTCCCACGCAGACCCTCGCCGCTGAGAGATCGCGCTGTGCAGGTGAAAAGATGCGACGGCGGGGAGGGGACACGTGATGCAAGGCTTCGTCCACATTGCAGCCGGCTTGTGGGAGGCATGGCCTAACAGCGTTCGAGACAGGGGAAGGTAGAATTGGATAATACGAAATTGGGGACGGGAGAAAAATAGAAAAATGGGGAGAAAAAGTAGAAAAGAAAAAAAAATTATTACAGTGGATATAGCACATTATTATAGTTAATATATCTAGTTAATATATCTGGCTCTTGAAAACAGCATGAATGTTGTGTAATTTTCATTAACCAGTACCAGTTTAAGATTGCATTATGTAGAGCACTAAAGGAAGGTTGCAGGTTATCAATGGCTAGTTGTAGCTACAGATTCAGAAATACAATACACAATAGTGTCATCCACATAAAGATGAACTTGGGAGCCACTTAAAGATGAGACAATATCATTAATATAAATGGTAAGTAGGACCATTGATCCTGCGGAATGCCTTTTGTTACCGGCAGGAGTTCAGCACTTCCTGTCTTACATACTGAAGTATCTCAGACAGATAGCTCTGAAACTAGCTACAAGGATTTGTATCAAAGCCAATACTGTGTACTAATACATTTAAAAGTGTTTAACAGCTAGGTAAATCTCTTTCTGTTCAGATATTAAACAGCCAATTTTCTATTTGACATGTGTAGGTAAAATAGATAATAATAATAAACTTTATTTGTATAGCATCTTTCATACAAGAAATGCAACTCAAAGTGCACAGAATTGGCAGATCAAGAGCAATGCTTACAGTGCAGACATAAAATAAGGATAGCATTTGCATAAAATAGATAGCAGAAAAATTGACAAAGTCAAGGTAAGGCATAGAACATTAAATCACATAGTTTTTCACACTAGGATTTAACATCTTAATAGGCCTCTTTGTTTATGGTTTGATTATCACTACACATAGATATAACATCATGAAGGGCGGCTACGTGGCGTAGTGGGCAAGGTGCTCGCCACGAAATCTGGAGACGCTGGGCTTGCCTGTTCGAGCCCAGCGCTCCACATTTGCTTTCAGTTTAGCTGGTCTTCCGTACTAATACACATTGGCCGTATTAGGGGGTGGGAAACTGATGGGTGGGGATCGGGCGTTGTGGACAGCGACTCCTACAGGTCGGTTGGTGCGCCTGCGCAGTAGAATCAGGAAGTGTCGGGGGCAGCGTGAGCTTCCCACGCGTTACTCCTCGCCACTGAGAGATCGAGCTGCGCAGGTGAAAAGATGCGACTGCTGTTACCTCAAGTACCGGAGGGGACTTGTGCTATGTATGACTTAGTGTGAGGTTTGGTCCGCTCCCCGCCACACGCTCCGTTCCTTTAAGGTACTATGTTGATTGATGCATTCCCCGCCACGCGCTCCGTTCCTTTAAGGTGCCGTGTTGGTTGGTGCATTCCCCGCCACACGCTTTTGGAGCAAGTATCAATCTCATCCCGCAGCTGTCACGGTTTGTAATTAGCGCCCCTGAAGGCTTTATATACACACACCTCCTTGCTATCGATGTTGGGTCGTTCTGGAATACAACTGCATATACCTGCCATTCCCCGTCGCTGTTCCTGTCTTCTTTGTCTCCAGGACCTTTTTGTGGAGAACCGCTGTGGAGAACCTGGTTCCCCGTTTGGAGCTGCGCCTCGGTATCTGCCCGCTTTACGCGTTGCGCTCTGGTGAGTTTTTGGAAACAGTTCCTTTTGGATTATCAGTTTTTTGTATGTTTGGTGAACACTGAAGAAATACCGTTTTTGTTTGGTACTGGACTCAGCTAATTTGTGTGTTAGGATAACACTGAAGAATTCCGTTTTGTTTCGCACTGGACTCAGCTAATTTGTGTGTTAGAATAATTCGTTGGGCTGTTTCTGATTTCTCTCTCTCTCCGTTTTTCCACCGTGAGTGAAAGCTGGGAGTATCTGCAGAGCCGCTACAACGTCACATGCCAATTCCTCACCACTATCTACTGGGAGTATCTGCAGAGCCGCTACATCGTCACATGCCAGATCCCCGTTTGTTTGATTACTGTACCTCATCCATCTTGTGACTCTGTAAATAAATACGCCCTAGCTTTGGCTAACTCTGACCTTCCTGTCTGTGCCGTTGCGTTTGAGGTCGGTTACAAACCATAACATTACGACCCAACCATGACGACCTCAGCCGACACAGAGAGGGTCAGAACAGCGTTGGCTGTCCTGATAGAGTTAACCAACGACCACAGCCTACAGCTAAGTGCGGCTGCGGCTGCTGTACAGGAGCTCCGAGACCAGGTCCTGTCTATTCAGGAGTCCCTTGGCTCTCTGGCTAGCCAGCAGTCTAATATATCTCTGAGTCCTTGGAAGCAGGACTCATTCGGCCTTCCTCCTCTCCTGTGGCGGCCGGTTTCTTCTTTGTTGGGAAGAAGGACGGAGACCTTCGACCCTGCATCGACTATCGCCAGCTCAACGAGATCACCATTAAGAACAAGTACCCTCTTCCTCTCATGAACTCCACCTTCGAGCCTCTCACCCAGGCTACCGTCTTTACCAAGCTGGACCTCCGGAGTGCCTACCATCTAGTCCGTATCCGAGAGGGCGATGAGTGGAAGACCGCCTTCAAGACTCCCAGGGGCCACTACGAGTACCTGGTAATGCCGTTCGGCCTCACCAACGCTCCGGCGGTATTCCAGGCGCTCATGAACGACGTCCTTCGTGACATGCTGGAGGAGTTTGTGGTAGTATACCTCGACGACATCCTCATTTTCTCCAAGACCCTCGAGGAACACATCCAGCATATCCGCCGTGTGCTGGAGCGCCTCCTCCACAATCGGCTCTTCGTCAAGGCAGAGAAGTGCCGATTCCACTCCGATTCCGTCGATTACCTGGGCTTCATCGTGGAGAGAGGCTTGACCCGAGCTGACCCTCGCAAGATCCGGGCCGTGGAGGAGTGGCCGGAACCCACCTCTCGGAAGGAGTTACAGAGCTTCCTCGGGTTCGTCAACTTCTACCGAAGATTCATCCGGAACTACAGTCAAGTGGCGGAACCGCTTACCAGGCTGACCTCTCCCGCCCTGCCGTTCGACTGGTCCCCAGCGGCGTGTGCTGCGTTCCGCTCCCTCAAGAAGAGGTTCACTTCCGCCCCGATCTTGCTCCATCCAGACCCCAAGAGACAGTTCATCGTAGAGGTGGACGCCTCGGATACTGGACTAGGAGCTATCTTATCCCAGCGGTTGGCAACAGACCAGAAGGTACATCCGTGCGCCTTCTACTCGCGTCGTTTCCTCCCTGCCGAGAGGAACTATGACATCGGCAATCGGGAGCTGCTGGCGGTTGTGGCTGCCTTGGAGGAGTGGCGTCATTGGCTAGAGGGGGCCGAGGAGCCATTTACCATTTGGACGGACCACAAGAATCTGACGTACATCCGTGCTTCCTTTTTGCAAGGGATTGGGGGCAACGGTCAGTCTTTCCTCTGGTTATCATCCCCAGACTAACGGACAAACGGAGAGGATGAACCAGAGTGTGGAGTCTGCTCTTCGGTGTGTGGCTGCCGAGAAACCCGCTTCTTGGAGCCGTTTCCTTCCCTGGGTCGAGTACTCCATCAACTCCATGGTCAGTTCCGCCACCGGCCTCTCACCCTTTGAGGTATCCCTGGGCTACCAACCCCCTCTTTTCCCTGCACAGGAGTCGGAGGTGGCAGTTCCCTCCGTACAGGACCACCTCGACCGGTGCCGTCGGGTCTGGGAGATCACCAGGACTGCGCTGCTCCGGTCATCGGAGCGCGCCAGTCGTGGGGCTGACCGGCGCCGGGTTCCTGCGCCGACGTACCACCCTGGGCAGAGGGTGTGGCTTTCCGCAAGGGACCTTCCACTTCGGTCCTCAGCCAAGAAGCTTAACCCCCGGTTCGTCGGTCCTTTTGAGGTTCTGAAGGTACTCAGTCCGGCGGTGGTGAGTCTTAAGCTTCCTGCGTCCATGCACATTCACCCCGTTTTCCATGTGTCCCGGATTAAGCCTGTCTCTCTCAGTCCCCTGATGCCTCCTGCTCCGGAACCACCTCCTCCCGAGATGGTGGATGGTCACCCCCAGTGGCAGGTCCGCCAGTTGATGGGCGTTCGACGGCGGGGTCGGGGGTTCCAGTACCTGGTGGACTGGGAGGGGTACGGTCCGGAAGAACGGAGCTGGGTCTCCCGCCGGCTCATCGTGGATCCTGGCCTGATCACCGACTTCCATCGTTCCCATCCGGGCGAGCCGGGTCGGGCTGGTCGCCGGGTGGCTCCCGTGGAGGGGGGGGTACTGTGAGGTTTGGTCCGCTCCCCGCCACACGCTCCATTCCTTTAAGGTACTATGTTGATTGATGCATTCCCCGCCACGCGCTCCGTTCCTTTAAGGTGCCGTGTTGGTTGGTGCATTCCCCGCCACACGCTTTTGGAGCAAGTATCAATCTCATCCCGCAGCTGTCACGGTTTGTAATTAGCGCCCCTGAAGGCTTTATATACACAGACCTCCTTGCTATCGATGTTGGGTCGTTCTGGAATACAACTGCATATACCTGCCATTCCCCGTCGCTGTTCCTGTCTTCTTTGTCTCCAGGACCTTTTTGTGGAGAACCGCTGTGGAGAACCTGGTTCCCCGCTTGGAGCTGCGCCTCGTTATCTGCCCGCTTTACGCGTTGCGCTCTGGTGAGTTTTTGGAAACAGTTCCTTTTGGATTATCAGTTTTTTGTGTGTTTGGTGAACACTGAAGAAATACCGTTTTTGTTTGGTACTGGACTCAGCTAATTTGTGTGTTAGGATAACACTGAAGAATTCCGTTTTGTTTCGCACTGGACTCAGCTAATTTGTGTGTTAGAATAACACTGAAGAATACCGTGTTGTTTTTCACTGGACTCAGCTAACTTGTGTGTGGTACACCGAAGATCAAGTCACTTGGGATTAATACTGGACTCAGTCACCTCTCTGCCTCTGTGTGTTCGTTGGGCTGTTTCTGATTTCTCTCTCTCTCCGTTTTTCCACCGTGAGTGAAAGCTGGGAGTATCTGCAGAGCCGCTACAACGTCACATGCCAATTCCTCACCACTATCTACTGGGAGTATCTGCAGAGCCGCTACATCGTCACATGCCAGATCCCCGTTTGTTTGATTACTGTACCTCATCCATCTTGTGACTCTGTAAATAAATACGCCCTAGCTTTGGCTAACTCTGACCTTCCTGTCTGTGCCATTGCGTTTGAGGTCGGTTACAAACCATAACACTTAGTCCACATTGCAGTCGGCTTGTGGGAGGCAAGAAACAGCGTTCGTGACAGGGGAGGGTTGAATTGGATGATACGAAATTGGAATGGGAGAAAATATAGAAAATGGGAGAAGAAGTGGATAAAAAAAAAAGATATAACATCATGAAATTGGCAGATACACAAAGAAAACGAATTGCTTCAGCACAGCAGTATTTTAGATGTTTAGTTACTTTACTTTACAGAACAACAGCGATAAGTACCGGTACGTCTACTTTAAGTGCCGAAAACGTGTTTAGGCGTCTTTCCTAGCCATGCTCAAGTTGCAGAGGACGCCCTAACTCGTCTTTAATATCAATATTTCAAAAATCTGTGATCGAAATCATATTTTTCCTCCGCAGCCCTGAGACACAGTGCTGGCCTCCTCTCAACCCTCTAGCGGTTCAAGAGCGCCATCTGGTGGCCGATCGGCAGAAGCGCCAAACAGGAAGTCATGTGGATGAAGTGGTGATCACCCATATTACTTCCGGGCACTCGCTATAGGTCCCGGGACTCGAGCTCGACACAATACATAGCGATCCGTTGCCAATAACTCGATAAACAACATGATTTGGACGTATATACTATTATACAACCTGGAAATGGACCGGGTATTTCGACATCCCATAATGGAAAACTGTCTACCCCACGCTGATCGCCCAACGGCCCGAGGAGACTGGGGTGAGTTTTAGCGTGTAATATTACCGTGTTCGATACTAACTGATCTGATGAACATATGACCCACATTAGATGAATGGTATAACGCTGCCCACGGAATTATAAACGCCCCCTCGCCCATCCGGTCAACATCAGATGACGTGTAGTAACTTCCAGAAGTACGTCCAGTTGGAATTTTTTATATCGCGCCGATTGCTATCAAACTGTATTTCATCATCAATATAATGCATTTGGGGCTATAAATCACGTTCTGGAGAAAGCTGCAGAAAGAGATGAAAACATACTTATACCTTAGACCATATTTTAGTATGAATATGTGAATGAAAAAGTTTAACGTTGCTACACCATGAACAATACATATAGGACCTTGAATGGGCCCTAATAATGGCAATCTAGCAATAGAATTTAAAAAGTTATAGCCCTGCAAAGAAGGGGAACTTCTCCATGTTAAATAGAGCTGGCAACGGATGGTATATCATGAATTTAGCCTTAGGCAATAGTTGTATTCGTTTTTAGGCACAATAAATAATAAGAAAGCCCAGAGCAGTACTTTGCTCTTTGAGTTTCATTACAAAATGCACATGGCAGGAATATATTCAAGTAAAATAGAATAGATGTTATGGTTTGTAACCGACCCCAATCGCACAACACAAGACAGGTATGAGAGTAAGCCAAGAACTGGGCATTTATTGAAAACACACAGAAACGGCACTGTCCCTTTAAGGGAGAACACAAAATAACTGGATAACAAGAAAGGGAAAAGGCACAGTGCCTTTAAGAGGCGAGCTGGCTAAGGGGAAGGCTAAGGGAAGGCTAACGGAAAACAGGGCCGGGGCAAGGGACAAGGCAGGAAAAGGGAGGACTAGGAGGACTGGACAGGGAGGACTAGGAGGACTAGAGAGGGGAGACAGGGACAGAGGCCCGCGGAGGCGGGCTGGGGACAGGGAGGACTAGGAGGACTAGAGTGGGGAAAACAGGGACAGAGGCCCGCGGAGGCGGGCTGGGGAGAGGGAGGACTGGAAGGACTAGACAGGGAGGACTAGGAGGACTAGAGAAAAAACAGGGTAAGGCCTTGGAACAGGGCGAGGGCTGGAGCTGCATACTGGGACAGAGAAAACAGGGTAAGGCCTTGGAACACAAGCATTAATGAATGTTGCTGCTCTGCAGCTTCTCCCGGGATGGTTCGTCTGAGGAAGCAGACGGTGGACGTCAGAACCGCTCTGCAGATCTCTCTCGGCAGATCTCCGAGGGTGGTAAACGGGACCGAGAGGGAGAGAGGGAGCGGGTTAGCTCAGAGTTCAGTTGGGAACAGAGCAGGTGACAGGAGAGGTGACTTGTCCCAAAAACAGAGTAATCCAAGTGACAGAATCTTCGGTGTATATACACACTGTGAGTGAAGTCCCAAAATACAAATCCAAGTGAATAATATCTTCGGTGTGTATACACACTGTGAGTAACGTCCAAAATACAAATCCAAGTGAATAATATCTTCGGTGTGTATACACACAGTGAGCGATGTAAAGGCCAAATATTATCCCAATGAACTATCCAAAAAGCTGACGCTGGGTGAGTGAACAGTCTGACAAAAAGCTGGATCTCTTCAGTGTCTTTAAACACACGAAAAACGAATAGGATAAAGGACAGTCATAAAAACTCACCCAGGCGCTGTGCGTAAAGAGAGAAGGATCAGAACGGGGCGAGCGCGTCGCCACGGGAAACAGGTTGTCCAAGCGGAGGTCTGAGTGGTGCGCGACTGCTTGGAGTACGCGCCGGTACGGAGGGCGCATCTGGCGCGGAGGTCTGAGTGGTGCGCGACTGCTTAGAGTACGCGCCGGTACGGAGGACGCATCTGGCGCGGAGGTCTGAGTGGTGCGCGTCTGCTTGGAGTACGCGCCGGTACGGAGGACGCATCTTGAGTGCGTCTGAATGCGCGTCAGGAGTGAAGAGCGCGTCTGCGCGGAAGAGCGCGTCTGCGCGGAAGAGCGCGCCGGCTCGGAGAGACGCATCCTCCCGTAGAGTATTAGGAAGCGATGCGCGTCTGGAGTGAAGAGCGCGTCTGCTGCGCGGAGGTCTGGATGCGCGTCTGGGCGTCTGCTGCGCGGAGGTCTGGATGCGCGTCAGGACGTCTGCTGCGCGGAGGTCTGAAGTGGATCACTGGGATACCTCCCGTGGAAGTTTAGAGAGCGCAGTCCAGTGTCTCCCTCAGGCAACGGCGACAGGAGGCGAAGGCTGGAGCGCATCTCACGCCGGAGATGAAAACAGCATAAACAGACAGAGGACCTCCCGAAGGAGTCTTGGTGATAGAGAATATGATACGGAATGATACGGCACGACCCGACAAGGGACAGAGGGGAAGAGCGAGGTACTTAAAGCCCACAGGGGAACTAATTAGAATAAACATCAGGTGCGTGAAGGTAATTGATACTTGAACTAAAAGTGTGTGTTCGGCACCAGACCAATCAAACACATAATGACAGGTAGTCCAAGGGTGTGGCTGCTGAAGAGAAAACGAACGCGAGGGTGGGGGCTAGTGAGGTGAGGAGAATGCAATTGATTAACAGTAGGCTTAAAGGAAACGAGCGAGTAGGTGAGCAACAGGCTTAAAGGAACAGAGCGAGTAGGTGAGCAGCAGACAAAACCTCACAGTACCCCCCCCTCCACGGGAGCCACCCGGCGACCCAAAAATACAGACAGAGTGGTAGGGGACAAAACAAGGCAACAAACAAAAGGTACTGGGCCAAGCCAGCAGGGGAAGCCACAACAAAAGTGGGGCCAGCGACTGGGGCAGGGTAGCCGAGGGGTAACTAGGGAAGCCGAGGGGTAACAAGAGGAGCTGAGGGGTAACCATGGTAGCTGAGGGGTAAGTAGGGTAGCTGAGGGGTAACTAGAGGAGCTGAGGGGTAACCATGGTAGCTGAGGGGTAAGTAGGGTAGCTGAGGGGTAACTAGAGGAGCTGAGGGGTAACTACCAGGGCACTGGTAGCTACAGGGCCTATGCTAGCTGTAATGCAACATTAACAAAGAGGCTGCGCTAGCTGCCGGAGCTAGGCTAGCTGACAGGGCTGGAACAGGGGCACTGGAAAGGGGAACAGGGAAGGGACTAGCAGAGGGAAAGGGTAGCTGCCAGGGCACTGATAGCTACAGGGCCTATGCTAGCTGTACTGCTACATCAACATAGAGGCTGCGCTAGCTGCCGGAGCTAGGCTGGCAGACAGGGCTGGACCAGCATGAGAGAACAAGCTAGCTGGAAGGACAGTCCTAGCTGTGGGGAACTGACCTTGCTAGCTGAAGGGGCAGACCTAGCAGTGAGAGAAAACTGACCCTGCTAGCTGAAGGGGCAGTCCTAGCAGTGGGAGCAAACTGACCATGCTAGCTGAAGGGGCAGTCCTAGCAGTGGGAGAAAACTGACCTTGCTAGCTGAAAGGGCAGTCCTAGCAGTGGGGAAACTGACCTTGCTAGCTGAAGCGGCAGTCCTAGCAGTGTGAGATAAACTGACCTTGCTAGCTGAAAGGGCAGTCCTAGCAGTGGGAAACTGACCTTGCTAGCTGAAAGGGCAGTCCTAGCAGTGGGAGAAAACTGACCTTGCTAGCTGAAAGGGCAGTCCTAGCAGTGGGAAAACTGACCTTGCTAGCTGCAAGGGCAGTCCTAGCAGTGGGAGAAAACTGACCTTGCTAGCTGAAAGGGCAGTCCTAGCAGTGGGAAAAAAACTGACCCTGCTAGCTGAAGCGGCAGTCCTAGCAGTGTGAGAAAACTGACCTTGCTAGCTGAAAGGGCAGTCCTAGCAGTGGGAAAAACTGACTTTGCTAGCTGAAAGGGCAGTCCTAGCAGCGGGAGAAAACTGACCTTGCTAGCTGAAAGGGCAGTCCTAGCAGTGGGAAAACTGACCTTGCTAGCTGAAAGGGCAGTCCTAGCAGTGGGAGAAAACTGACCTTGCTAGCTGAAAGGGCAGTCCTAGCAGTGGGAAAAAACTGACCTTGCTAGCTGAAAAGGCAGTCCTAGCAGTGGGAAAAAACTGACCTTGCTAGCTGAAAGGGCAGTCCTAGCAGTGGGAAAACTACACAAAAGGTGGAGGCCAAGCAGAGGGACCGGGTTAGCTGCCTGGGCATGGCTAGCTACAGGGCCTATGCTAGCTGCAAGGGCTGCACTAACATAGAGGCTGTGCTAACAGCCGGGGCTAAGCTAGCAGACTGGGGCCATGCAGAGGGACTGGGTTAGCTGCCAGGGCATGGCTAGCTACAGGGCCTATGCCAGCTGCAAGGGCTGCATTAACATAGAGGCTGTGCTAACAGCCGGGGCTAAGCTAGCAGACTGGGGCCATGCAGAGGGACTGGGTTAGCTGCCAGGGCATGGCTAGCTACAGGGCCCATGCCAGCAGCAAGGGCTGCATTAACATAGAGGCTGTGCTAGCAGCCGGGGCTAAGCTAGCAGACTGGGGCCCTGCTCAGGGACTGGGTTAGCTGCCTGGGCATGGCTAGCTACAGGGCCTATGCCAGCAGCAAGGGCTGCATTAACATAGAGGCTGTGCTAGCAGCCGGGGCTATGCTAGCAGACAGGGGCCCTGCTGAGGGACTGGGTTAGCTGCCTGGGCATGGCTAGCTACAGGGCCTATGCCAGCAGCAAGGGCTGCATTAACATAGAGGCTGTGCTAGCAGCCGGGGCAAAGCTAGCAGACAGGGGCCATGCTGGTAGTAGAGGCCTAACAAGCTGCAGGGGAGCCAACAGGGCTAACAGGGAAGCTAACAGGGCTAACAGGGGAGCTAACAGGGCTAACAGGGAAGCTAACAGGGCACAAGAAAAAAAAAGGCAAACTCAACATACACCGTCTGTGCTGGCTGGGGTCGTCGATTTGGTCAGGTCGTACTGTTATGGTTTGTAACCGACCCCAATCGCACAACACAAGACAGGTATGAGAGTAAGCCAAGAACTGGGCATTTATTGAAAACACACAGAAACGGCACTGTCCCTTTAAGGGAGAACACAAAATAACTGGATAACAAGAAAGGGAAAAGGCACAGTGCCTTTAAGAGGCGAGCTGGCTAAGGGGAAGGCTAAGGGAAGGCTAACGGAAAACAGGGCCGGGGCAAGGGACAAGGCAGGAAAAGGGAGGACTAGGAGGACTGGACAGGGAGGACTAGGAGGACTAGAGAGGGGAGACAGGGACAGAGGCCCGCGGAGGCGGGCTGGGGACAGGGAGGACTAGGAGGACTAGAGTGGGGAAAACAGGGACAGAGGCCCGCGGAGGCGGGCTGGGGAGAGGGAGGACTGGAAGGACTAGACAGGGAGGACTAGGAGGACTAGAGAAAAAACAGGGTAAGGCCTTGGAACAGGGCGAGGGCTGGAGCTGCATACTGGGACAGAGAAAACAGGGTAAGGCCTTGGAACACAAGCATTAATGAATGTTGCTGCTCTGCAGCTTCTCCCGGGATGGTTCGTCTGAGGAAGCAGACGGTGGACGTCAGAACCGCTCTGCAGATCTCTCTCGGCAGATCTCCGAGGGTGGTAAACGGGACCGAGAGGGAGAGAGGGAGCGGGTTAGCTCAGAGTTCAGTTGGGAACAGAGCAGGTGACAGGAGAGGTGACTTGTCCCAAAAACAGAGTAATCCAAGTGACAGAATCTTCGGTGTATATACACACTGTGAGTGAAGTCCCAAAATACAAATCCAAGTGAATAATATCTTCGGTGTGTATACACACTGTGAGTAACGTCCAAAATACAAATCCAAGTGAATAATATCTTCGGTGTGTATACACACAGTGAGCGATGTAAAGGCCAAATATTATCCCAATGAACTATCCAAAAAGCTGACGCTGGGTGAGTGAACAGTCTGACAAAAAGCTGGATCTCTTCAGTGTCTTTAAACACACGAAAAACGAATAGGATAAAGGACAGTCATAAAAACTCACCCAGGCGCTGTGCGTAAAGAGAGAAGGATCAGAACGGGGCGAGCGCGTCGCCACGGGAAACGGGTTGTCCAAGCGGAGGTCTGAGTGGTGCGCGACTGCTTGGAGTACGCGCCGGTACGGAGGGCGCATCTGGCGCGGAGGTCTGAGTGGTGCGCGACTGCTTAGAGTACGCGCCGGTACGGAGGACGCATCTGGCGCGGAGGTCTGAGTGGTGCGCGTCTGCTTGGAGTACGCGCCGGTACGGAGGACGCATCTGGAGTGCGTCTGAATGCGCGTCAGGAGTGAAGAGCGCGTCTGCGCGGAAGAGCGCGCCGGCTCGGAGAGACGCATCCTCCCGTAGAGTATTAGGAAGCGATGCGCGTCTGGAGTGAAGAGCGCGTCTGCTGCGCGGAGGTCTGGATGCGCGTCTGGGCGTCTGCTGCGCGGAGGTCTGGATGCGCGTCAGGACGTCTGCTGCGCGGAGGTCTGAAGTGGATCACTGGGATACCTCCCGTGGAAGTTTAGAGAGCGCAGTCCAGTGTCTCCCTCAGGCAACGGCGACAGGAGGCGAAGGCTGGAGCGCATCTCACGCCGGAGATGAAAACAGCATAAACAGACAGAGGACCTCCCGAAGGAGTCTTGGTGATAGAGAATATGATACGGAATGATACGGCACGACCCGACAAGGGACAGAGGGGAAGAGCGAGGTACTTAAAGCCCACAGGGGAACTAATTAGAATAAACATCAGGTGCGTGAAGGTAATTGATACTTGAACTAAAAGTGTGTGTTCGGCACCAGACCAATCAAACACATAATGACAGGTAGTCCAAGGGTGTGGCTGCTGAAGAGAAAACGAACGCGAGGGTGGGGGCTAGTGAGGTGAGGAGAATGCAATTGATTAACAGTAGGCTTAAAGGAAACGAGCGAGTAGGTGAGCAACAGGCTTAAAGGAACAGAGCGAGTAGGTGAGCAGCGGACAAAACCTCACAATAGACAGAGTAAAGTAATGTAATAGTGCAGTGCAATAAAATTGTTATTATCTACAGTCAACAATCACAAGCAGCAGAGTGTATTGAAAGGCCATGGTGAAGAGGTATGTTCTTAGCTTATTTATTTTTTAATTTTTCAATATTTAAAGATCTAGCCTCCCTAAATAATGATTTTGTTTCTGTTAAAATGTACTATCTTCCAAAATTCTTCATGATTTGAGTAAGAAATTAAGTCTAAATATTAATTTGATTTGGTGTTCCTCACAGATGACCAATGAGACGGTCCCCAGGGCACCTAGCAAGATACCAGGCTCTCT
The DNA here is from genome assembly GCF_963971535.1 of Notolepis coatsorum. NCBI lineage: Eukaryota > Metazoa > Chordata > Actinopteri > Aulopiformes > Paralepididae > Notolepis > Notolepis coatsorum. The sequence goes on along the minus strand of NC_140172.1, from coordinate 59,306,426 downwards.
TCCTTTCCTAAAAACAAATAGTTCAGGGGAAAACCTAGGACTTAATTAAAGTTTTTTGAAGGGTGCATGTTTATCGATAGGAAGGTCTTTCTTAATAATCCAATGCTGATTCAACATCTGGGATTATAATGGAGGTATTTACAAAGGCTTCATCGTTAAAGTTTCTCAAACTGCTCTTGACAACAACTCAAGATTGTGTTTGCATTAAACAAATACTCCTAATGTAGGCTATTGGACAATGATCAATGAATCATTAATACCTACAGTAAGTGAAAAATGTTAAGTAATTGTATTGCTCTTATTAGCTCAAATTAAGTCAATCAGAGTAGACTTTTTAGATTGTGGGTTCAGTGATCACTTGAGATCAAGATTGCCACAGACAATTTTAAGATCATTTGGGGCAGTAGACAACCAATCAATCTTAGAATAACCCAGAATTATCAATAATGAATTAACATAATGAGAAAATAGAACAAACAATCAATCCCCTTCCAGTTCTGTCAATTCTGAATAAATTGTAATCACTTCTTTATCACTAATGCTTTTTTTCCCCAGGATATCTTGATCTGTTTGTGACATCAAAATATTTTAGTGATAAATTTTTTCAAGCCAAAGCAAACTGAAATATTTTATAAATATTATTCGAATATTCAAATGAAGGGATCCCAGACCTTTTCTGGTTTTAAGGGAATGTACTGTAGATTTTAGCAGGTTGTAGTGGAAGGGATAAAAGGGGGATAAAAGAGGCCAGTACATAAGCTGCTGCTAGAGTAACAACGTCATGCTTTCAAAGTTGTTTCCGGTGCCTAATAGTAGTTCTAATGGGGATAATTATGGTGTATATTTGTTATAGCAAGCTTTATTGCATATACCCTGCTCTGTTACCCATGCTGTACGAATTTTTAACTAAAATGTTTGTTGCCTATACTCAATGTATACCTACAGTACCTACTGCTTTCACTGTCTCATAACTACCTACATCAAACTATAGTCTACCCATAAAACTTGATAGCATGCACAATAATGCTGTATACACAATATACATATTGGCCAAATGTTGAATGCATCAATGGAGGGCAGGGATTGAGCGGTAGAGCGAAAGAAGCTCCAGATCTGTCCTTGTGGCAGAAAGCAACAACAGTAAAAGGCCTCAGAATACATCAGGGAAGGAAGAAGTGCTTAGTAGAGGGAGTGTGGGTAGAATACATCAGGGAAGTAAGAAGTGCTTGGTAGAGGGAGTGCAGGTTTGCCACATTGATCAGTACTTCTTGAGAAGTCAGCTAAGTCAGTCGGTTGAAGTCCAGTGACCACCAGAAAACCACAGTTTGCAGGATATCAGTAACACTACCAGCATGCCAGTCAGAGAGAAGAGCTGTGAGCAAAAAGTTGGAGTTAAATTGCCTAGGGCAAATGAAAGGAAAGAATGGGAGATGGTATGGATTTGATGGGCTTAAAGGAACAGTAGTAAATAAATTAGAGAAGATGGGAGGCATTATTTATGAATATGGTGCTGAAGGATTTGGAATAATTGAGAGAAAGAGGGTGGAGAGTCAGTTTGAGACGGCAGAAAGAAATAGGGAAATTAGTGAAGGGGAGGAGACAGCTAAAACAGCAGTGTAGAGAAAGAGGGAATTATATGTTTTGCAGGAAGAGCTAGTAGTACTCAGTACTCAGATGGGCAGAACAACTTACTGTAGGAGGGAGAGAAAGAAGGAGCAAGTCAGGACAGCATTTTATAGGGATCCATATAAGTTTGTTAAAGGAATGTTCAGCCAAGGAAAGGGCTGGCAACTCAAAGCTTCAAAGCAAGAGGTAGAGGAATATTTAGAATAGAAACAATAGAGAAATGGGCCTTCCTCCAGATATAGAATAGAATAGAATAGAATAGAATAGAATAGAATAGAATAGAATAGAATAGAATAGAATAGAATAGAATAGAATAGAATAGAATAGAAATACTTTTATTATCCCGTGGGAAATTAGACACTGCAAATCGCTCAACATTTAAACATTTAGACAGGACAGGTCACAATTTAGAATGATAACACAAATCAAATCAAGTTGCCTAGGATAAGAGTAGAGTAAAATAAAATAGGATAAAATGAAATGAAATAAAATATACAGAAATAAATACAGTAAGAATATACTGAGCATACTGAGCATGGGGTAAACAATTTGGTCAATATAATTATAATTTACATCTAACTAATGAAATATGAAATATATATTCCAGTATTCACAGTGTCACAAGGTGCAGTATGCTTTAGGTAGTGTATTGTCCTCCTTGGGTTCCAATAAGACCTAGATCTATGTCTGGCAGCCGTCGCTGCCCCCTGTTGTGGAGCCTGGAGGCCGCTAGTCGCGTCCTCCTGCCACTAATGAGCTGCCGCTCTGTGCTCAGTGATGCAGTGAGGCACAGTGATGCATTATATAGTCTGATGGCTGTTGGAATGAAGGACTTCCTGTGCCGTTCAGTGCTGCATTTGGGTAGTGTGAGCCTAGCACTGAACATGCTCCTCCTGTCAGCCAAGTCTGTGTATAGTGGGTGGGTGGGGTTTTCCCTGATGGCCTGGAGCTTAGCGAGGCTCCTCCTCTCCGCCACCCTCGCTAGAGAGTCCAGCTCCACCCCAACCACGCTGCTGGCCTTCCTGACCAGCTTATCCAGCCTGGTTGTGTCCACTGCTCTCAGTCCGCTGCCCCAGCAGGTCACAGCGTACAAGAAGGCGCCCGCCACCACCGACTCATAGAACATCCTCAACATCCTTGTACAGACATTGAAGGATCTCAGCCTTCTGAGGAAGTAGAGTCGGCTCTGGCCCTTCTTGTACAGTGCTTCTGCATGTTTTGACCCGTTCAGTTTGTTGTTGATGTGCACACCGAGGTATTTGTACACCTCAACCATGTCCACATCAACTCCCCTGATGGAAACGGGGGTCACAGGTGCACTCCTCCTCCTCCCCAGCTCCACAACCAGTTCCTTGGTCTTCGCCACATTTAGCTGCAGGTGGTTTTTATCGCACCATGTGACAAAGTCCACTACCAGTTCCCGGTATTCCCTCTCGTCACCGTCCTTTATACATCCCACTATCGCAGAGTCATCAGAAAACTTCTGAAGGTGGCAGGACTCTGACCGATATAGATAAAATGGTGGATATTAGGCCACCAAGGTGGAAGGAAGTGGAAGCTGTAGTAAGGCGTGCAAATGCTTCTTCAGTCCAAGGGCCGAATGGAGGCCCCTACCGGGTCTATAAAAGTGCGCCTGATGTACTCAGATTCTTGTGAAGGTTATTGAGAGTAGTATGGTATAAACACTTTATACCAAAAGCTTGGTGTAGAGCAGAGGAATCCTAATTCCCAAGGAGAAAGAGTCCTTACTGTTAAGCCAGTTTCTGACCATATCCCTCCTGAATGTAAAAGATTATCTTGGTGTCGTGGCACAGAGGCTCGCAAATTACATAGAAAGGAATTGTTTAATAGTTACCACAGTGCAGAAAACAGAAATCCCAGGGTTTGCCTAATGCATAGAACACACAAGTATGATATGGCACCAGATTCAATAAGCCAAGACCAAGATAGATAAAAGGGATTTAATTGTGGTATTTTTAGACCTGGCAAATGCAGAGTGTCAGAGTGCCAGGGGTGATTGTAAACTTGGTGAAAGCATACTTCCTAGATATTATACAATATATAATACCGTATACAATATGCTTTAGTACTACATGCTTTTACAACAGCATGGCAGAGACTAGAGATAGGCATGGCAGGGTGTACTATTTCCCCACTAGCATTCACAATGGTGATGGAAGTAATTATTAGAGCCTCAAAATGGGTGGTAGAGGCGGTCGGGTGGCGTAGCGGAGATTGCGCTCGTCACCAATGCAAGAGGCTGCGGTCTCGACTCCCGGAGTCAGCATTGCCTATGGCTTGGGCCGATCGTCATACTAACTCGTTTGGCTGAGTTAGCGGGAGGGAAGTCGTGGGTGGGAATCTGGCGTTGTGGACAGCGACGCCTACAGGTCAGGTCTGGGCGCCTGCTCAGCGAAAGGCAGGAAGTGGTGAAGGCAGCGTGACCTCCCACACGTTACACTTCACCAATGAGAGTCCTCGCTGCCAGGTGAAAAGAGAGCCGCTGGCTGTCTCCGCATGTGTCGGAGGAAGCATGTGGTAGACTTCAGGGTTCCCTTGTACCGACCAGTAGGGGGAACATGCGCACAACAACCAGGTAGGGGAGGGGGGGAATTGGCATAACGACTAAATTGGGATGGGGAGAAAAGCAGAGAAAATTAGGCAGAGAAAAAGAGGATTACAATATATTTTTTTAATGGGTGGTAGGTGGGGAGAGAGGGCAGGGAGGGCTGCGCCTCCCACCAATTAGGGCTTACATGGATGACATGACATTAGTGACCAGGACAGTGCCTTGAACAAAAAGGTTACTAGAGAAGTTAAATGATAATCTCAAATGGGCTAGGATGAAGATTAAGCCTAGTAAATCGAGAAGCATTTCATTGACCAGAGGGAAGGTAAAGGTAGTAGAGAAAAGGTTTTACATAGATGAGGAGGAAATTCCATCTATAAGGGACCACTTTATACATACAATATTGCACTTTACTGTTACATTTGGACTCTGGTTGGATGCCAAACTTATTTTCATTGTGCTGTATAATAATTATAATAATATAATAATATAATATAATAATAATTATATTATAATGATATAATAATACATTTTTGTCTAAAATAAACATCGAAATCCAATTTAATCTTATCATGATGATAATTTGATGATGATTGTTTTATTATCAAGCCTGTGTAGGCGGTTTGGCATGGCTCCTTCTAACTGTTGGTGTCTCCTGCCCTCTAGTGGACGGAATAGATGTGAGCAGCACAGCCACCTTGTATAAGAGCTTGGCCCAAGCTGCACCAGAAATCAAGCAATGTGTGGACGCCTGCAACTTCATTGCTGAGAGCACACGGCAACAAAACGATATTGGATCTGTAAGTTGTGTCTATACCTGTCTCTAAATCTTTCCCTCACTTAACAATGTCCAAATAATTTAACCCTTGCAACGAGGAACCTTGTGCTGTACTGTAAGTCCGTACATACCATGTATTGGCAGTTGTAAAGTTAAAGTGGCACTTGATCAAAAAACAATGCTGATTTATTTTGCACATAATCTCATGCGCATCCAAAAACTTTTTTCCAAAAACAGATATTGAGAGTAGATGAGTTTGAATATGGCCACCAGTGATGTCATCTGGGACATTGAATCCTTGTGTTGTGTTAACAACTCCAGCTCTCAATAACTGTCAAACTAAATGTATGTGTTTAGAGTTTTGGGATGTGTGTGAGATGATGTACAAAATAAATCAGCATTGTTTTTTTATTTAAGTGCCCCTTTAATCCTAATCACTTGGGTGTGCAAATTCTATATGTTCGTGTCTCGTGACATTCTATACTGTCTTTAACTGTGAATGTAAGCAACACTTAAATTTATAAATTGTAGCTAGGAAAACATTGTTCATCAGAAACAGAACAGACAGATGAACAATGTTCAGATAAGAGCACAAGAACACAAGAGTATAATAACACGACTAACTGACGTAATTGGCCCACAGACGTCAGATCAGCTGCTCCTCTGACAGCACTACACCTGTACTTAATGAGAGAGCGGGATAGGGAGAGAGAGAGAGAGCACAGCCAGGCAAGAACCGTGACAAGAACAGGCTTATGGTTCTTCCTTGCAATGATTACATTTTTAAATCTTTTGTAAAAAATATTACATTTTTGATGGTTCATTATTTAAAAGTGCTGTAAGTGGTATTCATTTTGCTAAAATATGTGGTCTACGTGTTCAAATAATAGCTCTACAGTCATCACTGATATAGAGTAACATGGGTTTCTCAGTCCCTCAGCTCTGCAGTAAACACAAAATACATTCCCACTTTATCCAATCAGGATACAGATCTCCACACAGCGAAAATAGTCAAAAATAAGAAGAAAAAAGTAAATATGTGTTTGAAACAATTAGAATATCTGCCAGTGCAGTACGCAAATTTGGCTTGGCAAGATTTCTTGAAATAAAGTGGGAAGATACCAACAAATGTATTTTGTGTTTACTGCAGAGTGGAGGGACTGGGAGACCCATGTTACTAAAAAAAACATTTTATATCAGTGATGGCTGTCAGAATGTAGAGATATTTAACACTTATTTTGACCAGAAAAATACAACTCACTTTCACCTTTATTGACAAACAGGAAAGGGAAAGCTGGGTGCTGATCGGCAAGATGATTGACAAGGTGTGCTTCTGGGCGGCCATTCTTCTCTTCTTCTTGGGGACAGTGGCCATCTTCCTCACAGGACACTTCAACCAGGTGCCAGAGTATCCATTCGCAGGGCAGACCAAAAGATATGCCCCCAGTTAAAAAAGAAAAAGAAAACAGAAAGCCTTTAGCACTAATAACACAAATGTTATTAAGGGTATTTGCACCTCCTGCTCTCTGTAAGAGTCCTGCTCTCTGTAAGAGTTTGTGGTCTTGCTAATTTCCGCTCTTAACTTCTCTTACTACGATCTTATTTATTATGAAATGTGTTTAGACGGCTGCGAGGGGTATTGTCTTGATATCGTTGTACCGTGTTTTCTTTTTTTCTTTTTTAAAAATAAATATTTAAATCTGTCCATTGTGACACACTTAATCACTTCTTATTACAACATGTGTGACTTGTATAATATGTTTCTGACAATCCTATGACGACGACAATATGTATGACTTCAGTACATTGTATAACAGTAGAAAAGAAAACGTATTATATCGCCATTGTATCATATCTCCAACTTTTCAGGAATTGAGAAAACTGGCTGATTTGACATGAACTGACCACTAGCCTAGCTTAGCACAAATGAATGGAAGCAGATACAGACATAGTTGATACTTAGTGATACATAGTTAAAGGGGAACTATGCCCAATTTCAGAATTCCTCTGTTATTCCTCTGGTCTATGACAGTACAAACATATTTGTGAAAATTAGCAACCCTCTAAGTGCTAAAACTCAACTTGTGATGTCAACAAGTATAAAGTCTGGTGGGCGGCCGGGTAGCGCAGCGGACTAAGCGTCTGTCTACCACCGCAGAGACAGTGGGATCGAATCCAGCTGCGGTACCTCTGGCTTGGTCGGCCGTCCATACTGACACAATTGGCAGTGTCAGCGGGTGGGAAAGCCGGTGGGGTGGGTGCTGGTCGTTGTAAATAGCTACTCCTACAGTTCGGTCGGGGCGCCTGCACAGCGAGGGAAAGATCTGGGGGAGGTAGTGTGACCCTTCCACACGTTACACTCCCCCAGTGAGAGTCCACACTGCCAGGTGAAAAGAAGCGGTGACTACACATGTGTCGGAGGAAGCATGTGATAATCTCCACCCTCCCAGACCGACAGTAGGGGGTAGAGTGCACAACGACCAGGAAGGGGATTGGGAATTGGCATAACGACTAACATTGGGATGAGAGAAAAACGGAAAAAGGAGGGGGAAAAAGATAATACAAAAAATAAAAAAGTATAAAGTCTGGTGCTGCTCCATAGACATTGAATTGGGAAAGATGTTATAGATGACACTGACAGCACCCAAGTTAATGTTCATCGGTACATTTTCTGTTTCAGAACTGAGAACCCTATGGAGCAACTCCAGACTTTATACCTGATGACATCACTAGTTTGAGTCTTATTTCTGCTTTACTGTAGATGAGAGTAGCTCATGTTCACAAATATTGATAGAACTGTCTTAGGCCATGGAAGTAATATAATAAGAATTTAGAATTTGTAGTGGTGTTCCCCTTTAATGCATCTCCTTTAATCTCCTTTAATGCGTCACCCTGCTGATAATACACTAGCCACAATATACACTAAGTAAAACAAAACAAAAGAACACAGGCTCTTTTCAACAAAAGCAAAGGTTCTGCAGGAGGATTTTGAGCGCTGGTTATTCTATCCTTACGATGTATATGGTTTCTTAAACTTTTGAAGTAAGGAATTCAAATGAATTTTTTTTATCTCTCTTATTGTGGGACCCAGGCTCATTTAAACATATCACAAACATATTAGTACTGTTGTCATGTGCTGCCACCATAAGGCAGCCTGTGATCCATTTTGGGTCCTGGGCCATAGTTTAAGAAACCAGTATGTAAAGGATTCTTTAATGCTAGGCTTAAAGTGGTAAATAAACATTGTAGTTTTCATGGAATGGGCTGACTAGATGACGACTATACCTTATTGATCTTACCTATCAAATCCACTTCTGAAGGGAGAGATGTACTGTAGAGAGTGAGAAGGAGAAAATGTTTGAGCCTCAAAGCGTGGATTGTGGAAAAGGGAGTGTAATCCAAATCCAACAAAAGGAATATATTCCCCAATGTTTTGTACACTGAGTGTATGTTTTTGTATATATTTTCGCTGTGAGAAAATGCAGATGCGAATGCTGTGTGACAAAGCTCTTCACAATGTTGACTACGATACAACAGCTGGCTCTCATCACAAAATCAGATTGTGATGTACGTAAAGGCACCTCAACTGTGATGTTCATAAATACCTGGCAGGTCATCACTTCACTTGTACTGTTCTACCTTGTTTCAAATCAAATTACATCTTACATCGCAGAATCTGTCAGGTTAGTTTATTCATGTTGCAAAGCAATGCATATATATACCTACTTCTGTGGAACTATAGTCTGCTTTTTGTTGAGCAGAATTAAAAACCACCAATCACAACTTGATATCGTAGTATTTTATTCAAAATATGACATTCGATATCATGTAAAAAAAACTGTTGTATAAAAGCAATAGAACACTCAAGGTTGTATGTTATAGTGAATTTGAATTGATGATCTACCGACCAAATCACAGCTATGCCTATGATGTTATTAACTATAAAATACTCCCTCTTATGTTCTATTGCTTAATTCAAAATACTGTACATGCAATGAATTAAGTTAACTCTGAAATGTAATGTTTGATAAAAACATAATTTCAAAATGACTCAATCTGAGGAATCTTGTTCACCAGAAGGTCATACACAACACAACACGACAGGATCCTGTCATCTTGTTTGGAGCCATACCGTCAATAGTGGCATCATTACAATGTTTGTTTTAAAATGTGGCTATTGATTATATCCCTCATTTGCATATGGATACTTGATCAAACTTTATATGAAATAACTACTGTTGTACTTTTCTTTTGGAATTTTAAATTGAATTGAATTATTTAATTAAATATTTATTTCAAAGATGTGAAGAATGAAAATACATACAAAAAAGCAACAACAAACAAAAATAGTTCAAACAAATAAACAATATTAACTTTAACTGTCTGAAAAGGAGTAGGAAGAAGTATACACTTATTTAATCCTACCCCTTCTCTACTACTCAGTGATTGTGAATATACTATTATTAGTACAATATTATAATGGCATGTATTTTTTATGTTTCTTTATTTTTGACACTGCTAATGAGCACATCTTTTTTTTTACCAAAATACTGTAACAGGCTGAACCTGAAATATTTTGTTTGCCGTGTTTTTAATGTGTGCTTCGATTGTATTTTACTACATTTAGTGCTTTAAAAAAAAAAAATACATTTAAAAATGTGAAGATTTGTTGCAGTTCTGTATTGTAACTTGTGGGCAATCCCTTGTTCCCAGCTAATCAGGTTTAATATTTTGCGGGTGTGCTGATGACCTGCCCCTATGTAAACACTCACATGAAGGTTAGAGAGAGAGAGAGAGAGAGAGAGAGAGAGAGAGAGAGAGAGAGAGAGAGAGAGAGAGAGAGAGAGAGAGAGAGAGAGAGAGAGAGAGAGAGAGACGCTTGCAGAGAGGAGAGACGGAAGAGAGAGACAGAGAGAAGAGACGGGACGGGAGAGAGAGACAGATAGGAGAGATGGAAGAGAGAGACAGAGAGGAGAGAGGCAGAGAGAGGTAGAAAGAGAGAGAGAGAGAGAGAGAGAGAGAGCAAGAAAGAGAGACAGAGATAGAGGTAGAGAGAGAGGTAGAGAGAGACAGAGAGAGGCAGAGAGAGACAGAGAGAAGAGACTGGAGAGAGAGACAGAGAGAGAGATAGAGGTAGAGAGAGACATAGAGAGGCAGATAGGAGAGGCAGAGAGAGACAGACAGACAGAGATATATAGAAAGGCAGAGAGAGAGAGAGAGAGAGAGAGAGAGAGAGAGAGAGAGAGAGAGAGAGAGAGAGAGACAGAGAGACAGAGAGACAGAGAGACAGAGAGGAGAGATGGAAGAGAGAGACAGAGAGGAGAGAGGCAGAGAGAGAGGTAGAAAGAGAGAGAGAGAGCAAGAAAGAGAGACAGAGGTAGAGAGAGAGACAGAGAGAGAGGCAGAAAGAGACAGAGAGAAGAGACTGGAGAGAGAGACAGAGAGAGATAGAGGTAGAGAGAGACATAGAGAGGCAGATAGGAGAGGCAGAGAGAGACAGACAGAGAGATATACAGAGAAAGGCAGAGAGAGAGAGAGAGAGAGAGAGAGAGAGAGAGAGAGAGAGAGAGAGAGAGAGAGAGAGAGAGAGATAGATAGATAGATATAGAGATAGATAGATAGATAGATAGATAGATAGATAGATAGATAGATAGATAGATAGATAGATAGATAGATAGATAGATAGATAGATAGATAGATAGATAGATAGATAGATAGATAGAAAACGTTATTGCCATTTCAACACATGGTTGATTGGGATTTGTCTCAGTGCCAAACATACAGTACATACAGTATAAAAACATACAATAAAAAACATACAAGAATACATGCAATGCAATCCCTAAAGTAGAAGTATTTCACAAACAATAAAAAAAAATGCTACAGTGCCTAAAAGAGCTCAGTGCTCCAATTTAAAGTGCATATTGCCTTAAAGTGCCTGTCGGCTAGTGCTAGCCTTTATAGTACAAAGGAGTTGAGTTCAGGTGACAGACAACCTCGGGATATGTGCGATTCTTAAAACGAGATGTCCTACACCTGTGACTTTGGAGTCTTCTACCAGAGGGAAGGGGGTTAAAGAGGTAGTAAGCAGGGTGAGAGGGGTCACCGATCACCTTCTCCCCTTTCCACCTGATGTGTGTGGCATATATGGAGGCCACAGAAGGAAGATCACAGCCAATGATTTTTGACGCTGTGCGTACAGTCCTTTCCAGCTGTCCCCTATCATGGACGGTGGTGTTTCCGTACCACACCGTCACTGAGAAGGTGAGGACGCACTCCACAGTGGCTCTGTAGAAGTTGAGCATCGCCTCCCTGGACACACCAAACTTTTTAAGTTGGCGCAGGGAGTGGAGCCTCTGGTGGGCCTTGCTGATTATGTGGCTGATGTTAACTTCCCATTTTAAATTATCACATATGGTGGTGCCAAGGAATTTAAAACGGTCTACCCTCTCCACCTGCTGGCCATTTTTGAACAGAGAGAGAGAGAGAGAGAGAGAGAGAGAGAGAGAGAGAGAGAGAGAGAGAGAGAGAGAGAGAGAGAGAGAGAGAGAGAGAGAGAGAGAGAGAGAGAGAGAGAGAATACATTCTCTTTCTCCCTCTCTCTCTCTCTCTCTCTCTCTCTCTCTCTCTCTCTCTCTCTCTCTCTCTCTCTCTCAATCAATCAACCATTACACTATAACAACTAACTGGTTAGTTGATGATCATAAATAGTTTAGTTCATTAGCTATATTAGAAATATTGTAAAATGATTAAGTAATTTTAGAAGTCATTCAGTCATGTTTCATTGCTGTTGGTGTGTAAGGGACACCTCTCACCCCAACCACAGACTGTTTGCCCTCCTCCCCTCTGTAAGGCACTATAGGAATCTGAGGTCCAGGACATCAAGGTTTAGGAACAGCTTCTTCTCTTCAGCTGTGAACTTGCTGAACTCGGCACTTCGGCTGGTTACTGTCAGTGTAGTTTGCTGCTACTTGTACTCTGGTTTGTATGCCGACTGTATTTTGTCGTGCTTTGCTGAATCCAATCCAATCCAATTAATTTGATGTCACTATAAATTGCATCCACTGTGCCAGGAGTCAAGCAGTCACTGTATGCCTTAGTTCTATGACGTGCTTTACTGGCATACAGCACTTCCTGCAGAAAACACAGAGCGGTCTGCTTTCAATTTGATTCCCTGCAGACCAAAGCTGCATGAAGGAGTAACATTACTTTTGCTTCTCCCAGAAAGCAAACAACCTTTTGTCTGCTCAAGTCTTCCACAGGACATTCTCCTGTTTCCCCACTGAGGATAGAAGTGGAAGAAAGCATGCAGTAAGAAGGTTAGGCAGCTATGCAGTGCACTTTAGTTTGCCTGTTTATTTTAAAGAGGACATATTAAACTTGTCACAATCACGGCGAGAGCCTCCATCTCTCCGCCTGCTTCCACGCCCTTATATGGGCAGCTTCCGACTCCATCATCCCCTTTCCACTATCCCTCCAATATATCATGATCTAGAGGCTGTTTTTAGCAAACAGCATGCTCTCTCCCTGCCACCCCATCGTCTTACGACTGTGCCATTGACCTGGTTCCGGGAGCCCCGCTCCCCGCTAGTCGCCTGTTCAACCTCTCACGCCCGGAGAAGGAGTCCATGGAGAATATGTCCACAATTGATTTGAATTGAAATTGAAAACCTTTATTTATCCCCGAGGGGAGATTAAGATGTCCTTTACAGCACAAGCAGCGCAACAGCAATTTAAAAACAGCAATTAAAAAACAGTTTATACATAACATACATGTGTTAAAACAAGATGGACAAGTACACAGGGATACAAATAGCTCAAATAGGACTAAAAAGAGCAAAAAAAAAAAAAAAAAAAAAAAACTGTGAAAAAGAAACAAGTCCAATCATGAATGTGTTGTTAAATAATTAAATTAATTTGTTACAGTCCACAACCCAGCTCCTCCAGTTCACAGCAGTTGGCCCGTCCTGGCCCTGCTTGGTTGTGGAGCCTGATTGTCCCTGGCCTCTGGCATTATCACCCCTCCTCCTCCCCTGTCGGCGCTGGTTTCTTTTTCATTTCTAAGAAGGATGGTTCCCTTCGCCCCTGTATTGACTACCGTGGCCTCAACAACATCACGGTCAAGAACAAGTACCCTCTACTGTTGATTAACTCTGCTTTTGAACCCCTGCAAGGTGCCACCATTTTTACAAAGCTGGACCTCAGGAATGCCTATCACCTCTGCTGTGGGCAAAGCACAGCAGCGCCTTTTCTATCTCAGGAAGCTTAAATGGGCTAAACTCCCACAGGGACTGATGGCCAACTTCTACCACTGCGCAGTAGAGAGTGTACTCACGTACGGACTACTGGTGTGGTTTTCTAGCTGCACCAGGGCAGAGAAGGAGGCCCTCCACAGAGTGGTCAAGGCTGCGAGGAGGATCACTGGAGCTAGCCTCCCAGATATCTCCACAGTCTTTACCTCCCGCTGCCTACGGCGTATAAATAACATCTTACAAGACCAGTACCACCCAGCACACCATCTCTTTCAACTGCTGCCCTCTGGTCGAAGGTACAGATCCATCCTGTCCGGAACCAGCAGACTGACCAACAGCCTCTATCCACGGGCTGTCAGGCTGCTCAGCGACCAACATCAACTTGCCCCCCCCGCATCCCACCCCCCCTGCACCCAACCCCCGGTGACATAACTCCCACTTCCACATTACAACAATAACTGTGAACCGGACTTGCATTGCTGCACTATACACTATTTCATCCTTTGCAAGTCAACGCCCCCCCCCCTCCTCCTTCCATTAACTCACTGGACTATCACTGAAATATTTATATTTATTCATTTATTTGTACTAGCACTAAATGCACTTGGGACAATGATGGTATGTTATATATTGAGGACATTGGGACATTGATACTTTATTACTATATTATTACTATTATTATTGACATTATTATTTTGCACATGCTATATCTTATGTTTGTATGCCAGTGGTGATGTTCCTAACAAATTTTCGTTGTACCAACAATGACAAATAAAGATCTATTCTATTCTATTCTCGTCCGTATCCGGGAGTGGGACGAATGGAAGACGGCCTTTAAGACGCCGCTCGGTCACTTCGAGTACAAGGTAATGCCCTTTCGGTTGACCAACGCCTCTGCTGTCTTCCAGGCCCTTGTCAATGACGTTCTCCGTGATGTCCTGAACCGCTCTGTTTTTGTGTACTTGGATGACATTCAGATTTTTTCCCGCTCTATGGAAGAGCACATCCAGCATGTCCGTCTGGTCCTCCAACGCCTGCTGGAGAACAAGTTGTTCATCAAGGTGGAGAAGTGCGAGTTCCACGTCTCCTCCATCGGGTTCCTCGGCTACATAATTGAGGGCGGCCAGATCCGGGCGGACCCCGAGAAGATCAAGGCGGTGCTGGACTGGCCCAGGCCCACCAACGTCAAGCAGCTCCAACGCTTCCTGGGGTTTGCGAACTTCTATCGACGTTTCATCAGGGACTAACAGCCGTGTCGCCACACCCCTCACCCAACTCACTTCGCCCTCCGTGGCCTTCGTCTGGTCCGATAAGGTGGACTCCGCCTTCTCCGAGCTGCGTAGGCGCTTCACCTCCGCGCCCATCCTCGTCCGGCCGGACACGTCCCGCTAGTTTGTGGTGGAGGTGGATGCCTCCAGTACTGGGGTGGGGGCGGTCCTCTCCCAGCGCTCCGCTCTCGACCAGAAACTACACCCCTGCGCCTTCTTCTTTCGCCGCCTGACCCCGGCCGAGGTCAACTACGATATTGGGAACCTGGAGCTACTGGCGGTCAAGCTGGTCTTGGAAGAATGGAGACACTACCTGGAGGGTTCCGAGATCCCCTTCCTTGTCTGGACGGACCATAAGAACCTCGCCTACATCCAGACGGCCAAGCGCCTGAACTCCCGCCAGGCCTGTTGGGCGCTGTTCTTCGGTCAGTTCAACTTCACCTTGACCTACAGGCCCGGTTCCAAGAACGCTAAGCCAGACGCCCTCTCCCGGCAGTTTGTCCCCAAAGGGGTTCTCTCTCACCCAGACACCATCCTCCCCTCCTCCTGTTTGGTGGCTTCTGCCACCTGGGAGATCCAGTCCGTCGTCCAGGAGGCCCAGCGCGTCCAGCCTGATCCAGGTAACGACCACCTAACCGGCTTTTTGTCCCCGACCTTGTCCGCTCCCAGGTGCTCCAGTGGATCCACACCTCCCGGTTCGCCTGTCATCCTGGGGTCGACCGTACCCTGTCCCTGCTGAAGCGGCGCTTCTGGTGGCCCTCCATGAGGGAAGACACCCGCGCCTTCGTCCTTGCCTGCTCCGTCTGTGCTCGTGGGAAGGCCTCCCACCGACCGCCTGCCGGGCTCCTCCGTCCACTGCCTGTTCCTGGCCGCGTCTATGCCTTCTACAACGCTGTTCGGTTTCCGGGTTCCTCTGATTGGCCACTAAGCCCACGTGACCGCGCGCTAGCATGCCCCCTTATCGCCCACTCTCGCGCTGTGAAGCGGAAGCGCCAGCGGGGCGAGGCGGTGGTTTCTCCCCGGCTTCGTGCGCCGCTGACTCGGTCCAGCTCCAGCAGCAGCGGCCGTCTTCCGCCTGCGGTATCCTCTCTCCGAGGCGGCTCGTTCTTATTAATCCCCCATTGTTCAGGTCGACATGGTCGCACAAACACCCGTTGGAGGAGTAGTGGGGGAGAAGAAGAGGAATATTTTTAAATAGCACGAATTATCGACTGGCAACTCTGTGCTCGTCAGACATGTTAATGTCATGTATGTTGTGTATGTCATAAATGTCGATATGAATTGAAAACGGGGGATCCTGATGTAAACAAGACAAACGTCTTTCTCTGGTCTGCATCCCCTTAACAATTGTTCTCCCCCACTACTCCTCCAACGGGTGTTTGTGCGACCATGTCGACCTGAACAATGGGGGATTAATAAGAACGAGCCGCCTCTGAGAGAGGATATCGCAGGCGGAAGACGGCCGCTGGAGCTGGACCGAGTCAGCGGCGCATGGAGCCGGGGAGAAACCACCGCCTCGCCCCGCTGGCGCTTCCGCTTCATAGCGCGAGAGTGGGCGATAAGGGGGGCGTGCTAGCGTGCGGTCACGTGGGCTTAGTGGCCAATCAGAAGAACCCGGAAACCGAACATTGTAGAAGGCATAGACGCTTCCTGGCCGGCCCCTGGTCACACTTCGTCACCGGTCTACCTCCTTCACACGGTAACACTGTCATTCTAACCATTGTCGATCGGTTCTCGAAGGCCGTTCACTTTGACGCTCTCCCCAAACTCCCCTCTGCTTCAGAGACTGCGGACCTGATGGTGCTTCACGTCTTTCGCCATGTCCTAACCTCTGTTCTCCCTGTGCCCAAGACCACCACTCTCGGCCGACGCTGTCTTCTGACGTACCACCCGCCCGGACGTTCCTGAGAACCTCAAGCAAGAGTCACTACTCGTCCAAAGTCGCACATTCTTGTATATTCTCTATTGCCTTGTCTGCTTGGTACCCAAAGGAATTAAAACCTACCTAAAACGCTCCATTCTGCTATTGGGCTCCGCCACCGCTGCCCTAAGAAAACTGCTTTTTCCTTTGATGCTTCCAATACCTGGAATGCCCTCCAACTAACTCTGAAGCTGAAGGTTATTCCTTCTTTTGCTGCATTTAAAAGTATGATCTTCGACCAATGTATGTTGACTTGTAATTGTCTTAATAACTGACTTATTTATTTTGCCTATATGAATTTGCTGATAAACTGTGTCTTTGTTTTTTGTAAGCTCCCAATGAATTTGATGGAAAATGGGTTTTGTCTACTCTTTGTCTAGTCTTTGTCTTTGTCTAGTCTTTGTCTAGTCTTTGTCTAGTCTTTGTCTTTGTCTAGTCTTTGTATGGAATCGGCCACATACACCGACCAACGCCCAAAATGGCCACAAAATAGACATTTAAGGTGAAAAACACCATCCACTAATGGGATGCTATGTTGTTAATTACTCACACTCTCGATTTATAAGCCACTCGACTCGAGCTTAACACACTGTTTACAGACAGTCACAGGGCTAAACATGCACTCAATGAAATGCCCGTGGTTCCACAACGGCATGCAACAAATGCTCAGCCCAGCAGCTCGTATTAAGAGGTACTGCAGCTACGACCACGAAAGGTTTCCCCGCCACCCTAGTGGACCACTGTGTATTGACCAAGCAGACAAGGGGGGGTGGTGACAAGGGAAAACACACTGGGAGCTAAACTTAAACTAACTTAAAGGTGCTATCATTCAGCCTCTAGATGTCACACTAGAGCACCAGCATGATTTTATCCAATCAGGTGCATTCCACATGTAGGGAGGGGATACATGCCTGCAACATGTAAACAAAAACATTAATGTTGGATCTGCAAAAAAATTTGATACACTTTTTCTCCCCATTTTCTATTTTTCTCCCATCCCAATTTCGTATTTCCAATTCTTCCCTCCCCTGTCTTGAACGTTGCTAGACTATGCCTCCCACTGGTTGGCTGTAGTGAGGATAGAAGCCTTGCATCACGTGTCCCCTCCGGTACACGAGGAGGCAGCCTGTCGCATCTTTTCACCGCAGCAGCTCGAACTCTCAGTGGCGAGGAGTAATGCGTGGGAGGCTCACGCTGCCCCCGATACTTCCTGTTTCCGCCGCTCCGGCGCCATCCAACCGACCTGTAGGAGTCGCTGTCCACAACGTCCAATCCCCACCCACCGGCTTTCCCACCCTCTAACACTGCCGATTGTGTTAGTATGACGGCCGGCCAAGCCGGTAGCAACGCAGAGAGCTGGGCTCGATAACAGCATCTCCTGCGTTAGTGGCGAGCACCTTGCCCACTGCGCCACTCAGCCGCCAACTGCAAACATTTTTAAATTATAAATTAATAATCCTAAATAGTTATGGGGGGAATTTTCTTTTTCTTTTTTAAATAAATGATTACTCTACATAAAAAGGTTATCTATAGCCAGGGGCGTAGCTGGAGATTCTGGGCCCCATGAAATAATCTATTTGTGGGCCCCAATCCATGCGAGCGCGCGTTAGCGTGCAAGCTTAACAAATTTGGGCCATTTATTTATTGATGAAAACGCATAATATGGTTTTTACCTATACATTCGGATCAGCAGTTCAGCACCTGATGGGTGAGCCTAGTAAAGGATGTCGCATTGCGTTCATCTTCAATGAATGGACCAATGCAATAGTCTACCAAGGAACCTTGAGTTGCACTAGGCTAGGCATATATTTTCCCCTACTCTTGTGACAATGTTTTCTGATACTCAACAAAAGCTGTTACTTGTCCTGTCTCTCTGTAATCCCATCTCCAACACAATAGTCTACTCAAGCACACTATTAGGTTGACAGACACTTACATTTTGATCTGCTCTGTAGTATACAATCGCTCATTCTGTCAAACAGAGTAACAAGCACCTGTTTGTTTCTTTTGTGACGTTTTTTTTAATACAGGCAATTCTACTTTTGAGTCATCTACATTAACTTACTTTAGGATAATAATAAAACCATATTAATAAAAAGATAATAGTGTTCTCTGGGGCCCCCCCTCAGTGCTGGGCCCTTGGAATCATCCTAACCCCCCCCCCCCTCAGCTACTCCCCTGTCTATAGCACCTTTAAAACACACTTTCACTAACTCTTATGATAAACCACAAACCATCCACTCAAACTCCAACTCACTCTCCTAGAGTGGGTAGTACAAGTAGGAAATGGGTCAGGGAAAGTGACGAATATGGGGAGATAGCTAATGACGGGTACGAAAAAGTGTCTGTGTGCCACCTGCCTGGGATATAGAGCCCAACCAACACAGTATTATTGGTCCAACAAGATATCCCAGCGGAGGATATAGAGCCCAACCAACACGGTATCATTGGTAAGATAAGATAAGATAAGATATTCCTTTATTGATCCTCTTGGGGAAATTCAGAGTCCAACAAGATATCCCAGCACAGGATATAGAGCCCAACCAACACAGTATCATTGGTAAGATAAGATAAGATAAGATATTCCTTTATTAATCCCCTTGGGGAAATTCAGAGTCCAACAAGATATCCCAGCAGAAGTACAGTTGTGGTGCATTTGTGAGAATTCTCAGTTACGTTCTCCGTCAGTTCCATCCACGCCTGGCCGGATCCGTTCGGTAAACACCTAATGGAGAGGACATTTAGGCTTGGACAAATCAGTGGCTTGCTGTTTCCAGTTTAACATTCAACCACACACAACAAGATAACAAAAGGCACTTAACTGGTTGGTAGGTGCGTTGAGGAGTCCCAAGATGAGTAGACCTCTGCGCCCACAGTAGAGGGGGATGGGTGGAGGATGAAGTTGGAGGATGTAACTGAAGCCATCGTCACAGAAGGGAGTGCGCACACTCACATTCAGAGATTTCCACCAGGAAAGGTCTGCCATCTTGCCATCATTCATAAAATGATGATCAGATTTTAAAATGTGCCAGTGTCTGTACAAAACAGGCAATACTTGGTGATGATTGATGAATAAATAAACGTCTTTCCAACTTTTATGGACACCCTTGAAAAGGTCAACTCTAGATGTCTCGTTCATTCTCTCAACATAAACATTTAGTTGTAGCTCTTTGTAGCCATGTTCTCTAAATGTGCCTTTCATTACATGCAAATTCCTAGTCAAATCGAGATGGGACCAAGTCATTGTTTTGCAAGTCACAAGTCAGTCTCAAGTCTTGGTACTCAAGTCCCGAGTCAAGTCCCAAGTCAAGAGAGGCAAGTCTCGAGTCAAGTCCCAAGTCAAGACTGACAAGTCCCAAGTCGAGTCCCAAGTCCTAACCTTTGAGTTTCGAGTCCTAAACAAGTCATAATACGTGCTTCACCAAAAAAATTCATTATCAACTTGTTGGCAAAACATAATCTAATTACTATAAATGTAATAATATTCAGAATCAGGGTTAGTCTTACAACTAGATACATTTGGGCAAGAGCTGCTTGAGAAAACCAGTTCAGGAGTATATTGAGAAAAAAAAGAATAAGGATCACCATATCCATTAAGGTAGGATAACAATAACCAAGATATTGTCTTCCCACTTGGACCAATCATTTATTTAACGTCTGCCTGCCCTGTATATACAGTCTAATCAGTCTATGGCACATTATCCATAATAGCAGACCTCGGTCAACTAACTAGTCTACCTTAACCCTTTATCAATTTTGGGGTATAAAAAATCTGTACTGAAATGACATGGCATCTCTGCATTTCGTATATTAGGTAGTTTATTAGGTATTAGAATTAGGTATGGCCTAATTCGTGTGTGAGCTCTCTCTCTCTCTCTCTCTCTCTCTCTCTCTCTCTCTCTCTCTCTCTCTCTCTCTCTCTCTCTCTCTGATCAAATAACAAACTCAGCAAGGCCAACAGCTTTTCAGTTACAGTGGGTGACAATATTGTCACAAGGAAAGATGAAATTACATACCTGGGTTCCATCCTAGAGGCAAATCTTTCCTGTGACAAAATGGCATCCAATGTAATAAAAAAAGTCAACCAACGAACCAGATTCTTGTACCGGATCTCCTCTCTGGTAAACAAGAATACCCTGAAGACTCTGGCAGGAGCACTCATTCAAGACTACTATGACTATGCTTGCACCTCATGGTACCAAAGCACCTCAAAGGCACTAAAAACAAGATTACAAACATCACAAAAAAAGCTCTCGGTAGGAAGGTCCTGACCAGACCTTAAAACGCGTCTTCTTCCTTCCCTTCTAAATGTTTTGTAAATAACGATGTTTTCCAAAACGAGTGTTGCTGCACTACATTTAGGATACGACGCGAGTTGTGTGTGAATTGTCTTGTCACTGGTATTAGCTTCTCCATGCAAATCGGGTTGTTTGTTACAGATGTAAAAATTATTTGGTTTGTTGTGTTGAGAAACATCATGTGTGTTCATGTACCGTGTATTCACAACTAAGGGGGTTAAACTAACCTATAAAGCTATGCTTAGTGACACCGCATCCTGGGCATCCAGGCGACATGACAAAACAAGTCCCAACGGCGCATTTCTGGAGACTAATGTTATGTTTTGACAACAGATGTTTTGACAAATTGCTTGTATTGCCACCCATGCTTGCAAATGTTTTATTGCACTTGTGGCAACGTGCGCTGTCTTCGTTTTGTTCTCTCCTCCATGATAATAATAATAATAATAATAATAATACAAATAATAATAATAATAATAATAATAATAATAATAATAATAATAATAATAATAATAATAATAATAATAATAATAATAATAATAATAATAATAATAATAATAATAATAATAATAATAATAATAATAATAATAATAATAATAATAATAATAATGAGCGCAGAGCTCGGTCTGTGTCCTCAGCGCTTCAAGCGCTTCAAGCGCTGAGGACACAGACCGAGCTCTGCGCTCATTATTATTATTATTATTATTATTATTATTATTATTATTATTATTATTATTATTATTATTATTATTATTATTATTATTATTATTATCATGGCGGAGAGAACAATGAGCGCAGAGCTCGGTCTGTGTCCTCAGCGCTTCAAGCGCTTGAATTATTATTATTATTATTATTATTATTATTATTATTATTATTATTATTATTATTATTATTATTATTATTATTATTATTATTATTATTATTATTATCATCATCATGGCGGAGAGAACAAAACTAAAATCTGGGTACACTTTACGAAAGTCGATGCCGACAACGCACGTTGCCACAAGTGCAATAAAACATTTGCAAGTATGGGTGGCAATACAAGCAATTTGTCAAAACATCTGTTGTCAAAACATAACATTAGTCTCCAGAAATGCGCCGTTTTCGACTGCTTTGCTCGCAGTTACCATCTCCATGCACGTCCACTGCAGGTAAGCCAAGATAATACAGAGTTAGAATTATTAAGAATAGGCTAATAAATAAAATATTATTGTTTAGCTACAAATATATTTGAAAGATGACAGCCCACCCCACGCCTCCTCCCTCTCCCTCCACCACCAGCCTCCCAGCCAAGCCAAGTCCCTTCACCCTAGCAGCTAGGAGGGGGGCGTACTAGCGTAAGGTCAGTGGCCAATCAGAGCGCAAAACGGGAACCCGGAAACACGACCGCGTTGGTAGCCATATCACTGAAGAAGGACATTGTCCGAAACATGTCTGCTATTTATTTAGGCTGCCATTAAAAAACATTGAACCTGTGAGTGCTGGTCCGGCTACCGTGCTTTTTGATATATCATACAGCACAACAAAAACAAGTTTGGCATTGTTAGATATCGTGATTCAGCCTTTATCAGCCTTCATCTGCTCTTCCGTGAAGTCTCTGCGTTGTTTATTTGTTGGTTGTGAGGCAATCGTTCTGTGGAATTCTGTCCTCCCACGCACTGGCTGTAATCACTGTTTCACCCCGTTAATCAGGGGTGTAAAGTACTTGAGTAATTGTACTTCGTTACTGTTTTTGGGGATTTGTACTTTACTCAAGTATTATTAGGTTTGTATACTTGTACTTTTACTCAATTACATTTCAGAGAAAAAAACATACTTTTTACTCATTATATTTAAAATGCAGACCTACAAAGTTCAAAGTACAAATCTCGCAGGTCCAACCATTTCAATTAGTATATTTGTTTCTCTGGCCGAACTAACGTTAACGTTATTAATCCTGCGGCCGCACTTTATTTAAAAACATCAAATCCCCATCAATGGAAAATTAACCCGCCCTAATGCAACATGCAACACTACTATCACCGACATCTAAGAAGGGAGATCCCGACTTCCGGTATGCCGTTAGAGGGCACAGACGCATAGAAGACCGCTCTCCCGGGCGGAATATAATTCTTCCACTTCAAGAATTCAATGAACACAAATATCTAAATCAAAAGGTAGATGAGTGGAAGAAGGAAAGGGAAGGACCGAAAAAGAAGGGAAAAAACTTTTAAAAACTCGAAAACGAGACCACAGAGGAGTTCGACATCGAAGCTAACGTGGTCGCTAGCTTAAATAAAATGTGGCAAGATGACAACGTGCCGACAAGTCACGAGAAGAGCATGGAACACGACTATACAACCAAGGAGCTGGTGCCGGGAGAAGCATGCATTAAAAAAGCACTGAAGATAAAAGGAATCCGCTTCCAGACCCCACAATCCAACATGAAGATTCAAAGAAGTACTGGAAGGAGGCGAGGAGGGAACCGGCGTCTAGTCAGGCGCCTCGGAACGCGAGAGACGGGACGAGCCGACGGCACCAGCACCAGGCACTGAGAGCGAGAGAGAGGCTCAGCGAGTACACACATCCTTAAAAAACAATGAGAAAGAAACCATATGACTCCCCTTGTTTCTGTGGTCATGGCAATGTTTACTAAGTGCCCGGGAGGGGTAAGGTCATTTTATTAGCGTAGCCTCGTCACACACCCTTAGCGCAGGGCCCCCCCCCCTAACGAGGGACTCTCCCTCGCACACCAATGGGGTTTATGCCAAGAGGAGCGGGTGTTTCCCCCCTCGCTTGGAGGTCGAATTCAATAATGTGTTAAATGTTATATGTTAAATGTTGGGAAGAATGTAGAGTATGGGAGGCAGCTAACATATGCAATAACTGGGAAATGAATGTCAGGACCATAAACCAAACAAGAACGAAAACGGCTATCCCATACCAATGCCCTGTGAGTCTTGTTTGTCTTGTGGTGGTGGTTGTCTTATTCTAGAAAAATGAGTAGATTGGCTATGCAAAAACAGAACATCATACTGTAAAGAAAAGAAAAGGTTGTTGTAAAATGTGAAGAGGTGATTTTGGAAAAGAAAGGGAAAATGTTTCAAATGTTTATGCAAACTTTCGTAACCACTGAAACAAAATTGTAAATTGTCTATGAAAAAGCGGAATTCATACTGTAAAGAGAAATTGTATATGTGAAAAAGTGACTTTGGAAAAGAAAAGGAAAATGTCCATGCAAAAATGTAAAAAAAAGTGACTTTGGAAAAGATGTGAAAAATTAACCAAAATAAAGAGTTATAAAAAAAATAAGGGAGATCCCCCCCCTAAGGTTTCTCTCCTCCACATTGCCTGTGGTGCATTTTTTCCTATTGCTAGGTTTTTGTGAGTTTTTCCTTACCCTCGCGTGGGGTATGTCTGGGAGTATATGAATTGAAAATGGGGGACCCTGATGGAAACAAGACAAACGTCTTTCTCAGGTCTGCATCCCCTTAACAATTGTATGTATTGAGCCGTACTGTATTGTACCCATTCTGCAATCTGTTAAATAAAGTTTTCATTCATTCATTCATTTGTTGCATTTATTTATTTTGCATTTATTTAAAAAAAATTTGGACCTTATGGTATTCTTGTTTTTTTCTTGACTTGGTTGATTGTGTTGTTTCTTCTTGACTTGTTTAAAGAAGACGTGTCTCTGTTAAGCACTTTGAGCTGCATTCTGTGTATGAAAGGTGCTATATAAATGAAGATTATTATTATTACCCCTGCTGATTGGTCCTTGTGCAAGACTAGAAAGCGGGGATCTTTGATTAAATACCTGCTATCAGAAAAATAGACAGTCAGAATTAAACTTTTACTTTTTAGTACAAACTTTTTAACTTTTACTCAAGTGTGTTTTTAGCCAGATACTCTGACTTTTACTTGAGTACGATTTTGAAACGGTACCCATACTTTGTTTAAGTATAATTACTGGGTACCTTTTTCACCCCTGCCATTAATGCATCTGGACAAACATTTAACTGGAGTCATCGTCTCTTTATCAGAAAGGATGTTTATTTCCATAAACATAGCATCTTGTACAGAATGAAAGTCTTTTGTAATATAAGAAAGTAGATTAATAGATTCTATCTCTGTCGATCGCTTTGGTGGTTCTGTGGCCTGTCCTGTTAGCCGAAGCCTGTCTGTTAGCTGCTAGCTATCTCTCTACCTCGTGGTCTTTCCCCTCCCCCTCCAGCCCTTGTTCAGAGGGCTGTAGCTCAACTGCTCGATGTGGTCCGTCTCGCTATCCAAACTCTTCTGCTCCCTACCGGAAGAACTAACAGCTTAAAGTCTCTCTCTCTCTCTCTCTCTCTCTCTCTCTCTCTCTCTCTCTCTCTCTCTCTCTCTCTCTCTCTCTCTCTCTCTCTCTCTCTCGCAATGTTTCTCTAACTCTTACGTTGTTTTGGCCATCTCGTCACCCCTAGCAATGGCCGTCTCTGTCAAAGGGATGCTGCTACTGCTCTTCTGTGGCTATCTCTTAACTGAATGTGCTCCTGTGGCTGACCTCGGCCACTGGCTCCTATCTCGTCACTATAGCAACCGCCCTTGCCCATATCTCCCTGCTACAGAGAAATGTCTGTCTTAGAGTTTAACACATACAGGGTCCTTTAAACTCCAGTCTATATAGATATTTACATACATGCATGTTATAACCATGTGAAATAATAATAATAATAATAATGACTTGGATTTATATAGCGCTCTTCACTGACCCAGAGCGCTTCACAGAGTCCATTATTCGTTCATACACAGTCATACCGGTGGTGGTAAGCTACAATTGCAGCCAGAGCTGCCCTGAGGCAGACTCACGGAAGCGTGGCGAATAATCAACGCCTACGGCCCCTCCGACCACCACCAACATTCATTCACATGCATACACATTCATACGAGGCAAGTAGGTTAAGTGTCTTGCCCAAGGACACAACGGCAGTGGGATGGACATGGGCTTGAGTGGGATTCGAACCACCAACCCTTGGATCATTGGACAACCCGCTCTACCCCTGAGCCACGCCGCCCCTCAAATCCAGTGACATCCTTCAACATCCAACCAGAGTGCAAATGTAACAGACAAGTGCAATAGTAATATGGAATGTACATGTGATTAAACTGGGTATAAAATATATAAATTAGTACTACTGAGTAATAGTGCTAATCAGATGTATGTAGAGTTGTAGTATTAGTATGTACAGTGATACAGGTATAGCTAGGATATGTACAGATATAGTTTATACAGATATATAAAAAGGATTATATGCAGGTATATACAGACAGTTGTGGGTAAATATACGGTAAGAATAAAAAATATATATATATATATATATATATATATATATATATATATATATATATATATATATATATATATATATATATATATACAGCGTTATTGTACATGCAATCATAGTTGTGGGTTATATGCAGGTGTATAAGTAGGAAAGGATTATATGCAGGTATATTCAGACAGATATGGATATATAGGCGGTAAATACAAATATATAAATTAATATATATGTTATATACAGCATTTTTGTACATGCTATCATGTGCAGCGCACACAACCTTTAGAAAGCAGGGCATCACATCAGGTAGGCAGTGTTAACTAAAGCAAATGTATTGCTTGAAATCACAAAAAGCAATAATTCTGAACAGCTTCTTTAGGCTTGTAAATCTGAAGATTTAAAACCCAAGGCCAAAAGTAGGCCCATATCATTTCCCCCATACCTCCTAAAAATTACTTTTCCGACTGCCAAATCCATAATAGACTAAATAGGCAAAAGTGGGGATGGTAAATGAGCCCAGCCACCTAGCCTCCAAACTGTTTCCTTCTGGCAGACAGTACCGTTCCATCAAGGCCACCTCCAGCCGTCTGAGGAACAGTTACAGCTGGGTGACAATATTGTCACAAGGAAAGATGAAGCAGCCTCTCAGGAGCAGAACAGGAAAAAGCATTTCATATAAAAGTATTCTGTATTTTTGTATGACAACTAATAAAGAAACTTGAACTTGAACATGAACTTGAAATTACATACCTGGGTTCCATCCTAGAGGCAAATCTTTCCTGTGACAAAATGGCATCCAATGTAATCAAAAAAGTCAACCAACGAACAAGATTCTTGTACCGGATCTCCTCTCTGGTAAACAAGAATACCCTGAAGACTCTAACAGGAGCACTCATTCAAGGATACTATGACTATGCTTGCACCTCATGGTACCAAAGCACCTCAAAGGCACTAAAAACAAGATTACAAACATCACAAAACAAACTGGTCAGACTACTGCTTGACCTTACTCCTAAAACCCACCTCACCCCTGCCCATTTTGACAACCTAGGATGGCTTAGAGTAGACGACAGAGTACAGCAACTTGCAATGGGCCTGGTCTACAAGATACACTACACCACTAAGGTACCCATGTACATGTCGAAATACTTCCCAAAGGTCAGTGAATACGACAACCACAACACCAGAGGGAGTTCCACAAATCATGTTCAACCCAGATTCGGCACAAACAAGGGCCTAAACACGATTCACAATTATGCCACATCAATGTGGAACGCCCTACCCACAGCCGTAAAAAAAATTGAATCCCTATACCCAGCTTCAAAACCGCTCTCAAAGAGCACCTACGGGAGGCTGCAATTAGAAACTGGCCCCCTTAAAAACCCTTGTGCATCCCTAGCAATGGTGGAACTCACTGGGCTTAAGAGATGAAATGATACATCATGTTTAAAGCCATATAATTTTAACTGTTTACTATTTTTAAAACATTTTTCTACCCATGATTAACAGTAATAGCATAATCTCAATATATCTCTCAACAGATTACTCATATTTATGAATTATAACCACTCAAACCTGTGTTTGTTTGATACAATGTGTTTTTTCATCGAAAAAACGGATAAATGTTGTTTTTGACCATATTTCTCATATTTCTTTTTGATAAATTACATTTAGAAATATCTCGACGAAATACCTCTGAATACGAATCAAAAAAAATATTAAAGATTCGATGACTAGTTCGGCCAGAAACGGCGTTGAGGCGAAACGTTACTAAGCGCTCAACTTACCCAAATCTGGTGTGGGCTGTTCCATGTTGTTATGCGGCAGAAATATTGGACACGCCTCGCTGTTGGGAAGAGAACCAGACTTGCTCCGTGCATGACACTTCCTCGTTGGCGCGCGCCGGCGATGGGGGGCTTGTATTTCGGCGTATGGCGCGCTGTCGACTGCGCGGTCCGGTTCGTATCTGGTTCTGTCTCAGAAAATCCACTCGCCCCCCCCCACCACCACCCCAAACGATGTCTCCGGCATTTCAATCACTAGCTGCCCGGTACAGCATATCTCACCTCCCTTGAATTGTGGCAAAGTTATCTGTGGAGCGATTACGCCACCATGCGTTTTACATCGGTAACAGCACATCCTGAATATGCTCGTGGAATATGCAAGGATTTGGTAGATATATCGAGAATTGAACGAATAAGAATAAAAAAATGGTTAAAAATGCCGTTTTAACATTGGAGCGGACGGAGAGTAGAAAAAGGGACCAGGGGTAAACAAGGCAGTAAATACTGTAACTATTTTTCTAGAGTGTTTCATGTTATAAGCTTTTAAGACAATGAACATATATGTAAAATTAAGATATTTACCCAATTTCATGAAATAATAATAAACACAGACACCGCTGTGCTCACACACACACTCAAAATATCTCAAAAAAGTAGAAAACATGACCAGGGGTACACAAGGGTTGTTAGGGTAGCGTTAAACTGGAGCCCACAAGCAGAACACAAGGGAGAGAGAATGGAGCGGTTTGGGTTGTTTAATGTTTCCAATAGGTACCATGCAGACAGGTTTAGCAAACAGGAATGTTCGACAGGTGCGAGCAGGAGCACTCCTCGTGCTCCACAGGAACGTCTTGGCGGGCGGTGTCCCGTGAGACAGCGCAGGCCAGCAGCAGATGGTCCTAGGTAGGTATAGCAACACTCGGACAGTGAGTGGCAGGAACCGCCAGGCTCATATCAGAGCTGGTGATGACCTGAGTCTCAGGTGTGCAGATAGGGCTTGGCTGACAGCGTGTGAACATATCGACAGGAAGCTGCCCATATAAGGGCGTGGAAGCAGGGGGAGAGAGAGGCTCTGGCCGTGATTGTGACACTTAAATGTCCAAACCCACCCTCCCACCCCCTCCTAATGTACAGTTTCCTCCCCCTCGTATGTATATATTTTCTGTTAGGATCTCTGTTTAACAGTACTGTATATTTGCACATCTTGTATGTCACAAATGTAACAGTACTGTATACCTGTATGTCAGAAATGTCATGATATATTTGTATGTTGCGTATGTCATTAATGTCATTATGAATTGAAAATGGGGGACCCTGATGTAAACAAGACGAAAGTCTTTCTCTGGTCTGCATCCCCTTAACAATTGTGTGTATTGAGCCGTACTACATTGTACCCATTCTGCAATCGGGAACACTGTACAACTGTACAAGCAAAACTGTATGTTGGAATATTGACAAAACCATACTTGGTCATTTACTGTACATTGGAGGGGGTTGGGTTAGGACATTTACAGGGGCCAGTTTCGAATTGCAGTCTCCCGTAGGTGTTCTTTGAGAGTGGTTTTGAAAGTGGGTATGATTCACATTCCTTTACAGCTTTGGGTAGGGCGTTCCACATTGATGTGGCATAATTGCAAAACGTGTTTAGTCCCTTGTTTACTGCTGCTGTTGTTGCTGCTATCTAAAATTGTCTACTGTATGTTATGTGTAGTAACGTGTGTCTGCTTACATGTATTCTTGAAATACGTCTGTATGCAATGTCGGCTTACATGTATTATTGTAATACGTCTGTATGTAATGTAGGCTTACATGTATTCTTGTAATACGGCTGTATGTAATAATGTATTCTTACATGTATTATGTAATACATCTGTATGTAATTGTAATGTCTTCTTACATCCTTGTAATGCATCTGTATGCAATGTCTGCTTAGTGCTTACATGTATCCTTGTAATACGTCTGTATGTAATGTCTGCTTACATGTATCCTTGTAATACGTCTGTATGGTTTGTTTATGTTCCTCCTTTTTGTCAACTTGAACCCTGAAACTTGAATTTGAAAGCTATTTTCCATAATACCGGCATGTAGAGTGTTTAACAGAGAAGCACAGCATCAACAAACACCATCTAGTGGACCGCGGTGCTGAATGATCCCTGTAGTAATGACACACCCCCTTCCCTCCAGCATTCTTCCCAGCATATCTGGAATCTGGTTGAGACTTGTCCCAGTTTTTGAATACGAGCTCCACTTTGCATGCATGGTCCATCGTCGTGAGAGAGTTAATAGCCTTCTTTCCGGTTGTGTCGCACACAGACCACAGCCCCGACAACGGGACAGACGCACAATAATCCGTGACAGCTCTCTCGTCTCGTTACGAAATGATCCAATGATCCAGCGTCTGCTTTGCGCCACGTGGCACCAGGAGTTCATTTGAAACACTGTTGTAAACGTTTCCAGTTTTAATTTTGTCCTTAAACTTAATTTTAAATAGTCAACAACAACAAAACAAATGTAATAAATTTTTTTTTATAGAAATACATACGAGAATAATATTACGTTCACTTAAAACACTTTAAAACTATTGCACACACTGTTTTAATAATTTTTTTGTTTTGTTCCTTCATACATATAAATAAGTTTGTTCGTCAATTTAGACATTGTGAAACGGTCCCAGTTTTTCCATGCCTCCTCTAGTGAGAAGCATCCATCTGCAGAACGTCAGCCCAGCACTCTCAGTCCCCACGCTGTCAGGCCCCGCGCTGTCAGGCCCCTCAGGAATTTGGGTCATGAGACCGTCACAGGCCCGCTCAGCAGCGCCACCCACCCAATGGCTGAATTGCCAATGGCTGAATTGGAGTATTGCACTGTGCGGGATTGATTGATTGATTGAAAACTTTATTAACAGATTGCAGAATGGGTACAGTACAGTACAGCTCAATACACACAATTGTTAAGGGTATATGCAGACCAGAGAAAGACTTTCGTCTTGTTTACATCAGGGTCCCCCATTTATTTTCAATTCATAATGACATTTATGACATACTCAATGAAGTACTGTTACATTTGTGACATACAGTAAATATATACAAGGGGGAGGGAACTGTACATTTATGATGAATTGAAAATGGGGGACCCTGATGTAAACAAGACGGAAGTCTTTCTCTGGTCTGCATCCCCTTAAGAATTGTGTGTATTGTACTGTACTGTACGCGTGTATCCTTTCGGCAACTTGCTTTTCCTTCCGCGTTGCTCTGATTGGCCAGCGATCTACGCTAGTTTCGCCCCTACGCCGGTAGCGCGCGCATGCGCATTTTATTTTTGCCCCCACACACCCACGCGCTCACACATGCAGGTTTTAATAATAATAATAATGCAGGTTTTGCCGCCACACCGGTAGATAATAATAATAATAATACTTAGAATAATAATACTTTGACAAACGCACGCAATTGGCACAAGTGTAAATTATGCATTCGTCACTCAGTTTTAACATCGATGCACTTAGCTCAACTCATTTGTCAGCTCACTGTGGAGCCTATGGTCACAAGTTCAAATCACTCTTAGTTCAATTTATTTTTTTACGTTTAATTAATTTATCATCTCTCTATATTAACATAACTAGCTATTCATATCAATCGAAATAACGTTCATCTCTCTATATTAACGTAACTAGCTATTCATATCAATTGAAATAACGTATTGTATTGTTTTCATCTCTCTATATTAACGTGATTCCATCAACACTGTGGCTGAATAATGAAGCCCAAAGTTGCGTCACACGCAAGAGCATATTACCTGTGTTGGTATAGAGAGATATAGAGAGATGAACGTTATTTCGATTGATATGAATAGCTAGTTACGTTAATATAGAGAGATGATAAATTAATTAAACGAAAAAAATATATATAATTTGAACTAAGAGTGATTTGAACTTGTGCCCATAGGCTCCACAGCGAGCTGACAAACGAGTTGAGCTAGGCGTTGCAGTATATAGCGCAGCGTATATTGATGCAGGTAGGTATTATCTGATGCAGGTATTATCATGCTAATATGGCGTGTTCTGCGATACCCATTTCAGCGTGTGTGCGAGGGCTCTCGCATTATTATTATTATCTACCGGCGGCGGGGCAAAACCTGCGTGTGTGCGAGGGCTCTCGCATTATTATTATTATTAAAACCTGCGTGTGTGCGGGCGTGTGGGGGCAAAAACAAAAACCTGCGTGGGGGCGTGAGGGCATTATCTAGGCTCATGCGCATGGGGTGGCGTAGGGGCGAAACTAGCGCAGATCGCTGGCCAATCAGAGCAACGCGGAAGGAAAAGCAAGTTGCCGAAAGGATACATGCGTACTGTACCCATTCTGCAATCTGTTAAATAAAGTTTAAATAAACGCATCGCGGATCTGCCCGCAGGAACGCCCTACCCAAAGCTGTAAAGGAATGTGAATCACTACCCACTTTCAAAAACACTCTCAAAGAACACCTACGGGAGACTGCAATTCGAAACTGGCCCCCACAAATGTCCTAACCAGTGATGCAGTGGTGGGCATACGCGGTCAAACAACGTTTAGGCTACGTCACTGAGGCAGAAGTATGCGCATCCTATTATTATGCAAAGTCTAATTGATAAGTGCCGGCCGGGGTATACGGCGCGACGACACAAAAATGACTCGTCGCGCCGAATACCCCGGCCGGCACTTATCACCTAGACTGTGTGTGTGTGTGTGTGTGTGTGTGTGCGTGTGTGTGGAGTGTTGGGCGTGTGTTATGTGACAAAAGACCGCCCGTCTCGTCCCCAGCTCCGCCTCATGAAAGAGGAGAGAGACATGTATGCGCGTGCACGTGGCGTTTGGCCTTGGCCCATATTACGACTGCACCACTGGTCCTAACCCAGTTGTACAGTAAATGACCAAGTATGGCTTTGTCAGTATTCCAATGTACAGTGTACAGTGTCCCCCACCCGCAGGGGTGCAGTCGTGCACACACGCGGTTACACGCCGTGTTATTAGATCACTGAGGCAGAACTAAGTACGCGCGATCGCGCACGGATGTGTACTCGCGTGTACGCGCACACAAAAATGCGCTGTTGTAGCGCTGAGAAGAAGGAGTCGGAGGCGGTGTCTCGAAGTTAAACCTAATTCCTTTATTCATCAGCGTAACAACAAGTCGACGTAGTCGTGTCGACAGTAAAATAAGAATGCCGGTGGCAGGAAGTGCCACCCTATAAATCGTCCGGGGGGAACTACCATTCCCAACGAGTTCCTTGTGAATTATGTACAGTCACTACACAAGCCCCCCCAGAAATCACCCATGAGCGCGGAAAACCGGGGGCGGAGAGGGGAAAGCGTCGCAAGCGCCCGTACCCTCACCGACACCCGGGGGCGCTGGCATCGGTGAGGCCGCCGGTGGCTCTGTGGGCGGTGGCACCCGGGGCAACGGCGGACGACCCCTGCGGGGGGGAAGGGCCAACTCCAAAGGCTGTGAAACGTCTATGTGAGCGGGCTTGATCCTGTCTATTGACACGGTCTCCGTCCTACCGCCCATGTCGACCATGAGGTCCTTGTTACCGTGTCGCAGGACCCTAAACGGGCCATCGTAAGGGGGGCGTAGGGGCCCACGGTGCGCATCGTGGCGAACAAAAACATACTCCGCCGTGTGCAGGCTGCGCGGCACCCGGGAAACGGGGGTACCATGCTGCGACGTGGGAATCGGGGCGAAGGTCTGAGCCGCTTCTCGCAGGGTGGAACGCTGGCTGGCCGCGGACCAAGGGGTTGTCGCGTCCGGAATGAAATCCCCCGGGACGCGCAATGTCTGGCCGTATAACAGTTCCGCGGACGAGGCCTGCAGGTCTTCCTTGGGGGCGCTCCTAAGTCCGAGCATGACCCACGGCAGCTTATCCACCCAGTTGCCGTCCGTCAGGCCTGCGCGCAGCGCCGCCTTCATGGACCGGTGGAAACGTTTGCATAGCCCGTTGGCCTGCGGGTGGTACGCGGTTGTACGGTGCAGCTTAACCCCCAGGCCGCTGGCGACCGCGTTCCAGAGCTCTGAGGTGAACTGCGAGCCCCGGTCGGAGGAGAGGTCAGACGGGGTCCCGAAACGTGCGATCCACGTGCTGATAAAGGCGCGGGCCACGTCGGAAGAAGACGTCGAGGCGAGGGGAACGGCTTCCGGCCATCGGGTGGTCCTGTCCACCATAGTGAACAGGTAGGTAAACCCGTGAGAGGAAGGAAGCGGGCCCACGAGGTCAACATTGACGTGGTCGAATCTCCTCTCGGGAACCACGAATGTCACAAGCGGGGCCTTGGTATGTCGGTGCACTTTAGCCCGTTGGCAGGACACACACGCGTCAACCCAGGCCATCACGTCTTTCTTGAGCCCTCGCCACACAAACTTCTGTGACACCAACCTGCTCGAAGGCTTCCTACCGGGGTGAGACAGGTCGTGCACAGCCTCGAAAGCCCGCCTGCGCCAGCCTACAGGGACCAGCGGCCGGGGTTGCCCGGTGGAGAGGTCACAGAGCAGGGACGCGCCCGAGCCGCCAATCGCGACGTCTCTGAGGCGCAGACTGGTATCCGCTGTCCTGAGGGCCTGGATGTCGTGGTCGGAGGCCTGTTCCGAGCCCATGGCGACGTAGTCGAGGCCCAGTTGCACAGCTCCGATGACGACCCTGGATAGGCAGTCTGCGACCACGTTGGCTTTCCCGGCGATATGCCGTATGTCTGTCGTGTACTCGGAAATGTACGAGAGTTGGCGCTGTTGTCGCGCGGACCACGGTTCAGCCACCTTGGACATGGAGAACGTGAGGGGTTTGTGGTCGACGAAGGCCGTAAACT
Organism: Notolepis coatsorum; assembly: GCF_963971535.1. Taxonomy (NCBI): domain Eukaryota; kingdom Metazoa; phylum Chordata; class Actinopteri; order Aulopiformes; family Paralepididae; genus Notolepis; species Notolepis coatsorum. The sequence goes on along the minus strand of NC_140172.1, from coordinate 59,271,800 downwards.
CCCGGCCCTCCAGCATGAAACGAAAATGGCGCACCGCCAACCAGAGACCTAGGAGCTCTCTGTCAAATGCGCTGTACTTGCGCTCCCTGGGGGTCAGTTGACGGCTGAAAAACGCCAGCGGTTGCCAGGCGCCGTCAACGTATTGTTCATGCACTGCGCCCACCGCGTAGTCTGACGCGTCGGTGGTAATGGCGACCGGGGCCCCCGGTGACGGGTGAGCCAACATGGCTGCACCCGCCAGGGCCGCCTTGGTGGCCGCGAAGGCTGTCGTCCTCTCGGCCGTCCAGTCGACCGGCTGGTTGGGGGACTTGTCCTTCAGCGCCTCGTAAAGCGGCCGCATGGTGTGGGCCGCCCGGGGGATGAACCGGTGATAAAACGTCACCATCCCGAGAAATTCCCTGAGCGCCCGGGCCGTCGGGGGTCGTGGGAAAGCGGAAACGGCCTCCACTTTCGACGGGAGGGGGGAGGTGTCCGAGGAACCGTATGGAGGTCAACCCGAACTGACACTTAGCCGGGTTGATGATTAGGCCGTTTTGGCCCAGCCTCGTAAAGAGGCATCGTAGGTGCTCCAGGTGCTCTTCGGGCGAGGAGCTGGCGACGAGGATGTCGTCCAGGTAGACAAAAATAAACGGCATGTCTCTGAGCGTCGAGTCCATTAGCCTCTGGAAAGACTGTGCCGCGTTCTTCAGTCCGAACGGCATCCGTAGGAACTCAAATAGACCGAAGGGTGTTACCACCGCCGTCTTCGGGACGTCCAAGGGGTGTACCGGCACTTGGTGGTAACCGCGTACCAGGTCTACTTTCGAAAAGAACAGCTTACCCGCCAGGTGCCCTGAGAAGTCCTGGATGTGGGGGACCGGGTAGCGGTCTGGCGTGGTAGCATCGTTGAGGCGTCTGTAGTCCCCGCACGGTCTCCATCCCCCGTCCGGTTTGGGCACGATGTGCAGCGGCGAGGCCCAGGGGCTGTCCGAGCGTCGGACAATCCCCAACTTCTCCATGTTGGCGAACTCTGACCTAGCGACTGCTAGTCTGTCAGGGTTGAGCCGGCGGGCCCTAGCGTACACGGGAGCTCCTTGAGTCTCTATGTGATGCTCGACCCCGTGTTTGGTGGTCGCGGCCGAGAACGTAGGCTGTGTCAAGCCGGGAAACTCCCGCAGTAGGCGTTGGTACACGTCACCTTCTGCGAGCGAGCTGGCCAGCCCGCTGTATACCACTTCATTGCGCACACAAGTCAAGGAAGCGTACGTCTGGGCGTCTACCAGGCGGCCGTGCCTCACGTCCACGAGGAGCCCATGTGCGCAGAGGAAATCCGCCCAGAGTAGTGGGAACGAGACGTCGGCCGTGACAAACTCCCACGTGAACCGCTGTCCCCCGAAACACAACTCCACGGTCCTTGTGCCGTAGGTGCGGATCGGGTTACCGTTGGCGGTCGTCAGCCGCGGACCCCCCCCCCCCGCCGGCGGTGTCCTCCACCGTCGCCGGTAGGACGCTCCTCTGTGCTCCGGTGTCGCAGAGGAATTCTCGACCAGAGAGTGTGTCCTTAATGAAGAGTAGCCTGTTCGACGTACCTGCGCTCACGGCCGCTACTGGGCGCAGGTGTTGGCGTTTCCCACCCTGACAAAAGTACAAGGCGGGCGGCACTTCGTTGCTTTCGCGCCGAAGCGTGCATGGAAATAACACAGGCCTGTGTCATTATTGCCGTCGGCCGCGGCGCCCCTCTCCATCTTCGCCCCTCCCCCTCTGGGCATGTGCGCCCGTGTCGGGGCCAGCACCTCTGGGGCTAAGTGCTGCGTGGCCAGGTAGAACCGATCTGCCTCCTCTGCCAGAGCACGGGGATCCACAATGTTTGTATTGGCCAGCGCCGTCTGTACCCGTGGCGGCATGTGTCTGAGGAACAGCTCTTTAAATAAAAAGTTCGGCTGCTCGGCGCCCAGTAGATTCAGCATCATCTCCATATGCGCCGACGGCTTGCTGTCTCCCAAGCCACGTATATCCAACAAGCGTCGGGCCCGCTCAGACGGCGACAACTCAAAAATCCTGAGCAGGTGCGTCTTAAACGCCTCATATCTATCCCGGGCCGGCGGAGCGGTAATGAAGCCTACCGTTCTCGCCGCCGTAGTGTTGTTCAGACTCGAGACGACGTGGAAGTATCGAGCGGCGTCATCCACGATTCCCCGTAGGGCGAATTGCGCCTCCGCCTGGGCGAACCACGCGGCCGCCGACTGCTCCCAAAACTCAGGCAGTCTGAGAAAACCAGCGTTGTTTGCCATGTTCGTCGTATTCTCCGTCTCGGAAACTTCTTCGAGACTAATGTCAGGGTCACCAGTGTAGCGCTGAGAAGAAGGAGTCGGAGGCGGTGTCTCGAAGTTAAACCTAATTCCTTTATTCATCAGCGTAACAACAAGTCGACGTAGTCGTGTCGACAGTAAAATAAGAATGCCGGTGGCAGGAAGTGCCACCCTATAAATCGTCCGGGGGGAACTACCATTCCCAACGAGTTCCTTGTGAATTATGTACAGTCACTACACTGTATCCATTCGTTGTGTCTAAGTACCCGGCCGGCGGCCACCGTTTTACATAACAAAAAGCGCAGGTAGACTAGGTGTCTGGGTGTTGGCTATCTGAATGCATCTCCCCCTTCATTCTGTGTGACGGGCGGCAGTGGAGGTGAATACTAATGTGGCTCGGAATTCGTGATGGGGGTCTACCTGCTTATGATTGAATCAAGCGTCTGCCGTGCTGCGCGCCAGCTTTCCAATTGCTCTCGCGCGCGCACATTCACACAAATATAGAGCAAGAAGAGCGTGTATGATAGAAAGATTGCACTTGCGTATATATATGCGCTTGTGTGTGTGTGTGTGTGCGTGTGTGTGTGTGTGCGTGTGTGTGTGTGTGTGTGCGTGTGTGCGTGCGTGTGTGTGTGTGTGTATAACAGCGCGCGCGAGTCGGTGTGAGCGCACCACAAGGTTCATCACCAAACCTCCCTTGCTGTGCACTAGGAGTCATGCACACACAAACTTCAAGTAAACACAAGTTGTCTGATTATTTTAAGTTTGCTTTTGTGTTTGTGTGTAAAACAATTTCTTTAATTGAATTAACTTAAACTAAAAGTAAATACAAACTAAATTAACAATGTAACTTACATTGTTAATTTAGTTTGTATTTACTTTTCTAGTTTAAAGGCCAACCTTCACGTTGTATTTTTGTTCAATAAACAATGTGGACTAGGCCAACGGTGACTTTCATGAAGAAGGACAAAAAAGTATTGAAATTGACCCAGTTTTAGCGTTTTTATCAAACATTTTGTCTGCCCAACACAATCACGTATTGACGTGGATATTTTAATCAATGGTTCATAACGTGCGTGTGTAATCGAAATTATCTCGTCACAACAGGTGCAGGGCACCAGGGGGCTCACCAGGGGGCGCTGAGAGTCACACACAGCTAGTGGCAGGCACTGCAGGCAGAGAGCCTTGCTACAATAGATATATGCTTGCTACTACTAGCCGAATGAAAATGTATCTGTTTCACCTAACACTATTGCTCCGTGATTATAGCCATCCATCTCTAAAGCTAACCACTATTTGTAAAAGCCAGAACCACGTTACCATATTTGTAATAATGTAAATCATTGTGTCGTTGTACATATTGTGTTTATAACGTTAGTAGCTAACATAGCTTAGCTTGGTAGCTATTGTGCTAACAACATATCCCGACATCCGGCTCGCTGGCCGGCATGAACGGCCGACCCAAAATGGTTCTCTCCTCTCTGTACACCCCATCCCCACGGGTACCCTGCCGGGGGGCCCATGGACGCGACAACGGCGGCAGCCGTAGGGTGCTCGAGCCCGTAAAGGCTAGTGGTACACGATAGCTATGAGCTAACTAACGCTACAGGCTCAAACACCCTACGGCCGCCGCTGTTGTCGCGTCCACAAGCTCCTCCGCAGGACACCCGCGAGGACGGGGGCACACAAAGAGGAGAGAACCACCCGCAGGGACGGCGGAGCTATAGGCTAACTGTGATGCACCGAGTGGGCCACCATTGATCTACATGCCCCGATCTCAAATGGTTCACGACAGTAGACATAATGCTAACGTTAGCCAGCGCCATATATCGAGTAGTACTATGACCCGGACGGGCAAGGCATACGTTTCCTGAAGTGACGTCACGGCCGTGCTAGAGTCTGATAAGCTTTTAGATTCGGCTCATTAATATGCACCTGTAGTGACGTCGGCGTTTGATAAGCTTTTTTGATTCGCGCGTGCATGTTATTCGTGCGTGGACCTTTTTAACTATTTCGGAGTGGCATTTCCGGTGTCAAATGGAAAAAAATAAATAATGAAATTATATACCAATGATGTAAACTACCCATAATTGATCAGTAGGGTTTAACCTGGATGTTGGGCTTTAAGTTGATTCAATTAAAGAAATTGTAACTACTATTACATTTAAAACATTGTTTGTTTTTCAACCATATCTGTTGACAATATAATTTCTTTATATATTGAAGGCTACATCCTGCTACCTTTTTCAGCTTCTCTATTTCAAAAAAATAAAAATAAAAAAATCTGTTCTGTGCGCATGCACGTACCCGCACGCGCGTGCGCGCACGTGCACGTGACGTGGCGTGTTACCAGTTCCCATATTACGACTGCACCACTGCCCACCCGTCCGGGCAGTTCCCATATTACGACTGCACCACTGCTCGTGACCCAAATTCCTGAGGGGCCTGACAGCGCGGGGCCTGACAGCATGGGGACTGAGAGTGCTGGGCTGACGTTCTGCAGATGGATACTATTGCCTCTAGTGACTTTTGTCGGCGTTTTTTGTGCGTCGTTCCAAATGGGAGGGGCTTGAAAATGTGCATCTCTCACAGTCTCCCTACACCTCTAGAGAAACATCCCAGGACGTAATGGACCCGATGCAAATGTCGCCTCTTTAATAGCTGAACTATGATGAACGTTTGCTCACATGGAGACGCATGTGGAATGATGGTAGCTGTCTGAGTCGTCCGCCTTGAACTCAAAGTAAGTAGAACCCAGACAGGCTCAGCACAGCGATTATACTCCAGTCTGTTTACTTTTAAAGGTTGTCTGATTTCACTGCAATAGATCCAACGCCGTGTTTTGTTATCAAGTCGACTATTTTAAAATAGTTATATATACCCCACCCCTTCTGCAAAGTATGTAATCTCGTACTGGAATGCAGTGCTCCGGGATTGGAAGAGGAAGGGTGGAGACCAAATATGCCTTTTTTCTGTAATGGTTGAGAAGTGAAAACTTCGCCTTCAGCCATGGGAAAATTTTCTCTGGGAAAATTAGCCTGAAGTTAAATAGATTTTTAGGGCTACTGGGTGCTGGCGGACATCAGTCAGTGTCAGCTGGCCTGTGTTTCATGAAGGCGTCTAGTGGTGTAAATTGTAATAAAGAGGTTATAGTCGTCTGAACTTGGAATAGCCTGGTGTAACACCTCTCAGTGGTCACAGAAAAACATCGCATATTCATCAACCGATCTGTATGCATGCGATTTGTATGCAAAAAAAAAAGCTTTTCACAGGAAATCCCAACTACATTATTATTAAAGGCAAACAAGATTTCTTTCAGATTATTAGATTAGATTAAAAGGGGCATGGACATTTTCAAATGGGTACCTTGACCTCTGACCTAAGAGTATTTGAATGAAAATGGGTTAAATGGAACCACAAGAGTCTCCCCTTTACAGTTGATGTAGTGACAACATTTTTGGAAACTTGACCTCACTGTATAAACGGACCTATTGTGACCTCTTGTATAATCACAGCCTAATGGCACGTTACAACCAGAAACCAGAGAACTGACAATAAGTGGGACTTGCTGAGTAATTTTCAGGAAGAAAGTGCTTACAAACCAATTGTCTCCAAATGTCAATTAAAAATAAAAATAAATATCACTGTATGACATTTTCCAGTGTCTTCTTCAAGGTCTTGGCATGGTATTTTGAAGGGATTTTTTCAAGCGGTAATTTTTTTTTGGTTTTGCACCAAATCTGTGAAACCAATATTAATCGAAAATGCAGCAATTTATGACACATAATTGAGCGTGGGAATGGCCATTCTTCACATTACTCAGATCTTTCATAACTTGAATAGGCGATATTGCTATGCTTATTGCCTATTAATATATAAATGACTGACATAGCATTGAGCTGCATCTCAAATGATTCCTTAGGGTCCCAGCTCTCTGATGTATGTGTACTGTATGTGGAACCTGCTGCTGACCTTGAGCACCCACCCCAGTCCTACCCCCCCCCCCCCCCTAAAAAAGAAAAATCAATATTCATAGTATTCCATCACAGAAATATTGGTCAGCAAACAGGTAATTGTAATCAACTAACAAACATGTGATTATCATTAAATGACACCTGTGCCCAATAAGCTGTGTGGCATTGCCCTGTATTGGTTGGCAGTACACTTTGTTAAAATACTAGTATGAATAAGATAGATAGATTCCAGTTTTTAAATAGTGTTGCACAATTCTAGTCATTTTCAAAATGGGACATTCTTCATGGGAATTTGTGATTCTCAGTGGGAATCTCATTTGTGTGGGTTTTGTTGTCAAAGAGCGACCAGTTTCATTAGAGGCTGCGCATGGAGGAACCTGCATTAGGGCTGGGCGATATGGAAGAAGAAGATTTGATTTGATTTGATTTTTATTTAGTACATACAATTTATACAATAGTATAAAAACAAGGGGTACAAGGATAACATGTGAAAGTCTGTCGACTTGTTTCCAACATGGTCCCAAGAAAAATACAATAAATCACAAAGAAAGAGTTAAGAAGATAAAATAGATACAACAAGTAGATAAAATAGACAACACAATTTTCTGAAAGAGCCTCATTTCAGCATGTCATGTTCCTGTTCTTCAAGAGTGGTGGCCAAGCACCCTCTGCAACCTATTGTTGCAGATGTCGCTTCACACCCCTCTTGAAGACAGCAATAGTGGGGGAGTTTTGGATGGCCCTGGGCAGAGAGTTCCACAGCCGGAAGGCTGTAGACAGAAAGAAGATTACTTTATTGTCAATGTACACAAGGCAATTGAAATGTGTCTTTTCGCCTATCCCTCTTAGTTACATACACAGTCCCCCACACATTTCATCAGAGCGCAGGGTATGCTAGCTGTTTTCTGAGTGTAGTTACTTTGAACTGTAATACAGTACAAGCGTACAACAGTAGTCCCACTGGTAGAGGGTCCATTGAGACGTGGGTCTCAACTATGATGTTAGACATGCTGCAATTTTGCATTAATTAAACGTTTAAAACCATTGACTGCATCCAGAATCCAAGTTTGATCTGCATACATGTACCAGTATGTACATCGTACTACTGTTGGAGCTACTGTTGATGGGGTGCAGTATGGGCACCATATTATATACATATTGTGCTGAAGGGTCTGCAGTTAGGTAGAAATAGACCTAAGATCTAACACGGCGCGAGACATTCCTAATCGATCAGAACTAAATTGGCAGCGAAAAAAAATACCGTTTTTAAGCATCGATTCCCCATGCACACAACACAACACCCCCTCTAATGGAACATTCCAGGGTGGATGTGCGTTACTTGCGTCACACTCCGTGGCCAATCTGCGCATGTGCATGGGGAATCGATGCTTAAAAACTGTCCTTTTCGCTGCCAATTTAGTTCTGATCGATTAGGAATGTCTCACGCCGTGTTCAGGAGATTCAGGCGCATACAAGTCTATTCGATCATGTCTCTAGCACCCCCACAGCCGTATCTGCAATCACTTAATGTCAAGGCTCTCATCCACATTCATTCATTTGCCCCCCCCCCCCCCCCCCCCCCCGCAATCTCCTCCCCGATTTCAATGTAACGCGGAAGTGTAGTGGTCTATACTGTTTACACCGTCTGCCTACTGTTGGCATCTCATGTTATGTGACAGTGCTGCCATCTACTGGGCCGAAGTGTTTTAGCGCCAGTGCATCACTTCCTCTATTGTTGAACTTGCCCAGACTTGTATGGAGAACGAGAAGTGCATCCAACGTTAAGGTCACGTATATTTTGACCAGGGATGTAAAGCTGCTTACCACGCAGACATTATTCCACCAAGAGAGTGTGAGTTTTAGTAATCAGCTAATTAGATGTTTAGTAAACATCAGGGATTAGCGGATTACAGCTAACTATAGTATTTCCCATTATCGTTAGCAGTTAGCATAAGCTAGCTAGCTAGCTCGGAGCTAATATCTAACGTAGCCCGATGCTCATGCGTTGCTAGCTGCTCTGTACTGGACATATCAGACGATATATAGCACAGACCGGAGGACATTTAGCTAGGGTCTGTGCCGAAGGGACTCTGTACAGAGGCACACAACCAGTCATTTGCTAGCACAGTAGTCGCTAGCACTAGCCTGTTGAACAGAGGCGGACAGCGTGTCTTTAGTCTGGCTGTCTGCGTGCTCACTACTGAGCGGAGGAGACACTCGGATACCCCACAGCGGTGCATCTGGTCTGCAGGAGTGCAAAAAAAATTAAATAAAAAATGTATATAATTGTTTTTCGATTAGTCGACTAATCGAAAAAATTATCGACAGATTAGTCGACTACCAAAATAGTCATTAGTTGCAGCCCTGCATACAAATCAATTTCACACATACTAACAGATCACATGCTGGAAATTGCACGCAAGTAACATGAATGAATGACGTTTATTTTTCGGTCTTGTTTACAGACAAATCAAACACACCCGTGTGGACCTACAAAAAGAAAAGAAAAAAAGAAAAAAAAATCACAAATGTACATATTCAAGGCAAGCTCACACACAAAATCCAAAATCAACGACCGAAAAAAAGGAATAGGCTGAAGCACATGCTTATTTTTGCCTATCCTTTACAAATTCTTAAAAACTAAATATATTTTAATATAAGAAAGAAAAACTTAAAATATGCTGCAATGTTTGATGTTTTACTCAAAACTGTACTTCTGAATTATTTTATCCTTCAAGGCTTTTTTAAATCTCCCCTGAGAAGTACACAACTTCAACCCGTCACTAAGGCTATTCCATCATTTAACTCCCAAAATTCAAACACATCTAGCTTTTACATTAGTTCTTACCTTTTTACATATTTTAAGAATACATAACCCTCTTAAATAATACTTTCTTTCTCTTGGTTGAAAGAGATATTGAATACAAACTGGTAGGCTTTTACGCTTAGCACGAAAAAAAAAATCCAAGGTTTTTTTGTACACCATATCTATCTACACATTTTAATGTGAATTTTTATTATGAATATTGGATTTGTCGATTCAAGGTAACTAGATCTGTTTATTATTCTAATAGCTATTTTCTGTAGTTTAATAGACATAATAAACATGGAGAAATTGGATTGGAGTGATCACAGGCCTGTTCTGATTACCACGTCTTGGGCCTTGAAGCTTCAGTAGTAATGATCAGCGAGTAATTTAATCTTCATTCCTCATGTGTGCAAAGTAGAGCTAGTGCTTGTAATTGAGAGCTTTTGAATCTTGAGTTTGGGATCAATTACCATGGCAGCAATTGAGGCTTTTAAGCATGCTTGAGGCTTTTAAGCATTTTAAGAGGCCGTAGAACCTTCATGAACAGGTGGGTTTTCAGGGCTGTCATGAAGGAGTCCAAGGACGTGACAGAGTGAACCTTTTGACACATACAATAACAAATTACAACTAGTAATAATATTACTGTTTAAGGAGACTGATATTGCCGTTAGTCAAATAAATTAGTAAAATTACCCAAGCTGTGTTAATGTGCCGTATATACTGTATATAGATTTTAAAATGTACTTTTGCAGAAAGGGTACGTGAACTGTTGTTTAAATGTTTTAAATAGCCCCAGCCACGCCCATGTATGCAAATATTCTTATATTGTTGTCAGTACAAGCATTCCCCATAGAAACCACTGTTTTCAAAACAAATGGAAGTCATTGACAAAAACAATGGTCCTTTTTCTCCTTTGGAAGGGACAACATACTTGTAACTGAGGGGTTACAAAACCCTGACTGTATTAAAGATTGTGATAGATTAAACCACTGCTAGTTATGTACTTAGTATTACTGGCCAGACAGTACATCTAAATATGGCAGACACTCATAATAACACGGCACGGGACAAAGAAATATCATTGAGGGTATTTATTATTATGCAGTAAATGTACAGATATGAGAATTAGGGTCGCGCTTGTATGGCGAAGAATATGCATAAGTCAGTCAGTAGCAGAAGTCAGTGGGAATAGAATAATTCCTACGATGGGGTACTAGGCTAACACCGCCTGGCGTAGGATGGCAATTATAAGGGGAAAGGCTGGTACCGCTGGAGACAATGGGTTCCTCCCAGAGTTGTAAGCTCTGGAGGAGAGAGGAATGTTCGGATACTCAGTCTGATCAATTGAAGAAGAAGGGGGTTCACGTACAGAATCCAGTCCTTGTAATCCAAAGCTCAGCATCAAAAGCAATAACTGTAATCCAATTGCACGATAGCAATGATGATAGCCAGCTAGCCTCGGTCCATGAGGCCAGCCCGAATGTAGATCCTCAAGGTGGTTAAATCCAAACGACAGTGGAGATTAACGATGCTCTTCTCCAAGGGTACGTTCCACAATCAATATAATCCAACCAATACTGGTTCTGCAATCGCCGCCGTCGGTTCCAATGTGCACATGTCCAGTAGGTTCTCCGACTAGGCCTCCTCGGGTACTGGCACCAATGTATTTAGTCCACGCACCCTGGCTAAGGTCCACTAGCTAAACGAACGAACTGCTGGGTAATGCTGCACACGAACGAACTGCTGTTGGCACGATACACAATAATTAACGACTCTTTACTTCACATTAAGCTAAGTCGAACTTGACGTTACTGCATTAAATCTGACACTTTTACTATTCACTTCGCACGTGGTTCTCAACGCTCTGTTAGACGAACTGCTTCTCACTACATGACTGGATGAACGAACAGCTACTGTTCGCACCTGCCGCCATATATATTGTAACGGCCAAAATGGACTTAATGTGCAATGGATTTATGTGACCAGGGGGTGGCGCTTCTTTTATATAAGCGTCAGGTACACCTGTAGGAGGAGGAGTTTTGACCCGGAAAAGGCAATGGTTTTTGACCGCACGTACGACGCAGGTCTCAGGTCGAAATGTTTGTATCCAATTAGGTATCATATTCATTATCATTTAATCAGTTTAAGGAACAAAAAACAAGGATATTCTGTTTGCACGGTGAAGCAAATAAATATCATTTTCCAAGAAAGCTGCCTGCATTGTGTCATTGGGACAAGGACTGTTTGGTATGAGACCAGGAATATAACGGCGCGTCAGCCAGTCTAACTGGGGATCAAGATTTCTCAGTAGCTCCGTATAAGACGGGAGCTCCTTTAATATTAGTCAAAAACCGCGCACCAGTTGGACTCTTGCTTGGAGACTGGGGAAGATTCGATGCGTTAGGGGACGTCGGAGAATCTCCACCGGAGGAAGGCGAGGAGCTGCTGCTGCTGCTGTTGTTGTGTGGAGGAAGAGGATTCTACTGTTGCTGCTGCATCGCGGATCCGCCTGCAGCCGTTCGTGGAGGAGGAAGACACCGGTGCTGACCCGAAGTGGCTGAGGATCAGTACTGGACCGCGAGTACTGATCCGTGAGGCGACATCATGGTACCCAACGCAAGGAGGTATGTGAATAGCGCTATATAAATACATGGCCATGTAAAATTGTGTGCACACATAACTTGGGGTTGAGCGTAAATCCATGGTTGCTGAAGAGGAATAACACTTGACTACGCGGACCTTTTTTGTAGTGACTATGTTGCGCGACTCGTCACCAGCCGTCTCGTTTTAATTCAGACAATCTAATAACATGGCGACGCGCAAAACGGCATCACACGTTTCCATGGAGACCACAGCGCGCTCCGCTGTTAGCGGTGACGTCACTGGGAAACGTGTCGTTAAAATGACTGCCAAGGCTGTTGCAGAACATTGTGGCAAATTGGTTGCCAGCAGAAAACGTAAATTTAACATGGCAGCCAAGATAAAAGATTCAATTCTTGGTTTCATGTTAAATAATGAGAAGGAAAAAGTAGAGAATGCTCTTACAGATTTGAATCAGGTGTGTTATGAGGTCGAAATGCATACATGACAATCTTCTGTTGGGTTATACGTTACATGATGAAAAAGAAGAACAAGACACCTGGTTTAAAGCAAAAATGTTGTCAATCAATGAGTGTATTTCAAATGCAAAACTGTGGGTTTCAAATATTGAAGGTATAACGAATGTATATGATGGTAAAACAACTGAAGGTGATTTGCATTTAATGGATGATGGTATTGCTCCAAATGACAGTGTGTCAAACATTGTGAGCAAATACTCAAAAACAAGTAGCAGGTCATCTGCCAAGATTTTAGCTGAAGCCGATAGAGCTGCACTTCTCGCTCGTGCTGATTCTCTAAAAGAAAAACATGCTTTGGAGGAGCAGGAGCATCAGTTGAAGGAGCAGGAACTAAAGTTGAAAAGAAAAAAGGAACAACTAGAGGTGGACACTGCATTGGCTGCAAGCACTGCAAGGTTGGCCGTGTTGCACTCCTCTGAAAGTAAGCGTTCATCTCGTGCACCTTCAAATGCAATGAATTCCTATTTTGAAAGGGAACACCACAAGCTAAATCCTGTTGCAAGGGAATACCAACCTGGGACATTAACACAACGAAGTAAATTGACACAATTGTCAATACCACCAAACAAGCCTGTGGATGTGAGACCAAAGGAACGTGGTCAATGGCATAGCACTGCTGCTAACCGCCAATATAATCACAACCACAAGGAACAGGAAAGCAGAATGGGAACAACTGACAATGTGCAAATCAATTCAAACCAACCTGCAAACATGCTTACCATCATGGAGAGGCAAAATGAGATAACTGCTGCTCTGGTGCAGCAACAGCATTCCAGGTCTCTGCCACCACGAAATATCCCAACATTTGAAGGTGACCCTCTCCAATACAGAACATTCATCAAAGCATTTGAACAAGGAGTGGAGGAAAAGGCAACAGACGCTGATGCTTTGTATTATCTGGAGCAGTTCACAAGAGGACAGCCACAGGAATTGGTGCGTAGCTGCCAGCATATGGCTCCTGAGCGTGGTTACGCAGTGGCAAAGGGTCTTCTTAAAGAACACTTTGGAAACCAGTACAAAATAGGAAGTGCCTACATGCAAAAGGCCTTGGCATGGCAAACAATAAAATCTGAGGATGTCAAGGCACTTCAAGCCTACTCCTTATTCTTGCGTGGCTGCTGCAATGCAATGGAGGAGCTTCAGTACATGCAGGAGTTGGACATGCCTGTCAACATGAGGGCCATTATATCAAAATTGCCATTCAAGATGAGGGAGCAATGGAGGAGTACGGCTCATGGCATAATGGAAAATACACAGGAAAGAGCTCACTTCGGTGATATGATCAGGTTTGTGGAGCGACGCGTCAGTATTCTTTCTGACCCTCTGTTTGGTGACATACAGGATCCAAATTCTGGTGTGGTTGGCACAAAATCTCTCACCAGGTTTAAATCATATCCACCCAACAGAGTAAAAGGAAATATTGTCGCCACCACAGTAACAACCATGGACATATCGGAGAGAGCCAAGGAGCTAACATCACCAACATCAAGTACAAGGAATGCTAGGAGAGCTGGATGCCTTTTGTGTGCTCGCAGTCACTCATTGGAGGAGTGCAAACAACTTCAGGAAAAGCGGCACAAGGAGAAAATACACTTTCTGAGGGAAAAGGGAGTTTGCTTTGCATGCTTATGTGTTGGTCACATGAGCAGAGATTGCGAAAGGCGCTTGGAATGCAAAGTCTGTGGTCAAACTCACCCCACCCTGCTTCACATCAAAAGGCAACCATTTTCTCCAGAACAGTTACAGCAACCAACTTCACTGCAAACATGTGGACATACAGGGGCCGGTAAGGACCGGTGTGTATTAGCCATTCTCCCTGTGAATGTGAAAGCAGCAAACGGAAACATAGTACAAACATACGCCTTCTTAGACCCTGGTAGCTCAGCCACATTCTGCTCTGAACGCCTAATGCAGAGGCTGAATATCACAGGCAGAGGAACCACCTTCCTACTGAGCACCATGGGGCAAGAGACGGGTGTTCCAGCTTACTCCTTGACTGGGTTGGAGGTAGCTGGTTTGGACAGCGATGACTTTTATGTTCTTCCGGAAGTTCTCACACAGAAGAAAATGCCAGTCACGGCTGAGAACATGGTGACACCTGAAGAACTGTCTAAATGGTCATATTTGTCCAACGTACACATCCCACGCCTAAAAGCAAATGTCGACCTGTTGATTGGAACCAACACTCCCAAGATATTGGAACCTTGGGAGGTCATCAACAGTCACAGGAATGGCCCGTATGCTATAAGGACAGTGCTGGGATGGGTCGTTAATGGTCCACTGAATGGAAACAGTGGTGTTGTGGAGTCAGAGTTTCCCTCTGCTACAGTGAACAGGATCTCTGTGTGCAGACGGGAAGAAATGCTGGCCGATCAGGACAAACACAACTTCAAAGAAGTAGCTGTGAAGGAGAATGAAGTGTCCAGAGAAGACTTAAGCCATCTGGAAAAATTTGAAAGTTCAGCTGTGCTTCAGCAGGAGAGGTACTGCTTGAAATTACCTTTTAACAAGGAGGTCTGTCTGCCCAACAATGTGGGAGTGACTAGGCTGGATACAGCGTTTGAGGATGGACTCTTGAGAGTTGTAGGAACATTGAGCAGAGGATCAACACCAGAGGAAGCTAAACCTCCACTCATTCTCTCCAAGGACCAGCATGTTTCAATGCTCATTCTCAAGCATGTACACCAGAATCGGAGACATGGTGGAAGGACTCACACAATGTCCAAAGTGAGGAAGAAATGTTGGTTCACCAACGCCCATGCAGCTGAGAAGATCATCGCTGAATGCAGCTTTTGCAAACACTACAGTGACAGTGCAGTGGAGCAAAAGATGGCGGATCTTCCAGCAGACAGAATCCTTCCTGACCTACCACCTTTTACCAACACAGGGGTGGATAAAGGAAGAGGAAACAGGAAAGGAGGAGGAACAGGAAGTCGAAGAACCAGGAAAGGAGGAGGAGCCAGGAGTGCTAACTCGCTTCAGAGAGGAACCGGTGGCATTCATGGGTGACATTCAAGCCATGTTCCGCCAAGTGAAGGTCGCTGAGGAAGGCAGTGATTTTCTGTGCTTTCTCTGGGACATAAGTAGAATTAGTTTGGCAGCTGGAGATATTGTAGTCGTCATGGACTCTTCAGCTCTTCGTGGGTCCTGGCCACTTGGCAGGGTTCTGGAGGTCTTTCCAGACGAACAAGTAGCACCATTGTAAGGCCAGTGACAACTGTGTTTGGTTCATGAAAATGTGGATCCATGCACTTAATCCATGACATGTTTTGGCTCTTATTTGTTTATTTATTTTTTGAATTGTTATGTCTGCCTGCCTTAACAATTAGGGGCCGGTGTGTAACGGCCAAAATGGACTTAATGTGCAATGGATTTATGTGACCAGGGGGTGGCGCTTCTTTTATATAAGCGTCAGGTACACCTGTAGGAGGAGGAGTTTTGACCCGGAAAAGGCAATGGTTTTTGACCGCACGTACGACGCAGGTCTCAGGTCGAAATGTTTGTATCCAATTAGGTATCATATTCATTATCATTTAATCAGTTTAAGGAACAAAAAACAAGGATATTCTGTTTGCACGGTGAAGCAAATAAATATCATTTTCCAAGAAAGCTGCCTGCATTGTGTCATTGGGACAAGGACTGTTTGGTATGAGACCAGGAATATAACGGCGCGTCAGCCAGTCTAACTGGGGATCAAGATTTCTCAGTAGCTCCGTATAAGACGGGAGCTCCTTTAATATATATACTTAAGTGGCTATCTAGTGCCGAACCTCAGTTCTCG
This sequence comes from Notolepis coatsorum, assembly GCF_963971535.1. Classification (NCBI taxonomy): domain Eukaryota; kingdom Metazoa; phylum Chordata; class Actinopteri; order Aulopiformes; family Paralepididae; genus Notolepis; species Notolepis coatsorum. The sequence continues at coordinate 59,255,829 of NC_140172.1, read as the reverse complement.
TCTCGAATCAATACGCCGTCTCCGGGCATGTTGCGACATGCCCGGACTCGCCTTTGAACCTGACTTTGGGGGCTTGCGGTCTGGCGCCGATAGCGTTATCCAATAAGGAAAGCGAATATTACTAGGATTCAAACGCAGGCTTAAAGGGATATAACGTGTATATATAAATAATATACAAGGTATATAAAACAATAAATGTAGATTCTCAGCTTTAATCTGGCCCTTCACAACAGCCGCCTCCTAATTAGTCCGCACCTAATTAGTTAAGGGAGACAGATTAATAGTCCAGTCAACTGCTCAATATTTGTTGTGAGGAGTAGGGCAATCTACAAAGTCAGTGGGTCATGGTCGTCATCAGGGGAGTCAGGGAGCTCCGGCAACTCTATCAGCTTCGCCACGGGTCGGGTGTAGGTCCGCCCTTGGACTATGACTTCTGCCGCTCTGACCTTCCCATCGGCACCAGTAATCACTTTGCTTACGCGGCCGGCCGGCCACGTAGCTCGGGGTAGTGACTGGTCTATGATCATAACGACTGTGTCCACCTTCAGGTTGTCCCTGTCCCTTACCCACTTCTGACGGGCTTGGAGGGACGGTAGGTAGTGGAGGAGGAAACTGTTCCAAAACTGGTCAGCCAATACCTGACTGTATCTCCACATTCTTTGGCCGTTCACTTCCTCAGGTCTGTACACCGCCTGTGGAAGGGCAGGGTCCAGCCGCCCCATCAAGAGATAGTTTGGGGTGACTGGGTCGAAGTCTGCTACATCACTTGAGACGTAACCGAGGGGCTTCGAGTTCAAGACGCCCTCGATCTCCGTGAGGACTGTCGTGAGGACTTCTTCCGCCACGGTCTGGGCCCCAAGCACGGCGTACAAAGCAGTCTTTATAGAACGGACTTCTCTTTCCCAGGTTCCCCCGAAATGAGGGGCGTTCGGGGGGTTGAACTGGAATTCGATCTGATAGGGAGCGAGGTGGGTCTTAAGTTCTTCACCCATGGCCTGGAAACTCTCTCTCAGTTCCCTTTCTCAGCCTTTGAAGTTTGTCCCTTGATCGGACAACAACACAGACGGGTTTCCTTTTCGTGATATAAATCTCCGGAAGGACATGAGGAATGAATCCGTACTCATGGTCTGGAGGATTTCTATATGAACAGCTCGTGTGGTCATACACTTGTACACAATGCCCCACCTCTTCTCCGTCCCTCTTCCTTTCTTGACGTAGAGCGGGCCGAAGCAGTCCACGCCTGTGGAGTGGAAGGCCTTCTCGCCGAGTCGGAGGCGGCAGGGAGGCAGGTTGGCCATCATAGGTATACTGGGCTGTGCTCGCCACTTGCGACAGTCTAGACAAGTCCGTTGGAAGCGACGTACTGCTTCTCTCCCTTGCAGTATCCAGTAACGGCGTCGGATCTCAGCGAAGACTCTCTCTGCCCCCGCGTACTTCTGTATGATAAGCTCGGTAACCTTGTGTCGGCTGTTGAGGACGATAGGATACTTGACAGCATCCGTCAAGTCCGGGGCCCGTCTCAGACGACCACCCACCCTGATGAGGTCCTGGGTGTCGAGCTCGGGGGCCAACGTGAGCAGTCGGCTGTCTGAAGGGATTGGCTTTTTCCCCTGCAGGCAGTCTAGCTCATCTGGAAAGGAGTCTCTTTGGGCTCGCTTTAGCAGAAGGAGTTCTGCCTCTGCGTAGTTCGATGCGTCAATGTCTGGTGGGGGGAACCTCAGGGTGGTGCCACAAGAATGTCTTTTTCTGAGCACTCTCAAAGGTTAAGCAGTCGTCTATGTTAGGGTCCGTGGGAGCTGGGACGTGCATCAGCCCGCAGAACATAGACTTCTTGATCTCTGCCTCCTCTTGACTAGCCTCCCGTGGTGTGGGGGTAGGCCACTCCTCCTCCGGGAGCTTGAGGAACTCAGGACCGTCACTGTAAATTGGGACGTGTCAGGTCGTCTAGAGACATCCCCCGTGTGATGACATCTGCTGGGTTCTGCTTGGTGTCAACGTACCTCCAGCACGCTGATCCTACCAAGTCTTGAATCTCGGTGACTCGGACTCCGACGAAGACTTTGTATCGACAAGAATCGGACTGGATCCATGTGAGTACAGTCATGGAGTCTGACCACAAGATTGTCTTTTGCACCGTTATGGTGAGTTCACGTTGTATCAGCGTGGCGAGTTGCGCGCCTACCAGAGCTGCGCAGAGCTCTAGACACGGGATAGATTGTTGCTTGCGGGGGGCTATTCTTGAGCGAGCCAGGACGAAAGCTGTGTGTACTTCTCCTCCCTCCTCTCGGGCTCTCAAGTAAACCACCGAACCGTAAGCTACTTCTGAGGCGTCACTGAAGACGTGCAGGTCCATCTGACACGTCTCCAGCCGCACTGTGGGTGGGAAGTAGCTCCGGCGAATGTTCACATTTTGGAGCGAGTTGAGTTCTCTCTCCCACTCTCTCCAGGTGGAAGCTAGGTGGTCGGGTATGGGGTCGTCCCAGCCCTGCTCCTTGTCCCACAGTTCTCGCACAAGCATCTTCGCCCGAGTGGTGTAAGGTAGGATACACCCCAGCGGGTCGTATTGGCTTGCGAGTGTTCTGTATACGCTCCGTCGAGTGGTCGGTAGAGGGGTCGACCTTCCCTGCTCCTGGGTCAGGGGTGTGTGTTTATAATGGAGCGAGTCTGTTTTGAAGCGCCAGACGAGGCCCAATGTCATTTCCTGTGCTTCACCTGGGGTGGTCGCCATCCAGGTCTCGCTGCTTGCTGCCTTTGTCTCTGGGGAGAGGCTGCGAAGTACTTGAGGGTCACTGCTGGCCCACTGCCTAAGGTCGAAGCCGCCTTTGATCAGGGAGGCTCGGAGCTTAAGTAGGATGGCTTCGGCTTCTTCTGGCGTTGATACGCTTTGTAGACAGTTGTCCACGTAGAAACTCCTCTCTACGCTTTGTCTGACCTCCTCGTCAGCTCCAGGGTCTTCGGTCACGTGCTTTTGTAGTGCGAACGTGGCACAGCATGGGCTGCATGTGGTGCCGAAGGGGAGGACCTCCCATTGATAGATGGAGGGTTGTTCATCGTCGATCCTCTCTCTCCACAGGAACCGCAGCAGGGGCTTGTCCTCCTCCATCAGTCGCACCTGCAGGAACATCCCTTTGATGTCGCCGCTGATGGCCACCTTGTCTTGGCGGAAACGTAGTAGTACGCCGAGGAGGGAGGGGCCGAGTGTCGGGCCGGGCAAGAGCAATTTATTCAGGTTCTGTAGTCCGATCTGGTAGCTGCAGTTGAATACAATGCGGTTCTTGCCGTTGTGGTGGACCTTATGGTGGGGCACGTACCAGGATTCAGTCGTCTGGTCTGCCTCTTGATTGTCGATTTTCTTGATATGTCCCGCTGTGATCAGTTTGTCGATCTCAGCGCGGTATATAGTGGCTTGAGGGGGGTCTTTAGCTAGACGCCGCTCGGTGTTCAGTAGATAGCGTTGTGTCGCTTCTTTTGAGGCGTGGAGGGTGGGCATCCCCTCTCGCCTCAAGAGTGGAGTTGCGTATCTCATCACTCCGTCAACCTCGACCCTCTTTGTCTTCTGCTCGAGGAGGGCTATGGCATACGTGTCTTCCTTGGAACAAACTAGTTTCCGTTCGTTCTTGAAGGGCATCGAGTCTAATGTCCATAGTCTCTCGACGTGCTGCAAGAGGGTGGTGTCGTCTTCGCTTACCCTCGTGTAGAGGCAGCGGGTGGCTGTCAGTCGGTTGGAAGACCCGGATAGGGGGCCTTGTAGTGTCCAACCCAGGCGGGTCTTGACCGCTGCTGGGCAGCCTCTGGGTCCGATGTGGACCTGGTCCGTTGGGACGATGAGGTCGGCGTGGTCGGAGCCTATGAGCAGGGTCGGGGTGGCGCCGTCGATGAACGGTATAGGCAGTTGACGTAGGTGCACGTATTTCTCCATCAGCTGTGGGATGGGGTAGGTGTAACGTGACAGACCTATGTCATGGCTTGTGAAGGCATTAGTGATGCTGTACCGCTTCTCGGGCTGCTCGACCGCTGCTATTGTGAATGAGACGTTTTCACCCTTTATGGTCTTTAGGTCTCGCCGAATAGTACGGATTGTCATTGTTTCTTCGGTACCCCGCAGGCCCAGCTGGGCTGCGGCGGAAGCGAGGAGGAGAGTCTTTTCAGACCCATCGTCGAGGACGGCGTAAGTGTCCAGGACCTTGTCCTCGTAGCTTAGGAGCACTCGGACCACCTTCAAGAGCACTCGGGAGCTCCCGCTCTTCGCAGGGTCTATATACATGACATTTACTCTCGAGCTGCTTTGTGGTACGGGTCTCCTCTTGTTGCTGTCGTGTAGGACATCCAGGTGGGCGCCGTCGCACTTGCTGCATCTTTTCTTTAGGCGGCACTCAGCTGCCATGTGGCTGCGCGCGCAGCGGAAGCAGCGGCGGTTCGCTTTGATCCACTGACTCACTTCGTCAGCAGTCAGCTTCTTAAAGGTGTCACATTGAGACAGCCAATGTTCATGTTCACAATACTGGCAGGCAATCTTCCACTTTCCCTTCGCGTGGGGGGTGTTGTGGTTCTTGTGCTGCGGCACTGACTCGGCCTGGTGCATAACTGTCACGGACCGGCGGTTGTCATTGAACCTCCGCGGTCCATCTCTAGGGCTAGAGCCACTCCACATGAATGTGTCCAATCGTAGACTGCTGACCTCCCTGGCGAGGGAAATCAGCCAGGTCTAGGAGGGATGGTTCTGGGCCGTGGGGGTCACGGTGGTCTTTCTGCCGCCGAAAACGCTCTTGACGGGCTGGAGGGAGCTTCTCCAGTATCCGCTCCACGTTGGAATTAGCATATAGTTCATATCTCCCCTTCTCCTTTTGTGACCCCAGCATCCCCACGAGGGATTGTACCTTGATAGAGAGGTCATCTAGTGCTCTATTGTCTTTGGCTGGGGGGAGGCGGTCGATATCTCGTATTTCTTGGATCACGTAATCCCATATGCGTCCATAGCGCGCGTCGAGGGCCACCAGAGCATCTGAGTAGGGGGTTCTTGAGTTCGAATATGCCAGCGCTATGTTATGCGCTCTGGGCACTTTGAGATGCTTGAGGAGGATGGCATATTTATAAGACTCGTCGTGGACATCGGACATTATAGTCTCTAAACACATGCGTAATTCTGTGTACTGTGCTCTGTCCTCGCGCGTAAAGTCTGGGAACGTCGGTGTTCCAAGGTAAGATGCCATGGATGGCTGGGACACCGATGAGCTTAGGGGGAGAGGCCTCCTGGGCGAGTCTCCCCGTACGGGTGGTCGTGGGTTAGTGCTGGGTGGGTACCAGAGGCCGGGCCCCCAGGTGCTGCTCCTCGGTACTGACTGTGCATCAAACTCACCCATGGGTTGGGTCGGGGGTTTGTAACGCAGTGACTCGGGGCTGGGGTCGGGGCTGTACTGGGCCTCCTGGTCCAAAGTAGGTTCGTGCGGGTGGGCTTGCTGTCCTTCCTCGTCCTCCGCTAGGTCCTGGAGTCTTCTAGTTAGTCTCTCGGCGACGTAGGCCGGTTCTTCCCGTTGGCTGGGTCCCGTATAGACCGGTCGGGGAGGGGGCTCGGCGACGTAGGCAGGTTCTTCCTGTTGGCCGGGTCCCGTGTAGATTTGTCGGGTAGGGGAAGGTGCTCTAGACCCGTGTCGTGATGATCTCCGGGAGCTCCGTGTGGAGGAGGGGGGGGTCGCCCTCTGGATCAATTGTTCTATCATCTGCGCCTGCAGACAGTCTCTTTCCATCTCGCGCTGTGCATTGGCGGCATCGCGCTGTGCATTGGCGCGGTCTCGCTGAATGTTCTCTTCAACCTGGAGGCGCCTCTCTTCCAGTCTGATAGTCATTGCTGCGTCAGCCTGGAGGCGACTCTCTTCCAGTCGGATGCGTTCGTGCTCACTCTGTTGTTGAGCTTGGAGACGTTCGCGCTCCACTGCAGACTGTTCGCGCGCACTCTGTTGTTGCGCTTGGAGGCGCTCTCGTTCCGCTGCAGAGTGTTTGCGCTCACTAAGTGTCTGTGCTTGGAAACGTTTGCGCTCCACTGCAGACTGTTCGCGCGCCCTCTGTTGTTGCGCTTGGAGGCGCTCTCGTTCCGCTGCAGAGTGTTCGCACTCACTAAGTGTCTGTGCTTGGAGACGGTCTCTTTCGGTTGATGCTGTCAGTGTGGCAATCAAGGCTTGTGCTAGTCGCTGGTCAGCCTCGCTGGGGGATGACACTGATGGAGGTGATCGGGCGCTGACAGGACTTGGTGGGGAACTGTTCTCTTGGCGCGCTCCGAGGTCCATCTCTTGAGCGCTGCTTCTTGATTTCTCCCGCGCCCCGAGGTCCATCTCTTGAGCGCGGTACTCTTCTCTGGGGTGCGCGCCGAGGTCTATCTCGGGTGCGCTCTCTTGGGTCTCTTGTGTTCCGGGGTCTATCCCGGTGGCGCTTTCTTTATCCTGGGGCACTCCGGGGTCTATCCCGGTGGCGCTGTCTTTCTCCTTTGGCGCTCCGGGGTCTATCCCGGTGGCGCTGTCTTGGGGTATAGTCACGTCATGTCCCGCTTGTTCCCCCCTGTGAGCTAAGTCAGTTTCGTTTGAACCCACTGGGGTCTCTACTGGTGGGGCCGACAAGTCGATAGGATTGGGCATGCTTAAACTATCAGTTTTATCCGTGCTTAACGTCTTTTTAGATAAGCTAGGAGGTAAAACGAAAGCGTAGTCCTCCAGGTGTGGAGGTGGCTGACGTTTGCGCCGAGGGCGCTCTAGTTTGGGAGAGCCGTCTGGAGAGTGTCCGCCGCTGGCCATATCAATATTAATATGATATTAAAGATTACTGATACCCTCCGGCTCGAAGGACCAATTGTAACTGAGGGGTTACAAAACCCTGACTGTATTAAAGATTGTGATAGATTAAACCACTGCTAGTTATGTACTTAGTATTACTGGCCAGACAGTACATCTAAATATGGCAGACACTCATAATAACACGGCACGGGACAAAGAAATATCATTGAGGGTATTTATTATTATGCAGTAAATGTACAGATATGAGAATTAGGGTCGCGCTTGTATGGCGAAGAATATGCATAAGTCAGTCAGTAGCAGAAGTCAGTGGGAATAGAATAATTCCTACGATGGGGTACTAGGCTAACGCCGCCTGGCGTAGGATGGCAATTATAAGGGGAAACGCTGGTACCGCTGGAGACAATGGGTTCCTCCCAGAGTTGTAAGCTCTGGAGGAGAGAGGAATGTTCGGATACTCAGTCTGATCAATTGAAGAAGAAGGGGGTTCACGTACAGAATCCAGTCCTTGTAATCCAAAGCTCAGCATCAAAAGCAATAACTGTAATCCAATTGCACGATAGCAATGATGATAGCCAGCTAGCCTCGGTCCATGAGGCCAGCCCGAATGTAGATCCTCAAGGTGGTTAAATCCAAACGACAGTGGAGATTAACGATGCTCTTCTCCAAGGGTACGTTCCACAATCAATATAATCCAACCAATACTGGTTCTGCAATCGCCGCCGTCGGTTCCAATGTGCACATGTCCAGTAGGTTCTCCGACTAGGCCTCCTCGGGTACTGGCACCAATGTATTTAGTCCACGCACCCTGGCTAAGGTCCACTAGCTAAACGAACGAACTGCTGGGTAATGCTGCACACGAACGAACTGCTGTTGGCACGATACACAATAATTAACGACTCTTTACTTCACATTAAGCTAAGTCGAACTTGACGTTACTGCATTCAATCTGACACTTTTACTATTCACTTCGCACGTGGTTCTCAACGCTCTGTTAGACGAACTGCTTCTCACTACATGACTGGATGAACGAACAGCTACTGTTCGCACCTGCCGCCATATATATACTTAAGTGGCTATCTAGTGCCGAACCTCAGTTCTCGTCTCGAATCAATGCGCCGTCTCCGGTTATATAACGTGTATATATAAATAATATACAAGGTATATAAAACAATAAATGTAGATTCTCAGCTTTAATCTGGCCCTTCACAACAATACTAATGGCAATTACATATAATGCACTGTAAATGCAAAGTCCTCCAAAGAAACCATTCACAGATACATGCATTCCATGCAAGTATATGTGAATAATATACATGACCATGTGTGTTCCACGAGAGACACACTGTAGACATCAATCATTTACTCATAGACCCCTGGGCTAGAGATGCAGGAATATATTTTAAAAGTAAAGTGTGAATGTACATTTCAAACAATCTACTTTTTCTCTTCCTTTTTTTCCCCATCCCAATTTACCTCTCGTGACAATTCTCCCTCCCCTGTCCTGATCGTTGCTCGCATATGCCCCCTGCTGGCCGGTTGTAGGGAGGATAGAAGCCTTGCATCACATGTCCCCTCCGATACATGTGGAGTTCAAGTTCAAGTTCAAGTTTCTTTATTACAGAAGTACAGAATACTTTTATACAAAATGCTTCTTTCTGTTACGCTCCAGAGACTGTGCTAGGCAAAAATAGATAAGTATAAAATAAGTATAGCAAGTATAAAATAGAAGTCAAGTACGTAGACAAAAGTGTTCAGTATATACCAGTGGAGGCTGCTGACCAAATTTTTAGGTGAAGCACAAATTATTATATTATATTATATATTAAATAATATTTTTAAAACATCCCCCACTGTGTGTCAGTGGTCAGTGGACACAGATGAAAACATATTAACATTAGGTGACAGCGGACCTGACCAGATGAAAACATATTAGGTGACAGCGCACCTGACCAGATGAAATCATATTAGGTGACAGCGCACCTGACCAGATGAAATCATATTAGGTGACAGCGCACCTTACCAGATCAAAACATATTAGGTGACAGCGCACCTGATCAGATCAAAACATTTTAGGTGACAGCGCACCTGACCAGATCAAAACATATTAGGTGAAGGTGACAAGGAAGCCACAGACTCATACCCCCCCGACACTCAACTAACCGCCTCGGACAGTCCTTCATACCAGTGGCCATCAGGCTCCACAACAGTGGGCAGCGACTGCTGCCATAGGAACCCAAGTAGGACAATAACACTACCTTATGCATACTGCACCTTATTTGGATACTGTGATACTGTGAATAATGAATAATGTATATTTCAGTTAGTTAGATAGTAAATTATATTGACCTATTTGTTTACACTGCTTGTGTTGTTTTCACTACCTGTACCCCCCCCCCCCTTCCCCCATGCTGCTATGATGCCTGAATTTCCCCAAGGGGATCAATAAAGGAATATCTTATCTTATCTTAAAAGGAAAGATGAAATTACCTACCTGGGTTCCATCCTATAGAGGCAAATCTTTCCTGTGACAAAATGGGATCCAATGTAATAAAACGAAGTCAACCAACGAACTAGATTCCTGTACCGGATCTCCTCTCTGGTAAACAAGAATACCTTGAAGACTCTAACAGGAGCACTCATTCAAGGGTACTACGACTATGCTTGCACCTCATGGTACCAAAGCACCTCAAAGGCACTAAAAACAAGATTACAAACATCACAAAACAAACTGGTCAGACTACTGCTTGACCTTACTCCTAAAACCCACCTCACCCCTGTCCACTTTGACAACCTAGGATGGCTTAGAGTAGACGACAGAGTACAGCAACTTGCAATGGGCCTGGTCTACAAGATACACTACACCACTAAGATACCCATGTGCATGTCGAAATACTTCCCAAAGGTCAGTGAATACCACGACCACAACACCAGAGGGAGTTCCACAAATCATGTTCAACCCAGATAAAATAATTTAAAAAGTAAAAAAAAAAAAAAGTTTTTTTTTAATAAAAGAAAATAGTCATAACTTAGAAATTAGATTGCATAGGTCTATGAATCGATATCGCGATTCTGTTTCGATTAATTGCCCAGCCCTACAGTGTGTACAGTAAGTTAGCTTGGTGATTATCATTGTGATGTAGGCTAAGCTGCCTAGCTACTGTTAGCATACAAGCACTGTAGCCTACTTACTTTTTCATCCACAACGTTTTTTCTGATCCAGATGCATAAATCCACTTCTTCATGTTGCTCAGTTGCTGGTTTATACTTCGGTCCTAATGTTGGCGCAAAGTTTAATTTAGCCTGACTTGTTATAGCTGTACAGCTTACTAACTACTAAACAACAACTTTCTCATAGTCTCAACTTTCACATAGTCAAAATGGGTCCAGCTGCATGTCCGGAGGATAGGTTTAGCTCGGGCCAATCTCAAGTTTCTCAAGTTTCTTTATTAGTTGTCATACAGAAGTACAGAATACTTTTATACAAAATGCTTCTTTATGTTACATTTTGTATAAAAGTATTCTGTACTTCTGTATGACAACTAATAAAGAAACTTGAGAAACTTGAGATTGGCCCGAGCTAAACCTATCCTCCGGACATGCAGCTGGACCCATTTTGACTTTGCAATGCAGAAATCTCTGATTGGATTTGCAAGGCTGCCAATCATATTCAACCTCCGTGTATTGGATGTCAAGGGCTGTCAATCAATCAATCCTCCATTCAATGGCAAGAGTTTAACTGCACAGACCGTGCTTAGATGAAGTTAATAGCCTATTTTGATTCGCTGTTATTTATTATTTATTTAACAATGGGTCACACCTGTGAAGTTTTCTTCACGAATAATTACTGCAGGCAATACTGCAGTCCAGGCCTGCTCAGAGCTGTCAATTTTGGCCATTTTTAAAGAAAAAAAAATTCACTGGCATTTTTTTTACAGAGGAAAACATTTATAATAAAAAAATAATAATAATAATTTAAAAAAATATATATATATATAGTTTTTTTTTTTTTTTTTTTTTTAATATATAGGTATATGTAAATTTATAATAATTATGAATTATGAGTGAATTTGTGTTTCACGTGTTGTCATAGAGAAACCTCCACTGGTATATACATATATACAATGCTCAATGTAGAGTAGAAGTAACTGAGTTACCATACAATATACTATACAGTGCAAAGCAGAAGTGGGATGAGGTACAATTTAGGTACAATTTACAGTAAGGTGTAATGAGGTATGGGTTGTAGTGCAAATTCTTTACCAATAAATATAAAGTGTGCTTAGGTGTTCTAAAGTGGTTAAAGTGGGTGTTGCAGTGAGTTGTTTGTTTAAAGTGAGTGTGTGTGTGGATGTGTGTGCTGTGAGTGCATTTGATGGTTGTTACATAGTAGGGCTGCAACTAATGACTATTTTGGTAGTCGACTAATCTGCCGATTATTTTTTCGATTAGTCGACTAATCGAAAACCAATGTAAACAACAAAAAAAATGATTTTTTTTTTTTTTTTTAAACTACCTATCTTTGTGAAAGTGGCTTCTCAGCTCTGGTCCAGCTGAAGACAGAGCAGAGGAACAGATTGGACATTGAGCATGACCTCAGAGTTGCTTGTCTACCATCACCCCAGACTTTGAGACTCTTGTCAGGACCAAACAACAACATCATAACATGATGATCCCATAGCAAATTAAAATAATGACTCATGAAACATTTGAATTTGGATCTTGCAACTTTAAATGAAATGTATTTGAAATGTTGAAGTCAAGAATACAGTCAGTCAGTGCATTGAGTCAAGTGCAATCACTCATAACAACTTAAGATAAATAAATTAAATAATACAAAATTGGAAGTGTAGTGCACTGTACTTTAAGTTTAAATAACTAAAATAATAATAAGAAAAAAGAAATAACTAGCAGCAGCATCTGCCCCCAGCACCACGGCTGATGGGGCTGTAACTTGGTCCACGACCAGGAGGGGAGGGTGACGTACACTACTGAGTACTGACGTCGTGGAACAGCTGTAGGGGGAGACGGGGATGAGTCAGATCAGACAGACTTCTAGGTCTTTTGTTTGCTGGGTGTGAGAGGAGTCCGTGTGTGTGTGTAATTGTGTATGTGTGTGTGTCTTACTCTGATCGCTGTGTGAGAGTGAGAGGAGTGTGTGTACTGTACTGTGTAATTTGTGTATGTGTGTGTCTTACTCTGATCGCTGTGTGTGAGTGAGAGGAGTATGTGTGTGTGTCTTACTCTGATCGCTGTGTGTGAGTGAGAGGAGTATGTGTGTGTGTCTTACTCTGATCGCTGTGTGTGAGTGAGAGGAGTGCGTGTGTAACTGTGTAATGTATTGTGTGTCTGTCTGTCTGATGATCATCATCTCCTGCAGGGGAACACAGTACACCAATTTCTTTAAATTGCAGTGAGTGCGAGCATATCGACATGCTCTGTACTTTAAATAACTACTAAAATAATAATATTAAAAAAAGAAATAACTAGCAGCAGCATCTGCCCCCAGCACCACGGCTGATGGGGCTGTAACTTGGTCCAGGACCAGGAGAGAAGGGTGACGTACTGACGTCGTGGAACAGCTGTAGGGGGAGAGGGGGATGACATGAGTCAGATCAGACAGACTTCTAGGTCTTTTGTTTGCTGTGTGTGAGAGGAGTCTGTGTGTGTGTGTATGTGTGTGACAGACAGTGGTGGTATTGGTGGTGTATGTTAGTAGTGGTGGTGGTATTGGTGGAGTTAGTAGTGGTGGTATTGGTGGTGTTAGTAGTGGTGGTGGTGGTGTTAGTAGTGGTGGTGGTGGTGTTAGTAGTGGTGGTGGTGTTAGTAGTGGTGGTGGTGTTAGTAGTGGTGGTGTTAGTAGTGGTGGTGGTGTTAGTAGTGGTGGTGGTGTTAGTAGTGGTGGTGTTAGTAGTGGTGGTATTGGTGGTGTTAGTAGTGGTGGTGTTAGTAGTGGTGGTGGTGTTAGTAGTGGTGGTGGTGGTGGTGTTAGTAGTGGTGGATGGTGGTATTGGTGGTGTTAGTAGTGGTGGTGTTAGTAGTGGTGGTGGTGTTAGTAGTGGTGGTATTGGTGGTGTTAGTAGTGGTGGTGGTGGTGTTAGTAGTGGTGGTGTGGTGTTAGTAGTGGTGGTGGTGTTAGTAGTGGTGGTATTGGTGGTGGTGTTAGTACGTGTCTTACTCTGATCGCTGTGTGTGAGTGAGAGGAGTGTGTATGTGTCCAATGTGTGTGTGTCTTACTCTGATCACTGTGAGTGAGAGGAGTGCGTGTGTGTGTGTAATTATAATGTATTGTGTGTGTCTGTCTGATCATCATCATCTCCTGCAGGGGAACACAGTACACCATTCAGGGCTCTACGCTAACCTTTTTCACTAGGGGCACAGCCTGCACAGGTGCTCCTAAATGAAAAAATTTAGGAGCACACAAAGAAATTTAGGAGCACCCAAAAATATTTAGGAGCACAGTGAAAATATTTCAAGTAACAGAGTTTTTTTTTTTTTTTCAAAAATAAATTTATATTTGTACTGTGCGTGCATGTGTGTAAATTAGCTCTTGCTACAACCCTGCATGTTTACATTTTGTACTTGATGTTCATTAACATGTGCTGTCCCTATCAAATAAACTATCAAATCAAACTACTGCTACAAAAGGTTCAGTCACTTAACTTTAGCCCCTTTTATGCATACAATGCTTATGTTTTGACTGTGTTGCTCTTCTAGAAAAATAATCCTTTCATGGTTGCCTATTGAAATACTGTACACTTTCCTACTGTACACTTTCCTGATTAATTGAAAATGGGGGACCCTGATGTAAACAAGATGAAAGTCTTTCTCTGGTCTGCATCCCCTTAACAATTGTGTGTATTGAGCTGTACTGTATTGTACCCATTCTGCAATCTGTTAATAAAGTTTTCAATCAATCAATCACACCTCCAGTACAGAAACATTGTTTGAGTTTGCGTGTCGGGTAGACCATTGATTGACAGTCGAGTCTGCCAATTACATCACATCGCTTGCACTCCGGCGCTGCAGCTGGACCCATTGCCCACCTCTGCTGTTGATAACGCTAGCCAAGTTATTATACACACAGATACACAGTGGGCCAGTGACTTTGGTGTAGGGGTGTAACAATGCATCGATCCTAAGGGGGAAATTCAACTGCATCGATTTGAAAATGTTAGAATAGATTATCGCAATTTTAATGTGTACACGTTATGTTATTGTCATGTCCGTTACAGCCAACACACCGACATACGCTACTGCATCAACGTTATGATTAACAAAGCAAGGCATTCGTTTTGTTGCATTAACGTTATATTACTATTGCTATCGATAAATCTAGGTGTTCTCAAATCTATTGCTATTGGTAAGAGAAAGACTATAATAAGTAGGTGTCTCGGAAAACGAGAGCCCTGATCGCGGAGTTTCAGGAAGTAAACAAGAAAAATGAGAGCTTCCGATTGGTCATTTGCTTTATTTCCCATGAAACCAGTCACTTCACTCTACTGTGATTGGACCGTTGGCTTGAGTGCAATGTGGGACTTGTAGTTTTTTAACGATCTCGCAGCGGAGGAAAAAAAAGACGAGAGAGGCTATAATCTGTATTCGCACAGCGTGCGCGTAATTGATTTTTACCGTTCGCATACAAATATTTTTAGGGGCATATGCGAGCAATTTGGTCGCACTGTAGAGCCCTGCCATTTACAATTTCTGATGCCAGCAGCCAGCAGGACATTGGCGCCATTGTCATGAACAACCGCCACAAGCTTGCTTGGAGGGATCTCAAACCTTTCCACAGCCTGCTCAATCCATGTAGCAATGTTGGTCCCAGTGTGCCGTTCTTCGAGTGGCATGGTTGTGAGGCAGAAGCTATTGAGCTTCCAGTCATCACTTATAAAGTGACAGGTGATGCCAAGATATGCCTCTGTCGCAACACTGGTCCAGGCATCAGTTGTCAGGGCAATCTTGTTCTTGTTTGCTTTAAGAGCAATTTTAACCTTAGCAAAAGTATCTTCATACTTTCTCTCCATGAGCTTTGTAAAATGAGTTCTGGAAGGTAAGGTGTAACCTGAATGGAATGTTATGTGGTGACCATCTGCTTAAAGCCCTCATCTTCAACCATCGATAATGGTCTCATGTCTTTAACAAGCATGGTGAGGATGCTCTCTGTGAAGACTCCAGCCATTTGAGGGGTGCATGAGCCTCTCTTCAGGACAAACTCATCCACACGTGTTTGCTTTGCCCTACAATAGAAAGAGAACAAAAAAAACAGAAAGCTGTATTAATTATCATCAGAATTTGTAGGCTATAGTATCAGACTATCAGTTTATTTTTATTAATTATAGTCAGCCTTATATATACCTAGGCTAGAAGTAATAATATTGAGATGCAATATCTATGTTTTCCCACTAGAGGGAGTTATCGCTTAAGGGATATTATTTTGTGGACTACAGACAGAGTGACTACAGATATATACGTGAGGTATTTCCGTATCCGGTTGGTCGGCATAACAAACGAAACTAAAAGTGAAGCAGCGCCAGCAACGCTGTAACCTCACCTGTACTAACTACTAAGCATGGCGCTGTTTAGCGTTACTTACAACATACAGCAGCAGCGCAGCCTCTATAAGCCTCAGCAATAGAGTTCGCATAGCAAGCATTATATCCATATCCATGAGACGTTCTGTTTTCCAACGTAAAAAATACAATACTATGGCTAACTACTCTAGAACTTACCCATGTTCCGACGACGTCACCGTGGCTCCGGGGTGCTTTCGTTTTAGATGTTCGTGCATCGCCGTGGTGCTGCTGTGAAATGCCAATTCCACCTTGCATAATCGGCATTTAACAGTTTTCTTCGGTTTGTCATCTGTAAAGAATTCCCACACCTTTGATGCCCTCGGTCTCGCTTTTTTTAATTCATCTCCTCCGTCTTTCTCTCTCCCTTCCGCCATCTCATCTCCTCTGTCTTTCTCTCTCCCTTCCGCCATCGTTCATTCTTTCTTCTGAAGTGAAGTTCTTACCTGCAGGCTGCGCCGTTAAGTACCAGAATGCACTGCAGTCAGACAATGGAAACTATACTGCCCCCAGCAGTTCCTGTAGTGCATTGCAGTTACAAATGAACATTTGCACATTGCAGTTACTTATTATTAATTGTTATTGTTATTGTTTTTAATGACTAATCGACGCAACAATATCTCGTCGACGATTTTTCATAATCGACATCGTCGATTATGTCGACTAATCGTTGCAGCCCTATTACATAGTGTTATTGTTCGTTGAGCATCCTGATGGCCTGGGGATAGAAGCTTCTTCTGAGTCTCTCTGTGCTTGCCATGAGACTCCGGTATCGCTTGCCTGACCGCAGCATTTCAAAGAGGCAGTTGTTTGGGTGGCTGGAGTCTTTGATAATTCTCTTAGCCTTGCCCATGCACCGCTTGTTGTAAATGCCCTGGAGAGTGGGAAGCCCCCCTCCAATTGTGCGTTCGGCTGAACGGGCCACTCTCTGTAGTCTGCTACGGTCTTGTGCGGTGCTATTCCCAAACCAGGAGGTGATATTGCCAGTCAGGATGCTCTCTATTGTGCATGAGTAGAAGTTCTTAAGGATCTTCTGACTGACTTGGAACTTCCTTAGGCGCCTGAGGAAGTAGAGGCGTTGCCGTGCCTTCTTCACAACACTGTCAATGTGTGTGGTCCATGTCAAGTCCTCGGAATGTGGACTCCGAGGTACTTAAAACTGTTCATTCTCTCAACCGGTGCCCCGTCGATGCTATGGGGGCTGTAGTCCCTGACCCCGGAGGCAGCCTGTCACATCTTTTCACCTGCCAGCGCGGACTCTCATTTGGCGAGGAGTAACGTGTAGGAGGCTCACACTGCCCCCGCCATTTTTCCTGACTTTGCTGTGCAGGCGCCCCAACCGACCAGGGCTGTACGCTAAGCTTTTTCACTAGGGGCACACTTGCCCCTAAATGAGAAATTTAGGGGCAAAAAATATTTTTTAGGGGCTAATTTTTTAATAACAATTTTACCATTATTTATATTGATTGTTTTTAATTTTTTTTAAAAGAAAAAAAAATATTTTATATTTTTTTTTAATAAAATATATATATTATATAATCATACTTGTAGTTGTATTATCTGCGAGACATCGCCACCACGCAACAAGTCAAAATGCTCGCTATATGCAACCAGCTCCACTGTCTGTGTGCACTCGAGTAGCCTACAGCTACGGCCAGAATTCTCCGGAGCTGCAGCTGGACCCTATACTGTAGCCTCCAGCTACGGCCAGGATTCTCCGGCGCTGCAGCTGGACCCTATTGACTATATTCAGCGTGCCCTCAGCTCGAATATGCATCGACTCAGTGTTATAACTTATAAGACATTGATATCAGGAGCTATCTGAACAATTTAGTTTAATGGGACGTTTTGTTTTGAACAGTAAGCTAACGCGAGCTATCATGCACTACTAGACTTGCTGGAGGATTTGTTGATATCAGTAGCTAGCTGGCTGGCAGGCTCACCGAGGTCCCAGTGTCCCACTAGAGACTAGTGTTTACAACAGCCACGGGTGCGGGAGGGAGGAGGAGCAGACGCCGCAGCTCTCTCCGTGTGTCTGAGTTCAGTTCGGCTCACTATAGGAGGTCGAACGCGTCGAAAATATGAAGCAATATTACTAACTTTACTTTTCTTCATAGCTAAATCAGACAGTCAGCCAGTCTATCAGAGTGAGTGCTCAGTCGATTGTTCCCGCTGATCATACCTGCTGAGTGCTCACTGCTCAGCTCGTGTGAGTGCGTGGCGTCATCACACGCCTTGGATAATTTAGGAGTGAAATGCGAATGCAAGGCTTGAAAGCACTGCTCGCAAGCCCGCCCCCAGATAATATTTACCAATCGCAACGGCCAATTAAAGGGGCAATTCGCGACCATCTCGTCGCACTGTACAGCCCTGCCGACCTGTAGGAGTCGCTGTTCACAACGACCAGACTACCACCCTTCGACTTCCCACCCGCTAACTCTGCCAATTGAGTTAGTATGACGGCCGGCCCAAGCCGAGCAAGACAGTTAACCCCTAATTGCTCCTGATGAGCAGGTTGGCACTGTGGAGGAATTTAGCCGGATCAAGGATGTACTCAGTCAAATATAGACTTAGTTAACACAGTTTTTTTTTTTTATATCCACTTTTTCTCCCCATTTTCTATTTTTCTCCCATCCCAATTTCCGTGTTGCCAATTCTCCCCTCCCCTGTCTTGAACGTTGCTAGACTATGCCCCCCACTGGTCGGTTGTAGTGAGGATAGAAGCCTTGCATCACGTGTTCCCTCCGGTACACGAGGATGCAGCCTGTCGCATCTTTTCACCAGACAGCGCAGACTCTCAGTGGCGAGGAGTAACGCGTGGGAGGCTCACGCTGCCCCGATACTTCCTGTCTCTGCTGTGCAGGCGTCACCCAACCGACCTGTTGGAGTCGCTGTCCACAACGTCCAATCCCCACCCATCGACTTTCCACCCGCTGACTCTGCCAAATGAGCCAGTACGACGGCCGGCCCAAGACGAAGGCAATGCTGAGACTGGGATTCGATACCTCTTGCATTGGTGACAAGCGCAATCTCCGCTACGCCACCCAGCCGCCTTCTGTTAACACAGGTTTATTGAACTCAAACAGAGTTCCCTATAACCAGGTGTTGGTGATTTCAAAGCTGGTTGCACGGTGTTTTAATGACGCCACGTGCTCCCGCGCATGCGCATAAACGTTCCCTCGCGTACGCACAGACTAAAGACAATGCCTAATTGCCTCTACGAATGGAATGTAACACATTTCATTCACAAGTTTTGTGTGAATGTATATGAGAACGTATTTGAACACACCTGACGACCTGCGCTATTGTTATGCAAAGTAGCCAGGTGGGTACTTAGCAAGTTGGCGCATCAGTCGAGTGCAGCGCATCATTCCTGTGTGCATGCACGTGCACATCCGTGCATCAACGTCCCATGAGCAACGCACCCCTGCCTATAACCAAAGTTGGACACATTTTATACACATGAGAGAAGGGGTGGTTCCGGTGTTGTAGTACATACTGTTGTACATGTACATGAGGTGTGTGACATCTGGCTCTGTGGGGGGGGGGGGGGGAGAGGGGAGGTTGGGGTCTAGGTGTAATAAGGAAAGGAGGGTGGGGTGAGGTGTTGAGAGAGGAAGGGTGGGGGTGTTGAACACAGTAGGGTTTATACATGAACTCGGTATATGTAGTTAGTTACATCAAAAAGAGGGAGAGAGACCTTTTGGTCTTATCATCAAAGAGAGGGGAGACGGAGAGTTTATCACCCACCCACAGCACCTTGCATGGGGTGCATGTGTGGAACAAAATTGTAAAGCACTTTGGATAAAAGCGCTATATAAAATGCACCATTTACCATTTAAAGCTAGTGGAATAATTTTTACCACTCCCATACATCAAAGGGTTAAAGGAGAAGAGGGAGGGGGCAGCTAATATACACTGTAGCTATATGTAATACATATATGATTGATTGATTGATTGATTGATTGATTGATTGATTGATTGATTGATTGATTGAAAACCTTATTAACAGATTGCAGAATGGGTACAATACAGTACGGCTCAATACACACAATTGTTAAGGGGATGCAGACCAGAGAAATACTTTCGTCTTGTTTACATCAGGGTCCCCCATTTTCAATTCATCATGACATTTATGACATACACGACATACCGATATACAGTACTGTTACATCCACATCCAGACATTTATGACATACAAGATATTAGGGGTGTAACGGTACACAAAGTCCACGGTTCGGTACGTACCTCGCTTTTGAAGTCACGGTTCGGTATTTTTTCGGTACAGTGGGGGGGGGGGGGGGGGGGGGGGGGCGATACCAATGCATACATTAAAAAATAAAAATAAAAACTTTATTATATAAATTATACGTTTTTTTTTTTTTTTTTTTTTTTTACAGCTACTGTTTTATATATACTGTTTTTTTTAGTAATAACTAGAAAGTAATGGTATTTATTCAACAACAGGTGATTCAAGAACAGGTGATTGTGATTTTTGCACAATAAATATTCAACATTCTCTTTTGAGACTCCGCCTCAGACTCTTATCATTTGGCACTAAAAGCTAAACATTGTCACCAATATGGCTGTCCGCAACATGTCATTAATTGTGTACGCGAGGTGGTTCAGTGACGATGCTAACGTGAGCTAGGTTAGCTAGCATGAGCTACCGGGAGATGGAAAGACTGTAACTTTACTGGTGAAAATGTGATTTACGTTGGAATACTCCTTTGCCAACTTGCTGTACTTTGCTTGCAGGTCTGCAGCCATTATTGCTGGATTATGAATAGCCCCAACTTTAGCCAAGGTAATGTTATGGCTAAACCTTTAACGTTAGTTAATGCTAGCTTTCGGTTAGCTGTTCAATGCTAATAACACCACCAAGCGAACCCATCAGAGCTCCCCGTCAACACCGCTCTGTCGGGAGGATGGCATTTAAGAAAGTATCTGCTGTTAAAATGACAAACAGCATTGACACTTTAATTCACGGTCGGTTAAACACACGTTTGTTTTATAATAAATGCTCACAGCAGACCGTAGTGTTGTTGATAAATTACGTGGGGCCGGGGGGATTTAAGTTCAGCAAAAAAAGGTTCCGCACCGTTGCAATCGTACGGTGCACAGCCCGTACTGTACCGGAGGACCACATTGACGCGGTACAGTACGTATCCGCGTACCATTACACCCCTACAAGATATACAAATATACAGTACTGTTTAAGAGGCAGAGATCTTAAAAGAACATATATACATTTGAGGGGGAAGAAAATGTACATTAGGAGGGAGTTAGGTGGGTGGGTGGGTTGGGTGGTTTGGACATACATATTTGGATATACATGTTTTCTTCTTCAGCTGGAACGTTTTAACTAAAGCCAGAACCCAGACACAAACAGGCAGAGACGATGTTGAATCAGAGAAAACCCAAATGGCGGGTATATTTATTTGGAAAAGGGAGAATACGGTAACCAGGTACTTACAGACAGTCCATGGAGTTGGCGAGTTGCAGGGTAGTCAGACGAGCAGGGGGGTCGTAGCCGGGAAACAAGCCATTCAGAATCGCAGCCGCAATAGGGAGGTGTAGTCTGACGACACTTTAGTTTCCCACGCGGTCCACCCGTATAGGGATTTATCATTAGGAAAATGTATTATCGGCTATTGTAATAATTCTGCCTCATGAACATTGGCAAGCTTTCCATTTTTGCACAAAATTAGTTCCCTTCTATCACTAACATTATTGTTTAACCATTTTTGGTTGAAATAAAGTTAGTTATTAGTAGGGGTGCACGATATTGATTTTTTTACCCCAATATCAATAACTTTCTGCTCCTCAAGGTCGATACCGATACCGATAACCGATATATATTATATATTTATTGTATTATAATTTTTTTTTTTATGTATATTCCTGTAGTTTTGACCTAACCAGATTTATCATGACATGAGCGTTACTATATGAACAAAACAAAGCCAAGAGAACAGTTTTGATATAATTTGAGTCAATCACAAAATTCACAATCCGTCAATGTCATTAACAATGTGTTTCCCTGAACAATGAGTGAACTAAAAACCAACAGGTATTGTGCTTTGTCAGTAGGGATGGGTACCATTCTCATTTGAACCGATATGGTACCGGTACCTGTGAATCGATACCGGTACCCAACGGTACCTTTTTTCTGTTTTTTCTTTAGTCTCTAAAAATGTAATCTACCTACCTAGGCTCAGTTGTAAAAAGAAAAAATCCAAACTTCAAATAACTAAATTTTCCACCGTTTTCGGCTTGCCATTGCCCCGACTGCTTTGTTGTTGAATCAAGTCAAATCCTAAGTAAGCATATATTGTGCGTGTGAATGTTGACATTAAAAAAAAAGTGTAAAAAATAAAATACAAAAAATACAAAAAAAATTATAAAATATTATTATCCGACCTATCAATACTTTTATCAGGTTTATCGGGATGACGTCATAATTGCTGATATCGGCCCGATAATTATCGTGCATCCCTAGTTATTAGTTATAAATCATTTGTCGTTAAAAAATAACTACACTAACCAGTAGTCGCCTAATACATGTCACGGCTATTGACAGTTCCATTGACAGTTGTCTGATACTAAGCTAACGAACGTTAACGTTAACTTTACCCATAGCTAACGTTACCTAGCTAAACGTACTTGGCGTTACCATGTCTACTGTCGTGTCCATAAGTTCTCTGGCAGCATACTTTGCGTAAATCAATATCTTCCATTTGAATAAAATAGGCTCAGGAATCTCAGGATTGTTAAAGCTAATTAGCCTAATCCATGCCCAAAAGAGTAGCCTATAGTAAATGTATACACACTAGGGCTGGGCGATATGGCCAAAAATGTTATCACAATAAAACATTTCATATAGTTCGATATAGATAATTATCGATATTTGTATTAGTATAATACATTTTTATTGTTTTTTAATAAACTATTTTTTTTTAAATTTAAACAACAAATGTATGTTTATTTTGCAGTAATTATTTGTCGTTGCCGCCTTCTTTAGTGTTACAGCCCCTCACACTCCAGTTCTCAGGTTGCAACTGGTTTGAAAGCGAAAGTACCAAAAAAAGCTGTGAACAGTTCTGTCTCTGCTAGTTTCTTTTCTATCTTTTGGCATTTTTTTTGGTGGACAAACCACCGCACATTGATTGATTGATTGATTGATTGATTGAAAAGTTTATTAACAGATTGCAGAATGGGTACAGTACAGTACAGCTCAATACATACAATTGTTAAGGGGATGCAGACCAGAGAAAGACTTTCGTCTTGTTTACATCAGGGTCCCCCATTTTCAATTCATCATAACATATATGACATACATGACATACAGATAGACAGTACTGCTACATCTATACATTTATGACATATCAGATTTGCAAATACAGTACTGTTTGTGATACAAAAATGTCCAGAAAAGGAGTGTATATACATTTGGCGTAGAAACTGTACATTGGAGGAGGTTGGATGGGTGGGGTGGGGTTGGGTGGGTTGGGTGAGGGCTGTACATTGGAGGTGGGGGGGGGGGGGGGGGGGTTGGGTGGGGGACACACACATTTTACACTGTACATTGGAATACTGACAAAGCCTTACTTGGTCATTTACTGTACAACTAGGTTAGGACATTTGTAGGGGCCAGTTTCGAATTGCAGTCTCACGTAGGTGTTTTTTGAGAGTGTTTTTGAAAGTGGGTAGTGATTCACATTCCTTTACAGCTTTAGGTAGGGCGTTCCACATTGATGTGGCATAATTGCGAAACGTGTTTAGTCCCTTGTTTGAGCCGAATCTGGGTTTTACATGATTTGTGGAGCTCTCTCTGGTGTTGTGATCGTGGTATTCACTGACCTTTGGGAAGTATTTTGACATGTACATGGGTACCTTGGTCGCGTAGTGTATCTTGTAGACCAGGCCCATTGCAAGTTGCTGTACTCTGTCGTCTACTCTAAGCCATCCTAGGTTGTCAAAGTGGGCAGGGGTGAGGTGGGTTCTAGGAGTCAGGTCAAGTAGTAGTCTGACTAGCTTGTTTTGAGATGTTTGTAATTTGTTTTTTAGTGCCTTTGAGGTGCTTTGGTACCATGAGGTGCAAGCATAGTCGTAGTACCCTTGAATGAGTGCTCCTGCTAGAGTCTTCAGGGTATTCCTGTTTACCAGAGAGGAGATCCGGTACAAGAATCGCGTTCGTTGGTTGACTTTTTTTATTACATTGGATGCCATTTTGTCACAGGAAAGATTAGCCTCTAGGATGGAACCCAGGTAGGTAATTTCATCTTTCCTTGTGATAATATTGTCACCCACTGTAACCGAGAAGCCGTCGGTCTTGCTGAGTTTGTTATTTGAACCGAAGAGAATGGACTCTGTTTTGCCCATGTGTAATGATAGTTTGTTGTCGGCGAGCCATATGCAGATTTTGCCTAGTTCCGAGCTGAGGGCTTTTTCAACCTGTAACTTGTTCTTGTCAGAGACCAGCAGGGCTGAGTCGTCCGCAAACAGGAACAAGTTGCAGTCACAAGCTGACGACATGTCATTTGCATAAATTAGGAATAGTAGCGGTCCTAGTATGCTTCCTTGTGGAACACCACAGCTCACTGTGAGGGGGGGGGATAGGGTACTGTTTACTTCCACCATCTGTTCCCTCCCCTCCAGGTAGGATTGTATCCAGCTCACTGATAAACTATCAAAACCAATTGCTTTTAGCTTGTCAATCAGAATGGTGTGATTGACAGTGTCGAAGGAATTTTGTAGGTCCAGCATGACCATGCCGCAGTATTTGCCCGCGTCCACCTCTTGTTTGATGTGGTCGTTCAAGTAGAGAAGGCATGTGTCAGTGGAGTGGGATTTTCTGAAGCCAGATTGGAATTCGTAGATTAGATTTTTTTCCGCGAGGTACTTTTCGATCTGTTCGTATACTATTTTTTCCATGACTTTCGAGATGGATGTAAGGATAGAAACAGGGCGGTAGTTACCCGGGTCTAATTTGCTGCCCTTTTTGTGCAGGGGTGTTACTCTCGCAATTTTGAAGTCCTTGGGGACGTGTCCCTGTTTTATGGAGAGGTTTATTATGTGTGTGATGACTGGGGTGATGGCTGCTGCTGAGTCTCTGAGGAATTTGGAGGGGATGTTGTCATGGCCAGTGGCCTTGTTTGGTTGGAGGGCGCTCAGTTTTTTGAGTACCTCATCTGTAGTTACCATTTCCAGTTTGAAGTCGTCTTTGTGGACGCCTAGGTTCTTGTAGTATGCTACTATGTGTTCTACCCCATACTGCCCTGAGTGGGAGGGTAGTTTGTTTACCAGTGTTGTGGCTATGTTTGTGAAGAAAGTGTTTAAGTAATTGGCTACATCCAGCTTGTCTGTGATGAGCGTGTTGTCCGTCTTTATGTTTATGTTTGAGAACCTGGTTTTAAGTTTTTTACTGCAGCACCGTGCACCGTGACTTGCGACTGGAGACTAGCTCTGCTAGCACACATAGCCTACTGTGTACAGACGGTTTCAACTGTATTTTAAATTAGAAAGCAAACTAAATAAATGGACAAGAGAAAAAGAAATCTCAATTTGCAAGTTGCAGGCAAGAAAGACAAGTCTGTCTCTGGTTTTAAAGCTGCCCTGTTGCAGGTCACACATTTTTTTTTATTATCGATTTTTCATATATATATATATAGAAAAAATATATTGCAATAATTATCGTTAATTATCGTTTTATCGCCCAGCCCTACACACACACACACACACACACACACACACACGCACATACACACAAGAGAGAGGGATAATAGCTTATAGCAGACTCACTGATGCAGCTGGAGTTGACGTCAAAAACTAAAGTTATCAAATATGAGTGAAACGCGTGATTCATTGCAGACTAGTTAGATTACACGTTGCGCATGTTATGACTTTGAAGTTTGAACGTCTGCCATTTCCACCACAAAGACGGCACATAAGTAACAATACAATGCATCAGCCATGAATATTCAAGTCAAATTAATGTCATGGTCGACGACATCGACTCATCGTTGCAGCCATATTTAGCACTGAATGAACAAAGTGTCCCAAGAGGAAAACTGGATCTCTGGAACACTATGAATTATCCGATTGGTTGTGGTGTCCTGCCCTATCACCACATTTACAACACAGAGAGGCCTCATCTAAGGTTAATGTTGGTCAACATGGTTTCTAAAAGGTCATTCTTGGATTTGTGTTGAGATAAGAAACAGGTTCTAAACATTTGTAACTAATTATTCTAGAGGTATGTTTTCCTTCCTAAAACGACAGTACATATTGGAGCTTTAATTGGGCTGAATTTAAAATGTTAAATAGTTGACATCAATGCAGGTGACCTTTAATTTGGTTTGAATACCCACATCAAAATATAAAAACAGTGGCATCCCCTGGTGTCAGGGGTAGGAACATTCCTGTGGTCCACCTTTTTGGCTGCAGGCCCTCAGCAACACATCGCTCAACCCCTCTTAGCCAGAGTTGCCCATTTTCAAGATTTGTATTGAATAAAGGGAGGGCGCTGAAGTATACCAGCTAACTGGTTGCAGCTGGTTACATTCCTGTAATGTAGGCATATAGACAGGGTTCCTGTTTGTAAACACACTGTGTTCGAGCCAATCAGCAATACCCCTTGACTTTGAGTCATGTGACTGAGTTGCCCCCCTACTTGCGTTGAGCTGCGGTGCTAAAAAAGCTCTACCATGAGAAACCATGGCACTCACCTGACTAAAAGTATAATGGAGCTCTATGGAACTTAACTAGCCCTTTATTAGTTGAATCATGTGTGCTGGTGGTGGAATTGAACAAATACATGGAACGGCTGGGGTGTCTCGAGGAGAGGTTTGAGAACCACTGGACTAGAGCATACAAAAGTTATAAGTACAAAAGTATAATAACTTTTATTTTTAATTTTTTTATAACAATTTTTTTGGGTTCATTATACAACTGTGGCGGGACTAATTAGACTGTGGCGGGCAGCCACAGTCTAGGTAATTAATGGGAAACACTGGAGCTCTATGGAGAAACCATGGCACTCCCCTGACTAAACGTTTTTTTCAAGTATTAGGGGGTGGGAAGCTGGTGGGTGGGGATTGGACGTTGTGGACAGCGACTCCTACAGGTCGGTTGGTGCGCCTGCGCAGTAGAATCAGGAAGCAACGGGGGCGGCGTGTCCCTCCCACGCAGACCCTCGCCGCTGAGAGATCGTGCTGTGCAGGTGAAAAGATGCGACGGCTGCCTCCTCGAGTACCGGAGGGGACACGTGATGCAAGGCTTCATCCACATTGCAGCCGACCAGTGGGAGGCATGACCTAACAGTGTTCGAGACAGGGGAGGGTAGAATTGGATAATACGAAATTGGGGAAGGGAGAAAAATAGAAAATGGGGAGAAAAAGTAGATAAAAAATATATATATCAGCATGGCTTTCACCTTTTACATATCTCACTTTGGCATGAATTGCTTGTTTAGATTGCTAGCATAGCTAACAAATGCAAATATATTGTAGTCTGCCCCATTGTTCTGACCAGGATTATTATGCTCACACAGTGGAGAAGAAACATGGACGAGAAACCTGTCTGTAGTGGAGAAGAAAATACAATCTGGTCACATCTGAAAAAGTTTTACATCTTGAATGATATCACAGGCTCAAGACTTACCTGTAGTTCTCTGGATTTTGGTAGAGAGCTGTTCCTGCTCATATATTGTTTTGTTTTGTGTAAGGCTTTCACCAGCTTTCACCTTCACTACTACTACACTGAATCAATGTGTGTGTTTTCCATTTTAATACTAGGCCACTGGATCACAAGGAGCTAGCTAAAATAAAATGTTCCCCTTACCCGGAGTGATATGCATTCAGATTGCTTCAGTGTGAGTCGCCTAATTTTGGAAATATCTGCTATGGAAACATCTCCAATACAATATTAATAATAATGGTGGGTGCACTTCAGTAGAAAATAGTTCCTATTGTGTACATGCTCACAACAAGGTGTGTGGATTATCCTGAGTAACCGGATCATGATTCACTGACATCCAAGAAGGGGGATCCCCCTTTGAACTGCCCTTCTAAGGTTTCTCTCCTCCACATTGCCTGTGGTGCTTTTTTCCTATTGCTAGGTTTTTAGTGAGTTTTTCCTTACCTTCGCTGGGGTATGTCTGGGAGTGTTGTTTTGGATTTCATCATGGGTTTTTTGTTCTTGATTTATTGTGATGTTTCTTCTTGACTTGTTTAAAGAAGATTTGAACAGCCCATGGGGACATTAACGTGTGACTGCAGGCTTTACAAATACATTTGATTTTATTTGATTTATGATTTATGGAAAGAGTGTAATCCCCTCTTTTCCTCAAAAGTCAAAACTCTTCGGCCCTTGGTTGAGATAGAAACATTAGGACTACTAGGACTATACATAGGTATATGTGTATATTCTGACTGAAACAGAAAATGTAGGTGTTATCCATTTGTCAAAAATACTTTGCTTGTATGGCATGAATTGAAACTTGCTTTGGACGCAGTCTCAGGGTTGTCTTGCTTCTCCCTAATATGGGGTAATACAAACTTCACTCCAGACATGGGGTTTATTTAACGGTTGAACTAAAGCCAGAACCCAGATGCAGACACAAACAGGCAGAGACGATGTTGAATCAGAGAAAACCCAAATAGCGGGTATATTTATTTGGAAAAGGTAGAATACGGTAACCAGGTTCTTAGACAGTCCAGGGAGTTGGCACACAGACGGGTAGTCTGACAAGCAGGGGATTGTGACCGGGGCTCGGTTCTCGACAGTCCGGGGAGTAGACGAGTAGCAGGGTAGTCAGACAAGCGGGGGGGGGGGGGGGGGTCGTAGCCAGGAGTGGGTTCTCAGTAGGGCTGTACCGAATGTAATTTTTTAGCAATCGAACGAAGCTTCTATTGAAGTATTTGAACAAAGCTTCGAATGTCTGTCGTCATATTTTATGACTTAATAATAATAATAAAATAAATTATTTTTTTTATATCCTCAAACTAAATCCTCAATTTTAATAAAGTGATTAATCTGATTAAATGAGTATTTTTAACACATTCAGCGCCAGAGGTCGCTGTGGGCCGTATGGCCGTGTGTGCCAGCGCTTTAATGAATGGGGATACCTGCCGGTGTTTGCAGGGCTAAAACTATATTAAATATCATAGCTATGGATATAAAACGATTGCCCATTTGACATTGAGTATCTATCGTTCGATTTGTGAAAACGATTTTTTTTTCATCCATACATTCCCGTTTTATACCGTGGTGAATATGAGTATAGTTTTAGAGTAATTCTGTGTAATCCCAGGAAACGCCGCCAAGCAGCGTTTAGTGCATTCACTAGAAACCGCGCCATTCCTCGCCTGGATCAACAATCAATCTGAAATCAACGCTATATTATCGGTATTATGTTTCATCATGCATGCATTAGGGATGGGCATTTTTATGACAAATCCAGATCGATTGATCGCATGCTATACTCAAGTGATTGTGTATTACTCGTAAAGGGGAAAAAAACAAAAAAATATATATATATAGTTTTTTTTATATAATTTTTATTAAAAAAAATTTTTACTTAATTTTGTTCATTCACGTATATGTTTAAGGAAACCAACAAACAGTTATAATCTTACACATACATGTGAAACAAATATGTTAAAAAAATAATATATATAGTTATTTTTTTCATAAAAATTATTAATAATTTAAGATAGATTTTTCTCATAGCTACGAGTAATCGATTACTCACGCCCATCCCTAGCATGCATGAAAGGGTGGGGGGGGGGTTCTATGCTTCGATTGTTACCAACGGAATACGTTACACAGTACATTACAGACACGCTCCGATCGCGGGGAAGGAATGATTGGATCAACGCAAGATTGATACCATATAGCCCTTACCTTGACTAGGATGTACTGCAAAAAGAATATTCCAATTATCTGATCGCCATTCCAAGTATTGATGTCGATCGTGTTGCCAACATAATTCACCAAAGAACATGAATCGGAGGTGCTTGATTCTCCCCAATCCATGTGTTATAAACGTTACTCCTGCCCGACAAGGAAAACCCGGACCGGACTTTTTAGATCGAGGTACAGGCCAAGCCAGAGAGATTCCAAGGATGTGCAATACCGGCCGCAAGGCGTTAGGTGGCGGTATTGGATGTTTGCGATCTCAGACCCATTCCCAATGATAACATCAGGCTCCCTCAATGGATTATGAATGGAAATAGCGAATAAAAGAAATAACGACCAAAACCCGACTTGGGTTTGGCGCTCAAGCGATGGCGACTTAACCCGGTCTGGCGTCCAATGTGTTAATGAATATAACTCAGTTTCGTCAACATAAATAATCCAATAAGGGCACGGTTGGTACGAAAGTGATGGTGACGTCTTATAGTATAATACTATAATATTAGTGTAGCCTAATCTTTATCTGCAACTGTGAAGAAAAACCCCATTGGTGTAAAGTAAACAAAATGAATAGACACATACAAAAAAGATATAAAAAAAAAAAAAAATTATAAAAAATAATACAATTTTGGGTGAGCTGCCCTTCACGTTTGCTGTTTAACTATTGCTTGTTCTCATTGAACTCTATAAGAAGAAAACATTTCCTAATGCTTTTATAAGTCTTTTAGAATACGTACCACACATGTATTACTATTTAGTAAAGCATTTGAGGAGTCCTAGGTGTTAGTTTTCCCTAGTTATGGGCGTTGGCTTGTAACCCTAACCCTCATTGTGTGGTCAGGTTGGTGAGTCACACCACGATAACCTACTGTATGCTGCTTTTGAGTTTGAGCCAATATATTTATTATTTGATACTGGAGGGAATGCAACAGAGGCACGTCAAAGTTAATCGTTTTAGTGTGTTCTACCAAGTGCAGTTGAGAGGAAGTGGTTTGTGGAAGACCACAATGTAATGATATCAATAATAATGATAATAATAATACTTTATTTGTATAGCACCTTTCAAGAATTGACGCCCAAAGTGCTTCACAGCAGTAAAATAGACAAAGTGCAGACATAAAGATAGACATAAAATAGACAGAATAAAAGTAGTGCAATAAAATAGCTCTCATTTACAGTACAATAATCACAGTGTGGATGTAATGAGTCTTAACACTTTGAGTGCCAGCAGGGGGCGCACGGTTGGCTCTGGATTGCCAACGCTCTATTCAATGAGAGAGCGAGCACATTTGCGAACGCATAAACTATATCTTAAATTATGGCTATGTGTCTAATACGCCCGTCGCTTATCAATGACTTGTTTGCAGTCAACATTGTCGAAACGGATTGTTTTTTAATCAGTTCATTTTCGTTTTATACCATTTTGAAAAACGCTAGTTTTTTTAAACTTCCAGAAAAGAAATAAGATTCTGCAGGAATCGCGCTTTACTGTAATACACAAAATACGTTGTAATTTTTCGGCCTATTTATGAATTGTTTTCAAATAAACGCTAGATTATCGATAGTATGTGTACTTATGCACGCTAGAGAAGCGGGCTGAAAAATCGATTATCTTATTTCCTGATCAGCACACACACGATGGTGTAGTGGTTAACACTGTCGCCTCACAGCAAGAAGGTCCAGGGTTCGATTCCCGCTTGGGGACCAGGTTTCCATGATGCCAGTTACCCAGGTGGGGGATCTCCCAGGCCTTTCTGTGTGGAGTTTGCATGTTCTCCCCGTGCTCGCAAGGGTTTCCCCCCCGATAAGAGAAACCCAATGGAAAAACATGCACAACAACAAGATCGCTAACGCTGTGGTGTCCTTGACGAAGACGGACAGGAGCACTTGGATTGGTCCCCTGGCGCGGCTCACGTTGACGCCTGTCTGCTCCCGGCTGCCCTTGGGGGGGAAGGGCGACGGGATGGGTTAATCGCAGATACGAATTGCATGCATGCATCGCATGTGATGTGTGCCAATTGATGACCTCGGAGCAGGTCCTAAATTACTAAATTACTAAATTAAATTACACACTCACAGCCACACACACACATATGGGACACACTGATATATAGGTGAAAAGAGCTCTGATTATCCCAAGACTGGTAAAATAGATTCCTTACCTCAGATCGATCGTGTTTATTGATCCAACGCTGGGTACTGGAAATACAGATTCCACGCTGTTCTGAGGGTGGGCAATGAGTGGGATCGTCTCCGGTTACATGCCTGACAGTAAAATGTGGAATCCGGACTCTTTTTTTCCCATCCATTTCATTCAGTCCACTCCAATGGGGTGCAATACCATCCGGAGAGACGATAGGGGGCGGTATTTTCCCTGTTCGAGCTCAGACAGATACCCACTGGTAACGTGAGGCTAGATTGATGAAAAATTTATGGAAATCGATAATAAAAAAAATAACGATTAAATAACGAGATTTCTCGTTCTTGGCACTCAACGCATGGCATGAACTAACGAGATTTCTCGTCGTTGGCACTCAAAGTGTTAAGTGGCAGAGTGTATTAGAAGGCTATGGTGGAGAGGTACATTTTTAGCTTACTTAATTTGGACCCCAGGAAGAGTAGTCTCACTTTGGTGTAGACTAATGGGGATCCACAATAAAACAATAAAAACACTCTTCAAAACAATTAGTCAATCTACAATATCTTTGTCCACCATGCCAGTGTTCCAAGCCCTGGTTTCTTGAACTACGCTTCAAATAGGTCGTGGGGCTTCTTCTGGTACCAACAGTAGTTGTAAGTTTCAATGAGCCCAGGTCCCACAGTTGTAAGTTTCAATGAGCCCAGGTCCCACAATGAAAAAGAAAAGTTCTCATTTGTGTCTCTGACCTGAACATACATCTCTTGTTGCGCTCGACATGTCTTACAGCTGTCACAGACCAGCACTACTTGGTTCAATGAAACGGCTTGACTAGAAGAAACCCAAAGGAATACTAACTGTGGCAATTACAACAAGGACTTTCTTTGACTTAAAGAAGCACGTACATTTTTTTTGGTTTTCCCTTGCGAACCGTGACATCATCAGTGGGCGTGTCATATTCTAGGCTGTGAAGACAAGCGAAAACGGCGAACAGCAGAGGTTCGGCATTGCACTCATTCGATCCATTCAACAGGAAGCGATTTGCAAATGATCTCAAAATTAGATTAGATTCAAATGTTTACAGCACAAGTAGACTACAATACACCATCCAACCAGATTGGATAAATAAATGCTCCAGAAATAAATAGTGAGGCAGCCTCAGCGCGCGCACACGCACACACACACACACACACACACACACTTATACTATTTCCCCACCTAGAGCCTGATCGCCCTGGTAACAGTCAACAGTGCACTCTGCCAATGAAAGCCAACTACCCACATACGCATTTTTTTTTTTTTAAACTTTATTTTTTCGCGTTTATCGCTTTTCTGGTCAAGCATGACCGACAGTTGTAGGGTGAAACGGGAGAGAGAGCAGGGGGAGACATTCGGCAAATGACGGCGAGTCCGGGAATCGAACTCGGAGTCAACCAGATCCGTGACGCAGCACGGAGTCCCGCGACGCAGCGCGGTAACATGGTGTGCTACTGGAGCACCCCCACATACGCATTCTTACTCACCCTTTTTTAGGATAGGAATAATCACAGGTTATTTTTGGGATAGGAATAATCACAGGCTATTTGGGGATAGGAATAATCATCACAGGTTACTTAGGAATAATCACAGGCTATTTGGGGATACGAATAATCATCACAGGTTATTTAGGAATAATCACAGGCTATTTGGGGATAGGAATAATCATCACAGGTTACTTAGGAATAATCACAGGCTATTTGGGGATAGGAATAACCATAGGCTATTTGGGGATAGGAATAATCACAGGCTATTTTTGGGGATAGGAATAATCACAGGCTATTTTTGGGGCTAGGAATAATCACAGGTTACTTGTAGGATAGGAATAATCACAGGCTATTTTTGGGATAGGAATAATCACAGGTTATTTTGGGGATAGGAATAATCACAGGTTATTTGCGGGATAGGAATAATCACAGGTTATTTGGGGATAGGAATAATCATCACAGGTTACTTAGGAATAATCACAGGCTATTTGGGGATACAAATAATCATCACAGGTTATTTAGGAATAATCACAGGCTATTTGGGGATAGGAATAATCATCACAGGTTACTTAGGAATAATCACAGGCTATTTGGGGATAGGAATAACCACAGGCTATTTGGGGATAGGAATAATCACAGGCTATTTTTGGGGATAGGAATAATCATAGGCTATTTTTGGGGCTAGGAATAATCACAGGTTACTTGTAGGATAGGAATAATCACAGGCTATTTTTGGGATAGGAATAATCACAGGTTATTTTGGGGATAGGAATAATCACAGGTTATTTGCGGGATAGGAATAATCACAGGTTATTTGCGGGATAGGAATAATCACTGGTTACTTGTAGGATAGGAATAATCACAGGATACTTGTGGGATAGGAATAATCACAGGTTACTTGTAGGATAGGAATAATCACAGGTTACTTGTAGGATAGGAATAATCACAGGTTACTTGTAGGATAGGAATAATCACAGGTTACTTGTGGGATAGGAATAATCACAGGTTACTTGTAGGATAGGAATAATCACAGGTTACTTGTGGGATAGGAATAATCACAGGTTACTTGTTGGATGGGAATAATCACAGGTTATTTGTTGGGTGGGAATAAACAGGTAATTTGTGGCAGCAGCAGTGGCTCATGAGGTTTGATTCTGGCTCCTCCCGACTTCTTGACAGAGTATCCTTGAGCAAGACACTTCTAACTCCTAACTGCTCCCAACGAGCTGGTTGGCGCCTTGTATGGCTGCCTTGGCCGTCTGTGTGTGACTGTGTGTATGTGTCAGTGAATGGGTGAATGCGAGGCATAAATTGTGAAACGCTTTGGGTAGTCGGAAGGCTCATTAGAATGCATTATATAAATGCAGTCCATTTACCATAATGCTAATATCTTTCTACCTTTGTGGGCTAGTGTTATATACATTTGTTGTTAGTCATTATTTCCTGTCTCCCTGCATGTGTGAGGCAGAATGAGTGAGTTACTTCTGTCCATGAGCGGATTATACCAATAGGCAGGAATGTGCTATGGGCCCCTCTGTCCTTTCAGGGCAGGGGACAGAAATAACTAGGGGGGTCTGGGGGCATTCCCCCCTGGGAAGAAGATTTTTCAAATAACAGTTCTGGAATACTCATTTTGCTAAAGGATATCTGACAAAATTGGGGCGCCTGTATGGGCACATATTAATTAAAATTTACATTTAGTAATGCTGACCCTTTTATCCAAAGCGACTTACAAGTTGTGTACAACAAGTCACCAGGAAGGGTACAACTCTGGCAGCTAAGGGTCAGTGATATTGTTTGTCAAACAGTGTTAAACTTGAGTGCTATACACAGTGCATAGACATATTAGGGTAGTAATATAGGTATAGTAGATTACTTAGTAGTAAAGTGCATATTATAATAGTAAAATAAAAAATAAAAACATATATATTTGGGATATTGTTTGAAGAAATGTGTTTTTAATTTAGTCGACAGTGGACACTTGGGTGGGTTTTGGCTGTCCTGACTGGTGGGAAGTTCATTCCACCATTGTGTAGCGAGGACTGAGAATAACCTGCTTCGCTTTGATGATGCCCCAATTTAAATTAGTGAGATTATGTAATTAATAATTATATAGAGGA
The DNA here is from genome assembly GCF_963971535.1 of Notolepis coatsorum. Lineage (NCBI taxonomy): Eukaryota > Metazoa > Chordata > Actinopteri > Aulopiformes > Paralepididae > Notolepis > Notolepis coatsorum. The sequence continues at coordinate 59,220,777 of NC_140172.1, read as the reverse complement.
ATCATGGGGCTCTTGCAGTCTTTGGTGGTCTGGGGCCTTTGGTGGTCTGGGGCCTTTGGTGGTCTGGGGAAATTAGTTTTTGGCAGAATAAGACACGTTCATTTGTCTTTTAGTGATACATTTTCTTTCCCTCTGGTCAAGCAATACAATGTGTAACATGGCACATCATTAAGAAATAAAGACTTTTGGTTTTATTTTCATTTCCACAACTCTGACAGCCTGGTGGAAAGCCAACAAAATCACTGGTAACACACTAACCCCCTGTAAATACACCCCAATCGGGCACAAGTTAACCCTGATTTTCAACTCGGCAAATTAGTCATATACTTCCCAGCTTGGAAACAAAAAGGCAGTACTCATCTTCACCACATCTTCACAGACAACAGCCTAATCACTTCTCAAGATTTTACTGAAGGATACGGCATTGGGACAGACCAACACTTCCAATTTCTACAGCTGAAATCTATTTTGAAATCTAATTATATTAGCAATGAATAAAATAACATCACAGAAGAAAATATTTTAAAAAATATACAAAATACTGGCACGCGCAGACACCACATTCCATCTCCCCTTCAGAAAATGGGAACAGGACTTGGCCTTCTCTCCCAATGCTGTATCCTGTGAACAAATTTGTACACATTCACAATGACTAACAACACTAACCTTCAATTTATCCAATATACAGTAAGGTGTTACATAGAGTACATATCACACAGCACAAGATGTTCAAAATGGGATTTGCAAGCACAGATGTATGCTCTCATTGCACCCTCAACACCCCAGACAACTATTTCCATGCCACCTGGCTCTGCCCACCTGTTCAAGACTTCTGGAATTCCATCATCAATACACTATCCCGGGTCATGGGCTGCAGCATTCCTCTCTCCCCCTCCCTTTACCTACTCGGGGATACTACTACTGCTATCCATTTAATAGTCCAGAACACCAAACCCCTGCTCATTTCCCTAGCTGTCGCCAAGAAAACTATCCTCTTAACCCTCGAGTCAACCTTGTCGCAGTTCTGGTCAAAAAGCCCTTTTTTTAACGTGTGTTTGTGGATAGCGTTGGCTAGATTGTATGTATATGCCAAAAAAGCAGTATCACATCTTGGACTCACATTACAATAATCCATGTTTGTTTTTTGAAAACAATCACTATTAACACTTTCAGTGCCAGAGCTCGGTGCCCCGGAACCTCCTTGAATGCCGCGACCCACTTCAATGTTAGCATTAAAAACGCCTAATCTATGTTTTAAATTATGGCTATGTGTCTAATCTGTCCATCGCTTATCAATGACTCGTTTTCCAGTCAACATTGTCGAAGCGGATTGTTTTTTTATCGGTTCATTTTCGTTTTATAGCATTTTGAAAAGCCCTCGTTTTCAAGGAAAATATAAAGATTCCATGATAAAATACTGGAATATTCTAGAATACACAAAAACGTTGTCATTTTTCGGCCTATTTATGAATCGTTTTCAAATAAATGCTAGATTATAGATAGTATATGTGTACGTATGCACGCTATAGAGGCGATCTGAAAAATCGATTATCTTATTTCCTCATCAGCGATCGCGCACAAACAGACACATCACACATAGGGCAAACGCTGAGATCTCAGCGAATACAACTCTGATTATCCCAAGACTGGTAAAATAGATTCCTTACCTCAGATCAGATGTTCTCCAAAAAGATCATTCCAATTCCTGATCGCCATTCCAAATATCGATCACGCTTATTGATTGAGTATTGGCTGCCGTAAATATAGATTCCAGGCTGATTCCCGTCCTGCGATGACTTCCATGTTGATCAGACTGCTCGCCAGCCCAAGGAACCAGCTGGCTCCGCCCCTACATATCTACAGATCCCAGGTCAGTCTAAGCGACTGACCTGCAGTTACACAGGGATAGACGATAGGGGGCACGCTTTTTTCCATTCTGAGCTCCTGTAGGGGCTGCTGAACCAACGGGAGACTCGTTGATGAAATATGATTTCAGATCGCTAATAAAACAATAAAACGCTAATACACGTCGTGGGCACTCAGGCATTGGGCTGATAAAACGAGTTATGTCGTCCCTGGCACTGAAAGTGTTAAGCGCGTGAACAACAAGTGTCACACCTTTCACCCTAGTCGCAGAACTGGACAGGTTAGGGTTAGGGTTAGGGGGGGTTAGGGTTAGAGTTAGGGTTAGGGTAACCCTAGGGTAACCCTAACCCCCTAACCCTAACCCCAATCCTAACCCCAACCCTAACCCTAATTTAAGAAATGGTTAAAATCCTGAAAATGAATAAATATTCGATATGTATGGTGAGGACTGAAGTTAATAATGATATTCCTGAAAGAAAATTGGAACAATACATGAAAAATATATGTTTTTACTGAGATCGCAGTTTCGGTCACTAGGGAGACAGGTAGTGGGTTTTTTAAAGGTTGACTCAAGGGTTAAACTGGAAGACAAGAAAAAACTTGAATACTGGGCAATGGTTGGGCCTTCTCTCAAATTACATATCACAGGAAGAAATCTCAACCGTGGATCACACCGAAGTCTCACAATTTAATAACTGGGAATTGCTTGTGGATAATCTAGGCTCCTAATCAGTGGTGCAGTGGTGATTTCATAAGGGGTTGCACATAAATGTTCCCTTGCCTGTGCACAGAACAGCTCTGACCAGCATTATGATTATTATGTGCATACATAGTAGGAAACATGTTTGTATAGGAAATTACTAGTTTTAGTTTTTGTAAATATTGCCTTGAAATAGAGAAGCTGAAAAAGGTAGCAGGATGTAACCTTCAATATATAAAGAAATTATATTGTCAACAGATATGGTGGAAAAAGAAACAATGTTTTAAATGTAATTGTAGTTACATTGTAGTTACAATTTCTTTAATTGAATTAACTTAAACTAGAAAAGTAAATACAAACTAAATTAACAATGTAACTTCAACTTGTAATTTGTTTCACAACAGAGTGGTTTCAAAACAGTCAAGCAAGCCCCCACCAATGGGTACAGTAAGACCTGCTTTATCAAAGCTATTTAATCTATTTAATCAATATTTGCCTTTGTTGAAAATGTTAGCCCTCTGTACAACACCCAATTATCTTCCAGAGGAGGACAGTTTCCTTCTGAAGCACAACTTAAGAAATGTCTCATCCTTCCAGTCGGGACCATTTGTCACATAGTGAGAGGTTCCACAGCTCAAGCAAACCCCCACCAATTGGTACAGGGCTTGTATTTTGGTTTTGCTCTTCTCGTCCTTTGTTATGCTATTGTTATGCTATTGTTATGCAAAGACAAGTAGCCAGGTACTTTGCGCATGGCACGACGAGTCGAGTGAAAGTGTTGTGGAACGCATTTTTGTGTGCATGTGTGTGCGCGTGCTTCTGCTCAGAAAGGAGGTGGAGCGGCGTGCTACCGCGTCCCATGAGCACTGCACCACTGCTCCTAATCACAGGAGATTGACCTGTGAGCCATCCACTCCACAACCACCCACTCTTAATCCCCCTCATCACCCCCCCCTTCCCTTGTCATGTGTATTCGTTGTTGTCCTTCATTGTCATTTGTTTGTCAATGTCTAGTCTGAGTTCCCCCCCCTCCGAGAGGGCAATGAAATGTCACTATTTTTTATTTATTTTGTACTGTAAATAGTTAAAATGTATAATAAATAATAAAGTTGTCCCCCGAAGAGGGGGGGGGGGGGGGGGGTGGATGGAGGGAAAAACAATTAATAAATAAATAAAGAAAGACTTTTAGGTGCAGGAATACATTTCATAACCATCCCTGAAAGAGACAGACAATATTGATAATAAAACATATACAATAGCACAGAGTGCAATATGAACAAACAACATTACTAATTTATTGTTGTTATTTCTTTAATGTTTGCACAATTTGACCTGAAACCCCAGAACAGAAAGGTTAAAACCGTTCCACCCCTGTTGATGTTTTTGTCCCACAGGCCCGGAGATCAGCTGACACTGTCCTCATTGTCCTGATGGCGGACACAGTGGAAGAAGTGATTGAGGCTCACAGCTCAGCGGAACAAACCCTGAATACAAGGCGCTTTTTACGGGACGCCGACTCGACTCTAAGTCCAGACGAAATAGATGGCCTCATGCAGGACACCGGTGAGGAAAACCTCTCCCTGATTCACACACTATGCTGACCCACGTTAAAGGGATATACTCCATCTGCTCTAAGAAGCCCATACTGATTTGTCTCGTACATGTCAGTCCATCCGGAAATAATTTACACTACAGTACGTGTACGTTTTGGTTTTGGAGGTAGATAATTTAGCATTTTTGTAAAGCAATAGTAATGGAAGTCAATGGAGACTAGGCCTAGGGTGACCAGGTGTCCCGCTTTTGGTTGTACTGCACAGCCATTTGACCTAATGTCCCGCGTCTCGCATATTGAGAGGATGTCCCTCTTTTCGAAGCAAAAAAAAAACATGAGTCTAAAAGCCCCTCCCTACAGTAAAGGTAGCAACCCGCCTCTTGTCCACACACATTGCTCTGCTCGTGACGCTACCTCATATCGCAGATCTGATTGGTTAGGTAGTAATTTAGCGCTCTGCTCATGACGCTACCTCATATCGCAGATCTGATTAGTTAGGTAGTAATTTAGCGCGCTGTCAAAATGTAGCGTGCTGTCAACGTTTAGCGCACTGTCAAAAAAAACACAACAACATTACAAGCAAACTAGAAATCAAGATGGAAAGCAGTAAAAACAAACTAACCTGCAGTACAACCAAGAATGGCAAACGACACATGCCTGGGTGACGCCGATGCAGGCGATCCTCAGGGAGCTTTCTGTGTTTTGTGTCATAGTTAGTTTTCAATTGCTCGTGGAGGAGAATACGACTTGAAGCGCCACAGTGGACATGAAAATGGCTCACCAAAAAGAAACATCCAGATCTATGGATATGTTTCTTCTCTTAAACCCCAAAAAGATAGCCAACAAGCCGGCTGCCAGTGCCAAGACGAATGTGGAGAGATATAATTTTGTATTTAATTTGTATTTATTTAGATTGAACCTTTATTTATTCGGTGAAGACCAGTTATTCTAATAAAAAAGATTACATTATCTATCTGTCCCACTTTGTCCCACCAAAATCTTACTGTTGTCCTGCTTTTGGACTTTTTGCATCTGGTCACCGTAATGAAGACACAAAAGGGTTGGTATAGTTGCACATCTAATTGGAGTATTTATACACATTTCAGGAGGAGTCTTACACCAATAATGCGGGTCATTACGCACGCCCCTCCATTCCCTCTCTGTTTGTTTCTCTCTCCTGCACCGCAGAACCCCACTTTGCAATGTGTCTCCCAGCTGCACTGCTGGCTGCTCGCCATTCGCCTCTCATCTCCCACGCTTTCCTCTTTAAATGCTCCTCTCTCCTAACCCCTGTCATATTTCTTCCACGGCTGAATCTTGAAGTTAATTTCATACCTATTAAACACTCTGTAAGTACATTTCTATATTTATTAATCACTCTCTCTGCCACCACCCCTAACTACTATTACTATCCATGGCCTACATTCCAGGAGATACTGTAGCCCGGGCACTCCTCCAGGTTGGAGGTCAGCGCCTAATGGAAGGTTCAGTTCCCTTCCCCATCCTCTCAAACACACAAAAAAGTTAAATAAAAATATAAAACCACAAACGTTGACAGTACAGTACTCACAAGAAAACATCACAACAAACAAAACAAGTGAATCAAAGCTCACTCAATATTCATAAGTCAGATATCACAATTCTCCAACCATAAAATACATATTCCATAATCAGTCCATAAGAACAAAACACAAAACAGATCAAAATCGTTTATATGATTTTAACTCATAATATAGCATACGTTTTCTCAAGTCACCGATCACCTTTATATTTCCATACTAATTTCCATAATAAGTCAATGACCAAAATGTATCTCGTTATTCATGAGTGCAATTTTTTACTTTTTTTTTTAAACATACATTTTTTACTTACCATAGTTATATTTCTCTGTACATTATTCCAATAAGCAACTGCTCTATACATTACTGTCTTTTTCAGAGCATTTGTTTTTGGTAGAGGTAAAGTAAAGCATGAATCTAATGCTAGCCTTGTGTTATATCATGTCTCATATTAGTTGGGTACAGTTGTGAGTGCAAACCCTCCGGTTTCCCAGTATTCCAGATATTAAACAAAAAAGTTACCAGGCTACAGTAAATATCGGATGCACAAGGATGACACTAGCTAACACCCGTCTCCTCTCATTACGGTGAGTTGATCAAAGAGATGACTTGCCAGAACATCAATGTATTCCTTTAAGTTTATTCGGCCACTGATGTGGTAGAGTTATGTGAAATCCATTGGAAAGAAAATCTAATTTTCTAAATAATTTTTCAAGCTGGCAGATCCTTCTTGGTGGTGCATCACCTGCCAGATGTGAAGGAGGCAGGTGTCCCCATGTTACTGCCTGGAAACCCTGTCACGTGCAGAGTGGACAATACAGAGAGATACACCACTCGCTCCAAGGTCTGTAATATCTGTTTCCTAATATGTATGCAGGGCTTTCCCCAGGATTTACAAGATGGTGCTGAGTCGCAATAGGGGGTGGTCCAAAGGGGGGCGGTGCCCCCCATGTTGTTTACCCTAATCCCCTCACATTCACTTGTCGGTCCACTTTTATTTTATTGTCTTTAATATGGTTGTGTATAGAATGTGTAAAGAAAAGAAAAGAAATGCAAATAAAAATATTATTGTACAAAAAAAGAAGTGTAGCAGTAGAGACTACAGTACCCATAAGGCAATTTAGGGGACTCAGTTAACCATTGTCCTTCATTCTACACAGTGTCAGAGAGTGATAACTCTACTCTGCTAGAAGCTGCGGGTGTTTTTCTCAATGAGTAGACACTCTGTGAGCAGCTTAGTAATGAAAATAAGTGTAGAGAAGAATGACATGCAGAGTTTGCTGGAGTCGGTGAGTTGTTAGGCAACGGGGCCTCTGACCAGATACACACACGACAGAGAGGAGAGGAGCAACGACAGAGAGGTATACAAGTTTTCCTGAATATATCGCTACGTTATACTTACCGTATATATCCACATCTGTACATATCCCTTACCTACTCTTACTAGTTAGGCTGCTGGTCAGTATGACTTACTACCATAGTGTCTTTATTACTACCATAGTGTCTTTATACCTGTATCACTGTACATATTAATACTACAACTCTGATTAGCACTATTACGCAGTAATACCCAGTAGTGTATATATTTTATACCCAGTTTAATCACCTATACATTGTATATTACTATTGCACATTTACATTGTTACATTTGCACTGTGGTTGGATGCCAAACTTTTTGTTGCACTGTACTAGTCGAATCATCTTCAAAAAGGAAAGTACTGGAGCACACAGACCAGAAAAACATTAATAAGGTGCCAAAAAAATCACTGATGTTACAACACAACAGTGTCTTCTTTAGAGTGATACGTATTGGAAACGCCGTCTGTTTGAACCCTTCATCACAATTGGAAGCCTGTTGATTACAGGCTATAGAAAGGGAGGGGAGGATTGGATCAGTACAGTCTTTGTATTGAGCAGCCAAATTCAATTTGACTGAGAAGATCCTGAGTCGGGTACAACCCTACTTTGTAGGCCTCAAAGCTGTGGCCTCAGCAGAGAGAAGAGTCCATTGTCCGGACAGCTAGGATCCTTTAGGACCCTCTTGGCTTTAGTCCTGCACCGGCCTGCTGTAAATGTCCTGCAGGTTGGGGAGTTCACCTCCAGTGGAAACAGCTGACCATACCGCTCTCTGCAGGGTCTTGTGGTCCTGTGTGGTGCTCGTCCCGTACTACCAGGCAGTGATACTCCCTGGCAGGATGCTCTCTGTGGTGTGTATGTGTAAAATTCTTCAGTATCTAGGAAGCCGCCCTGATTTTCCCCAGACGTCTCACGTGATGGAGGTGATCCTCTGAGTTGTGTAAGCCAAGGTACCGGAAGTTACTCACCCTCTCGATAAGATACGATAAGATAAGATAAGATAAGATAAGATAAGATAAGATATAGTGCCTTGTTGATTCTGGTGGGGTTTTAGTTCCTCTCCCGACAGTGGCTCAGGAGGTAGAGCAGTCGTCTGGCAATCCGGAGGTTCCCGGTTCGATTCCCGCTCCTCCTGGGCAGCGTGTCGATGTGTCCTTGAGCAAGACACTTAACCCCTAATTGCTCCCGATGAGCAGGTTGGCACCTTGCATGGTTGCCTCCGCCGTCGGTGTGTGAATGGGTAATATGTAAGTAACAAATTGTAAAGCGCTTTGGATAAAAGCGCTATATAAAAAAGCAGCCATTTACCATCTCCCGTTTCCTCTGAAAACCCACAATCGGCTCCTTTGTCTTGTGATGTTCAGGGAGAGATTGTTTGGTTTTCCGCCTCCTCCAGTCAGGCCTTGTCATTGTTGGCTGAGATACAGCTGTCGTCCACAACTTAACAATGTTGTTGGGGCCATGCAAGCACACGTGTGTGAGTAGTAAATGAGGGGCGCAGAACGCTACACAAGTTAATGGAAGTGGATACAGATCACTAGCCTAGCCAGTGTTTTCCCCTAGGATTTTCTTCAGGGGGGGTGGTAGGTCCCCCAAAACTACTAGTGTTGTCGCGGATACGTGGTGTCAACAGTGTCGTCATAGACGCACGCAGTAAGGCGGTTGTTAGTATCAGTACATTTCTCTACACTGAGCTGAAATGAAAAGATTGCACATAAATTAGGTAAATAAATATTAACAATATTTATTTACAGCACATAAATTAACCTATTTACAACTATACATACAGTAGTGACAACACACATATGAACTATTTACAATACAGGGAGGCACATACAACACTCATAACTATTTACAACCAGTGTCAGAGCGAGCACACTCAAGTTGTTCGGAAATTCTGAGGGTTCAGAGTGCACACTGGACACTGTCAGTTTATCAGAGCGGAGCAGATTTTCAGGATGAATTTATTAACTCACCTTAACTAGGGCCCTATGACATCCGTTTTTATCTTTTCCTGTTTTCGGATCTCTTGGTTTTTAATTTTCCCGTTTTCGGATTTCTCTGATTTTATATTTTTTCCTTTGGATTTAACAAAAAAAAACAATACAAAATTATGTTTTTAACTAATAACAGTACATCTGCAAACAGTGCCAGTGTAGTTCAATGTTCAGTGCCAGTTCAGTTATGAGGTTTCTTTTTTTCAATTCAGTTCAATGCAGTTCAACTGCCAGTGCAGTGCAATAACTAAATAATAATTAAATAGTTAAATAATACAAAATAATTATTTGTTTAAAAGAAATCAGAAAAAAACTGTAAAATGTAATTTATTTCAAAGAGATGTCCTTTAACTCAATCAGTGCCAGCTATTAGACTGGGCCCGCTGTAGTTAGGCCAGCTTTCCATTACAACTTTTCACTGTGCGTCACATTGGGTCTCATTCCCGAACGAAGTTACGACAAAATATTTCGTCTTAGCCAGATTTCGGCCCATTTAAGGCGAGACACTGCAGGTGAATAGTCAAATATACTTTTTTTGTTGATTTTGAGATTTTGTTATATTTTGCTTCCTAAACATGTCTTCTATGAAACTAGTGACAATAAAACGTCAATAACACACATTTAGTTGTTTATTTTACATCATTTTGCCTTATTGCATCCATAAATGTGCATATATTTAATGGGGAAGTGCCTCATTTGCATATATAAACATAAATTTCAGAAAACTTGCAATATATTTTTTCTTAGTTTATATGTACATAACAAATTGGGAAAGTTTCATAGTGATATCTATTCAAATATTTTTTGCCTATTAGGGGGTACTACACTGTACTACACTGTTTGTAGCCTGTGTGTAGTTCTGTTCAGTTCAATAACATCATTATTATTATTATTCAGTTATCAGACATGTGTTTAGGTTGTCTATTACTAATGGTTTGATTAGGTATTGTGTTTGTAAATATCTGTTTAAAAAAAAAAAGTATGGCATTTTACAATACAGAACTTTGAATGCGTTTTCCCAAAAATGAGTTTTAAGAGTTTTTCCTCATACTCTGAGCCAGAAATCTCCACTTCAGTAGCACTCACATACACCAAAACTTCCAGTTCTATTCATATCTATGTTCTGAAGGTATTTACGGAAGGGTTTGTTGATATCGCATTCATACCCTGATTTATATCACATTTTATTCCTAAAAACATGGCGAAATATGGAATTTTACCATAAAAATGGACTGAATGGAGTATTTTCTGATTTATGGAGTGATAAAAAGAGATATCCAAAATCCCCTCTGTAATAACCTTTGGCTCTAATATGTCAACAAAATGAAACTATCATTTTGAAAATGGCTTTATCCAATGTTCAGATTTCTGTCCTGGAATTATATGCAAATTAGTGCATATTTAAGTAGATTATGCCTCATTTGCATATTTAAACATACAATTTCAGAAAACTTGTAATACAAAGAAGTCTTGTCTTAATATAAGTAATCAACTGGGGAAGTTTCATTGTGATATCTATTAGCTAACTTTTTTACCCTATTCACCTGCAGTGTCTCCCCTTAAGACATATTAGGGCTGGGAGTGGGAGTCCCCAAACTTTCCTGAGATCTTATTTGATCGTGGCTGAGAGCAGATTTAAGAGTGCTGAGGAGCACACTTAAATATGCTCTCAGCCCACGATCAAATCTCATGATTGATTGACTAATTTAAAATGTTATTATAACTTGATAGACTGTGTTCTCATAGTGATTCCTTCACGTCAACGCTACAGGCCTCCTTGGAATTAATTACTTAATCATAATTAAAATAAATGACAATATTTGTACGATAAGAAATTACGCATTTGATGTCGGAAAAATAAATAATATGGATTCATCTGATCACAGGGCAGCTGGATTAACCATATCTGAACCAGCTATTTTGGACAAATAATTACTCAGATATTCAAACACAATTATGCAATTATTGTGAAATGATTGAAAATAATAATAATTTAATGCCTTCTGTGGAATTTGTATTTCTTATTTGTTACACATCTGTTTTAATGATTAATTATATACATTTGAAAGAATGCAGGTCAACATGCAATGTATACCATTGATTGGTATACAATGGGACAGACATTTGTTTGATTGATTGATTGATTGATTGAAAACTTTATTAACAGATTGCAGAATGGGTACAGTACAGTACAGCTCAATTACATAAGGGGATGCAGACCAGAGAAAGAATTTCGTCTTGTTTACATCAGGGTCCCCCATTTTCAATTCATCATAACATATATGACACACATGACACAGATAGACAGTACTGCTACATCTATACATTTATGACATACCAGATTTGCAAATACAGTACTGTTTGTGATACAAAAAGAGTCCAGAAAAGAGAGTACATTTGACGTAGAAACTGTTGGAGGAGGTTGGGTAGGAGGGGTGGGTGGGGGATAGACTTACACTGTACAAGCAAAACTGTACATTGGAATATTGACAAAACCATACTTGGTCATTTACTGTACATTGGAGGGGGTTGATATAGCTATAAACCTGCATTCCTTCGAATATATCATTAATCAATTAAACTTATATTGAAATACACTATATAGCCTATACACCAACACTGAAATGACAGTGGATAAATAAATAAGAACTAAAGCTAATCGGTGGAAATAGACAGGTGTGTACCGCAAGCTGTATATGATGCCAATACATTAATCTAATCTAGTTTTGATGGGCGCAAGCGTGATTACCAAACCTAGCCGCATTTCTCTGAGACGCTCTCTGATTGGCACTGACTGACGCTAGGTTTCGTAATCACGCGGCTCGCAAAGCACCTCCGCCATTCCATTTCACACAGCTGCGTCACCAGTTGCCTTATAAGGAGCTATAGAGGCGTTGTTTTGTATGCAAATGAGCTGAACGGGAACACGCTTTAGAGTTTAAGACAGAATGCCATTCTCCAAGCAGATATCAGATAATATAATTTGTGCAACCTTTTCAGCCACTTAAGACATATTACCAGCACGTTCAGGACTCAGAGTGTACTTGTCATAGATTATGTCTCAGTGGTACCAAGATAAGTCTTCCAGAATATATCTTTGAAAAATGTTCGGGAATGAGACCCATTGTTTATAGAGCTAAATCTATATTTTATATTTAGCTATGTATCCAATATCATTGTCAATTGACAGTAAGAACCTTCCGTTCAGGATGCATAAAATAAAATAAATTTTCATCAATACGTTCCCGTTTTATACCGTGGTGAATATGAGTGTTATATCGGAATTATCTGGGATAATTCCTGCAAGGCTATTTATAAGGCGCTAAGCTAATAACGTTAAATCCATTGGCGTTTCGTCCCTACACACGACACAGTTAAAAATCCAAATGCATATGATCGGTATTATGTTCCATCATGAATGCATGAAAGGGGGGGGGGGGGGGGGGGGGGAAGTCGTTTCTGATTAATTGATTGCCAATAACGGCATTCGTTATTACCACAACATAGGCTGATCTGGGGGATGGCTATTAAATCCTTGCACGATCAAGCTGAAATTGATGTCAAATTGCTCTTACCTTTGGCCGGTTGGATTCCAAAAAGAATTTTCCAATTATTTGATCGCCATCTGGTAAATCATATGTCCATTGGCCCATGCCATAATCCTTTACTGCATAATGAATTCGGCATCCCAAAGAGTATTACATGCGATCGAGTGAAGCCCTCGTTTCAGACTAACAAAAAAGTCCGCCCGGAGAGATTTCGAGATTTGACACCTGGTCTGCAACAGGGGTTACTGCATTCTCGAGACAGCGCCACTACCAGGATCTGGCCGGTACTGCACCTTCGGACTCCCAATATGCCTTTTCCAGCCAAAATACAGCTCTGTGACAGTGAATAGGATATTAATATCAAAAGAAATAAAAAAAAAAAACGAACCAAAAACGTAATATTACGTGGCTGGCAACCAACGGTTGTCGGGCAAACGCGTAATATTACGTGGATGGCCCCGAATGAGTTAAAGGTTCATGCTTCTCCCCATCTCTGGCTGACATCACCATTGTGATACATGATGGTTAGGCCTTTGTGTTTTCCTCAGTGAGGGATTCTCACACACACACACACACACACACACACACACACACACACACACACACACACACACACACACACACACACACACACACACACACACACACACACACACACACACACACACACACACACACACACAGAAAGGGAGAATGGCTTATATCCAGCTCATATATAAACTTATATATATATGCACTTATATCAACTATCCAGTTAGTTTTTATAGTGTAACGTTTGGTTACTTGAAGGAGAGAGACTGAGACTTGTTAAGCGCAACGCTAGCCAGTCTCGGAATTGTCTTGGAGTTGTCTCGGAATGGATTTGCTAGCTTTTTTCTGCGTCTCCGTAGACCGTGCCGCGCCACCGTCTTAGTGAAGATTGATTTATATGAAAACCGATGTATGTATAATTTAGCTAGCTCGCTAACGTTACTGTGATTAAAGCAAACAGAAAAAAATAAAATAAAATAAAAATATAATTTTTTTGTATAAATTCTTTTTTTACTTTTATTTTTTTATTATAATTTTTTCAGGAGGGGCGGGTAGGGGAGACACTGCTAGCCAAGCCGGATAGCTTTCTATTGAACACACAGAGAGGAAATTGGTATCTATCTTTTTGTCTGATAAGCGCATTTCCCATAATGTTGGCGTGTTCCTGCAACGGCCCACATGTGGGCCCTCTTGAGGACGATTTTCCCACCTGCACTTTGGCGACCTCTAGCGGCTCGGGTGTGCATATTCTTTAATACAATATATATATATCGAATTAAAGTCCTATTTTTCAGCGGTTCTCGAGTTACATGCCGATATGTGAGGCGTGCGCCAAAGTACACGGTATTGCACAAATACCACTCCCGACTCCCGGAGCTCTAGCTCCGCGAATCATTTGGCAATCTCGAAAATTATTGGACAGCATTGTAGCCAATGAGTGTGGCTTTCCAAATATACCCGAGGTGGGGATGTATGAATCAGGGATCTAGGTGAAAAGTCACGAGCCAAAACAGGAAGGGAAAAAACGCAGAATAAATTGAAGTCTATTTTTCTTTTTGAAATTTTTTATGAAATCTGGACAAGGGTCTAGGCCTACCTAATATTAGACATTACCAACTAGCAGCACACCTTAGGGTACTTGTCGGCTGGTTCAGATCAGACCCACTATCAATCTGGCTAGACATTGAATCCTCGCAATCTAAGTCCCCCCTGTGGAACCTACTATTTATCAAAGACTTTAAGTCTGTTAGGAAAATATGCTCTAACCCCATCACACTATGCTCCGTCAAGGCCTGGAAGACTGTCCGTAAGGTGGAGGGCCGAGCTAAGCTGACCTCTCCTCTTACCCCGATCGTAGGCAATCCTGACTTTAAGCCAGACCAAATTGGCGGCGGCTTCAAGACCTGGCATACGCAGGGCATAACTGATCTTGGCCACTTGTTTGATGGCCAGACCCTAATGTCCTTTCTACAGCTGCAGCAGCGGTATGGCCTATTGAAAACGGAATTTTTTAAATACTTACAAATTAGGCAGTTTATCACCAAGGACACCTCACTGTTAATTAACAGTTCCACCTCGCAGGTGGAGAAAGCCCTCTCCTTGCAGATTCCTAAAAAACAAATATCTATCTTCTATAGTACTCTAAACCTTAATTCATCTTTATCTTCCCTTGTCACTAAACAGTCCTGGGAAAAAGACTTGGACATAGAGATCACGGACGAGGACTGGCAGGATGCATGGACCTACGCAAAAAAATCTCTGTTTGCAACCGCACCAAGTCTATCCAAATTAGAATCTTACACCGCATTCATATTACCCCTGCCCTTAAGAGTAAAATGGATCCCAATACATCCCCACTCTGCTTTAAATGCAAGATAGAGATTGGAAACCACGTCCACTGATTTTGGTCCTGTGTAAAGCTCCAGAGCTATTGGTTCGACATCGTAGAGGAACTATCTGATATATTCCAGACCCCCATTGAACTGGATCCCCTCTGCCTCTTACTAGGCCTCCCAGATATTCATATTGCCAATTTCAAACATAGGAGACTGTTCAATTTGTTGACATTTGCTGCTAGGAAAAACATTCTGTTGTTCTGGATCAAGGACGAGGTCCCATCAAAGAGGTCATGGCACAAGATTATAATGGAATGTATTCCCTGTGAGTACATCACGTGCATGCTGCACTCTAAACTGGACACTTTCTATGAAATATGGGACCCATATCTGTCTCATATCGGGCCTGCACTGTCTGCCACTGTACTTGGTGGGTTTCCCCATAGCCTCCTTGTGGACCAATGCTGCCTTGTGTTGTTTTGTTAATGCTGGTATTGTTGTTGAGGGTATCATGACAATTGTAAAGGTGCAAACGTGTTCATGCCCACATACACACACACACACAACACACGCACGTACACACACAGAACACATATGCACTCACACATATGAAGCATGCACACATAAAATGCACAAGACTTACTAAACACACACACATAAAACACACATATAGTACACATACACACACACGTCGCACACTTAGTCTATTTTAGTACATCTGTCCTAACACTGGCAGGGATCCGAATCCTCAAGAGCCACCTCAAGGATACACAAACATGGTTGCTAGTGCCTGAGCCACATTTATTTTTATTTTTATTTTTATTATTTTACTTTTTCTTGTTTGTCTGTCTCTTGTCAAGGTCATTATGATTGATGTTACTGTTATTATTGTTGTCATTATTATTATTATTATTATTATTATTATTATTATTATTATTATTATTATTATTATTATTATTATTATTATTATTATTATTATTATTATTATTATTATTATTATTATTATTATTATTATACTGTTATGTTCTGTTTTATGTATGAAAAGAAAATAAAATAAAAACATTTATAAATCATGAAATCTGGACAAGACTTCAGGCTATGGACCCAGGGTGTCTTTTCAACCATACCAATTTTTGGGGAAATATTACTTCTGGACTACTAACTAACTACTACAGAAAAATGTGAGTAACAAGTTTTTCTACAACTCAAGTTCAGACCTATGTTACTCTATTTCATTAGCACTAAAAGTGAATCTTCTTTATTGTAACAGAAACTTCAGAATATCATCTTTCAAAAGAGACCAGGGCCCTCATTTATCAATAATGCGTAGAAAGTGTTCTATTTTTGTTCCTAAGCATGGAATTTAGAATGTCTCTACGCACAGAAAAATCTGGATTTATCAAACGTGCGTACACAGGTCCTACGCACACCTGCAAGTACTCCGTGTTGATAAATGCCACATGTTCTATGCTCCGCGCTCGTGCACGATTTAAATTTTTGCATAAAGAACCGCCTCTAATTAACCATATATGGTCATGAAACACCCCCATGGAATGTAGAATAATGGACTAAGCGGACTTGAAACTTCACTGAGAGCGAGTCCTCCATGATCAATCTCGCTCTCAGTGAAGTTTCAACGGAGGTCATCTATTCTAACCAACAAATTGAAGCTAGAAAGCATTTCGTTGTGACCAATCTTATTTTGAAACATGACACACAAAATAATAATATTTGGCTTTTTATTTTACGCAAGAAGTGGGTGTTCTGCCGCTGCGTCTGCCCCCCCCGTGCCAAACAAGCAGGCCACCTGCGCTCTAAAGGGCTCTTGTTCGCACGTGAGCCCATTATAATTGCACTCCTGTTGGGTCGTTCGTTGGGTTGGTCAGAGTCATTAACTATGGCTTCAGTGGATAACCCCGATCACCTGCATTTAAGCGATATTTTAATTACAGATACTGTGAGGGCTGGAGGAATCCTGCATGCAGCCCAACGAGGGGGCGTGCCGTTTTTCTCCTTCACGCACCTGAGAGGAGTTTGCGATCAGCTCGGGAGAGTACTAGTATTGCAGACTCCCCTCCACTCCTTGTCGGGTCGTTCTTGTTACCACCATCTACTGCCGCGTCTCCGGCGTGAGACGTCGTGCCACCCATCACCACCTGTCGCCGTTTTCCTGGAGTGGGACACCGTCTTCGCTCTCTATTACTCCACGGGAGGTTCCCAGTGTTCCCACTCCAGACGTCGTGCCGGCTACTTCCCTACTCCCTCTTCATGGTCCTCGTTCCTGGGGTGAGGCTCGCCATTGCTCTTTATTACTCCACGGGAGGATGCCCGTGTTCTCACCCCGTTCCCCTCGGACCCCCTGTGTGCTGCGTTGCCCGTGGGCAGCGTCTGGTCGGGAGGAAGAGGATTCCTTGGCAGTGCTGCAGAGCCGCAGAGCCCTACTCGGTGTAGGGACGAAGAAGATTCCTGTTACTTTTTTCCCAGCCTGTTCGCCCGTTAAAGGCACAGTGCCGCCTTTTTTTGTGTTCATGGACTTTGATGTTTTTACCCCCTTAAAGGCTGAGTGCCGCTTTTTTTGTATATAATAAATCATGCCCTTGCTTTGGCTAACTCTGATTACCTGTCTGTGTCATGCAATTGGGGTCGCTATACAAACCATAACAGATACCCCAGTAATAACATTACAATTTGATTCAATACAATGCGTGCCTTCCTCCCGGTCACCAGCAATGACATGTATCAGGCAAATGTGCATCGCAACATTGACTGAGTTGAATCCCTTTCTATTCACATAACTGAATTTTGATGGAGCTTTGACAGCTACATGGGTGGCACAGTAACAGTCTATTGCTCGATCCATCTCCAATATATCACGATGGACCGTGCCGGTGGCCAAAGACCCGAGGGTGGAGAGGACTTGAATGTGCATGGGGATGGCATGTGCGTTTTCTTTCACGCTCCAATTTGGGTCCCAAATTGCGGTACAAATCAAGGAGAATGTGTCTCGGGTAGCGGACTCTAGTTAATATTATGTTCTCTCTGCAATTAGACTGCCCCTCATTCATTCATTCATCCCTATCTGCTATCTCTGATAACAGTTCCCCGCGGAGCGCAGTCAGTGCACCCCATATTCCGATAACGCTATATATAAACCATGCTGCATTCATTCGGAAAGAAAGACTTATTCCAAATGCTATTTATAGGGTTTGACAATAATTACACTACTGTCGCTATTTTACAATTAACTATAATGAATTACGGATCATACATAACACGTCAGTGTTGAAACTAATGCATGAAAGTCTGTCTCATGGTGCGTGCAGTCTTCATATTCTACCGCTTGGTGACATTATACGCACGGTCTGAGCTGTGCGTAGATATACGCACAATCTCAAGCACACGTTCATTTAGATAAATCCCACACTTTGCTTAGAAATGATCGTACGCACGGTTTACGCACATATCTGTGCGTACGCACCATTGATAAATGAGGGCCCTGGCTCATGCATGTGCTATAAGTATAGAGTATAGGATTTTGGTTTGCAAAAAAGGTATGCAGTCCTCAAAAATGTAAACTAAAATGACCACTTTTGGGGGTTATTGCCTTGGCAGAGGTCTGCTCTTTATTTTTGAGTGTATTCTTCTAGTTGATGATAAAAATCTGCTCACACAGGCCTATTTGTACCGATGCTTGTAGAAGTGTTGGCTCTAGGTAGGAGACAACTACCTGGTCCACTGAACGCACAGAAATGTCTCCTTTTAGATGTTCCAGCATGTTGTAGCTTAATGACACGGAGCGCTGAATGGTAATTTGGACATAATGCATGTTTCAACGGTTTTATCTGGCGTCTGTTCCCACGCATTTGTGTCTCAATCATTTCAGCCTCAGTCACTAATCACCTATAAAGAAAAAAAAACTAACCGAGATGATTAGATTAGATTCTAATTTATTGTCATCATACAACACAATGAAAAAAAGTTTGGCATCCAACCAGAGTGCAAATTTAACAGTAAAGTGCAATAGCAATATACAACATATAGGTGATTAAACTGGGTATAAATATATATAAATGAGTACTACTTAACAATAGTGCTAATCAGATGTATGTACAATGTTTTTTGTATTATTATTATTATTATTATTATTATTATTATTATTATTATTATTATTATTATTATTATTATTATTATTATTATTATTATTATTATTATTATTATTATTATTATGTACAGTGATACAGGTATAAATACTCTGTGGTAGTCACACTGGCTAACTAGTAAGAGTAGTAGGTAAGGGATATGTACAGATATAGATATAGTATCTACATATACAGTATGTAAAAAAGATTATATGCAGGTATACACAGACAGATGTGGATACAGTAAGTATATATATATATATATATATATATATATATATACGGACAGGTATCATGTTATTACTAACTATTGAATAACTACTTTTTGCTTTTAGGTATTTACAAGTAAAAATCCTATTTTTGCTGGATTGATCCCTGCCCTTGTTTTATTTACTAGTCAAATTTTGTATATTATATAGAGACAGTTCAATGGACAAATCAAGGGAATCATTGTTCAAATGGCTTTCCATAAATATATTGGTTATACATCAGTGTTTGAGGTCTAAAGTCTTTATGAACAATATCTCACTCACTCCCTCAGAATAATGAGCTGGCACAGCTAAGCAGCACCTGTTGAGGACAATGCAATTTCCTCTTATCTCTTATATTACAGAGTGTATATAGCAGCATGGTGTGTGTCTACATTAATCGTATGATCTATGCCAGGTCCGTGTGTGCACGTTGTACACAGTGAGTCTGACACATGGTCAGTTCAGCTGGACAGTGAAGAGGAAGTACAAGCACTTCCAGGAGCTGCACCGAGACCTGTACAAGCACAAGATGATGCTTCACTTCCTGCCCCTGGGAAGGTCAGTCCACCTTTGGCTCAATGGCCATTGGCCAAACATTTGCTTAACCCTTTCACTACCACACTACAGAAGGTTCTATATCATACTAGCTTCCGCTCAGCGTCATCTGCACTAACCTCACTTCGTGCATATGCACTGAATAAAAATTCACAATGTACCTTTACATACCAACATTCATCTGGCCACACCCCTATCCGCTACCCTCATAAGCAGGTGTGTGGCCCCACACTCGCCTCCTTCTTCACTTTCACCACAAGGAAGTGCCTGTATACCAATCACTTGACGAGGTTATTAAGCTGAAGAAAGTTGAGTTACGTGTTTAAATTTTTTCTTGCTTTTTTCTTTCTCTCATACTTTTACAAAGAAAAAAGCTAAGTCATAATGTTTACCTCGGAGGGTCGCGCTAGCAACGTTACCCTTCACCAGCGGTTCTCCAGCTGGAGCGGGGTTTCCGCCACTGTCGTGGTCGGCATCCGTGCTCGGTAGGCGTCCGATAGGTAGTTTGCCTCTGCAAGGAGCTGGTGCACCAGCGCCGTCTCCTGTGAGATGGCCTGGTTCCTGCTCTGGTTCCTTTGCCGCCGGAGAGTCGTCCGCTGTTGGGCGGCCGGCTCCTCTGGTGGCGGAGGATTTGAGACGCAAACTTTTTGCGTCTGCTCGCTCCCGTCGTAAGGTGGTGGCTTGTAGACGCGAACGGCCTGGTTTTGGGGAGTTGCTGGAGCCGGATGAGGATGCGTCTGCTTCTCCGTGGCCGATGGAAACAGAGGGCTACATGGTAGAGGCAGACGGGTTCTTGTTTGATGCCCCGGTGGAGGCATGTCTGCCTCCCGTCCAGGTTACACTGGCGGGGGGTGATAGGTCTCCTTGGGGTCCCTCGTACGCTGATGTTGGGTTAGAACCTCCGACTCAGCGGCGGGATGCCCTGCTATCAGCCACATCGGAATGTGGCTCTGCAACCAGTAGTCTGCCGCATGTGAGGGACGCGAGCTCGGTGGGGGAAAGTATGCAGGGGGAATTGCGTGCTTTGTTCCCCGAGTTCATGGTGGCGGCGGCAGTTGCAAACAGCATGCCGCTGCCGCAGCCACTGCCTGTTCCTGTCCCTGATGATCTCATAGGTCTATGGCAACGTCGTCCTGTGAGAGAGACGGGCGTTGTCTGCCCATTTTTCCCCTCGATGGAGGCCTACGTCCGTCAGGGACAGGTGGTCTCCCACATCACGGGCCTCACCCCCGCCTACGTGCGAGTCACGAGGGTGGTGGGTTTGGTAGACGGTATGAAGGAGGGGGTGCCTCGGCTTGATAGGCCGATGGCAGCTCTCCTTTGTCTGGAGGTGGTGTGGGAGCCGTTACGGAAGCCGGTTCCCCAAGGGAAATCGGCGAGGCGGTTGGCTTACTGGAGTGACCAGTCATTCATCTCCGCGACTCAATCTCTGGCTGCCACGTCTAACATCGCGCAGCTGGCGAGATTCATGTCCGGGATAATGACGGGCAGTGCGGAGCTGACCGAAGTGCAACGTGATCAGCTCGCCCAGGCGGCAGGAGCCATCCTGCATCTGATCCAGTTGCAGGCCGTCACCACTGGGAAAGTACGCGCCCTGGCCACTCTAGCCTTTGGCTGGAGCAGGCGCGTGTGCCGGAAAGGAAGAGGACTCCACTTCTGACGGCACCCCTCTCCGATGCTGGGCTCTTCGGGTCGGCGTTGCAGCTGATGACCTCAACCTGCAGGGAGATGCAGGAGGAGCGTTCCGTGCTCCAGCCTCATTTCCCCCCGCCCGATGTCGCCGGTGGAGTCAGACGGAAGGCTCGTCGTCGGGGTTCCGCCGCCGAAGCCGCCACTGCTGGCTCTTCAGCGAAGAAGGCCAGGAGGAGAGAGGGCGCCTCAGCCACTGCAGCCGGCCCATCCACGCTCGGAGGTGACGGTAGGGATCGTCGTGACCAGCCTCCAGTCCTTTACCGTCCCTCCGGGGCTCCCCGGGGTGGCAAGTCCCGAGCGGCTCGTGGCAGGCGTCGCTAGTGACTTTTCCCTCTGTTGGTCCCCCATGTTCCCTTCCCGGCCCACTATATGATTTTGTTAAATAAAAGGCCCCTCCTGGGAGGGACTGTTTTTGTTACAAACTGTGTGTTTATTCACTACATATGATGGGGATACGATGTGTGAACCTTTCACTAGTGTGGGTTTGATAGGAGGGCTAGACTTATAGTCTTGTTGGTCGCTACATTTCATGTTATAGAGCTTAAGCAAGGCCTGCAGCTTACACTTGGTTGAAAAAGATTTTTTCTGCCTCAACCTGAAGATTAGATCTTCACAATAAAGGTAGAGGTTAGTTGTGTGCTCTGTTGCTTAAACAGTGATATTGAGCCGCAACACTGTTGTGTTGGTCTGCAGTAATGCTCGTGTGTGTAAAGGTACCGCGGTTCAGGCCGCTCTCTCTCTCTATCAAATCTTCTGTGTCTTGCAACATAAACACGGGTGTCGGGTTCACACATACAAAACTTTGGCCTTGTTATAAACCCTGTTCACAGACTTGTCTGTGGCTAGCGTGCATTGAGTTAGCTTTGCGCTGTTCATTAGCATACTGGCTACTTAAGGTATCAGATGGCTATTTGTTGTTGTCATATTCAAGGGTTGAGCCTGCGAGGGGGTACCGTATAAACTAGGGATGCACAATATTGATTTTTTGACACCGATATCGATACCGATAACTTTATGCTCCTCAAGCCGATAACCGATACCGATAACCGATATTTATTGTATTATTAAAATAATATTTTGATCAAATTTTTTATTTTTTTTTAACATGAAACAAAACATATCACAATACAATAATAATACGTCAAATGTATATACTCTTTTCTGGACTCTTTTCGTATCACAAACAGTACTGTATTTGCAAATCTGGTATGTCATGTATAGATGTAGGCAGCACTGTCTATCTGTATGTCATGCATGTCATTATGTTATGATGAATTGTAAATGGGGGACCCTGTCCCTGATGTAAACAAGACGAAAGTCTTTCTCTGGTCTGCATCCCCTTAACAATTGTATGTATTGAGCTGTACTGTATTGTACCCATTCTGTAATCGGTTAATAAACTTTTAACCAGACAACAGAAACAAAAGCCAAGACAACAGTTTTGACTGATAAAGTGACCATATTTATTTTTCCAAATGAAAATTCACAATCCGTCAACAACTTATAATACATCCAACCTAAGACGCTCAAAGCTTTTTTTTTCTTCTTTTTTCAAAGCTGTCCGCCTTGAAAGAAAGGCTTTGAGTGGACACATAGCAGGTCGCCTGCGGCATCACCACCGCTGGTGTACGACGGCGCGAGCACGCTTAGTTGTACCTATTGACGAGTCGTTTGCTGAATTAAATAAGTTTGACAGAAATGACCCAAGGGCTCAAGCCGCTAGCTTTTAAGCAGTCCTTGGTGGTGCAAATTAACCTGGCTACTACGGAGCAATAAGTGACTGCGTATTCAACCAAAGGTTGCATCACAGCCATGAAAGGGGCTAGCTTTGCTTAGCTCCCCGCGTCGTTGCAGGCTTTTAAGTTAACACAACACACCATCGCAGCGGTGTTGATGCCGCAGGTGACCTGCTAGGTTGGATGTATCACAAGCCGCTGCACTTTTCCCTCCTCGTGGAACTTCTCCATTGCATTTATTACAAATAGCAAGCAAACTTTTCCTCTCTGAAACAATCCCCACTAGCGTCGCCATCTTTGTTTACAACGCGCTGCTTTCAAGAAACGTACTACGTGGCTACGTCACAGCCAAGAAAGGGAGCGCTAGATTTGTGTAAAACACCCTGTTCCTAAACCACACACTATCAGTGGTACCACAGTACTGGCAAAACGGGAGGAGCGGACAGTCAAAACAAACGCACTTCATCCAAATTCACCCACACCGCATTTTTTTTACCAAAAAATATATTATATTATCGGAGCTATTAATAACGTTATCGGGTTTATCGGGATGACGTCATAATTGCTGATATCGGCCCGATAATTATCGTGCATCCCTAGTATAAACCCCTCCTTCCCTCTTCTGATTGGTCGGGGGGTTTTTGACCCTCTTTTTCATTCGGTCCGGCCAAGCTGTTAGGCAGCTTGGAACGGGGGGGGGGGGGGGGGTTTCCCTGACTCCGCACCTATCACAGGCAGTTGAGTCATGGGTTTCCCCCCGTCATAGAATACGTCACTGGGCACGTTTCTATTGGACGACGGCTTCCGTGAGTTTTTTCAGACCCATGTGTGGTTCTGTCATTGTCAAGTTGTCGGGGCAGAGCGTAGGAACTTGGTGTTCTGCTACGCTCGATATACGTGTAACTTGAGTCCGTTGGTCACATGGCTCAATGTTACCGTGACTTTTCAATTCATGGCTCACGTGGGAAGTCTCTCTGAGGATTCCCGTCTCCTCCCTGTGGTGAGGGTGGCGGGATATAAAAATGAAAACGAATTTTTACCCTCAGCCGCGTCACGTGGGATTCATGTCAGTCGGTGTTTTCTTTCTTTTTTAATAAAAAGAGGAAAGAACATGAAGCACGACGGCTCCTTGTCGTTCTTCCAGGCGACTTGGAGGAACAATGTCTGGTGTCTTGTTAGACTATCCATTGATGTGTTTGGGTCTCGATGCGTACATAGTGCTGGCTCGGGGTGTTTCTGATAGGAATCACGCATAAGGCTTGTACGCCTTGGTTGCTCGTTATTAAAACAGCGTTTTTATAGGGCAACTGGGATGGAGGTTTTCTCTTCCGAGCGCCTGTTACTAGGTTTCAACGAATTCTCGTTCATATCTGGGGGATGTTAACGGAATAGATCAAAACATAGGTAGAGGGGTCTCACGCCGCTGGGGTGGGCCACTGAGCGCGGTACGAATGGGACCGTCTGGGTGGCGCCCTCTTTTCATGTTTTAGATCGACACGCGTACCTACCCCCTCTCTTGGAGTGGGGATGTCGGCGTGATTAGGGCACGGAACTGAGTCTGGTCACGCTGGTCCAGGTCAGTTAACCCGTTGTCCGCCGGGGACACAGATCTTCTGTTCTGGTACCCTGAGGGACTTGTGCTTTTTTCAGGGGGAAAAATGCCGGGTCGGCCCGGGTGTCACAGGGTTGGGCGTTATGGAGACCCTTTGTTGGGTACATGTTGTACCCTGCGCTATCATAAAGGGACTGGTTTTCCATTATTTTCGCCCCTCTTACGCATGGCGAAGAGGGGGCTGTTGGGGTGGTCTTATGGACCTCCTCTGGCATCCCTGTGTGCTTCCCGGGCCGCCGGGCCCGGTCCGAAGTTGTGTTTCGTCTACCCGTAGGCCTGGGATAACCCCTTTTTGAAAACTGAAACACTTGTACTGCGGTATAGCCAGTGTGTGTTTTGGAGTTTTTTCTTGAGGGGTTATAGGAACAACCACCGCATGTGGTACCAAGAGGGTGGTTGATTCCCTGGTGTGTTGGAGCGGAGTCAACTCCCGGGTTACCCGGTTGAGTGTGCCCCTGCACGTTCATGACGCCTGCCAATCGTGGCAGCCTTCTCTGCCTCGGCCCCTCTGGGTCGGGGTTTTTTGGTGGAGGCTTTGTCATGGTGCGCAACAATGCCAGCATACGCCCCTTCCGCCGGGGGTGCTGTTTTCAGTTGACCCCTTTGGCGCCTGTCTTGTCCGCAGTGCTCCAGGCTCGGGGCAAATGCCTGCTGCCTGGATTGAGGGATCGACCCCTTCTGGAGGTCGTCTCCCCGGTGCGCTGCCTGCTCCCGCTGTAGCCTCTTGAGTGCTTCGAGTTACAGCCATGCTGACTGCCTGAGTGCCAGGGTCAGTATGCCAGGCGGCGTGCTAGTGGGGGGAAGGGCCCGCTCTTGATGGGCCCTGTCCGAATATGCTGGCGATGTGGGGGGCGGTGTCACTAGTGACCGCCTGGTGAGGTCTTGATGCTGTGGCGTCGTTGACCTCTCCGGGCCCCCTTTTTCCGGGGGATCCAGTCCCTTCAGTGGGTCTGGGTCTTCCTTCGCGCTCCGCTGCTACGGCCTTGCCACGGGGTTGAGTTTGCTCTTGACCCCGTGATTTTGGGGGCGGTAACGAGGTTTGTTCCTTCCGTTTGTTCCCTGGTGGCATGCGGGTTGTGCGTGTGCATAGTCGTGGGGTCAAGCCACGATCTGCTCACCCTGTGCGTTGAGTTGCTCGAGTTCCTCTTCGCACGGTCGGATCCGATTCCCTCCCGTCCTCCAATATGGAGGGTGTCCTCCATTAGGGAGGGTCGGGGGGGCTCGGTCCTCCCCGGTTCTGATGGTTGTGGGGGGCCTCAGTGGGGTACATTTGTCGAGCTTCAAGCTCCCGCTCAGCTCCCGTTGTGCAGATGACGCTGAGCGGAAGCTAGTATGATATAGAACGATAGGTTATGAATATAACCGTAGTTCTATGAATACTAGTGACACTCAGTGTCTGGACGCCACTGCGGCCTTTGACCTCGCCTTGTGGTGAAAGATTGGGAAGGAGACGAGTGTGGGGCCACACACCTGCTTATGAGGGTAGCGGATAGGGGTGTGGCCAGACGAATGTTGGTATGTAAAGGTACATTGTGAATTTTTATTCAGTGCATATGCACGAAGTGAGGTTAGTGCAGATGACGCTGAGCGTCACTAGTATTCATAGAACTACGGTTATATTCATAACCTATCGTTAACCTTTCACTACCACACTACAGACAGTTAACCATCTGTAGTGTGGTAGTGAAAGGGTTAACCAAACCTTCTGTAGTGTGGTAGTGAAAGGGTTAACCCTTTGTCGTGTGTCAGTGAAAGGGTTAACCTTCTGTATTGTCGCAGTGAAAGGGTTAACCATTTGGTAGTGTGGCAGTGAGGATCAATATGCTTATGCCAATCAGTGGACCAATTGCATGCTTTCGCAGAGGACAAGAAGCCTTTAGTCGACTCCTAAATTTTAATTCATGGTTAGGGTCTGCCTGTCTTATACACAGCCTGAAATTCATTGACAATTTCAATGTTTTCTGGAATAATCCAGAACGCTTTCAAAGAAATGGCTTCTTCCCAAATCGCTTAGGATCGAGGCTTCTTGCAGCAAACATGCGTCATGCCTTAGTGGCCTCCAAGGATATCAAACTCATACCAGCACGAGAGATAATCACGAAGGACACAATCTCGCCACGAGGTACAGCAGCAGCACAAGGCGTCCTCCCCTCCCCCCATATCACACAAGGCCATCTCGTCTGATCAAATGTTCCCAAAAGAGCTAATCAAATCAACCCATCCTGCACTAGAGTACAGTACAGTATAGTACAACCACCATGCCATCTCTCAAAACATACCGGTAATCATAACCAGCCAATGGCATGGTAAAAACTATACACCATCAATGTGTTTACCTGCTATTAACCTCAAGGCCATCAAGGTCAAGCCAAAGCAGACCTCCTCTAAAGAAGTCCAACAAATAAAATTAAATGTCAGATCACTGAATAATAAAAAATGTTTAGTAAATGATCTGATTAAAGAAAATAACTTAGATTGCATCTGCCTAGTAGAGACATGGCTCAATAATGACACAGCTACATCAATAATGATAGAGGCTTGTCCACCAGACTAGAATTTTCATCAAATACCCAGAAAAAAGAGAAGGGGGGGGGGGGGTTGCAGCAATTTTCTCCTCAAAACTCTTGTTTAGAATCACAGAACTAGGCGAGTTCATGTCGATGGAATATCTTGCCATTGAGCTCAAAACAGAATCAACCATTATCGTCACAATATACCGCCCGCCTAGACACTCACCAATATTTATACAGGAGCTCTCTGAATTGATTTCACTATGTGTTACCGGATATGATAAGGTGATCCTAAATGGAGACTTGAACATCCATTTTAATAAGAAAACAGACTCCAAAACTATAGAGCTAAAAAATCTACTGGATAGCTTTGATCTAACACAGCATATAACAAATGCAACTCACAGGCTTGGGAATACATTAGACTTAGTTATAACAACAACTGGGCTAAGCATAAAAAAATTCTCAATAACTGAATTACCTCTCTCCGACCATCACTGTATATTTTTTGATACTCAAATAACCCTTACTAAAACAAAAAAAATCATAGTTCAAAAGAGGCTCCTAAACGACAAGGCTGAATCAAAGTTCATTAATCTTATCAGACTACATGAACCACACAATCATGACAGCTCTCTAAATGAAATGGTAGAAAATCTCAATGATACACTGTCATCTGTATTAAATTCTGTCGCCCCACTAAAAACAAAAAAGAAGAAAACCAGAGCCTTGCCCTGGTTGAACTATAATGCGGTCAACAAAGAAAAAAGGAAATGTCATGCAGCGGACCGAAAATGGAGAAAAACAAAAAACACCATATGCTGTGATATATACAAAGATGCTTTAACTGCTTATAATAAAACCATCCGCTTAGCAAAGAAAGACTACTTCTCTAAAATCATTACAGAAAACGCTGGAAACTCCAGAATCCTTTTTTCCACTATTAATGTACTACTCAACACTGCCCCTACACCTCCTCAGCCATCAACGGTTAAGTGTGAAGAACTTGCACTATTCTTTAACAACAAAATAACCTTGATCAGGGCCAGCATTACTCATGGTGGAAATAAAGCTGATTGCAGCAAACCGCGCAATGTAACCATGAGAAGATTCACATGCATCACATTAGATGTACTCTGCAAAACTGTCTCAGAATGTAACTCCTCCACCTCAGACATTGACCCTATACCTACAGCTTTCTTCAAACGGGTGTTTAATAGTGTTTCAAGCCCTGTGCTAGATATCATAAACACTTCCCTTAGAACTGGTATTTGTAAAGCCATTACTAAAAAAACCTAACTTGGATAGTAATGTAATGGCAAATTATCGTCCAATATCCAACCTACCATTAATTCGTAAAGTACTTGAAAAGATAGTTTCAGTTCAAATAAATTCCTTTCTTGAAGAAAACAACATCTTAGAAGAATTTCAGTCGGGATTCAGAAAATATCATAGCACTGAAACTGCCCCCACCAAAATAATCAGTGATCTCAGGCTAAACTCTGATGAGAATAAGATCTCCATCCTTATCCTGCTAGATCTCAGTGCAGCATTTGATACAATCGATCACGATATTCTAATCGATCGTCTTGAAAACCATGTTGGTTTCTCAGAACATGTGCTAGGCTGGTTTAAAACATACATCAGAGGGAGGAAATTCTATGTTAAACTAGGAGATCACATGTCTGATATATACGACAACAACTATGGAGTTGCACAAGGGAGTTGCTTAGGTCCTTTACTCTTCTCCCTTTACATGTTACCGCTGGGTGATATCATCAGAGAACATAATGTAGATTTCCATAGCTATGCGGATGATACACAACTGTACATATCTGCTGAACCAAATGATACAGCGATTAGCTCCATTACAGACTGCTTACTGGCAATAAATAAATGGATGAGTAAGAATTTCCTGAAACTAAACGAGAACAAAACTGAAATTCGAATTATCGACCCCAAAACTAAAAAAGAAACGTTAATAAAGAACCTGGGAGGACTAACCCCTTGGATCAAATCTGAGATCACTAGTCTCGGGGTTATCATAGATTCAGAACTGAACTTCAATTCTCATATTAGCAAAGTGACGAAAACATCGCTCTTCCATCTCAGAAATATAGCAAAAGTACGACCATTTATTAATCAGAACGATGCTGAGAAGCTAATTCATGCATTCATATCTAGCCGGTTAGACTACTGTAATGCACTTTTCACAGGTCTCCCTAAGAAAACCACAGAGAGGCTTCAGCTAATCCAAAACTCTGCAGCCCGACTGCTAACTAGAACCAAAAGGAGAGAGCACATTAGTCCAGTCTTAGCTGCTTTACACTGGCTTCCTGTAACATTTAGAATTGACTTTAAGGTCCTTCTCCTTACATACAAAGCTCTAAATGGACAGGGACCTAGCTACATCGCCAACACTCTAATAAATTACACGCCAGCAAGAACACTGCGATCATCAGCCCATAAATCAACAGCCACCTATAGCTCCTTTAAGGAGGTTTTTTCATGTTTCAGGTTTACATTAATTTAGAGAGGAGGTGGCAATACTCAATTTAGCAAAGCAATTACTTAAAAAAACAAGGACCATTTAACCGTTAGCCCCTTGTATCAAGATCTCAGTCGATCAATTTGAGATTTCAAAATCCCTCAAATACCATATTTAGTTCTTTAGCATTTACATTTGGATTGAGTGCTGAACCTTTAATCTGCTTAAGGAGTGTGCATTTATGGAATGTCAAATTGCTTTTATAGGTTTTGGAAGGAGAGGCAGCAGCTGAGAGCCATGACTGAGGAAATGCCAACTCTACACGGGAATGAGCGGATGAGAAGGACCTCCAGCAAGCCGGTACTGAGCCATCCAATCAAATGTTTCAGTTTAACTTCAGGAGGCCAGAATAATAATAAAAAGCTACTGAGGAACAATATGTTGACAAACTGTTTATTAATCGGTTATAGCAGTGGTTCTTCCCAACTCCTCTGGCCGGGTATAGCTACACGTTTTGACACATGGTAGAAGCCGGGGCATAAATAAATGTGCTTTTCTTTTTATTTTTTGTGATAATTTGCAATCATAAGTCAGTGCTGAGCAAGACTCCATATCTCCATTCTCTCTCTCAGTCTGTTGGAGGGCATTCCAGGTGTTGGAAGCATAAAAGGAAAAAGCAGTTTTTCCTAGTTCAGAGCAAACTGTAAAGGAAGGAAGAGTCATTACGTCAGAACACCAGCATTCTTTGCTCTGCTTGCAGATGATTCTGACATCCGAGGTAATAGCCTGTTTAAATGACATAGATCAGAAACGAGGAGGTGACGATCCCATTCAAATCTATGTCGGCAGAACTGAACATTTCTGCACCATGTCTATAAATCACATCACCATAGCCCAAAATTTACAAGAAAACTGGATTGTTTGTAAATGTAACCTTTAAACTACTGAGCATCGCAGTCTATTATTTAATATTCATTGTGATAAGTATTGTCCACGTTTGCTTCCCCACAGTGAGCGGATTCCTCACTCAAGTTAGTAAAAAACACAAACCTGTTGGTTTCATTTTTCACTGAAGCATTAGAGTTGATCAGCAGCTAATACGTCATAATGAAACAGTGTGGTGTCTTGTTTCTCAATCTGTTGTTAGTTGTAAAGTTTCTTCTTTATTTGCTCCCACTCCTCATACAGTAACTGGTGGTCAATAAACAGAGGCAGTGGTGGCCTAAAGGTTAGAGAAGTGGGTTTGTGACTGGAAGGTCGCCAGTTCGATCCCCTGGACCAGCAGGGAAAATCTGGGTGGGGAAGTGAATTAATTACTCTCTCCCATCCCTCAATATCAACCGCTCTTGAGCAAGGCACCTCCAACTGCTCCAGTGGAGTTACTCAGTGGTCAACAGTGTCAGACTGTAGTTGTACTGGGAAGCTCCTAGTGGCCAACAGTGTCAGAAGGTGGTAGGTGTTGTTACCTACTAACTACTAAGTCCTTCTTTTTTCAACTTAGGAGCACAGGTGCTACTTGGGAAAGTGTCCCTTTCATGCATCCATGCATTCATGCAGCCATGCACGTGGTTGTGTAGGAGGATTCCAGTGAAACATTTGAATATTTCAAATCATAGAGGCTTGTCCCTATTTTGGCGGTGCATCATCTGTTGTATGTGAAAGGCTTAGCTGTTCCTGTGTGTGTGTCACTGCTTGGAATTCCTGTCATGTGCACATCTCTCCACCACATCTACAACACACACGCACGCACGCACACACACACACACACACACACACACACACACACACACACACACACACACACACACACACACACACACACACACACACACACACACACACACACACACACACACACACACACACACACACACACACACACACACACACACACACACACACACACACACACACACACACACACACACACACACACACAAACACAAACGCATGATGTCCCAAACAGTGTATTACCTCAAATGTACCTTGTAACAAATTACACAAGAGACCTTTAATATTGACAGCAAGAAATGCATTTAATTTACAATGCATATATTAGGTGTTCTCAAGACACACAAAAAGCCATCTTTGAAATGGTGAGATATGAAACTTTGTGACTAGTAAGAATATAAATACATACTGTAAATGGGTGATAGACCAGGAGGCTAAGTTGACTATAAAGTGTGTGTTTCACTGGATGAATAATGGCTTATACATGCTGTATGGGAACATTTTCTTCTGAATCTGAAAGGAATAGGTATTTTTTGGAGCCCTAGCCGCGTTTTTTATTTAACAATAATGTTGTTGATCTGGTAGAGTCCTTTCTCGGCACAATCCATGCTGTTCCTCATACTAGCTCCGGATAGTTATCCACAAAGTAAAGTCAATGGGTTTTGACCAGTTGGTTTTAGCACAATCTCTGACTCAGAGTCTTAGTGACTCAGAGTTTTAGTTCCTATCATTTAAAAAAGAAAAGAGGGAAACGTTTCTTAGAATCAGTTAAAAATAAAGAATGCCTCATGGTTTTTGATGAAAAGAGTTGCGCAAGAAAATGTGTTCTGAAATGTATAAGAACATTTTGCCTAACTATAATAACAATTGTTAAAAGATTAAACCGTTGTCTCTGGTGATTCCCACCCCTACTATGGATATATATTTTGGAAATGCCTCATATTCATCATGTAGGTGGATACCTTATTAACCTCAGATTCATCCTGTAGGTGGAGACCTTATTAACCTCAGATTCATCCTGTAGGTGGAGACTTTATTAACCTCAGATTCATCCTGTAGGTGGAGACTTTATTAACCTCAGATTCATCCTGTAGGTGGAGACTTTATTAACCTCAGATTCATTCATCCTGTAGGTGGAGACCTTATTAACCTCAGATTCATCCTGTAGGTGGAGACCTTATTAACCTCAGATTCATCATTTATTAACGATAGGTTATGTATATAACCTAGTTATATGAGTACTGGCTAAGCGTCCCGCTCTTAAGCCATCCCGAGATATACCTCATCTCATGTACCTAGTGTACTCCATCAACGAATAAAAACCAATACACCCAGCACCTGCCAGGCCCCGCCCTACTGACGTACTATATAGTACTAGGCGTGGTCACCACTCACTCTTCCTCGGAAAATCGTTTCCAAAGAAAAGTTTCCCCAAGGGAACTCAGGGCACGCTAAGAGCGGGACGCTTAGCCAGTACTCACATAACTAGGTTATATACATAACCTATCGTTATATACTCGTACTGGCATCGCGTCCCGCTCTTAAGCCATACCGAGATATGGGGTAGAGCGGACGCGAGGCCCGACAAATGCACCCCCTGAGGACCCGTAAGCCCACATCAGGGGGGAGGGGGGTCCCGTCACCCCACTCTTCCTAATGAAGAGGGTGCGGCAGTCAACTCCACCCGAGTGCGAACAAGAGGGAACTAGAACCTCTTGAACGCACAGCACAGGCGGAACCACGTGTGACACAACACATTGTGGCCCACACCCACACACGCCTGCTACCCCACCAAAGGACGGGAAGCAGGAGAGGCCACAGACCTCAGAACCGCCTGGGAGACAGAACCCCCGGTCATGTCCATGAGGTAAAATCTTACGAAGGGACCCGGTGAGGACCATGAAGCCGCAGCACAGATGTCCTCCACCGAGGCCCCACCCAGGAGAGCGGCAGAGGCCGCCACCCCACGAGTGGAGTGCGCCCTGACGCCCCCAGGGGGAGCCAGCCCGGCCAACGTGTAGCAAAGGGCAATGCCCTCGCACAACCAATGGGACAGGCGCTGTTTCGACAGTGCCTTACCAGCACGAGAGCCACCGTAACAGACAAAGAGCTGATCGGTAGCCCTGAGGCCCTGAGTATGGCTGAGGTAAACCCCCAAAGCCCGGACCGGACATGACAGGTGAAGGCCCGCCTCCAACTCACTAGCGTGAGGAGGCGGATGAAACGCCTGAACCATAATATCCCTGGAGCGGAAAGCACTCCGGATATTTTTAGGCACGAAGGCTGGATTAGGCCGCAGAGTGGCACCGCTATCGGAACGAAAAGACAGGCACTCTGGCCGTACCGAGAGAGCACAAAGCACACCCACGCGTTTAGTGGAGGTGATGGCCAGCAAGAACGCAGTCTTGAATGACAGCCGTTCCAACAGCGCTTGCTCAAGAGGCTCAAACGGGGCCAAGGACAACCGACCGAGGACCAATTGAAGATCCCAGCTCGGAGCCAAAGAGCGCTTCACCGGCTTAAGGCGTCGAACGCCAAGCAGGAAACGCTTCACAAGAGGGTGGCCTTACACCACTCTTGGAAAATACGCCACCTACCCGCGTAACCCGTGATAGTGGAGGGAGCATGCGCGTTCCGGATGGTACCAACCACAGAAGGATCCATCCTCTCCAGACTCACCCTCTCACCAGCCAACCCACCAGCAGCTGGCCCAGCACAGGGAACTAACACAGAGACCTGTGCGCTTGAGAGAGGGCCCGCGATGACCAAGGAACAGGCCATGACGGGATACCAAGAGCTGGATCAGGACCGGGAACCACACAGCTGCGCCCCGGTCCGGCACAATCAGGATCAAGGACCTGCGCTCCTCAACGTACCCGCCCCAACAACTGACCTAACAGATGTATGGGGGAAAGAATCCCAGGCGGCACGGCATCGGTCCCAGACCTGCCTGACTATGTCCGGACGTAATCCCCACCCGTTAGGGTGAGGACCGCCCCGCGACATTACACCTGTACCCACATTCACCCTGCCGGGGATGTGGAGAGCCCTCAGGCCGCGCAGATGGAGAACGCCCATAGCCAGCCGCCCGGTGCAGACGGGGGGAGCGTACTCCTCCCTGTCTGTCGATATACGACACTGACGTCGTATTGTCCGTCCTGATCAACACCGTTTGAGGACCAGAAGGACCGCTTTCAATACCAAGACATTGAACGTAGCGCAGACCGGGCAGCATGGCTTGCCAGCTGCCCCCTACTGCGTTGGCCCGACGCGTCTCCAGTGAGGGAGGCGTCGGTGAAAAACGTGACGTGTGACAGCCTACTGCCCATGGGGACCCCCCTGGTGAGGACCCCAGTCCCTCCCCAGGGGCGAGGTCCCCCAGTACTGACACTGGAACCTTAGCCGCTTCCACTTGCCTCTCACCGGGTCTATTTCCATACTGGAAAACCCACCTCCGTAACCCCCTCCTGGGGTGAAGAGGAGGCCAAGAGGGACCACGGAATGAGCAGATGCCATCATACCGAGCAGGCGTATCACGGACAGCGCCGTAACCGTCGACAACATGCTCTGAGAGGGATGCCCATAGCACTCCACCCGTTGACTGGGAAGAGGAGTACTCTACTTCCAGTCTACAGCAAACCCCAGGCTGGTAGGAACCTGCCTGGTACGAGACCTGACGATCCACCTTGACCGCCAAGGACCAGAACGTCGTCAGGGCAGAATACACTTCGTAACCCCTGACGACGCAGAGGCCCCAGTGCGGCCTCCACGCACTTGGTGTAGATGCGGGGAGCCAGAGAAACCCTGCAAAGGGGAGTCAGACTAACCCTGCAAAGGAAGCGTAGGTAAGCCCTAGGATGGAAGATCGGGGATGCGAATACGCATCCTACAGGTCTATGGAGGAGAACCAGACCCCCACCTGACAGTGTTCAACAGGTAGGAGACGATCTAAAAAATGCTGAACCTTCCCATGGGACAGGTCCAGCATGGGTCTGACACCCCCCCTCCCGATTTCTCAGGCACCAGAGAACACCGGGAGGAAAACGCCACGACGATGGCTTGCTTCGTCCACAGAGATTGGATCTCGTTGACCAGAGCTGTCACTGCTGGTGACCCTGACAATAGGGTCTGTACCAAACCCGAAAACGGGTGGGGTTGTGTAACAAGTCCCCGCCTCAGCGTTCTCTCCATCCACCTCGACATATGGTACTGCTGTAGCCATATGTGATGACACTCCCAACGCACCCGCCGCTATGTGGTGCAGGTCCGCTAGGAACTGTAGATAGGCGGCCCGGTCCCACCCGCTGTGCATAGCCAACCTTGGACCCGTGCGAGCAGAGCATTACGTGTCGGGACATCTGACCCTGACACTACCCACGAGGCAATCGCACCCAAGGGGGGACCCCGACAGAAAGGGCCGGTTTGATACGGGGGAAGCTGACATCAGTCTAGGTGACAAAAGCACCCCCACTGAACACCCCTCCAGAACATGCTGAGGAGTTGTTCTGCAGCCGGACATGCAAGGTGTGAGGCCCCCATGAGTTCCTACACACCGTAGCCCTGCAGTGATATTACTACCACCCAAATCACGCGCGCCTGCGAGACCACTGCCAATCTTTCAGGAGTGGGAGGCACCAACATGATACCTGGCCTGGCGAAGGCGAGGTCGGGGAAGCCTGCACTGTGTGCCTCAAAAAGGTTTCGAGCCCCCCTGCTGACAACACTTATAGTTGACAGACGTAACACCAGGCTCAAACACAGCTTATGGTGTGGGAGCCGCTTGACAGCACAACATTCTCACGGACAGACCCAGGCTCAGCCATCAACTGGGTGTCAGCCCCTGTCCCCATGAGAAGCGAAAAGTGGGGCCGCACGCGCTTCAACAAAGGCACGCGGCCCGCAGCCAAAGAAAACAATCAGATCCCCTTTTCCGCTGGTGTTGGGGGAGGGAGTGATCGGAGAGCGGGCTGCTCGCGGCAGGACGGCGACGGCTTGTATATTCCAAGCCGAGCTCATCCAACATGGCCGATCCCTCGGCCGCCAAGGCTGTCGGCCTTGTGGACACCTGTCGATTCATCGCCCAGGATACCTCTGGCGGGGGAAAACATGGCCGCCTGTCGAGGGCCTCGTCATCGCCGCTGACGAGGCCGTGCTCTCTCTTCTTCTGGCTGCGCGGTGTGAGGCGGTGTGGGGCCTAGGACAAATACCGCCCGCGCTCCAGCGGAAGACTAAGATCCTCTGCGGAGAGGGGAGCCCTGAGCGGTTATAGTTTGCGGCTAGGTTAAAGCTAATAACGTCAACAACCTCGCGATGTGTCGACGTCGGCTGGCCCTCAAGGCCCCGCCACCAGACACCATTTTTTGATAGAAAAAACAGCAATTCGAACACAGTTACTAATCGCTGCCAATTCCATACCGTGACGGTACAGGCTTTAGCAGCCCACCAGCCACTCGCCGGGCCGACCCACCTCATGGCGTCGGCCGGGCGGGGCACTGTTTCAACATGTCAAAAGCAAAGGACTGATGCTAACACGGAGCACCAGTGATGGTTGCAACCAGCAACCTCCACTGTGGTGTGCACCATGAAGGGGTTAATGAATAAATGAACTAATACCACGAATATACTGTAGAATGGGCAAGCCCATGCACACAACGTTAAGGGGATGCGGACCAGAGAGAACCAGTCCCGCATTCATTCATAATATTCACAACAGCACACCAGCCCTAGACCTCAGCCCATTTACCCATGAAAGGTAAACAAAGCCCCCCCCGCAATACTCCCCCAGTAGACACCGATTGACCGTCAGCATGAATGGTTGAGAGGAGGGAAGACTGTAGTATAGACAGACATTCCCGTAGCAGGGAGACAGAACAGAAACAGTAGCCCAATATAGCATAGCGTTAGCCGCGCTCCAGGATAATGGGGAAAACAACAACGTTTACCCAGATATCCCGCCGCTTGCGCCAATACACAACTCGGTTGTCTCTTGGGACAACTCGAGCACATCACAAACGCCAGCATTGTCATGCCTAGTGACATCCCACAGCGGGGAACAGTAGAACAGTGACCCAGCATTTATAGCATTTAGTATTAGCAGCGCGCTCCAGGACAGCCTGGGAAACGTCCACCTCAGAGGGACGTTTACCCAAACATCCTGCCCCTGGCGCAGATATACAACTCACAACAAGCAGCATTTACTAACACCAGTGATAATGCCTAGTGGCGCAAGTCCTACCTTGTGCGAGGTAGCTCGATAGCTACACCTCACACGCTGTCCCTCTGTCTGCTGTCAACAAGACAAGGAGACTACAGAACTCGACGCTGAGATGCATCGAAATGCATCCCGCTGCAGAGTCGCAGAACCCATACGAGCGCCGCCAGAACATGCCGCGAAGATTTCAGGGGTAGGCAAATCTTCGGTAAGCACTCAACCTAATTTCTCTAAACTTTTCATATCAACTAGTTGCATCCGCTATGATGGAAACGAAAATAGAGGAAGAGTGAGTGGTGACCACGCCTAGTACTATATAGTACGTCAGTAGGGCGGGGCCTGGCAGGTGCTGGGTGTATTGGTTTTTATTCGTTGATGGAGTACACTAGGTACATGAGATGAGGTATATCTCTGGGAGGCTACATGGCGTAGTGGGCAAGGCGCTCGCCACGAAATCTGTAGACGCTGGGCTCGCCTGTTCGAGCCCAGCGCTCCACATTTGCTTTCAGTTTAGCTGGTCGTCCGTACTAATACACATTGGCCGTATTAGGGGGTGGGAAACTGATGGGTGGGGATCGGGCGTTGTGGACAGCGACTCCTACAGGTCGGTTGGTGCGCCTGCGCAGTAGAATCAGGAAGTGTCGGGGGCAGCATGAGCCTCCCACACGTTACTCCTCGCCACTGAGAGATCGAGCTGCGCAGGTGAAAAGATGCGACTGCTGTTACCTCAAGTACCGGAGGGGACTTGTGCTATGTATGACTTAGTCCACATTGCAGCCGGCTTGTGGGAGGCAAGAAACAGCGTTCGTGACAGGGGAGGGTTGAATTGGATGATACGAAATTGGGATGGGAGAAAATATAGAAAAATGGGAGAAAAAGTGGATAAAAAAAAAGAGATGAGGTATATCTCGGTATGGCTTAAGAGCGGGACGCAATGCCAGTACGAGTATATAACCTCAGATTCATTCATCCTGTAGGTGGAGACCTTATTAACCTCAGATTCATCCTGTAGGTGGAGACCTTATTAACCTCAGATTCATCCTGTAGGTGGAGACTTTATTAACCTCAGATTCATCCTGTAGGTGGAGACCTTATTAACCTCAGATTCATCCTGTAGGTGGATACTTTATTAGTCAGATTCATCCTGTAGGTGGAGACCTTATTTTTTTTTTTTTTTAAACTTCATTTTTTAGCGTTTATCGCTTTTTCTGGTCAAGCATGACCGACAGAAACAGGTTGAATGGGATATAGATCAGGGGAAGACACTCTGAGAAAATACGGCGAGTCCGGGAGTCGAACTCGTGTACCCCAGATCCGTGACGAGCACAGTTGTCCCCGACGCCGAAATGGCGCCGAGATACGCGGTGAGCTACGGGAGCTCCCCACGTGGAGACCTTATTAACCTCAGATTCATCCTGTAGGTGGAGACCTTATTAGTCAGATTCATCCTGTAGGTGGAGACCTTATTAACCCCAGATTCATCCTGTAGGTGGATACCTTATTAACCTCAGATTCATCCTGTAGGTGGAGACCTTATTAACCTCAGATGTGTCATGTAGATGGAGACTTTATTAGTCAGATTCATCCTGTAGGTGGAGACTTTAATAACCTCAGATTCATCATGTAGGTGGAGACCTTATTAACCTCATAGTATGTATCTATTTAAATAATGTTGTCATTATTAAAGAGTGTTGTTTTTAATTGTTTTTATATTATCCCGCCATGTAAGGCACCTTTGGGTACCAAGAAAAGCTCTATATAAGTATGATGTATTTAAGCATTACATCACGCGACGGAGTGTGTTATACAAATTAAATCACGCCTATGGGTGGTTGTTAGGCCCGAGGCGCAGCCGAGGGTCATTAGACCCCCATAGGCGTGATCTAATTTGTATAACACACGACTTCAAGTGATGTAATGCGTTTATACAATGACCCAATTCACCCAACCTTATTGCTATACAATAAACACACAGTAATTGAAGCATAATGGAGATTTATTCACAAAACCATCCACATAGAAAGTAGATCCAATAGTAGATCCACTAGTAGACACCAGAGGGAGCTCCACAAACCATGTTAAACCCAGATTCTGCTCAAACAAGGGACTAAACGCCCTACCCACAGCTGTAAAGGAATGTGAATCAAGGCGGCTGGGTGGCGCAGCGGACATTGCGCTCGTCACCAACGCAAGAGACACCGGGTTCGATTCCGGCTGTCGGCGTTGCCTCCGGCTTGGGCCAGCCGTCATACTAACTCAATTGGCAGAGTTAGCGGGTGGAAGTCGATGGGTGGTAATCTGGACGTTGTGGACAGCGACTCCTACAGGTCGGTTGGGGATGCCTGCACAGCAGAGACAGGAAATGGCGGGGGTAGTGTGAGCCTCCCACACGTTACAAGTTCAAGTTCTTTAATAGTTGTCATACAGAAGTACAGAATACTTTCATACAAAATGCTTCTTACTGTTACGCTCCAGAGACTGTGCTAGACAAGATAGTATCAAATAACATAATAACATAATATAGCATGAATTTAGAAGAAGAAAATGAGGTCACAGTGTTCGGTATAGACATATGTACAATGTTCTGAGTTACCATATAATATACAATACACAATACTATGCAGTGTACTAATGTACAGTACTATCTAGTGCAAAGCAGAAATGGGATGAGGTACAATTTTAGGTACAATTTACAGTAAGGTGTACGAGTTGTAGTGCAATCCTTCATCCATAAATATAAAGTGTGGGGAGTGGGTGCTACAGTGTGTTTGTTTAAAGTGGGTGTGTGCTATAAGTGTGTGGAGTGGGTGCTACAGTGTGTTTGTTTAAAGTGAGTGTGTGCGTGTGGATGTGTGTGCTATGTGCGTTTGGTGGTTGTTGTTGTGTAGTGTTCATTCATTGTTCGTTTAGCAGCCTGATGGCCTGGGGATAGAAGCTTCTTCTGAGTCTTTCTGTGCTCGCCTTGAGACTCCTGTATCGCTTGCCTGACGGCAGCAGTTCAAAGAGGCAGTTGTTCGGGTGACTGGAGTCTTTAATGATTCTCTTAGCCTTGCCCTTGCAACGCTTGTAGTAAATGTTCTGGAGGGTGGGGAGCCCCCCTCCAATTGTGCGTTCGGCTGAACGTGTCACTCTTTGTAGTCTGCTTTGGTCTTGTGCAGTGCTATTCCCAAACCAGGAGGTGATGTTGCCGGTCAAGATGCTCTCTATTGTACATGAGTAGAAGTTCTTAAGGATCTTCTGGCTGACTTGGAACTTCCTTAGGCGCCTGAGGAAGTAGAGGCGTTGTCGTGCCTTCTTCACAACACTGTTAATGTGTGTGGTCCATGTCAAGTCCTCGGATATGTAGGCTCCGAGGTACTTAAAGCTGTTGACTCTCTCAACCGGTGCCCCGTCGATGCTGAGGGGGCTGTAGTCCTTGACCCCCGACCTCCTGAAGTCCACAATCATCTCCTTTGTTTTGCTGACGTTCAGGGAGAGGCTGTTTTCCTGGCACCATCCCGCCAGGACCTTGACCTCTTCCAGGTAGGCCCTCTCGTCGTTGGCAGAGATCAGGCCCACCTCGCCAATGAGAATCCGCGCTGGCAGGTGAAAAGATGTGACAGGCTGCCTCCTTGTGTATCGGAGGGGACACGTGATGCAAGGCTTCTATCCTCCCCACAACCGGCCAGTGGGGGGCATATGCGAGCAACATTCAAGACAGGGGAGGGAAGAATTGGCACAGTGGAATTGGGAAGGGAGAAAAATAGAAAAAAGGAGAAAAAGTGGATAAAAAAAAAGGAATGTGAATCACTACCCACTTTCAAAACCAAAAGAGAGCACCTACGGGAGACTGCAATTCGAAACTGGCCCCTGTAAATGTCCTAACCCAACCCCCTCCAATGTACAGTTTCCCCACCTACCCAACCCCCCCCTCCACCCCACCTACCTAACCTCCTCCAATGTACAGTTTCTTCATCAAATGTATATAGGCTACTCTCTTTTTTAGACTCTTTTTGTATCACAAACAGTACTGTATTTGTAAATCTGGTATGTCATAAATGTATAGATGTAGCAGTACTGTCTATCTGTATGTCATGTATGTCATATATGTTATGATGAATTGAAAATAGGGGACCCTGATGTAAACAAGACGAAAGTCTTTCTCTGGTCTGCATCCCCTTAACAATTTTGTGTATTGAGCCGTACTGTATTGTACCCATTCTGCAATCTGTTAATACAATTTTCAATCAATCAATCAATCAAATCTGACAAAAATCTTTTATTTTTAAAAGATCGACGGTAATTTTTTTTAATTTTCTTTTGTTTCACAATGGGTCATGACAAATTAATTACATAATCCATGTGTATGTAACGAACTAACATATTCCAGTTGACTGTATCTTTTTTGGAGGATTCGTTCAAAAGCTATTCATACTTCCATTTTTCTATCTATGGCGGATTGATTCAGACAGAAAAAAAAAAAGTAATTCGGTTGTGGGAGGGATCTGGGGTCACGTGGAGTGTGTTATACGAAATAACAACCGGTAACTTGACTGTTTCAGCCAATCAGAATCAAGAAATGTGCATGCCATTGTATATTATTATTATTATTATTATTATTATTATTATTATTATTATTATTATTATTATTATTATTATTATTATTATTATTATTATTATTTTATTATTATTATTATTATTATTATTATTATTATTATTATTATTATTATTATTATTATTATTATTATAGTCTTTGCAGGTTCATTTGATCAACTCAATAGATAAATACCTTGAGGAGCAAGGAGCATTGTTACAAATGAACAACAACAGATTCAAGAGCCTTTGGGAGTGTTGTCGTTGTTAACACAACGTTTGATAACGTTAACACAACGTTTGTTAGCGTTAACACAAAGTT
The DNA here is from genome assembly GCF_963971535.1 of Notolepis coatsorum. Classification (NCBI taxonomy): domain Eukaryota; kingdom Metazoa; phylum Chordata; class Actinopteri; order Aulopiformes; family Paralepididae; genus Notolepis; species Notolepis coatsorum. The sequence goes on along the minus strand of NC_140172.1, from coordinate 59,178,014 downwards.
TTATAAGTTAACACAACGTTTGTTAGCGTTAACGAGCATATCTGTGTTTTGTGCTGCAGAAGTACCTGGAGGAGTACCTGAACGGCCTGCTGGAGAACGCCTTCTGTAAGAACTTCAACGGCATGGTGAGAGCTGAGTCACACAGACACATGGCACGCACACACTCACTCACACACACGCACGCACGCACGCACACACACACAAACACACACACACACACACACACACACACGCACACGCACTCACACTCACACAGCTTATCATGTACTTACAATAGGTGGCACTGTGTTATGTCTGTTTCAGCTGGAGTTCCTGGATGTCAGTTCTCTCTCTTTTGTCACTGACCTCGGACCCAAAGGCTTGTAAGCATCATAGTGAAAAAAGACTGTGTGTGTGTGAGAGTGTGTGTGTGTGTGTGTGATCCATTTGTTTACATATTGACATATTATTATTATTATGTATCTTTTCAATAATTTTGTACAACTTCCTGTGACACTAGAAACTAGTTTACATCTATTTATTTTCTAAATAATAATAATAACTTGGATTTATATAGAGCCTTTCAAGAAACCCAAGGATGCTTTACAAGGCAACAAAGAAAGAAAACACGAAAAGAATAAACTAAATAAATAGTAAGAACAATAAAGGACAGGGAGACGACTAGAAGTCATAAGCCTTCGTGAACAGGTGGGTTTTCAGGGCTGTCTTGACAGAGTCCATGGATTTGTCAGAACTCTCACAGTGTTGTTAGTTGGTGTAGCAAGTAGCAACACAACAAGTTCATTACAGTATATCTCCTTCCCACCTAAGAGTAAATATTTTTTTTACAAACCAGGCAGTACATCATGTAGGCAGTGTTCCAGGCTCAAGAAAAGCACCGCTAATTGGTTACTAACAGTTTCTTGTCCAAAAAGGAATAGGAAGAACATGTCTAAAAACTGTGACAGTGAATGATGTTGTCTGGCTTTGTCTCAGGGAAGGGCCCATCTTCAAGCGGTCGGGGGGCCACGTCATCCAGGGTCTGAACTGCACCGGCCACCACCAGTTCTGCTTCCGCTGGTCGCGGCGCTGGCTGGTGGTCAAAGACTCCTTCCTTCTGTACATGAACAGAGAGAGCGGCGTTGTGTCCTTCGTCCTCCTCTTTGACCCAGAGTTCAAGGTGAAAGTGGGGCGTGCATTCACCGACACCAAATATGGCGTCTGCATTGAGAACTTCACACGGTAAGACAACTGGGGATGGGAAGATGAAGGAACACGCCACCAAAACCATAAAGCTCATTTATTATTTCCATGATGTCGCACACATCCCAAAACACAATTTACATTCACATTTACACAAACTGACACATTTATCCAAAGCGAGTTCTGTACAACAAGTCAGCAGGAAGGGTACAACTCTGGCAGCTAAGGGTAGGTGGTATTGTCCGTCAAACAGTGTTGAACTTGAGTGCTACACTCTTTAGTGCATAGTAGTATAGAGTAGACATATTATCATAGAAGGTAGTAATATAGGCACGGTAGATTACTTAGTAGCAAAGTGCATAATAACTTTCAATAGTTTACCAAATTAATTTGTACGAGACTGTTTTAGGATATGTATGAGATTATGGGAAATAATAAACCATCTTATTATGTTTGGTGGAGCGTTCCTTTAACTTATTTGTCTTCAGACCACATCAACAGGTCATTTATATGGTTCTTTGTCTGTTAAGTTTACCATACAATAACCATATGAGTTTTCAGATTAACAATATCTTGAAACCTAATCATGTAACAATAGCAAGCTGGCGTGTCATGTACATTTATGGTTAAAGACAGTAGAGGTTGATTACACATTGAGTAATAATAAATAATAATAATACATCTATTTTATATAGCGCTTTTACAGGTGCTCAAAGACGCTTTACATGGGTAGAAGAGACAAAACTATGGCAAAACAAAAAAAACAGAACAAAAATAATACATGACAAAATTAAATAAAACTGACAGAATTAGAGGTCAAAAGCAAGATTGAAAAGGTGGGTTTTGAGGGCTGATTTAAAAGATGTCAGGGTGTTTGCATCACGGATATGGCTGGGGCGGGCATTCCAGAGGGAGGGGGCAGCAGCAGCAAAGGCCCTGTCGCCCCAGGTCCGGAGCTTGGTCGTGGGAGGTGTTAGGAGGTTGGCATCAGCAGACCTAAGGCGACGGGTGGGCGTGTGACGGTGGAGGAGGTCGGACAGGTATGGAGGGGCAAGGTTGTTGAGGGCTTTAAATGTGATGAGAAGTATTTTAAATTGTATCCTGTATAGGGAGGTGTAGTCTGACGTCACTGGTTGTTCCACCCGTATAGGTATTCATCATTGGGGAAATGGATTATCGGCTATTGTAACAATTCTGCCACATGGAAATTGACAAGCTTCCATTTTTGCACAAAATGAGTTCCCTTCTACCACTAACACTATTGTTTAAGCATTTTTGGTTGAAATAAAGGTAGTTATAAGGTTTTTAATTTGTCATAAAAAAAAACTACATTTACCAATAGGCAGCCTGTTGTTCAGTGCTGTTGCCTAATCCACGTCACGGCCAGCTGATACCAAGCTAGCTAGCTAACGTTAACGTTACCTCCCTAAATGTACTAGACGTTAGCAATGTCTACTGTTGTGAACCATTTTAAATCGGGGCATGTAGAGGAGTTTCGGGAACGAGTACAATGTGCAGGTCCTCTTCTCAGACCTGTGGTTACACTCTGGGGCAAAGCACTGCACTGCTACTAACGTTATGTAAAAAAAAAACTAACGTTATAAACTATACACAATATGTACAACGAAACAATGATTTACATTAGTATTTACAGTGATTTAATATGCAGCTAAATAACGTTATACGATTTAAATTATAAATACAAATATGGTAACGTGGTTGTGGCTTTTTTCTCCCCATTTTCTATTTTTCTCCCATCCCAATTTCGTATTTGTGACTAGCCATAGATAGTAGGGACTTGTTGAGGAAACTTCAAATATTATGTTTTTTATTTATTTTTTTACATATTATGAAAGTACAGATTCATACCTTCAAAATAAGCCATCACTTGAACATTTTGGTGGGATACTTTTCAAGCTACTTCCTATGAATCATGGTGATATCACAAAACGTATTCGGAGAAAATGGCCTTGAAAGTTTTACACTTACAGTGTTAAACAACTACAACCCTACCCAGAATCCATTGTAATCCTGCATGGCCCCCCTCTCTCTCTCTGGGGGCAATTAACACCTGGCCACGTTCTAGTGCAGACTCTTTTGTTATGACAACGACTCTGTCTTGTGGCACTGATGGTGAGGAAGGAGGAGGAGGGGTGAAGAAGGCTCTCGCCGTGATTATGACAAGCAGGGGCGTAATTTGCGGGGGGGTCCCCGGAAAATGTCCCCCGCATGATTTCAGAATGCAGTATTTGTCCCCCCCATGTTTTCCAAACCGCTGCAACTGCGCAGCCTGGCGGCCAGCACTGTGACTCGCTACTACACAGTGCCGGCACTGCAGATTTACCCTACTCTTGGAATTCATTGCCAGTTCCTCAAAGTCATACATAGGGGCGCTGTCTCGATAATGCAGTGTTATTAAAGCAGCGTGTAGCCGAGGCAGTTACAAGAACTATCATAATCCGAGCCCCGGGAGGGTGGTCGAAATCGAATACCTTTTGCGATGTATGCAGGGAACGAATTGAGCTGCCTGTCGCCCATTCTAACGCAGGAGTCCTGGACCCCCGACAGGTAAGGTAAGCGATTTTAGATGTATCACTTTAAGTGTGCGGCTGTTGTCCGAATACTAGTGAATATTGAAAAATAAAGGCATGACATTTAGAGACGTCCCCGTCGTAGCGTTCTGGTGCGGGGATATGGGTCTCTGTGCGGGGGCGCAACAGCAACAGGTGGGGTAGGCTGGGCAGAGATGTATGCATCAAAACGATTACATTGTTTGTCTCGCATACATTCGATTTATAATGCGAGCACCTGCATTACAATCAAATGACTGATCTGTTATGTGTTATGGACCAGAGTCTCGAGAGGCACTTTATAATAGAAAAAAGACAGTGCAAACATGTATATGTCGCTTACAGTTTATTATGCCTATGCAGCTCGTTTATTTTGACAGAGTTAAAAAAAATTCACTAGTATTATTATATTAAATTAGCGGACGTGCAGCTGGACAAGCCCTGGCTCCACGATGACCACTTCTTACAAGAGGCGCCACCGCCTGGGAAAATGCGTATTGCACACCTGGTATTAGAAAAAAATAATTGGGAAGGGGGGGCGCCCCCCTCTACCCCCCCCCCCCCCCCCCCCCCTCTACCCCCCCCCCCCCCCCTGCGACGTCACTGACCACGCCCCCTAATATGTCCCACCCACCGCTGGAACCAAAGTTCCGCCACTGATCGCAAGTATTTATATAATGTATTATACTTGTCCTAATACTAACCTACACTGTAGCACTCAACACTTTGATGAACATTGTTACTCAGCTGATAGAGTTGTGCCCTATACCTATATAAAAGAGTGCTGTGATAAGTGTGCTAATTTACCTAAGGGTAAATTAGCTGTACCCGCTGCTATTCTCTGGTTCTGCTAACCCCGTCATATTCTGGGGAGGATATTAGTATCGGCCTCATGGCTCATGTGTTTTAACCAATAAATCTTGTATCTTTTGTAACCTGGTTGTGCTGTTGAATCATTGACAGGCTTTGGCAAAAAGAGCAGCTTCCCCTGCTAATGAGCAGTTTCTCCTGCTCATAGTATAACTCACGTTTTACGACCAACAGCGCATCTTGAAAGGCATGTTAATAAATTTGTTTATCTGGCTTAATGCCGCGGATTCAAGCCACGTAATAACAAAGCGCAACATTAAAATAAGGACAGCTGTTTACAAGTGGATGTTTAATGACAATAAAGCATAACAATGGCTGAAATGAAACCCAACGTTAAACGTGAAATGCCTGTATATAAAATGCTGACGAAATATAATACCTAAGTTGTTTGTTATTTTCTTTGAGTTTCCCTGTTGAATGAATTTACTTGCTTATGGCATTAGGTTGCAATAAATCCACTCGAACGAAATTCGTTTGCTCATAAAATTTGTGACATGTGTTTTAATGTTGTTTAATGACAATACACCCGAGTCCCGACTCACGTTTTATGATGAAGGTATTTTTAATATAGACACTGCATTTGTCACAAGTTAAGTTGCTATAACTTATAACGTTAAGATAAGTGTATTAACATTTTCGTTCTCTCTGCTAAGAAAGGAGAGCTTGTGTCCTTGTGTGTGTTTTTAACACCTCGTTAAGTACCTGTGATTAATGCATGAAGCACGCACAGACAAACCATGTAGCGTAAGCCCTCGCCTGTAGTCTTTCCACAGTATTGAGACACAATACTGTCGGACAATCTAACAATAATTAACTCATTTACAAGTTGTATTAAAGTTTGCAAATAAGGGAACAGAGCAATGACATTTCAAAGCAGTCAAAAAAGATTTTCTGAAGTGCAAGACATTTTCGCATTTTCTGACGCTTGTATCTCGCCGCACTAAGTCGGGTTTGGTGACGCCGAGTCACATTTATCCAATTCTTCCCTCCCCTGTCTTGAACATTGCTAGACTATGCCTCCCACAGGTCGGTTGTAGTGAGGACAGAAGCCTTGCATCACGCGTCCAGCGTGAATATTAAAGGCAACCAACTTGTGTTCAGCTTTTCTCTGATTGGCCACGACCCCCCGCCCCCTTTTGCAGCAGAGGTCCCTGCAAGGTCCCAAATTAAATGAATGAAGCGCGCAGCGAACGCGGCAGCAGAGTGTATAATGTTATTTCGCAGAGTGTATAATGTTATTTCGCGGAGCATAATGTATAATGTTATTTCGCCCGTTTGTAACGTCATAACATCAGTGGAGGCCATTTCGCCCGCTGGAGGCTGCTGACTGATTAATACGCAGCTCTCTTTATTTCGCGGAGCATAATGTATAATGTTATTTCGCGTTTGTAACGTCTGATGCTGACTGATTAATAATAAGCTCTCTTTATATCTCCAGTGATAAAACCCAGTGCTCTATGATACACAGCGTGGATGGGCTTTCAGAGCATAATGTATAATGTTATTTCGCGTTTGTAACGTCTGATGCTGACTGATTAATAATAAGCTCTCTTTATATCTCTAGTGATCAAACCCAGTGCTCTATGATACACAGCGTGGATGGGCTTTCAGAGCATAATGTATAATGTTATTTCGCGTTTGTAACGTCTGATGCTGACTGATTAATAATAAGCTCTCTTTATATCTCCAGTGATAAAACCCAGTGCTCTATGATACACAGCGTGGATGGGCTTTCAGAGCATAATGTATAATGTTATTTCGCGTTTGTAACGTCTGATGCTGACTGATTAATAATAAGCTCTCTTTATATCTCCAGTGATAAAACCCAGTGCTCTATGATACACAGCGTGGATGGGCTTTCAGGTGGAGGGAGGCGCATGCATGTACATAATTTCACCATAATCAAATACAGACATAATTGTGGATTATTGTACAATGGTCTTCTTACTGGCAGCAGAAAAGCATGATTTGTTTCTGGAGGCTGCTGACTGATTAATACGCAGCTCTCTTTATTTCGCGGAGCATAATGTATAATTAACCAACAACATTAACCAACAACGAGGCACAACGAGGCATTGAGGCATGAACCAACGAGCACCTCTCAGTCAGAGCACCTGGGGGAGCCTCTCTGCCGCAGGGCGTGTGCTAGGGCGGTCACGTGGCCGTGCGGCCAATCAGGGAAACGCTGAACGAAAAGCTGAACACAAGTTGGTTGCCTTTAATATTCATGCGTCCCCTCCGGTACACGAGGAGGCAGCCTGTCGCATCTTTTCACCACAGCAGCTCGAACTCTCAGTGGCGAGGAGTAACGCATGGGAGGCTCATGCTGCCCCCGCTACTTCCTGCTTCCGCCGCACCGGCGTCACCAAACCGACCTGTAGGAGTCGCTGTCCACAACGTCAAATCCCCACCCACCGGCTTTCCCACCCTCTAACACTTGCCAATTGTGTTAGTATGAACGACCGGCCAGCCGGTAGCAACGGCGAGAGCTGGGCTCGAACCCAGCGTCTCCTGCGTTAGAGGCGAGCGCCTTGCCCACTGCGCCAATCAGCCACCCTTGGTTGTGGCTTTTTAAAATAGTGGTTAGCTTTAGAGATAAATGGTTATGATCACTGGAGCACTAGTGTTGGGTGAAACAGATACTAGCCACAGATTCAGGGTCAGAAATAAAACTCTTGACTTGACTTGAGTTATTTTCCCATTGTACGAATTGTTAAGCTTATGGAATGTAAGGGAAATCTGATCCTAGGTCTGCGACTAAAGCCTGGGGCCCCGTTCCCCGTACCTGGATAACTGAGTTAGCCGGATAACTTTCGGTGAAGTCTGACTTAAGCCGGACTTTCCGGCTCCCCGTACCTGGATTGTCCAGATCACCATGACAACAGATCCAAAAGTTTGAGCCTGGTCGAAAGCAGGGTTTAAGTTCAAGTTAGCCGGATCAACCATCGCCACGCCCCCGCAAAGAAGTGACAGCCCGTTTCCTGAAATTATTCCCACAGTCTACTCTACGATCTGCATTATACCATTCTGAATTACGTTTTTGTGCTCCATTCTTCCAGAGGGGGCTTTTGAAATGTAAAATAGACCCAAAATGCTGATACTAAATTCACTTTGTCCTAAATAATGCACGTTATATATACCGTGGCGCTCGCTCGGTGCGATGTACACATTTATGTGGTTATTTTAATTGTAACTGGGATTAAGATGTCTGATGAGATGCGCTGTTTGACGGATTTGAGAAATTGAATGAGCCGTTGACGTCACATTAATGAATGAGGATAAAGAAATAAAACTTCATTCAAAATAAAGAATATTCTAAACACGGTCTCTCGTTCATTAATGTATAAACAATGAATTTATCCCATCTGGCACAGTGGCTCAGCGGTAGTGCTCAAGCCTGCCAACCCAGCGACCGGTGTTCGAAACCCTGTGTTTCCAATATAATTTTTTTGAATATAATATTAATGATTATACGCCAAAGTAGCCTGGTTTTAAGTTAAAATATTATAAATCTACATGCATTGAGGATGTCATTCTTTATATAGCTCTCAACGTGCACCAAATTGAATTATTCCTATATTGCAAAAAGAAGGAAAAGACTAGGGTTTCGAACCCCGGTCGTCTGCGTGAAAGTCAAAAGAACAACCCGTTAGACCACAGTGGAGATAAGTAAAAGATCGACCACACATCAATCAATGGGTAAGAGAGCCGTATCGTAATTCTGTATAACAGTTTAACTAATTATTTTCGCTAGCAAGATCTCATTTGATTATTCAATCCAGCAGGCAAGTTTAAAGAAATATAATCTGATTGATTGAGGTAATGAGGCACTTAAAATTAGCCTATAGATAACGCATTTAACTTGTCGGCGAGGCGATTGAGCCGTATTGCAATCTGTCAATAAAGTTTTAAATCAATTAATCAATCAATGCCGTTAGAGAATCAGGATCTCTGCCATCGATACGTGCTGGCTTTTCAACTGAAGCGGCCGCGCGCATTTAGCCTGGGTCTCAAGTCTGAATCGAGTTAACGAGACTGAATCCACCTTCGAGGAACAGGAAAATCCCGGCTTCAAACATCGGGTTAACTGAATCTGGATAATGACATCTTGATCGACTTAGTTGAACCAGGTACGGGGAACGGGGCCCAGGAGTCTACGCTGTGGTGACGTCAGTCAGCAGCGCCAAAGTGAGTGTAGTTCCTCAGTGAACAAAAACATAAACGTTGTTATTTGTCTACCTTTACGATTAATTGCGAATATTTTCATGTTGAGCTATAGATTGTGGATGAATATGCACAGAAAGGTACACCATGCAAATGTCCATGCTTTATTTGTTTTAAACGAGACGATTTAGAAATGGGCAATGGGGAAATACATTGTGTTGGACAGAGGGTGGAACACGAAAAAACTAAAATTACCTAACCACTACACCTCACTATTTGATCGGAAGCCAAAGGAGGTCGTGGAGGACAGGGGTGATGTGATCAGAGCGACGGGTGTAGGTGAGCATTCGGGCAGCAGAGTTTTGGACATATTGGAGTTTATTGAGGATAGTGTTTACACATTGGGTGATGTAACAAGATTCAAGATTTAGTTTATTGTCATTTCTTTGTGTACTTCCATACATAGAAAATGAAATACTGTTCTTCCCAAACCCAGAGCAGTGCAACAAGAAAGGTTCAAATAGAAACAAAAATGTATATTATTCATATAAAATATCTAAAAGTCAACCTGTTCCACTCGACGGGGTCGGTACCGACCCCTTTTGACCTTATTAAATTATATGCATATTTTTATGAAGATGCAAAATAATTTGTGATTTTAAAATCAACCGTTTTCAAGTATTATCATCACTACTATGTCACAAATACATGTAGAATGTAAAACGTTAGGTTGGCAATAGTTTAGCAATAGGTTAAAAGTGTACTTATATCATTTTAAGTTTTCTATTTGCGATCGCCAATTTGACCCGGAACCGGAAATGGAAATGTTGAACCATGGGAATTGAAGCTTTTTTGTGGCCATTTTGTAGAGGACATCGCTAGCTATCTGCCAGCGTTGGAATTTCTCCGATCTACACTTCCTGGCAAGTTCTATGGGGGTTCAAAGTTCAGTGTTCTGAATGAATTATGTCAATAATTGTTATGATTCGCGATAATAAGCTACAAAAGGTAACGTTTTTGACAAATATTGAAACGCAGTCCGTTTCCCCACACTATTGTTACCATGTAGGAAGAATTAGATCTGAAATTAGTTTCAAAATGGTTATACTGTGGGGGAAATAAAATAGTACAGTCGATTACAGTAAATATCAGTATCTGTTATTATGCACGCCTGGTGATACTATATCCAAATTGAACTCGGCCATTTGAAAGATACTATATGTATATATATATAAATGTGCGAATTGGCTATAATAAGGTAATGTATAAGCATATATTCTATATTCTATAATAATATTTCAAATTGCATTGGTCCGGATGGGAGAATTCAGTACTGTATATACAGAACCTTCAGTTTGATCATCTTCCCTTTATTAGTTTCCTTAGATCTTTTGTACACATGATCTCAAGAGGGTACTGAATGAGCTCAGTGGCAGTTTTTTTAAGTTTGGTCATTATTATCATGGTTTTATTCACTGTGAAAGATGAAAAGAAAAATCATAATTCATATTTTCCTTTGTTTCATCACAATTTAAGCAAGCCTAGTAATAGACACAATATTTCTGATACTGAGAATACATTCATTGAGGTCCATAGATGTTCCTAGATACCAAGAATATGCAAATAGCCCTTGTAGAAGTGGAGCAATATTCCATTTACCTAGGTATACATTTTATGCAGATTTTCACCTGGGGTGGAACAGAAACGGTTTGAAAAACAAATAAGTCAACATATAAGACACTCAATCAATGGTTAAATAAAACATATAAGTCAACATATAAGACACTCAATCAATGATTAAATAAAATCAGTTAGCAGCATGACAGTTGCAGCACAGTTAATCAATAAATATAAAGTTGCATTCAAGATATTTCCCCCCTGTGATTGTCTGTTTTTAGGAGTCTGGTCATCAAGTGCAGCAGCTACAGACAAGCTCATTGGTGGAGCCATGAGATCAACAGGCTGGCGGCACCGTGTGACTTCCTCACCGTGCAGCGCTTTGACGGCTTCGCCCCGCCCCGCCCGGACACACTCACTAAGTGGTCAGATGTTGTCCCTGTCTATATCAGTCCAATTCTGTCTGTCTATCTGTCTGTCTGTCTGTCACTAATGTTGCTGTTCCTTGTTTGTGTGTATCAGGTATGTAAATGGCAGTGGCTACTTTGCAGACCTGGCTGATGCTCTTGAGCAGGCTAAGGAGGAGATCTTCATCACTGACTGGTGGTGAGTGTAGATCTCCATTAAGCATTCTGCTGTCGAAGAGGAGGCTTCAAAGTTCAAGTAGCTTTATTGATATACCGTATTGTCCCGAATATAAAACGCCTGAAAAAGATGTGTCATCTTATTTTCAGGGTCTAGACTTGTAAATAGACGGAGCGTAGGTAGACGGAGCGGGGAACTGGGCGAGCCCACCTGTCAAACCAAAACCAAACCAGTACGGAGGTCTCACCCTGCCCCCCCCTGTGCACCGTCAAGTTCCCAACTTGCCTCTCCCGACAGTCTCCCCCCGCGCACACCAGTGGCGCATTGATCAACGACACTTCGAACCCATGATTACAATGTGTTTTATTGTCATTCTTTTCAAATGAAATTATTTTCTTTATAAAAACAAGATTTGGTCTTCAAATATGTATTTTTCCTAAAACGAGTCTTGAAACACAGGGGTCATCTTATAATCAGCCTCGTCTTATATTCGGGACAATACGGTAGCCTACAGTTCTTTCTTTATTTTTATTTTTATTTTTTTAAACAACAACAAAAGACTTTTGCTTGGATGTTTTTATCCCCCATTTTGTTCTGTATCACACTAGCTCCCGCTCTGCGTCTGTTGCATATATCTCGCTTCAGCATATATACACTGAATACATTTCAAAATGTACCTTTAAATGCCAGCATTCATCTGGCCACACCCCCATCCGCTTACCTATATAAGCAGGGGTGGGGCCACACACTCATCTCCTTCTCAAATTTCATCACAAGCAACGTGTTGCTATATGCCCACTTGACGTGGAGAAAAATATTTACTCTGAGGAAAGGAAGAACAAGGAGATACGTTGACATCATATCTTTATTTTCTCTCTCACTATTTTCGAGAAAATATGGCGATATTGTCTTCGTACTGGAGTGTCTGGAAGATGATGATCATTCTAAAATCCTCCACCGGTTTTCGTATTGGGAGCATGCCGCTGCATGCCTCTCAACTGCAGTTCCTTGCTGTGTTGGTTGGGGTGAAACCTTTCAGGGCACAGCTGAACTGTAGGACGCGCCGCTGTTGTGAGAAGCGGTGGGTTTCAGGTTGGGTGAGTACTGTTTGCTGGCAGGCTCCACTTGTCTGTTAGTGCTATGGGGGCTAATTGACAATGTTTATGAAAACCGGCCCCAGGCTAGGGTCCTTTGTTCAGCCTCTTAGGCGACAGAAGACCTTGGTCTGAAGCCCATTATAGTTTTAACTAGTGGGCCGCGACCATTAACACTGGTGATCCCTGTGTTTTCTGGACGAGTGGATATCTCTTCTGTCACCGTGTAGCCCCTTCTTTCATATCCAAATGAGAGTATTCCTTCACGAGGAGATATGGGCATAGATGTTCGATAGCGGAAGATCTATGTTCAAGTCAGCTACACAGGCCAGTTTGGGTATTGTGCTGGCTCCGTCGGGTGTTGGTAAAATCACCGTTGTAAAGCTGTGTTGACATCTTGTTTCTCTTTTCTCTTAAAAAGTGAGGAGGGTTTTAGAACGGCGGCCTGTCTGGGTGAGTGTTATATCATTGTGTACAAGTTCAGGTGATAGCTGCTTAGCTTACGGTTAGCCAGTCAGCTGTTAGCTGCGGCGTTAGCCTGCTGTGATCACTGCGTGGCCTACATATGTTGGGCCTACTGTTAGCCAGTCAGCTGTTAGCTGCGGCGCTAGCTTGCTGTGATCAGTAGGAAACGTTAGCTTGCTGCTATCGGCCAAGGCCCAGCGCGGGGTAGCTCCGGCTCCTCGCGCGCCGCCGCGAGCTCCCCTCTGGTCGCGTGCGCCGTTCGCTCGGCGTCTCGCGGGCAGGGGCAGTAGCGACCGACGGTTGGAGCGGCCGTTAGCTTAATGCTACTCTGTTGAACGTGCTTTGATTATAACATGTTTAAACACTCTTGACTACGACGTCATCTTTGACAGAGGATGTTCGTCGAACCTGCCCTGGGCCAGGACGGCAAAGCCTGCGTCAACAAAGGGGACCGTAGCGACGGGTTGGAGCGGCGACGCTGCCCAGGTCGAACAACACAGGACGGCTGTGTTTTCTACGGGGCCTTGAGACTGCACTTCGTTGATCTACGCTCCGGGTAGGACAAGGTTTGGCCAGACCTTATACACGTCTTCTGGCTTTACCTTCTAAATGTTTTGTGAATAACGCTGTTTTCCAAAAACGTGTGTTGCTGCAATACATTTAGGATACGACGCGAGTTTTGTGTGAATTGTCTTGTCACTGGTAATTAGCTTCTCCGTGCAAATCGGGTTGTTGTTACAGATGTGAAAATGATCTGGTTGTTGTGTGAGAAACATCATGTGTGTTTATATGTACCGTGTACTCACAACTAAGGGGTAACTAACCTATGAAGCTATGCTTAGTGACAAATGAGTAAAGAATATTCTTTTCTCAGCCTGTGATGACAATGAACAGTGTGTTCACATAGTAACAGGTTTTCCTGTTTTAACTGGCCGTATTAAGGGTAAAGTAGGAGGATTGTGTTTTTCCCCACGGTTCCCTGGGGACTTCTTCATCCTCCTATCAGACATGTTGTTGCACTACATTGTGTCTTTGTGTGGTAGGGATGCGATGTAACCCTTAGCTTGATTGCTGAGGTTGTGCTAAGACTGCTGGAGAAACTTTATTTTCCTAAAAGAAAAGATTGTTTGGTCGCTTTCGTGTGTGCTTAGCAAGGCCTGTGGCCGATACTAATCGAGAATTGTGTATTCTCTCATTATGAAAAACGGCGTTCCTCTGTAGAGTGTTTTTGCCATTTTTTGTAGGTGATGATGGGTTGTGTGTGTCATGTGACCTACAACTGGGTTGGACTGGCCACAGAAGCACATGTGTAAGTTTGGACCGGGGCTCTTAGAGAGCCCTCTCTATTCTGTGTTTTTTCCTTAGTAAAAATCAGATAGCAGGTTAGCTCATGCGCTGTGTGAAGCTGTCAAACGCTTCATAGAGCTGACTATGACTGTGTCATACTCTCTTTTTGTCATTACATCGTATCATGGGTGTGGGGTCGTAAAGGGGTGAACTGGTAACCTTTCCTCTCCCCCTTTTTTCTGTTGGTCAGGGGTACACCCCCTGTCCTTCAAGGTTCCTGTCACGTTGCGGTTCGGCACGTTACGGGGTGAGGGGGGGGGGGGGGGGGGGAGTTTCCTGGTCCCACGGCCTGGAATATTGGGCGTGTGCACCGCAGAAATTCCCCCGCCATAGGGACGTCACCGTGCGCGTCTCTGTTGGTAGGACTTCCGTGTGCTGTTCAGGTCCATGTGATGGATCTGTTTTTCGGGGGGTGGTCAGGGCTCCTCCTCACCAAGCGCCTATTCGGGCCTTCTGTGAGTTCGGACTCCTCCTTCCATGTGAGGGAGCCTCCTTCAGAGTACAGAGCCTCCTCCTCAGATTGTCAAGGTGAGTGGACCCTCTAGAAGGTGTCCTATTCTATTGTGTATATATTCGATTCAATTCGATTATTGAGTGTGTATGGGTTCAGTGCCTCTTCCCCGGAGAGCCCTAAAACCAATTTTTTACATGGCTCAAGGTGCAATATATTCTTTTCAATCTGTACAGCTCGCGTGGGAAGTCTCTCTGGGGATTCCCGTCTCCTTCCTATGGGAGGGTGGTGGGATGTAAAAATGTGAAAAAATGTTGCCCCCGGCTGTGTAGACTGGGATACATACTGTTGGTGCTTCCTTCTTTTCTATTAAAAAAGAGTTGGAGTTAGGAAGTGTCACACCCCTCTTGTCGTTCCCCTGGGCGCCTTGGGGATTCAATGACAGGTCTAAATAGCCTGTTCATTGATGTGGGTGTGTCCCGACGCACGTATAGTGCTAGCTCGCTGTAAACAGGCGACTGACTGGCACGCCTTGGTTGCTTGAGGTTAAAACGGCGTTTTTATAAAGCAACTGGGATGGAGGTTTTTCCTCTTCCGACGACCACATCCCACGACCTGGATTGGTTATCGACGGATTCTCGTTCATGTCTGGGGGATGATGACGGAATGGATCTGAACATATGTAGAGGGGTCTCACGCCCTGGGGGTGGGCCACCGGGCGCAGTTCGCCCGAACGTCTGGGTGGCGCCTTCTTTTCATGTTAAGATCAACACGCATATCTGCCCTTTCTCCTGGAGTAGGCATGTCGGCGTGGTTAGGGCACGGGACTGGTTCTGGTCACGCTGGTCCGGATCAGTTGAACCCGTTGTCCGCCGGGGATGCAGATCTGCTGTTCTGGTACCCTGAGGGACTTGGGCTTTTTTCAGGGGGAAAAATGCCAGGTTGGTCCGGGTGTCACAGGGTTGAGCACTATGGAGACCCTGGTTGGGTACGTTTTTTACTCAGCACTGTCGTAATGGCTTACGGCCATGCCAACCTGTACACGCTCGATCTCGTCAGATCTTGGCCGCTACACAGGTTGGTCCTGGTTAGTACTTGGTTGGGAGACCGCCTGGGAATACCAAGTACGGTGTGCTTAGGGGCAGGTTCTCCATTATTTTTCGCTCCTCTCTCTCGCATGGCGAAGAGGGGCCTGTTGGGGTGGTCTTTGACCTCCTCTGGTGACCCTGTGCTTCCCGTATCGCCAGGCCCGGTCCGAAGTAATGTTTCGTCGACCCGTAGGCCTGGGTTAACCCTTTTTTGAAAACTGAAACACTTGTACTGCGGTATAGCCGGTGTATACCCGCAGGTGTGTTTTGGAGTTTTTTCTTGAGGGGTTATAGGAACAACCACCGCATTGGGTAACACCAAGGTGGTTGATTCCCTGGTGTGTGGGAGCAGTGTCAACTCCCGGGTTCACCGGTTGAGGGTGCCCCTGCACGTTCATGACGTCTGCCAATCGTGTCAGCCTTCTCTGCCTCAACCCCTCTGGGTGGGGGTTTTTAAATGGAGGCTTGGTCATGCAACAACGCCAGCATACGCCCCTTCCGCCGGGCGGCTGTGTTCAGCTGTCCCCTCTGGCGTCTGTCTCGTCCGCAGTCTCCAGGCTAGGGTTAACAGCCTGTTGCCTGGTTTTTCCCCGGTGCGCTGCCTGCTTCCGTTGGTTAACCTTTTTTGTGTGCTTACGGCCATGCTGACTGCCTGTTCTGCAGGGTCAGTGTGCCAGGCGGTGTACTATTGGGGGGACAGGGCCCGCTCGGCTGAGGGGCCTTTGTCCGAATACGCTGGCGATGTGGGGGGCGGGGTCACTAAGTGCCCACCTGGTGGGGTCTTGATGCTGGCATCATGGACTTCTCCGGGCCCCCGTTCCAGGGGGTCCAGTCCCTTTGGTGGGTCTGGGTCTTCCTTCGCGCTCCGCTGCTACGGCCTTGCCACGGGGTTGGGTTTGCCCTTGACCCCGTGATTCTGGGGGCAGTAACGAGGTTGTTTCCTCCGTTCGTTCCCGGGTGGCATGCGGGTTGTGCGTGTGTGTAGTCGTGGGGTCAAGCCACGCTCTGCTCACCCTGTGCGTTGAGTTGCTTGAGTGCCTCTTCGCACGGTCGGGTCCGTCGCCCTCCCGTGAAGCCACCAATAGGGGGGGTGCCCTCCATTAGGGTGGGTCGGGGGGGCTCGGCCCTCCCTGATCTGATGGCTGTGGGGGGCCTCAGCGGGGTGTATTTGTCGGGCTTCAAGCTCCCGCTCAGCTCCTATTATGCAACAGACGCAGAGCGGGAGCTAGTGTGATACAGAACGTTAGGTTATGACTATAACCAAGTTCTGTTAACACTAGTGGACGCTCTGCGTCTAGACGCCGCTGCGGCCCTTGATTTTTCATTGTGGTGAAATTTGTTGGGAAGGAGATGAGTGTGTGGCCCCACCCCTGCTTATATAGGTAAGCGGATGGGGGTGTGGCCAGATGAATGCTGGCATTTAAAGGTACATTTTGAAATGTATTCAGTGTATATATGCTGAAGCGAGATATATGCAACAGACGCAGAGCGTCCACTAGTGTTAACAGAACTTGGTTATAGTCATAACCTAACGTTTTGCATTCTGACAGGGAAGGGCACCCTGCACCCTGCTCTTGCAACACAACACTATTCACCCATTCACGTTTTGTTCCAGTCAGACCTTTGTCTGTGTCCTGTACACAGACTGAGCAATGTGTATAAATAGATTTGGCACCACCCTGTCCTCTGCACATCAACCGCCTGCACTGATTCCAATGGAGGCATGAAGGTTCAGACCATATATAGTTTACAGATGCTGAGTGTACGAAACATTAGGAATGCCCACTCTCTCTGTGAAGTCTTTGATTCATCTTAAAGGAACATGCCAACATTATGGGAGACACACTTACCGTCTTCTCCAGAGTCAGACAAGAAGATAGATAGCGATAGTGTTCAGTAGAAAACTAGCCTAGCTTAGCACAAATTAATGGAAGCATATATGGACCACTAGTCTAGCCTTTGGCCAAAAATACCTCTCCCAGAGTTTTAAGCTAGGCTAGTGGTCTGTATCCGCTTCCAGTCATTTGTGCTAAGCTAGGCTAGCTTGCAGCCAGATAACTTTCTACTGAATGCACAGAGAGGAAATTGATATCTATCTTCTTCTCTGACTCTGGAGAAGACATAATGCTGGCGTGTTCCCTTAAGAAAGAGAAACGGCTGCACATAGCATGCATAGCGAAGCCATATCAGCTGCCTTTGCAGAATGTCTATCAACAGGACAGTGTAAACATGCAGATATAAACTGCCACTGTGAAATGTTGTATGTTCACTTTAAAGGAGGACATGCATTGCTATTCCTTGCACTATTTTGGGCAACATTACACAATTCCTGTGAGTCTATTGAAGACATCTGTAAGGTTTTTTTCAAATAAAATTCATTGTTTTATATTTCTAATCAAGTACTCTAAAGCATAATTTTTCAGCCTCAGGATTTCAGGCTGTTATTGGATGGGCTCCGCCCATAAGCGCTTTGACAGTCACCCACACAGTCTGCACTGGCACAGAGAGAGAGAGAGATAGAGGAGGGGGATACTAATTAATTTCACCACGGGGGGGGCATACCGTAATCCCACGGGACAATGCATTGGTAACTTGTTTCAAATGACAATATACAGTATACCCCTGTGATTATTATTGCACGGATCTGAATATGGGAGTGCGTGTGGGAGCATGCGCAAAGATATTTTGACAGTGATATGCGAGTGTTCCTGACTGCGAGGGAGAGAGAGAGAGAGATAGAGAGGGAGAAAGGGAGAGAGAGAGATAGAGAGAGAGGGACACACGGAGCATTTACACACAACCTGTGTAAATGCTCCGTGTGTGTGTGAGAGAAGACCCATCCCCGCAGTGCACCCACACACATTTTTACACACACTCCTGCGCGCGGTCGGTCCTGCGTGGTCCCTCTCTCTCTCTATCTCTCTCTCTCCCTCTCTATCTCTCTCTCTCCCTCTCGCTCGCTCGTTCTCTGCCGGACTCGGCACTCTGTTTGAGGAAGTAATCCACTCGCTGTTGAGCGAATTGTGGGTGGTGACTACAACCACAGAGCCAATCAGATCACAATCAGCTCCTTGCTACGTCGCATTGCGAGTCAAATCAGAACGGCTTAGTTGAGTGAGGGAAGATCTTGTGAACTCGAGACTAGACTGATGAGTCAATATGATAATTACGACACAGACCACATTGATATAATCCCCCATTGCTAAGAAACAATGCTAAACACTGGAAAAGGCCATTTATAATGCATGGGACCTTTAAAAAATTTGTTTTACATTTACATTTAGTCATTTAGCTGACGCTTTTATCCAAAGCGACTTACAAGTTCTGTACGACAAGTCATCAGGAAGGGTACAACTCTTATCAGCTGAGTAACAATGTTCATCAAAGTGTTGCGTGTTACAGTGTAGGTTAGTTTATTAGGACAAGTGCATGACAGTAAGGTCGCTTTCACACAGGGGCTGTTTGGTCCGGACTTTCGGACCAGAATTCGATAGTCCGGTTTTTCGGGTTTGTGTGAATGCGCGTCGAACTCGGTCCGCGGACCAAGCAGGCGAACTCTGGTCCGCCTGAAAACGTAGGTCTCGGTTCGGCTTCATCGAACCAAACGCGCACCAAATGTAGGAAGTGCTTATTATTACCACTGCTCGCAGCATTCACTGCAATTCTGCAAAACAAGCACACTGCATATATCTCTCTATCTATATATCTATATACTGTGCATCTTGGGAAGAAGGAAGAAAAAACGCGGCTTATTATTATTACCGAGGTGCACGGCATTCACTGCAAATAAAAACAACTCATAAAAACAACGTGGTGTACAAGTTGTTTAGCGAGAGGATGGTGGTAACATTATTACCACTGCTCGCAGCATTCAATGCAAAACAAGCATACTGCATCTATCTCTCTATCTATCTATCTATCTATATATCTATATATCTATATATCTAACTGTGCATCTTGGGAAGAAGGAAGAAAAAACGCGGCTTATTATATTGTTATTATTATATATATATAACAACGTGGTGTACAAGTTGTTTAGCGAGAGGATGGTGGTAATCGGCTTCAATAGAACAACTCGTCTCCGCTGATCTGAGGGCTCGCAGTCGACACACACACACGCGTGCGCGCGCGCGCGCGCACACACGGGCTCGCAGCCACACACATAGACGAGCGCCCTTTTCGACCGCGTGACATTGTTCAGATAGTTTGGTGCGCCTCACAGATTTTAGTGTGAACGCAGGCGAACCAAATGAAGAATGCAACAATGTTGCAACTTCACCACCAGAACCGCACCGAGTCCACCAAAACTATATGTGAAAGCGACCTAAGGTTAGTTAGGGTTAGAGTTCTTTTTTTTCTTCTTTTTTTTTATATTATTATTTCAGATAATGGTTGAAGAAGTGCGTCTTAAGTCGACGGCGGAAGATTGGACGGGTTTCGGCTGTCCTAACTGGGGTGGGTAGTTCATTCCACCATTGTGGGGCAAGGACTGAGAATAGGCGGCATCTCTTTGATGACCCTCCCGGGGCTTGGATAGGAGTAGGTCTGAGGCGACCAGAAGATGCAGAGCGTAGGGGTCTTGAGGGTGTGTAGTTAGAGACCATTGACCGGAGGTAGGCGGGAGCGGTTCCCTTTGCCGCACGGTATGCTAGGTCGAGGGCCTTGAAGCGGATACGTGCAGCAATGGGGAGCCAGTGCAGGTCCCTAAGAAGTGGGGTGACATGGGCCGACTTCGGTAGGTTTGAGAACAGGCGGGCCGCTGCGTTCTGAATGAGTTGAAGAGGCTTGGTGGCAGTGGCCAGGAGGCCAGCGAGCAGTGCGTTGCAGTAGTCGAGGCGGGAGATGACTGTTGATTGGACGAGGAGTTGGGTGGCTTCTTTTGTTAGGAAGGGGCGGATCCTTCTGACGTTGCTCAGGAGGAATCTGCAGGTTTTGGTTATCGCTGCGATGTGAGCAGAGAAGTTTAACTGGTCGTCGAGGACAACACCAAGGTTCTTGGCGGTCGGGGACGCGGTCACAGCTGCATTCTCGACTGTGATGGAGAGGTCGGTCAGGGGGGAGGATTTGGCCGGCAGGTGGAGCGATTCTGTTTTGCTTAGGTTCAGTTTGAGGTGGTTGGTCGTCATCCAAACACCGCCACGTATTCATATACTTTAAAGCGTTGGCCTTTCAACCACACAGTAAACAGCGCCCTCTGGCGCTGATTGAGTTAAAGGATGTTTCCATAATTTATTATGGTTTACACATTTATTTTCCACAGTTTACTTGCATGTCAGTATTTGTATTGGTGTCACTTCATTCAAATGGTCAAAAAAGGGTATCTTGTTTATTTTTACTCAAATGTAAGAATCTTCATTGTGGTTTGTAAAATGGAAAAATTCTATAAAAATATTATTATATTTAAAATACTTTCTAATTTATGTTAAATTATTATCCATAACACTAGATGGTACACTCTTCCTCCCTCTCAGGCTCAGCCCAGAAGTCTTCCTCAAGAGACCAGCTACCGATACATATTGGCGCCTGGATGAGATCCTCAAACGCAAAGCAGTAGATAATTCACTCAATCTTTTTCAACTACATTTCTTTGCAAATTTGCAAAGATTTAGAAAATGATCCATTTACTTTTCTTGTCCTTTTTTATTTCCTTTTTTTTAATAAACATCTGTATTTTCTAACCTTTTTCTGTGTGCAGGAACAAGGGGTCAAGGTGTGTGTGCTGCTTTACAAAGAGGTGGAACTAGCACTGGGTATCAACAGTGCTTACAGCAAGAGGTCTCTGATGAACATGCATCCCAACATCAAGGTCTCAGTTTTTCTATGCTACACTCTTTTTAAAAGCTTTCTTTAACAATATCTTATTCATCTTTTTAATTGGACTGCATTTATTTAGCACTTTTATCCAAAGCGCTACCTCCTGAGCCACTGTTGCCCCCTTTTACATCCAGTAAAAGATGGATACATTATAAAATCCAAAGAAGAAAAAAAGAGAAGAGAGGAAAAATAAACAAATAAACTATTTAGTTTAACAACTGACACAATGAAATATATATTATATTTTTCAAAATATATATAGTTTATAAATAAATAAAACAAACATTTTGAAGAAAATCCACTCGGCTGAGTTGACTGATTGAAAATGAACTGACATCATCCTTCATCCTATAGGGGCGACAGTGGCTCAGGAGGTAGAGCAGTTGTCAAAATGTCCTTGAGCAAGACACTTAACCCCTAATTGCTCCTGATTAGGCAACCTGCTCCTTGCATGGTTGCCTCTGCCGTCTGTGTGTGAATGTGTGAGTGAATGGGTGAATGTGAGGAACAATTTTTTTTAAAGCACTTTGGATAAAAGTGCTTTATAAATGCACCATTTACCATTTTAATACTTCATCCTCATCCTTCATCTTCATCCTCATCCTACATCCTCCCATAGCATCAGTATTTGTATCTATATTTGTACTAGTGGTGGGACTCGATTAAACATTTTAATCGAATTAATTCGAGACTTTATAGTTAATCAATCGAAATTAATCACATTTTAATCGCATATCATATTTGATGCGAAAAGCAAACATTTTCAATTCAAATGAATTTTGGTATATGAGTGAATCAATGAATATACATTATACATACGTTTAAGCAGCAAAATCCTGTATTAGCTACTACACCGACCAACAGATCAATGCAATTTTTAACAAAGTGCAGCAATTTTAGGAATAATATATATATATAGCGCAAAGGACCTTTTGTAAACTCAAGCACTTTCGAGGTAAAAGTAAAACGCAGTATTTCAAGTACATTCCAGAACAGTTGACCATTGGGGAAAAAAACTCTTGATTGATCTCAATTTCTCTTATTTAATTTTTTTTATGAACAAACCAGACTAAGAAAAAAAGTTTTTTGCGATTTATTATACTTTATACTTATAGCACATGCATGAGTCTGGTCTCCTTTGAAAGGTAACATTCTTACACAATAAAGAAAAATCATGCGATTAAATGCATACATTTTTTTTAACTTTGACTTCTATCTGTAGTTAATTAATCAAAATGTATGCGATAAAGTCCCAGCCCTAATTTGTACATATCCCCTACCTACTCGTACTAGTTATGCTGCTGGCTTGTATGACTTACTACCATAGTATCTTTCTAGTATCTTTTGTATCACTGGACATATTAATACTAACAACACTGTACATACATCTGATTAGCACTATTACTCAGTAGTACTCATTTATATATTTTATATCTAGTTTAATCACCTGTACATTGTATTACTATTGCACTTTACTGTTGCATTTGCACTCTGGTTGGATGCCAAATTTATTTCCGTTGTACTGTACTGTATGATGACAATACATTTTAATCTAATCTAATCTAAAAAACGTCATCCTCCCATAGTATTTGACTTAATTTCATGTGTTTTCAAGTGTCATTTCTTCTTCTCTCTGATTGGTCCATCCTTAGGTGATGCGGCACCCAGACCATGTGTCGTCGGTGGTGTTCCTGTGGGCTCACCATGAGAAGATGGTGGCCATCGACCAATCGGTAGCCTTCATCGGGGGCCTTGACCTGGCATTCGGGAGGTGGGACGACAGCCGGTACCGATTAACTGACATAGCTCCCGCGGCAGGAGTCAACAACGTGTCGGAGTCAAAAGACGACACAGGGGTAAGTTGAGGATGTGGTTTGTTTGTGTGAGGATTCGCCTGTTCCCTGGACCTTTTTTCCCTTTCCTCACCTCACCAGCCCCCACCCTTGCGAGAATTTTCCCTGCCTCCTACTCTTCACCAGCCCCCACCCTTGTGAGAACTTTTGCCTGCCTCCTACTCTTCACCAGCCCCCACCCTTGGACATTCTGTTCCTCTACCCTCACGCACCTGTTGGGAGTTTGCAATCTGCTCGGGAGAGTACTTAGGTGGCAGGCTAAGTCGGGTCGTTCTGTATCTGTATCTGTGTTCACTCTGTGTTCATGGAGTTCTGTACGTTACCATCCTGTACGTTACCATCACCTGCCTCGTCTCCGGCGTGAGACGACGTGCCAGCCATCACCACCTGTCGCCGTTTGCCTGGAGTGGGACACCGTCTTCGCTCTCTAATTCTCTACGGGAGGTTTTCCAGTGTTTCCACTCCAGACGTCAAGCCGGCACGCCATCGCTCCCGATTCCACGGGAGGAAGGCGTCTCTTCGTGATCCTCGTTCCTGGGGTGAGGCTCGTCGTCGCTCCCTAGTATTCCACGGGAGGACGGCGTGTTCCCATCCCGGTCCCCTGGGACCCCCTTTGTTCTACGCTGCCCGTCTGCAGCATCCGAGGAGGAGGAGGAGGATCTCCGTGCCCGGCCCCCGCTGTCGGGCCCCTGTCTCCGTGCCCGGCCCCCGCTGTCGGGCCCCTGTCCCCGTGCCGGGCCCCCGCTGTCGGGCCCCTGTCCCCGTGCCAGGCCTCCGCTGTCGGGCCCCTGTCCCCGTGCCAGGCCTCTGCCGTCGGGCCCCTGTCCCCGTGCCAGGCCTCCGCCGTCGGGCCCCTGCCCCCGTGCCAGGCCTCCGCCGTCGGGCCTCTGTTCCCGTGCCAGGCCTCCGCCGTCGGAACCCTGTCCTCATCCCTGTAAGCAGCTCTGGCCCTCGCCCTGTCCAAGGCCTTAACCCTGTTCTCTGTCCCTGTCTCCAGCCCGGCTCTCCGGGCCTCTGTCCCTGTCCCCCTCTCCAGTGCCCCTGGTCCTGGCCTTGACATTTAGCCCTGGCCCTGTCCCTTAGCCTTAGTCCCTTAGCCTGTTCGCCTCTTAAAGGCACAGTGCCGCATTTTCCATATTTCTTTGACTCTAGTGTTTTTGTGTTCTCCCTTAAAGGGACTGTGCCGCTTTTTGTTATGTAATAAATAAATGCCCTGTTTTGGCTTACTCTCATACCTGTCTTGTGTTGTGCGATTGGGGTCGGTTACAAACCATATCAGTACAACCCGACCAGTCGACGACCCCAGCCAGCACAGACAGTGTATGTGAGTTAGCCCCTTTTAGTTCCCCTGTTAGCTCCCCTGTTAGCCTCGTTAGCTCCCCTGTTAGCTACCCTGTTCCCCACAGCTAGGACTGTCCTTTCAGCTAGCTTGTTCTCCTTTGCTAGTCCAGCCCTGTCTGCTAGCCTAGCTCCGGCAGCTAGCGCAGCCTCTATGCTAATGTAGCATTACAGCTAGCATAGGCCCTGTAGCTAGCAATGCTCTGGCAGCTACCCTGTCCCTCTGCTAGCCCCACTTTAGGTGTAGCTTCCCCTGCTAGCATGGCCCATTTTTTTTTTTTTTTTTGCTTTGTCTTGTCCCCTGCCCCGCTGTCTGATTTTTTGGTCGCCCGGTGGCTCCCGTGGAGGGGGAGGTACTGTGAGGATTCGCCTGTTCCCTGGACCTTTTTTTCCCTTTCCTCACCTCACCAGCCCCCACCCTTGCGAGAATTTTCCCTGCCTCCTACTCTTCACCAGCCCCCACCCTTGTGAGAACTTTTGCCTGCCTCCTACTCTTCACCAGCCCCCACCCTTGGACATTCTGTTCCTCTACCCTCACGCACCTGTTGGGAGTTTGCAATCTGCTCGGGAGAGTACTTAGGTGGCAGGCTCCCTTCCAGTCCTGGTCGGGTCGTTCTGTATCTGTATCTGTGTTCACTCTGTGTTCATGGAGTTCTGTACGTTACCATCCTGTACGTTACCATCACCTGCCGCGTCTCCGGCGTGAAACGACGTGCCAGCCATCACCACCTGTCGCCGTTTGCCTGGAGTGGGACACCGTCTTCGCTCTCTAATTCTCTACGGGAGGTTTTCCAGTGTTCCCACTCCAGACGTCAAGCCGGCACGCCATCGCTCCCGATTCCATGGGAGGAAGGCGTCTCTTCGTGATCCTCGTTCCTGGGGTGAGGCTCGTCGTCGCTCCCTAGTATTCCACGGGAGGACGGCGTGTTCCCATCCTGGTCCCCTGGGACCCCCTTTGTTCTGCGCTGCCCGTCTGCAGCATCCGAGGAGGAGGAGGATCTCCGTGCCCGGCCCCCGCTGTCGGGCCCCTGTCTCCGTGCCCGGCCCCCGCTGTCGGGCCCCTGTCCCCGTGCCGGGCCCCCGCTGTCGGGCCCCTGTCCCCGTGCCAGGCCTCCGCTGTCGGGCCCCTGTCCCCGTGCCAGGCCTCCGCCGTCGGGCCCCTGTCCCCGTGCCAGGCCTCCGCCGTCGGGCCCCTGTTCCCGTGCCAGGCCTCCGCCGTCGGAACCCTGTCCTCATCCCTGTAAGCAGCTCTGGCCCTCGCCCTGTCCAAGGCCTTAACCCTGTTCTCTGTCCCTGTCTCCAGCCTGCCTCTCCGGGCCTCTGTCCCTGTCCCCCTCTCCAGTGCCCCTGGTCCTGGCCTTGACATTTAGCCCTGGCCCTGTCCCTTAGCCTTAGTCCCTTAGCCTGTTCGCCTCTTAACACTATGGGTGCCGGCCAGAAATCCGGAAAATGACTGTGGATTGCCAGCGCTATTTGTCTATGGAGAAATTCCCCTTCTTTGCAGGGCTATAACTTTTTAAATTCTATTGCTACATTGCCATTATTAGGGCCCATTCAAAGTCCTATATGTATTGTTCATGACATTGACATTGACTGCACTGCACTAGTCCGTACTGGATCTCTGCACACTTCACTTTATATATATATATATGTATTTTATTTATTGATTAATCCCCCACTGCACTGTTTTCGTTTCTTGTCTGTGTTGGTGTTTGTTTACTGTGAAAAAAGAAAGAATGCATACACTGTATTGCTGCAACAATTACCAATGTGTTTTACACAAATGGCTCAATAAAGGAATCTGAATCTGAATCTGAATCTGAATCATTGTGTAGCAACGTTAAACTTTTTCATTCACATATTCATAGTAAAGTATGGTCTAATGTATAAGTATGTTTTCATCTCTTTCTGCAGCTTTCTCCAGAACGTAATATATAGCCCCAAATGCATTATATTGATGATGAAAAACAGTTTGATGGCAATCGGGGCGATATAAAAAAATTCAATTGGACGTACTTCTAGAATGATCTACGTATGATCTGATGATGACCGGATGGGCGGGGGATCGTTTATAATTCCGTGGGCAGCGTTATATCATTCATCTAGTGTGGGTGATATGTTCATCATAACAGTTTATATGGAATACGATCAAAAATAACGCTGAATCTTACCGTATCCTCCTCGCGCCGTTGGGCGATGAGCGTGGAACAGTCATTTACCTATTATGGTATGTAGAAATATCGGGTCCTTTTCCAGCTTGTATAATAGTATATATGTCCAAATCATGTTGTTTATCGAGTTATTGGCAATCGATCGCTATGTATTGTGTCGAGATCGAGTCCCGGTAGCCAAACAGAATGCCCGGAAGTAATACGGCCGACCAGCACAACCTCCATAGCACTTCCTGTTTGGCGATTGCGCCGATCGGCCACCAGATGGCGCTCCTGAACCGCCAGAGAGCTCAGTGGGTCCTCCTGGTGGATCTCAGGCCAGCGGAGGGGAAATATGAATCCGATCGCAGATTTTTGAAATATTGATATAAGGACGCTGTAAAGCGTCCTCCGGCAACTTGAGCATGGCCGGGAATGACACTTTTAAGCGTTTTCCGGCAGTCAAAGTGTTAAAGGCACAGTGCCGCATTTTCCATATTTCTTTGACTCTAGTGTTTTTGTGTTCTCCCTTAAAGGGACTGTGCCGCTTTTTGTTATGTAATAAATAAATGCCCTGTTTTGGCTTACTCTCATACCTGTCTTGTGTTGTGCGATTGGGGTCGGTTACAAACCATAACAGTTTGTCTTGAACCCTTTGAGGTGTCCGATCACTCCGTGTTTTGTGTCCACATTGTCCACATTGTGTCTTAGTTGTTGATGTTGAGGCAATCGTTTGGTGGAATTCTGTCCTCCCACACACTGGCTGTCACACTGTTTCCCCCCGTTAATGCATCCAGACAAAAGAATACTGGAGTCGTCGTCTCTTTATCAGCAGGATGTTTATTTCCATAAACATAGCATCTCGTACAGAATGAAAGTCTTTGATGGTCTAAGAAACTAGATTAGTAGATTCTATCTCTGTCGATCACTTTGGTGGTTTTTGCGGCCTGTCCTATTAGCCGAAGGCTGTCTGTTAGCTGCTAGCTATCTATCTACCTCATGGTCCCCCTCCCCCTCCCCATCAGGAGGAGGAGGCCTGGTGTAGGGCTGACCCCTATTAGTTGAATAGTCCACTAATCAATCGAAAGGAGCCGTAGTCGACTGCCAACCTCTTAGTCGAATGCAAAAAAAATATATATATATATTTTTTTATAATATATATATATATATATATATATATATATATATATATATATATATTTTTTTTTTTTTTTTACATAAATTTTTTTTATCAGTCTTTCCAAAAGAAAAGAGGCCTAGAAGCGTGGCTAACGCTAATGGCATGCATACTGTACCAGAGGCTAACTGCCTAAGAAAACAGGCACAGAGGCACTGAAAGAGGATTTCACCCATCTAATGAACACACTAGACTAGACTATCAAGATGTATCCATCAGTGGACCAATTGCATGCTTTCGCAGAGGACAAGAAGCCTTCCGTCGACTCCTTCAGACATTAAGCACCCCCACAGCCCAAATGGAACGATAAAAAAATAATAATAATAAAATAAAAAATAAAATTATCATGCTTTTTTTTTTATTCTTTTTTATTTTTTATAGTCAACTAATAGTCGACTATCGGCTAATTTTGGCGACTACAAATCGACTATACAAATCTTTAGTCGGGGACAGCCCTAGCCTGGTGTCGGTCCGTCTCGCTCGCCAAAACTCTTCTGCCTCCCAACCGGAAGACTCACAGCTTAAAGTCTTAAAGTCTCTCTCTCTCTTGCGATGTTTCTCTAACGTTGTTTTGGCCATCTCGTCCCCCTAGCAATGGCTGTCAACGGCTTCTGACCCATATATACACGTATCTCTCTCTGTCTTTGGCGTCTCCCTGACTCTGTGGGTGACCTTGGCTCTCTGGCTCCTATCTCGTCACTATAGAAACCAGTCCACTCTTGCTCCCTGCTACAGAGGAATGTCTGTCTGAGAGTTTAACACACACACATAGTCCTTTAAACTCCAATCTATATAGATATTTACATTACATACATGTTGTTATAACCATATGAAAACCAGTGATATCCTTCAATACAAAGGTCCCTGCTGTATGCAATCTTTTCAACATAAGCTGAACTGAAGTAGTGATTACTATTTACTACTATTATAAACCATGAGCAAATAAACTTTATACCTTATTTGGATATTCAAAATCACTAGTTAGACCATTCAACCCTACAACGTGAAGTGATTTTCATCTCTTTAGTTGCCTTTGATAGGACTGAGTCGAGCCATTTGATTTAGAGAAATATGGATTTGGTTGAACATTTTGCTCTTGGTTCAGAATCTTAGACATCACCCCCAGTTATTTCTCTCTCGAAAGAGGGACACGACAAGATTGCTGTTTATCCATCTTTTTATTTGGTCTAGCCATGGAACCTTGCTATTTTCTAATTAAAAGATTGCTAGAATGGTGAGGATTGAGGGGACCCAAAAGGTATAACTTTTTTGCAGGTAATTTTCACAACTGGAACAAACCAAGCAATATTTGGCAGATGACTACACTGCCAAAATGTATTAAAAAATATATATAAATCAATGCTGACTCTGATTCTGATTTTAACCAGGTTGATGGGTTGAGTGAGGGCCCAAAGCCATCAGAGCCAGTAGAGCAGGACCCAGAGGACCTGACCACCAACAGTAAACTGTGGCTGGGGAAAGACTACAGCAACTTCATCAACAAAGACTGGACACAACTGGACAAGCCGTTTGAAGGTAACACCATCCAAACCTCTATTAGCCACTACAATCAAAATCAGAAACACTTAACTACCCAAGTTCACACTTTTGAACAAGGTGGAATCAGGTGTCATAGAAGCATGGGGGGGGGGTACAGGTAGGATAGGTAGTAATAATAATAGAACATAGAACAAAGTGCAAGTAGTAATGATGATAGTGATAATAGCGATATCAGTAGTGAACAGTAGTGAATTCAGTCAGACAGTAGTAATAGTGATGATAGTATACATGGTTCAAACTGTAGTAACACACTGCACCAGAGTCCGTGCAGTGTTTATTATTAAGAGTCAGATAGTCCTAACAGTTCTCAAGTTCACCAGCTGTTAGTTCTCCAACAATTGGCAGCAGTCCAAGCCTGATGGCTACTGACTGAGGCGGTTTGTGGTGTGTGCACAAACTAGTCTCAGTGACATTGTTGCAGAGACACAACAACTTAGTGTGTTTCGCATTAGGACACACATGGAATAAAGACTAAAGGAAACGCAGATAATCATACTGTACCTCTGATGTCATGAGTGTGCAATATTCTTTGTTGTGTGTTTTTATGTTTATTTCCTTATTTCTTTATGTGCATTGTGGCTATTTTAGTTTCCCATTAAAGCGATAGTTCCGATTTTTTTGTTGTATGAAATACTGTCCAGTAGTGTAGTGAAAGCAAAGCTATCTTACTTACTGAGTCTCACGGTCTTGAGTTCTGGACAGGTTCAGAGAGAACGGGGAAGCAAACTGGGTCACAAAACCAAAAGGTTGTAATCCACACCACATCATGCAGGCAAAATGGTTTCTATTTCTAACACAAAACCGTCCTCCAGCATTTCAGATTCTGCTACGTAGCACTATTTTGTTACTTGAAAATAAAAAACAGTGTATTACTAATATGCTCTGGAGCCTGTTCACAGGTAACGTGGCCGATCAGCTGTTTCAGAATGCTGGAGCAGTGTGGTTTTGTGTTGTAAATGGGTAACTTTTGCTTGCATGTTGTTGGTTCCATGACCCCTGAATTCCCGTTTTGCTGCCTGTCTAAAGCTTTCTGGTTCGCTTGGAACCTGGACAGAACCAGACCACGGTATACTCTGTAAGTAAGCGAATAGCTTTGCATCGACTACACTACTGGCAAAGGTATTTCATACAACTTAATGTCCAAATATTCAAACTATAAAAAAACTGTAAAACAGGCTGAGTATGCTGCAGCTGGCACTGTAGGACCTGAGCCTACGTAGAAAGTACATACCTGTAGGCTGTTGCACTTTAGTACAAACAGAATCAACATGTACTTACAGTATCTTACGTCAAGAAAACAACTGAATACTATTCTGTACTACTCTACACGTCCCTGTACATTGTCCCTTTTTTTACAGACAACATCGACCGCAACAAAGTGCCACGCATGCCATGGCGAGACCTGTCCGCAGCCGTCCATGGCAGCGCTGCCCGGGACCTGGCCCGCCACTTCATCCAGCGCTGGAACTTCACCAAGGTCAGAGTTCCCACACAGACACACAGAGTTCTAAACAATAACCCTCTGCGTGACTAAAAGGAAGTGTGGGGAGATATCTGGATCTTTCTTTTTTTAATACTTTTTTTTTCTCTCCCCTGCTGTTATAGATCTTTAAGAGCAAGTATAAGGACACATTCTTCCCCTGCCTCCTCCCCAAGTCTCACAGCCTGGCCGACACGTTGCCGTTCACTGTCCCTGGCTCTGGCAAAGCCTCCGTGCAGGTATATAATGCAGTCACATGTGTGTTGACTTAGATGCACACACACTAGCACAGAAAATTTAAAATGTCAGCTGTTCTGAGTGACCCCAAAAAAGGTTCAGTTGATGTTCCAAGTGTTCTTCTCATTATTATTCTTTCTGGTATGCTAATTCTAACCCTGTATTTCCTTATTCCCAGGCCTTACATACTCACAATATCACAGGTAATTGTGTTACCCACAGAGTTTGATTTATATGAGACGATAAGTGAAAATTAAATAGGTTTTTGCAGCTTGCACAAGGCCATCATAACTTCAACAGGTCCGTCTTATGAACATATGAACATTACAAAAAAACGATGTGAAGAACTGAAGAGACCGACTGCAATACATCCACAATCCTTCTGTAATGTTCATATCATCATCAATTCCTTGCAAAGAAATAAGCATCTGAGCTGTGTAACTCCTGCTTCTTTTCAGGGCAAATGGTATCCACCATCTTCAACAAATTTGCCCTCAGAAAAATGCCGTGTCTGTGGTCCCTGCCTGCTTCAAGGTGTCTACTATAATTCCGGTACCAAAAAAATCCTCCCCAGCTGGTCTTAATGACTAGACCGGTGGCACTCACCTCTGTGGTCATGAAATGCTTTGAGAGGCTGGTCAAGGATTACATCTGTGCCTCCCTCCCTAGTAACATGGACCCACTGCAGTTTGCATACAGGGCAAACAGGTCCACTGACGATGCGGTCTCCCAAGTACTGCACAACACACTATCTCACCTTGACAGTCAGAAGGGGGGCTATGTGAGATTGCTGTTCATTGACTATAGTTCAGCTTTCAACACCATAGTCCCCACCAGACTGGTTGACAAGCTGATCGATCTGGGTCTGAGCTCCGCCATGAGCGCCTGGATCCTGGACTTTCTAAGGGGGCTTTCTCACTAACCATTCGGGGTCGAATCACAGCCCGATCGCACCAAAATAGGGTGTGATCGTCCTACTGAGAACGCTCCCCCCCGTCACCGGGGACGCTGATTCTCTCCAAACCTGGACCGCTGGAATAGGTGGTTTCGGGTGCGCGCCAGTGGGAGCGGGGGGGCGTGGTGTACAAGCTTGTACCAAAACACGGAAGAGGCTTGCTGTATCAACTTGCTGACACACACAACGTCATTACTGTAATGCTTTCATGCTTGCTTGAATTTTGGGCAGATAAAAACATACAGCAACAACTGGACAATACCCACAAAAACTATATTTATGGGTAATTTGGCGAGTTCAGATAACTTCAGACCTCAACCAAACAAGCATGTTGAGCCTCACGGCTCAGTGGATGAAAACTTTGAGATGAAGCCACGTTACAAGCACAAGACTTCCCTGGCTCGCATTAGGCCTGGCAATTTTTGCCATTGCTATGTCTACTATACATTGGTTTCTTGTTCGAATGCATTTATTTCTATAGCCCAGTGGTACCCAACCAGTCGGCCGTGATCGACCGGTAGATCAATGACATGCAATATAATTGATGCAAGCAATGTTAGCTGCTAACTAGTAATAAATAGGCTAAGCTAACTAGCGTTAGCGTTAGCGTTAACCCTGGAAAACGCTCAAAGCGGACTCCATGACACCAGTTCCATTCGTGAGAAAAGGGGGTGGGTTATATTGACAAGGCTTGACAACAGAGGTTCAAATATAACTTCATATTTATTGGTTATTTGTTTCTTTATATCAGCATCCAGTTTCCACCACCATGTGTTAAACACTTCCTGTGTTGACGTTAGAGCGTAACATCATCGCTACGGCAGCTTACACGATCAAAACACAAACCGTAAACAAAACCCGGAGCGCACCAAGACTGCAGTGTGTACGCAAACTAGAGGGGAGAGGGAGGGGGGAAGTTCTCCAGAGAGTGGTGCGCTCAGCTGAGCGTACTACGGGTATTGCACTACCACCCCTGTAGGACTTATATAACAGGAGGTGCAAATCCAGAGCCTGCAGAATTATGAAAGACACTCACCACCCCAACAACAGCCTGTTTAAGCTGCTGCGGTCAGGCAAGCGCCTACTGTCACACGCTGCAAGAACAGAGAGACTCCGACTCAGCTTCTTCCCCCAGGCCATCAGAACACTGAACACTGAACTCTCCACTCACAAATACACATGAGCACACACAGACACACACACACACCACTCTTGCGGCGGCAACCACTAAAAAAAATATCACTTTAAACAAAATGTTACTTTAAAAAATAGAATCTTTAGAAACA
Source organism: Notolepis coatsorum (assembly GCF_963971535.1). Classification (NCBI taxonomy): domain Eukaryota; kingdom Metazoa; phylum Chordata; class Actinopteri; order Aulopiformes; family Paralepididae; genus Notolepis; species Notolepis coatsorum. The sequence continues at coordinate 59,144,731 of NC_140172.1, read as the reverse complement.
CTTTAAAAGAAGGAGGTACTGTATAGTTTAGATACATTAAGGAGTTAACATTGTAAATTGTATATTGCATAGTAGTGTATATACGAACCAGTTTCTCAGGAGCCTAGCATGTCTTTTTTTTACCATGCATATCTTGTGTCTTATCTATTTTATTTTTCGATGCCTATTTTATTCTATTTTATTATTGTATTTTGCACAATCAATGCGGGCAAGACCACTCGCATTTCACTGTATGCCCTGGTATGTATGTGACAAATAAACGTCTTGATTCTTGATTCTTGACAGAGGCATTAAGGGGGGTGTATTTAGGATAATTCAGCTTTGATGTTTTCAACCAGAATAGGCTAAGAATAGAGTAATCTTTTCCCAAATCGAGTACTAACGTGAATTACTTGAGTAGTACTCGAAAATCTATTTTCAGAATGCATAAAGAGCATGGCAGCAATAACAATGCTTATTGTAAGTCTAAAGTTACCATTTCTAATTATTACATTACCTCCACTCTGTCTGCAGGTCTCACCACACATGGAAACACAGATCTTGTTTGGGTCCATGTAACGTTAGCACAACAGTAACAGTTAGCTAACCACAACTTCAGTGTGTCTGTATCAATAGTCTATGAACGCTACGTAAAGTGGGTGACATGTTGTTGCCACAATTTGGAAATGCACAAACACAAACCGCTGTTTTTATCTGTTTTATCTAGCTGTGTTCCAACGCAAAACAAACTTTTCGCTGTAACATTTGCTCCTCTCCAACTCTCTCGGGCTTCCACTGTTGCCTTCCTGCAACAACTCACACCTTTGCAGAATTTCAGAGCAAGATTTCAGAGTGATATTTCTGTTTCAAACTTTTAGTGGATGTATTTGATAACCTCATTTAAAAAATAAATCAATAGAATCGAGCTCCTCCAAAGCCAGTCACGTTCAGGTGAAAGTGACTCGTAAACTATTACTCACGCCCATCCCTAGTTAAGACCATGATCATTAAACAATGACATTCTTCTTCTGTATGGAGTATTGACTCACCTCGTCCATCTCTGTAAGGGCAATGAACCTCACAGGCACATAAGATTAACATGTTTAATACTGTGGTGGTCACAGAACACATGTTGTTAAACTTTAATTCTGAAGGCTAGACAAACCTAGCAAATAGCCTTATATTCAAGAATCAAGAGGTTTATTTGTCACATACATACCAGGGCATACAGTCAAATGCGGGTGGTCATGCCCGCATTGATTGTGCAAAATACAATAATAAAATAGAATAAAATAGAGTGATTGTTTTAGCGGTTGCCGCATGAGTGTTGTGTGTGTGTGTGTTTGTGTCTGTGTGTGCTCAAGTGTATTTGTGAGTGGAGAGTTCAGTGTTCAGTGTTCTGGTGGCCTGGGGGAAGAAGCTGAGTCGGAGTCTCTCTGTTCTTGCAGCGTGTGACCGTAGGCGCTTGCCTGACCGCAGCAGCTTAAACAGGCTGTTGTTGGGGTGGTGAGGGTCTTTCATAATTCTGCAGGCTCTGGATTTGCACCTCCTGTTATATAAGTCCTGCAGGGGTGGTAGTGCAATACCCGTAGTAGTAGTACGCTCAGCTTAGCGCACCACTCTCTGGAGTGCCTTCCTGTCCTGTGCCGTGCTGTTTCCAAACCAGGCAGTGATGTTTCCAGTCAGAATGCTCTCTACAGCCCCGGAGTTGAAGGAGTGGAGTATCTTCCCCGATACTCTGAACTTCCTTAGCTGTCTCAGGTGATAGAGGCGCTGTTTCGCCTTTTTCACCACAGAATCTATGTGTGTAGACCATGTCAGGTCCTCTGTGATGTGGACTCCCAGGTACTTGAAACTGCTCACCCTGTCCACAATAGCCCTGTTTATCCACAACGGCATGTGTGTCCCCTGCTGTATTCTCCTAAAATCCACGATCAGCTCTTTGGTTTTACCAATGTTCAGGAGTAGGCTGTTGTCCCAGCACCAGCGTGCCAGTTCATCAACCTCCTCCCGATAGGCCTTCTCGTCATTGTTAGAGATCAGCCCCACCACCACTGTGTCGTCCGCAAACTTCACTATGGAGTTGGAGCTGAACCTGGCCACACAGTCATGTGTGTACAGTGAGTACAGCAGGGGGCTCAGAACACAGCTCTGGGGGGACCCGATACTCAGGGTGATTTTGCTGGAGGTATGACCCCCCACCCTGACCGCCTGGCGCCTGTCACTTAGAAAGTCCAGCATCCAGGCGCTCATGGCGGAGCTCAGACCCAGATCGATCAGCTTGTCAACCAGTCTGGTGGGGACTATGGTGTTGAAAGCTGAACTATAGTCAATGAACAGCAATCTCACATAGCCCCCCTTCTGACTGTCAAGGTGAGATAGTGTGTTGTGCAGTACTTGGGAGACCGCATCGTCAGTGGACCTGTTTTCCCTGTATGCAAACTGCAGAGGGTCCATGTTACTAGGGAGGGAGGCACAGATGTAATCCTTGACCAGCCTCTCAAAGCATTTCATGACCACAGAGGTGAGTGCCACCGGTCTATCTATAGTCATTAAGGCTTGTTGGAGAGGAGTTTTTTGGCACAGGGATTATGGTTGACATTTTGAAGCAGGCAGGGACCACGGACGGATATATTGAATATGGATGTAAATACTGGGGCCAGCTGGTTTGCACAGGACTTAAGTATTCGTCCTGTTATCCCATCTGGACCAGCCGCTTTCCGAGTATTTATACCCTTGAACATTAATCTCACGCTGTGTTCTGTCAATGAGAGAGTGTGTGTCGTCGTCCCCCCCGTGGATGAGCCCCCCCTCCGGCGGCAGGTCATTAGCCGGTGAGCTAACGTCGCCACTGCCCGCTCCAAACCTGGCATAAAAGGAGTTGAGTTCATCCGCGAGAGAGGCATCGGCACTCACTATTGAGGGGGGGCTGACTTTATAATCAGTTATCGTTCGTATTCCCCGCCATAAGCCTCTTGTGTCGTTCTGTGCCATCTGTGTCTCCATCTTGTTCGCATATCGCTGTTTAGCAGCCCGCACCTCGCGTAGCATATAGGCTGCTACCTTATACTCTTTCATATTTCCCGATGCTTGGCCCGAGTTGTAAGCAGCGGTACGAGCATTCAGGACCACTCGGATGGAATTGTCCACCCACGGTTTCTGGTTTGGGAAAACCCGCACCTTCTTTGTGGGGACAATACCGTCAGCTAATGTTGCTATAAAGCTAACAACAACATCAGCATATTCACTGACGTCACTGGAGCTCGACTGTATCATCCCCCAGTCGACGCCCCCCAGTGTGTCCTGTAGCGTGGCCTCTGAGCTCTCGGACCACTGCTTCACCTCTCGTGACACAACAGCCTCTCTGGCTCGTTGGTTGTAGCTTGGTAAAAGAAATATGGTGTCGTGATCTAATTTACCTAGCGGAGGCGCTGGTACTGCCTTATAGCCCTGTTTGAAAGGGGTGTAGCAGTGATCCAACGTATTCCCCCCCCTAGTTGTGCATTTTATATGTTGGAAAAAGTTTGGCCATTCCAAGTACAGGCAGTTGGAAGCTAAATAGTTCTTCAAATCATGTTGTGTTATCTATATCACTCAGTTTAATCTACAACGTCTTATGTTAAGGCATCTCCAAAGCCTTGTGAAAATAAATAGGTTTTCATCTAGGCTGCTAAACAGCTGTTGAGGGTTGCTGTGCTAAACTTATGTCAAGGGGAGTCTGGTCACAGGACAATCTAGTGAGTAGGAACTTACTCTGGTGTCAGTGTATGGCAGTCATTGAGCCTGCATAGCCCAAGGTTGGGTGCTACACAGTGGTGGTGAAGGAGGCAATTTCCACCATACATTGTAAAGCACTTTGAGTGTCTAGAAAATAACTATATAAATGCAATGATCATTAATTTATTCCTTCCTTCATCTTGTGGTTTCATTCTCAGGTGCTGCGCTCCGCAGACCGCTGGTCGACAGGAACGTGTGAGAACTCCATCCTCAATGCGTACATCCACACCATCGAGAACAGCGAACACTACATCTACATAGAGGTAACGTTGGACTGTTGTTGTTTGTTTTCCTCATCATAGAAACAGTACACATTAGGACTGTCCTCTTGTGCAGGTTAAACTACTAATTGGTCATTAAAAGTGCTATAGATAACATTCAGCCACTAGATGTCGGACTAGAGCACCAGTCATTTATCCAATCAGGTGCATTCCCTGTGGGGAAATCGCAGAACCCGAATGCGGAACTGCAAGTTTGTTGGTAAAAGACTACACGCGGAGGGCGTACATGCCTGCAATATATAAACAACAACGCTCATTTTGGACCTGCCAACATTTTTCTAATTATAAATTCATTAATCAATCATTATTTTGGGGGGAAAGCAATACTTTTATTCCGCACCTTTCTAAAAGCTATGTGGATGTATTTCTTTTTTCTTTTTATCGATTACTCTACATAAACATTGTATCTATAGCACCTTTAACTAAGACTATCTTTAGTTGATTACTCTTTATTTAAAACACTTTTTTTTTATTAAGGTCCAATCTGTGTTTTTTTTTTTTATCATATCAATGTGAGGTATATTCACATACATTCTTGAGGAGTTTGAGCTATAGATAGAAAAAAGATTTGGAACTTTCTTAACTCGTATAGTTCAAGTTCAAGTCAAGTTCTTTAATAGTTGTCATACAGAAGTACAGAATACTTTCATACAAAATGCTTCTTACTGTTACGCTCCAGAGACTGTGCTAGACAAGATAGTATCAAATAACATAATAACATAATATAGCATGAATTTAGAAGAAGAAAATGAGGTCACAGTGTTCGGTATAGACATATGTACAATGTTCTGAGTTACCATATAATATACAATACACAATACTATGCAGTGTACTAATGTACAGTACTATCTAGTGCAAAGCAGAAATGGGATGAGGTACAATTTTAGGTACAATTTACAGTAAGGTGTACGAGTTGTAGTGCAATCCTTCATCCATAAATATAAAGTGTGGGGAGTGGGTGCTACAGTGTGTTTGTTTAAAGTGGGTGTGTGCTATAAGTGTGTGGAGTGGGTGCTACAGTGTGTTTGTTTAAAGTGAGTGTGTGCGTGTGGATGTGTGTGCTATGTGCGTTTGGTGGTTGTTGTTGTGTAGTGTTCATTCATTGTTCGTTTAGCAGCCTGATGGCCTGGGGATAGAAGCTTCTTCTGAGTCTTTCTGTGCTCGCCTTGAGACTCCTGTATCGCTTGCCTGACGGCAGCAGTTCAAAGAGGCAGTTGTTCGGGTGACTGGAGTCTTTAATGATTCTCTTAGTCTTGCCCTTGCAACGCTTGTAGTAAATGTTCTGGAGGGTGGGGAGCCCCCCTCCAATTGTGCGTTCGGCTGAACGTGTCACTCTTTGTAGTCTGCTTTGGTCTTGTGCAGTGCTATTCCCAAACCAGGAGGTGATGTTGCCGGTCAAGATGCTCTCTATTGTACATGAGTAGAAGTTCTTAAGGATCTTCTGGCTGACTTGGAACTTCCTTAGGCGCCTGAGGAAGTAGAGGCGTTGTCGTGCCTTCTTCACAACACTGTTAATGTGTGTGGTCCATGTCAAGTCCTCGGATATGTAGGCTCCGAGGTACTTAAAGCTGTTGACTCTCTCAACCGGTGCCCCGTCGATGCTGAGGGGGCTGTAGTCCTTGACCCCCGACCTCCTGAAGTCCACAATCATCTCCTTTGTTTTGCTGACGTTCAGGGAGAGGCTGTTTTCCTGGCACCATCCCGCCAGGACCTTGACCTCTTCCAGGTAGGCCCTCTCGTCGTTGGCAGAGATCAGGCCCACCACCACTGTGTCGTCAGCAAATTTGACGATTGTATTGCTACTCCGCTGAGCCACACAGTCGTGTGTGTACAGGGAGTAGAGGAGGGGACTCAGAACACAGCCCTGGGGGGCCCCTATGTTGAGGGTGATGGATGAGGAGGTGCAGTTGCCTGCTCTCACCACCTGGGGTCTATGTTGGAATCCGGGCGTGATTTGAAGCGGTCTAGCCAGTAGCGTCAAGAATGTCTGTAGCCGCATTTCGCGGAGACGCTCTCTGATTGGCCGACGCCAGTATTTTTTTCCGTAGCAGAATTTCACAGAGACGATCTCTGATTGGCCGAATCCAATTTCTAATGTTCCAATTCTAGCTTATTCCAATTCTAGCTTATTCCTAGGTTGGTGATGCAGGCAGCTGTTTGTCTTAGAGCGTGCCGTGCCCAGTGACTGCAAGTTCTTTAGACTGTTAAGCTTAGGCACTCTTTCAAAGTTGGTTAAGGTTAGAGTTTGTCTTAGAGCATGGCGATAGAACGCCAGGTAGTTTGCAGTCTGTTCGAGCGGAAATGGACAAAGGAATGAAGTACTTGTGTTGTGTGGTGCTTCTGCTAACAAGCTAACACTTGGCTAACAAGCTATATGGCGGATGCAGTCTGGACACAGTGGACAGTGGTCTGGAATTAAACATCAACAGTGGATTATACACTTTATCAAGGCAAGCCCTGGACGTGTCAACTAAACAGTGAGTCTCTCTCTCTCTCTCGCTCTCTCGCTCTCTCGCTCTCTCTCTCTCTCTCTCTCTCTCTCTCTCTCTCTCTCTGTGGTTAACGTTAACGTTTGTAAATAGTTTTTTTTTTAGGAGCAGTACTGTTAGGCTACTGCTGGCCATTCATGAAGCGAGACATTGCTGATTGTTTATTTATTTTATAACACAAGACTATGACTACCAACTGCCTAGCCAGCCGTGTATCAATCTTGGATGCAATAATAACGTTACCACACTGACTGTGTCGATGGCTCATTGATTTAACTACTGCAGCTCTCTCGGATTGAAAATACGTGGATTATGGCTTGTTCAATATCGTCTATGTTTGAATGAATGAATGAATGAATGAAAACTTTATTAACAGATTGCAGAATGGGTACAATACAGTACGGCTCAATACACACAATTGTTAAGGGGATGCAGACCAGAGAAAGACGTTTGTCTTGTTTACATCAGGGTCCCAGATTTTCGATTCATATCGATAGTTTAATAGCTAGCCTTGGCTCATTTAACAATATGCAAAATATGTGTACAGCCCTGTACTCATACTGAAGTTATTCTTGGTATATAATAGGTCTGATTGTGTAACGAATCGATTCCACGTCGCGCTGTGTGTGAGAGAGAGAAGGAGAGAGGGAGAGATCTGCCTGTGTTTGGAGACGGGCGAGTTTTGTTTCTAACTTTTCTATTTATATATTGTGTTTCAAGTTGTGAATTAGAGTCTAGAGTAGACTATACTTTATTTGACTGGTTGTGTGTTGTTGTAGTAACAGCTGAGCGACTCGTTCATAAGAGCCGATTCATTGCCGTGAGCGTGAGTCGAATCGCTCACGTCTTGCCATGAGTCTGTTGCGGTACTGTACATGTTTGCAAAATGTTTGGTATAGCGCCCCTAGTGGCGAAGCACCCACCGGCCACCACTGCCACAAGGGGTGCGCGCACCACAGGTTGGGAACCACTGCTCTAGTGGTTACAAACACTATCAACATAAACAAACTGTTTTACAAAATACAGTGAATATGATTTAAAAACTCAGGAAACTGGAGCATGCTTAGTAGTTTAGTGCTATATCGCTGTAAATCAGGAGGCTAGAGCATGCTCAGTAGTTTATGACTGTATTTGTAAAGCAGGAAGCTGGAACATGCTCAGTAGTTTAGGACTATATCTCTGTAAAGCAGGAAGCTGGAGCAGGGGCGTATCTAGACCCAGCACTCCACTGGGGCACAGGGGGGCACAGAAGTATATGAAGAATGGCCGGTATTGGCCGGGTTTTGGGCGAAAATGGGTGGATTTTGTAACTATTTTTTTTTTACTTTCTTTCGGTTTTAGGGTTAGGTTAGGGTTATGTTATTTAATTATTTTGGGGAGCCAGCCCCCCAAACTCCTGAAATGCATAGAAACCTATGAAATAAATAAAACAATCTGACATTTATATTAAAAAGAGCTAGCCCCCCAAACCCCTAAAATACATAGAAATCTATGCATTTTGGAACAGTTACTATAGTCAAGAAAGCATTTAGTCATACTTAAAGTTTAAAGTGCTTTACTTGCATTGAACATTGCATTGAACATTGAACAATGAGACATCATTAGAAAGCACAATGTATGTTTCCATAGTTACGCAGATGACACACAATTGTACATCTCTGCTGAACCAAATGATCACACAGCTATAAACTCCATTTCTGCCTGTCTCTTAGCAATAAACAAATGGATGACGAACAACTTCCTAAAATTAAATGAGGGCAAAACTGAAATCCTACTAGTCGGTCCTATAACAAAAAGAGAAATGTTACAGAGCAATATGGGGCAACTTACTCCTTGGATCAAACCCGAAGTTACAAGTAAGTAACCTACACTGGCTTCCGGTAACATTTAGAATTGATTTCAAGGTCCTCCTCCTTATATACAAAGTATAAACATTGCGATCATCTACTACTGGTCTATTGAAGGTTCCAAGCCACAGTTGCAGCCTTTGCTAACTATATGCACCAAAGTTATGGAACACACTACCTATGGACATTAGGGAAGCTAGATCTCTTAATATTTTCAGAAATAAGTTAAAAACGTACCTCTTCACCATAGCCTTCTAATACACCCCGCTGTTGATTGTACTGTAGCACTATTTTACTCTGGCCATTCTATTGCATAATTTTACTATCTATTCTACTATTCTATTATTGCACTGTATTATTGGTGTGCAAACCAGTCAACTTACAAAAAAGAGCCTGTTGGAGGATTTCAACAAGATAAATGCGACAACAGTGCAAAATATTTCAATATTTCAAAGCGAAGTAAAAAATATTATAATAATTATTTGATCATGTTAAATGATCATTTGATCATGTTAAAAAAGGGAAAATAAAAAACATTTGTTAAAAAAAAAAAAAAAATGTATCAGTGGGGCACAGATGATCATCAGTAGGGCACGTGCCCTACTGATAGTGGTCTAAATACGCCGATGAGCTGGAGCATGCTCAGTAGTTTAGGACTATATCTCTGTAAAGCAGGAAGCTGGAGCATGCTCAGTAGTTTAGTGCTATATCTCTGTAAAGCCGGAAGCTGGAGCATGCTCAGTAGTTTAGGACTATATCTCTGTAAAGCAGGAAGCTGGAGCATGCTCAGTAGTTTAAGACTATATCTCTGTAAAGCAGGATACTGGAGCATGCTCAGTAGTTTAGTGCTATATCTCTGTAAAGCAGGAAGCTGGAGCATGCTACCTGGAAGAGGGCCTACCTGGAAGAGGTAGATAATCTGTCACAGTGGTGTCAGGAGAACTGCCTCTCCCTGAACGTCAGCAAAACAAAAGAGATGATTGTGGACTTCAGGAGGTCGGGGGTCAAGGACTACAGCCCCCTCAGCATCGACGGGGCACCGGTTGAGAGAGTGAACAGTTTCAAGTACCTCGGAGCCCACATATCCGAGGACTTGACATGGACCACACACATTGACAGTGTTGTGAAGAAGGCACGACAATGCCTCTACTTCCTCAGGCGCCTAAGGAAGTTCCAAGTCAGTCAGAAGATCCTTAAGAACTTCTACTCATGTATAATAGAGAGCATCCTGACTGGCAACATAACCTCCTGGGCCCTCATTCATCAACGTGGCGTAGAATATGTTCTATTTCCACACGTAAGCACAGAATCTAGAATCAGTGCACGTACAGTACGAAAAAAACGGGATTCATCACACGTGCGTACACAGGTTCTACGCACACCTGTCTTGATAAATATGACTTTGATCCTACGTTTGAGCTTGTGCACTGTTTTAAGTATTTGCATACCAGAACCGCCCCGATTAACCATATACGGTAATGGAATACCCCCATGAAATGTGGAAAAATGGACTAAGCCGAGGGAAGCGTGTTATGAGAACGGTGATGTCGGATATGATATCTATTAACCATTGCTGCCTGGGCAGCGCAAACACTAATAAAGACCGTGCTGGAATATGACTGCCTTTTCCCGTGTTCTCCTCAATTTTATTCCAAATCGCGGAGCGCAGTCAGTCAGTACACCCCGTATATTCCGATAACGCTATATAAACCATGCTGCATTCATTCTGAGAGAAAGATCTATTATTCCAAATGCTATTTATAGGGTTTTGACCATAATTACACTACTGTTGCTATTTTACAATGAACTATAATGAATTACGGTTCATACAGAACATGCCAGTGTTGAAACTAATGCACAGAAGCTCATTTCCTTGTTGTAATAATATATTCTACCACTGGGCGTCAGCTAAGTGTGCTCCGAGCTGTGCATACACATAAGCACGAAGTGAAGTTCAAGTTGAAATTGATGAATCCCACTCTTTGCTTAGAAATGGTCGTACGCACAGGTTAAGCACATATCTGTGCGTAAGACACGTTGATGAATGAGGGCCCTGGTTTGGGAATAGCACTGCACAAGACCGTAGCAGACTACAAAGAGTGACACATTCAGCCGAACGCACAATTGGAGGGGGGCTTCCCACCCTCCAGAACATTTACAACAAGCGGTGCAGGGGTAAGGCTAAGAGAATCATCAAGGACTCCAGCCACCCGAACAACTGCCTCTTTGAACTGCTGCGGTCAGGCAAGCGATACCGGAGTCTTAAGGCGAGCACAGAAAGACTCAGAAGAAGCTTCTATCCCCAGGCCATCAGGCTGCTCAACGAACAATAAACACTATGCAACAACCATCAAATGCACACAGCACACACACCCACACGCACACACTCACTTAAACAAACAACACACTGCAGCACCCACTCTCCACTTTAGATCACCTAAACACACTTTACACTTTATATTTATTGGTAAAGGATTTGCACTACAACTCGTACACCTTACTGTAAATTGTACCTAAATTGTACCTCATCCCATTTCTGCTCTGCACTATATAGTATTGTATATTAGTACATTGCATAGAATATTGTATATTGTATGGTAACTCAGTTACTTCTATTCTGCATCGAACATTGTACATATGTCTATACTGAACACTGTGACCTTTTTTTTTTACTTCTATTTTACATGCTATACTATTTTATTTCATACTATCTTGTCTAACACAGTCTCTGGAGCGTAACAGTAAGAAGCATTTTGTATAAAAGTATTCTGTACTTCTGTATGACAACTATTAAAGAAACTTGAAACTTGCTCAGTAGCGTGATTTTATTCCGTAGCCTATGTTTGCGAAGACGCTCTCTGATTGGCTAGCCGCGTACAGCGAAGACCCTCTCTGATAGGTTTAGCGCCGAAGGGTCTCTTCCGCATATTCAACAACAATTGATATGTTGTTCCCTAACCCAATTTCTTATTTTTATTTTTTTTACCTTCTCTTTCTCCTATTTTTCTCTGATTTTCTCCCCGTCCCAATTTAGTCGTTATGCCAATTGCCCCCCTCCCCTACCTGGTTGTTGTACGCATGTTCTCCCACGAGTCGGTACAAGGGTGTCCTGATGTCAAACGCACGCTTCCTCCGAGATGTGCGCCGTCAAGCCAGTGACGCTCTTTTCACTTGGCAGCGAGGACTCTCATTTGGTGGAGTGTAACGCGTGGGAGGGCACGCTATCTCCACCAAGTCCTCCCCCCGCTTAGCAAGCGCCGAGACCTGACCTGTAGGCGTCGCTGTCCACAACGCCAGATTCCCACCCCCTAATACTGCCAATTGTATTAGTATGAACGGCCAGCCAAGCTGGTAGCAACGCCGAGAGCTGGGCTCGAACCCAGCGTCTCCTGCGTTGGTGACGAGCGCAATCGCCGCTACGCCACCTGACCGCCCTTAACCCTAACCTTAACCTTAACCCTAACCCTAACCCTAACTGTTACAAAGGGTCAGATTAAACCGAATATATATATTTATTGCTTGAGATCCCTTGTATAATATTTGTATATCGTTTGATATCCCTTGTATATTCTTTGTATATATACACGGAATATCCCTTTACCTGGGTACAAACCAGACCATAATATTCGCTCTCCTATTGGACAGCGACCCCTAGGCGCCAACGACCATACCCCCAATGGCAAGTTCAAAGGCAACGCCAAGGCATGTCTCAACATGTCCAGGTTTGCGCAGTAATACGAGACAGAACTGAGGTTGGCACTAGATAATTCACCTTACGTATAAATACGGCGCAGGTGGAAACAGCAGCAATTCGTTCATTACTAGTAAAGCCTTCACCACGAGACAACGTGCAGTGAAGTGGGCAACTTTGCCTCTGAATAGAGCCTTGAGAACCGCGTGCGAATAGATTGCTAAAGTGTCAGAGTTTAACGCAGTACCGTTGAGTTCGACTTATTCTAATGTGAAGTAATAGTCTATCATTTATAGTGTATCGTGCGGCTACCGTTCTTCAGTGACCAGCATTACCACCGGTTCGTCGTGTATATAGCTAGTGCACTTATCCAGGCTGGGCGGCCTAAACTCGTGCCCCCACCCGAGGAGTCCTAGACGAGAACCGTTGGATATGTACATCGGAGAACCTACACCGGCGACTGCAGAACCTTTTCTGGTTGGATTATATTGCTTTGGTACCGTGACTGCTGGAGCAGAGAACCGTCTACCCCACTATCGTGTGGGATCTACCCCCCGTGAGGAGCATCACTCGAGCCCGCCTCTAGGAAGAGGCTGGCTAGCTTTCATCCATGCTGTCGAGCATACTGGATTATAGCTGTTGCTTTGTCTACGGATCAAGGGAGTACTGCACTGGCTCCTGTATCTGGAGCCTCGTTATTCCGCGTTGACCCAGACTTTGCACCCGAACATTCCTCTACCCTGCCGGCCTTACACCCGGAGGGAACCCCCCAGTGTCTCCAGCTGGTACTAGTGTGCCTTATGTAATTACTATGCCACAGGTGGCGTCAGTTTAGACCCTTCTTACTATTCTCATTGACTTACGCTCTTGACCTACTTTACGTGTGTTCTTCGCCTTACAAGCGCGAGTATAATTCTCAATCTGTAACTTAACGTTGCTTGCTCTGATAATAATAAATACCCTCCAAATAGAACTTTATGTGTCAATGCCGTGTTCTTGTGTGGGTGTTCACCATATATATTCATGTACTGTATGGCCAGTAATTAAAGTACATAAGTAGTGGTTTAATAATACCATACTCTCAATACAGTCAGGGAATTGTACCCCTCAGTTACACTAACCCTAACTCTAAGCATAACCCACTTCGAAAAAGGGCCAAAGCATAACCACTTTGAAGCAGAGAATATATATGTACAAGGCGGAAGAGACCCTTCGGCGCTAAACCAATCAGAGAGGGTCTTCGCTGTACACGGCTAGCCAATCAGAGAGCGTCTTTGCAAACATAGGCTACGGAAAAAAATCACGCTGCTCAGTAGTTTAGTGCTATATCTCTGTAAAGCAGGAAGCTGGAGCATGCTCAGTAGTTTAGGACTATATCTCTGTAAAGCAGGAAGCTGGAGCATGCTCAGTAGTTTAGTGCTAGATATCTAGTAGTAGTAGTAGTAGTAGTAGTAGTAGTAGTAGTAGTAGTAGTAGTAGTAGTAGTAGTAGTAGTAGTAGTAGTTTATTCAGTCATCATCTCACACAATACAATATACACCATCATTTAACAATATTTGATTTTACAGTGACTGAAAAGGTACAGACTGAAGCATAATGCTTATATATGCCTGTCCTATATTCTTAAAAAAAATTAAAAAAATTAAGACTCCAAAACAGTATTCTAAAAGAAAATAGCTAAAAAAACAGTATTATTCACCCTTGTAGTTTTCAAAAATAGCTTTACAAGGGCGGCTAAGTGGCGCAGTGGGCAAGGCGCTCGCCACTAATGCAGGAGACGCTGGGTTCGAGCCCAGCTCTCGGCATTGCTACCAGCTTGGCTGGTCGTTCATACTAACACAATTGGCAGTGTTAGGGGTGGAAAGCTGGTGGGTGGGGATCGGACGTTGTGGACAGCGACTCCTACAGGTCGGTTGGTGCGCCTGCGCAGCAGAATCAGGAAGCAGCGGGGGCGGCGTGTCCCTCCCACGCAGACCCTCGCCGCTGAGAGATCGCGCTGTGCAGGTGAAAAGATGCGACGGCTGCCTCCTCGTGTACCGGAGGGGACACGTGATGGAAGGCTTCGTCCACATTGCAGCCGGCCTGTGGGAGGCATGGCCTAACAGCGTTCGAGACAGGGGAGGGTAGAATTGGACAATACGAAATTGGGGATGGGAGAAAAATAGAAAATGGGAGAAAAAGTAGATACAAAAATAGCTTTACAAACCATTTTCTTAAAAACCAAAAGCAAATGACTCATTCTTAACTGTATATCAGCATTGTTCCACAAGTTAACCCCAATAATAGAAATACACCTCATTTTAATCCCTTTCTTAGCTTTTTGAACAGTAAATTTACAAATATCTCTCAAATCATATTTTCTTTCATGTATTGAAAAAAACCTTTGCACCCCTGTAAAGCAGGAGGCTGGAGCATGCTCAGTAGTTCAGGACTATATCTCTGGATTGGCAATATGTACAGAGCTGGCTGTGAGCTTATTTTACTCTAAAGTAACCTTTATATAAATACAAGAGAGTTGACCTTTCCCCTCACCTTAACCTCCTTTATAATAACACTTACCTTCTAAAACATTACATTTAACACATTATCCCTTTTCTAACCTCAACCTTGACCTCTACCCTAGATTAACCTTCCACAACAATGCCTGTACCTAACAAACACCTTCTCCCCCGCCCTCCCCTGGAAGCTAGAAAAGGAGGGATATACTCTACTAAATGAGACAGCTGACTAGGTGAAAGTTCTGTCGTCTCGTAGTAAGTTTTGCATCTCTCTGCATCAGTGAACTCTGGGATGGTTTTTGCCTTAATCCCCCCCGACACAGAAAACACACACACACACACACACACACACACACACACACACACACACACACACACACACACACACACACACACACACACACACACACACACACACACACACACACACACACACACAGAGACACACACACACACACACACACACACACACACACACACACACACACACACACACACACACACACACACACACACACACACACACACACACACACACATTTAGAAATGAGCTAGCCTGCTACCACTACAAATAAAGTGAGCCTGCTGGGAACTCGTCCAAGCTCACACCTCATAGTGAGTCTCCATCTGCTGTCATCTGCCCTCAGAACCAGTTCTTCATCAGCTGTGCCGACGGGAAGAACGTCCACAACAGCATCGGGGACGCCATTGTGAAGAGAATCCTACGAGCGCACAGGTTGGTGTCACTAGTACTCAATACTAAATACTCAACACTACCAATGACCTCTTCTGTTTGTCTGAGTTTGCCGCGTGACATATGGCCCTGACATTCGTATACCTTCGTTTGAGTATGGCACAGTGGTGCTTAAAGGTACTATGAATTAATGAATGAATGAATGAAAACTTTATTTAACAGATTGCATAATGGGTACAATACAGTACGGCTCAATACACACAATTGTTAAGGGGATGCAGACCAGAGAAAGACGTTTGTCTTGTTTACATCAGGGTCCCCCATTTTCAATTCATAGTGACATTTATGACATACACAACATACATGACATTTATGGCATAGGGACATACATGACATACAGGTATTTAGTACTGTTACATTTGTGACATATATACGATATTCAAATATACAGTACTGTTACCCATAGATCCTGACAGAGTATATACATATGATGGGGAGGGGACTGTACATTAGGAGGGGGTGGGTGGGTGGGTGAGAAATATACATACGGTGGGGAGGAGACTGTACATTTGGAGGGGGTGGGTGGGTGGGAGAGAAATATACATACGGCGGGGAGAGAATATATACATGCGGTGGGGGGGAGACTGTCTATTAGGAGGGGGTGGGGGGGTTTGGACATTTATGGTGGCCAGTTTAGAATTGCAGCCTCCCGTAGGTGCTCTTTAAGAGCGGTTTTGAATGTGGGTAGGGATTCACATTCCTTTACAGCTTTGGGTAGGGCGTTCCACATTGATGTGGCATAATTGCGAAACGTGTTTAGTCCCTTGTTTGAGCCGAATCTGGGTTTAACATGATTTTTTGATAGATAGATAACATTCAGCCACTAGATGTCACACTAGAGCACCAGCATGTCATTTATCCAATCAGGTGCATTCCACATGGGGAAATGGGAATTAGGGAGGGGATACATGCACGCAACATGTAAACAACAACATTCATTTTGGACCCGCAAATTTATTTTAAATGATGACTTCATTAATAAAAAAATTATCAAATACTTGTATTCCTACTTTTATAAAGCTATGTGGATGTAATATAATAAAAAATACAAAAGAAACCTCAGTAACAATAATGTGATGGTAACTGAGGCTTTAACTCATTCTGCGCGACGGGTCGGGGCGCCAGATGGCGCTATTACGCCAGCGCTGTAAGTCAATGGGGCGCTTTGTTCACTTGCGAGTGCTTAAAATATATCTTATATTATAGCTATGGGTCTAATACACCCGTCGACTGTCAGTGAGTTGCTTCCAGTCAACATGCACGAAACAGATTTTCATCGGTACATTTAAATTTTATACCGTTTTGAATATGAGTATAGTTTTGGTGATTCTTAGTAATCCCAGGAAATAGCCCTTTAGTGGAATACACGTTGTAATTTTTCGCCTGATTATCGAATCTTCCTGAAATCAACGCTAGATTATCATTATTATCCTTCCTCATCATCATCATCATCATCATCATCAACCTTTATTTATTCTCGAAATTACAATTGAGGTCACCCTCATTTTCAATGTAGTCGAGACTTTACAGACATTTCAATGCACACATTTCTACAATATAACAATAATAAATATTAATAGCTATCGACATAGTACTCTCAGTCCACAGCAGTGCACCACAGCAATTAGTATAACAAATTAAAAAGAAAATGAACATGGGCATAAAATCAGCACACAAATTGACAAAATAAAGAATTGCATAAACTTCAGACATAAGAATAGGTATAAAAGACAATAAAAGTAGTGTAATGTAGACGTGCAGATTTAAGAATAGGCATAAAATAAGTACAATAGTATAATGTCGCTCGAAGGCATGTGAACCCCCCCGGAACAGTCAGTCCCCCGAACACCTCACACATCAATCCCTACCATATCCCCATCCAAGACACACCCCAGATAAAGCACGCCATGACCGAAGGAAAACACAAACAGCCCGCGCGTCACTCACACCACCATGCACGGCAATGAGAATGCCAACCCCACGGGCCGCTCCATCTACCCCAGCCCCTGTGCCTCCGCCGCCACAAGGAAAACCAGCGAACACCACGCCCCCCACCACCAAACTTCACAGAGGAATGACGCGCCCCAGGACCCGCAGCCACGCCAAAGGAGACACGACTCCACACACTCAAGCAGACAGACACAACAGCGGCCAAAACGAGAAGACATGCTGGGTCGGGACCCCCGGGACACCCCGGAACACAACAGAAGGCACAGCGAGCCCCCCATGCAAGGAACCCCAAAACCAGTCAGCGAACCGAGGGAGCCCAACGCTGAAGACCAACCAAAAATCCACCAAAGCACACGCAAGAGACCAATACCCAACTCCGAGGAAGGCCCAGGAAAGGTCCAGTCGAAGCCACAGGCGCCATAGGCTCCAACCAAACCCCCCCCAGACCTCTCCCAGAGTCGAACACCAGCCCCCCCACATGCACCCCGAAGGACCCCGGCCAGCCCCCATCACTAAACTCCCCCAACCCACCGACACCACAGGGATCCCCCGCACAAAGAACCCACCATAACCCCTACAGTACCCCAAAGTGCTCCAAAGGTCCCAGAGCCATCCCAGACCAACCACAACGCCACACGCCCCCCCATCCAACCACCACCATGTCCATCCTCCCGAACATCCAGAATCACCGCCCCCCCTCGGCACGGCTACAGGCCATGGGGCACACAACCCACCACCCCCCCATAGAATCCGAAAGCAAAAACATAGAATCCACCGATTCCCCCGCACTGACAAGGCCACCAGGACCAGAGGCAACAAAGCATAAATAAGGATAAATAAGGATAAATAAGTACCAATGTTGGCCAGAGAAGACCAACCCATTTTCTCATATAAGATGCAGTGGTGTGTATCATATCTGTCACCAGTGATGAATCTAAGAGCAGAATGATAAACAGAATCTAGTAGTTTGAGAGTCGAAGGGGCAGCATTTCTATAAATCACATCTCCATAATCCAAGACAGATAGAAAGACTGCTTCAATAACCCTCTTTCTACATATCATTGGGAAACTAGATCTATTCCTGTACAGGAAACACATTTTTGGCTGGATGGATGAAAATGTATGGATATAGCTAATAAAAGAAATAACGATTAAAACCAGAGTTTTCTCGTGATTGGCGCTGAACGGTTGGCGAGTTAACCCGACTTTTCTCGTGACTGGCATTGAATGAGTTAATGGGAGTTTCATTTTCAAATTTTTGAACGTGTGTAAACAGTACTTCTTACCAGACCCAAATAAAAGGGTTAAATGATGATAAGACACTATCGTTTTTGTGACTGATTTCAGTGAGCAGAAGAAGTACAGGGTGTTCGTGGTGGTGCCTCTGCTTCCTGGCTTTGAAGGAGACATCAGTGAGGGAGGTGGAAACGCCATCCAGGCCATACTACACTTCACCTACAGGTCAGTCTCCATCCAGGGATACACACACAGACTGTATGAAGGCTTTCGTTCCCGAAGCTGCACCATCCATTTTGGAGAGCAATTTGTTATTAGATTAGATTCAAAATTATTGTCATTATACAGCACAAGTACAGTCAGGGGCGGACCTAGCCCATTTGGCGCCCTAGGCGAGATTCACCACAATTTTTTTATAATTTTTTTTTTTTTTTTGCTTTTTTCTTCATAGTTCTCTAACGTTAGTCTTTCTTTCCTCAATGTTCAATTCTATAAACACTTGACCGATACCCATCAATGCACAGCGCTCTAGCATGTTCTGACTGTGAACACCTAAAGCTGAGGCTCAGACCGACCGACCGCTTTAGATTTTTGGCTCATTTTCCCTTATGTTAGAATTTTTTTAATGTAAAAATAATGGTTGCAGATATAGAGGTGGGCGCCAAAACTGCACAGAAAAAAAAACAAAAAAAATAAAAAAAAATAAAAAAAATAGTTTTTTTTTTTTGGCGCCCCCCTCTGGGTGGCGCTCTAGGCGACCGCCTATATCGCCTGTAGGAAGGTCCGCCCCTGAGTACAGTACAACGAAAAGAGGTTTGGCATCCAACCAGAGTGCAAATGTAACAGTAAAGTGCATGAACAATATACAGTGTACAGGTAAGGCTGAGCCAGAACCCTGTTTTTAGGGTTCGAACGTTCGCCAGGGTTTATCGAACGAACGTTCGAACGTTCGTTTTTTGTAAATTTTTTAATAAAATTTTTTTTTATTACTTTTTTTTGTATATAATTTTTTTTTTTTTTATTATTATTATAGATCCTACGGAGGGCGGCATTGCATAATCTATTGGTGAAAAAACATGTTGTTTACAGTGGTGGCTGTTCATGTAAACATGTAATTAAACAAAGCACTCAGAAGAAAATAAACAAGCTACTGAGTACTGCATAAAGTTCCTACTTATGATAAACAATAGCCCTTGCACACCGCAGTCACGTAAGGGGCTAGATAAACAAATGCATTCGTTTTGTGGCATTCACGTTATATAGTTAGTGTTACACGTTCAATAACAGGTATTCACTCTTGGTCGACGGGAAGGAGAGAGGCGCGCGCCACGCTCCTTCCACGTCACCTCGGAACGGGGGACGGCAGAGAGACAGAGACACCGGCGCGGGGGTCCCGCCGGGCTCCCAACACGCCTGCCGCCTCGGCCAGAGTTGTTTCCAACGCAACCACCTCCCGCCATGAAGCTCACGCTCCGTGGCCGAAAAAGGCTTGTATTCAATACTATTCATTAATGATCCTTCCGCAGGTTGACCTATGGAAAGTTGTTACGACGTTTACTTCCTCGGCGGGGAGCTAACGCTACGTTAATGCTTCTCTCAAGCAGATCAATGGCGGCATTGCCGGAAGTAAAAAAAATAATAAACGCTTGCCGATTGGTGGTAACAGCAGAGGCGGGTGCAAGCGGTGTGACGTAATTGGCAGAATCGCCTGTCATTCAATCAAAATTTTTCTATTGCATTGGTTGAGACTAGAGCTCTGGTTGAGTATCCAGCAACAGCCCGGCAGAGACCATACTGGTTGAGCCGAGCGATCTCACTCGGGGGACGCGCCGCTTCACATCGCCTCACCGTCGTTGCGCCTGCTTTATTTTTTTTCACCGAACGTTCGAACCCATTAATTAAAGCTTAACGAACGAACGTTCGAACGTTCGGGCTCAGCCTTATGTACAGGTGATTAATTTGCTCTCGTCTGTCGGCTCCGGGCTGCATTTTCGCCGATCAACCAATACATTGTTGGAAAGTTGAATTTGAAGTTGAATTGTTTTGACTAGAGCATCGAAATGAATTGCAGCGGATGGCCATTTTGGATAATCATGCAAATTTTTACTGGTACACACATTACAAAAACCTTTGTAAAACATTCATTTTCCGTGGGATCTTTATAAACTTTGGACCTGTACTTCAGGCTATGGAACCATTATGTTTTCCAGCTCCTACCTCTCAGCTGGAACTTAAAAACAGGCATCTGGCAACCAGTAAAAAGAAATGTGAGTACACAAAACTTTACTTCAGTGTGTTCAAACTTCTGTTACTCTATTACATTAACACTCAAAGTGATTTTTCTTTATTGTGTAAGACACTTCAGAATGTTACCTTTCAAAAGAGACTCATGCATGTGCTATAACCTCTTAAGCATACCCCCCATTTAGCAGAAAACTAAAACCATTTGCATACTTTTTTTGCAAAGCTTATGTGAGGTTTTGTCCGCTCCTCACCCACTCGCTCCGTTCCTTTAAAGTACTTTGTTGATTAATTGCATTCCCCGCCACGCTACGTTCCTTTAAGGTACTGTGAGGATTCTGTGATGATTGGTTTGTGGCCGAACGCACACTTCTAAGTCAAGTATCAATTACCATCACGCACCTGATGTGTTTTCTAATCAGCGCCCCAAGAGGCTTTATATACTCTGATTCCCCTAATATCGAGGTTGGATCGTTTTGTATACTGCCTCTTCATGGACCTCGTTCCTGGGGTGAGACTCGTCATCGCTCTCTATCGTTCCACGGGAGGATGCCGTGTTCTCACCCCATTCCCCTTGGACCCCCTGTTTTGCTGCGTTGCCCGTCGGCAGCGTTCTGGTCGGGAAGATGCCCGTGTTTTTGAACATTCCCTGCATTTGCCTGTTCTTTCCCGTCGCTGTTCCCTGTTCTGTTGCTTCTCAGGACTCTCGTGAAGTATCCCTGTTGGAGAACCTGCTTCCCCGTACTAAGCTACGCCTCGTTTATCTGCCCGCTTTACGCGTTGCGCTTTGGTGAGTTTTTGAAACAGTCTTTTTGGATCACCAGTTTTTTGTGTGTTTGTGAAACACCGAAGAGATCCCGTTTTTGTTATACTGTTCTCACCTATTTTTTGTTGTTGGATTTACTCTTTGGATTACCGTATTGTTTTTTCTCTGGACTCTGCTAACTGTGTGTATCACACCGAAGATCAAGTCACTTGGATATTAATTTGGATCAGTCACCTCTCTGTTATCTGTTGTGCGCTGAGCTAACTGGGATTCTCTCTCTCCCTCCGTGTTCCATCTGGAGTGTATGCTGGGGGGATCTGCAGAGCGGTTCAGACGTCACAAGCAAATTCCTCACCAACACCGTCTGGGAGAATCTGCAGAGCCGCAAGACATTCTTCACATGCCAGATTCCCCGTTTGTTCTGTTTTCCACCTAATTCAATCTTGTGACTCAGAGAATAAACACGCCCTTGTTTTTGGCTAACTCTGAAAACAACTCTCTCTGTGCTGTTGCGTTTGGGGTCGGTTACAAACCATAACATTACGATCCAACCAACACGACCCCAGCCGACACAGAGAGAGCCCCTGCAGCTTGCCAGGCCTCTACTACCAGCATGGCCCCAGTCTGCTAGCTTTGCCCCGGCTGCTAGCACAGCCTCTATGTTAATGCAGCCCTTGCAGCTAGCATAGGCCCTGTAGCTAGCCATGCCCAGGCAGCTAACCCAGTCCCTCTGCTAGCCCCACTTTACGTGTAGCTTCCCCAGCTAGCATGGCCTCCACTTTGTGTGTAGCTTCCCCGCTGCTAGGACTGCCTCTTCAGCTAGCAAGGTCAGTTTCCCCACTGCTAGGACTGCCCCTTCAGCTAGCAAGGTCAGTTTCCCCACTGCTAGGACTGCCCCTTCAGCTAGCAAGGTCGGTCTCCCCACTGCTAGGACTGCCCCTTCAGCTAGCAAGGTCGGTCTCCCCACTGCTAGGACTGCCCCTTCAGCTAGCAAGGTCAGTTCCCCACAGCTAGGACTGCCCTTTCAGCTAGCTTGTGCCCAGGCAGCTAGCCCTGCCTCATCGCCTGGTCCGGCTCCCTCGCCTGGCCCGGTCCAGCTTTTACGCCCGGCCCGGCCTCCACGCCTGGTCCGGCTCCCTCGCCTGGCCCAGCCGCTGGCCCGGTCCAGCTTCGACGCCCGGCCTCCACGCCTGGTCCGGCTCCCTCGCCTGGCCCAGCCGCTGGCCCGGTCCAGCTTCGACGCCCGGCCTCCACGCCTGGTCCGGCTCCCTCGCCTGGCCCGGTCCAGCTTCTACGCCCGGCCTGGCCTCCACGCCGTCTCCGGCCTCCCTCGCCGGCCCCTGTCTCCGTACCAGGCCTCTGCCGTCTGGCCCCTGTCTCCGTACCAGGCCTCCGCCGTCGGGCCCCTGTCCCCGTGACAGGCCTCCGCCGTCTGGCCCCTGCCTCCGTGCCCGGCCTCCGCTGTCGGGTCCCTGTCTTCGTGCCCGGCCCCCGCCGTCGGGCCCCTGTTCCCGTGCCCGGCCTCCGCTGTCGGGTCCCCGTCTCCGGTGCCCCTCTCCGGGCCTCTGTCTTTGTCCCCCTCTCCAGTGCCCCTGATCGCCGGCTTCCTTCGGTCCCGTCCGGGCAGGCCGGGGCCGAGTGGGTCGCCGGGTGGCTCCCGTGGAGGGGGGGGTACTGTGAGGTTTTGTCCGCTCCCCACCCACTCGCTCCGTTCCTTTAAAGTACTTTGTTGATTAATTGCATTCCCCGCCACGCTCCGTTCCTTTAAGGTACTGTGAGGATTCTGTGATGATTGGTTCGTGGCCGAACGCACACTTCTAAGTCAAGTATCAATTACCATCACGCACCTGATGTGTTTTCTAATCAGCGCCCCAAGAGGCTTTATATACTCTGATTCCCCTAATATCGAGGTTGGATCGTTTTGTATACTCCCTCTTCATGGACCTCGTTCCTGGGGTGAGACTCGTCATCGCTCTCTATCGTTCCACGGGAGGATGCCGTGTTCTCACCCCATTCCCCTTGGACCCCCTGTTTTGCTGCGTTGCCCGTCGGCAGCGTTCTGGTCGGGAAGATGCCCGTGTTTTTGAACATTCCCTGCATTTGCCTGTTCTTTCCCGTCGCTGTTCCCTGTTCTGTTGCTTCCCAGGACTCTCGTGAAGTATCCCTGTTGGAGAACCTGCTTCCCCGTACTAAGCTACGCCTCGTTTATCTGCCCGCTTTACGCGTTGCGCTTTGGTGAGTTTTTGAAACAGTCTTTTTGGATCACCAGTTTTTTGTGTGTTTGTGAAACACCGAAGAGATCCCGTTTTTGTTATACTGTTCTCACCTATTTTTTGTTGTTGGATTTACTCTTTGGATTACCGTATTGTTTTTTCTCTGGACTCTGCTAACTGTGTGTATCACACCGAAGATCAAGTCACTTGGATATTAATTTGGATCAGTCACCTCTCTGTTATCTGTTGTGCGCTGAGCTAACTGGGATTCTCTCTCTCCCTCCGTGTTCCATCTGGAGTGTATGCTGGGGGGATCTGCAGAGCGGCTCAGACGTCACAAGCAAATTCCTCACCAACACCGTCTGGGAGAATCTGCAGAGCCGCAAGACATTCTTCACATGCCAGATTCCCCGTTTGTTCTGTTTTCCACCTAATTCAATCTTGTGACTCAGAGAATAAACACGCCCTTGTTTTTGGCTAACTCTGAAAACAACTCTCTCTGTGCCGTTGCGTTTGGGGTCGGTTACAAACCATAACAGCTTAGCTTTATACTTTATACTTATAGCACATGCATGAGTCTGGTCTCTTTTGAAAGGTAACATTGGCACTCAAAAATCACTTTGAGTGCTAATGTATTAGAGAAACAGAGGTTTGAACACACTGAAATAAAATATTTTCTCCTTACTTTTCTGTTGACTTGTTGCCAGATTCCTGTTTTCGGGTTCCAGCATAGAGGTAGTAGCTGGAAAACACAGCGGTTCCATAGCCTGAAGTCTTATGTAGTATAGGTCCACATTTTATAAAAATCCATAAATAAATTTGTGGTAATGTGTGTACCGGAAAAGAACTGCGTGAAAATCCAACATGGCGATCCACTTCAATTCATTCTGCCGCTCGAGTCAGAACTTTCACCACCTTCCCCCACTCTCACCCGCTCGGCTGCAGTCTCGTTTGGAGCAGACACTCGTTGGCTACAATGGTGATGAATAATTGTGTCCATAAGTGCGTGATGGCCCGTATGAGCGCTGTTGGACATTATGAAGATAAGTATAAAGTATAATGAATTGCAAATTACTTTGGGTATGCAATCATCATCAAAAAAAATAAAATCCCGATGCTTAAAGGGGACATGCATTGCTATTCCTTGCACTATTTGGGCAACTTTACACAATTCCTGAGAGTCTATGGAACACATCATAAAGTTTTTTTTCAAAAGAATTCATTTTTTTATATTTTTGATCAAGTACTCAAAAGCCTCATTTTTCAGCCTCAGGATTTCAGGCTATTTTTGGATTGGCTCCGCCCATAAGCGTTTTGAGTGAGAGTCACCCACAGTCTGAGACTGACAGACAGAGAGAGAGATAGAGAGAGAGAGGGGGGAGAGGGAGTGAGGGAGAGAGAGGGACACGGAGCATAAAGTCTCCACTGCTTCCCCCGCGCGTCCAGGTTGTGTGTGTAAATGCGTGTGTGTTTTTGTTTCACACACTCCTGCACCGCGGTCCCTCTCTCTCTCTCTCTACCAGGGAGAAGCCCTGCGCGTCAAATGCGTGTGTGTTTGTGTTTCACACACTCCTGCACCGCGGTCCCTCTCTCTCTCTCTTTCTCTACCAGGGAGAAGCCCCACGAGTCAAATGCGTGTGTGTTTGTGTTTCACACACTCCTGCGCCACGGTCCCTCTCTCTCTCTCTCTCTACCAGGGAGAAGCCCTGCGCGTCAGGTTGTGTGTAAAATGCATGTGTGTTTGTGTTTCCCCGCGCGCGCCGTCAGGTTGTGTGTAAAATGCGTGTGTTTGTTTCCCCGACAGAAGCTCCTCTCTCTCTCTCTCTCTCTCTCCCTCTATCTCTCTCTTTCTCTCTCGCTCGCTCATTCTCTCTCTGCCTCGCTCTGTTTGAGGAAGTGAAGATATTTCCACTCGCTCTGCTGTCGCTGTCAACCATAGAGGGGGCGTTAGTTAACAATTGTTTGTATTGAGCCGTATTGTATTGTACCCATATGCAATATGTTAAATAAAGTTTACATCCATTCATTCTGCTAGCATTACCGATTGCATGAGCAGCTGGCTAACGTTACCTATCAGACCCTGTTAGCTCAGAGCTCCTCTTTCAATCTTAACAAGCATTAAACAAATGGCCCAGTCATCTATTCACCGTTGTTTAATACACACGGTGTTGTCTCTAATGTTATCTAGCTACTGATGGCTCCCGATATCATCAGTTTGGTGCTGGCTAACTAGCGTGAGCTAACGTTAGCTTCTAGCCACAATGCTATACTGTTATAATGGCATCTTCCATTCACGTTAGCATGCAGCTAACAATGTAGCTAACAAAAGTCACCGATCTTTTTTGAGACTAAACTATCCGCTCTTGGTGGTCACTTGTGTTGATGTTAGTTTTGTTTCATCAACAAATGACAGGCAGAACACACAGTGAATGTATCCGTTTTGTTTATTGCACTTTTATTAGACTTTGCTGAAAAAGAAGTGCTGCACTGGGTAAATAGGCAAAAGATGGTGGCGCCCGGCGCCCGCCTTGTTGACATTTTCTTTGCAGGAAGTGTATTGGCACATTCAAGTTCTGATTGGTTGAAATTGCCTTCATGTTCGCCACCTACTGCCACCTACTGCTTTGGCAGTGTACTACATCACTGTGCTCAGGTGACAAAAACGAAAGTGTGACTCGAGGCTGCTACGTTGCGGCGAAACTCATCTGACAATGAAACGAAAATGAAACGAAAGGTGTAACCGGCGCCTAACTGCATCACTGAGCACAGAGCGGCAGCTCATTAGTGGCAGGAGGACGCGACTAGCGGCCTCCAGGCTCCACAACAGGGGGCAGCGACGGCTGCCAGACATAGATCTAGGTCTTATTGGAACCCAAGGAGGACAATACACTACCTAAAGCATACTGCACCTTGTGACACTGTGAATACTGGAATATATATTTCATATTTCATTAGTTAGATGTAAATTATAATTATATTGACCAAATTGTTTACCCCATGCTCAGTATATTCTTACTGTATTTATTTCTGTATATTTTATTTCATTTCATTTTATCCTATTTTATTTTACTCTACTCTTATCCTAGGCAACTTGATTTGATTTGTGTTATCATTCTAAATTGTGACCTGTCCTGTCTAAATGTTTAAATGTTGAGCGATTTGCAGTGTCTAATTTCCCACGGGATAATAAAAGTATTTCTATTCTATTCTATTCTAACCCCTATTGCTATAATACAATGCTAAATACTGGAAAAAGCCATTTATAATGCATGGCTCCTTTAACACTTTCAGCGCCAGCTATTACCCTCATCCCTGTAGTCAATGCGCCAGCTTTTCATTGCCTATTTTCACTGTGCGTCACGATGTTTGATGAGCTATATCTATATTCTATATTATATCTATGGAGACAATATACTATGGCTCATTTGACAGTCACTATCTCTCGTCCAACATGCCAAAAAAGAGTAAATCTTTTCATATCGTTCGTGCGTTATCCCGTGGTGAATATTGTATAGTTTCAGAGTGATCCAGGCTAATTCCTGAAAGCTGAGTTATGGAGCGCTATGTGAATTTTGCTAAAGTCGTTCGCGTTTCTCACCTGGACACGCTACTGTTTCCAAATCAAAGTTATATAATGGGTAGTATGTTTCATCATGCATGCATCAAAGGGGGGGGGGGGGGGATTGACATCAGATAGTCCTTACCTTTGATCAGGGTTATTCCAATTGTCTGATCGCGATTTCGAGTATTGATGTCCATCGGGTCCCCGACATAATCTGGCACAACACATGCATCGAGTGTCCTGGACGCGTTCCAATGTGCTGGGATGAACCGCTAGACTTGCCTGGGAAAAAAAATTCTGCCCGGACGACATTAGATGTGACACACAGTCTGGAACAGGGTTTCAAAGGGTGGGCGATACTGCCACCTAGCAGGATCTGGCCGGTATTGCACTCTCTGGATCTCAGTATGGCTTTCAACGGTAACATAGAGCAGGGGTTCCCAAACTTTTCAGGCCGCGACCCCCAAATAACGGTGTCAGAGAGCCGCGACCCCCACTATTATAGGAGGTAATTATTATTTTTTTAATACAAAAATTATAATATTTTTTTTTATTTTTTTTATTTTTATAAATGGAAATGTATGGTTAAAGGGGAACTCCACTTTTTTTGGAAATTAGCTTATTTAACATCTTCCCTGGAGTTAGACAAGAAGATGCATACCTTTTTTGTCTCTGTGCGTGCATTTTAGCTTTGGGAATAGACGCTCCGTTAGCATAGCTTAGCTTCATCACTGGAAGTGAGGCAGGACAGTAGCCTTACAGTGCCTTACAGTGTATTGCAAGGTCTGACATTGACCAAACTTGATATGCATGACCTTGGTGGGCTCTAGGTCAACTCCTGAAAAGGGGGTCAATGTCAGACCTTGCAATCAAAAGTTAGGGGGCGCACTGAAATTATGGCAAGGGTTATTAGCCCCCTAACTTTTGATTGCAAAGTCTGACATTGACCCCCTTTTCAGGAGTTGACCTAGAGCCCACCAAGGTCATGCATATCAAGTTTGGTCAATGTCAGACCTTGCAATACACTGTAAGGCACTGTAAGGCTACTGTCCTGCCTCACTTCCAGTGATGAAGCTAAGCTATGCTAACGGAGCGTCTATTCCCAAAGCTAAAATGCACGCACAGAGACAAAAAAGGTATGCATCTTCTTGTCTAACTCCAGGGAAGATGTTAAATAAGCTAATTTCCAAAAAAAGTGGAGTTCCCCTTTAAAACATGCAAACGTTCAAACGCACACACACTAATAAGCATTGGAGGCTTTTAACCAGGGCCGGACTGGGGAAATCATTCAGGCCAAGAAATATAGTGCAAAATATAGCCCCAGGGGGTCCTTTTAAGCAGGGGGTCTGGGGGTCCCCCACCAGGAAATTTTTTGTTACAAAGACTTAATTTCCTGCATTCTGGTGCATGCATTTTTTTATTTGTACCCTGTCAGTGTTTGTGATGGCATCACAAATTATTGTTAAAAAACAGGCTAGCATATGTATGTATGTAACAGATTCTTATGGATTTTCAGTTTTTTTGTAATTGAAAAAAATACAATCTTTTATTCAACTTCAGCCCTGATCATAACACCACATATTAATTTTATAATTCTAATCCTTTAAATGCCAGTGTGTGTGATGGCATATATTTGCAATATATCAAATGCAAAGTAGATTTTTCTGGGGGGGATTATTACAGGCTAGCATGTGTCAATGATTAGCAGTTTTTTTTTAATGGTCCTGCCTCCACCAATCACATGCGGCTCCCTTTGTGTGTGTGAGAGCAAGAGAGAGAGAGAGAGATAGTTCTCCAACTTGTGTGAGTTGCAGTGATCTCCTGGTTGTTCCCCACCTAGGTTATATAACTATTGCGCTGGTGCAACTAGAAACACTGGCCTGGCCTGCTTCTAAGTTCAGTGGCCTGACTGCATAAAAAAAAAAAAAAAACCTGGGGGTCGCAACCCCGACTTTGGGAACCCCTGACATAGAGGTCCGTGAGACTGCATAGAATATTAAAATCGAAAAAAAGGTAAACGGACCAAATAATGGCACAGAATGAGTTAAGAGGTTAAACTGGATATAAAATATATAAATTAGTACTGCTAATCAGATGTATGTACAGAGTTGTAGTATTAATATGTAAAGTGATACAGGTATAAAGACACTATGGTAGTAAGTCATACTGGCCAGCAAAGTAACTAGTAAGAGTAGGTATATATAGATATAGTATCTACAGGTATGTAAAAGGGATTATATGCAGGTATGTAAAGTAGGGTTGGGTACCGAACTCTGTACTTTTAAGGGTACAGACCGAATTACGTCGGTACTACGGAGTACCGATTCACGTTAGATCAATTGGTGACACATTTTGGTACCTTGAGAGCTGATAGATTAAGACCCGCCCAGTTAGAAAATAAACCGAATTTGCGCAATTGTCATAGACACAGACCAGCGCGGACCTTAAATGACGTGCAATTGTCATGTCATAATAGACACAGACCAGCGTGGACCTTCAATGACGTACAATTGTCATTTCATATTAGACACAGACCAATGTGGACCTTACATTTTAGAAGCTATCTGGCAGCTGGGTGGCGCAGCGGACATTGCGCTCGTCACCAACGCAAGAGACACCGGGTTCGACTCCGGCTGTCGGCGTTGCCTCCGGCTTGGGCCGGCCGTCATACTAACTCAATTGGCAGAGTTAGCGGGTGGAAGTCGATGGGTGGTAATCTGGACGTTGTGGACAGCGACTCCTACAGGTCGGTTGGGGACGCCTGCACAGCAGAGACAGGAAATGGCGGGGGTAGTGTGAGCCTCCCACACGTTACACCTCGCCAATGAGAGTCCGCGCTGGCAGGTGAAAATATGTGACAGGCTGCCTCCTTGTGTATCGGAGGGGACACGTGATGCAAGGCTTCTATCCTCCCTACAAACGGCCAGTGGGGGGCATATGCGAGCAACGTTCAAGACAGGGGAGGGGAGAATTGGCACAGCGGAATTGGGATGGGAGAAAATAGAAAAAGAGGAGAAAAAGTGGATAAAAAAATATATATATTTAGAAGCTATGACATCTAGCTATCTGCATTCGACAGCCCTGTGACAACTCCTCTCGCGAGTCGTACTGTTTCTATGTGCAGCAAAAACTCCACGAGCAACAGTGTCTAACATGCTTTGCATTCTTGCCATTCCTGTTTGCCTACGTCGCAGGTACACACACACACGCAAGCACGTTCTAGCCATTCCTGTTTGCCCACGTCGCGTGCACAAGTCCCATCTCTGGTCTTTGGAAAGACCAGATGAGGACAGAGGAGTTTGATAGTAGTTTACTGAGGATGGACAGATAATGTTGATATCTAAACATAAAAAAGAACAATACATAATAAATTATAATAAAAAATGTATAAAACATTTCAATTGTTGTAGGAACGGTTTGGGAGAGGGAGGTTCAGAGGGGTTTTAGTTTGTGTGGTGTGTTTTGTGGTGTGATAACAATGTTGAAATTGAGACATTTAGCTTTACAACTGAAATAAAATTTTTGTTATTATTTCTGAGAGAGTAAAGTACCGAAAAAGGTACCGTTGGGTACCGGTCCGGTATCGGTTAAAATGAATAGACAGCTGTGGATAAATATATATACCGGTATATAGCTATATGTAGACAGTTTTTGACTAGATATTTCAAAATCAGAGGTTACTGTTTCCTTAGGGATACCATGTTTCTTTTGTAAGTGAAGGTTTGAATGTGGCATAACTGCTGACTTAAATTTAGTTCTATTTAGATTATTTTATAATGTTTTTGGGGGGGTTGGCTGGAGCACCAGGATGTTCCATAATGATAGTTGATTTCAGTTGAAGACAGTGTATGTCGCTGGTACTGAGATAGCACTGGTGTGCAACTACAGTTATTTGGATTCGTTATTTTTGGCTCTATTATACAGTGTATTTCAGTACTTAATGTGTTGTGGATATTTATCGTCTTAGGACCATGTGCAGAGGAGAGCACTCCATTCTGTGCAGACTGAGAGAAGGTGAGTTTCCTGTTCATCCATCCATTGTCCACATTTGACAAAAATCCATCTGACATGACAAAGAACCTCACGTAACATGTAGCCTCTCTCTCTCTCATTCTCTTCTCTTGTGTTGCTCCTTCTAATTGAAGCTACTGGGTCTAGGTATCTGTCTCTCTGTTCTCCATTTTCACCCTTGACTAGCCTCTCTTTAAATTCATATTGAGTGTCTCTATGTCATGCACCCTTATAATGACCTGATTGAACCTGGAGCTGCGTCTAGCATTTTGAAAAAATATGAACCCTATCATACTCTCACAAAAGAATATACTGAAAAGCCATTTGGTAAATGCTTTTGTCTAAAGCGCCTTAAAGGATAACTCCAACATTTTGGGAAATTTGCTTATTTAACATCTTCCCTGGAGTTAGACAAGAAGATACATACCTTTTTTGTCTCTGTGCATGCATTAGGCTTAGGGAACAGACGCTCCGTTAGCATAGCTTAGCTTCATCACTGGAAGTGAGGCAGGACAGTACCCTGACGTTCCCTACAGGTTTGTTGATATTCTCATTCCTTCAAAGGATCTGAACCGATTGAAGTTTATGGATACCATGACTTAAAATCCTCTTACCTTGACGATTAAAAGCCTCCCCAATTTAGAAAACAGTAATCCAATGGCTGGTATTGATAGTGCACTTCCTACTTCCTACTTCCGGTTGCTGCTGAACAAGTACAAGTGCATTGGTTTAGTGCACTTCCTACTTCCGGTTGCTACTGAACGG
Source organism: Notolepis coatsorum (assembly GCF_963971535.1). Taxonomy (NCBI): domain Eukaryota; kingdom Metazoa; phylum Chordata; class Actinopteri; order Aulopiformes; family Paralepididae; genus Notolepis; species Notolepis coatsorum. The sequence goes on along the minus strand of NC_140172.1, from coordinate 59,112,671 downwards.
ACGTGTTTGTGCGGACCTGTTCTCCCAAACTTTCTTGACTGTTTTCCTTTTTACGTTATTTTTTCTTTAAATTTATTTATTTTTTAACCATTGATCTTAACTGATCACTGTGACTTTATTGCTTTTATCGTTATATATGCCTATGTTTGTGTACAGCACTTTGAGCTACATGACATGTATGAAAGGTGCTTTATAAATATAGCCCCAGGGGGTCCTTTTAAGCAGGGGGTCTGGGGGTCCCCCACCAGGAAATTTTTTGTTACAAAGACTTAATTTCCTGCATTCTGGTGCATGCATTTTTTTATTTGTACCCTGTCAGTGTTTGTGATGGCATCACAAATTATTGTTAAAAAACAGGCTAGCATATGTATGTATGTAACAGATTCTTATGGATTTTCAGTTTTTTTGTAATTGAAAAAAATACAATCTTTTATTCAACTTCAGCCCTGATCATAACACCACATATTAATTTTATAATTCTAATCCTTTAAATGCCAGTGTGTGTGATGGCATATATTTGCAATATATCAAATGCAAAGTAGATTTTTCTGGGGGGGATTATTACAGGCTAGCATGTGTCAATGATTAGCTTAGTATTGGTATACTACTAACTACTGGACGCTCGGAGCTAACCGGAGCTAACGCAGAACAGGATGTGTAAAGCAAATATAATGACTTCCTTTCTGGGGTTTTCAAAATAAAAGTGCAACGTTTATAGCAGCGGAAAACGTTTATTTTGTACATTATCTAACGTTAACACGAACCTAAACTAACGTTACAACTAACCTAAAGTTAGTTTAGGTTCGTGTTAACGTTAGATAATGTACAAAATAAACGTTTTCCGCTGCTATAGACGTCGCTCTTTTATTTTGAAACCCCCCAGAAAGGAAGTCATTGCTCTCGTTATCTGCTTGAGTGTCCGGTTAGCTCCGTTAGCGTGCAGTAGTTAGTAAGTAAGTAAGTAAGTACCGTAATTCCTCTAATAGTAACCGGGTCTCAAATACAAGCCGGGTCTCTATTAATGGCCGGGTGCGTTCTTGAGCTAAGCAATTATAAGCCGGCCTCCTAATACAAGCCGGGTTACTAATATACTGAGCTGCATACTGAGCTAGTTACTTGATTTCACTTTGAAAACGTTGAAATGACCAGTGACCACCTGTAATTGCACTGTTTACTATTTCATACAGTACTTGGTTTCAATAAATGAACCCAGTACATTTTACTGGGTTCAAACTGACACAAAATGTTGATTTATTCATTATGATCCGTTTGAAAATTTGAAATATAGGCCTCCCTCTTATACAGGCCTCCTCCTAATACAAGCCTGGTACCCGCTACAGTTGAAACAAATACAAGCCGGGGTTACTATTAGAGGAATTACGGTAAGTAAGTATTTATAAAGCACCTTTCATACATGTCATGTAGCTCAAAGTGCTGTACACAAACATAGGCATATATAACGATAAAAGCAATAAAGTCACAGTGATCAGTTAAGATCAATGGTTAAAAAATAAATAAATTTAAAGAAAAAATAACGTAAAAAGGAAAACAGTCAAGAAAGTTTGGGAGAACAGGTCCGCACAAACACGTCCGTTCAGTAGCAACCGGAAGTAGGAAGTGCACTAAACCAATGCACTTGTACTTGTTCAGCAGCAACCGGAAGTAGGAAGTAGGAAGTGCACTATCAATACCAGCCATTGGATTACTGTTTTCTAAATTGGGGAGGCTTTTAATCGTCAAGGTAAGAGGATTTTAAGTCATGGTATCCATAAACTTCAATCGGTTCAGATCCTTTGAAGGAATGAGAATATCAACAAACCTGTAGGGAACGTCAGGGTACTGTCCTGACCCACTTCCAGTGATGAAGCTAAGCTATGCTAACGGAGCGTCTGTTCCCTAAGCCTAATGCATGCACAGAGACAAAAAAGGTATGTATCTTCTTGTCTAACTCCAGGGAAGATGTTAAATAAGCTAATTTCCCAAAATGTTGGAGTTATCCTTTAAGTCCAACGCACAGGGCGGGCGATTTTTACAGTACAATGAGGTCATACATTTTATTTTGTATGGTTGGATCTGTGGGAATCAAACCCCTAACCTTGTATTGTTAATGCCACACTATTACCCACTGAGCTATGAAGGACCAGTATAAATAACATTCACAATAAAATAGTAATATTTTGTTTGTCTGTCATAGCTAGGGGTGGGAATCACCAGTTTCATCACGATACGATACGATATCGATTACATTAAGGAGGATATAATCATTCTGTACTTTGATGATTTTGAGCAATTAACGTGGGATAACAAAGTTTGTATTCCAAAATGGATGTATAGCTGTTTTGTAAGCCTTCATATGTCAATATTGTTTTCAGTTGAGGACAAATGGACAGAGTACATCAGCCTGTGTGGTCTAAGAACACACTCCCAGCTCTCCGGGTCCCTGGTCACAGAACTCATCTATGTTCACAGCAAGACCCTCATCGCTGACGACCGCCGCTACATCATTGGTGAGTCACAAAACGAGGCAGGAATCCATTCAGACGGGCCATTAGCGTGACATGAGTCATCAATGGGCTCCAGCTCTAAGAAGATAATTACTATTCCTGCCCCAGTAGAAGCCTTACTCTAACACTGATTCAGACATGCTTGATGGGATGGGTGGACTGCCATTGAAATTCAGATGCCTTTCATCGTCCTGATTGAAAAGCGACTCCTTGGGCGGTCAGGTGGCGTAGCGGAGATTGCGTTCGTCACCAACGCTGGAGACGCTGGGTTCGCGTGTTCGAATCCAGCTCCCGGTGTTGTCACCAGCTTGACTGGCCGTTCACACTAATACAATTGGCAGTATTAGGGGGTGGGGAAAGCTGGCGGTGGGTCCTGGGCGTTGTGGACAGCGACCCCTACAGTTCGGTCGGGGCGCCTGCTCAGCGAGGGTAGGATCTGGAGAGAGGTAGTGCGGCCTCCCACACGTTACACTCTCCCAGTGAGAATCTGCGCGGCCAGGCTGGCTGCCGGCTGGCTGCACATGCGTCGGAGGAAAGCATGTGACAGTCTCCGGCCTCTCGGACCAACAGTAGGGGAAAGTGTGCAACAACCAGGAAGGGGGTTGGGAATTGGCATAACGACTAACAGTGGGATGGGAGAAAAATCGGAAAAAAGGAGGGGGAAAAAAGATAATAAAGAAAAAATAAAATAAAAGCGACTCCTTGCTATCCAAGCAGGTTTTAGGAATCCGGGCTCTGGGTTTTCCCTTCACTGCTGTCACAGTGATGTGTCCATAGAAACACAAGAGCACTGAATCCATGTAGCCATTAATCAAGAGCAAGTGCCATTTACAGTACATATTCCGTAGTGTTGAAAGTGACTGGTGGATGGAGTTGTCCATTTATACAGGGAAAACACCTAAAAGATTTTCCAATGACTATCACACGATTATCTAGAATTGCATGTAAACAAAGAAATAGGATAACAAACTTCAATAAAAGTTACTTCAATAAAGACAAATTCTACCCTCTCCTGCACATCTAAATACAGCTACGGTGAGTAGTGCCATCAGTCAAATTACATTACAAGAAATGTATTATCCTCAAGGAATCCTATATTTTTTGCTGATCAATTACATTATACTGAAAATAGTCACACTCTTTTCCCCAGACAGGCACTAAGTGGTGACCTGGCACTTCCTCTACCTGTAGGACTAATCATTTTAAATCCACAGTGCGCTTACTGCAGAAAACGTTAATTCACCTCCTGTTTTCAATATTGTATACATACAGTATATATGTGCATAGGTAGCTCAGTGTAATACCTTAAATGATTTTCAGCACAATTTCCCAGTTTGCATAGGCTCCATTGGATGTTTAAAATGGTTTAAATGTATCAAATGTATAAATCTACACTATACATAAACCTACTTGTGCTGTAGTTTACTCTGGATGACTTGGAGAATGAGACAGGGAGGACCTCTATTATTATTGAAGTAACGGTATTAATTATGTCAGTGCCAATCCCTAAATCCAAGTATGTCAATATGATAATATCTGATATATCTGATATGATATATGATATACTATATGATGATATATGATAGATGTGATATGATATATGATATATCTGATGATGTTTCAGGATGCTCTGTGGACAAAAGAAATACAATGTTTGCCATTACCACCAAGAAGGGTGAAGGGTCAGGTTATATGTCACCGCTCCGTGAAAAAAAACTGTTTCATGGCACTTAGCCCAAGTGTACGACTTCACCGGGCTTTCAGATGCCACTTGGTAGTAAAGTCAGAAGTGTACGACTTCACCGGGCTTTCAGATGCCACTTGGTAGTAAAGTCAGAAATTTACGACTTCACCACTTGACGAGTATCAGCTGAATGCGCCGTAGGCACACGGCAGAACATTTGACTGGAGGAAGAGCAACGATTTGACAAACAGACTGTAATCAGACTGAAATGTCAAAGAGATTGCCTTGTTGAGTAAAACTCAATGTAAACCAAACTGAAAAGGAATTACTCAAATGTGACCGAAACTCCTTTAACAACCATGTTTAAATGTGGAAAACGTAGATGTATAAATCACCCATTGGCCGCATCAGTCAGCCCAGAGAGATCAGGATGAGGATGATTCATCCTGGTGGCCCTCAGGTGACCTCTGCTGTGCTAAGAGAGAGGGTGAATAGGAACTGCATTTGTACTGAATTGACCATATTCACACAGCGGCTCAGGTTGGGATTCCTTTCCACCCGGTTTTGCATGTGGATGGTAACGTGTCCGTCAGTTACAAAAGTTCACCCTCTCCGATCTATTCTGTCCGTCAAAATGGACACCAATCTGGCTGAGATGGACACGTGTCCAACAAACAGATACTCCTCATTGAAAATGAATTAAAAACAGATCAATGTAGCCACAGCTAAGTCGTCAGTCTCACTGCAGAGCCCTGAGAGTGATGATATCTGGCCAAAACAGCCATCTTGTTTCACCATACAGTGAATATTGAAATACTTCACCTATAATCACAATCTTGCTTAACTCACACAATGTTGTTGTAACTAAGAGATTCACAGATAAAATTATTATTTCCCTGCAGCAGGCCATGTGAGCGGATCGGAGCGTGAGCGCGGAGCGGGCGGTTTTGACGTGAGCGAGGAGTGGGTTTTAAAATGGGTCGGCGCGACGTCCGGAGCGAGAGTTCTCCTCCGCTCCAATCCACTCCAGGTCGCTCACAGTGGTTTAACACTGTTGATGTAATATACATGCAGTACAATGCCAAAGCAACAGATGGCGATGTACAAACATGAAGGCCATTTTCAACCAATGAGAAGGGTGAACCTGTGATATCCGGTTCAGGCTTTGTCACTGTAGAGACGCCCAGTGTGGGCGTCTCTACTCTCTCTGTTAGAAAAAGTATCGACGCCATTGTTGTTGACGTTAGCTTACATGCTAACGTTAATGGCAGCGACCATAGCATTGTGGCTCGGCTAGCCTATCATCGCTTAATATAGCTAGTGAATGGATAAACAACGTTATTTAACATTGCAGAATGGGTACAATTACAATGCGGCTCAATACAAACAATTGTTAAGGGGCCCAGGGGGTGTAGACTGTTGTAGTTTGAGCTAATTTACACCATGCTCCAAAAAAAAAAAAAAAATCTGCCGAGCGATCCGAGCGATCTGGCGCGGGGCTCGATTCAAGGTGAGCGGGGAGCGAGCGGAGAGCGACTTGGGGGCGGGGTCAACATGATCGATTAGCGGAGCGGACCAAGCTTTAAAGAGCGAAGAGCGGATTTCTCGGCCGCGCCGATCCGCTCACGTGGCCTGCCCTGCAGAGAAAATTATAATTTCCCTGCATAGATCACATTGTATCAACTTCTAATACGAGTTTCATGCATAGAACTAGGTTTCATGTGAGCATTTCCTGGTTGATAAGATGATTGCGGTGGCCTAGTAATAGGCAATAGCAAACATTAAATAATTAACCATTAACCAAACATAAGACTGCTCTGACATCACAATATTGATGTAACATAAGACTGCTCTGACATCACAATATTGATGTAACATAAGACTGCTCTGACATCACAATATTGATGTAACATAAGACTGCTCTGACAGCACAATATTGATGTAACTAAGATATTTTCAGGGGAATTAATTATTTCAATGACAATAGGTTCACAATGGCATGTTATGAACAGGTGCCAGAGAGCTGTGCGGTATTGCCCTCTTGTGTTCAAAAGGTGTATCTTTATTCACTTAATACTGAATATAATATTTCAATGGACAATGATGGAGATTAATTCAAATAAAATACTTTTTGTTGACCTATTTGAAAAATATTCTAGGATTCAGGTCCTTGGCCGTTTCATCCAATTCGGCCCCGGAGTTTGTGAGATTAGCTGTGGACAGATCACGGACAGACAGACAGACAGAAGACAGACAGACAGACAGACAGACAGACAGACAGACAGACAGACAGACAGACAGACAGACAGACAGACAGACAGACAGACAAACACAACCAAACGCATAATCTCCTCCAGGCGTACCACCTGGCGGAGATATTAAAAATAATCCTCGACTTTGGGGGGTGTTGTATTTGGATGATATATATATATGTTTCGCATGAATAGTTTTTTATTGTTATAAGTATTGGTTTGTGTGCTCCTATAGGCTCGGCCAACATCAACGACCGCAGCATGTTGGGCAGCAGAGACAGCGAGCTGGCGGTGCTGGTGGAGGACGAGGAGAGGGTCCCGTCCACCATGGGTGGAGAGGAGTACCAGGCGGGACCTCTCACACTCGCCCTGCGCAAAGAGTGCTTCAGGTCAGGGCAGGGTGTCTCAGCTACTGGTGCCATAGCATAATTTAGTCTTCATAATGATTTTCAAAGGATGAGAAGGTATTTTGAGATGTATTTTGAGTATTCAGAACGGCATTGATTCTCGGCTTGGCCCCATACTACTTATATTTTGCTGCCATCTCGAAAAACAGAGCAAAGTATAGTTATTGAACTGGAATGACACGTGATCTGCAGTATTTGTGGTTGTGAAAGGGTTAGGCCAATTATCTCTGGTGAATAATTTCTCCTAACTCTGTAACCAACATTCAATTAATGGATGAATCGGTTATTAATTATTCAGTACCGTTTACTAAAAATGCACAGAAGAACCCAATAGTTCTCTGAAGAGACAACTACAGAACCCAGTGCACCTGCTAGCCAGTTTTCAAGTACATATCCTCTGGTTTCCAAGGGAACCATCTCAGGTGACAGTTCTCTGCAACCATAGTTCTTATTCTCTTGATGAGAGGATTCTGTTTTGGGCAAACAGAATTTGTAAAAAAATATATATATAATAATAAAGATGTGAAGATTTTACGCTCAAACAGCCCATTAATTCATTGACTGCCACGCTGTTTTCACATCTTTACTCCCTGGCGCCAGCGTTATTGACCATTTTCACGATGTTTACGGACCCAAGTGTCTTGAATCAGAACAGGATCAATACATATAATGTTAGGTAGCCCTCATCCTTTGTCTTCTTCATCTACTATACGGGCCAGACTTTAGTCTGAGCCGAATAGGTTTCCTCATTGTTCGGTTTGATTATAGTTTTTTTTTTTTTTACGTTTTACCAGTAGTGCTGAGTCCAACATAGTCTGGTGGAAACGCACCTTATCGTCCATAATCATCATCCATATAATGCATTTAGTCTTTATCATAATATCCAATAGTTCGTTCTAGGCGATCGCGTCCTGCTCACAGCTGCTCGCAACCTACTAGTCGAGTCCCTAGTTGTTTGGGGGGCTGTGGTTGTTTGGGGGCTGTGGGGCCCATGCATGTTCATAAGGTAGGCGATACTACCACCTGGCGAGATTCAATCGTCATTGCAGGTCCAATCCACACTCGCAAGGCCTGCACGAGTGCCTAGTATGATCAAATAAAAAAAAAAGGAAAAGGAAACTAAAAACGAGATATCTCGTGTTTGGCGCTCAACGCTTGGATTTGAAACACGAGAAATCTCAGAATGAGTTAAAGGCCCAGTCCTCAATCCAAATGTAAATAAAAGGGTAGCCCCACCAATGAAAACCAAAATGGTATTTGGAGGAAATGTGTATATTTGTAATGTTATTGGTAGAGCTCTTGATACACAGGCTTACCGTATATGACATCTACCACATCTTACAGCTCTAAAAACATTGCACATTAAATGTCTTTAAATATTTTAGTCAAATAGACACTGTATTTTGAGTTAAGATGGGTTAAGAAAAAACACATGTGCGTATATATACACAAAGACTTTAAAGACATTTAATTAAGACATTTGGCATTTGTGATGATTTTAGTTGAGCACTGAGCACTCAAGCAATAGCTTGATTCTCATCAGTTACAAAAGTCTCAATTTAGATTATTTGAAACTGAATCTGAATCTAGATTGAGACTTTTGTAACTGATGCGAATCAAGCTATTGCTTGAGTGCTCAGTGCTCAACTAAAATCATCACAAATGCCAAATGTCTTACTCACCACTGTGTGCTATATGAAATGTTAGGATGCACCTCTTTGTACTCACAGAGGAAATCACACTAGGAAAGACAGCCTTCTCCCACATTGCTAATTTAAATATGTATTGCAGAGCTCCTTGCAGGAAGAGTGTTGTTGCTTTCTTTGTTATGTATACTTTATAGGGGTGTAACGATGCATCGAAATGCATCGATCCTAATGTGACGATTCAACTGCATCGATTTGAAAATGTTAGAATCGATTAGAATCTAAAAAAAAATTATTTATGTTTTATTTTTTATTTTGATTGTTTTTATTGACCTATAATCCATTCATGCTGAGTGAATAAGTTCCCCAGCCACATTTGTGCATTCAAAAATGTTGGGGGAATTAACTGATAAGAAAATTAATCGAATCGTGGTCAAATGAAGAGATTTCATAATGCATTGAATCGTTGCATGAAGAATCGTAATCGAATTTAATCGTTGTGAGGTCGCATCGTTACACCCCTTACTTTATGTTTTATGTGACGTATTGCATATTTTACTGCTGCTGTTATCTTGGCCAGGTCTCCCTTGCAAAAGAGATTTTGTATCTCAATGGGACTTCCTGGTTAAATAAAGAATAAAAACTCATATTATATGTTCCGTTCTCTCCAGGGTTCTTGTAGGAGCTGATTCAGACCCCAACATCAATATTGACGATCCAATCAGTGACGAGTTCTTCTTCTTGGCCTGGAATGCAACTGGTGAACTAAATGCCTCGATTTATAAAAAGGTATGGAATTGTTGTTTTTTATATTATATCACTTGCCTCTTAACACTTTGCATGCCACGCCCGAGATTATTCGGGTTATTACCCCCCGGGTTGAATGCCCAATCACGAGAATATTCGTTTGTTCTTTTTTTTTTTTTTTTTTTGTGATCTGAAATCATATTTCATCAACCGTGTCTACCGTTGGAAATTCAGCTACCTCAGGCGCTCAGATGTGAAAAAAGCGCCCCCTATCGTCTCCCAGATGGTAATTCACCCTTTTGGATTGAACTCAATGAAAATTAATGAGAAAAAAAACCCAGCACTCCACATTTTACTTCTCACTCATGCAACCGGCGTCTACCAGCTTTAGTTTTACAGTATACACAGTGGATCACTAAAAGGAGCGATTTTTTCGAATGGCGATCAGGAATTGGAATAATCCATTTGGATACCATCTGATCTCAGGTAAGGAATCTATGTTACCAGTCTAAGGATAATCAGACCCGTTTTCACGGATATATAAGCTTTTATGTGATTATGTGATATCGTTGTTTGACTGTGCGCGCCGTCAGGAAATAGGAGACTCGATTTTCGGCTCGCCGCAAGAGCGTGCATGCGTACACATATACTATCGATAATCTAGCGTTTATTTGAAAACGATTCATAAATAGGCCGAAAAATTACAACGTTCTAGAATATTCCAGGAAAAGGCGATTATCAGGGAATCTCTTCTTTTTTCCGTGAAACCGAGTGCTTTTCAGAATGGTAGAAAACGGAAATGAACCGATAAAAAAACAATCTGCTACGACAATGTTGACTGGAAAATTTGTCTTTGATAAGCGACGGGCAGATTAGACACATAGCCATAATTTAAAACATAGATTAGGCGATATTAACGCTAACATTGAAGTGGCCCTGGGCATTCAAGGTACTAATAATGAATTAAACTTGGGCAGTGAAAGTGTTAAAGCTGCAATAACTATTTTCTGACAGTATCTTTCACATTTTCAAAACTTCTTAACATCAATCAGAGTCATGCTATCAGAGTCATGGTGTCTTACTCAATCAACCCTGCGCCACCAGCAACCAGTCTGTTGTTATTCCATCATTTATTCTTTTTGTTGACAAAACCTGGCCTGTGTATTAGCCCCGTATTTTTTTTCAGCAAACCCCTGGCCAAATTCTCAATCAAGTCTCATCATCAAGGCCACCTAATCATCCCTCCCCCTTAATTGGTTGATATCAACCCCTGTCTCCTGAGCCTTTCAGCCAGTGTGATGTGTGCCTGGTGTATGGCAGTCATTGGACCTCATTCACCAACAGTGTCATAAGATTTCTCTTACGACAACCTCCTTGGAAGGTCATAAGATAAAGTCAACGACAATTACTCCCGGATTCACCAACGCTTGAAGAGGCTGTCTTAACTCGCCAAAATGATCACAGCTGCGATGCCCAGAATGAGAAACGTCACTCATTGACAAACTTGAACACGCGTTACCGTTTACTTAATTTTGCGTCCAGCTCATTATAATGCGAGGGCCATGTGAAAAATAGAGGTTCAGCATTGCCCCTGTATTAATATTCCATATTTATACCATCTTGTTGCGCGCTCCTGGCCACCTACCGCAGCTTGCGCGCGCACACACACACACATACGTACTGTATAGTCTACGTGCATAATGAATGAACGCAGTAGGCTTATATTATTCTAATGACTTGTTTTATTAGGAGATCACAGATACTGCACTGCCATAGTAGTCATTTATACTACATCACAGTTCGACTACAGTACAGTACACATCTTAGCGTTACATCTCCACAGAGTCCGGTCCGCTCACAGTATGCCCGACTCTGTGGGGGCCTTAAGATGTGTACTGTACTTACTGTAGTTATAGGGCAGAGCATATAGTATCTACTAAATCCTAATGAACAAGTAATTAGAATAATATAAGCCTACTGTTCATTCATTAGACACGTAGGCTATACAGTGTGTGTGCGTGTGTGTGTGTGCACTGAACAGGTGGCCAGGAGCGCGCAACAAGACAGTATAAATATATACAGCTTTATTCTTTGGCGGAGTCTTCCTTTAACATGTTAACCTCTTAACACATTGAGTGCCAGCAGGGGGCGCACTATTTATCGCTTGAATGCCAGCCTTTTTGGACTGATTTTCCGATATTTCATGATTTTCGTGGAGCTATTTCTATATTCTATATTATGGCTATGTGTCTAATACGCCCGTCGCTTATCAATGACTTGCTTGTAGTCAACATGTACAAAACGGATTGTTCTTTCATCGGTACATTTCCGTTTTATACCGTTTTGAAAAACTGACGTTTTTGAAAATCTCCAGGGGAAAAAAATTATTCTGTGATAATAGCTCTTTAGTGGAATACACAAAACACGTTGTCATTTTTGGGCCTATTTATGAATCGTTTTCAAATAAACGCTAGATTATCGATAGTATATGTGTACTTATGCACGCTAGAGAAGTGGGCTGAAAAATCTATTTTCTATTTCCTGGTCAGCGCTAACGTCATACACGCACGCACACACATATATGTGAAAAATACATCTGATTACCCCAAGACTGGTAACATAGATTCCTTACCTCACATCAGATGTTCTGCAAAAAGATTATTCCAATTCCTGATCGCCATTCCAAATATCGATTGCGTTTATTGATCCAACGTTAGGTACTCGAAACACATATTCCACGCTGTTCTGAGGGTCCACAATGAATACGATCGGCTCGGGTTACATGCCTGAGAAGTAAAATGTGGAATCCGGATTTCTTTTTCTCATACATTTTCATTGAGTCCAATCCAATGGGTGCATTACCATCCGGGAGACGATAGGGGGCGGTATTTTCCCTGTTCGAGCTCATAGACAGTCCCAATGGTAACGTGAGGCTAGATTGATGAAAAATGAATGGATATCGCTAATAAAAGCAATAACGATTAAATAACAAGATTTCTCGTCATTGGCACTCAACGCATGGCATGAAATAACGAGATTTCTCGTGGCTGGCACTCAAAGTGTTAACAGGCACCCAGAAAAGTGGCAATTTTTTTTACTTGAACTTGAGGACTGCATACTTTTTTGCAAAGCTTAGCTTTATACTTATAGCACATGCATGAGCCTGGTCTCTTTTGAAAGATAACATTCTGACTTCACTTTTAGCGCTAATGAAATAGAGTAACAGAGGTCTGAACTTGCGTTGAATTTGAACTTGAGTACTCACATTTTTCTGTAGTGGTTGCAATAATAAAAAAATATATATAGGTATAAGCTGGAAAACACAGCAGATCCATAGCCGGAAGTCTTATGTAGTACAGGTCCAAATTTGATAAACTTCCATTCAGAAAAGGGTATTTGAGAGAGATCCGTGTAAACCGTGCAACAAAAAAAAAAGCTCTCCAAAATCTATTTCCTCATCCACCGCCTGGGGTATCGTTGGAAAGGTACACTCATTGGCTACAACGCTGACCAATAATTTTCGCCATCAGTGGATGATTGGCAGTTCTGGAGAGTCGGGAGTCCGGGGTGGTCATCTGACGCACACCGCGTAAAAAGACGCTTGCCTGACATATCATCATGTAACTCGAGAAGCGAGGCACGGATTTGGACGAGTGAGGTGGCGTTTGAACGGCAACAAATATATCTTTCGAACGTAATTTATATGTTCGGTGAAAAATGCAGCCCGAGCCGCTAGGCACTCACAAAGTGCTGTGACTTTGTGCGTTCCGCCCACGGGCACGTCGGCCCGAATACGGTACCCCACCCAGGGAACAAAATAATTACCCGCCAACCGCCAATGGCGGGCAGATTTAAGGTTCGGCGAGTAAAAATTAGAGGTCTGCCCGCCACCTGGCGTGTAGTTCAAATATCGATACTCTTATTTTGAAAATCCTGTGCGGGTCTCATTTCCGCCCCAAGCGCAGCTCCAGTCATAATATCTATGGCTCCGGCAGCTAACAACTTTCGGTTCATATGATACTCTTATTTTGAAAAAACCCGTGGCAACTCCGCGATCATATCCGCCCAGTTTGTGCTGTCTGCTCGCATTAAAGCCGAGCAGCGCTACACAGCAGTGCGCCTACACGACCCGAAATACTTTTTTTCCCCCTCACAACAGGTCAAATGCATCTAACATGCTTTGCACCGTCGCCATTCCTTTATGCCCACATCGCCCGAAATGAACGTTACGTTAGCGTAAACTAACAAGCTAATCCTGATCAGAGGCAGAGGAGCCATAGAGAAGAGCAGACAGTATAGACTGAGGAAAGGGAAATGGGGGGGGCACTCTCCCTTTCCCTGTGTGTGTGCGTGCGTTTGGAAAGACTATGAAGTCACTAGTCAGGACTCAGGACAGGAGTACATTATAGTAAATTGAGGATTACTGAGGATGGACAGATAATGTTGATATTCAAATATAAAAAAGTTTCGAGAGGAGTGGAAGTTTGAAGACAGACTAGACTACAATATGATGCAGGGGTGGTGAGTTGAAACAGTGTGTGTGATTGATTGATTGATTGAAAAGTTTATTAACAGATTGCAGAATGGGTACAGTACAGTACAGCTCAATACATACAATTGTTAGGGGGATGCAGACCAGAGAAAGACTTTCGTCTTGTTTACATCAGGGTCCACTCAAAATTATGCTAATATTCCTTATGTTGTTTATGATATTAATTGAAAATAGCATATGAGAGTATTATATAGTAATAATAACACATGGCGATATACTAAAAAGCTATTTATAATTTTTGGCTGGTAAAAAATCTGGGTGATGAATAATGAGGATCTGAATACACAAAGGTAATTATTTGCAATTTAGGCTGGTAAATGGCTGGTACGTCAAAAAGTTTATTTTGTTCCCTGACCCCACCTGTTAAGAGGTTTTAACCCTCATTGAATGTATAACCTCTGCTTACTTTCCCTCAACAATTAACCACTCCGCTCTTGATGGCATTCTTCACTTTGCTGTGAATGATCCCGATCCAGGTCTTCAACTGCCTTCCGTGTAACGACGTCCACAGCATGCGGGAGCTGAAGGAACACTCAAGCCATGAGCGCCTCTGCGACACGGACCCCGAGCGGGCCAGGGAGGAGCTGAAGGCAGTCCGAGGCCTGGTGGTCCACTTCCCCCTCAAATTCCTGTGTGAGGAGAACCTACTTCCGCCGCTGGGGAGCAAAGAGGGGATGGTCCCTATAGGGCTGTGGACATAATGAGGGCACGGCCCCTATAGGGCTGTGGACGTAACTGAGACATCAGCCGCACAGAGGCGACCGAAAAGACTGCAGAAAATGCTGCCATAACCGAAGGGCTCCTTTTTTTTTACCATATTACATTCCATTTATTACCTTACCTAGACGCTGCAAACTAGTTACTGAACTGTGAGCATTTTAAAGATCTGAACTATGCTAACACGATTTTAACATTTTAACATGATTCTTAATCTTTTTTCTTGACTGGACTGAAGATAAAGAATAACCACTTCAAATGAAATGTACACTTTATGCCATGTGTTAGAAGATAATCTGTAGTATATAGCAGTACAATATGTGCTTTGTAACTCATACATATTCCTCATACTTTTCCACCAAATTAGTTTTGGTTCTTGAACCGGTTACGTTCAGGATTCTTGGAACCTTGGAATTATCTAGAGAACCAGCCTCTGCATTTCCACCAGTTTTGAGCAGAACAATTGTAATCAAGGAGGTGTCATCAACTCCAGTAATCTGCTCTCTGGCAACACTTTACAACATGCCAATGCCAGTCAGCCTTGTATTGTAGGTGAAATACTAGAAACATTCTTTTCCCAGCTAATCTCTTAGTTACATCAATATTATGCTGTCAGAACAGTATCATGTTTGTAGGTTAAGTATTTCATGTTCACTATTGGCCAACTGTCAAATCAGGAAATGCCCACATGAAATGCATATTATAAGTATATAGTGATCTATGCACTAAAATCTACTATTTTTTTCCCAGCAAATCTCTTAGATACATCAAGATTGTCTTTATTTTTGTGTCGAAATGCTCCGAACAGGTTTGATGTTGGTGCATGAAGCCATGTATCTGAACGTGTGCGTCAGGGGGACGCGTTGGAAGGTTGGATTTGAAGTCTAGTCTCAGATCATTGGAGAACACTACACTTATTGTGGCAAGGATTTGGGTGGGTGGACCCTCCACCCCCACTCTCTCTCTCTCTTTCTCTCTCTCGCTCTCGCACATGGTTTACCTCACTGCGTATCCAGAAAATCTGTCCGAACATTTGTGGTTGTTATGGTGATGGATATAAAGAGTAAAGAGATTAATCAATTGTGGCTACAGTAGCTGACATGGAGAATGGACAGAAGAAAAGGAAAGGATCGATAAAGTTGAGTGATTTTACTGAATCGGGGTGGAGTGTTACGAGGTGACGTGTAGCGAGAGATTACTGAACGTTTCTGTGGAGCAAATGAAAAGCACAAAGCAGCTCAAATACTCTCTTCAGCAAAGGGTTTATATTTAGTGCCTAACGTTAATGTTACCCGTAACACAGCAGTTGAATCCTCGGTTCCATGGCATCCACACTCTGCTCATTTCCTGTAAACCACCTCTATTATTTTCCAATTTTCACCTAAATTGCAAATAATTACCTTTGTGTATTCAGATCCTCATTATTCATCACCCAGGCAACAACTATCATCATTGATATGATGTGTGAGTCACGCCGCACTTTATTATTTTCTCCAAATGTGGTTATCTTTTTATTCCTTCTTTCAACAAGCACAATAAAAGGTGGTATGAGGATGTTGTATAAGGATGTTGGAGAGCCGCAAGGTGAGGATGGCATAAGAGGTGGTTATGCAACACAGTCAAGGATAAGGTGACCATTAAGGAGGGGTTTAGGAATAAAACATCCTTAAGGTTATTTTTATGCACATACATACATACACAGGTTCTTGTTTTTTCCATCTCAGTGACATGAAATTCTATTCCAGCCAAGTGTTTTTTTCACCTGACAATTGGATCGAGCGTTCTTAGATGAGATCTGAAGGCAGTAGTTTTAAAAGGGGCAAAAACTGTGCAACCTGCCCAAGCCTTTTTTTTCTACATTCCACAGTAAAAGGAATTCAGATAGTCCTAACAGCTCTCAAGTCACCAGCTGTTCGTTTTATAGCAATGGGCAGCAGTCTGTGCTTGTGTATAGACTGTTTCAAATAGACGATAAAAACAAACACAAAACCAGCATTCTATAGCAGACTACATTTGATTTCCTGTGGGTTGTTGATATTCGCAAACAGTGTTACAGGAAGTCAACCGTAGTCCAAGCTGTTCCCTAGCAACGCAATTCCAAATCATACCACGTGCCAGTATGCTGCTACAGCGGCAGGGAGATGCTTGCTCACACCTACCACATGAGAACAAAATGGTGGCTTTGAGTGGAAGATCAATATTAGACTGGAGATAACTTTTATTGTACTTGTAACCTATTTTTGTACATTACTGTATTTTATTTTTATTGGACAAGTAACATTAACACCAGATCTGTATTGTTTCACCACTAATAAAATATTTTTAACACCACTGTCCTTCATAAGAGTCATCTGTAGAAACATTGCAGCCTGTCCTCTCAGTGAAATTATGTTTGTTTAGCTAAATGCATTCTGCAAGGCAGTGTTTACGCATTTCTAGACATGCTTTCATTGTCTAGTTGAGTTACTTGAGCTCTTGAAATGAGGACTAACACTAAAGGACAGGTAAATGTGAGTTTTTTTTATTGTATCTGCTGTACAATGTTTGTTTACATTGGTGATGTTTGTAAACACTCATAAAACTGGCCTATATTCTGATTTACAAAGGGTTAAGAAAGTTTCCAAAAATGTATTTTCCATCTAGAGATCAAACTCTTCAATATGAATATATACATCAGATTGGCCATAGTGAGTGATTAGTCAACTAGGAGACTGAAAAGGAGCAGCCTTGCAACACATCAGTTAATACAAATAATGAACTTTTCAACTTTGAACCTTTCAGTTTTTAGATAGTCAATATGAGTGGCAATATGAAGGCAATATTTTGAATATGTACTTTTACTACTACTGTTTTACTAAATCACTTGAATTGTTTATATTTAAATATGTTTACTTTGGTAGAATTTTGAATTGAGGACTTTTATTTGAAGATGCATACACTGTTCTGTAATGGGTTCCTTTTAAATATGAATGAGGAGAAATCATCCAAATTCATAATTCATATGTTATCCCTACAATCTTGCACTTGTCAAGCTTCTCCACTGACATCAAGTCGGAGACTGATTTTGTGGACACAGTTGACTGTACCCAGGGATGTAGTTCAGGGTTATGTCATTGTCGTTTTCTCGTTAATAACTTAGAACTACAATTACTCAAGCTCAAGTAAAAATGCAAACATTCTATGAATCCAGAAATTCAGTCTCCAATTCATTGTCAATATGTAGTAGGTACAGGAATGTGTGTAATTGATGTCAAAAATGGGTGCGTTGAGTATCTGGTTTCTAGCCTTGAGTTGAGGCCTCTGGAGAACTAAAATCAATAATGCCGTCAAACCGCATACTCTAGGCAAAAGAGCCGTGCTTGGTATTGCACTTTGTTTACTTTTTTTGTTTTGGTCTGACATGTGGGTTGGAGTTTAGTAACTTATTATAATGTGTTTTTCAAAAAATTTAAACAAAGTGCAATGTCAAGCAGGGCTATTTTGCCTATAGGTGGCTGTTTGATGACATTACAGATTGTACCTTTAAAAAGAATGCCATTTCAACACATTGTTTACTTAAGAGATAACACAAAATATGACTTTCAACATTGATTTAAGATGTTTCAGCAACACCCTATGATGTTATTGTTGATACAACTTATGATGTTATAAACACATCAGCATGGTGGTGTAGTGGTTGACACTGTCGCCTCACAGCAAGAAGGTCCAGGGTTCGATTCCCGCTTGGGGACCAGGTTTCCTCGTTACCAGGGCCCTATTCCCCGTACCTGGTTCAACTAAGTCGATCAAGATGTCATTATCCAGATTCAGTTAACCCGATGTTTGAAGCCGGGATTTTCCTGTTCCTCGAAGGTGGATTCAGTCTTGTTAACTCAAACCAGACTTGAGACCCAGGATAAGTGCGCGCGGCCGCTCCAGTTGAAAAGCCAGCACGTATCGATAGCAGAGATCCTGATTCTCTAGCGGCATTGATTGATTAATTGATTTAAAACTTTAGTAACATATTGCAGTACGGCTCAATCGCCTCGCCGACAAGTTAAATGCGTTATCTATAGGCTAATTTTAAGTCCCTCATTACCTCAATCAATCAGATTATATTTCTTTAAACTTGCCTGCTGGATTGAATAATCAAATGAGATCTTGCTAGCGAAAATAATTAGTTAAACTGTTATACAGAATAACGATACGGCTCTCTTACCCATTGATTGATGTATGGTCGATCTTTTACTTATCTCCACTGTGGTGTAACGGGTTCTTCTTTTGACTTTCACGCAGACGACCGGGGTTCGAAACCTAGTCTTTTCCTTTTTTTTGCGATGTAGGAATAATTCAATTTGGTGCACGTTGAGAGCTATATAAAGAATGACATCCTCAATGCATGTAGATTTATAATATTTTAACTTAAAACTAGGCTACTTTGGCGTATAATCATTATTATTATATTCCAAAAAATTATATTGGAAACACGGGGTTTCGAACACCGGTCGCCGGGTTGCCAGGATTGAGCACTACCGCTGCGCCACTGTGCCAGATGGGATAAATTCATTGTTTATACATTAATGAACGAGAGACCCGTGTTTAGAATATTCTTTATTTTGAATGAAGTTTTATCTCTTTATCCTCATTCATTAATGTGACGTCAACGGCTCATTCAATTTCTCAAATCCGTCAAACAGCGCATCTCATCAGACATCTTAATCCCAGTTACAATTAAAATAACCACATAATGTGTACATCGCACCGAGCGAGCGCCACGGTATATAACGTGCATTATTTAGGACATTTCAAAAGCCCCCTCTGGAAGAATGGAGCACAAAAACGTAATTCAGAATGGTATAATGCAGATCGTAGACTGTGGGAATAATTTCAGGAAACGGGCTGTAATTTCTTTGCGGGGGCGTGGCGATGGTTCATCCGGCTAACTTGAACTTAAACCCTGCTCTCGACCAGGCTCAAACTTTTTGATCTGTTGTCATGGTGATTTAGACAATCCAGCTTCGGGGAACAGGAAGGTCCGGCTTAAGTCAGACTTGACCGAAAGTTATCCGGCTAACTCAGTTATCCAGGTATGGGGAACGGGGCCCAGGTACCCAGGTGGGGTATCTCCCAGGCCTTTCTGTGTGGAGTTTGCATGTTCTCCCTGTGCTCGCAAGGGTCCCCCCCCCCCCCCCCCCCCCCATAAGAGAAACCCAATGGAAAAACATGCACAACAGATCGCTGACGCTAGTCCCTGATGAAGACAGTATGGCCTATATGTCTTTATTTTTAGTGGACTCTTCACTGTTGCACATTTTGCAGAATGATGGTGCAAAGCACATGCACTTCACCTGTGGGTTTAGAACATTGATGGACTTGTAATGAGTTTATATTTAATATCCGGGAGCTCACACTGCAAGCCTCAGTGCTCAATTCCGATGTATTGCTCAGATCTGATCTTTTTTTGTGTGGCCAATATTAGAACCCAATGAGCAATAAAGAAGATGAAAGTAAAAAAGTGTGAAGTAAAAGTCGCATGAAAGTCACGTGACGTGACTCTTCAGACGCCGGAGGTCACATATTATTGCAACAACAACAAAAATCATGTATCTGAATTAGGAGGACCACATAGAAAGTGGTCCAAATCAGAATTTAAAAGATCGGGTGCCATGTTATTTATTTGTGCTATTCACACTGTTGTGGATCAAATCAGATCTGAGTTATGAGCAAACAAAAAAAAATCTGATTTGGGCCATTCTCACCTGCAGTGTGAACGTAGACGGTCTCTAGTTTGAGTTCTACTGTAGTCCTCCAGGTAATTTGTCCCTGGTGAAATACCGTAGGACAGCGAGCTGGGAGAACAGTGTGGACGCAGAGAGACAGTGCGTGGTGGTGAGAGCAGTAGAGCACGACTACAGGCCCAGCGGAGCACCGTCCACAACATGGCGAGATAACAAGTTGGCTGCTTAGCTGCAGTTTGCAACCGTGCACCTTGCCTTGCTATTTAGAAGAAGTACGTACAACTTGGGATGTTACAGCTGGACGACATGGTCTGTTTTTAAACAATCGAGGGCCGGTTGGGCACTAGTATACGGTTTATTATAACAAGAATTGTTCATTGTGTTCCCCCCGAATGGTTGGTTGGCAGTGCTAGGCGGCGCGACTGTAAACACACGGGAACGAAACGGGAAAGTTAACGTTTGGAATACTAACGGTATCGTAGCATTAATTAGTTAGTAACCCTAACCGCGCAAAAATAACAACGCCAGCCAGGTCGCACCTGACGGGTTTGTTTCCACACGAGCTGCACCCAAATTCATGGAATATCTGGAAACCTCTCAGGTGGAGGATTTACAACCGGACCGGTGTGATTATTATTGGATTTGTTCGTCTTAACGGGAAACGAGCTAATTGTCTAACTTGTAATACGGGTAGTCGAGGGCGATAACGTTCGAGTTTTACAATTCTGTGATGATGGGGTTTTGAGGAAACGTTACAAAAAAACTCGCACCTGAAAGGGTTAACGCTGTAGCAAGTTTTTACATAACCTTATTGTATCGCAGCCGAAACGAAGCCACCGTGGTGTTCGTGTTATTATTATTTATTTACACAGGTGTGGGTTGATCGTTAACAAGGTAGAACATGTTTTTATTCTGATATATAAACGCCAACCTGTGAGTCGGTAACGTTAGCGAACAACCACTGGTCGCCATCATCACATCACCAGTCATCTCGCATAATAATAATAACAACAACCGTAGCATCGCTGAGTATAATAACGGTTACATCGGTTTGGCTTTATCGACGTTTACAGGGAGTGTTTTAGTATCGCAAATAGCTATCCGGTAACTAGTTCTGACTGTAACGTTGTTTATTCTGATGGTGCAGCAGTAGAGTGTTGTCAAAATGAACGCTGCTACAAGGTGTCCAACTACAACACCGGGGGTGGATTCCACTGCGATAAACAGCTAACAGTCCTATCCTTATCCGTACTAGCTGTCGTTTTAGCGAAGTGGAGTTCGTTTTTGAAAGAATAGCCCGGTTACCTAACGTGTGTTTAGATATAACGTAGCGTGTAGGTTAGCCAACCTCAGTCGGGGCTAACGCGAGTTGAGCCAACTGGGTGGTTTTATGTGTGTGCGATCCGTGCACAGCCAGCAGATATTTAATCCTGTCGATGTTGTGACGACAACGCTACGCTATAGTGTTGTTCTTCTTGCACAGTTGCGGTGTATTCGTGTGTAATCTGCCTCCAGCATTTACATTCTTGTAATTGATTGGCTAACTTGTTAGCTCACAACAACACTACCAACTTTTGCCAGCAATGTCTGAAAACGCCCCCACCACCCGAAGCCTGGATGACATCGACCTCGCTGCTCTGAGGGTGAGTAAAAACCAAATGCAATATTTACATTTGGATATCGGTGGTGCGAAACACAGGCGTACGATTTAGTTTCAGACACACAAAAAAGGTACATTTTGGTAGCAAAATGGGTTAGGTGAGACAGTGAGACCTTTTTAGAGTGGTTTAGTGCTAGGCCAAGCAATAGACAATTTTCAGTCAGATTGATCAAAGTTAGGCTGATTATCACCAAAGCAAATCTACCAATCCATGCAACTTTTGCGGATCAGTTATGTTTTTAGAAAGAAATGAGACACAGGGCTAAGGAAATTTGATATGGAGGCCCCAGATTAGATTAAAATGTATTGTCATTATACAGCACAAAGAAAATAGGTTTGGCATCCAACCAGAGTGCAAATGTAACAGTAAAGTACAGTCGTAATATACAATGTACAGGTGATTAAACTGACAATAAAATATATACATAATGTACACAGAGTAATGGTGCTACTGCTAATCAGTTGTATGTAGAGTTGTAGTATTATTATGTACAGTGATACAGGTATAAAGACACTGTGGTAGTAAGTCATACTGGCCAGCAGCATAACTAGTACGAGTAGATAGATTTGGGAATTGTTTGGGTTTTTATCAATTTAGAATGCTAAGTGTTCTGTAGTTATTGGACAACTTGCAGAAGGAAAGTAATCAAAACAAGAGCAGGACACTGGTTGAGGCTGGACACAGTGTATTTAGGTCAAGGCCTAATCATTGGGCTTTGTCCAGTTGGAGGATGTTTATGGGGTATTATGAAATGGTTTGGGGTATTAAGTGTTATTTCACTCACAACAAATGCCATGTTATGCCTGCTTCATGACAACTGCGACAATGCTCAATGCATCAGAGTGTTATGCGTCAAAGTAGCAGTATTGTGAGCAGTTGACGTATAACAAAATCACTGCATAACTGTTAACCTATTTTTCATTGGATTGGAACTTGTCAGGCAGGAGGCTCTTGTGATCGTATCCACTGTTTGTTTGAGAGTGGGGGAGCAGACAGGCTTCATTGCCCCCATTTACTCCCACTAGCATTGTTAACAAACGCTGCCATTTTCTGACATCAAGAGAGTTCACACCCCAAACATACTCAAAATTAGCCCACCACTGATCCGGTGTTACTCTGTGTTCAGGCATCCAGAGTACATTACTTGCCCACTGGTGTATGTTTAATTTTTTTTATAATAATAATACATTACATTTTAAATAGCGCATTTCTAAGTACCCAAAGTTGCTTTACACACACACAATAGAATAATTTAATAAATACAGAATAAAGAACAAAGTAAAATGTAACAAAGAAATATCAACAATAAAACATAAATCATTTAAAATGTAAAGCTTGAGTGGAGGGAGGATGATGAACAGGTGAAAGCAAGATTGAAGAGGTGGGTCTTGAGGGCCTGTTTGAAGGAGGGGAGGGTGGTTGATTGACAAATGTGGATGGGGAGGGTGTTCCAGAGGAGGGTGTGGAAGGCCCTGTCGCCTCAGGTCCGGAGCTTAGTCCAAATAAAACCCATATAGTTAATTTTCGCATTTCAGTGCTCACATTTATCAAATACAAAAAAAACTAATTTCAATAGTTAGTCAGACAACATTATAAACTGAATGCGTCTGTGGACAGCAGATCTATTTTATAGGTTGCAGTACATAGTAGCTTAACACTTTGACTGCCATGAAACGTCTTTTCACGTCATTGCTGGCCATGCTCAAGTTGCCGGGGGACGCTGTACAGCGTCCTTATATCAATATTTAAAAAATCTGCGATCGGATTAATATGTCCCCTCCGCTGGCCTGAGATCCACCAGCAGGACCCACTGAGCTCTCTGGCGGTTCAGGAGCGCCATCTGGTGGCCGATCGGCGCAATCGCCAAACAGGATGTTGAATAGAGGTTGTCATGACGACCGTAGTACTTCCGGGCGCTCGCTATAGTTCATGGGACTCTGGCTCGTCACGCTACACGGTGATCGATTGGCAATAACTCGATAAACAACATGATTTGGACGTATATACCATTATACAAGCTGGAGATGGACCGGGTAAAAATATATCCCATAATGATAAGATTTCTACTCGACGATGATCGCCCAACGGCGCGCGGAGACTGGGGTGAGTTTCAGCGTGTAACGTTACCGTGTTCGATACTAACTGCTAGGGCTGGGCGATAAAACGATAACGATAACTATCGCAATAAATTATTTCCTCGAAATAAACATGAAACGTGGTCGCAAAGTTTCGATATATCGATTTTCCAAGCTTGGATATGAGCACGCACTAACAACCAATCGGTGAAGGAGATGGCCGAGAGCGAAGGAGACCAGGAAGGAGACCCAGCGCTGCACCTCTGGGTAGAGAGGTAGGACTCACTCAACAACAAGGCTTGCTAGGCTAACTAGCTTGCACGGCGACGTTTTATATATTTACGTGCAGAGTATGTGTGCGCTGTGAATTCTGAGGCCACGTTCATAGTAGTGTGGGGTATACAGTGGACGTCGTTTCAATATATTGTGGCGGAAGAGAGTATTTTAGTGTCATATTTATTACATTGCCATGAGATATTCCGCTTGTCGGCTAACTTCTAACGTGCGCGGACTGATGACGACATCAACTCGACTCGAGACATTCGCAGCAGCATAATAAGACAACAGGCTGGCTAGGCTAACTAGCTTGCACGGCAACGTTTTATATATTTACGTGCAGAGTATGTGTGCGCTGTGAATTCTGAGGCCACGTTCATAGTAGTGTGGGGTATACAGTGGACGTCGTTTCAATATATTGTGGCGGAAGAGAGTATTTTAGTGTCATATTTATTACATTGCCATGAGATATTCCGCTTGTCGGCTAACTTCTAACGTGCGCGGACTGATGACGACATCAACTCGACTCGAGACATTCGCAGCAGCATAATAAGTTAATTAAACTTGACATACATTATATCGACGATAATTATCGATATCGAATTATATGAAAATAATTTTATAATTTTATCGCGATAACGTTTTTGGTCATATCGCCCAGCCCTACTAACTGCTATTATCAACATTTGACCCACATTAGATGATTGGTATAACGCTGCCCACGGAATTATAAACGCCCCCTCGCCCATCCGGTCAACATCAGATGACGTGTGTTAGTAACTTCTAGAAGTACATCTAGTTGGAATTTTTTATATCGCGCTGATTGCCATCAAACTGTATTTCATCATCAATATAATGCATTTGGGGCTATATATCACGTTCTGGAGAAAGCTGCAGAAAGAGATGAAAACATACTTATACATTAGACCATACTTTACTATGAATATGTGAATGAAAAAGTTTAACGTTGCTACACAATGAACAATACATATAGGACTTTGAATGGGCCCTAATAATGGCAATGTAGCAATAGAATTTAAAAAGTTATAGCCCTGCAAAGAAGGGGACTTTCTCCGTAGACAAATAGCGCTGGCAATCTATGGTATATCATGAATTTAACCTTAGGCAACCAAAGTGTTAAGTTTCACTTTCATTTAGAGTAGATTTAACTTTGTGTGAAGGAGAGAAAGGAGGCTCTAGAGAGACGACGCAATTTCATGTTATTTTGGATTAAAGTCTGCAGCAGCTTGACTGGAGAGGAGCTGAGGACCAGTCCGCTTATAGCTTATCCGCAACAGTAAGTTACTTCCGGGGTAGGCCTGATTGGCCCCGACAGGCACGTGATGCGCAACTTTCTCTGCCGCGCGGCACGCTCCGCGGAGCGGAGCGGCAGAGCTTGCGGAATGATGTAACCGTCAAAATCCGCTATGACTTTCATTCGGCGCTTCAGCTCACCTCGCAGAGCAGCGGTCCTGCGATCCTGCGGTCCGTTGTTGACGAGTTCGAATCCCATCAAATTTTTTTTTTTTAACGTGATTTTTTTTTTAACGTGTATTCTTTCGCCGGTTAAGGTTAGGCATGGTTAAGGTTAAGGTTAGGCATTGTTTCGGAGTTGGTTAAGGTTAGAATGGTTAAGTTTAGGCGCTGTTAAGGAGCTGGTTAAGGTTAGAGTTTGTGTTAGAGAATGGCAATAGACAGCCTATTTCCGCGCGACAGCTCTCAGCAGCCTCGTTGCGCGTCCTGAGTTTGCCGCGTCACGTGCCTGTCGGGGCCAATCAGGCCTACCCCGGAAGTCACTTACTGTTGCGGAACAGTTACACGCGACCAGTCCAGACCGCGTGAATACTTTACCCAAGGCAGTTGTCCTTCCGCGTTCGGTTTGCGCGCCCTGATTGGCCTCTTGGCGCCCAATCGCGTTAGCCTACACAGCTAGCAGAGTATCGGGAGAAATGTAATATTACTGTGAAGAGAATCACGTCGCTGCAGATGCTCGCAGTTAGTTGACCGCGGAGATGGTAAAGTACTACGAATGTAAAACATTTGGAATTGTTTACAATAAAGCTGTGATTACAACTTCAAGGCTCCTTTCGATCGCCGTGCTGCTACTAGGAAGGAGCAATAAGAGGAAAACAATGTCAACATAATTGTACTTGTCTTACAGCTGTTGTGGTGTCCACAGTCTGATCTGTTTCCACAAGAAGAAGGTTTTGATCCAGGTGTGAAGTCTCGGTCCGCGTGAATACTTTACCCAGATGAAAACAATACGTTATTTATATTGATGTGATGCCGATTGATATGAATAGCACGTTACGTTAATATTGAGCTGTTGAACTGAAAGCTGATGCACGGCGATAGTAGGGCTAACGCGATTGGGCGCTGAGAGGCCAATCAGGGCGCGCAAACCGAACGCGGAAGGACAACTGCCTTGGGTAAAGTATTCACGCGTCCAGACCGCGTGTATGCTTTTACCAACCCAGTTGTGTTTCCGGGTTCCCGTTTTGCGCTCTGATTGGCCACTGACCTACACGCATACGCCCCCCCTCGCTATCGCCTTTGGGGCGTGAGATATGAAGACGGATTTATAATAAACACACTCGAAACAGCTATTACCAGACAATTACAACAACAGTGGTGCCTGCTTCAAATGTCACGTATTATAGGCTATAAGCCCGTGTAGATCTATTCGGAATAATAAACATCGCCACCCTCTAGCAAAACATGACACAATGTGATCCTATCTCCGATAGAGCAGCTGGTCGCAGAGACGCGAGTTGAACGAACACATTGGGAGGAGAATGAATGAATGAATGAACCTGATGTAAACAAGACAAGTCTTTCTCTGGTCTGCATCCCCTTAACAATTGTGTGTATTGAGCCGTACTGTATTGTACGATAGAGCGGCTGGTCGCAGAGACGCGAGTTGAAAGAACACATCGGGAGGAGAATGAATGAATGAACCTGATGTAAACAAGACAAAAGTCTTTCTCTGGTCTGCATCCCCTTAACAATTGTGTGTATTGAGCCGTACTGTATTGTACCCATTCTGCAATCTGTTAAATAAAGTTTTCATTCATTCATTCATTCTCCTCCCGATGTGTTCGTTCAACTCGCGTCTCTGCGACCAGCCGCTCTATCGTTTATTTTAAAATTAGAACATAACGTCAACTCTGTATGTCCAAAAATGGATACTAGTCAATGAAAATTTATTAAAACAGACTTGGACAGACAGACACAGCAGATCAATGTAGCCACATAATGTTAAATATAAAAGTAAGCGTTCTATAGATGTTGAGCATCATTTTGTGTACTGCAAGACAGGGAAGTCCACTACATCTGGATCTGTAAGGTGATTTTGATGTGACTAGTGGACATTACACTGGCTATACCATCATACCAGCAACTAGGACAGAGAGACTTCGGCTCAGCTTCTTCCCCCAGGCCATCAGAGCCTTGAACACTGAACTCTCCACACACAAGCACACATGAGCACACACACAACACACAACACACACACTGTACACGCTCACACACTAGCAGCCACTTTAACATGAACACGCACACTCATGCTGCACACGCTCACACTTATGGTCACTTTACAAAATGAAAGGTCACTTTAAAAAATAGTATAGTATAACTTGAGATTGTATAATATAGCAGTGTACAATTGTACATAAAGACCCAGTACCTCATCCGTAGCTAACAGTGTATTGCACTATCACAGGACCTAGCATCTTACCATGCTCTTGAAAAAACTCATGTACATATACAGATATGCCCTACTTTGATTACTTGTATTATTGCACAAATGTCGTTCGCATCCAATTGGATTCTTATTATTGTATTATGCACAATCGTTGCGGGCAAGACCCCCTGCATTTCACTGTATACTTGTATGCCGTGACAAATAAAACTCTTGACTTGACTTGATATGCATACGCACACCAGCACATGAACTTAACAGCCACAAAGACAACAACCTAGTCATACAATAATGTTCTAAGAGGAATGTGTTTGCTATTTGCATCCTCAGTCTTTTCAGAATTTCCATTAAATGGGGCTATTCTAACCAAAACATACCATACAACCTAGGGCTGGGCGATATGACGATATTATATAAATATCGGGTACAGTTCATTAACGATACACTTTTTAAACGTATCGTGGATATCGTGATGTTTTGCCCAAGAGGCTTGTGTTGCGTCAATCTGGTCCACACGTTGACAATTTTGAACAGCGCCGCCCCACACACACACTACTGCATCAAAAGTTACTACTTATGATAACAAAGGCATTCGTTTTGTGGCATTGACGTTATATAGTTACACTTTCAATAACATCAGCGTATTTACATAGCAACGACCGAGGTCGACCTAGATATAGCAAGCATTAGCCGTTCATATCTCAGCCCGTGCTGACTCCGTTGTGCCCATTCTGCGGTCTGTTAATAACGTTTTCAATCAGACAGATGTATGGAAAGGCTTTTATTATAACATCCGTTGCAGTAAAATCATTATGCCTCCAGTCGTTTAGTCATTCTGCAGAGCTAAAAAGCTAAACGTCGGCCGCGGCGAGCTACCGCTGCCATTGTTGTTTTCATTGAGCTCTCCATGGCGGAAGTAAAAAATTAATACGCGCTTGCCGATTGGTGCTAAGAACAGCAGGGCGGGTGCAAGCGATGTGACGTAATTGGCAGACGCAACTGTCAATCAAAATGATTCTGTTTGCCGACTGAATGAATAAACGTTATTAACAGATTGCAGCATAGGTACAATACAGTACAGCTCAATACAACAACAGTCAACAGTGGACTGGAGGATGCAGACCAGAGAAAGACCTTCGTCTTGTTTACATCAGGGTCCCCCATTTTCAATTCATCATATTTCATATCTAAATCATATAATATCTCATTGCTAAATATATGCAATATATAATCTAATAATCCAATAATCTAAATCTAATATATAATATAAAAATGCTAAATGCATGGGTATTTTATTTTGTCTTTAATGTTAGCTTGCAAACTCAAATACTGTCTTGGTAAGCCTCATAATGAATTGTTTGGGGAAAAAAAGAAAAACATCGTGATGCGTATCGTGTATCGCCGAAAGGTCAGAAAATATCGTGATATCATATTTAGGCCATATCGCCCAGCCCTAATACAACCTGGCATTGTCTTATTATGTGCATTTCCCCCAAGTTCACTATCATAAGATATTCTTTTAATCAAAATTTCCAAAATGTAAGCAACATTTCCAAAATTCCCTAGCTTAACTTTGCTCACTTTCACTGCATTTAAATCCAAAACCGAGCGGGACCTTTGTCTGTCCAGGTGAGGTGGTGAGCAGCTGTGTCAGTCAGTTTGTCTCGGAAATTGCTATTAGGCTATGTGGACAAGACAAGCTATATTCTTCTCCCCAAAGTATTTACACAAAACAACCTCTGCATTTAGATTCCGACAGGGCAAAATCCATAATCAAATCCTTAATGTTGTTATTTATAGCGAACTATATGGAGCACAATGCAGTTGCTGTTATTTCAGTGCATAACATCAAGCCACAACGTTAATATTTCCTCTCATAGTCACATCAGCAACAGGTCATTTCCAAGGGATGGACCTCCAGAGCATGGACCTTTTCAGACACGCCCCCCTGTGAGTCACCTGAACCTTTCCACCCCTAATAAATAAATATATATATCATAAACTAGAAAGGTGCGCTTAGTAAAGTGCAAATCTCCACCAGATAGCATCTACATAGACCAATGAAAGCAGATCTCCACCAGGTGGCAGCATAGACCAATGAAAGCAGATCTCCCCACATGAAGCAGGGCTGGAGTAAACAGGAAGTGACAGAGGTTTTATTTTTTTGGGGAAAAACCCTGACCATACGTCTTAGCCACTAGGTCACTCAGGTTCCAAGGTCACTCTGGTTCCAAGCACGAAGCCGAGCTGGGTTAAAGAGGAAACAGCAAGTGAGTGGCAGAATTGTCTAACCATCTGGTGTTGGCATGCTAATAACCATATTGGGGAGCGGTCACTGTGATTGATTGATAACTTTATTAACAGATTGCAGAATGGGTACAATACAGTACGGCTCAATACTAGGGCTGTCTTAAATACTTCGAAGCTTCGTTCGATGGGCATGGGATTCGAATATGAAAAGAACATTTGATTATAAAAAAAAAAAATTATTTATTTTTGTATCTATCGTTCAATTTGTGAAAAATAAATAATTTCTTCATCCATACATTCCCGTTTTATACTGTGGTGAATATGAGTATAGTTTTAGAGTAATTCTGTGTAATCCCAGGAAACGCCGCTAAACAGCGTTTAGTGCATTTCACTAGAAACCGTGGCATTCCTCGCCTGGATCAACAATCAATCTGAAATCAATGCTATCGGTATTATGTTTCATCATGCATGCATGAAAAGGTGGGGGGGTTTCTATGCTTCGTTCGTCCCCAACGGAATACGTTACACACAG
Source organism: Notolepis coatsorum (assembly GCF_963971535.1). NCBI lineage: Eukaryota > Metazoa > Chordata > Actinopteri > Aulopiformes > Paralepididae > Notolepis > Notolepis coatsorum. Next base: position 59,081,951 of record NC_140172.1, on the reverse strand, counting down.
CTAGAGCTGCCGCGGTTACCGCATTACCGCGGTATCGCTGTTGCATCACGCCCACCGCAGAGTTAAGCTGAATACCGCATCACCGCTGTTTTTTATAATAATACTCTCAACCAAAGCAATGCAACAAAACAATTTTGATTGACAGTCGATTTTGCCAATTACTAGGGGTGGGAATCACCAGTTTCATCACGATACGATACGATATCGATTCTTTGGACAACGATACGATATTTGCCGATATCACAGTCTGCCACGATACGATTTGATTCGATTCAGGTGCCTGTGATCGATATGAGACGATATTATGTGCCCATTTAACACAATCAGTCACATTTAGATCAACAAAAAAAGGCTACGAAAATATCAATTGACGTTTTTATTTTTGAGCTCTTCCAGACATTTAGATGAAAAACAATCTATTGTTTTTAATACAAATAGACCTCCTGTTCACTGTAAAGTGCCACGTTTTTATATATTGAGCTTTAAACTTAACTCAACACGCAAGCTAAAACCCCTTCCTCTCCCAAACCGTTCCTGCAATTGTTTTATGTTGCATGATGATCATGAATACATTTATTATGTATTCATGTTTAAATATCAACATTATCTGTCCATCCTCAGTAAATAATATCAATATAATAATACTCCTGACTTCATCTGGTATTTTCAAACGCACACACACACACAGACAAAATGCCCCCGCCCCCCCTCCTTCCCCTCTCCTCTCCGTTTCTCTCTCTCTTAGCTTAGTTAGCTTAAGCAGCTAATGTAATGTTAATTTAGGTCTGCCCACGTGACGTGGGCATAAAAGAATGCCGACGATGCAAAGCATGTTAGATGCATTTGACCCGTTGCGGGGGGAAAACTGCACAGACTTATATCGGGTCGCAAAATATACTCTCCCTAGCGCTGCTCTGCTGTACAGAGCTACACAGAGTTTCACAATACTGGGCGCAGGGCGGATATGACGTCGCCGTCGCCGGATTTTCAAAATAAGAGTATCGCAATATGAATCGACGTTAAAATCGAAATTTTACGTTTCATCGATCCTATTTGATTATTGATAATATATCGATCTGGATCGATGTATCGTCCCACCCCTACCAATTACGTCACACCGCTTGCACCCGCCTCTGCTGTTACCGCAAATCGGCAAGCGTGTATTCTAGGGATGCCCCGATCGATCGGCCACCGATCGTTATCGGCCGATAATCAGTATAAATATGCGATCGGTGATCGGTAGGGATGGGTACCTTTCACATTTGAACCGGTACCGGTACCTGTGAATCGATACCGGTACCCAACGGTACCTTTTTTCGGTACTTTAGTCTCAAGAAATTTAATTTACCTACCTCAGTCGTAAAAAAAAAATCCAAACTTCAAATAACTACAATTTCGACAGTTTTCGGCTTGTCATTGCTCCGACTGCTTTGTTGTTGAATCAAGTCAAATCCTAGGTAAGCATATATTGTGCGTGTGAACGTTGACATGAAAAGAAAAAAGTAAATTTTTTTTTTCTTTTTTTTTCTCACTTGATTCGATACTCTGTAGTACCGACGTGTTTCGGTTCGGTGCCTCAAGTACCGAATTCGGTACCCATCCCTAGTGATCGGTGATAATGCTTTATTTTCGCCGATCGTCAAAACCGATCTCACTCGCTGAGTTCTGTCTCAGACACCCACAGTGCTGCGGCGTCTCCTCCCTCCAGCCCCTCCCGCACGCATGTAAACACGGGTCTAGTCTAGTCTAGTGGGATGGTACCTCCCTGAGCTAATGTTAGCTACCGTTACAAAATGACCCAGTCAACCATTCACTTCCAGTCCAATACATGATGAGGCATTGTCTAACCGAACGGTATCTAGCCGGCCAGCTACTGATAGCTCCTGACAACAACAAACGCTCCAGCAAGTCTAGTAGAGACGTGTATGATACCTCCGCTAGCTCACGTTAGCTGACGCCAGCTCACTGTTCAAAACGAAAAGTATAGGGTCCAGCTGCAGCTCCGGAGAATCCTGGCCGTAGCTGGAGGCTACTCGAGTACACACAGACAGTGGAGCTTGTTAGTGGCGATGTCTCGCAGATAATACAAGTACAAGTCTAATTATATAATATATATATTTTATTAAAAAAATTTATATATTAAATTTTTTTTTTTTTTAAATAATCTTTAATTTTTTTTTAATCAAAAACGATCGGTATTGGATCGGTATTGGCCGATATGGCTCACGACGATCGGTGATCGGTATCTGTGGCAAAAAACGTGATCGGGGCATCCCTAGCGTATTCGTTTTTTACTTCCTGGATGTCCGCCATTGATCAGAGCTCACAACAAGGCTAATAACGTTAGCTCCCTGCCGGAGTGGACTACCAGCGCTCCACAGGAGGCATAATGATTTTACTGCAACGAATGTTATAATAAAAGCCCTTCGTTCTATACACTTGTCTGATTGAAAACTTTATTAACAGACCGCAGAATGGGCACAACTCGGCACGCTCTGAGCAAAGGAAGGAACTGAGATATGAATTGAGTAATGCTTTCCTTGCTATGGTCCGGTAAATACGCTGATGTTATTGAACGTGTAACTATATAACGTTAATGCCACGTTTTTTTTTTTTGGTCCACTTTTTCTCCCATTTTTCTATATTTTCTCCCATCCCAATTTCGTATCATCCAATTCAACCCTCCCCTGTCACGGACGCTGTTTCTTGCCTCCCACAAGCCGGCTGCAATGTGGACTAAGTCATACATAGCACAAGTCCCCTCCGGTACTTGAGGTAACAGCAGTCGCATCTTTTCACCTGCGCAGCTCGATCTCTCAGTGGCGAGGAGTAACGCGTGGGAGGCTCACGCTGCCTCCGACACTTCCTGATTCTACTGCGCAGGCGCACCAACCGACCTGTAGGAGTTGCTGTCCACAACGCCCGATCCCCACCCATCAGTTTCCCACCCCCTAATAAGGCCAATGTGTATTAGTACGGACGACCAGCTAAACTGAAAGCAAATGTGGAGCGCTGGGCTCGAACTGACGAGCCCAGCGTCTCCAGCATTTCGTGGCGAGTGCCTTGCCCACTACGCCACGTAGCCGCCTATGCCTTTGTTAATCATAAGTAGTAACTTTATAATAATAATAAGAAGAAAGGGTCGGGGGGGGGGTAACCGCCGGGCGCTACCACCCCTGCCCGCGACACAGAGTGAACGGCGCACGACCAGAGGGGTTACTTCGAATCCGTGTTTCACTTTCAATAACGAATGCGTGCTTGCCGAATCCCAAACAATATTCATGCTGCAAAGTCATCCTCTAAAGATAGACATTTAGACTAGAGGCAGGCTATATGCTATAAAGAGTAAAAAAAAAAAAAATGCATTAATTTTTTTTGCAGTTACCGCGGCGGTAGGAAATATTTCGCAAATTTGTGCGGTAAGGAAAAAAAATCAATACCGTGGCAGCCCTACACAGTACATATACACACACGCGCTCCGATCGCGGGGAAGGAATTATTGGATCAACGCAAGATTGATACCATATAGCCCTTACCGTGACTAGGATGTACTGCCAAAAGAATATTCCAATTATCTGATCGCCATTCCAAGTATTGATGTCGATCGTGTTGCCAAGATAATCCACCAAAGAACATGAACCGGCGGTGCTCGATTCTCCCCAATCCATGTGTTATAAACCTTACTCCTGGCCGACAAGGAAAACCTGGACCCGACTTTTTAGATCGACGAACAGACAAAGCTAGAGAGTTTCCAAGGATGTGCAATACCGGCCGCAAGGCGTTAGGCGGCGGTGTTGGACGTTTGCGATCTCAGACCCATTCAGGACAGCCTGCACAGGCTGCCTCGATGGATTATGAATGGAAATAGCAAACCGCTGGGCCACAGAAACGAGAATTCTCGTGAACGGCACCGGGTGTGTTAATGACATGCAGATAAAACTCGCCCGACCATCCACCAGGCGGCGGTATTGAGCCGTCGTTTTTTTGAGCCGTAGGGTCCAGCTGCAGCGCCGGAGGTGTATATATGAATTATGAATGCCATGGCGAAAAAATGAAATATTGATCTCAATATCGCTGTACAGCGTGGTTTGGCAGACAACGCATGGCCGGCAATAATGCTGTACAACGTGATTGGCGGGGAATGTGTTAAGGGGGGCAAAAAAAGCCCTGAAAAGAAAATGTTAATTTCTAACCCTGGGTTCTATTATCCTGACTAAACTTGGAATACCAGAAAATAGATCTTATAAACGGTATATGATTTGTTGGAGAAATATGCAGAGAGCCTCGCGAAGTGGCGTGACTTGCTCCAAGTCTGGTAGTGAACGCTATTATAAATAAGGCTATAAGCGACTGACTGACTACTATGCCACCTTACATTTGGTCATATACAGCCAGAACCTATTCACGGATTTTGTTGATTGACGGTTCCTTGGAACACCAGAAAATAGATCTTATAAACGGTATATGATTTGTTGGGAGAAATATGCAGCCCCATGGCCGAGATAGCCTTGCGAGTTGAGAGAGCTTTTCAGGGAGCAGTGCGTTCAGCAACAGACAGCGACAATGTGAGAAACAAACTATCCCTCCCCAGGGCTCTACGCTAACCTTTTTTTAAATGAAAAAATGTAGGAGCACACAAAGAAATGTAGGAGCGCAGTGAAAAAAGTACCGGAGTTTATTAACACTGAGTGCCAGCAGGGGGCGCACGATTTAGCGCTTGAGTGCCGGCGCTGTAGTCAATGGGAGGGCAAGCACATTTGCAAACGCATAAACTATATCTTAAATTATAGCTATGTGTCTAATACGCCCGTCGCTTATCAATGACTTGTTTGCAGTCAACATTGTCGAAACGGATTGCTTTTTAATCAGTACATTTCCGTTTTATACCATTTTGAAAAACATTCGTTTTTGGAAACTTCCAGAAAAAAAAGTGATTCTTCAGGAATCGCGCTTTAGTAGAATACACAAAACACGTAATTTTTCGACCTATTTATGAATAGTTTTCAAATAAATGCTAGATTATCGATAGTATATGTGTACTTATGCACGCTAGAGAAGCGGGCTGAAAAATCGATCTTATTTCCTGATCAGCACACACACACACACATATGGGACACGCTGAGATATAGGTGAAAAAAACTGATTATCCCAAGACTGGTAAAATAGATTCCTTACCTCAGATCAGATGTTCTCCAAAAAGATTATTCCAATTCCTGATCGCCATTCGAAATATCGATCGCGTTTATTGATCCAACGCTGGGTACTGGAAACGCATATTCCACGCTTTTCTGCGGCTCGGCAATGAATGGGATCATCTCCGGTTACATGCCTGACAAGTAAAATGTGGATTCCGGACTCTTTTTTTTCCCCCATCCATTTCATTCAGTCCAATCCAATGGGTGCAATACCATCCGGAGAGACGATGGGGGCGGTATTTTCCCTGTTCGAGCTCAGATAGATCCCCAATGGTAACGTGAGGCTAGATTGATGAAAAATGAATGGAAATTGCTAATAAAAGAAATAACGATAAAAGAAAACAAGATTTCTCGTCGTTGGCACTCAACGCATGGCATGAACTAACAAGATTTAGCACTCAAATTGTTAATTTTTTTTATTACATGCATATTATACTGTGCGTGTGCTTAGTAAGAGACAAACATCTGTGCAATAGCACCACCAAAATCACACATTGGTCCATGCCTACTAGACAAAGGATATAGGTTGTCCAGCTGATTTTGTATGTTGTAGTGTTGTCACAATACCAACATTTTGACTTCGATACAGATAGGATAGGTAATGGAATATATTATTAGATGACACATGGAAAGTTCTTTATACAATTCTTTAATTCATTATAATTTAAATTAATATTTTGACACTGTTGAAAGGTAAATAATCAAATGATTATGTACAGCTGCTGAGCTATATACTAGGGGTGCACGATATTGATTTTTTGACCCCGATATCGATAACTTTCTGCTCCTCAAGGTCGATACCAATAACCGATATATATATATATTTATTGTATTATAAATGTTTTTTTTTTATGTATATTCCTGTAGTTTTGACCTAACCAGATTTATCATGACATGAGCGTTACTACTATGAACAAAACAAAGCCAAGAGAACAGTTTTGACTCTTCAAATAAAGTGACTATATTTATTTGTCCAAATAAATATAATTTGAGTCAATCACAAAATTCACAATCCGTCAATGTCATTAACAATGTGTTTCCCTGAACAATGAGTGAACTAAAAACCAACAGGTATTGTGCTTTGTCAGTAGGGATGGGTACCAGGGCTGTCTTAAATACTTTGAAGCTTCGAAGCTTCGTTTGATGGCATGAGCTTCGAACATAAAAAAAAGTTATTTTATTTTATTTTGCCTCCAAAATCTTGCGCCTCCATTCCAATGAAACGAAAGTAAGCGGCGCCTTCCCGCCTCCATTCCAATGAAACGAAAGTAAGCGGCGCCTTCCCGCCTCCATTCCAATTAAACGAAAGTAAGCGGCGCTAGGCTTGGGCGGTATAATTTTTTTCATACCGTCATACCTTGCTGACATAATACCCCGGTATATGACGGTATTGACTTTCATTTTCATCAGCGGGGGGGGGGGGGGGGGGGGGGCTAACAATATACTTGAAACACGTTGACATTACGGCCGTTCTTTCAACCTAAAAGTGCACTTTCTTCAACCTCTAAACTAAATTCCTTAGCAACCCGTGTTACCAACTAAACAAATCACAGAACGGTAGCCAGTTAGTAGGTATCAACGTTATCTCCCGGAACGGTAGCTAGTTAGCCAGCACCATCCAGGTATCAACGTTAGCTCCCGGAACGGTAGCTAGTTAGCCAGCACCATCCAGGTATCAACGTTAACTCCCGGAACGGGAGCTAGTTTGCCCGCACCATCCAGGTATCAACGTTAGCTCCCGGAACGTTAGCTAGTTAGTTAGCACCATCCAGGTATCAACGTTAGCTCCCGGAACGGTAGCTAGTTAGTTAGCACCATCCAGGTATCAACGTTAGCTCCCGGAACGGTAGCTAGTTAGCCCGCACCATCCAGGTATCAACGTTAGCACCCGGAACGGTAGCTAGTTAGCCCGCACCATCCAGGTATCAACGTTAGCTCCTGGAACGGTAGCTAGTTAGCCCGTACCATCCAGGTATCAACGTTAGCTCCCGGAACGGTAGCTAGTTAGCCCGCACCATCCAGGTATCAACGTTAGCTCCCGGAACGGTAGCTAGTTAGCCCGCACCATCCAGGTATCAACGTTAGCTCCCGGAACGGTAGCTAGTTAGCCCACACCATCCAGGTATCAACGTTAGCTCCCGGAACGATAGCCACGTAACCCTCTGCTGGCGCGTGCTGTGCTCTACAATCAACTTAGTGTCAGTGTAATAGCAGTCTGTGACGTCACGGTATTGAGAATCATACCGGCGGGATCTCGAAATACCCTGGTATACCGTAATACCGTCATACCGCCCAAGCCTAAGCGGCGCCTTCCCGTCTCCATTCCAATTAAACGAAAGTAAGCGGCGCCTCGACTCCACCTCTCTACAACAAGCACGTGGAGATTATCTGTGTTGAAAACAACAAGGACATGTGCAGCAGACATGTCGATGAAGAAGTCATCAGACGTGTGGTTACACTTTAAAATATGCAAAGACAATGCCCAAAAAGCCGAGTGCCAGATATGCCAGAAGAAAATGGCATATCACAACTCTACAACAACTTTGTCAAATCACCTAAAAAAACGTAAGTATCGTTGTACACGACGGCGACGCCACACAACATTAATAAGGCTATGCCTATGCTGCTATCACTAATGTGTTACCAAGTTGGCTAATTGAATTGTAATCATCTGCTTTTGTAGGTGCATTGTCTGATATAATTATAAATTATGAATTAAATATAATATAATTGTTTGCTTGATAGACGAAGGTTGCAACATAATTATGCAATGTCATGTCGTTGGCTGTGAGAACAGCCCCACTGCACCCAGGCAGGGCAGCCGAGTGAAACCTTGTTGGCTGCGTCACAGTCACGAAAGGGGCTAATTAATTAATTAATCCAATCCACTTTATTTATAGAGCACATTTAAAAACAACAAAGTTTACCAAAGTGCTGTACAAGTCCCATAACATAAGATAAAAAAAAAGGATTTTTTTTTCTCTTTTGAAGCTTCGAATTAAAATCGAAGCTCGGCCCCGAAGCTTCGATTGCCAAAACGAGGTGCGTTTAGACTAGAGCTGGGCCGTTAACGGCGTTAACGTGCTGCGTTAACGCTATACTAGTATCGCGCGATAATATAATTAACGCATTAATCTTAAAAAAAAAAAAAAAATTTGCCTTTTTTTTTTTTTAACCTTTATTTACCCAGGGTAGGTTCGCTGAGCACAGATGCTCTTTTTCAGGAACGCCCTGCTTCACATTCACACAGTTCCATTCACACCTGGGAGCTGCCCAGTACAACCACAGTTGACACCATTGGCCACTGAGCAACTCCACTGGAGCAGTTGATTCAAGCCATGTCACATAGTTCAAGTTTGAAATGATTCTTTCTGTTTTGCTCCTGAGAGTGCTAGATACTGTACTGTACTGGTAATATTTTTTATTTGTGTTAACTTCTGAATAAAACAACTTATTAAACACAAGTACATCTTATTGAACATTATTTTGATATTTCATTACCAATTATCATAGCAAAACAGCTTTTTCAAACAGTCTGTAATGCATTTTGGAAACGGGAGATGGGCTCATGGTGTAATGGGCCACCTGGCCTGAGAAACATAAGGAGGAAAGAAAAAGTAAGGACTTACTTCTGGTCATTATTTGGGTAGAACACACATATTTTGAATGCCTTTTGGCATTTTTTTTGGGCCATTTTAATCTAGATTAATCTAGATTAAATCCAGGATTGCAGATAGATTAATCTAGATTAAAAGAATTAATCTATGCCCACCTCTAGTTTAGACCATTGCTCGCAGAGTTTTCCTTACACATAAAAACAGCGTGACTCGTGAGATAAGTTGTCGCAGGGCTGTCAAATGCAGGGCTGAATAGTTAGATGTCATACCTGTAGCTTCTAAAATTGAAGGTCCGCACTGCTCTGTGTATATTATGAAATGACAATTGCGCTTTGACACGCCCACTACCCAAAACCATTACTCGCACACCGTGCTCCTAAATGATTTGTCCGGTTCGCACAAATCTATTTTAAGGGGCAAATGCGAGTGAAACCTCGCTCTGAATGATTTGCATGGAATGCTAACACCTATCAACCGCACACACCGCTGTTTGTGTGTGCGCGCATGCGTGTACGTGACACGTTGTAGTTCCCATGAATATGGGGATAATTAGAACTATACCATTTAGCAAGAATTAAACATATTTACAAGTCATATTAAGTTTAGCAAGTAAGGAGACATATATAACATCTCAAAGTAGGGATGCCCCGATCACGTTTTTTGCCACAGATACCGATCGTCTATGAGCCATATCGGCCGATACTGATACAGATTGTTTTTGGTTTTATATATATATATTTTTTTTAAATATATAATTTTTTTTTAATATATAATTTATTTTAATAAAATATATATATTATATAATTATACTTGTAGTTATATTATCTGCGAGACATCGCCACCACGCAACAAGTCAAAATGCTCGCTATCTGCAAACAGCTCCACTGTCTGTGTGTATACTCTGCTTTGGTCAAATCACATTCAGCATGCCCTCACCTAGCCCCTTTCGTGACTGCGATGCAAGCCAGGGGCTCGAATATGCATCGAATCAATGTTATAAGACATTGATATCAGGAGCTATCTGTAGCTACTGCTAGCCGGCTAGATAACGTTAAGACAACGCCTCAGTGAACTATTTCGTTTACTTGGTCATTTCATATAAACAGTGAGCTAACGTGAGCTACCTAGCTAACGGAGGTATCATGCACTACTAGACTATTGCTGGAGCATTTGTTGATATCAGGAGCTATCAGTAGCTAGCCGGCTAGATAACGTTCAGACAACGCCTCAGTGAACTATTTAGTTTACTAAGACATTTCATATAAACAGTGAGCTAACGTGAGCTAACGTGAGCTACCTAGCTAACAGAGGTATCATGCACTACTAGACAATTGCTGGAGCATTTGTTGATATCAGGAGCTATCAGTAGCTAGCCAGCTAGATACCGTTAGACAATGCCTCATGTATTAAAGGGGACCTCAGGATTTCAGGCTGTTATGGCCTGGCTCCGCCCATAAGCACTTTGAGTGACAGTCAGCCCACACAGTCTGCGACTGGTAGAGAGAGACAGACAAACAGACAGACAGACGCTCTATCTCTCTCCCTCGCAGAGTGCATGCAGTCTAGGTGTCGGGTTTCACTCTGCCTCGCAGTTTGAGGAAGTGGTTTCCACTCGCTCTGCTATCGCTGTGTGGGCTGTCCGCTTACCCAGCGCCCACTGACGTCAGCATGCGCCTCAAATCAGAACGACCTAATTCAATCGAGCAGGAAATGGTCTGAGCTCAATGAGAGCAATCCGCCAATATGGTATTTAGACACAAAAACACATTGATACTAACTCCTATTACTATAATACAATGCTAGAGACTGAAAAATGACATTTATAATGCATGTCACTTTTTTTTTATCCACTTTTTCTCCCATTTTCTATTTTTTCTCCCATCCCAATTTTCATATTGTCCAATTCAACCCTCCCCTGTCTTCGAACGTTGTTTCTTGCCTCCCACAAGCCGGCTGCAATGTGGACTAAGTCATACATAGCACGAGTCCCCTCCGATACTCGAGGTAACAGCCGTTGCATCTTTTCACCTGCGCGGCTCCATCTTTCAGCGTCGGGGTCTGGGCTTTGGAGGGGCCCCGCCCCGTCGCTTTTTGATTCTACTGCGCAGGCGCACCAACCGACCTGTAGGAGTCGCTGTCCACAACGCCCGATCCCCACCCTTCAGTTTCCCTCCCCGTAATACGGCCAATGTGTATTACTGTGGACGACCAGCTAAACTGAAAGCAATGTGGAGAGCGGGGCTCGAACAGGAGGCGTCCTGTTCGAGCCTAGTCTCCAGCATTCGTTGCGAGCGCCTTGCCCACTGCGCCACGTAGCCGCACCATAATGCATGTCACCTTTAAACTAAAAGTGAATAGTTGACTGGGTCATTTTGTTTAAACAGTAACGTCGTTAGCTAGGTAGCTAACGTTAGCTCACAGAGGTCCCATGCACAAGAGCAGACTATTGCCGGAGGCAATAGGAGCCTCTGTTGACACGGGTCTGGGAGGGGCAGGAGGAGGAGGAGGGGCAGTGCGCTGCATCTCTGTGTGCCTGAGAGAGAAGTCAGCGAGTGAGAACTCCGCTAAGAATGGGATCATGTTTTTCGATCGGTTTTCACGATCGGCGAAAATAAAGCATTATCGGAATTCACAGATCTCATATTTATACTGAATATCGGCCGATACCGATCGCTGGCCGATCGATCGGGGCATCCCTATCTCAAAGCACTCGAAAATGTCATTTTTCTATTTTTACCGATTTCTGAAGCGTGACTTCCTGAGCATTTGTGAGACATTCTAAATCCCTTTGTTCTCCGCCCACGGGTGCAAAAAAGGAGTTTGGACTATACACACAGTACATACATGCATATACTGTATACTGCGTAGATAATAATAATACATAACCACCCACCCACCTGCCTACACACCTACCCACCCACATAACCAAATAGTGCTGTGACAAACTGTCAAAAAGGGCTTTAGTTTTTGAGATACCCCTACCGGAGGTAGAACAAAACACAAGCATGTTTTTCCTCATCTCTAAGGTCTCCCATATATGAAATGGATTCTTGTATAAAAATATTTTACTGCAAAACTTGTTAAATTGATAGATATTGTTATACACCCCCAAAGGAAAAAACAACAAAAATATAGCCTGGCCATATGGGAGTTATATAAGAGAGACTAGAGCCATATGGAATCCGCGATAACGGAATCGCGGACGGAATCGCGGAATTGAGCAATAAAACTGGAATCGACTATAAAAAAAAAAAAAATTTTTTTTTTTACTTTTTTTTTTATGTTGTGGGACTTGTACAGCACTTTGTTCAACTTTGTCAGTGCTGTAAAGTTTAAACCTTTTTAAATCTTAGACAAACAAAACACTTTGCTTTCATGAAATATTGTAAGCCGTCATTTGAGGCTTTATAAAAGCAGCACAATGAACACAAATCTGTCAGTGCCGAGTCTGACCTCATCTTAAATAACAAACAGCATTGCTTGTTGTAGTTAACAAAGAGAGGCAGAGTTGATTTTGCAAAAATATATATAATTTTTTTTTTTTTTTATATATAATCGAATTTTATTTTCATATTCGAATCCCATGCCCATCGAACGAAGCTTCGAAGTATTTAAGACAGCCCTATTAAATGGACTGTTATATCTTATTAAATTGTGGACATTTATTCATTCCCACTTATTAGACACTATTTCTGATGGTAAAATGAGCGTACAAAGCAAAATACAGAATTCTGAAATATTAAAATGGAAAAAACGGAATTTGGAAAAAAATAAAATGGAATTTGGAAAAAAATTAAACGGATTTCATATGGCTCTAAGAGAGACATATAAACTCATGTAGATTAATAATACAAGCTTCAAGAGCTTTGAAACGTGACATGCTAGCAGTCAGACCGTTGCTTAACCTAATAGAAAAACCTGGATGTGAATATATTTATGCATGTAGGAAATATATACCTATGTACACATACTTAAAATAAGCGGAAATGTAAAAAATGTATATCTATGCAGAATGTTCTCATTTACTTTAGTAGCTCTGCCATGGATTGTCATAGAAACACAGATGAGGGTATGACATTGACATAATGATGTCTTCAATCCAAAGCCCATTATCAGTGGTGAGAAGCATGTTCACAAATTCACGGGACAGGAAGGCCCTCCAGAGAGTGGTGCGCTCAGCAGAGTGTACTACGGGTATTGCACTACCACCCAGGGCTGTACAGTGCGATGATATGATCGCAAATTGCCCCCTAATTTGGTCCGTGCGAGATTAAAATAATATCTGGGGGCAAGCTTGCGAGTGGTGATTTCAACCCTTCATTCGCATTTCACTCCTAAATTAATCCATACAAATTGTAGTAAAACATTAGCCTACAACCAGGGCTGTACAGTGCAATATAATGTTGCGGTTGTAATTTCATTAGACAGACCAGCGCGGACCTTTAATAACATGCAATTTAATTGACACGAGCAATGAGCTAACGGTAGCTGCTAACCAAGGTAACCATTAGGATTATGCTAAGCTAACTAGCGATCTCTGCTAACCCTGGAAAACGGTCAAAGCGGACTCCACAAGACTAGTTCCATTCGTGAGGAAAGGGGGTGGGTTATATTGACAACGCTTGACAACAGAAGTTTAAACATAACAAAACATATTTATTGGTTATTCATTTCTGTATATCATTCAATTTCGATCTCTGTGTGTCTCCATCTCCATCTCTTCCTGTTTACATTCGAGTGTGACGTCATCACCTACGGCAGCTTAGACGATCAAAACGCGAACCTAGAACAAAACCCGAAGGGGGGGGCTGGCTCTCTTGTTCGTTCTCGCCCCCCCCTCTCTCTCTCTCTCTCTCTCTCTCTCTCGCTCTCTCTCTACATTCAATGATTTAAAGTAGCCAAATGTTACACACAGTATAAATACTAACTGGATAGTTGATGATATAAACATTTAATTTCATTATTTGAAATATTCTAAAATCATTAAGTCTGTGATTATTATTTTCTCACAGTAGTGTGTGTGTATATATATATATATATATATATATGTGTGTGTTTGGCTAAAGTGGATAGAAAACACAGTACTGTGTAAAAGGCACCCAAGAGTTTTTATATAAATTGTCTTAGATGTAAATAATTTTTTTTATTAGTGTGTCAGTAGACTACTCTTAGTACATTTTCATTAAATTATTTTTTAAAGCATCTTCATGGTTTAATAATGCAAACATATGTTGCAGGGACTTATTATAATCATCATATTGGCGTGACTGTATGCATCAAAGGGTTAAATCAAGCATTTTTAAGTGCTTTAGAGGAAATGTCAAAATATCGCGATATCATTTAGAGCAGTGGTTCTCAACTGGTCTAGCCTCGGGACCCAACATTTTCCTTAGACATTAAGTCGCGACCCAAATTTCTTAACCACTGTGATTTTTTATTTTTTTTGCAGTAATACACAATCTTTCATGCATTGTTAAAAACATAAAGTGCAACTAGGGCTAAAAACCCAATGAAATAAAATAATAATAAATAATATATGCTTCTTAGCAGATTTATTAGCTTAACATAACAGACCTAAGTTTGGGGGAACTAATGGGATAACTGGGGTTGCAACAAAAGTGCAACTAGGGCTAAAAACACAATGAAATAAAATAATAATAATAAATAATATATCCTTCTTAGCAGTCTGGGGTGATGGTAGACAAAGCAACTCTGAGGTCATGCTCAATGTCCAATCTGTTCCTCTGCTTTGTCTTAAGCCACTTCCACAAAGATAGGTAGCAAAAAAAATTATATATATATAAAATTCAAATTCAAATTAAATCTTTTTTTTTTTTTTTTTTTTTACACACACATCCGCAACCCAATCAAAATGACCCCGCGACCCACTTTTGGGTCGCGACCCACCAATTGAGAAACACTGATTTAGAGGCCATATCGCCCAGCCCTACTATAATGGTAAAATAGTTATTTAAAAATGTGCCCCTAAAAATATTCTTTGCCCCTAAATTTCTCATTTAGGGGCAAGTGTGCCCCTAGTGAAAAAGCTTAGCGTACAGCCCTGCAGGACTTATATAACAGGAGGTGCAAATCCAGAGCCTGCAGAATAATGAAAGACCCCCACCACCCCAACAACAGCCTGTTCAAGCTAGGGCTGGGCGATATGGCCTAAATATGATATCACGATATTTTCTGACCTTTCGGCGATACACGATACGCATCACGATGTTTTTCTTTTTTTCCCCCAAACAATTCATTATGAGGCTTACCAAGACAGTATTTGAGTTTGCAAGCTAACATTAAAGACAAAATAAAATACCCATGCATTTAGCATTTTTATATTATATATTAGATTTAGATTATTGGATTATTAGATTATATATTGCATATATTTAGCAATGAGATATTATATGATTTAGATACGAAATATGATGAATTGAAAATGGGGGACCCTGATGTAAACAAGACGAAAGTCTTTCTCTGGTCTGCATCCTCCAGTCCACTGTTGACTGTTGTTGTATTGAGCTGTACTGTATTGTACCTATGCTGCAATCTGTTAATAACGTTTATATTCATTCAGTCGGCAAACAGAATCAGTTTGATTGACAGTCGCGTCTGCCAATTACGTCACATCGCTTGCACCCGCCCTGCTGTTCTTAGCACCAATCGGCAAGCGCGTATTAATTTTTTACTTCCGCTATTGGAGAGCTCAATGAAAACAACAATGGCAGCGGTAGCTCGCCGCGGCCGACTTTTACCTTTTAGCTCTGCAGAATGACTAAACGACTGGAGGCATAATGATTTTACTGCAACGGATGTTATAATAAAAGCATTTCCATACATCTGTCTGATTGAAAACGTTATTAACAGACCGCAGAATGGGCACAACGGAGTCAGCACGGGCTGAGATATGAACGGCTAATGCTTGCTATATCTAGGTCGACCTCGGTCGTTGCTATGTAAATACGCTGATGTTATTGAAAGTGTAACTATATAACGTCAATGCCACAAAACGAATGCCTTTGTTATCATAAGTAGTAACTTTTGATGCAGTAGTGTGTGTGTGGGGCGGCGCTGTTCAAAAGTGTCAACGTGTGGACCAGATTGACGCAACACAAGCCTCTTGGGCAAAACATCACGATATCCACGATACGTTTAAAAAGTGTATCGTTAATGAACTGTACCCGATATTTATATAATATCGTCATATCGCCCAGCCCTAGTTCAAGCTGCTGCGGTCTGAGCACAGAGACTTTGGCTCAGCTTCTTCCCCCACGCCATCAGAACACTGAACTCTCCAAACAGCATTGCAAAGAGAGGCAGAGTTGATTTAGCAAAAAGGAAAAAAAGATAATTTTTTACATTTTCTTTAAAAAATATATATATATTCAAATTTTATTTTCATATTCGAATCCCATGCACATCGAACAAAGCTTCGAAGTATTTAAGACGGCCCTAGTAGGGACGAAACGGCAATCGATTAAACGTTATTAGCTTAGCGCCTTATAAATAGCTTTGCAGGAATTATCCCACATCATTCCGATATAACACTCATATTCATCACGGTATAAAACGGGAACGTATTGATAATGTTTTTTTCTTTATGGCATATTGAACGGAAGGTTCATACTGTCAGTTGACAATGACATTGGATGCATAGCTATAATATAAAATATAGATTTAGCTCCACAAACAACGTGATGCACAGTGAACGTTTGTTATGGGAACGCTAGCCTTCCTAGAATGGGGCCCATCTAATGGCTGCCTGTGAATGTGTTAAATGAAAAACAATCGATTGTTTTTAATACAAATAGACCTCCTGTTCACTGCCATGTTTTGATATATTGAGCTTTAAACTTTAAGTAAAACATTTTGGAACTAAAAACACACAACCTAAAACCCCTCCCTACCTCCCTCTCCCAAACTGTTCCTACAACTATTTGTTGATGTTGCCATGATCATGTATACATTTATTATGTATTATATTTTTTATGTTTAAATAACATTATCTGCCCATCCTCAGTAAATACTATCAAACTCCTCTGACCTCATCTGGTCTTTCCAAAGATGCAAACGCGCGCACACACACAGAAAGGGAGAATGCCCCCCTCCCCCACTAATGAACTCTGGTGTTTTCTCTATGCCTCTGATCAGGCTTAGCTTAGTTAGCGTAAGCAGCTAACGTCAGTTTAGGTCTTTAATTAACGTGACATGGGCATAAATGAATGTCGAGGATGCAAAGCATGTTAGATGCGTTTGACCCATTGTGAGAAAAAAAAAAGCAGGGACTTATTTCGGGTCTACAAATAGGCGACTCTGGAGCTATGCTGTAACATCAACACACGGAGCTACTGCTGTTGTTTGATTGATTGATTGAAAACTTTAACAGATTGCAGAATGGGTACAATACAGTACAGCTCAATACACACAATTGTTAAGGGGATGCAGACCAGAGAAAGGCTTTCATCTTGTTTACATCAGGGTCCCCCATTTTCAATTAATCAGGACATATATGACATACATGACATACAGATAGACAGTACTGCTACATCTATACATTTATGACATACCAGATTTGCAAATACAGTACTGTTTGTGATACAAAAAGAGTCCAGAAAGGGGAGTATATACATTTGACGTAGAAACTGTACATTGGAGGAGGTTGGGTGGGGGGGGGGGTTGGGTAGGAGGGGTTGGGGGGGGGGGAAACACTGTACAACTGTACAAGCAAAACTGTACATTGGAATATTGACAACCATACTAGGTAATTTACTGTACATTGGAGGGGGTGGGGGGGGGGGAACACTGTACAAACAAGCAAAACTGTACATTGGAATATTGACAACCATACTAGGTAAATTACTGTACATTGGAGGGGGTTGGGTTAGGACATTTACAGGGGCCAGTTTCGAATTGCAGTCTCCCGTAGGTGTTCCTTGAGAGTGGTTTTGAAAGTGGGTAGTGATTCACATTCCTTTACAGCTTTTGGTAGGGCGTTCCACATTGATGTGGCATAATTGCGAAACGTGTTTAGTCCCTTGTTTGAGCCGAATCTGGGTTTAACATGATTTGTGGAGCTCCCTCTGGTGTTGTGATCGTGGTATTACTATTCACTGACCTTTGGGAAGTATTTTGACATGTACATGGGTACCTTGGTCGTGTAGTGTATCTTGTAGACCAGGCCCATTGCAAGTTGCTGTACTCTGTCGTCTACTCTAAGCCATCCTAGGTTGTCAAAGTGGGCAGGGGTGAGGTGGGTTCTAGGAGTAAGGTCAAGCAGTAGTCTGACCAGTTTGTTTTGAGATGTTTGTAATTTTGTTTTTAGCGCCTTTGAGGTGCAAGCATAGTCGTAGTACCCTTGAATGAGTGCTCCTGCCAGAGTCTTCAGGGTATTCTTGTTTACCAGAGAGGAGATCCGGTACAAGAATCGAGTTCGTTGGTTGACTTTTTTTTATTACATTGGATGCCATTTTGTCACAGGAGAGATTAGCCTCTAGGATGGAACCCAGGTAGGTAATTTCATCTTTCCTTGTGACAATATTGTCACCCACTGTAACTGAGAAGCCGTCGGTCTTGCTGAGTTTGTTATTTGAACCGAAGAGAATGGACTCTGTTTTGCCCGTGTAATGATAAGTTTGTTATCAGCGAGCCATATGCAGATTTTGCCTAGTTCTGAGCTGAGGGTTTTTTCAACCTGTAACTTGTTCTTGTCAGAGACCAGCAGGGCTGAGTCGTCCGCAAACGGGAACAAGTTGCAGTCACAAGCTGACGACATGTCATTTGCATAAATTAGGAACAGTAGCGGTCCTAGTATGCTTCCTTGTGGAACACCACAGCTCACTGTGAGGAGGGGGGGGATAGGGTACCGTTTACCTCCACCATCTGTTCCCTCCCCTCAAGGTAGGATTGCATCCAGCTCACTGATAGACTATCAAAGCCAATTGCTTTTAGCTTGTCAATCAGAATGGAGTGATTGACAGTGTCGAAGGCCTTTTGTAGGTCCAGTATGACCATGCCGCAGTATTTGCCCGCGTCCACCTCTTGTTTGATGTGGTCGTTCAAATAGAGAAGGCATGTGTCAGTGGAGTGGGATGTTCTGAAGCCAGATTGGAATTCGTAGATTCGATTTTTTTCCGCTAGGTACTTTTCGACCTGTTCCGTAGACAATTTTTTCCATGACTTTCGAGATGGAGGTGAGAATATAAACATGGCGGTAGTGGGGCGGCTAGGTGGTGTAGTGGGCAAGGCACTCGCCACCAATGTGGAGACGCTGGGTTCGCGTGTTCGAATCCAGCTCTCCACATTGTTTTCAGTTTGGCTGGTCGTCCGTACTAATACAATTGGCAGTATTAGAGGGTGGGAAACTGATGGGTGGGGATCGGGCGTTGTGGACAGCGACTCCTACAGGTCGGTTGGTGCGCCTGCGCAGTAGAATCAGGAAGTGTCGGGGGCAGCGTGAGCCTCCCACGCGTTACTCCTCGCCACTGAGAGATCGAGCTGCGCAGGTGAAAAGATGCGACTGCTGTTACCTCAAGTACCGGAGGGGACTTGTGCTATGTATGACTTAGTCCACATTGCAGCCGGCTTGTGGGAGGCAAGAAACGGCGTTCGTGACAGGGGAGGGTTGAATTGGATGATACGAAATTGGGATGGGAGAAAATATAGAAAATGGGAGAAAAAGTGGATAAAAAAAAAAGAAACAGGGCGGTAGTTGCCTGGGTCTAATTTAGGGATGCCCCGATCGATCGGCCACCGATCGTTATCGGCCGATAATCAGTATAAATATGCGATCGGTGATCGGTGTGCTGAAGGGTCTGCAATTAGGTAAAATTAGACCTAAGATAATCCCCCTTTAAGTTCACCAACCTGTTTAATATGTGGGAGTTAAGTTATTTATTTACCACATAAAGTTACACTGTCTGCCTAGTGCCTACTTATGGCATTTCAGGTTATATGACGGTGCTGCCATCTAGTGGGCCAGAGGTGGTAGTGTTCCCTCGTAAATGCGTCACTTCCTCTAGGAGCTTGTTGACGTTAGAACTTGGCCGGTCTTGTTAGAGAACAAAACGTACATCCAGCGTTGCTCGTAACGTTATAGTTTGACGGTGACCAAGGATGTAAAGTACCAAGCGGACATTATACCACCAAGAGAGTGAGTTTTAGTACCCAGCTAATTCGATGTTTAGTAAACGTCTGGGATTAGCACATTACAGCGGACTATAGTATTCCCCATCTATCGTTAACAGTTAGCCGAAGCTAGCTAGCTCGGCGCTAATACCTAAAGTAGCTTCGGCTCATGCTTCGATAGCTGCTCTATACTGGACATATCAGTCGATATATAACACAGACCAGAGAACATTTAGATAGGGTCTGTGTCGAATGGACGCTGTAAAAGGACACAACTAGTCCTATGTACAAATAAAGTTATTATGTAGTAGCCATAACAGTAGCCTGTGGTACAGAGGGGACCAGCGTGTCTGCATCAGCTGTCGGCGTGCGCCGTGCAGCACCACGGAGCGGAGCGAGACACTCGGATCCACCACAGCGGAGCATCTGGTCTGCAGGAGCAGACTGGTGGCGCCTATCGGACCGGGCAGCGTCTTCCCGCCCTCATCACCACGCAGCGGTCTACTACTCCTCGTCACAGAACCCATCCGGGTCCTTTTCACCCCCAGGATTATTAACTCTCTCCATCTCTCTCATACGGCAGAGGGAATTGTTCCTCTGACACAGTGGTAACCGCGGCAACGTTTTGGCCAGAACACTTTAATAGAACTATTTGGGCGCCCATCTAAATTTAGTGATAGTATTTAAATTAGGCATTGTGTAACGTGATAACAATATTTGTATGTATCTTTTTTCCCCTTTTTTGCTTATATAAAGGCATTATGATTCAAACAGTTTCCTCGCTCTTTCTAGTTTAGGTGACTCCATTTTAAGTTGTGTATTTGGTACAATTCGTTTAAGAGTGAAGGCATCCTACCACACCCCCTAAGGTGACAATTATATACAGTCCTCTAAGCTCCCGCACAATCGGTGATAATGCTTTATTTTCGCCGATCGTCAAAATCGATCTCACTCGCTGAGTTCTGTCTCAGACACCGGGTGGTGCGGCGTCTGCTCCTCCCTCCAGCCCCTCCTGCACGCATGTAAACACGGGTCTAGTCTAGTGGGACGGGAGGACGGCGTCTCCCTGAGCTAATGTTCGCTACTGTTACAAAATGACCCAGTCAACTATTCACTTTTAGTTTAATACATGATGAGGCATTGTCTAACCGAACGGTATCTAGCCGGCTAGCTACTGATAGCTCCTGATATCAACAAATGCTCCAGCAATAGTCTAGTAGAGACGTGTATGATACCTCTGTTGGCTCACGTTAGCGCAAGTTAGTTCACTGTTCAAAACGAAATGTCCCATTGAACTAAATAGTTCACTGAGGCGCTGCGCTGTATTAACGTTATATATCCGGCTAGCAGTAGCTACAGATAGCTCCTGATATCAATGTCATAACACTGATTCGACGCGTATTCGAGCTGAGGGCTTGCTGAGCACAGTAACGTTATACCAATAGGGTCCAGCTGCAGCGCAGGAGAATCCTGGCCGTATCTCGAGGCTACTAGAGTATAGGGTCCAGCTGCAGCTCCGGAGAATCCTGGCCGTAGCTGGAGGCTACTAGAGTACACACAGACAGTGGAGCTTGTTGTGTGGTGGCGATGTCTCGCAGATAATACAAGTACAACTCTAATTATATAATCTATATATTTTATATATATAAAAAAAAAATTATATAAAATTATTTATAATTTATTTTTAATCAAAAACGATCGGTATCGGTCGATATGGCTCACGACGATCGGTGATCGGTATCGGTGGCAAAAAACGTGATCGGGGCATCCCTAGTCTAATTTGCTGCCCATTTTGTGCAGAGGGGTCACCCTCGCAATTTTGAAGTCCTTGGGGACGTGTCCCTGTTTTATGGAGAGGTTTATTATGTGTGTGATGACTGGGGTGATGGCGGCTGCTGAGTCTCTGAGGAATTTGGAGGGGATGTTGTCATGGCCAGTGGCCTTGTTAGGTTGGAGGGCGCTCAGTTTTTTGAGTACCTCAGGTAGAGCTGCCGCGGTATTGATTATTTCCTTACCGCACAAATTTGCAAAATATTTCCTACCGCGCGGTTATTACCGCACGCACACAAAAAATAAAAATAAAAAGTTTGAATGCATTTTTTTTTTTTTGTAGTAGTCTACTCTTTATAGCATATAGCCTGCCTCTAGTCTAAATGTCTATCTTTAGAGGATGACTTTGCAGCATGAATATTGTTTGGGATTCGGCAAGCACGTATTAGTTATTGAAAGTGAAACACGGATTCGAAGTTTCCCCTCTGGTCGTGCGCAGTTCACTCGGTGTCGCGGGCAGGGGTGGTTACCCCTAACCCCCCCGACCCTTTCTTATTATTATTACTATAAAGTTACTACTTTATAATAAAGGCATTCGTTTTGTGGCATTGACATTATATAGTTATACGTTCAATAACATCAGCGTATTTACCGGACCATAGCAAGCAATACTCTATTCATATCTCAGTTCCTTTCTTTGCTCAGAGCGTGCGGAGTTGTCCCATTCTGCGGTCTGTTAATAAAGTTTTCAATCAGACAAGTGTATAGAACGAAGGGCTTTTATTATAACATTCGTTGCAGACAGTAAAATCATTATGTCTCGTTTAGTACTCCTGAGGCGCGATGGTAGTCCACTCCGGCGGAGAGTTAAAGCTAACGTTATTAGCCGTGTTGTGATGAGCTGACATTCAGGACGTAAAAAACGTGTGACGCGTCTCTCTTCTGACCAATCAGTGGTCTGCAATGTTTCACGTGACTTTTCTGGTACCCAATAGGGTCGCTTGGAACCTCGATAGAGAAGTAGGGTATATCTGCAGAGCCGCAAGCCCAACGAGAGGAGGGTAATTTATTATTATTATTATAAAAAACAGCGGTGACGCGGTATTCAGCCTGCGGTGGCCGTGATGTAACAGCGATACCGCGGTAATGCGGTAATCGCGGCAGCTCTAACCTCAGGCCTAACAAAAATAATGGTTGGTTTCCGGTTGCCGACCGACCCTGCCGATTTAGGTGCGACCCAATATATTTTATGAGTTTTTAAAAAAAATTATATAAAAAAGAAATCAGATTTTTCTTTTTTTTTTTTTTTTTTAAGAATAAAGTTTCATAGAAATCTTAGTCAAACATTTAGTATTATGGATATTAAACATGCTGGCAGAGTACATGCATCCATGTTGTTGTGAACATTTTAATTGAATAAAGAAATTCCCTATCCATAGTCGCCGTGGGAAAGAATAAAATAAAAAAATAAAATAAAATAAATTCCCTACCTACCCATGGCCAAACTGACAACCAACAGGAAACCAACAATATTTTTTATTATGCCTCAGCTGTTACCATTTCCAGCTTGAAGTCGTCCTTGCGGACCCCTAGGTTTTTGTAGTAAGCTACTATGTGTTCTACTTCTACCCCATAAAGCCCTGAGTGGGAGGGTAGTTTGTTTACCAGTGTTGTGGCTATGTTTGTGAATTTCTTTTTTAAGTAATTGATGAGCGTGTTGTCCGTTTTTATGTTTATGTTTGAGAATCTGGTTTTACGTTTTTTACTGCAGCCTAGTTGATTATTGAGTCATTTCCAAAGTTCACATGGTTTGTTTTTGTTTTCCTCCGTTTTGTCATTGATGAAATTCTTTTTTGCAGTTTTGATCATGGAGTTTACGTCGTTTCTTAGTCTGTTTCTTGGGCGGATATGAGACTCGCCACAGGATTTTCAAAATAAGAGTATCGATATGAATCGATCTTTTTACATTGCATCGATCCTATTGGATCGTTGATAATTACATGTCATCGATGTATCGATCTGGATCGATGCATCGTCCCACCCCTAGTCATAGCTATATCAACAACTATAAGTTCACTTTGGCATGTTGTAAACAGGTGCCAGAGAGCTGATTACCAGTGAACCTGTGTAGTATCGCCCTCTAGTATTTAAAACGTGTATGTATTTATCCAAATTGGCCCTGTAGTTTGTGAGATTAGCTGCTGACAGACTCGCACACAGACTGACACACACGGCACTAGGGATGGGTACCGAATTAGGTCCTTTTAAAGGTACCTACCGAATCACGTCGGTACCGAGTACCGATTCACGTGAGCTCTGTCTGAGCCACATTTCGGTTTTTTTTCTCGTCGTCAATGTTTCATTTACCACGAAACAAAACCTATGAAGTGTGCCGCACGTCAACGTTCACTAGGGTTGGGCATCGTTTGGATTTGAACGATTCCGATTCTCCATTTCTATTCCTGTTCTAAACAATTCTCGATTCCGATTCTTTGAGGTGCAGGTCAAAACGGGTCACAGCTTATTTCGTGGATTTAATTTTTATAATTCTTTTGGAAAAATCTAAATTTTTTTTCATACTATGTCAGTTGACTTGATACAGTTTAATTTGGTTGCTGTACTGTAACTACTAACTAGGGTATTAATTAACAAAGTAAAAAAAAAAAAAAAATTGGCAAGCCGAAAACAGTCGAAAGTGTGGTTATTAGAAGTTTGGATTTTTTTTCCCCACAACTGAGGTAGGTAGATTACATTTTTAGATACTAAAGTACAGAAAAAAGGTACCGTTGGCGTTGGGTACGTATCGATTCACGGGTACCGGTATCGGTTCAAATGTGAAAGGTACCCTACACGGCACAGACACACGCATGCAACTGATTACATGATCTCCCCCAGGCTTCTCTCTGGTGGAAATATATATATATACATACTGTATATTTTTACTCAAAAATAAATCCATGCAGCAGTATTAAAAAAAAAAAATGTGATGAAGGTACACGTGTTCCAACCAAGCCACATCAGACAGGGTTTACAATTTACCAATAATGAAAAAGGAAGATACAATTATACACATATATTCATGACATCATTTCTCTTCCATATTACCATCCCATAATGAGGGACTCTGTATATAGGCTGGAAGAACCAGGAGGGGTCAAATAATTGGCTGCAAATGGGCAGCGTTCTCATTCAACCAATAATGGAAGAGAAGGAATAAGAATAATAATCTGATGTAATGCCATGAATATGTATTTTTTTTTATTTTATTTTTTTATTTAAATATTTTTTTCATAATAATAATAATAACTTTATTTATATGGCACTTTTCATACAAGATGCAGCCCAAAGACAGGGTTTTATCTTGGATACAAAATATATTGTTAGGCTACTTGGTGTCACTGTATCGATATAATACGTGCAAAATATTGGACCCAAGTTTCAACACTGTTTGATGAACATTGTTACTCAGCTGAAAGAGTTAAACCCTTCCTGCTGACTTGTCGTACAGAACCTGTAAGTCGCTTTTGGATAAAAGCATCAGCGTCAGACAAAATGTAAAGGTTTTGACCAAAATCGAAACCCGACCAATTTTCCACCATCGACTAAAAACACATTTCTTCAAACAATATCTGAAATAAAAATTAAAAAGACTACTAACCTTCACACTGTATTTTACTATTATGCACTTTGCTACTAAGTAATCTGTGCCTATATTACTACCTATTATGCTAATTTGTCTTACTCTATAACACTATGCACTCAAGACTGTAGCGCTCAGGTTCAACACTTTTGACGAACAATACCCAATATCACTTACCCTTAACTGCCAGAGTTGTACCCTTCCTGCTGACTTGTTGTAGAGAACCTATAGTCAGCTAAATGACAAAATGTAAAATGTACATTGCTGTATCGATTTCTTCCCCAACCCTACTTACTATGAGTGGTGAACTGCTCCATGGTACGTTTAATAAGAGGAAGGCCTATTTTCTTTTTAGTGTGAGTGATTTGTTTTGAAAATGTATTCAGTGCTGATGAGCCTGCATACATCAGGGACAGTCTTAGTTTGGTTAGTGACCAGTTAGAAAAATAAGCCAAAATGTGCATCCCTAATCGCTGTGCACAATTCCGTCCTCTAGTCTAATGAATGATAAAAACTACATTACCTCAGGCGTGATGTAGTGTGCAGTTACTGTTAAGTAGGGCTGTCGACTAATATTCTATATTCAAATTAATAATCGACTTGTGAAAAGAACATACATTCGAGTTGGCTGTCTTCCTGTCAACTTCTTCCGATAGAAGACGGGCAACGTCACTTTCATTGAGTTGAAGAATGTGCCAGTAGTAACGACAACAACAGCCGCATGGTGTGATGGCAGAGTTCAGAACCCAACTTGATCGCAAAGACAGCGATTTGCACTCTGCTCTAAAAGCCCTGTTTGGAAATACCTTGGATTTTGATCAACTTGTGGAACCTCGAGACAAAGTTGTATGCAATCTATGTAAACTACAGCTGGCCTACCTTTTTTATGCTACCACTATTTTGGGAGTTCTAGCGTAAAAAATGTAAGTAGCCTACTTTTCTGTTAGCACTTTATTGTAAATCATCCCTCAGGGTAAAACTAATAGATATAGATATTGAATAATGAATGGAGACAGAAGCGTCATGCAGGTCCCTAATGGTTTTATTACTATTTCCTAGGGGTGTAACGATGCATCGATTAATCTAAATGCATCGATTCTAATGTGTTCGATTCGATGCATCGATTTGAATGTTAGAATCGATTATAATCGGGAAAAAAAAAATATATATATATTTTTTTTGTGTATTGTTTTATTGACCTATAGTCCATTCATGCTGAGTGAATCAGTTTCCCCAGCCATATTTGTGTATTCAAATTTTTTTGGGGAATTAACTGATTGATTCATGAATCAATCGAATCGTGGTCAAATGAAGAGATTTCATGATGCATTGAATCGTTGCCTGAATCGTTGTGAGGTTGAATCATTACACCCCTACTATTTCCTGTTTCATGCCAAGGAAAATATATAGTTTCATGTTTATCACACCTTGTTCTGAGGCGCGTTGCTGGGTATGAATGTCGTTCTATATGCCTAAACTTTCATTAATTAGATTTAGCTCCGAGAGATGGCCCCTTCTCAATCTACCACCAATTCCTCCTCATGCAATGCGAGAGAGAGGGTGGCTTGTTTGCGTTCAACCATACTATGAGGCTATGCTAAATTACAGGTAATCTCTGTGGTGTGCATGGGCTGAACGAACAACATCCAGCCCTTTGCGGAAGTTATATTTTGGGAAGGGGGCGACTTAGAGTTTTGAACTCTACACACATAAAAAATTTGTGTCCGTTCCGTTAGTGGTTAAAGTAACGTTGCATTTGTTTGGTACACAGCGTGCACTGAACCAAAGGTCCCCTACTGAAACGTTTAGTTTAGGGCCGTCACGATTCGTCGACTATGAAATTGTCGATTTGCATAATTCATGATCAACGCATTGTATTGTTAATTGTATGTGCCTTTTGCGGTGGAAATGGCAGATGTTCAAAGTCATAACATGCGCAACGTGTAATCTAACTAATGCACAGTGAATCACGTTCAACATATAAATAACTTCTCTTAAACAACTATTCGTGATTCCGCCTAGAGACGGGACTCGACAGTCACACTGTGCGTTTCGCTCGCATTTGATAACTTCTGTGTTTCACTCCAGCTGGAAGAGGGGCTGAGCCTGATGCCCCCACCTTACATTTTAGAAGCTATGGCAGCTAGCTCTTCAGCCCTGCTTTCTAGGGCTGACCTCCATTAGTCGATCGAAAGGAGCCGTAGTCGACTGCCAACCTCTCAAACCTATTTTTTTTATTATAATATATATTATAATTTTATTTATCATTCTTTCCAAAAGAAAAGAGGCCTAGAAGCGTGGCTAATGGCACGCATACCAGAGGCTAACTGCCTAAGAAAACAGGCACAGAGGCACTGAAAGAGGATTTCACCCGTCTAATGAACACACTAGACTAGACAAATATCAAGATGTATCCATCAGTGGACCAATTGCATGCTTTCGCAGAGAACAAGAAGCCTTCCGTCGACTCCTTCAGACATTAAGCACCCCCACAGCCCAAATGGAATAATAAAAAATTACTTTTTTATACTACTAATAGTCTACTATCGGCAAATTTTGGCGACTACAAGTCGACTATACAAATCCTTAGTCGGGGACAGCCCTACTGCGTTCTACAGCCTGTGATAACTCCTCTTGCAAGTTGCACTGTTTCTATCTAAACTCTGCGAGCAACAGGTCCAATAAATGCGTCTAACATGCCATTCCTGTACGCCTGTGGCAGTAAAAACCGTAACTAACACTAACTAAGCTAAGCTAGCTCACAGGCACATTATAAATCAGTTTCATGGAGTTCCAATAGTGAGGAAAGGGGGGGGGGGGGGCGGGGCTCTCTCTCTTTCTCTCTGTACGTTCAATGATGATGATCATTGAAGTAGCCAAAACGTACACTATAAAAATGAACTGTATAGTTGATCTCTCTGGCTGGTCGTTTTTTAAATCTAAAGCTAAAAAGGATGAGGATACTCATTACACATTTTGAAATATTTAATTGCAAATATAATCAATTGTTGTTGTTTAATCATTTAGATTAATCAACTAATCAATAAAATAATCAACAGATTAATCGATAACAATAATCATTAGTGACAGCCCTAGTTTCGGTACAAATACATGATGGATAAGGAGATGGATAGCGGTTATTAACTACCTTTTTATAAGGAGGTGGATAGCAATTATTAACACATTCGGGGCCAGACTCGAGATATCTCGGGTTAACATGCTGACGCTTGAGCGCCAAACCCGAGAAAAGTCGGGTTTTCATCGTTATTTCTTTTATTCAATATTTCCATTCATTATCCATCCAGGGAGCCTGGTGTTATCATAGGGAATGAGTCTGAGATCGCAAAAGTCCAATACCGCTGCCTGGTAGGATGCGGCCGGTATTGCACATCCTTTGAGACTCTGTGTCTTGGGCTGTGCGTCGATTATATTGGTCCGGGCGGACTTTTCTATGTCAGGCAAGGGGAGCGTCAAATGCTCCAGATCGATGATGTATGGCGGATTATGTTGGTGACCCAATCGACACCAATACTGGGACTCGCGATCAGATTTTTCGGGCTGATCCTGGGCGATATGGCCTAAAAATTAAATCTCTGATTCTTTATTTTTTTAAATCCGATTTACGATTTTAATCGATTTTCTTCTCTTGAAAACTAGAAATCATTCAAATAACATTTGTTTTTATTTGACACCAAAGAAATATCAAACCAAGATGAATTTCCCTAATGGGATTGAAGTGCAATGTGCAAACCTAACTTTCGCCAATCTTCACTTAAAAAAAAGAAAATATTATAATAATATATATATGAAAGGTTACTCTTGATCAAACAAAGATGAATGTCCCTATTGGTATTAATAGTGGTGCAATAACTTGCTTTTTCACCAAACTTCACTTAAAACAAATAAAAGGTGCCTGTAAGGGCAACCGAACAACAAAAAGATGCCAGTGAGGGAATAGGTAAGAAGCTCTTTCCAACGCGTGGTGCTTGTTGATAGTAAATTATGTCTTCTCGTTGAGTGCATTTAAAAGTTTTATTTTTGCTTGCAGAGTGGAAAAAGCAAAGCATAACATAAATTCTGTGTTTAAACTGTAACCTAAAACAAATGACTAGTATAGCAAAATAAACCTGAAAAATAACTCAAAACAACTGAAAACAAACAAAACACGCACGGTTGAAAAACTGTGTGGTTTCCCTGTGACTTTCCCCAATTCCCTCCCGCTGCGCACCTGTGACACACATACAAATAGGCTGTGCCTGAGATCATCTGAGCCCCGCCTCCTATGCCCACTGCCCAGCTAATTAGTCAATAATCTCAAGACACCTTCACAATAACACAGCACCGTCCAGGGCTGTACACTGCGACGAGATGGTCGCAAATTGCCCCTTAATTTGGCCATTGCGAGTTGGAAATATTATTTGGGAGCAACGTTGCGAGTTGTGATTTCAACCCTTCATTCGCATTTCACTCCTAAATTAATCCATACAAATTGGATACATTTAAAAAAAAAAAAACACATTAGCCTACAACCAAGGCTGTACAGTGCGACACAATGTCGTGGTGCTATGAAAGAATCTGTCGGCAATGAATGAACTTACTGCGATCACCGATAGCCTGAGTGAAAAAAAAGATTTGCGTGTGGAGTGAATCTGGGTCACGCTATATACTTGGTACTTGTAGTCTATCGTGCGATTAAAGACCATGTCCCTATCTGCGTAGTCTATACATCCAACACCAAATCCCATAATTCCTAGCAAAACGAAACTGAATGTGGCCTCTCTTCCTTTCAATATGGGCTATTGCATCGCCAAAGAAGCACCTCCTTTCAATACATTTAAGACGCTAATTTTGCTCTGCAAGAACAACGGAGTGGATATCAGTCCATCTTATGACAACCACGTCCGATGTGGAGAGATGATAAGATGATGATTGACGTGATGATGTGATGATTGATTGACAGGGACACGGACACTTCTAACGTTCAGGTTCAGCCATGCATTAGGTGAGTAGTAGTAGCCCACTATTAGGACGTGAAATACTGTCTACTTAAATTTATAAAATATCAACCTATCTATCTATCTAATAATGAGACAATATGCAAATAAGATAATACTAATAATTGTCACGGTTCCCCGTATATGAAATGAAAGTGGCTTACAACTTTACTGCTGGTAAAATCTCGTTTATTTCTCGTTTAGCTAGGGCTGTCTTAAATACTTCGAAGCTTCGAAGCTTCGTTCGATGGCACAAGCTTCGAACATAAAAAAAAATCGAAGTAAAAAAAAAAAATCAACTTTTTTTTTCAATTTTTTTTTTTTACTTCAATTTGTGTGTGTGTGTGTGTGAGAACTACCCATCCCAGTTAGGACAGCCGAATCCCGTCCAATCTTTCGCCGTCGACTAAAGACTCACTTCTTCAACCATTATCTGAAATGATTAAAAAAAAAATCTAACCGTGACTAACCTTACTGTCATGCACTTTTCCTAATAAACTAACCTACACTGTAACACGCAAAACTTTGATAAACATTGTTACTCAGCTGATAGAGTTGTACCCTTCTTGCTGTCTTGTCGTACAGAACTTGTAAGTCGCTTTGGATAAAAGCGTCAGCTAAATGACTAAATGTGTGTGTGTGTGTGTGTGTGTGTGCGCGCGCGCATGGGGCCATTGGGGGCGGCCGGGGGACAAATACACTGGAGGAAAGTAACCCAGCTCAGCACTGCCCAAATTATATCATCACTATTGCCTGTTTGAAGGATATCATCCTCAAATACATATACACCTACATGCCTTGTAGAATTCCACACATAAGAAAGAAAGATACTGGGATGAATAAACAAAATAGGAAATACAATTTAGATAAGGTGCAACTGAGATGTTTTGGTGAGTTATTTGTTTTTTTGTGGAAGTTGCCCTTCTTAAAAATGCATGAACATTCACTGATAATTGGTCTGTAGTGGAGTCTACAAGGTCTACATTGCCGGACCATGTAGAATCCGGACCTTGTAGACTGACATAATTCTGTGCATAGTTTAGTCTACACAGGCCATATTTCAAATAATCAAAATCTTACTTCATTCATCTTAAACATTCTTGATTTGGGGGATTGGTAGTTCCCATGAAATCTGAAGTTGTTCAAACGACAACAGCGATCCACCTTGAATTAAATCACACAGCCGAGTGAAACCTTGTTGGCTCAGTCACGAAAGGTGCTACTTAATTAATTAATCCAACCCACTTTATTTATAGAGCACATTTAAAAACAACAAAGTTTATGAAAGTGCTGTACAAGTCCCACAACATAAGATAAAAAAAAAAAATTAAAATTCGAAGCTTCGAATTAAAATCGAAGCTCGGCCCCGAAGCTTCGATTGCCAAAAACAGCTTCGAAGGTCAGCCCTACGTTTAGCATAGTATTACATTCCACTTCTATAAACAATCAAAGTCCTACCGTAACCGTAAGAGCCTCATACGGGTCAATTAAACCTTTTTGATTAGTCTTTCCTTCGAGCTAAGTTAGACTGAACATTTCACTGTCAAAAGCGCAAATGTAAATAAGGTTGCGTCGCAACACGGTTTTCAAAATAAAGGTCACATATACAAATACCTCTCAATTCTTATTAAAAAAAGTCCCGGATATACATAAACATTAATTGGCATAGATCTCTATAAACGGCCCAACACATTGATCACTTTAGGCACACACTGAAACCAGTAACATCACAAATATGAAGCAGGTAATTACCCATACAAATAATAAACCTTTCATGGGGTTATTTACAATAATAATTCATTTGATTTCTAAAGCACTTTTCATTGTGAAACAAATGTATGCAGAGTTTCTTGTCCTCCTGATTAATGCAATGGTGTGTGTGTGTTGTGGTGATCTCATTCAAGGAGCACTACACAAGCGCGCGCGCACACACACAGTTTGTTGTTTTTGTTCTATTAGTGATTTACACACTTTCTCAGTTGGTTCATTATAAAAGATACAAACCTGAAAACAAACGCACTTAAATGTTAAATAAAAGGACCACAGTAAGGAGGCAGGAGGAACATATTTTTTTAATAATGGTAAAATTGTTATTAAAAAATGTGTGCCCCTAGTGAAAAAGCTTAGCGTACAGCCCTGCCGTCATACAATAAAGTGACTAGGCCTAACAAAAATAATGGTTGGTTTCAGGTTGCCGACCGACCCTGCCGATTTAGGTGCGACCCAATATATTTTATGAGTTTTAAAAAAAAATTATATATTAAAAAAAAAAAAAAAAAAAGAAAAATTTAGAATAAAGTTTCATAGAAATCTTAGTCAAACATTTAGTATTATGGATATTAAACATGCTGGCAGAGTACATGCATCCATGTTGTTGTGAACATTTTAATTAAATAAAGAAATTCCCTATCCATAGTCGCCGTGGGAAAGAATAAAATAAAAAAATAAAATAAAATAAATTCCCTACCTACCCATGGCCAAACTGACAACCAACCTGAAACCAACTATTATTTTTGTTAGGCCCTACAGTAAAATCATCAAATTGGCTACAACAGTGCCTCTTGATCATCAAACAAGAATGAATTTTCCTATTGGGATTAATAAAGTGCAAATCTAACTTTCACCAAACATCACTTTTTGTAAAAAAAAAAAAAAGTGACCCTTAATTATTATTATTTTTTAAATCGATTGACATTTTTCAAAATTGTCCTAAATCATTCATTCGAATAAATCTATTAATCGCCCAGCCCTAAGTCAAGTCAAGGTAAGGGCTATATCATATAAATCTTGCGTTGATCAAAGCATGCCTTCATTGTATGTGTGTAACGCTAGGCCATAACGTATTCCGTTGGTGACGATCAAAGCATAAAAAAACGAACATAATACCAATCATATGCATTTGATTTTTTAATTGTAGCATGTGTAGGGACGGAACTCCAATGCATTTAGTATAATACACGTCGTTGGGGGCTATTACCAGCCTCTCATGAATTACCCTAAAACCATACTTATATTCACCACGGTATAAAACGGGAATGTATGGATGCATTTTTTTTTCACATATTGAACGATGGATACTCAATGTCAAATGGGCAATAGTATTGTATCCATAGCTATAATATAGTTATAGCCCTGCAAACCAGGGCTCCAGACTAACTTTTTTCACCACCGTCTCAGAACCGTCCCGAAATACAATCTTAACCGTCCCAAAGTGAATGTAACCGTCCCAAAAATCAAATGTCGTTTCTTTACTTTGGTTTTGTCGTCTATAGTTGTTATTGCCATAAGAAACACCATTCAGAGAAGGGGAGAATAAATTGATTTAGTCAAAAGGCTCCCAGGTGGAAAGATTTCACAAGAATAATTATGATTAAAAATAAATAAATATATATATATATATAAAAAGTTTTTAACAAGGTGCTAGTATAGGTATATTTGGTCACGGTGCTGTTATAGTCAACCAATTGGAGCCATGTTGATTATTCCTTCCATAGGAAAATATATTTAAATGTATTTGTATTTTATTTCGTTTTAGTTTTTTTTGTTATTACAAATGTGTGTTTATGGTTGAAAATGTTAGAGATAAATAAAGATCAAATCAAATCTAACTGAATAAGTTATCCCTCTCCTAACAAGAAAGAAAAACGTAGTTTAGCTTTAAACTATATAATGTCATTGCGTCCAGAGATTCCACCTTTGATAACTAAAGTAATGACACTTGACTAGTAATGAAACATGTCCCTTAGATCGTGCTGTCCTCCTGGTCGATATTGATGATAACTGCTGCTAAAATAAAATAAAATGAGTCCCGAGTCGAGACTCCGTGCTGCAGTTCCCAACGAATCCCAATAGTATGCAACTGCAGAGCCGCAGAGCCAGGGGCGCTTTCAGGTCCGGTCACAGGCCCGCTCAACAGCGCCCCCCACCCAACGGCTGAATTGCCAATGGCTGAATTGGAGTATTGCACAGTGCAATACTCCAATTCAGCCATTGGCAATTCAGCCGTTGTGTGGGGGGCACTGTTGAGCGGGCCTGTGACCGGACCTGAAAGCGCCCCCTGGCTCTGCGGCACTGCAGCTGCATGCTATTCGCAAATCCAGCATGAGCCAGCTCCCGCTGCAGCTGTCGTTATCAGAACACTACACGCATATCATAATGTTTACAGCAAACTGTAGTTGCATAATGTTTACAGCAAACTGTAGTTGATCACCAGGTATGTTTTATTAACGTAGAATAATTCAAATACTCCACGCTGCAACTTTGCAACCTCTTCCGTCATTCCACACCAAACTGCATCGATGCTATTAAGTCTCTGGGGCTCCTTCGTCGCCCTCGCTACATGCACAGAGCCTCCCGTTGCAAGTTTGTTTACTATTCAGACCATGGAATTCCTTCTGTGCTACCGGGCTGGCGCTCCAACAACGTGCAGCAACGACGTCATCACAACAAACCCCACGTGCGCACTCTGACCAATCTGCGGCCACTAGTCTGTGTTGACATCCCTCCATCACTGTCTGCCCCAGCATCCATCAAAAATGCAACATTCATGCTCCAGAATGTTCGCTCTCTTAACAATAAATCTCTCCTCATCCATGACATAATTACTGACAGAGATATAGATTTTCTATGTCTTACTGAGACATGGCAATACCAACAGGACTTCATTTCACTCAACCAAGCCACACCCCCAGGCTATGTTTACATCCAAAAGCCACGTACCCAGGGTCGTGGTGGTGGGCTGGCTGTAATACATCGGGCTGACTTTTTAGTCAAAGAGCTCCCAGTACCCACTGTCACCTCCTTCGAGTGCGTGGCTTTCTCACTACCTGGGCCTACACCACTCCAGGTAGTCCTCATCTACCGCCCCCCCAAAGCCTCCACCTACTTTATGTCTGACCTGTCTGAACTCCTCACCACTGTCTGCACCATGTGCTCATCCACACTCCTGCTTGGGGACTTCAATATTCATGTGGACAACACCAGCTGCTCCACAGCCATTGATTTCCTCTCACTACTGGACTGCTTCAATATCACACAGCACACAAATGGTCCCACCCACACCAAAGGTCATACACTTGACCTGGTCTGTTCCACTGGCATAATACCATCTGAGGTACAGTGTCTCGACCTGGCGGTGTCCGACCACCATGCTGTCCTTTTCACCCTCCCTACTTCCCTACCCAAGCTTCGGAATGCACGCACCATCACCTACAGGAACATCAAAACAGTCAGTGCACCAGCTCTGACCAACCTGCTAACCATCCACCTGGCCTCAGCTCCCCCCAGCACCCTGGTGGATGGTCTGGCTGCCCACTACAACTCCGCCCTATCCCGCAGCCTGGACTCTCTCGCCCCCATCAAAACCCGGACTGTCGCCTACACCCGTCCTGCCCCCTGGTACACCCCTGAACTCCGCTCCCTGAAGGCTGTCGGTCGCCAATTGGAGAGACTCCATAGAAGATCTGGCCTCACTGTCCACCTCGAGGCCTACAAGGACCACGTGCAGGCCTACAAGCTAGCTCTCATCAAGGCCAAAACAAACTACTATTCCACCCTCATCGGCAACCAGCAAAACCACCCCAGGACACTCTTCTCCACCATCAACCGGCTACTCCGCCCCCTCGACCCCCCCCGCCCATCTGGTGCCCA
This sequence comes from Notolepis coatsorum, assembly GCF_963971535.1. NCBI lineage: Eukaryota > Metazoa > Chordata > Actinopteri > Aulopiformes > Paralepididae > Notolepis > Notolepis coatsorum. The sequence goes on along the minus strand of NC_140172.1, from coordinate 59,045,959 downwards.
CGACCTCTGCTCCAGGTTCCATGTCTTTTTCCAGGACAAGGTCAATACCATCTACCAGCAGCTAGCAGTGCCCCCCTCCTCCCCCTCACCTGCTCCTCCCCCTGGATGCCCCCCCCCCCCCAATGCAGCCTCTCCTCCTTCTCCCCGGTAAATGGTCCCCAAGTTGTCAAGCTCATAGCCTCAGCCAAAGCCTCCACCTGCTCACTTGACCCCATGCCTACCACCCTGGTCAAGATCTGCCTCCCTGCTCTCTGCCCCACCATGGTCAACATCATCAACTCCTCATTTGAATCTGGTCTCGTCCCCCCCTGCTTCAAAACAGCCTCCGTCACCCCCATCATTAAGAAACCCGGCCTCGACCCAGACGAGCTAAACAACTTCCGTCCGATCTCCAACCTTCCTTTCCTTAGCAAAATCTTGGAAAGAGCAGTGGCCGCCCAACTCCAACAATACATGTCCAACCATGAGCTCTATGAGCCTTTTCAATCCGGCTTCAGAACTCAACACAGCACAGAGACCGCCCTCATCAAAATTACCAACGACCTCCTCCTTGCAGCTGACTCTGGCCACATAAGCATCCTCATCCTCCTTGACCTTTCTGCAGCATTCGACACAGTCTCCCACTCCATCCTCCTCAACCGCCTATCCAACAACCTCGGCATCACTGGCTCAGCACTCTCCTGGTTTCAATCCTACCTCACCACCCGGACACAGTTCATCACCATCGGCGACTCCAGTTCCACCCCGGCCCCAGTCAACCAAGGCGTCCCACAAGGCTCCGTACTTGGCCCAATCCTATTCACCATCTACATGCTCCCCCTTGGTCAGATCATCCGCCGCCATGGCCTCAACTTCCACTCCTATGCCGACGACACTCAACTCTACCTCTCCACCAAACCATCCACCCATCTCCCCCCACACTCCCTTATCAACTGCCTGCACGAAATAAAAACCTGGATGTCATCAAATTTCCTCAAGCTCAACAACAATAAAACCGAGCTCATGGTTGTGGCACCCAAGGCCCTGCTCCGGAAGGTTGGGGATCTCACCCTCAACATTGACGGCTGCTCCATCTCCCCATCCCCTAAGGTCCGCAACCTGGGCGTTATCCTGGACTCCACCCTTTCCTATCAATCCCATGTAAATTCCCTCACCAAATCCGCCTTCTTTCACCTCCGAAACATTTCCAGACTCCGACCATCACTTTCCGACACCACAGCTGAGACCCTCATCCACGCCTTCGTCACCTCCCGCCTGGACTACTGCAACGGGGTCCTGTCCGGGGTCCCAAGCAAAACCCTGGACAGGCTCCAGTATGTTCAAAATTCAGCTGCCAGGGTTCTAACCCGCACCAAACCCTGGCAGCACATCACCCCCATCCTCATCCAGCTCCACTGGCTCCCCATCAAATCCCGCATCACCTACAAAACCCTCCTGCTCACCTACAAATCCCTTCACGCCCTGGCACCTCAGTACCTCACTGACCTCCTCCACCCCTACACTCAGTCACGGTCCCTGCGATCCACGGACACTGGTCAGCTCTCCATCCCCCGAACCAGACTGCGGACGTTCGGGGACAGAGCTTTCAGTGTGGCAGCTCCCACCCTCTGGAACTCCCTCCCCGCAGAACTCCGCACCACCCCAACTCTGGACTCATTTAAAAAACTGCTCAAAACCCACCTCTTCAACCCCTAACTTTCTCACTTTATATGTATGTGTTGTGTCTGTCCACTATGTTTGTTGACTTGTTATCTCCCCCCCCCCCCCCCCCCCTTATGTAAAGCGACCTTGGGTCCTCTGAAAGGCGCTATATAAAACAAAGTATTATTATTATTATTATTATTATTATTATATATATATATGCGCGCACTGACAGTCGGCTAATTGACATTTCCTGTGAGAAATTAAATCCTCTCGTCCCGTTTGCGTCCCAAAAAAGATTTCTGTTCGTCCCAAATCAATATTTGATCGTCCCCGGGACGACGGGACATCGTTAGTCTCGAGCCCTGCTGCAAACACCGCCACGTATTCCTATACTTTAAAGCAGGGGTGTCAAACTCATTTTCACAGAGGGCCACATCAGCATTATGGTTGCCCTCAAAGGGCCAAAGACCGTATAAATGTTAATGTAATGTAAAATAAATGTAGCTACACATTTACATATTGTTAAACATGGTGTTTCTGTATTTATTACTTATTCAAGTTATACATATTGCATATTCATTTGCATAAATGTAAAAATATGTTAGCTTATGTTATTTTAACAAATTATTTTAGTTTATCAGAACCCCATATTACTCCACCAATCAATGATCAAACCATTCAAGTAAATAACAAAGAAGAATATCATCAAATACAAGCTATGACATTAAGTTTGTTCAAAACCTTTTTGTCACAGTCAAGAGGGGCAGAACTAACAACTGTGAGCTGCAAAGAACACGTGGGACAGATGTAGCAGATGTTACAAAAACAAATGGCTGCACACAACCTTGCAGAGGCCATACATCCAACTAATGGAAGATAGTTTAATTAACTTTAATTAACAGATTGCAGAATGGGTACAGTACAGTACAGCTCAATACACACAATTGTTAAGGGGATGCAGACCAGAGAAAGACTTTCGACTTGTTTACATCAGGGTCCCCCATTTTCAATTCGTAATGAAATTGCTATTATGTGTCTGCATGAACACACAACTGTAACTGTACTCAAAAATAACAAAATAAGGGTTGTCTCAGTTCACAACTATATTGGTCAAGTTTTGGGTGGGACTTGTTTGCATCCCTACAGCTTCTTATTCAATTGAGCGAGATGCTCGGTTATGTCACACAGCCAGTTTGCATCTGACAGTTCAGACAATATTTCTTCAACCCTTTGTTACCTATTCCGCCTGGATCTTTTTTGTATTTTGGGCTGTAAAATTGTCAAAGAATGTCTGAGGAGTAAGTGCTTTTGGCTTTTTTCCTTTGTTACCTCAGATGTTCAACATACATGTATGTGTAAGAATGTGTAATAACTAAGGCTGTCAAAGTTAAAGCTTTATTAACGCATTAACCCACAATTATGTTAACACTGCTATTTTTTAACCCAATATTAATGTAAAAAAAAAAAAAAAAAAATGTTATACCTGAGCTCTTGGGGGGCCACATCAAATGACGTGGCGGGCCGGATTTGGGCCGTGAGTTTGACACCTATGCTTTAAAGCATTGGCCTTTCAACCACACAGTACACAGCGCCCTCTGGTGCTGAATGGGTTAACTACCTTTTTATAAGATATCAGTTATTAACTACTTTGATTAGGAATCTTCTATCCCATTTTTTATATATATATATATTCTAATCTAGGTATAAGTGTAGTATGTGTGTGTATATACATGGGTATAGTAGATGTATGTATTGTGTACCTATTTTCGTACAGTCATATTTATGTGAATGTATGTCAAGTGAGGTCTGATGGAAGACAAATCTGCTGGCATAGTGCACATTTTATCCAATATGGTTTGAGATTATGCCTGCATGTCTGTCCACTCAGGCCTGGTCTCAGAACAAATGCTGGTACTCTGTGCTAATTTCATGGCTTTAGAAGCCTAGATGAAGGCGCAAAGATCCCTAGATCTGTCAAAATACCCATGAACATGTTGGGTTGGGTATCATTTGGATTTGATCATTTCTAGATTCTGCTTATCTAATTCGCTTCTCGTAAAATCTCAGTCCCGATTCTAATATGTTGGTCGGGGGGGAGAATTATTTTTGGAACCAAACCCTACAAACTTAGTTTGTGGACGGCTATGAAATAAATCCTTCAATCGAAAATATATTTGAATGAAAACAATTCATTTCAATGGGTGTGGGATGGACCACACAAAGTGTGACATGACACAAAACGAATCATAAAAGATTAATTCAATAATACACACAATATTGTCCTAAAATAACTTCCAAAACCAAATTGCGTGTGCATCCAAAAATGTCATCACTGATTTAAAGTGTACATACAACCGTGTAAAAAGGTAGTTAATAATTGCTATCCATCTCCTTATGGTAGTTAATGACCGATCCATCTCCTTACAAAAATAGGTATTTTTAATTGTAGCTAGGGCTGTACCGAATAGTTTGAAGCTTCGTTCATAACGTTGACATTCAAATTCGAAACCAACATTTGAATTTTTTATTAAAAAATAAATATTATTATTATATTTAGTGTTTATTCATTCTGTTTAAACCAATGGGGTTTTTCTTCATAGTATTATACTATTATGTAAGGGATAATGTATAGCTACGAGGTCATTGTCGCAAAATAATTGACCGACACGGAGTTTAAAATACCGAGGCGCAGCGCCGATGTGTTTTAAACGTCAGTGAAGGTAAATTATTTTGCGACAATGATCGAGTATAGCTATACATTATCCCGCTTATTACATGGCTAACTTACTAACAAATATACCTAATTCATTGTACACCATCGACGAGACGAGATCAAATGCAAACGCACTTTGTTCTGTGGCTCTGTCAGCCCAAATAAAGTGATTATTATTATCTGCAGTCGGCAGGTCTGTGGTCTGATTGCACTGATGACTGAGTGCAGCTGTGCATATGCTGAGCAGCACTGATGGTGTTGTAGTGGGCTTGATTGCGAACAGCTGCGCACAGCGGTCATTATTGCTTGGCAGAGGTCCGTTATTGTGTGATAACGGACCTCTGACGCGCGCTATTGACCAATCACAAGCAAGCATTTCGGCGATTGTGAAAACTCCATGTAATAATATAGTATAATGACTCGTCATAAAAATAAAACATTTATCATAAATTATGTAGCCTATCTGCATCCGCTTGGCGCTCGGCGCTCCATCAAGACGTCACCATCACTTTCGTACCTACCGTGCCCTTATTGGATTATTTATGTTGACGAAACTGACAAGTTATATTCATTAACTCATTCAACGCCATAGCCACGCTCTAGCGCCAGCTTTCCATTCCCTATTCTCATGACATTTCAAGTTCTTTGCGGATCTATTGTATATTCTATATTATAGCTATGAGAAAATAGTCCGGCTCATTTGACAGACACTATTTGTAGTCCAATATGTAAAAAAGAGTAAATCTTATCATGTATACGTTTGCGTGTTATCCCGTGGTGAATATTGTATAGTTTCAGAGTGATCCGCTAATCCCTGGAAGCTGAGTTATGGAGCGCTATATGCATTTTGCGAAAGTCTGTTGCGTTGCTCGTCTGGACACGATATTATTTTCAGATCAAAGGTATATAATGGGTATTATGTTTTCATCATGAAGGCATCAAAAGGGGGGGGGGGGGGCGTTTTGTGATGTTCTGATCGTCAGCAACGGCATACGTTTTGAATACTACATACAGGGGGCGAAATTAAAGCCCGCCGCCCGCCAGGGGCGCTCAGTTTTTACCTTTGTCGCTTGCCACTGGGGTGTCTGCCCGGCGTGTAAACGTGTAGTTCATAACGATACTCTTATTTTGAAAATATGTGCGGGTCTCATTTCCGCTCCAAGCGCAGTTCCAGTCATATCGATGGCTCCGGCAGTTAGAAGCATTCAGTTCGTATGATACTCTTATTTTGAAAGAAACCGTGGCAACGAGTCATATCCGCCCAGCCCTGCAGCGCGATACTATTGGCTTCTGCTCCTATCTACACAGAGGCAGTCTGCTCTAGTCTAGACCGGACCTCCATGAGCTACCGTTACTGTTTAAACAATGACCCAGTCAACTATTCACTTTTAGTTTAATACATGACGAGGCATTGTCTAACGGTATCTAGCTGGCTAGCTACTGATATCAACAAATGCTCCAGCAATAGTCGACTCGAGTGCATAATACCTCCGTTCCCTCGTTAGCTAGCTCACGTTAGCTAGCTCACGTTAGATCTATATGTCCCAGTAAACTAAATTGTCTTAACGTTACCTAGCGGGCTAGCAGTAGCTACAGATAGCTCCTGATATCAATGTCTTATAACATTGATTCAATGCGTATTGTAGCTGAGGGCATGTTGAATGTGATTTGACCAAAGAACCTGAACATTATACCAATAGGGCCCAGCTGCAGCACCGGAGAATCCTTGCATGCTGAATGTAGAGTATTAGTATAGGGTCCGCTGCAGCACAGGAGAATCGTTTTTTGGAGCTGGAGGCTACTAGAGTACACACAGACAGTGGAGCTGTTTGCAGATAGCGAGCATTTTGACTTATTGCGTGGTGGCGATGTCTCGCAGATAATACAACTACAAGTATGATTATATAATATATATTTTATTTAAAAAAAAAAATTTTATATAAAATATATATATATATTTTTTTTTAATCAAAAAAAATGTGGCAGGTAAGAAATATGCTTGGCGGGTAGATTCTTCCCATCTACCCGCCACTGGCCGGTGAGTCAAAAAGTTAATTTCGCTCCCTGACTACATACGTTGACCGTAGAGCGATCGCGGACGGAATTGAGCAATAAAAAACGGAATCAACTGTAAACGTGTAATATTGCAGAATTTGCCCTAATCTGGACTGAAATTCCGTGTTCGGGAGAACATGGAACGTTTGGTGCAACGCGAACATGACCGGGGACGCTACAGCGTGTTACACACAACACGCAGCAATTTCCAAGCGTCTAGCTGCTTCGGTGTTAACGTTAACGTAGGGCTGGGCGATATGGCCTCTAAATGACATCGCAATATTTTTTGGCCATATCACGATACACGATATATATCGTGATATTTTGACATTTCCTCTAAAGCACTTAAAATGCTTGATTTAACCCTTTGATGCATACAGTCAAGCCAATATGATTATAATAAGTCCCTACAACACATGTTTGCATTATTAAACCATGAAGATGCTTTAAAAAATAATTAAATGAAAATGTAATAAGAGTAGTCTACTGACACACTAATAAAAAAAATTATTTACATCTAAGACAATTTATATAAAAACTCTTGGGTGCCTCAAGACTTTTGCACAGTACTGTGTTTTCTATCCACTTTAGCCACACACACACACATATATGTATGTATGTATATATATATATACACTACTGTGAGAAAATAATAATCGCACACAAAGGGATAATGGCTTATAGCAGACTTAATGATTTTAGAATATTTCAGATAATGAAATTAAATGTTTATATCATCAACTATCCAGTTCGTATTTATACTGTAACGTTTGGCTACTTTAAATCATTGAATGTAGAGAGAGAGCGAGAGCGAGAACGCGAGAGAGCCAGACCCCCCCCCTCGGTTTTTGTTCTAGGTTCGCGTTTTGATAGTCTAAGCTGCCGTAGGTGATGATGTCACACTCGAATGTAAACAGGAAGAGTTTAACACACGGAGATGGAAACTGGATGATATAAAGAAACTAATAACCAATAAATATGTTTAAACTTCTGTTGTCAAGCGTCGTCAATATAACCCACCCCCTTTCCTCACGAATGGAACTAGTGTTGTGGAGTCCGCTTTGAGCATTTTCCAGGGTTAGCATCTAACGCTAGTTAGCTTAGCCTAGTCATCATGGATAACTTGGTTAGCAGCTAACGTTAGCCCATTGCTTGCGTCAATTAAATTGCATGTCGTTAAAGGTCCGCGCTGGTCTGTCTAATGAAATTACAATTGCATGTAATTTAAGGTCCGCGCTGGTCATGTGTCTATAATGAAATGAGAGGACAGCTCTGCGCAAAAGCAAGTCTCATCTCAGCCGCAACGTGACAACATATACTCGATGTTCACGATATAGTAATTTACTACATCTCATGTAGAACAAGCCGCGATACATCGAGTATACTCGATATATATCGCCCAGCCCTCGACGTCGGAAGAAATTCCCACTAAGCCCTAAATTCAGAGCAGTGCAGTATCCTAATGACTTGTATATGACCGGCGATAAGGTGTTTTGCAAATTCTGTCAACATGCCGTGGACTGGACTCTCAAAACACGTTCGAAGATCACTCTCCAAAAGCCATGTCAGGAACACGGGAAAACACTGTGCTTCAAAACAGATTATACAACGGCATGCAAATTTCTCGATTCTGATTGGCTGAAACAGTCAACTTACACGTGGGTATTTTTCATAACCCACGCTCTTGGTCCCAGGACCCGCCCACAACCGCATCACTATCAATGTGCGTTCGTGGTTTTAGGAATTAAAGCAAGATGGCGGACAAACCGGACAGGAAACATTACGAAAGGATAATGGTGATAGGGTCATAAAGACAAAATGAAAAACGATTGTCACGGCGAATGTCTTAGTTGCTTAAACAATGTTGGATGATGTAATTGATGGGTCATGAGTCATTGTGGAACAAAATAAAAATTGTGCGAATTGATTGATTAATTGCATATTTTTTTTTAACCTACTTTCTATAGAAGCAGCTGGGAGGTGCGCTGTTTTAAGTGAGCGTGGACTATTGAATTGATTGATTGATTGATTGCTAATTTTATTACTGTACACCTTGTTTTCAACTGGTTAAGTTTAGGCCCTCTTTCGAAGTTGGTTAAGGTTAGAGTTTGTCTTTAGAGCAGGGCGATAGACCACCAGCCCTGATTCCAAACTCTAACCTTAACCAAATTCGAAAGAGGACCTAAACTTAACCAGTTGGAAACGAGGTGTACAGTAATAAAAGTAGCAATCAATCAATCAATCAATTCAATAACCCACGCTCACTTAAAACAGCGCACCTCCCAGCTGCTTCTATAGAAAGTAGGTTTAAAAAAAAAAAAAAACTCTTAGGGCTTGTGTCCATAGCGGCCGTTTTATGAGTTGTCAGCTCCTTTCTGTCATTAATTTCTATGCTGGAGACGCGACAGGCGCGCTCCTCTTCCCAGCGCCGCGCCTCGCGCTTATGAGCTCTCGGCGGCAGCGTTTTTGGGCGGAGCGCTCTCTGCGCATAAAGTTGAAACTAGTTCAACTTTTGGAAAGGAGCGCGCTCATCAAGGTAATCAACACCGAGGAAGGGGCGGAGCCGCGGCAGTCGCGAGACCCAGGAAAACGCTCTGAGCTTTTTCCGCATTGAAAAAAACTTCCGCTATGGACACAAGCCCTTATAGGGCAAATAAACCCCCCCCCCCCCCCCCCCAAAGAAAACTTATTTTTTTAATTTGTCTTACCTACTTTCTATAGAAGCATCTAAGAATGAAGTTTTATAGAAAGTATGTTAAAAACTAAAGAAAAGTTGGATGTGTTAGTTTGTTGGATGTCTAGGTGAAAGACAGTTGGATGTCTTAGTTTGTTGGATGCCTGGGTGGAAGACAGTTGGATGTCTTAGTTTGTTGGATGCCTAGTTGAAAGACAGTTGGATGTGTTAGTTTGTTGGATGTCCTACTGAGAACAGTTGGATGCACTTCCGAGCTGCTTCCACATGGAGGCAACTTCTATTTTTTTTTTGTGGGAACTACTTTTTCTGGCGGATGGTTTTTTCAATAAATCTTCAATTAATGTGTTTATTGTATAGCAATAAGGTTGGATGAATGTGCCAGTTGTATAAAAGCATTACACCACTTCGGCTGCGCCTCGGGCCTAACGACCACCCCTAGGCATGGTCTAATTGTCACAACCCACTCCTGCGCGTGATGTAATGCTTAAGTAGGGTATATCTGCAGTGCCGCAGCCCCATACACACCAGCTCTCTAACGATGATCCCTGGTGATCACAATAGATACAGCTATAGGGCGAGGCTAATCACTGACACTATTGTGATGAAATAGCTATGTAACGTTGCAGTACATGAAGTACATGGGACTAGAAATTATAGCTTCTTGCTAAATCTGGTGCACCCATCTATTTGTTTAATGCAAATGATTGTCAATACACACTGTCCTTTATAAACTAAACTAAAGGTGCCTAAATTATGCATTACTATATTTCATCACAATAGAATAGATATAGCTAGGCTACTTACATTGTGATAATGTCAGTAGTAGCTAGCTGTATCTATTGTTTGTTTACACTTGAAATGTGTATTTCTATTTTGTCACAATATTATTTGAAAAATATTGTGTAAAATTGAACTGTATTTCTGAGTTGCAGCACTTAAAACATTAAATGGACTGTTATATCTTATTAAATTGTGGACATTTATTCATTCCCACTTATTAGACACTATTTCTGATGGTAAAATTAGCGTACAAAGCAAAATACAGAATTCTGAAATATTAAAACGGAAAAAGCGGAATTTGATAATTTTTTTTAAAATAAACGGATTTCATATGGCTCTAGTTGATCGTTGCGATCGATGTGAAATCATTGTAGGATCAAAGTAGGATTGATGTCATATAGTCCTTACCTTTGCTAGGAGTTATTCCAAAATGAATATTCCAATTGTCTGATCGCGATTTCCAGTATTGATGTCCATCGGGTCCCTGACATGAAATGGCACAAAATATGCATCAAGTGTGCTGGACGTGTTCCAAGTTGCTCGAATGAAGCGTTTCACTTGCCGGGGTCCAAATTCTCCGCCTGGACCATATAAAATGTAACACACAGTGTGAAATAAGGTTTCAAAGGGTAGGCGATACTGCCAACTAGCAGGATTCGGCCGGCATTGCACTCTTGAGGTCTCAGAATGAGTTCCAATGATAACACAGAGGTCCGTGAGAGTGTATAGAATATTAAAACCGAAAATCTAGCAATAACAAGTATATGAGGGAATGAGTTAACTTAATAAAAAAAAAAAAAAAATTATGAGATTAATCACTTTATTCAAATTGAGGATTTAGTTTGAGGATATGTATTAAAAAAAAGTTTAAAAGATTTTCTTTATTTTTTTTTAGTCATAAAATATGACGACAGACATTCTAAGCTTCGTTCGAATACTTCAATAGAAGCTTTGAATGTAAAAAAAATAATTAATTAAAAATTACATTCTGTACAGCCATTGCTGGGCAGTCATGTGTTCCATCATGTTTAACTTTCTGTAACCATTGAGCAATCGTGGGGGGTTAGGCTATCACATATTTCTACTTGATGATGCAGTGTTTTGGCTTTTAAAACAAACATTTCTTTAGCTATGAACTATTTTCCATTTTCCTCGAAGAACCCCCCCCCCCCCCCCCACACACACCTCAAACATGCACAGAATGTCACACTCGACTTGACGTTCCATTGTCAAGAAGCACTGTCTGGGAGCCCTGGAAATGCCTAAGACGGAGTTCGAGGTGTGATTCTGCGGACACATTTTTTGTTGTTGTTATCGCACAAGGTGTGATGAACATGAAACTCAAACTATATATTTTCCTTGGCATGAAACGGGAAATAGTATCAAACCATTAGGGGCGTGCATGACACTTCTGTCTCTATTCATTATTCAATATCTTCAAGTCTACCCTAAGGGATGATTTACAATTTAAGTGCTAAAAAATGGAAAAGTAGGATACTTATACATTATTGACGCTGGAACTCCCAAAATAGCATTGGCATAAAAAAGAAGGTAGGCCAGCTGTAGTTTACATGCTTGCATACAACTTTGTCTCGAGGTTCCACAAGTTGATCTGAAGTATTTCCAAACAGGGCTTTCAGATTGCTCAGAGTGCAAATCACTGTCCTCGCAACCGATTTGGGTTTTTAATTATCTGCCATCACGCCATGATTGCTGTTTATTATTATTGTTGTATTGTATATTATTGCTTTTGTTGTTACTACTGGCACGTTCTTCAGCTCAATGGAAGTATTCTATCCGCCATGCAGCACATTCAAGTGAGAAGTTGAGAGGAATACTTGATTTTTTTATAAACTTGACAGTAACTGCACACTAGGGCTGACCTTCAAAGCTTTTTTTCAAATATTTGATTTTAATTCGAAGCTTCGACAATATATATATATATATATATATTTTTTTTTTATCTTATGTTGTGGGACTTGTACAGCACCATGGTCAACTTTGTTGTTTTTAAATATGCTCTAAATAAAGTGGATTGGATTAATTAATTAATTAATAATGAGTTGGTAGCTGCACTGTCAGGAGCTGTGCTGCCTGGGCGGCTGCTCTCCATTACACAGCCAACAACATTACATTACATAATTATGTTGCAACCTTCGTCTATAAAGCAAACAATTATATAAATATTTATATGTAGTTAACCCTTTAATCGCTGTTGACGCTTTTCAGCGTCATTCCCCGCCATGCTTATTCTGCCGATGACGCTGTACGCTGATATCAATATTTCAAAAATCTGTGATCGAAATCATATTTCTCCCCCGGGGACAGTATATGTACTGGTGATCCCCTGTCAACTCTCTAACGGTTCAAGACCGCCATCTGGTGGCCGATCGGCAGATCGCCCAGGGAAGAAAGAGGATGTAGACGCTGGTGCTCATTTCAATTTGGTCCGATCACTAGGGATGGGTACAGATTTTTTTTTTTTTTTTTACTTTTTTTTTACTTTTTTTTTTTTACTTTTTTCTTTTCATGTCAACGTTCACACGCACAATATATGCTTACCTAGGATTTGACTTTATTAAACAACAAAGCAGTCGGAGCAATGACAAGCCGAAAACTGTCGAAATTGTAGTTATTTGAAGTTTGGAATTTTTTTTTTACGACTGAGGTAGGTAAATTAAATTTCTTGAGACTAAAGTACCGAAAAAAGGTACCGCTGGGTACCGGTATCGGTTCAAATGTGAAAGGTACCCATCCCTACCGATCACTCGCTATAGGTCCCAGGACTCGAGCTCGACACAATACATAGCGATCCGTTGCCAATAACTCGATAAACAACATGATTTTGACGTATATACTATTATACAACCTGGAAATGGATCGGGTATTTCTATATCCCATAATAGAAAAAATTCTGTTCCACGCTCATCGTCCAACGGCGAGAGGAAGCTACGGTGAGTTTCAGCGTTATTTTCTAATGTCTTCTAAACTGCTCTAATGATCATATCACCCACACTAGATGAATGATATAACGTTGCCCACGGAATTATAAACGACCCCCCGCCCATCCGGTCATCATCAGATCATACGTAGTAACTTCTAGAACCACGTCCATTTGAAATTTTTTATCTGGCACCGATCGCTATCAAACTGTATTTGATCATCAATATAATGCATTTAGGGCTATAAATCAAGTTCTGGAGAAAGCTGCAGAAAATGATAAAAACATACTTATACTTTAGACCGTATTTTAGTATGAATATGTGAATGAAAAAGTATAACGTTGCTACACCCTGAACAATAGATATAGGACTTTGAATGGGCCATGGTAATGTCAATTTAGCAATACAATTTAAAAAGTTATAGCCCTGCAAAGAAGGGGAACTTCTCCATGTTAAATAGGGCTGGCGATCCATGGTAAATTATGAATTTAACCCCGGCGATCAAAGGGTTAATAGAGACAAAGGCGACTTAATTAATTAGACTTAATTAAGCACGTTTTGTATATGGGTCGGGAGTCTCGGGACACTGCTGCTGACTGGGTGTCTTATCAAACACAGGTAAAAGAAAATACTTAGAGAAATTGTCAGTGCTGTAAAGTTTAAACCTTTTTAAATCTTAGACAAACAAAACTTTGAAATATTGTTTGTCTAAGCAGTCATTTAAGGCTTTATAAAAGCGCAAGATTTAGCTTCTTTATAAAAAATGTAACTGTGAACCATGACTTCAAAACCGAGATACATACCGAACTGTGGTTTTTGTGTACCGTTGTTATGATATAAAACCGATGATGTAGGCCTATATATTTTTATTGCATATGGTAACAACGTTTTCAGTTGGGGACATAATTGATGGTTTAAGAATCAAGTTGCGGTCAGTGTGTTTTTTATAGAGGCATTATACAATTTGTTGTACATTGTTTCATGTACAATTGGCCAGTTTGTGAGGCACACTAAATAATCTAAGCTTTTTATGGGTATTGCTTCTAGAGAGGAACTCTCCTAGTTCTCTGGCTGGTTGCACCACTCCATGTGTGGTGGTGGTTGTTTACAGTGATCTGCTGGTGCAGTCCTCCACCCTCCCTCCTCCTCTATCACTTTATTCCCTCTCAGCCCACTCTCTGCGTTGGACGTGGGTGATGCCTCTACCGCCTCTCTCTCTCTCTCTCTCTCTTTCTCTTTCTCTTTCTCTCTCTTTCTCTCTCTCTCTCTCTCTCTCTCTCTCTACCCTGGATAATTACATTACCTCCTCCTCCATACCATCATTCTCCCGCTCCCCCCTCGCCCATCTTTCTCCTTATCGCCCCCATTTAGTTTTCAACTGGTTTTGATGGTGTTTATTTTTCCAGTACAAATGTGGTATGACTATTAGTAAATGTATTATGTCTTTATCTTGTAATTATGATTTTATTCAAAATGGCCTATTTTCATTTACTTTCATTTAACACTGCTGCAAAGAAGTGTTAAACAATATGTACAGTTAAGTATATATTGTGGATGATGATATAGTAAAAATCCATACTTTTGCATGGATCCATGATGGTACCGCCCAGCCCTACACTCAATCCTTGTGTTTAACTTTATGGCTATTATTATAATTTTGTCCACCGTTCATCATTTTATTTTAAACTAGAAATGCAGCAACGTGAGGTTTCCCTCATTTACAGTCACGTTGAGTATACATACAATACAGAGCATAAAAGCATGAGACAACAAGACGAGGCAAAAAGCAATGATAATAAATCAATCACTGTTATAATCACTGTTCTTTCAAACAGTACAGACTAGTAAGTCTTGTCTTCAGTCATTCTATAATTTCTTACTATCGACTCGTACATGTAGCTTGTTCATCGTTCTCTCGTGAACATGTCTTTCCACCATATAGGCGGTCCTGTTTTGTCAAAGGCAGAAAATGCCTGCTAAACAATCTGGAGGATATTCCAGGTTGGAAGCAGATGAAAGCAGGATGGGTCACGCTGTACAAGCAGCAGCTCAGCCGCCCACACGTCTTGTATAAGCCATTATTGAAACAGTGTGAAAGTGGAACTGGATGTTGTTGTCTTTTTTTCTCTCACCCTCTCTCTAGGGAGAAAGTGATGACATATAATATTTATCTTGATGTAGCCTAGCCATTATCGTCGACACTACTGAGTTACGAATTCAGCAGGGCTGAAAGAACGAGGCAGGAGAATCACAAAAGGGGCCTGTAGTCGTAATCGTGCAATAAGTTGGCCTGTGTTTCCAGCACATCTTTTGTGTTGCTTAGTTCCACCCAAATATGCATCTTCAACTAATGGTCTTCCAGGCGGTTTGTGTGTGCTTGTTTGTCCTAACCTTTATTTAACCAGGCAGGTCAATTAAGAACAAATTCGTATTTACAATGACGTTACAATGCCAAGAGGACAGAAGGGCCTCTTGAAGGGTAACAGGAAACGGGACACACAAAATGGAAAAGAGACGGACGATGCATACATCACAGATTTTTTTTTACACATCACACAAATTATTAAAACACACACCAAACAAACAACCAAATAAAATTACATGGTATGTAAGACATGAAGGAAGCAGAACAGACAACTTATAGTTAAAAGGCTGGGTGACAGTTGCAGGTGTGTGTGTAAACAACTCTGTGATAAGAGTCCTTACTCTGTGATAAGAGTCCTTAAAAGTAGTGAAGGGGATCAATTCATCCTTTTTTTAAATAAAATGTAATTCAATTCCATGATTTGTTTGAGTGCTTGTTTGTCCTAATGACTCTTCACCTCTCCTCCCCCAGGACCCAGCAGGGATCTTTGAGCTGGTCGAGGTCGTAGGCAATGGGACCTATGGGCAAGTATACAAGGTGAGAGGAGTGGGCGGGTGCACGAGGGAGGGAGGGGCAGAGCAAGCTCACACTCACACTATTATGACATTATAATGTCATAGTGTGATCTCCCTGTTCACCACTAAAGATCAGTGGTGAACAGGGAGATCACACTATGACATTATCATGACACTTGGCACATCGCTACTATTGCCATTAGTGATGCACGATATATCGGCCGCCGATATAATATCGGCCGATATGGCAGTTTTTTAACACATCGGTATCGGTCCGATATCAAGATAGGGCCGATATTAAAATATATATATATATATATATTTTTTTCTTACATGTTTTGGCCTTATAGTTTCATTTCTGAAAATAAGTTACAAAAGTAAAAAAAAAAATGCATTTTGGAAAATAGCTCTTTATTTGATTATCATAAAAAAGTGTTTTCTATACAGAGATATCGACATCGGTAAATATCGGTATCGGCCAGAACAGCAATATTAATATCGGTTATCGGTATCGGCCACAATTTTCACATCGGTGCATCCTTTGTGTTCTGCAGTACCCAGCAGCCTGTTGCACCAGCTGTGTGTTTAGTTCAAACAGAGCCTAGGTACAATGTAAATTCCTCCTAAGTTGTGATTTACACATTACTAAAATAAAAGCGGTTGCACCACATTTTGCAACAGTAATCCAGTAGAGAGAGACATAATTGAATATGATTAGCCTCTAGTGTGGACTTAGTAGTTACTAAGCCTCTAGTGTGGTTTTACATCCTAACTAGTAGTTACTAAACCTTTAGTGTAGAATTTACACCCTAATTAGTAGTTATTAAACCTTTAGTGTGGACTTTACACCATAACTAGTAGTTACTAAACCTCTAGTGCAGACTTTATACCCTAACTAGTAGTTACTAAGCCTCTAGTGTCGACTTTACACCATAACTAGTAGTTGGGCCAAAAAAAGAAATGGTTTGGTTCCGGTTGCCGACCGACCCTGCCGATTTAGGTGCGACCCAATTTAGTTTTTGTAGTTTTTAATTAAAAATAATAATAATAATAATAATAATTAAAAAAAAAAGTTTTATTATATATATATTTTTTATTTCATAAAAATCTTTGTCAAACCTTTAGTATTATTGATATTAAACATGCTGGCAGAGTACATGCATCCATGTTGTCGTGAACATTTTAATTAAATAAAGAAATTCCCTATCCATAGTCGCCGTGGGAAATTTTTTTATAAAATAAATTCCCTACCTACCCATGGCCTTAACTGACAACCGACAGGAACCAAACAATTTTTTCTTTTATGCCTTACTAAGCTTCTAGTGTCGACTTTATACCCTACCTCAGGAGAGAACTTACACATAGCTGGTGCAGCCCAGTGCAGGGGCGTAAATGCCTTGGGGACAGCTGTACCCAGGCCCCTAGTGTTGGGGCGCCCAAAGAAAATATCCTCCTTATAGTAACAGTGCCTGCCCTGCATGCTACATAAAATGGCTAAAGCATGATCATATTTCAGTTATGATATAAGGAGGGGCCTTGTGACCTAGTTAGAGTATTGTGTTTTGATATTGTGATATGTTGCTATTTAGCTCTCTTCCTTTTCATTAGACCACAGGGCTGCAATAATATCCCTCAGGGAAATAAAATCTCAATCAATTATTCTCATGTATAAAAGTCCTTGAATCAGTTACTGGATGATATTCATGACCTTTCAGATGTCCAAGAGCTTCAAGAACATCTTTGAAATAGTACCATAAGAAATGTCATTATACTAGCCCCCCGTATCATTGTTAAAATTGCGAGGGGATGCATATCACGTTATCATAGTGTATCAATATATATATATATATATATATAATTTGTTTAAATATTTTTTTTTACAACTGTCCTGGAACTAACTAGTTGAATTTGTCCCGAACTTACGGAAGTGTATTGCTGCCACACCAGAAACAGAAAAAAATATCCGTATCACGTTATAACGTGATAACTTCTTGTTTTAACATAAAACGTTTCACGTTATAACGTGATAATCATGTTTGAATAAGGAAACGATGTGCGCCGTCTGCATGATTTCTTTTCGTAGCCGTAGTTTGCGAAGACGCTCTCTGATTGGCTAGCCCGCATACAGCGAAGACCCTCTCTGATTGGTTTAGCTCCGACGGTCTCTGGGATAGAAATGTCCGCCTTGTTGTACACACAAGATTGTTCGCCCATTACATATATATTCTCCTAGAATACATATTTATGGACCACCAGCCCTGATTCCAAACTCTAAGCATAACCCACTTCGAAAGAGGGCCAAAGCATAACCACTTCGAAGCAGAGAATATATATGTAATGTGCCGCACATTATTATGTGCGTCGGACATTTCTATCCCAGAGCCAGATTCATTCTTCCTTCTGTACAGCATGCATTTCAACACCCTTTCTAGTGTACGCATACTCATCACAATATCATCCACCGTGCTCTATAATAGCATAATCTCGCCATGTCTCAACCCAAGCATGAAGTAGAATTTAATCAAATCATGTACAAGAGCCATAATTCCTAAATGTTCCGGTCTCGCAGATTATTCAAACATGATTTTCACGTTATAACGTGAAACGTTTTATGTTAAAACAAGAAGTTATCACGTTATAACGTGAAACGTTTTATGTTAAAACAAAACGTTATAACGTGAAACTTTTATGTTAAAACAAGAAGTTATCACGTTATAACGTGATACGGATATTTTTTTTCTGTTTCTGGTGTGGCAGCAATGAACTAAAGAGGAACCATCCCAAATAATAAAAAAGTGGCCTTTTTCTTTTATCCCTGGACAGACCCTGATCTGTTTTTGCATCGTCCCAGATGCAATTTTGTATTGTTCCTAGGATGTCAGGATGCCTTTAAATTGTGTCGAGTCTTGGAGCATGAGGATCTCGGAGTGGTTGAGCTCAGATCGAGGCCACCTAATAAGTGCTGTTCCTTTTTTATTAATTGTTCTCTGTACTAAGTCTTGAGTGCGAAAGAAAATGTAGTGCAGCTAACAAACCATCAGTCTGGGAACAATTTGTCAGTCATAGTGTCAGTGACAAAACCAGGAGCTGTGAAATATAAGGAGGAACAAACTTTCATGATTTAGCACCAGTAAAACGAATTCAATCAAAAAGTTATTTTGAGATCAGGGACCGGTTGCACAAAACACACTTGTGGTTTAATGTATCCTTGCATAGGTCTTGCACAGCATCTCTTAAATGGTTTCCTTAGTTAAGGAAAAACGTTAAAGCATTTACTGCAGTGAAAGGGAAAATGTTACGGAAATCTTGAAGAGAATATTTAAGGGTGTTTTGTGTAACCAATTTAATTTTTACTTTTAACCTCTTAAGCCCTAGCCATATTTTCAGAAAATTCACCTAAAAGTACATACCCAAGTAAATGGAAGATTTCTCCACTTCTACAAGGTTAATTTGTATGTTCTTGGTATCTATCTAGGGACATCTATGATATCTTTGACGGTGAATAACACCATGGCATGCTAACATTGACCAAAAGTGAGCTCATTCAGCACCTTCTTGAGATCAAGTGTACAAAAAATCTATGCCAATGAACAAAGGGCAGATGATTTACAGGTTTTCTTGTACATACTGTATAGTACAGAATTTTGCCATCATGTGTCACCATGTGCCATCCTGCAATTTGAAATATGAATATAGAATATCAGGCCTATAAATGACCTTTATTATGGCCAATTCATAAATCTATGGATCGGGCTAAATCTCTTTCCAATGGCAGAGTTAAATCTGGATTTAGTACCACCAGGCGCCCGTTACAGGGCAGCAAAGACTGAATGAAATCTACTGCAAGTACAGTTACTTTTGTATAATGTCCATAGATCAATTAGTGACGTGAAATAAATCTCGGCCTGGTACCGGGCTTAAGAGGTTAACTCCGATTTTAAGGAAGATCTTAACTTAACGTTCTTTGTGCAACATGAATGATTGCTTGTTGAATGAATGAATGAATGAATGAATGATTGCTTGTTGTCGACTGACCCATTAGAGATAACTAGGGATGCACGATAATTATCGGGCCGATATCAGCAATTATGACGTCATCCCGATAAACCCGATAACGTTATTGATAGCTCCGATAATATATAAAAAATAAATTTGGTTAAAAGAAATCCGGTGTGGGTGGATTGGGATGAAGGGCGTTTGTTTTTACTGTAGGCTCCTCCCGTTTTGCCAGTACTGTGGTACGACTGATAGCGTGTGGTTTAGGAAGAGGGAGTTTTTCACAAATCCAGCTCTCCCTTTCTCATGCCTGGCTGTGATGTAGTCACGTAACATTTAGAAGCAGCAGGGTTTCCGTTAGAAAAAACTGTTGCCGGTCTCCGTGACCTGCAAGATTTCAATCTACCGGACAAATGAGATTAATTCCGGTCATAGTTTATTGAGCTTTAAAACAATTGATATAGGCTATATAAAGAATGTCATCCTCAAGGCATGTAGATTTATAATATTATTACTTAAAACGAGGCTACTTTTGCGTATAGTCATTAATATATTCCAAATAAAATAAGTCCCTCGATACTCCGTGCTGCTGCTGACTTGAAATAAAATAGACTGCGTATGTGGGCAGTCGGTCCGACACTAAACAGCAGTCTGTTATAATCACATTTTTATGAGCTAACGAATTCCGTTATATTGGACATTTGTATTAATTATATCAAGCGAAGAACTGAGAAATTTTGCAGAGAGACGGCAACATTATCGTGGGTTTGCGTGATGTATATCTCCACCTCCCAACGACTTGGTGCTGGTCATAATGTCCGGTGAAAACAACTCCCTCCAAGCACAACTTGACCACCCGAACCGTACCAAAACAGGCCAAAATTAAATAGCCCATGCGACGAACGATTCATTACATTCGTTTCATCGTTGCTCCACCAAGCAGCCGGTCCAACAATGAAAGCTGTTATCAGCGCGAGCCGGCCGCAGTTAGTTTGCAAGAAGCATCCAGCTGCAGACCCGCAGAGCAGCTTTCCAGGTCTGGGGACCGCACTGTGCCAGCAAAGCTGGTGGGTTCTGTGGGTCTGCAGCTGCATGCCTTCCGCAAATCCAGCAGCAAGCTCTCGCTGAGCGAAGCAACGACAACAAACGCAATGATTGTTTTGTTCATCGCATAGGCCACCCAACTCCAGCCCATCCAAATACAATTCAAATAATCAAACTGTGCCCAGAGGGAACTATTTTCACCGGACACTATGACCAATATGTCGGACTTCAACAGATTTTGCCGGTCAAATACCGGTAATTACCGGCTAACGGAAACGCTGGCACAGATAGTAAACAAAGATGGCGTCGTCGGACTTTTTAAAAGTTTCAGAGGAAAACAGTTTGCTTGCTATTTGTAACAAATGCAGACGTTCCACGAGGAGGGAAAGGGGCAACAAGCTATAACACATCCAACCTAATAAGTCACCTGAAACATCACCACCGCTACGATGGTGTATTAAAATCCGACGACGACGCCGAGCAGCTAAAGGCTAAGCTAATCCAAAGCCAGCTGCAAAGGAACCGGCGCGGCTTGTACCTATTGACGAGGCGTTTGCAAAATTAAAGACGTTTGACAGAGATGATTTGTTTGGTTTATTTAATTCTTTTTGAGGCGTGCTGTCCTATAAATGCCAAGTAATAGTTGTTTCATGGACCAAGACCACAACAGTCTCCTCTCCTATAGCGTCAAATGTTTTATCTGCTGACAAAGCACAATACCTGTTGGTTTTTAGTTCACTCATTGTTCAGGGAAACGCATTGTTAATGACATTGACGGATTGTGAATTTTGTGATTGACTCAAATTATATTTATTTGGAAAAATAAATATACCGGTAGTCACTTTATTTGAAGAGTCAAAACTGTTCTCTTGGCTTTGTTTTGTTCATAGTAGTAACGCTCATGTCATGATAAATTTGGTTAGGTCAAAACTACAGGAATATACATAAAAAGAAAAAATTATAATACAATAAATATATATATATTATCGGGTATCGGTATCGACCTTGAGGGGCAGAAAGTTATCGATATCGGGGTCAAAAAATCAATATCGTGCACCCTTAGAGATAACCCTCTGTTCCACCCGTCACGCCCAGGGCCGTCACGTGAAGACCGGCCAGCTGGCCGCCATCAAAGTGATGGATGTCACGGAGGAGGAAGAGGAGGAGATCAAAGCGGAGATCAACATGCTGAAGAAGTACAGCCACCACCGCAACATCGCCACCTACTACGGTGCCTTCGTCAAGAAGAGTCCGCCAGGGCACGATGACCAACTCTGGGTCTGTGTCCAAATACATGACTTATGTATTGTTTATTAATACAAAGAGACTAGGACAGCGCTCCATTTAAACGTTTTTATGTATCGCCACACGGACGTTTCAGGCAAGGCACTCTTTCCGCAGCGTGCACAAGGAAACTATAAAAGAAGCAAGGGTCATCATGTCAGAATATCAGTGTTCTATACATTACATTTTGTGTACAACAAGTCAGCAGTGTATATCTCTGGCAGCTAAGTATCAGTGGCATTTTTTGTTGAACTTGAGTGCATAGTAGTACAGACATATCAGCTATACTACTACGATATATCAGTCGTGGCTGGGGGAACACAACTGAAATACACCAGGGAATAATGACTTATGCTCCTACAGCTGGGGTAGAAGACCGATGACGAACAGCTGGGCAGACAGGAGACATGACCACACGTGGGAACACACTGGGGACATCTGCTGGCTCAGGCTGGAAACGCAGGGGGAGAGGGAAACACTAGGGAGAGACGGAGCAACAGGGGCTGGGTGTCATCACCACCATGACACATTCTGAGTTCTGAACTGTTAAGTATTGGATCTAACAAGCCTCTATGTACCAACAACGAAGAAAATGGAGTTGCCTTGTTTTGATTAATGTTGGTATTGGTTAGGGCTGTCTTAAATACTTCGAGTCTTCGAAGCTTCGTTCGATGGCACAAGCTTCGAACATGTCTGTCTGTCTGTCTCTCTAGACTGGCGCCGCGCGCGGACAGTCTCTCTCTCTCTATATATCTCTACTCTCTCTCTCTCTATATCTCTACTCTCTAGTCGACTTGCGCCACGCTCGTATCACAAGAGACGCTGTCGGCAACTGTTTACGTTTGTGAGTGCTAGTCCAATAGATGAACGACTTGGCGACAGCATGTCCTTTGTTTACAAATTAGATCCGCACCAAACAGGGTAGTGTGAACGCAGACCAAAATCAAACAATGTATCATTTTCACATTTGGTCCACTATCCCCGGACTTTCAGGTGTGAACACACCCTTAAACATTCTTGATTTGGGTGATTGGTAGTTCCCATGAAATCTGAAGTTGTTCAAACGACAACAGCGATCCACCTTGAATTAAATCACACAGCCGAGTGAAACCTTGTTGGCTGCGTCACAGTCACGAAAGGGGCTACTTAATTCATTAATCCAATCCACTTTATTTATAGAGCACATTTAAAAACAACAAAGTTTACCAAAGTGCTGTACAAGTCCCACAACATAAGATAAAAAAATCGAATTAAAATCGAAGCTCGGCCCCGAAGCTTCGATTGCCAAAAAAAGCTTCGAAGGTCAGCCCTACAGTAGTATTGGTTCTTGGCGTTATTTTAGCCTGGTTTGATCCATTACCAGTATCTATAGAAGTGTATCCCCACCACTATCGATCACAGTATTCAGCCAATGTTGGCTATTTTCCAAACGTGTTGGAACACATGGAGGGTTAGGTCATCTTGCTCAGGGGCACGTTGGTACTGGCGATCAAACCAGCAACCCTTTGATTACTAGATGGCCTTTAGGGTTGAACAAGGAATTAAATGTTATCAAAATAGCAATATGATCTTGTGTATATTCTAATCACAAGAGGCAGCAATATTTGATAAAGGTATATCAAATGTCTATAAAAATACCATTCTAAATTAAGTATTGTGGTCCTGGCCGCGTCTATATTAATCCCAGCCGAAGAGTGCAAGAGCGCTTCCGCATACTTCGCCATACGCCAGTACGGTAATGCGCATTTCCTTTTCCTTCGCCCAGGTGCTCGCCGCGCATGCGCATGAGGTCGCCGCTTGGTTCGACGCGGTTCAGACCACCAAGCCATATTAGCACTAAGGCTGAGCCCGAACGTTCGAACGTTCGAACGTTCGTTCGTTAAGCTGACATTCAGACTTTAATTAATGGGTTCGAACGTTCGGTGAAAAAAAATAAAGCAGGCGCAACGACGGTGAGGCGATGTGAAGCGGCGCGTCCCCCGAGTCGCTCGGCTCAACTAGTATGGTCTCTGCCGGGCTGTTGCTGGATACTCAACCAGAGCTCTAGTCTCAACCAATGCAATAGAACAATTTTGATTGAATGACAGGCGATTCTGCCAATTACGTCACACCGCTTGCACCCGCCTCTGCTGTTACCACCAATCGGCAAGCGTTTATTATTTTTTTACTTCCGGCAATGCCGCCATTGATCTGCTTGCGAGAAGCATTAACGTAGCGTTAGCTCCCCGCCGAGGAAGTAAAAGTCGTAACAAGGTTTCCATAGGTGAACCTGCGGAAGGATCATTAATGAATACCAGCCTTTTTCGGCCACGGAGCACGAGCTTCATGGCGGGAGGTGGTTGCGTTGGAAACAACTCTGGCCGAGGCGGCAGGCGTGTTGGGAGCCCGGCGGGACCCCCGCGCCGGTGTCTCTCTGCCGTCCCCCGTTCCGAGGTAGACGGTGGAAGGAGCCGAGGCGCGCGCCTCTCTCCTTCCCGTCGACCAAGAGTGAATACCTGTTATTGAACGTGTAACACTAACTATATAACGTTTTCTGCCACAAAACGAATGCCTTTGTTTATCTAGCCCCTTACGTGACTGCGGTGTGCAAGGGCTATTGTTTATCATAAGTAGGAACTTTGATGCAGTACTCAGTAGCTTGTTTATTTTCTTCTGAGTGCTTTGTTTAATTACATGTTTACATGAACAGCCACCACTGTAAACAACATGTTTTTTCACCAATAGATTATGCAATGCCGCCCTCCGTAGGATCTATAATAATAATAAAAAAAAAATTATATAAAAAATCTTTTTTATTAAAAAATTTACAAAAAACAAATCGATAAACCCTGGCGAACGTTCGAACCCTAAAAACAGGGTTCGGGCTCAGCCTTAATTAGCACACATTAACGCTGGTCAATCACATTAATACTATATGCTATTGCTATTGCTATATATTGCTATTGCTATTAATACTAATACGGTATATATATACACGCGATGGACGCAGCAGGCGATCACTGCTACTGTTATTCAGCCACGCCAGCCGCCGCGCCGCAGCCGTGCAAGAGGTACATGATTGATCGATTGATTGTGTAGTGACTGTACATAATTCACACACAACTGTTGTTGGGAATAGTAGTTCCCCCCGGACGATATTGTGTGTAGCACTTCCTGCCTCGAGCATTCATTCTACCCATCGATTCGACTACGTTGACATTGTTGTTATGCTGCTGTTGAATAAAGGAATTAGGTTCAACTTCGATACAGCGCCTCCGACTCCTTTATCCCAGCGCTACAATTGATTGATTGATAACTACTGAGCTAACATGAAGCTAACTACTGAGCTAACATGAAGCTAACTGCTGAGCTAACTACTGAGCTAACATGGGGCTAACTACTGAGCTAACTGAGCTAACATGAGCTAACATGGAGCTAACATGAAGCTAACTACTGAGCTAACATGAGCTAACTGCTGAGCTAACATGAGCTAACTGCTGAGCTAACTGAGCTAACATGGAGCTAACATGCAGCTAACTGAGCTAACTAAGAGGTACGCGATTGATTGATTGACATGTATTCCATAATATGTAAAGTACCGTACATGTGGTCCTCGTTTGGATAATATGTACAGTACAGTTGACAGCTGCGTTGTGTTAACGTTGCAATGTACAGGGAAAACGTTATGGCGTTGCGAGTGAATCGCGTCGCGATAATATACATGTATTCCATTTCGGCGTCTGAGCGTGGGGAAATAAAATGCGCATTTGGAGGGCGTTACCGGGGCCAATCAGGGCAAAATGCGGAAGCGCTCTTGCACTCTTCGGCTGGGATTAATATAGACGCGTCCTGGCCTACAAATCCTATTCCACAGACTTAACACTTGCCAGCAGGGGGCGCCAGAATTAGCGCTTGAATGCCAGTCTTTTTAGACTGATTTTCTGTAAGAATCTCGTTGTTGGTGTGTGGACCCAGGCGCAATACAGGAATGAGAGAGAGGCAGGACACAAGCGGGGTGTAGTTGAGAAGAGGCTTTACTTCACTCTTTGGAGTACAACTACAACAACAAAACAATAAACATTTCACAGCCTAAGCCGGCAGATAAAGAATATACAACAAAGGGTACAAGCGTGAATAGCACGGAAGGGTGCTATCACAACCACAATGGTATAATGATGATAATGTTCTGACAACAACGGACGACACAAGATAAGTTTACAAACCGACAGGGGAGTAACAGGACAGCACAGAATATATAGGAGGACTAATCACACTGATTACTAACACGACACACCTGCTGACATTAACAGTGACACCAACATTAAACCAGACCGGGGAATAGAGTGGACAACACACACACAGGAGCATGAATACACAGAGGGAACAAGACTAGACACTAATACCAGGTTCCAATACAATGTAACATAACAACACAGGGAAGATGGGACTAGACAGGAACATGAACAAAACAACAAGGGGGGACTAGACACTAATACAAGGACACTAGACTAACAGGGATAATAGGGACACATAATAATAGGCAGCCAGGTCTTGAGCCAGGCAGGGATTAAATATTGTAAACAAAACAACACAAGGACTGACGCCACAGTAGACAGGGAGGCCACAGTAGACAGGAGGAGTTCACTCCCCGATAAACCACAAGGTGGTGCCAGAGGGTAATGTTCGAAAGGTGGTGCCAGAGGGTAATGTTTATTGTTCAGAGAATTCCTGAGTCCAAAGGGCAGATTATGACAGTACCCCCCCCCCCCCCCCCCCCCCCCCCCCGAAGGGGAGGCTCCCAGACGACCCACAAGACCGACCAGGGACAGACGGGGCGAAGGGCAGAGACCCCGGAAAAAACTGGGGACGAGGACACGGAAAACTGGAGCCGGGGGGCCGGGGAACAGGACCAGAGGGGAGCCCGGAGAAGGGCGCACAGGGCACGGGACCAGGGGCACTGGAGAGGCGGGCTAGAGACGGGGACAGAGGCCCGGAGAGGGGGGCTAGAGATGGGCACAGAGGACCGGTGAGGGGGGCTGGAGACGGGGACAGAGGACCGGAGAGGGGGGCTGGAGACGGGGACAGAGGACTGGTGAGGGAGGCCGGAGACGGGGACAGGGGCCCGGTGAGGGGGACTGGAGACGGGGACAGTGGCCCAGTGAGGGGGGCTGGAGACAGGGACAGGAGCCCAACGGCGGATGCCGGGCACTGGGACAGGGGCCCGGTGAGGAGGCCCGGAACAAAGGGGCGAGGGCAACAACTCCAGAGCAGGACCCCGGACGGGGAACACTCCAGGTGCAGACCCCGGGACCGAACGAGGGGGCCCGGAGATGAAGGGCGGAGGCGACGACCCCAGAGCTGGACCCCGGACGGGGACCACTCCAGGTGGAGATCTTGGGACCGGGCGCGGGACCCCGGATGGGAGCCCCTCCCGGCGTTGACCTTGGTGCAGACCTCGGCGTAGACCACGGCGCAGGACTGGACCAGACGACTCTCCAGGTGCAGATCGACCTCGGTCCAGACCTCGGCGTTGACCACGGCGTCGACCATGGCGTAGACCACGGCGCAGGACTGGACCAGACGACTCTCCAGGTGCAGATCGACCTCGGCGTTGACCACGGCGTAGACCACGGCGCAGGGCTGGACCAGACGACTCTCCAGGTGCAGATCGGTCTCAGTGCAGACCTTGGCATTGACCATGGCGCAGGGCTGGACCAGACGACTCTCCAGGTGCAGATCGGCCTCGGTGCAGACCACGGCGTTGACCATGGCGCAGGGCTGGACCAGACGACTCTCCAGGTGCAGATCGACCTCGGTGCAGACCACGGCATAGACTACGGCGTGGACCACGGCGCCGGGCTGGACCAGACGAGGAGCCGGAGGCAGGAGACTCCCCGGGGACAGGAGCACGACCCGGACCAGACGTCGGTGTCTCCCCGGGAGCCGGAGGAGGAACAGGGACAGCTAGAGTTGCCCTAACAGGGGCTACACTGGCAGTAGAAACTGGGTTAGCTACCTGGGATATGCTAGCTGCCGGGCCTGTGCTAGCTGCTAGGGTTACACCAGCCGGCGGGGCTAAGGCGCTAGCAGTAGGGACTCTAGCGGACAGGACTAGGTGGTTAGCAGCAGGGGCTCTAGCGGACGAGACAGAGGGGTTAGCCGACGGGGCGGCTCCCGGGAAACTGACCTTGCTAGCTGAAGGGGCAGTCCTAGCAGTGGGGAAACTGACCTTGCTAGCTGAAGGGGCAGTCCTAGCAGTGGGGAAACTGACCTTGCTAGCTGAAGGGGCAGTCCTAGCAGTGGGAGACATGCTGGTGGTAGAGGCTACATAGGCAACCTGGAGTACGCTAGCAGGGGCTGAGCTAAGTGCAGGAGCAGTACTAGCTGCAGAGAGTCTGCTAGCAGTGGGGGATGTGCTAGCTGTAGATGCTACACTAGCAGGAAGGGCTAAGGTGCTAGCTGCAGATACCACACTAGCAGGAGGGACTATGCTAGTCTTCTTAGCTTTGCTAGCCTTCTGAGACCTGCTAGAAGTGCGTGCTACGCTAGCAGGCGGGGCTCTAGCGGACTGGACTCTAGCGGACTGGACTGAGGTGGTAGCTACCAAGGCTACACTAGCGGCAGGGGCTGTGCTAACCACGGAGGCCATGCCGGCCGAAGGGGCAGTCCCAGCATCTGAGGCTACGTTAGCTATAGGGCCTGTGCACGCGAGGGCAGCTAGGTAGCTAGCTACTGCAGAGGCTGCTCTATCACCAAATGTTCTGCTAGTTGCATAAGCCTCGCTAGCAGTAGCAGGAGGGAGTAAGCTAGTGGTAGAGAACAAGCCTACCCTGAGCCTCCTAACAGAATAAACCTTGACTTAGCTGTGGGGGCAGAGGTTCTGCTAGCAGTGCAAGCTACGGGAGCTAGGCTAACCACAGGGGCCTTGCCGGCCGATGAGGCGGTCCCAGCATCGGAGGCTTTGTTAGCTATGGGGCCCGTGTTTGTTGAGAGAGCTAAGGGGGTGGCTGCCAAAGCTACATTGGCTACAGGGGCTAAGCTAACCACAGGGGTCTTGCTGGCCGACGGGGCGGTCCCAGCATCAGAGGCCTTGTTAGCTATAGGGCCTGAGCTGGCTGTCTGGGCAGTGTTAACAGCCTGGGCAGTGAAGGCTGTGGAGCCTAGGCTAACTGCTGCAGTGGCAGTACTAGCTACTAGGCTTGTGCTAGCTGCCGGGGCAGTGAGGGCCGCGGGGCCTATGCTAGTAGGACTAGCTGAGGTGCTAACTGCTACGGGGGCAGTACTAGCTACTGGGCTAGTGCTAGCTGCTGGGGCAGTGAGGACCGCGGCGCCTATGCTAGTAGGACTAGCTGAGGTGCTAACTGCTACAGGGGCAGTACTAGCTACTGGGCTTGTGCTAGCTGCCGGGGCAGTGAGGGCCGCGGGGCCTATGCTCGTAGGAATAGCTGAGGTGCTAACTGCTACAGGGACAGTACTAGCTACTGGGCTTGTGCTAGCTGCCCGGGCAGTGAGGACCGCGGGACCTATGCTAGTGGGACTAGCTGAGGTGCTAACCACCGGTGGTCTGGCAGGTGAGGCTAAGCTAGCCTTTCTAGCACTACCAGCTCTCCGAGACCTATGTACAGCGTGAGCTACGCTAGCAGCACTAGCTGTGGAAGCTAGGCTAACTGCTGTTCTAGTAGCATGGACTGGGTTAACGGAGCCGGGGTTAGCAGTACCAGCTGGGGAGCCTAGGCTAACGGCTATGCTAACGGCTAGGCTAACGGCCTGGGCAGTGAAGGCTGCGGGACCAACGCTAACTGCTGCGGTGGCAGTAGAGGCCTTACTTGTGGAGGAGGGCGTGCTGGTAGCCGTGGCTTCGTTGGGAGCAGGGGACCAGAGTGCACGAATAACCAGTCCCAGCAGGCGGTCGTATTCCGCGAGCAGTGGAGCCTGCTCTGCGCATCGCGCTTGCACCGGAGAGCAGCGCGTGTAGCTGCATCCTCTCCCACGTGGATGAAGAGCAGAAATCTCCCTGGAAGAAGCGCTCCATGGTGAGCAATACGTCGTTCGCTTGGTCTCTCCCGTAGTCCGCTGAATCCAGGTCTGGTTGCGTCATTCTGAGGTAGAGACGGTGCTGGCCGCAGCGGTCGCGCTGGAAGTGAGGCCGGTGGAGGAGGTTGTGCCATTTCTCCCTTGTCCTGCTTGCTGGGTCCAATTTATGGTCTGTTTGTTCTGTAAGAATCTCGTTGTTGGTGTGTGGGCCCAGGCGCAATACAGGAATGAGAGAGAGGCAGGACACAAGCGGGGTGTAGTTGAGAAGAGGCTTTACTTCACTCTTTGGAGTACAACTACAACAACAAAACAATAAACATTTCACAGCCTAAGCCGGCAGATAAAGAATATACAACAAAGGGTACAAGCGTGAATAGCACGGAAGGGTGCTATCACAACCACAATGGTATAATGATAATAATGTTCTGACAACAACGGACGACACAAGATACGTTTACAAACCGACAGGGGAGTAACAGGACAGCACAGAATATATAGGAGGACTAATCACACTGATTACTAACACGACACACCTGCTGACATTAACAGTGACACCAACATTAAACCAGACCGGGGAATAGAGTGGACAACACACACACAGGAGCATGAATACACAGAGGGAACAAGACTAGACATTAATACCAGGTTCTAATACAATGTAACATAACAACACGGGAAGATAGGACTAGACAGGAACATGAACAAAACAACAAGGGGGGACTAGACACTAATACAAGGACACTAGACTAACAGGGATAATAGGGACACATAATAATAGGCAGCCAGGTCTTGAGCCAGGCAGGGATTAAATATTGTAAACAAGACAACACAAGGACTGAGGCCACAGTAGACAGGGAGGCCACAGTAGACGGGAGGAGTTCACTCCCCGATAAACCACAAGGTGGTGCCAGAGGGTAATGTTCGAAAGGTGGTGCCAGAGGGTAATGTTTATTGTTCAGAGAATTCCTGAGTCCAAAGGGCAGATTATGACATTTTCCGATATTTCATGATTTTCACGGAGCTATTTCTATATTCTATATATATTTTTTTTGATCAAATTTATTTATTATTATTCACATGAAACAAAACACATTAAACACAATCACAATACATAGAACTCCACAAGAAAATAACACAAACAAT
Source organism: Notolepis coatsorum (assembly GCF_963971535.1). Classification (NCBI taxonomy): domain Eukaryota; kingdom Metazoa; phylum Chordata; class Actinopteri; order Aulopiformes; family Paralepididae; genus Notolepis; species Notolepis coatsorum. Next base: position 59,014,770 of record NC_140172.1, on the reverse strand, counting down.
AATAATACAGAATAACAATTTATACAGACAAAGAGAAAAGAAAACAGAGTTCAACCTTCTAATTTCTAAATCCAAGGGGTACTATCTAATAAATGGTCTTTCCCAGTGTTCAGCCCCGATTCCCGGCCGTGTGACCTTATATTAATAAAACGTACATCAGTTGGTTCAAAGAAATAAACAAATTATTTTCTGGCTTCCTATGGAACAACAGAAAACCTAGAATCAGCCATAAAAAACTTATAAAACCAAGAAATAGTGGAGGAATAGGACTACCAGATATCCACCAATATTATATAGCATATAACTCAAGATACCCCTTGCAGTGGGCTTACAATAGTGTGAGACAGATTGGCAGCTGGGAATGGCTTGAAGAACAAATTATAGAAGAACATAACAAAGATCTATCTCTTTCAATGTTGTGGTATAACCCAAAAATCACTCCCAGACTGGACAATCCGCTTTTAGAATTTTCATGTGAGATAGTGAAAATCTTACATAAACGCCTGACCTTTAGTGGATATTCCTTACCATCATGTCCATTATGGAAAAACCCTTTGCTCTCTGCAGGAGGTAAACTCCTTAAAAATAATGTATGGCAACAACATAATATAACACAGGTGGGCCAAGTGATCAAAAGGGGAAATATGATACCTTTTAATGAACTTAAAACACAGTTTGGGCTGAAAGACACCGAATTTTTATCTTATTTACAAATACAATCGGTTATTAAATCATTGTTGTCTAAAGGCATAGCTATAGGAACAAACGGAGTCATGGAAGAGACATTAAGGGGAATTACAGGCAGGAAAGGCATTGTTTCTGCAATGTATAAACTATCATGTTCAACCACCCCTGATACCAATACCCAAACTAAAGTCCAATGGGAGCGAGACATGGGTATATCCATATCTGAAACACAATGGGAAGCAGCACTTAGGAATAGTACAAAAATATCAAAATGTGTTAGATATAAAATTATACAATTAAAGATACTACACAGGGCCTATATAACACCCTGTACATTGAATAAAATGAATCACACCCTACCCAAATTGTGCTGGCATGGGTGTGGAGTAGAGGGTACGCTCATGCACTTGCTGTGGCACTGCCCACTTGTTAGGAAATTTTGGTTGGACATTGCTGAGGACCTGTCAGTTACTCTCCAAATTGACATTAATCCTTGCCCTATAATGTGTATATTGGGTGTAAAAATGGACACTGCTCAAGCAAAGATTGTAAATAATACTGTAGCACTGGCTTTTCTAGCATGCAAACGGATTATTTTAATGAACTGGAAAGAACGCAAACCGAACTGCTTCAGTATGGAGAACTGGCGCAAGGACTTCATGGACTTGCTATCGATGGAACAGGCTGCTCTGTCTCTTCAAGAGAGTGATCGGCCCGATGGCCTTCAAGGTCCCCTGAACTTTATTAGATCACTATCTGGAATAAGTTTGTCTACTGAACCTTTGTAACGCTCTGCAACCCCCCCCCCCCCTCGCCCCTTGTTGTTATTGTTATTATTATCATTTCTTGTCTTGTTTTGTCGTGTATGTATTGTCTTGTTTGAGAAAAATAAAAAAACTTTAAATATAAAAAAAAAATAAAAATAAAACGTACATCTCCAATTCACCACAAGGACCACTTTTTGAGAACACGACCCGAAAACAGAGCAATGAACCTTCATGAAAAAACAAAAACCTGTAGAGGTGTTCCATAGACTCACAGAGACTGTGTAAAAGTGACCAAACAGTGAAGAAATAGTTAAATAGCTGCCCCCCCATTAAATCCCCAGCTAAACTCAAGAGGACAAGACAAAAGACAAGACAGACAAAACATTTCCTCCTCCCCCTCCCAAGAGACCGCCGGACCCCCCCGATCAAGCACCCCAACCCCGCTCAGCCGCACACGGCGGTCCTTACCTTCTCAGCTGCTGCGAACCACAGGTCAATGCCAGCCTGTCCTACCCCAATCACCCGCGCCGTGGATATCTCAAGATAAATCATATCCAATAGTGTTAAGGACCAGTTAATCACTGTAAGCTTCTCAGGCTCCTTCCATCTCATTGCTATTAACTTCTTCGCTGCTGTGACACCCGCTAGGACAACCCTTTTTAGTTGAACGGACGCAGGTTTCTATATTCTATATTATGGCTATGTGTCTAATATGCCCGTCGCTTATCAATGACTTGCTAGCAGTCAACATGTACGAAACGGATTGTTTTTTCATCGGTACATTTCCGTTTTATACCATTTTGAAAAACGCTTGTTTTTGGAAATTTCCAGAAAATAAAAAAGATTCTGTGATAAACGCCCTTTAGTGGAATACACAAAACACGTTGTCATTTTTCGGCCTATTTATTAATCGTTTTCAAATAAACGCTAGATTATCGATAGTATATGTGTACTTATGCATGCTAGAGAAGCGGGCTGAAAAATCCATTATCTATTTCCTGGTCAGCACACACACATACACACACACACACACACATACACATATAGGGGTCACGTTGAGATATATGTGAAAAAAACTGATTACCCCAAGACTGGTAAAATAAAGTCCTTACCTCACATCAGATGTTCTCCAAAAAGATTATTCCAATTCCTGATCGCCATTCCAAATATCGATTGCGTTTATTGATCCAACGCTGGGTACTCGAAACACATATTCCACGCTGTTCTGAGGGTCGGCAATGAATGCAATCGGCTTGCAATGAATGCAATCGGCTCGGGTTACATGCCTGATAAGTAAAATGTGGATTCTGGATTCCCCCCCCCCCCCCATGCATTTCCATTGAGTCCAATCCAATGGATGCATTACCATCCGGGAGACGATAGGGAGAGGTATTTTCCCTGTTCGAGCTCAGAGCCAGTCCCAATGGTAACGTGAGGCTAGATTGATGAAAAATTAATGGATATCGCTAATAAAAGCAATAACGATTTCTCGTTGTTGGCACTCAACGCATGGCATGAAATAACGAGATTTCTCGTGACTGGCACTCAAAGTGTTAAGAAAACCCATTTGTTCAGTATCAATCCCGACAAAAACCACAGCATGATCATTATAATACTTATTTAAACAAAAATGAGAGTAATAGCCCAAATATGGTCATTCCCTCAATCCCTCTAATATCATGAAATATCACAATTAGACTTTTTCCCCAACTCGTTCAGCCTTCTGGCCTCCTTAACCCAAGCTGCCAAGCTGTCCCCCCTCACTGCACATAAAATCCTCTGTCCCAGACCATATATCTCTCTCCTAATCATGTCTACTAAATGTGTGTTTGTTGTAGCTGGTGATGGAGTTCTGCGGTGCCGGCTCAGTGACTGACCTGGTGAAGAACACTAAGGGCAGCTCCCTAAAGGAGGACTGGATAGCTTACATCTGCAGGGAGATCCTCAGGGTGAGAGGTCATTTTTTTTATTGTATTTATTATCAATAATAAGGAATAAAGAAAAAAAGTATTCTACCAGACAGACTAGTTAATTTGCAGCTATGGTCTCGCCATCACTGACCTCTTTTGACTCCTCTTGTCTGTACCCAGGGCCTCGCCCACCTCCACACCCACAAGGTCATCCACAGAGACATCAAGGGCCAGAATGTGTTGCTCACGGAAAACGCAGAGGTCAAACTGGGTTAGTCTAGACTGGGATTCTAATCTCGTACTGTAGATCTGATTATTATTAATATAGTCAGAGGAGTCGTGGTCTAATCAGAATTCCTCTGGTGTAGTTCATCCAACCCTGTGTGACCATCTCCCATCCTTCCCTCTCTTCCTCCTGCTCCAAACCCAGTGGATTTTGGGGTGAGCGCTCAGCTAGACCGGACAGTGGGGCGGAGGAACACCTTCATAGGTACACCTTACTGGATGGCACCGGAGGTCATCGCCTGCGACGAGAACCCTGACTCCACATATGACTACAGGGTAACAGACTCCTACACTCTGTGTGTGTGTGTGTGTGTGTTTAGATGTGTATCAAGGTTTGTATACATTTACTTTAAATTCAGTGAATTTAGGATTGAGTTTAGAGTAATGTGGTAGTCGAGTATTCTAACATGTCAAATACTTGACGGTACTTGAAAAATAAGATGCTGGATGACATCACACTGCATCCCAGTAGAGTGATGTCTTCAACAGGAAAGGTACAACCACAGGGATTCAATTTACCTATCCCAAGCTCTGCCCTCTTTTCTTGATCTCTTATCACAAGTGTTGCTTTCCTCGGTCAAGCTAAGAGAGGGAGGAGCTTGGGATAGGTCAGTTGTAACTAAGATTTAGGTGAGGGATTTCTCTAACTACTGAGAATTTCAGTAGTCGAGTAGGTGGTAACAAAATTAGTTACCTGATCAGAACCCTGGTCTGTAATTGCAGCTTCATTTACTTAATCATTTATTTGATTTTTGATTTTTTTATGGAATGTATTGTCTAATGTTTTGATATTTGACTGTCTAAGCTGAACATGTATTTTGAGGCTGTAAAAGGTTTGTTTGAAAAAGCTTATTTCCTTGTCGATTCACTCTGCTGCCATCTTGAATGAATGAATGATTATTGCATTTGTATAGCTCTTTTCTAGACACTCAAAGTGCTTTACAATGTAGGGTGAAAATTACCACCTTCACCACCACCGTGTAGTAACCAACCTTTGGCTACGCAGGCTCAATGGCTGACATACACTCCTGGCATCAGGCACGCATCACACTACACTACACAATGGCTGAAAGGCTCAGGGGACTGGGATTGAAATCAGCCATTTAAGGATGGAGGGATGATTAGGTGGCCTTGATGTTAGAGACATGATTGTGAATGTGTCCAGGAATGTCGAGGAACCCCCTACTCTTTGTGATAGGCACCCTGGGTTCTTTGATTTGATTTGATTTGAATCTTTATTTTGAACATGCAATGAATACAAACAAACAATAACAAAAAGCAAAACAACTCAATCTGCATGTTCAAAAAGGAGTAGGAAGAAGTATACACTTATTTAATCCTACCCCTTTTCCATTACTCAAATGAGTGTACTATTTTAAACATAAAAAAGAAAAAAAAAGAAAAGAAAAAATAACGACCAAATTCAGTCGGGACCTCCGTTTAATGTCTCATCCAAAGGACGGCATCTTGATTAATGGGGACTAACGAGACCATAATATCTCATACATGTCGTTGTTTTTCTTTCATATTTGAAGTCACTGATAAATTACTGACTACACAGAATGGGTAATTTGGTCGAAAAGGCTAATTCTGTGATAGAAAAATGCCTTTTCCCCATGTAGACCAGCCTCTACACATTCACCACCTACCATAGAGTCCTTAGTTTCCATGACAACCACTCACTGCAGATTCCCAGACTTTTATTAGAGATGGTGTTTCATTTTAAACATCTTTACAACTCACTTTGACCTAGACGCAATGAATTATCATTTTACTCTACATAAAATCAGATGAAATTTAATTTTCTTAGAATATTTGAGTTTTGCAGTAAGTAGTTCTGCTTTTGGTTTTACAGAAGAACATAACCTAAATGTATGAGGTAAAATATATCTTATGCCTTGTCTCTTGTGCATCTCTGCAGAGTGACATCTGGTCCCTGGGCATCACAGCCATCGAGATGGCTGAGGGAGCTCCTCGTGAGTGCAATCACACACGCACACCCACACACCCACCCTACCTCTGCCGTTCTTTCACTTGATGGTGACGGTGGCTCAGGAGGTAGAGCAGTCATCTGGTAATCAAGGTTCTCAGTGCGATTCCGGCTCCTCCCGGCAGCGTGTCCAAGTGTCCTTGAGGAAAACACTTAACCCCTAACTGAGCAGGTCGGCACCTTGCAGTTGTAAAGTGTTTTGGATACAGGCTGTTATATAAATGCAGTCCATTTACCAGTTACTTTATTACCAGGGGTGTAAAAAGCACACAATCCCTTGACTGATAGAATACAACTGTGCTCTAAAATTCTAAAAGGTATTACTGTTGAATGTACCAAAGTATAAAAAATTTAATTTAGGGAAAGCGGATTCAGGGTTTTAGCAGCAGGTGTTTTTACTGTCTCTATAATAGGAAACTTAGTGGAAAAGATCATGGTAATAATAATAAGGCATCTTTCAATTGCAGTTGTTTTTTTACTTTCCCCATACTGTTTCAAACTGAGTCATCCATGGCAAGTCAGGTTTTTTTTTTCAGCTCTGGAGAATAAGCTCCTTCATGACCAATGAGGAGAAAAAGGCGTTCCATTCCCACGGGTATCTGCGCTCTGTGTCATCCTGGAGAACAAAATATGATATTTTCTCTTAAGTAAAAATGCAACCCAAATTGTACTCAAAAGTTAAAAAAAAAAGAAAAAAAAAAAAAAGTGCTTTCCACCCCTGTATCACGTAATTGTCTCGCCATGCTCAACAGCTAATACTAAACTCATTGTTTGAGTATTGATTATACTTTTTTGGAATTGTATACATTTTCACACATCGGGAGATATTTAATTGTATCAAGAGGTGATTCTTAAAGCTGCTCCTCACCGGTTACCTCAGCAGTATGTGTGCTGCCGTGGCTGGAACGTGCCAACATTATGGGGAAATGGCCTTAGCGTCTGACAAGAAGATGGATACCAATTTCCTCTCTGCATTCAGTAGCAAGCTATCTGGCTGCAAGCTAGTCTAGTTTAGCACAAAATAATGGAAGCGGATACGGACCACTAGCCTAGCTGTTGGCCAAAAACACCCCTCCCAGAGTTTTAAGATAGGCTAGTGGTCCGTATCCACTTAGAGCAGTGTGTCATCCTAGAGATTTGTTTTCTAGCATGAGACATGTATGAGATGTGAGGTGAAAACGCTCTGTTGAAATGTCATTTATTTATCATTTATTTATTCGTACATGGAATTACCACAGTCCAACAGTACATATTCATATAATTCACCAAATCCCATGGCCGAAAGGAATAGGAAGAAGAAAAATGTGAACAGTACCCAACCCTAGATAACAGGATCCTTTCAGACCTCTCTGCTCGTGTGCATGGACACAAACCATGCAGGTTAAAGGGGACATATTTTAGTCCTTTTCAACAAGTTCATATACTGTAGGTCTTTGAGATCCCTTAAACATGTCTTCGACCCACTCAGATTATGCTTTCTAGCAGCCTCTATACCGCTCTGTTTCAGTCCTGTTCTCAATGGGCTGTTCTCAATTGTTTTTGTATTTTCTTTTGTGGACCCCAGGAAGACTAGCTGGTTGCTATGGCACCAGCTAATGGAGATCCGTAATAAAATAAAATAAAATCAAAGATCAAATATGACTCCAGATCCAGCAATAGCATAGCAATCTTACAAGTACTGTCAGAAACATATTTTAGGTTCAACTTTAGGTATAAAAGGGAATATTTTCATGCACGCCACCATCTTGTACACACGCATTTTATCAAGATATCTTTACACGCACGTAAACGCACGTTATTAATTACGCTGATTGTGGCTGCAATTCTGAATGGCTCGTTTATAGAGGGAGGGTTCTTGTAACGGCTGAACTGCAGAAAAGGCACAATGCACATACAATTTTCTCAGTGTTGGGACAACTCCTCATTCTGTAAAAACAATGAAACACACAGGAAAAGGAAATTTTCACAATAGGTCCCCTTTACTGTTGAGAGCTTGTTGATAAGTTATGCAACATGTGCTACTTTCTCACTAGATCAGTCTCGCCAACAAGTAGGTTTCTAATCTATTGCTGCTGAGGCTGCCTGTCATGGTCTTTCTGTTGTTAGGTAACCCTGACCAACCAACAAGATAGATCTCACTTTATTTATATTAGTTATAGATGTCAGATAACTTAAAGGGGAACTATCTTATAAATGGCCTTTTTGAGTGTTTAGCATTGTTTCCTAGCTATGTGAACTTATATTAATATGATCTATGTCTCAAAATTCTCATATTGGCGCATTCTTCCAATTCTCCTCTCACAATATTCACCCTCACTGAACTGAGTCGTTTGAAAATGTGCCTATATGTGATGTCATATAGTCACCGCTGCATGTTAATGTTCAGGCGAACACGACGACGCGCAGTGGTTTAGGAGCCGCCATGCAGCCCAGGCTCAAAACAGCTCGAAATCTTGAGGTAGAAAAATGCTGTTTTTGAGGACTTGATTAGAAATACAAAACAATGAATAAAAAAAATATATATATTACAGAGGTGTTCCATAGACTCACAGGAATTGTGTAAAAGTGCCCAAATAGTGAAAGAAATAGTAAAATAGTTCCCCTTTAATAATCACTCAAAGACTTACAGAGAGATTTACAGAAAGTGTTCTACCGCTAAAGTTTGTATGCAATTAAAAAATAAAATCGAATTTATAAAAAAGTGTGAATCACATTGTTTCATTTTAATTAAATTGCAGCAAAGGTAAACGTTTGCTTTGCATTTCATATTGTGTCTTGTACATTGCATCAAATATTACATGGATTTATAGCAAAGGGTTTTGAATAATATCCTCTTTTCAGGATTGTTCAATTCTAATCCCGTTTCATCCTGCTCTGTTAACCGATAAGTCAATCCCTTCATGTCATTGGGTGTCGTCCGTCCAGCATCAAAATACTGGAGCACAATGAAAAAAATCTGTTTCAGTAATGGATGGAATTGGAGTCCTATTGGCAGAGTTTCCATGTCATCTTGGGAGGAGAGCTTGAGTAATTCACAGCAAGTCCTAAATTAGTAAGACTGTGCACTTGTTGATCCAATAGTGTTTGAGCCAGCTGTGTCAGTTACGAGCTAAATAACCAATCTAAGCCATCAAACTAGGGCTGGGCGATACGGCCTAAAAATAAAATCCCAGATAATTATTTTTTAAATCCGATTTACGATTTTAATCGATTTTTTTCTCTTGAGAGCAAAAAAAAGGAAAAAAAACGTTGTTTTTATTTGACACAAAGTATCAAACCAAGATGAATGTCCCTATTGGGATTGAAGTGCAAACCTAACTTTCACCAATCTTCACTTAAAAATATTTTTATTATAATAATATATATATATATATATATATATATATATATATAAAAGGTTACTCTTGATCAAACAAAGATGAATGTCCCTATTGGGATTAATAGTGCAATAACCTGCTTTTTCACCAAACTTCACTTAAAACAAATAAAAGGTGCCTCTTGATCATCAAACAAGAATGAATTTCCCTATTGGGATTAATAAAGTGCAAATCTAACTTTCACCAAACATCACTTTTTGTAAAATAAAAGAAAAAAATATATATATAATATATATATATATATTTTTTTTAAATCGATTTTAGTTTTTCAAAATCGTCCCAAATCATTAATTCGAATTATCGATTAATCGCCCAGCCCTACATCAAACACAATAAAAATAATAACGTTGCTTGTGCCAGGCCATTTCCATCACTGGACACACTCCCTCTTTTCCTCTCTTACTCGCCTTCTTCCAATCAGAGTGTGGATGAAAGCTCCCCCGCCCGCACTGATTCACTCTGCTACAAGGACTTCGTGATTAAACGGTTATAATACTGGTACTTAAGTTTTCAAGTGTTGTGCGTGAAAGGGCAAAGTAAACGTTATGTGTTGTGATGTAACGTTAATAAATTGCAGGATCCCACCATTGTGTGTCATAATGTGACAGTGGCTCAGGATGTAGAATGGTCGTCTAGTAATCGGAAGCTTCCCGGTTTGATTCTTCCTCCTCCCGGCAGCGTGCCGAAGTGACCTTGAGCAAAGACACTTAACCCCTAACTGCTCCCGATGAGCAGGTCGGTACCTTGCATGGTGGCCTCCACCGTCGGTTTGTGAATGTGTGAGTGAATGAACATGAGGCATAAGTTGTAAAGCGATTTGGATGAAACGTATCTACCGGTAAATACCTGATGAATAGAGGTCATAGAGGGGTTACATGCCTAGTTTCAGTGTGCACAAACCCCTCCCAACGTTATCACTGCACTGTCAGCACAGCGACTAACACGGATCTCATTGCAAAGCCACACAGCGACTTCAATTCGAGCACACTTTGGATTTGAGCCTAAAGAGACTAATTCAATTGTTCACAATTACTTGTGGGACAATAATCGTCATTGCAAAATGTCATGATCATGCCAGCCCTACATCATCGCCTAAATGAGCCAAAGCAGATTTTAACTTCATTCAATCTGGCCTACTATTGATCGTCCTCATCTGCATGCTCAGCTGATGATGAGGAGCGTGATCCTGTGTGACGTGAGGTTTAAACGTGGAACCTGCTCCACCAGATGCATAAAGACTGAGACTTAAAGGGAAATGTCATTCACTTCACTAGAACTTGTCAAGTTTCAGCAGTCTTACCTCTATCTAAAGTAATCTACATATAAGCTAGCTGCTGTCCCTGTTCTCTTCTGTCAACACCACCCTTTCTCACAGGCTCCTCATTCACTTCCATTCATTTTCGGGACCTAGTCTAAATATCATACTGCTGAAGTATAAACACATTTCTGCTGTGCAGATATAACAGACAATTCTGAGTCAAAGGTATGTGTTTGTTTTGGCATTTGATGTGTGTTTACAGATTTATTACCATTGACAAATAAAAGCAGATCCCGTCAGTTTGTTGTAGGTTTGAGTGTGCGGTCTGTCTTTGGAATGTTGGGGAGTGGTTACTATGGGTACCTGTTGCCTTGGTCGCTAGCTTACCTGTTCTACTAAAAGTGAAATACCCCTTTAAGTCCACATTTTAGTTAGACTTGCTATAGACATACAAATCTACTTGTTGCATCAAAATGACTGACTTAGATAGTCGGATATGCTCTGAATTGTGGGTCAAATATAACACTTGAAAAGGAAAAGAACATGGCCACAAAACATAACGTTTCCATAAATGTTGTTACTAACATACCGGTAAGTAAAACGGGTTTGAGAAATAGAAACATTTCTAGTTTGGCTGCTTAGCTGTTACCACAGCAAACATTAAGTCTGTCTTTTTTTTTTTTTTTTTTTTTTGGTATTTTTCCCCCTCCATTTTCCTCCGATTTTCTCCCATCCCAATGTCAGTCGTATGCCAATTCCCAGTCCCTTCCTGGTCGCTGCGCACTTACCCCCCACAGTCAGATCATCTGGGAGAGTGGAGGCTACCACGTGCTTCCTCCGACACACGTCCAGCCAATCACCGCTTCTTTTCACCTGGCAGCGCGGATTCTCATTGAGAGGGCGTAGCGTGTGGGAGGACCACACTATCCCCCTCACGTCCAATCCGCGCTTAGCAGGCGCCCCGACCGAACTGTAGGAGTCGCTGTTTACAACGACCCGGACCCACCCCGCCAGCTTCTCCCACCCTCTGATACAGCCAATTGTATCAGTGCAGACGGCCAGCCAAGCTGGTGACAACCCCGGAGCTGTGAGCTGGATTCGAACAGGCAAATCCAGCTCAGCTCCGGGGCTGGTGACGAACGCAATCTCCGCTCGGCCACCTAACCGCCTACATTAAGTCTGTCTTAATGTTTATGCAACAGTCTTATTTAGACTGGTGTAACTAGAGAATCTCAGACCATTCTAAGGCTTAGATCAGTCTTAACTAAATGTATATAGCTGGCCCCTGGAAAAATATTGGAATTTGAAATCGGGGTCTTGAAAAAGTCATAGAAATGAATACACATCCAAAAAGCTTTTTGTTCAGAATCTGTTTTTTTCTCAACCAGTCAAATGTTTCACTTCAAGCTTGACTACTGGTAAACAGATTTTCAGATTGCATTATCCCTGTTTAGTTGTTGATTCTATACCTGTCTTTATATCTATCACTGTACGTAATAATACTATAACACTACATGCATCTGATTAGCACTATTACACAGTAGTACTCATTTATATATTTTATATCCAGTTTAATCACCTGTATATTAGGGTGGTCCTTTGTGAGGGGTACATTTTCGAATTCATTTATTTTAAGCTCCAACCACCGGAATTTGTTATAGTAGTCAAGAAAACTCTCCTGGTGAATTTTTTTCTCAATCTGACAACATAGCACCAGACATCCTCCCATTCCTAACTGCAACCATCAACTCCTCACTCAACTCGGGGGTGGTCCCCACCTCCCTAAAACAAGCCAGAGTCATGCCGCTCATAAAAAAAAAACCTGAACCCCACCGTCATAGGCAACTATCGTCCTGTCTCTCTTCTCCTTCCTTTCTAAAACACTTGAACGTCCTGTATCCAACCAACTTACTGCTTATCTCTTACAGAATGACCTCCTAGACCCTAATCAGTCTGGCTTCCTGACTGGCCACTCCACAGAAACGGCCCTCATTGCGGTCACAGGCACTTCACTTAGCAAAAGCGAAAGGCCTCTCCTCTGTCCTGATTCTCCTAGATCTATGTGCAGCCTTCGACACAGTCAACCATCAGAGATCCTCCTCGCAGGAATGGGAGTGGCTGGCTCTGCACTGACATGGCTGACATCATACCTCAATCACCGCTCCTACCAAGTGTCATGGAGAGGGACCCTGTCGGCCACCCGCCCCCTGCGGACGGGTGTCCCCCAGGGCTCGGTCCTAGGACCCCTTCTCTTCTCCCTCTACACTAAATCACTGGGTAACATCACGTCTCATGGCTTCTCGTATCATTGTTATGCCGATGATACTCAACTCTTCCTCTCCTTCCCTCCCTCAGATATCCACGTCTCTGAGCGGATCTCAGCCTGTCTGTCCGACATCTCCGCCTGGATGACGACCAACCACCTCAAACTGAACCTAAGCAAGACAGAATTGCTCCACCTGCCGGCCAAATCCTCCCCCCTGACCGACCTTTCCATCACAGTCGAATGCAGCTGTGACCGCGTCCCCGACCACCAAGAACCTTGGTGTTGTCCTCGATGACCAGTTGAACTTCTCTGCTCACATCGCAGTGACAACCAGAACCTGCAGATTCCTCCTGAGCAACGTCGGAAGGATCCGCCCCTTCCTGACAAAAGAAGCCACCCAACTCCTCGTCCAGTCATCTCCCGCCTCGACTACTGCAACGCACTGCTCGCTGGCCTCCCGGCCACTGCCACCAAGCCTCTTCAACTCATTCAGAACGCAGCGGCCCGCCTGATCTCAAACCTACCGAAGTCGGCCCATGTCACCCCACTTCTTAGGGACCTGCACTGGCTCCCCATTGCTGCACGAATCCGCTTCAAGGCCCTTGACCTAGCATACTGTGCGGCAAAGGGAACCGCTCCTGCCTACCTCCGGTCGATGGTCTCTATCTACACACCATCAAGACCCCTACGCTCTGCATCTTCTGGCCGCCTCAGACCTACTCCTATCCAAGCTCCGGGAGGGTCATCAAAGAGAAGTCTCCTATTCTCAGTCCTTGCCCCACAATGGTGGAATGAACTACCCACCCCAGTTAGGACAGCCGAAACCCGTCCAATCTTTCGCCGTCGATTAAAGACGCACTTTTTATTTTTTTATCTACTTTTTCTCCCCATTTTTCCGTTTTTCTCCCATCCCCAATTTCGTATTGTCTAATTCTACCCTCCCCTGTCTCGAACGTTGTTAGGCCATGCCTCCCACAGGCCGGCTGCAATGTGGACGAAGCCTTGCATCACGTGTCCCCTCCGGTACACGAGGAGGCAGCCGTCGCATCTTTTCACCTGCACAGCGCGATCTCTCAGCGGCGAGGGTCTGCATGGGAGGGTCACGCCGCCCCTGTTGCTTCCTGATTCTGCTGCGCAGGCGCACCAACCGACCTGTAGGAGTCGCTGTCCACAACGTCCGATCCCCACCCACCAGCTTTCCACCCTTAACACTGCCAATTGTGTTAGTATGAATGACCAGCCAAGCTGGTAGCAATGTTGAGAGCTGGGCTCGAACCCAGCATCTCCTGCATCAGTGGCGAGCCCCTTGCCCACTGCGCCACTTAGCCGCCCCTAAAGACGCACTTCTTCAACCACTATCTGAAATAAAAAAAATTAAATAAAAAAAAATCGAACCCTAACTAACCTTACTGTCATGCACTTGTCCTAATAAACTAACCTACACTGTAGCACGCAACACTTGTTGAACATTGTTACTCAGCTGCTAGAGTTGTACCCTTCCTGATGACTTGTCGTACAGAACTTGTAAGTCGCTTTGGATAAAAGTGTCAGCTAAATGTAAATGTAAACATTTACTTTTGTGCCAACATGAATTTGAAGGAAATCTTAACATGAGGGGTGTCTAAAATGTGTTTTTTTTCTTTTGGGGAATTCAACTATGGGCTTATTTATCGGATAGGATAACTCTAACCTACATCATTTTGGATTTCAGAATCGCAGAATGGTAAAAATGTTTACCCCTTTACCTGTCTCATACACAGGTGCCAGAATGAATCTGAAGGAAATCCTAACATGCAAGGTGTCTAAATTATGTGTTTTTAACACTTTGAGCGCCACGCCTGGTTTTCCTTTTTACCGGCTGAATGCCACCATCGGCGCCAATGTTAACGTTAATATCGCCTAATCTATGTTTTAAATTATGGCTATGTGTCTAATCTGCCCATCGCATTATCAAAGACTATTTTCCAGTCAGTGCTGTCAAGGCAGATTGTTTTTTTATCGCGTCGTTTCCGTTTCAGAGCAGTTAGAAAAGCCCCCGTTTTGATATAAAAAACAGCTCATTCTGGAGCATTCTATGAAAATCGTCTTTTAGTGGAATATTCCACAACGTTGATATTCGTCGGCCTTTTTATGAATCGTTTTCAAATAAACGCTAGATGATCAATATTATACGTGCACGCAAGCACATTACGGCCGCGCACGGATAATCGCCTCGTTGATTTCCTCTCGGACTTTTACAGTGAAACCGAAGGAAGACATTTCACAAAACAGCCTATATCTTCATCAAACTTACTCTGATTATCCTAACACTGATAACATAGAGTCCTTACCTGACATCAGATGGTATCCAACTGGTATATTCCAATTCCTGATCACCATTCGAAAAAATCGATACGTGTATGGATCCAACGCGATACTGTAGAACTCCATGATCAGCGGGGATCTGAGGTTCCAGAATGAACTGTGGTAACCCCGGCTGGATCAGTGGACTGGAAAATGTGGAGTACCGGATTTTTTTCCCCAGTTCATTTTCATTGAGTCCATTCCAAAATCACTTATGTCATCTGGGAGACGACAGGGGGCGCTTTTTTCCACAGTGATCGCCGGCGCCGCTCGGCTATACTCGGGTAGGCTCGGGTGATGCAATAATTTTTCAGATCGCAAAAAAAAAAAAAAAAAATCCGAGAAATCTCGTGAGTGGCATTCAACGTCACTATTAAAAACCCGAGATATTACTTCATTTTTAGGATAAGATAACTAACCTACATAATTTTGTGTTTCTAAATAGCCAAATTTACACATTTGTTGCTGTCCACGAATGAGTCCAAGCAAGACATTGGAACCTTCAAGCAAAGTTCAAGAAGTCAGGAGATCAAGATTTAGATGAGATCTTTGTATGCATTACAAATACAATTTTAAAGTTCACTTGTTAATAACTTTGATGGCTTTGTCATTATAAATTATTTACCATATCTTAAAATCTTCTAAAGCAGGGGTTCTCAACCTTTCTGCTGCCAAGGCACCCCTGTGTCCAATAAAATATCCCAGGGCACCCCTACATACGATAAAGACTTTTCCGGTCCTGTCTTTTTTGCTACAATGATGACAAAAGTGCTTGCTTTCAAAATAACGTTTATTTAACCCATTGAAACCGGGAAACACATTTGTGTGTATATGCAGGCTATATAATGCATTATTAGCAGGCGTTTCAGGTCTAAATGTATAAATAAATATAGCAATAGTGTGACCATTTCTCAAACAGAAAATCATGTATTTTTTTTTAAATACAGAAAAGGATCACACAACATGATAACAGTCTGGTTTAGCATGAGAACACAACATGATAACAGTCTGGTTTAGCATGAGAACACAACATGATAACAGTCTGGTTTAGCATGAGAACACAACATGATAACAGTCTGGTTTAGCATGAGAACACAACATGATAGCAGTCTGGTTTAGCATGAGAACACAACATGATAACAGTCTGGTTTAGCATGAGAACACAACATAACAGTCTGGTTTAGCATGAGAACACAACATTGCAGCTGCACTGTTTGACTGGGGCAATCTCAGCGGTCGAATTGGTACTGGAAGGTACTGAATTGGTATTGGTAACTGTAACCTGTTTCGATGGACGAGTTAAAAACTTGTCCATTTTGTGTGAAAATTCAGCTTTGCGGTTCACGTTGGAAATATTATTCTAGTGAGGTGACGATTGATTATGACATCACATCCCTGCAGAGTGCCTTTTACTGTTTATCTGTTAAATACAGTTTTCATTCATTCATTCATTTAAATTTTTTATCATAATAATCATAACACAGCGGCTGATACACTCACTTGTTCTGCAAGTAGACCATCGCCGTCGGAAGCGTGTAATTAGCACTTTTCAGAAGCTGTGTGGTCCGGTCTTGAACTTTCCATAACGTGTCTCGATAAATCCATTTGATTAGATCCAGCACTGAATGCATTTAGTGATTATTATCACGACGACGATTGCGATAGCCGATTTGCATTTCCTTGATAACGGACATAGGACCCGTGATGTCACACGAATGCGACTGCTCTGGAAATGCGTTGGAAAATCTGTTGGTAAAAGTAATGACGCCTGCCGCGGACGTTAAGTTGGTGAAGTTTCTATAATAACTTTACGAAACGTGTGATCGATTTCTTTTTTAGTTCATGTTATTAGATTAGGCAATTATTGTATACACATGAAGCACTAGATAGACTATTTTGTTTAGTTAAATAGTTGCAGGGCTGTAGTTAACTTTTTTTGCACATAGCACTGGTGCTACAGAGGTTGATAGTTTTGTAGCACAGGCCAAAATCTTGTAGCACAAGTATAAAACGTGTTATATTTGTAACAGTCACAAATGTGCCTATTGTATTTGTGTTATTTAGTTGCAATTGTTTTATGTTGCATGATCATGCATACATTTATTATGTATTGTATTTTTTGTTTAAATATCAACATCATCTGTCTGTCCACCCTCAGTACATTGACTATCAATATAATATACTCGTCTGACTTCATCATATCTTTTCAAACGCACTCACACAGAGGGAGAATGCCCCCCCCCCCCAGCTATAGGATTTTCAAAATAAGACTGTTGTCATTCTATATTTTTAAAGAACATTGCCAGGCATCTCGCGGAACCCCTGTGTGCCGCGGAACCCCTGTTGAGAACCGCTGTTCTAAAGGGATTTGAATGGGTAAATTTGGCAATTTAGAAATACAAGATTATGTAGGTTAGTTATCCTATCCCCAAAATGAACTCATATTTTAATTTCCCATTAGGAAAAACATAATTGCATGATAGGATTCCCTTCGGATTCATGTTGGTACCCATGTCTGGCCAAGGGGTTAAACATTTTAAAATCGGCCATTTTGAAATCCAAAATGATGTAGGTCAGTCATCATATCTGATAAATAAGCCCATATTTGAATTCTCCCCCAAAAAAAACACATTTTAGACACCCCTCATTTCCTTCAAATTCATGTTGGCACAAAAGTATGGCCCGCCCTACTCTGGCATCCTCAGGGTGAAACTTCAAGGTTGATGAGGGAGAGGTAAATGTCAGATTGAGTAAACAATTCACCAGGAGAGTTTTCTTGACTACTATAACAAATTCTGGGGGTTGGAGCTTAGACTTTCCAACTTAAAATGTTAATGACCACCCTACTGTATATTGTATATTAACATTGCACTTTACTGTTACATTTGCACTCTGGTTGGATGCCACACTTCTTTTCATTGTACTGTACTTGTGCTGTATGATGACAATACATTTGAATCTAATCTAAGCCCGTGCAAGACCAGGGACACTAAAATCTACAATTCATAATGTAACAAAGATTGTTTTATGGGAATTGAACTAAACATCACATTAGTCATTGTCAAATCATGGAGATTTTCCAGGCAAATCCTTGTGTGTGTGTGTGTGTGAAACAGGCCACTCATAATGGGAGCAACCCTGGTCCTCCAACTCTGTCCCTGTGAAGTGGGGGAAATTAAATTGCTGCTTGCCTTGGGCGGTATCAGTCACGTTACATACGTCCCAGGGACTGCCAAACAAAAGCCTCTTTACTGTGGGAACTGCCAAGCAAACCAGACAGGTTTATCTACCTACCTACGATGGGAACACTTGTGACTCACAGGCCGTGCTCTCACCCTCGCTGTGTACAATAAGTTGAGGCGGCAGGACAGATTGTATAACAAGAGCCCTAACAATGTATTGTGTTCAACGTGTGTGATGGTGGTCAACGTTGTGCTCTCTGACAAACTCTTTGTCACACAAAAATAGATTGTTGCAAAACTACCTACCCCTGTTTGTCACTGTGGTGAAACTACCCCTTATAACTCGGTACAATAATGCTTTATATTAGGGATGTCCGATATTATCGGCCGATATTGGCATTAAAATGTGATATCGGAAAATATTGGTATCGATTTAAAAAAAAATATATATATATATATATATATTTTTTTACATTTCTATAACCTTTATTTACCCAGGCAAGCAATTACTCAGTAGTACTCATTTATATATTTTATACCTAGTTTAATCACCTGTAGATTGTATATTACAATGCACTAACTTTACTGTTAGATTTGCACTCTGGTTAGATGCCAAATCTACTTTTGTTGTACTGTACTTGTAGTGTATAATTATGACAATAAATTGTAATCTAATCTAATCCAACCCTCTCTCCCACGCTTGTGTCCCTGCAGCCCTGTGTGACATGCACCCTATGAGAGCCCTTTTCCTGATCCCCAGGAATCCCCCTCCCAAGCTCAAGTCCAAGAAATGGTGAGTGCTTTAAGCTTCCTGCTGTTTGTTTTTATTCCTGAACCCTGGTTTTATTTTAGGTCATGGCTGTGCTCTCCACACCCTTTCTGCCTGCAGTAGCAGGATTCCTAATCATGCGCTTGACTCAGCTATTTACAGTCAAGACCATCTGATCCAACAGTCTCCCTTTTGTACGCACGCTATACAATGTGCGTAATCCAGGCCGTAGGATATTTACCCGGATGATGTTTGGGCTAAATGCATCAGCAAATATACTCATCCTAGAGCCTATAGATAACCAGCAAGAGATTTAAAGTGTAGTTGATATATATATATATATATATATATATATATATATATATATATATATATATTAAAGGTCCCATGCATTATAAATGGCCTTTTCCAGTGTTTAGCATTGTTTCCTAGCAATGGGGGATTATATCAATGTGGTCTGTGTCTCTAATTATCATATTGACTAATCAGTCTAGTCCCGAGTTCATGAGATCTTCCCTCACTCAACTAAGCCGTTCTGATTTGACTGTTTTGCTGACCTGAATAAGGCACTGATTGAGCTGATTGTGATCTGATTGGCTCTGTGGTTGTAGTTACCGCCCACAATTCGCTCAACAGAGCGAGCGTAATTACTTCCTCAAACAGGGTGCCGAGTCCGACAGACCAGAGAACGAGAGAGAGAGAGGGACCGTGCGGGATCGGTCTCTCTCCCTCGCAGTCAGGAGCACTCTCATATCACTGTCAAAATATCTTTGCGTATGCTCCCGCCTCCCACGCACACGCCCGTATTCCGATCCGTGCAATAATATTCATAGAGGTATATATTGTCATTTGAAACAAGTGACCAATGCCAGGGGCGTAAAAAATACCCAGAAATTATACTTACCGGTACATGAAAGTATGGGTACCGTCTCAAAATCTGACTCAAGTAAAAGTCAAAGTATCTGGCTAAAAACACACTTGAGTAAAAGTAAAAAAGTCCTACTTTTAAATGTACTTAAGTACTAAAAAGTAAAAGTAAATTTTTTTTGAAGGTAAACTAACATGGACGGCATTCACATCACAGCATGAATAATATCACAATATTAACACTATGATCGCCGGGGACGAGTTTACACGTCATTCCTAGCCATGCTCATTCTGCCGAAGACGCCGTAACTCGTCTTTGATGTCAATATTTCAAAAATCTGTCATCGAAATCATATTTCCTTTCCGGAGCCCTGAGACACACTGCTGATCTCCTCTCAACTCTCTAGCGGTTCAAGAGCGCCATCTGGTGGCAGATCGGCAGATCGCCAACCGGAAATGAACCTTTGAACCGGAAGTGCTCATCCATATGTGGTCCGGGCACTCGCTATTGTTAGAGAGACTCCGTCTTGATACAGTGAACATCGATCGGTGCAAATAACTCGAAAAAACAACATGATTTGGATGTATATACTATTATACAACCTGGAAATGGATCGGGCATTTCTCCATCCCATAATAGAAAAAATTCTGTTCCACCAATTCTGTTCATCTGCCAGCGGCGCGAGGAAGCCACGGTGAGTTTCAACGTTATTTTCTAACGTCTTCTATACTAACTGATCTGATGAACATATGACCCACTCTGGATGAATCATCTAACGCTGCCCACGGAATTATAAACGATCCCCCGCCCATCCGGTCATCATCAGATGATACGTAGAAACTTCTAGAATCACGTCCAGTTGAAATTTTTTATCTTGCGCCGTTTGCTATCAAACTGTATTTCATCATCAATATAATGCATTTGGAGCTATAAATCAAGTTCTGGAGAAAGCTGCAGAAAACGATAAAAACATACTTATACTTTAGACCATATTTTAGTATGAATATGTGAATGAAAAAGTTTAACGTTGCTACACCCTGAACAATACATATAGGACATTGAATGGGCCATAATAATGGCAATTTAGCAATAGAATTTAAAAAGTTATAGCCCTGCAAAGAAGGGGAACTTCTCCATAGACAAATAGAGCTAGCGAGGGATGGTAAATTATGAATTTAACCCATGGCGATTAAAGTGTTAAAACAGAATGGTGTATCCTGAATAATATCACAATATTAACCACAGCATACTGGATTATCCTGAATAATATCACAATATTAAAGACAGAATACTAGAGTACCCTGAATAATATCACAATATTAACCACAGCATAATGTGGATCTCACTGTCTATTCTTCTGATAGCAGGTGTTTAATCAAAGATCCCTGTTTTCTAGTGTTGCACAACGACCAATCAGCATGGGTATGGGCGGGTTCATTTTCCATTGATGGGGATTTGATTGGCTGTTTACCTGCGGTCGCAGGATTAATAACGTTAACGTTAGTTCGGCCAGATAAACAATTAAAATATACTAATTAAAATGGTTGGACCTGTGAGATTTGTACTTTGTAGGTCTGCATTTTAAATGTAAGGAGTAAAAAGTATGTTTTTTTTTTCTCTGAAATGTAATGGAGTAAAAGTACACAGTATACAAACCTAATAATACTTGAGTAAAGTACAAATCCCCCAAAACAGTACTTAAGTATTGTAACGAAGTACAATTACTCAAGTACTTTACACCCCTGACCAATGCACATTGTCCCGTGGGATTATGCCCCCCCCCCCCCCCCCCCCGCAGTGAAATTAATTAGTATCCCCCTCAATCTCTCTATATCTCTCTCTGTCTGACAGTCGCAGACTGTGTGGGTGACTGTCACTCAAAGCGCTTATCGGCGGAGCCCGTCCAATAACAGCCTGAAATCCTGAGGTAGTGAACTTATGCTTTTGAGTAATTGATTAGAAATATAAAACAATGAGGGCGGTTAGGTGGTCGAGCGGAGATTGCGTTTGTCACCAGCCCCGGAGCTGTGAGCTTGGTTCGCCTGTTCGAATCCAGCTCACAGCTCCGGGGTTGTCACCAGCTTGGCTGGCCGTCTGCACTGATACAATTGGCTGTATCAGAGGGTGGGAGAAGCTGGCGGGGTGGGTCCGGGTCGTTGTAAACAGCGACTCCTACAGTTCGGTCGGGGCGCCTGCTAAGCGCGGATTGGACGTGAGGGGGATAGTGTGGTCCTCCCACACGCTACGCCCTCTCAATGAGAATCCGCGCTGCCAGGTGAAAAGAAGCGGTGATTGGCTGGACGTGTGTCGGAGGAAGCACGTGGTAGCCTCCACTCTCCCAAAATGATCTGACTGTGGGGGGTAAAGCGCAGCGACCAGGAAGGGACTGGGAATTGGCATACGACTAACATTGGGATGGGAGAAAATCGGAGGAAAATGGAGGGGGAAAAAGACCAATAAAAAAAATATATATATATATAAAACAATTAGGCGGTTAGGTGGCGTAGCGGAGATTGCGTTCGTCACCAACCCCGGAGCTGTGAGCTGGATTCGCCTGTTCAAGTCCAGCTCACAGCTCCGGGGTTGTCACCAGCTTGGCTGGCCGTTCACACTAATACAATTGGCTGTATTAGAGGGTGGGAGAAGCTGGCGGGGTGGGTCCGGGTCGTTGTAAACAGCGACTCCTACAGTTCGGTCGGGGCGCCTGCTAAGCGCGGATTGGACGTGAGGGGGATAGTGTGGTCCTCCCACACGCTACGCCCTCTCAATGAGAATCCGCGCTGCCAGGTGAAAAGAAGCGGTGATTGGCTGGACGTGTGTCGGAGGAAGCACGTGGTAGCCTCCACTCTCCCAAAATGATCTGACTGTGGGGGGTAAAGCGCAGCGACCAGGAAGGGACTGGGAATTGGCATACGACTAACATTGGGATGGGAGAAAATCGGAGGAAAATGGAGGGGGAAAAAGACCAATAAAAAAAAAATATATATATATAAAACAATTAGGCGGTTAGGTGGCGTAGCGGAGATTGCGTTCGTCACCAACCCCGGAGCTGTGAGCTGGATTCGCCTGTTCAAGTCCAGCTCACAGCTCCGGGGTTGTCACCAGCTTGGCTGGCCGTTCACACTAATACAATTGGCTGTATTAGAGGGTGGGAGAAGCTGGCGGGGTGGGTCCGGGTCGTTGTAAACAGCGACTCCTACAGTTCGGTCGGGGCGCCTGCTAAGCGCGGATAGGACCTCAGTGGGATAGTGTGATCCTTCCACACGCTACGCCCTCTCGGGGAGGATCCGTGCTGCCAGGTGAAAAGAAGCGGTTGATTGGCTGGACGTGTGTCGGAGGAAGCATGTGATAGCCTCCACTCTCCCAGATGATCTGACTGTGGGGGGTAAGTGCGCAGCGACCAGGAAGGGGATTGGGAATTGGCATACGACTAACATTGGGATGGGAGAAAATCGGAGGAAAATGGAGGGGGAAAAAGATCAATAAAAAAAAATATATATATATATATAAAACAATGATTTTTTTTTTTTTTTTTAAACCTTACAGATGTGTTCCATAGACTCACAGGAATTGTGTAAAGTTGCCCAAATAGTGCAAGGAATAGCAATGCATGTCCCCTTTAACATATATTTTATGTTCGTGTACCGGAGGGGACACGTGATGCAAGGCTTCGTCCACATTGCAGCCGGCTTGTGGGAGGCATGGCCTAACAACGTTCGAGACAGGGGAGTGTAGAATTGGACAATACGAAATTGGGCAAGGGAGAAAAATAGAAAATGGGGAGAAGAAGTAGATAAAAAAAAAAACATATATTTTATATTAACCCTTTCTCCGCCGATGACGTGTTAAGACGTCATTCTCCGCCATGCGTAATCTGCCAATGACGTCTTACAGCGTCTTTGAGATCAATATTTCATATTTTCGTCATGGTATTCACATTTCACCCACAGAGTCTTTGCTGGTGTTGTAGGACTCCGCTCAACTCTCCAACGCTTCAATACCGCCACCTGGTGGCCGATCGGCGAGTTGCCAAAACCGGAAGTCACCGGAAGTGCTTAGTCCGTCCCCTATTCTGTCCGGCCACTCGCTATCGCTCGCGGGACTCTATCCAGACACCGTGCATATCGATCCGTTGCCATAACTCAATAAACAACATGATTGGACGTGTATTAGTATTATACAAACCGGAACTGGATCACCTAGATCAACATCCCATAATAGCGATCTTTTTGCTCCACGCTCATCACCCAACGGTAAGAGGAGACTGGGGTGAGTTTCAGCGTTTTTCTTTACCATTTTCGATACAATCTGCTCTGATCTATATATCACCCATACTACATAAATGATTTAACGTCGGTCATTGAATTATAAACGACCCCCCCCCCCCCCCCCCCCCCCCTCCGGTCAACCGCAGATGAAGAGTCATAACGTCTAGGACCGTGTACAGTTGACATTTTTTATCTGGCGTCGATAGGTATCAAACTGCATTTGATGATCTAATATATGCATTTATGCCTATAACTCACGTTCTATGAAATACTGCAGAAAACGATAAAAACATATTTATACTCTAGACCGTATTATTGTATGAATGTGTGAATGAAAAAGTAAAACGTTCCTACATCCTGAACGATAGATAATTGATGTTGAATGGCCCATAGTAATGTCAATTTAGCAATACAATTTTTAAAAAGTTATAGCCCTGCAAAGAAGGTGAACATCTCCATAGACAAATAGAGCTGGCAGAGAGGCTACAAGGATGGATATAAGCTCCGGCAATGAATGGGTTAAGTACGCTGTCAAAGGGAACGCGTTATATCTACGATAATAATAATATTATGACATAATAATAATAGCTTGGATTCATATAGCACATTTCAAGAAACCCAAGGGTGCTTTACAAGGCAACAAAGAAAAAAAATGAATAAACTAAATAAATAGTAATAACAATAATGGACAGGGAGATGACTAGAGGCCGTAGGCCTTCATGAACAGGTGGGTTTTCAGGGATGTCACACACACAAAAAGCCCCCTCCATCAATGTCCCTCTCTGCATCTTATCCAAATAGCATAGTTACACACATGAATCATCAACAGGTGATTTTCATTTAGGCTGCACAATAAATTATATAGTTGTCTTCAAACCATAGCTTCAAACGCATCAAATCCTTCATTATGATGTTATCATCACTGCCGCAGCATTCAGGCTCAGAGTTATTTTCATTTTATATTTTCTGGATCATCCTGAACAAGTTCCAATGCTTGTTGAACATTATACCTCTTTGTCCTTTTGCCATTTTATTATAAAACCAGGGACAAGCGCCTCTCTCTATCCTCCATTACGGGTAACCAGCACATGTCTGTCTGATGGCCCGATCTGCGGAGCACACTGGACTATTGAATTTTGCATTGGTTCTCCCAGCCCACATGATCATTTCTAGCATTTCCATTGGCTATAGTGACAGACATAGATATATGATAGATGGATACAGCATATTAGATGCAATCTAAGAGAAAATTACCAATCTAGATATTTCAAGATTATATGCCTTACTTCTGCACCTTACTTGATACCATAAGGCCTGGGCTGCTGGGTGAGAAGTTGGAGGCGATGCAGGTAGAGGCCCCCCTGGTGTCCTGGGTTCGCGCAGACCACAGTATGTGCGCCTACGGAGCTGTGTGTCAGACAGACTGGTCAGCAACACCGGGGCCCCACAGGGGACAGTCCTCTCTCCCTTCCTCTTCACAGTCTACACCAACGACTTCCACTATCTGTCAGAGTCCTGCCACCTTCAGAAGTTTTCTGATGACTCTGCGATAGTGGGATGTATAAAGGACGGTGACAAGAGGGAATACCGGGAACTGGTAGTGGACTTCGTCACATGGTGCGATAAAACCACCTGCAGCTAAATGTGGCGAAGACCAGGGAACTGGTGGTGGAGCTGGGGAGGAGGAGGAGTGCACCTGTGACCCCTGTTTCCATCAGGGGAGTCGATGTGGACATAGTTGAGGTGTACAAATACCTCGGTGTGCACATCGACAACAAACTGAACGGGTCAAAACGCGCAGAGGCGCACTGTACAAGAAGGGCCAGAGCCGACTCTACTTCCTCAGAAGGCTGAGATCCTTCAATGTCTGTACAAGGATGTTGAGGATGTTCTATGAATCGGTGGTGGCGGGCGCCTTCTTGTACGCAGTGACCTGCTGGGGCAGCAGACTGAGAGCAGGAGACACAAACAGGCTGGATAAGCTGGTCAGGAAGGCCAGTAGCGTGGTTGGGGTGGAGCTGGACTCCCTAGCGAGGGTGGCGGAGAGGAGGAGCCTTGCTAAGCTCCAGGCCATCAGGGAAAACTCCTCCCACCTACTATACACAGACTTGGCTGACAGAAGGAGCATGTTCAGTGCTAGGCTCACACTACCTAAATGCAGCACTGAACGGCACAAGAAGTCCTTCATTCCAACAGCCATCAGACTATACAATGCATCACTGTGTCTCACTTCATCACTGAGCACTAGGGCTGTCCCCGCATTCCATTTGGGCTGTGGGGGTGCTTAATGTATGAAGGAGTCGACTGAAGGCTTCTTGTCCTCTGCAAAAGCATGCAATTGGTCCACTGATGGATACATCTTGATATTTGTCTAGTCTAGTGTGTTTATTAGATGGGTGAAATCCTCTTTCAGTGCCTCTGTGCCTGTTTTCTTAGGTAGTTAGCCTCTGGTATGCGTGCCATTAGCGTTAGCCACGCTTCTAGGCCTCTTTTCTTTTGGAAAGAATGATAAAAAAAGAAAAAATATTTGTTTATAATTTTATTTTATTATTATAATTTTTTTTTTTACTAAGAGGTTGGCAGTCGACTACGGCTCCTTTAGACAGATTAGTCGACTAATAGGGGTCAGCCCTACTGAGCACAGAGTGACGGTTACCATCTTCCTGGACTCTTACTTTTGAAACAGCACAGTATTTCACCTACTGTAGACTTCAGTATATTTTTACTGTATTTATTTACTGTATATTTTTATTTTTATTCTTATATTTTATTCTATTTTATTCTATTCTTATTCTTAGGCAATTTGATTGGTTTTGTTATTCTTATTCGTGACCTGTTCTGTCTAAATGTTTAATGTTGAGCGATTTGCAGTGTCAAATTTCCATCGGGATAATAAAAGTATTTCTATTCTATTCTAAATGTATTGTAATTTATTGTGGACTGTTTTTGAATTTGAAGTGTTTCAGGTCACCCTCTCTGGCCACAGCCAACTCTCTGTGTATTATGTGATATTTCAGAGGAAGCAGATTGGATATCTGAAATGGCTTGATCTTGTTGATATCCAGGGGGATAGATATCAAAGGGTTTTAGTGATACTCTTTTAAACAACAGCTCTAACATTTTGGGTAATTTTACATACATTTAAAAACACATTTAATAAAAACGACTGCAACTGCTCCCCCATCTTTCCCTGTTTCCTCACCACTGAAACTTCTCAGCTTTTTAATTATTGAAGAGGTGTCTTTACCCTGTCTTAGTTCACAGACTCCCAACACTGAATAGTTTTTCAAGATTTATGTCAACTCATGTCTCTAATCATGCCTCCATATGCATTTGTATGCACAAAATTTGGCGAAAGTCGCCATTTTAAATCCACAATAGGTCGTATTTGAGATTTGTGTTTCATGAGTTTTTAAATAGGAGAGAGGGTCATCCATCCAACAACAACATTCATTTTTGGACCCCCAAACACTTTTTTTATTATAATTTATAAAAGCAATACTTTTATTCACCCGTCTAAAATCTCTAGTTGTATTATTTATTTAAAGGTCCCCTGTCTTATAAATTGCCTTTTCCAGTGTTTAGCATTGTTTTCTAGCAATGGGGGTTTAATGGGCTCTGTGTCTCTAATTCTCATTTTGGAAGTTGAGACAATATCCTCCCTCACTGAACTAAGCCATTCTGATTTGACTGTTTTGCTGACGTGAATAAGGCACTGGTTGTAGTCACCGCCCACAATCAACAATTTGCTCAACAACAGAGTGGGCAAACGCACACACGCGCAGTCTGGAGCACTCGCATATCGTGGCGCGGGAGAGAGCGAGCAAGAGAGAGAGAGCAACACAGAGCATTTACACACACACTCCCGACTGCATGCACAGGGAAACACACACACACACACAGTCGGGAGCACTCGCATATCACTGTCAACCTGCTGCAAAATATCATTGCGCACACTCCCACACGAGTGCCCGTATTCCGATCCGTGCAATAATATTCACAGGGGTATATATTGTCATTTGAAACAAGTTACAGATGGATTGTCGCGTGGGATTATGCCCCCTGCGGCGAAATTAATGAGTATCCCCCTCAATATCTCAGTCACCCACAGTCTGCACTGGCAGACAGAGAGAGAGACAGTCACTCAAAGCGCTTATGGGCGGAGCCCAGCCCAAAACAGCTTGAAATCTTGAAGTGGGAAAAATGCTGCTTTAGAGTACTTGATTAGAAATACAAAACAATGAATTTTTTGGAAAACAACTTTACAGATGTGTTCCATAGACTCGCAGGAATTGTGTAAAGTTGCCCAAATAGTGAAAGGAATGGCAAGACACGGGACCTTTAAAATTATTTGAATCTTTTAATCTTGTTCATTCAGTTAACGGTCATTATGAGGGACATCGTTTCAAAGACATACTACCTCCTCTCCCAGTTAAAATATCCAAGTTTTTAAATTATATTAGCGAAGAAAATCTTCAGTCTTCTGTTATTGTAACCGTCATATTAATTAAATGATAAAACTTTCACCGGAGCATAATGCTGACCATCCCTGCTGCTTGCTTGCAGGTGTCGCAATTAGTCCCAGAAACACACGAGAGCAGCCCAACGAGACACTATATAACTGAGACTTCAAAATAAAGGTACTATAACTTGTAGCAAATTAAATAAAGAAATAAGTAATGCAACAAATACATTCTCAAATTACATTAGGCTTACAAAAACTTAAATAACATATCAATTATGTAAACCATATAATGGCCACAGTTACACCCTATATGTAGTTGCAAGTTGACTAGTTGTTACTGTTGCCGCAGTGATGTGGAATTTGCAATGACTAATTAACTCATGACAACACTCGTGACACCAGACATTTTACAAAATTACGCTCAATATCTATAGAGCGCAGTGGTGTCATTTCAGTAAAAGCCAAGGTATGGCAAGGAGGTATGGTGTGGGGGTGAAGGGGTGGATTTTCTTTGTCAAATCAGTTGTGCAATAGTCACTTTTGGTGAGTTGTTTCTATACAATTCACTTATAATAATAATAATAATAATAATAATAATAATAATAATAATAATAATAATAATAATAATAATAATAATAATAACTTCGTTTTATATAGCGCCTTTCAGAGGACCCAAGGTCGCTTTACATAGGGGGGGGGGGGGGGGGGGGGAGATGACAAATTAACAACATAGTGGACAGACACAACATAGACATATAGAGTGAGAAAGTTAGGGGTTGAAGGCCAAGTTGAAGAGGTGGGTTTTGAGCAGTTTTTTTTAAATGAGTCCAGAGTTGGGGCGGTGCGGAGTTCTGCGGGGGAGGGAGTTCCAGAAGGTGGGAGCTGCCACACTGAAAACTCTGTCCCCGAACGTCCGTAGTCTGGTTCGCGGGATGGAGAGCTGACCAGTGTCCGTGGATCGCAGGGACCGTGACTGAGTGTAGGGGTGGAGGAGGTCAGTGAGGTACTGAGGTGCCAGGGCGTGAAGGGATTTGTAGGTGAGCAGGAGGGTTTTGTAGGTGATGCAGGATTTGATGGGGAGCCAGTGGAGGTGGATGAGGATGGGGGTGATGTGCTGCCAGGGTTTGGTGCGGGTTAGAACCCTGGCAGCTGAATTTTGAACATACTGGAGCCTGTCCAGGATTTTGGTTGGGACCCCGGACAGGACCCCGTTGTAGTAGTCCAGGCGGGAGGTGACGAAGGCGTGGATGAGGGTCTCAACTGTGGTGTCGGAAAGTGATGGTCGGAGTCTGGAAATGTTTCTGAGGTGAAAGAAGGCGGATATATGACATTTAGGTATGTCACAGGACTACAAAAGCATTTAGTATAGAAATGTGTCAACAGACTAATGCAGGGGACCACAATATTTTGCATACAAATTATGCTGAGCAGAATGTAATATACCATAACTGTCTATTATTGTTCTTGCAATTGAGACAATTTTCAAAGGTACGGTTTTGAGGTGCGTGTTCAACAGAATGTAGTATCAAAAACACGTTCACAAAAAGTATGGGTTACTGAATGCTGAACTGCACTGTTATAATCACTAAGCCATTGTAAGACCTTACCTGTGTCCCTGTATCACTTGTCTCTGCTGCCCTTTGACTAAAAAACGTCCGTATGTCCATTTTCCTTTTTTTTTTCTGGCGGCATATTTGAGTTAGTCACCTAGTAAAAGTGAGATAATTGACGATATCAAAACATGCTAGGGCTGTACCGAATAGTTCGAAGCTTCGTTCATAATGTTGACATTCAAATTCTAAATCAACATTCGAATTTAAAATGTTTTATAAATTTTTTTTTCTTTTTTTATATATATTAATTTGCCACGGTATGGCGAGTGCCATACCAAACGACGCCCATGGTAGAGAGCTTACTTTGATCTTTAATTTTATATGGCTATACTGATCTGCTCTGTCTTTGTCTGTTTTTAATTCATTTTCAATGACTAGTATCCATTTGCTGGACAGAGCTGATGTTGGGTTATAATTTTAAGATAAACCAACGGACAGTAATTCCTTCCGTCAGATTTGTATCTGTTCATTGACGGAGGGATCAATGTAGTGCATTGATCGCATACTTTGCTGGTCTAGACTGGTACTCTGAGCTCCCC
This sequence comes from Notolepis coatsorum, assembly GCF_963971535.1. NCBI lineage: Eukaryota > Metazoa > Chordata > Actinopteri > Aulopiformes > Paralepididae > Notolepis > Notolepis coatsorum. Next base: position 58,984,183 of record NC_140172.1, on the reverse strand, counting down.
TCTAGTCGAGCTTCCGCTGCTGTGGGGTTTAATCCTAAATATTTGGTGGTGGGGGCGTGGTGTTCGCTGGTTTTCCTTGTGGTGGCGGGGGGGCCGGGGTAGATGGAGCGGCCCGCAGGGTTGGCATTCCCATCGCCGTGCATGGCGGTGTGAGTGGCGTGCGGGCTGTTTGTGTTTTCCTTCGGTCATGGCGTGCTTTATCGGGGGGTGTGTCTTGGATGGGGATGTGGTAGGGATTGATGTGTGAGGTGTTTGGGAGACTGACTGTTCCGGGGGGCGTTCATATGCCTTCGAGCGACATTGTACTATTGTACTTATTTTATGCCTATTCTTAAATCTGCACGTCTACATTGCACTACTTTTATTGTCTTTTATACCTATTCTTATATCTGAAGTTTATGCAATTTTTTATTTTGTCAATTTGTGTGCTGATTTTATGCAAATTCTTATGATTATTTTATGTTCATTTTTTTTATACTAGTTGCTGTGGTGCACTCTGGACTGAGTACTATGTAGATAGTTATTAATATTTATTATTGTTATATTGTAGAAAATTTCATGTGTGCATTGAAATGTCTGTAAAGTCTCGACTACATTGAAAATGAGGGTGACCTCAATTGTAATTTCGAGAATAAATAAAGGTTGATGATTTCCAAATCCTCGATTATCGCTGTGTAACGTGTCATCTCTAGAGCTGTATTTCTCTCCTTCATGTGAAGTTAAAACTACTCTGTAAGGCGGCCGGGTAGTGCAGCGGACTAAGCGTCTGTCTACCACCACAGAGACTGTGGGATCGAATCCAGCTGTGGTGCTTCCGGGTTGGCCGACCGTCCATACTAACACAATTGGCAGTGTTAGAGCAGGGGTTCCCAAACTTTTCAGGCCGCGACCCCCAAATAATGGTGTCAGATGGTGCTGCGGTCAGGCAAGCGATACCGGAGTCTTAAGGCGAGCACAGAAAGTCTCAGAAGAAGCTTCTATCCCCAGGCCATCAGGCTGCTAAACGAACAATAAACACTATGCAACAACCATCAAATGCACACAGCACACACACCCACACGCACACACTCACTTAAACAAACAACACACTGCCCACTCTCCACACTTTAGATCACACAAACACACTTTATATTTATTGATAAAGGATTTGCACTACAACTCGTACACCTACTGTAAATTGTACCTAAATTGCACCTCATCCCATTTCTGCCTTGCACTATATAATATTGTATATTAGTACACTGCATAGTATTGTATATTATATGGTAACTCAGTTACGTCTATTCTGCATCGAACATTGTACATATGTCTATACTGAACACTGTGACCTCATTTTTTTTTACTTCTAATTTACATGCTATACTATGTTATTTTATTTCATACTTATCTTGTCTTGCACAGTCTCTGGAGCGTAACAGTAAGAAGCATTTTGTATAAAAGTATTCTGTACTTCTGTATGACTACTATTAAAGAAACTTGAAACTTGAGAGCCGTGACCCCCACTATTATAGGAGGTAAAATATATATATATATATATATATTTTTTTTTTTATAAATGGAAATGGATGGTTGAAACATGCAAACGTTCAAACGCACGCACACACACTAATAAGCATTGGAGGCTTTTAACCAGGGCAGGACTGGGGAAATCATTCAGGCCAGGAAATATAGTGCAAAATATAGCCACAGTCGGGCCACTTTTTAAGCAGGGGGTCTGGGGGTCCCCCACCAGGAAATGTTTTGTTACAAAGACTTAATTTCCTGCATTCTGGTGCAGGCATTTTTTTATTTGTACCCTTTAAATGCCAGTGTTTGTGATGGCATCACAAATCATTGTTAAAAAACAGGCTAGCATATGTATGATTAGCAACAACACTGATTTTGATGGATTTTCAGTTTTTTTCTTTTTAATCTCAGATTGAAAAAAAAATACTTTTATTCAACTTCAGCCCTGATCATAACACCACATATTCATTTTATAATTCTAACCCTTTAAATGCCAGTTTGTGTGATGGCATATATTTGCAATATATCAAATGCGAAGTAGATTTGTCTGGGGGGGATTATTACAGGCTAGCATGTGTCAATGATGCAACAACAGTTTTTTGTAAGGGTCCCGCCTCCACCAATCACATGCGGCTCCCTTTGTGTGTGTGTGAGAGCAAGAGAGAGAGATAGTTCTCCAACTTGTGTGAGTTGCAGTGATCTCCTGGTTGTTCTAACTATTGCGCTGCTGCAACTAGAAACACTGGCCTGGCCTGCTTCTAAGTTCAGTGGCCTGACTGCATAAAATTTAATTTTATCTTTTTATAAACATCTGAAAGTTCTTAAATCAGAATGTCAAAATAAATGTCTTCTACATTGTAAAAGAACACAAAAGATAGCAAGAGAGTAAAAAAATGATTGCATCAATGCAGAATTGTCCACGTCCGCATCGCGATGCATCTTAGAATCAAGAAATGTCCACACCCCTAATGGCAAGCCTACTATCATTTGGCCCTTTTCATGCCCGTTACAAGATTGCATTCTGATCTGAGAGCAGATGTCCTGTACACGTCAAGCAACCCAAGTCATTTAATTTGTGGTACATTTTAACTTGAGATCCACACACCTACTGTACAGTATTTACACTAAACATTTTCAAAACAAGCGAACACTGAACACTCCGTTGTGTTCAGTATTATCAGAATAATCTGTTGATAATACGACCCTGGCGTTGGAACAGTTGGTTCAGTCATTCTATCATTTATAAATAGCTCCTTGGCCGCTGGCTCATTCCTCATTTCAACATGCCATAGTTCAACCTCTCTGAAAGAAACCCAAAGAAATTCTTAGCAATTATAGACCCATTTCCAAATGATCCTTCTTACTTACAGGGTTTCCCCCAGAAAGGTTGTTGGGCCTGGTGGTAAGCGCAGAGTCTGGATTCAGGGCGTGTGCCAGCGGCCAACTGTCTTTCTTGACAGGGGCCCTACATCAAGTGGGTGTTAAAAGCTGACTGGAGATTTTAAAATATGACTGTGACGTTAAATGTAGGCGTTGGTCTACAGTATAGACTAGGGTTTCTCAAGGGGTGTGGTACTACCCTCTCTAGAGGGTGTTCAGAGAGTGTTGGGGGACGCTGAGTGCAGAATTGTTGAAAGGGGAGCGTTGAGATTCTCAAACGGGGGCACGGGGCACTTGTTTATTTTATTTATTATCATTGTTTTAATATCAGGACAACAACTTGACTGGAAACAGAGAGGAGCCTACATGCAGTGAGCACAATCACAATCTTAAACTGAGCCAAATACAAACATTAATGGCTAATAATAATGATAAACAGAAGATGATCATAATTGAGAGCCGAACATTTTAATCCCATTGGGAATTCTGCGTTATGGAACATGGATGTCAGATAGGGGGGCGTTGACCCAAGAAAGGTTGAGCTGGTATAATAATAATATAATAATTGTTAGACTAGAAGTCTTTTATTTGTCATGCAGTTTAACACACGTGAGGTATAGACCTTTTCAGAAGTATTCTGTTGCTAGGGGAACAGCTTTTGCCCCATTTATTTCCTGTAAGCAACTGTATTAATAAACATTGCAACAGTAAATACAAAGGGGCCTATTTAAATGTGTATTCTGTCAACTTAGAAAAGGTCTATAGCAGAGTCTCAAAAGAATCTGACAACAATCTAGTCTTGGAATGCTGTAAACAATTTTGGTTACTGATTCTTACAGCCTTGGAATGCAATTCATTGGCCCTAGTATAGTAAACTCACTCTACTGTAGATCCATTTTCACTCCCGTCCCGCTTCCCGAAATATTACTCCCCTCCCTCCTACTCCTGTGACTCAATAAAGAAATCCTCCCGTCTTGTCCCAGCAGCACAAACACTGTCATATTTAGATGCCAACAACAACCATAAACGTTAAACCACTTGCCCTTGCTTAAAACAATCAATAACTTATATAGGGCCCTATGGAATCCGGGATCACAGAGGATTTCACGCAATTTAGATATTAACACTGAATTCTGAATTATCGCGCAATGGCGTGGAATTTGCTTAACCTCTTAACAAGCGGGCAGAAAAGTAAAAAAAAAATTTACTTGAGGACTGCATACTTTTATTGCTAATGAAATGGAGTAACATGTAAATGAAGTTGAGTTGTAGTAAGATTTGTTACTCACGTTTTTCTGTAGTAGTTGCAATATCCAAAAGTATATATCCAAAATTGGTATGGCTGGAAAAACACCCTGGGTCCATAGCCTGAAGTCTTATGTACCTAGTAGTACATGTCCAAATCTCATAAAAATCACTTCAGAAATGAGTGATTAGGAGCGATTTTGGTAAACAAAAAACTAAAAGGTTTCAGTTTTCCAATGCATTCCGTGTTTTTTTCTCTTCCTGTTTTCGCTAGTGACTTTTCACCTAGATCCCTGATTTGCAGATCCCCACGTGGGGTATCATTGGAAAGCCACACTCATTGGTTACAACCCTGTCCAATAATTTTCGAGATCGCCAAATGATCGACGGAGCTAGTCTCTGGAGTCGCGGGTGGTAATCGGGGGGGGGGGGGGCCTTGCATCACGTGTCCCCTCCGGTGCACGAGGAGGCAGCCTGTTGCATCTTTTCACCGCAGCAGCTCAAACTCTCAGTGGCGAGGAGTAACGCGTGGGAGGCTCACGCTGCCCCCGCTACTTCCTGTTTCCGTCGTACCGGCGTCACCAAACCGACCTGTAGGAGTCACTGTCCACAACGTCCAATTCCCGCCCACCGGCTTTCCCACCCTCTAACACTTGCCACTTGCCAGCTGGTAGCAACGGCGAGAGCTGGGCTCTAACCCAGCGTCTCCTGCGTTAGTGGCCAGCGCCTTGCCCACTGCGCCAATCAGCCGCCCCCCAGCCACATTTCTGTATTCAAAATTCGTTCTGGAATTAACTGATTGAAAATGTATCGAATCAAAACTAATCGTGGTCAAATGAAGATATTTCATGATTCATTGAATCGTTAACTGAAGAATCGTAATCGGGTGAGTGGCGCAGTGGGCAAGGCACTCGCCACTAACGCAGGAGATGCTGGTATCGAGCCCAGCTCTCGTGTTGCTACTGGCTTGGCCGGCCATCATACTAACACAATTGGCAGTGTTAGAGGGTGGGAAAGCCGGTGGGTGGGGATTGGACATTGTGGACAGCGACTCCTACAGGTCGGTTGGGTGACGCCGGTGCGGCGGAAACAGGAAGTATCGGGGGCAGCGTGAGCCTCCCACGCGTTACTCCTTGCCACAGAGTTCGAGCTGCTGCGGTGAAAAGATGCGACTGCTGCCTCCTCGTGTACCGGAGGGGACACGTGATGCAAGGCTTCGTCCACATTGCAGCCGGCCTCTGGGGGGCATGGCCTAACGGCGTTCGAGACAGGGGAGGGTAGAATTGGACAATACGAAATTGGGATGGGAGAAAAATAGAAAATGGGAGAAAAAGTTGATAAAAAAAAAAAAAAATGTGTAGAGGACATCCATAGCTCTGGATCTGCGTTGGAATTTTTTAAAACTACACTTCCTGAAAGGATCTATGGGGTTCATAGTTCTGTATGCATTTTTTGTATAACTTATTATTCGAGATAATATAAGGATAAGGATATCTTTTATTAATCCCTCACGGGGAAATTCCAGTGACATACACATACAGCTCATCGTCTCATTAAACAATCATCATTTCACAATCATTAAAATTTTACAGTAACAACGGCACAACGTAAATTCAAACAGGCATGTACATTTGTTGACACATGTCGACTACAGTGTGTCTGAGACACCATATGAATAGTCTACTGCAGCAGCACCGGAGGGCCGCCGCGCCACGGAGGGAGGGAGTGAGGGAGGGAAAGAGTTAATGTCCTGAATCACCGTTGCAGCACAGGAAGGGGCGGGGATCATGCTCTGACTACATTTGCTGTCAGCTGGGGGTGGGCTTGGTGATGAGACAGTCTTCTTGGCTCCCCCCCTCCAGCACTCATACGAATTAGCTGCCGTCACCAACACGTGGGATAGGCGCTGGACATACACGTGGAAGGGGGGGTGGGGGAGGGGTTGGCAGGGCTGTATGTAAACTTTTTTTGCATCTATCTATCAACCCTCCCTATACCAACCAGTGGGGGGCACATGCAAGCAACAACCAGGAAGGGGAGGGGGGAATTGGCACGACAAAAAATTGGGATGGGAGAAAAAACACAGAAAAACAGGAGGAGAAAAAATTATAAAAGAAAGCTATTGGCAGTCTTTGAATCTAAATATACTTTCTTTGTGTTGATTTTACATTAATTCCATGATTTTACTCAAGTAAATATCTGTTACAAGCTTCGGTTTTAAGTAGAAAAATGCTATTTTTAATCTAGATTAATTACAGAAAATTGTGAGATTAATTAGTTAATATTTTTTAATCTAATTGACAGCACTATTTTTAATATGGAAGATGCCCCGATTTAGCTTTAATCACGATTTAACGGTCAGAATCTCCTGCGTGGTCCCCAACATGACCTTTGATCTCAATTATTCATTCGCTAGCAAGTCTGTTAATCAGTTCAATGTGGGAGGCTTCAATCCTGGCCAACGCGATCGCCAGAGGATTTACGTCCAGCTTATTAGATCCATATTGAGTGGGTTTGAGTAGGGAGTTGAGTTGATTCCTTCGAGAAAAACTAGTCGACACAGCAAGACAGCTTCAGGGAGGCAAGTAAGGCAGCGGTAGGAAATTGGGAATGGCCTTGAGGGACCTGGGAGAGGGAGAGAAATGAGACTGTTCTCTGGGCAGGTCTAGGCATACCACAAAACTTAACGTTATTGACAAATATTGAAACGCAGTTAGTTTCTCCTCCCTATTGTTAGCATGCAGCAACAATTAGATCTGAAATTTGTTTCAAAACTGTTGCACCCTGGTCAAAATAAAAAAGTACAGTAAATTACAGTAGATTTCATTATCTGTTCTTATGCATGCCTGGTGATACTAAATCCAAATTGAACTCGGCCATTTGAAAGATAATATATGTATATATATAAATGTGCTATATAGCTATATTTTCACACCGTGTAGGGTCTCTGGTTCCATCAACTTTTAAGGTGTACCACGAGTCACCTATTTAATTGACTATTTCCTCTGTTACCACAACACTCGGTACACCACTCAGTTAATTTTGTATTCTGTCACTGCCACCATTTGATATGTCCTCAAACGCTTCAAATTTCCCTCTAAAAGGCAGCCAGTTCTCAGTCAGAAAAACTATTGGAGGATATAGAATATCTCTTCTTGAGGCTGGTCTGTGTGTTACACTGTGTAACAGTTAAGGTGCTCCTTAGAAGTGCCATGTTTGTGAAAGCCTTTATCTTTTTCCACTGCATGCTTCCAGTCTCTATAACCCCTGACCATGAAGGCTGAGTCAACTGATGCCGCGGCAGTGCTAAAGTGACACTATACTCCAGACAGTCTCTGTCCTTGTACCATGCACTAACAAACAAGTGCCTTTTTTGTTAGATTTTTGAATATTTCAGCTAATTAAGTGAAATATTTATCATCAAATATCCAGTTTTCAAAAATGTTTAATGCATTAAAAAATCCACATCTATACCAACACGTCACCGTCGGTATGGCACTGATTAACACCTGCTGTATCCTGACACAAATTGTACTTTACCTGCACTATTCTTAATCTGCCTACTTTTATACACTTCCTATCAAATTCATGTGTCTATGAACTATTTTATCACACTTTTTACTGTCCGTTCTATTTTATTATTTTTAGCCTATTTTTAAACTGAATCAAACCGCACTATTTTACTCTTGTCTATTATATTTTATTATTTTTATTACTGAATGAAACTGTAAACAGAGAGGCCTATTGGGATGCTAGATCCTAATGTGAAACACTGTGATTTACCTTACCTTGCTACCTCTCTATCTTTTATATGCTCGCTTATGCCTGTATTTTTTACTGTTGTGAAGCACTTTGAACTGCAACTTCTGTATGAAAAGTGCTATACAAATAAAGTGTATTATTATTATTATGTGTTCCCTCTGCTCCCTCCTGCCTCACCAACCCTCACCCTGTCCCTTCTCTCAGGTCCAAGAAGTTCATAGACTTCATAGAGGGCTGCCTGGTCAAGACGTACACCAGCCGGCCGTCCACAGAGCAGCTCCTCAAGCACTCCTTCATCAGGGACCAACCCACAGAGCGGCAGGTCCGGATCCAACTCAAAGACCACATCGACCGCACGCGCAAGAAAAGGGGCGAAAAAGGTGAGCGCTGCAGCTGAGCTACCACACCATGCTGAAACAATTACCACCAACACTGCTGCGTGGTAATGATGAAGTATCTTGTATCCGTTAACACTTTCCATGCCGGAGCTCGGTGCACGATTTAGTGCTTCCGTGCCACCACCCACTTCAATGATGGAGCTCTCATTATTTGCAAACGCATAAACTATGTCTTAAATTATGGCTATGTGTCTAATCTGGCCGTCGCTTATCAATGACTTGTTTGCAGTCAACATTGTCGAAACGGATTGTTTTTTAATCTGTTCATTTCCGTTTATACCATTTTGAAAAAAAATCGTTTTTTTTAAGTTTCAGGAAAATATAAAGATTCTGTGATAATCGCCCTTTACTGGAATATTCTGGAATACACAAACGTTGTCATTTTTCTCCCTATTTATGAATCGTTTTCAAATAAACGCTAGATTATCGATAGTATATGTGTACTTATGCTCGCTATAGAAGCGAGCTGAAAAATCTATTCTCATTTCCTGATCAGCACACACACGCACACACACACACACACATAGGGCACACGTTGATATCTCTGAAAAAATATCTGATTATCCTAAGACTGGTAAAATAGATTCCTTACCTCAGATGTTCTCCAAAAAGATTATTCCAATTCCTGATCGCCATTCCAAATATCGATCGCGTTTATTGATCCAACGCTGGGTACTGGAAATATGTATTCCACGCTGTTTTGGGGCTCTGCAATGAATCCGATCCTCTCGGGTGACTTGCCTGAGAAGTCAAATGAGGAAGCTGGATTTCTTTCACCATGTGTTTCATTCAATCCATTCCAAAGGGGTGCAGTACCACAGGGAGAGACGATAGGGGGCGGTATTTTCCCAATGAAGCTCAGAGAGTTTGCAGCACTAACGTGAGACTAGATTGATGAAATATGAATTCAAATCGCTACAAACGATCTCTCGTCGTTGGCAATGAACGGTCGACATGAACAAACTAGATATATCGTCGTTGGCATTGAAAGTGTTAAGAGGGCCTGGTTTGTGTGGGCAGATTTTGATTTTGGCGTAGGGATTTTTGCAGATAACTAGGCCTGTACCGAATGTAATTTTTTTACATTCGAAGCTTCTATTGACGTTTTCGAATGAAGCTTCGACCATGTCTGTCGTCATATTTTATAGGGGTGTAACGGTACACAAAAACCACGGTACGGTACGTACCTCGGTTTTGAAGTCAAGGTTCGGTATGGGTTTTCGGTAGTGGGGGAAAGTTTGGCTTTTCATGTTCCACTCAGGGGTGATGTAGTGTGCAGTAACTAATTGTACTTGTAGGGCTGTCAACGAATATTCTATATTGAAATTAATAATCGACTTGTAAAAAAATAATAATAATTATTATTATATTAGATTGTACCGTTTTGTTCGGTACACTACACAGCCGTTCTGTACGGTACACACTGAAACGGTTCGGTACGGATACGTGTACCTACACCCCTAATATTTTAATAATACATTTTATTTATTATAATTCTTTTTTAATTAGCGTTTTTCCAGCTTTTTTCATGGTCAGACATGACCGACAGAGGAGGAGAGGGTGAACGGGAGAAGAAGTGGGCAAGACATGCGACAAATTATCCCCCGGGAGCGGGAGGCGAACCCGGGACGGCCACGTGGGTGTGCAAGGCACTATGCGGTGCGCCACAAGGGCGCCCCACATTTAATTTTTTTTATACTCGGAACTAAATCCTCAATTTGAATAAAGTGATTCATCTGATTCAATTAATCTTTTTAATTTTTTTATTAAATCAACTTTCTTTAACTCATTCACTGCCAACGACGAGTATACTCGTTATTTGATCGTTATTTTTTTATTATTCTCTATTTCCATTTATAATCCATCCAGGAAGCGTGTATCGCTTCCGCAACGGAATTCGGTTTCCGGGTTCCCCTGATTGGCCGCGACGGCCACGTGACGCACGCCGCTATCCGCCCCTCTGCCGCTGCCTGTGTGTTGACGAAAGCGCCGCTTTCCCACTTCAACGCCAGAGCGATAGTCATCTTGAGTCAAGAATCACTTTTCCCACTTCAATGACAGAGCTGCTGTTTAATGCTATTGTCGCTTTTCACATAGTCATCTTGAGTCAAGAATCACTTTTCACACTTCAATGACGGAGCTCGCTTGTTTAATAATATTGTCGCGCCATCTTCTGAGTGCAGAAACGCTGCTGTTTAATGCTATTGTCGCTTCTTGTTTAATAATATTGTCGCGTTGTGTAAAGCAGGATGAGAGAGCGTATATTTCAGTGTATCATTTAATCATTTATCATTTAACATTTGAAAGGCATACATTGTTGTCATACAGAAGTACAGAATACTTTTATCCAAAATGCTTCTTACTCTTACTGTTAGAGACTGTGCTAGACAAGATAAGTATGAAATAAAATAGTATAGCATGTAAAATAGAAGTAAAAATAGAGGTCACAGTGTTCAGTATAGACATATGTACAATGTTCGATGCAGAATAGAAGTAACTGAGTTACCATACAATATACTATGCAATGTACTAATATACAATACGCTATAGTGCAAAGCAGAAATGGGATGAGGTACAATTTACAGTAAGGTGTACGAGTTGCAGTGCAAATGCTTCTTACTGGCGCGCTCCAGAGACTGTTACCATGCAATGTACTAATATACAATACGCTATAGTGCAAAGCAGAAATGGGATGAGGTACAATTTACAGTAAGGTGTACGAGTTGCAGTGCAAATGCTTCTTACTGGCGCGCTCCAGAGACTGTTACCATACAATATACAATATACAATATACTATGCAATGTACTAATATACAATACGCTATAGTGCAAAGCAGAAATGGGATGAGGTACAATTTACAGTAAGGTGTACCTCTACTGTCTTTAACTATGAATGAACACAACACTAACTTACACTGATGCCAACCTCTACCGTCTTTAACTACAGCAGCGTTTCTGCACTCAGAAGATGGCGCGACAATATTATTAAACAAGCGAGCTCTGTCATTGAAGTGGGAAAAGTGATTCTTGACTCAAGATGACTATGTGAAAGCGACAATAGCATTAAACAGCAGCTCTGTCATTGAAGTGGGAAAAGTGATTCTTGACTCAAGATGACTATCGCTCTGGCGTTGAAGTGGGAAAGCGGCAGTGAAGTCCATGCCGCGCGCGCGTCAACACACAGGCAGAGGCAGAGGGGCGGATAGCGACGTGCGTCACGTGGCCGTCGCGGCCAATCAGGGGAACCCGGAAACCGAATTCCGTTGCGGAAGCGATACACGCATCCAGGAAGGCTAGTGTTACCATAGGGAATGAGTCTGAGATTGCAAAAGTCCAATACCGCCGTCTGGTGGTATGCTGCCGATGTTGCACTCCCTTTGAGGCTCTGTGTATGGAGCTGTTACCTGTTACCTATCCACTTCGTGCCTAGTGGCACATAAGCCCTTGTATGGGGCTGTGCGTCGATGTAATTCCTCCGGACGGACTTTTCTAGTAACCTGGATCAAGGCCTTCACCCGATCGCATTGAATAGTTTTCGGGACCCCCGATTCATTATTCTGTGGTGGGTTATGTCGTGGGCCAAATGGACATACGATCTACCAGATGGCAATCAAATAATTGGAATATTCTTTTTGGAATCCCACCGGCCACAGGTAAGAGCAATTTAACATCAATTTCAGCTTGATTGTGCCTTGTTTTCATAGCCCTGCAAACAAGGTGAGCGACTCCATTGGTTTAATGCGTGGCAGCACATAGCCATATCCCATTCCCAGCGTGGCAGAGAAAGAGTTAATGAATATAACTTGTCGGTTTCGTCAACATAAATAATCCAATAAGGGCATGGTTGGTACGAAAGTGATGGTGACGTCTTGATCGAGCACCAAGCAGATGCAGATAGGTTACATCATTTATGATAAATGTTTTATTTAAATTTGTATCACTAGTCATATACTATAATATTAGTGTAGCCTAATCTTTATCTGCAACTGTGAAGAAAAACCCCATTGGTTTAAACAGAATGAATAGACGCATAATTTCTTTTTAAATGTTGTTAATTTAAAATAAATGTTAATGTTAGGGATGCTCGATATTGGCTTTTTTACAGATACCGATATACCGATATTGTCCAACTCTTAATTTCCGATACCGATATATGCAGGGTTCCTCCCCCCCCCCCCCCCTTGACCACTTTTGACAATAAATAAATCAGAATTTGTTATTACTTGCTTGCCTGGATAAATAAAGGTCATAGAAATGTAAAAACCGATACCGATATTTTCCGATATCACATTTTAATGCCGATAATATCGGACATCCCTAGTTAATGTTGATTTAGAATTCGAATGTCAACGTTATGAATGAAGCTTCGAAGCGTCAAACTATTCGGTACAGCCCTACAGATAACCAACGTGTTAATTTAGTCTTTGTTGGTAATCATGTTGTAATAATAAAATAAAAAATATATAGTTGTGGAAATAAACGTAATATGCCATTGAAATCATATAAAACTAAATGAAACGGGTGTCCCTATTTGGGCATGAACAGGGCTATATCTCTATATTTCAGGGTATAGGTGAATCAAGAATCAAGGTTTATTTGTCACATACATACCAGGGCATACAGTGAAAAAAGGTGTGGATATTGATGAAGTAAGGGAGGCAGGATAGCATGTCACGATGACATGTACACAGTCTGTGATTCTTGATGTTCCTTTCTGTGTCTCCTCCCCCCAGAAGAGACAGAGTATGAGTACAGCGGCAGCGACGAGGAGGACGAGAATCGCGGAGACGAGAGGGAGTCAAGGTAATTGACCTTTTCGTTGCCGTCATCCCGTCCCAATACATTTACATTTAGTCATTTAGCTGACTCTTTTATCCAAAGCAACTTAAAAGTTCTATACAAGTCAGAAGGAAGGGTACAACTCTGGCAAGTAAGTGATATTGTTTGTCAAACAGTGTTTAACTTGAGTGCTACACTCTTGAGTGCATAGTAGTATAGACATATTAGCAATAGCATAGTAGGTAGTAGTATACTAGTATAGGGAGGTGTAGTCTGATGTCACTTTGGACTGCCTGTGAGGTCCACTCATACGTGACTCGACGTGACCAAACCAGATTTGATTCGCAAGGGGGAGGTGCTCTGAAATGAAGAAAATTTCTTGCTGTTCAGAAAATCCCAAAAATCCAAATCTTGATTTTTTTTACATATTTGAATTGTCATTAATGTGTTCCCTTATTTGCCCTTATTTGCAAACTTAAATACAACTTGTAAATGAGGTAATTATTGTTATAATAGTTCCACAAATTTTCTCTCAAGTGAGGAGAAAAACTACACGCGCGGGCTGTGCGGCCTGTCCGGGTAGCAAGTACTCGTACTTAAGAGGTGTTAACACACAGACACATTATTTAGCTCTCCTTTCTCAGAGAGAGAATAACAATGTTAATACACTATCTTAATGTTATAAGTTATAAGCAACGTAACGCAGTGTCTAAAAAGAAAAGATTAAAAAAAGAGGCCTTGACGCCATTATAAAACACGTGTTTTAACTTAATTAAAAACCATTAAAACACAGTTAGAATTTTATGAGCGAACAAATTTCGTTAGGGTGCATTTTTTCCAACCTAATGGCTAAATACATCTAAATAACACTGTTGAAAGCTGGGCTGTGTTGACGTTACAAATGTACAATCGCGCGGCTGCTGGTGCTGCTTGGTGCTTGGTGTGCAGCGCGAGGCAGGGGAGATGAGGCGCTCGTTAACCCTTTCACTGCCACACTACAGAAGCGCTTAGTAAAGCCTCAAAGCCGTTTCTGGCCGAATTAGTCATCGAATCTTTAATTTTTTTTTAATTCTTATTCAGATGTATTTCGTCGAGATTTCATAATTTGTAATGTGGCAGCGGAAATGTGTAGAAATATGGTAAAAAAAACTATTTATCCGTTTTTTCTCGATGAAAAAAGCATAGATTATGCTATTACTGTTAATCCTTTCACTACCACACTACAGAAGGTTAACCTTTCACTACCACACTACAGAAGGTTAACCTTTCACTACCACACTACTGAAGGTTAACCTTTCACTACCACACTACAGAAGGTTAACCCTTTCACTACCACACTACAGAAGCGCTTAGTAACGCTTCGCCTCAAAGCCGTTTCTGGCCGAATTAGTCATCGAATCTTTAAAAAAAAAATTAATTCTTATTCAGAGGTATTTCGTCGAGATTTCATAATTTGTAATGTGGCAGCGGAAATGTGTATAAATATGGTAAAAAAAACTATCCGTTTTTTCTCGATGAAAAAAGCATAGATTATGCTATTACTGTTAATCCTTTCACTACCACACTACAGAAGGTTAACCTTTCACTACCACACTACAGAAGGTTAACCCTTTCACTACCACACTACTGAAGGTTAACCTTTCACTACCACACTACTGAAGGTTAACCTTTCACTACCACACTACAGAAGGTTAACCCTTTCACTACCACACTACAGAAGGTTAACCTTTCACTACCACACTACAGAAGGTTAACCTTTCACTACCACACTACAGAAGGTTAACCCTTTCACTACCACACTACAGAAGGTTAACCTTTCACTACCACACTACAGAAGGTTAACCCTTTCACTACCACACTACAGAAGGTTAACCTTTCACTACCACACTACAGAAGGTTAACCCTTTCACTACCACACTACAGAAGGTTAACCTTTCACTACCACACTACAGAAGGTTAACCCTTTCACTACCACACTACAGAAGGTTAACCTTTCACTACCACACTACAGAAGGTTAACCTTTCACTACCACACTACAGAAGGTTAACCCTTTCACTACCACACTACAGAAGGTTAACCTTTCACTACCACACTACAGAAGGTTAACCCTTTCACTACCACACTACAGAAGGTTAACCTTTCACTACCACACTACAGAAGGTTAACCCTTTCACTACCACACTACTGAAGGTTAACCTTTCACTACCACACTACAGAAGGTTAACCTTTCACTACCACACAAATTTTTTTATAAACTATCATGACTTTTCCTTTTTCCTCTGGGTGTTGTGTTTGCAGTCACCAGACTCATTGTTTTTTTTTTTTTTTTTTTTTTTTTTCCTCCATTTTCCTCCGATTTTCTCCCATCCCAATGTTAGTCGTATGCCAATTCCCAGTCCCTTCCTGGTCGCTGCGCACTTACCCCCCACAGTCAGATCATCTGGGAGAGTGGAGGCTACCACGTGCTTCCTCCGACACACGTCCAGCCAATCACCGCTTCTTTTCACCTGGCAGCGCGGATTCTCCTTGAGAGGGCGTAGCGTGTGGGAGGACCACACTATCCCCCTCACGTCCAATCCGCGCTTAGCAGGCGCCCCGACCGAACTGTAGGAGTCGCTGTTTACAACGACCCGGACCCACCCCGCCAGCTTCTCCCACCCTCTGATACAGCCAATTGTATCAGTGCAGACGGCCAGCCAAGCTGGTGACAACCCCGGAGCTGTGAGCTGGATTCGAACAGGCAAATCCAGCTCAGCTCCGGGGCTGGTGACGAACGCAATCTCCGCTCGGCCACCTAACCGCCTATCACCAGACTCATTGTAATAACAAAGGGCCTCAGACTGGAAAGCTGCCAGGTGTTAATTGCCCTAGAGAGAGGGGGGCCATGGATTACAATGAATTCTGGGTAGTGTTGTAGTTGTTTCACTATTGTCACCGAATAGCCTGCTCGTCTCTTGAAGGCTATTATCTCTGAATGCGTTTTGTGATATCACCATGAATCATAGGAAGTAGCTTGCAAAGTATCCCACCAAAATGTTCAAGTGATGGCTTATTTTGAAGGTATGAATCTGTACTTTCATAATATGTAAAAAAAAAAAAAAAAGGGTATCAATAGTTAAGATGGATGTATTACCAAGAATCAATTTCTTCAGCTCAATGCTTCCGTTACCTCCTCCAGAGGGCTACTGGAAAAGATTACAAACCTCCACATACAAATTTATTTGGAATAACAAACCACCTCGCATAAAAAGATCCACCGCACAGAGAAGTAAAGCAGACGGTGGCATGGCAGTCCCAGATTTTTTACAATATTTTAATGCCTTCACATTAAGACCATTGAAGAAGATATGGTTTGACCCCGAGGCTTTGGTATCTTGGAGAGAATTAGAAGAAAACATAGTAGCCCCACAGAGATTGAAAGACATAGCATACACTAAACTTTCAATCAAGCATTGTGAGCGAGAATTTGGCCCAATAATAACCCATGCAATCAGGACATGGCGGGAAACTCAAAGGAAATTTCCTAACAATCAAGTATGGCATAATCACACTCCCATATTCAATAACAATGCTCTCTTAATGGGAAAACGACCTATAAGATTCCCTGTATGGGAAGAAAGAGGCATACACTCATTAGGGGATATTTTTAATAACAAGGGCCTCTGTAGTTATGTCGAAATATGCATAAAGTTTAACCTCACCGAGTCCACATGGCTTTTTTACATACAGTTAAAACTTTGTATGAGATCTCACGGTGTTCCATTACACATACCAATTGAACACCACAGATACCACAAATTTTTCTATGACAGAAATACATTGGGAGGTTTTGTATCAGGTTTTTATTCACAATTACTAACGTCCTCGTACGAAACCCTTCAACTAGACAATGTCTGGAGGAGGGATATACCAGACCTGGAAAATGACTTTGATTGGCAAGGAGCCTGGGCAAATGTCCGACTTACATCAAGGAACCCGGATCATCAACAAATCAATCTGAACTATATTCACAGGACATACTTGACTCCTATAAGGCTGTGCAAAATGGGGCTTATACAAAACTCCAAATGCTCCCAATGTACAAATGGGGACGAAGGAACATTTATGCACATGTATTGGGACTGCCCACCAGTTAAGGCATTCTGGGAAGATGTGTCCCAACAATTATCAATACTCGTATTTTGGAATATACCTGTACACCCCGCGGTATTGCTATTGAATGATGTTTTTGAGTTTGCAGTGAACCCACAACTAAAAAGATTGGTTTTATCGGGTATCACAGTAGCTAAAAAACTGATTGCATCACGTTGGTTTCAACCGGAAAAAATGTGCCGGAAAGTGTGGTTTCTTACATATCTTGATGTGATATATCAAGAAATATCAACAGCAAGAATTCTAGGGCTCAATGAATCCAAAATGTTAATGTGGTTAGAAGTGGTGGAGAGAATAAAAGCTAGCCTATAATGGTGATGTCTGGTTAGGAGTGAGGGATAATAGAGGTACTATCCAAGAGGGGGTCCGGGAGGGGGGGATTTGAGCTGGAGCATATGTGTGTAGGGTTTTAGAAAATAGGTATTCGGGGTATATTATATACTAACATTTATATAATTGTAACTTCGCTGGATATACACGGTATACGGTTAAAATGTTATTATTGACTATTTTTGTTTTATCCTGTTTCTGTACTTGCATATATTTTAACCACCTTTACTGAAAGTTTCATTATACATTGTGTGTTGAGTACTGATTTTTAATAAGTTTTGTTTTGCAATAATAAAAAAAAAAAAAAAAAAAAAAATGAAGATCCCTCAACATGACCCTGAAGTCCATACCTGGGCACATATAGGGATTTATCATTGGGAAAATTGATTATTGGCTATTGTAACAATTCTGCCTCATGAACATTGGAAAGCTTTCCATTTTTGCACAAAATGAGTTCCCTTCTATCACTGACATAATTTTTTAAGCATTTTTGGTTGAAATAAAATTCGTCGTAATTATTTTACGATTAATTTGCGAATATTTTCATGTTGAGCTATAGATTGAGGATGAATACGCACAGAAAGGTACACCATGCAAATGTTCATGCTTTATTTGTTTTAAACGAGACGATTTAGAAATGGGCAATGGGGAAATACGTTGCGATTTCAAGCGAGGTGGACCGGCCCGAAACGGCAATGACGTAACCACTACACCTCCGTATAGGCACAGTAGATTACTAGCTAAATACATTAGTAAAGTGGTCAAGTGTTTCTGGTAACGACTGACTCTCTCGTTACCCCTACCTCTCCTCCATCTTCTTCAACCGTCAGTTCCATCCTCAATGTGCCCGGCGAGTCCACGCTCAGGCGGGACTTCCTGCGTCTGCAGCAGGAGAACAAGGAGCGCTCCGAGGCTCTGAAGAGGCAGCAGGCTCAGCTCGCCGCTCAGTGCCGGGACCCTGAGGAGCACAAGAGGCAGCTGTTACATGACCGTCAGAAACGCATCGAGGAGCAGAAGGAGCAGCGCCGCCGCCTTGAGGAGGTAGAACACGCCTCAAAAAGTACCCCCAATCTCCATTTTCATGATCACAATAAGATATCTCCTTGGGGAAATTCCACCCTAGACTTTTATCTTTATATAGACACTGTACAATGTGTGAATCACCAGCGCTTTGCTCTGACTTATATACATCACATTACCGGTAAGTCCCTTTGGTACATTATTTTATTATTGTCAAACAAGCAGGCATTATGGTGCCTTGGCGGGTCAAGGCACACAAACTACATACAGATGAAGAGCACCATCAGATCAGTCATGAAAAGCTGTAAAAAGGATCTGTGAATGTTTTGTTTACATTTGTAATGTTTGCAAACAGTATTGGCTAAAATGTAATTATATTTAAATGTATGGGTTATGAGTAGTGGTGCACGATATATCGGCTGCTGATATAATATCGGCTGATATGGTAATTTTTTTACACAGCGGTATCGTTTCAATGTCAAATTAGGGCAGATGTTTTGGTCTTAAATTGTTTGCGTTTTGGAAAATAGCTCTTTGTTTTCTATACAGAGATAACGACAGAACAGCAATATTAACCCATTCAGTGCCAACCACGAGATTAGTCGGGTTAACTCGCCATGCGTTGCATGCCAATCACGAGTTTTCTCTGGTTTTGCTCGTTATTTCTTTTATTAGCGATATCCATAAATTTTTCATCCATCCAGCCTGACGTTATCATTGGGAATGGGTCTGAGCTCGCAAAGGGCAAATACCGCCACCTATCGTCTCCCGGATGGTATTGCACATCATTGGATTGGATTGGATGGGACTGCATCAGGAAAAAAACTCCGGTCCGGGGTTTCCCTTCTCGGGCAAGCAGTATCGTGTTACCACATTCACTGGCGAGGCTGGGAGCAGGGTCGATGATGTGTTTTGGACTATAACGTTGGATCAATAAACGCGATTTTAATTGGATTAATCTTTTTGCAGAACATCTGATGTGAGGTAATCAGATGTTTTTTTTTCTCCGCCATCGGTGTGCGTGACGTTAGTGCTGACCAAGTCATGGATAATCGATTTTCAGCCCGCTTCTCTAGCGTGCATAAGGACACATATACTATCGATAATCTAGCGTTTATTTGAAAACTATTCATAAATCAGCCGAAAAATTACAACGTGTTTTGTGTATTCCACTAAAGAGCTATTATCGCGGATTTCTCTGGAATTACTCAAAATCTCAAACTATACTCATATTCAAAACGGTATCAAACGGAAATGTACTGTACCAATGAAAAAAACAATCCGTTTCATACATGTTGACTGCAAGCAAGTCATTGATAAGCGACTGGTGTATTAGACCCATAGCCATAATTTAAGATATAGTTTAAGCGTTCGCAAATTTCCCCGTCCTCCCATTGACTAACGCGCTGGCACGAACAGCCTAATTTGGTCATATGGGCGTGGCTCTGAATGAGTTAATATCGGTTATCGGTATTGGCCACAATTTTCACATCGGTGCATCACTAGTTATGAGAATGTAAAAAGATACATTTTCCATTTTCACCTCTCAAGACTCTGTATGCACACGACCAAGATGAATTGGTCAAATGTGACCCGGCACAGACTAGGTCGGGTTGTTAACACATTGGGTGCCATGCCCCTTCCAGGAAGTGCATCTCGCCTTGCCGTCCATTAACCCCATGTAAACGCTCACCTTGTTTGTAGAGCTAAACCTATATTTTATATTATAGCTATGGGTCTAATAACACAGTCGATTGTCAGTGAGTTGCTTCCAGTCAACGTGCAAAAAACAGATAATTTTTTCATCCGTACATTTCCGTTTTGAATATGAATATAGTTTGGGTGCTTCTGAGTAATTCCAGGAAAAAGACGGGAAAATAGCGTTTTAGTGGAATCCACTTATCACGTTGTAATTTTTCGCCTGATTATCGAATCTTCCTGAAATCAACGCTAGATTATCATTATTATGTCTCCTCGTGCACGCATGAAATGGGCCCTGGAGCGTGGCGCTCACCCCCCTCCTGCACCCAACGGTAAACAGCCACACACAGCACACACAGACAGCTTCAATCGCGGGAGAAAGAAATATCAGGTCAACGCAAGATTGGATATATAGAGTCCTTACCTGGTCTCTGATGTAATGCAAAAAAAAATAATCCAATTATCTGATCGTTATCCACAGTGATCCTGTCTCCGATGTTATTGGGCATTGCACATGAACGGGCAGGCGGGGTCAGTTGTCCAAGCCATCCCTACAAGCGCATGTTTTGCCGGAGTGTTTAGGACCTGCCCCCACGCCGCAGCTCGGTAGAGAAAAGAAACTACATAGTTTCTAATGGAGTGCAATAGCGGCCGAAGGCGTTAGAGGGCGGTATAAGTCCGTCTGCCAGCTCAGACACATTCAGTACAGCATGCACAAGGTGCCCCGCTGAATTATGAATGGCAATAGCGAATAAAAGAAATACCGTGAGAAAAACGTAGATCTACGTTTCCGACACTCAACCGTCGGGCGACAGAAACATAGTAGGAGCTCATGATTTTTCAGAGATATTGGCAATTTTGAGTGCTTTGAAATGTTCCATCTGTCTCCTTATTTGCAAAACTTAATACGACTTGTAAATGTGTTAATTATTGTTAGATAGTGCGGCTGTATTATTTCCCACGCTGTGTAAAGAACTACAGTTCTGTCTGAGGGGAGTGGCTAAGTACTAAGTAAACAATCTCAAGTGTCTGAGACGCTCAGAAATTACCGCTACAAAATCCATTCCGAGACAACGTTGGCGTTGTTGGCGGTGTGAATATATGCAGAGAAACATTATCTTTGGAACCGTTTGTGTTGAATTATATCTGAATCGGGAGATAATCTTCTCTCCATCAAAATGTTAAGTGTATCTCTCCGTCGCATAAAGGCTGTCTGGCACTGCGCATAAGATATATAATAAAGGCATAACTTGTATCCATGCATGTAGCTAAATGCTGAAAAACGGGAGGGAAACCTTTTAACCTTTTTAAAAAAAACGACCAGCCAGAGATTTTTTACCGGCCAAAAATTATTAATAGCTTTTTAGTATATCTCTATTAATTATTATATGTATTGTGTGTTATCTCTCCACTCCACGCTATGGTAGTGCTTGTGCCAGCATCAGTGCTTGTGCCATGATTAAATTATTATAACAAATAGGCTATATATTTTTTTAAACTTCATTTTTTATCTGGTCAAGCATGACCGACAGATGTAGGGTGAAACGGGAGGGAGAACAGGGGAAGACATTCAGCAAATTACGGCGGGTCTGGGAATCG
The DNA here is from genome assembly GCF_963971535.1 of Notolepis coatsorum. NCBI lineage: Eukaryota > Metazoa > Chordata > Actinopteri > Aulopiformes > Paralepididae > Notolepis > Notolepis coatsorum. The sequence continues at coordinate 58,962,311 of NC_140172.1, read as the reverse complement.
AACTCGGAGTCAACCAGATCCGTGACGCAGCACGGTATTCCCCGACGCTTTCGCGTCGAGGTACATGGTGAGCTACTGGAGCTCCCCGGCTATATACATATTTAAATCAATATCTTCCTTTTGAATAAAATAGGCTCAGGAATCAAGATTGTTAATTAAACCTCTTAACAGGTGGGGGCCCGGTGATGGGCCGTCATGCCTGTGCGCGGAACGCACGCAAGTCACGGCACTTTGCGACCATCTACCGGCTCTGCACTGCATTTTTTTCGCCAAACATATACTATACCGCTCGAAAGATCTATTTGTTGCCACCTCACTCGACCAATTTCTGTGCCTCGGTTCTCGAGTTGCATGACGGATGTGTCAGGCGAGCGTCTTTTTACTCTCAGCACGTCAGATGACCACCCGGACTGTATACGCTCCAGAACTGACCAATCACTGCTGATGGCGAAAATTATTGGTCAGTGTTGTAGCCAACAAGTGTATGCTTCCAACGATACCCCATGTGGGCGGTGCAAATATAGGAAATGGGTGAAAGTTGACAAGCAAAAACAAGAAGTGAATCAGACTTCAGAATGCACGGTGGTGGATGAGGAAATGGATTTTGGAAAGCTTTCTTTTGGCATCTGTTTTACTAAAACGTCTCTCAAAGACTCATTTCTGATCGGATTTTTATACAATTTGGACCTGTACTACATAAAACTTCAGGCTATGGAACAGCACTATTTTGCAGCTATGCTGTAATATTGGAATATGGAATCTTGCAACCACTACAGAAAAATGTGAGTACTCAAGTTCAACTCAAGTTCAGACCTCTGTTACTCTATTTCATTAGCACTAAAAGTGATTTTACTTTTTTCATTAGTAACATCAGAATGTTATCTTTCAAAAGAGACCAGGCTCATGCATGTGCTAGAAGTATAAAGCTAACCTCTTAACTCATTGGACGCCAAAAACGAGTATACTCTTGTTTCGTTGCCAACGCTTGAACACCAAAAAACGAGTTTTCTCGTTTTTAGATCCTTTGATATTTTTCCTTTGATCCCCATTCTAAACACTCGCTCGGAGCTGCCTGTGTCTCCGTGGCACAGCTGCCTACGTTCAAATGGCAATGACGATCGAATCCCGCCAGGTGGCAGTATCGCCTACCGTTTGAACTGGGGATATCACATTTTCTTCACAAACATAGCCACAACACTGGTAAACAAACTACCCTCCCACTCAGGGCATTATGGGGTAGAACACATAGTAGCGTACTCAGGGGCGTAACTGACGCCGGGGACATCGGAAAGTGTCCCCCGCATGTTTTCAGAATGCAGTTATTGTACCTCCCACATTTTATCGTCCAAAGAGCTGAGTCTGACTACCTGTCCTATTATTATGCAAAGAGCAGTAGATGGGGGTCGCATTCTTGCCCTGCACGACTCGCTAAAGTACTTGTCTTTGCATAATAATAGCTCGGGTCGTCAGCCGAGGTGTGTGTTAAAATACGTCGCCCAAGGTGTGTGTTAAAATACGTCGCCCAAGAGGAGAAAGCTACTTCTTCAAAGCAAACTAAGTTTTGCTACGGTGTCGCCTAGTCCTTGTGAGGCTATTGCTGGTTGTTCCCACATCCTCTGCTGAAGCTGAGAGGAGTTTCAGCGGACTCCGGAGGTTGAAGACCTGGCTTCGCAACTCCATGAAGCAGAAAAGGTTGAACAGTGTGGCAGTTTGTCATATACATCAAGAAAGAGTTGATGCCTTTGACATGAGAGAACTCTGTGAGGAATTCATCTATGCCCATGATCGGAGACAACATGTCTCTGGAAGCATTGGATGAGTTTAAATGTGAAAATGTCAATTTAAATAATGGAGAAGTCACTTTAAAGGAATGAGGTATATAAAAAGTCACTTTAAGGAAAGAACAGATGTGGCTCTTGTATAATATAGTTTAGATACATTAAGTATAATAATGACAGAGTTAAAATTGTATAGTAGTCTACATAGGAACCAGTGCCCTCTCAGGTATTTTAGTATTGGATTATTGCACAATCGATGCAGGCATGACCATAAGGGTTAAGAGTTTTATTAAACAGGTTTGTTATATAACTTATGTACCAGTGCATAAGAGTGATTTATGTTAACGTTTTGTACCTGTAATTAAATTTGATTAAAAGTGATTGGTGATAGATAAAGGTGATAGATACATTAAGAGCTAAAATTGTATATTGTATAGTAGTGTTTCTCAGGAACTTAGCATGTCTTTTTTTTTATCATGCATATCTTGTATTACTGTGTTCATAATTGCTAATTGAAGCACCATATAATAAATGTTCTTTCACCATAAACCTTTCAAATTTGTTTATTATTTGTCACAACAATACTTGTTTCTGTATGAGCTCAGTGTGTCGTTTACATGGAGAAATGGCGCCACCGCCTGGGAAAATGCGGTATTGCACCCCTGGTATTTAAAAAAATAAAAATAAAAAAAATAAACTCTAGGTAGAGGGGGGGGGGGGGGGGGGGTGCCCTAACCCCCCCCCCATCGACGTCACTCGCCACGCCCCCAAATCTGTCCCCCGCACACATTGAGAGAGAGTTACGCCACTGAGCGTACTACAAAAACCTAGGGGTCCGCAAAGACGACTTCAAACTGGAAATGGTGATAACAAACTATCATTACACCTGGGTAAAACAGAGTCCATTCTCTTCGGATCAAATAACAAACTCAGCAAAACCGATGGCTTCTCAGTTACAGTGGGTGACAATATTGTCACAAGGAAAGATGAAATTACATACCTAGGTTCCATCCTAGAGGCAAATCTTTCCTGTGACTAAATGGCATCCAATGTAATAAAAAAAAGTCAACCAACGAACTAGATTCTTGTACCGGATTTCCTCTCTGGTAAACAAGAATACCCTGAAGACTCTGGCAGGAGCACTCATTCAAGGGTACTACGACTATGCTTGCACCCAGTGATGCGTTGCTCATGGGACGAGATTGCACTCTGTGCAACCAAAGTTTTGTGAGCAGAAGCGCGTGCACGCACACGCACGGATGTGCACGCACGTGCACACAGGAATGCGCTGCACTCGACTGATGCGCCAACTCGCAGTACACACCCACCTGGCTACTTTGCATATCAATATCGCCGGTCGTCAGGTGTTACATTCCATTTGTAGAGGCAATTAGGCATTGTTTTTAGTCTGTCCTTATGCGAGGGAACATTTATGCGCATGCGCGGGAGCGTGCGCACACGCCTGGGAGCGCATGTGCACGTGGCGTCATTAGCGTGCGTGCAGCCAGTGTTGATATGAGCATCGCAACACTGCTTGCACCTCATGGTACCAAAGTACCTCAAAGGCGCTAAAAACAAGATTACAAAACAAACTGGTCAGACTACTACTTGACCGTACTCCTAGAACCCACCCACCCTGCCCACTTTGACTACCTAGGATGGCTTAGAGTAGAAGACAGAGTACAGCAACTTGCAATGGGCCTGGTCTACAAGATACACTACACGACTAAGATACCCATGTACATGTCAAAATACTTCCCAAAGGTCAGTGAATACCATGACCACAACACCAGAGGGAGCTCCACAAATCATGTTAAACCCAGATTCGGCTCAAACAAGGGACTAAACACGTTTTGCAATTATGCCACATCAATGTGGAACGCCCTACCCAAAGCTGTAAAGGAATGTGAATCACTACCCACTTTCAAAACCACTCTCAAAGAACACCTACAGAATTCTGCAATTTCGAAACTGGTCCCTGTAAATGTCCTAACCCAACCCCCTCCAATGTACAGTAAATTACCTAACCCAAGAATACACGAAGACCCTCCTCTTGGAACCAAGTATGGTTTAGTCAATATTCCAATGTACAGTTTTGCTTGTACAGTTTACCCCACCCCGCCTACCCAACCCAACCCCCCCACCCCACCCACCCAACCACCTATAGTTTCCCGTATGATAGCCAATGCCATGCCCAATATACATGAGTAATTGCGATCGCGATGGGACGACTGGGATTTATTCATTTATTTTGGAGTACCTTCTGACTGAGGTAAGGTCTATTTTAGGTAACCTGGTATTTTTTTAACCTAAAACATGCTTTTGTACCGATCAGTGTCGTATTTTACCGGACCTAAAACATGCTTTTGGTAACGATCACAGTTTTGAGGTAAAACGACCCCCCCCCCCCCCCATTGATGATTTTGTGAAGACACATATATATATATGGTATATATCTTTGATTTGGAAATATCCGCCCGATTTGTACAAATTATGGTCTATTTTCTTTCAATTGGAGATTGCTCAACAAGACCTAAAGTCTGTGCCTGGTCAAAATAGAGACTGGGCCTTTAACTCATTCACTGCCAACGACGATTATATTCGTTATTGGCCGCCAATCGTTGAACGCCAACAAGGTGTATACTCGTTATTTGATCGTTATTTCTTTTATTCGATATTTCTATTCATTACAGGCCCACTGACTCAGGGTTAACATTGGGAATCGCATTGAGAATGCCTAGGTGCAATACCGGCTGCATTACGCTAGACGGCGTATCGAGCACCCTTTCTAACATAGTATCCTGGGCTGTGGGATGGCCAAAGTTTTCGGGTTAAATTTTTCCTTGTCGGGCAAGACGAACGGTTCTGCCAGTTACATTGAAGCCTGTAAAATATGCCCGATCCATATATTATGGTGGATTATGCCGTCGAGCAAATGGACATTGGATGTACCAGATGGCGATCAAGAAATTGGAATATTGTTTTTGGAATACTCCCGATCGCAGGTAAGGACGATTTGACGTAAAATTTTGCTTGATCCTGCAAGGCTTTTGTACCGATCGGGCTGATACGCGTTTTTAGTGTTGAATACGAATGCCGTTACCGACAATCAAATAATCAGAAATGACCCCTCCCCCTTTCATGCATTCATGATGGAACATAATACCTATGATGTAGATTTGATTCCGGAACAATAGCGTATTCAAGCAAGAAACGGCAACGTCTACAATGGAATCGATGTAAACTGCCATAACTAAGCATTTCATGAATTACCCTAAACCTATAGATTTAGCTCTACAAACAAGGTGACTAACTCCCATCGTTTACAGCGTGGCAATACTACCACAGGATAAGGCTAATCCCCGGCGGTCAAGGCTAAAGGACCATACCAATCTTGTTGACCTTGGTTCCAAGGCATACAAAAAAACAAGGCACCCCTTTTTTTCTTGATCTTTTACCGCCACTCGAAAGTTTGGTTATTTTATGTCAATTCACTGCCATAGGCTTCCAGTGTATCTGAAAATGTGTCTTGAACGTCACAAACTGAAGAATGTCACCACATTTGACTAAAATGCCATGCTAACATCTTACGTCTCACTTGTTTTCTGAAAGGTGTTGCCATTGTGATGTAATACAGTATCTGAGGACGAATTAATCTTCTTCCTTTTTAGATGACATATTAAGGCACAATAAAGCACCTCAGATGTTAGCCAGGAATTTAAATTAGATGTGGTGACATTAGTGGTTTTATTTGGTGCTCAAAGACACATTTTTAGAGAATTTTTTTTGCTTACTGCTGTGTTGATATGGATTCAGGTAGACGATCTGACTAACAGCAATTGACATTTTTATTTTGCACTCAAAATAAAACTTTCCAAAGACCAGAGATGGGACGAGTACTCGCGCACACACACACACACAGACACACATACATTTATACTTATAGCAGACTTAATGATTTTCGAATATTTCAGCTAATGAAGTTAAATGTACAGTACAGTGGCTCAGGAGGTAGAGCAGTCGTCTGGCAATCCGGAGGTTCCCGGTTCGATTCCAGCTCCTCCCGGGCAGCGTGTCGATGTGTCCTTGAGCAAGACACTTAACCCCTAATTGCTCCCGATGAGCAGGTTGGCACCTTGCATGGTTGCCTCCGCCGTCGGTGTGTGAATGTGTGAGTGAATGGGTCAAATGTGAGTAACAAATTGTAAAGCGCTTTGGATAAAAGCGCTATATAAAAAAGCAGCCATTTACCATTTAAATGGACTATCCAGTTTTTTTTTTAATGTAACGTTTGGCTACTTGAGAGGGAGGGAGAGAGAGCGAGACAGACTCTGTTATGAGCCATTCAGTCTGAGGAGCGCATGCTGGACTTAACACATTGGGTGCCGCTCACGTAGACGTTTCTGTGGCCCAACGGTTGAGTGCCGGAAACGTAGATCTACGTTTTTCTCACAGTATTTATTTTATTCGCTATTGCCATTCATAATTTATCGAGGCACCTTGTGCATACTGTTCTGAGTGTCTGAGATTGCAGACGGTCAATACCGCCCCCTAATGCTTTGTGGCAGCTATTGCGCGCCGCTCTAAACCACATTTCATGCGTGCATGAGGAGACATAATAATGCTAATCTAGCAGTGGCGGCTACGTGGCGTAGTGGGCAAGGCGCTCGCCACGAATGACGGAGACGCTGGGCTTGCCTGTTCGAGCCCAGCGCTCCACATTGCTTTCAGTTTAGTCGTTCATACTAATACACATTGGCCGTATTAGGGGGTGGGAAACTGATGGGTGGGGATCGAGCGTTGTGGACAGCGACTCCTACAGGTCGGTTGGTGCGCCTGCGCAGTAGAATTAGGAAGTGTCGGGGGCAGCGTGAGCCTCCCACGCGTTACTCCTCGCCACTGAGAGATCGAGCTGCGCAGGTGAAAAGATGCGACTGCTGTTACCTCAAGTACCGGAGGGGACTTGTGCTATGTATGACTTAGTCCACATTGCAGCCGGCTTGTGGGAGGCAAGAAACATCGTTTGTGACAGGGGAGGGTTGAATTGGATGATACGAAATTGGGATGGGAGAAAATATAGAAAATGGGAGAAAAAGTGGATCAAAAAAAAAAATTATAATCTAGCGTTGATTTCAGGAAGATTCGATAATCAGGCGAACAATTACAACGTGATAAGTGGATTCCACTAAAACGCTATTTTCGCGTCTTTTTCCTGGGATTACTCAGAAGCACAAACTATATTCATAATCAAAATGGTATAAAACGGAAATGTACGGATGAAAAAATTATCAGTTTTTGGCACGTTGGCCAGAAGCAACTCACTGACAATCGACCGTGTTATTAGACCCATAGCTATAATATAAAATATAGGTTTAGCTCTACAAACAAGGTGAGCGTTTACATGGGGTTAATGGGCGGCAAGACCAGATGCACTTCCCGGAAGGGGCGTGGCACCCAATGTGTTAATCTATGCGCACTGCTGCCAGTCAGGCTTGTATGCCTGATTCAGATACAATTGAAGACAAACGGTTCCAAAGATATTAATGTTTCACACCGCCAACAAAGTAGCCAACTGGGTTTGTTGTCTACGAATGGAAATTAGCTGTAATTTCTGCGGGTCTCCCTCCATCTCCTTGAGACCTAAGTATTTAACCACACCCCTCTGAGGCAAATGTAGTTCTTTCCAGTGCATCTGAATACATACTGTCGGACAATCTAACAATAATTAACACATTTACAAGTCGTATAAAATTTTGCAAATAAGGAAACGGAGGACATTTCAAAGCACTAGAAATTGCGAATATCAAATTTGACCTATTTCTGAATGGCGCAATGTTTACGGCGATTCTGAAGAATCTCCCCTTGCGAGATATGGCGGCCTAGACCGTGCCGGGTCACATATCGTCATGTAATTCGAGAACCGAGGCACTGAATTGGTCGAGTGAGGTGGCGTTCGAAAGGCAGCTAATTCATGTTTCGAACGGTATATTACGGTGAAAAATAAATGCAGCCCCCAGGCGGTGCGAAATGGTACGTATTAGGGATGCCCCGATCACGTTTTTTGCCACCGATACCGATCACTGATCGTCGTGAGCCATATCGGCCGATCCGATACCGATCGTTTTTGATTAAAAAAATTTAAAAATTATTTTATATATATATTTTTTTATAAAATATATATATTATATAATTAGACTTGTACTTGTATTATCTGCGAGACATCGCCACCACGCAACAAGCTCCACTGTCTGTGTGTACCTTCACTCTGTCATCTTTCTCTCCCATTACAGAAGCAGAGACCCTGACACTGGTAACGTCAAACCGTCCGACTACTTGCCAGCTGGACCAGCTACCCTCCCCACTCCTCCAGACCATAGCACCAGACATCCTCCCATTCCTAACTGCAACCATCAACTCCTCACTCAACTCGGGGGTGGTCCCCACCTCCCTAAAACAAGCCAGAGTCACGCCGCTCATAAAAAAACCAACCCTGAACCCTACTGTCATAGGCAACTACCGTCCTGTCTCTCTTCTCTCCTTCCTTTCTAAAACACTTGAACGTGCTGTATCCAACCAACTTACTACTTATCTCTTACAGAATGACCTCCTAGACCCTAATCAGTCAGGCTTCAGGACTGGTCACTCCACAGAGACAGCCCTCATTGCGGTCACAGAGGCACTTCACTTAGCAAAAGCGAAAGGCCTCTCCTCTGTCCTGATTCTCCTAGATCTATCTGCAGCCTTCGACACAGTCAACCACCAGATCCTCCTTGCGGCCCTCGCAGGAATGGGAGTGGCTGGCTCTGCGCTGACATGGCTGTCATCATACCTCAATGACCGCTCCTACCAAGTGTCATGGAGAGGGACCCTGTCGGCCACCCGCCCCCTGCGGACGGGTGTCCCCCAGGGCTCGGTTTTAGGACCCCTTCTCTTCTCCCTCTACACTAAATCACTGGGTAACATTATCACGTCTCATGGCTTCTCCTACCATTGTTATGCCGACGATACTCAACTCTTCCTCTCCTTCCCTCCCTCAGATATCCACGTCTCTGTGCGGATCTCGGCCTGTCTGTCCGACATCTCAGCCTGGATGACGTCCAACCACCTCAAACTGAACCTAAGCAAAACAGAATTGCTCCACCTGCCGGCCAAATCCTCCCCCCTAACCGACCTTTCAATCACAGTCGAGAATGCAGCTGTGACTGCGTCCCCGACCGCCAAGAACCTTGGTGTTGTCCTCGACGACCAGTTGAACTTCTCTGCTCACATCGCAGCGACGACCAGAACCTGCCGATTCCTCCTGAGCAACGTCAGAAGGATACGCCCCTTCCTGACAAAAGAAGCCACCCAACTCCTCGTCCAATCAACAGTCATCTCCCGCCTCGACTACTGCAATGCACTGCTCGCTGGCCTCCCGGCCACTGCCACTAAGCCTCTTCAACTCATTCAGAACGCAGCGGCCCGCCTGATCTCAAACCTACCGAAGTCGGCCCATGTCACCCCACTTCTTAGGGACCTGCACTGGCTCCCCATTGCTGCACGAATCCGCTTCAAGGCCCTCGACCTAGCATACCGTGCGGCAAAGGGAACCGCTCCCGCCTACCTCCGGTCAATGGTCTCTAACTACACACCCTCAAGACCCCTACGCTCTGCATCTTCTGGCCGCCTCAGACCTACTCCTATCCAAGCTCCGGGAGGGTCATCAAAGAGAAGTCGCCTATTCTCAGTCCTTGCCCCACAATGGTGGAATGAACTACCCACCCCAGTTAGGACAGCCGAATCACGTCCAATCTTTCGCCGTCGACTAAAGACGCACTTCTTCAACCATTATCTGAATTAAAAAAAAAAAAAAAAAAAAAAAAAAAAAAATCTAACCCTAACTAACCGTACTGTCATGCACTTGTCCTAATAAACTAACCTACACTGTAGCACTCAACACTTTGATGAACATTGTTGCTCAGCTGATAGAGTTGTGCCCTTCCTGATGGCTTGTCGTACAGAACTTGTAAGTCGCTTTGGATAAAAGCGTCAGCTAAATGACTAAATGTAAATGTAAATGTAAATGTACTCGAGTAGCCTCCAGCTACGGCCAGGATTCTCCGGAGCTGCAGCTGGACCCTATACTCGAGTAGCCTCGAGCTACGGCCAGGATTCTCCTGCGCTGCAGCTGGTCCCTATTGGTAACGTTACTGTGCTTTGGTCATATCACATTCAACATGCCCTCAGCTCGAATACGCGTTGAATCAGTGTTATAAGACATTGATATCAGGAGCTATCTGTAGCTACTGCTAGCCGGATATATAACGTTAATATTTAGTATATTTTAGTTCAATGGGACATTTCGTTTTGAACAGTGAACTAACTTGCGTATCATACACGTCTCTACTAGACTATTGCTGGAGCATTTGTTGATATCAGGAGCTATCAGTATCTAGCCGGCTAGATACCGTTCGGTTAGACAATGCCTCATCATGTATTAAACTAAAAGTGAATAGTTGACTGGGTCATTTTGTAACGGTAGCTAACGTTAGCTCAGGGAGACGTCGTCCTCCCGTCCCACTAGACTAGACTAGACTAGACCCGTGCGTGCGGGAGGGGCTGGAGGGATGAGCAGACGCCGCACCACCCGGTGTCTGAGACAGAACTCAGCGAGTGAGATTGGTTTTGACGATCGGCGAAAATAAAGCATTATCACCGATCACCGATCGTATATTTATACTGATTATCGGCCGATAACGATCGGTGGCCGATCGATCGGGGCATCCCTAGTACGTATACGTTATGAGGTTAAAGTCAGTAAATAATTTCAATGTATGTAAGATATGCTTTGTAATTGAATAGTTCTGTTTAAAAAAATATATATAACAAATTGCCTACATTACCGCTTTCTCCCCAAATCATTCCCCGCCAACAACGAGTTTACTCGTTATTGGGAGCCGACGCTTGAACGCCAATATTTCTGAATATTTGTATTCATTATTCATCCAGGGACCTTGGTGTTACCATAGGGAATGAGTCTGAGATCGCCAAAGTGCAATACCGGCCGCATCCAGCTAGACAGCGGTATCGAGCACCCTTTGAAACCTTGTATCTTGGCCTGTGCAATGGTCAAATGTCACCGGGCTCACTTTTCTTTGTCGGGCGAATGGAGCAGTTCTAACGATCAGATTGAGAAGCGTCAAATGCTCCCGATGCATGATGTGTGGTGGATTATGTTGGCGACACGATCGACACCAATACTGGGACTCGCGATCAGATAATTGGAATATTCTTTTTGGGGTACATCCTAGTGAAGGTAAGGGCTATATGATATCAATCCTGCGTTGATCCAACCATGTCTTCACCTCGATCACAACTTATGTGTGTAACGTTACTCCACAATGTATACCGTTGGTGACGATCAAAGCATCAGAAAACGACCCCCCCCCCCCCCCCCCCCCCTTTCATGCATTCATGATGAAACATAATACCTATGATATATATTTGATTTGGGAATAGTAGCGTGTACAGCCACGAAACGGCAACGTTTATAGTAGATTACCCCAGACCACGCTATAACTATACTTATTACATGGTGTTTTAACATTCGCCAGTGAAAAAAGTAGTAGAACGCACTCACCTCACTAAACTTGACACGGAGTGCTGTAACCTCTGATATCATACATAAAAAATAGGGAAACAATGTCCAGGCACGCACTCCAGGTTTTTCCAAATTTATTGGCAGCCTGAAATCATATCATGACGTTTCGGTGTGAACACCTTCTTCAGAATGGCTTGCATGAAGGGTAAGTGACCCAAGTTTATACAAGACAAACAGGAAGTGACAACATAGGAAGTGACAACACATTCCAACAAGAGATCTGCAAAAAAGTACAAAATACCACTTACAAGCACAACCTTTTCAGAATTCACTGCGTTTAGAACCATAGTATTGTATCCATAGCTATAATATAGAATATAGTTATAGCTCTACAAACAAGGTGACGCACTCCTATCTTTTAAAGCGTGGCAGTGCTACCACGGGGCCTGTCTAATCCCTGGCGGTCAATGAGTTAATGATTTTTTTTTTATTATTATTTTTTTAACAAAATAGGATCTGAATTTGATTGGGCATCATATACCTGATTCCGATCATTAATATATCTGATAGGCTCTGATTCCAATCTGTCCTAATGTTATCGGATAAATGGCTGACACGCTTGGTCACGTGACTTTGGATTGAGGAATAACTACAACAAATGTAATTATTTCCCCTCTGATTCAGACCAGATGTATTGTGTTTCATTAGCAAGCCTCCATAAAGGAAGGTGTTTTAATGGGCTATCTGTACTTTACTGAACTTTGGTATTGATGGTGAATTTAAGAAATCAAAAGGTATGTGAAAGCTTCTTCCCCAATCTCATTTAATAATGTATTTATTTTTGTATTGTTTAGGAAAGGGGGTAGCATTATAGTGCAAATGGTAAACGAGACATGATTATGATGTGTGTATAAAAAGATTTACTTGTATTTTTTTTATTTAATGATTTCTATATATATATATATACCCCCACCCCCTCCACAGTCGACTCGTCTATATCTCTCTTTCACTCCGTCTTTGTCTTGCTCTCGCTCACTCTTGCCTCCCTCTCTTGTCACCGTTTCCTCCCAGCAACAGAGAAAGGAGCGAGAGATGGTGAGGCAGCAGGAGAAGGGACCCCAGCGCAGACTGGACGACATGAGGAGGGAGGAGGACCGGAGGCTGGCTGAGAGGGAGCAGGTAACCAACCACAGGGCACGCCGGGCCATGGCCAGCCAATCAGCGAGAGGCGTGGGAGCATCAGTCAGCAATAACACCTTCCCCTCACCCCCTCCCCCATGCAAGGCGCAACCGTGTGAAATTCCATGAGTAGGGTTGCCATAGCAGCAAGGATCTAAATTAGTGTATTTATTCAAGTTGTTTTTTTCTGTGGGTGAGCACTCTCTGCGTCTCTCTCTCATGTTCCGTTTCCTACTCTACAGGCGTTGTATGCTACTAAATATTAACATTTTAACGTCCATGACAATGTTTTACAATCGGGTGTTTCTCTTCTGATTCAAGCGTTGTAGTACTAAATAATTAACATCATATTATTAGTATGATGTGAAACAATTCTACAGGAAGAAATTCATGTTAAAAAAACATTTTTATAAGGTATTTCTATTAAATTCCAATCATATTAGTGCTAAAAACAGTATTGACATCATACTACTATGATAACTCCTGTGTCTGTTAGAACATCGCACGTTTCTCTCTACATCACATATTTCTATCCAATTGGATTAATTTGTTGAATTTTAAAAGGATAGAACTGGGGAGACTCATCACGTATGCTCTCATAGTGTCTTGTTGTCATAACAACCCTAGAGTACCACCTACTGATAGTGGATAGCTGTGGTAAATGTGTGCGCCCCAAAAATATTCACTAGATTTGACAGTGGACTAATATTCATTACCGTGGCACCAAATACATCCAAGTTCACCACACACGCACACAAGGTGTACAGGCTAATCAATTATGTCGTAGATGGATCTTCATGATCTTCAATATAGGTTTAATAGTGAAACACATACAAACAAGGTACATGTATATGAAATGAGCTTTGCTGAGAGGAGTGTTTCCACTGGCCACCTGGGAGAACACAGAAGGGGATCCAGCTCTCTTGTGAATAGAAGGGTGGAGGTTAGGGGGGGTTTGGGGACATCGGCTCTCTAGGTGTGAGAGGCAAGCTAGGACAAAGGGATTCCTCCACAGAGGCTTGGATCTGATAACTGTTCAGTAATTCAACCTTTTAAGTGCAAAAAAAGGGAAATACAAACAAAAAGCAAAATTACACATTTCGCTCACTGCTTCACCAGTTTTCTCCTCATCGTTGTCATCGTCTCTTCCTTGTGCTTGTGTCTATTTTTGATCTGTCTCCTCCTACTTATTTTCCCCTTTCCTTGCCGTTTCCTGTCCTGTCCTGTCCTCTCCTCCTTGACCTCTGCTCTCCTCCTTGTCCTCTCCTCCTTGACCTCTCCTCCTTCTCCTCTCCTCTGCTCTCCTCCTTGTCCTCTCCTCCTCTGCTCTCCTCCTTGTCCTCTGCTCTCCTCCTTGTCCTCTCCTCTCCTCCTCTGCTCTCCTCCTTGTCCTCTCCTCCTCTGCTCTCCTCCTTGTCCTCTGCTCTCCTCCTTGTCCTCTCCTCTCCTCCTCTGCTCTCCTCCTTGACCTCTCCTCAGGAGTTCATCAGACATAAACTAGAGGAAGAGCAGCGGCAGTTAGAAATCCTACAGCAGCAGCTGCTTCAGGAACAGGCTCTGCTCATGGTAACAACCCCCCCGCCACCCCCCCCCCCCCCTCTCTACTCATGTAACAACCCCCCGCCACCCCCACCCCCCCTCTCTGCACATGGTAACAACCCACCCTGCCATGGTTACTGGTGCTGAAAACCATTAAAGGTGCACTACGTCGTTTGGGGAGAACCCCCCCCCCCCCCCCCCCCCACACATATATATATATATATATATTATATATCTTACATTTTTGTATTATTTCTCAGAGGAAGAATTGGGTCTTTAGAACCCTGTTTGAAGCTAGAAAGCGACCTTTACAATAGCAAGGCTCACAGTTTTCTCTATAAACATAGTTACCAATCAAAGAAGTATATTTTAGGCTTTGAGGTTTGATGCCTCAAAATTATTTAGTTTTGATTTATGATGACATAAGATATAATCATTTGTTTTGTAAATTAATTGCAGGCTCTGCAATTACAAATCCCTCCTTTCCCCCCGAAACTGCATTGTGCACCTTTTTAAAATAAATGATTACTAACAATCATGTTATTTTGTTGACTACGTAATTGAATAATCTGTTTATTCATTTTGGACAAATTATTATCGCTAAGACAGACTGCATGTTGGTGTCCGAACATCAGAGGTTATTAGCAAGTAAAATCAAGCAAACGTAGCTGTACATCTTGCATGTCTACATTGTTTGCATTTTGTGTAGTTAGTGCCACTGCCACATTATAACATCTTGCCCATTGTAACTGCAATCATTAATGCTGTAGAGGTTTCACATGTTATGGACACTGTGTGTGTGTGTGTGTGTGTGTGTGTGTGTGTGTGTGTGTGTGTGTGTGTGTGTGTGTGTGTGTGTGTGTGTGTGTGTGTGTGTGTGTGTGTGTGTGTGTGTGTGTGTGTGTGTGTGTGTGTGTGTGTGTGTGTGTGTGTGTGTGTGTGTGTGTGTGTGTGTGTGTGTGTGTGTGTGTGTGGGGAGGGGGGGTGGTCTTGTAAGTAAGCAGTCTCTCTCTTGTAGGGATGTCCCGATCATGTCCGTCTCCCTGATCCCCATCCAAGTAATTTAAAATTGATTATCTGCCGTGTCCCGATCTGATATTTGTATTTTCTAGATAATACAGCTGCACAGTGCACACTTCAAGTACATTACACAGTTAGTAAAGCCAATCCAATGTAGGTAAGATGTGTTTAGTAATTGAATAGCTTTTGTTAAAGACAATTAGCCTACATCACTGCTTTCCCTTTATAGTTTTCATTTATTTCTTAACAAAAAAGGATCAGAATTTGATCGGACTGATACAGATCAATACCGATTGACTCAGAATCCGATTGATCTGATTGGGACATCCCGTCTTTTGACAACCTTGTGTCTGTGTGTGCAGTAGGTCTGTCACTTTCGCTTCCAAAAATCAAGTTCAAATGAAGTTCATTGAATTAGTTTGAATTAATGTGAACATGTATGTAATCAGAATCCTCTTAAGTCTGTCATAATGTGCTTCTCCCTCCTTCTCTGCAACCCCCCACGCTTTCTCATTATCACAACCAATTCTTGACACGCATATTAATGTCACATTAACTTTATTATAAATATAGATTCTCAGGAAGGTTTATTTCCCATGCATAGATGTATCCACTGCAGACGGGGGTTGAGAGGTAAATAGCCGTCTTGATAAAAAATAAATACAGAAGCAGGCGAGCCATTACACACGGACAGAATAGGGCACAGATTCAAAAGACATTAATTTCGACTGAAACAAAATCACCATTGATAAAATTACAGGCATCATTTTAGTAATGTGGTGCACTGGGACCCTCTGGCAAGTTTTGTGCCTGTACGTTTTGGTTTGGATAGTTTTTAGTCACACAGCGGCTGTATGCGTCAGCTGTCTCCTTTGGTCCCAGGTCAGAGAGTTGTGGAGAAGCACACAAGGTTCCCTCACTACTGTGATACTGTGTCCTCCCTATACTTCACCCACAAAGGGCACCTCTTGGAATAGAAGGTGTTCTCTTTTAACCTAATTTGAGCATCAATATCATCAACCGCAATCTGGGACACTGGAAAGCAGATTGTTAAATGAAAAGTAGGCCTAACAGCACTCCAATTTTGAATGCAAACACATCACAGTAATAATAATAATAATAATAATAATAATAATAATAATAATAATAATAATAATAATAATAGTAATAATACACCCAACTTATATAGTGCCTTTCTACGTGTTCAAAGAAACTTTACATAGCTGAATAAAACAAACAAATACAAAACTCTTCACATAAAAGAATAACATTTTCAATATTTTAATATTTAAAGGTGCTATAGATCATTTTTACGTAATCATTTAAAATAAATAATACATCCAGAGCTTTTTAGAATGGTGTGGAATAAAAGTATTGCTTTTCCCTCGAAATAATTATTGATGAATCAATTTATGATAAAAAAAATTGTTGGATGAATGTTATCTATAGCACCTTTAACCATACTACGCCTATATTTGTGCGAGTTTTTGAGTTGTTGAAAGAGAACCCCGCCACACAAGGTTCGAATGATACTTTGAATCAAGAGAGAAAAAAAGTGACCGTCCTAGCGTGCAGGGTCATATCTTGTGGTACCCAGGCCTAGTTAAGCAGCTTATTGACTGCCTTGTGTGTGTGTGTGTATTCTCAGGAGTACAAACGTAAGCAGCTGGAGGAGCAGCGTCAGTCAGAGCGTCTGCAGAGACAGCTTCAGCAGGAACACGCCTACTTGGTCTCCCTGCAGCAACAGCAGCAGGACAAGAAGCCCCAGCTCTACCACTACAACAAGAACCTGGAGCCCAACAACAAGCCCGCCTGGGCCCGCGAGGTACAGAACTAAATAACAAGCCTGCCGGGGCCCGCGAGGTACCGAACTAAATAACAAGCCTGCCTGGGCCCGCGAGGTACCAAACTAAATAACAAGCCTTCCTGGGCCCGCGTGGTACCGAACTAAATAACAAGCCCGCCTGGGCCCATGAGGTACTGAACTAATTAACAAGCCTGTCTGGGCCCGAACTAAGTAACAAGCACATCTGTGCCTGTGAGGTACCGAACTAAATAACAAGCCCGTCTGGGCCCGAACTAAATAACAAGCCCGTCTGGGCCCGAACTAAATAACAAGCCTGTCTGGGCCCGAACTAAATAACAAGCCCGTCTAGGCCTGCGAGGTACTGAACTAATTAACAAGCTTGTCTGGGCCCCAACTAAGTAACAAGCACATCTGGGCCCGTGAGGTACCGAACTAAATAACAAGCCTATCTGTGCCTGTGAGGTACCGAACTAAATAACAAGCCCACAAGGTACCAAACTAAATAACAAGCCCGCCTGGGCCCGTGAGGTACTGAACTAAATAACAAGCCTGCCTGGGCCCGAACTAAATAACAAGCCCGCCTGGGCCCGTGAGGTACTGAACTAAATAACAAGCCTGCCTGGGCCCGAACTAAATAACAAGCCAGCCTGGGCCCGCGAGGTACTGCACTAAATAGAGGTCCGCCTGTACCCGTCGGGTACCAAACCAAACAAAGGTCCGCCTGGACCTACAAGGTACCAAACCAAACAGAGGTCTGCCTGGGCCCCGCGTGGTACCGAACTAAAAGAGGTCCACCATGGCGGAACTGTCGTCATTATCCAGAAGTAACTGTACTTACAGTAGATTTCATTCATGGTCTTTGCTGCCCTGTACTGGACGCCTGGTGGTACTAATTCCAGATGTAACTATGCCATTGGATAGACAAGTTCCGTGGCTTTTAAAAGAGGTATGACATGACATAATAGAGCCATTTATAAGCCTGGGCCCTCATTTATCAATGGTGCGTACGCACAGATATGTGCGTAAACCCTGCGGACGATAATTTCTAAGCAAAGTGTGGGATTTATCAAAATGAATGTGTGCTTGAGATTGTGCGCAGATATCTACGCACAGCTCAGACCGTGCGTACCTGTCACCAAGCGGTAGAATATGAAGACTCCAGACGGACGGAATATGCTTTCATCAGTTTCATGCATTAGTTTCAACACTGACGTGTTCTGTATGACCCGTAATTCATTATAGTTAACCTGTTCCACCGTGGAATATTTTCTGAAAATCCGCCTAAAATATATACCTAGGTAAATGGAATATTGCTCCACTTCTACAAGGACTATTTGCATATTCTTGGTATCTAGGGTCATCTATGGACCTCAGGGAATGTATTCAGTGTCAGAAATATTGTACTAGGCTTGCTTAAATTGTGATGAAACAAAGGAGAATATGAATTATGATTTTTCTTTGCATCTTTGACAGTGAATAACACCATGCTAATAATTTAACATAAACATTAAAAACTGCCACTGATCTCGTTCAGTACCTTCTTGAGATCATGTGTACAAAAAATCTAAGGAAATTAATAAAGGGAAGATGATTACACAGAAGGTTCTGTAGATACAGTACTGAATTCTCCCATCCGGACCAATGCAATTTGAAATATTATTATAGAATAGGCTTATAAATTACCTTATTATAGCCAATTCGCACATTTATATATATATATACATATATTATCTTTCAAATGCCCGAGTTCAATTTGGATTTAGTATCACCAGGCATGCATAAGAACAGATAATGAAATCTACTGTAATCTACTGTACTTTAAAGTTTTCCCCACAGTGCAACCGTTTTGAAACTAATTTCAGATCTAATTGTTCCTACATGTTAACAATAGGGAAGAGAAACTTGAAAGCCTTTCAATATTTGTCAAAAACTTGACCTTTTGTGTTATATTATCCCGAATAATAAGAGTTATTAAAGAAATTCATACAGAACTATGAACGTTGAACCCCATACAGGGCTCGAAATTAAAAAAAAAATTACTTGGTAGCACTCATCAAAATGTAAGGAGCACCAACAATATATATGTAATATATATTTTTTATTGATAAAAAAAACGACAATATAACAGTACTGTAATGCAGTAAAACAGTGAAAGTAGCCTTAAACTATGTAGTGTAGACCTAGTAGTGTAGCCTATAGTGTAGACTAGACATGTGCCGGTATGACATTTTGAGGGTACGATAACCTTGGGCAAAAATACCACAGTTTCACGGTATTCTGTACATAAAAAAATCCCCCATTGAACAAAACGTCTTTTATTACAGTGCACAATAAGCTTTTCTGTAAGTGTTATTTATGAATGTGTGACGACTGTCTGTATTACACACAGAGGGAACTGTCTGACCACTTTCAAACTAAGTACAGAATATACAATACTTCCATTTGACATTAGCTATTTCTGGGTGGAATATTCCGATTTTAGCTCACTAGATCAGTCACATTAAACTTTCTTTTTGTATAGCTTATAGGGGTGGGCTTGAGTAATCGATTGATCGATTACTCACGGCTATGAGAACTCGATCTTTCAGCCAACAACAGCCAGCTAATGAAGGAATTAATGAAAACTTTATTTAACAGATTGCAGAATGGGTACAATACAGTACGGCTCAATACACAATTGTTAAGGGGATGCAGACCAGAGAAAGACGTATGTCTTGTTTACATCAGGGTCCCCCATTTTCAATTCATAGTGACATTTATGACATACACAACATACATGACATTTATGACATAGGGACATACAATGGCATACAGGTATATAGTAGTTACATTTGTGACATATACGATATGGAAATATACAGTACTGTTACCCAGAAATCCTAACATAAAATATATACATATGATGGGGAGGAGACTGTGTACATTAGGAGGGGAGAAACCACTCTTTATCATCAATGTACATAGATACACACACTACTGCACTATGAACTGCCAGCCAGCTAGCTGGCTACCTAGCCCCTTTCGTGACTGTTCACTCGGTGCATCACAGTCACGAAAGGGGCTACTGGCTACCCGAATCCACAACAGCCAGGCAGCCAATCGTACAAAATACAGTCTCAGCCAATCACATCGATTTGTACAGTTAGTTAGCTCCAGTATTAGCTAGCTACAGTTGCTAGGTAGCTAAAGTTAGCTAGCTAGCTAGCCAACAGCTGCAAAAACGAATGCCTATGATGGTATCAGCCGTTGACACGAGCGCCTATCAGTAGCTAGCCAGCTACATAACGTTAGACACCGCCTTGTGCATTTAACTAAAGTGAATAGTTTACTGGGTAATTTTCTTAAGTGATGTTGAAAGATGAGCTGCACTCTTGCTCTCTTCAGAGCGAATGAGAGATGTTGACTAGACGGGTCTGTGAGGGGCAGGGGCAATGTGAGCACTGGGAGCAGTGTGTGTGAACGTGTGTGTGCGTCAACAACTTGCTGTAGGATGAGAGAAGACAGCGGGGCTTGAAGGCTAATCTTAACCAATCTAAAATCAGCATTAAATGTAAGAACGTCAAGCTCACGTTAGATTGGTTAGAATGGTCACTGTCAACTCACAAGGCACATACTGAGTGACAAACTAGCGAATGGACAGAGAGGGGGGGAAGGGGGGGAGGTCGCACCAGAACAATTATTTGCACTCGCACGAATGCTCCCAATTATATTTTGAGGTCGCACCGATACAATTTCGGTCGCATATGCGACCAATTCGGTCGCAATTTCGAGCCCTGCCATAGATCCCTTCAGGAAGTGTAGTTTGGAAAAATTACAACACTGATCGACAGCTATCGATGTCTATTACAAAATGCCAGCAAAAAGGCTACAATTCCCATGGTTCAAAATTTCCAAAATGGTCGCCCTCTCGGAATAGACTTGAGCAAATCGAAAAGTTAAATCTATCTAATGACACTTTTAACCTATTGCTAAACTAACGTATTGATGATAATATACATCCTACATGCTGTTGTGACATGTTCATGGTGTTAATACTTGAATACGTTTGAAATTAAAATCGCTAATTTTATACAACACTCTGGAACAGGTTAATTGTAAAATAGCGACATTAGTGTAATTATTGTCAAGCCCTATAAATAGCATTTGGAATAGGTCTTTCCGAATGAATGCACCATGGTTTATCGTTGCATTTGGCTGATAAGTCATTGCCGGTGGCCGGGAGGAATGCACGACCCAGGCCTAATTTTATTTAATTAAATTGTAATGTTATTACTGGGGTATCTGTAATTAAAATATCACTTAAATGCAGGTGATCGGGGTTATCCACTGAAGCCATAATGACTCTGACCAAAACCAACAGGCTCACATGCGCACAATAGGCATTGTAGAGCGCAGTTGGCCTGCTGAGAGCAGCAATTCAGTCAAGAGGATCATACATCAGTTTTAAGTAAGTCTACCCTTGCAAGGTCTTAATCTAACTTGAAAAAACCTCAACAAAAAAAGGCATTTATTTTGCAGTATATGGCAAGCGCAAAATAGTGGTTACGAGTTTGTATTCTCCATTGGGTTGCACAGGTATAGCAATGTGCTTCAGCGACTCCTTCATTTCAGACATTACAGTGCAAAATGTCGGGTCAGCTTGTAATTTATTTCTGTCAATGTGCTGGTTCTGTAGGACTGGGTCAGTCAACATCCTTGCCTCCCAGCGCACCGAAGATAGTCTGCATGCTCCCTCCTCCTCAGCGGAGTTGTCTGTGAAATTGACAACTTCATTGGATTTATTTATTCTCTAAAAATATCTATAATCATATGATTAAATATTGTTTAAAAGAAAACCCAAAATAATAATAATAATAATAATATCTTAAATTTATATAGCGCCTTTCAGGAGACCCAAGGCGCTTAACAGCTAAGGGAGGGGGACAGGGAACAACGTAACAACAAAATATTAATCAAAAGGAAAGAAAACGAAAGAAAAAGGGGAAATCAGGCGGAGTCATTTACAAATTTGGTGGAAAGGTGGGTTTTGAGTTGGGATTTGAAAGAGTGCAGGGATGTAGCACTACGGATGTTTGGAGGGAGTGAGTTCCAGAGGGTGGGTGCGGCCACAGAGAAGGCTCTGGGACCAACAGTCCGCATGTTGGTGGTGGGGATGGAGAGGAGACCGGATTCGGAGCACTGCAGCCTCCGGGGCGGAATGTAGGGATGGAGGAGGTCCGCTAGGTACCGGGGGGCAAGGGAGTGAAGGGCTTTGTAGGTGATGAGGAGGATCTTGAAATTGATGCAGGACTTGACTGGAAGCCAGTGGAGGTGGATGAGGGTGATGCCAGGACTTGGTGCGGGTGAGAACCCTGGCAGCAGAATTTTGGACATACCGGTATTGTAGCCTGTTCAGGGCATTACTGGGTAGCCTATGAGGACAGAGTTTGCATAGTCCAGACGGGAGGTGACGAAAGCGTGGATGAGAGTCTCTGCTACATAATACTATTATTAAATACTATTATTCTGTGTGTCATGTTTCCAAATAAGATTGGTCACAACGGAAAATGCTGTATACGTTCAATTTGTTGGTTAAACCTCCGTGATCAATCTCGCTCTCAGTGAAGTTTCTCATAGTTCGCTTGGCTTAGTCCATTATTTCACATTCAATGGGGGTGTTTCATTACCATTAGGGATGTCCCGATCACATTTGTTTGCTCCCGATCCGATCCCGATCATGTGATTTTGAGTATCTACCGATACCGATCCGATCAAATTTTTTAAATTTTTAAATTTTATTTATTTTTTAATCCCAATTTCTCACATTACATTCACCCTGAATGTTGACGTTATCCAGGTGAAAAGTGAACTTCATTCAAGCGAGGCATTGCAATCCTTGACATAAATCATTTGATGTATAATTAAATCAAAGGAAATGCGTTTGGGTCTGAGAGTCTGGCTGGTCTGCCGTTCTGCAGCTGGATACTATTGGTTTGTTTTGGCAAAATTCTTCTGCTCTGTGTGACAATAAATAAATTAGTGATGATATGCAATTTAAAACCAAAACTAAGGCCTCAGTATGAGTTTAAGACGTGAACATGGTCATGTTTGTTGAATAAAAAAATAAAAGTAAAAAAGAAATTGATAAATAAAAATCCTGATTTAAAAAAAATGTGCTGATCCCGATCTTCGGAAAATCACATGATCGGATCGGGACATCCCTAATTACCATATATGGTTAATTAGGGGAGGTTCTGTATGCAAATGCTTACAATCATGCACGAGCATAGACGGTAAGAACAATGGTATTTATCAACACTGAGTGTGCGTACGACCTGTGCACGCACGGTTGATAAATCCCGATTTTTCTGTGCGTAGAGACATTCTAAATTCCGTGCTTAGGAACGAAAATAGAACACTTTCTACGCATTATTGATAAATGAGGACCCTGGCATTTTATATTCTATACTATACTTGTTCTCAAGTTGCTGAATGAGCTCAGTGGCATCTTTTTGCTTTCGATCATTGTTAGCATGGTGTTATTCAACGTCAAAGATGGGGGGGGGGGTGATATTATATTCTACTTTGGTTCATTACAATTTAATCAAGCTTAGTTTACTTGGGTATGTACTTTTAGGCAAATTTTCTGAAAATATGGCTAGGGTTTAACAGGTTAACCTTTATTTAACCAGGCAGGTCAATTCAGAATAAATTTTTATTTATAATGACAGCCTGGTGAGAGGACAAAAGGGCCTCTCGAAGGGTAACAGGGAAACATTTTATAAAATGGAAAAGAGACAGTGGATACATACATCACAGAGGTAAGGGAAATAATTAAAACACATCAAACATGCATGAAGCAGAACAGACAAATTACAGGTAAAAGACGCTGGGTGACAGTTGCAGGATGTGTGTAAACAACTTCGCGATAGAGTCCTTAAAAGTAGTGAGGGGGATCAATTTGTCCTTTTTAAAAGTCTTTTGCATCTCGTTCCAACTGCTGGGAGTAGCAAATTGGAAGGAGGAAGTGTTACCACAGGGAACATCGAGTGAGATATGGTGAGCAGCTCTGGTGTTATAAAGAGTAGATGAATTGACTTGCCTGGTTAAATAAAGGTTAAATACAAATTAAAAAAAAAAATTAGATAAATGTTTAAGTCAAGAGACATGGATTGTGTAAATGCTAGGAATATGTTCCTAATGAGTATATGGTATCTGCTCTGCGGTGTTCAGGTGGAGGAGCGCAGTAAGCTGAACAGACAGGGATCCCCTCAAATCTGCACCACGGTGTCTGACACTGCCATCCAATCGCGCTCGGACTCCGTCAGCCAATCCGGAGTGGCCCAGGCTTCCCAGACCCCGCCCATGCAGCGCCCTGTTGAACCTCAAGGGGGCCAGGGCAAGGTGCGTGTTTTTTGTATTGGTATGAGTGAGTCAAACGTTTAAAGTGTGACAGATGAGATGATTTGCACATTTGCATTTCTTTCTTGTGTGTTCTTTCTTACCTGAGAATGTCTTTTTCAATGCTGCCTTTATTTACTTCCTTCTTTCTCTTCTATTTCTTCCTTTCTCTCTGCACCAACCTCCTAACCCCCACCCCCCTAACACCCACCTCCACTCTCACATCTCTTATCTCAAAACACACACAAATACAATCTTATCTGCCTCTCCATGCCCCTCCTTGCTGCCTTGACCACTCTTCCTTCTCCTTACTGTTTTTTCCTTTTCACTCTTCCTTCGCCCCCTGTCCTGGTCCTCTGCTCTTGACTCCTGCCCTGGCCTCCTGTCCTGGTCCACTGCCACCCTGTGCAGTTCCAGATGGCTCACCTGGTTCCCCTGAAGCCCTACGCCGCCCCCGTCCCTCGCTCCCAGTCCCTCTGCGACCAGCCCACTAAGACCATGTCCGCCTTCCCCACTCAGGACCCCTCCCTCGCTCCCACCCCCCGCCCCATCAACTCCAGGGAGCTGGTCCGTCAAAACTCAGACCCTACCTCCGAGACCCCCGCGCCGCAGATCCACGCCATACGGGAGGACCGGGGCCCCTGGATCCGACTGCCAGAGGTAGAGCTGCCGCCAAAGGTGAGGCAACGAACGAGATGAAGGTTGAGATTAATGTGGATCTTCCACACAAGGTGAGAGATGACGAGATGAAGAGATGATGTCCGTTAGTTGTCCTTTATGATTTTTTCCTCATGCTGAATGAGTTATGAAGAATTATGAGCACATCTCTGGTAAGCACTAGGTTTTTATGGCATAAGCAGAGGCCGTCTATCACAGCATCTGTGTGTCTGTCTGTTTGTATGCATGCATGCATGTACAGATGCAGCACTGAAAAATCAAACCACTTCTGCTGCCCGTCTACTGCTCGTCTAACGCCCCTCTAACGCCCTTCTAACGCCCTCGTCATTGTTGATTTTAGTAGCATGGTTGCGGTTCTGTTATGTGCCGCCAGGAGGCGCAAAGTCAAGTTGGAATTATATCATTGTATCCATCCATCCGACGGCCTGTCACATATTTAACCACATTGTGGTTAAAGATTTGTGGTTTAAGCTGGTGATTATTTTACAGATGGCTGTCGGGCCATTTACTTTATTGAATTAATTTGTCTGAACAGTATTGAGTGGAGCGCACCGCTGTGTGTCATCGAGCGTCGCACACTACAGACATGCACATATTATTTTGTAATGTAATGATTTTCTGTTGATTATTTAACTGTTATTAGTACAGTAATTGTGTTGTATTTTCGATTAACGTGCGTTTTTTATGGATAATCAGCTGAGATGTACTGTATTATTATTTACGTTGAGACAACCCAGCATGCTGGCCGAAGACCCGCCTACTCTGCTCTCTGATTCGCAGACACACAGACAGTGGCTCCAGTCATGGCGGCGAGCCGAGTCGTTGTTAGACGGGTCGATGTTTCTAGCTTTCTAGCATGCATAGCATGCATCTTCGTTGAAAAATAACCAAATATGTCTTTCAGTGAAATGTTAGTGCCTTAGCCGGGGCACCTTCGCCATTTTGGACATTAGGATCTATTTTCCGTCTGTCACTTGCTTTAGTGGTGATTCGGGAGTTCTACAGTAACGTTACAGTAGCTAACGTCATCCCGGTTCATACAGTAGTACTGTATATTTGTATGTCTCTAAATGTCTTGATGAATTGAACGTTCATTTAAGTACCTGTGTTATTCAGTACATTACAATTAAACTTCTTCAACTTGAACCTGTGTGGAATGTGTATTCAGAGCAGATCAGTATCCTAATGACTTTAGTTTTATGCCTCCGGCGATAAGGTGTTTTGCTAATTCTGTCAACGTATCGTGCATATACACTACTTGCTATTGGCAAACGATTGAATACAGCTGTGAAACGGGCCTTAACGTACGTGTTATTAACCATACTGTACTAGGGCTGGGCTATATATCGAGTATACTCAATGTATCGCGGCTTGTTCTACATGAGATGTAGTAAATTATTATATCGTGGACATCGAGTATATGTTGTCACGTTGCGGCTGAGATGAGACTTGCTTTTGCGCAGAGCTGTCCTCATTTCATTATAGACACATGACTAGTGCGGACCTTAAATGACATGCAATTGTAATTTCATTAGACAGACCAGCGCGGACCTTTAATGACATGCAATTTAATTGTTTGGCTGCCGGAGGTTAAATTCATGATATACCATCTGTTGCCAGCTCTATTTGTCTATGTAGAAGTTCCCCTTCTTTGCAGGGCTATAACTTTTTAAATTCTATTGCTAAATTGCCATTATTAGGGCCCATTCAATGTCCTATATGTATTGTTCAGGGTGTATGAACGTTAAACTTTTTCATTCACATATTCATACTAAAATATGATCTAAAGTATAAGTATGTTTTCATCTCTTTCTGCAGCTTTCTCCAGAACGTGATTTATAGCCCCAAATTCATTATATTGATGATCAAATACAGTTTGATAGCAATCGGCGCGATATAAAAAAATCCAACTGGACGGACTTCTGGAAGTTACTACACGTCGTCTGATGTTGACCGGATGGCCGAGGGGGCGTTTATAATTCCGTGGGCAGCGTTATACCATTCATCTAATGTGGGTCATATGTTCATCAGATCAGTTGGTATCGTACACATTGAAAAATAACGCTGAATCTTACCGTATCTTCCTCGCGCCGTTGGGCGATGAGCGTGGAACAGACATTTTCCTATTATGGGATATAGAAATATCCGGTCCATTTCCAGCTTGTATAATAGTATATACGTCCAAATCATGTTGTTTATCGAGTTATTTGCAGCGATCGATGTTCACTGTGTGAAGACTGAGTCTCTCTAACACTAGCGAGTGCCCGGACCCCATATGGAGTGAGTCCTACCGGGTTAAAGGTAACATCCGTTTTTTTTTTCGATCTACCGATCGGCCACCAGATGGCGGTCTTGAACCGCTAGAGGATTGAGAGGAGATCACACTTGTGTCTAAGGCTCCCGGAAAGGAAATATGATTCCGATCACAGATTTTTGAAATATTGATATCAAAGACGAGTTACGGCGTCTTCGGCAACTTGAGCATGGCGGGGAAGGACGCCTAAAAGCGTCTTCCGGCAGTTAAAGTGTTAATGACATGCAATTTAATTGACGCAAGCAATGGGCTAACGTTAGCTGCTAACCAAGTTATCCATGATGACTAGGCTAAGCTTACTAGCGTTAGATGCTAACCCTGGAAAACGCTCAAAGCGGACTCCACAACACTAGGGTCATTAGTGAGGAAAGGGGGTGGGTTATATTGACGACGCTTGACAACAGAAGTTTAAACATAACTTCATATTTATTGGTTATTCGTTTCTTTATATCATCCAGTTTCCATCTCCGTGTGTTCAACTCTTCCTGTTTACATTCGAGTGTGACGTCACCTACGGCAGCTTAGACGATCAAAACGCAAACCTAGAACAAAACCCGAGGGGGGGGGGGGGTGCTGGCTCTCTCGCGCGGGCTGGCTCTCTCGCGCATTCTTGCCCTCTCTCGCGCATTCTTGCCCTCTCTCGCTCTCTCTCTACATTCAATGATTTAAAGTAGCCAAACGTTACAGTATAAATACTAACTGGATAGTTGATGATATAAACATTTAATTTCATTATCTGAAATATTCTAAAATCATTAAGTCTGCTATAAGCCATTATCCCTTTGTGTGTGATTATTATTTTCTCACAGTAGTGTGTGTGTATATATATATATATGTGTGTGTGTTTGGCTAAAGTGGATAGAAAACACAGTACTGTGCAAAAGTCTTATATAAATTGTCTTAGATGTAAATATATTTTTTTATTAGTGTGTCAGTAGACTACTCTTAGTACATTTTCATTTAATTATTTTTTAAAGCATCTTCATGGTTTAATAATGCAAACATATGTTGCAGGGACTTATTATAGTCATCATATTGGCGTGACTGTATGCATCAAAGGGTTAAATCAAGCATTTTTAAGTGCTTTAGAGGAAATGTCCAAATATCGCGATATATATTGTGTATCGTGATATGGCCAAAAAATATCGCGATATCATTTAGAGGCCATATCGCCAATCCCTATACTGTACATTTAAATCATATCGCCTTCTATCTACACCAACAACACAGCATTGGAGCGCACCGCTGTGTGTGTGTGTGTGTGATTTTCTGTTGATTATTTAACTGTTATTAGTACAGTAATTGTGTGGTATTTTCGATTAACGTGCGTTTTTTATGGATAATCAGCTGAGATGTACTGTATTATTATTTACGTTGAGACAACCCAGCATGCTGCCCCAAAGACCCGCCTACTCTGCTCTGTGATTCGCAGACACACAGACAGCATGCATCTTCATTGAAAAATAACCGTGATGCATGCAGCACATTTGTATCAAAAACACTTTACCTTGTGATCCCCAACCTGCAATATTAACGATGCTGGTACAATTTTCAAATGATTGAGGTCGTACACAAAACAGTTCAGTCGATAGTATAATGACAAAAATAATAATAATTGATCAAGATAGTTAATCAATCAAAACACGACTACACCATCCCCTTAATTTGGAATAATGTCAAACAATTTATGCATTACTATTAGGGATGCTCGATATTGGCTTTTTTACCGATACCGATATTCCGATATTGTCCAACTCTTAATTTCCGATACCGATATCAACCGATATCAACCGATACCGATATATGCAGGGTTTCCCCGTCCAAAAAACTGAATAATTTCAGGTAACTAATAATTTCACTGGATATATATATAACAAATATTGTTATTGTTTTTTTTTGTTTTTAAACCGATACCGATATTCTCCGATATCACATTTTACTGCCGATATCGGCCGATAATATCGGTCGGCCGATAATATCGGTCGGCCGATAATATCGGACATCCCTAATTACTATATTTCATCACAATATAATAGATATAGCTAGACTACTGACATTGTCATTGTGATAATGTCAGTAGTAGCTACCTGTATCTATTGTTTACACTTGAAATGTGTGTTTTTATTTTGTGTGCATTTTTATTTTGTCACAATATTATTTGAAAATATTGTCTAAAATCGAACTGTATTACTGAGTTGCAGCACTTAAAAACAGTGCTTTCTGTTTTAAGATTTGATTTGATTAGATCTGTGTCATATTCTCTTCAGTTGAGATTGATCCACTAACATAAGTAAATGACTATACATTACTGTAATAATATAAGCTCCAAGAGCTTTCAAACTTGACATGCTTGATTGCAGCCCTGAGAACATTGTGAGGTACATTATGAATTGAAAATGGGGGACCCTGATGTAAACAAGACGAAAGTCTTTCTCTGGTCTGCATCCCCTTAACAGTTTGAGTGCCACGCCCGAGAATATTCGGGTTTACGCCCCGACCGTTGAGTGCCATGCCCGAGAATATTTTGGTGTTTTTTTTTATTTTATTTTTTTATTAGCGATCTGAAATCATATTGCATCACGCAAGCCTACCGTTGGAGATCCAGGGACCGCCGGCGATCAGATGTGAAAAAAGCGCCCCTATCGTCTCCCAGATGGTAAATCACCCTTTTGGAATGGACTCAATGAAAGTGAATGGGAGAACGGATTTCTGACTCCACATTTTACTTCTCACTGATGCAGCCGGGGTTACCAGAGTTCATTCTGGAGCCTCTGAGCCGCGGGGAATCATGTGTTCTACTGTACACACGTTGGATCAATACACTTATCGATTTTTTCGAATGGTGATCAGGAATTGGAATATACCATTTAGATACCATCTGATGTCAGGTAAGGAATCTATGTTATCAGTGTTAGGATAATCAGACTCGTTTTCATGGAGATATAAGCGTTTCCACTATATGTGATACAGCTGTTTTGACTGTAAAAGCCATGAGGAAATAATAGCAGCGATTATCAGCGCACGAGCGTGCGTGCGCACACATATACTATCGATCATCTAGCGTTTATTTGAAAACGATTCATAAATAGACAGACGAATGATAACGTTCTGGAATATTCCAGTAAAAGGCGATTATCATAGGCATGGGTTGTTTTTCCCCGGAAAACGGGTGATTTTCAAAATGCTATCAAACGGAAATGAAGCGATAAAAATACAATCTGCCTCGCCAATGTTGACTGGAAAATGATTCTTTGATAAGCGATGGGCAGATTAGACACATAGCCATAATTTAAAACATAGATTAGGCGATATTAACGTTAACATTGGCCGTGGACCGTGGCATCAAGGGGGTAAAAAGGAAAACCCGGCGTGGCACTCAAAGTGTTAATTAACAATTGTGTGTATTGGAGCTGTAGTGTACTGTACCCATTCTCCAATCTGTTCATTAAAATGTTCATTCATTCATTCATTCAAGGCCACCACTGATGTCATGTGTCCAGGCAGGCCTCGGGTACAAAATTATAAAAATTTAACAGACCAAGAAGAAAAGTACAAACAAACAATTAAATCACAATCTTCTTCCTGGGATCTTCTGTCTGCGGGGTTCTCAAACGCTCATTGACCCGATCACTATAAAACACTATAGCAGTGTTTAACTACATCGATCACCGACTGTCATAGATTGCAAGGTAAGGCAGATTTCCCCTGTTGGCCGTTCCAATTTACCTTTTGAGACCACAGTTGGTAGGTTGTAAAGTCAATTAGCAACATGAACATTCGAGTTGCATAATCATCAGGCCGCGGTTTGCTGCCTTTGTTAGCAATGTCGTAACTAGGGCTGTCTTAAATGCTTCGAAGCTTCGAACGTTCGATTCGATGGCACAAGCTTCGAACATTAAAAAAAAATCGAAGTTTAAAAAAAAATAAAATAAAAAAATTTTACTTCGATTTGTGTGTGTGTGTGTGTGTGTGAACTACCCATCCCAGTTAGGACAGCCGAATCCCGTCCAATCTTTCGCCGTCGACTAAAGACTCACTTCTTCAACCATTATCTGAAATGATTAAAAAAAATAAAAAATCTAACCGTGACTAACCTTACTGTCATGCACTTGTCCTAATAAACTAACCTACAATGTAACACGCAACACTTTGATGAACATTGTTACTCAGCTGATAGAGTTGTACCCTTCTTGCTGTCTTGTCGTACAGAACTTGTAAGTCGCTTTGGATAAAAGCGTCAGCTAAATGACTAAATGTAAGTGTGTGTGTGTGTGTGTGTGTGTGTGCGCGCACCTTGTAGAATTCCACACATAAGAAAGAAAGATACTGGGATGAATAAACAAAATAGGAAATAAAATGTAGAAATGCATGCAATACATAAATAAATATGAATCTCCATATATGAAATATAACATTTAGATAAGGTGCTACTGAGATGTTTTGGTGAGTTCTTTGTTTTTTTGTGGAAGTTGCCCTTCTTAAAAATGCATCAACATTCACTGATAATTGGTCTGTAGTGGAGTCTACAAGGTCTACATTGCCGGACCATGTAGAATCCGGACCTTGTAGACTGACATAATTCTGTGCATAGTTTAGTCTACACAGGCCATATTTCAAATAATCAAAATCTTACTTCATTCATCTTAAACATTCTTGATTTGGGGGATTGGTAGTTCCCATGAAATCTGAAGTTGTTCAAACGACAACAGCGATCCACCTTGAATTAAATCACACAGCCGAGTGAAACCTTGTTGGATGCGTCAGTCACGAAAGGGGCTACTTAATTAATTTATCCAACCCACTTTATTTATAGAGCACATTTAAAAACAACAACGTTTACGAAAGTGCTGTACAAGTCCCACAACATAAGAAAAAAAAGAAAAAAAAAAAATTCGAAGCTTCGAATTAAAATCGAAGCTCGGCCCCGAAGCTTTGATTGCCAAAAAAAGCTTAGAAGGTCAGCCCTAGTCGTAACACTTTTGCTCGTTCTCTGCTGAAATGTTTTGCAGTTGTATGTCGGGCAAAAGGGGACCATTTACCCGTCTCGTCATTTAGCCACTGGCGCTGCAGGCTGGGGGGTTCTGAACGTAGACGGCAACAGTGACAGGCTCATCCTGAGACCATCATCCCCTGCAGGCTAGGGGGTTTTGAACGAAGACAGTGACAGGCTCATCCTGAGACCATCATCCCCTGCAGGCTAGGGGGTTTTGAACGGAGACAGTGACAGGCTCATCCTGAGACCATCATCCCCTGCAGGCTAGGGGGTTTTGAACGGAGACAGAGATAGTGACAGGCTCATCCTGAGACCATCATCCCCTGCAGGCTAGGGGGTTTTGAACGGAGACAGTGACAGGCTCATCCTGAGACCATCATCCCCTGCAGGCTGGGGGGTTTTGAACGGAGACAGTGACAGGCTCATCCTGAGACCTTCATCCGCTGCAGGCTGTGGGGTTTGAGGTGACGGAGACGGCGAAAGGCTCATGCTTGCACCTTCATCTCTTGAAGGTGTGAATAGCTGGCGGTTGAAAGCCTGAGCAGTGACAGAGGGTTCCACTAGCCTTGGTCTGTTTTGTTGTTGTTGTTGCTTGCGTAGCTGTCTAAGCTGCGTGGCGTGCAGATGTTCTGTGGCCTCAAGTCGTCTCTCCAACGTAGCACGGCCTTGCTCTGTGGCCTGAAGTTGTGTACGCAGTATGGCCAGTTCTTTCTCCGTCGCCTCATGCCGTTTCTCCAGCCTGGCAACATATTTTTGTATTTTATGGTCCAACACATTAGCCACTAGCGACATGACAATTCCATTACAAATCTCAGAAATGGTTTGTGTTGCTGCGTCTCTAGTCTCTGCTGGTGGTCCCACAATGGACTGCGGCATCGAGGCACTAACAACTGCAGCCTGCACAGAAAAAATGGGATGCAAAATAAATGTTTATGATTTTTCTTTGCATCTTTGACAGTGAACACAGTACTGAATTCTCCCATCCGGACCAATGCAATTTGAAATATTATTATAGAATACATTTACATTTAGTCATTTACCTGACGCTTTTATCCAAAGCGACTTACAAGTTCTGTACGACAAGTCATCAGGGAGGGTACAACTCTTATCAGCTGAGTAACGATGTTCATCAAAGGGTTGCGTGCTACAGTGTAGATTAGTTTATTAGGACAAGTGCATGACATAGAATAGCAGGCTTATAAATTACCTTATTATAGCCAATTCGCACATTTATATATAGGGATGGGTATCGTTAGGATTTTACAATATGGAGACTATTAGGAGACTACAATATGACTACAACGATTTCATGACGGCTTCCTGTCCTCGCATTTCCGGTTCAATGCAATGCATTTCACAATTTCGAACGTTACATTTTCAACAACAGATTGCTGCTAATTAAACACTTCATGGAAACGAAGTAACGTTAACGTTATGTCGAGTTCATACGTGTAGTGTAGTATGAACTTGACATAACGTTAACGTTACTTGAGATCATGTGTACAAAAGATTTTACAATATGGAGACTATTAGGAGACTACAATATGACTACAACGATTTCATGACGGCTTCCTGTCCTCGCATTTCCGGTTCAATGCATGCACGGAGCGAACTTAACGTTACACGTTACTCCGTTTCCATGAAGTGTTTAATTAAGTCCATGGAAGTCCTACTTTTATAGAACAATATTGATATTGATTTATGATGTAATACTTACAGCCTTCTTCTTAACCATGCTAATCTTAGATGGCTTGGAGGTAGGCCCAGGTTTCTTCTGTCCTTGATTTTCTTTTATTGGAGCTGCCATTACGCATGGGCGATCAACAGTAGATCTCTGAATAAAATAAAAAATTATGCATAAATAAATCAGTGAATATACACTACAATCAGGAAGAATACACAAATCACATTATTTCATATAATCAGAAATCTGTTGCATAAAAACATACAGTACCTTCGGTTGTTTGCTGTAAAAGGTTGCCATTTCGATCTGTGCTCAGTAAGAATACTCTATTAGTGATTACACTGAAAAGTTTATCGCTGTGAAATAAAATGTATATGCAGCTGCTAGTCGACCATTGGTGGAGCTCTCACGAAAGCTCCAACGAACCAATTCTCGAAGACACTCTGACGTCCCGAGACCGCCGCCATCTTGGTATTGGGGAAACAAACTGATTTCTATCAAATGTATGCATTGAGCTCCGTTCTTATTACATATTTTATCACATTCTTGTTCATTTCATAACCTTTTCATATAATTTGTTTTGAAAATATTGAGGCCAACACATTTCACTATTTCGAAAACCTTTCTGGTAATTCTAAGTGCATGTTTCCCCCAAGCCATAGACATGCACTTAGACAGAAAGTTAAAAAGACAGGAAGTTGACTTAGAGAATGGGAGACAAATCCATTGTTTATAAAGTCTCATATTATGAAATTTAATGATTTGGTTTATTATAAAACTATGCAAATAATGTACAGAGCTAAAGCAAACTATACTCTATATATAATTTATATATTTTATACCCAGTTTAATCACCTGTACATTAGGGGTGGGACGATACATCGATCCAGATCGATATATCGATCTATTATCAATAATCAAATAGGATCGATGCAACGTAAAAAGATCGATTCTTATTTTGAAAATCCCCTCGTGAGCATATCCGCCCCCGGCCGGAACAACAACATTAGCTCAGCGCAGCTCCGTGTGTAGACGTTAGAAAGCATTGCTTCAGAGTCCGCCTATTTTGCCCGAAATAAGTGCCTGTTGTTTTTTCCCCCACAAGGGGTCAAATGCATCTAAACATGCTTTCCATCCTCGCCATTCCTTTATGCCCACGTCGCGTTAAATACCGAAATTAACGTTGCGTTAGCGTGAGCTAACTAAGCTAAGCAGCTAACCGTGAGAGGAGAGGAGAGAGGAGAGGGGACTTGGGAGGGGTGGGGGCACTGGGCAGTCTACCTTTCTGTGGGGGACTTGGGGAGAGGCATTCTGTGTGTGTGTGTGTGTGTTACTGAGGATGGACAGATAATGTTGATATTTAAACATGAATACATAATAAATGTATTCATGATCATCATGCAACATAAAACAATTGTAGGAAGTTTGGGAGAGGAAGGGGTTTTAGCTTGCGTGTTGTGAGTTCCAAAACATTTTACTTAAAGTTTAAAGCTCAATATATAAAAAGTGAACAGGAGGTCTATTTGTATTAAAAACAATATATTGTTTTTCATTTAAATGTCTGGAAGAGCTAAAAAATAAAAACATCAATTGATATTTCCGTAGCCTTTTTTTAGTTGATCTAAATGTTACTGATTGTGTTAAATGGGCACATAATATTGCCTCATATCGATCGCAGGCACCTGAATCGAATCGTATCGTATCGTGGCAGACTTTGTGATATCGGCAAATATCGTATCGTTGTCCAAAGAATCAATATCGTATCGTATCGTGATGAAACTGGTGATTCCCACCCCTACTGTACATTGTATATTACTATTGCACTTTACTGTTACATTTGCACTCTGGTTAGATGCTAAACGTCTTTTCATTGTACTATACTTGTGCTGTATAATGACAATACATTTTAATTGATCTGATCAAATCAAATAAAAAAAAATTATCTACTTTTTCTCCCCATTTTTTTCCGTTTTTCTGCCATCCCCAATTTCGTATTGTCAAATTCTACCCTCCCCTGTCTCGAACGTTGTTAGGCCATGCCTCCCACAAGCCGGCTGCAATGTGGACGAAGCCTTGCATCACGTGTCCCCTCCGGTACACGAGGAGGCAGCAGTCGCATCTTTTCACCTGCACAGCGCGATCTCTCAGCGGTGAGGGTCTGCGTGGGTGGGTCACGCCGCCCCTGTTGCTTCCTGATTCTGCTGCGCAGGCGCACAAACCGACCTGTAGGAGTCGCTGTCCACAACGTCCGATCCCCACCCACCAGCTTCCCACCCCTAACACTGCCAATTGTGTTAGTATGAACGACCAGCCAAGCTGGTAGCAATGCCGAGAGCTGGGCTCGAACCCAGAATCTCCTGCATTAGTGGCGAGCGCCTTGCCCACTGCGTCACTTAGCCGCCCCTTAATCAAATCAAATATTAAAACCGAAAGCTCTTTCACACCTTAGTTTGTTTGAAATGGTCTGAATCAAAATTGAAATAGTTACTTTTGTTAACTTAACCAAACCTTCTAAACAAGCTATGTGATCATGCCTTTTATTTGACATACTTTTGAAATCTATACCTGCCAACATTATAGGCTGTGAAAAAAGGGACATATTCTGGGGCTTTAAACTGAAGGAGATTAGACTGTCCAAATCACAGGGGTTATGCTGAAATGACCATTGCATAGTCTATTTTGGTAACAAGTATAATATACGGTATACACTTTTGCAGGACATATAATGATTTGGTTTATTATAAAACTATGCAAATAATGTACAGAGCTAAAGCAAAGTTACTCTCAGACGGGCTACAAAGTTTTTTTTTAACACATGCTAATGTTGCATTCCATTTCCTTGGGAAGTCATAGCTGGGAAGAGATAGGGAGAGAGAGAGAGACATGATGGGAAGGAGAGGGGGCGGGGAGGATTATTGGTGTCAAATGCGTCTGGTTGATACGGATGACCATCCACAAGAACATCCTCTCATAGACTGACTTGGCCAGGGCCAAAATTGTTTCACATTGTGAGGTACATTATGAATTGAAAATGGGGGACCCTGATGTAAACAAGACGAAACAATTGTGTGTATTGAGCTGTGTACTGTACCCATTCTGCAATCTGTTTATTAAAATGTTCATTCATTCATTCATTCAAGGCCACCACTGATGGCATGTGTCCAGGCAGGCCTCAGGTACAAAATTATACAATTTTAACAGACCAAGAAGAAAAGTACTAGGGCAAAATCAGAGATATTTGTACATTTTTAAACTGTCTGGCAGCAGTCCCTGCCCACTGTTGTGGAGCCTGATGGCCGCTGGTATGAAGAATGTAACACCTATTAACACCTCGTGAAAGAGAGGGCTGGATTGACTCAAATCTATCATGAGGTTGATGTGGCCATCACTGTACTGTATCTCACTTTCTATACAAATGCTTATTACATATGACTGGGCCATTGGCTCTGGTATTTCCATTGTCACTGTATAGTTTCATGTCTAAATAGTTTGGGGGTAGGCAGGGAGGGGCACTGGTGTGCAGTCATTAGACATTTATTTTGAATGGAATGACTGGCACATTTCCAGCTTAATGGAGTTTCATTAGTTGTTGGGATAACACAGTGTATCACAGTACACATGCTAATGTTGCATTCCATTTGCTTGGGAAGTCATAGCTGGGAAGAGATAGGGAGAGAGAGAGAGAGAGACATGGTGGGAAGGAGAGGGGGCAGGGAGTATTCTTGGTGTTAAATGCGTCTGGTTGATACGGATGACCATCCACAAGAACATCCTCTCATAGACGGACTTGGCCAGGGCCAACATTTTATAATTTTGTACCTGAGGCCTGCCTGGACACATGACATCAGTGGTGGCCTTGAATGAATGAATGAACATTTTAATGAACAGATTGCAGAATGGGTACAGTACACTACAGCTCAATACACACAATTGTTAAGGGGATGCAGACCAGAGAAAGACTTTCGTCTTGTTTACATCAGGGTCCCATGCTTGATTGCAGCCCTGAGAACACTGTTCACATTGTGAGGTACATTATGAATTGAAAATGGGGGACCCTGATGTAAACAAGACGAAAGTCTTTCTCTGGTCTGCATCCCCTTAACAATTGTGTGTATTGAGCTGTGTACTGTACCCATTCTGCAATCTGTTCATTAAAATGTTCATGTTGCATTCCATTTGCTTGGGAAGTCATAGCTGGGAAGAGATAGGGAGAGAGAGAGAGACATGGTGGGAAGGAGAGGGGGCGGGGAGGATTCTTTGTGTCAAATGCGTCTTTAAACTGTCTGGCAGCAGTCCCTGCCCACTGTTGTGGAGCCTGATGGCCGCTGGTATGAAGAATGTAACACCTATTAACACCTCATGCAAGAGAGGGCTGGATTGACTCAAATCTATCTGCCGCATACTAATGGCCGCATAATCAATGATCCATCTGTTTGCTCCAATCATGTTATCAGACCAATCAGATCAATCCACTACTGTACTTTATATAAAGTGTTATAGTACAGTGTCATGTTGTGTTGCTGCCCAAAATGGCAAAAATTCGCAGACAACACTCGAGAGATGTGCGCAGACTTCGATCTCAAGGCATGTCTACAAAACGAATTCAGCAACACCTTGCATCGGTCGGAATCAGCGTTACAAGGAGCACAGTTTGGTGACATTACAAAAGGAAAGAACCACGAGCTAGAGCGCCACCTAAATTGTCTGAGTAAGTATTTGTTCTATCGATATTACAGTAGCACATACTGTACAGTAGTGAAATAATATGTTGCCGTTTCACAATTATGCTCATTCTGTGCTGACAGATAGCTACTGTAGGTTCATTAACTCAGTTAATTAATTTCCTTTATTTTTCTTTCTCTATAGCAATGTCATGGTTTCTATTGACGAGATGACCAAGGCCCGCGACTGCATGGTTGCAAGACAAGTTCAGAGACAGCTGGATGACGTGTTTGGTGTCCGTGTCGGACTGAGTGCGATACAGGGAGCGCGTAGACGTCTTGGCTGGAAATATGGCCAGACAAAATTCTGGCCAATGATCAGGGGACATTTTTTAGAATTAAGACTTGCACAAGCTCACCTATGGCGTGACATATGTGAAACGTGGCATGACGTGATCTTCACAGACGAAAGCACTGTGGCACTCGAACATTTTGCTAGACAGTGCTTTTCCAAGAAATGCCATCGTATGGTTAAACCAGCCCCAAAACACCAATTGAAACTGCATGTTTGGGGAGCGATTTCCAGAATGGGCGCAGGCCCTCTGGTAATTTTCGATGGGATAATGGACAGTGTTTTTTGAGGAATCGATCCTCAAGGCAGCGGCCGGCCCCTACATACAGGCAACATTTGGGAGACGACACAGATTCTTCCAAGACAATGACCCAAAACACACTGCTGCACGACTTTGCATTGAAGCAGAGGGGATTAATTGGGTCAAAATGCCCGCTGAATCTCCAGATCTGAACCGCAGCGGACAAGGCGCTCGTCACCAACGCAAGAGACACTGGTATCGAATCCAGCTGTCAGCGTTGCTTCCGGCTTGGCCGGCTGTCGTCATACTGGCTCGATTGGCAGAATCAGCAGGAGGGAAGCCGGTGGGTGGGTCTGGGTCGCTGTGGACAGCATCTCCTACAGTTCGGTCGGGGCGCCTGCACAGCAAGGGAAGGATCTAAGTAGGGCTGACCTTCAAAGCTTTTTTTTGGCAATCGAAGCTTCGGGGCCGAGCTTCGATTTTAATTAGAAGCTTTGGATTTTTTTTTTATTAATTATAATATATATATATATTAGTGCTGTCAGGCGATTAAAAAAATTAATCTAATTAATTACAGGATTTGTAATTAATTAATCTAATTAATCTCATTTTAATCGCATAACCATTTTATGCCTTATATTCTATAATCATATTTCAAATTGGATGTGTCCGGATGGCAGAATTCAGTACTGTATCTACAAAACCTTCTGTTTAATCATCTTCCATCTATTAATTAGCTTATATTTTTCAGGTCTGGTCAATTTGAGCATAGTGTTATTCACAGTCAAAGATACAAAAAAATTAATTGATATTCTCATTTGGTCCATTATAATTTACTGAAGCCTAGTAACAGACACAGTATTTCTGACACTGGGAATACATTCCCTGAGATCCATAGATGTCCCTAGAATCAGATACCAAGAACATGCAAATGGACCATATAAAAAAGTCTGTAAATGTGTATTCTACGTTCTTATGGAATGAATGAGATTAAAAAAAAAATTATTAAAAAAAATTATTTTTAATACATTTTGAGTTAATTTTCATAGCGCGATAATTTGCTGTGTAATTAATTAATCTAATTAACGCGATAAACTGACAGCCCTAATATTAGAGCTGGACACCCTGCTTCACATTCACACAGTTCCATTCACACCTGGGAGCTGCCCAGTACAACCACAGTTGACACCATTGGCCACTGAGCAACTCCACTGGAGCAGTTGATTTGCATTGGCAGGGTTTGGCCCTGTCTGGTACCCAACGGGAAAAATATTATAGGCACTATAAGTAGACACCGCTACATAAAACAAGCTGGTCTGCATGAGTGACTGGTGGAAGAAGGAGAAATAGAGATAGGACTGATTGAGTCAAGCCATGTCACATAGTTCAAGTTTGAAATGCTTCTTTCTGTTTTGCTCCTGAGAGTGTGCTAGATACTGTACTGTACTGGTAATATTATTTATTTGTGTTAACTTCTGAATAAAACAACTTATTAAACACAAGTACATCTTATTGAACATTATTTTGATATTTCATTACCAATTATCATAGCAAAACAGCTTTTTCAAACAGTCTGTAATGCATTTTGGAAACGGGAGATGGGCTCATGGTGTAATGGGCCACCTGGCCTGAGAAACATAAGGAGGAAAGAAAAATTAAGGACTTACTTCTGGTCATTATTTGGGTAGAATAATTTATTTTTGAATGCCTTCGGCAGATTTTTTATTTATTTTTTTAGCCATTTTAATGTGGAGTCAGAAATCCGTTCTCCCATTCATTTTCATTGAGTCCAATCCAAAAGGGTGATTTACCATCTGGGAGACGATAGGGGGCGCTTTTTTCACATCTGAGCGCCGGCGGTGCCTGGATCTCCAACGGTAGGCTCGCTTGATGCAATATGATTTCAGAACGCGGAGAAAAAAAAAAAAAAAAAAAACGAGAATACTCGTGACGTGGCATTCAGCGGTCGGGGGGGTAAACCCGAGAAAAGCTGTGAGTGTCATACAAAGTGTTAAGGGGATGGTGTAGTGTTTGATTGATTAACTATCTTGATCAATTATTATTATTTTTGTCATACTATCCACTGAACTGTTTTGTGTACGACCTCGATCTTTAGAAAATTGTGCCAGCATCGTTAATATTGCAGGTTGGGGATCACAAGGTAAAGTGTTTTTGATACAAATGTGCTGCATGCATCACGGTTATTTTTCAACGAAGATGCATGCTGTCTGTGTGTCTGCGAATCACAGAGCAGAGTAGGCGGGTCTTCGGGGCAGCATGCTGGGTTGTCTCAACGTAAATAATAATACAGTACATCTCAGCTGATTATCCATAATAAACGCACGTTAATCGAAAATACCACACAATTACTGTACTAATAACAGTTAAATAATCAACAGAAAATCATTACATTACAAAATAATATGTGCATGTCTGTAGTGTGCAACGCTCAATGACACACACACAGCGGTGCGCTCTGTGGGATATTCGTGGATATCCTGAAGAAGAATGTTCTCAGTCAACCGAGGTTCAGTTAATAAAGTTTTATTAACCAAACGGATAGAAATATACACATAGTATTTAGAGAGAATGGCTGAGGCTCTCCTGACGTCTCCGATACTGGTAGATAAGATCCCTATCTCCCCCGTTAGTGCAATCCATAAACCATACTAATTCTCCACCTCCGTAAGAATTCGACACTTCGACACCGTGAGATACCTTATGAGGAAAAGCGTTGTTTTATTGCTATAAACAGAACCTCATAATCAGATGTTGTCAGATGTTATCAAATTGTATCGTCCTTGAAGAGTTTATTCTAATGATCTTTCGGTGTGTTCGTCTATCGTCCTTTTGTGATTCAGTCCAATAGTGTTCAGGCCTGTTCGTTAGCCTAACCCTCCTCGCGTTAGCCGAAGCTACTGTAATGATGATGTGGCATTCTCCCCCCCCCCCCCCTCCGTGGTGGAGGAGGAAGAGTCTCTCCTGGTTCCTTCCCTCCTAGTCTCAGTCAGATATTAGTCTGCCCTACCCGGAACCACTGTCAGCTTTATAGGATCTTCGTCATAGAAACGATAGCCCCGCCCCTCTTCCGGTTGTCAGGCGACGCGCTGTCATGACAACCGCGTTTAACCTTTACACACACTTCAAAACGTTTCTCTACTGTTGCATTAAAGAGGTCACCCCTCTCCCTCGCTCTGGGAGACACTCCGTCTTATCTCAGATGTTCTTCCAAGGAATGTCAACAAACACCCTCGCTGGCAGTGTATTCAATCCACTGGTCACCGTTCTGAACCAACCTCTGCTACGCCAAACACATTTCTGCCCTCTCTGACCTGGCACCGTTAGATGCTACCATCTTTCCCCAATCTATACATCACATACATTGAAAAAGCACCCCAAATCCCTCATTCCCCCCTTTGATTCTTAATCAACCTTAAGAATCATAAATCATTATTCGGTTTTTTTAATTAATTATGCCAAAAATAGCCTGTGGTTGAAGCAAACCAACCCCATCTCTCGTGCACAAGAAACGAAGACGGCCCACGGTCAACCCAGTGATCTTGCTGCCTGATGTCTGTTTGCGCCCCCCTTTGTGCACAAAGGGAACCGAAACCGACCACCAAAACCAACAACATCCAACGACTCATCACAATTGGAGCTCCTCTGTCTGCTCCCAATAATTCTATCCTGTTGTTTTACTCTTTTCCCTCTTACCAACCTTCTATATATATATATATATCCTTCTATACATATATCTTCTATATGAATCCTCCATTTATATCTCATACTCCTAATCAATGAACACCGGACTTCTCGCTGTTGTCTCGTCTCTCGATCTCCTGATTGACTCTGAAAGGAAGTCCCTGTTTGTCCATGATTCACCGCCCGTGCTCTGTTGTTTCAAAACGCTCTCTAAACAGCGTCTCCGCAGGGAAACCCCCTCCGATGTCCGCCTCGTTCTCCCCTGGGCAAACACCGCCTGCGACCGCTGGACTCCGCCTCGTCGGCCGTCTCCGCCCCGTTGGCCGTCTCCGCCCCGTCGGTCATCTCCGCCCTGTCGGTCATCTTGGTTGAGGCTCATCTCCACCGCCGTCGGCCCTCTCCAGACTCTGAAAGCAGAAACACCACGCCGGCAGTTTTTCTGTACACTCGACCCTGTGTTTTCTATTAGTCTACAGAGGCTTTGGGCCTGCAGCTCGTTCTCTATATATTTTTTCCTCTGCAAGCCCCTGCCATGGCCACGCCCTTTCAGAGTGTTGGACGGTGTGAGTGTCCTACAGCCCATGGCGCTATTTGTTCTCTATTAGTCCCCCACCTTCTCAACACCCATATCTAATCCTACAGGGCTGTTCCCTGTTTTGTTGTCTTCCGGCGTGACACCAGCAGCTAAACGATACCCACTCGGCGCTCTACGTTTGTCCCACGGGTGACCCCCAGCGCGCGCCAGTTCTTTCTGGTGACGTGTCCCCTCAAGACTCTGCCTATTTATTAGGTGTGAGAAGGCCCCACTGGAGATCGAACTCCCTCTTATTTCATAATTAAACTTATTTAATAAACCGCATCTCATCTCTCTCTGCAATTCTTATTTAACCCATTCAATAATAAACTATTCAATTAACCTGTATATCAATATTATTATTATGATAATAACATACAAGCGAGCATCGCTCTAACATACAACAGAGCAGGTTGGTTCCCTGCCCCTAACTCACATACGTACTCGTACTATCATCTACCATACAACAGAGCTGTCCGTCGCTCTATACCCTACGGGGCTGTCTACCGTCGTCCTGGAGCTGTCACGTCGCTCTATACCCTACGGGGCTGTCTACCGTCGCCCTGGAGCTGTCCCGTCGCTCTATACCCTACGGGGCTGTCTACCGTCGCCCTGGAGCTGTCACGTCGCTCTATATACCCTACGGGGCTGTCTACCGTCGCCCTGGAGCTGTCCCGTCGCTCTATACCCTACGGGGCTGTCTACCGTCGCCCTGGAGCTGTCCCGTCGCTCTATACCCTACGGGGCTGTTTACCGTCGCCCTGGAGCTGTCCCGTCGCTCTATACCCTACGGGGCTGTCACGTCGCTCTATATACCCTACGGGGCTGTCTACCGTCGCCCTGGAGCTGTCCCGTCGCTCTATACCACACTTTGAGTTCCTTTACAAAGTTCTCACATACACCACCGTGTATACACACAAGCAGTTGGTAATTTTGAAAAAATTAAACTCCTTAATTAACTTAAACTCTAAATATTCCCCTATGGGTAA
Organism: Notolepis coatsorum; assembly: GCF_963971535.1. Classification (NCBI taxonomy): domain Eukaryota; kingdom Metazoa; phylum Chordata; class Actinopteri; order Aulopiformes; family Paralepididae; genus Notolepis; species Notolepis coatsorum. The sequence goes on along the minus strand of NC_140172.1, from coordinate 58,917,840 downwards.
TGGAAACTCCCCAGCACTACCCCCCCCCCCCCCCCTCTGCAATTAAACTCCTTAATTGAATTAAACTCTAAATATTCCCCTATGGGTAATGGAAACTCCCCAGCACTACCCCCCTCCGCCACTAGGTGGCGACCTCCTCCTCCTCCATTTGCTTGTATTATCCCACTGCCCCCCTAGATGGCGGCCAAAACTCAGTCTAGAGGATTGTAGGTGACGTGTCACTTCCTGATTCTAAACCCCTCGTGGCTCTGCGGCCATTTTGATTCGGTGCAAATGGCTACTCTCTCAACAAACGAACGCTGCCCTTCCTTCCAAGGCCTAAAAACACCGCTGTTTTTCCTCTCTTTCCTATCCATTATCAGGGGACGCTTTCTCAGACTAATACTCTTGCCTGATCGGACATAATACACACTGGTACAATCTCCTTTCGACTTTCCTTCTGTTATGAAAACAGTCCCGCCATCAACAATTTTTCGATCTGATTCAGCACCCCCCCCTCTCCTCATCTCTCTCATTATGGCTCCTTCTGCCCTATTTTGCTTTCTTTCGTCATCTATGACTGTTTTGGTTCCCTTTCAGATAACACCTTCGATTTTCAAAACAAAACTGTGCCGCTCTGCTGTTATTCAAACACACTATTACAGCTGGCATGTCAAACTAAATATGTTTACGTTTACGTATGCACTATCTGTTCGTTTTTATTTGGCTTAAAAGATCAAAACAACCGTGTGCACAGTGAACTCACATTTTTGATCGGAGCGATGTTTCCCCTACAGCGCTGGTTCGCCTCCTGACCGCTCGACTCGCCGCTCTCTCCCAGGGCTGGCCGGCCTTGCTTCGATCATGATTCTCCCACACATTGATGACTGTTGTCCACTGTCGCCCCATTATTGAAAAAGTCTTTATCCGTTGTTCTTATCTCTTGCAAATCCGGCTGTCATCAACAACCAACTGTTCCCGTTGTTTTAATCTCTTGCAAATCCGGGTCATGGCACCAACTGTAAGATCCTGATCAAACTGGCCAGTATCACGTCTTCGTCTGTTTGGCCCTCCATAACCCTCCTCGCGTTAGCCGAAGCTACTGTAATGATGATGTGGCATTCTCCCCCCCCCCCCCCCTCCGTGGTGGAGGAGGAAGAGTCTCTCCTGGTTCCTTCCCTCCTAGTCTCAGTCAGATTTTAGTCTGCCCTACCCGGAACCACTGTCAGCTTTATAGGATCTTCGTCATAGAAACGATAGCCCCGCCCCTCTTCCGGTTGTCAGGCGACGCGCTGTCATGACAACCGCGTTTAACCTTTACACACACTTCAAAACGTTTCTCTACTGTTGCATTAAAGAGGTCACCCCTCTCCCTCGCTCTGGGAGACACTCCGTCTTATCTCAGATGTTCTTCCAAGGAATGTCAACAAACACCCTCGCTGGCAGTGTATTCAATCCACTGGTCACCGTTCTGAACCAACCTCTGCTACGCCAAACACATTTCTGCCCTCTCTGACCTGGCACCGTTAGATGCTACCATCTTTCCCCAATCTATACATCACATACATTGAAAAAGCACCCCAAATCCCTCAATACTAACACAATTGGCAGTGTTAGGGGTGGGAAAGCTGATGGGTGGGTCCTGGGTGTTGTGGACGCGTGTAGCTTTATGCCAAGCAAGCAGTGCAAAAATTTACCGTAGTGGCATGCAGTAATGCGCCTTTCATTTTCGCGGAAATAGGCTGTCTATTGCCATTCTCTTTGACAAACTCTAACCTTAACCAGCTCCTTAACAGCGCCTAAACTTAACCGTTCTAACCTTAACCAACTCCGAAACAATGCCTAACCTTAACCTTAACCATAGAAATTATATTGCCATTCTCTTTGACAAACTCTAACCTTAACCAGCTCCTTAACAGCGCCTAAACTTAACCGTTCTAACCTTAACCAACTCCGAAACAATGCCTAACCTTAATCGGCGAAAGAATACACGTTAAAAAAAAATCACGTTAAAAAATATTTTCGATGGGATTCGAACTCGCCAGCAAACAAGCCATAGGATCCACAGCCATGTGTCCTAGCCAATTGAGCTATTTGTTGGATACTGAATAAGGGGCGGTGACTTATATATATTGAGCTCCGCTCGTGTCGCATGCGCGGGCACCTCGCGCGAGCACGCCGGCGCACGCACGCACCTGAGCGAGCACGCCGCCGCCGGTGCACGCACGGTAGCATTTGTCTGAAAAGAAGGGCGCTTTACCGCACTAGCGTGCGGTGACGAATGCGGAAGCATTTTTGCACTGCTTGCTTGGCATTAACGTACAGGCGTTGTGGACAGCGACCCCTACAGTTCGGTCGGGGCGCCTGCACAGCGAGGGTAGGATCTGGAGGTAGTGTGACCTTCCACACGTTACACTCTCCCGGTGAGAATCTGCGCTGCCAGGCTGGCTGCCGGCTGGCTGCACATGCGTCGGAGGAAAGTATGTGACAGTCTCCGGCCTCTCGGACCAACAGTAGGGGGGAGTGCGCAACAACCAGGAAGGGGGTTGGGAATTGGCATAACGACTAACAGTGGGATGGGAGAAAAATCAGAAAAAAGGAGGGGGAAAAAGATAATAAAAAAAAATAATAATAACACGTACGTTATGGCCCGTTTCACAGCTGTATTCAATCGTTTGCCTGCTGGGTTGTCTCAACGTAAATAATAATACAGTACATCTCAGCTGATTATCCATAAAAAATGCACGTTAATCGATAATCAACAGAAAATCATAATCATTACATTGCAAAATAATATGTCCATGTCTGTAGTGTCGCTCGATGATGCTGCGATACACACACACACACACACACACACACACACACACACACACACACACACACACAGCGGTGCGCTCCACTCAATAAAAATTTCAGACTAATTAATTCAATGAAGTAAACCACAGCCGTATATAATGTAGTATTTTTTATTTTCCATTTAAAATGTATTATGATATAAAACGATAGTTCACCTCATGTCGAGCGTGATCAGTTATCCCTCTCTCCACCGTGTAACTCGACTCTCCCTACTGGTTGAACCAGGCAGTGCTGCGTCACAAAGTATTTTCTGTGTTTTAGCCTACACAAAACATAAAAACTGCATTTTAATGTCACTGGAAAACGCCTTCCAGTGTGGAGAATCTTTCAAAACTCAGTTTTTAATTTAAAGGCAACCTAGATTTACTACATCATTACACCGTCATGCGTGTGCCATTATCCCAACGTGCAAGAATAAGCCCAATACGCATGCTCCTAATGTTCTTCTCTGGTGTTTGATAATCAAGTCTTATGACACTTTATCACTACCTACTGGCCTGGTATGCTTACGTGAGCGTTTTTAAATAGTTTTTGCGTTGTTATGTGGACGAAGAGATTTTCTAAAACAGTGGTGTGGGTGGACATTTTTTAATTTCCTATAAAAAAAATTTAAATGGAGGGGGGGAATGCGTACCCGCAGAAAATACTGTGATTTGCGATTTAATTAAATAAATGTGTGTGTGTGTGTGCACCCTGAATGTATGCGAGTGAGAGCCTGTGACTTCTTGCATTAAATGTTCAAATCCAAGCCGTTAAAGAGACGTGTGTATATATGGGTATAGGCATTATATTTGCGCACATAATGTTGCCAATGGTTAGGGAAAGTAATCATTCTACTTACTGGTCACGGTAGTCTTCAGTAATGTTTGGATGGTTTTCCAATTTGTGAATACATTTGTTGAAACAATGTCTTTGTTGGCAGACAGCTCCTTCTTATCAACACTGCTATCTAACGTTAGCAAGCTAAGCGTGCATAGCTTGACCTGTGTAACGTTAAGTAACTTGTGTTCCGCTGGGAAAAACCATATGTACTGTATACAACTTGGTTGAATCCAAAAGTCCATTTGTAAACTTTGTATTATGAAATAAGACATTCCGGGGATGTCTGGTCACAGTACTATTCTACCTGTGGTGCATGTGATTCAGGATGTCTGGTCACAAATCAAAGTAACTATGGGAAGTTATTTGGGTCAAAAAGGGTAACGTGATTAATTGTTTAAAAGATTTAAAAAAAGAATAAAAAAAATGTACAAGTTAATATTGACAGTCTTATTTTTTTAAATGTAAAAATCGCATGTGGTTAAGTTTGTATGTTTGAGTTGATATTTTCCTTGATAACCAAGCAAGTAGACTCATGACACCATTTATTTATTATATTGCAACCGCAATATTGTCCACAATAATCACAATCGCACTCTTTCACCAAATCGTGCAGCCCTAGTTTGTATCATCTCTGCCTGTGTCCCTGGGTCAGAGAGCCCTGGAGAAGCCACTTGTGTCCCACTGCCACAGACACCAGTCTGTCGTCGGTCTTGTTTTACGACATTCTTCTGTCTGCATGTGGGAAACACGATATTACAGATTTGATTTGAAATTAAATCAACGAATCGATTAGCCAACAACATCCTATTACTATTATGCACTCAGAGTGTCTTTAGCCCCAGACAGTTCTATTAATTTGACGTTGTCCTGCACAGGTTCCCCAGAGGACGGCCTCCATCGCCACGGCTCTTAACACCAACCTCACCTCTGGCATAAGGCATCCTGTGAGAGCCAGGTAATGTACAAAGGACACTATCACATGAGATGTTCCCCTGGGTGTATATAACCCTCTTCTTAAGTGTTGGGATATCGGATGCCTGAAATGAGATTAACGGATCTGTCTTCTCATATATACCCTGGCAGCAACCCAGACCTCAGCCGTAACGACCGCTGGGAGAGAGGAGATAGCATGAGCATCATGTCCAACCTGCCACAAACTGGCTCCCTAGAGAGGCATCGTATCCTCAGTGAGTCCCCTCTGGCCCCTAACGCCATTCCACACTCATAGGAAATCCAGTTTTTCTTTCTTAGCATAATGACCTTCTGACCCTTGCACAGAAGAACCATATAACTTTGTTTTTAAAATGTTCAGACAGCCCATGTATTTGCAGTTGTATATCCAAATCACTTGGGAGTGTGAATGTGATACCAGAAAGCACTCAACCTCTTTAACTATGAATGAACACTCTTAAACTTACCATCTTTAGATAATAAAGTACTCAACCTCTACTGTCTTTAACTATGAATGAATACAACACTCTAACTTACCATCTTTAGATAATAAAGTACTCAACCTCTACTGTCTTTAACTATGAATGAACACAACGCTCTAACTTACCATCTTTAGATAATAAAGTACTCAACCTCTACTGTCTTTAACTATGAATGAACACAACACTCTAACTTACCATCTTTAGATAATAAAGTACTCAACCTCTACTGTCTTTTAACTATGGATGAACACAACACTTTAACTTACCATCTTTAGATAATATAGTACTCAACCTATGAATGAACACAACATTCTAGCTTAACATCCCAACTTTTGCTTTTCCTTTTGCACAAAAATATTGCTCGGCAAAGATGGGAAATATGTATGAATACTTGTATGACATGTACCAGCATTTACACTTCACTGCACCAGATCTCCAGTGGTGCTTAGGAAAAGATGGCTGATAAGACATAGCTCCTGCTCTTTCCATTTATACAGTGTTTCCACCAGCTTGGATACCAAGATTGATGGTAACCTGCTAAATGAGGAAATGTGATTTGAATAAAGATGTTGGTGACATAGTGGAGGCTCAGGTGAAGCCACATAACGTGCTTTGCAACGTCAATAGCAACCAGATAAACAATTAATGTAGACCGGGCTTCTAATTGAGACCTGCCTATTATTTTTAACACGTAAAAACACAAAGCCTTTATTTGGGACATGCGTCTATTTGGGACTCTGCTTTTATTAGAAGTTTTATGGTACATATATCTATATATCTCTGCTTTGTGGTTTTACGGTACATATAACTCTGCTTTTGTTAAAAGTATATATCAGATTATTGCCAACACACACACGCCCTAATGACGATGGTTGTTTTCAGGTTCCTCCAAAATGGACTCTCCTATTCTATCCCACGACAGCCGGCACAAGCCAGGAGAGTCTCGTACCTCGTCCCGTCCTAGTCGCCCTGCTGTAAGTGTACACCCACCCCCCCATATAACCTACTCTCTTATTACTAAACATTATACTGGCTCTCCACTTCTCACCTGTAAAAGTTGTTCTGAGACAATGTCTGCATGAGTCTGTGGAAAATGTTCACCTCCAGTCTAATTTGTACATCTCATTACTGGAGATCATGCCTGTCTTTAACACATTGTGTTTGTAGGTGTATACTGTGTGCTTTTCAGCTGATATCAGCCTACCTTACGAAATTATTATTCACACCACAGTACAGTAAAATTTTAGAAACTATACGACCTAGTGTTTTTCTCAGTGGTGAATTACCTACATGCCTGGTGACTTTCAAACAACATTCAAGTCTTTCAGGGTGTTTTCTACCCTTTTTCAACATCAATGTCAGTGTGACTGGTGTTTAGTAAGATAATTTTAGCTAAAACACACCCCATACACCTACGAACACAACATTAGTTAAAGACTGGGCAAATCTCTGAGAAGTCAAAATTATACTGGTAATATATAGTTTATAGGTGGTGCTGTAGATAACATATTTATGTAGAGTAATTATTTATAAAAACAAAATGAAATGATAATAATACAATATAATGCATCCACAGAGCTTTTAGAAAGATGCTAAATAAATGTATTGCTTCCCCCCCCAAAAATATTGATTGATTCATTTATATAAGAAAAATATATATATATATATATGTTGCAAGTCCAAAATGAACATGTTGCAGGCCATGTATCCCCTCCCTACTTCCCATTTCCCCCACATGTAACGCACCTGATTGGATAAATCATATGCTTCTGCTTTAGTGCAACATCTAGTGGCTGAATGTTATCTATAGCACCTTTAACATTAGTGTTGACCTCCGGTTCTTTTCACCTGGTTTCATCCTCTACCTGTTTCCTTCCTCTGACAGATTGATGTACTAACTTTAGCTTCTCTCTCCTTCCTCATTCCACCTCTCTCGCTGTCCTTTTCCTGTACATTGTCTTTTTAACCCCACACCATCACCCCATTCTCTCTGTGCCCCCTCCCCCCTCTCGTAAACATGTTGGTTCCCTCCTTCCTACACGGCACAGAGTTACAAGAGAGCTATCGGCGAGGTTAGTATCCATGTTTGTCAGTTGGGCTTGTTTGCTGCTCTGTTCGGGTTTCCATGTACGTCTGTCTTGGAATTCAGGGTGGAGATCTTTGGGGGCCATCATCTCTAAAAAAGAATGTGCAAGTTATGACTTGTTGTTGCTATACAATAAACTGAATTCCTGTTTTTCTGGGGCATTTGGATCCATAATCCCCTTCAGAGACATATTTTGCTGCTGACTAGGGCTGAACGATTAATCGATTTTAAATCTAAATCACGATTTGGAATGATGCAATTAGCAAATCGCAAAAAAATAAATAAACGCTATTTTTTTTTTTTTAACCAGGAAGTCTCATTGAGATACAAGATCGGTTTGGGAGAGGGAGGTAAGGGGTTTTAGATTGTGTGTTGTGAAGTTTAGACTTCAGAGAGTGAGAGTAAAGTACAGAAAAAAGGTACCATTGGGTACCGGTATCGATTCCCAGGTAAAAAGAAAAATATTCAGGCTCGGTGTCCCGAAAAGACCCACCACGTATGCCAGATGCAAGCCGCTTTTTACAATAAACCTCTGTGGGGCTGCTTTAAAAAAATATATATATTATAATCGCAAATTTAATCGCAATCACAATATCTGTCAGAAAAATCGCAGTTAGATTATTTCCCAAAATCGTGCAGCCCTACTGCTGACCGATTCTGAGCTCTGCCCTCTCTTGGTTACTGTTGCTATGTTCGGCCAATCATCACTGGAAATATTTAATAAAAGTGACTTTCAAGAAGATGTGCACTCTGTGAAGGAAAATGCATAATCTCTCACATCGCAGTCGATCTCTGGACCGAACATTACAGGTTCATCAGTGGCCTTTTTCCTGACTGTATTTTTGTATTGTATTTTTCAGTCACATTGAAAGTACATACAGTAATAAGCCCAAAAAACCATATCAAATCACACAGCATATCAAATCATAACAATAAGACAACAAGACGAGGCAAAGGGCAAAGATAACAAATCAATTAAAACACGTACAACTTGATTGACAAATGTTGGAGATCAAGGTTTTAAACTAACAGAAGGGAGAATCTAAAGCTTTAAGGACTCTTGGGAGTTCATTCCATGAGCTAGGGGCATCATACATGTAGCTAAATGCAGGTTTACCCTATTCCGAGCAAACTCTGGGGACCTTAAGGACCAGCCAGTCACTAGAACGGGTTCAATAGGTACCAAAATTCTATTCCAATAATGATGTAGTATTAGGAGGTAGCTTATCAATAAGGGCCTTAAAAATGAATAAATACCAGTGTTTGTAATGCCTCTCCGTCAGAGATGGCTAACCAACCTTCTCATAAAGGACACAATGATGAGTGTCGTATCCATCATTCGTGATGAATCTGAGGGCAGAATGATGGACTAATCCAAGGATTTAAGGGTTGAGGCCACAGCATGTCTATACATTTTGACAACTCTCTTCCTACCAATCAAAGCAAAGCTGGTTTGGTTTCTGTATAGGAAGCCAATTTTATCTTACTGAAAATTTTATTAAGCAATCAAGTGTCTCTGTTGCACATTCCACAGGGATATCCTCCAACTGGGGATATCCTCCTCATGGTAGAAAACCCAAGTGTTGTCCATAGAAAAGAATGGCTCCATGCTCAAGTTCAGTCAGTTCAGAGGGTGGTGTTCCTACCTTTCATGAAGTGGGAGGAGCCTGCTGCTGTAGTTGCCATGTGTATGAAGTGGAGATCTGCACGTTTTATACACGTCTTCCACCTGTTCCAACTCCCCTCTGTTCCCCTAAAATCCCAGTGTGTGTGTTTTCAGGACCATGGCTTGTACGCTAAGGAGCGTGCCGAGGAACAGCCGAGGCCCCCCGTCAAGGCCAACGACTACTCCTCCTCCTCAGACAGCAGTGACAGCAGCGAGGAGAGTGGAGAGGGAGCGGAGGAGGAGGAGAGCCCCACAGACCGGTGAGTAACAGCTAGGGAGAGAGGAGGAGGAGGAGGAGAGCCCCACAGACCAGTGAGTAACAGCTAGGGAGAGAGGAGGAGGAGGAGATACAGACTCATGAGTAACAGCTAGAGAGAGAGGAGGAGGAGGAGGAGAGTCCTACAGACTAGTAGTTTATTCAGTCATCATCTCACACAATACAATATACACCATCATTAACAATATTTGATTTTTACAGTGACTGAAAAGGTACAGACTGAGGGCTTGGATCCACCTGCCGCATATTTCTGGGCGCAAGCATCTTTTGGCAATTGTTCCCAATGGGGAGGGAGCGTATGCGGCCGCATGCTGCCGCCTATAGGAAATGCGCTGCAGTCGGCTTCTTTTTTCAGCGCTTTTCAGTTTTTTTGTGCAGCCGCACCCAGCGTTTAACTCTTTCAGTGCCCACCACGACATAACACGTGTTATCAGCCCGCCCCCTGAATGCCCACCACGACAATTAGCGTGTTATTTTTTTATTAGCTATCTGAATTCATATTTCATCAATCGAGTTTCCCGTTGGTAAACTAGCCCCATCAGAACAGCGTGGAATATGTGTTTACAGTATGTAGCATTGGATCAATAAAAGTAGGGATGCTCGATATTGGCTTTTTTACCTATACCGATATTGTCCAACGCTTAATTTCCGATACCGATATCAACCGATACCGATATATGCAGGGTTCCCCCCCCCCCCAAAACGGAATAATTTCAGGTAATTAACCCTTTAATTGCCAAGGACGACTTTAGACGTCATTGCTCGCCATGCTTAATCTGCCAATGACGTCGTACAGCGTCTTTGAGATCAATATTTCAAAAATCTGTCATGGCAATCATATTTCACCCACAGAGACTTGAGACTTGCTGTTGATCTCCTCTCAACTCTCCAACGGTTCAAGACCGCCATCTGGTGGCCGATCGGCGAATCGCCAAAACCTGAAGTGAGCGGCCGGAAGTGGTGCTCACCCATATTTCGTCCAGCCACTCGCTATCGCTCGTGGGACTCCAGCTTGATACACTGGATAGCGATCCGTTGCCAATAACTCGATAAACAACATGATTTGGACGTATATAGTATTATACAACCTGGAAATGGATCGCATATATCAACATCCCATAATAGCGATCTTTCTGCTCCACGCTGATCACCCAACGGTCAGAGGAAGCTGCGGTGAGTTTCAGCGTGTTTGATTATTATTATCCATATAAACTGCTCTGATCTATGTATCACCCATACTACATAAATGATTTAACGTCGGCCACGGACTTATAAACCCCCCCCCCCCCCCCCCCCTCCGGTCACCAGCAGATGATGAGGCATGACGTTTAGGACCTTGTACAATTGAAATTTGTAATCTGACGTCAATCGGTATCAAACCACATTTGATGATCTAATATATGTATTTATGGCTATAACTCACGTTCTGCAGAATGCTGCAGAAAACTATAAAAACATATTTATACTTTAGACCGTATTTTAGTATGAATATGTGAATGAAAAAGTAGAACGTTGCTACATCCTAAACGATAGATACTTGACGTTGAATGGGCCATAGTAATGTCAATTTAGCAATACAATTTAAAAAGTTATAGCCCTGCAAAGAAGGGGAACATCTCCATAGACAAATAGAGCTGGCAGAGGATGGTATAAGGATGGATATAAGCGTGGCAGAGAAAGGGTTAACATTACATATGTCTTGTTGTGGAATTAACATAACATTATGCATACTTTTGACAATAAATAAAATCAGAATTTGTTCTTACTTGCTTGTCTGGGTAAATAACAACAGTAAGAAGCATTTTGTACAAAAGTATTCTGTACTTCTGTATGACAACTATTAAAGAAACTTGAAACTTGAAACTAAAAATGTAAAAAAAAATATATATGTAAAACCGATACCGATATTTTCCGATATCACATTTTAATGCCAATATCGGCCGATAATATCGGTAGGCCGATAATATCGGACATCCCTAAATAAAAGCGATCGATTTTTGGAATGGCGATCAGGAATTGGAATGATCTTTTTGGAGAACATCTGATCTGAGGTAAGGAATCTATTTTACAAGTCTTGGGATAATCAGAGTTGTATTCGCTGAGCTCTCAGCGTTCGCCCTATGTGTGTGTGTGCGCGATGGCTTTGAGGAAATCAGGGAATCGATTTTTCAGATCGCCTATATAGCGTGCATACGTACACATATACTATCGATAATCTAGCGTTTATTTGAAAACTATTCATTAATAGGCTGAAAAATGACAACGTTCTAGAATATTCCAGTAAAGGGCTATTATTATCATGGAATCTTTTTATTTTCCTTGAAAACGAGGGCTTTTCAAAATGCTATAAAACGAAAATGAACCGATAAAAAAACAATCCGCTTCGACAATGTTTTTTTTTTTTATCCACTTTTTCTCCCATCCCAATTTTCATATCGTCCAATTCAACCCTCCCCTGTCTTCGAACGTTGTTTCTTGCCTCCCACAAGCCGGCTGCAATGTGGACTAAGTCATACATAGCACGAGTCCCCTCCGATACTCGAGGTAACAGCCGTCGCATCTTTTCACCTGCTCGGCTCGTTCTTTCAGCGTCGGGGGTCTGGGCTTTGGAGGGGCCCCGCCCCCGAGGCATCCTGTTCGAGCCCAGTCTCCAGCATTCGTTGCGAGCGCCTTGCCCACTGCGCCACGTAGCCGCCCGCTTCGACAATGTTGACTGGAAAATGAGTAATTGATAAGCGACGGGCAGATTAGACACATAGCCATAATTTAAAACATAGATTAGGCGTTATTAACCCTAACATTGAAGTGGATGGTGGGCTTTCAAGCACTAAATCGTGCGCCCCCTGCTGGCACTGAAAGTGTTAAAGTTGAAACTTTCGGAACTTTTCAGAGTGATGCGCTGAGCGCATTTTCAGACAACCAATCACAGCCAATCATATCTACCACTCTGTTTGTAACCTGACACCGGAGTTGCCTGCCTGTCTACCCACAAGAGACAGGAGCAGTATGAGGGCACAAATACACTAATAACTACACTAGGGCTGCACGATTAATTGTTTTTTAATCGAAATCGCGATTTCGAATGATGCAATTATCAAATCACCAAGCCTGCAATTAATTATTATTTTTTTAACCAGGAAGTCCCATTGAGATACAAGATCTCCTTTGCAAGGGAGACCTGGCCAAGATGACAGCAATAACATTTGCAATACATCACACAGCAATAAAATGTGCGCTACATCACACACGAACATAATAAATGTGCATGTATACAATATACAATACATCACATGTAAACACAAAAACACAAAGCAGAATAGTCTACATACATGATAGTAAAAGTGTATAATACAGGGTAATACAGTAATTTTGCAGTTGGGACCCGACTACAGAAAGCAGCAACATTCTTCTTGTAGGAAGTTATGTAATACAGATTTAAATTCACCAAGAGAGAGTGGATAATGGTCCTGTAGCCCATTCCATGCCCAAGGTGCGAAGCTTGAGAAAGCTGTTCCTAGCTAATAAGTCCGTGGCTGACATTAAATCATTTATGTAGTATGGGTGATATGTTGATCAGAGCAGTTTGTATAATAATCAAACACGCTGAAACTCACCGCAGCTTCCTCGTAGCGTTGGGCGATCAGCGTGGAGCAAGAAGATCGTTATTATGGGATGTCGATCTAGTTGGTCCAGTTCCAGGTTGTATAATACTATATACGTCCAAATCATGTTGTTTATCGAGTTATTGGCAACGGATCGATATCCAGTGTATCAAGATGGAGTCCCGCGAGCGATAGCGAGTGGCCGGACGAAATAAGGGTGACCACCACGTCCGGCCGCTCACTTCCGGTTTTGGCAATTCGCCGATCGGCCACCAGATGGCGGTCTTGAACCGTTGGAGAGTTGAGGGGAGATCAACAGCAAGTCTCAAGTCTCCGTGGGTGAAATATGATTGCCATGACAGATTTTTGAAATATTGATCTCAAAGATGCTGTACGACGTCATTGGCAGATTACGCATGGCGAGGAATGACGTCTAAAGTCGTCCTTGGCGATTAAAGGGTTAATGTAGAAAAGTAGGAAAACGTTGCACTATAAAAACGAACTGGATAGTTGATGATAATAAACATTTAACTTCATTAGCTGAAGTATTCTAAAATCATTTAAGCCATTCTCCTTTTCTGTGTGTGTGTGTGCACGCGTCTCATATCTGGTCTGACATCAGAGGAGTTTGATAGTATTTACTGAGGATTGCCAGATAATGTTATTTAAACACAAAAAAAATTATAATACAAAATAAATATACATGATCATGCAACATAACATTTTTTTTGTAGGAACAGTTTGGGAGAGGGAGGTAAGGGGTTTTAGATTGTGTTGTGAAGTTTATTTCAGAGAGGGAGAGTAAAGTACAGAAAAAAAGGTACCGTTGGGTACCGTACCGGTATCGATTCCCAGGTCAAAAGAAAAAATGTCAGACTCGATGTCCCGAACAGACCCACCGCGTAGGCCAGATGCAAGCCACATTTTACAATAAACCTCTGTGGGGCTGCTTAAAAAAAATTATAATCTCAAATGTAATCGCAATCGCAATATCTGTCAGAAAAATCGCAATTAGATTATTTCCCAAAATCGTGCAGCCCTAAACTACACGAATACACTAACAAAAAGCAAAGGGCGAACTGTGGTGTCAGGCAATAACTATATATATAATTAATATACAATAAAGTGTATTAAAATATGCTATGTGCAAAACCGCGGCAGTAAAATACGATAAAAAGATGGCTGTCGCTAGATTTCTTTCTCTCTGTCATCTCGCTACAAGATGCGCTTCATCCCAAAACTACCGGCGCACTGCCAGTGTTTTTCAGCTGGAAATGTGAGCTAGGTGACGCATGCCCTGAAGCATAATGCTTATATATGCCTGTCCTATATTCTTAACAAAAATAAGACTCAAACAGTATTCTAAAAGAAAATAGCAAAAAAAACAGTATTATTCACCCTTGTAGTTTTCAACAATAGCTTTACAAACCATTTTCTTAAAAACCAAAAGCGAATTACTCATTCTTTTTTTTTAACTTAAATTTTTATTAACAGTTTTAGACAAACAGCACTTACAAAAAAAAGAAACTAACATCACAATAAAAACAAAAAGAAAAAACAGTGCACATAAATATTTACATGGGTATCATGGTTAGTTGTCTGGTTAGTTAGTTGTCATGGTTAGTTGTCTGGTTCCCCTACAATTGTTTTCCAGGTACTTAATACAAAGGCTGATTGTGTTAAAACAGGCATAAACAAGTAATTCCTACTCAAAGATGATAAATACTGATTAAGGCATGTATGTGTGATCTGGGTCCAGAGACCCTCCTTGAGCTTCTTTCTTCCCTTATCCTTCGTCCTTTCTTTTTTTTTCTTTTTTTTTTAATTAACTTTCACTTTGCCTTTTGATTCACCCATACACAAACCACATCATCCCTGAATATTAATATCACACCGTTAAACAGACATAAATAATAAAGTATAAAAACATAAAGCAATTGTAATACCCCCAAAAAAATAGAAAATGCTAACTAAAGCATAGTTGTGTGACATGGGTTCAGAGACCCTCCTTGAACTTCTTTCCTCCTTTACCCTTCGCCCTCTTTTGTTGCATTTGGTTCTTCCTCTGTGATGTCGTTTTCGTTCCCTTTATAATCCTCCCACTTTCCCCATCTTTCCCCAAATTTTTCTTCCTGTAACCTCAGCATGTGTGTTATCCTCTCCATATCCTGTATTTCTTCCACTATTCCTACCCATTGTGCTATTGTCGGTGGGTCTTCCTTGTACCACAGTCTCGTTATTGCTTTTCTGGCCGCTATCAACATTATCTTTATTAAATATTTGTCCCCCCCTTGTATTCCCTCGTGTGTCAGGTCTCCTAAGTAAAGCACCAGTCCTGTTTGTGGTAACCTGTATCCTAATATTCTGATCATTGTTTCCCCTATCTCCTCCCAATACCCCTTCAGCTTCTGACATCCCCAGAATATGTGCGTGTGATTTGCCCCCTCCTTCCCACACATCCTCCAGCATGCTCTTTGTGTTGGTGCATATTTTCCCTTCAGCTCTGGGGTTATAAAGAATCTGATTATGTTTTTCCATCCAAATTCTTTCCATATCCTCGATCCTGTTGTTGAATGTTGCACCTCGCATATGTTCCCCCATTCCTTCCCTGTTATTCCTATCTCTAGTTCTCTCTCCCATTTCTCCCTTATATAATCGGTCGTGTGTCCCTTGCTGGTCATTATAGCCCGGTACAGTGCTGATATTACCCTTCCTTTCCCTCCTTCGTATGCCCTTACTATCATCCTAATTATTCCATTCTGTTCTTCTTCCTTGTCCCCTCTTATTTCTCTATTATAGTAATCTCTAATCTGTAGATATCTGAAGTGGTCCTTGTTTTCTAGTCCAAATTTTTCCTTACATTTTTGTAGTGTTTGCATTTCCCCCTTCTCTATCATTTTGCATATCGCTGTTGCCCCCCCCCCCTCTCCCACCTTCTGAATCCATGGTCTAACCTCCCTGGTTTGAATCTCTTGTCATGTGCTACCCATCTCAGGACCCCTGACTGCTTCTCCAATTTGTGTGTTTTTACTACTCTGTTCCATATGTTCAAGGTGCATTTGGTGATTGGATCTAATAGTCCCTCTTTCTCTTTAAATAGTTCCATATCTCCCACCAGAGCTTGTACCTTGTATCCCTCCCCTTCTTTTTCAATGTCTTTCCATCTTGCCTCATATCTGTCGTTACACCAGCACGTCACTGCCCTCAGTTGTGCTGCATAGTAATAATCTTGTAGGCTGGGTACTGCCATCCCTCCCTCTTCCTTTGGTAGTTGTAGTGTTTTATATCTGACCCGTGGTCTCCTCCCCGCCCATATGAACCTCGATATCAGTCTGTCCCACTCCCTGAATTGATTCTGTGGTATTTGTATCGGTAGTGACTGGAATAGGTACAGTAACCTTGATAGTATGTTCATTTTAATGACCTCTATTCTTGAATTGAAGTCCAAGGGCATTACTGTCCATCTCTCTAAGTCTCTCTTGATGTTCTGATTTATCTGTGTATAGTTCGCCTCAAACAGTTTCTCCACCCCTCTCGTGATGTTCACCCCTAAGTATTTAGTCTTGTCCATGTCCCATCTTATCTTACTGTTCTCTAATTTCCGTCGTTGGGGTATAGTTCCATGCTAAGGTCTGTGTCTTTGTCACGTTTAGTTTGTATCCTGAGTAGTGGCCATATTCCTTCAGTAGATCCATCAGTGCCGGGAAGCTCTTGTCTGGTTGCTTCATGTATACTATCACGTCGTCTGCAAATAGGCCTAGTTTATATTCCGTTCCCTTTATCCTTACTCCCTTAATGTCCTCGGTCTGTCTGATCAGTTGTGCCAGTGGTTCTATGAAAACGGCGAAGAGCGTCGGTGAGAGACAACATCCCTGTCTGGTAGCCCTCTCTAATCTGATTCTATCCGTCAAGCTGCCATTCACCTTAACCCTCGCTGTCGGTTCTTGATATAGCGCCTTGATCATCTTCATCGCCCTCCCGTTCAGTCCGAACCTCATCAATGTTTTATATAAAAATGTCCAGCTCACACTGTCGAATGCTTTTTCTGCATCTAGGCTAGAGCTGCCGCGATTACCGCATTACCGCGGTATCGCTGTTACATCACGGCCACCGCAGAGTAGGCTGAATACCGCGTCACCGCTGGTTTTTATAATAATAATAATAATTTACCCTCCTCTCGTTGGGCTTGCGGCTCTGCAGATATACCCTACTCGTCTATCGAGGTTCCAAGCGACCCTATTGGGTACCAGAAAAGTCACATGAAACATTGCAGACCACTGATTGGTCAGAAGAGAGACGCGTCACACGTTTTTACGTCCTGAATGTCAGTTCATCACAACAGCTAATAACGTTAGCTTTAACTCTCCGCCGGAGTGGACTATCATCGCTCTTCAGGAGTACTAAACGAGACATAATGATTTTACTGTCTGCAACGAATGTTATAATAAAAGCCCTTCGTTCTATACACTTGTCTGATTGAAAACGTTATTAACAGACCGCAGAATGGGACAACTCAGCAGTCAGCACGCTCTGAGCAAAGAACGGAACTGAGATATGAATAGAGTATTGCTTGCTATGGTCCGGTAAATACGCTGATGTTATTGAACGCATAACTATATAATGTCAATGCCACAAAACGAATGCCTTTATTATAAAGTAGTAACTTTATAGTAATAATAATAAGAAAGGGTCGGGGGGGTGCCCGCGACACCGAGTGAACTGCGCATCCGTGTTTCACTTTCAATAACTAATGCGTGCTTGCCGAATCCCAAACAATATTCATGCTGCAAAGTCATCCTCTAAAGATAGACATTTAGACTAGAGGCAGGCTATAGGCTATATGCTATAAAGAGTAGACTACTACTAAAAAAAAAAAATGCATTCAAACTTTATTTTTTTATTTTTTTTGTGCGTGCGGTAAAAACCGCGGCGGTAGGAAATATTTTGCAAATTTGTGCGATAAGGAAATAATCAATACCGCGGCAGCTCTAATCTAGGCTAATCAGTACCGCGCTACCCCCTTGTTTTTGTATCTCCTCTACTATGTGTAATGTCTTTCTCACGTTGTCCTGTGTCTGTCTCCCTTTAATAAATCCAGTTTGATCTTCATCTATAATGTCTGGCATAAACGTCTCAAATCTCTTTGATATTATCGATGTATACATCTTGTAATCCACGTTAAGTATGGACACAGGTCTGAAACTACTACATAATTCCCTATCCTTCCCTTCCTTCGGTATCGTGGTGATTATGGCTTCCTTCCACGAGGGGGGCATTTTACCCTCTTCCATCGTGTGTCTGAACGCCGCCCCTAACATGGGTGCTAATTCAGTTCTAAATGTCTTGTAGAATTCCGATGGGAATCCGTCGCTCCCCGGAGACTTGTTGTTTTTAGCTCTACTAATTGCCTCTTCCAGTTCTTGTTCCGTAATTATTTTATTTAATTCTTCATTCTGTTCTTTCCCTATCGATGGTAACTCTTAGCTTCTCCAGATATGTTTCTATTTCCTCTTCTCCCGCTGCTTTTGGCTGTGTGTATAATTTCTCATAGTATTCTCTAAATGTCCTCTCTATTTCAGTTGGGTCCCTCAATATTTCATTAGTCTTTGTATCCCTTATTGTGTGTATCGTGTTCAACTTCTGTTGCGTCCTAATTCTCCTAGCCTACAGTCTGGTCGATTTTGGTCCCCCTTCATAGTACGTTTGTTTCATGAACCTCGCTTTCTTTTCTATTTCCGTCAATAATTCCCTATTTATCCTGGCCTTTACTTCTTTGATTTCTCCGAGCGTTTCCTGTTCTTTTGATATCTGGTGTCTCCCCTCTAGCTTCTTCAGCTTCCCTATCAGATTGTGATATGTCTCCGTTCTGGCCTTCTTCAGCATTGCTGTTTTTTCCATCAATTTCCCCCTTATCACCACCTTCAGTGTGTCCCATAGAATGTTCGGGTCTACCGCCCCGTTGTCATTTTCTTCCTTATATCTGGCTATCTCCTCCTTGATCTGACTCACCACCCCCTTGTTATTTAATATTCCTACATTTAGTCTTCAAATCGTGTTCCTCCGTCTCCCTTCTAGATCTACTGTCAGATATATGGCACTGTGATCCGATATGTCCGCCACTCCTATACTGCTCTCCCGTGCCCTGTAACTGTCCCCCGTCGTCATCAAAAAGTAGTCTATTCTCGCATATGTCACGTGTGGGTGTGAGTAATGTGTGTATTCCCTGTCCATGGCGTGCATCCCCCTCCAAACGTCTGTAATTCCCATTTCCGTCATCTGAATATTCATATATCTACTGGTGGGTGCTCGTCCTTTTCTAGTACTCGTGGTGTCTAGGTCGTGATTCAGTACTACGTTAAAATCTCCCGTGCATATCAATATCCCTTCTAGTTCCATCACTATCATATCAAAAATGGTCTCATATAAATCCCTCTCACTCTCTGGGGGTGCATAAACATTCACTAACGTAACCATTTGGCCCTCCATTTTCCCCTTCACCAGCACAAACCTTCCCTCCTTGTCTCTTACTTCCTTGATCAATTCAAATTTGACTGTTTTTGATTAACGTGATTACTCCTCTCCTCGGGTTTTGTTTAAAGGAACTATAGTATGCATTTTCATATCCAAATCTCTTCAGTTTCTCATGATCCTGTGCTACCAAATGTGTCTCCTGCAGAAAAATCACTTCCATCTCACTTTTTTTACATTTCAACATCACTTTGCCCCTCTTTATCGCATTATTCATTCCATTAACGTTTAACGACATAATTTTTATACCTTTAACCATTGTCATCTTTCTTCTTCTTTCGTCTGTCAGTCCCCCCCATGTCACACTCATTCCCCCCTCCGGTTGGAGCCTCCGCTCTCTTCACCGAATACATATAATGATTAACATAAATAAAAAAAACATAAACTTTACATAAAGTGCTCCCAAGGCGTTCGGGGGGTCCCTGTGTCCCCCCCTGTCCCCTGCTGGTGGGTGAGGGGTAATTGCTCTCCTAGCGAGAGGCCCCCTCCTGACGGCTTGGGGGTTTGAAACCCTTACCCCCAATCGCTCGTCATATTTGTCCAGCTTTCTTACTGTTTTTTTTTTGTTGCTGTCGAGCTCCTGGTCATAAGCGCTCTGTCCTTCCTTCTGACCAAAGACCCTCTTTTCCTGGTCCTTCTCAATGTGACTCATATGTTTCAATGTCCCTCCTTCCTCCCATACCCGTGTGCGGTGTCTCCTGTGTACCCCTTTTTACTTTCTTTTCCTCTCCTCTATTTTCTATGTGATGTCCATTTATCCCCTTAATCCCTCCCAACTGTGTTACTCACAGCGTGTGTCTATGTATTTGTTTCAGTATGTTCTGTGTCTCGCCTATCAAACCTAGTTATATTTCCATTTATTTCCTCCATCAGCTTGTGTATTATGTGTCCATGTATACGTTATGTTCATTTCTATATCCTGCCTCTACCTGGGAATGTGTGTTTATGCATATGTTATTTCAGTTCTATATTTTGTCTCTATTTGAATAGTTTTTTCAATCTCTTGTGCGTGTACTCATCCGTTCGCCTCCTCCCGCCTCCTCTCCCCTCCTTCTCCGTCTCTGGCCTCCTCATCCGTCTCCGTCCTCGTTCTGTCACGTTTCACCTCAGCCTTCTCCTCTCTCCTCCCTCCTCTCCCTGGTTTCGGTCTCCTGCTCTGGTCCATCTGCGTGCCCCCTCCAATCTCTGCTGTAGGCTCTGCGTCTGGTCCTCCTGTCTCCTTCCTTCTCCGTCCTCCGTCATCTGCATCCCCCGTCGTCTCATCTCCTGCGCCGCTTCTCGTGCCGTCGCATACGTCACCGTCCCTTCCTCCCAGTGAATCCTTAGCGAGGTCATGGGTGACTGGAATCTCATTCCGTTTTCTTTCAGAGTTTTCTTCAGTCCCGCGTAGGACCTGCGTGTTATTGCTACCGCTGTCGAGTAATCGTGATCAAACGATAGTCTTTTCTTTTCGATTTCAATCTTCTTGGTCCACGCGGTTCTGAGTATCAATTCCTTAATCTCAAATCTCAGAAAGTTAATAATCACCGCTCTCGGAGGTCTGTCCGGTTTCGGTCTCGGAGCCAACGCCCTGTGGGCCCTCTGAATCTCCATTTTTTCCAGTCATGTCTCCTTCAATTGCTCCTTGATAAGCTTTTCTACATAATGGGTCACCGATTCCCCTTCGACTCCTTCTTTCAATCCCCATATTCTGATGTTATTTCTCCGTGACCTCCCCTCCATGTCCGACATCTTTGTCTCCATCTGTTCTTGTTTCTGAATCGCACATGTTAATACCTCGTGTATCTCCGTGTTCCATTCCTCCGCTTGTGCCGTCCTAGTCTGTAACTCGGTCACGTTTCTGTCCTGTTCCGCCATCTTCTCCTCCACCCTTTTGAGTTCTGTATTCATTTCACCTCTGAAGTCCTCCTGTTCCTTCCTCAATTCCTCCCGTAGCTTCCCAATATCATTCCTTATCGTGTCCGTGTTCAGTTTTATCGCCGCTGTTATGTTCTCCAGTATCCCGGCCTGCATGACCACGGCCCATCCTGGCATTCCCGTGTCTGCCTCAGCGGGACCTCCCCCTTCTTCCGCCTGTCTTTTCTCGGCTTCGCTTCGGGGACTCTGTTTCTTCAAATTCTCTTCTTCTCGTGTGTTCTCCATTTCTCTTTCCTTCACAATCGTTGTCTCTTCCTTACTTCTCGTGTGCATTTTCATTTTTAATTACTTTTCGGGTCCTTTTTTATCCGTTTTTTCGCTCATTTGACCAGGAGCTCTATCGCACGTGTTACCCGTCTGCTCTCATACCGGAAGTCCGAATTACTCATTCTTAACTGTATATCAGCATTGTTCCACAAGTTAACCCCAATAATAGAAATACCGTACACCTCCTTTAATCCCTTTCTTAGTTTTTTGAACAGTAAATTTACAAATATCTCTCCAATCATATTTTCTTTCATGTATTGAAAAAAAACTTTTGCACCCCGTCTGGGAGTAACTTTGCTTTAGCTCTGTACATTATTTGCATAGTTTTATAATAAACCAAATCATTAGATTTCATAATATGAGACTTTATAAACAATGGATTTGCGTGTTCATAGTAACCAGCCTTGAAAAGGTTCTGAATGGCCCGCTTTTGCAGTAAGACTCATCTAGACTCATGAGTAACTGCTAGGGAGAGAGGAACCTCGCCTAAACCAAGCGCAGTATTTCCACATGTCGGAACACATCTGCTCTGGAGAATTGCATGTTGTGTGCTACATGTCCGAAAAGGCAACTCCGGGCAATGCTGATTCTCTGTGCATTGTCCTGAGTGCATGTCCAAAAAGGACTTAATTGTGTTAGGCTTGTTTTTGTTAACAAGAATCCGGTGTGGAAAAATAACAAATTAAAAAAAATGTCAGGGGTGTCCCTTTATCTGCTGTCAGATGTTTTCTTTTCACTCACTGAAAAAGTCTTTCTTCTTCCATTTTCCGTTTCCTCTGTCCTTCTCTTTGCTCTGACTTCCTGTCCTCTCTTGTTGTTTCAGTCACCGCGATGCGGACACAGACTCTGTCAACACCATGGTGGTCCACGAGGAGGAGGGCGAGGTGGAGCAGGCGGGGGGTTACGGGGACCAGACCATGCTGGTGCAGAGGGTGAGACAGGACACACTTCAACGGATATAGCTGGGTGGCTTAGAAGGATATATAACTGGTCAAACATCTGCAGTGTTACCTCTTATCTAAAGACATCTACAAGTGAGCTAGCGACCACCACCATTTTTTGGGGCTCCTCATTCACTTCTATTTATTTTGGGGGATATAGTATTAGTCATACTTCTGGAAGTGTAAACAAACTACTGCTGTGCAGATTTCAATAAAACAGACAATTCTGAAGAAAGATTCTAAACATCCTGTGAAAAGTTGACAACCTGTAATTGGTTTACAAAACTTACTTACTTTTCCCTTTCTTAAAATAAATAAACAATGCAATAATCTACATAAATGTAGATTACAAAGCACATAGGAGATTCCTCTCTGAGAACAAGAGCCAGTAGAGTTGAGGGAAATAAATAATGATGATAATAATTCTTTTTTTAAATAATGAAAGGGGGGAAGAAAAAATAAATAAGGAATACATTTTTAACACATTGTCTGCCATGCATTGTACCCATCCTTATGCCCAGTCTGCCAGTGCTGTAACCCTATGGAGATGTTTACCTTCTTTGCAGGGCTATAACTCTTTAAATATTATAGCTATATCGACATTACTATGGCCCATTCAACATCGGGTATCTATCGTTCCGGATGTGGGAACGTTATATTTTTTCATTCATACATTGTCGTGTTAGTACCGTCGAGAATATAAGTATGTTTTTAAGGTTTTCTGCAGTAATTCCTAAAACGTGAGTTATAGGCCCTGAAGCATATGATAGATTATCGATTGGCGTTTCTTTCCTATACACGCTATATTAAAAAATTCAAATGTATATGATTGGTATACATTATACTTCCGGTTTGGCTTGGAGTGTAAATCGCCCGACATCCACCAGGCGGCGTTATTGAGGCGTTGCAATATCAGACAGGGTCCAGCTGCAGTCCCGGAGGGAGGCTGGATGAATTATGAATGCCATGGCGAACAAATTAAATATTGATCCCAAAAACGAGTTTATTCGTTGTTGGCGAACAACGCATGGCGGGCAATAACGAATTATCACGTTTTTGGCGCACAATGTGTTAATAAAGAATAATTAAACATTTAAAATTGAACTAGATTAAATATAGTAACGAGTAAGTGTAAATAGTAAATACATATACACACACGACACAAATAACATCAGTTTTAGGTACTGTGATATAAAGTCAACCTTCTCCTTATTCGTATTCTTTTATGAACCAAACATACGCCTAGAAGATGCTTTTCAGGTATTTGCCCAGGATTTTCAAACAAGATGGTGCTGAGTCGCACATAGGCGGCGATCATGAGGGAGTGGTCCTGAGGGCCATGGCCTCCCTCTGTATCTGTGCATGAGGTTTGATGAGGCGCTGTGATGTGTGTTGTGGTCCTGAGGGCCGTGGCCTCCCTCTGTATCTGTGCATGAGGTTTGATGAGGCGCTGTGATGCGTGTTGTGGTCCTGAGGGCCGTGGCCTCCCTCTGTATCTGTGCATGAGGTCTGATGAGACGCTGCTGTGATGTGTGTTGACAGACGCCAGAGAAGCGCAGCCACAATGGATACACCAACCTGCCTGATGTGGTACAGCCTTCCCACTCCCCTACCGACTCTGGCTCCCACTCCTCTCCAGGGAAGGTCTCGGTGTATGATGTAAGTCCTCCCGTCTTGCAGAACCGCCCGGTGGTTATTCTTATTATTGCGGTCCCTGCTGTTCCTCATGCTCCAGCTCCAGCTAAATTGGCCACAAACGACAATGGGGTCGAGCTCCTGTCTGTACTAGGGATTAGTTAGAAATATAGAATAGTCGTGGCAGTCTCCACATTCGATTTTCATGTCTGAGTCGGGGGGGGGGGGGGGGGGGGGGGGGGGGGGGGAATATATATATATATATTTTTATTATAATTTAAGTGAAACAAACTATTCTTATTTAATTCATTTTTATATTTAGAGGCAGCCTAATTTTCATAGCCTAATTGATCTAAAAGATGCACATGCTACTGTTTCTGTTTGTTTATTAAAAGCGGTTGATAGGCCAATGCAATGCTGTTATTGTAGGCTACGATGGTGAATGGTGTCATTTTGATTTATTGTCTGTCAGCTGAGCCGATCAACGTTCTGAAGGACTATCTCAACTTCAGATTCTGAAGTGCCTATTTATGTGCAATACCCTTTGATTTTAATCATCCATTCTATTAAAAAGAATAACTGAATTTACGTAATAGAATTTATTAGAATATTCTGTCTTACACTTTCAGCGCCAGCCGTTTTATCCATTCTTGTAGTCAATGGGCCACGCTTTAAAAGATAGGGATTTTCGCTGTGCGTCACAATGTTTGCAGGGCTATATCTATATTCTATATTATAGCTATGGAGACAATACTATGGCTCATTTGACAGTCACTATCTATCGTCCAACATGTAAAAACTAGTAAATCTTTTCATGTATACGATCGCGTGTTATCCCGTGGTGAATATTGTATAGTTTCAGAGTGATCCTGACTAATTCCTGGAAGCTGCGTTATGGAGCACTATGTGAATTTCGTTCGCGTTTCTCGTCTGGACACGCTACTGTTTCCAAATCGAAGGTATATAATTGGTATCATGTTTTATCACAAATTCATCAAAGGGGGGGGGGGGTCGTTTTTTTGATGCTCTGATCGCCAGCAACGGCATTCGTTTTGAATACTATACGTTGATCGGCTGGATCGATGTGAAATAATTGTAGGATCAAGGTGGAATTGACGTCAGATAGTCCTTACCTTTGATCGGGGTTATTCCAAAAAGAATATTCCAATTGTCTGATCGCGTTTTCCAGTATTGATGTCCATCGCGTCCCTGACATGAAGTGGCACGAGATATGCCTCAAGTGTGCTAAACGCATTTCAAAGTGCTCAGATGAAGCGATTCACTTGGCTTGGTCTAAATTCTCCGCCCGGACGACATTAGATGTGACACACAGTCTGGAACAGGGTTTCAAAGTATGGCTTTCAACGGTAACATAGAGGTCCGTGAGACTGTATAGAATAAAAAAATGTAATAAAAGAAAAAACTATAAACGATCGAAAACCCGACTATAGTCGTGGTTGGCCGTGAATGAGTTAAGAACAGTAGACTATTCGAAAATGATTTTGGTCAGTCATGCACATTCCTACAAGATGACCGCCACAAAGGAATGCAAAGTCGATGGGGTCGAGCTCTCGTCTGTACAAGCTGACTGAAGTTCACTGAAATCGACTTTGTCTGCACTGTGGAGTACATTTGGGTGAGCTTCGGTCAGCTCGTACAGACGGGAGCTCGACCCCATTGACTTTGCATTGGTCTGTGCCGGTCAACTTGTACATATGGAAGCTCGACCCCATTGACTTTGCATTGGTTTGTGGCAGCTGGAGCTAGTATGAGGAGCAGCATTGAATGTGCCAAGAAAGGACTCCACTGATGAACAATATCATTGGTAAGTAGGAAATGCGATTAGAGTTCCAAAAATCTGAACTATCCCTTTAATTGAACCCTTGAGACAGAGGACCATCTGTCTGTTTTGAAAATGTTGAATGTTGTACGGAAACCTCTACCGTCTTCAACGACGAATGTTCACAGCACTCCAGCTTAGCATCAGAGTCTGAAAACATCGTTTGAGTGAAAACTTAAAATGGAGGTGTATGGTTCTTCATCTGAAGGATTTAGTTAGTCTTCTATACCAGGGGTTCCCAAAGTCGGGGTCGCGACCCACAGGAGGGTCGTGAGCCGCCGCGGGGGGGTCGCCAGATGATTTCCAAATTTTTATTTTTATTTCTTTTTTCTTTTTTAATGCAGTCAGGCCACTGAACTTAGAAGCAGGCCAGGACAGTGTTTCTAGTTGCAGCAGTGCAATAGTTAGATAACCTATGTGGGGAACAACCAGGAGATCACTGCAACGCACACAAGTTGGAGAACTATCTCTCTCTCTCTCTCTCTCTCTCTCTCTCTCTCTCTCTTGCTCTCACACACACACACATAAAAGGAGCCGCATGTGATTGGTGGAGGCGGGACCCTTACAAAAAACTGTTGTTGCTAATCATTGACACATGCTAGCCTGTAATAATCCCCCCCAGTAAAATCTACTTTGCATTTGATATATTGCAAATATATGCCATCACACACACTGGCATTTAAAGGGTTAGAATTATAAAATTAATATGTGGTGTTATGATCAGGGCTGAAGTTCAATAAAAGATTGTATTATTTTCAATCTGACATTACAAAAAAAACTGAAAATCCATCAAAATCAGTGTTGTTGCTAATCATACATATGCTAGCCTGTTTTTTAACAATAATTTGTGATGCCATCACAAACACTGGCATTTAAAGGGTACAAATAAAAAAAATGCCTGCACCAGAATGCAGGAAATTAAGTCTTTGTAACAAGAAATGTCCTGGTGGGGGACCCCCAGACCCCCTGCTTAAAAAGTGGCCTGACTGGGGCTATATGTTGCACTATATTTCCTGGCCTGAATGATTTCCCCAGTCCGGCCCTGGTTAAAAGCCGTTTGAACGTGTGCATGTTTCAACCATACATTTCCATACAGAGACCTGGTCATCCTTGTATGTTTGATGTAGTCATTCTGTCCTCTCCTTAGTATCAGTCCAGAGGCCTGGTCATCCTTGTATGTTTGATGTAGTCATTGATTCTGTCCTCTCCTTAGTATCAGTCCATAGACCTGGTCATCCTTGTATGTAGGGCTGCAACTAATGACTAATTTGGTAGTCGACTAATCTGCCGATTATTTTTTCGATTAGTCGACTAATCGAAAACCAATGTAAACAACAACAAAAAAAAATTATTTTCTTTTTTCTTTTTTTATATAATTACCTATCTTTGTGAAAGTGGCTTCTCAGCTCTGGTCCAGCTGAAGACAGAGCAGAGGAACAGATTGGACATTGAGCATGACCTCAGAGTTGCTTGTCTACCATCACCCCAGACTTTGAGACTCTTGTCAGGACCACACAACAACATCATAACATGATGATCCCATAGCAAATTAAAATAATGACTCATGAAACATTTGAATTTGGATCTTTAAGCCACTTTAAATGAAAATGTATTTGAAGAACAATACAGCAATCACTCATAACAAGATAAATAAATAAAATAATACAAATTAAAGTGGAAGTGTACTTTAAATAACTTTTGTTTGCTGTGTGTGAGAGGAGTCCGTGTGTGTGTGTATGTGTGTGTGTCTTACTCTGATCGCTGTGTGAGTGAGAGGAGTGTGTGTACTGTGTAATTTGTGTGTGTGTCTTACTCTGATCGCTGTGTGAGTGAGAGGTGTGTACTGTGTAATTTGTGTATGTGTGTGTGTCTTACTCTGATCGCTGTGTGTGAGTGAGAGGAGTGTGAATGTGTGTGTGTCTTACTCTGATCGCTGTGTGTGAGAGAGAGGAGTGTGAATGTGTGTGTGTCTTACTCTGATCGCTGTGTGTGAGTGAGAGGAGTGTGTATGTGTGTGTGTCTTACTCTGATCGCTGTGTGTGAGTGAGAGGAGTGTGTATGTGTGTGTCTTACTCTGATCGCTGTGTGTGAGTGAGAGGAGTGCGTGTGTAATGTATTGTGTGTCTAGTCTGATCATCATCTCCTGCAGGGGAACAATGTTTTCAATGTCCAAAATTTGCTATGGGATCATCATGTTATGATGTTGTCTGGAACCCTGAGAAGCCACTCTCACAAAGATAGGTAGTGCACAAAAAAATAAAAAATAAAATAAATAAATGTTTTTTTTTTTTTGTTTTTTTTTATGACTAATCGACGCAACAATTTCTCGTCGACGATTTTTTTTATAATCGACGTCGTCGAAAATGTTGAATGTTGTACGGAAACCTCTACCGTCTTCAACGACGAATGTTCACAGCACTCCAGCTTAGCATCAGAGTCTGAAAACATCGTTTGAGTGAAAACTTAAAATGGAGGTGTATGGTTCTTCATCTGAAGGATTTAGTTAGTCTTCTATACCAGGGGTTCCCAAAGTCGGGGTCGCGACCCACAGGAGGGTCGTGAGCCGCCGCGGGGGGGTCGCCAGATGATTTCCAAATTTTTATTTTTATTTATTTTTAATTTTTTAATGCAGTCAGGCCACTGAACTTAGAAGCAGGCCAGGACAGTGTTTCTAGTTGCAGCAGTGCAATAGTTAGATAACCTATGTGGGGAACAACCAGGAGATCACTGCAACGCACACAAGTTGGAGAACTATCTCTCTCTCTCTCTCTCTCTCTCTCTCTCTCTCTCTCTTGCTCTCACACACACACATAAAAGGAGCCGCATGTGATTGGTGGAGGCGGGACCCTTACAAAAAACTGTTGTTGCTAATCATTGACACATGCTAGCCTGTAATAATCCCCCCCAGTAAAATCTACTTTGCATTTGATATATTGCAAATATATGCCATCACACACACTGGCATTTAAAGGGTTAGAATTATAAAATTTATATGTGGTGTTATGATCAGGGCTGAAGTTCAATAAAAGATTGTATTATTTTCAATCTGACATTACAAAAAAAACTGAAAATCCATCAAAATCAGTGTTGTTGCTAATCATACATATGCTAGCCTGTTTTTTAACAATAATTTGTGATGCCATCACAAACACTGGCATTTAAAGGGTACAAATAAAAAAAAAATGCCTGCACCAGAATGCAGGAAATTAAGTCTTTGTAACAAGAAATGTCCTGGTGGGGGACCCCCAGACCCGTGCTTAAAAAGTGGCCTGACTGGGGCTATATGTTGCACTATATTTCCTGGCCTGAATGATTTCCCCAGTCCGGCCTGGTTAAAAGCCGTTTGAACGTGTGCATGTTTCAACCATACATTTCCATACAGAGACCTGGTCATCCTTGTATGTTTGATGTAGTCATTCTGTCCTCTCCTTAGTATCAGTCCAGAGGCCTGGTCATCCTTGTATGTTTGATGTAGTCATTGATTCTGTCCTCTCCTTAGTATCAGTCCATAGACCTGGTCATCCTTGTATGTAGGGCTGCAACTAATGACTAATTTGGTAGTCGACTAATCTGCCGATTATTTTTTCGATTAGTCGACTAATCGAAAACCAATGTAAACAACAACAAAAAAAAATTATTTTCTTTTTTCTTTTTTATATAATTACCTATCTTTGTGAAAGTGGCTTCTCAGCTCTGGTCCAGCTGAAGACAGAGCAGAGGAACAGATTGGACATTGAGCATGACCTCAGAGTTGCTTGTCTACCATCACCCCAGACTTTGAGACTCTTGTCAGGACCAAACAACAACATCATAACATGATGATCCCATAGCAAATTAAAATAATGACTCATGAAACATTTGAATTTGGATCTTTAAGCCACTTTAAATGAAAATGTATTTGAAGAACAATACAGCAATCACTCATAACAAGATAAATAAATAAAATAATACAAATTAAAGTGGAAGTGTACTTTAAATAACTTTTGTTTGCTGTGTGTGAGAGGAGTCCGTGTGTGTGTGTATGTGTGTGTGTCTTACTCTGATCGCTGTGTGAGTGAGAGGAGTGTGTGTACTGTGTAATTTGTGTGTGTGTCTTACTCTGATCGCTGTGTGAGTGAGAGGTGTGTACTGTGTAATTTGTGTATGTGTGTGTGTCTTACTCTGATCGCTGTGTGTGAGTGAGAGGAGTGAATGTGTGTGTGTCTTACTCTGATCGCTGTGTGTGAGAGAGAGGAGTGTGAATGTGTGTGTGTCTTACTCTGATCGCTGTGTGTGAGTGAGAGGAGTGTGTATGTGTGTGTGTCTTACTCTGATCGCTGTGTGTGAGTGAGAGGAGTGTGTATGTGTGTGTCTTACTCTGATCGCTGTGTGTGAGTGAGAGGAGTGCGTGTGTAATGTATTGTGTGTCTAGTCTGATCATCATCTCCTGCAGGGGAACAATGTTTCAATGTCCAAAATTTGCTATGGGATCATCATGTTATGATGTTGTCTGGAACCCTGAGAAGCCACTCTCACAAAGATAGGTAGTGCACAAAAAAATAAAAAATAAAATAAATGTTTTTTTTTTTTTTTTTTTTTTTTTAATGACTAATCGACGCAACAATTTCTCGTCGACGATTTTTTTATAATCGACATCGTCGATTATGTCGACTAATCGTTGCAGCCCTACTTGTATGTTTAATGTAGTCATTCTGTCCTTCCTCTCCTTAGTATCAGTCCAGAGGCCTGGTCAAAGCGTCCGGCAAGTCCTCTTTCACCACCTTCGTGGACCTGGGCATGTACCAGACACCAGGGGGTGCAGGGGAGACCATCTCTGCTAGTGGTGAGTTACAAGCTTCCCATACTTACAAGTGTCTTTTTTTTTTATCCACTTTTTCTCCCATTTTCTATATTTTCTCCCATCCCAATTTCGTATCATCCAATTCAACCCTCCCCTGTCACGGACGCTGTTTCTTGCCTCCCACAAGCCGGCTGCAATGTGGACTAAGTCATACATAGCACAAGTCCCCTCCGGTACTTGAGGTAACAGCAGTCGCATCTTTTCACCTGCGCAGCTCGATCTCTCAGTGGCGAGGCGTAACGCGTGGGAGGCTCACGCTGCCCCCGACACTTCCTGATTCTACTGCGCAGGCGCACCAACCGACCTGTAGGAGTCGCTGTCCACAACGCCCGATCCCCACCCATCAGTTTCCCACCCCCTAATACGGCCAATGTGTATTAGTACGGACGACCAGCTAAACTGAAAGCAAATGTGGAGCGCTGGGCTCGAACTGACGAGCCCAGCGTCTCCAGCATTTCGTGGCGAGGGCCTTGCCCACTACGCCACGTAGCCGCCCCATACTTACAAGTGTCTTGAACTCTTAACATGGGGGCAACTGTAGACGGGAGATACTATACAGCT